>NW_023276795.1:0-2940374 GCF_013357705.1 Chelonus insularis
AAAAATTCCAATAAAAATTACCGTGCTCAGCACAACAATCCACGCGCAAATGTCAATTCCCTAAAAAATTAAGACAACCTTCAAAGAAAAATTAGTAATCCTTTTAAAATTTTTATTATAGATTCAATATTTATTAAGAAGAGTAAAAGTAAAAATTCTTATGCAGCACGGTAATATTCGATAAATATTAATTTTTATTCAAACTTTAAACAAAAATTAGTAAGTGACTAGAAAAAAATGAGAATCTGTATATAATTTATTATGATCCGTGTGGTAGGAAAAATTCGGGTGCTCTCCTATAATTTTTTCTATTCTCGAGAGTTTCCGTGCTGGGTCGGGAATCTTCGAATTAGCGGTCCAACACAATCTTTCTTTGTATTGTAAGTGCTATAGTTAGTTTTTCCATACTGTAAACATAGATAACGACATTCATATTTTTCGTTACGTTTAATATTGGTGGCAACACGTTATATAATCATAATTTATTATAAACTTAAACAGTGTTGTGTTAAGTTTATTTGTGTGACTTTATATGAAATTATAAAAATCTTAATTAGTTACTCTGCGTAAGTATTACTTTTGTTTCTTAAGTTTTGTGCGTGTACTGACATGGTCAGATATATTTCGTTGTAGTATGCAATTGATGTTTTCATTGATAATAAGAATAAAATAAATCATATATATGCATATAGTTATTGCATGTTATTAAAGCATGTGTTGTACTCGTAAACAAGTAGCATATAAATCTATTTCAATCGATGTTTCAACATTCCTATATACAACACTAACCCTAATTTTCTTCTATCTAGATAGAATTCTATAGAACAGCTGTTCTGTAGAATTAATACAAAAGAGTAGGAATGTAATTCTCATTACTCAAAACACAATAAAATATATCTTTTATTATATTGTATTTATATACATATTTATTTTGATTTGCATTACGGGAAGATGGTATGTAAATATAAATTCAATCTGTTTTATTTTATGATAAATTAAAAATTAAAGACTGACGAAAATATAATCATTTTTATTGGAATACAGGATTTTCTGAAATATATCGATAAACCGGAACTTATTAATCAAGTGAGTCTAATCATTGTATCGTTTGCATGTAAAATCATTTCTATATTGTTATTCGAGAATTGAAAATTGCATAAATAAATAATTTCTGTTTCATCGTACAGAACGTCGTCAGACATTTCGGAAGACCGGAAATAAAAAACCATGTAAGTATTATTATTTTCTAATATAAATCATTTTCTTGACGGTTAATATTTATTAAACCTAATTTCAAATTACGTTTCTGATGCGTACAATAACATGATTGAATAATTTATTTTACTTCGGAACCATCTTATATTCTTCAGTGTTTTTAATAATAAAATACAGTTTACTTTTTTGACATTAAAATTTCCGTGATATTATCTAATTTTACTAAAAGTTTTATTGTTTATAGAGAATATATCAACTTATATTAAGAAGTACTGACGGGAAGAGCATCATTCTATATTATTTGAAGAAAGAGAGATTAAAAAAAAATCTCAGAAATTTACTTTCTCGCATCGTTGTTGGAGATGAAAAGGATCGTCAATTTGAACGTGTGCACCGAGATCCAGAAATACAAGAAACATTTTCATTTTCGTAAGTAGTAAAATTCATAATTTTCCTAATTTTTTCTTTAATTTCTAAAAATATTTGTTAATATTGTTTAAAAATTATCACTAATAATTATACATTCGACATTGGCAATAAATAGTACAGGTCACTGTACCATGCATTTTAATTTGTATGAAATCCATCAAAAATAACATGGATTTATTTTTCTGATTAATATACTTTTAGAATAAAAGGCGAAACATTTGCTCAGTGGTCAGAAGAAATTGCTTTAATATTTCCGAGTGAGTCCAAATTTATATATTATTCACCATATGATTCTGCATGTGTAAGAATTGTGAATCCAGATGGTACGATAACCAATCGGAGAAGAAAAAGGAATAGAAAGGGCACCCTTGTTGAACATTTTGAATATTTAAAAGATAAATTACGGACTCAAGGATTATTGACTGCCACGCAAAGAGAATCAGTACCTGAAGTTTTGGCAGCCACTGGTATGAAAAATGATTTTTATTTACAATATTAGAGCTAATAAACTTGTTTAAAATCTTAAGTAACATAATGTTGTAAATATAAAAAAATATTAATTCAATTCGACTATTTGTTACTAAAATATTTGAAATCACGTTTCAGATGAGGAACAAGCAGCAGCTGAGTGGCTTGCCACGAATATAGGTCCACCGGATTCTGTGAAAGAACATTGGATAAAATCATATCCTGTTCGAAAAACACGGTTGAACCAAAATTGTACAGTCCACGACTATTTTGCAGAGCTTCCAGCTCTAAAAGGAGGACAGGGCCCAGAATTGGTAAAGTATTGTGTGATAGTTGCTAAATACATTTGCTAATATTATTATTTCATTTTATACTATTTTATTTAGGTGGCTCTTGATTTTCAACGGCTGTATCCCGATCGCGAAGATTCATTATTTGAAAGGTGGGACGTCGCTAGAACTGTCATCATAAACAGTCTTGAAGATTGCAGAGCGCTCAATGGCGACGATTTAGGATTTTTTAAAGCGCTTCCATCCCTTGCACAACATAACAAGGACGCAGTTTTACTATATCTGCTACCATACATTATAAAACCATCTAGGAAGCATATTGGGGCTGAGAAATTGCTCTCGATCAGAGAAAAACAAGAAAGTTTTTTTATTCATGTTCAGACGGCAGCAGACATCGATGCAGCTCTAGATAACCAGCGACAAATTTGTAACAACTCCAACACAACGCTTCAGCCAATTCCAATCTTCGTGGGACCTTTAGTAAATTTAAAAAGTTTTTATATTTATATCAATGATTGTATAAAAAATCCTACAATCTACCAATGTCAAACAGTGTTACACACCATTGATTTGACCGTTAGAATATTTTATGCGTTATATTGTGAATTTCCTGCTAGGGTGTACTCGATTTGGACATTTATTAAAAAAGCGTTATATAATATTAATTCACCGATAGATAATTGTAGCCGAGAGACTGTTGCTATTATAGGCCAAATTTCTCAACAGATTCTTAACGAAAACCGTAATCCGAATATCGTTTGATAAAATGGTGTTTACTTGTAAACCATGCAATTTAAATTTAGAAGAGATCCGACAATTTATTAGTCACATTAAACTCACACATTGTAATTCGACAAGCTTTAGTTGTGGTGCAGTATCTTGCCTCAGGACTTTTAAGTCTGTAAATTCTCTTCGCTCACACATACACAGAAAACATTGTCAAAACACAAGTGAACCACCGAATAAAAAAAGGAAAAAATGTAGTGAACAATTAATAAACGAGAATAATGGCATCAATCAAGCTATACAAAATACTACAAATGAAAATATAAATTTTTCATCTGGCGAGTTAGAATTCGAAAAAGCACAGCTCGGTGATATGAAAAGTTCTGGGCCATCCACATCAAACTCAGATAGATTAGATTTTAAAAAGGCATGGCTACTTTTTGCGGCAAAGTTATTCCAATATGCTGACGTACCCAGAAAGCGAGCGCTCGATATTCTTAATGATGTTGGCAATTTAGTACAAATTATAGTGCCTGAAATTATCAAAACTGTTTGTAATGAACCCGAGTCTAATATCTGCAGTAATGAAAATGAGAACGGACAAAAAATTAAAAATATTTATGATCAATTTTCACAGTTCACTCATTTAACGACAGAATCTTCCATTTTTCAGGATTTTAAGAAAACAAAAAATTTTATTCCACCTGTATCATTCATAATAGGTCAAAGAAAAGATTTCCGTCGTCGTGGTTCATTAAATGAATTAAAAATATTAGATGTAACTGTTCAAATGATACCTTTGCGTTTTGTTTTAAAAAAATTTTTCGAATTACCTGCTGTTTTCGATGAAACATTAAATTATATAGATTCGCTGAAACAAGACACGAAAATCATTTCTAATTTTGTCCAAGCTGAATTGTGGAAAAATCTAAGTTTAAATGATAGAGACAAAACAGTTTTACCCCTTTTCTTGTACTTCGATGAGTACGAAAGTAACAATCCGTTGGGAAGCCATCGTGGCATATCTAAATGCAGCGCTGTTTATGTTTCAATTCCGTGCATTCCACCCAGATTACAATCAAAATTAGATAACATTTTTCTTTTTTTATTGTTTAATAATTTAGATAGAAAATATATCCATAGTTCTATGATTTTTGCTAGAGTAAAAGAGGAATTACAATTTTTGGAAACAACAGGAATTAGCCTCGATTTTCCCTCCGGTCAAAAAAAGATATACTTTCGATTGTCATTAATAATTGGGGACAATTTAGGTGTACATTATTTACTGGGGTATTGTGAAAGCTTCAATCGATCAAAATTTTGCCGCTTTTGTTTGATTGACAAGTTGGAAGTAAATAGTACTTTTTTAGAAACTCAAGTCATGTTACGAACAGAAACCGATTATGAAGAAGCTATAATACAAAATGATCAAAAAACAACTGGAATTGTCGATAGATGTACATTTCATGGGGTTGGAGGATTTCATCCAATTAAAAATTTAGCAACAGACGTAGTCCATGATATTCTGGAAGGAACATTTAGATATGATTTAGCAGCAATTTTTAACTATTACATACGAGAAAAAAAATTTACACTTCTTCAATTAAATAATTTAATAAAAGGTTTTAATTATGGTCGACTTAAAAATAAACCAGCCGAGATACTCCAAACACAAATGAAAAAAAACTGTATTATTATGTCTGCGTCTGAAATGCTCACTTTAATTGTACATCTACCATTAGTAATTGGTCACCTGATCGAAGAGGATGATGAAGTCTGGCAGTTATTGCTTACAATGGTACAATTAATCAATATGCTTACAAGTTACGAGGTACATAAGAATGATCATTTTGTACTAAGTTCAGTTATAACTGATTATTTAGAAACATTAACTGAATTATTCCCCAATTGTTTAAAACCCAAACATCATTTCTTAATCCACTATCCGAGAGTATTACGTTTGTGTGGTCCGGTTTGGAAAATTTCTACCATGCGTTATGAAGCAAAACATAAAGAGGGAAAAATTACTGCTCGAGCTGCTATCAGCAGAGTCAATATTTGCAAAACGATTGCTATAAAACATCAATTGCGTCAAAACTACCGATTTATGATGAATATCACTTCCGAGGTCCGATCATTTAATAGTAAAAACATTAAAAATATACCAGTAATAGAATTGAATGGATACTCTATATTAATTAAAACTGCGCCATTAATAATAAAAAAGTTAAATAATATTATTCATATTATAAAAGAAATAGATTTAAATGGGAATGTCGTAACATCAGGAGACCTAATTATGATACCAGGACGAGAAAACCCCAATTTTTATTATGTTGATACAATTATTGTACACGAAAAAAATGATATTTACTTGTTAGTAAAAAAATTCTTGTCAATCACTTTAAATAAACATACAGGATGCTACAAAAAATATGAAAACAAATATAGTTGGAAAATATTAGATACTAATAAATTACTAAGTTATACTATAACTCATGTAACACGAATATCTAATGGAGAAAATTATATTGTAAAAAACTGGTATTAATATATTAATAAAAATTATTTTTATAAAACAATATTTCCTTAGTTTTTTTTTATTCATTCTAACGAATTCATTAGTTAGGTTCATTAACATGAACCTAATTTATTTATTTATTTGTTTATATAACCAAAAAAATTATCACTAAACTTGAATAAAATTGTTTGTCGGTAATGTAGTTATCACAGCTAACGTTACTAAATTTTCAGGTGCTGTGGAACACTAAATTTTTCGGTGCTGCCTAAGTAATTTTCAAGAAACTGAATGATACATTTTTTTATGTAACTTATAATTTTTGTATGTTGATCATTAATTTGTACTTTTCAGTAAGTTTGAACTCACATTCTTGAGCAGCACGGTAATTTTTGTATGGATTTTTAAATAAAAATTAACGGAATTTTTTCTCCGTGTAGAACTTTGATGTGAACAAAGTAAAAAAAAAATAGTTAATTATCTTTAAACTTCTGAATAATCAACAATATCACTTTTTCCATTTTTAAATAAATTTAAATAAATTCTCAAAATGAAAACAATTTTTCTTATTCTACTATCTAAATAAAATATATTCAATACTCCTAATTTAAATACTTCCTAACAGAAGAGAGGTTCATCAAAAAAAAAAATTTCTAAATTCAATTTGATGTCTTATCTACTTGCCTAAAAGTAATTTTCTCTATTTTATCACCTCGATCTACCATCTTAATTAAGGTGAATCCGGATGAAGGGAGGGATCTAAGTTTAATAATCATAAGTTGAGTACCCCTGTCTGTATATACGTAGGACAGAACACCAAGAGCCTTATTATTTATGGTAGTGGCAGACTGGCAGTGGAGCATGCCCACTATACATAATACTTGCGCATCCTGTTGGTTTTCTGACCACTAGTGCGAGTACATACGTGTAAAGTTGCATAGTATGAAGAAACAAGACCGGCCCGCTAAAAAAATTCGACTTCCAACTTCACTTTAAATATAGATATATTCTTAGCTTTCTTCATATACATATATTTCCATATACTTTCTCGCACTTTAACATCAAGTCCATCAGTCAAGGGTACTCCAAAGAATTTAAAGACGAGTTAGTAAACCATTTGGACTGGTGCCTGATGAACACTTCTTGATGAGAAATCACGACTGATTGAAACTACTTGACTTTATGCCGTCGTCGACTATATTTAACATTTGCTGTTATTAACGATGATTGTAGAAAGATTCATCAGATGCTTTGCACTCATCTTTATTAGCTACTTTAATGACTTTAAAAAATCAATTTTACTATAAAAATCATTGATTATAATTAACTACAAAAAAAAAAAAGATTATAAAAATTTATTTATTCAATTACTCATCTTTCTTTCAATACTTTTTTTTTTAAAACAAATATTTTTATTTTTAATTACTTCCGCAAATTGATTTTTCAATGATAGATAATTATTGGAATTTTTTTACAATTACTACAAACTCTCTTCAATAGTGTTTGACTAATTAATTTCTCCTTTGATATAAAAACAGGAAATTAATTACGACAAAAACTTCATTCTTAACTTCAAGTTTTATTTTATGCAAATAATAAATAAAATATAAATAAAATGAAATATATTGTAAATGAAATTTATTATCAGACTAAAGAAAAAAAAAACTGAATGAAAAATTTCCAATGAGTAGTTTGTCTTGAGCTCTTCAATATTCAGCGAAATGCGTAATTGTTTTCTCTCCGAATAGTACTTGAATTTAGTGTAAACTCAACTAACCGTCATAACACATTAACAACACACAGCATTTTCAGAGAATCATCATCAGAAGATCGGTATGAAAGAAATATGTAATGTTTAAGCAGAAAAAAAGAACAATAAAACAAGTCAGAGATTATTTATGGGAAGTCAACCTCACACCGGAACTCAGCTCTGTGCTCTTTCTTCTTCTTTTTCTCTCCTTCCACACATTTCAAAACACGCGCAAAGTTTCTTTGTCTAAAGCACACTATAAACTTTACTACTTTTTCTTCTTTCCTCTCTTTTCCTTTCCTCCTGACCCCCTTCTGTGGCTCCAGAGAATTTAGCCGCAAGCTTAAAACCCCAGCAACTACTCTTTTATACATTTTTTGTGCATCTCACGGACATTTTTATTTACATCGTCATCGTCATCATCATTGCACTTTTATTTGATCTCCAAGTAAGATAAATTCAAAACTCCCTGTAGCGTTTTTTGAATAACAAAAATAGAAAATGAAAAATGAACTTTTTATTTACAGTTTGTTGCAAATGATAATGATTGTTGGTGGGATAATTGACGTAATTGAAACTTCTTCAATTAAAAAAAAATTTTTATAAATGCAATTAATGATATAACTGCACTTGTAATGAGTTAAATTACATATCTTAAAACGAGAAATAATTACTAAAAGCTAAAAAAAAAAAAAAAAATATAATATTCACTTCACTTGTAGATAAACATATTAATACTGTTCTAAGTAATAAATCTTTTCTTCAATAAAAAATTATTCACTGATTGAATCTCAACTTTTATAATACGAAGAAGATAACATATAGACATCTCAATCGATTCAACAAGCTAAGAGAATTCTAAATAATTAAGAAGACCTTTAGAAACAAATGACAACCGTTCATCAGCAGTCTTTCGCTAATAATGCACGTGTTAAAAGGTGCACGTGGTTGCGAACTACATATGAAAGAAACCTTTCTCGATATTCTTACTACCATCATACTAATATTTTATGTATCAAGTTGTTATTTCACTTCCTGCTAACAATTTCATATGAAATCATTCTACCATTAGTTAGGGAATTTTTTTTTTTTTTTAAAAACCTAGCTAACATTTATTATTTTTATTGAAGTCTAATCTTGATCAATTAATTACTAGAGAAAGCAAGAATTTCTATAACAACTCAATAAATATGTTTGTTTATCCGTTATGCATAAATATAATGGCGAATAACAACACTTAAATTCTAAATGCTACCGAGGATATATTATGTACGGTAGTAATTCACGAGTGAATTGAACAAGCATACGATGTTAAGAATAAATAAATAGAGTAATGACTCACCGGCAATCCTTAGCACAGCCCTGTCAGCTGGATCCAACTGCAAGATGCTCAAAGGTTTATCCTTAGCCCACTCTTTCAAGCTGCCGTCTAACTCAAACTCCATCGTCTTCCAAGTTCCTTTACGGTCTCAACATTAAATCCATTATTTGATTTCACACCTAACTTTTATCACACTTTATTTCACTTCCTTTCCTAAAACTCTTTCCTATTATTTATCTAATTTGAAATAATTTATTACTACTAATTAATATTATATATCTTTCACTTGACTTAATCACTGCACTCACTAGATGAACTACGAACTCATTAAATTAATCTAACTATCACAAGGTTGACATTATAACGAATGTTAATTTACGTAGCTGCTAAATAAAGGCAGTCACGTGTTGGCTACTAGCAGCTAGCAGCTGACAATTATCCTGTTGTGACTTCTCTGTATTTACATTTACCTTCACCTTTTCCCTATTCAAAAAATCCGCAATCACGAAACAGAAAACGCCGGCTTTACTTCTACAATACCGTCCGTTTACATTCGACGTCGCCGGGCGTTTGTTTATTGGACGACAACTGCCTCTAGACACTGCCACAAGCAGCGCCACGTAGAGACGATCACGATCCCTCGGTACACCGGTAGATATTACCCCCACCAGCCTAAAGTTCATTAGACAAAGATATGTAACATCAACTTTCGTGTTATTCGTTATAAACACAACATTGTCATCGGCTTCTGTTTACTATTAAACCTGGTACTGCTGACATTGTGTAGTTGAATAAAATTCGCAGAACTGTAACGAGTATTCATATCAAGATGAAGAACTTTTGTTTACTTTCGGGAGCACAATTTTGATCTGAAACAAAGACAAATGAGGACAAATGAATTAGTAACTTGAATAAAAGCTATGCTAAATAATTTAATGATTGAAGATTTTATTGATTTGGGTTAATTTAATTAGATTTCTTGATGTAATTAAATGAAAATTAATTCAATTGGAATTGATACTAAATCAGTTTTTATTTAAAAATGAAAAACGGAGTAAATTTGTTTAGACTGTTTGAATAGCATTTTGATGCAGGTATTATTATTTATATTGATAATAACTGTTTAATATGAACTATGTAACTGTGATTCGATTACGTGCACTTTCTTTCACCATATGTTTCCAATGAAGACAGCTGTTTTATCGCTTTTTTCAACAATTAACTTCTCAATAGCTACACAGTAAATTGCACCATAATTTTTTTTTTCAAATAACTAGGGTGTAGGAAATAATTTAGAAAAAAAGTATATTATCTAAAAAAGTTATTTAAATAATGGATCTATAATGTGAGATTTTAATTTATAGTAAACGCACCCTAATGATCGTTAATAATGGTGATACAAATAAATAATTAGAGTAATAAAGTAACTTGTCTATTAAGATGTTAATTTTATATATACTCTATATCATTATCTTCCATTATAAACATTGCAAACAAGTTTATGTATCAAAAAGAAAAAAATGCCAAGTCAGTATAAATGTATATATTAAGATAACAATTAATTTACCACGGAAAGTAAATTCTTCATTTTATCATAAAGATTAGTAAACTATAGACTAAATATTAATGACTCTAATACGTGAATGCTGATAAAAAATAATAGTTTTTAAAATATACCAAGTAAAAAATTATTTTCAGAAATATGCATCTAGCTTTTATTAGCAGTGACAAATTTATTGAAAAAAGCCAACTCATATGACTAAATTAAATCTGTTCGGAGAAGAGTATGAATGTTACGACAATAATAGTGTGTGAACTATAATTAACTATAAGAATACATTCAGCACACATTGCTTGAGTTGATCTTTTACATGTGACACGTGAAGAAATGAAAACATAGATAGTATCGTTAGCTTTACTAAATTCAAAACCATTTGATGATATGTAGATAACAGAAAATATATTTTTTAAGGTAATTTCATTTCAAAAAGACCGAATATTAACTATATTTACTCTGTCAATAGACGTAATACCTTTATATCAATCACTAATATTATTTTTATTTAAGTATAAAAGCGTGTAATGATATCAAAATAATCCATGCTATCATCAACAAATATTCAAAAAAAAAGTCATTTCTATACTGTATGAATTGTCATGATCATGTCTTCACAATTGCACGGATTAATTACTGCGTGGGTTGTTTATGACGTAATAGACTTTACTTCCGGCATGGCTCCATACATCAAGCATAAGGTCGTTAGTTTACGATTGCAGATAAATTTTTTGCTCGACTTGGACTCATGCCCAGACAATACATGAGGAACCAATGTCTCATGTGTACTGAAATGATAGCTTTTTTTCTGACCATAAAGCGACGATTTTCATGAAAAAAAATGTCATCAATTTACTCTTTTAATGAAACACTGTGAACATGATTAATTATTGGTATAATAATTCATCTTGTTACGATATTTTAAAAATTTTTATCTCTCTATTATTTGGCAGAAATATCACTGAACGTCTGTTCTAAGAAGTCTTAGGAAGTTTTTATTTTATTATTAATCCTAAGAAGTCACAAGGGTCGACGTAATTTCCACACTCTTCGTTTAGTTTTGAGTGATAAAATTTTAACCACGAAAATTCTAAGAAGTTTCTTACACTATTAAATAAGGTTTCAGTTTGGCTAGAAACTGAACAAATTTATGATTCTTGGAGGTTATTGACTTGGCAGAAAAGTAAAGAAAGCTCCAAAGAAAGAAATTAACAAATTTATCAATTTTTTTGGTTTTTTTTTTTAAATAATATATGCTAATTAATTATATGTATCAATAATAGTTACTCCAAATGTTTGATATCTGTCATTGTTTGATAAAAATCAATATTCCACTCACAGAAATAACACTCAAACACTTTCGACTTATTCTACAACGTTCGAAAGATTTCATATTCTCACAAATGTTCTGCAATATTTTATCTGACAATCATTCAACACTTGCGATAATCAACTGCCTTATCGATTCTATAATTGATTTGACTCATATTGTAGTTTACGTAACGTTACTTGTTCTGTTTCCTGTTCACAAAATAGCAATTTTAATGCAAAAAAAATATTTAAATGTACTGTAATTTTATCTCGAAAATATATTATGGTACTTCAATTCAGATGTAATCAACTCAAAAAATTGGTTAGCTCGTGACTATTATTTATATAGAACTGAAATAATATAATATCAATATATCTTTAGGACATAAACACTTAAACAATTTCATGGAAATATTCTAATAATATCTTTAATTAATTTTTAATTATCGTTTCTTTAAAAAAAAACAATGTAAGAACCAACATTTACGCAAATTATGTACGTGAAAAATAGGTTATCAATATGTGACTTTGTTATCATTGGAAAATAGATATTTTTATCGTATTATTTTTTAATTATATGTCAATTATATAGTCAAATTAATTGTAAATAATTAAATCATTTCGATAAATATTTTTATCGATATTCTAGATTTAATAGATAATTAATTTTGATTGGAATTAATTGTGTATCAACATTTTATCGCCATTTTTATGACTTAATAAAATTAATTACTGATTTAATTTATTTTAAAAAATATTAGTAATCTTTGAACGAACATAAATTAAATAGTATGTATCATTGAAATGATATTCATGTTTTCATTAGTTGAATTTTTTTTTTATCTTTTATTATAAAACAGTGTTTTAGTTTTGATAACTTGGTTGAATGCAGAGTTGAAAATTGAGTGTTGATAGAAATTATAAGAAGATTGATCAGTTAAGCTAACGAAGAATGCGGAAAATCGTCGAGAGAATCGCATGTATTTAAATAGTTCTAAATTTAACTGAACTTCTTAAGAATCTAGAGTCATGGGGAAACGATTGACGATAATGACAACAAGATAAGCGAGTGTTCATTTGCACAAGAATAAAACTGACTTCGATTAAGAATAAATTTTCACGCGGTTTTATGTATTTAGGTTTAAGTTTATTGAGGGCAATTAAAAGTCATATGAATAAACAGAAAAAAAAACTTGATGACAACGCTATTGGGTGAGCAAACAACTAACAAAATGACTAAAAATGTTAGTAAAAGACTTACAGAAATAATTTTCAGTTGATTTAGAGGTTAATAATTATGCTCTTCTGTCAGGGTTATCAATCAAAACGACAATGAACGGGATGCACAGCCAAAGTGACGTTTCACACTCGGATCATCTGGCAGTTCGGGGGAACACGAGCAAAAAAATCAATGCTCACCGGTTCTTTTTATTTTTAGAAGAATATTAATTATCCACAACACATATTAATATACTAATTATAATATATCATTAATATTTACATTTAATAATTTATAAGTCGTGGCATTTTGGTACTAAGTTTAGTGTCTTGCTTATCACACTAAATTTGCGTCACGTACACGACCCGGTTCCAGACGACGCGCTCGGCCGACATCTTGGTTTTAAGCACACGAATGCATGCGCGCGCAAAAGCCTGATTTACACCACTAAAATTTTACGAGGGAAAATTTAACAATAATTATGATCAACAATGCATAGTATAAAATGATTAATAACAATAAAGTCCAAATATTTCTTTGTAAATAAAATAAATAAAAAAAAAGTGATTAATTTTCATTAATCTAATTATTAGGTTAATGAAATGAAATGTAAAAAATTTTTTTAAAAATTGTTGTACAACTTTGAAATTAGCACATTAATGTAAAATATTTTGCATAGCTGACCTATAAATAATAATTAATATCGATAATAAACATTTCATATTTTTGGCTATTCACCTTCTTCGAAATAATTGCATAATTGGTTCCAGTTATAATTTTCATAAAAAGTGGAATAAGGAAACTAAAATGAGATAATATCGATTGTACAATCTTTAGTTCTTTAATATGTTAATTGACCGAACGTGAGATCACTTGCATAATAAATACTTGAGGCTTTCAAAAGCATTGACTCGATATCATCAATGAGACAACCTTCGTAACCACTTGTGTTGGTTGATGTCACCACTAAATAAAGCATGTAACAAGACGTCATAATAAATTATGCCATAAGAAACTTGCCAAAAGAAAAATTGATAAAAAAAAATCATAAAATAACAATCATCAATATTCATGATGTTAACTATCATTATGACGCTTACGATTTTATTCAGGAATGTGAATGTTGAAGGAAAAATGACATAAAGAAGGATCAACAAAATGATCGCAATAAACCTACATACACATAAATTTGCATAATAATAAATCGACGGAAGTCTAGATTGAATCAATTTAATATTTTTATCATTCATCTCATTCATTTAAAGAAGACTAACATTTGTGACTAGGTATCTATGTAGATATATTAATACTGAATAAATAAATCCTCCAGTAAGCAGTAGACTCCCAAGTACATTGGGAAATTGAAGACAAATCTCGGACAAGTTGGAGACCATCAGGGCAACCTTTTACTTATGCAGATTAAACATTATAAATTTTTGTATTTTTTAAAACTTTCTTCACCTTTTGATCTTCATTAGACGCAGCTTTCCAAACAAGCTCCAAATTATCTTGGGCAACATATTTCTCCCTTTGGAGCCTACCAATTACCCCTTCTTTTTCTTTTAACAGTACTTTCAATCTTTGCAGTTCTTTCTGGTAATCAGACTTCATTTGCTCTACACTAATTTCTTGAGTTTTGATATGTTTCTCGACACTCTCTAATTGTTCTTTTGCTCCTTTTTGAACACTCTGAAAAATACAGTAGTTAATTTTAAAACATTGCTACCAGAATATTTGGACTTTTATTCAAAAGAATAAACAGTACATTATTTATAACTAATGAATTTTTTAATTTATTTCCATGAATTATTGTGACTTACTTTTAACTGGTCTTTCAGAGCTCCCATTCTTTGTACAATATTATCACCTAAATATTGAATATTTTCATTTTCTTTAGATTTTTTGTGAAATAATGCTAATAATTCCTGTTTTTCTGCTTCTAGCTTCTCTTGATGTGCTACTAATTCTTGGCAATAAGCCTTCGTCTCCGCTAACTGCCTTTTAAAAGAATCTCTAAATGATTTAACTGAAAGCAAAGCATTCTGACTACTCTTCAATTTATGTTGTGTTTGTCTGTAAAATAAAAAAAAACCATTCAATAAATTGATCTATTTACTATATCATTGATAAAATCTTAAGTGCCTACTTTAAATTTTTTTCCAGATTTTTTGTCAGATATCTTAAGTGGTCCCTTTCAGTAGTTAAAGAAGCAATAAGCTTCTCATTCTCTGGATTTATTTCTTCCAAACGTTTCAATTGAGTCAATAATTTTTTCTTTTCTGTTTCATACTGGATTTTTAGCTCTTCAAATAATCTTTTACACTCTTCGATGGCATCTGAATGAACAGATACAGGCATAGTACGTTCACTATTTCTCTTCAATTTTTCGTAACCTTCATTTAAAATTTCATATTTGCCTTGAAGATTGCTCAACTCGGTTCGACAATTTATATAGTCTGTATGTAGTTTATTGTTATCTTGTGACATTGATTCTACTTTCTTTTCATAAATCGAGTGGATTTCATGAAGCTTCTGTTTCTGTAAAGTTGCTTGTTTAGTTAAGATATCATTTTCTTCTTTTATGAGCGATACGTCATCCAACAATGTTTTTATTTCATTTTCCAATTTTTCTGTCTACAATAGAAATAGATGATATCAAACAACACATGAAATCAAAAAGAATATTAATAAATTAAAACAAAAATATTCAATCCTCACCTGAGCTTTATAATAATCTAAATCTTTACGTAATTCTTCATTTTCTGCAATTATTTCTTTGCATTTTCCATTTATATGATCAATATCTTGCTTAAACTGTTTTATAAGTGTATCTTTTTCTTCAATATTTTCTTTATAAGCTTCTAACAATGGACTTAAAGCATGAGTATTTACTCTACCCCAGGATTTAAAAATTTTTTTATGCTCTGTTGATAAATCTACTTCTTCTTTCACTTCATTGACTTCATTTAAAATACCTCCTTTTTCATTTTTTTTATTCAACAATCGAAGCTTATCTTGATAACGTTCTAATTCAACATTTAATTTGTATACTAATATTTTTAGTAAATTTACATCTTCATTCAACTGTGTATTTTCAGCTGATATCTTGTTCATTGTACTTTGACTATTAATTTTCTCCTGTTCTACAACTTCCATATGTTTTAATAATTCTCCATAATGTGAATGTAACTCCTTATATTCAGAATCTCGTTGTTTACATAATTCTTCTAATTGTAAATTTCTTTCCTGAATTTCTCTGTAATTTTGCTCCATTTTACTGCACTTACTCTTGTACTTCACTAACTGACTCTCCATTCTGTCCATGCGTTTTTGCATAAATTCTAGAATTTTATTAAATACAAATAATGAGTAACTCTTATTCTGAATGTAGAGTGATGATTAAAATACATTTAATGAATAATTAAGTTACCTAATTTTGATAATGAATCTGCTTTTATTAACTCGTCCTCAAACCTCACTTCTTTTGTAGATTTACACCGTCGATGTTTATGTTTTGGCGAAGATATGCTGTAATCATTAGATTCTTGAATATCATTAGATATAGATTTAATTTTTGACATACATCGGTTCTCAGAAGAATGTCGATGTTTACGTCCATGGCGTTTGATAACTGGATCCAACTGGGTTTCAAGGTTTCCATTAGTTGAACTTCTGCTTCTAATAAGCTATAATATTACAATATCATTGATCAAACATCGATAACTCAAGTTAAAATAGCCTTCAAAAATATTTTTCTTTAAATAAAGTGTAAAATATTAACATTAAAAACAATAATTACCCGCTTTTTTCCAGTTTTCTCAGCATCATCATAACTACCAGCGATGCTTAAACGTCGTGCACGAACCACTGAACCAAGAGACATAAAAAAAGCAAATAAAAAAATTGATAATTAAAAATATTTGTAAACTGATGTTTAACGATAATAAAATGACATGGAAGAGTCTATTTACTTTCATAAAGGTTAAGGAACTATTGTTTTGTTATCTAACAACATCATGGTTACCATGACAACATGTGGCCTTGAATACGCAAGCGCATTCGAGTTCTAGTACATTGTCAATGGCGCGCGTTTTTAACCAAGGATTTTTCACCGACAGAATTATCTCTGACATATAAGAACTAGTTATTACACTTTAACAATACGTAACGAATCGTTACGAATACAATAGAAATTAGAATTTTTATTACTTAGGCTTAGAGAAGAATATTAATCATTTAATAATATTCTCTTTTAATGTATTGATTATAACACTTGATGCTGTTAAAATATAAATAAAATTAATTAATTAACAAATAATAAAAATATTAAAATAATTTATTTATTTACAGGAACAATTTTTTAATAAACTTTCAGGAAATAATTACCAATTTAGAAATTATCCAATTAGTACAGATATGTAAAATTTGAATCTAATAAATATTTATTATTGTGTACTTAAGAAAATTAAAAATCGGTAATAAATAACAACTAATATCCTTTAATTATAAGTTTAAAAATGTAAAATTACTATAGATAAATACTTGCATATCTAATGGATAATTTTTAAAATTGTAGATAGAGTTAAAATTTATTCAAAATAATTTAAATTCCAAGAAAAACAAAAACTTTGTTATAATGAAGAATAAATAATGAATTTACCTATCAGTTAAACAGAATTTACGTGTGTTCTTGAATTTATCATAATTATTAACATTACACTTTTGCAAACATGGGAACTTTTACATTGCTTAACTGATGCATTACTGAGATTATGACGAAAATTCAATTGTAAAATATGCATAAATCTTATCAGTTTGTTAAGCTCAGTCATGCATATATATGGATGTCAGATAAATGCAATGATTTAGTCCTACGTTTGAGAAATTAAGTAAAAAATAAGCACATTAATATAAAAATGCTAACGAGTAAGTTTTAAAAAAATCTTTACAAAATTTAATGTGCTTTGGTATGCTAGAAGCCTTTTTTTCTATCCAGTTATTAAATAAATTAATAATAAAAAAAAAAATTTTTTTTAATTTATAATAAACCTACTTATTTACCAGGAGTATTCCCACCGTTGGCATTCCTTTTGGGCATGGTGGGAATGAGTAGTAGTCAATCATTTGGACAATGTGATTTTGAACAAGTTATTGAAGCTGGCATGTCTTATTATATCTTCAGTCCCAATTACATCAATGGAAATTATCCAGCTGGATCTACTTGCAGATGGACTGCTAAGAGTGATCGACCCATCAAGTTATCATGTGATCCCTTCTATATACCTGAGGTACTGTTTATTTCCATCTACAACAAAAAATAAGAAAAAGAAACAATTAAATCCCATTGATATGATTGTTTGGAATAAAATTAATGATATTTTCAGAGTCCCAACTGTTCATTGGATGTATTGTTAGTCCAATCACCAAATGGAGCTACTGAAAGATATTGTGAAACTGGTCCTTTTACTACTTACTCTCAAGGAAATCAAATGACGATCTCATTAATAAGCTCTCCTCTTTCTCGAGGAGGTCGTTTTTATTGCTTATTAGAATCTGTAAGCAATAGAACCGATTGTGCTTGTGGTTGGAAAAATCCAGTAAGTATAGAAATGTGTTTATATTTCTAAGTATTGATGTATGTTTTAATCTATGTAGACAAACATTATTCTTTGATAGACAAGAATTGTTGGTGGAACAGATACAGGAATCAATGAATATCCCATGATGGCTGCATTAATTGATGTAAAAAATAGAATAGCATTCTGTGGATCGACTATTATTAATCCCAAGCAGGTGATAACTTCAGCTCATTGTGTAGCTGGAAGGAATCCACAAGATATAGGAGTTTTAGTGGGTGATCATGATTTAACGAAAGGTTTAAATTTCTTTTCAATTATTGATTTAATCTATTAAAATATATTGAATTGATTACCATATTGATAATTACCACAGGAACTGAAACCAATGCTACCAAATTATTTAGAGTAGGAAGCATCATCATTCATCCATTATACACACCTCTTAATCTAGACTATGATGTTGCTGTGATTAATATTGACGGTACAATTCCATTTAACCAACAAGTAGGTCCAGCTTGTCTTCCATTTCAACATGCACCAGATACATTTGCAGGAGATTATGTAGAATTGTTAGGTATGTTGTTATTATCAATTTTATCAAAATAATAATTGATATAAAAAGTTGAACCAATAAAAATATTTATTATTGAATTTAATTCATCAAGGTTGGGGAACTCTTGATTCTGCTGAACCCCAATCAATGATTTTACAGAAAGTCAAAGTAAGTGTCATAACAAATAAAGTTTGCATGAATACTTATCGAGGAATAGGGCCAAGACAACTGTGTACATATTCAGATGAGAAAGATAGCTGTCAGGTATGTTTTCATTTTTTAATCATACTGCACTGATGCTGATTTCATGTAATATAAGAAATCTGGCTGAATAATAATTCAAATTTTGGTTATTTATCCTTAGTATGATAGTGGTGGTCCTGTTTTATGGCAAAACCCTACTACTCGACGTATAGTTTTAATTGGAATGATTGGCTATGGAGGTTTGTGTGCTGATGGAAAACCAGCTGTAAATTCAAAAGTTGGTGCTTATATGGATTGGATTGTTCTGCAAGTTCCTCAAGGTAATGAAATTTTTTCAATTAAATCTATTGATAAAATTTCAATATTTTTGTGTTATTTCAGGGTATCGATATTGTGAAGAGGAATAAGCATGACATGATGTACAATATTTCAAGTTATAAGTATTAATAGATAATAATTGTGTGGATAATTATTGGCTAAGAGTTTTTATGAAATAAATCAATTAAAAATGTGTGTAGATTATTTCATTTATATTTTTTTAAAATATCCACATCACTTTCTTCAGTAGTCCGATGAATTTTATTATTATTGACAATCCGCTAGGGTGGAGTACTCCATTGTCTCCCCGACGTATAATTGATAACTAATATGTTATCATTTAGAAACGTCATTTTCCTTCCTGTTTTTTCATGAAGTATTTTATCAATATATGATCATATTTTTTTGGTCTTACATTTTATTGTAATTATCAAATTATTCAATATGTTTTTGAAAATACTAGTAAAAACTTAAAATTGAAAAATAATTAAACATGATTAAACAAGTGTTTATATTTAAACAGTTCTATTCTTATAATTCTACTTTTTCATACGCACGTAATAAATTTCACTCAATTCTACTGCTCTAAATTCGAATATAAAATGAAGTACATTGTCCAAAATCATTTAGTAAAATATTAACAGAAGTTGGTAGTCGATCAGTCAAAAATGTTAGCTTGTAAGTTATAAGTTATAATAAATTCGTCATTAAAACTTTGTAATAAATTGCACTAATTTTATACATTTTTTTACAGTCTTATCCTTATTAATAATAACTTTGATTAATGTTAGCAAAGCTTATCATTTCGAATTTAACACATATGTGCAATGGAGTAAAGTTCAGTATATTAATAGTCCATTTTATCCAAGCAATTATTTACCTGGTTCCAACTACCAGTGGACCATAAAAGCCAATGGGAATTTCAAATTATTTTGCGACATCTATATAAGTTGGGTAAGTACTAAGTTATTACAACATTTAATTATTTCTAAAAAAAAAAACCTTCATCAGGGACTTCTTCTTCTTAATTGTTTATTTTTTTTTAAGCCTGACGTCCTCATCATCAAACAATCATCTGCTGGACGTGATTTACGTTATTACGGTAAAGATAAGTTTACTGTAACTTCAAGGAATAATGTAATGACAATGATCATCAATAGCTACCGCAACTCAAGGGGTGGACGTTTTCATTGTAAAGCAGAGCGTGTAGGACAGTCAACAAAGAATAAACAGTGCTCATGTGGCTGGAAAAATCCAGTAAGTAATAGAAAATGAAAGCTTCATGAATAAAAAGACACTCTTCTAGCTTTATTACTGAAATATTCTTTGTAGAACAGAATTGCTGAGGGAATAGAAACTAAAGTTCACGAATTTCCAATGATGGCTGGGTTGATAAACATTCATAATGTAATAAGGAATTTTAAAAATGTCATATGCGGTGCTACAATCATCAACCCTCGTCAAGTTATCACATCAGCCCACTGTTTTGAAAAACAAACATTGAAGAATCTTAGAGTTATGATAGGTGGTCATTATTTGTATGCAGGTAAGCAGAATATAGTTTACAAATTAATAACATTTTTTCATAAATTTTCTCAAGTTTAATAAAATTTTTTTTCAGGACATGAATCTTATGATACTCAAATGTTATACATTAGAAATGTAAGAAAACATTTCTGGTACAATCCATCAAATGATGATCATGATGTTGCTATAGTTGATGTACAAGGTGATATTAGATTCAGTCCCAACGTAGGTCCAGCATGTCTTCCTTTTAAAAATCAGGAAAAAGTGTTTAATTCTGAGAAAGTAACAATTCTAGGTTTGTTACAAGTCAACAATTTAGTTCATAGCTTAAATATTTAACAAGAAAGAAAATTAAGTGTGAAGTCAGTTGAAAACTTTATCAAATCAATTTGAACTCTAATTATCTTAGGCTGGGGTGTGACTGAATACAGTGGTCCCAAATCTACAGTATTACGTAAAGCTGATGTTACTGTTATTTCAAATTGGCAGTGTCATAGATACTACCACAAATTGAATGATGATCGGATGTGTACTCTAGACCGAGTTTATGATAGTTGTCAGGTAAATGATTTTTATATCAAGAAAGTTTAAATATTTTCATTGAATAATAATGTATCTCATGGTTGTATTAAACATTTCTATAATTCATTTTCAGTATGATAGTGGTGGACCACTTTTGTGGTATAATCTTGGAGCAAGACGTTTATTTCTGGTGGGAATTATTTCTAGTGGTGGAATATGTGGTGACAATCGACCAGCACTGAATACAAAAATTAGTCCATATTTATCGTGGATAGAACAAAATAAACCCAATGGTAAATTAATTAAACAATTTTTTATCATAATCATAAATTGCAGTATTAAAAAGATTCTGTATAATATAATAAAATTTGGTTTCAGGATATGAATATTGTAAACTTTAAATGGAACAATAAACGATCTGCAAATAATATTTTTAAGTTGAATCATTACCAAAAAAGACTTTTGATATTACTTTTATTGAGTGTAATGGAAAGTCTTATGATAAAAAAAATTTTATTTCTTTCATTTCATAACAAATCTTAGACTTTAGTATTACATACTATTTAATAATTGCTAGTTGAAGAAGCTTAAGAAGATACACAACACCTTATCAACATTTTACTGATTTTTCTGAAACTGATAATCCATCATTTTGTATTGACAATTGTTTTCTTGTTATTTCATTTTAATATTTTTACTTTCCGCGCATATTTAAGTGTCTCTTTATATTGCCATTTATCTTATTTATTGGCAAACATAAAGAATGTGGTAAAAATTATACTCGTGCTACAAGCAGTTTAGTTAAACACGTAAAAAATACTAAATGTTAGACATATATTTTATAGAATCTTATTTTTTTTCATTATTTAATAAAGTTTAGGTGTGAAAGATTAATTTGAATTTCTTAGAAAAAAAAATAGTTAACAATAAGATTAGACAAGTGTTCATATTGACATTGTTAAGTTCATATTGGTGAGCTTCTATTTAATCCACATACACGTTAGTTATTTGAGTAGATTTCACTACTACTGCTCTAAATTTTGGTATATTACTCCAAATGCCATAAAATTTCATTTAAAAAATATCATAAAAATGTACGCGAGTGTTATCAGTTATCAGTGATTTCAAGAACAAGCATACCTATATATTGCTGTCAAATTAATTACATTATTTAGTACATGACTGAATGGAGATGATAATCTATCAGTAAAAATGGTAACTTGTAAGTAATGAATCTTTATCATATGAAACAGTTTTTTATGTCAAAGTGTATAACTAATTGAAATATTTTCTAAAATGTTTCATAGCTCCATTTGTGCTATCTTCATTGATAAGCATCATCAGCTTGATTGGATCTATCAGAGCTCAATTTTTAAATAATTATGAAGTAGAATTGCTACCTGGTACCACAAAATATATCAACAGTCCCAACTTCCCGTACAATTATGTTCCAGGATATACTTATACTTGGACCATCAGAAGTCAAGGACTTCTTCAATTGGAGTGTGACATTTCAGAGATACCTTCGGTATATTCTCATTTAATTTTATGCTGATAATAATGACAGATATTATATTCAAGCAAAAATGATCACATTGTGCTATTTTAGTTTGTGAATGATTTATTTTCTGATTTTTGTTCAGAATGATGTCTTAATTGCCAAACGAAGTGCTGATGATACTGGTGTGAGAAGTGATGGAGGCTACAGATTTTTCGTCAATCCACGAAGTACCATATTGTTACTTATTTTACAAAGTAATATGAGATCACGAGGAGGAAGATTTCGTTGTGTAGCAACATCAAAGTGTTCTTGTGGCTGGAAAAATCCAGTAAGTATCAACATGAATTGCTTTTTAAATAATAAAATATAAGTTCATTATCCTCCAATAAATTGTATTTACAATGTAAAAGGCTAGAATTGCTGATGGAGTAGAAACTGGGGTTAATGAGTTCCCTATGATGGCAGGACTTGTTGATGCAGACAGTATGCCAATGCCACATAGAGGAGTTTTCTGTGGAGCTACGATTATTAATCATAAACAAGTCGTCACTGCTGCACATTGTTTCGAGAAAAAAAGTGTCGACAGAATAGGAGTTTTGGTGGGTGATCATAATTTGCCTGAAGGTAATTACATTTATGTTTAATTTAATTTCTATTAAAATTTCTAAAATATTAATAATTTGATATAATCACTGTTAGGTACAGAAACTGATGCAACTCAATTATTTAGAATACACACAATTGTGATGCATCCATACTTTAGCAGCAATAGAAATGATTATGATATTGCTATTATTACTATTGATGGTACCATAGCTCTCAGTCCTAAAGTAGGTCCAGTTTGTTTACCTTTCCGACATTCTCAAGAATCATTTGTTAATCAGCCAGTTACTTTATTGGGTACGTTTTAAGTAAATATATTGAATAAATATTTCCTAAACTCTTTCATTTGTCTCTTTGTAAGAATTTGATAAGCTAATGTTTTCCTAATTTAGGCTGGGGTGCAGTTGAATATGGTGGACAGAGATCGACAGTTTTACAAAAAGCTCAAGTTAATGTTGTTTCTAATACCCAGTGTCAAGCTGATCATCAACGAAGTGTCATCAATAACGATCAGATATGCACTTTGGATCCAACTAAAGACAGCTGTCAGGTAAATACACTTTATAAACAGTTTATTAATAATATATAAAAATTAATTCGAACTTTTTTAATAATTTAGTATGATAGTGGTGGGCCAGTGATCTGGCGTGATTCTACTTCAAGACGATTATTCTTGGTAGGAATAATTTCATGGGGCAGTATATGTGGAAATAATCAATCAACAGTAAATACTAGAGTCACTTCATACGTCAATTGGATAGAAAGTTTGAAACCAGAAGGTAATTATAAGATTGTGCTAATACTAAAGCAAAAAAAAAACAGTATCTCTAATGATAAATATTTTTTCCAGGATTTTATTACTGCAAAAATCCTTAAAATATGTGATAAAATATAAATGTGATAAAAAGATATGTTCATCTCTTCCATAAATTTTTGTATCATTTTTTTCACGACTGATGTAATATCAATATTTTTATCTAATGGAGAGGCATGTCTTATTCTATTTTCATTATATAGTATTATTAATAATATAATAAAAGTCAATAAAGTTATTTAATTAAATAGAAACCATACCTTTATTTTCTTTGTGCAGACAAATAATAACATTTTTGATAATTTTCTCGACGATTTGTATTAACGTTTTCACACTTGAAAAATATTGTTCTAAATAATGATTACACAAGATCAACAACACTTGAAAATATATTGTTAAATAAACACTTACCACATCAGTAAATGTATTCTTTATCTTATAAAATCTACTAACTTCCAAGAGATGGATAGACAAAACAAGCTGAGATACATATATACTTGGATGTTGATAATTTCCATTGAATGAAATAAAAATAAAGTCATCAGCTAACCATTTTGCGCGCTTTATTTTGCGTCATGGAGGTTGAACTAAAAGAGCAGATTGAATTGAGGGCCTTTTGATCGTTTTGTCAACGCTAGCGTCACCTGTTCAATTATTGCACATTCAAACTATGTACCAATTGAAAAAGAAATTATTTTGATGTACCTTAACCTCTTCCAGAAGTTTTAAAATTGTCAGATTTATGTGTGTGGATTTTAAAAAAATCTAATTAATATTTTCTTTTTTTTCTTATTCCAATAATATTCCCTTTCATGTATTTGTCAGTAGAATTTTATTTACTCCAAAAAATTTCTACATTTTTTACTCCAATTTTTCCCTGCAAAACAAATTGATCAAAAGTTTTAATTAAAAACGATTAACATTAAAATTACGTCATTTTAAATTTGAAATTATTTTCAAATGAATGGATAAATTAACTTTAATCTCAGGAACATTGTTCCTAGCAGCAGATGTATTTGCTGTTGCTAGCTTAGCAATGCCAGATTGGATTATAACTGATGTTGGTGGTATGTATTATCCACTAAAATTAAATAATTCAATTTTTCTTATTTCCAACAAAAGTCTTGGATATATTGTGTCCTATTTCCAGGAGATACACGGTTAGGTTTGATGTGGTCATGTATGACTTTATACAACAGGCATCAAGTGTGCTATACTCCAGATTTACAACCTGAATGGTTGATAGCACTCTCTTGTATATTTGTTGGCTGTATTTTAATTACTGTTACTATCATTCTATTGGGCTGTTCTCATTGGGATCGTCATGTCATACCTTATGCTAGATGGGTTGGATTTACTGCCAGTAAGTTCAAATTGATGAGCAAAGTAATGAATGATCCTAATTAACGATTCTTTTTTAGTGGTACTATTTTGCCTAGCTGCAGTTATATTCCCAATGGGATTTCATATAGATGAAATTGGAGGACAACCGTACCAATTACCAAACTCTCATCAAGTGGGAATATCATATATTCTTTTTGTTTTAGCTTTATGGATAACAGTTATATCCGAATTATTTGCTGGTAAGGTTTGTTTACCACATTTTTAAAACTTTTTATAAATTATAATCAAATAATATCGATAACATGGGAGTATTTATATTGTAAAATACATTGTTACATTCTAAATGTTTGAAAACTAAAAATGTATCTTACATTACATTTATGCCAGCAGTTTATCAAACAAAAATTGTAAATATAAACATTTGTAATTCAGGTTTTAAACCAGTAAGAATCTCATTTAAAGTCTTCGAAAGTATGTAAAATTATTGTAAATATAATTCTTTTTAACAATCAGTATTTCGTACTAAATATATAGTGGTTTTAAAATTGATAATTCTAAAATACATATGTATTAAATAAATTTCAAAAAATCAATCATGAATTAAATTCATTTTAGCATTTGTATTATTCTAATTGTTTAGCCACCAATGTATGTTTTATTACTACTCTTGTATACTTTATTGTATTTTTATAAAAATTAAATATTATATTAATGTTATAAAATTTTTTTATTTTTATTTATTTTATTATTTTTATTATTTAAATAAACTACTTTAAAAATCTTAGTAACTCATCATTAAAAAAAAATTTTTTTTGTATTTTAAAAGTTACGAATGTCTGTTTTTTAGTCAACTATACTATACAGCATCGGTATGTATATACTATACATGAGTTCGACCATGTGTTTAGTTTAAAAGAACATTCTTGATATAATATTTTTAATTAGTTAAAACTATTAAATATTTAAATTACAATTAACTTAATTAGTGTGATAAAATATTTAATAATTTAATTAAATATTTAAAAAATTCATTTGTTGTTACACTTTCATAGAATGATATATGAATGAATATTAACATGATGAATAGAAATATTAATAATTTAATACAAATAACATGGAATGTGAAACATTTATTTAAACAGTCTCGTTATGTGACTGTCCAACGTTTAATTCGTACAACTGAAAATAATCTACGAGATGATGGTTTGTATAAAATCAAACTTGTTTTTCTAACCTGAAAGTTATAATCATTGCTTTTTTAAATTCAACAGAAAAAAAGAAACAACGATTTCCACTGATTAACACATTACCATCATCACCTTTCGATTCTGAAGATTCTTTCGGTGAGTGGAAAAAGTGTACAAATCACTATGATATATTGTCTATCATTAAACGACGAGAAAAAAATATGACTGCTGAAGATGCAGTAATGGCACTTGGTGCTTTATTTAGATTAGACAAAGAGAATCAGATAAAACAAGATATTATCAAATTAGATGAATTTAATACTTTGTGTAAAGTATTGAAAAAAGACATGAGATCTTTAAACCTCAAGCATATAATTACTGCAGTGAAATGCCTAAACTATTTCAGAGTTCCTACTTCAACTGTAGTTGTTCAAATGCTTCTTCAACTAATTCGGCATTCAATAAATGAATTATCATTGGATCAAGGAATTTTTTTGATTTCTTTACTGCCTAAATTACAAAAGACGCCGTTAGTAGAAGCATTAATGATAGCATTACCTCTAGTGGTGCATGCCAATGTGAAAACTAAATTAAATACCGAGAATTTACATGCTCTCATCAGTTCATTAGAGTATTTTTCTCGTCAGGAGGAAGTTGATGACAATGTACTGAGAAATATAATAAATGCTATAAATGATCTTAAAGATCAATCACTTAATGCTACAAATTCCCTAAAATTATTATTTGTTTTATTACGAGTGAAACAAAGTTTTATAAGAATTGACTTATTAACGAAAACTTATGATATACTTACTAAATCAATGGACGAGATTCAACATACAGAATTATTATCTATTATACTGCATAAAATAGCTTCTAGACGTCAACCAGCAGGAATCAGGTGATTTATCTTATTTTATTGGTTTATTTATAAAACAAAAATTAAATAATAATTATACCAGATTGATTTATAAACTATTTGTGATTATTTTAGAAATATTTTCTACAATGCTCAGTTCATAGATAGATGTATATCAAAGATTGTATCAGAAAAGCCAAAAATTGGAGATGCAATCAACATAATAAGACATTTAAACGTAATGTACCATTCAAATATGGAAATATTAGATTATGTTGCGGAAAAATCGATTGAAACTAAATATTTTTCGAAGAATACTAAAATAAAAGAAAGGATGAATGTGATCACTGCAATATCCATAAATGATGAAAAACTTAGTTCATGGGAATTATTAAAAGAATCTATTCTAAATGATAGTCTTATTGATTTAGATTTTGATGAACTTCTAAAATTATCAATTAAATTAGTTTCATTTGATTGTTACTGGCCAAAATTAATAGAAAAAGTATTCAGTTCGTACGATAAAGAGGCAAACATGCATATAGCAATGAAAAAAAAATTGGTTATTTTACATCATGTTGTGAAAAATTTTTACCCTCAGTTTTATGGTCCGTTTATGTTAGATGAAGATATTGATTTATTTTTTTCATTATACGGAACAAAAAATATAAATCCATTATTAAAAGAAGCTTTAGAGGCTATCTTTGGTGGCCCGCAATATGTTTTATCAAATATACAAAGTCAATATGGAGAATTCGTAGGTAAATAAGAAAATTTTTTGTAAAATTTCTCTGAATTAAATGAATAACATATTTAATGATGATATTTTTTTAGATTTTATTGTAATAATGAGAAAAGGAGGATATCCTGTTGCTCTTAAAAACTTAGAAGAGCCAAAACCACAATGTCTCAAAGACATAGAACTACCAAAAGACAGTCAATTGTAAATATTTTGCATGATGTTTTGATATTTAAAAGTTGTTTGTAAATTATTTATATGGTTAAAATTTGTTAAAATATTGAAAAAATTTCAAATGAATACCACAATATTTGTCAGAGTATTAAAAATTATTTTTCTAATTTCAGGTTTATTTTTATGTGTATACCTGCAGGAGCATATTCAAACAATACACATTGCCTCGCTCCATCATTACGATTATTTCAAAAATTACTAGAAATAAATCCAAATTATACAGTAATTAATATATTGAATGATCAATGGTCAGATTTATCAGAGGCAGCTAGATTAAAATATCTTTCAGATGCAATTAAGGTTAAAACTGATCAGGAGTCAATGGGTGTAAGTTGTTAGAAATAAAGTAACTTCTTGAAAATTTGTAATAATAAATTATTACTAATTAAGCGAATGATTTTATAATTGTGAGTAAGTGTGAACCTTATTTCTTAATTTGTGAACGAAAATCAATTGTAGTATTACATATATGAATCATTTATTATACGAAAATATGTATATAATAACAATGAAATATTCATTACAAAATTATTCTAGGTTAATATGATGCAATAGGTCTTTGTTACATTTTCTCTTGACAGTAAAATATTAAAAACTGAATTATAATCATTTATGAAATTTATTCTAATCACGAACCATATAGATCTATGACGATCTATTAAATTTGTATAAACAATTAAAACTTATAAACATTTTCACAGTAATGATTATACGCTATATTTTTAATGTAAAATAATGAAAAATTGAGTTTTCTATCTTTTATTACAAATAAGCACCAGTAATAAAAAATATAAAGATTAAATAAAATGAATAATAATCATTGGTTTAATCCAAAAAGCTTAAGAGCATTGAAAGCAGTTGCCAAGGCTACTTCTTCTGGAGTCTTACGCATAAAAGTTGCAACCATTTCTACAATTGCTGGTAATGAACATGGTTCATTTCGTTGAAAAGTACAATATCGTTGAAGAAATGTCGCTGATCTTTCTGTTAATCCTTCTTTTACATAAAGTGGAAGTTTACTTGCTCTTGAATTTGGATACATAAATGGTGCATCTGATTCTACCAAAATTTTATCTAATGGTACATTTCCAGATTCCAATATTTGTCTGACTCCGCTGTCAGATTTATCTTTACATAAATATCCAGTGATTCCAATATAAAAACCATGATCAAGATACAATTGTGCTTCTTCAGCCATTCCAACAAAAGAATGAATCATAACTGGTGGTAATCGATTTCTATAATGATTCAAAACTTCTAATACATCAGATTGTGCTCCACGTTCATGAATGATAAGAGGTTTATTTAATCGACAAGCAAGTTCAATTTGCTTATGAAAAACTAAACGTTGTGTTTCTGGATCAGAAAAATCTCGACTATAATCAAGACCACATTCTCCTATGGCAACACATTCTGGATTGCTAGCAATACTTTCCAACTCTGTTAAAGTATTTGTATTATCCCAAGATTTAGCATCATGAGGGTGTATACCTGCTGTAGAATACAATGTCCCTGGGTAAAGCCGGGTCAATCGAAGGGCTTCTTTACTGGAACGTATACTTGCTCCAATGACCATGATCTTTTGAACACCAGCATCTTTTGCACGTTGAATTACACTATCTAAATCTCGTACAAATTTTTTATTGGTCATATTAGCACCAACATCAACAAGTATATAATTTTCGTAACATTGGCTCATGATTAAATCCAATTTACTTCCATCACTTTCATTGCTTATGTTTCCGGCCATTTTGATAATTTTCTGTTTCCTGTAAATTTAAATGTTAAAATTATTCTCAATACATCATGACATCAATGATATTAATAGCATTCAATTTTTTACGATTAACCCAGATAAAAATTATCAATTGTGATACTTGAGTTTATATATGTTCACAATAACCTACACGTGAAGTTTAACATTCTCTTTATAAGATCTACAATTATTTTATTATAACAAAAGATATTTTATTACTCTATTAAATATATATAATAAATTATAGTACTTACAGCGTTAAGAAACTTAATCCATTTATAAAAAATACCAAAACAATAATTGATTAACGATGTATTAATATTGAATACGTTGTCTTTGTCGAAGAGAATACATGTACAAGTAAATTGTGTCAACCTCTCATCTATTACTGTACTTTTGTATATTTTTATTTTTAAAATCAAAGTAAAGTATTTTTAAATACTCTTTAAGTTTGATATGAGCATATATTTACAATTAGATAGCCAATAGCTCATTTCTTTTACTATTTAACAATTAATTAACACGATATATATACCAAATCGTTGAACAACGTATGCTTCACACACTTAATTTCTTTTTACTCTCGGTACTGTACAAGTACTGTGCAGTTGTATTGGAGGAAGTTTTAACACTGAAGACCCTAATGTCAAGACTTGACCTGCAGAGACTACCCGCATACCCGCATACACCTAATGACTCACATAGGTAGAATCTCTAAGGGATAGTTTTACGAACCCGCAAAATTTGGCTATAAAACTGCAAGCTTGCCAACTTTTGAAATTAAAAATATTTTAAATAATCAAATAAAATTCTCTTTTCAATTAGTTTTAAGTATAAAATAACAACTTTTCATAAATTAATAATGAAATTATTGCTAAAATATTTTGAGTAAAATCTAGAAAATTATTTTTTTTTGAAGGTTAATCGTAAATAAATAAAACTTGATGTTGAAGATGAAGAATAATATTTTGTTTTGAAGTAGTTGGTAGGCTTATTTCTGAGAATAGCACAATTTTGCACAGAGTATAGACAACCATAAAGGCGACAATGATGTCTTGTGAAATTATTTTCATGAAAATAAATTTTATTATCAAAAATGATGTAAATATCGATTAATTTTTTAAAAATATTCACCATTACTAATAAAAAATTGTTTTGGCTAAAAATGATATTCTATATTGGAGCATCTCAAAATTGATGCTGGTGTATAAGATTTTTCTCTAATTAACCATGGCGCGCAGATTTAAATCACGTGATGTATGAAAAAATAATTATATATTCATATAATAAAAGTAAATATTAATAAAACGTTTTATAAAATCATAGCATAGGATCAGATAAATTATTTATTCAAGATCAGAGTTTTATTGTACTTCAATAAATATTTCCTGGAAGAGAAAATGAATATTTACGGTGATATATTTTCTAAAATCCAATACATATATTCCGAAAGTCGACTATAAACAGCAGGCATGGATGTTTGTCCACAATGTTTAGCTCCAAAAGACACAATACCAATTAAATAATACTTGGGAGAGTCGTTTAAAAATTCAACTTTCATCAATGGACCTCCACTATCACCAGTACAAGAATCTTTACCTATTTTACCACCAACACATAATTGTCTGTCATCAAGTTTTGCATGATTTTTGAACGGTTTTATACAATCATCGATTGTTAAAACAGGTAACTTGATTGTTTGGAGAATAATACTCGACTTTGGATTGTCTAGCAATTTAAAAATCCATATTATCATGAGCAAAGTGATTGACAATTTTTTAATTACTTACCTATATCAAATATCCCCCATCCAGCGGTTTCAGCTATGGATCCAGTGAGATTTTTTGTTAACAAAGGACCACTTGGTAGACAAATAGGTGATACATAATCTGCAAATTTTAAAAATTAAATATAATATCAGCTACTTTACTTCTCATACTGAGATTGAATATGAAGTAGATTAATTATTTACTTGAAGTCATCAAGAACAAAACAAAGAATAATTAGTTCTTATATATTTAAATAAAAGCACTTTTTGGACCTGATAAATACATACCATGGAATTTTGCTGGTCGATTTAATCTTATCAAAGCAATATCATTTTTGAAATGTGGTTTATTATATTGCTTATGAATGATTATTTTAGAAGGTTCAATATCTTGAACAGGATCAGCACAATATCCATTCTCACAATCAGGATTAGTTTCGCTGTTGTGCTCACCCAATCTTATTATTGATATTCTAAATCTGGAACAAAGATGAGAAATTAATTTATCTGTATCAATTACTATTCCTTATAATTGACTTATTTTTGAAGATTTTAGAAAAAAATATTAGTTGTATTGAAGCAAAAAAATTACCTGCCAGGCAAATTGGATGCACAATGAGCAGCTGTTACAACATAAAGTTTATTAATCAAAGTTCCACCACAACGGTATGATATACCACCAGTTGGATCTGCGTAATTACTGTATCCAATTCTAACAATCCATGGATACATTCCAAGTGAAGCATTTTTTCCACCAATTATTCTATCAGAATTTGATATTCCACATTTTTGATGCTCCAATAGTGCCCAGTTTGGATGTTTAGTAATATCAACTATCAATAAAAAAAAAATTATTGTAATATTTTGTGTTTATCATCTTTGAATGATAATGAATTCATAAATTATTGAGAAAAAAAATCTGGGGTAATATAAAATGAACAAAAATGAAATGTATAGACTGAAAAAAATAATGAATTATTTTGTTCTTAGAGTATTAGTTTTCAGTGCTTTCCTGGTCCCAGATTTTTTTACATAGTAAGAATAAACCTCACTAGCTTCACTGAGTAATATTAAAGACACAAAGAAGCATAAAAAATATTTTTTTCGTACTCTTAACATTTTAATTTTAAAGCTTAAGAGTAAAAATCTAGAGTGAATTGAGCTATTGAATCATTCTGTAAGTCTCAATTTCATTGTTTAGAGTCAGCTTATCGATAATGCTGATCAACAATGCTGCTATAAAAATTGATATAAAACTCATTTCAGTTATAACTAAAATTTTTATTTTCAAATCGTAATAAAATTCAAGAAGTGCACTCTGATTGATGTATGGTATTGGTATATAGTTTTATAAATCTCAATTATTTAATTTAAATTTTGTTAAAACTTGTCAAGATTTGCTGATGATTTATTATTATTTTCTAAAATGCTAAGCCATGTTTATCATAATGTTGCCAATAATTATTTTAAATTATTAATTAAATTATTTGTAGCTGCTGAAAGGACATTTTTTTTTACTGATAGACTGTAACTAGCAAAAATATCATTAAAGTTAACACGTGGCTTTTTGAATTACAAGTTTTGATATTTCGTTTTCTCACAAAATCTTAGATTACACTATATGTAGCCTAAATTGAAAGTAATCAGAATAATGAAGCGGAAAGTATTACGGTTCGACACGTGGCTCTTTGTATATATATTATTATCACAATAGTCTCATTATCCTGTCTGGGCAAATTAGTGATGACACTGAATACATTTTTGGTAATTCTATTTAACAAACCAACAGTTACATTATCATCAAAATAGATCATATCCCTCTTAAACATTTTTTATAATAAATTGTTTATAAAAAAATATTAATTTATATTCTAAATTTTTTTGATGATTATAAAAAGGAGGTTAAGGTAGCATCGAAGAAGAAATTGTAACAATCACAAATATCTAGATTTTTCCATAGAATTTGTGGAGTATTCTTGGAGATGAATATTTCGAAAGCTAGAATGCAGCTTCCAGTCCGCCATATTTTTTAAGCTCCACCTCTATATTGAGCTTTCAAGGTGGTTAGCTAATTTTCTGTTTTTTTTTTTTTTGAATAATACTTGAAATAATTATTTAAGTAGGTGTATCATTTACAAAAAATTTGATATTTGAAAGAAAATCAACAAACTTAGAAAACTGTACTATTTTATTTACAAAGTAATTATTATTTATAAAATAAATAATGACAATGACTAGAAAAGATGAATTAGCTTCATTACTTATAAATCAAAGAGATAAAATTGGTTTTTAAGTAATTGATATATTAAAAAAAAAAAAAAATTGGACATTTTTTAATAAAATATTTTTCAATAAATAATTTCAATTATTTAGAATATTTAAAATTAAAGTAGAAACAAAGAACAATCTTAAACAATTAAGTAGAGCCAAAAATGTTTTTTTGCACATTCAAATCCAGACCAGTGGGCGACAGAATCGATAATGTTCGTAATCTGATATATCGGCTACGTCACATTCATAACCTGCTGATGGATTCTACTCTAAATAGATACCTTGAAGGGAGTGAAGACCATAAACCTGATATACATATTCTTATATATATTTATTTAATTATCTTGAACTATCATTAAAAAATATAATTTTTTAAACTTTTATATTTTAACACAAACAAAATTTTGATAAATATTGATTGCAATATATTTCATGAACATGATGATTGTTCTAGTAACTATATCTGATTTTGATGGAAAGTTTTGATGGATTATGGATTCATGTTGAGGATATAATCAACAATATGTTGCAAAAAAGGTATGTTTGTTACAAAGTAATTCATAGAAATAAATATTATATCTTTTATATCTTAATAATATTACACTATTATAGAGCATAATGCAACAGTCGAGAGCTGACGTCCCCTGTGGTTACTTAGTACAGAAAACTCGGAAGTCACTTACCACTCGAGGTCTCGGTTTTCAACAAGTGCTGTATCTTGGGAATCAAGATGATCTCATTACTGAAGGGTGTGACAATAAATAAAGATTATTTCTACAATTGAAACTGATAATACTATTATATTTGAAGCTATTGCATTTTAATGAATTTCAAAATAAAATCATTATAGACCTACAAAAACAATTGCAAAATTCGTATTGGTTCCTGGTTTCCATGGATGCATACTACAGAGTGAAAATCGATCGATTTGCTGGCTGACTTTCTACGGATGAGAAATAACAGCCATATACAAAGAAATAAATAATCTAATTATATTTATATTTTATTTCTTTCAGTTATTATTACAATTACTATTAAAAATAGTAATAAAATATCTAACAAGTGAGTTTTTTTATGTATTAACTATCATATGCTCAAAAGTCTTTCAAAAAAGCATTGATGTCTATAAATAGTTGTAAATAAAAGGAAAACTTCAATTGATTATAATTACTTTTTATTTATCAGTATAATCAATCATGTTTATAATTGATGATATTTAAATTGAAATGACTGATTGTTAAGTTTTGATAGTTTTCATTGATATAAATAGTGTATAGAAATATTACTCAGTAGAAGTCTACAAGACTTTTTTTATTTAATGCAGTGAAAATTACAAGTCTCGGTTCTTTTTGTTGATATTTACATAACTATTGTTTGACCATAATTTTTGCTTTGATAATTTATTACTAACTGTAACTAATTTTATAAAATAACTGGACATTTTTAGCCATCTTCTTTGTTTACTTAAATAAATAATGACAATCCCAATTGTCTTATATTGTCAAAAAATAGATACTATAGAAGTAGAGTGTCTGAACAAAACTACGTATTTCTCCTTTTTTAAATTTACAAAATATTTTTACAAAACATCTTATGGAATTTACTGGTTGTGAATGATTATAATGTTGAGTTATTTTATTATATTATAAAATCTCATAGTTTTATAGTATTGGCTAATTCGAAACATTGTTGTACAATTTTAGATAAAAATATTTAGAAAATATTTTTAAATTAGATATTACTATTTTCTATAGTAATACTTTCAAAATATACTTGGTAGAAGTATTTTTTTTTGCATCATACAAAACATCAGTATACGTTAACTCCAAACTAAAAGTGCTTGTGGGCAAGATACTGTAAAAAAATATTTAGAATTCTGCGAACAAGACATCTTGTTCGTACAAAATAACAAGTAGTGTTTTTTCATTAATTCTCTTTTTTCATGGAATATTTACCTAAAGAAATATTTTTTTTATCCAAGTTTGCAATTTAAAACAACGCAATAAAGCATTGCTAAAACAAATTGTCTAATAATTTTTATTATTTTTAATAACATCAAATAAAAATTAATTAAAATCTGATAGCAGACAATGAGAGTGCAATTGTTTTTAATTTTAAAGAAAATTTAAAAACTTTCTTTCATCATTATTATCACATTGAGAAAAAAAGAAAATAAATAAATTTAGAACTGAAGATGAGTCTGCGTAACATAATACCGGAAGCATCACGATGCCCATACCACCCTGAAGTAGCAGAGCATGTAGACGTCAAGAAAAATGAAACACTAAAAATCAAAAAATATCTTTATACTTTAGAATTATACAATAAATACTAATAAATCAAAATTGGTAATCATCAGTATTCCAACAATATCCATTCACTATCAAGAAAAGCTTCGTATTATTTTCCATCATCGATTTTCATAAATCCTTGACAATTTCTATATAACAGTACCTTCTCTCCTTTGTTCAAAGCAAACAATACCATGTTCTAAATGAATTATTCTCTACTAACTTGCTAAAATTTTTAAATATCATGCTTTATTCATGTCATGTAATTAAACATTTCTATGTGACAAAATAAATATAAGCAAAACAAAAAAATAGGTGGATACTTTTAAGGATAATAATAATAACAAAGACCCTACTGCCAATACTGAAGGCTCAAGAAACTTGGTAAAAAATAAAAAAAATTTTGCTAAGACGTCGTGCAATAGAGGCGAAGTTACAAAGTAAAGATACCAAGAGGGAAGATGAGGTCGCAGTAACTGGACACCTGGTTGCACCAAAGGTAACGTGAGAATCCCCTCACTACTAACCAGGCCACCACCGCGCACTTTTTATTTTTTTTCTTTTTTCTTAGTCAGAATGTCGTATAAGATAGTAAGTGTATAAAAATTATAGTTACTGCATAACAAATTAAACAAAAAAAAGTAATAGTAAAATCCTTCAAATAAATCTCCAGCTAATAATAAATACTGATTAGAAAGCAACATGAGATTAATAACTTCAAAAGCTTTAACTATTTCATTATTTTATATTTACAATTAAATCATCATTTTAATGTCATATAAATATTTAGTAATTCAATACATAATCATTAATATTTTTAAAATATCCATTTTTTATTTGAAAAATAGGAACTTACCCTAGACAGTTGATTAATTTAATTTGTGTGCTGCACATTGATGTTGCACCAATTTTCCATCTTATTATATTTTTCTATTATTCATTTGTCATCTGTGATCGTTTCTTTACAAAATCAATGTAACGGCGCCAGGTATACACTCTGATTTTAAAAGAGACATGTACGGTGAGATTGAATACTCACGTAATTGCGTCACATTTTGAAATCTATTCATGTCAGTGCATTTCAGCCAGGTTGGAGTACTACCACCAATAGAGAGAGCCTTGTTAACCGATAAATAAACCTACCTTGGATTAAATTTACGTACAAGTGTGAAGAATAACTATACCCTAATGCCTGACAAACGGACATCTGCAATTTGGAGTTTTTAGATCATTCCTACATGTCCTCATCATTATATCACCAATACATCAGTATTATCTTTGTTATATTTCTGAATCAAGACAGTTGTCAAACTTTTAATCAATTCTATCAAGAAAATATTATTTAAATGATGCTTTTATTTCAAACTATTCAATTGCTGTTCCAGTTAGAAGTGATCATCAAATAGTGAATATTAATTTTTAAAAGTAATCAAGATTAGCTAGATGAAGGATGAAGACTGATCAGTAATTATTCCGATAAGCATACAAAATTGCTCCCATGATTTTTTAATGGATATAAATGCTTAGTTGATTGATAATTATTGCAGAAAGTAGCACAATTAAAATGATTAAAGATCATAATGTGCTACTAACTTACAACTAAAGTAAGTGTGAAGTAAACATGTAAACCAGATGGATCCAAAAGATGGCTAAAAAATCAAGAATATTTTTTTAATTAACTAGACTTTGGTTTGAAAAAGGAAAGATGTGTTGTTGACTTGGAATATTCGATGTTGTGTTTATCTATTGGTCTAGTTACCCCATGGTCAGTCTTCGCTAAATGCAGAGAAGAAAAAAGACCCAAAACACACACGTGTTGGTTGAGGAAACTAATTTTCTTGAAATCTTACTTGACAAGTGACATGAATTTTAAAGAATATCTAGCTCTTTATATTATTCACTCTTCATTATTATTCTAGCTTGCAATATATTGAGAATAAATTAAATGATTCAAAAGTTGATCAGTTTTGAATGAATACTTGATCAATCATTAATATTTCATCAAATATAATTGAGTTGATCAGATGGCTTTATCAGCATTTGTGGAGTTAAAAGTATCTTGACACCTCAAATAATTAATTGTCTATTTCAAAATGATCATTTTGAGCAAAGATTCATTTTTAATTTAATAGGAATGGTAATTAATGTTGACTTGATGATGCAAATTGATTGTTAGATGTTTATTGAAGTCTTTTTTAACAGATAATTCAATGTTATTTATTTATAATACCAAAACTTAACCCAGATCTGTATGCTGTATCACAGTTTTGTTTAAAAAAACATGAAAATGTTATTCCTCAAACTCTTCTGAGCATAATACTCTAGCGAAGCTACCTAAGGAATAAAATTTTCAGACACATGGAGGAAGTTTTACTAAGTGCTACTAGACATCTACATCACCCTGTGTCAATCAAGCTGCTTCAAAGGAAAAAAGAAGGTTGGATGTGTAAAACAAACGACTTGTCTGTTTTTGGATTGATGTTTTTTCCTTTTCCTTTTTTGCCGGCGGAAAGGACTATGGTCAAAGCCGTAGATCAACCTAGCAGCAAATGTTTACCAAATTTCATTGCCAGACATTTAGTTGTAGAGTCTCTTCTCGTTCATATTTTCATCTAAATTTTTTAGTTATCAAATTACAATAATGGTTAATTATTTTTTTAATTTACATCAGTATTAAAATCATTTTTGAATTCATTTTTATCAGACTTGGAAGAAAAAGTTGAATTATTTAGATTAAAGTCTCTCAATAAATATTTTTTTATTTCAAAACATTATTTAATAATATTTTGGTTTAATAATTATCTTATTGAAAGTGGTAAAAGCTGGTTTATTGTGAAAAATATTTTTTAAAAAAAATTCAAAGTTCAGAGTTTGATTAAAAATGAACAATTTCACGAAGAGGATTGATTTTAGTATAAAAATAGAATATTTAGCATTATTTTAGCATTAAATGATTAATTAATGTTGATTAATGTATTTACAACTGGATAATGATGAGTTTAATGTCAATTTTAAATGAATAAAAAAATTTTTATTAATATTTTTTATCATTTTAATGTTATAAAACTAGCGTTATGGCCAAAATCTAGATAAAAAAGAAAAATTGTCCAAATTTATTATCTAATATATTTTGTGTTAATCTTGAATTAATCTTAAGGCGATAATTGTCTAATAATTTTCACATTAACTTACATAAACCTCTTGTTACTTACGAAAAAAAAAAAAAATTATAAATAAAACATTTATTATAATTATTTTAAACGTCATTTAAAAATTGATATCTTCTGTAAAATAAATAAAATAATCTCAATGATGCATTTGAAGTTTATCTCTACAATAAAAAGATGAAAATACAATTTAAACCCCAGAACATATCTCGTTGTAACAAAATTAATTAGCGCAGAAAATAATATTCTTTTTCTAAAACAAAAAAATGTAACTTATATTTAAGACTGCAAAATTGAATCGAACCTTATCAGAAATTAAATGTCCTCTTAGATAACTTTATTATCATTCTAAACATCCTGCAGGGGATTTTTAATTTATTTATTTAACATTTATTGAAAGTAAAAAAATATTGCAATCAATTAAATATTTTAAAAGGCAATAAAAATGATAGCATTGCAAAATAAATATTATTGTTAAAAATATTTTATTGTAGTCAATAATATTTAATAAGAGCGATTGAAAATTTTAAAGCAAACTCAATGCTTTAACAAGCATTTAACAAAAATAAAACGACAGATCATAAATGGCCAACATGGAAATAATAGATATACCCTTATAGGGATCAGTATTTCAATGTCATCTTTGAATTTAAATAAATTTCCTGCATTAAAGGTCTCATATCATGTTAAGAAATATCTAAAAACAATGCATCCTCTCCACCTAAACTTCTATTTTAATTTCCTCAACTCTTTAATCACTTCAAAAAAAAAAATCAACCTTATAATTACAAATCTAAATTTGTAATTAATAACAGTGATAAACTGAATAATTCTACTATATAATTGAAAGCTAAAAATTGATAATAAAAGGCGTAACGTATACTCAACACAAGTTATCAAGCAATATATGATAATAAATAAAATTCTCATACTCTCAAGTTTTATATTTCTATGTAAGGGTAGAAATGGGGGATTTACCATAGATTTGCTAACCAGTTATGCAGTATGTAACCAATAAAATAGGGGCAAAAGAATTTAAACCACGCCTTCTCACCAATAGACGTCGATTTGCTGGGGTCCTGAAGAGACTGAAACGCCCCTACCAATGCATAACTAGTAAAGGTATGAAATGTTAGAGCTAAACATTATGTAGTGTGTGGACCAGTCGTTTTCGAAGCGTGAGTTAGTGAGCATCATTATCTCAGTGAAACTGTGTAAAACAAAAAAAAAAACCAAGAAAAACGTGATAACATGCTTTACAGTTTCATTTGTTGGATTTATAAATAAAAATAAAATTATTTTAATGATGTAATATATTTTTTTTTTGTTCTCGTTATATCAAACATAAAAACAATTTGTGGCTGTTATGATTACATTTGGTGGGTGTTGATGACCAGAATAATACAATAAGTGGATTTTTGAAGGATCAATTGAATAAGTAGTGTAAAAGTGTGATGATATAGGAATAATTATCAATATTAAGTTGAAAAAAATCTCTATAGTGGCTTTAGTTAATAATAGAATACTGCTTTGCTTGAGAAAGATATATATAGAGAGAGGAATGATGAAATATAGAATACATCTATTAATAGCAATATTCACACTTAAAACATGGGATTGATATTCGTGCTACAGCTTTTGAAACATTTAAGAATATTATATGTATGAGTTAATCGTTGACTTTTAAAAAGTGAAATTAATCTTCCGGTTTCATGTTTATCATCGGATATTGTGGAAGTAATATAAGATATAATTAATATGTTAAAGAAACTGAATTTTCAAGTAAAAGAGATTAAAGGATTAGAGTATAATTGTTACAAACCTTAGAAGAAGTTGTAATTTAAGAAATATCTGTAACGCGAGTGCGACTGAGAAAGAAACGAGAAGCACAAGCAGAGTTACTACTAGTAGCTCACCTAAAAATATCCCATACTCTGTTAAAACCTCTGATTTATTATTTTCATTTTTTTTACCATCAAGTGTTATAAGAATTTCATGATTTCCAAGTGTGAAAATGGATAGGAAAAAATTTTAATACTGTCTAAGAGGTAATAAGTAGTGTTTTATGTATAAAATATCAACTCAAGTTGATATAGAATTAATAAAAACAAGTGTAAACGGAGGGTAGTGAGTGAAAAAGGTGTCAAGTTCACAGTGGAGGGTGGTGGTGACGGAGTACCAGGGGGCATTGTTAGCCCCAATGAGGTGATGATGGGCTACGGTGGTGCTGTAGGAGCCAGTAGCGCTATGGGACCTACAACTGGAGTTGATGTTCTTGGCTCGACGGGTGATTATAGTCCCCAGAGTACACCAAACTCATTGGGTGGTCATAGTATTAGACCTGCTGATGCTACAGGAACTTATAACACACCCAGTGGTAACACTGGACTCACCACTTACAGCCCTCAGGATAGTCCTGCTAGTTCTGCTGGTGCTGGTAACAGTGGTGATGGAAAATTACCTAGTTTTGGATTTACACAAGAACAAGTTGCTTGTGTTTGTGAGGTTAGTATTTTTCAAGCTTTATCATTGTGTTAGAGTAAGTTTTTATAATAAAATTACAAAGACTAATAAATAGAACAGTTGCTAAAATCAAAACAAAGGATTAGGGCATAAGTATTGAGGAAAAAATACATTGATCTTTTTAGAGAGAAAATTTCATTGATGATCTAAATTTTTCTTTGTTTTGTTAACTACTGGCTACCTTTTTAACACATTGATATCACCAAAATCACCTAGAGGTTCACATACAAACAGTGAATCAACTTGTGTTCAAATGAACATCAGGAATCCACATGGAACTTGATGATGCTTGGACAATTTATGAAAATTTTAATATCTAAATAAGCTTCTAGATCAATACTATTTGCTGATTATCATGTAAAATACCTTAGATATCACGAAAAATATTTATCAAGCTTGGAATTATTTGGATCATCTAGCATATAAGGTTCCATGTGGAAGCTCATGATGAAGTAATTTTTTCTGAATGTTGTTCTTTGTGTGTCCATAACGAAGGAACACTGGTCTACTATTTTTACATCAACCACATGTTACTAAAAAACCAATCCATGATGTATAAAATAATAGTTAATTGCCAAGAGGCCATTTATTAAGTTAAATTCATTAAATTAATGTAAACAAAGAATAATATTAAATGAAAAAATAGTGTATATTTTGTAGTTCTGATGATCAGGTATCACATAAGGCATCTGATTTCAAAACAAGTTGTCTCCATGAATCAAAAATTTTTTAAAATTGTAAATAATTGATAACAAATTCATGAAAGATTCACCAATGTATTCCAATGTTTTTTTTTAACTGACATACCCAAAGCAATGAATCTACTATTACGATGTATTAATGCTCTATGTACAGAATTAAAACCCATAAAACTTGATTTTTGGTTTTTATGGTTTTAATCCGTCTTGAAATCAGACGCCTCGTGTATTCTTCAGAGTCATAGTGTAATGTTAGACTCATTGTATTTTTATAAATCACCTTTTATACCAAATCAAACAGATTTAAATGGTTGTTCCATTCGTTATTACATACTTGGTATATTTTCAATCATCAAACTATTTTGAAAATTTTATAATTCTTATGAATACATATTTCATCAAAGTAAAAGAACAAGAAATATTAAAGTATGAAGGGATTTTATTTTTTACTAAAAAATTAAACCTTCATTTCTTATCGATTCTTTTTGGATGCATCCAAAAAGAATGATCTGGAAGCTGTCCAAACAATCTTCCGGACTTTTTAATTTGAAGACTGTAGGCTTTTATATTAAGTGGCTAAAATACACATTATCATGTGAGAAACGTTTTAATCGAAAATCATATGCAGCAGTTGATTGAATTGTTGATTTAGCTGTCAGATATGTTATTCATTAGAAACTCTTATCAACAATTAAATTAACATATGAAATATTATATATCAGCAACAAGTTGTCAATTAGATACCTTTTTTTTTATTAATTTATTTAATTTAAACCAGATCTATTGAATTAATGCAATCAAAAATAAGGTAAAATATATGAAATAAAATGGATGTCCCAGTTTCGAGGGTGTAATAATACGTGAACAATTTAATCCCAACAACTTTTTGTATGATAAATATTTTTTTGATTAAAAAGAAAAAGTTTTTATTTTACTTTACATAACATAATCCATAAGATCCCTTGATTCAAACAGACGGTGCTTTTTTTGATTTTATTTTTTTCGGATTATTGGGATCTGCTGTAGTTTTCAGGTGGTCCAATCTTTAACTTGTTCTTTTTTGTTTCTTCAGTTAACCTTATGGTGTGCTAGTAGCATTAAAAAATTTATAGGAATCATCAAATGCAAAATAAACATCTAGAAAAAGCACAAGACAAGATAAAATGACTAAAAGTTATTTATAATTCTGATTAAGTTTATAAACCCTACAGTTGATTAAATTAAATTGGCTACTGAAGCAAATAATTCACTCTGGACGTTATTTAAAAGCGAATATTCGATAAAGATAAATATGATTTATCAGAAACACGATCAGAGCATCTGGAAAATAACACTTGCAGTTTCATAATGTAATGATGGCTGGGTGATTGTTACGTCGTTTCTTATTTTTTTTTATTATAAATATTCAAGGTCGTTTAAACTTCGCATCAGTACATGATCTTGATCAATAATTATTACTTTCAAAAATATAAAAAAAATAAAATTAATCTGATAAAGTGTTAAGATTACTTTTGAGCTGAGAAATTTTTATTTAAATAAATAAATCATGTATTTATGATTTATGTTCTAAAGACACTTTTTTTTTATATTTCAAGATTGGATTTCTTATTTTTCCGGAAAAGTTTCAGATGTGAAATAAAATATAAACATTAAAATCTAACCACAATTGAACCTTATGTGGGTTTGCTTAATTTTATTGCTTTCAGCCCTCAACTCTTTATTTATTTACCACATTTATTTCTATACACAACATCTTATTGCTCTTTTTTTGCTAGAATTTTTATTTGCTTTTCAAATCCAATAGGAAACTATTTTTCATCTGTGTACCACATGTCTAATTTTCAAGTATTGAATTCATCATTTTTCCCACATCTTGGGACAATAACTAATCAATCCATGTGTTTGGTGATTTATCTCACCACTTTCCATGCAGACATGTTGAATTTAATTGTATTATTTTTAAATCCTAGATTTTATAAATACAAGAAAAGCTACAGGGCTTTGAATGTCACATAAAGAAAAGCTTGTTAGTTTTTACTGATTGTAGTAAAAGTGAAGACGTTTCAAAGGCTTTAACTTAAAGAGCAATAAAATTATTTGTGACCTCAAGTACATGTAAATATCAAACAAGTCTCAAGATAAATAACAATTATTGTTTTAAAAAAAATTTTTAACAATTTGTAAAAACAAATTCTATATAGCCTAGGTCTATAAATTTAATTGGTTCTTCCAAGATCATTTTAAAGACTACAAACAATTATAGTGAATAAAAAATTTTCTTTATATATTTCTCTTGATTTTAAATACAAACACAATCCTTGAAATAAAGACTATTAACTTCCTGAAGTTTCTGTGAGCATTGCAAAGACTTTTACTGCAGATTATTTCTCACAATACTTTAGAATATCCTAGCAAGAATGAATGATAAAAATAAGAATAGTTAACAGTCTCTGGAATTTTTATAAAATATTTAATGCTGATGTTATGCTTTAACATTGGAAGATAAATAATTATTACACTTTTATTATTGACTATAAGTATTCCTTTCCCAGAAACAACTTAAACAGAATCAACATCAAAGATCACGGTTTCTCCAACGTACAAATATCGACACTTTCTTTGTGATTGTATTTTTTTTCTAAATCAAACACCTAATCTCTCTTATTACGTAGAGAGATCTAGATTCTTTGATATAGAAGCTGAACACAGTGAGACTCTGGTGATTTCTTTGTAAGAGATACCAGAGTTCCTGATCTAGATGATCAATTCTTAATAGAAATTTTACTTGTTAATAAGATAAATATGATCAAGTTATAAATCAAATATCTACAGAAATGCATACTTGAATGCATTTCTTGATTTATTTGTCAAATAAAGTAAAACATAATTAGAATGTGTAGATTATATAAATATTTGGTTATTATCTTATTCCAAACATACTTAGATAGATGTTGATGTTGGAAAAAAGTTTGCTTTTTTGTTGATCAAGCATTATGACTAATTATTTCTCTAAAATAATAAACTTCTCATTAAATCATTCTTAACATAAAGCATTATATCACAATACAATAGTAATTTATTTTAAAAAAAAAAATTTATTACTTAAATTGAACATGTTGGAACATGTTTGGTTCTTTTGAATCATCACAAAGGTATTGAAACCAATAAAAAAAAATTACCTGATACTTGCTTTGTTTACTAGTCATTTAAATCATGATTATTTAAACTGATTTTTGTTGCCAAAATGTTCGATTATTTATTTAATAAAAAAATGTATGTTTAAAAGTGAAATAAAAGCAGAGATAATTGTTTATTTTTAGTGAAGAGATTTATTTAAATAGATTAATGTCGAAACGGATGGCAAAAATGATCATTCATTGACAAAACAAGGGAGCAAGTAACACATTAGCCTGTTCAGATCAAACTCGTTCATCTTTAAAAATTTGATATACTGCTCCCTTGCGCGTGTTGCTCATAGCATCTAGCTGTCCCGCTGTTAAAATCCATGTGATTATGGTTGTTTTCATCAACTGAAAAGGGCTCTCAGTGGTATTTTATATTCCCTGATGTTGAAGTTGTGCATTTTATTTTTGTTTTGCTTGTATAATAATATTTATTCTTTGTCTTTCGCATTCTTTTTCAAACGATTCAATAGGGGGCATTGAAATAAATAATAGGAATATTTTAAATTTAAATGTTTAAATATTTTTGATTAATAATATTGATTAATTAAATTAGATAATATGTTTTGGTAATTAAAATTACGTGGAATTACATAATTATCAGTTGGATTTAAATAAACAAGGGTTGATGAATGTAAACAGTATCAATTTATGTATTACTACAGTTTTACTGATGTTATTAAAATGAGTTATGTCAAATTTTATGTTGAATAATCAAATTTCACTGAGTTGCTGTTATATATGTTGAGCTTTTAGTGTAATAAAACCTGCTGACACCTCATTATTTTTCATTAACTCAAAATTGAGTATCACTAAATTATTTTCATTTAATTTATGCAGTTAATTATTATTTATAAAAAAAAATCCATTAAAAATTTTTTTTGAAGAAAAGTAGATTTCTTTTTTTTTTTTGATAAATTAAATGTTGCAAAAATGTTAATTGAAACTGTAAGGTCTCAGCTAAACTTATATATTATAAGTCTTCAAACAACTGAGAAAAGTTATATCCTCAAAGATATACTTTAATTTAAAAAAATTTATTTTCAACTATAAAAATACTTAGAAAGCATTAAACAACATTGGAAAATATTTATACACTTCAATAATCAGATTCTATAATTTGTAGAGGAAAGCACATAAAATGATTTATTCCAAAAATTATAGTACTTTTATGCGTGCAAATTTTCCTTCACACGTCTTTCTACCCGTATGAGAGGATATTTTTTTCACTTTTTGTTTTTATTTTGGCCCATCAACGGTTAAGCAGTATTTTGCAGACGACATTATTAAGGAAAATTATTTCATGATTGTGAATGGAATTGTTCAACATTATGCGGGTGGTAAAAATATCATCCACTTTATATCTTTTATTATCACAAAACATCTTGATCTTAATATTCAATTAAAAAAAATTATTTAATTAAATTTTCTAATCAATTGAAACATTTCAACTTTGAATGATCAGTAATATTTATTTATTTTCCATATACATTTTAATGTCTTAATCAGTCTGAATGGAGTTAATGCATTGTGTGTGTGAGGAAAATTGGGTAATTTGGACCACTTTCAGTAAATTTCATTGAAATAAAAAAATCAATTATCGATCATTGTTTCATTACACATTTTATTGCTCATCACTTTCATAAACTCTTACAAATCAACTAAATTTGATTATAGATCTGATCCAATTCCGTCAACTGATATGATTTATAAAATTATAAGATCACAAAATTAGATTTTATTTATAGATTTTTTTTATACATCTATGTATAAAATTACAAAAATAAGCCAAACAATGAAATGAGACTTTAAACATAATATTTCTAAACTGATCTTAGTTTTGATTATTCAAAAACTACTGAAATTCTTGATGGATGAAACAAGTTAGCTAGTGATACCAATTTACCAAATTCCTCTGGTCATTGAAAGAATCAATGATGTTCCAACTTAAGAATCGGTCCAATATACCCCACTTTCCTCTAGATGAAGTATCACACTTCTTCTCCAAGTTTATACCTGGTTCTTGACCAGATATGATCAAATAAAGAGCAATTTTTGTATTGAAAGTAGCATCAGTATTGATAAAAATAGTAAAATTGATGATGATGATATACAAGATGTACTAAACTAAGTGGAAACCGGGATAAATTTGACCGACTAACAGAATACCCCTCCTGTCTATCGTCTTCAAGGCGATGGTGTCATCTGTTCAGGTTCTTCAGCAAGCAGGCTCCGTAGAACGACTGGGAAGGTTTCTTTGGTCACTACCACAATGTGCACGATTACAACGTCATGAAAGTGTCCTAAAAGCAAAGGCAATTGTTGCTTTTCATCGATGTAATTTTAAGCAACTCTACCAAATTCTTGAAAGCAACACATTTAGTCCGCACAATCATCCCAAACTCCAGGCACTATGGCTAAAAGCACACTACATAGAGGCTGAAAGACTTCGTGGTAGAGCTCTAGGAGCCGTAGGTAAGTGCTTGTTCTTTTATATTTTGAGTAAACTTGATGATCATTTAAAACAAAGCTTTTCATTACCAAGTGTTGAACAATTGAATTTAATTGGATTGCAATTGAAATAAGTATTGCTTAAGCAAGATGAGCTTTTGGAGGTTCTTATAGGTACAAAGCTAGACAAATGTGGTATTAACAAGTTTATAAAAATATTTTAAGTATAAATTACTCCATTATTCATTTTAATCGAAAAAAATTAAGCTGTTTTAGTATAAATATCACCCTTCTTTGCAAAGTAATATTTTTTATCAGCTCATGACATCCCTAGATTTATCACTATTGACTAGCTTTTATCTCCACTTCAGAGTCAATTTTACTCCTTTATATTGAAGGGTCATTTCTACACTTTAATTCTCTTCATGTAAAGCTACTCCACCCTATTCTAGCACTCTTAAAATAATGATTGAAAAACAAAATAATTGAATTAGAGTTGGTTAATGGCAATCATTAGAATGTTTTGATATATTCTGCACTGCACTAGGAGCTATTTAATTAATTTTAATGATAAATAAAATATAATTTTCAGGAAAATATAGAGTAAGACGTAAATTTCCACTTCCACGAACAATATGGGATGGCGAAGAAACCTCTTATTGTTTTAAGGAAAAATCTAGAAGTGTATTGAGGGAATGGTATGCTTCAAATCCATATCCGTCACCCAGAGAAAAACGCGAGCTGGCTGAAAGTACAGGATTGACTACCACCCAAGTCAGTAACTGGTTTAAAAATAGAAGACAACGAGACAGAGCTGCAGAGCAAAGGTTAGTACATCGTATTCATTATTTTCGTGTGAATATTAAGTACTGAGTTGAAGAAAGTTTTATTATAGAAAGAGATTAAGACTTAACTAAGTATATAATCACTTTTTATAACTTCTAAAAGGTTTTTTTAAATTACCATTTCATTTAAAAGAAAAAGTATCAAGGTACTTTTGCTTTGTACCAGGTATATCTCATGCTGGTGAACTTAAAAATTCAAATGAATTTATTTAAACCATTTTCTTTAGCAACTTTATGAATAAATCATTCAAAATGTGCACTAATAATCAAAGTTAAAGGTAAAATTTAGATTATTACATCATCCTGCGATTTTTTTTAGCTAATAAAAATTCTAAGTCTGTTTATATAAAGCTAAACCAGTTTAATTCATCAAACTTCTTCTCTAGAATTTCTTTTTTGTCTTGAAGGTTTATCAAAGTGATGAAAAAAGGTGGAGATGATGATGATGATGATGAATTACCCACCATCACACTTAGGTAGCATCATAATAAAATGGTTCAGTTATGAAGTAATTTTAGTACTTCAAAAAATATATAAACAAAATTGATTGTTTTTCTTAAATAATTACATAGACCTTCTGATTTACTTGCGACAATTAAAACACAAAAGTTGCAATGAGATATCATATCCTCACACTGAGATGTATGTTTACTAGAATGGTTTGTATACAATGGAGCGACAGGAAGTGGGAAGCACTACCGCAGTGAAATGCCCCTGATCGCATCAGGGAACGATATCAAATTACTCAGGGCTTCTGTGTTTTCCCATGGTAGCATATGGTCACCGTCTTCACTCCTTCACGAATGCGCCCATTTTCAAATATTTTATATTCTATATATCGACAGCAGAGTAAATTAATTGCATGAAATCCTACGATACACAGACATCGTCACAATTATTAAGAGTTGAATTTATTTAAATTTTCTTTCCATACCTGGAAGATAACTTCTTATAGGGACTCATTAATTTCATTTGTTGGAATACATATCAATACCCAAGGGTCATTAATTAATTTCTAGTGATTAGCGTTTGATGATAACGTTGGTGAAACAGCTCAGTATAAATTTATTACTAGAGTGGCAGAATCCAAGTGAATTAGTATTAAAATAAAATCTAATTACACTACTTAACAAGCTGCTCATGACGTTAATAAATTTATTGTAATTTGTTAACTCATACTATTCATTAAAAATAATAACAATCACGTTACATCAGGATAATTGAATTATTTTATCGAATATATTATCAAATACACTCTTTTCATTTATAAAAAAATTCATTCTACTTCATAATTCTTGTTAATTATTTTTTTTTTAACGATTAACAGCTAATTTTTCCAGTGTAAAATGACTCCAATTATATTTATTCTAAAGTTAATCAAAGTAAACAATTATTTTGATGAATCTTAGAATTTTTAAAGATAAAAATGATAGTGATAATGATTAATCTTCTAATCTGCAGCATTTGCTAGTTTTAATCACATGCAAATGTCTGAATCATGAAGATTTCTTGTATGGTTTCAACAATATCGATTAAAAATATCTTTCTTTAACAAATAAAAAGTTGAAACTATCATGCCTATGGTATCAGAATCAATTTTAAAATTAAAAGTTTTATCTAAGTACGTTTGAAAAATTAAATAGAATCACTCTCCTGGGAAAAAGGCGTTCCTGATAGGCTTTTCTGCCTACAAGAAAAAAATGTTTATCCATTTGTATCATAAATTCATTAATGCTCTTGATAGTACTTATCTCTATCGGATTTGTTATATTATGACTGCTGAGATTTCTTGAAATTAAAAGGTTAATAACATAGCACTTCTTTATCAAGCTATTATGACTTGGTAAACCAAACGTTACATCAGCATTAATGGATCACACAAATAATTATTTTATCAGGTATCCGGCTACATACAATCTTTACTGATTTATTGTCTAAAGTATCATTAATCAAAGCTTTGATTATAGTGAACTCCTATATTGTTACCATTACATAAAGAGCTGATGATGCTGAAATTCATGATGATTCCATGGACATACATATTGCCTTTGATAATATTTTCATTTAATTTTTTTCTTCCAAGTTGAAATTTGTGTTTGATGATTCAATAATTATTGATAAGTTGGTGATCGATTAGGATAGGTAGCTACCCTGGGTTATTGGAAATAAATTTCTACCTATGGTAGCTACGAAAGACAGACTTCAGAAACACTCTAACTGCTCAACTACCAATTTACTAAATGAAAAAAGTGAACCAGAAGACTTCGAAGGAGAAAAAATGCCAGACTTTGCAAATTAGATAATATTATGAGCAAGAGTTAGAGTAAATATTAATATGATTCATTTTAAAACTTTTTTAAAACTAATTTTTAATTTTATGATAGTAGATTTTTAATTTTTAAATTATATTTTAGCTTTCTAAATAAGAACAGTAAAGTTTTCTTGTGCTTTCCCATAGCAGAGTTGACATGAATTTAAATGTTCTAGATTAGCGACAAAAAAATAAAGGTCATTGGCACATTTATCATGCTTATGATTCAATTGTTTGCGGTCAATTCGTGTCATTATTAACGTACTTACGTCTTAAATTGTCACTTTGAGTGCATAAAATTTATCAACTGATAATGTTGAAATTAGTGAAATAATAAATCAATTAGACACTTCAAAATGAATGAAAAGTGATGACGAAAAAAAAAATAAAAGTTATATTTTAACAATTCTGAAAATCACATATGGAAATATATTTGTTCTGCTCTTATTTTATTTGGAAAACTAAGAAATCATTTTCAAAACCCTTCTATAAACATTTTTTATTTTTTTACTCCTACACAGAGTCATATACCTGCTTTAAAACAACTTTCTGTTCTCTTTTTCTCTATTTCTGGTTTTCACATCTTTATTTGTTTTATTCTTCTTCTAAACCATTTTGGAGTACTTTCTATTCTTTCTTCCTCCAAAATTCTGTGATTTGTTTATACAAATGGAAACTTTGAAGAAAAAAAAACAAAATTTGACTTTTCCATCAGCTCATGTTGAAAGCAAAAATGATGTAATTAGAATAATTGTTGATATTTTGATTTTGCAATATGAATCTTCTTTCTAAAATATAATTTATCTTTATTTTAAATACCATCTAGGGTTACAACTTGTGTTAGTATGATAAAGAAACCAAAATGTGTAGGGGTAGTAATGGCCTCTTCATTGCTCAATATGTCAACAAAACATTGATAATGGCATCCTAACCCCATTGACGATCTCCATTTTTATTCTTTCTTCGTGAGCATGAACCTATGTCATGGTTTAGTCAAGTACAAGATAATGTATTTGTTTTCCATCACTCTATCATCATGAAGTATATAGATGTCTTTATTCTCAACTGCTATTAACTCTTATTTATTAAAAAATAAATCCATGTTATTTAATCCTAAAAAATTTTATTGCTCCAATTTAATCTATACCATGTAAGTAGAATAATTAAAATTATTTCAACAAAATTGGAGACTAAAAATTATTGATTGTTTCAATCATCAAACAGTAGGTCCAGTGGCTACTCAGTCCATTTACTTTATTCATTTCCAGCTGTAAAATATGTAAATATTAGTTTGAAAAGGAAGAAGTACTTTATACAGTTCAAATACTTGAACATTTCTTTGATGATTTTTAATGATAAATTTAATTGCAAGTTAGTTAAATCAAACTTACAGTTTTATGAAGTATTCACAATGATTTATTGTTATCATAACGTTATAATTATTGCTCAATTATTGAATTTGAAGATGGAAAAATAAAATTTTTCAGTAGCATATATTTTGGATAATTGCTATATATCATTGATTTGATTTGAATAGATAAAATGCATTAAAATCAATGAATCAAAATATATCTATTATTTCTTGACGTAATAATAACTCTAAGTATTCCATTTATGTCAAAATATTAAAACAATAATTCAAACCCTCGTCAAATTTGAATATTAAAAAAAAAACCAATTCAGTTCTTCTTGAAATAATTAGATTATAAACTACTCCAATATCATCAATTGAAATCCAATTGACATTTAATTTTTTCCTCTTTGGAAATACTTTAATCTGGGCTATTTTTTGCTGTGTCAAAGAAATAGAACAGAATATTGCTTTCCTGAATTCAGTTTGATTTTGTCCGTATTACAAATAAAAACAGACTTTGATTTTCGATAGAATATCCCAGGTCAAATCCCTGGTTATAATCCCAGGTATAAATTCTTGGTTGAAGTATTAATACTTGTCAAAGTCTATACGAATCTTAAATAGGATTTAAAAAATACATGTAAAAATGGATGAGAAACACTGTGTAAGTGACGGCGATGCATAAATTTTCATTTTTTTTTTCAAATTTTTTAATTAAAAATTTCTTTAATACATTAAGTATAATTACCATGCAATAATGTATTCTGATAATCATCTAAAAGGAATCTCATTAACTTCTTTGTCATAGTTTTAATACAATTTGTCTATTTAATTTGCTCGAAAAATTATGTGAATAGTAGATTCGAACCTGAATTTATCGTTAGATTTAAAATATCAAATAAATATCGAGAAAAAAAAATGATTGAATGTTGTTATGATAAAATAAAATTTATAGAAAAACAATAATGAAATTAAATAAGAATTATAGAACAAAAACGGCCCAATTTTCTAACTAAAGTGCTTTCGTTAGCATGCGTCGGCTCGAATGCACTTAGTGATTATTTATACTGAGCACACATTGCTTGCATGCATAGCGTCATAGGTATATAATAAGAATCATAGCTAAAAGGGTAAAGTGTCGTAAAAAAATGTAGGTTTCTCATGATTTTCTTAATGATTTCACGTCAACTAAAGTGAAAAAAATAATAATTAAATAAGGGCTTTACTACTAGAATGTCTATTGCTAGGATCAAGAATGAAATTATTGAACAATAAATCGAGTATATCAGCAGTCTCATCTTAATCCGGATTAGAAAAAAAATGTAAGACATTGGAAACACTTTAACATTATCTTAGGCCTCGTGCTACTTCAACATGACTTACTTTCAATAGGTATTTAAAATAAAAATCCCAATATTATTGTTATTATTGAGAAAATTATCATTTAATATACACTAACTATTGTGGGAAAAAATTCTTTCCCTTTTTTAGAAGAAATAGTTAAAAGTTGGCTGTTGATACAAAGAAGCACACAGGTTTGGAGATTGATCAAGAAATGATTAAAATTTAAAATAGAAAATTGGTAATAGTTTCTGACACTTAGTTCATCATAATGATCATCTCCAATAAATCTCTATTCCAACTGATATATAAAACAAAACGTTGGCTGATAGTTAATTTGTTATTCCTTCAACAGCTTTACTGATTTCGATAAAATTTTACATTTGCATAATACATCGTGGATGAGGATGTAGACTGAGTTTTCTCAAATATAAATAGATCGATGAGATATTCTTTGGAGAATAATTTATCAATGAACAACCTGAAACATTAACAATCACAGAATTATTTTTAGACAATATATTAATAACAGTGAAATATTTATTTGAAAATTCACAATAAATTATTTTATTAATTCAAAAAATATTTAACTGACTTAAAAAAAAATGTAATAGATCATTCAAAAAACTTACTTTATTAGTTCTTGAATTTTTATAAAAACTATTCACCATTAAATAATTTAAAAATTTACACAGTTTTGATGCTTGCAAAAAAGCAAAAATAGTAAAATTATTTGCTAAAGTAATAAAATAATTAATTGAAATGATTTATTTGTTCATTTCTGAATGTTTAATAACATATTGATTTTATTAAATTTTTTGGTAGAGAAGACAATTTTTCTTCTTCAGTGTCAAGCAAAAAATAGACAATTTTCATAGAAATGCATTTCTTTGAAAAACTTGAGATTTTAGGTCATCATTAAAGTGATGTGTCTTTGCCAAATATAATTAGATCTTTATGAATGTTTCGGTTATCATACTAAATATTATTTATAGGATATCTTAGTGTTGATTAATGCAATGTAATAATTTAAACATAAGTAAACCCTTTATATTAAAATTCTTTCAAATTATTTCTACCATATAACATAAAGTTACAATGAAAATGACTGTACATAAAGTCTTGAAATATTCATTTTCGGTGTGCAGAATAATTTGCGAAAAATATTTAATTACCAAAATATTTCTTCTCATGCGTGTTCACATTATCCAAACCAGTTGATCACTTCTCATTTATATACACAGCTTCCTAATTTTAAAATCCAGTAAGTAACAAGTTGGAATATTTTTTATATTCAATAAATACATTCTGTTTTGTATAATTCAATAATACTTCTTTACAATTTGTCTTTTTAAATTCTTTCACTGCTGGAAGCTTTTGTTTTTAGCACTTCCTAATTTTTGAAATCAATCTTACATTCCCAGCTAAAATTGCAATTATAAAATATTTGTAAATTTTATTTAAATTTATCATATATTGTCTTTGGAAAAAAGACCATCGACTTATCGGTCAGCGAATCAAAATCCTAACAATCCACCGGTGGTCTAAGAATTCGTATAGACCCGAGTGGTTAATTTATGTTCTGGACGATTAATAAAATTCACAACAGTGACTAGATCAAAATCTTAGCTCCAATAGACACTATACTCACGTATGTAAGGACTTTAATGTACATAAACTTCAAAAAATTAAAAAAAAAAAAAAACAATTTATAATAAAACAGAAAAAAAAGTTAATCAATGCTAATTATGATTGAGAAAGGATAAAATACTCTAGTAGTACATAGCTCCAACATACCCTCAATTGAGATTACAGCTGATATAAACGATGGTGAAAAAAAGAAATAATACTTCACTAATAAAGTGTCAAACTTCATAGTCAATGATAAGAATAATATTAAATATCATGCACATTAAAAACTATAATCAAAAAGCAATATAAAAAGTGACATCGGAAAAAAGAGGAAGAAGTCTTAAGTCGCAAGTCTTAGGATGTCCTGTAGTAAAAGAACCTCGACAAATTTACTACTGAGATGTTTCGATAAGACATACCTGGTAGACACCTCATTCGCGTTGTCTCCCTTTTTTCTTTCCCGAATGTAACGGGTGGCAAGAAAGATTTTTTTTAACACTATTTTTTTTTCCACGTCATTATTTTTTTAAATACAGACAAGGAAAAATTGAACATAAGAGATTCTCTGTCCCCATCATATTTCATTAAGATATCTATCATACTACAATACTTTTTTTTTTTTTATTTTACCTACATTCTTTTTATTGTCTATTTATTTTTAATATTTATCTCCTTAATAGTTACATAGACTTAAACTCAACAAAATAGACATCATCCATACCATATCTCCTCGTTAATTAATATAATTATCACAAATGCTCTTGTTCATTGAATTAAATTATTTTAAGGACATAAGTATTAAATTATTTATGCTCTTTTAAATAATAATAATAATCATTTTATCTTGATAATATTTATAAATCTGATTAGTGTGCATTTACATTAGGGGGGAGGGGGGTTTATGATGAAAATCAGACGTAGTATATATATTAAATTCACAAGACGTCAGAATCTCGTGGGTCAGAACGACTTGTAAAACAAGCGGTTAACGATAGCCTGTTGTCAGACTGGGAATAGCTGCGCGTGCAACACCGCAGGTCTTTCTCGGAGGTCTGCTCTGCTAAATTGAGTTTATGAGATGTCAACATAAGGGGGAGTTGTAGTACGGTTTCACTTTTATTCACTGACTAGCGATTTTTTTTCACTGAAATTTACGATCTTTTTTTTATGGTAATTTTCTTATCGTTAAGAGAGAGTAATGTAATGAAATTACTCTCTCTTAAATCGTATAGCATTCGTATTTTATAGACGATGTTTATTTTACAAAACATTTCTTCAAGTATTATTTTCTAAATCCAAATCAATCAGCTTTACTAAGTTTTTTTCTAGTTTCCAATATTAATTTGAAAATTGTCATCAACAACTCTATCAAAAACCTTTGAGGAATTCTAGGATTTGATGAAACTTCATCAACAATCAAATGAATTATGTTACATTGAATAAGAATGGTTTTAATTACGTAATATCTAAGTGATCGTATGCAATAATAGACTTAAAAAGCACAAGTGATCACTATAATTACAGCAATATTAGTGTCTACATAATGAAGTATTAGCTTATGTAATTGCAGTAATGTTAAAAGATAGGATATTTCAACTGTGTTACAAATTTCTTTCACAGTGGTCAACGAGAAGAAAAAGGACCAGGTACAGGGTTAATAGACTCGAGTAGCGAAAGTGGAGATGATACAAAACGACAGTCAACAAATACCACGCATCAAACATCACAACATCCATCATGTGCAATTCAACAACAAACGCAACAGTCAAGAATGGTTGATCATCAGCAGTCATCTAATATGTATCAACTACCAGCACCCGTTTCTAGCCCTCATTCGTATCATTCGAATCATGGAACCACTGCTCTAAGTCACTCTCATACACATCATGTCCAGCAACATGACACTAGCAGTGAAAGTGGTGATGATAAAAGAAATGTACATCATCAACTTCAACATCATTTACAAGCTGTTCATAATACAAATCACAATTTAGTGCATTCCGTGAGTTTACCAACACCATCCTCTAATTGTACGCAACAAAAATCACAACTTGATTACATGCAATTCTATAGCTCTCAGGTAATTACCGATATAAATATTTTAGTAAATATATAAACCCACAAATTTACATATATATTTCAGGATTATCTGTTAAGTACGTCTACTTCCACTGACATTCAAAAGTCACTGCCACACACAGCCACATCAATGCAGATGGGCACTATTTCACCAGCAATGGGAAGTTTAAGTCCCATAAATCCATCAACAATGCTATCAAATACAATGCAAAGTGTTAATAATATGAATGCGATGTCCATGAACGTCGGAATGGGTATGGGAGGTTATCAAGGAATGAACACAATGGGAATGACAACATCTCATACTAGTTATCACAGCGGTCTTGTTTTAGGTGATTATCATTCATTGTGACCCTGGGTTCCTGGCAATCATAGCAAGCATAGCCAAGAAAAAACTTAGTAATTCATTTTAGCTTCCTTATTCAAATTTTAAGTGTAAAAAATAAATCATAGAGCTAATTGCTTTCGAAAAATATTAATAAATTCTTATCAATGTATTTGGATATTCTTTTCTACTACACCGAGTTGTAAGTATGCCAATTACGTAGCATAAACCAACTAATTGTTACTAAATCCAACAAAGTTAATTCATTATTTTTTTTTATTCCTTTGTGTCTTTGTAAAATATCATCCTGTGGATCCAATATACTGCAACAGTATGTTTCATTTCAATGATTATTCAAACGATATGCAACGAACATTTATTACGAGTATTTATTTAAAGTGAAAATGTTTTAAAAGATTCCATTTTAAATGATAAATTTAAAAAAAAATTTGAGAAATATAAACAATAAATAGTTTGATGATATATAAATGCTAATATGCTATCTAGTTAACAACATAGCTGCAAATCTAAATTATAGAAAGACAAAATGAAAAAATGTTTCAATAGTAGTACCTTCATCATACTCTGTATTATTAAGTGCTAGATTATATTGAATAAAATTGCAACAACAAATTTAAAATTCATAATAGCCATGATATATTACATTTTTTCAACCTATCATGTTTTGGTGGAGCTTTAATTTGGTCATGAGTAACATTTTATCATCCAAGAGTGTAAGTCTGCTTATTTGTAGAAATCAAAATACTTTAATGCTAACCCAACTAACTAATTTCCAATTAGCAAATTTTTTTATCATAATTTTGATTAAATAAATTGAGTATTTTTCTTGGAGCATTCAAGCTACAGAGTTAAAAAAGCAGGATTATACTCTAAACTGTCTATCTGAAAAAATAATCCAGATCACATTTCATGCATGGAGAAAATGCTACCAAAAATTACTGCATTCTTACTGACATTTTACCATTTTTGTTTTATTTTAAATTAATGATTAAATTAATCATATATTTATTTGACAATTATTATAAATTATAATAATAAAATTTTCTTGGTAATGATTGTTAAAAAAAATTCTATCTTATTTATAATGTATTTAGAATCAGGTCAACAATGAAAAGCTGTGAACCTGGAATAGCTTTCTGGAGCACCAAAAAAATTTTCTCCATGCTCATTAAAATATATCCATATTGATGAAATCCTATGCACGCTTTTTCTATTCATATGCACGTTCATTGCTTACAATTATACTACTGTATCAAAAATGTTTCTTAACCCAAAATCAAATTCCCTCTCAACATCATCTTATCTCTTGAACCGTTTTATGATCATTTAATAATACTTGACTCATTTACAAGCTTAAAAATTCCAGAATGTTTATGTAAATATGTAAATAATGTAATCTTGCGGACCAGTATGTTATCAAAAGAGTCAAATGTATTTTTTATTTATAATTTTAGTTATTTGATTGTATTATCATTTATTTTCATGATTGGTATCTTTGTTAAAAAAAAAAGATTACACTATTTTATGATTATAATTAATATAGATAATTATCATTAGGTATATCATTCGTTGCAATGTATATTTCTAATTTAGAATAGACGTCTTTCTGAACAGGGTAAAATAATAAAACTTAAATAATAATAGAAGAATAACTTTGTAAGATAGAGATAATAATTTAATGCATACTATTCTACTGGAATAATTCTTTCCTGATAGGAAAAGAAACGATGTAAAAATTTCTAGCGTATAATTAATGCACAAAAATTTCTCATGGAATGATTTCAGTAACTTGATTATTTACTTTCAACATTCCGTGAACTACAAAACTAATTAGATGCAATATATAATACATAAGATTTCTTGTATACTTTGACAATCTTATTTTACACAAAAGATTACTGCACAAAAATTTATTCAGCAAAATAATTGCAATAAGTATTTCATTGAAAATTTAGCGTCATTGCTTTTCTTTATTATAAATTATACCTTGACCTATCCATCGTGTGTTTCAAGCTATTTAAAAAAAAAACAACAACAACAACAACAATAATGCATATAATTTTTATTATCAATAGTCGTTTCAAAACCACCGTCTATATGTGTTATTTAAACTCGGACAAGCGAAAAAGTATTAAGATGTTGTGTGTATGTTATAAAATAAAATTCATGTAATTTCAAGTTTCATGTTTAATAAACAATACGTCATTAGTTTATTATACCTATAGGTTATTTAGTTGATCAAAAATATTATCCATCTTTTTTTTAATAATTGGCCTTACACCAATCAACTCTACAATAACTATCACATTTTTATTTAGCTGTTTAATTTACACTTGGAAAAAATTACTTAGGAAAAATGACCATGCTTCTCAGACAAATTCATTGATAAATAATAATTCAAATGAGAAGATTGAACTTTAATAAATTATTTTAATTTTTTCTATGAAACTGATGATGATCTTCAAGATCAAAAGCTACCCAGTAACATCAAAAATATAATAAATTATAAAAAGTCCAATTTCATAAATTAATTTTGATTAAATCAATCACGGTTATTTTTCTCAAGAAATTTTCTTCGTGCATAAAACAGTCAGAATTCTGTTTAATCATAACCAGTTTTTCAAAAAAAAAAATTCTGTCAACCTGCATCTGAATGAGGTAATATTTTTAATTTAAATCTTCTACAAACTAACCATCAGACTTGTTGTTTTTTTTTCTCCAAAATGAAGCAAAAAAATTCAACCAAAAAGGCAAATCAACTCAATGTGAATTGGTAATTTATTATTAATATTTAGTTGAATAGTTATATAATTAGGTGTAAATCTTCTGTTATATATATTTTGTTTTTTTAAATGGTTCCTAGTGAAATCATTGACGTATCAATACACTTTTAACAAAATTCTTTACGCACCTCTGATCTTTCATTCTTTTTTTCTGTCAACGAGGCGGAATAAGAGCAGTCGACGCATGCTCATCGGTGTGTTATAATTTCCTTTCCACTTGGTCGGGTGGGTCCTCGGGCGGGATTTAGAGAGATCGTAAAGTTAAGCCGCCTTGGACCTCACAGATTTCTTTCCTTTCACTAGATCCTGCGTTGTGCGACACATTCAAGTAGAAAAAGATATAGAGAAGCGCTGTACAAGAAAGTAAGATACTTTTCCTATTTTTTTTTTCAACAGAATAGATCTTGCTGTCAAGTACTTGACACACAGTATTCATAAAAACTACTTATTGGCTCACTACATTGAAATTTTGTAACAGTTAAAAACCAAGTAAATGGAAGGAAAAAAAATGAACAGTCCTCTCTTCTTCATAGAGATGAAAACTCCTTGGTTCTTTAGTCTATGTATAGACATAGATATGGGTCATTGTCACGAACTATGGAAAAATTTTGCGTGTAATTCATCCTCAACAGGTCTATATGACACGCATTACTTACAGATTTAAAGATTAGAGCTTTCAATTTAGAGTTATAGGGTTCTAAAAACCTATAATGCCTGATAGCTCACCTGAAAAGGGCAGTTGGATGCTAAAAGAATGCTCTAGGATTTGGATCTTGATTGGAGCAGAACTTTTTGGAGCAGATTGACAATGTGCTTGCTATGTAATATGATATTGATTTAATAAAATATTTCTAATGAATGAATATTTTTAAAAAATCAAACAATTCAATATGATTTTACTGTTAGGTTTTTCTTCAATAGGTATCATCAAAGTTTAATGCTCTCTATCAACAATCAACTTCTCAACAAAGAAGGTAAGATTAAATATTTTTATTTCCTTGGGTTGATTAAAAATCAATCAGCTGATTGTGTTCATGGAATCAAACTGAAGATTGAGATGGAAATAAAAATAATCAGAGTATTTAAGTCTAGGATGATAAGATGTATTTTATTTATAAATATTTCAAGATAAATTTTCAAGTGTTTTAGATTGCATTGAAAATTTTTTGAAGTTGATTTTTAGAATTTTGGTTTAAAGAATGATGAGTTTTCAAATGTTTGCTCCAAAAAAAAATGAAAAAACCCCGCCAGTTTGGTGATATTACGTAATAAAAAAATGAACAGACATTTAACACAAAATTGATGCTAGGATAATAAAACTTGAACGGCTACAGCATTGTATTCATGAAAGTATATGAAAATAAAATAGTTTAATATGTAAATAAAAAAGGGAACTAACCTGCGGAATACTGAATTAAAATTAGAATTTAGTAAATTATACACCTCACAAATGACTACCACTTGGTATTCGTTACTTTATGATATTGAATAATCGATATCGATCTACTTTGATTAATCAGGCGCATCATTATAGACAGAACCAGATGGTCTATAGAACGTACTTCAGATGGAAGCGTAGCTATTACGGTATATTAATGTTTGAGCATATATTTCATAAAATATAATAAGGTGAATGAATTATTCTTTATAAGTTATTCCATTCTATACAACATTCTAGCTTTTTTTTGCAATATGAAATGGTAAAATGTTATTTTGGTTGAATTATCATCTTGGTTAAGCATAATTTTATCTTTGGCTAAAGTTTGACTATTGAAAATAAAGAAATAAAAAAAGTTAATTACGTATGCTGGACGAAGGAAGAGCATATCATACAGGAAAGAGGTTAACACGAGTTTAACTATTAAGTAGCTGTTCCGTTCGTTGTTAGTCTACGTTATAATTAATCATAATTGACGTCTACGTGAAGTATATTTAAGGATATTTATCATAAGTGTTATTTTGTTTTTTTATTATTTTCCAATTCTTGACACCTCAATGAAAATAATTGTTGAATTATTATAATCATTTTTGCATTGATTATTTTAAATAATAATTTTGTTAGAAATTGATTTGATTAATGATTAATATATCTAAGAAAAATTTTATAAAATTTGATAGATTATTTTTGCAGTAATTTTTGATTAAAAAATATATTGCTATTGATAATAAAATTAAATATATATAATAATATATTTAAAAAGCAAGTATGAGTAATTCGTATTACACATTAACTGTCACAATTTATACTAACTAACAATAAACGCGAATTACATAGTCTCATACGTGTAATACAATAATAAACATAATTGATGCTATTCACATATATAATATGAAATTCTCACAGTGTCACGCTAATTGAAGCCAACTCATTCAGAGATATTTTTCGAGCAGTTCAAGTAGTTATCCGACGGCTAATACTACGAGTCAGACTCATTAACCATGCAAAAGAAAAATGGGGCAAAATGAACCACCTAGTATATTCATTAATAACTATCTAACCAGACTAATATCTCATCTAAAATAACCATTAGATCTATGTTTAAAAATTTGTCAAAATGTACAAGAATAATTTTTTTGCTATGATTAGAATCAGCATTTTTTAGATTATTTTTTATTTAACCATCTGAAATTGATTTATTCTTATCATTTGGAATATTCTAGACCTATAAAATATTATAAATAGTTTTATTTTAATCAAAGTAACGAATTTTTTTAGAACAACTCATAACTTGATTTAATTACAACAATTATTGGTAATGGAGTAACAATTTTAGTTAACAGGTGTTTTTAAATTTAAAAAAATAAACATTAATAAAAAAAAATCGTTGTAATAATTGCTGTTTACATTTTATTTATTGCTGATTTCTTTGAACTGTAATAATCATGACTGTTTATTGGAGCATGAATTATTTAGGGGTATCAAATTTTCTTGATGTTAAATCGATTTTTTTCGATGCTCTTTTCCTAGACATTTTACAGGGGTATTGTGTAGAGACAAAAATTTAATCAAACTTTCTTTGAGCGATGTTTTTCAATGATTTTGATATATATATGAACCGATTTGCTTAAACCAGGACAATCGAAAAACGAGGGATGAGACGAAGACGCACAAAAGCAAGTTAGAACTGAGGGGCCCTAGCGTGTAATTCAACACCCGAATTTTTTTTGTCTTCCTTCTATCACGAGTGTATGCCAAGATGGTCCAACCTTCCCGTTACTGTCGTATTTACCTATATTCTTGCATCCTAAACTAAATCATAACCGTATTATGTGAATAACAATAGATTCAACAATGAAAAGCAGTCTTTACGAGATTGACTCATAAATGTTTTTTGTATTTTGCAATAATTTTTTTGCTATTACTCCGAAAACTACAATAAAGCTGCTTCTACTGTTCTTCAACAATTAATTATTCCAATAACTAAAAATTAATATTAACTCTTTGCAAAAATGAATAAATAATTTCCAACAATATAAACAAAAGATTTGTTGTCTTTTCTCTTTGTCTTTGTTTGTCTTGTTTCAGAGACGTATCAAAAATTGGATCCTTTTTCCTGCGAAAAAATGATATAAAAAGATTAGAAAAGCTTAAAAGATGCACAGATGTAATTGGTAGTAACAATGTCAAGGTTGGAATGTAAATTTTAGAAATTAGTTGTGCTATTATACTTTCATTTTTTTTAGTGCAATCGTGTTGCTTGATCTACCCGACGGCTGCTACTTAATTGTACACTCCATCTTTATATACCTATTCCATTCGAGTTATCATTCTTCTGCGAGTATGAGTAGGAAGAGAATGGAAGAACAACCACTGGAAATTCTCGGAAAGCGTAGGTGCACGTTTCAAGCAGAGAGAGTCCAGAATCTGAACCTTCACAAATCATATTGTTCCCGCAAGCTACGTTAAAATATCAGATGTGAAAGAAAGATCATCTTGAAGTTATACTTAATTTTCTTTTTTTAGTGCATAAAAGATAACAGATATTTTGGATTTTTTCTCTGTTACCATTCATAATTAGAGCTTAATGAAAAATTAATGTAGTGATTGACAACGTGAGCTTTTGATAAAAATTAATTATTTAAAGAGACAAACAAATATTTTATGAACCAATTATATCATTGTTCATAGTTCTTCTTAACTAATAAAAGTATTTCATATTTGAAAAATATTTTTCAATATTTTTTCGATCGTTATTTTCTAGAGCTTTCGCATAGAGAGGTTTTCAATTGAAATTTTATAATAGATTATAATATCATACATGTAATTCTAATTTAAGATTATTTTGATAAGAAAAAAACAGATAAATAAACTCACAGTACTTATAGGAAGAAATATTAGCAGCATTATTTTTTTTTCAAGCTGGTACAAAACACCTAAAAAAGAACATGAAGAAGCTTTGATTAAATATTGGTCTATTATTCATTGCTACCATGTAGGTCCATGCACAATAAATGCTTCAAAAGCTCATTGGGAGATGAAAAATGTTTTGTTCCATTCTACCATTATTTACCTTACGATGTTAATTAATAATTTTCGATTTTAAAGATAAATATTTCATAATACCTGACTTACTAAATGACATAGTTGTTTATAATAACAATTCCTGTAATTAATCAATGTTCATAAAACTTAAACAAAAACATTTAGCTCATATAAAATCTCATATCAGGTACTAGTGGCTGGAGACGCATCCAACATTGTCAATTATTTTATTAGATTCATAATTTTAAAAGTTAAACCGACATTCTCAAGTATAAACATGATCAGACTAATAAATATACTTGATTAAAGTGTGTTTCCTAACACGCGAGATTCAAATAATAATTTATAAATGATGATTTATAACAAACGAAAATTTTCAAAGTTTACTACGCGTTGAGCATCCATCTTAAAAAACATCTATAGTTCGTACAATGTGCGATTGTTGCGCCATGCTCTTGATTGAAAACAACCTTATATCCCGCGTCATCAAAAAAATTTTGTGGTAACATTTAATCAAAACGGCCTGTATTTCAATATGGTATTTTTGTCTTGTTTATTTTTATAACCAAAGTTTAAAAATCATAAAAATGATAAATTAACAATGAAAGAATTGTTTATTAAATTTTATTATCAATTCTAACCTTTATAGTTATTTATTAACAATTAAACTTTCCTTTAAGGTAAGTACCATACCGTCTAACCTTCATGATTATTTCACAGCCTTAAAATGTTTTTAATATTAAAAATAATATGAAAGTACATAAATTTAATAATCTAAGATAATATAATTAATTAATAGAAAACAAAAAAAAATTTCTACAATTATTTGGATTTTCTTGAATATTACCGACTCATCTTGACAGCTTTTGCAAAAGATCTCTTGACAACTCATCTATTATGATTGTCACATGATTTTAATTGAAATAATATGATTTATTAAGTGTAATTATGCAATCAATTAAGAATTTATCTAATATATTTTCTGAAAAAAAATTAAAATTCAATGACTAATAATTCTTTAATTTTATACACGTGGCCGTTAACGTCACAATACACACCTGTACTTTAAATAATATTTGAATAAAAAATTGTTTTTCATTAATTTTTATTTTTTCAATTTATCTCATAAGTTTTTTTAATAACCCTATCAAATATAATAGTTGCTAAACAGCTCTGTAAAACAGTGTTATATAACAAATTTTTCTATTTGATTACAGAAAAAAATCCACCATATATAATGCTTCCATTATCACATAAAGATTCAAAAGGGATTTGCAATAAAATCGGAGAAAAACTTTACGATTGGAGAAGGCTAATTTTTGCTGACAAAAATACCCGTAATTTATTTTTATTCCTACTTCTCAATCTCTCTTTTGCATTTGTCGAATTGATGTATGGAATATGGACGAACAGTTTGGGATTAATATCTGATAGTTTTCACATGTTTTTCGATTGTACTGGATTATTAGCTGGATTAGTTGCATCAGTAATAACAAAATGGAGAGCTAATGAACGATATTCATATGGATATGTGCGAGCGGAAGTTTTGGCTGGATTTGTTAATGGACTATTTTTATTATTTATTGCATTTTTCATCATGTCTGAAGCTGTAGAAAGAGCTATCGAACCTCCAGAAGTCAAACACGAAAGATTATTCGTGGTGTCTGTATTAGGACTTTTAGTAAATTTAGTTGGAATTTATGCATTCCAACATGGACATGGACATGGACACGGAGGACATGGACATAGTCACGGAGGAGCTCCTTTACTAGGTGGAAATCATGAACATGGACATTCTCATGGCCATAATCATAATAGCTATCAGTATTTACACAACCACAATCATTCTCATGATCATGATCACAGTGAAATGGAACTAGATGTATCAACTGGAAAAAATTCCCAAATAATGAAAGGAGTATTTTTACATATTTTGGCTGATACTCTTGGTTCAGTGGGTGTAATTATTTCAGCAGTATTGATGCAATTATTTGGATGGATGATTGCGGATCCAATCTGCTCTATGTTTATAGCGTTAATGATAATGTTAAGTGTATTGTCTCTTATCAAAGAATCGGCGATAATTCTTATGCAAAGACAGCCTACAGGATTAGATCATGTTTTAAAACAATGTTATAATAAAGTGATTCAGTTAACTGGAGTGTACGGTATTCAAGAAACTCATTTTTGGACGTTATGCTCAGATGTTTATGTTGGTACAGTAAAGTTAGAAGTAGCAAGGACAGCTGATCCAAAATATGTTGTGGCTCATACTGAAATGATATTCCAAACGATTGGAGTCAAATATCTAACCATTCAGTTAGATTATGCCTCAATGTGATATGTCTTTATAATAAATTAAGTTATCAATGACCAATCAAATGATCACATTCAAAATATCCGTATGTGGTGCTTTTTATGAAATTTTTAAATACAATTGGCCATTAACATTTTTTGAAATATATTAAAAATAGTAATCATTATTAATTCCATTAGTATATTCTTTTCATTACTTTCATATAATAGTATCAATTTATTAATAAAAAACATTTTATTAATGCATTTTGGAGCAATATTTTGGAGTCATTAAAATTTAGAATTCAAAATTTATTCCTTGTAAATTTTATCCTTCTAAAATATATCATATCAACTGTTTTCTTTTCTTACATGTTTATCGATATAGAGTTTATAAAAAAAGCTTAATGAGATCCATTCAATTTTCCTGTATTTACGAATGTTATGTGTATGTGAACTTACTTGTAAATATCTTTAATCATTCTTACTAATTGCAGTGGTGTATTCATTTTTTTGATAAGATCCAAGGAAGTTCTAGTTATAAGTGAAAGAAAATATAGCCAATGAGTTATATTTTAAACTACGCAGCTAATGAGTAATGTTTTAACCGCAATGTTAAGCTACTATAGTTTGAGTGACAACAAGATCAACATCTAGATTAATTAAATAGCTCCTTTACTAAAATTGTAAAGTCTTTAAACTTCAGAGAAACTGATGGCTAAAGTGAATATAAATGTTGATTCTTTGGTCATCTAAACTACATATTTTTTTATGTTGACTATTATTTTTAATCTGCTAGTTTTTTTTTTAAAACATTCTGCAAAGAATCCATTTTCCACCATTTTATATATTTGTTAATTTCGTATAAAATATAATAGTTAATTATTTTTAAAGTCTTTTTGTATTGTTCAGTTCCATAACTTTATTTTATTTAATTTTTTTTTAGAATTTATGATATTTACTGAAAAATCATGAAAATTGTTTTTATAATCAATGATAAAGAAGAATCCATATAAAACTTATTTTATAATTTAAAGGGAATAAAGCCATTTTAAAGAAATACAAAATACTATAATCATTTTTTCACCAATCTTGTTGTGGTATCCTGTACGTAGATTCATCACTTGTTATTATAGTTACTCCTGCTCCGTAATAGGGCATAACATAATGCGATCCATCAGCAGGACCAACTATTTGAGTTGCTATAAGTATAACATCACAGAACTGTCCAATGAACAAGAAACCAAGGGTGCATAATTTTAATAATCCAATCGCTGGATATCCAAGATAAAACCGATCAATGCCGAACATTCCCAGAAATATTGATAACAAGACAGCAGTTTCAAATGAATATCCATTTCTAGAATTCGAATAAATTTTATTCTTTTTGCAGTTTTTGAATAAAATATTAAACGATACTTACGTCCACTTGCAGGGTATATCTTTTTTAAAGGTATTATTTTTAGTTTCAATACATTTCAAACCATCTGCAGCTAAACATTCAACTGGAATAATAATAAAAAATTAATAACCTATAAAAAAAGAATTATAACAACAAGTTTACCTTTGGCTTTATTTTCCTTGGTACAGCCTCTAATTTGTTGGGTCTTTGGATCAATTAAATCATAATCTGGACGTGGACAAATATACTGTCCAATGCGTAGGTTATCGCAGTCGATTTCATAAAGTTCATCTATTCCATCAGCGAATGATAGTAATGTAATTATTAAAATAATATAATAACATATGAGCTTCATATTTCTTTACATGACAATGGATATTATTCAAATTACTTGTTATTTTTATTTGAGTTCTAATAATAGTTTCAGTCACAACACTTTTTCATTCATGTCAGTCTTTTTCTCATTCAATAATAACATAGCAACAATCGAGTGATATAAATAACGTTAGTTACGTCTTAATTATCCTGTTTATGTACCATAATACTATTATTATTTCTATTTCATTCCTCAATTTAATATTTTTATTCTTTTTCTAACAAAAACATAACCATCAATCTCAAATTCTCATGTTGATTCCACCATACTTAGGTTAGGGCCCCTAGGCACATTATCTAGGGAATAAAATTGGAGTAGTATAGGAAGGTTTATAAACTGCATTCAACTCAATGTTATTCTGTATTGTTTGTGTTTGTTTAATAACAGAATTGGATTTGAAATGTACTATCCACAATGAAGGTAATGAATATTTACAATTTATGAAATATATAATAATTTTTCATTGATTTTACGATTATGATTATATTAAATTATTTGTTTATTATCCTAGAATAAAAAAGGACATCAAACACGACGTCAAAAAATTGCAGTAAAAGAAGCTGAAGCTCAAAGTTTAGTAGAAAAAGCTAATTCGATTCAAAATCCACTTGAAACTTTACCAAACTATCATTCATATACTGCAAAAAATGGTGTGACATATGATTTAAAATGTCAAAAAGTTCAAGACTTAGCTCCTGAATTATTATCTTGGATTTTTGATCTTATGGAGCGTAATATGAAATCATTTTATCAACGATCTAGTTGGGGTTGGAATGAAAATGCGAAGCACAATGAATTAACAGAACCCACAGCTCGTTATTTAATAGCATTTCATTCTAATGAACCAGTTGGATTTTCACATTTTCGTTTTGATTTAGATGATAAAATACAAGTTCTTTACTGGTAAATTCATCACTGTTTAATAGTACACTGTTAAAATAAATAACGTAGTAACTACTTTACAAAAAACATTATTCAATTAACTTTTTTCTAATGTTCATCACAGTTATGAGCTGCAACTAGAACCAAGAGTAGTAAAGCAAGGCCTTGGGCGATTTATGATGGATACTCTTGCAGCTTTAGCGAATCAAAGTCTTATGAAAAAAGTTGTTCTCACAGTTTTAAAACATAATCCTAACGCCAGAGAATTTTTCAAACACTTGGGGTAAGAAATTTTGACTGTGCGCTCTTATTCACAAATTTTCAATCATTATCAAATATACATATAACTATACATGGACTATATTAAACAATACACTTTCAATCCACAGTAAAAATTTAACAAACTGACTTAATATGAAGAAAATTATTTTTGTGGGTTGATTCTGTATTGAAAAGTATTGTTCACATATAACTTCACAATTAATTAATACTGTTTCAGTTATAAAGTGGACAAGACAAATCCTCCTGATTGGGAGAATCTCGATTATGAAATTTTAAGTAAAGAAAATAAATGATACTGTGAATACTATTTCAATCACTATGATTTATGTATTTGAATATTTTGAAAAATACTATTCTTATTAATTATTACTATTTTTATGAAATAAAATTGCCATTAATTGATGTGGACATAATTGAATTTTTGATAATTTTAATGAAGGTCCAACATTCAAAAATGTTAATGATGCTTCACTAATTATCCAATCCTCCATAAAATTAAAGAACTTATTTAAATAGAGTTCACCAGTCTCCGAAATGTTAAAATTTGAGGTATATTTATCACTCCAACAAAAATCAACATCTTGACGATGAAGTATCATTCCAATACCCTTTCCAACACCATCAGGTACTGGAAGGATTCTAAGATTAGCAATTTCAAAATTTATAGGAAGATCAAACCGTAAAGGTGAATAATAGCCATTAAAATCGGGCAATGATGACGGTTTGAGATGCATTGTGTATAAAGGATGTAGTAAATCCTCTTTTGCTAAAATTCCACCAATGGATAATAATCCTCCTGGATGGCTAGTAGGTAAAAAATTACACATCAGCTTCTTTTTCTCCATAATCAGAGTGAAAACATGATTTGTCAACAAATTGTCTGTTACTCCTTGTCCTAATCCTCGACGATCATCTTGCAATAATCTACGATCTTGCATGATCTAGAATTTACAAGTTAAAAATATTAATTTATTCTACTTAGTTTCTTAAATATAATCATGTATTAAACTCACCTCGAGTTGACCAGAATTCATAGATGCTACTCCCAATGGTTGGCCAGTTAAAATCGTCAACCGTACTCTGTCATCTTCAATATAAGCAGCAGCAGGTAGAGGATAATAATTTCCTTGTGTTGGTAGTTTTTGAAATCTTTGACGTCTAATCATCTGTAATAATATACATTCTATTATAGTAAAGTAATTTGAATATATAAAAGAATTATTTTAACTCAATAATATGTACATTTAGACCATTTAAATCCGTGAAAAAGTGCTCATTTGAAACGATGTCTGTATTGAGACGCATTGCTAATTCAAAATTCTGTGTTTCACTTATGTCGACTTCATTCACTATGTGAAGTCCTAATCCATCACTGTCTGATGAATTATAAAGTGTATAAGTATGTCGCACATGTGGAAGATCAACAAAAACATGTGATAATATTGGTCCACTTATTAAATGAACTGCTCTATTTGGAGAAATTTCAATTAAATCAGGTTCAGGTTTTTCTGGAATGAATAGGTAGGCACCACTTCTGTGATTTCCACCATTATTGGTGCTATATTTAACAAATTCTAAATGAACTGGAAATATACTATTATCTACAGAGACAGCTTTTAAAAGCCCGAATTTTCCAAATGTCACGGAAAAGTTTGGACGATATCCTAAAGAAAATTCTTGAGTTGTGGGTACAATTTGTACATTACGGAATGTAGGAATATCTATGGTGGACGTCATGGTATTATAAATTGTTATATTTGCTAAATGAACATTTTCTGGTAAATATGTTCCATAAACAGCACGTATTAAGTAGGTATTAATTCCAAAACCAGGAACTGTTACTACAAATGATAGTTCATATTTGCTTGATGAAAGTGTCACTTGTCCAAGCCAAACAGGTGATATCTGACACTCTACAGGTTGGCCCATTCGATCTGTCACTCTGACAAAAGGTGTCGACACAATAATAGTGATGACTTTAGTTCTTTGTCGTGGCAATGAATTGAATATGACAATTTTTTTCGAAGCATCGTTTTCAAAGTTAAGAACGTGCCTTTCACCAATACTTGTTTGATGAGATCTGATTTCATCAAAAGAAAAGAATAGAGATTCAGAATCAAGAGGTTGATTCGGGAAATTTCTCAATAAATGCGCTGTTGCTTGTTGAATAACATGAGCAGAATTATTCAATGCAGATATCATTTTGTTAGCGTAATCTAGAACAACCTCATCTCTGGCAGTTCCAGTAACTCCATCATGATGTTGGAAAATAGAATGCCATTGTCGTGCTTCCATCATACGCTTTTCGAGATTACCTTCTGCTAAATTATGATGACCTCTAGCCCATGCTATAGATGATATAATTTCAGATGCTCGAAGTGTTCCCAAAAGCACACGATCAAGACGTTTATGGAAAGGTCTAGAGGTGTAATAACCACTCCAATAATCTTCACCTTCATCAGCGTAGGTAAAAAAATCACCAGATAAACTGGGTAGCTCATTAATATTCAGCTCACGTCTGACTGCATCAAAATAGTCTGTAAGTGTACCAAACTGAATATGAACATTCAATTGTTCATTAGTATTCATGTAATCAAAAAGCTTTTGATAATTCCCGTATTGAGCATCCCATTCAGCGCTTTGTGCATAACGAAAATCATCACCAAGAGGTGCTAGCACAACATTTGATCTAAATAGTTGGGATTTTTTTCGATATTGGTCTAACAGTAAATATGCACGTTTAGCAACATTTTTTAGAGAAATAGGTTGAGGTGCTACTCTCCAGGGACACGTCAATCCAAAGTTTGGAAGCCGAAAGAAATCAAATTGGCAACAAATTTTCGGGTCTGGACCACAAGTGTGTGGTACGTCATAACTATAAAATGGCATCATATGAGTTAAAAGTTCTGTCTCACCATCATTATCCCAAATTTGTCGCCATAAGAATTCTAAATTTTTTTCTCTCGCCAATCTTTTTTTCACAGCATAGTGTACTCGTTGAATGACTAAATTCTTCAAACCCGATTTCTTAAGTAGAAATGGCATCGTTGGTGACAAACCAAAAGGATCAATAGCCCAGCCAGTAGTAGGAACATAATCTAAATTTTCTTTTAACCATTGATGACCCACTGTCAATTGAGTGAGTTGTGCCATCCAATGTGACACTGCTTCATCAGGCATCACCCAACCACCAGCAACTATCTCCAGTTGACGATCAATTAGCAAACGTTTAACTGCTTCTTTCGTTGTTTGCGGTTGTTCATCCCACCAAAGTTTGAAAAATGATATTTCAGCCCAGATAAACTTTCTTCGTTTATCTTCACCTAGTTTTGATACCATATTGTTCAAGATCCTCTGTGTTTTCTGAATGTAATATTTTTCAAAAGTTTCTAACCAGCCAGGATCATTGTGTGAGTGAGGAACAACAAATACTTCAAGTTTCTTATCGCGATTCCATTGCGTTACGTCATATTTGATAGACCAGCCTTGTTTCCATACTCCACCATCTGGATTATCAAATTCCATCTGTTTATACAATTCTAGCATTTGAATATCAACTTCAGGTACATTTTGGGAGTTGACATTACATATAAACTTTTTAGAATCAGTCGAAGATTCATTCAATGTTTTTTTAATAGCTAAGAGATCCAAATTGTCAACAGACAAAGATGATTTTTTAATGGAATTAATAACTTTATGATGATTATTTAAATCTTCTTCTAACTTCGATAATCTGTTTTGTAGATGTAACCATTGATTCTAAAAAATATAAAATTCAATTAGATAATTATATTATTAAGTAATGGATGAAAATTTTAGAAATGCATTTACGTTTTCAATAGTATCCTTAGTCGTTTGTTTCTTTGGTGTGAATGTTAAATCAAGTAAAAGATATGTCATTAGACAACAGGTAAGTATGCCACCAGTACCAAGAATAGCAAATAACTTAAAATAGCGTAATGTTATTGAAGACTTCATGTTTGGATTTAAATTCTGACAATTCATACACAAACGTCGTAGAAATCCATATATTCAACTACGTAACTTAACCTTTACTCTTTATTTTAAATCGTGGCATATTTTTTTTGCAACAACAGTACTGTCACGTTTAATTGCATTACTATCCAATATTAGACATCACCAATTACACGAAAGTTCATGAATGTATGAGCTATAGTCACACTAGGCAATAATGGAGAAGACAACAAAAAGCAAACATTTTGACATATGGGGACACGTCGCTACATCTAGATCGAACTTACCAACAGCTGATGATAAGATCTATTGTTGATCATTTTTACGGTCGGTAATTGCTCATCAGATAAAGCCTCAGTTTTGGAGATACAAACCCGGCGTTGAGGAAGTCAAGTGTACTAAAGGGTTTGGAAAACCGGAATCCGATTCCTTTGGAGTTCTTTGTACATATCTCAGTATTTTGTGATTAAAAACAATCTTTATAAATATTAAACAATTGTATATAAAATGCCGAAACTTAATTTTTCTCGAACAATTGATAAAGAAATATGTGAAGACGAATCTCTATCTTCTGATTATAGTATTACTAAAAAGATTACCTTTTATTCTCGAAATGATCTGTCAAAAAATTTGACTTATGATGATTGTAATGAAATTTTACAAGTCTACAGTATACAACAAAGTAAAATATATGATCAGTTGCAATGTTATACGGGCAATATGAAGATTACTATTAAAGACAAAGCTAATCCACAAATTAATCAAGACAGTCTTCAATTACTGAAACAAACTTTTGATGCTTTGTTGATTTACACTAAGCAACAGAAACGTCTACGATTGTTACATCAAGAAATTCAAAAAAATACACAAAAAAGGTGCATGAAGGAAGTTTTTCATCGATGGAAACAATTTACTAATCGTGCCAAACTATTGACTCTTAAAAAAAAGGATGAATACAAATTACAAGATATGAAAAAAATTGAATCATTTATAGAAGCCATCAACAATCGTCAGAAATGTTTAAAACAAGAATACAAAAGCAAAAACTTTGGTAATTCATCAACTGATAATGCTGAAAATGATCACATAAATAAAAAAAATCATCAACAAAGTGTTAGTAATAAGCATTTTAAAAATCGTTCTGTTGTAAACTCAAATTCTTCTGTATTTCAGAATTACTTAGAAGCTAATAAAAAAATAATTGCTGAGCAAAGAATGAAGTTAGCAGAACAAAATCGTATAATTGAAGAAATGAAATTGAAAAAAATTCAAGCTGAATCAAAGTTAGCTGAAATAGAAACTTTGAATGCAGTTAATGGTGCAATCACAAATTGTAATGGACGATCACGAAAAATTTTAAGTAATTTAATAAAAGCTCGCAAAGAAAATAAGACTGAAGATTTGGTTGAAAATACTGTAAATACTCCCCATTTTTTAATCAGAATGGAAGCTAGAGCTGCAATGAGAAGAGAGCAAATTCAAAGAAGAAATGAAGAACGTAAAACGAAAGTCGAACAGCAGTTAAAACTTGAACAAGCCATGAAAATAGATGAAGAGAAAAGACGTAAAAAATTTGAAAAAGAAAGCAGAGAGAAGGCTAAACAATTAAAGGCACAACAAGAGGAGGCAAAGAGGAAAAGACTTGAAAAAATTAGAGTTCAAAATGAATTAGCTGATAATTTTTATAGGAGATATTTATTGAAAAGCTTTGGGATAAGACCTTTTATTCAATATTTACAACTGATGAAAAAACAGTACAATAATAGAATAATGAAAAAAATGTTTTTATGTTGGAAATATAACACTGATAAACAAATAAATGAGAAATCAAATTTTTATGAAAATATTTATGAGCAGAAATTATTGAAAAATAATTTCCAGTCGTGGCGAATATTAACGATAAATAGGATTGAAAGGAGGAGAACAATCGAAAAGCATTACAGTTCTCGTCTTCAAAAATACTTTTTTAGTAAATGGATATCTGTGACAGTATCACTGAAAATTGTCAATATTGAAAACTATCGTAAGGCTGAAAATTTCGATAACAACAAAACAATGTCTAGATATTTCAAACTTTGGAGAAAATATATACAAGTTTTAGATAAAATTAAAGATAGTGATAAAAGGAAAAGTTTACTAAGACAACTTGTGTTAACAGTTATTCCAGATTTTGCTCCTGAAGTGAGAGGTGTTTGTATTGATGATTAGATAAAAAATATTTATCTATTTGATTACTTCTATTTATTGTAAGAATTTTCACTATTAATATTGTAAATATTACACAAAGAACATTTTTTTATATATATCATCATCAGAAATATAAATAAATTACCATTTTTTCATAATGTTTGATTATTGTATGACTAGTTACATTTGGTATATTTTATTACTTTTAAAAATTTCTTACTAAAAAATCACAAAATACGTTTCTAAACATCATATTACTTAAATAAAAATACCTTTCAGTACTAAAGATTTTACATCAATATTTAAGCGTACATTTGTTTCAACGAATATATATCAATTCAGTGAAACTTAATTATTTTTTACAATTTTCGATCAATAAATACTAAACAAAAAATGACATTCACCATCTACAACAACTTGATTGTCTTATACGAGTTAATAAAGTATTTGATTGTATATCATTTAAAGTAAGTCGTTCATGTGTAGTTGTACCCATATATAATAACCACAGGTGATAAATAAGGTAATAAAGAACAATAAGTCCAATAAAAAGACTGTAGACGCCGGATACAAAACAAACAGCAAGGCTATAAACAAATTATGATGAAAGTATTAAAAAAGTATAAATATAATTTAATATAATTTACTTACTCCAATTGATGGTACACATCACTGCAATCGTCTGGTAAGAGAATGGTTCCAATGAGAATGAAGGGATGACAAACACTAGTCATTGTGAGATTAGAGCCATAAATAAATGCCACTGATGAGCAACATAGACAACCAAGATACCATTTTAGATTATTTGTACCTATACAACAATCAAGCCTGAAATAAAAATTTAATATATTGTTAATAAAAAACATTCTTGTATTAGACTTGATAATAATGATTTAAAAAAAAACCTATTACCATTTACAGTGATATTCTCGACCTAGTATACAAGTTTGACAAATTCGACAATGATATGTACGAGGAGATATTTTTTTTCTACATGTAATACACAGTTCACCACTTCCTTTTTCTGACTCTAAGCTTATATTTTGGTTTTCAGCATCATCTTGATTTGTAGCATCCGCTTTAGCTCTAGTTTTATGTCCACAGTATATTCCTCCTATTACTCCAGTAATGAAAACATAATTCTCTTCTGGAAGTATTTCCAACAATGGTACAACACACATTTCAAACACTAACATGAGCATCACTACACTTGTGATTGTCCACATTAGAAAAAATCTTGAACGTGGTAAGAATCTTAAAAAATTATGATCTAGATGATAGACTACAATTGGAGTTAATATAAAAACAATGACAGTTAAAAATACTGATTGAGCAGCAATGATTGTTATTGCTGGAAGTAATAATGGAATAACTGCATCAATTGATATTTGTTTTACTCCAATCCGCCAACCACACCAATTTCTCAGTTTGCTCCAAACACTAATCATCATGAACTTTTTATCTGCTTTCTTTATTTAATTATTATTTTACATGCATCGATATATTATTTATAATTCTTTGTTTTTGTTGCAAACAAGAATGAGTATCTACAGAAGTTAAACTCCATATGTAAACAATGACTACTTACATACATAAACCATCATTAGTACTTACAAAGTTCGTACGTCTTTATCTTTTAATTAATTAATAATTACGATTAAATTGATAAATTTATTGGGTAAGTGTGAACTAAAATAATTGTATTATTTTTTTAATAATATTTTCGATTATAGTTCCCATTTCTGTCACCACGAACGACATAGCGCTATTTTACAACTATTTAAAGGTTAGATTTACCTCTTATTTGTCATTTGTGATCTTGTCAAGTGTCATGTGTGTTTGAAAATATACTGTACTTGTTTGTTTTTATCTGTTTGTGCATTATATGTATTAATATATAAATATATAGACATATATTAATATATAAGTGTACACGATGATCTTCTGTATTGTGCAGTCAGTGCAAAATTTATATCAAAAAAACGTTAAATGTAAGAAAAATATAATCTTATGACATATATTTTATCCAATAAAAATAATTAAATATGTTGATAATTTAATAACTTTGAACAGTTAATAAAATATAATGTTGTTATTATGTACTTATTATTGTTGTTATTAATGAATGATACAATTATTGTCATTGTAAAACATATTTTCTATCTCTTTCTTTTTTAATCTTTCTACCTCTCTTTTTCTTGTTATCTTGGTTTAATTCTCTGGGGCTTCCTCATCACTGCATCACAACTAAGAATTCACGTCTACTACCCGCACCGGAGAAGTACCTAATACCGGACAAATTGTTATAGTTTTCTTATTATGTGATATAAAAGGTAAAAACTAACACAAAAGGAAAAACGAGAATTAATAACAAGTAAATAAACTAAATAAAAAAATGCACTGGAAAGAGTGAGAAATCGAAGAAATCTGATATTATTACATATACTAATACACGGTTTCAAATTTCAGCAAAGGTAATCTCTAGCATATCCAAGGCTACAGAAGAATCTTAACTTAATATTTTATAAAATCAAGAAACATACTTATTATTTAATTAACAGAATATCACTTTTTTATACATCTTTTGTGTAATAAAATAATATTTTTTTGTGTCAGGAAATAACTTTAAACAGAAAGTTAAAATTAAAATAGTTATTATGACTTCAACAAAACTTAATAAACTTCAATTACTCTGTGGTCATTTTATCAATGCTCAGTCTCAAAGTTCTAAGGTAAATAAACTTTAAACTAGATTATTTAATTAATTGAATAACAATATTCATAACTTTAAAAAATTATTTCAGAAATCCCTTTGGCTGGATTTATTTCTTTCTGAATTTCTCAGTCAAATTCATAATGGAGTAAATACTCATGATATTCAGAATTTTTGGTGAGTAAATTATTTTTATTTATCCATAATAAATTAATGAATTATGAAAATGATTCATTAAAGTATTGAGAATTATAATCAAATAAAATATTTAATATGCACATGTGCATTTCGCACAAATTCAAGTATAATTGCACAGGAATGATATAAAAAGTCTATAAACGATAATACATAAACGTTAATTTACTAGGGTGATAAGAAGTCCAGTGTAACTTTCCGCAGTATTATTTATAATCAAAGATAGTAAAAGAATAATAGTCTGTTTGTTTGACTTCACCGTATCTTAATGTTATTATGGTATGCTTGTTATTGCAGTAGTAAAATAAATAAAAATATTTGATAATCATTAATATTTTTATGCCATTATTATGGATTTTTTAAAACCTACTAGATATACAGGTTGTTTCTTCTCAAATCGATTCCAAATTAATCATAATAATTAGAGAATTCAAATTATAAAAATCATAATTTATTCAGGAATCTTTTATTTGCAGTTCAATGAATGGCAGCTCTGAAGGAAGCATAGCATCATTATTAGCTTGTGAGTTATCATCAGATATCAATGACTTGTGCGCAACAAAAAATGAAGCTGATCAACCCATTGAGCTCTACAAGTATCTTATGGAAGGACGTGGATGGCGATTATTGGCAGTACTTAATTTACTTGGTGTTCAAGGTCTTTCTTGTGGTCATAAACTGATCGCACTTCTCATGGCTCTTTACCCGGTTCCATATCATAAATCACTGGAGAAATACAATTCATCAGATAATCAGAATACTGCGAACGAATTGACGAATTCAACTACACCATTTCAAAATCCATACTTGAAATTGAATTTAAATAATAACATTCTCGATACAGTGAATCTCGTTCACCAAATAAAAAAGAAGCACAATCACAAGAAATTGAAAGATACTTACAGCGTAGTGAATAAAATTAATAATCAGTGTTCAAGAAAAAAATCTAAGAAATATTATACAAATGGTTTTAATAACAGAGTTGCACGTGTAATGAAGCATAGTCGATCAAGTAAAGATAAATTAGAATCTGATGCAGAATTAAGTACTGAATCTGATATAATAACTGATGATACTAATCAGACATGTTCTTCAATTTTAAAAATCCATCATAATCCAATGGATTTTGATTATTTTACATCAATAGTTCGCACTGATAAAGATTCTAATGAACACAATTCATGCCACTACCGAAATCCGTGTTCGTTAGACCATGAAAATCTAGAGAGTTTTATAGATGATCACATGAAAAAAGTTTTAAATTCTAGAGTTAATCATTTTGAAATAAGCTTGATGATTTTAAATTTGATACAGAATATGAAAAATCATGATTCTCTAGCCGAACAAGCATTAGCTGTTAAAGTACTGAAATTTTCGTTGGATACTTTGTGGTCATTGCAATTCAATGCTGAAACTATGCATTTATCAACCAATCAATGTATTACATTGAAAACAACGACAGGACGATTAATGTTGATTTCACTGGAGCAAGTTTTAAAAGCAGATGAGACAATAACAGCTGTAATACATAATGGATTGATTCCAATGACATTAAAATTATTAGAAGATATTTGTAGTAAACCATTGACTCGATGTAGTTTAGAAGAAGGCTCTTTACTTCAAGAATATGTTTTTGCTATGATTTACAGTATAATAGTATTTCTTAATTATCTTCTTCATCAAAGAAAAACATCTGATAAAATACGAGAATTTTTGCAAATTTTTCAACTTGTTATTGAAAGCCAAGATGGAAAATTAATTCAGAAAGCAATCGGAATCATTGTGGATTCACCCAATAATGATTTAGCGCGGTCAATGACTTGGATAAAAAAAATTATTCATGTAGTCGGAGTACTGATAAACGGTTTTAAATGTATGAGACTTGAAGATATAAACAAAATTAAGATGAATCGATTGCAACGAATTTATCATCATAATAGTTTATTTGGATGTACTTATTCTCAACCACTTGTAAGTGATGTTTCTCCACAAGTTTGTTATATTTCATCGCTTTTTAAAATATTATTAACATTATTGGAACAATCCACGAAATTTAAATGGGAAGTTCAAGTAAGACTTGTTAAAATAATGATACATGCTGGAACTTGTTGTTGTTTTCCACCACAAATATTGCTTACAAGTGTGGTTAATTTTATGAAAAACCATCAAAATAATAAGAAAATATATGCTGTATGTGTAACGTTACTTGAACGTTGTTTATTTGAAGAATTTTGTATTTTTTCATGTGATTATAAAGCTGAAGATTGCAATGTTTGCAGTAAATTAAGCTATTCATGGGAGTTTCTGGAAATTTATAAAACTCTACTATCTCCAGATAATCTTCAATTATGTTATATCACCATGGCACATTTGTTTAAAGTTATTCCTAACTCGAACTTGCACGTGAAGAATGAAATGTTATTTCGAGTTTTTTATCCTACTTTCTTACAAATGAAAAATATAAATAAACAAGCAAGTAATTACTCGAATGTTGAATTTATTATTCAAACGTGTCTTTCAATGATATCTAGTCTGATTGTTAATAGTCATATGTATGAAAAGTTCATAGAAATTAATGGCTTGCAAGAAGTCATACCATTATTTTCAACATCTACATTTACTAAATCAATCTGTAATTTACTCCAAGTATCAGTAATTACAGAGATTTGGAAAATTATTAAAGTTGATCAATATGATGATTTTGGAGAGTTCAATCTACTAGCAGGATCAACAATCAAAATATTTTTTGATATTATTGAACAAGAAACCAATAATCTTTGTTCAATTATTGAAAATATAAAAAAATCAGATATAATAACAGCTTTCAATACAAGCTATAAGGATTCTAATATTAATGAATCATTAAAAAATTTTCAAATTAAGACTGAGTCTAAAGAATTAGACATTGCCATAAACTATGATAAACTATTGTTAAAAAATTTATTTCAAGCCAGTTCTATATGGAGAGCAGCTGCTGTGGTGTCTTTGTATTGTCCGAAATTTCGAACTAAGCTCTTACATAATCTAATAACTGATAAAGCTTTAAATCTTATAATAACTCTGTCAGTATTTATCATCCAAGATCGTATTATAGGTAAAAAATCTTTATATAACTCATTTTATTTATTATTTTATATTCATAAGATTTTTAATTTAATATTTTTATTTTTTATAGATAAAAATAAGCATGCGAATAAATTAATTGAAGCTCTGATTACTTGTTGTTTAACATGGCAAAAAAGTAAGTAAAAAAAAAAATATTCAAATAGAAAATAATGTATAGGATAAAATGTTACAATGCAAATATTAGTCTGATAAAAATAATAACGATTTAAAGGTATTTTATTCTGATAAAGTACAGATGAGGATTAAAATAATTATTTGCCTGACTGATAGAAGTCAATCAGTGTGATAAAGAATTCTGAACAATACAATTTAAAATAAATTCTTAGCGTAGAAATAATTAGTCATATTTGATATGTGTATTTTTTATAATAATTTATTTTTAAAAAAAATTTTATCAGCTATCTGTTTAACACCAGATTGATTCTCTTATTAAGTAGTTTGCTTTTTTTTTTTACATTTGGTTTTTAATTAAAATGGGACATGATTCAGGTGATTACGATGTTATAACGATGGTTCGTGATGTGCTAATAAACACTGGAATTCAATTGGGACGAGGAATTACAGCATTAGTAGAGGTACTGCTAAGAGTTGCTATGCTTAAACCGTGTCAAGAACAAACCGCACTGCAGCCAAATCGTCCAAGAGTAAGAAAGTTATTTTTAAAATTAACAATTTATCAAACTATTATTGATCTATATAATTATTTAATAGCTTTATTTTATACGAGAAAAAAATTCTTTGATATAAAAATTTCTCAATTTATTTTAAGATACCGAATATAATGTCGGACACTTCATCACCGGATTACGGCGATGACGACAGCAGCACGGGTGAATATGTAACCGCTGATGATGGATATGAAGCTGATATTGAAAACCAGAGCAAAAATGTTGAAGAAAATTTGTCAAAAAATATTAATAATGTTACACCAATGATTGAAATTCACAGTAATGTTACTGCTGATCCAGCTTTGTGTACATTAGCTATTGATTTATTAATCCATTTCAGTGAACAGTAAGTAAAAGGAGATCTATCTAAATAAACATGGATAATTATAGAAAGATAGATGTTTATGACATGCTATTTTATTTTATAGGAGTTTAAATGATGACAGATGTGGCATCGTAACCCAAGGACTGAAAAAAATAGCTACAACATGTAGAGAAAGTATATATACGTGTGCTAATCTTGCAGGATCAGGAGTCATTTCTAAATTATTAAATGGATTTGAAACAATATTAATACATAAAGATCCTAAATATAAAGGTATTGGAATTTTGCTTTAAATTTATAAAAAAAGTAGACACTTTAAAAAGAAATTATATTTTTTAGATTTACAATATGCCATTCTCGAAGTTTTTACACTACTTGCTATGCAGTCAATATCTTCTGAAGAATTATTATTTTATTTTTCACTCTTCAAAGCTGACTCGCCACCACTATTAGCTCTTTTACAGTCACTTTACCGACTCATTGCCAATTTAAAACCTCAGCCTAATTATATCCTTTCATTTCCCGTACCATCTTCATTGAAAATATATTCAAATATTGAAAAAGGAGGATATGAAATAATGGAGAAAGCTTCGAGTGTTGTATATAACTTCAAAAAAAAGCATTTAAATTTAGGAATATGTAGTCCATGGTCTATCCATGCTCTCTATTTACCAATTGGCTCTGAATTATCGTGGTCTGTGTGGCTTCATGGCTGCTCAATTTCTATGTGGATCCGAGTAGAGAGAGGTAACTTATTAACGAGCCGAGGAACATATTTAAACTCTCCAATAAATTTATTCAACACTGAAAGTGATAGTTGCTCTGATTGGGGACTTTTATCGGATAATTGGAGTCGAGATGTTTGTGCAGGATCTCTATCTCCACCATCACCAGCAACAATTGTTCATTTTATTTCTATTGGTTTTGAATCGCTCGTTCTTGAAACTTGGCTTGATTTACACAGCGATAAAATTATCTTTCGTTTGAGTAGACCGGACGACAAAACAAATCGTACAATTTCTGAAGCTTCTATCAGCGGAATTTTACCGTCAGGTCATTGGCACCATTTAGCTCTAAATATTAAAGATACGATTCTCAATAGAAAAAGTGCCGTCGTAGAAGTTATCATTTGGATAGATGGTTGGCGTCAAGCGAGTGTACATCTACCATTTGATGGGTTATTGATGAGAAAACCAGGGAATACTTGTATTATGTTGGGTCAAATTGGTCCTAGCAGCAATGGAGCTTGGTATTTAGGCAATCTAATGCTTTTTAGATGTCCTGTTTTCACCAAAGAAAGAGCTTTATACATGACAAGCCTCGGACCAAATTATACAAATCTTGCGGATTGTATTTTAAATCCAATAAAGTCTGATTTTGCATCTTTAATAGCTTCTGGAGCTTTAAGTGGAGTAAAACAAGTGAAATTAGAGAAAGGAAAGTTCGATTTACATCGAAGAAAATCTTATGGTGGAACTTATCTACGTCAAGTGATAGAAACAAAGATCATCAATTCCGATATTAATTGGGAAAGTTTGATGGATGATTCAAACTCACAGTTAGGTGAATTACAAGATAATATTTTATTATCATACGAAGCGAAGTGCCCGGAAATAGCTAATTTATATCCTCAAGCTATCACAAGTCCAAATGCTGTCGTACGAAATATATTACCTGGTCAATCAGGATTTCGTGTGATATCAATACCAGAACATAGAATATCTCAACAACCACCTTTATCAATTACAATCAAGACTCCTGATCATATAGAATGTCAACAATATCGTGGTTTTATTTCTTCAGCAAGCTTAATTGGTGGTGTACCAATATTTCTATACTTATTTGCCAGAGTTGTTGAATTGAATTCCACCGAAGAAGAACAAGCTCGTGCATTATCAATAGTTATTAATTTAATAAGAAGTGATTCAGAATTAATGACTCAATATAAACTAGAGGGTGGACATGCTTTACTTATGCGTATTATAGAAACACCAAGATGTCATGCTGGTAAACAAGTTTTAAAAGCAATTTTAGATTGTGCTTGTGATAATTCTATCATCGTGAATGACGTATCTAATGATACTTATACAATTTTACAAAATTGTGAGGCAGTTGTGATAGATCCTGAACTCATAAAAGAAGCCCTGAGTGCCTGGAGAACTTGGATAAAATTCGAGACATTTAATATTTTCCTCCAGGCATTGTTTACTCTTCTTCGAGATCAACATGAACAAAGAGAATTTAACGCAACTCAATTAAATCGGGTGGGAATTGTTGAAACAATTTTACTGATTTGTAAAGAACATTTTATGTATGAAGATTCGGGAGTTCCTTGGGATGGAACTACGGCAAATATTATAATAGAATTGATACGGTCATTAATGGGAGCACCACCAGAATTTTCTCACTTGGTCGCAATAATGGATTATCTTCTTTTGGTTCATCAAGCTTCTGATACTTATGTTACTCATTCTCGTCACAATATGTATTTCTTACTTCCCTCATTGGCTGAAGAGGATAAAAATACAGCTGATATGATAAATAAAACACAATTTTTAAATATTTCTAATGGGACAAGTTCCTCGGATGAATCTATCGGTGTCTGTGAAATAAATAAGTCAAACAAAGCATTCATAAATAAGCAGCATCAAAAAGATAGATCTAAAAAAAAACGTGACAAATGTTATAATAATAATCACAGTAATAATAGTACTAATGAAAATGATGATACATTAGAGAATAGTGCAGGAGAAGATTCTGGAATTGCTGCAAGTGATGGGTCTAATTCTAAAATGAAGAATGATAATTATTTATCATCATCGGATGAAAAACGTGTTTGTCAGGGTCTTGTTACTGGAGGATTGTTCATTCTTTTGCGAGATGCCTTGAGAGTTTTACCAGACTGTCAAGTTGAATCAGTAATCAAGTATGTAATTCGTGCAGAACTTCTTTTGGTAATGGCTAATAATCCAGACACAAGAGTTCGAGCTGCTGTGATTAAAGTTTTACAAACTTTTATTCAACGAGCCACTGATGAAGAAGTTAATAAATTTATAAAACATAAATATTTTTACCATCTTGCTAATCAAATCACTATTTATCCTGGAAGTGAATCTCTTGCATCTACTTTGGAAGCTTTGGAAGCATCAAGAAATTCAACTTTAGCAGCTATTCCACCACTTCTAGCTATTTTAACTAAAACTTCATTAACTGGAACAAATACTGTGAGACAAATTGTGGTTTTTCTTACAGATATTATTAATAAAAATCCTAATAATTTAAAAGTACTTTTTGAGCAAGGAATAATAGAGTCTGTAGCACAAGCCCTTGCTTTAGGAGCTCACAAAAATAACTCCACATCATTATTTAATGATATTTACATTCTTCTAGTGACAATAGCAACTAAATTGTTGGAAATACCAGGAAATAACCAAATCCCAATGGTTTTAGATTTACACTCAATATTGAGTTATATAGAGCTACATGAGAAATTCCAGTGTGGAACAAATGCAAATTGTACTTCGGCAGTTCGGATTGCTCAAGTTATTCTATTCGATAGCGAGCTTGATGTTGTAATGTCAAAAATATCATCACAGACCGGCTTTAAATTACGTAGCACTGCTTCTTACTTTGCTTCTACTTCTCACTTGACTAATGTTCTAATGACGTCAAGTGAACAAAGTGATCATGAATCACATTCATCAAGCTACAGTAATCTTTATGGTTTCAAAGAATACGGCAAAGGAGAAATAAATCAACGTTTTCGAATTATTTTATTTAAAGCTATTGAATTTATCACGGCATTTGATTATATATCTTCGAATAATGAATTAGAATTAACTAGAAAATTATTTATTATTTTGCTGTATGGCTTATCAAGTGAATTTGATAAGAAGAGTAATTGGAGTAGCTCCTGGTCATCTAGACCGACATTTAGAAAAAATGCTGCTAAAATGATGATTTGGATGTTGAGTCCACATCAAAATGTTAATATAAGAATTTTTGTAATTAGATCATTGATGGAAGAGCCAAGAGGTAAAGAAATATTATCATCACTTTTAGAGACTGATTGTCATATTGAAAAAAAATTAAGTATACTCTTATGGGATTTGTTGGGAAGAAAAAATGATATGCCAAGTGCAGATGCAAGAATTTGTATGGAGTTTAAAGAAGCTTTAAATATCTGGCAGTTAATAAAAGGTATTGACAATGTTATTCCAGAAATGTGGAATCAAGAACTAACATCATTACGTCATGAATTTACAAAAAATGGAGAAATCTTTATAAAGAATAATTTATCAGTGATTCATCGAATTGAAAATAGATTCAATGGTTTAGTTAAGCAGCTAACAGAAAGTGCAATGATGATTACAAGAACTGTGATAGAAGAACAAAATCGGGAAAGAAAAGCACTGATGGAGAAATTAAAATATACAAGAGGATTACAAGCACAAACTATGGCAAGATGGAAAGATATAATACGACGATTAACTCATGAAAGAGGTCCCTGGTATTTTTCAAAGTCTTATCCTCAAAATTGGGAATTAGATCCAACAGAAGGACCTGCCAGAGTGAGAATAAAAATGCAAAGATGTCATTTGAATATCGACAATAAATTCTTTATGCCTGAATACCAAAATATGAATAATATAGAAAATATTGAAAGTCCTCTATCATATTTATTTAAAACAGTTAAACAAGATGTTAACGCTTCAGCATTAATTGAAAGACTTCATACAACAGAATCAATTCATAAAATGTCTCAAGTAAAAGTTGTAACTCCTCAAGCAGAGCTTCCAGGAGAAGCTCTTATTGGAGAAACATGTCTATATTTTATTCCTGATAATCCAGAAATTTCGCTGTACACTCAAGACATTAGTTTAGGTGGTTTAGATTTTGCGATAGCTGGAGGAATGGCTTGGAAACTCCAGGATATTCGAGAATTGCATAAAAGACGTTATCAATTGAAAGAAACAGCAATAGAATTTTTCCTGACAACTGGAAGAACATATTTGTTAGCATTCAACTCATCTAAAGATCGAGATGATTTTGCCAGTCAATTACTGCATTGTAATTTACCTCATCGTATTCCTGGTGATGATTTAGGAGAAGCTCTGGTTGCTTGGCGCAATGGAACTCTTACAAATTGGGAATACATCACATGTTTAAATAAATTAGCTGGAAGATCTTATAACGATTTAATGCAATATCCAGTGTTTCCATTTGTTCTTGCTGATTATATAAGTAATAAAATTGATCTTAATAATCATAAAATATATCGAAACTTCGAAAGACCTATGGCTGTTCAAGACAAGAAGAATGAACAACATTATATCAATAATTATAATTATCTGAAACAAGATCTTGCTGATGGAATTAATCGTGTAGCTTTAAATCAAGAACCTTTTCATTATGGCTCACATTACAGTAATTCTGGCACTGTTTTACACTTTTTAGTTCGCTTGCCACCATTCACAAGCATGTTTCTGAATTACCAGGATAATAATTTTGATATTCCTGATAGAACTTTCCATTCGTTGGCCACAACTTGGAGATTGACTAGTTGTGATTCAACCACGGATGTCAAAGAATTAATACCCGAATTCTTCTATCTTCCTGAATTTTTATTAAATTCAGGAGGCTTTAATTTTGGTTTACGACAAAACGGAAGTCGAGTTGGTGATGTAGAATTACCAAGCTGGTGTAAAGGAGATGCAAGACTTTTCATTCTAGTGCACAGAGCTGCATTAGAAGCTGATTATGTTAGAGAAAATTTGTCATATTGGATTGATCTTGTGTTTGGTTTTCGTCAAACTGGAAAACCTGCAATAGAAGCTATAAATGTATTCCATCCTGCAACTTATTATGGATTCAATGTTGATCAAATAGCTGATCCATTGGAAAGAGATGCTTGGGAAACTATGGTAAAAACGTACGGTCAAACTCCAGCTCAACTATTCACGACATCCCATCCATTACCGATTGTAAATGCTATTAATCCCATCACTTATAATAATATTCCTCAAGTAATTGAAAATGTAAACGGAATTAAATGGGGAAATTATGTTGGAGCACCTGGAAATGAACCAGTTCTTTGTTGGAAACATAAACACAGAGTACCTATGGCATCACTTATTCCTCTTATTACAGGTAAAAATGACGAATGACTATAAATCTAATAATATTCATTCAGATTTATTAATTTTTATTAAAACTTTTTAAATTATAGGAGATGTTTTCGGTTTGCCAATTTACACAGCTTTGTTAATTGGGTATAACAATGAAAAAGGAAGTAATATGCTAAACAACACCAGTGTATTAGGAGCTGCTTTAGTGTCTTGGAATAATAATGATAGCATTATTAGACTGAAGCTCAAGAAAGAGCAGCCCCCTAAACCCCTAATTAAATCATCGGGATTAGACCCTATTACGGTAATAGCATCTGCACCTGACTGTGGTCAACTTTGGTTTGGACATCATTCAGGAAAAATTATTGTATACGAATACAATATTAAATCTACTGGAAAAATTGATTTTAAATTAACACCAGCTTCTGTTTTACTTGCTCATAGAAGTACTATTACTATTATTGTTTTATCAAGAGCTTTCAGCATTGTTGTTTCTGGTGACAATAAGGGAATTATTGTTATTTGGGATTTAAATAGGTATTATAAAAATACTTTATCTCTTTACTTCCGTTTTAATTTATTGACGATTATCAATAAGTTATACTAATTAAAAATGATATATAATCACATGTTTATTATTTCAGTTTATTGTATGTCAGATCAATAGTGTGTGATCCGATTTACTCAATACATAGTATATCTATTAGTAATACTCTGGGTGATATTGCCGTTGCTTGTCAAGTAGCTTCAATTACGTCACAAAATAATGAAAATAATGCTGACCATCAGTCTCAGCTTAAAGTATTTACTATCAATACCAAAATCGTTGGTTCAGTTTTATCCCGAAGAAAGATAACAGCTTTGTGTTATAGTAATGCTCCTGAAGGTGCTTCTGTGAATGTTATTGCAACGGGACTTGATAATGGAGTAATAAGGTAGTTAATAAATATTTTTATTTATTTTATCGAAATAAAAAATATTTAATTTAATTTTGTAAACATTAGATTATGGAGCAGTTGGGATTTGAGATTAATTAGAGAAATAGTAAATGGTGGGAAAGATTGTGGAGCAATAATTTCAATAACATGGTCTCAAGATCAACATCACCTATATGCAGCTACTGATGAGTCTATTGTTTTGATATGGGAAGGAATACGACGACTGAGTAATGATACACCAAAATTTGTTAATTTAACTACACTTTAATATTTTTAATTTACGATTTGAAAAGACAAATCTTAAAAATTCATTTTACTAATTACCAAGAGTTATCTTATATCTAAATACTCATTATACTCGTGGTTAATTCAAGTTATATATACATTAATCATATATAAAAGTATATATTTAGAATCTTATTTATTTAATTTCTAGCTTCAAAATGATTTGAACTCTAAGCTTTATAGATTTTATGATGAGCTTAATTTATTTCTAAACATGACTGAGAATGAACAAGATGATTATTTTTCATTACGATATTGGCATTACTATAAATACATTTAAATAATAAAAAGTTAATTAGTATTTAAAAGATAGGTAATTAAATTTTTACAATTTGTTATTACTTTATAAAAGTAGGGGAAATTTATTATTAAAATTTCCTTAAAATTGATAACATATTATTTATTATTGTAGAAAATAAATTATTGTATACATATATGTTATAAGAATTGTAGTATTTTTTCTATAAACATTTATATAAAATACATTGAATAAAAATCATATTTTAATATTTACAATGTCATGTATTTTTTCTAAATAAAATTTAAGGACAATAATGATGGAAAGTAGTACTTAGCTGTTAAGATACTTAATAATGTAACGTTAATGTAAATTTACTTAAATTATTTTATATTTCATTCAAACATGGCTCAATTACTTCAAAAATGGGATAATATTTCCCCGTTCTTGTAGCTATCATTTGAGGTGTGTCACCACTAGAGTTAACTAATGTTGGTTTTGTATCTGGATGAAGTAATAAAAGCTGTAATGCTGGAGAGTTATGAGAACTTGCACATGCTAAATGCAATGGAGTTTGATCACCATTGCTTAATGCATTAATATTTGCACCATTAGCAACTAGCATAGCAATGCAATCGATATTATTCCAACAACATGCTGAATGTAATGGTTCCCAACCATCTATGGTTTTGGCATCTATTTTTGCCCCTTTTTGCAAAAGAAGCTGTAGAGAAATGTTTTTATTGATAGATATTAAAAATGATTATTGACAATAATTCAAACTCTCTTATCTCAAAACAAAAATTTAGTATTTAATATTAATTAAATTTACCTCGAGTATATTGACATTATTACTGTAACAAGCTCTATGAAGTGGAGTATATCCATCTTTATCAACTGCATCAACAAGAGCAGGATTCTTTTCAAGAAGGATACGAACTACTTCATATCTGCCATTCTCTGCTGCTGTCAGTATTGCTTTAGCATCGCGATCTGTATTAAAATGGCCAAAAAATATTTGATTTTTTATTATTAATGAATTTGAAAGATTCAATAGTAATAAAATATCAATAGAAAAGGAAACTTTACCATCAGGATTTCGTTGAGATTCTATTCCATCATTGTCATCTTCCCATGCACTCACTTGCATGCATTCACTCGCCGGCATACTTAAAATTTTATCACGAATTGCTTCGAGATCTTGAATTTCATCGTTTTCTTCATCAGAAGACATTTTAGATAAATTATTTGATATAAAATTTGTTGAATTATTCCAACTTTATTTACCGCTATACAGCACTTCCTATAACTGGAAATTCTGGCAAGTTCTAAAGCTATTTACGAGGTTAGGTGAGTTTCTCTTTTGATGTTTACATGCAATACCTATCTAAATTGTGTACACATTACGCAGAACTCACACATCTTCAATTGCTCAAACAGAAAGGGTTATCTACAATTGATAAAAAAGTGCATATTCGTTGATCAAATGGAGATAAATGGAGTAAATTTATTTCAAACGCTGGAGATTTTTGGTCATTCAGGAATATGTATTGCACCTGAAAAGGCTCAATTATTAAAAAATTCATTATCTCTTCTAACTCATGAAAATCATTTCGACAAAACATATTACTGGGGAAAAATAAATGGAGTAAAAAATGATTATTATATTGCTTATGGATATTCAAAAGATTGTTTGAAAAATCGAGTTTACTTTTATAGGTAAATAATAAATGACTCTAATCAAACATTATAAACAAATGTTAAAAATAATTTTATACGGTTATAGCATGAATTGCAATGATTGGTGGTTACTTCTTAAAGTAAATGAATCAGAAGAATTAATAACCCCTTTGGTATCAGCTCCATTTCAAGGAGATCCAACATTTATATCTACTGTTCATGTAGATGAATTATTGAGTTACAACAATGACGAAAAAATAATTAAGGTCTATCAGACTGGTGGATTGCTGTATAATTTGAAAGAAGAAAATCGGTTAGCAGCAACAGTTAAATTAGTGACTGACGAAGCAATGATTATACCTCGTGGAAGTTGGATTAAAAGACCAAACGGTGATATCACTGAAAATGAGGCTTTTGAAGGTTTAGATTTAAACAAAGCATTACAAACCAAATACTATCTTCATACTAGACTTTCCCAAAAAAGTAAAACTTATAATGTGATGAGTAGCAGCTTCCATGAATATGCTTTCGATTTCTTAGATAATTTAGAAGGAGATGTACCTAAAGGTAATTAAATGATGGTTTATTATTCATTAGAGTTAATATTTATCAAGAAATAGATTTAAGCTTGGTTAATTATTTAACAGGATGCTGGATTATACAACCACATCTAAGACATAATATGGTTATTATACGAAGTATGTATTGGCCAGGGATGACATTTTACCAACAAATTAATTCACTAAATCATGGATGTCTTTATGTAGGCAACGGAATTAAAAACTTTAGTGTACCTTTTATGATTTAACTCATACTATTCTATATCATGAAATATGGGAATGATACATACCAATGACATTATTTATTATTAATATATGATTCGTAATGCATATATTTGGACTACAAAAATGGAATTCTTGTCGACTACTTAAAAATTCTGGTGATAAATTATTCAACATAAATTCCAAAATCCAACAATAGATATGATGATATCATTCAAGATGACAGAATTGAAATAAATCTTTTCTTATTTAAATTTTATCTGAATTACAAATGAAATACTACATGGTGAAAAAATTTCAAGCCTACCTGTGGCGATAAGAGAATAAGTAATGGGACGATTTAAAATAACGAGATCTCAACATGATCGAAATAGAATCAATCAGTAAATAGATCAAGTCAACCGAAGAAAAGGCGGAGCGTATTTTCTCTCCTCTTGCGTTTCTTCTTCCGCGATCCCTAGTGAAAGGGTTGATTATCTTTGGCAAGGCTTAGCTTATCGTGACACCGTTTTTCACGAGTTAAGCACCACAAAAGTTAAACCTCGTTGTATTTCTTCAGTCCATTATTCTATTTCGTTTAGTGTGCTTTACTTATTATACAATCTTTACATCAATCAATGCTTAATTAATACTTTTTTTTTATTTTACTTTCAATGTCAATATTCCAAGCTAATCATTGGCAAGTATATATATATTTTTTTTTTAGTAAATCAATTACTGGATTGATGAATTAATATAGTTAATCATGCACATATATGTGTATTTGATAATAAAAATTATCAATACATGGTTCTATCAATGTTTGGAAATGATCTATCAGACTTTGTTCTAATGAGATGTATCATAATTTACACATATCTTAATTGATAGATGGTACGATAGTGAGATATAAAGTTTCAAAAAAATATAAATAAAGTTATTTTATTTTTAGTTTCAATATATTTTATATATAAGCTTATTTACTTTAATGAATTCATTGCATAGTGAGATCAATGATCTTATGCAACTATGTTAAGAACATGATAGCTCAATGAAGTTAGTGTAGATTCTTTTTTGGATTAATTCTAGTTAATTGTCTAACTCAATTGACTACTTATCTACAACTTGACAAGATTACATAATAAGTCAATAAGTTAATTAATTAATTATTTGGGCTTTTGTAAAATAAATATTTTTTAAAAATATTTTTATGTATGTAGATCGAGTCAGGATCTTAAAATAATGTCAGTCATTGACATTAAGTTTACAAAATTTGATAACACACCATGGGGATTTCGATTAGTGGGTGGAAGTGATTTTCCACAACCATTAACAGTCATTAAAGTAAGTGAACTGACTTTTCAATCATTAAAATTTTTTTCTTTAATAATATCATACTTTGCTTTTAGACTAAAAATATTTTTTATCAAAGTAAAGGGTGAAGGATGTATTACTTTATAATTATTTTCAAATATTAATATTCAAACTTTGATAAAAAATAGTTTACTATATGTAAATTTCAAGGCCACACACGTGAGCTTGCTAGTGTTATTGTTTTAGGTGGTTGAAGGAAGTTTAGCAGAATGTATGGGTTTGAAAGTTGGAGATGTTGTAGTAAGGCTTAATGATAATACTGTCTCTAGTTTGACACATGGACAGGCACATGAAGCTCTTAAGCTTGCGGGTAACAACTTTACATTAGGAGTTTTCAGGTAAAAAATAAATCTTTCTAAATCAATAAAAAATCATTGACTAATTAATCAATGATGTATCAAAACAACCGTCATATAAATAACATTTCATTGATATAATTAATTGATGATTGAGCTAATCAAGAGCTATAATTGTATTTTTATTGGTATTTGCACCTTGAAATGTCCGACCTCGGACATCTATATTTTAATGTCAAATCATCTTTGTGCCAATCATTCTTTGTTATAAAGCTGGTCAGGTTGCTAGTCATATAAAGTTCATTCTATTATTTTTTATTTAATCTTGAAGTATTTAATTAACAAAGTTTCTATTAATATTGAAATATTACTAGGAAAAAAGAAGAGGAGGAAATTACCACCACCACCAATCTTCCAGAAGAAACCCTTGAACCATATCAAATTCCTGTAAGTTTTTATCAATTATTTCACTTAATTCCAAAATTTTTTAAAAATTTATTTCTGAATATATATTGAGTTATTTTATAAAGCTCGAAGAGCTTAAGCCAGTGATTCCTCTCGACGACCTGTCTTCGATGATTTGTAATTCAGGTGATGAAGATAACAGAAATAAATTAGTTGTAGAAGAATTTTATGAAGAAATAACCGAATCAAAAGTTGAACAAGAAAATCCAGAACCTGAACAAGAAGTATTAGAAGAAAAACCTGTTGATGCTAATAGTGAAGTAGTACCGAATAAAAATTTGACAGATGATGAAATAGCACAATTAATTCTTGAAGAAGAAGAACTGTTATTAGCTAAAGGTGATCAAGCAGTTCTTGGGTAAGTATTGTTTCATTCTATGAGTGAATACACGTGCAGAGTTCTTTTAATGAAAATTTTTCTTAATATAATTCCATTATATTCTTTTTTTTATTAATCTTGAAACTCTGCATATAAGTTAATGTTTATTCATTAGTTTCAATACGTACTTTCTCTGATATATTCAGAGTTAATTTCAAGAAGTTACGGCCACGAGCACCTCTTCTTAAAGAATCTAAAGTTCTGGAGGAACTCCAGTCAATTGCACTTGAAGATCCTCCTAAAGTACAAGAATTAAAACATCAATCAACTTTTCTACAAAAACCATCAAGACCGATTCCAACACCTAAAAAGCTTCAAAATGAAACACCTGAGCAAAATGGAGGCTATAAAGTTGTAATTAAGAAACAAATGAAAAAGAGTGTGACTGAACGGCTTTTACAAAAAGGTCTATTAGATCCTGAAGCTCTTAAGAATCAAAAATCAGAACAAAATTCACCATCCATAACTCCAGAACCTGTTCAATCAGAACCCAAAACAACCATTATTCATGTTGATCGGGAGAATAATGATTATGAAGAAGAGAATAAAGCAGTAAATCAAGAGCATCAAGAGGAAGAACAAAAAAATGAAGAAAAAAAAGAAAGTGAAGAAGAAGAAAGGATTATGAATGGAGAATGTGTTGTTGAGAATAATACATCAGTAAATGGTGACATTGATGAGTCAGAAAAAAAGTCAATAGAATGTGAATCACCAACGCAACCACAGACTTGCAAACTGACATCAGAATCCTTGGTTTTTGACAAACAGAAAATTCAGGAGCTTGTTTCAACTGAGATAAGTCTGGAAAAACAATTAGAAAATGTTCAAAACCAATTATTAGCTTTAAAACAACTGCCTGCTGAGATTGAAAATCACTTGAAAATAGTGTCTGAGCAATTATTTAAAATTATGGAACTTAGTGGTGTAAATTCACGTCGAGGGTCATCAGGTAGATAATTGTGGTTATAAAAGCAATTAAGATGATTCTCATGATAATTAGAAAAAATAATGATCACAATAGTGTATATTTAAGAGATTCTTTTATCCTGTACGTCATAAGATTTTTTTACAATTAATTTTAGAGACAGATAAATTTACACTTTTTGATGATTATTTAAAGAAGAATAATAAAAATGAAATATTTGATTAATTGATTTCATATTTTCTTTTATGAATATTATTCCAATATTGATCAATTTTTTTTTGTTCAAACATTTAGATCAACAAGAGAGTAAAACCGAATGTGAACCATCACCACCTTCACCAGAAGAGGAAAATCCACCTTCTGAAGAAATTGAAGAAAATCATTGTGAAAGTGATAAAGACGAGACTTCAACAGCAGAAAGATCATCATCAGCAATGAGTTATCAACAACCTCAAATTATTCTTGAAGAAGATCAGGAGGAGATTGAGCCACCAGAAGTAAAAGAACTAGAAGTTACTGTCAAAAGTGATGACAATCGTGTTAAAAAATGTATCGCTTCATATGAAACTAGAGTGTTTCGTTCCAGAGATCCAAGCCCAGCCACTTCTCACGGTATATAATGTTTCGAATTTAAAAAATTGAAAAATGAACAATTATCACTAACTAATCTTTTTGATCAATTTTAGGCAGTTATGAACCAGACCCCAATTTATCTCCAAAGGATCAAGTTATACAGGAATTAAAAGTAAGTCAAACTTTAAATAATTCTAGACATTAAAATTGATCAGTTATATTTAATTTCATTAATTTTGGTAATTTTTTTAATAGCACCGAGGAGTGAGAAAACGATCTCATGATCTTTGGCCTCAAGCTAAACAATTAGAACTTACTTATGGACGACGATGGAGATGTCCAAATGATTTTTTCAATGATGAAATGATTGCTGAGGTTCTATCAGGACAAGCTGAAGTCATTCGAGGACGAGCACTTGGGTATTTATTCAACTATAAATTATATTTTACACCTTTATTGTTGAATATATAAAATAATAACATTATTCCTAATAATCAATGCAGAGTTAACTTCAAAAAATATGAAAAAGAATGGTTACCAAATTATGATCATTTGATGAACTCAAGTGTCTATAAGATGCTTCATAAAATGGAAAAAGAACCAAAGTCAGGAATTCCAGCAAGACCGCCTAAAGTTCCTGCTGCTGAAGACATAATTGAACGAGTGGTAAGCATAATAACTTTATTTTTTGCATATTCATTATTTATCTGATTTAAACTAAACAGAACAAAATTTTTTAACATTCTGTAAAAACAGTTAATGAATTTTTATAAGAAGTTAAACTTATAAAAATAATTAAATGTTTTTTCTACATCTTTTGTTCTGTTTTAATTTTCCTTATTTTATTGTAAATTATTATTTTTTGTGTGTATATAATAGCATTCTGATGAATTAATTGTTTTTATTAGAATACCCCAGCTTAAAGAATTGCAGCTGCGACAAACCATCAAATGAAAATTCAAAAACTTCATCAGGGTAAGGTGTACCAATAGTCAACGATGCATTAATAATTTCTCAGTTAATTCACTGCATTCGTATAAAATAATTATTAACATTTGTGAAATATTTACGGTTAATTATTTAATTTAATTAACCAACTGCAGAAACATCTACCCTACATAAAAATTGATGTTATATATTAAATTGATAAAGACCTGCAATAATTTCAAACTTATGATTAGCTGCATTTAAATGTACACAAAAAGTGTAAATTGTAAAACAACAAAGTATATATTTATGCCAACACTTGATATAAATAATGTGTAAAAAAAAAAATAAAATATCCTGTGTTTACAATAAATAAAATGACTCCAAAGCATATTTGTATGAATATTTTAAGTAACGACTGACAATTATTACTAAAAATTATGATACATAGCAATGAATGTGTCAGTGACGTGCAACCGCATGTCCAGAAATCAGCTGAATCACACATACAGTTTTACCGTCTAGTCTGAATTCAAGCATGACGTCGATCTGAAACAATTTACGTAAAGTATTCTAAGCATGATTCACAAACTAGTTTGCTCACTCGTGATCGTCACAATGTGTGCTATATAATATAACCGCATAATACGATTATGTGTCTGCACAAGTTAAGCATATTGTCCACTATCTACTTAAATGCAGATAACACTAAAATGACATTTTTTTTCAACTCTATTGCCTATTCATTTACTTCAGTAACTTATTCAAAACTTGCATTCATAGTCCATGCATATAGAATACATAAAATCAATTTATTACAATAAATTAAAAAAAAAATGATTGTATAAATTAAAAAAAATACTTGGCCAAATGTTAATTGATAAACCAATCATATTTTGATAGAAAAAAATTCAGGACTTTGATTTTTCCTCTAATGATGATTCCTAGCTCTGAACTGATTCATAGTTCATTGTGATACTGAATGAAATAAATGATATGAGTATGTAGACAAGTATAATTTCTGTCTTATTCATATCAAAGTATTTAGCTGAAAATTCTTCCAGTTTTGCAGCATCAAGCTTGTTCGGAGAAAATGGAGAATATCTTAAAGAAGGAAGCAGTAAGAGGAAGGAGGGAGTAAGAAAGTTGGAGGAAGTAGAATTGGTAGAGTAGAGGGATGTGTGAAGAGTGCAATGTTAGGAATGCCAAGTGGTCGAAGTTAGTAGTAGCAGTAGTGGCTAATAGAATAGAAATCGTTTGAGCTGTTGGCTTATACTTACGTGTATATCACAAATCCCATTACATATCCTTTTCACGAACAAATCGTTGTACATTATTGTGAGTGGACCAACTACCACAAGTAGAAACATACGCACGCGCTTTTTCGGCTGATCAACGCAGCTCAAATTGCGCGCAAAGCTCTCATTTACTTAACACACCGGCCGGTTAAATTTTATTTTGGTTTTTGCACTTATTCTGAACTGTTCGTGTATCAAATCACAAACTTATTAAATTACCGTCACTATTCACTTATACACTGAAGCACGTATTTTACTAGAATATATGTATGTCATATACAGCATACATATATATTTCTAAATGTTACAAAAATAGATTGATATGACTTCTTTTTGGATTCTACTTGTTTATATGTGACGAGAGACAAATTACAGTACGACTAAAAGCTAGCAAAGAAGTTACATCTATTCAATTTTACGTATCTTGGAATTTTTATTTGATTTTATTTCACTTTAAACACTCGAAAAGCAGACCTGCAAGATAAAAGTATTTTTTAAGACACAGATTTCGTTTGGTGTGAAATTTAATTATCAACTTTTAAGAAGAAACGTTGCTATATTACTGAGTTTAAGTGTTCCATTGAATTTGATATTGTTGTAATATTAAATTATCAGTTTTTCATTTTTTCATTGAAAAGGAAAAATATTTTGTGAGTGATGGCGCAATTAATAAGCGTCAAATTGTCAAGGTTTGACGGATCTCCTTGGGGCTTTCGGCTTCAGGGTGGTAAGGATTTTGGAACACCACTTATTGTGCAAAAGGTTTGTTTATTATTCCAATTATTGTAATTTTTACAATGAATATTTTACCATCACATCCGTCAATAGTCTTAGTGAGTTGATTGTATCTAAAGAGAATAAAAAAAAAAAAGATAAATTATAAAAAAAAAGATTGTAATGAATAAAAAGGATTAAATTAAATAAATATTGAAACAGAGAAAGTGTCAATAAAAATTTTTACCAGTTTAAATCAAACGTCTAGTCGTCAATTCAAGTTTTGGCATCTACTTTTGGACATCAATATATCAATCTGGTAACTTTAGATGGGTATAAAAACAGCACCTGAATCTCAAGTTTATTCTTCTAAATTTACTAATTTTTTTTATCACTCCAAGTAATAAATTAAATAGATACATTGCTAATTTGATAATATCTTGAATGATATAATTTTACTTTGTTGATATTGCTGGTGATAGCTATTCTCATGTCTAGATGATTGTTGATGAATATGATTATTATAAACAATTAGAATGCCCAATGTCTACAAACGTTGTCGTTGGTAATCCGATGCAAATTATTTGGATGTTCTATTTTGAGAAGGTGCCTTTGTGAAACACATCATGTTACTTGAAGAAGTTTTGGACTATGTCTATAATTTTTACTAAAGATTTTGTGATTTTCAATACTTATCAAACATCAAAAATTAAACATACAATTATTTCAAAATAATTTGTTTATTATTATCCATGAAAAATCCTCAATATATGTGATGTAGAAAAAGTTAAAATTTATGAAATAAAAAATGGACTATTTCTCTTTGATTAGTAAATATGTATAAGTTATTATGCAAGATTGTCTAGACTTATCTAAACACATTCTAGGTAATTATATTATTCATGATGAATGATCATTTTCAATACAATACTGTACATTAAATATCAGATTGTAAAACGTGTAAAATCATCAAAATAAATTTTGTTTTCTATTAATTTTAATGGTTTAATTAGGCCATGTATTATTTATCAAAACAGTAAAATCAAAACTCCAATTGATAAAAACTAAATAAATCATTATAACTGTACAGTTATTGATGATAAATTTTTTTTCAACATATCAACAATCTATTTTATTTGAAAAATAAATTATTTTGTAACTGCCTGCTTTCATTTTGAACATTAAAATCACATTAATTTGATTTGAATAAATATTTTAATGAAATGAAATTTTTTTTATTTAATTAAACAATCTGCATTAAAAATCTTCGTTCATTGTTTTTTCAATTATTGATAATTTTTGAAGATACTTATTAACAAGACCTCACTATAGTGTCCAAAAGGACAAGTAATCGAGTCAGAGCTCAGTTGATATTAATAGAAATCCAAGGCCTGATTCCCGCACGGGTTCCACACCCGCAAAGCTCACTCTTGTGTAGTGATAAAAATATCACTTTTATTTTTCATCTTATTCGTAATCGTGTGAATACAATATTTTTCAACGATTCCATTTTATTAACGTAAAATTTTCACAAACATTATTTCACATAACTGTCATCTTTCACTGTTACTTTATATTATCTAATATCTTTAGTAGATAACTGATCAAATTATTTATTCAAAGAATAAAATAATTTTTTTTGATTACATTTTTCAATTATTTGATTTCTTATCACCTTATTACTGTCAAACACAATAACACAAGATTTTATGATAAAATTATATACATACGTAGATGAGTTTGAAATATTTTTAAGGTTATAATAAAGTATGAAACATTTATCTTGAATGGAATTTAATCTTTATAATTTAAGTAGAATGTTATTTCGATAATGTTATCTTAGATATTCAATGAAAAATTTTAAACGATAAACTTAGATGGTTTTAATGAAAAAGGTGTCATGAAAAGGACATACTGGAGAGAGAATATTTAATATTTTTAGATTAGCCCCTAATTATTTTTAGTTATTTTTATTTATGTGTACATAAATATTATCTTGACATGATTCTAATCCGGTATTTCATTGATCTTAATATATTCAATAAATCACAGAGTTAATGGAACTTTCATCAAAATTCATGTTTAATTATAACCGCCATATTTGATGATAAATATGTAAATTATTTAAATAATTCCATTATTTCGACAAACTCATATCTTATCTATTTTGCGAATTTTTATTAGTTAATAAAGGTAAATTTTTTATCTTCATACAAAAAAACAAAACCGTTTTTTTTTTTTTTCTTAATTTTTGTGGAAATATTTATGAAATAATTAATAAAACAAATATTTAATTCCAATAGTTCATCTATTTTATATCGCGATATGTTATATGATGAAATGAGAATATTCGTGGAACGGAAGCTGGTGTTTTTAAGTGATACAAAAATAGACGGTTCAAAATTTATCAGTCATCAGCATCACCCACTATTTATTACTACCATCGACTATAAATGGAGACCACCTTCAAGCTTTAAAAATATTTAATATTAAAGAATCTTCATAATTAATTTTTCAACGCATATTTAGTACCGTAATGATATTCTTCATATGATTTTAAATATAGGTAAATAATGGATCTCCAGCTGAAGCAGCAGGTTTAAGAGCTGGTGACGCGGTAATTAAAGTAAATAGTACGGAGATGTTTAATTTGCGTCATAAAGACGCTCAAGATGTGATTGTACGAGCTGGGAATAATTTCGAAATGACTATTCAGCGGTAAGTTAAATGGTGTCTCATATTAATTCCTTTTATTCTCAAATTTTAAGACTTCATTATTATCATTACCGTTATACTAATTCATAAAATGTTAAAAACTAAAAATATTCGTAGAAAAATTTTTACAGACTGCCATTAAAAACAGAGTTAAATCTGTGTTTATTATCAAGCTCGATGTGGACACTAATTTACCTTGATTTTTGACAGTGTGTGATATTTATAGAATGAATTCTTTAAAGTTAGTAACTTTCAAGGATAATAAAAATAAATAGGTGTCAAAATTTTTATTTTTAATTCTTCAGGTTTAAATTAGTAATCATTCATTATTTATAGTCGTTTCGAATTTTTCTCAATAGTGATAGATGCTCGGTATTTATAATATTATATTTAACATAATAATTAGTAATTTTGTTTGCTAATAAAAAAATACTTCCGGTACAATGAAAAGAAAAAAATTATTTCATTCATCTTTTCAAATCAAAACAAATCATTCAAGTCTTGAGATGGATTTAACTTGATGTTATCAAATGTCTGGCGGCGTCTCAATAAATTAATTAGCTACACTCATTGAATTAAAGTCTACAAAACGATCCTTTCATTCTTCAGTCAATTTGTTAGCTACTTGAAGAATAAATGAAATTTTCACTAATCTACTTTTAAAGAGAAAGGATTGAATTATTTAATTAAACTTAGCTGAGGTCATTTTTTTCAATCAAAAACTATAGAAATTTTTTAATGATTAAATAAAGAACTTTAAGATAAATAGTTATGTTAATTGTTCAGAGGAGGAAATACATGGCGTCCAAGTATTTCACCAGTTACTCCATCAATTCCATCACCTCAACCAGCTCTTTCAGCTAGCAGTATTTCTCCTGTCACTAAAACTTCATTAGCTGCTAACAAAAAGCACGATGGACCTCTAATAGGAAGTGGTCACAATTTTACTGCAAAACCTTATGTAAGTTTATCAATTTTTATTCTAAAAATCATCAACATCATCCATTATTTATTTATATTTTTTTATACTCATCCTTAATCAGCCTAATGGAACAAGTGATTCATCAACAATTAAGTCTATCGTTAACAAACAGTACAACAGTCCAGTGGGAATCTACAGCGAACAAACGATAGCTGAAACCCTTTCAGCACAAGCTGAAGTTCTAGCCGGAGGAGTTTTAGGGTAAGATCCAACTTTATGACAATGTTAATATATTATTTAGCATTAAACATAATATATAAGTGTTTGAAAAATATTATTGTTCATTTTTAGTGTTAATTTTAAAAAGAACGAGAAAAACTATAATGCCGAAAATAGTCAAGTCTTTAAAATGGTTCAAGAAGCTGATAAAGAACCAAAAACTCCAGAACCTAGTAAGTTGAATTTGCATTTAATTTATTTTTTTAATTTAAATACCTGGTTCACAAACCAAGCAAAGTATGTGTGCACATAATTGTGTTAATTAATCGGATGCAATGAGAAAAAAAAAACGAAAAAAATTAGCTGAACCTGCAGTACACTGTGGAGTGGTTACATCATCATCGCCAGCCCTCAGTGGACTTAAATCAGTATCTGCACCTGAAACGAAACCTCCATCAACATCACCACAATCAAGTCTACCGCCTGGTCAAAACATTTGTGCTGAATGCGAGAGGCTTATTGTGTAAGAATTTACATAAAGAATCAACAACTGAACAACGCCAGTAATAAAAATTGCAATGAAATTAATTAATATTTTTGAACTTTGAGTTTAAACTGCGTTTTAGAAGGCAATTTTTTTTCAAGAAAACCCAATAATTATTCATTAGATTATCATACTAATTATTATAATTATTATTCTGTAATAATTAACTATAACTGCATTTTGAATTAATATTAACATCTGATTGTTTATTAGGCTATGCAATTAATGAACGAAGTAATCACTTAAAATCGCCATCATTTCCGGGTAATGATTTTTATCAAAGTCAATCGTTAAAACATTACGGAGCTACTTACTGTAATTCAATTCAAGATCACTCTGATTGGATAGTAAATAATCAACTGCAAGGCAGTCATCAATCATCAAAGTCTACTTGCATATCTGGCAACCAAAACAACGAAATCACTTGTCACAAGTGCGATCACGTGATCGTGTAATTAATCAGTTCTTTTAATACTCTCTATTATATCAATGTTGTTCGTCAACCAGCTTATTCACATTTTCAACGGTTTATTTTTTTTTTCTCATTATTCTAAGTTTCATTGTCTTTTCTACTTTTTATTTAGAGCATGGTCATCAATCTATTGCTAATATTGTTGGAATCTTATTAGCCTTCTAAATGTAGCTATTTCTACTCTTCCAGGATTATTTGCAAAACTAAGTTTTTTTTTTAAATAAATAAAAGATGTTAAAGACAGACAATATTATAAACAAATCATCCAGTTAGTTGATAATTTTATTAAACAGAAAAAAACTTAAATTTGCAATTTTTAATTAAAAAAATTTATACTTTCATTACTATTTATGCTATCGATGTTGTAATTTTTGTTACTATTATCTGTGTAGATAAATTTTTCTTAGTCTATTAAGAAAAATATGCTAACATGTAGATAAATATGACGTTGTTCTTTTATATAATTAATCAAAAAAAAAAAATGTTTGTAATAAGATTAACTTTGGGATTTGTAATTTAGTGGAGTCTTTGTGAGGATCAAGGAAAAAAATCTTCATGTCGAGTGCTTTAAGTGTTCAACATGCGGTACATCTCTCAAAAACGTTGGCTACTATAACATAAACAATAAGCTCTACTGTGACATTCACGCAAAACTTGTGGCAAGACAGCAAGCATCTAATAGTGGATATATTCCAGTTACTGTTCCTCCGTGAGTAAATTTCATTTGAAGATAAGTCTTCATGCTCATTTCATAATGATGCTATAATTATTCCTTTATTTTTTTCCAAGTTATTTATAAACTGTCTTATTTTACATAATAATAGCAGTGGGAAAGCACCAGCTAGTACAATCTCAAGTGCCCTTGGCAATCTTCAAAGCCACTCACCTATATCACCTCCTCCTCCTACTAATGGTACTAGTATTCCACCCCCATTTTCGGTAAGTTAACAACATTTTAACTTTTTCAAATAATTTTTTAAGATAACTTGCTTATCTAAAAACAACTTTTCTCTAAAAATAATAACATGAATTAACTTTATAAATGAATCGTTAATTGTAATTATTATTTGATATAATTATTGTTATGAATTAATTATTTCTTAATATGATAAACATATATTTAAAGCGTTTAAGTTAACAAATTTGTGTGTTTTTGCTTTTGCTACTAATCACATTACAGAAACGCAACAGCTTTCATTCATCATCAAACAATGATTATGGAAATACGACAGATGAATATGACAGTGTCAATATCAACGAGCTGTCATCACATGCAAATGGCAATATGTTGAGAAATAATATCAACGATAATCGAAACAACTATAATGAAAGAATGTACACGAGTACCATTACAATAAGGACCAGAAATGAGGTTGAGGTTTGAAAATAAGGATTATTTTAAAATAGTTATTAGTTTGCTTTCTTTATAATAGCAACAAAATTGATTCTTAACATTAATTCATGTTAAAAATTTTCTAAACAATTCACAAGAAAAAACTCTGATCAACAGCTAGGAATAAAAACTATTGGGTTTTAATATTTTATTCCGGAAATTTAAATAAAATTAAAAACTTATCTGCTAGCTATTTTTTTTAGTTTGCCAATACTTTATTAATCTTTCTGCACTGTCCTTATCATTCTTGCTCTCTTAGTCACTACTATAGATTAGACTTAAAAATTTGAACAAAATAACATTGACAATATCAATACAATAGTACAATTGAATAGAATTTATTTTCATCACTTGACTCATTAACACTATGTCTTTTGTAATCATTTAATTGTATGTTACGTGGCTAAACACGTGATTGTTATGTCGTACCGAATTATAGTTCGCTTATTTTGGCAGTTAGCCCACCGATAAATTGCTCAGTTCTCGACTCGTACAGGTAACTTGTACTCGCGACTGACTATTATCCTAATTCACTCGCCCTCACCAACAATTTTTACTATCGGTGTGGAAAAGAATATTTTTATTTTCTTGATTATTCAAAAAATAATTTTAAAAAAAATATATTTTGAAAAATTACCGATAAAGTTAAATTTGAAATAAATATAAAAATATATCAGTGACATAATCTCATTAAATAATTATATTACAGGCACACCCTACTAACATCAGTGGTCCAAAACCTTTTGGTGGTATTAACAACACAGTTTCAACACCTCATTCAGCTCCAATCTCCAATTCAATTGGTAGTAATTTTGGTCGACCACCAAGTCAAACAGTTACTGGTAAGTATTTATCAAATATTTCATAATAATTTATATAAATTTAATTAATGATTATATAGTATAATTACTTGTAATAATACGTATCCGTATACATATGGATTATGAATAAGAATATATAATCCTACACAATATAAATTAGAATAATAATTAAATTAATTTCTATACTAAAAATCTATTAGCCTTTTTCGCTTTCATGTGTGTCAGTTGTTATACATCAATATTTTTTAATAAATATTCACGGCTTGATAAATATTTGTTATATAAGCCTAGGGCTTGTTGATTATTTCTTTAAGAATAAATAATTTACAATTAAAATATTCTAAACAAATGATTTTATTGTAAAAATAATAGTGACAACGGAGGCGTTGTGAGCTACCATCCTGGTAGTCCACAATTGCAGAATAAAAGTCAACAAAATCAATTAGAAAGAAAAGTTATTACAGATGTACATACATATGTATATGATGTGAATTAAGAAACGTTAATTCCTATTGAAAGAAAACTTAACATCTTCAACACACTTGCACTTTCTTTTTCTTATTCTTTTTTTCAGCGACTCATCCATCTTTCAATCCAAAACCTAGACCATTTTCCCTCACTCTTGCTTAACCTTGTGAACAACAAGGAGGTAGCTCTCAACGTGATAACGTCGTCTGCGTTGTCATTTTATTATATTTTAAATATTCATAATTATGCGCAATGTAATTTAAATTGGAAATATTCATTTATTAACTAAAATAAATATAAATATTATTTTAAAATGAAATATTAGATTATATTTACTTTTAATTTATTTGTTAGCTTTTTAGCAATAAATAATGTGCAATATTATTTATTAGTTATGCTTTCAATATTCTAGAAAATTGCTTATAATTTTTTTTCTTTTTCTTTTTTTCTATATGTAACACTTACTACCTCTATTGCTACTAACAAATTTATGTGGTTAATATTTTTATTTAATATATTCTTCCAATTCCTCCTCGATTATTGTAAACTCCTTGAAAAATCTCAATAAATAAAAAAAAAAGAATCTCATCACTTGGAATGCAATTTTTCGGAAGAGGTAGACATAGTTGAAACACAATCAAGTGTTGGTGAAAACTCAAGACCACCATCTTCAGTAAAAAGCAAAAGTTTACAGTGGCCTCCAGTGAAAAATATAGAAGACATAACTTATCCTACAGCTAGTCCAATTTGGATTGATCCAAATCCAGTTTTAGATCGTCTTCCCAAGCATAACGTACCAGATAAGCGTAAAGAAATTCAGGAGGTTATTAAGAAAAAAAGTGAAATAATAAATCAGAGAAAAGAAGAATTTAAAAAAGAAATATTCAGTCATTGTTATCAGGAAGAACAAGAGCAAGAAACTCAAGCAATGGATCAATCATGTAATGCACCATTTTATCGGAAGACTGAGACTCTAGAGACACAAAGACAATATCGACGTTCTAGTGTTTCACGTCCGGACTCGGCTGAAGGTGTCAGAAGGTCTTTGACACCAACGAGAATAAATCAACCGATACCAAAACCCTGGACAGGAAGTTCATCAATTGATGGTACATATGGTCATGTACAAGCTCCTGTTCCTCCAGAACCACCTGTCTGTCGAAAAGTTTGTACTTGTCAAATCATTTGTGAGAGAACTTCTGGTCCAGCTGGTCCTGAACACGAGCAAGAGCATACTTATCATGAAGTGAAATGTGAATTGTGTAATCCACCACCACCAACACCACCACCACCACAAGTTTGTGAAGAAAGTTATGAAATGCAACAAGTAGAAGCTGAGGAAATTGTTGAACAAGAAACAGATAATGAAGTTATTGATTTGTCTAAAGTAGTTCCTGAAGATGTTGCAGTGTGTCCAAAAGGAGTTGAAAACCAGCACAATATGTATACTGAAACGATGGAGAAAGATGAAGGAAACCTTCATATTAAAAAGACTACAGTTTATGAAAAAACTGTGGAAATATTGTCACCAAACCGAGCAGGTTCTCCAGTTACTGATACAAGAACGTCTTCAGCAATGGATGGAGAAGTTGAACATTTGTCTAACCGTAAAGAGTACGTAGACTCTGCTGAATTTATTTCCTCAAGAATTGAGACTAATCGAATGATAGAAGAAGCAAAACAAGAAAATTGTAAACGTCAGGAAATGTATGAAGAGGAATGTAGACGAGAACAGGAAAGAATAAGGAGAGAAAAAGAAGCAGAAGAACAGAGAGAAGCGAATCGTTTGAGATTGATTCAAGCTGAAAAAGAAGAAAAAGAACGTCGTATAGCTGAGCAAAGGAGACAAACAGATTTAAGATGTCGTCAAGAAGAACAAGAAAGATGTAATAGTCAGGCTAGTTATTCAACAAATGAAAGAAATTATGGTCAATCTCAACAAGCTTCTGAAGAACGTTACTATAAGAAAGAGATGAAAATTCAAAATAATGTTGAAGAAGTTGATCAAGAATGTCGAAAGAGTTTGCGTCAGCAGGTAGAAGTTCATAAGTGTTTGAGAGAACAGCAAGCTCCAGAAAAACGTCAACCAACTCTTCAGGAACGTAGATTAGCTAATAGATTCAGACCTCAATCTCCACCTCGTCAAGAGACAGCTTCTTGTCAACGAAAACATGTGCAGTTTGTGACAGATACAACTGAAGGAGCTCGTCCTTTACAAACAGCACCAGTTAAAAATAGTACGCCAAAAGAATGGAAGTCAGAAATGGTAAATGCTCTTACTACTGCACCTGAAAGGTCATATTCACCGTTCCAGATGTCTTCAAATATGTCAGGTCAACAAGAAATTCATGAGCAATATGGTTCAACAAAACAAATGTACTCTAGTCAAGTAAGATATGAGGAAACTTGCAGTTCTTATCCTCAACCTGCTGATTATCCAAGACCCGATTCGCCATTTACAAGTGCTTTGACAATTGCTCCAGATCGTCCTTACACACCTCTTGGTGATGAAAATGATAGAAAATATGGAAATGTGATGTGTGTTGATCGATCAGATACACCAGTTAATCAAACAACTCCTCAAGGTTATTGTCATCCAGCCGAGATTCTTTACACTGACACAAAAACTCGTGAATCAAGATCTCGAGAACGTAAATTAACTAAAATTCAAGGACCACAGCCGTTGCCACCACCACCAACGGACTATAAATTCCGTGAGAGTTCAGCATCACCAGCACGTTCATTATCTCGATGCGATACACCTAGAGATCGATCTCTTGGACGAACGACACCATTGAAGAAACCCGATACGATACCATTTTATCAAAAGAACCTTGTAGCAATGGAACATGAGCCTGTTGAATCACATCCATATGTTCCTAGTAGATCTCCAACTCCTTGTCGATCTAAATCTCCAGCTGTAAAACAAGAACAATCTTGTAACACTTATTGTCCTTATTCTTCTTCTTCTTCTTATTCTGCTTATCCAGAGCAAAAACAAACACGAAGTTATTGTATGGAAGAACAAACCCCTCAAAAATCTCACTCTATGAATTATGTTGAAACAAAAAGCTATAAGAGTGATAATTATTCTGAAAATGATTACAAACGTCAAATGTATTCCGCGCAATATGAGAAAATAGAAAAAAATCAAGCTGTTCAACCGTACCAGGGGAATAATGAACCAGTGATGGATAATTCTTGTGAAATAGCTAAAGTGTCACATACACCACCATCTCTACAATGTCCAGTGGCATCTTCACAATCTGCTATTTCTGAAAGAATCCAACGGACTGGTGTTCGAGTACTTCCTACTCCAGAAACAACCATCAATTCATCATCTCAAGTATGTGAATCACGAAGAATTTGTCATGAAGAGCGTTCTATAAATACTAGCAATAACAATTATTACTCGGAGAGTACTTGTTCTAATTCTGGAGTAACTGTTCTACCTTGTAGAGCAATATCTGATTCAGGAAGTCGTGCAGGTATTGTGATAGTCCCTTGTGAAGGTGAAAATTATTGTCCACAAGGAGGAGTGAGAGTAACACCAACTCCTGATCGAGGATTGTGTGTATCTCCAGTGGTGCATGGTAAATCATCAAGTAAATGTTCAGGACAAGGTGGTGCTAGATCTGGAGGCTGCGAAATAGATATTGGAAACTGTCCAGCATCTGGTGTAAAAGTTGCCACATGTAAAGATGGATCAGTTTGCGTTGCGCCATGCAAGTTACCTTGTAATCAATCCAAACCTCAACCATGTCCACCACCTAAACCACTTCCATTCCCTCACATTCCTCTTCCCGGTCAAGAAGATAAATCTTCCTGCGACTCCTGTCCCATGAAAAAACAACAATGTATTACCGAGAGCATGACAGAATCAAGCTGTAGCTTTAAACCAATCAATGGTCAGCCGCAAACTAATTTAAGTAATCAGCTAACGCGCTTGACGCTTAAACGTGATAAGCACGTTGTTCAGCTATTCAAACCACAAGCTCAATCCTCACAATGCTCAGATGGTTTGCACTGTGGTGAATCGGATTTTCGTAACTCAGCCTCTGCGGCTGTAAACAACCAACCTAATAATTATATTCCCAAACTAATTGATAAACCCCGAAACTCAGACCCACCGAATTTGTCATCCTATCCTGATTTAGGTAGCGGTATAGGGCCTGCAGGTGATAAAAGTGGTAAATTCGCTGGAAGTTCTGCACCAAAACGTGGACGAGGTATTCTTAATCAAGCTATCGCTGCTGGCGGTCGACAACCACTATGCGGACATTGCCATTCATATGTCAGGTATTGTTTAAAACATTAATTCTTTCAATATCATTAGAGAAGATTAAAAAAATTCTAACTGAAAAGCTGTTTATTTTTAAATCCAAAATTAATTCATGCTGAATAAAAATATTTAATGTTCACTGAACAGAATCAATTACTGTTTTTTAAACACATTTTAACAATTTAATTAGTAATTAATATATTAATTTAATAAGAATTGTTGTATTTAATTTACAGAGGTCCATTCATTACTGCCCTTGGTCAGATCTGGTGTCCAGAACACTTTGTATGTGTAAACCCACAATGTCGAAAATCACTTCATGATATTGGATTTGTTGAAGAGAAAGGACAACTTTATTGTGAATATTGCTTTGAACGTTTTATTGCTCCTCCATGCAACAAGTGTAACAATAAGATCAAAGGCGATTGTTTAAATGCTATCGGAAAACACTTCCATCCGGAGTGCTTTAGCTGTGCTTACTGTGGTAAACTCTTTGGTAACAGTCCATTTTTCCTTGAGGATGGATTACCATACTGCGAGGCTGGTAAGGAATCAATAATAATTTTTTTTTTCTTTATGAATATTGTCATTATATGTTTTATCAATAAGTCGATACAATTGTTTCTACCTTTTTTTACAGATTGGAACGAACTTTTTACAACGAAATGCTTTGCTTGCGGATTCCCAGTAGAAGCTGGAGATCGTTGGGTAGAAGCTCTTAATAATAATTATCATAGTCAATGCTTTAATTGTACAGTAAGTGTTTTTGAATAAAATAAATACCAGGTTTTTATTAGTTTTCGATGTAATAGTTGTATTATTTTTATTTAAATCAACTAAAATAAACTATTTGTTCTTTCTTTTTAGATGTGCAAGAAAAATCTCGAAGGACAAAGTTTCTACGCCAAAGGTGGTCGTCCCTTCTGCAAAAATCATGCACGCTAAAATAACGAAATAAACTAAAGAAAATAATTATGAAATAAAATAATATAACGAAAGAAAAAATCGATTAAATAACGAAACAATAATCCGTTGTAACTAATAATAATATATTATAAATAAGAGTTTAGTTTAATAATATACTGATTGAAATAGCACTTGAGAATATACTGGAAAATTATTTACTGAAAATAATTCTACTAAATGAGTTCAACATAAAACGGATTGAAAGAGAAATGAATTTTTATTATAATGCGGACAATGGCCTCAAAAAAGAGAAAAGTTAATTCATGTTTCAAATTGACTGTGAATCGAAGGGTAATTTTCCGTAGATAATTTTATCTGATATGAGTTATTCGAGAAAAAAATAACAAAACAGTTTATGCAATAAAATTAAACAAAGCTTCTATAAAAGAGTGCATAAAAAACATTACACATTTTATTATTTGGTGTAATATTTTGGTTTTAACATTTATCATATCTATGTAAAAAATATGTGTACTTATATTTTCGATTATAAAGGAAATAATATTATAAATATAATAATAAACAATAAATATAATTATATAAAAATAATTTTTAAAATTATCAGTATTTATGTTTAATCAGTCTAAAAAAAAAAAAAAATTCTTAAAATATCTTCAACCTTTCTATTAATTACAAGTATAATTTGTAGATCAAACAAAGCATGTATAATGATTTATAAATTTTATATATTTTAGTTGAAAGTTATTTCGAGGTTGATTACACAATTGGGCGTGTTGTGTACCCCAATAAGTTAACAATAATTTTAAACTAGCGGGTTTGCACGCAAAGTTTATTGCCATAATTAGATGTTATGACAAATTTTTCAATGCTTAATTGCTTAACCATACTTACTTTGTTATTTGAACAATGAAAAGATATCAGATGGACAGTTTCTTTTATAGTTGCATTAATCAAATCAGACAAATTAAATAAATGTTTAGGTAAAAAAAAAAAAAAAAACTTTGTATCAAAGAGTCTGGTAATCGCGTGATTCATACCAAAGTAATAACCAAAATAATGGTTGCGACAGGTCAAGGAGGGTAAAGTTATATACAGCCAACTCCTTGAGATAACAATATCTATAAATATGTATAGAATTTTAATGCTCATGATATTTAAAAATTATTGGCAGCTATAAAACTGTATAAAATATTATTTACTTAATTTTAAAGTCTATTGAATTAAAAAGATATTAATTAAAAAAGAAGAATTCTAACTATTCAATATTCTTCCATGCTAATTAAAAGCAAGTTGAAAGAGTGAACTCATGATATGCTGAATTTTACCATCAACTTCTGCTACTGGGTATCATATAAAATATGACAAAAAAATAAATGCCCTTTACAGACTAAAATAACAAATAATTTCCTTTTGTCGTTGATAAGTTGAAAACTTTTTAATGCAGCTAGAAATAATTAAAGTCAACAAAGAGGGATAATTTGAAACACAATAACTACACATAACTACGGGTAAATCAACAAAAGAATGTTGTGGAGTATGTCGAGAATGTCAGGAACGTCAGTAACTTATAAACGATGTTTGTCATGAAGTTGTGGCCATTACAGTTGATAGTAATGCGTGTATAGAGTTGGCGGCACGAATGTCTATAAGAACTAGAACCACGAACGTCACCCTAGAGCTAAGCAGTAGTCTACATTACATTGCGTTCGAGGAAGCAAGTCCGCGGGTATATTTCCGCGAGGCTTTACTTTAGGATAGAAACAATACATCGATCAGTCGTAAACTTTAACTTAAGCTTCATTTCAACCTTGCCTTTTTTTATCACCAAAAATACGCAAAGTTACGATTTTTTAAATGAAATTGATATGCACATTTAAATATTGCAAGGTAAATAATCCTATTGATACTTTTTTTAAAATTTTCTTTTTGTCTATCTATTAATTGCATATTGTATATATTTGTTATTACTCTGACTAGATTCCTTTTAAAATTATTTTTTTCCTTTAATTTCAATTTTTATTACAAATCAATAAATTAATAGATATTATCCAGATCATAGCTCAATCATCATAGCTATAAATGTTTACATAAATAAGAAATTTAAAATTGGAGTTCAATATTGAATGATAAACTTCTAATTTTATTTTAAATGTTTCATTGATATTTATGATTAGAAATGATAATTTATAAATAGCAAAGAAACCTGCAGCCAATTTAATTTCACTGAAAGACAGCAAGTAGACCTTGTGGAAAAAAAATACAAAAAATCCAAATAAAATAAGAGCATTGCATGTTCATGTTGTGATCTCATTAAGTAAAATTAAAGATGATAGTATGATAGGTGCTACAATTATTGAACTCCTAATTTTGCCAAGTTTGAATTCACTATTTATCATTTTTTAATGTACTTTTATAACTATTTCAATTATTTCTCCTAGAAAATGGAAATTTCTTAGATCAATACTTAAGATGAATGGAAAGAAATTGGACGGACCATTTATTTTTCGTCTTAATGATAACGGTGTTGCACCACATCTTCTTGTCCAGGTGATTACTATTCTAATTCTAGAACATTGAATAGTAAAAGTTAACCAAGTGTTATTACATGATAGGTGTGCATAGAACGTGGGTGGAGAGAATATACTGGTGATACCAATCATGCTTTTAAAGATCACTGGAATTTGTGGTGGAAATCAGGAGGATTTGCTACATCCCTTTACAAAAGTTTATTACCCTGGCAGTTTATAAATCGGATTCCTAAGGGTAGCTCGATATGTAGAAAAGACAATCTTATACGACATCTGAAATGTATGAGACAAGTTTACGGTTCAATTTATGATATCAGGTTAATAAACAAATTCCTCATTTATTTATTTACTTTTTGTTTCATTTCATTCACTTTATCAATAAAATATTCTCATATAGACTTTTGTGTTTTCCTTTCAATGTTTATAATCAAAAAATAAATTAAATTAATGAATTAAAAACTTCAATTATTAAATATTTTGATGTAGTTTGATTATTATTACATCAAATATATTAGTCCAATAGGATATAACCTTCCATCAGAGTACACAAAACTAGCAGCAGACTTTAGTCGTTTAGAGAACGATAATAGAGTCTGGATATGCAAACCCGTTGGACAGAGCCAAGGACGCGGTATATTTCTTTTTCGGGTATTGTAAAAATAGAACACATAAATTTAATACAGGATCAATTTTAGTGAAATTATAAATAACTGAATTATTACAGAAACTAAGTGATTTGATTTATGATGGATCTGCTGTCGTTCAGAGATATATTGAAAAGCCACTCCTTATTGGTGGTTATAAATTTGATTTAAGACTATACGTATGTGTTCCATCTTATAGACCTTTGGTTATTTATCTTTATAATGAAGGATTGACACGTTTTGCGACACAAAAATTTTCACTTGATAATCTCAATGACCCTTATCGACATCTTACTAATTTTGCACTCAATAAATTAGGACCTGGATATTCTCAGAAGAAAGAAAGAATTGGTGCAGGTAAATTATTTTAGTTATCATTATTATAATGATCAAAAATGTTTGCTCATATTATTAGGATCCAAGTGGAGCTTTCGACAATTAAGGAGATACATGAATCAATCAGGCTTACAAGATTGGTTTCTTTGGCAGCGAATTGCTTGTCTTGTTACTTTAACGATTCTCAGCCAAACAGCTGGGATACCTAAATCATTAAATTGCTTTGAATTTTTTGGATTCGATGTTTTAATTGACGTCAATCTTAAACCTTGGCTTTTAGAGGTTGGTTAACATTTATCAAGACGAAATTACACTTCCACAATTTTTATAAATAAATATAATTTTAAATTTGATCTTTCAAATAGGTCAATTTAAGCCCTGCTTTAGGGAATGATTGTGAAGTGGACTCTGAAGTAAAGAAGCCATTACTTCATGATCTTTTTGATTTACTGGGCCTACCAGTATGTAATACAGGTCTTTCATTATTCAAAATTTGGTCAACGTCTAATAGTAAAAAAAATAATCATCATAACAATATTAATAATAATAACAATACTACATATTGTGCTGAGTATAATTGTTGTGCTTCCAAATATAATAAACCACGGTGTTCTAAACAACGATGTAAATTTAATTCAAACAGTTCGGTTAATTTTTTAAATATCAATTCAGAAACGGTAAGAGTAATATTGTATTCTAAAATATTCATTTAATTTTTAGTATTAACTTAAAACTGACTGATGATTTTCAAATTGATGAAACTAAATTAATTCAAATTATATATTTATGATGTAGTTTCAACAATCGCCAACTCAAAATTATGTTAATTCATACTCTTGTTGCCATTCTGCTGGTTTCGAGAAAAAACTTCGACGATACAATCAACTCAATCATAAAGTTAACAGCGTAATTACTAGCAATAATAATTCAGAAAAAACAATTTGGGATAATGGAAAGAATTGGAATGATCCTAAAACTCGAGAAGGTGGATGGATTAGAATCTATCCAATTATTGATTATCAATTGCTAGAAAATATTGATGATGATCAATCTATTTATTTAAATGATGTTAAAGCTCATGATAAAGAAATTAGAAATAGTGTATTATCAATTCAAAAGTAATTAACTAATTTTTTATTATACTAATCAAATGATACTGATAAAGTAAAATTTTAATCTGTAGTTTTGAATATCATTTATAGATTCATTAAAGTTGCAAAAGACATCAATCGAGAATTTGGAAAATATGGAGATAAACGTTGTAATGAACTTCTACGGCAAGAATTAAATTTGAGTACTGAAATATGGCTGCCAGATAAATAATTTATGTATATTAGTCTGAGAACAATAAATTCAAAACCATCAATTATCTTCATTCAAAATTGATAAACAAATAAAAGAAAAGTATTCATTTATTATATCACCCTAGTAAAAAGAGATCATTTAAAACCTATAAATATTTAAGCTAAACCTAATTATAATTAAATCATAAAATCTCATTTTCATTCTTTATAATTAAAAGAAAAATTTCTCTTTATTTTTTATTATACGCATATGTATGAATATAGCAAAAGTTTTCAGAAATGAATGTTGATGAAAAAATAAAACACATGTATTTACCAAAGATGTTATATGGTTTATTAAATAATTGTCCATACCATTAGACTCAATTAACACCTTTAGCCGCTAACCTCTTGTCACGTTCTTCAGCAATGGTAAGCTTAACACCTTTGCCTCTCGGCAAACTAATGTATGCTTTAGCCCCTTTGCCGATAATAAAAACGTTGTTCAACCTTTAATAAAAAATAAATAATTAACTATCATGGTAAAGATTTTTAAAAAATATTATAAATATAGAAAGAATCAATATTTACCTGGTTGCAAAAGTATGTCCTTGCGAATCTTTGATGTGGCAAATATCGAAAGATCCAGGATGACGTTCACGGTTCACAACAGTACCAACACGACCCAAATTTCTACCTCCAGTAATCATACACAAATTACCGGAATCAAATCGAATAGAATCGATGATTTTGCCGGAATTGATGTCCAATTGAATGGTGTCGTTAACTTTGATAAGTGGGTCAGGATACCGAATTGTTCTACCATCGTGGGTAACCAAAAATGGAATACCTTTGGGTCCTGTTTGCACTCGTTTAACTTTGCATAATTTATATTTTGCTTCTTCACCGGTAATCCTATGAACGGTAAAACGACCCTTGACATCGTATATCAGTCGGAAATATTCACCGGTTTTTTCAATTGTAATAACATCTGAAAAAATTGAATTATTAGTGGGATAATTCTTATCATTCTGAATTTAGATTTAGCTTTATTTTCTGCAGCTTAAATGGTAGTTTGATAGAAGATTGTTTCCTCCTTGGGTAATACTGAAGTAATACTACATAAAATTATATCAGTGACCATAATAGAGGATTTAATTTTGGCCTACATTTGACTACAATATTTTATTTAAAAAAAAATTATAGCTTCGATAAGGCCAAACAAGTAATCGTTAGTGATTTTTTAATTGATATAAAGTGATAAAAAAATTAAATTTAGAATTACCCATATAACCAGCAGGATAGTTAGGATCTGTACGAACTTTTCCGTCAACTTTGATTAAACGTTGCATGACAATTTTTGTTACTTCGGAGTTTGTCAACGCATACTTCAACCGATTTCGGAGGAAAATAACCAATGGAAGACACTCTCGAAGTTTGTGTGGTCCAGTGGATGGACGGGGAGCGTATACACCGCCCAACTTGTCCAACATCCATGCTTTTGGTGCATTTAAACGCTTCAAATGCTTCTTTGGACCTCGAGCCTGAAAATATAAATTTTAATTACTAGAAGAAATGATCATAAATACATCTAAATATGTGTATAACCTTTTAATAAAAATTTCACTAGGCTGTTGTTTGGTATTTATTGTTGATCAATAAATTAATATTTATGGAGTCAATTTAGTAAATAAAATATTAAGCATTGCTAATCTTCAAAATAAATAATAATCAAAACTGATTTAAGTAATTTAATGTCAAGTTAATTAAACAATTTCACCAATGACACGTAAATACACTAACCTAAAGTTTCGGTACTATATTTAATACTGTTATGAATATGACAAAAATATTTTTATAAATTTATCTTGTGTACGGTTATAAATCATATTTAGACATTATTTAAAATTATACTTACATAATAAAGAAGATGTTAATGGATAAAATAATGTAAAAAACTACTATAACTTACCATGTTGGATGTTGTCCAAACGAAAAGAATTAACCACGGCGTAAGATAAAGAAGTGGTTCATCGAGTCCACAGTTTTTGGACTTAGTTCATAATTGTCCGCGAGCAGCGCTAGCAGCATGTTTTGAATTACCGACTCTACGTTACCGTCCGGGTCACAAAAATACCGATCTCTGATTCGCTAATATTTATGTGCTATGGTCCAATAGAAATTTAGAATTTTCAAAACTGCTTTTCGGAGCTTGATGAAGTGATAATATAGCAGCATGGAGAATATAATATAAATATATTATATTTTCCATGTATAGCTGATACAGCATTAGGCAAATGTCATACTTGTAGCTACAACGAATAACTCTGGATAGAATGGATAAGGTATTTTTTAATTTTCTCATGAAATATACAATTACTTAAAAGAATTAAATTTATGCTTAATTAGAATATCTAACCTAATAATAAAATTTTATTCTCTAAATTTTACTGAGGAAAAGTCAATTGGATCGAATTGTTTCTATGTCATTACCTGATTATCGAACATGATTGGATACATTTTTAACTCAATTTAAAAAAATGATATCTAGATGAAAATAATACATTTACCAATAGCAAATTTAAATTTAGCATAAAAATTTCATCAAAAAAAAATTTCACAGCATGAATGTATATATTAATAATAATAATGTATTTTAACAAATACAAATTCGAAAATAGTATCATATAAAATTAATTCATTCATAAAATTTTTAATTTTAAGATTTTTCAAGTTTTTATCGAATAAATAGATATTTTATAAAATTTTAAAACTAGTTATCATTTAAAAAAGTCAATATAAAAATAAATTTCTGAATGTCATTATAATTAATTTAAGTAATTTTTTCACTGTGAACGATAGAAATCTTTTAAAAGGTCATATGTTATAAAAGATATGTACCAAATGCATTAAATGCGAAAATATAAATGTAAAAAATCATATCATAATTATTTTCACAATTTATCAAAAATTTATTTTGACAAATCGTGAATCGTAGCCACAATATCATCAAGTAAACTAGATGCTCCAATTCTAAAAAAAGTTTTATTTAGCCATTCTTCTCCTAACTCTTCCTTGACGAGAATTAGCCATTCCAATGCTTGAACAGCAGTTTTTATTCCACCAGCTGGTTTGAGACCCACCTAATTATTCAAACATATTACACACCTTTTATTAACTTTATGAAAATATTTTTGAGATAAATAAAAATCCTTATAATAACCTTTCTGCCGGTTATTTTCTTATACTCCCTGATAGCTTGACACATAACCATTCCTGCAGGCAGATTGGCATTTACCACTTCTTTTCCTGTCGATGTTTTAATAAAATCACTACCAGCTGCCATTGCGACCATCGAAACCTTATAAATATGATTTAGACTTGGTAAATCGCCAACAGATAATATAGTTTTCATATGTTTGGCATCACATGCATCTTTCATTGATGATAATTGATTAAATAATTCATCCCAGTCATGGGTAAGAACGAGAGATCTGTCAATTACTACATCAACTTCATCTACCCCAAGCTTGACAACATCGACTACTTCTTGTAACCTTTCTTCAAAAGGTCGTTTTCCAGACGGAAAATCTCCAGCTACTATACTCGATTTTGAATGAAATTATTACAATTAATTCATATATTTGTGAGATTGATTTATTATTGAATTATTGATAGAACATTTACCGCTAGCGACAGATATAAAACGACCAACATGATCGATCAAAATATCAATTGCATCTTGTGCTCTGTCGGGATATACACATACAGCTGCTGTATGTAAACATTCCTTTGTTTTGTCTTGTGATTCGATCGGTTTCATTGCCTACAATATTTTTTACATTAAAATAAGTTCAAGCATACATTTAATGATAATTTTATTATATTTTTTTTAATTTATTACCTTTAGACATAATGTTTGAATAACTTCTTGTGTGTCATCAGTATTAAGAGATGTCAAATCGAGAAAAGTAATAGCTTTTTGTAATAAAATTAATTTTTCCTTATCTTCCATCGTATTGACTCGTGAACGAATTTGTTTGATTTTTTCGTTAATTGCAACTTCATCAATATTTATGGAATTGTTCAATCCCAGAAGAACAAGAATTTTTGTTTGTGCACCCATTATTATTAATTAAGATAATCACAGCTTTAGAATAATTTATTGTATGAAAACTCGATTAACTAAAGATAACGGATATGTAAACTAAAATAAATACTGTAAGTTTTGTAAAAAAAAAAGAATTATAGAAATGCGATATTTTTATTCGCAAGAATATTTTAAAATACCGGGATAATTTTATTAAGTTACAACAATTGAAATTATTATTTGTTATGGTATACACTTCCTTTCTAATGAGTTATTTCAACGAAAATAACAGTTAAAATTGAGAGTTAGTATCCATACTTGCAGAGTACCGACTTTTTTATAAAAGTTTTCCAAAACATATCAATGAGAACAATAAACATGTCCTTTTCGGTAAATGAGAACAAAAGTTTTATCAATGTACACTCGGCTTCATTAAGGCTAAGCTCAGCCCTGGGCTGGGTTCAAGTCAGAAAGTTTCCGTAAATTGACTTTACTCCCTCGCGTTGTGCGGCGGAAGGCCGAAGCTCGATGTCAACTAGAATTAAATAGGTAACGAGGGATTTAAACTGAAGACATCTGCTAGGGAATACTTTATTATACTTTATTTATATTAGTTCAAACAGAGAGAAGACTTCTCTCTGGTTCAAATATTAATCAAGAACTTTCTCATGAATGTATTATATATCAACAAAGTGTTGGATTACTTGACCATCGTACAGTACCGGACATAAATGCTGTGTGATTTTCTATGGGACAGTATAAGGAAATTGCATGTATAACCTTCAAAAAATTAAACAGCACTTATGTCCAGTACTGTAGATCTGAAGACGTTTATCCGAACTTTTGAGCCTCCGTAACATCTGTTGAGATTTGTCAAAATACTGACCTCATAAGTTCGTGAAAACCGAGCTTTAGTATTTACGTTTCATGTATCATAATTCATTGATAGTGGCTCCGTCTTTTCTACATGTTTACCAAACGATTTAATAAAATTTTTAACCGCAAAAAGTGTGTGTATTAAATAACAAATGTAGTACATAAAAAATAAAATAAAATTATATCATTTCCTTTTTACCAAATAAATTGTACTTTCAGTTTGAAGAAATAATTTATGATAAATAAAAATGTAATACATTGAAATAAATAGTAATTCAAGTTATGAATTAGACATAAATTATTTGTAAATTGTTTTAAATTTTTTTACTAAAAACAGATATCGACGTAATTTAATTAATATAGTATCTAGTGTTCCCATTGATCCCAATACTCTTTTGTTTGCATTTCAGACAAACGGGATACCGTACGATCAAAAGCAAAGAGTTCTTCTTCACCGGTGAAAATGTTTGATTTGTGATTATCAGAACCATGTGAAATAGCTAAATCATCCATCAACATTCGCTTTTCATCAGTGTACTCTGCATCTCCTTCAGGTACAAATAGTTTGGTATGTGGAGCCGTAGCAGATATTACAACTCTTACCTAAAACAGTGAAGGTTTATTTTTGTATCTCCTATTACTCCATAATTATAAATGCTAGGATTCAAAATCATTACCTTATTATCGTAGAGAGTATCAATGAGGGTAATAAATCTCCTAGCTTGTGATTTAAGTCGTAAATTAAGTTGAGGCACATCGCGAATTATGACTGTATGAAACGCTTGTGATATTTCTATGTAATCACTTGCTCCAAGTGCCTGTAACAGATCATTACTTTTTTTTTACTGTCATGATCGATATGAATCATGATATCATTATAAGTGGATTCTTACTCTATCACATAATTCTTCAAAAGAAGAATCAATGACTCGCCCACAAGTTTTCTTAAAAGTAACATTACGTCCTTTGATAGTAAGTGTTCTTGGCTTTATAATATCATTTTCCATAGAACACAAATACTTGAATATTGTATCAACAGCATCACTAGGATCTTGGTCCTTGATGAAGTACGTTTTATCTTTACCACCTCCTATTTTCATTCTGTAGTCAATTCCAGAATCTAAGGAATTTATCTCACAATGATCCTTTAATACTTGAATAAATGGTACGAAATTACTTCTTTGGAGACCATTTTTGTACAAATCATCTGGTGGCCGATTGCTTGTTGCAATTACGATAACTCCATTATTGAATAATTGAGTAAATAATCTTTTTAAAATCATTGCGTCTGCGACATCAGTCACCTGAATGGAGTTTAATGAGAATTTTATAGATAAAAATAACTTGGTTAATTTATAAAAATACCTGAAATTCATCAAAACAAAGCAACCATGCTTTTTCAGTGATCATTTCAGCTACAGGCGGTATTGGATCAAACGGTTGAGGTTTAGTATTTTTTTCATCTCTTTTAAAACTTTTTTTGACTTCATGAATTTTACTGTGAACATCTAGCATAAATGAATGAAAATGAACTCGTTGTTTATTTTCAATCTAAAAGATGTCAATATAATTAATTACTATTTTTTTAACAGGAATATAATACATTTAATTTTCATTACCTGACAACAATTATAGAAGAGATCCATTAACATTGTTTTTCCACCACCCACTGCTCCATAAAGATACAGTCCTTTAGGAGTATTTTTTTTATTTGACTTCTTTCCAAGTAATTTACTGAAAAATGATGCTTTTGCAGGTTCATACTTATTTAATTCATTATATACTCTTTCTAAACTTTGGACGATTCTAATTTGATATTCATCTTCTATTAATTCTCCTTTAGCAATTTTAGACTTTAACACTTCTAATGGACTAGTACCACTAGTTTTATTGCCTATGTCATTGTTGATATTACTGTATTCTTGGAATATGATCATTGATGATTTTTTCGAATTCCACCATTTCGAAATAATGAATTTTGTTATTCGTTTCGTTAAGTAGCAGGCCATTGTCCTGATAATTCAATAGAAAACAATGTATTAAATAAAGCAGTAGTGACATTAATTAAGAATAGAAATGAAAAAAAAGAATTTGAATGAAGAGAAAAATTAACAAGGTTGTTAGGAGCATGAAAAATATTAAATAAATTATGTATGATAATTCAAGATTGGTATTTTATTAATAGAAATAAATAAAAACCTTGGTAATCAATACATACACATTTACTAATATATAAAAACCATAACACAATAAATAATAATTAAAAAATTACTAAATCATTCATGTAACAGTTATCATATGTATCGATAACGTGCTATAACGAAATGTTTGTATTTCATAATTGATTGCGTGAAAGATGTTCTAATAATAATTAAATTTTCATTTATTCTTTTAATTATATTGAATATGTATACAGATATTTTTTTTAATTTATTTCAATATCAAATTGATTTAAAAACCGCGCATTGTATTTTTTTTCTTCTCACTGCTCATGGTATCACATACAATCACATGGTGGTCACACATTTTCTGACAGAAACTATTTCAAAATCATGTGCACATATGTATATGTATAATAAATCATTTAGACGTATCAAATAAAAAAATCATTCCCGCGGTCGGTAATTGCTCATTGGATACAAACTATATCGTTTGATACAGCGAGTAGCGCCAGATAAATCAACAGTTCAGTTTATGAATTAAAATGATGATCAGTAAAGAAGTTTGTCGATGGTACAGAATAACATTTGAGGAAGAACCAATAAAAAATATAATTCAAGAAAGAATACGTAATAATATCAATTAATGGTATTTTAAATGTGATTCTTCATCATAAATATTTTAAATAATTTTATGTATATCATCGTGTTTACATCTTAAAAAATTATAACCATAGATGAGTGGTGAATAACATTGTTACAGCAAATTTCGTTGAAATCAATCATTAAAGTTATTTCAAAAAGAATATTTAACTTAAGTTATTTAACAATTATAGGAGAATATTTAACAATTGTCCTTTGAGTTGTAAGGTATGCAAAAAATAATTCAAACAATTATAATAAACATTTAGTAATAACTGAATTGATATTGTTGTTTTTCCTAGATAGAAATTACATTGAAAGAATAAATAAACATACTACAGAAAATGGCACAAAAACACGATTCTGGTGATGAAATAGGTTCTATATCTCGTAAATTAGAGTCAATATCAACTGATTCCAACTACAGCATTGCGGAACATTCAAGAATTGATGAGTATTCATCTTATGTTTCTACTACTGAACAAAAAATGGAAGCAAATGCAGTAAAAAATGAAGTTTACATGATTGGAAATAATTTACCTCGAATTAATTGTCCAGAGAAAATTATTTTTATGATTGATATTACACGAGAACCTGATTGTACCATGTATGAATTAGGAGTTGGTAAGAAGTATTTACCGTTACACATAATCAAAAAAGCTTTAGAAGTATTTATTCTTGCTAAAGGAAGATTGAATCGTGCTCATGAATTCGCAATAATGACTTTGGGTGACAATACAGTAAATATGGTTTGCGATTTTACAAATAATTCAAGACAATTGTGTAACGCTCTTGAAAAAATCAATGAAGTTAAGCTTGAAGAGATAAATCCTTGTGATTTAAGTCAATGCTTTGAGAAAATACATGCATTTGTCACTTTCGATTCAATTTCATCAATTCCAACAAGTGTAACTCGCGTAATTTTCATTTATACTCGTTCCTATTGTTTACCAATATTCAATGATATTAGATATTTTAAAAAAATGATGCACTATCCTTATTTTTTTGTGGACTTGATTTATGTACATGAACCGCTAAGTGACGACAATATGAGTGAAAGAATTTACGGTGAGTTACAACGACTTGATGCAAAAAATAGCTCTTACATTCTTGAAGTAGGGAGAAATGCAGCTCAGTTATATAATACTGTTGTCAAATTAATTGCACATCCTTTGCAAAGACCTAAACAAGATGATGCTAATTATAATATTTTCTTGACAGAAGTAATTGATGATTAATCTGTGAATCAATATTTATCTTCAATAGAAATTAAGAGTATTGTATTATTTATTAGTCATTTATTCATAAGTAATATACTGAAATATTTTTCTATTTTTATTTTTTTTAATGATAATGGCAGTTTAATAGAAAACATTCTTCTGCAATAAATTTTTATTTACAAACATAATTGATAAACATTTCGTATGTACAAACTTAATGAATATACTAAATAATTAATTCCTTCTATCATTAGATATTTTACATCCATGTTTAATTTTAGTTGTATGCTTTAGAGGGTCATATTTACGAGATTTCTTTTCTTCGCGTATTTTATCATATTTCATAGATTTATGACTATATTTACTTTGCTTATCATCATATTTATCATGACTTAACCTATATTTACTAGATTTTTCATGAAATTGTCTGTGTTTATCTGAAGAATAGTGTTCTTCATTTTTGTCGTGTTTTTTGGACAATTTATAATAATGTTTTGATTTATGTTCATGCAAATCTTGATACTTTGTTGACGATTTTCTCTTTCTATCATCAGAAGAATAATTTTTTGTTCTATAATAATCATGATTATAATTAGAATCATTGTGATGTTGATTATAGTTTTGTATATTTTTCTCTAAATTTCTTCTATCTCTATTATCTTTAAGAGTAATTTCATGTTTATCAAGATAATCGATATCTTTTGAAGTAGAGTTTAGAATACAATGTGTTTCTTTATCTTCATGCAACACATTATCTTTTTGATTGCCACTATTTTTGTTTACATTAAAATATTCTTCTAACATTTCCATTTGTTGATTTACTATCTCACGAAGTATTTCAATGTGTGATTTTTTATTTGTATGAACACCACGATGTTTAGCTCTTCTCCTTTTTAAATCTCGTTCATGAGCAAGAAGTTCAAGATACGATGATTTATTGTTATCTTCTTTCCTGTAATTAAAAAAAGAAGAAATATAATCACAAGTTCTTGTCATATTTAAGATGCAAACATTTGTTTCAATCACAATACTTACAGCTTATTGAGGTTAGATATATCTTCTCCAACATTTGGCTTTACAGTTTTAGTTATGACATATTCATACACCGCTTTTCTTTCATCAGAAGTTAAATCAGAAAAAATTCTGTTCGAAGTGCGGGGTAATAATCGGTTGCCCGCACCTATTGTCAATATTAAGAAATTTTTATTATTATCATTGAAAAGATAAAATAACGATTAATACATTAACATGCAAAGTTTTTTAAAGGATATTTCAAGTTCAGTATAAATGGCATGACATTGATAAATTCTGCAAATAAGTTTTAATAAAATAAGAATGAAATTACGAAGTTTTATGAGATTATTAAAATAATGTGAGACTAACCAATTTGCATTGTTGGCGTCATTGATTTAGCTTGTTTCAATACTTGTTCCAACATCTGCTCATCTGTAAACATTAATCAAAAATGAATAATACAGAAGGATCCAAAGTCATTTACATCCCATGCTATGTATTCGTTATTTCATTAAGTTAAATAATTTAGACGAAGTTTATATAGCAAAAGAAAATAATAAAGGTTTGAATTTTACCAAATTTGATGGAAGAATGAACATTAGATGATATTGTAGGCTCTGATAAAGGAATATCCCATTCTCCATAACCTTCAGCTTTCCATTGACAATGTTCTAAATGTTCTTCTAATTTTTTCTCCGAAAAGTGATGGGAAGAGTCAAAAGGACATTCTAACATTCTCGTTGACTATGGAAGAACATAAATAATTACTTTTAGAAGATCCTACAATTATTATAAGAAATTTTACAATAAAATACGTACACTTTTTGTCCTTTCAACAGTCCAGCCGACAGATACAATCATATCATTTATATTTTTATCTGTAATTTCTACACAATTTTTTAAATTTTGCAATTCTTTCAGTCTGTTTGCTTTTTTGTCTTCCATTTTTTATGTTATATGTAAAATACATAAATTGGATAAGTTTTTAATTTATAAACAATCACTATTCGATGCACATATATTTATGTTTGGGAAAAATATAAGTGAACAACAATGTGTACAATGTATGTAACAGGTCGAGAATATAAATAATGTACAGTGTATGCAAAAACTCAATCGGTATATGAAAAGTATTGAAACGGAGCCAACAGTTCTAAAAACAAACGTAAGAGGTCGCAACTAGGATTACAGCATAGTTTTCAATATCATATGACATCGGTCATTATGGAAGAAAATTTATGGTTTCTTCTCTTTGAGTTGAGAATAATGCTGCATATGGTCAAAGCTTATCAAATGTAATTATTTTCTTTCTTTTATGATCAATCCAAATTATTCTATTTTCTGTTCTAATTATTTTTTTTATCGAAGTAATATTCCATTCTCGAGATTTGTCATTTAATTAGTTAGTTTATTATTTTAAAAAACAAACAATGAAATTCTGACAATCATTATTACTTTTTCTTTTCATTATTTTATTTAATATAAATTTTGATAATTAATTTTATATAAAAATTTTTTTGTGATATTACCGTTCGTCGATAAATTAAATAATGAGATATTGTTTATACTACCACTGGTAATGATTATATTCGGTAATTAATTCAAATTTTGTCATTTTTCGATAAAAATTTTGATTTATTTTACATAATATAAAAAATCGATAATTTGTTTTTTTTTTTTCAATTATCTCAATTATTATGAAAAGTTGATTTTTTTTTCAACCGGAATTTTTTAATTCATAAATGAAGTAAAATAACTATTATTAACATACCAAGTACTTTTTTGAATTTCTATTAAATAATTTTATAAAATGTGTCTGACATAAATTTTATGTAAAATTGATGATTCCGATTTTTTTTGAGATTGTATTATTGTAAAGTATCAGAACAAAAATTGATTATCATTAAAATGCACAAGCAATGTATGTATTTTATTTAGACAAACTTCTCTTCTCGTTTATTTCTTTTGGGATTTCGGTTTTCCCTCTTGCTCAATATCGTAAACACAGAGTCCCGATTGCAACAAAGAACTTTGCGATTTGATTGATACAAAGGTAATCTACATCATCAGAATAACGATACGAAATTCGTTCTAATAAGCAAAGAAAAATTCTACATTTAACTTTTATTTTTTTTTAGTGTATACTTGCATCAATTAAAAATATAAATATTTCTTTAAACAATTTTATTCAAAATTATACATCATTTTCATTATAGCTTTTTTCATTTGAATAAATTATGTCTACATATCTAGATCGTAAAGTTAATGAATAATTACGTTTTTATATATAAAGTACATTTAATTTTCTTACATGTTATTTATGTATGTATATGAAATGCTAAAAGCATCAATGATATGAATTTAGAATTATAGAATTGATTTTTTAGAGTTGAAAATAATTTTTTTAAGGTTAATAAATATTTAATGAGAATAAATTTGAGTGTTTCAGTAGACGTAATGTAGCAATAAGTCAGTACCGATAAAGATTAACTTGAAAGTTAATAATCATAAATGTCTGTGATATACATGTTATTTACAGCAAGTCTTTTTAACAAGTCATAATGCCAGGAGTAAGTTCACTTAGAGTATTACTACCTCATAAAAGATAGTGTTATAATATTCAACGATGCGTTTTAATGATGTACGCAGGTGCGAATACTTGGTTGCTTATACTATATTTACATATCTTACGACTTTCAAGTATCTGTTAATAACAGTTTACAAGTAAATTTCAATTTAATGTACTTCCTGTTAACATGATTTTATAAATAATTTTTGAATATTTTGTAGTTACTTGAAATTACTTATTAGTATTATATTGAACATAGGCAACTGATAACACTTGATGAGCTGACGAAAACAAATTTATTTTAAATATATCATTATTTATACATCAAGATATAGTTGCAAGTCCAACGAATGACCGTAATGTGCGTATATTTACTTTAGTACCCACCTGTTGCAGTAACCTAGTTTCTTACGCTCACCTACCGTAAACTCTTAAACTTTTTTTGAGAATCCCCTGTTACTATTCTACCATTCTTATGCCTTCTCTTAGTTTATATTATAAATTCTTGTTCAGAAAATTTTTCTGACTATTTTAAGTTATTAATACTTTTAAACAAATATTATTATTTGATTATTTTTATTAAAAAAAATTGATATCTATACATTTTCGTTATAACTATTATATCGAAGTCAGATAAAACATATTATTATTTTCTATCAAATTATTCAATTTATTAAATAAAATTAATTTAGAAGAATAGCTTATTTAATTTTTATTTAGTGGGGAATTTGTTTATAATTTTAGCTTGAAGAATAAATCAAATGAAAAGCATAAATTAGATTACCTCTGTTTACATCCTTTTTTACAATATTTACGAACAAAATATCTTCCATAAAAATTGTTTTTTTTTTTAGATAATATCCTTGTTAAAAATATCCCAATTTATATTTATCTTCATTGAAATTATCTATTACCCCTAAAGTTCTTCTTCTGGCAAAAATAAAATACATAAAATTTTTTTCAACAATGATTCTATTCTGAGCATTTAACACACATGCTCTTACAATCTACTTGTCTGCTTACCATAAATGTGATAATGATTATATTGGGTGAAATTACTCTGTAAATAAAAAATAATCTACCTTGAGTTTGTTCCCACCTTGAATATTTTTAGCAAGGATATTTAAAATAAAGAGATATTGTCCTGGGTAATAGAAATAATTGATTTACGTATCGTATTTTAACAACAACAATAAAAAATAATTATTTGAATATAATATCGAGTTAATTCATTACATGTTCAATATTATAGTGATATCTATAAAAATTTATATAAATCAGGATATGTCAAAGAGAATTCATGTATCTCTTTGTATAATCAATAGTTAATCGTAATTGTTATATTTGCATTGAAGTGAATCGCATGATCACATTGGCGCTTTTATCCAGCGTTGGGACATATCAAGGGAAGAGACAGAGAGACAGGGATGAAAAAAAGTGGTAGACGAACACGGTATGACGCGTCATTGCGTGCACGTGCATTGATACCGATATTTATGCGCACCAGTTAATCATGTCAAAGTCGTTTGATTTGTCGTTGGCTTTTATGGAGGGGAATTAAAACGTTCATTTCGCCACAGACACTCGCGAACAGTCATCGTTCTATATATGAGTTATTTTCCCGTGGGCAGGATACCGAGCTTTTTGCAAAATTACCGGATGTGTCGCGCATTCGCAGAATGAAAAAAACAACTGACAAAAAAATATTAGTTTATTGATTTATCTTATTATACATACTTAATAATAAAAATATATATTTATCGTAATTGATTATTCATAATATTCGAGTTTCAGTCATTGTGTTTGCACGATATTTCGTTAATTTATAAAATTAAAATAATTTATCATTATTCTTGTTGTGAATAACCAATTGAAATATCACTGAGTAAAATTAAAGTAAAAATAACTATGCAGTTTAGTAATTTTAACAATGTGTACAGTAATTTTTTCTATGTGTATAGTAATTTTTACCCTTACCCTGCAGTGTCACCAAATTACTAAATAAATTTTCTTGGGTTTGCGCAGATGGTCTCGCAGTAACAACTAAAGGATTCTTCAGTAAAATTTCACGGAATCTTTTCTCCATGTATTAACAATTAAATATCTTGAGAACTATTAATTGTAGAAAGATAAGGCTGGTCTCATTTTTTTTCTCATGAAAATCTCTGAAAATAACATGTACCATCTATCGCTCTCCGATATGTTGTTTCTAAGATATTTAATAAAATAAAAGCAATTTTTTTTATAAAAAAAAAAAGCTGTATGTGGCATGTGGTCACAAATGCTTACCAATGTCTGTCGTCACTAAAAATGTAGTGATCAAATTAAATCGATTAATATTGAGAAAAATTAAAAATTCTTGAAACATATCGACTGGACGACAATATTACACTTAACCCTAAAATTAGCTGTATATTCCAACTCCGAATGATGAAAAATTTCTTTATATAGTGTTAAATTTTTATTTAAATCTTAGAACTAAGAGAATGCGATGAATCAAGTTTAAAAACTTAAGTCGATTTTCTTCATCAAAGGTAGTAAAAGTACGGGCTAATTAATTGACGTCTCAAAACCTTTGTCGACATGACATCAGCTTCTGAGCGCTGATGCCTTGAGGGCTTGCGTTTGCGGTCGGTTCTTAGCAAAAGGCTCTTTGTCGTCGTCGAGATTGGGTCCTCTCTTCTCTGATCTTCGAGGTCGTTAACAAGGCAAATCATCCGCGGGCGAGTTATGTCGGTCTTTTCTGTACGATACTAACGCAGATCCCTTTACTCTATACGACTGCATCTATATACCATTTTCTCAGTCCAATCATCATTCTGAAAAACTTTAATCGACTTAAAATAGACTCTTTGTTTATAAACCATTTACATTTAACATTGAAATAACTTACAATATAACTTTAATTTATTTCTCTTTATATATCTAGTTATTATAAATTTTAAAACTATTATTTCTTTTGATATTGTTGAAATTATTTACTCCACAAAATTTCAAGTCTTAAATATTTTTATTATTTATAAATTTTTATTTTTTAATCAAGTAAAAGGTAAGTAAAGTTAGTGGTATATAATATCTACATAGACACATTGAAAGTGATAGTGTGAAATAAAAAAATAAAAATAGTTAAGAATAAGAGGAAGACGAAGAAGGATATAAAAAGAAGATAAAAGAAGTAGAAATATCGAAGAAGGCTGACGAGGTTTGGTCTCTTTTCTCACCCATGGGACCAAATGGTCGGCAGCACCACCACTAGCTTCAGTTTAGCCCGTGCTTCTATCACGTCGGGGCAAACGGGCGGACAGCTCAGAGGCGATTTGTCTTTCATTTCGGGCTAATTTATTGCGCTCAGGCAACTCTAGCGCTATTCTCGACTCCGCGCCATTCAACCACGCCCCACCCAACTAATGTCCCACATAAAACTTGGTATCAGCGATCCTCAAACGGGGATTTACAATCCCTTCAAGCGCCACTGTCACTATAAATTCGCTTGGACGACGTCGATATATCTCAAGCGCGAATACTTCTGTCCTTAATGGATACCACTAGAATCCTACAACCAACTACTCCATTCTGCATCTGTAGTCTTGTCTTTATATAGCAGAACTGATCAATTCCTTTTTCATCAACTCCATTCTACTTGAATATCATTTTTATTTTTTTTCTTTTATTTAATAAAAGTATAACTCAAGTTTTTGTGTAGGATAATAATCATAACAGTTGTCATTTGATTATAAGGAAATATAATATGTGAAAGAGTTAATTTTACTTATTGACATTGGTAAAACCAACTTGTGCATTCAAAATAGACAAGGGAAAACTGTCGTGGAATTAGCAAAGGGGAAATGTCGGTGTTGGTGGTTGAAACCCCGTGGCTTAAAGCGTTGAATCATAACAAGGACTTATGTCGAAAGCCTCGACAAGAATCCTAGTAGCTCATTGGCTACAGACGAGTAGGAAACTGGCATTAGAATATATAGTATACACGTACTTTTCCATATTCATGATGTCTTTCTACAATAAAAATGCTGTTGAGTTTAGAATAGTTTACGGTCATTTTTATTGTTCTCCATCTACCCTATATTTATTTTGCTTTTAGTTAATTATTTGTCTTCATTATTAAGCTAAATTGGTTCAAAATTATCAAATCATTTTATTTATTCAGTAATGTTTTGTTAAAAATTTTAATTAAATAATTAATTTTGTTGTTATATAATGTAAATATCAACTGGATAATTGTCTCAAAGCTATTAATGTTCAATTAGAAAGCATCTTATTAGCTTTAAGGTGTTATCAGAATTACACTTCTAATTACACTTATATGCTTTTACCGATATTAAGTGTCACAGACCACCTTTATAATTGTCTGCTATTTTATACTAACTTTTACTTTGTTCTCTTTTACTAAGTAAATTCAATACTTTTGCGTTCTAATTACAGTCAAATTATTATTTGCTATTTTTATCATAAATTTTTCCAATTAAACCTATTCTTTTACTGTGTATGACAATGTAATATTGTCTAATTAATGTATGAGTAAAATTAATTAGGCCCAAAAGAGGCCCAAAACATGCCTAAATGAAAAAAGCTCAATACAGATCTGATTGAAGCTTAATTTAAACTTAAAAATATTTTAGAGGCCCACAATGATCCCAATTTAAGCTCCTTTTCTAAGATCATATTCGACAATGATGACAATAAATTACAATAACTGTAAATTTGTAACATAAAAGTTTATTCAATGGTAATTTCTTATGATAATTTTTTTTTTAGTTTTAAAAATATTTTTAGGCCTGAATTAGGCATGTAATGGATCTAGAAAATATTTTTGAACTCATATTAGGCATCTAATGGGCCTAAAAAATGATATCAACTCCAATTGGGTCCGTTGTGGGTCTTAAAAATAATTTAGACTCGAATCAGTCCTTTTTTGAGCACGTTCAAAAACTGATAATTTTTAATCGGGTAATCTATCATGATTTATTCATCTTTAATAAAAATCTTAACTGATTTTACCAAACATTTAGTATTTATTTTGTTATAATTTACAATACGTATATTTTTAGTGAATCAAGCAATTGATATGCGATATAGAGTTGAATATAGCTGGTTTGGTGTGTGATATCGCCTAAGAAGCTTAAACATTTCATGAGTCATTCAATAATGACGTTATCACGAAACCCTTCCTACTTCAGATATGTATAATATACTTTTGTATCCGAACATGCATGATAGAGAACAGTCAAGTATGCTTTGTCCCTTCTCAATGCTTTTGTTTCACCCTCACTAGATCGTAATAACTATTATTAACCTGATTGTAATTGCACCTGATCATGTACGGAGAGAAACAGTCGATATATGCAAGAGGGAAATAGCAAGAGAAAATACGGTTGCAAGTGAGCTAGCGTTTAGGAGGTGCGTTTAATCCTACCGCAGATTTGGGGTTTTGGGATTTGGAAATAGGATTGAGTAGTTGGAGAAACGCGTGGGCGTTTGTATACAACAAATCAATTCTCTCACACTGTTGCCTGGAGGTACGTAGCTGCATCATAGAGCGTAGCGCAACGAGTACGTAATGCACGTCCTTTTGCCTCTCGCATCGACCCTTTTATAGACAATACTTGATCGTGTGTTGCACGCTTGCAGTTGCATGAAGGGATGGGAATATACAACTGAATACGCGAACTTCTCGTCGTCCCGCTGTGCTTCGCTGTTTTACCGTAAACGGTTAATTGCATTGCCAATAACAGATAATGCAACAATCAATGATTTAGGGTATCACATGGAAAGGGGGAAAAGTGGAAGGGGATTTGTGTACTACTGAAAAGGCACAAGGGTGAGTTCTGCTATACGTGCTAGTAGAAATACAAACTCGGCTATGATGATGCTTGTAGTTTACCTATCGCTCTCTCACTCTAATTTAAATGCTCCCAATAGGTTCACAGCAGATTATTCCAACAATAATTGGTACACCTAAACCACGTGATACGTTAGCGTTTAATATTTTTTTATTATGAAAAAATTATCAAAGAATACTATTTAGATAGAGATCAATTTTATTTAATTGATAATTATTGGAAAAAAAAATTTATTATAAGTTGATAAATATTATTATGATGATTTCTGGGAAATATACGATAACATTCAATGTAGATTCATCACAATATTTTATTAAGTCTGAAAAAATTCAGCAAAATCAACACAAATCATTTTAATGTGTAAAATAAAATGAAATATACTCTTTAAGACTGTCATCATCTCGAAGTATTTTCTTCCATAACGACATTTTCATCGTGATATTTTTTCCTGTATTACTTGGTCTGTATACTAAGAGTTATGTCTGTCAGAGAATTAATATAGGCAAGATTTGTTGTTATTACAGGACGACGTTCTAGAAAAGTGGGCAAGTGAAAAGAGCACAACGTGAGGAGGTATATGTTGAAATAGCTGTTGAAGTAAGGTCGCCAGAGGGTTGCTCACTCCTAGAGGCTTTCTGCAGGCTCAGAGTGAAGCCATTACTTACTATAACTGCCATCGTGTAAGACGCCAACGCTTCTGTCAGGCATCCATCATCACAACTAATGGTTCTACTCCACTGCCAATAACATCCGGTCTTACCCTGTGCTTAAAAACCTTCGAGTTAAGAGACTTTTCTTTCGTGGTTTCACTACTTGTAATATTTTTGCCTTTTTTTTCTGTTTTGCTCATTGAAAAATAATCAACATCTACTTTTATGTAAATTAATGTCAAACTGATTAGTCTTATAAAAGTATTAAATAGTTACATTTTCAAAATGTTAGAATTTTTATGGCAACATTCTAACTTCTTTATAATAATTTTCTAAATTTATTTTAATATGAATTATTTGTTATACATTGTCATGGAATATTTTTTTCGTTCTATGTTCGTAACCCGATGTCCCGCCCATTTGAATTACGTGTTGTGATTGTTATTGTATTGAGTGAAGATATTTAGAGGAAAGGAGGGTAAAGTAGAATGCGGGGACAAAATGAAACGTTCGAAAAAATTCCTAATTTATTAAAATAAGTTTGAAAATGCTTATTACATTTTTTGTTGATTAATTTTTCAATTTATTATTGCATTAAAAATTATTAACATTTGTTAAAGTAATGGTTAATTTGTTGATTTAAGTTTTTTCTTGGTGTTCCACTTTACCCCACCTTCCCCTACTTTAATAAACAATAAAAGTGATTGGTCAATTACATCTTTTTATAACTTAAAAAATATTTGTCAAAGAAAGACGGTCGAAAGGAACTTTTTGTTCCATTTTATCTCTGCAACACATTGATGTACTCACTTTACATGAAATTTGTAACACCCTGCATATACAGTAGCACTCAAAAATATTTTAACAATACAAAATTTGTAATCATTTCCTTTAAAATAAAACTGTATCAAAAAATTTATTGAATACATTAAAACATTGAATGTTTTTTAAAAAAAATTGCATATCAATTTTTGTATTTTGAATTAATGCAATTAATATGTTCGTCAAAATACTTTTGATCGTTACTGTATATTTTAGTAAAGATAATTATTCGAAAAGTTATGAGCTGTTGGGTGATAATGATGACGATGAAATCCACAATGATGATTTCTAATAAAGCTGGAATAGAAGCTCTCATTGTATTGCCAAACTCTACAGGGATAGTAACACACTCAGATAGTTATTGCTGAGCAATTTGATAGGTGGATAATGACGAGTAATGACATACCGCGATGGGAATCGAGTGAGTTTCATGCTATAGGTACCACCCTAGTGTGGATGTGGATATGAGATTGCGTCATGCATATGCAGTTGCATTTGGCATTGGTCTCGTGGCCAATCATAATTGTGAAACTTGATTGTTGCCGATTATCACCTATCCGATAAAGCTAATAAAATGAGAATATTTTCCAATTTAGCAATGGCTTAGATTATCATCCATATTCGTATTTCTTACACTTATTTAAATATTCATTTTAACAATTATTCAATTAGTTTAAGTATTTTCTACAATTATGTTTATTTAAATGAAAAAAATCCGAAATCTTTTGGTAGTTGATCAACGATATTATCCTTTGTTGACAGAAGATTACACGTCGTGTCTGGCTGAACTCGCAATTTGGAGCAAACTCATCCGTCCAAGAGAGGAAGAGTTGGTCAGCCTATTTTATATACGCTGAGTCGTCTAGTGAATAGCACGTAGCAACGTTTACACGCTTCAAAAGTCTGTAAGTATGTAATTCTTGTTTCTGAAATATATACAAGAAAGATCTTTTTTCCTTTTACATTCCATTATTATTATTATCTTCATTATTTTAATAAATTTCATTTTCATATAATATCATACTCGATATGATTGTTCAAAGCATTATCATGATATTTGTGATGATGGTATTTTATAGAAACTCGATGTGTCAGCAATGAACATTCGTTATTTTTTAAGAAGATAGAAATGCGATGTTATATACTTATTGCATACGTTAGTATATTTTTTTATTTTTTTATTTTAATGCAAAAAATATCAAGTAATATCTTAATGTCCGATTTGAGGATTCAGGAGCAGAATACACATAAAATTGTAAAAAATTTTATTCACTTTTAGCATGTGGTTTACAAAATTAGACTGCTATTAAATGTTATTGATAAATGTTAATAATATTATTAAAGTATTATTAAATTATTAAATGAAGCTAACTTAAATTTAAATTCAAATCAAAATATGTCGATAAAAAATTTCTAACTTATGTCCAATATTAATCTTTAATAAACATTTTAATTGGTTTTTCTAAACATTTTAGTTCTTATAATTTACAGTATTAAAGATATATTTTTATAAGAAATAGACATTACAAATGTTTAAAAGAAACCATTTATATAGAAGTAACGTTTATCGAAGCAATTAATATGATTGAAGAGACATCTCTCACGTTTCAGTAATATCTAGCAATGGCCCAAGTTCTGATTGCTTTCTCCCTCATTTTGCTTTGCTATCTCTACCGCCATAACCCTAGTAGCTTTTCCTCCCATCTCTTCTTGTACACAGATATAATTTCTATAAAAAGATTAAAAATATGAAAAACCCCTCGACTGAATGAATTTTTATTATTTTCATTACAATTAACATTTATTTTTCTCAAGACAATTTACTACTTGGTTAAAGTAAACAAAAATGATGAGGTCATTGAGACTGAAGAAGCATTTAGCTCGTTTTAGCAATAAGATTCGTTCATTGCGTGTAAGGAGTAGAGGAAAACCATCACACTCAAAGTGCTACGTGACATCAGCTATGGTTCTTATCTGCGGTTCCGTTTCCTATCCCCGTGTCTGTACCATGGATTTCACTAGCTTCAGTCGTGATAATCCAAGTATTTCATACTCCCTATCCTTTCGTGTGTCATTTTTACTTTTCTGCTGAATCTTTTTAAATATAACATTAGTTAACTCAAGCTATCATTTATTTTTAATACAGTGCCCATCAAAAGTTAGTTGAAATAAGTTATGATTATCAACACAATAATCTAAGTTCACACAATATTTTAATATCTTATACAACACATAATGAAAGCAATTTTTTTTTTAATAGAAAAACAAAGCTCTCTGTGACATGTTAAACAAATTTTAAAATTTCAATAAATAAGTAATATCAATAATTTTCGGTGAATTTGTCTGAATTGAATATTTTTTAATAAGTAAAAGATTCTTTGTATTTCAGACAGTTATCATAAATTTTTTTGCTGTTGAAATTGGAAATTTAGCCGGCGGACTAAAGTGCGATATCTTGAAGATGTGCATCTTCTTGAGTTTACTAAGGCGTGAAAACTTTTGTAGTTGGTAAAGTATACAAAAATGAGCTCAAAAGTTATATAAAAAAGTATCAGCCTGGAGGGTGATGAAGGCCAAAAAAAAAAGAACAAAATGAAAGAATACAGTGCGTAGAAGGTTCGTTTATTGAAACGAAAGAAAAAAAAGAAAAATTGAAATTTAGAAAGAATAGGGTAAATGAATTGGATTTCATGACACTCGTCCACGATGGAATGTAAAACGATGTATTGGTTTGATAAGAGTTAGAGTGATGGACAGAGTTATACTACTGTGAGGACATAAAATGCCAATAGAAGTGTGAGAAAGAGATGAGTGAACACATGAACACATGAGGGAAACCCGAGAACACATGTCCATGTCACCGACGTTTCTCTTGTCTGGATACCAAAATTTATGTTAGCCAATGAATCACGTCGAAATTTGATTTGTCGATGGCTTTTATAGCGGCAAGTTATTGCGGATGTTGTGTTCGAAATTCGATCGTTGGGTGATGGTATACATATAACATTAGAGTGTTATCTCGACAACACTCACTTGTTATTATATTTTCTACTAGAATTGTTTTTTTTTCTCTCTCTCATTTTACGGGGAAATTAAAAAGAAAAATAATATTAAATAAAATTTATTGAAACTACTTGTAATTAGAGAAGTTGAATTTATAAATAAAAATTTAAAAAAAAATAAAAAATAAACTGAAATCAACAATTTTTTTAGATTAAATGTATGACACTGATAACACGGATTTTGAAAAGAAAATAGTGCGATATGTCGGTATATTTTGAAAATTTGCAATTGCAGTTGGGTGCATCGGACATGAATGTATTTCGTAGAAGAGACATACATATATCAAATGTGTGAAACGAATATATCATTCATAATTTGTTCGGAACAGTTGATTTGTAGCTCGGGACATGCAGCTTCGACCCGTTACTCTATCTCCCTTTTATTTCCAGCTCTCTTTTTTTTCTCACTCTCTTTCACTTCCGGTTATAACCGTCTATCTATTGCTTTTGTCCTCATCACTCGCCACTCTTTTCTCTGTAAAATGTATATTGAAATTAATATACGCTAATGCTTGTAAATCATTGAAAAAATGGACGAGCTGCGTTAAAATTGTCCATTTTGTTGTTTGTTACAAAGGCATACATCAACCAAAATAAAAAGGCTAACGAATACATTTATGACATAAATAATATATAGATTAATCGTTATTGAAATGAAATACATATTTTTATCGACAGAAATTTTAACAGATTATTATACAATTTTTTTTTATTTTGTGTTTTTTATTAATATGCTTCAAAGATGATTAAAAATTTAATAGTTTATTATTATAATTTTTTTTCATTACTAATATATATTTGAAATTAATTTTTCAGAACAATATCGAAATACACTGAAGAAAAATTTAATTAATAAAAATTAGTTGAAATGTTAGCAATAAAATATTTTATTGAAATTCATTGAATTTTGTTTGAAAAATTTATTTTGATATTTGGTTCAAAATTATGATGAGTATAAATACAAGTGGATCTTGAAAAAAAAATGATTAGTCCAATGAAACACTTGAATAAACCAATACTTAGATAATTACATAAATAATAATTTTTTTTAAGAATGTTTTTTTATTATTTTTTATTTATTACTATTTTATTTTATTATTTTTTATTTATTACTATTTTATTTTATTACTTTTTAGTATTTTTATTATTTTAAGTAACCACCAGAACTAAATTTATAAAAATCGAGAAAAATTCAAGTATTAAGTAATAAAACGTTTTAAGTGTTTACTAATAACACATCAAAGTATTTACAATGTTGAGCGCCATGAAGGAACTATAGCTTTTTGGTCAACAACAAGAAGCGTTAAAATACGTCTAAAAAATTACTATAGTTTGTTTACGACGTTTAACATTGTAAACACTTGAAATGTTTAGTTTCCATACATTTGGATTTATCGTGGTATAGTTGATAAATTAATTTTATAACAAATATGTATTGTATATAATCATTTTAGAGAATTTGAGCTGAAATCATAATTAACAGAGTCTACAAAGCTTCCTAATGGTAAAATGGATATGACTAGTTGCTAAAGTAGGCAGCCATGAAGCTGAGAAAGTACGTGTAGACTAGTAGTCCCTTCAGTATGGGTTTATTACACTTGACTATTGCACAAGTAATACTAAACCAATGGGCAAACAGAAGTAAATCAAGATTGCTGGTGATTTGTGGCAAGAGAATGCCGTTTTCACGAGTTCTATCCTCAGAGTTTCGTCCATGAGATAGGGTCTCCAGGATATACTCAAACCTGTTGTTGAATACGATAAAGGTGTTTCAACGATGTGCACAATTTATATTAAGTCTATTAATCCTCCTCGATTTTTTTCTTTATCTATTTTGTTGAGTTAAAGCGTAAAGAGGTAAATTTAAATGTTGCCTCGAGCAGTGAATGAGCTTTAAATTAAAAAAAGTGGAAAAAAGTCGAATGAGATTCACGCAGATTCTATTTACCGTTTTTGTGCTCTTGAAATGAGTATGAAAGTTGGATGAACGAGGCGCGCGTACGCATGCAACAGGTGGCCCATAAAGCCTGCACATCCGTTTATCAAGAACGAAAGAGTGCATTGAAATTGACTGATAGCTAGTGGTTGAGATCGGTTGGTTGATCGCTGTCGACGCCGTGATGTTACTAGAATAGTTGTGGTCTTTTAACTTTTCGAATTAAATTCCAATTAAATGGTACATCATAGAAAATAATATTTTATTTCATTTATATATTTAATAACAACTATATATTAATATTATTATTATTCATCATTCATTTGCATAATACTATTTCTTATTATCAAATTATAATATTTAAAATAATTATTTCCATTAAATACTATTGTATATATGTATGAATAAAGTAGTACAATTTTTTTTTGGTCAGACATTAAAAATAAAATAATCACAAGATATCTGTTGGGAATATTTTCTTATCATCCTCATGAAACTTTTAATAAGAGATATTTAGAATTTAGTTATAATATAAATGAGAAGTCTCTCTAATCGTAGTAATGAAAATGGTAAAATATAGTCAAGTGGGTTAACTTTTATTAGAAAAGTGTCTCATTAAGTAGTAAGGCTTCATACTGAAATCGCAAGTTGGGAGTCACACCTCGCTGAATTTGCAGACAAGGTGAGCCCACAGTGGCACTGCATCATGATCCCCTTCTCTTTTGTAGCTTGCCCCATGACGGTAGTAAAAACTTTTACAGTTCTTATAATTATGGGTAATTTACGGTAATTAACGAGGCTGGACGAAGTCACGGGCGGCAATTTTCTAAGTCATATTTTTGCAGCGATAATATCACATTTTCCCTGCATACTATCTCTTTTCTTAATCTTCCTTTCTTTCTTTCTCAACCTCTACTTTTCTCTCGTGTGACTCAGTTGACTGCCACCCCCGTGATGCACGTTATCCCCTTGAGTATCCAGGATTAAGAGCCGCTTAGTCCTTTGGGTCTTTTTTGCAATCGAAGAGCCATTATAGATCCCAAGGATTCTCGCTGGAAATAAAAAGAAAAAAAAGCTTTCTTTTATTGCCACTTCATTCATAAAATCTAGTAGAACAAACTAAATAAATATTTTACGTGATTTTTTTTTACTTGACATTGTCGATATAATGGGATTTACTTAGTTATATATCGAATAAGAAATCTCGTGAATAAGTCAAGGGGTAGCAGGCGCCAAGGTAAATCCAATAATTCGATCGTTCGTATTCGCTAGTTGGTGGTAGAATGAGAAAAGCTAGATGGCATTGAGAACGACAGCGCTTTCGTAACAATTTTAGCAGTAATTCACGAGTGTGGCACACAGTGGTCGGTTTGCCCATACAGAGTGAATCTACACGGACACTCGTTTTCTCTTATACTGAGTTGAATTTAGCCTTTGTGAGGTCGCTCGGTGTGTGCTATGGGGTTATATAGAGAAGGTGAATGGTAGTAGGATGGAATAAGCGAGTAATAGAGAGAGGGGTTGATGGTAAAGGAGAGGGTAGTTGCTGCTCGGTATAAGCCAGAGCGCGTCAATAACCGTCCATCAGATGTAATAGCTCCCTGAGACACATCGGTTGCATTTAAATGGCTGCTTAGTCGACTCTGTCTCGTCGCCGACGTGGATCTATGGAATTCCATCAAGTTCCACGGTCTCCCTTATCGTTCTAGTCGCTTGGCTGTATTCTTATCCCTCTCCTCACTTCTCTTCCTCCCTACCAACTTCTCCATTTTCTTTTAACCCATTGCTATTATTATTTCACCAATTCTTTCACGTCCAACCATGTTGTTTTTACTCCTCGATATCCGATCAATGACGATGATGGTCGGATAAAAAAGAAAGAAAGTAAAAATAATAAAATAAAACTATTGAAAAGTCACAGAGACGACTATCGAGGCAATCGTTGTGCTGTCTAACGTCCAAGAGTCACGAAGCGAAGCGCCAGAGTCAGGATAACAACTGTCGACGCCGTTGATAAACCCGCTGACGTTGAGATTTCTTGATTGGCTCCATCCGCAGACCTACGTGCTCGTCACAACAGTTCACGCCAAGATCCATTTTCACCAGTAAGTTTTATGATTTTGTTGGAGAATATGTTGTCTCACTGATTCATATGTTCTTTGTGAAATTTGCTGTTTCAATCAGTTCTTTTATATCTCGTTTATATATACAGAGCGATTCAGAATCATGTATAAAGATTTCACGCATGGAAACTAGAACAAATTTAAACTGATATGTATTCTCTTCAACGAGTCAGTGAATATTCACTGATTACCAGTGCTAATCCAATCACTGAATCAATCAGTAATGGAATAGACACTGATGTACAGTGGTTTTTATCATTTCAGTTTAAAAATGGATCTTATGAAATTCATTTTGAACCTCAAAAATGTATCAATGCCATACAAGCAATGTTATAAAAATTTATGATGACATTGATAATCAAAAGAAGATTTTTAGATCAACTCAAGTCATCAAAATATTTAATAAGGTTGATGATTTCCAAAATGGAATTAAATTATAGGCGAAAATTGGAGCATCAAAGGAACTAAAGACTTTGAAGTTGAAACTAAACTTTAGATTTAGTCTTGGTGAACAAATGAACAAGAGCGTGCATGAAGATGCTTTGGTTCCTGACTCTTTTGAAACATTTAGAAAATGATCAGAAAAGTCCTGTATATATTTATACGGACTTATTGTAAAATATATCACCTCCAAAGTAGTATGAGCTACAAGCTTTCTCCCTATAGCTGCTGTTGGTCATGACTACTTTTTCGTTATTGCGCAATGCATAATAATTTGGGACTACGATCCAGACTGGTGTATAGAGCGCCCTTAGTTAATCCCTCACGAGCATCGAGCTTGCGGGTTAGGCGTGCCCGTTTGCCAACAACATCGCCAATGTTGGTAGGGGTGAAGGCCGATGGAGGAGTGAGACATAGCAGCAGAGAAAGAGAAGTGAGAGGGTTGCTACAGGCAAAAGGATCTGCATGGCGGCTCCACCGCGTCGCAAATCACTTAAACTGCGGGCTCGAGCTACGCGAGGGCGAGCCCAACCCCTCTTATACAGGAGGTAGGCTATATAGGTGGTGAAGAGGATAGTTGAGGGTGGAGGAGGGTGATTATAAGACCGCTCGGGGTCGCTGGCTAGCGAGCTACTACCATCCGTTATGACTATAAATCTAAGATAACAATAACGCCTCTCTCAACCCCTTCCTCTCGTTTGTCCAGCAGGCATTAATGCTGCCTGCACCCGCGATCCTCACCAGCCATTCCACGCACATGGCCACCCCTATTGACACGTCACTGTATCGATAGTCAAGTAAACCCCCTTTGTGATGTTATCAAATTATGAACAATTTTATTGAAAAGTACTTTAATCACTATTTCACTCTTCTTTACGCAATAATTATTATTATTATTTTTTATCCATTTTTTTCAATATAAAAAATAAGTTAATGCGTAATCTTATTATAAGTTAGGTATCTTTAACTACACGGGGAAAATTTTCTAGGCATTTTTAATAGTCAATTACTAGTTTTTTTTAGTAAAAATTTCTAAAAAAAAATTTATAAATTCAGGATTCATTTTTTATTCAATATTCAATGTCACTACAAGGATATAAGTATTTTTAATAGATATATTGAATAGAAAGTAAATTTCTAAGTTTATCACTTTTTTTCTAAAATTTTTTACCAACCAATATAGGATTATTACCTAAATTTTTTAGCTATTTTTATTAAAAGAAAAAAAACTAGTAATTCTTTTGGCTAGTAAATTTTACTCTAAATTGACTATTAAAAATTGTCTAAGTTAAATTTTCTTAATTAATAATTAAATTTAAAATAGTTCATTAAATTAATTTAAAAAAATAATGATTGAAATAATCATTAATAATAACGGTTACATTCCCATTTATTAATTTTTTTTATACATTTATAATATTAAAAATAATATAATTGATGAAATTAATTAATTGTTATCATGTGTAAATATAAGCATGTTAATGAAAAGTGTTTGGAAATAGTATATATAACATTATTCGGTACATTAAGTTACTAAATGGAAATTGAAATCAGTGATTATTGCACTCGTTTAAAATTTATATAACAATAAAATAGGTTTATATATTACTTGTGTTAATAAATGCTTTACTGATATATTAAATTCAATTTAATAAACTTCAAAGGATTTCAAAATAATAACATTAAATTAAATACATTTGTCCTATTATCTCGTGGTAGGTAACTACAGTACTAGTAGATATAGTAGATGATGAGTCAGCCGTAAAGTGTAAGGTTGAGGAGTAAGAGGGGGGTACGACTACTGCAGAACGACGAGAGTAGAGTAGAGCAATGGCGGCAACGTGTCCGTCCGTGGTAATAAGGGAAATGTAATAATGAAGAGGCGTTTGGGTACATCTGCCGCTGCGTCGTCCATCACCGGGTGCTACCGGGCCGAGCTAGCTAATACACGTATAATTACTCCTTTCTAAGATTTATTTTAATTAGCCTCTACATCTTCTCCCCTAACGAGCAACGCTCTGATTTAACACAAACTGTTTCACCCGTGCTCACAGCCCTTTTACAATAGTTGAAATCTAACTCAGAGAAACATCTTTGTTCACTATCGTCTTTATTTCTCCTTATACATTTTTGACACTGGGAACAGAAAGAAAATAAATTTGTTCAAGGAATACTAAATCAGTTTGTACGATCGGCTTAGATGGGTTTACTGTCAGACTAATATTGTTATCATTAGTGATTAGATATTAAGTCTTGAGTAAGGGTAAAGTTAACACGAGCTTGTATGACTCTTAGCCTTGTACAGTTGGCACGGTAGTGAGATTGTTCGTTAGGAATATATATAAGGTAAGATTGGAGTCACAGGCGTGCGCGTTTCTCTCGCTCCATTAACCCGTTCATAGGCGATCTAACAGTAGCAAAAGCGGACTTGTAAGCGTTGTCTCATACTGCCGTAAGCCGGCACTAAATCACCTTTACCAAACCTAAAACTCAAGTCAAACATACGAATAAGGAGTAAGGTAAGAAAGGAGAGAGAGAGAGAGTTGAGAAGTAAAGTAAGATTGCGCATAAGATTCGTAATCGCCGTAAACCAGAGACTTAAGCGCCACTGCGCCGAATTCCTTATCCAACGTATTCGAATGTGTTCAAATCAGTGTGCTTGGGTGTGCATTTGTGCTCACCAAGCCTAAATCTATATTTCCACCTTCGTCGTTCGTATCTGTTCATCTGTAGATGCCTACAGAGTTTCCGAGAGAATCTAAGAAGAAGCCGAGGGCGTTGTGGCAAACGATTTTCTCCTCTTACTCATCCTCTATTTAGTTTGTTACCTCACTCCCTCAACACTTTTCCCTTCTCGGTCACCAGCGACGACAAATCCTTGTGGCTCCTACGTTCCTGCACCGCGACGGCACGAGCACATTTCTCTGAAATACGACGTCCCCGGGAGCATAAACGCCGTTACTATTCCCACAAGTTGTAACTGGTGTTAATTATTGACTTGATATATAACGCAAATCGCGGAGAGTAGATATTCCGACTCTAAGAGGACTTCACCCACTCATATATTCGAAATGGGTTGCTATAGTTTCTACATATCTAACCTGCAGAATTATTCACGCAACGCGCAAATCCAATATCTGATAATCGTTCGTCTTAAAATGATATTGCTAATTATTGAATGTCACGTTGTACCCAAGACTCCAACGATTATTCTTATCAAAATTCTCTAGAGTTATTCTAAATATCAATTCCTTTTATTTTATCATAAAAAATCGAATCAGTCCGAAAAATTTGTGCGTATTGTTCAAGATCGAGTATGAAAATAAAAAAAATAAAATTTTTATTAACAAGGAACATTGGAAAAATAATAATGTTGGAATCCATTCAAAATGTGCTTGTAATCACTGGACACTATTAAACAAATAGTGATTAACTATAGACAATGATTACCAATACATAATTAATTAAATAAATACATTAAATTTTTTTTTGTTTTACATAAGTACAAAATATGTACGCATTTGTGGACTGATCCAATCACTGCAAATCTCCAATTTTCAAATGGTTTATTTCAATGCATTTAAAGTGTTTTAAAAGTGACTGCAATGTTAATCAATTGGGTAGCATCATTTTGAAACACTTTAAGTGCATTGAAAGAAGACACTACGATTTGCAATGATAGGTGTATTTATTTACAAAATAATTACTCATTTTTAGTAATATTATTATTCAAACAAAACAATTATTAATATAAAAGGAATTGACTATCAAAATCTAATTATTTAATTTTTAACTTTATCACTTTTCGGAGAACTGCAATAAAACTAACTTCACAAACCCAACGCCCAAATTTCCTAACTTTCCACGTTGGAACCTTTTGCCCTACCATTGACCACAGTACACAATGCACATCATTTCCTAAAAACTCAGGTTACTTGCAATTCATACTCCAACGAGTCTATATCTAATCTCTGTCTATCAGACTTTCGATATTATTTTTTAAACTATTTTATTTTAAATTTATATTAAACATTAAAAATGAATAATTCAAATTAACTAACAACTGTTTTGTAAATTACCATTATTTAAATAAAATCTTATTGGACTACTACAGTTTCATTATTCATTAAATATTCAATAATTAATGAATAAACATGATCTAACATGTCGATATTTTTTTCTTCTCTCAGGTGACATTGCTTTTCACAATTAGCATCATTCCAACGACAAACTTATTTTATAAATTATTAACTAAGTTTAGTAACATTGAATTCTCTTCGTCTGCTATATATTTACTTATATTAATAATATTGTTCACATGAGAATAAAATTACCGCAAAGTTTTTCAAATTACTTAAATATAAAATAAAAAGTATTTCATTTCATTTAAATTCTTTATTTTTATGTAAAAATTTCTATACATTTTGTTTGTTGGTCTAGTAAGATTCTGATAATAAAGTAAAATTTTTTCTGAATGATAAAAATGACATTGATTGTTGGAATTCTTTGAGCTTACTTGGTTTGAAAGGGAATTAACTTTAAGATTTAATTTCTGATTAGACAGAATCTCTCGTACTAGAGGGAGCAATCTCACTTGGCCATTGTGACTGACAGAAACGTGCGATTCTCGTGGATGGAAGAACCGAGTAGCATACGAATAGCCTACTTAACTGATTCTGTACCAACCGTTTTCACTAATAACGAGTGCCCTCGCGTGCTATGCACTAGAAAGACGACTTGGCATTATCGTTGCAAAGTTACTTGACTACTTTAAATGTTTCAATACGGATTAATGCAAAGTATGTATGTATAGTTGGAAATATGTAGGGTATCTTTAAGGATATTTCTCTCAAACAATCAAGACTATCAAAGAAACCTCAATGAATATTATTAAAATGTTCATAAATAAAGATTAAAGAATAAATATCTATATCTATATATACTGTTTAAGTATATCCAAGATAATTTTCTACTGAGACAGTAAGGGAGCAGTGGAAGACATGCTTAGAGAGTACAGGGAGAGTAACGTACTAGGCTGGCCCTGACACCACGATGGTGTGCACTAGTCGGTGAACAAGCTAACCTTTTTACCCCTCTCTGTTGTTGACACATTTCTTGATTTTCAGAACAATGGGGCCATAAAGCCCTGAGCAGAAATAGACGCACGCGGAGTGGCTGTATAACCAACCACTGTATTTTGCAAGACGTTAAATATGTACAATAAAACAATTCAAAATGTACATTGCATCCTTTTCCTGCGACAATGTTTCACTAGACAAATGTCTCAGAAAAAAAAACCATAAGCAATTGTTTTCTTTCCATTTTAGAATGTTATTATAAACAAAGGAGATTTGGATGAATTATGGAAAAGATAAGCATTATCAAATAATTAATTTGGATTGATGAATCATTTTTTTTATTAATGGATTGAAGAGATCAATGATTCATCTTGAAGAACAGTAAATTACTTGATCATTGAACAAGCAGATATAGATGTTGAGGTTAGTATATATTGAATCTACTGATATCGAGTTATCGTGAAATTTACGGTTTCTCGCTCGATAATAAGAGAACACCTCGTCTGTTGATGGCCGTCGGTAGAAGGTACCAATCCATGAGAGAGACTTCTGCAACCGAAGGGATGAACTGGAATCGGAGGGATGATTATTTCGTGGGTCTACAGGATTAAATCCGCGTTGAAGTATGCTTGAGAGTGCGACCAAGCGTCTGTCCTGTGAGAATGAGACCGACGGCTTAGCTTTTCATCGATGCTTAATCATCATGGTGCTGTTAAAGCTCTTTATCTAACGGCAAATAATCCAATAATTTTCCATGTCACTTAGTCTTCAACTGATATCAGTAATTTATTCTCATTTCTGTTTATTTCACTATTATTATTAATTAACTTAATTTCAATCAATAAATCTATTATCATTTTTATAGAAATTATCTATTAAAATAAAATATTATTTGAACCATAATTGAGGAGTGTCTCTTGAAAAAGTCCTATTTTCATGATAAACAAATTTTACCGGAAATAGTATAAAGTATTTATATTCTTTAATAAAATATAATAATAATTAGGCTAATTAATATACATGTACATATTATTAAAACATTCTATTAACGTTACATTTTATTAATTTTGAAAAATAAAAATTAATTTCTTTTTACAGGGAAAAAGGACCTTTTGAGCAGACACTTTTCAATTGATAATTTTATTTTTTATTAATCAAATAAAATTCCTATTTGAATATCAAATATTTTTGTTCAAACAATGCAAGGATAAAATTAAATTTTTAGCATTCGATAAATTTAACTTTACTTTATGAAATTTTTTTTTGCGAGAATATTTGCAAAATAAATTAATTCATACTTTATTTATGTAAAAATGAATAATAATTTTTTAGATTTAAGAACAGACTCAATTTATATAAGTTCATTTGTTTATTTAACGTTCTATAATAATGACAAAGTTGACCAGAGAATGTCAAAATGTTATTATTTAGATAAGACCCATAGAACATTTATTCTGTACTTCATTCTTTTGGATCCTTAGTCTTAAGTTAATCTGTCGTGGACTAGATTTGTGTCAAGGAGGTTTAAATGAAAATCATCCTCAACAAATATATACATAAATTTATTTGATTTATTATTTGGAGACAGGAAACTGGAACCTTCCTTGTGATTATAAAAAATATAAAATAAAAATAACCCTACAAGTACATTCTCTTAAACTAAATCAGTGAATATTCAGTGATATCCAGTTCCAATCCAATGATTCATTCTTTCAGTGATCAGTTTTCACGGATTTAGTTTAAGAGATTGGTGTATGCAAGTTTAATGCCCTGGCCATTTTCAAAGCATGAAAAAAAAAGTTGTTAATCACAAAGTGGCAACGTCGTGGCTTCAAATAATTCCTTATATATAAACTCAGTGGCTGAAATAATATGTTGGTTATCATTTCATTTTGAGGTCTGTCCTCAAAATGTATCCATGTCCCCAATCGATACGTTGTATCTCAAATTTATCCCCGAAAATGCTTCTCATTAATATATGTATTTTTTTCTAATAATTGATAAATAAATCCCTCATATATTAAACCATAAAAACTATTCTAAATCTAATTTAATACCTTTCACATTAATTAATTGATATAGAATGGTGCAAAATAAACATAAAGTATTTGTAGGTACACAAAATTAAGTAAATCAGTCCGTCAAGTTGTTGAAAGACGTTACACGATTCTATTTAGCGGTGTGCGTCGTTTGACGGGGTTTATTGGAGGGTGCAACAGGTCGGGTTAGAGTGGAGTGTGTTCTCTCACCACCATCATTAGTCAACGTCACCACCCGACTGTATACCTCCAGTTGGCTTTGCACTTTCTCTCACTCTCTCACTTTGTATCTATTACTAGCATAACGTTGACTACTAAATCGCCTAACGCCTCTGTTAGTCAGTCATGCGTAGAACTCAAGTACCAAATCACAAATTCACCATTCTCATCACTCTGCGGATAAACTACTAACATAATAGATTAATAATCATCTCATTTTCTCTATCCACTTCATCACAATGATGATGCACTACTGTTGTAAAAATTAACTCATTTAAATGTGAACTGATATGATTATAAAATAATCCATACGTTTTAATTGTTATTATAATATTTCAATAATTTTGGTCATCATTTTTTTATGAATCACATAATTCTACTTTATTACTTGGCTCATTAGTCAAAATTATTCATGAGCCAGCCATAAGAGGTGCATGCAATTTTTTTTAAAAGAAAGGTGAAATAATTTTGGCTATTTTTTCATCAATTCTTGCATGCTGAATCCAAATATTTAAGTGACTTTTCTCTAAATTGGTACATTTGAATGCTCTAAACAATTTTATTGTTCAAGTGCATTTTTCAACTAAATTATGGGAAATAGAGAAAAATTGTTTAGATAAAAAATATTCCTCGTTCCAAGAAGAACAATTTTTAGATAGACTATTTTTACTTTAATTTCATTAGTTTAGAAGTTATGAGTAAAAAAAAGAGTTCTGAATGAAACATGGTGTCTACTCCATTAATAAATCTTTCTTTTGGCGCTGTACTGAGTCAAATGATCATCCCTATTTTTCAATCAATTTTTAAATGCTCATCTATTGCACTGTTTGTGGGCCAACATGTATTTTAACTCAAAAATTACAAAAGTGAAATATATTAATATAAATGATGCACACATCTCTTTTTAATTGGCCTATGGATCAAAGGAAGATTTCAAAGTCTCTAAAGTTAAGCATATGATTCACATATTGACATCTCTAAAGAGCAAAATTACACAACATAAAATATTATGACAAGTATTCATATTTACAGATAAATGACAACAAAGCGCTTATATATCGTCGAGTAATAATTGTAAATTCATGCTTGCGACTAAGTGAGTCTCAACACTTGAATATTTACAACGAAGATGCGAAAGGTCTCGACTACGTCCTTTGTGTATTTGGATTATTCTATGAGTGTATATACACTGAGTGCGTTCGTTAAGCTACATCGCCTCAGGCTAACAGTACCGAAGTCTTGGTTACGTTTCAGTCATAATCCCCATAGGATTCCATTGTTGTTGGCCACGTGTAGATACTCTCAAGCTCTACAGTTTCAAACATATACAACACTCTTTCATCTTTCTTTTCCTCACTGCTTCTCCCTTTCTACATACCAAGTAAGCTTTCTCCAACAAATCCACCACCTCATTTAGTACGCTCAGGGATTAACGCGAAAAGCCTTCTTCTTGTGTCGTGTAATGTTTGACCACGTACACGACTCTGTACTAATTTTTATACACGAAGCCACCCTTGAATATAATACCACCCTATGCATATACTATACATACAGTTGTATTTTATTTATCACTGAGTCTACTAATAATTCTTATTTTAAATTGATTTTTCATTCTTATTAACTAACTTATGAATAATTATTTAGAATTGCACTGATAGAAGAAATTTATAAATAGTACGATTCTTTAATTATTAAAATCAATGTTTTTTTAACTATTAATAAATATTTTATAATAATAAAAAAGCTTTAGTTATAAACACATTAGTGGTTTTATAACAATTAAAAAGTCTCCTCTATTATTACAAATCTCTTCTATTAGTGTGGGACTCCCAAAATTTTTTATGCATTTAGTAAAAATAGTAATTTTAAGGCAAAGGAGACATATTTTTCTTATCACACCATGCATTACATAGATCGTGTGGAATAAATGAATTGATTCGTTCAGAATCATTGATCGTACGGTTGAGAGTGTGGCAGGTTGAGGGGGGAGGGGGAGCGTATGAAAGTTGATAAAATTTTAAACACTTCAGAATTCCAAATCAAATAGAATTCATGTTTTTCTATAAATTTCGAAAAATGATTTTTTTCCTCGTTTATCTAAATTTAAAAATCATGTTTATTTTGTTCAAAACCCTATAAAAAGTATTTTCCCCATCTTAAAATATCAAATCTTACCTTACAGAATAGTTTCTAAGGGTTGGAAAATTTTTTAGAGCGATTTTTGTATGGAGTTTCAATTCTAAATAATTACCTAACTAAAATAATAATTTGTTATGACTAAAATATACTGAAAGGTTTATTTCTTAAAACCAGTATACTCAGACGAATCTAACTAAAGAGATTCGGCTGTTAATAGGAAGAGATCGAATCTGCTTGTGACTTGTCTGACCAGCATCGGCGGCTCTATATGTGGCAAGGTTGAAAGCCGCTGTCAACATCTCTCAGTGGGCAGCGTTGTCCAGTTTGCAAACCTTGTTATCAACCACCAGCCATTAGAGAGGGACCCAAGGCGACAAAATGCCGAGCAAAGTGCCATCTTTCAGAAGTAATTATTATCCCTATGCTTGAACGCTCTAATGCCAATTTAGACGAAACTTTTTTTTTTAGTTCTTTAAACTTATATTAAACCTTTTGTATTCCTTTTTTCCGATTTTATTTGTCGTATCCACTAATTCAATAACAAACTTCTAGATTGTTTAGTCAATGAATGATAAAATAATTAATGTTTACTGTAAATTATAGGTAAAATAGAGTTATGTGTGTGTGTAAATATGAGTGGGAGAAGGTGAAAAAGAATGAAATAGGAAATGAGAGAAAGGGAATGAGAAAATGATAGGAGTGTGGGTGGCATTTGCAGTAACAAAATGCGAAATGCCGTACGCGTTAATTCTCGTCCATAAAAGCCATCGACAAATCAAACCCCCAACGTGATTCACTGCTACCATAAATACAACTAGATCAGTTTGTTATAAATGTGAATGTAGTGAGCGATTGGTGAGACAGGCGCCACCATTTTCTATACACTCGAGTGATAATAGGTATATACGATTGAACCCTTCAAAAAAAAAAAAAATAATAATTAAATATTTTTCTGCACTTGAAATAAAACCACACAAACGTGTATACGACATTTTATTATGTTAATTTTAATTTTATAAAAATCAGGTAATCTGTATTTGTTGATTTTACTTCTTTTTGATTTTTTTTTTTCTCTCGGTAGCTTTATCTGCAGGTCCGAAAGGTTACCGACAACTCAAGTAGGGTGTTAGAAGTATGGTGGGGTTTAAAGCTTGAACTGTAGAATCGTGAAAGAAATGGTGGTCGAACAACGAGCGATTTTACGTCCCTTACTACTTTTCTACTCGGAAAAAGGCCCATAAAACCAAGTGGGGTGGAATAACAATAAACTATCCGTATAAATCTTAGCCGAGGGACACGGAGCTGCTACGATAGCGCGCCCGATTATCTTGGAAAATGCGTTTTCTTTCGCGAGAGTTACGGAAGAGGAAGAGAAATTGAAGGTGTGTGGTTGAGAAAAGTCGTACAGTGGAAATGAGAAAAAAAATAGATATTCAAGTAGCAAGAATCCATCATTTGCTTCACTAAACAACGTGATATTATCGCACAAATAATATTTATTTTTATCAATTATTTACAAAAGAAATAATAAAAAGTAAATTATTATTACTGTCATGTTATGTTTTTATGTAATTTCAAGTATTGCGAATAGTTTTGAGTATAATGGGTGATAGAGACGGTGATTTATTGAGAGATGATATTTTGATACGGAAGCAAGGGCCGAGGATGTGGAAAAGGGGTTGTTATAGGACGTAATGTAGGTGAGATGTATGAAAAGAGTAAAAAGAGAATGGTTATAGGAATAGATGTCAGAAAAAAAATGAATGCTTACATTCCTTGCTTTTCAGTACGCGGCTCTATCACAGTGATTTTCTACACTACCTCAGATATCGAAGGGCGTAGAACGCGAGTCACTTATCTCACACTCTGTAAATAATAAAAAATATAGACATTACGCGCCAGTATATCAAAGATTGGTATTCAGTTCACTTTGTGTTTAAGATAAACTCAGTTGGTGTTGGATAAAGAAAAGTAAAAAACATTCTGTTTCTATTTTTCATGATATTTCTATAAATTTTTTTGAATGCTTTTTTTTTTTATTACTTCAATACAAATTCACAATTTTATGGAAAAATTATATTTTTACTCATTATAAATAATTTTTTATTATGGGAAACGTTTGGGAAACGAAAATTTTTTTTTTCAAAAATTTTTACGTAATAAAATAATAATAATAATATGTTGGTGAAAAACTGTAAGACATGAAAATGTGCATAACTTTTATGCTAATAATGTTACAGGTTTGTTTGAGGGCTCATATGAAAGATCTGGACAAAAAGGACAGAGTCAATATAGTGAAAATCATTTTTGGAGCATAATTTATGTTAAAATTAAAACGAGTTCCCGTTTTACCCCATTTTAGGAGTGAAATAGTTGATTATTCATATGTTTGACCTGATTTCGTATATCTAGACATTGAGACGAAGAGAATGAGTGGTCAAACTTGAAAATTGGACAACTTTTATTTTTCATCCCCAAAAAATGGCAAGTGGTACCCCTTTCCATTTTTTTCAGCCAAAAAATAAAAGTTCTTCGATTTTGATGATCGAGGGCTCATTCTCTTCGTTTTGATGCGTAGAAATACGGAATCGGGGCACAGTCCGGAAAAATTTACTTTAACACCCTCTAAGACGGGTAAAACTGGATACAAATTAAAAATCATCATCCCCTTGACTTTGAACCCCGATAACTCATGAACGGACGGTCCAATAACTATTTTTAAGGACGTTTTAGAAACTTTAGAATCTAAGCTATCTAACAGTAAAGATAGATTTATTGAAAAAAATTAATTCAACCCTTAAAATCGCCGAAACATAAAAAAAGTCACTTTTTTTTAAGTTTGCCAAGTATTTTGGCAATTTTAAGGGTGAAATGAATTTTTTAAACGTTTTTCATGGATATGTATGTTTAGTTGCGATTCTAAAGTTTCTAAATACCTCCTGACGATTATCATCAGATGACTCATATGAGAGCTATGAGGATCCAAAGTCGATGTAAGGGTCAAACAATCATAGTAATCAGTGATCATTAAAATAGTATTTTTTTTCTCTCTTTCAAATCTTAAATGTTTGTTCATTATTTTTTCATAATACATATCTATGAAATAATAATTTTTGGATTTAACACAAAAATAGAATTACTATCGAGTAGAATAATATTTGAACGCTTGATTAATCGACATGTCATTAATTACAATTGTCGTAGGGTTTATTCGTTTGCAAAAGACTTGGAGGCAATTGCTCACGGGTTAGACGACGATTCGTGGCAACCATTGTTCTTGTACGCGTCGTTCACACACATTTCTGGCACTCCCGTCGATAATTTTCATTGGTTGGGTGAAATAAAAATGAAGAAATGTGGAGAGCCGTGCAAGAGAGAGTTGTAAAAAAAGACGAGTAGTATGTGTTGTAGAATAAGGGGATGAGAGAGTCATCGTAGGTCGACTGCTCTTATACGGTAGCGGTGGTGGGCGGTCTAGAGAGAAGATACCGGCGTGAGAAATATTTTCACCCGCCTAGCCAGGACTGCTACGACAATCGTTCTTTTGCAACCCACGAAACTGCTCTCTACCTTGTGCATGAGAGTATGGGGGTCATACTTCTTTTAATGTAATGTCCGAAGTCGATTTACAATACTCTGTCATTCGATTTTTCAATTTATAATGTGTAAAATACACGACCAGTCTATATACCATCTAGTAAAAGCTATAAATTATTAATGGTATCTTTGCAAATCGTCTTCGAGACAATTGATGATATTCCTTTTCTTTTTTTTACCTTTTCATTAGTTTCACACGAAAGGATATTTATTTTATTGCTGTCTAATTAAATATGGATAGCGATATCTAACTGGGCTCAACGAAGCAACATTAACCCTTTTCGCGGCAATTAGCACGAGAGTCTCGTTTACTCTTGTTGGCGAAGAAGAGAAAGAGATAATATCATAGCTTGCCTGGATTATTTCATTTCGCCTAATATCGTCTTGTAATATTCGTTGCCGGGTGTTTCAAATTGTTTCTTCGTGCTATGTTCTTTTTTCTTTATTTCTCTCTGTCTCTCTCTTCTACTATACTTCTCACACTTTCTCTCTATTTCGGAGCTTGATCGTTAAGATGCACCCAACATATTCTACATAGTGCATTCAAATTTCCACCTAATTTTATTTGGTTTTATTATATGTATTCCATTTTTGTTAATGAAAAATCCCACTGTTTATTAGTTATACATAATCATGTTTGTAGAATCAATAAATTAATGATGATGCAAGTGATAATATTTCAATAAAATTTTGTTGAATAAGATCATTTATAAATTGAGACAAAAATTTACTGTAAACAAGTGATAGTTATTTTAATAAATAAAATCCAAATTTTAAATAGTCGCAATGGAATGTATTTTGTTGATTATTTATAAAATCGAGGTGTATTTTAATGAGACTGAGTAAGATTCCTTAAGAATCGAACAATTTTTTATTCCAAACAAAATTTCTGTGTAAAACTTTGTTTAAATGATATTCAAAATGATGTCCGAAAGAAAGCCAAAAAATTATCTAGAAATCTTTCAGACATCATTTTATTCATCTAGAATTTAATCCTTACACTGTAAGTCCCAGTTTTCCAAAATGTATTATTTTAATGCGGATAAGTGTGTTGAATATGAAATCAACCATTTGTTTAACATTGTAGTTACTTTTTACACACTTAGAACTGCGTTAAAAGTGACTACAATGTTAATCAAATGGGTGACGTCATATTTAACACACTTATTCGCATTAAAATAATACATTTTGGAAAACTGATATTTTCACGATGAATTTTCAAAAAACTAATTGTTAACTTCGAAAAAACATCATATAGGCATAAAAAATGTTTTTCCTTCTAGTTGAGAAGAGTAAGTTTTTATTGTGATCGATTATTTTGAATATAATTATCTAAGTATTGGTTTATTCTAACGTTTCATTTATTTTTAAGATTCATGGTGTTTCAGAGAGTGATATGTAATTAATCTAATGTCACTTATATGTCAACTTATCATAATCTTGAACCAAATATCAATATACATTTTTCAAGCAAAATTTTTTTAAATTTAATAAAATATGTTATTATTAATTTTCCAGACACTTTTTTGTCGATCAAATAAAAATTTTTTTGTATAACAATGATATTTTTCTCAGTGCAGTTATCAAAAATTCCCAATCTAGTTTAGAGTTAGTTATTTTTCATTGACAGAATTCGCAAAGATTGTATAATATTGATTGTTGAAAATATTGGTTGAATTATTCAAACGTATCAGAATATTTAGTCATGTGTATACTTTCATCATCATCAACAATTACTCACGCGGTAAATTAAAAATTTTTCTTTTGTTCAATATTGTTTACGTTTTTCATCTGCGGGCACCTCCATTTGACATGACGAAAAAAATTATCACATACTACAAGTCAATGCAATTTTATATATATTCTGATCGTCATCAGTACATTTGTAACAATATAAAATATCAATATGATCATAAATATATATATAAATATATACACGTACATCAAATAAAAGGGTATTCATTGGTAGTTGAACGTTCGATTTCGCAGTTTATAAACAGATGACAGTCTTGATGCGTGTCAACGTGTGACATCTGTCAACTCTAGATGTCCTAAATTACATAGTATGACAATTTGGACAAGAGAAAATGACATAAAACTCATTTTAATTTATCATTTAATAAAAGCAGATACTTTTATGGTGGAATATTTTTTATAAAAAAATAATTATTATTTGAATTATTTATTTAATAATCCAGTTTTAAAGTCAGAGATATGAGGAAAATGAAGAAAAAAAATGACAAAGACGATATAGACAAAGAGCTAAAGTAAAAGAGTATGAGAGTCTCGGTTATTTGTCACAGTAAGCGTACTTTCTCGCAGTATTATTTCCCACAAAGTGTTATTAACTGCTCTCATATTTCGACTTTTTGTTTTCCGTCGTTTCTTGTTTCGACTGAAAGTGCGCATATGTGTACATACGCATATCTTGTATTTTTTGTTTTATTTCAATTCTTTTTTTTTTTTTTTTAATCGTTAATAGTGCCCGTTTATTTTGGCGTTAAGCATCGTGGTCACGAGTAGTTATTTAGCTGAAATTTAAGCGCGGAAAACACGCAGCTTTCGTTCCAAATGCAGGGTAGACCCGACATAGTGGCAGAATAGTAGGAGTATACAATGCGAAAGAGCACTATTACCTTTGTACACGCTTGAATAAGTAAATTCTTGGTAGGACGACAGGAGGAATCCGAAAGCTTGGTGAATTCTCTCTTAAGCGCATTTAATGTTTGCATCCCTTTGGGTGAATTATTTATTTCATTATTAATTTTTTCTTCGTTTTACCGCACTTTTCGTAAATAAAAACAGCTCTTGATTTATAGATTTAAATTTACACCAAACAAAACTCTTTTGTAATTTTAAAATTAGTAGATTTAAACAATTTAAATATTTACAATTTATTACTATATACATTTATAAATAAATTTCGTTCATTTTTTGATATTTTTTTTTATTTTTTAGTAACATTTGAAACTTGAAAACATGATTTTCATTTTTACAAAATCATTCAATTTGTTATAATGAAATAAAAAATATTTAAAAAAAATGATCGACATCATTTTCGAGTGATTTAGGTATAGAAATAGTGTACAAAATTTCAAAAGAATCAATGCATTAGATTTTAAGCTACAATGTACACTGCAAAACGATGTTTTTTCAAGACGCCTGAGGAGATTCACTGCCAACGGCTTATTTAATATCGTTTTGGAATGGAAATTTGAAAAAATATCATTCAAATAGTATATTGTTATATGGAAATTAATTAAATAAACCAGCAATACCTATATTGTTTAAAAAAAATTATCAAAAATATTATTTTTTTCTTCGAAATAACCTTCTCCCCCTGAATATTTTTGTTCGAAAAATTAAAAAGTTGTTACATTACAATTATTATTATTTTTTTTTAATTACTTTTTTAAACATTCTCTGCAATTATTTATATTAATAAAATCTATCTTAAATGGACGATATATATTCAACAAATGAGATAACTGGAATAATGATCGTAATAATAAGTAATAAAATGTAACGTGAATTAATTGATTGAATGAATCGTGAAAGGTATGAAAATTCTGTGCAATTTACTAGTCATAAAAATAAAGATAGAAAAAAATTTTATTCTCATGACAATCTCAATATTTTTTGTTATATTTTTATCCTGAATGTGTTTTTGTTGAATATACACTAACTGGAATAATCCCTAGCAAACTAAGTAAGTACCATAATGTGGATGAGAAAGTAGAGAAGAGGATTCCTGTTCAATTAGATCAAATAAACATTTGTTTCTTTAACACGTGACATCGTAACGTGGCGAGTGAAGTAGAAAGAGAACGATACACATAGAGAACAGTAAAAGGAAGAAAGCTAACGAGGAATAGCGGACAATGTGGAGAGGGAATGAAGCAGAAAAGAGTATACGGAAAAATGTGGAAGGAGGTGTCCATGAGTACCGGCTAAGTAATTAACGACGCGTTTATACGATATCGTTTGCAAGAGAGGATCGTGTGGCGGGCTGGCACCAATGAAGAACCCTGCTAATAGCAAGTGCTAACGGTGATACTCCTGAATGTTTCCTACCCCTTTTAAACCCTCCAACACCTCCTCTCTTACTTTCACAAACCGACAGACCAAGCCTCTGACCCAACTCACTCCGATTCTTCTATTAATTTTTGCTGAGCTCAGGACTAGTTAATATGCATTAAAAAGGGTTAATAAAAGCATCGTTTAAACGTAATATAGATTTGAGAGGACATCTTATTGACACCTATATACATTAGTCCAGTCCGGGTGCAAAATGAAATAAGGTAATTAACAAAGAAAGAGAGTATTCTATATACAATATTCTAGAGTATACAGAAATTCTATCATAATTTTATTATAAAAGGCTACTATTTCTTGGTCCTATCATACAATAGATAGCTTTCAAAGATTTCTTTGCTTCGGTAAAAAACCAAATGATTGTCGAGCATCAAATGAAGTTGACATCAACTCAACTTTCTTAAACAGTGAAAACTACTGCGAATCAGTGAATATTAACTGATGTCCAATGTCAACCCTATCACTGAATGAATCAGTCATTGGATTAGCACTGGCAATCAGTTAATATTCATTGATTCGCAGTAGTTTTCACTGTTTCAGTTGAAGAGAGAAGTGCTTCGGAAGAAGTTTCGATAAAATTGAAACATTTTTTGAATCTCAACAAGTAAGTAGAGTTTGGAGAAACTGCGGTGGCAGAACAATGAAATTTCTAAATTACCCTAATTCATTCAGTATCCGGACTGGACTAAATGGGAAATGTTGACTCTGTAATACCTGGAAGAGGTATATGTTATTATTGAGTGTTAAAATAGCAATGTAAATAGTCAAAAAGAAAAAATTACTTGAGTATCTACATGAAGTTGAGAATAGTAGTAGTGCTTAAACTAGAATATAGTCGCAAATCACTTTAACTGCGCGAGAAAAGCCGTTTGGAGCCGCTAATGGCGTCAAGTGTCTCAGATACCGCGGTTGAGGGTCGTCCGGTGGCTGAAATGTATTGTTTACTGATGTTTCTACCATGTGACGCATAGTGTAAATTGTCATTATCAAGTTTATTTATTCAATTAATTCAGTATTTTTAGTATATATTTATTTATTTATATAATTACCATAAAATAAAAAGTTCATAATGTACTGCAAAAGTTATTTTAATAGTAAATGATATTGACATACTATTAATTTGAAAAAAAAATTAGTTTCTTTATAATAAATACATGAAAATGAAGCAAATGAATTATTCGAATTTTTACATTAATAAGCATATTTTTGATAACAATAAATATTTAGGAGATATCTATTGTCAAATAATTGTTTAGTACTGGATATTCATGCTGTGTTATTTCGGTATAAGTCGGTATAGGAAAGTCGCATGCATAATCTTTAAAAAATTGAACAGCATTAATGTCCAGTACTATACACTTAGCATCATTAACGTCGTCCAGTGTTTTGAAAGATATACATGCAGATGGCCTACACTTTCGTATATCAAACCAGAGAAGAGAGACGCGAATAGAAGTTTATTTCAAATGGGCCGATGTGATCCGAAAATTGAGTATGAGTTCTTATGGAGCCAGGTAGGAGTTTAACACGGTTGGGGTGGCCTGGGGTGATCTCTAAACAGAACACAGCATTGAACTTCTATGCAGGTCTATTTTCTCTGATCAAACTGAAACGGCATTAATGACACTGAGATATGTCTCCATCTATATGATGATTGACAAACGACAGAATTTATCGAGACCAGTACACATCAGATTTCTTTTTTAATTATGAAAATCTTGTTTATCATTTTTAATAAACTTTTAGTTCCTTCTAATTATTTCTCGAACCATTATTTTACAATATTATACCAATGAGAATATAATAGATATCATTCCATCTTTCATAACCATCAATGACGAATGCATATATTAGAAAAAGAAAATAATATTTGGTGATGTTAGAATGAGCTAGCGAATGAGTATTTTCTGAGTCTTCTCACACTCTACACAGCAGTGTCCGCCATCCGTTACATCTATAAATCTAAGATAACAATATTGCCACCCCTACGGGTTTGTAATGAATGTTTGTACAGCAACCATTAGCGTCGACGGGGTGCTACGCTCTACGACACGACAACGCATTTTAGTCTTGGTAAAATCATTTTAGCATATGGGACTACAACTTTTTCAATGTTTTTCTATTATTTTTATCTTTTATTTCTAAAAGCATTTACTGGTTTTTCTTTTCATTATTATGTGAAATTTAGTGCTGGTTCATTGATCACAACAATATAAAATTGTAACAAAATCTCGATTTATTTGTCAAGAACTTGAACTAAAATACATGTCATTACATTTAGTTATACGCATAAGCCAATAAATATTGCGTAAAAAATATTAACGATTTGCGGTGGTTTACCGGTGGCAGGTGGGAAACTGTAGAGTTATACAAGAGCAAGGGAAATAGCATTCGTTCGTGTCGACCGTTTGAAATCGACATGAGCGGACGGTGCAAAATTTATTTATTATTTTTGTCGTGCAATTTTGTATCGTGCCCAACTGCGGTAAAATTAAATTATTATTTTACCGATATAAATCAACTCATGTGTGTATGCGCGCACGCGCATGTGAATGCTTTAAATTCTCTACAAATGAATATTTATATTTTCCATTGAATTACTCTTTCAGAGTAGCATAGCAGTGGGCAACATAATACGCGAGAAATTGAAATATATTCGATGAATTATTTTATCGAGTAACAGCTATACAAATCGATATGATATCTTTTTTACCAATCCTTTTTTGCCATTTTTAAAACTACATATTTTATACTTTTAATTTCTGACTATAAATAAATATCTGAAAGTAAAATCATTGTTGAATCGAAATTATGCTATCTCCATTTTACGATATTTTCATTCTTTTTTGAATCATTAAATTTTTTTGCCTATCCTTCTTTCATATTTCGGTGACATCAATTTATTTAAAATATACAGGGTGACAAATGGCAAGTTAAAAATAAAAATGACCACTCCACCGATTTCATATGTATTTTTGGTAATTCTACAGTTAAACCCTCACACCCACCCTCATTTTCGGCAAAGCGCAGAAAAACCACGATGAATGCAGGTACGAAAAGTCAGAAATTAGACACACATGTGGGATGGCTTAAGTGGTGAATCATCTTAACGCGTAATTAACCTGGAATGTATAATTACCGAATTTTTATTACTTATTTCCTTATACATATCTCAAAATTATAAATTATTACTTTCGGTAACTTTCCATTTGAGACGCTATATATTAATGACCAATACCAACCTAAGAAAAATAGTTTAATATTTTTAATTTTATCAAAAGGTAATTTTAACGTATACTTTTAATAGTTTTTGTACCTAAAGAATAAAATTAGATGTCAAAAATTTCTTAGTGTATTTGTAAAATAGTTGTTGAAAATAGAGATTCACCATATTACAAAAGGTAACCACAGTTTATTAGCCACCAAGTCTGCAGGCTGATACAGCTACGTAATATTCCGTAATAACAATGATTTGGTGTGTGAGGCTGTTCACTACCAGTAGTCTTGCCTCTACCCCTTTTAGTCTCTCTCGTTTTCCGCACGACCATTCACACGTACAACTATCTCACATATCGCGTATCCCGACAAAGCTTTCTATCTCACTTTAGATATTCCAGATACTGAGTGGAAAACTGTCACTGTATGTAGAGGAGTAGAAAAGAGAAAGAGAGTATACATATGAGAGAGTGAAACTAACCCAGTGTGAGTTAAGCGTTTAATAAGCTTAATCACACGACAGATTCATGAGATACAACTTGCTTCGCTTTGCCACCAGCCGCTGGATCATGCCTCCCCTTTATTTCCCTATTCTCTGTCCTCTCCACCATCTGCTGTTACTATTTTACCGATGGCTTTACGAATATGCAAGTCCTTTCGTTATACACCAAGTCTATTACTACACTACGATTAACAAAAACTGTTTATTGCCATTAAACGAATCTATACAAAAGATGTATGTGATTGAATTTATTTTAAAATTCATATTCTTACTCTCTCCTTTTGAAATCAAAGCGTCCAATGACTTTAGTCTTTGGTACGAGTTCCTTTAGTTGTTAGACGTACCTGGATAATGGTCGGGCAACCCAACTCATATAATTTGGCGTAGGATTAAGGGCCATTCCGTCTATAGAATCTTAAAGCAATTGTCTTTATAACGGGATACGCAAAAGCACCCGAAAGCGTCGTCCAGCATCAGCATTCAAATTCTCTCGATCTTGCAACGCGAATAGTTGCCTAACATTGATCAAGTTGGTGCGTTTAACAATAGATAGGATTGTTGGATTCCTTTCTCTAAACTGCCGCAGATTTAAAGCCATCGATATTCAACCACACGACTTTGGAATTTATTCATCTCTCAGTCACAATTGTCTAATGAATGAGATTATTCGATTTTGATCTATTGAGGGCGCTATAAATTTATTCAAATTTACTCAATGTATTATTTGGAGACAGGGGACTGAAATCCTTCTCTCCATAAAAGAAAATAACCCTGTAAGTACAACGCATGCAAGTTCAATGAAATAGCCTTGCTATTTGCAAAGTTTTTTTTTTTAAAAATAAAAGAAATTTAGTCACAAAATAACAATGTCGTGTTCTCAAATAATACCTTATATATAAACTCAGTAGCCTAAATAATATGTTGGTTATAAGTTTATTTTGAGCCCCGTTGTCATTAAATTTATGTTTTATAATTATCTTGCAATTAGAAACAATAATAAAAATTCACTGCTGTTTCGTTTGAGCAATATTTCACAGCAATTTGATAGTCATACTCTTTTTCTGTCCTCGGCACATGCATATTTAATAAGTTCGCGAAGGCCTCGGGCATGTAATAGGTAAAAAGACAACTTCTATAGACTGACTTATTCTTATCCGGAAATTACTCAAGTTTTCTTCGAGTAAGAAGTCAACTTTTCATCCACCAAAACCCAAGATGAACCTTTTTTCTTGGTATATTTGTACCGACAATTGAAACCGAACTTACGGACGCGCCTCGTTACGAAATATTCTCTTTGTGCTAGCTTCTTCGGTGTCGCTCATGAACCGAAAACAAATTTTCTTGTGCTTAACAGAGAGTGCGTCGTCTGCAAGACGCGAATTTTCACTCAAACTTTATTTAAACTTTCATCGTTTCAGTTTAAAAAGTATGTTATTTAAATTGAATAGTGGGCTCGCGACGAAAAATATAATACAAAAATAATATATAATTGTAACAAAGAAAAAATTAATTGATAAAATTGAATATACACTGATAGAAGAATATATTTGAGGGGACTAAATGAATTCATTAAAATTATTTTTCGGCATTTATTTAATACAAATAAAGATTTATTTGTAGGTAATTAATCTTCTCTGCTTAGATGTCTGATATTATTATATTTATAAAACCATTAAAAATTCACACGAAATTAAATGATTATAATGTAATTGCTCGTTGAGCTATTGTTTTAAAAGAAAATATTAATTTTAATCATTACGAAACCGTTATTTTTTATTTAAAAATTTTCACTAAATAAAAGTTATTTCATAATATAACCTAACATTTGATTATGCTTTACCGTCATTCTACCTTACTATCGAGCCCAATCATAGTATTTAGAGGAGAAATAAATATTTGGTAGCAGCTAAGAAATCATTCATTGAGCCAAATAAATTTACTCTAATAAATAATTTCTTAACTGTTAAAAAATGTTCATTCGATTTCTTTTTCAAATAACATATTTATTAGCTGCTAATAAGTTATGTTACATAGAAAGAAATACTTCTATCAGTGTATGGAAATACTCACAGAATAATTTGTTTAGAATAAAAAAGAAAAAATGAATAAAAAGTGTAATTATTTATTTATCCATTAATTTTTTTTTTTTACCATCATTAGCAATAGCATCTGTTTAAACAACCAAACAACAATTTTTTATCTGTTGTAAAAAAACAACAGAATTAATAAGAAGAATTAAATCAAGAACTAGTTTTAAATAGCACACAGAAAAAATTGACTATGAATAAACAATATCTTTTTTAATTTATGAAATAAAAATTTTGATTGAAACATACTGTCGAAGATAGTGGTGAGAAATTTTTAATCTCCTTCATTATAAGAATAAAATCTTATTGACTATTTGGAACAAATGTTAACTTAACAAATCATCAGGATATATAAATAGTGAATTTATATTTCATAACGCAATGTGTTTATTATATAACGAGGTCAAAATCAACTACCACTCAGTGGACGGCTGAAGCCAATACTTGTGGGTAGTAAGAGTGGAGGGTAAGAAGAGGGGTAAACGCAATGGAGAGTGAGAGGGTTACACGTAACGGCCGAGCAGCATTGATACGGCCGGATCACAGCCACCGGACCAATGTATTTTACTGCCTGAGGCTTAGCGCTATCGAGGCACGCAGTCACCCGCCATCACTCTGTGCTCTGTATGTAGTGACGGTAATAGTCACTATATCATTGGCTCTTCGTAATACCCTGGTCTACCCTCTCCCCCTTGCCTCCTCTTTGTAATGTTCGAAATGAAAATGAATGTATTTCGGATAGCGATAAATACTTGCCGATCCCACGAACACTACCGACCCTCTTTCGTACGAAATAAACAGGTGATTGTAATAGCTAGATCACTCTTTTTCCTTATCATGTCACACATGAGTAATCTATTATTTGTATTATCTATATTTATTATTAACAACTTATAGTATTGATCTCCATAGAAATCTTATAAAAGATTAACTTACATAAGCAGCCTATTTCAATTGATAATTTATATCCTTTATAAATCAAACTGTCATGATTTTTCATGAATAATATGATTTGTTTTTGGATCATTAAAAAAATTTCAATTATGCCAAGTAGATATTTAGAAGCATTATTTTCATATTTATAGATCTTTGAATATATCAGAATAAAAATAAAATGCTGACAATGAATTTTCTGTCAACTTTAGTGCATAAGAAACAAAGTTTTGAATAATCAATGTAAAAAAATGAAGTAAAATTCATCCAATGTTGGTAGAAATTTCGAGAATGTTTTTACATGAGGTGATGTAACTGGGTTAGTCTGAATGATTCACGGAAGAATGATTTAAAGTACGATTACAAGAAAACGTCGTTTACGTACATCTCGTGTCTGATCTTCTTGCTCGGTTCGCTCGTGGCCAAAGCTTGTGTTTCTCTTTTCTTAGCTCACGGCATGCTATTCTTCTCTCTTGTCGTCCTCGAGATGTCGCGGTCCTAATTTATGTGCGCGGGCTACTTCCCGTTTGCGGAGAACGCTCGTGCCCATCCTAGCAGACAGCCTGGACGGAGCAAGGGTGAAGGTACACCCCTGGAAGATATCTATGTATCCGTCGCAGCGTCACGACGTCTCACTAAATCTGGTGCTACGTGTCTGAGTACCACGCCACCACCGGGTAAATCAACCCGAGTTAACTCTGTCTCATCCGACACGCCGTTTCCAGCTCCCCACTGCTGACAAGGACATCTATGCTGGAGCAAGCAAAAGAAAAAGACAATTTCCGCGAGAGCTTTCTCCCTTGAGAATTGTGAAGGATTTCTTCCGTGGGAGTACTGAATGGATAACACATTGAACACACGTTCTTTTGCATTTGTTTGTATTTCACTTCTAAAATAAATTCATACTATAAATTACGTCAAATTGATTATATTTTTATTTGATACATATTTAAAAACTCAATGATGTTTTAAATTTATTGTAAAATGATGGAATGAAGAGAGATCTTTTGAAGTAAAAAGTTAATTAAAAATGGCAGGAAGGTTTTTATAATTAAGAAAGACATCTGATGTGACCTAGTCTCAGTCGTAAACTAAACATAAGGAACTCGGTCAGGCGAAGCTAACAACAAATTCTGTCATTTGCAGATATAGATGGAGATATGTACTCAGCGTTATTAATTACCAGACATTAATGTTACTCCATTTTTTGAAGTTTATACATACGATTACCCTCTTATACCAAAATAATACAGCATCAATGTCCGGTACATGGAGAGAATTTTTTCACTGAATCTAAGTGCAAAAAGTGACAAGTGCACGTTTCGAAATTTTTAAGTAAAAATATTTCTATTTGATAGTAAATTTTGAGTTCTTGTAAGTAAACTTGTGACTTAAAGGGTGTCTTAGTAAAAGAATTACTTACGACAACCCAAAATTCACTGTTGAACAGAAATATTTTTACTTCTAGATTTCAAAACGTGGGCTTGTCATTTTTGCACTTACATTTAGTGAAAAAATTCTCTCCGTATACTGTATTGCAAATCCAAGTGTCATATTCTTGTAGAAACTTACAAGACACTAAGTCTGTTCAATGTTAAATGCCATAAACAAACTATAGATTTGTGCAGTGCAAAAAATGATTTTACAATAATATTAATAATTAAACATTCAAGGAGTAAGTGCGAAAAATAAAAAATAAGATAGAGGTACATTTCATGATGAATAAACATTTTATTAAAATGTATTCTTTGGAAATTATAAATATATTATTGGTTAAAAAATTAACAATAAATAATTTAAAAAGTATTTCTTTACTTATTTGGTCAAGAAAACACTCGTAAATATGGTGAACGTTCCACGGATGTCTCAAGGGATGCGAGAATCGAATAGAGACTAAGGCTTTAGATTTCCAGAGTAAGTAGATTGATCTACCGTCGCATTACTTCTGGTTAACCTCGAAACAGTGTGATGTTAGTCTTCATTCCTTTCTTCCTCTCGTATAACGTCCAAAGCAACGACTTCTCACTTGATTGCGTCTAGTTAGAGACCAACCAGTCCCATCACTCGCCTGTTGTCCTAGCTTCACCACTACTATTTGTCTTTTTATTGGAACACTTTGAATAGAAATTTCTCATCAATTTGTCTTATCTACACGAATAGACATTTTTTTTTATCAAAGCTTAATGAAGCTGTGTCGAGTTGTTTTGATTTTTTTGTCACTCCATCAATTAAATAATCGATAACTTGTCTATATGTTGGAGGCAATATGTCAAAGATGAGTTTCAAAGCTAAATAAATGATGAATGAAATAACAATAGTTGTATTACTTTCTTATTAAATGATTAAAAATATTTAATAGCTATGTTTGAAAATATCAGGGTGTTATAGTAAATATGTTGGCAATGTACTTGGAATTCGATCGTAATTTCAACCACAGCCCACTGTAGCTGTTAATCCATTCATACGTTCTCGAAGCTAGCTCTCCATCGGTGTGCGATGTACACAGTGACTGGATATATCGGCCGGTATTTCAGCCGCCATGCGGAGGTAATGGATTCAGAAACGTGGCGGACACCGCGCCCCGTGTTAATAACAATCCATACTTATTGCCTGCATATTTTACTGATCCCCGTGCCTGCCGCTTGCTACTGACTATATTACAACATATGGAGAGCATAAACTTTTATAGCTACCCTTCTGCCGACACCCCTTTTTCTACACTCTACTCTCTGAATCTACTCTCTCTCTTTTTTTCTCTACTTTCACTAATTACGCGAGCACACCGAAGAGCCCCAGTTAAATAACCCCACTTGAATTGTAGATAGTTGGTGGGAATGACTGTATCTAATGGCGTGAATGGTTTGTATTATCTTAGATGAGTTTAGGTCTGAAAAATTCTGATTACTTTAGTTGGTTTTAGAAATAGTTGATATATATTATTACACCCTAACTAGCCTACATTGATTAAGTATTGAAATTACACTGACATTATTATTCTTCTTCGTCTCAAGACTTAGAACTACTGTCTTATCTATTTTTCTCAGGCTTGGTAATATTTTTGCGGAGATCTACTTTTGTATTTCAATCATTTTAGTTAATTAATAGAAAGCCTTTACAGAAGTTAAATCAGAAATTTGGAGACTTTTTTCGATTTATTGTAAAAGATAAGAATTAAAATATTGTTCATAAGTCAAGAACACTGCAAATCTCAAGATTTCATTAATGTATTGAAATAACACACATAAAGTGTATTCAATGTAAAATTCCCATAAACAAACTATACATGATTTGTAGAAATTTTTTATACATTTCGAGTTTGTGAAAAATGTATAGTTTATTTACGGCATTTAACATTAAAGAGACTTAACGTTTTAAAAGTGTCTACAAGAATAACACACTTGAATTTGCAATGTAACGATTAATTACAAATAAAAGTAATTGAGATAAAAAATTATTGTAAATTATAATAATCTTTAGTGTAATAAAATTGAGTGAGATGATAAATATGTGACTATTCAAATAAATGTGTGTGTGTGTCAAAATTGAAAAAAATTGTAAAGAATTGAAAAAATTTCTTAAAGCCATACACTGAGATACTGGAGCTGCAGTATGTTGTAAAAATAAAATTGTTTGAAGATGGTGAAGCATCGAAAACATGTTGTCGTTGAGTTTGTGATCGTACATCATTGAGAGCTCGTCCTTCTTTTGATTATGGCGCCATAGATACTCGAAGGCTAAAAAAGAAAGAGATAAAAAAAAGTATGGGTCGAGGTCGTGGAAGGACAAAGTGAAGGTACACAGAGGAAAATGGCTCCTCACCAACTGACTAGGCAATGAAATCTGTCACCGAATGATGAACATTCGGAACGTAAACCTGACGAGTGACTCTGGCGATGTCTTCGACTACAACCACGCTACTGCAGACTCGTATATCACTTTTATTACCACGTAGAATCATGTTTGTGATTCGTTTTAGTGAAGACTAAGATTTTTTTTTTCTACATTTATTTATTGTTGCAATGACGATTTTTTATTTTGAAAATTATATCAACATATTATAATTAATAATTTATTTCAAAATAAAAATAAATTAAACTAAAAACTTAGGCAATAACGTTGCAAAATGGCGACTAATTATAAACATTAAAGACATATCAACATAAAAACTTTAATAATGATGATAACAATCAATAACTGAGTTATAGTCTGATCGGACTATCTTAATCAAGGGATGATGCTTGTGCATAACTGTCTACTCAGGTAATAATTATAAGTTACAAACTTGCCAGGATAGCATTTTGCAGCAGCCTGGGTCATATACAAGAGTACAGTTGTGTCATGGTTCGGTTTATAGTGGGTTTCGGCTCGGCGAGCGGACACTATCATATTACAGTGTTGCATTAAATCTGCAGCAAGTATCGGCAGTGGCACCGTCCTTTGGGCAACCGACAACAACAGGAGAAAGCATCCCTCCTTGAATCTTCTCACTATGCTATGAAACACTAGAGTGTTCAACTAACCTACATGCTTTCAAAATATATTGTCGATATATAACACATAATACAGCAAGCAGAGGGAAAGACTTGGCTCGTGCTCGAGACCAATAAGTCGTGAGAAGGATAGTGGTTGTTCTATCGAGTCTATAAGAGCTGCAAGTAGTCTATCGTTTCTCTACAACTTCATCCGTTAATATATATATAAAGCACAGTATACATGCATACAACATGTGTATGTATAGGTTAAAGATAGTGTGAAAGGGTGGTTTGAGAATATAGAAACAGGAAGAGGAACAGAGAGAAAAGCATTGCTGGGGCAGCAAAGTGTCCCTGAGGCCCAAACTATACTAACACATGTGCAGCTGCTGTTTCTGCATGATTCTCGTGAACATATATTTTCGACGTTGCACTTAATGCTCGCTTGCAAAATGAGTCGAGCGGGAAAGGGAGGAAGAGAGTGCAACAAGATAGGAGAAAAGGGATGACCAAGGCATAGAGAACCAGTCCCACATGGAGTATCCCCAGATAACTGGTATCGTAACAGTGTATCGTTTTCATACGTACTACAGAAAAGAGAACATAAGGGAGAAAGAGAGAGAGAGAGAGAGGACGAAGTGGATATGTGTAAAGGCTAGCTAGACATATCTTGGTTGGTAATATTACATTTCACTTGTGTCTTACTAAGTAGTGTCTTTTAGTTTATAGAGAGAATTGTATCTAGACTACTATTTAAGGAATTTTTTTTTATTCATAAATTTGGATAATATTGTGAAATGAATAATAAATAAAACGAATCTTTTAACACACTATGGATACACAAGTATTATTGGTTTTGAGGTGGTCGACAAAAGTTTACTATTTATGATATTTGACAAGCAAACATTGTCTTGGCCTCGGTCGCCTAGTCTTCTCGTTGGTAAAACGATAAATCGAGACTCAATTGCCGTAGCGAATATCGGTTTCGGGTAACTTGGCGTCGAATCACCGACCAAATTAAACGAAGCGAAAGAAGTAAAAGATTGTTGTTGGTCGATTGTCGTCGTCGTTATGTGCGTAGTATAATTCCAGGTATAAGAGAAAATGTATTTCGTAAAAAAGTGTAATGAGAGGTAATTATAAAAGACGAAAACAAATAAATACAGTCTGAAACATGAAGATATGTCAAAATTTGGAATTTACAGAAGCGGATCTATTGCAGCAACTTCCCACTGAAAAGTTGAAAATGTTTTTGACTTTTCAATAATACTGAAATGAGTGTATCAATTTAACAATTAATTATTGGTAGCACTTCAGAAAACAGCTAGCATAGTTAAACATTATGCGTTCCATATCTTACCGTACTATCTAATCCCCTTTCTACTCTAGAGCTTCACGCTACTGCAGTAATCTCGTTTAATTGCTAGCTGTAGACGCGAGAGTCCCGTTCAATTAGTTTTTCAAATAAACATTAGTTTCCTTAACACGCGGCGCCATAACGTGAAAGAGGAGAACGAGGCGAAGGGAAGTAGCAAGAGGCAGAGGATAGATCGAGTGTGGGGGTACGAGAGGCTCAACTAGCAGTCGACGGGATGGTCGACAATAGTAGGTGGTTAAGGGGAAGTAGAATCGAGTAGTGGTGCTTTTGGAGGTGGAGGAATATGGTAGAGTAGTGGTGCTGTCGCGACCGCGGGGTGTAAGTAATTAACGACACATTTATATGATATCGTCCAGAAGCGGAGCGAGAGCCTGTAGGATCTCGTCTGCATGAAGTGGCTTTCTAATGGGAAGCTATGTGCTTGTCGATATATACATACCCAATTCCCATCTCTTTGGCCGACCAATTTCCTACCAATACTACTAACTGTCGGCCATATAAGTACATGAGTACCACTAGCGCACATCTGTCTACATGAATTTAGTCTACTTTTCAACTACTATTTTTGTAGACTATTTATCATCAATATGTCAAATACATGCAATCGAGATTTTATATAGACAGATTGTTTGACAATTATTCTGTTGAGTTAGCTCTGGTCGTGTTGTACGTGGATATGTCAATGGAAGGTATAGAGAAACTACGTCCCAGGGACCTGGAATGCTGAACTCGTCGTTAATATCGCGACGATAGATCAGCGACTGGTTTAATGTGACTTTTGCCTCGCGGAAAACGCAAGCACCAGCCGGCTGGCTATGGTGATGTGGATTATTCACTAATATGATTTACGACATATTACCCACCAACCGGCAACTCACAATGCACATAATGTGAGGCATAATTTATTAATTTTACTAATGGCCACTGCCCATAATTATTGATTTCAGGCCGCACCTCGTTTGGACATCCCGCTACTGATTTATCTTGGTCGTTATCGGCCCGTTAAATCGTGCACATGAGACTCGTCGGGTCTCTACACCTAATACCGTGTATTCTTTTGTTTTCATCTCTACAACCAGCCAATATCACATATACCATTTTAATTGCCTAACGTATACAGTTGGACTAATTTTGCTCCAGTGTCATCTAATGATTCAGTGAGGATTAAAGCTCTCTTGGAGAACATCGTTGGGATATTATCAATGTCACCTTCTTGTTCTAACGACCACATCGACACGATATTAAAACATTAAAATAATTTATTGTTGAGATTGGGATGACATTATAGGGTAAGGAACAACCACCGTAGCTTTTCATACACACACATACCACCACTGTCTATCTCGCTCAAGGATTCTACTGCTTTTTGTTCTTATCTACACCTCTATCATTGCGGTGGTTAAATGATACCGATATTATAATATTTATTACACATATTGTACAAATAAAAAAATATTATTAATAGAGTTACAATTACACGTAATTATCACAGGAACACTCTATCACACAACGTACTTCCGTCTAATGCGGATGATGTAATGTCTATATGTCTTGTAATTTCTTTAAATAAATTATTGAATATACTTTAAAGAGAGACGACATTCTTTTTAAAAATCAATCACAGCTTATTTCATCTTCAGAATTTTAAAAATGAAAACAACATACATAAAGGTAAATTTGTTCTTTAAAAAATATGCATACGGATTGACAGAAGAACTGCATAAATTGAATCAAACCAAAAAGATAAAAATTTTTTTATACAAACTGTTGTTTAACATCAGTTGTATGCGACGGATAGAATTCCTTCGCCGACCTCGTAACATTAACGTCACTCGGTGTTTCTCCTGGAGTAACAATTATGCATGGTCGGAAACAACATTTACTTAAGTCATGTTGTACGAATCTCCGCGTATTATGGACCTGACACATATCACCTCAGAACTCGTCCCAAGGTACCATGCTATTTCTTAAAGATGGTAGTTGACATTAACTTAAAGTTCCATCATAATTAGTTTGTTGATATCAAATATAGACTCAGTACCTTTTTATAAATTCCAATCTCCCTAAATGCGATAACAGTTTTCTCTAATAAGTGTGGCATGATAATTATAATAATAAAGTCTAAATAATGATGCAAAAAAGGTTGCAGACATGGTGAATAGAATAGAAACTGCATCAAAATGAAGCTACGAATGCAATGAGTAAAAAGGCTAAAAGAGTTATATGTATAATATGTATGTGTATGTGGGAGTAGTAAGAGAGAAATACTTATTATATATGTATGCGCGCTTTCTCGCGTAGACCTCTTAATTTACGATCGTCTGGAACTTGAGTCTTTGGGCGCCGTCTTCCGGCACTCTTACATAAAAATCAGGAAACTCTGCGAGTAGACCACCACAAATCATCGTCTGTCATCCAGGCTACGAATGGCTTGAGAATAGTGTGGTACACCTATAGTTCAGCGACGAGAATGCTCGACGAATCTACATCATTCTGTCGACCCAATGGACCGAAAGATGCCTCGGTCATTTGGTCGGGGTATACTTTTTCAGCTGCTGCCACTGCTAGCGACGGCACGTCAAAGATTGCTCGAGTGCACCCCTCCCTCCTTCTGAGTTTTACTTCTTGCTGCGCATCTCCCGAGAACACTCTGTTGAAAAACAAGACGATATCCTAGAGTTGGTCTCAAGCTTTAGCATTTGAAATTCCAAAAGTTTTCTGATAACGTCCCTACCGCTCGCTCAAGTGCGTATAACCACGTTGACGACATCTAAGAAACTCTTTTTCTTCTTTTTTTTCGTCCTCGTCTCTCCTTCATTCTACGAGTAGAATATTTTCGATTGTTTGTATTCTATTGTCAACTTTTCTATCTCTTTCTCTATTTCTGACCCTTTCATTCTGTTCCAATCTTTTCCTTATCGTTTTCAAATATTCTATAATGTTGTTGACTTGAGCTTCGCTTCAGACTTTTGTCATTCATTTTATACATCTTATTCAATTATGCTGCTTAAGAATAATAATAATAACAACAACAACAACAACAACAGCAACAAAAACCTGTATATACCTAGATATAAATAAAGATATATAGCCATTGCTCTTTGATACTTTTCAAATAAAGAAAGAAATTGAAATTTTCGAGCTTTATAAGTTTATTTCTGCAATTACATTGTCTCATTTTATCTTTCTTCATTTTCTCTTGCTCTCTTTGAGAATACTTAGAGTTCAATTAGTAAATTAAAGTCTTAAGAGTTATTTCATTTAATAATTAGAATTTCTATAAGCTATTATTCATAAATTTTTCATTTAATATAATTCTAATAAGTAAATTATAAAAATATATTACATCATCTAAAGATGTATAAATTAATTAATTATAATAATAATATCATTTTTAATACATGCTAAATAATTATACACTAAGCGTCATTAGCAGCGTCTTAATTTATGTAGGAAAGAATAAAAAAATCGCATGTATAACCTACAAAAAATTAGACGCCATTAATGACGCTGAGTGCGTGTCTCCATCTACAGGATGATTGACAAACAACATTTGTTGTTGTTAACAACGTTTGATCAAGTTTATGCTTAATTTGCTGCGCATCCAAGATTCCATTAACGTGTTAAAATAACACGCATAAAGTGTGTTCAATGTAAAAAGTCCATAAACAAACTGTACATGATTTGTAGGAATTTTTTATACATTTCGAGTCTGTGAAAAATCTATAGTTTGTTTGAGGCATTTAACATTAAAGAGACTTAGCGTGTTAAAAGTGTCTATAGAAGAAACACATTTGGGTTTTCAGTGTAATTCTTTGCTGTTATTTCAATAAACTTTGAATTTCTTTCAATTATTTCTCGTGCTATTTTTTTTCAATATCATCATCAGTAATAATTGCGATGATTGTTAATAGATCGGGCTTTTAAAGAAAAATAATAAGTACAACTACAACAATACAACAATTGTTAGTATTTGTATTAGAAGGATAAATGGAAGGTTAGCACTAAAGGAGTAGAAAAAGAAGAACGACAGAAGACGAAACGACCGAGAATAGTGAGCGTGCAAGTTTCCTCCTCGAATTAACCGGCCGGGAGGAGATGCCACGTAAAGCCAGATTATCATAATCTCACTGGGACCTGACTGCGGCAGCATTAACCAAGAGATGCGTCCTATTGTTTCTCCTTGTTCTTGTGTAGAGAGTACGCTTGGGTTATTGGAGTTTGGTTGCAAACTTTTCGATGTATATCCACTTTGTTTGCGTGATATAGGTTGCATACAAGAAAGAAACGGATTAACAATGACTTTATTTGTTTTCGCAGTGAAAAAATTTCCAACGACCACCGGAACGTGAAATTTTCCATTTCTTTTTATTATTTTAAAATTTTCTTTTTTTTTTACCACTGCAACTGCTACTCGATCTCTTTTCCTCCTACATCTTTTTCTCCTTTTGCTCTTCTTATTCTTTTCCCCTAGATCTTTTTGACTCTTTTGGCCTCTCTATCTCTCTCCTTCTTTCTCTTTTGCTGTCTCTATGCTTCATAGGCGTTTCCCATCGCGACTTAATCCCACGGTATTTATTCGCATAATAATACTACCGTCGGAGCGTTTTCAAGAATTATGGCTGTCCTTGCCTCCCACGATAAATGAGTCCAGAGGATTAGCTAAACAGTGGCTCAAAAATGTTATTATATAGCAACATAAATATTCATGAACAACTATACGACCGCTTTAACGTTCATCTACCTCATCGCGTTGTACTCAGTACTCTTTAGTTTTTAAGTGTATCATTCTACATGTCACACTTGCTATCATTGAAAACCATTTTTTTATTAGTTATCATTATCTATTTTATCACAAATTATTTACTGGTTAAAGATGTGTTTATTTCTTGTGTTTAATATATAATTGATATTTCATCATGGGTTTTCTATTAACTAAATAACTAATTTTCTGTCAAGAAAACCGGAAGTAATAATTAGGTCGAAAGTAATCGGACAGCAGTGAGAATAACTCCTGGCTGCAAGTTGATTTTGTCGTCTGTGTAGAACAGTGCCAGGCCGATTGCTCTAATAAATCTCGTACTAAAGAGATGGATAGCCAATAAGGATGAGCAAGGAAGAGGAGTGTCAGCAATTAACAATCGTACGGATGATTACAAATCAAAGTTTTTTATTTTAAATACTGTATACTTTAATTTTTATCCATTTTCAATATTAATGAGCAACTTTAATTATTTCTTCATCCAATTACACCTGATGGAGAGTTAGAATATATTTTTGTCTGCACATTGATCTATTTACTAGACATATAGGAATTAATTTAAGTTTACATGCAAGATAGTTGGGTGATATGTGATTAGACTTTATAAAAAAGCAATAAAAAATAGAGAAGTGGATACTAGTATGAGAGGATTTTTGATAAAATGATAAGACGAGGTTAAAGTCGTATTTGGCGAGCAGGTTATAGGTTAAACGGTGAACTAGGGGGTGCAACAGGTCGCGTGAACTTGGGTGAATTTTCTGTTTCAGGGCGCGCTTGTCTGGTCCTCCCCACTGGCGCCTGTAGCACCCTTTCACTACGCCATCATTAGTCAATGTCGACGCGAGTAGTATAGGGTACATGGAGTTTTGCGGAATGCAACGCATACACTGCTGTCTGCCCCAATGAGCTCTTATACTCCTGTAAAAATCATTGCTCGTGTTGAATACTGTCCAAAAAAAATACTGAGACCAATTTATCCAATGGTTCGAGTATTTTTTGTTGAATTAAATGCATGAATGTTTACTGATTATTTCTTTGGAATTATTCTGATTGTTATTAAGCAATTAATAAAAAGTACCAAAACTTTTTCAATGGGTTTTAGTTTTTTAACTTTCTAGTGGGAAGTTATTGCAATAAGTTCGATTTGGCGAATTCCAAATTTTGACACATCTTCATGTTTCAAGGCTTCTAGTGTTGAATAATATGGTTCCTAAAGGAATGTCTGTGTGTGTAGGTATGTATGTAAGAGGGTAATTATATAGCTACACTCCGTCATCCCCTATTTCAATGGGAACGACATATATTGTCAAGATTACTTAAATTTAGGCCGTTAGAGGGCGCGGAAAGCCACGATAAGTGCAGGTACGGAAAGTAAGAAATAAGACACAAGTGTGAAATTGCTGAAATGGAAAACTGCAAATGGCTGGGTGATTTTTTGTGCAGAATAAAAAAACTAAAAAAAGGCTAATTAAGCGATTTTCATAATTCATGAATTTTTTTTTATCATTAAATGTTTATCTAATTTTTTGTTACTTTTTACTAGAAAGTTACTCGTGTGAACTTCCTGAGTCACACCTAAACCAAATTTTATTTTTGTTCATTTTTATTTTAAAATTAGCAATTCATCGGAAAAATATATCGATTCTGATGGTTTAAATGACGGTGGAATATTGGTATAGTTTGGTTTGTCTTTCGTCTTTCGATGGTATATAGAGAATAGGGAAGTGGCGTATGATCATATATAGTAGGGTTTGAAACGACGATAGGAAGGGTTAGTACCACAGAATTCAGCGAGCCCTTGGCAGGCTGAAGAACAAAGCTTGATTTATTGTAATGAGTTTGCAGGAGTTAAGAGGCGGCTGGTTCACTCTCTTTCATCCCTTGTGCAGTTTCTATACTCTTCATCCTTCTATACTCTCACATTCGTTCATTCTATAGGTCGATATTCGGACTAGTGTGGTTTGATGGGGATCCCTTGGATCAACCCCTGTCATAAACCCTTCTTAGTGGTGGTCTACAGCCTCTCATATTCCCTTTCCTCATCTTGTGAAATATGCATGAAGTAGACTGCATACCGATTGCGTCATTTGTATCATTGGTATATAAACTTACACGCCTTTTGCATTCGAGTGTATACAATGATAAATATAAACCTGAAGAACAATAATTCACCGAGTGGTGTGGTGTGAAAAGAAAATATTGGAGAATAAAAATAATCGGAAAATGGGTTCCATAAAAGCACCACGCCGATTGGACGAGGTATTCTCATCGAAACATATCGATTCTCTGCCGAAAATGTTGAATTCATTGGGAATTGACGGGGGAGCCATAACTCTCATCTCACTCTGACATTAATGCCTCCCCTACTTCGTGCCTCGCAGATAGGCAGGGGGTTAAGCTTCACTGCGACATATTTATGGTGAGGGCGAGATGGTATCGTGCAAGCTCGCCTGCTCTCTCGAGCACACCCTTTCTACAATCTACTTCGCAATTATCAGTCTTGACGTTAATATTTGACCCACGGCCATCGCCACTGCTCAACTCGCTGTAATATCACTTAAATTTCAAAAACCATTGTAAAGAACAAAAAAGATCAGTTACACAATTATACACAAACGTATTGAAAGTCAAACAAAGTACTTGAAAACATCATAATTCTTTTATCAAAGAATTTTAAATCAATGCTACGACCACAGAGTCCAAGTCTGTTGCAGCAACAGAATCAACCTTTTATCTGATAGATAAATTTTGTAAGATTGAGTCTACAGTGGGTTATATGATATGCGTAGATAAATAAAAGGTATCATAGATTTTCAGCGTAACCCGCAGGATCAAGCCTTAGATTTGCGTCCACCAGATTACCAAGGGTAAAATGGGACAATGGGCGTTAGTCTGGTCGACGGGGTATAAATAAGGATCCCCAGGAAGCTTCTAGGGGCTAGTTTCAGCGAGAGGAGCTCGCGGCTTGGCGGTATAACGCGGACCTAGAGTTGGAGTAGTGCTGAGACTGGTCGACCGTCTATCTTAGCCGTCGCCGTGGCGGTCCTTATCTGCGCTCACAGTTCCACTAGTAGACGTCCGGTGATCTAGAGCACTTTTCCACCTATTTCTCTCATCCTCTCTTGCTTTTACCACTGCTAGCTTCTCCTCCATTCCTACCTTAATTATTCCTATCAGCCAAGATTTCTAGACGTCATGAAAATAAAATCTTTGCTGTCTCTACAGATATACTTTGCTGGGTAAAATCATTCACCAATTATAAAAATCCAATTGCACATTTATTTTTTTAATAAATATATCAAATTTCATGATGTTTCTGAAACTGTCAATTTTTTGTTTGTTTTAATGTATGAGATCTGTTGATGGAACGTGTGATAGTTGACGATGACGAAGAGATAGGGTCACTACTACTGCAAAAAGAAGAGGACAATAAACGTGTCTGGGAAGTCAAGTGGCAGACGCCAACCTCTTTTCACCACATCGTTTTAGCTCTATTTCTATATCCTTCTCCTTTTCTTTGCTGGACAATCTCGGGAATCAATATAGCACCCAGACAACCATTTGTGAGTATTTACTATCCTATATATATATATATTTCTATCTATCTACTTACTAAATATAAATATATATAACAATTAACACTATATGTAGAGCCTCTCATGTTGCTTCTACTTCTCTAGAGCCATGTAATTAAACCCATTTCTAATATACCATCCAGACTATTGTTAGTATCATTATACTTTTACAGCCATTGGCAGAAAGCTCGTTTAAAGAACCTGTACCATAGGTATACTTCAAGCGTATACATACTGCAAATCAGCACCAAAAAAGCCATTTTAAAAAATAAATGAGTCCATGAAAAATGAATAAATAGTCTTCGACACCTGGTAGGTAAAAAGGGTGACCAAGCTCGTAGAGTCTTGGCAAGTCTTTTGGGTACAGTAACAGAGTCTTGTCACACAGTTGTTTGTGCATAACAAATCAACAGTAGCACATGCCTAGATCTGAACAGGAAACTTCATGAAAGCTTAAATTGACTGGCACTATCCACCCACGTACTTATCGAAGTTCCTCTGTTCACCTCTACCATATTCAAGTCGCTTTACTCGTAGGTCCCGTGTGGTATTTGTTGGAAAGAACTACCTCGGCTTTCTAAATTTTAGAGTCACTGTCTCGGTAGAATTATGCAAGAAGAGGCCGTTGAAACGAGCCGCGATAGTAACGACTAAGGTCTCGAGAGATAGTACTGGCAAGAGTAGTTTTGTGTAAAGAGGATAGACTTTGCTGCACTTGATACTGTACGATGAGAGAGCATCTATGCTTTTCGCTAGACGACTAAATGACTCTGCTAGTGTAACTACAAGGTTGTACAGATACAACAGACAATTGAACTCCTTTCGTTTATGTAGTTTCTAATTAAACAGTCGAGATATTTCTACTACTACGTTTCATTAATGTTGTCTGAAAGGATTATTATTTTAATGTATAATTAAATTTCAATCTTACCTGAATTATCAATATTTCATATATCATATCACTTGGAATTTTTTTCTACTAAATTATTCATTTATTAAATATTATACAAATAAATAATTGACTATAATAATCATCCAAAACACTTAGCGAGCTCCCAAAAAAATGTGACTTTTTTTATATATTGGCAATTTTGAGGGTGAAATAAATTTTTTGAACATTTTTTTATGAATATTTTTATTTAGTTTAGATTCTAAAGTTTCTAAAACGTCCCTAAAAACAGTTATTGGACCGTCCGTTCATAAGTTATCAGGGTTCAAAGTCAAGGGGATGATTATTCGTAATTTGTATCCAGTTTTACCCCCATTTGAGGGTGTTAAAGTGAATTTTTCCGGGCTGTGCCCCGATTCCGCATTTCTACGCATCAAGACGAAGAGAATGAGCCCTCGATCATCAAAATCGAAGAACTTTTATTTTTTGGCTGAAAAAAATGGAAAGAGGTACCACTTGCCATTTTTTGGGGATGAAAAATAAAAGTTGTCCGATTTTCAAGTTTGACCACTCATTCTCTTCGTCTCAATGCCTAGAAATGCGGAATCAGGTCAAACATATGAATAATCAACTATTTCACTCCTAAAATGGGGTAAAACGGGAACTTACTTTAATTTTTGCATTAATTATGATCCAAAAATGATTTTAACTAGTGCAATAAAAAGATTTCGTTTTCACAAATCCATTGATATGATAGAGAGGAAAAATTTTTTTATACAAGCCATGTTATGTTTATTTAATAAAAAATTACTAATAATCTCTTAGATTTATGCGAATTTCATTATTCAAAAATTTAATTATCATATAAACGTTTATGATGTAATTATAAAATTATGAATTGTCAAATTAATATAAAAATGTGAACGAGACAATAGAAAGTTATGAATGTGTGTCTTTTTTTCTTAATTCTCAACAAATTGAGTTCGTAAAACTAACCACGTCCACTAACTCATGAATGATTAATTATTGCAACGAAACAGCACATCAAGCGCGATTTACATCATGAGTTAATGGAAATAACTAAGTATTGTTCGGGTGCATGATTCTAGTGCGGAAACAATCCATTATGAACCGGGATAATTAGCACACGAGTGTTGCGTGTATAATCACTTGAAATAATAATAAATAATTCACCGTTGAAAGCTTTTCTACTAGCAAATGGTATCACTCTGTCATGATAATAGTGGTTTTGTTTAGCATTTACATAGTTGACTTGAAATTATTGATTGTTTGGAGAAAAAAAAAAGAATATCTGATTAAATGACTTGTTATTTAGTAATTAAGAGTAAACTTTCGAGATAACCCGAGAAACATACACGTATAAAAGTATAGTATCTGATAAAAATACCATGTGTATCATTCATGCTTCTTGGAATCGACTAATGAGCACAATTATTTCGCTAAGTTTATCGGTGACTTGAAGAGCATTATTTTACCAAGGATTTTTCACTCACATTAACTTTAGTAGCCAGTGAATAAGAAATTTCATTATGCTCGTAAATTCTGACTGGCTTGAAACGTTAAAGAAATTCAATTCTCAGTCTTGAGTCAATTAATTTGCTTAGGAATGATACCACTTGGGGTGGTGAGGTCTTGCTGCTCTCACCAAGTATTGATTTTAAGTGGACTGTCTGTATCATCAGTCTGACATCTCGTCTTCTTCTGGACAAAAGTTCTTAGGGACAATGCGCAAGCGCTTCTTAATATGTTTCAAATTTACCAACAAATATAAAAAAAAAATTCAACACTTCACCATATTTACTTCTACACTATTACATTCGATATTCAAATAAATATAATTGATTAATTATTAAATCTTTTTTCATCAACTCTATTATGAATTGGATACATTATACGGTGCAGTGATAAGATAAATAATATTATAATGATATGGATGAATGTAAAGAGCAGTAAGATATCCCACGTGGACAGTATAGACATAGACAATGAGTTGAAAAGTTAGTAAAGTAAACAGGAAACCCTTTACCGGTTATGAAGCTCAAGGGTGAAGTCAAGATTGTAATTAGCTCACGCTAAGTTTCGAGGTTTCCCGTGTATTTGCATACAACTCTCCGAAATAACTTGCCACTATACATATATATATATATATATAAATGTAAATGAATATGTAGGTGTATATATGTATACTTTACGTTGCGTATCTAAGGCTCGTCGTTTTACAGTAGATTCAGGAAAATTCTCGGCACGTATCAAAATTTCCTATTGTGTATATCTTGAACGTTAACAACCAACCGTGCGAACGCTTTTCCCATTCGGTTTAACGATGACTCTGTGAATCCGCTAGCTGGCTATTTTATTTTTTATTATTTTTATTTTCGTACTTCTATCTAGTCTTACTCAGATTTACGATGACTGCAGAATAGTTAATTACCTAAAATAATAAAAACAAAGTTAAGTAAAAAAGTGAGTTTATACTCACACCCAGTTTTATTGTGGTGTTATTTTCTTTGGATTTAGCATTAAGACATTGAAAATGTGAGCGACTAGTAGCTGAAAAGGTGGTATTGCGCATTGTGTCCCTACTGTTTAATACATAGCCCTTAAAATGGCCGATTAATTCCAACTACGGGAAGGAAACGACTATAACTCGTCTCCGAGGAAGCATTCTTAATCCGCACACTCTTTATTCTTAGGATTCACCCTCTAACGGTATACTAGTTTCATTCGTTTGTTCTTTTTCTTTAACGATCCTTTAGTTCTCTTTCTCACGAGTCACCTCGATTCATTCGTTTCATTCTGGCGAAAGAAATCTTTTCTCTTTCTCTTAGCCAACTCTGCACGTTCTCGGGGCTCCACGAGGACCCTGCCACTGGCAATACACTTTGTTTCTCTGCCGAAGAGGAAGGCCGCTATTTATGGCAGCCGTGCAGTTCTTATTAGGATTCCATGGAGACGGTTTATCGAAAGAAGAGAGGAATAGGCCAAGTCTCACCCTGTCTCTCTATATTCTTCACTCATTCCTTCTATAATACCTTGCGTTGTTTTATCTCACTTTTATTCTCTTTTACATTTATCTCATTCATTGCACTCATTGCTATTACACTACCATCTCTACTTTTACTACCCTTCCCTCGTGTACTCATTCGCTTCTTACTCATTTTCCGAACAAATATAACAGAATAACTATTATAAAATTATGACATGAGCAATGATTTTCTTAGAACTAAAAATTTATTAAAAATAATATTAATGTTTTTTAATTTTTTGGAGGTTAAACATGTGATTTCCCTATACCTTCCTATCCCAAAATGATACAGCATTGATCCTACACTTTGGTTCTACCATAAAGATAAAGTAGTCTTCTTAATGATCCTAGAAGATACAAACTGCCTAACAATTTTAATACTCTGTTATTTTTAGAATCTTCTAATATTCCGGTATAGTATTGATGAGTATTTAAAAAATTATAATATACCCAAATCAGCGTAAGACTGACAGAAGATTTTCGTATGTGACCTAAGTTTGTTATTTACGTATGTATCTGCTGTTTTTCTCAAGTAGACAGACGCAAGATTTTCAACAGAAAATTTAACGTCAGAAATGAATGACAATCTGACTCAAAAAGGAAGCAGATGGACGTAAGTCTGAAGAAAATTTTGAACTCAGGATTGGTCACTATGTACTATTCTATATGCTATGTGCTAATGTATATGTATATGTATATGCTATGTTATATTATGCTTACAACTATGTAATAATTTCGTATAGCCCAAATAAACCTTATTAGGATCAAGGTGATTAAATAAAAAAATAGACATCATTAATGTTTGATACTATGCCATTATTCTTCAATATATTCGTCGTGCTAATTATTCAATAACAATTGAAGATTAAAAGAGAAAGAAAGCAATCACAATTTAAGAACAATAATTTGAAAGAGAAAAATCAATAGTGCACCGTGTGCAAGGTAAACGGTGAATATGTTACAAAGGAAATAGTCAGAAATGCCCTTGGTTTCTAAAACACGTACAACCATTACAGTAGCCATCCGAGAAAATAGGAGATTCTATCCCAGGATTGTTATCTACACGTGTTGTTTATTGATTGTCTCGCTGTCGCGGAGGCAACCAGCGCGTACACACTGTCGGATTCTGAAGCACGGCTGCTGGTAATTGCTTTCCCACCGACACGAAGAGATACACACTATCCAAATGGACGATGCTAACTTGAATTTCCGAAAATGTTAATACATCCACCAGATACAGCGAAAATACCAATAGACCTGCCGTTAGATAGAGTAATCGTTTCAAGAGTTCTCAGGTGAGTGATAAATTTATATCGATTTTATATTATAAATGTAAACTATAATCTCGAGTATTTGCTATCCAATTTTCTTTTGTGATCTGGTTCAGAAGAAACGCGTGTATCTCTCAAGTACTTTGTTGTTTTTTTCCATCAATTCCTTGGAGAAATCTTCAACGCGTTACATCATCCACGAGCAATGTTGTCGGCGAATTCATTTCATATTGTACCTTGATCGGTGAACGAAAAATGTTCAAGATATATTCACTCTACTTCTTCCAACGATACGTTTTTCTATCTATCTCTCATTATATAGATATATAGAGAAGAAGAGAGAGAAAGATAAAGAGAGATATGAGTAAACATAAGTAAGCTTCTACTTTTCTCTTCATCTTTTGTCTCTTGCAAGTTCCTTAGGGAGCGATTTACGTAGAGTATGTTATGGTCATAAAATTCGTAACAAGTTTGAGCAAAATCTCTTTTGACATGTTGCTAAAGAAAACTGTAATGTGGAAGAAGATAAAAAATATTAGAAAGTGGAATAATTTTGAAGTGATATCGATTATCTGTGATTGTTGAAAAAATCAAATGTGAGAGGTTGAAGGATTAAGCATGCCGGAAGGATTTGTTGTTACGTCGTAATTACTTAATGTCTAGTGGAGCGTCGCAAGTACTCGGTCTTGCGCCTCTCATCCTGAATCACGTGTCGACGCTTTAATCGCTCGAGCGACGCGTCTTAGCTCGATATAGCTCTAAGACGACACGCCATGAGTATTACCTATACGTATGCTGTTAACGGGCTGCCATTTTCGATAAGCGTGTTGCAGCAACGACACTGATCGCGGGCGACGTGTAGGCATGCTGCTCGTAAAGTGTTTAGTTGAGGGGAAGCAGGTGGATGAGTCGGACGAAGAGGCGTGAGAACACGCTCGAGGGGATGAAGTTAAACTACACAAGCTCTGACGGTAATAATTGAGTGCCGTTCTGTCTAGTTAACGCTCTGTTGCTGCTATACTCGTCATGTTATCGACTAAATGACAGTGGTATGTTACAAATCTATCTCACCATTAGAAAATATTCATCCAACAGCTTTTTATTGAATAAAAGAAATGGAAAAAAATGACTAACAAATTATTTGTAGGAAATGTTGGAAGTTGAAGGTTATGGAAATAAAAGCTGAATAATCTTTCAATACAATGAGAAAAAAAATTTATTGTGAACAAGAAATATTCTTTTTTATTAATAAAAACAAAATTTTGGACAAGAGAAAGAGAATATTTTTCTTGTAATTGACTTTGTAATATTTTTAGAGACTTATGATGGCTACTTAAAATAATCAACAAATAATTCATTGAAAGAATACATTTTTATTGTGTTCGACTTTTATTTTTAGGGGAAAGTGACCAAATATGAAATAGTGTTCTTAATATGGAATATCATCACTTGAAATATCCAGAAATTCCATATTTGATCACTTTCTTCAAAATACCTTGAATCTTTATTAAGTTTTATTTCGACTGAATATACAACTTTTACCTCAAAAAATAATATTAAATAAAGTAACTGTGATTTAAATTTGAAGATTGCAATTATTGAAGAATTGGATTACTTTTATCTCGGCAGGCAGCTATGTTGGGCTCTGATAAGATACATTGAGTGTGTATGGAGAGGACTCGATTATTTTGAATATAATTATCTGGGTAATGTTTAATAAAATTGACTTTTTTTTTAAGATTGATGGTGTCTCAGGATATAAGAATTAATCAAATGTCACTTGGATTTAAAGTCATCATAATCTTGAATCATATCAAAATAAATTTCGTTAAATTCAATAAAATATTTTATTGAAAATATTTGCAATTCTGTTTATTGATTAAGTTACCATTTTTTTGTATCGCAAAAATTTTTGCTTAAAACTGCAAATTTACTAAAAAACAAAACGTTGCAGTAATAAACCGTAATAATTGTTTATTAATGTGATGCACTTGACAGACATATTTATAATTAAACTTGTACTTAATTTTTATCCTAATTTTCGATTCATTTAAAAAGTAATTTACATTAAGTAAATAGGTGGTGCGTATTCGAAAAAAAAAGCAGAGAAGATAGCCGATGGCATAGATTTTCGTGAAAAGACAGAGAGAAAGGAGAATACGAAGGGACCCGCATTCTTGAAGATTATCGTGCTCGCCATCAGCGTATCACGGCGTCACAGGACAAGATTTATATGTCGAGTTTATTGTCGCTGAGTCCGCCCTACTGCGTTTCATGGATGTTTTTCGAAGGAGCACTACCGCCTGCTTGATCTATCGCAACACCCCCAGTCCAAGGATCTCTCTCTTCTTTCCCTTTCGACCTACTCTCTTTTTTCCCTAACATAAGTTTGCCAAGCTTCAACAAGAATGCTCTATACAGTAGCAAGTGGATGAAAAAAAAACAAATGTTTAGCTTATAGAAAAAAAAATTCTGTATTTTTAATGGCAAGATTGATTGTTGAGTGAAATTTACAAAAGTGACGATAAATTAGGCAAAATCTGTTAAACGTAAGTTGTGAAAATGTGTGAATAGGATACAGGAATAGTGACTAGAAGGACATACGTGAACACGCGAGTAGAGGAAGATACATTGTAGCCGTATGTTACACGTGTTACCGGCCGCCACGTACGGGTTACGTCCGGCAGTCAATCGCTCTAATACTCGTGCCGCCCTCGGCAACGTGCGGCATTTCAGTTAGTAGGGGTGTGCAATCTGTAGTTGTGCGTCCTGTGTATGCATTGTGGTTCAATTCAGTACATCACCGAGTGATTAGCTCTTCCTCTTTTGTTTATTCCGTTTACTTTCACCTACTTATTTATCCACCTATACTTTTATTGTTTCAACAAATCAACATGTCCCATGTTCATCTATTTAATCATATTAGTTCTGATGGATGCAAGAAAAATTTTTCTCTCATTTTTGTTATCTAAAACAAATTTATAAGTGCTCACTAGCTTTTACTAAGTCTCAGAATGTAATACTATAAGAAAAGAGAATAACATCTTACCTTCCTTGACTGTTGGACACTACTGAGCTGATTATATCAATAAATTAAGCACAATTCTTCCTTCATCCTACTCGACATACATAACATATACTTACTAGACAACAAAGCACTCTGTATTTACCAATGTTTTCATAGACACTTTAATCAGGTGTATTTTTTTATTTCAGCCTAATCCATTGTTTCACTCAACTTCTAGGAATTAGCGGAAGGCATTTTTTAGAACACCTGAAGAAATGTAAAATATATAATCATGTATTGAAAAATAAATATATGTCTCCACTTATGTATTAATTGACAAACGATTGAATTTGTTGTTAGCAATACTTGACTGATTTGTTTATGTTTAGTTTCTGATTGAGACTTGAGCTGACCGGACATTTTCTATGTCATTAAGATTTTCTAATTGATTTAATGAACGTTCTAATTGTTTTAAACACTTCCAAGTGCATTAAAAGTGACTACATTATCAATCAAATGGGTGACGTTATTTTAAAACACTACAATTTGCAGTGATATTGATTTTAATTATTACTTAACATTATTTTTTATGATAAAAAAAGAATATTTTATGAAATAATAAAAAAATCGATAGTAAAAAGTTGAATGAAACAAATAAAAGAGTTAAAACTATGCGTGACATTCAGTAGAGCATGTTTTGTGGGTAGATGTAAAAAATATCTAAATTATGATAATAGCATAGACATAATGCGATCCAATGAGGCAATCGTGGGTCGGCAAGTGGTTGATGATATCGATGGTCGCGGATACTAGGCATTGTGGGCTTTGTAAGCTTCCCTACACGAGTTACGTATCAGAGTTCTCTCGTATTAGTGTTACTGTTATCGTATAGCAAAGCGACGGGCTGAATGAACAGACCAACCACGGCGATCTATGTGTTCGAACGATGCAACGTGCGTGCTGTAGGTATAATTGCCAACAGTGGCGAGCCATTGCTCTAGGAACTCGGCCCGTTTTCATCAATCAGCAGCGTTAAATGCTTTCACGGATCGCTGCCGACTCGGCCAGACTGTTCACATCCCGCTAAAATTTACGTCTATCTCCTGATCCCAGTCAATTACTCTCAAGATTGAAGGTCTCAATCGTTTATTTTAATTTACCGGAAAATTAATACATATATATTATATATATACTAAATTAACAGTATCATTAAATCATGTAATAGATTTATTTAAAAAATGATAATTATAAAAAAATAATACTTACAGAGTACATACAAGTGTTGATATATCTATGAACGTGTTGAATCACCTCTAGGCATACCGGTTAGTTGATGAGACAGGTCACCATGCAGAGTAGTTATGGTACTAGGAGGATGTTAATGACCATAAACAAGCAATCACTGTAATCCGCTATGAGTCACTCCAGCTGTCCCACTAGCTACATAGATACGTCCTGCCATATGCCCAACCTAACCAACTTGCTGTGAATATTATATCTTCTCGGTTAGTTAATAGGTATATACATAGAACAGTCATTATTGTGTTGGTATACAATACATTCTAAATACAGTAGATTTCCTTTATCATACAAATCATGTATGCACTTGCATTATTGAAAGTGACCATTATTATGTGATTCTTTGGAGAATAAAATATTACCATCTCTTTTCAGAAATGATTATGAATGTATAAATTAAACAAGAGAATATAGTTGTGGATGGTAAATAGCACGATAAAAAAGAATCTGCACCGTCTTGAAGAAAATTAACACAAATAAATAATCGAAAGAACGGAGGGTAACACGCAAGGCCGCGAAAAGTTGGCGATGACGGCGGATGTTATTGGCAGGGAGGCCATTCGTCGCGATGATGGATGCTTGACAGGCGCTCCTCGCTCGCTCGCCAAGCAGTTATAATAAGTAATGGGTTCACTTCCGCCGCCATAGCATTGCCTGAATGCTTGGTTGGTTGCTTGCCTGCTACTACTACTACTACTTCTACTGCTATTACTTGAGCATGAGTGAGATAGAAGAGTATGAAAGACTCGCCTTCGTGCTTCAGGCTTGACTCTTTTTCTCTCTTTCTCTGAAGCTTGAGTGAGTGAGCCAACCCTTGCTTGCGACCACTCGTCTCTTTACTCTTTCTACCTTGCCTCTGTAATAACTACAAATCTGTCATACATTAATTTTCCGTCTGGCGTAAATTTGGTCGTATACGTGGAGAAAGAAAAAGTTATCACAAATGTTGGTATGCTTGAGGCTTTTTGTATAACAGCAATGTTATAAGGAAAGGAAATTATTTATTAAAAATAAAAAAAGGGAAACAATACGTTGATATATATTTTTTAGTTATTGAATATTTTAATTTCAATTCACAAATGAGTTTATATAAATAATGAAGTGATTTATTTTATTCAATAAATAATTTTTTGACTGAGATTATCACTGTGAATCAAAGGTGAGTTAAAATAACACACCTTGAGTGCGTTCAATGTTAAATTGCTATACAGAAACTATAGAGCCTTGTAGTAATTTTTAACACACTTAAAGGTGTTTTAATATGTATAGTTTGTTTACGGAATTTAACACTAAAGAGGTTTAACGAGTGAGAAAGAATGACACCATTTGATTTGCAGTGGAGACATCTTTCTAAAACTGTCATAATTAATTCATAGTTAATAAACATTTCATTTTAATTGGTTTTGCTGAAAATTTAGTATTCATTTTGCTATATTTTACAACATTATTGAACCCAAGTCTCAATTTTATTATACAATATTTGTACAAAAATATTAGCAGTCCATGAATGAAATGAAAGAAAAAAAGAATTATCCACTTCATCCTCAACTCTCCAATTTTACGATTAAATTCAGATTTAATAGAGTTATTATTTTTACTAAATTTCCAGAGATAAAATTCGAATGGGCGGTTTTGCATAAATTTCAATACAATAATTCAGGCAACCTTTTCCGGACGTGGCGCCGTCGATCGCACGATGCACAACAGTTATTTGCAAGTGTTGCGAATTTATATGAAGCAGATACGAGAGGGGTGGTAAAATCCCCTGACTCAATGGTGTTCTGTTGTTTATCGTGGCTGTATACGTTCCACTTTTCGCTCCCCTGGCACTCACTCTCTTTCATAAACATCACTCTTGTACAAATATTATCATAACTATTTTATTTAATATGTAATTAACATCAAATACGTTATATATTTGAATGAATTCTTTCACTTGAAATGACAATGAAATTTAGTAGTAATAATATGAAAAAAGCTTCAGTGAAAAAAGATGATGAAAAAAAAGCAGATTTTTGTTTGAAGGTTTGGCATTTAGATAAAAGAGAATAGGATAGAGTGAAACAATTGAAGAGGAAGACAGAGATGGGCGCCCGCAAACTCCGACCACCGTGACAAATAACTCTCCTTCAACAAGGTCTGCATCATTTAATTTTCCTTAGCCTCTGCTACCAAAATCGATGATCTTCACCAAGTATCTTAGGGAAGACATATGAGATGACTTAGATACCATTTCACCACTTACAACTGGCATCGATTGATCAGCTATTCTCTATTATTTCTGTAAAATTAACGTTTTGTAATCATCAAGATCATTTGTCACAATATATTACTCCTCAAAATAAACTAATAAGTAAAATGAATTCATTATTACTGTACATAAATAAATCTTAAATAATATCAGCAAAAATGTCATGTTTTTTATTAAGAAATAAAAAAAAAGATTAAACACAATGTAATTTATGAAATAAAATATTTTCAAATGGATTATTATTTACGATTCTACAAAAAACATAAATCAAAATGATTATTTCAATAATTTACACTTGCGTTCTGTAAAAACAGATTTATTAGTATCTTTGAAAGACATTGTAAGCCATCCCTGCAACTTGTCGGCAAGTTAAGGGCTGTAGAAGAGCACAATTCATACTTGGTTGGGTGATACAGTAAACCAAAAGCTGGTTGGTGTGGCTCGAGACATTATCCAGCACACCAGACGAGGCATTGCACGAGTTGGTAGACGTGAGCTTGTTCAGAACGTTTGAGAAACTGCTTTAGCTCGACATTATTTCTTGTTGCGTTTATAGAGGTGATGGTAATGTTGCACAAAAGAAGGCAGAATATTGAAATCCATAGTACTGCAGTATACTAAATTAAAACAAAATTTAACATTAAGAAGAATTAACCTTCTCTTCATGAGGATTGAAAAATAACAAAATAGGAAAAAAGTTAAAAAATGTTTGGCAGTGATGATTTTACTAACCGGTTGAGATGAATCCTCTTGACATTTACGGCCTTTAATTTGCTCTTTAGAGAAGGTGGTAATGGTGAAGAAGGCAGCGCGTGTTAGTGATGGTGGTAGGTGAATGAGGAATGTTAATTAAAGCCGTTAGCTTTTCGATCTCGCGCTTCGACTAATTAGTCGCACACAATGCCACGAGTGAACATTGAACTAGAGCCGGTCATGGTAGAAGATCACTTTCCTTGTCTACCCTCCATTTCATTCAAAAGAAAACGAATGTCAAACGTTGCATGATTCAAGCCAGAAGAAGAATGCCAATTTGCTAGAGTCTTTCATGAAGTACAATTACTAATCATTTTTTTAACTTTTCAGTGGGAAGTTATTGTAATGGATTCGATTTTGCTAATTCTCAATTTTGACATATCTACACATTTCTAGGTCTCTAGAGACAAATGATATGGTCTTTAAGAAAATGACCAGGAATGCACGTGTGTACGTTTGTGATCAATTTTCGTCTTATGTATCTCAAGAACAAATGATGAAATCGGTATGGGACCAGTTTCATTTAATGAATAATAAATGAAAAAAATAAGAAGAAGAAAACGAGCCAATTTTTACATTCCATGAACAGTGTTATTTCTTGTTACTTCTATATTTTTAACCTCGCCTTTGAGATGAAAATAAAAATTTTATGAAGTAAAGATAGAAAGATAATACTAATAATAATAAAAATCTGTGATAGTTAAATTTTTAATAATAATAACTAATAAGAAATAAAAAATGAACATAATAATTTATGAGTTTCAAACAAGGTTATATTGTATCAACAACATCATAAAGAATTAAATCTACAAAATTTTATTCTTTCATTTTATTTAAATAATTATTAAAAGAACTTGAATGAAACTTTTATTTAAATGTTTTTATGATTATAATTTTATTTAAATTTATCAATAATAAGTTAGATGTTACCGCTGTTAGAAAAAAAATAAAGATTTGATAAAACTTTCCAATAGATGTTATTAAATTTCGAAATAATTTGACAGAGTATGAAAATTATTGTATCGTTTTAATCGAACAAGAAGAAGATAGAGTAGAATAAAAAAAATAAAGATAGGATTGAGGCGGGAACCTCATCTAAAGTTACAAATCGCAATTCTTCCATAGTCGAGGTTCCTATTCTGTAAAGTTATGTTATAGCGAAAAGTAAACGAGATTTATCAAGAAAGTTGGTATAACTCCACTACGACTATTGATGCAATGAAACGATTGGCTTCGCCTCATTTACCATCCCCTCTTTATATCTCGTTCCTATCTTCTGTACTTTTTTCTTCGTTATTCTCTCGCGGATCTTTTATAAAAACACTTGTGTACAATTGACTTGATAAGTTCATCTTTTAAATAAATGATCATCAATAAAATGGTGTAATTATTTGTTATTTAAAATATTAAAAAAAATTTCCAATAAAAGGAATAATTAGTGTAGATAATTTGACTGGTGTAAAAATGATATGAGAATAGAGTTGTGTAAATGACTACTATTAAGCTGGTAGATACGAATGTCCAAGAAAGATGCGTTGGGATAGACATCAAGTCAGAGGGTTGGACAGAGAATTGTCGGTTTATCTGAAAATATTATAGTAGTGTCGACGACGGTACAAGCTATCCGGTGGTTTTGATATGTCCCCAGTGTGGTGTAGAATCGTGCTCGACCATATAGCCCAAGATGTATGAACGGGATTGCAATCACGTTCATGTTGCCTAGCAAGCCAGCCAGTCCAGTTGGGATAATATAAATATTGTATACTGTTCACTGGTAATGGCAACTCATGTCGGGTTTGACCAAGAGTAATCGAGAAAGATATATACCAAGTAAAATATCCTAAGCTATATTGGGGCATTATTTATCACACCCCGAGAGTAGCTGAATTTCTTGAAAGATGAAGACACAATGGGAAAAAGAAATAAAGACAAAAGAATTGAATCCTGTACTAACCTGAGGCAGTAGGATTGCATGGTAGATAGCAACCCAGAAGTCTCTGGTGTCTCTTAGTTTGCAACCTTTTGTACTACTTCTGTCTTGAAATACATACCAACACCAAAGAATCGAAAGAAAGAAGAACGAGTTAGCACACAAGCTATATCGTACTTTCTGTTTTCTAGCTAGTAGTAATCACGACTGGTCAAAGCCTGGATGCTTTTCCAGTTACACGACATTACTGAGAGTCGCGAATAGGAATCAAAGAAATCGAAGATTGGAGAAAAGAAAACTAAGCTTTTACTGAGGAAGCCTCGTGATGTAGAGCCAAACAAACTTTTCTAATACTGTCCCCCATTTGGGATTACATTGGAGATTGAAATATATATCTATATATACATTTACAAAATCACTCTTCTAGAGCAATATCTACTCTTAATGGTCATAATTGACTACTACCTTCTTACTATCCTTTTAAAATAATTTAAATCAAAAGCAATATCATCCTTATTTACTTGTAATTAATTTTAAAAAATATTATTCCAATAAATAGCTTAAATGAAATTCACAACATTCTAGTTTAGTTGTTGTGGGTCGATCTCGAATAAGCATAACCACAAACTGTCTTCTTTGAGTGAGGAACTGCGGTGCTGCATAGTTGTTACACAAGCTTGACAAAGGGGTGATAACCTAACCCTCGGAACATCTAGTATTTCCCTCCCTCCCACCCCTTTTTCCCGCGATGAGTTCCCGTCCTACTCTAAACGGACGGTACCTACCACTCAACCACCCGTTCACCTCTACCCCCTTACAGAGACCACACTACAAGGGGCTAGTATTTATGCACATTGTTGACTGGCACATGAATTTATGCACGTCCGTTATATTATGCGTCCTGTCGTCCTCCGTGTAAAGCCGGTATGCTTGGTACCATCTAAACTGAACACGCAACAACAAGTACAATTCCACTGTCATCAACACACAGTCACTATTAAGAAATCAACTGATCTATTCGTTATGCTTGTAACTTAGGATCAAATATAATGATTAATATATTATAATAATTATTAACCCATACCATACCTAAAGGGTCATTAAAAATCTACTTAAATTAATTAAGTGATTGTTTATTTGTTTTTTAATGAAGCTTTATAAACATTTCTTTTTTTATTGAGCACTTCGAACTTCTAATGAGATTTATAACAGCTGAAAAATATACATATATATATATATATATATAGATTGATATTTACATGTTTATTTACATCGATTCCAGTTACAGTTTTATGTGACATAGCACAATAATATATGTGACACAGAAATGAAGAAAAGGGTTCGTATTTCAAGTTTGCAATTTTTGAAAAACAATTATAAAAAGTGGCAAGCTTGGTGAATTGGTTGAAATTATTTCAGTGTCTTCAAATTATTGCTGCATTGCCCATCCAAGTGCATTCAAGTTACACATCTGAACGTGTTAGCTGTGACGTCATCCATTTGATTAACATCGTAGTCATTTTTTGTACACTTATACTGGATCCCAAGACTTCATAAACATGTTAAAATACCACGCATAAAGTGTGTTCAATGTAAAATGTTCATAAACAAACTATACATGATTTGTAAAAACTTTTTATACACTTTATAGTGTGTTAAAATCTATAGTTTGTTTACGGCATTGAACATTGAAGAGGCTTAGCGTGTTAAACATGTCTACTGGAATAACACACTTGGATTTGTAACGTAGAAATGCATTTTGTTAAAGTATGCAAATGCAATAGCACAAATTAGTAAATATGAGTGAACGGTCATTAAGGCCGATAAACACATGGCAAAGTGGAAGGGATGAGTCGAGGAAACTTCTTCTAAGTGTTTTTTAGTTCAGTATAGTTCGTTCTTGGATAGTATAAGACCAACACCTTTTTGTATTTCTTGTTTGTTAATAAACATACGTTATTCCATTCTAAATTACTGACTACACTTTTTTTTAATAGTAATAAAAATGACTCCAATGTTCATCATATTTAACACGTTTAAACGTGTAACAAGAATGCACTTGGATTGCAGTGTAGCCAGATTTGTGACTGTAAGTGCACGGTTTCTGATGTAAAAAAACCATTTCTTAATTTTTCTGGACCAAAGTGATGTTACATTATGAGTATACATGAGTTAACAATAAATAAAAGTAAAAAATGGGATGCATTAGATGAAGAATTTGAATTATTAGCAAAGTACGAAACAACTTTGGATAGTCATCGAGCGTGGCAATTAGTGGTACAGGTATTAGAGAATGTCTGTTAAAGTAGAATAAGAGGTGTGCTTGTAAGGTGCTATTGTAGTAGCGAGGTAGAATATTCTCTAAGCAGGACCAAAAGGGGTTTTAGTGTCTCAGGGAGTAATAACGTCTCGGGGTGTAGATTATGCGGTGTCCGGCCAGGAACAGGCGAGTGCCCAGTTGGGTCCTTCGATGATGCAAGGTCCCCCGGTGCCAGTGTCGTCCGGACATATATTAGCATTCTAACCAACCATTATTATATGGCTGGTGAGCCGCGCGTTGGACCGAGCCCCACCGTGTTGCGTACTTGGACCAAGTTTACCAACAATTCACCGGAGCTTGCGCTCTATAATGGCCTCGACTGCTTAATTTATTGTGCTCATAATTAATAGCTTTGTAATTTTCATATAGGCGTACACAGGCCGTAGCTCTACAACTGAATTTATGAATATATTTTCTGCGATATTGATTTTCTTTTCAGCTTCGACGTTTTCTGTACTGATAAAATATATTTATATTTCTCATACAATTTAAATTTATTAACATGATTGATATGTTATTTATATAAATAATTAAAATCAAAAATGACATCAATGAAATAATATTATTTTAAATAAATTTCATATCATAAGTAAAAAGTTCATTTTATTTCAAGCTGTTGACTGTTGAAAATAAAAATAAATATAAATGAAATGATTGTCGGAATATTTGTTAAAAATGACCTTTAAGGATAGTGGGTTGAACTACAATACCATATTACATACTAAGATGCCATATCATGATGCCAGAGTGTTGTTTTGAAATTTATTATTAAATATTTTTGCCGTCCAGTAAGTAGCTTCTTCTTTACGACGGTTAAATATAAAATAAGTAGACACCGTGCAATGCAGCAGCGAGGTTCTCATACTACACTATGATGCTACCGAGCTGACTTGTGGCTCCATTAGCGCCCCTGCTTGGTAACGTATAGCATAATAAGAGTTTATGTGTCAGGTTGATGCGCCAGAAGGCTGCTAGACGAACTCCGCGGCATAGGAACTGTTATATTTTCATTAAAATCCCCGTGGCCATAACGAAGGGTGTCTTCGATGAATCCCTTAGAAATGGTGAGCAGTATAAAAGTATATTGTAGTAAAAACTATCTCGTAAATGAACTAACTAAAAGTCAATCTACTATGTATCTATTTGAATTAATGGCAATCATTATTTTCAAATAAATTGATAAGTTGAATAGTTGATATCTTTTTTGTTGATATAAAAATAATAAATGAATAGATAATAACGAATGACAGATTTGTGTACATCTATGTTGAATATGATCTTGGAGAAACTTAGCACTTAAAGAGCTGCAAGGGGAAGTTAATGCATTGTCGTTCTAGAACGAGTGTGTACTAGTGAGGATGGTAGAGGACAAAGTGTAGTCTATGGTCGAAACTCCTTGGTCGTTGATGTTGGTGAGTATAACGACATATATACTTGGAAAGCAGGAAGCCTCAACTCACACTCTGTGCCCTACGTCCTGACTGGTCTTGTTGTAGTTACCGATGGTTCTCTCACAAGTATAGAGACGCCATAGTTGTGGGTAGTTGGCCGTCACCCTGTGTCGACGTTCCCTTGTCTCTTCGACTGATTCAATTTTCTCGCTTCGTGGCTGTTTAATTACTGGCCAGAGTGGACGCTAGCGAGAGAGCCAGAGTCTACGCGGCACGTCCCTCGTTGCTGCAACGCGGATGTATCGGGCGAACGACAAGCACTACCAGAGTATGCGGCTAGCTATGTGCCAACGTGCCACTTTCGTTAAGACACTAACAGAATAACAGAGCACACTGTTCGAGATTGTTGTTGATGCTAAAGTAACGGCTGGTCATCCCTGGGGCTTGTGGGGCTACCAAGATGCCGGACTCAATCCTGAGACGTGTTTCGCAAGTTGAATACGGTTATCATTGTATTACCTTTTTAAATTGATTATTATTTTTATCTATTTACTTTTTCATTACATAATAATTATATTCAATCCATTTAAATTATTTATTTATCATCATCTTCATTGCTTTGCACATGGAGGTATGTACGTAAGAGGGTAATTATATAAATAGCTGAACACCATCATCCCCTATTCTAATGGGAACGACGGATATTGTCAAAATTTCTTAAATTCAGGCTGTTAGAAGGATGGTGGAGCACCGAAAGCCACGATGAGTGCAGGTATGGAAAGTAAGAAATAAGACACAAGTGTAGTGTTGCTTAAGTGGTAAAGCATCTTAGGGCGTAATTAGGAGGATCTGGGTTCGACTTTCAGTCTCACTAAGGTGCTTTTTTCTGAAAAACCAGGCCTGTAGGAGTCGTGGAAAATTGCAAATAGGGAGAGGAAATAAAAAAGCTAGAATTTATAATTACTGGTATGTATGTTCGTTATTAATTCTCGTCTCGTGTATTTCAAGAACAAATGATGATAATATTGACATAGATGAGTTTCATTTAATGCAGAATTATATGACTTAAACCTGATCGAATTTTTTAATTTTTATATAATTTTTTTAAATTATTATTTATTATTAGTCAATGAAATTTTTTTTGTAAAAACATCATCATTTATGTAATAAATTAGATCAAATCATTAACGATCGTAGAATAAAAATTAGTACGAAAATGTCACAGACAAACATCTCCGACAAGATACGGAATGACGACTGATTTACTACTTGAACTTGTGATATTTACAGATGACTTCAGAGGACAAGGCTTCTTGGACAGTTATTGCCACTCAGCTGGTATATCCACGTTCCTGTTTCATCTCGTCTCTTCACCACCGCTTGTCATTTTATTCAATTTTTTTTTCTTCTTTTTCGTAGCTCACACATCTCCGTCTGTACTGGTGTGACGTTTATGACGTTGCTTGATAATAATTCTGTCATTGCCGTGAAATCGTAAAAGCGACAAAGACTGACAAACTGGTCGAACGGGACAGTCGTAAAAATATACCAAGACTTACACATTTGTATTTTATCATTATTATTTATTTATTTCTTATCTCTACTTCTTAATAGGAAATATATTTATATTATAAATTATTTCAAATTTACAAGTACATACAATTGCACTCAAATTAGTGTTGCACATGTCTCAAAGTTAGCAGTTAAATAAGTAAACTAGTAAATGTGTGAGTAGGTGGTTAGTGTTGAAGAAAATCGTAAAAATAAGAAATAACACCTAAAAAAAATGAAGAAAATAAGAGCGAGTGAGGAACGATTGTGGCTGTTGGCGTAGAGGACAATAAAGTGTACACCAACGAGAAAGCTCACGTGTTCGCGTTTAGCATTTATCGAAACTCCATGCGCGAGATCGTAACTTGAAAGTGCAGGCCTGAGCTGCGTGTCATGCAGATAGGTTTAAAAGCAGAACGTGCCGCATTTACAAATGCGCTCGCGATCGAACAACGTGCGGTCCACGTGAAAAGAGAAAAAGAGAAAGATCGATATATATATATATATATGTAAATTATTAAAAGAAAGACAAGAAGAGAGAATAAAAAAAGATAGAAAGCACACAATTCTTTGACAAGATTATAGAATGGTTTGTGAATGCTTCTTCGCGTGACTCAAATTAAAAGAATACCCTTACTCCTTATATTCTCTAAGTGTACTCGTGGACAACATCACGATCTCATAAGAGCGATTTCTCGTGTGGCACCCGCTGAGAGTAAGTTATGTCAAGCTCAGCGACAAACGAGGCGTTATTTTTACGTGGCTACTCTCTCACCGCTGCTGTGTGCAAAATACGTTTAAGCATTTCCAGTAGCATATGCCGACGAGATTCGCGTTATTTCAAGCAATCTAAAGCTACTCGACACACTTTAAGAGAGAAATAATATTCAGAATGACGTGATGAATTGAAACAAACATCACAGAGATGAGTGTCAGAGTCTGAGAGACGAAAAGGTGGCTGTCTACGTTGATAGAGCGGCGACGTCGGCGACTAGGGGATCGATCCAACTTGAAAGGAAACATAAATTAGGCCGATCCTCGGAAAAACAGTCGACGTCAAGAGACTTGAGTATTTCGAGCGACAAGAGAGCCCCCGCGGGATGGAGTAGTGATATATAAATCACTCTTTTACCAGAAACCCCTCTTCTTCACTTTAGATTCATGACTGGTGATAATTCGTTAGTAGAACCAAGTGCTTCTCTTGCCAACGAATCCAATTGATATATACACAAAAATAAAAAAAAAAAGTGAATAAATTTAGAGAATAAAAAAGAAAGGTGTAGAAAAAGAATTGGATTGTCTTGATAAATCAAACATTTCAAGTCCAAAGATGTCACTGTATTTTCACACACAGTTTAACAACAATGTGAAATTCATTTACTTTATGAGAGGAAACATTCATTGAAAATAATAATCTAACAAGCAGATGCTAAGGGAGTGGAATATTCAAATCGAACGAAGGTTTCCCGTGTAATTAATACTCAGTAAGTACACTCAAACCCTAACACGCACTATTTAGTCATTACCAAGAAAAAAAATCCTAAAGTTTGACCACCAAAAATTTTTTTTTATCAACAATTGATAATTCGTTATGAACAATTTATTTTCGACTTTTATCGATTATTTATCAACATTATTAAATAATTTTCAACTTCTTAATAATTAAAATTTATAAGAATCGTAAAAATGTAAATAGAAGAAATACAAAATTCAATTACTATTTATTTTTCAAGAAACATTTTATTTTTGAATATAATGAATACTTGTGATATAATTTTTTGTAGCATTAGAACTGATTGTTTCAATCATTAAACTTTAGGAATGGTAAGTGACAAACAAATTTAGTCAACAATACTATTCACTTTGCATGCTAAATAACATGAATATTTCCAAATAAACATCATTTGTAATACTCTTCGAGTAAAAATAAGATAAAACAGCTGAGTTTCAGAGTTCATAGTAGAGCTGTCATCGTTCTTGCACCATAGACAAATGATAGGAAGCAACGACATAATGAAATACTAAGTATGTCATGAGTGTCTTGATGATGGCGATTTTGGTGTTATATGAAAATGATAATTTTAGTTTATCTAATTGCAACTGTAACATCAAGTATCTAGTTATAAGTTTTTATTGCAACTTTGCCAAGTCTATATATCACGTCGCAATGATTGACACTCTAAATTCAATTAAATTCTATTTATTTTCTCCAAATCCCTCATTAATAAATTTCCATTAAATTATGACTATTACATCTTAACTTTCTTTTCGATGCTAAAAAAAGAAGAAAAAAATTAAAAACAATCTCTTTGAGGTCAATGACTTGTCTGTCAGTCAAGCAATCACTCTGATGTGAAAACTTGGTTGAACTTCATGCCACTCTACTCGGACTTAAGAACAGAGCATATTATATATCATAGTACCTGAGTGGAAAATAGTAAATAATAAATAAAGGCCCATGCAGATTGAAAGGAAGAATGTTGTTAATTTGTTCAGTATGGCGATTATTAATCGACGAATGGTTATTGAGGTCAATATGACGTTTGTCGAGGACATGTAACTCATAAAGAATGTCCTCCTCCGCTTAGAGAGGCGTTATATGTGACGCCTTCAAGTATTATTAGTTTAAAGAAATATTATATGAAAAGTAAGAGATAGAATGAAACATTTATACTCCCTCAGCATTATAACTCAACACATAAATCAATATTTCAAAAAATCATTTGACTTTTTAGAGTTAACTTCAACTAAATCATTTATCTTATTTTTCAAATACTTTATTGATTAATTGAAATAATGTTCACAAGGTTTTTTCTTTTAAAAGAACGAAATAAAGGAAATATTTTAAAAATTTAATGTAATATTGTGAATTAAATGAGAAGGTAGATTGGACAAGATGAGAAGGTTAAGAAGGAGGACGTTCCATCAGGAATGATGTGAGCTCTCTTCGTGGATCGTCTGACCGCGTTCCCGTCATTCTTCCACTGTAAAGATTCGGTACGGTTGAATGGACAACTTGAAATATCCAGTACAAAATATGACGAGATACACTCAAAAGGGCAGAACACAAGATGAGTGAACACCACTTTTGGCTTGAGTATTGCAAGTAGGAAGAGTGAAGAAAGATGAATCAAAAAGAGAAGATGAAGAAGAAGAAGATGGACATAGAATCAGAGAAGCATGGAATCGGAGCGCTTTACCGCCAGAAGGCAATGAAGCCTGTCATGCCGCAGATGATGGACGTCTCTGCATAAACCTGACGAGTGACTCGTGGCGCCTTCAGAAACGACTCTGAGGAGCCCACTACATCATTTTTATTACAGTCATCCTCATTTTCATATCTCATAAAACCTCTCGGTGAATATTCTTGCTTTCGTGTATATTCACGCGTGCAAATTTTCGCCCTGATATTTTAATATTTTTCCAATAACGTATTTCTTCAGCTTTACTACCGCCATTTTTTCTACGTTTTTTAACAATTATTTTTCGCTTCGTTCAAGTCTGCTTAGCGCTCTATTTCTCTTCATATATAGTTACTCTACAATTCATTTTATTACATGTATCAAATATAAATAAATTATTCGAAATTTTATCTTTAATGAGAAGTAAAAGTTAAGTATGATAAATATTAATAAGAGAAGGGAGGAAAATATTTTATCAAAAAAATGATATAAATAATTAGATGAACAATTGATTAATTTATAAATGAGTTGTTGGATTGTTAAGAAAATGATATAACTGACTACACTTGAATGCTGTCCACTTCTTCAAACTGTCCATCTAATAGGTTATAACAAATGTACAAGTCCAGGCACTTTGGTTATAGCATGACTCTTCCAGCAATATGACTGCAACCGGTATACTGCGAGCGACAGTGAATGACTGCTCTGCATGTGACACGAGACTGACAAGTTTATGCGAACGCGTGTGTGGGAACATAAAAGGGAACACATAGCTAGTTGCCTGCCTGGCTGTGATGTACGTCTGTTTGTGTAAGTGACACGAAGCAAGTGACTGACATGACTCTCGTTCTCTCTCAAGCAAAGCTTACTCGTTCACAAACTGCTTCCCATATACTCTCTTGTCCTTTTGCATCTCTCCCTTTTTCGTCGACATTTACCTCTTACCCTCTCATCCTCTTGTACCACACTAGCCATCACCCAAGCATCCAGTCTCGTTCTTTTGCTGTATTTTCCTCTCGCCTACTATACACATCAACAACACCAGCAAGTAGCCTTCATATCACCCAACCCTTTTGCTTTGGTCCTCTTTTCTACCCTCTTTCTTTTTCTCGCGTGACTCTTTGTAGACTGTCGTTGACGTCACATAGTCTGTACTTGACGTATCGTATATGACACGTTTCTCAGAGTATTTCGTCATCACCCTTAAGACTGCAGAAAAAAAATTAATATAAAAAAAAATATTCTACCTACAAGTTTTATGATAATTCTAATTACCTTATTTTATCATTTAAATCAATATTTCATGATAAATTTTTATGCCGTGGAAAAGATTTAGAATTTCAGTCAATTTTTACACACACAAATTTATTTTTATGATCACAGATTTATTTCTATACTCACAATTTTATTGTCCTAAATGTTAAACACTAAAGATTATTATAATTCACAATAATATGTTATCTTAATCACTCCTATTTGTGATTAAATATTCTAAACTTATTAACAATACTTTAATTCTTATCTTTTACAATAAATCAAGAGAACTCTCTCAATTTCTGATTCTACTTTTGTCAAGGCTTTCTATCGATTAAAACTACACTGTAAATCGAAAGTGTGTTGAATGTTGAATTTTTATACACAAACTATAGAACCATGTAATCATTTTTACTACACTTCAAAGTGTGTTATAAAATATATAGTTTGTTCACAGGGTTTAACATTGAACACGTGTAGGTATGTTTACCGTAACACACCTTGGATTTACAGTGTATCGAAATACAAAAGTAGTTTTCCTCGAAAATATTACTAGACTTGAAAAAAACAAGTAAGATAGTAGCTTCAAGTCTCAATGTATTTAAAGTGTTTAAAAATTACGTCATCCATTTGGTAAACATTGTAGTCTTTGGAATGCACTTCAAAGTGTTTACCAAGTGATTACAATATTAAAACACTTTAAATTCATTCAAATTAAACACCACGGTTTGAAATGAAAGTGTGTTTACAAGAAAAATTTGTTAATTAGTGATGATTTTCTTTTACTTGATTCCAATTCGTTGATAAAATGAATTAATTGCATGATCAAACTTCTATAATAATATCAAAAGATATTCTTCAGCAGTCGGATTTTAAAACAACTTTTGTGTTTATTCAAAATGATTATAAATTATGTGGTTGTATTAAGTTTTTTGAGATTTGTAGATGTTGTAGATTAATTTGTAGATTAACGAGACATCGGAGACAGAAAGAAAATTTACGTTGACTGTATGTATATATCAAAACGATTTCTTTTCCTTCGTCTAATTCAAAACTATAAATCGAGGGTGTCTGTTGTATGTATGATAGCCTAGGCTGGCGTGAAGCTGTGAGCTGCTCGCGAACGAACGCAGAGAGAAAAGGAACATTAAGAAGACTGAGAAGAGGAGGAAGAAGAAGAGAAGGAGTAGGAGGCGAAATACAAGATGAAGTGAGAAATGCTGCCAAGCTGGAGAGTAGAGTGAGTGAGATAAACAACAGAGCTCAGAGTACGTAACAGATGCTGCACAATAAACACCTCCCGTCTTTTTGCTCCATAAATCGCACAGTGGACTCCTAGGAGAAACATTCAGCCTCCATCTACTTACCTCCTCTTCAAATCTACTCGTTGACATTGTTAAACTAAAACACTGTATACAAAGAATATGCTTTATTCTCATAAATAAATAAAATGATGAATATAAGAATCAGTGACAAATCAATATTGATAAATAACAATAATTGTTTTTCCACCAATCGATACAATAAATATAAGAGGTATGATGAAAAACAAATAATGAAAGTTTGGATATAGAAATGAAAGAAAGTCTGAGATTACTAAGAATTTCAAAACGTTCTCATTTCACATCTTCTCTTCATCTTCGTTGGTATATATTGTAAAGTAGGGCGAGCGAGTAAAGCCGGATTGGCGAGCACGAGGTATAGGGTTGTCGGCCGCAAGATTTACAAGACCAGAGGCCTCGAGGGTTACGACTCGTTATTATAAGCTTTAATTACAGCCCGCGGTAATGAACTATGTTTAACCGTAACGTGGTAGGCTTGGCAATAAATTAACGGCGTGGAAAATACTAAATCACAACTTTGCCGATGCTGCCGAGTAGATAATCGGGTTGAAACAACTGTATATATCTGTGTATTCACTACGCTCTTTCCCTCTCCCTCCCCCCCTCCTCCTCCACTACCACCCCGTCTCTCCTCTCACTAGCATATCTCTCTCAATGCCTTCTTGTCTATTTTGTACTTCCTAAATGGTCGACATTTTGTGTATTATACATTACAGAATATACAACAAATTCCCATGCAATCAGTTCTCAAACTTTGTAGGTCGATGAGGAAAATTTGCGAATCGAGATAAATAGATTGTTCGTCCTCTCATACTACTTGCCACAAGTCTCGAGCAGATTAACCCCCGTATACCGAAGGGGTTGTTACTAGTGTTGGAATTTATTGGGCTCTAATTGGTGGCTGCGTTAACCACGATGGAAAGCGAATGCTATTTCAATTCAACTGTCTACATATTTATATATACATAAATGTATCAATGTACTGAATATGTAAATAAAATATATTTAAATTGACAGTTTGAATAGTCAGTTTACTAATGATTTGAAAAGAATATTAAAGAAGAGAGAGAGAGAAAAACAAATGATAAAATAAAAAAAAAAAGATGATTTTGATATTAATGGCAATTTAGCGAAATTAATCACTTCTTTCCAAGTAATGATTGATCAACGAATGCATCACTGAAATATTTTGTATAGAGGAAGGATAAATAAAATGAATCAAAATAAATTCTCACAAGTCTTACGTGATATTCGTCGATTATTTTCTATTATTTACCTTATTATTTTTGTCTGTGAGGGAAGCAAGGAGGTTAGGACGATGAGCGTGGCCGCTCGCGGCCGTATTGATCTTATCCCCGACATGAGAAATGCCCGCCGGTTTAATAAACTCCCGGGACTTATGAAGCACGTCAGGGTGATTCACGGTCGCCTCATTGAGTCGTATTTATACAACCGAGGCTGATAGATTTATGGAGGACAGCACAGCGTGCGTCCCTCCTCTCCCTTGATCCTGCCCAGCACCTCCTCCACCTTCTTCTTCTTCTTCTTCTTCTTCATCTCATATTCCTTCTTCTTCCTCATCTTATAAGCACATATAGAAATTTAAGAGGGACAGACAGACATACCACCCCTCTAGGCCATTCCTTATGACCCGTCCATTCTTTCTTTTTCTTTCTTCATTTACTCTCTGACAATCTCTCACGCACTCACTCATCCGCATATCCATTTCACACAGACAACCAGTCATCTCCTCCTTCAACTCTGATACTACTACATAATTTCTGTCTTCCTTTTTATTGTATAACTCATTTCCTTTTTTATCCTTTTTCATAATACTCGCTTCTCTTAATAAACATATAGCTAACTTATTATATCAAATATTTACTAAATAAAGACCTCATTATTATTATTATTGTTATTAACATTTACTCAAATACTGACATTGAACGTCTAAGTGTTTAATTTCTATACACTTTAAGTGTTAAACGTTGTCAACTATGACTACTCAATGTGAAATGCCGTAAACATACTATAGATTTTAATGCACTATTAAGTGTGTAGAAAGTGTCTATAAAACATGTATAGTTTGTTTATAGACATGTTACATTGAGCACACTTTATACGTGCTTTTTGAACACGTATTAACCCACAGTAATATCACTGCAAATCGCAGAGTTCTATTTCAATTACTTTTAAACACTTTGAAGTGTTTACCAAAATGTTATAGTTTGTTAATGACGTTCAACACAGAGTGATACATTTCTTTTTTTTTAATTTTTATGCAGTATAAATTAATAATGGATTTAGTTTATTTTTAAATTCAATATCAATCCATGATTAAATTGAAAAACAAGAAAGTAAAGTGAAAAAAAAAATGTTAGGATTTATTGGGTTTTATAAAGAATAGCAAAAGATTTTCATGTAGATGTCAAGAAAAGAAGTTCATGATGGCGTCAGACGTGTGTATACCTCACCTTTACCAGTAAGCAGCCTTATAAAGTAGCCGAGCTACGATTTAATCCGAAATTTATTTCCTCCATTAGTAAGGGCTTGTCTTGAGTCCGGGAGCGTGAGTGAGAAGCTGACGGTCAGAGGACGATCCTCTTGTGGGAGCGTCGGAATGCAAGCAGTGCATCGCTGTCGTGTTTTTCTTTCTGTCTATTTCTCAGATACTGTCATTTATGCTAGCAAGCACCCGCACACAACTACATTATGACTCTTATATCGCCATCTTTATTATATCTACACTCAACTGCTATTCGCGTTAGCATTTGACAAGTGTCGTGTCTCCTTGTTCTACTCGCTCTTCTTTCCATTTCTTATATATATTTATATATTCAACTTTACCTTGTCTCTTCACCTGCGCCCTGTTTATACCACTCATATTATTTTCCTCCCTGTTTTATATTTATGTTTATACACAAATTAATGCATTTCTTAATTTTCTTTAAGCTTGCAAAACAAGAGTCACCACATCGGTGCATGGTACCTTACGATTACTGATAAATAAATTAATCATCCGATAGATCGTAAATAATGAATATGGCCTTAAGGCAACTTGTTATATCCTTTCTCACAAGTTTATATTTTAATTGTATACTTGCTACAAAGTTCTAAATATTTTATTAAATATTATATATGGTTTGAACGAAAAAATTTAATTATCCCCAAGTGCAGATAAGTATTCTGTCAAAACATGATTTCGTTATAATTACCAAAATTTATTTGAAACAATTAAGTGTTTATTTTAATTATTTAATAAAAATTATTTTACAATAATTGAATTGAACAATTAATATTGTAATTAGTTTTATTTCTTTTCACTATTATTCCTATTTTCTATGAACGTAATATATACATATGCGGAATAAATATACAAATCCAAACTATAACAAAAAAAAAATTAAATTAAAACTCATGAAATACATGAGAGTAACAGAAAATCAATATAATCAAATTAATTGTGTAAATTATTTAAAAATTTTTTTTTCAAGTACAGAAAACAAAGTTTGAATTAAACACTACTAATATAATTATCAATTTACATTATGCTCATTCGAATTAATAATTACTTGATCAAACTAATAATTTTTTTAAATTCACCAAAGCATTTAAGTCCACCTGAGATAGTGGTTTGCTAATTATAACCAAATAAACACTTGTCTCAATTAAAAGGCCTCAAATATATAATTAATTTTCAGTAAGTAATTTTTATTTAGCCATATTTAAGTATGGGATTTGTTAAATATAATCAAATCTTGGTTGATAGAAAGGAATTCTTTTCTCAATGCAGACATTGTTTTTTCTAACGTCTTCAATTTTTTTTTATTATCTATTATTATTAAAATATTGTTTAAAAAAAATATGTAAACACATATATTTCTATTAGTTTAACAAGTCATCATTCCAGACGTATCTGTTGATATATCAAGAATCAAAAATTATCACTGGTCTTATATGAAAATATAAATGCCCACGCGACAATATATATTAGTAGGTGTACGTTTATTCTCTGTGGTCCAGTGTGCGAGGATGAGGGATGAGAAAGCATTATGTAGGCCGCAGTAGCAGAGACGCGTAAGATACGCATCGCGTCGTTTGCCCGCACCCGCACACCCGACAAATTACCTCTCTGCTTTCCAACACACGCAGTAGCTGACTGTTCTGTTGATGCTTGTGGGTTGCCACTTCAAGTATATACGCACCTTGTTGTGAATGCAGCTGATGAGGTTTGATGTCTCAGTTCGTGAATGTTCTGAAAATAACTCTGTCATTTTTTTTTCTCCTCGTCTTCTTCATGATAGTTTATATTCATTTAATCTAACTTTACAACATTTTTATAATTAACTAGAAGCATCTGTCATATTCAAGTCTTTTGAATACGTACATTTATAAATAGGCTCGTAGTGTAATGTATATTATTATTCATTGTATAGTTGATTTATACACAAACATAACGGTTTGTATAATAATTTACAATGATGATCTTGATTATTGTCATCGAATGTATTAAAAGTTATCCAAGGTAATTTGCTTTTGCTATATATTCATAAAGAATAAGATTGCTGACAGAGTCATGCTTTGAGGAACAATGATGCGGAACTGACAAATCGTTGCACGTCGTAGTTGTCGATCGACATTTCTTGATAATGAATAGCAGCGGCAATACCTTATAATAAACTTAAAGGTCATAAATTTATAATATTTTTATTGTTTGACAGTTTAACAATATGCTCTAGAAAACTTGGTATCACTTTGTCATTTCGAAATACATAAGCATTGATTGCCAAAGACTTCTCTCTACCAATATTACGGTAACTCCGATGACCAACAGATGGCTCGTCCAGTCATACACAAGATGACCATGTAAAAAAAAAAACAAAGTGACAATATCAAAATATTATCATTCCAAATTTTTGTATAGACAATACTAGCCTCAATAACATTACTTTAACATCTTAATCAGGCTGACAATTGTAAAATAATTGCATGTCTCCATTTTTATGATGATTGACAAACGACAGAATTTGTTGTTAGCAAAGCTTGACTTGGTTTATTTTAGTTTACGACTGAGAATAGTCGTTTTTAATAAACTTTTTTTCATTCAATATTTTTTCTCGTACTATTATTTTACGCAATTTCTTTAATTGAAAATTCAAACGATATCAATCATACGTATGATGAATAGAAATGAAATATTTCAACAGTATATCTGATGATAGCTGTGTTCAAATGATAAGAAGCATACTGTAACAAGTAAGAAGGTAAGTAGTGAGTTATCATGATAATAATACATAACTTGATGATGGGTTACTAACCTTTAATAATCCACCTGCGTTTCCAGAGTTGAAGTATTTTTCCATCTTCATCTGCACACAACTACCAAAGTGACAAACTGGCCATGATGACACTCATCAAGCATTGATGCTGATTTCAATATGGTTCATCTTTCTTATGCAAGGATTACAACACATAGACATATATATCCATGTGAACAAGAGAATCACTCACCTGCAAAAGTTTTGAAACGCTGGTAAGGTACACGCCAAAGTATAAATATATCTTTAAATCGTAAGCCAATGTGCACAGTGGTAGCAACAGCCTATAGCCAGCACACACTTATACTTCTTGCCAGTTTCTTTGTATATGTATACAATCCACACAACACATGACGCATATATACATACACAACCACTTGCCATAAATCAGATTCCCGTGAGATAGCCGGCTAGCTGCTTCTCTTCGTTGAGTTTTATCAGGCGTACCGGCGCCGCGTGCTAATTAAACTGACGTGAAATAATCACGGCTGCTTCACGATTGATCGTTGATCAACCATGTCCAAGGTAGCTTTCTGCAGGGTTTCAAACCTGAGTATCATCAAGATGTAATTCAACTACATCTAAATGACATTTTAGTCAAATATACATTGACATGGAAACGACTATTTAAAAACTTTCTCGTATCACATTTCTTGTTTGGGGTGAATGAAAAAAATAATTATCATGTGTGTATTGATAGTAGGCTATATATGAGGTTAAAGTGATAAATGAAATTTGATAAATTGAAAATTTATTGATTCATATGAAATTCAGAGCTATACATAACTGTAATAGATGCATAGTGTAGTGTTGTAGCTTATGTTACGTATATAAATTCCCCAGGACATGGATAATTACAGAGCTGTGAGCAATGTAGAGAGGGTGGATTCTTGTATATATAGTCGGGCGGATCCGTAGTGTTATCTTTGACTAACCCGCCTACAAATGAATCGACCAGACTTATTCTCCTATTGTCTATAGAGAGACTATCCTATTAAAGAACACATAAAAAATACATCTGAAAATATCGATTCAGAGTCTGAATAATTTTATACATGTTAAGTCCATGAGTTACTCTCAACTATCACGCATAATTCAAATAAATAACCTGTAAGTCACATAATTTGCGAGAAATGTTTCATTGTAACTATATGTATATACATAGTTGTGTTTTTAATTCCTTACTTATGCATAAGTAAGTGTGACTTACACCTTAGAATATATTCCTGGACATATGCCATTAGCTGTCACAAAACGATAAAGTTTCAGTGCGATATCTCTTGATATGTGTTATAAATGCGTATCACTTTTATGTTTATAACTCACAACCGGTTGTAATAATTAATATGCATCATTAATCCCTCACAAATAGGTCAATCTATTCGTAAATCGCTACAGGCTGATCATATCAGTTCAGGTCACCCGTAGTTAGTTTATAAACTATATTATCAATATTATAAATGTTCCAAGTCTTCTTTTAATGATCACTATTTATCATAGACAATAGAATTGATTTGTTTACAATTGAAAAGCCGTCGAGAAAATAAGACAAGAAAAATTATTTCAAATGACTTTTTGTTGATGTTTAGTCAAGAAATTGATCTTTCTCAATAGTTGAGTCATTGAAAATGGTTCAATCTTAATCATATATTTCTTTGTGTAAAGTTTCAAGTAACTTTATGTTAATTATTTTTGAAATACTTGGACAGAAGCAGGTGGATATTATTCATATTCTTGTGCCATGAAAAAGATGCAAGATTTCAGTCAATTTTGACACACACAAATTAGTTTGAATAGTCTCATCGAAAGATTGGATACTTTTTAAAAGAATAACATATCAATTTGTGTATTTCTTGTTTGTTTTTAATCAATGTAATTAATATGTTCGTCAATACTTTTGATCGCTACTGTAACTAAAATGCAAAAATATTCCTACACTTGAGAAAAATAAGTAAGATAGTGGTTCTAGGTTTTGAGACCAAGTAGAACATCAATGTCAGTGTAATTTCAATACCTAAACGCTTTAGGGTAGTTTTAGCATACCAACATACACCGAGGAAGGACACTTTTCATTATTGAGGACCTAAAATTCGTAACTCGATAAAGGTTGCTGCATGTTCCTGTAACTTAGTTGTAGCCAACAGAGCAAAATAGAATTACAAACACAATCAAGTTGAATATGATGATTGTATTTATAAACATATAAAATTATTTGCAGCACTGAACGAGCGTAAAAGTATGTTTAAAATGAAAATGGTGATTGGTCGTGGTGACGTGTCGGTGGCAGAATATCGGGGTCCATCGAGTTGTTTAGTGTTGGCGATGCCATCGAGCAGGGCGGCCACGTCAACGACATACATTACGGCCAACATTTACTTCGAGTTACACCGGCTAAACTCACTCGATGTGCCTCAACGAGCGTGTATTTTGAATATGTACAGGTCTGTAGCCCTCTCAGTGTTGTGTCACATGCCGAAACAAACACTAACACATACTCACCTCAAGTCTACTGAGAAAACAGCCAGGATCGAGCAGCACGTCAACATTCATTAGCCTGGACCTTATCTTCGCAATTCTCTCCTCGTCTCTCAACCGAGATCTCGACTCTTGTGTTTGTTTGGACTTTTTTTCTGCATTTCCATTCTCACTCATGTTAGGTGTTGTCTTCTTTCATCTCTCAGTCGTTATTTAAACTTTTTTCCACAGTGATTTATAATTATGCTTTTGTGTTTCACCTTGTCGCTGTGCCACTACCATTGATTCCTAGGCAATGTAAATATCATTAAGTCTCTAGCAGATCATTACCATTAGGTGTGTCAGTCAATTGATTTGTTGAACGATACTTTCATCCAAATGTCTTCTTACCTTAAAATACGTAAATTGTATTTATATATATATTTATTTATTTATTGACTACCTTCATACTGACATCTACGAGGGATCTGCTGCGATCCGCCTGATCGTAACATAAAATTCTCATTTTATTCAAACGCGTCCACTCGTCCACGCGTATTTATCGCCTGGCATTCCTGCAAGGAAGTATGTCGAACCATGCTTTGCTCCGTTAATAATGTCCTTAATCCAAGCATATACCTACTCTTATTGCATGGCCACGAGAAAACTACTTTTTTGTTCGTTGATCACATTTAAATTCCTTTTGTATCTCTTTGTCCACAAAATTCAATGAAAAAAATTGACATCAGTTATCCTTTGCGTCATACTTTATCTTAATAAAGTCTTCGAATTTTGTAAGCCTGTTGCTAAAAACTACATTCAAATTTAAAGATAACATTAAGATATATGGATTTATGTTATATTGAATATAATAATTTAAATGTATGAAAAAGTATTCAAATTGAAAGAAAATAAATATTTATAAGTTGTATAAAATATTTTAATTATAAAATCAACCATACAATTAAAAAAAAAAATTTTAATAATTTTTTGAAATAAATTAATTAAAATTTAGATAGTATGAATGAGAAGCAAATAGTTTAATTACTTGAGAGTGAAGTCGGTTGTTCATTTATTTGGTTGCAAAGAAACTGAAAAATGTTAGAGTACTGACGACGAATGAGAAAGACATAGTTGGATACGCGATAAAGGTATAGCACATGGTTGTCGTCGCTCTAAAACAAGCAGGGTCGTGCAACCATTCTGGATGATGGTAAAGGGGAAAAAGAGGGAAAGAGGGACACGGAGGCCACACGGAGACAAGCCCGCGGGCTAAACAGCCATCTAAATGCATCCGAGGTGGTGCTCACTGCCATTACGCTTGATGGACGCTTATTGACGCGCACCCTGCCAAGCCTGGGCTACCAAGTGAGTCTTCGCTGGCTTTTTCTTTTTTATTTCTTTCTCGCTTTAGCAAACCCTCATGTTTCAGTCTTCCATTTCAACACACCCCTGGTATAGAAGACATTGGTACCATGAAATTGTTGATAGTTTTTATTCAATAGTATTGACAATCTAGAGTCTTTAATAATTTTTTATAATACTTTCGAACATAAAAGAAGCTTGATAGAATGTTTTACCAATACTTGTATATTTATTACACATTTAAATGTGTTTAATGTGACGTCACTCATTTGATATTAAATCCCATAAACAAACTATAGATTTTAACATACCTTGAAGTGTGTTAGAAATGACTACAAGGTTCTATAGTTTGTGTATAGCAATCTAACCTTGAGCATACTCAAGGAGTGTTATATTAACACACTTTAGATTTACAGTGCAGAATCATAAATTCTGAAAGACAAGAATTCTTTTTTAGTAGTTAAATTTCTTGAAAAAACAAGAAGTTTATTTACCTCAATTCTTGGATTATTTGTAAACATTCAAAATAACTGAGTAGTTTAGGAAAATATATATTTAATCTGAACTTGTTTTTATCATTTATGATAAAAGAAAGCTTTTAGTTCTAGTTCATCATAAAGATAAACGTTGGAAAGTTTTGCTTAAATTATAGCAGTTATGCAGAATACTTATTTTCCTTTCGAGTTTTTGTTGAAATTACCAAATTTGATTAATTCATGGTATATTATTTTTCACAAAGACTCCTTTATATTTGTATGAAATATATTCATTACCACTGCTTAATTTCGATTGTGTTATTAATAAAGGTGATACACACGCATGTATGGCCGATAAAAAAAAATCCGTGACATGTAGAAGGGAAGTAAACGGAAGCCTTGATTTCCCCTTTTGCATCTCACCAGTTTTACCTTCACCACAGTAGGATTATCGTGTTATTTATGCGGTAATAATAACGAGTTAGTATATACGCAAGATATACTTTATACCCTTGCAAGCCATTAGGGTTAATATAGCGTAAAAAAACTTTGCTCTTTTTCATTTACAATCTACTGTAGTAGTGATAGTTGTCAATCATTGAACACAAGATGGATTAAATTTCAATAGTATGATTTATTGACAATTACAAGCATATATATGTATGTATACCAAGCTTAATATTTATTTCTATCAAAAATATATTTAAATTGCCATCGCTGTTTGTCATGTGTATATGTATGTATATATACTTTGTGGAGTCGTTACTTATAACTACATCGTATCTCATCTGTCGCACCTGCTAAGCACTGAGTGTATGTCTTGTTGCCTGCGAATGGATAATCGCGGTCTGCTGTCACGGTTGTAATGCACTTTCTCCATGACATTCTATATATGAAAAAATCATAAAACCAACTGTGGCATATGACGATTGATCACTTAGCATTATTTATATAAGTTAGCATATGTATATAATAAAATAACTATCAATAAAATAAATTATCTATATGGCTCATGTTTTCTCTAAATAAATTTACTTATTATCATCTCATGTTACTAATATGAACATATTATCAGTGAAGACTTTCAGTATTTCACATTTTATCCTATTCATGAATTTACATGGATAAATATTACAAACCCAGTGTATAACAAGTGTTTAAAGAAAACTAAACATTTAAAGTGTTTTCAATGTTAAACGCCATAAACAAACTATGGTAATTTTGTAGACGAACTTTAAACGCTTTTTGCCGTTTACCAAAATCACTATAGTTTGTTTACGGCGTTAAACATTGTAAACACTTGGGTGTTTTATTACTAAACACTTGAATTTCCTTGAGTGTGAAGTTAGCCAATAATCGATCTATATCGAAAAGTGAGTGATTCTTTTCTTATTGGTTGAAAAATTCAAATAATCATCCAATCATCGGCGCGCAATGTATCTTAGTCAGTATAATAATTAACCTCAAAATTGAAGAAATATTTTTTTTTATAAAAAAATACAAAGAAAAAGAAGAATGAAACATTTCTGATTGGTTAAAGAGAAAAAGAATAATTTACTTCTAAAAAATAAAGCTTAAAATAATAGAGAGAGAAAGTAGAAGATAGAATGAGAGATAGATAAAAGAAGAAGAAAACGAAGAGTGCGTCCTCGAGTTGCGCGCCCGCGGCCTCTACTGTTGTTCGATTCAGGCCGTGCGACCGCGGAGAATACGAACGGCCGAATTATGAAAATGACTTTGTGTGACGCGGCAACCACCCTCACTAGAAGAGATAGCTTGAAGCAATAAACATACTCCCCTTGTATGCTATATAGAAAAGGATCCGCGTATGGTACAGAAAAGGAGAGGAAAAATATTATGATAGTGACGGTGATTGTCTGTGTGTGTATGACATCACGTCGATCCTTGTCTTCTTCTCCTTCTTCATCCTCTTCTTCTTCTTCTTCTGATGGTGATCACATTTGCGACACGCCCACAGTTCGAACAACGAATGCATTGCAATGTGTGCAATCTATTCAAACGAGCGGACAAATAATTCTAGTGACAAGATTTAGTTCACGTTAGAACGTTGAAATACGACGAGATGATTCCGACAAGAATCGGACGCCCATTGGACCAAAAGCTCGACGCTTCTTTCGCTATCTATCCGTTATTCTTGGATTCCAGCGATAAATTTTCATTTGGTGCTTGGCTCTTGGCGAAGTTGCCCGAGTGAATGAAAACTGGTGGCAAAGTAAGAGGTCGGGTATGTTGAGAATCAGAAGGAGCAGAGTAGTAGTAGTTTTGGGTTATATACAAAGCGCATCGCGCATGACGGATCGCGGCGGCCCGACTTAACGGGAACAATAAATTTTGCAAAGTGATTCGCCCATTCGAGCTCAAGAGAAAATACGAGTGCATGCTTTTCCAACCATCTTCCTACGATTTATATTTTCTCAACTGTTGTTTTTTTCTTTTCATTATTATTAAAATGTACAGACAATTAATAAATTCATCTCTCTCTTTCTCTTTCTTACTTTCATGTCAAACAAAATATTCAAAATGCATTTGAAAAAGAATATTGAAATATATCTACTAATCATGCTCAAATGATTTATCAATAGATATATAGTAATTGTAAGTTGTTATTAAACAAACTAATTAAAAGTTTATCTGTGTTAATGTTACAATAACAAATACATTCTCTCACATTACCATTAAATATCTGCTGATCATGTTTGTTCGAAATATGTATTTGACGCAAGCACGACATATCTCCAGTGAATTACAACGCCAAACGCAAGGACCATTCGTCAACCTTTCGGGTCACGTCGACCTGTCAGTCAGTCCTATCACATGTCAATCGCTATTGACTGTGACTCTCTATGCTTCATTCGAATGCATAATCAGCTTGCAGTATTCCCGATGTGCATGTTGTCCAGCAGTCATCGATCGTTTCGTTACTATACAACTGTACAGTTGACAAATTTCACGATATATACTCAACACAATGTCCTACACGTTTTATTTTATATTTATTTATAAATAATTCATTTTCACCAACACTTTTTCATTGTTTTTTTCACTCTTTTAAATTCCGTCAACTGATTTCGTATTAACTGATTTTTTTTATGCCAATCAGGTTACTGAGAGAATCGGTGGCTCAATTGGCACTGGAAATCAATTAATATATCATTGCAAATCCAAGTATGTTATTCTTGTAGACACCATGAGACTGTTCAATGTCAAATGCCGTAAACAAACTGGGGTAAATCCGGGACAGATGGCCATATGCGGGAGAGATGGCCAATCGAAATAATTTATAGAACTGTTGACTAGATGTCGCTATTTTTGAATTTTTTTTGTCAAAATTTTGATCATAGCTTTGATCCCACACCCGATGCAAAACGAATTAAATAATCAGTAGAAATATTTAGGCAACGGTTCTATAAATTATTTCAATTGGCCATCTATCCCGGAATTACTCTATAATTATTAGTCACTGATAAAAATACAAGAGGGATTTTTTTTATAGAATCGAATAGCAATATTGTTTTTAACAAATACGACTTCTTTATTTATTTGTTCAAGCAGTTTTATTTGAACAAATGCAGTTGATAAACAAAAAAACACTACCAAATTTTTTCTAGCTATGTTATGGATCCAATACTAAGTTTGATGGTATCTTCAATAGACTTGGCATGGGATATTGAAGGGTTAATTAAAATTAGGATGTGTAAAAACATGTAATTGAATGATTGTAAATGTTTCTTATTTACAAAACTTGATAGATAGACTTGACACACTAAATTTTTATTCTTTGATTTTGCGATGCTAACGACTGGCCAACAGTTCAACAGGTGTTGTCGAGTCGCGGTAAACTTTTATTTGTCCGCGAGTAGAGTAAAACTGGAGGATGAGGGAATGAAAGTGTAAGGGAAACGACGAACGCTAGCCACGCGAGTGAATAGAGAAAAATAGAAGAAGTATGTATAGGAATAAATGTGTGTACACACTTTTTACGAAAAGTTTATTAGTTTATTGGAGGAAATATTTTTCAATAAAAAAATCTATGAAAGTTATTTTATTGATATATGTTTATCAATTGAATTTATATTATAAATACTTATTATTCTCCAATAAAATGTAATTAATTATGTTTTTAAACCTAGACATATTTTAAACAAAATTTAAAACGAAATATATTTTTCTATAAACTTGAATTCACTTGGTTGTCTTCTCAACTCTTTTTGAAGACTACTATTTTGTTGAACACAAAGCATTTTCTTCAATCGCAAATCTCACGGAATTCGATCATATATAACACTCGAGACGTGAAAAATATTTGTAACGAACGTGAGTATGTTTTTAATATTCAATATAGGAAAAAATAGTTGGTTTGCAACTTTATTATCGATATTTTAAAACTTATCCCGAGTAGAATTTATTTTTGGGAAAGAGTTCGTATCCAATTCAAATTTCCTAAATTCAAGTTAGGCGCCAAATGGGATACCACATTAGGCCCACATTGGGAATGTAACGCTTGTCCCTATTAGGACCAAGTGAGGAAAGCCTAATTAAGGCAAGTTAAATATAAAAACTAAGTTTTGTTTGATTATCTCATTTTTTATGATTTTATATTGTTAAAATACTAATTATTAAACGTATTATAATTAAATTTCCGCGAAAATACAGATGCTGAAATTTGTTCCTTGGGGGATTCGAACCTACGATCGCTAGCTTGCTCGCATCTGAGACCAGTGCCTTTACCCGCTCGGCTATTCATTTAATTAAAAAATTATTACTATTATATTAATATGAACGAATCCATATGTATAATCTTTTAAAAGATTTATGTAAATCATTATTTATTTTAAATCTCCATAATAAATAATGTTAATGGTTTAAATATTTTCATGCGTTTAAATTATTTATTTTTTCTGAAACTACAATATATTTCCAGTCAACATAATTCAGTTAAGGTTTAATAAAAACAATTAACTATTGTTTAAAGAAAAAACAATATCTGAAAATATATTTATTATTACAATACTTTGTTATGGGAATCTAAAGAAAATACTTAATTTAATAAAAAATTTTTATATTGTTACAAATTCATTTTAAATTCATCCTCACAAAGTTTTTATTTGTTCTTTAAACATTTTAATGAGGATAATGTAATATGTGCCTAATTTAGATGTAATTTTTGTTAGCCTAATGCGGACCTGATAAACATTTCCTAATAAATGACGAACTAAGACATCGTTTCAGTCAAGTTTATAAGGTTGTAATTGGGAAGTTATTGGGTAGTGCGAAATTGGGCAAATTTTACTTCATCCTAAAAACAAATTGATCAGGCATAGGTTGGGAATGCCTAATTTACGCTAGCCCATTCAATTCCCAATAAGGGCCCAATAGGTATTTAGGCATGCCTAAAATAAATTCTACTCGGGATGTAGACTTTAAAAGATCAATTGAGTGAATTTTTTATGGTAAAAGTATTGTACAACTATTTCTTATTTTGATTATTTGATATTATTTATTATAAAGAAGCATAGATAGAGATGATGGAACAGTCAGGTGAATGTCCACTATTCTTTATGGATTAAATGATTATAATTGTTTGAGAATTTGCGGCGAGATCAAGAGGCTATCAGAAAACTAATCACAGCAAGTCTTGATATTCTGTCGCAGTTTCATTCAACAAATATGCTTGTCATCGTGGTCATTGAGAAAGAAAAGGATTCAAAGTAAAAGATGCGCAGAGAGATAGATGAATTATAACCTGATAGATGGTCATATTGATTGACTGCACATTAAATTTGATTTATAATATGAGTTATTACAATGAACAATTATTTTTTTATTTGTTCTTTCAATACCCAGCGGGTCATTTACTCACATATAGATAAGAAGATTTTTTATTATTCAAGCTTTCGATTTTGTTGCATGAAAACCCGTTAATTTACACGCCAAGCCGATTTGCGTTAGTATCCCATCGACATTACATTCTCGTATCAGATAGTTTGGGTGCCTGCATTCGTTTATTTATCGCACGGAAATTTTGCTGATTAGCATCGTGCGGACTGCACTAATGCGTTGTCTCGTAATTCATCGATTTATACGGGTCTCTCGGCGCGCCCGACCCATTGAGCCAGCTTGTTGGCAATCGTAACTACATCGCTCGACAGGGAGTAGAAAAAGCCGAGTGAAAATACTATATGAAAAACCTCGACATTCTTTCGTCTAAATTACAACGATTTATTTAACAAATAAACTTAATCGACTTTTATCGTTTTATGCTTTTCTTTTCTCCATTGTTTGTTATATCTTCATACTTTCTCGTTGCCCCAATCCTCATCTTGTATCTCCACTGTCGTCATCACGATTGAGAAGCAACTCACTAGGGCCATAGATTCAATGCTAGACGAGTCCTCGAGGGATGGAAATGGACAAAGTTTGTGTGCTCGGCTCACTCGGGAGTCTGATTCAACTTGACTATATACTAGAGGTAGCGTATAAGCTCATAGAACTCAGTGGTGAAAATCGCCACGTCTCAAGATTCGCTAGCGCATAAACTCGAGGCGATACACTTGCTGTTCATCCTGAAGCGCAAGTATCGTTGGTATAAGATAAAGTTAACTGTGTTTTGTTGGCTTAGGCTTGAGTTAGTTGACTGTAACAGAAGAAAGAGATGGAATGGGAATAGCAAGGAAGGGAGCTGTGAATCGTTTTCGTCTACTAGCAGAGACGGTGGTAGTAGTGATGGTGGTGGTGGTGGTGGTACGATGGGTGAACAGTAAAGTGCTGTTGGGTGGCAGCGTGCCGGGTCGTATAAGGGGTTGTGGTGGTTGGGGACCGTCGAGCCACCAGCGAGCCGAGAGATTGGATCCCGGAAATGAGACAAACTGATGGAACCTCGACCTATACCGACGTCGAGTATAGAAGTAGGAAGAGAAGAGACGAAGGTTGCGGGGAAGAGAGTCAAGGAAATACGCGGTACTCCTTCTCGATAGCCAACGTTATCTCACGATGTATCTGTCCTTCTAGTCTCTTCATTGCCTTTGCACTCATTCTCTTTATCTTGTTTTCTCTTTCTCTCATACACTTGGCTTCCGTCTTTTCGAGCTCCTTCACTACTTCGACGACCTCCCGTCTTTTCCGGAACTTTTCTCTTGAAATTATGACGTCGATCCTGGTGTCTCGATGAGTCCGAACGGGTTCCAATGGCTCCAACTATACTATTTGTAATATATACCAATGGCGATTCTTCTGGCCCGGATGTTCATACGATTGCATAACTCGCCACGTCTACGAAGAAATTTTTGGACAAGAATTTCATTAAGTTTATATATACACATTCTAGCTTACATGTATAACGATATACATATATATATATACATATATACCATAGAATAGGACGATAGTATTTTCCTTTAGAGAAGAAGTAACTGCAAGAAAGGACATTTGCAAAACTTACTACGCTGTGCACTTATTGTAACGTTTCTTGAACATAGACAACACAAACGATAAAATAAGCCTACACGAATTTGGACTGCATCCAATTCTGTAAAAATTATTGGTAACTTCAAAATGAACATATAAAGTTCACTAAAATATTTTTTTTTAAAAAAACAATGGCAAAAAAAGAAGAATATAATAAAATAAAGAATCCCTAGTGAATTTCACATTTCACCTGCAGGTGTATATAAGGTCCACAGGGTGTCTCTGAGAAAATATGATGGATATGAAAGCATCTTTTCGTCCCGTGGCGACCATCCGTCAACCCTTTGAAAGTCGACGGGACACCCACGTTCACTAGCAACTTGGACGTATGAGAGAGTGAGTACTATACAAGTTTGGATGACACACATATTCACGTTGTATACAGTAGCTCAAGGATTATATTCATACAAACTGATGATAAAGTATGTTTATGTGACTATTTTTTGTCTATGAATTACAAACTACTTCCAACGAAAAAAAAGAAACATTTTTTGTCTAAATTAAAATTAAAAAAAAAAAAATTGTAAATCAGTTATCCAGTTGGAAGTTATAGAACGTGAATACCAAGTATCAACTACCAGTAGATAAAATAGTTGGTAGGAATGGCATAAAACTTGACATGATTTTAGTATATAATTTAGCAAGTACACAAAAGCGATGAGTAGAACGTGTTTTGTGTTTAATACACGAATTTGAGAGTTGGTCCTGAACATCAAATCCATCACATTGTATCCTGGTCGGCGTGGCCGCTTTCGTAGTCATCCCTCGGGTAGGATAAATACTTATTTAACGCGCTTATGCATGCAGCCGCGGTAGCGATACGACCCGTAAATCTGTCGGAGGAAGCACAATGCCGCTAATTATATACATTCCCGTGACGCAAAAGAGCAAGAGAGGAAGAAAGATACGATAGAGGGGACGATTACTACTACGATGAAGACGAGGACGAGAACGACCTCTAATGGTAGCCAAGGACCAAGCCAGAGCTTGAAAACCCCCCTTCATCTCTGAACCCCAAGCTCAAAAGACTTGCAGATTTATTGCCAAAGAGAGAAGGGAAAATGTCGACCTAAGCTCATACGTACGGGCTTGGCAGTTTGTATGCCCTTGCGCGGGCGCTTCTGTGTGCTCTTAAAGCGCAAGTGAGATAGAGTGACATGCAGCAAGGTGGCACGAGTAAGTGAGATACGCGACCAAGTCGAGCAGAGGAAGATAGCCAACGACGGAGTATCGAAAAGGGGTGGGTATACGTAGGGGGCGAGTATGAGACGTCAGTGAAGAGAATGGAAGAGAAGGGGATACTGGCAGTGGAGGAAAGAGAACGAAGCTATAAATTCTATCCCTCTCCGTCTCTACGAGCGTTGTTATATCGCTGATTTATAAATATGACTGTAGCGAAGTATAATAATACGTACGTAGCCACCGAGCTGAGACGGGGCGCACTACCCCTTTTCGTCTTTTCACCTCTCACTCTTTCTCTACTTTACTTCTTCATACTTCTACTTTGTCTTATTCCTTTCAAACTCTCTTCTCATCTTTATCATCAGTTTCTCTTTTAGACATCTCTTAGCCACAATAGTAGAGTTCTACGTTACCGACTCTATACACATATCTGTGTACAAAGAAACATCAGTACCAGTCTCTCTTATCTTCTTTGCCTACCTTACACAGCCACCGGCGTAATTGAAAATTGATTCAACTCTACAAAACGTGCCCTCAGTTAGACCAGTATATAAAAGAGATTCTTAAGAGGTGTGATGTTCATCTTGAAACAATGATTTGCAGTTGGTGAGATTTCAATCACTATCTTTACAAATAGAAGATACTTTAAGTAGTGATAACGAATGATAAGAGATCGGAGAAACCGAAATGCACCAGAAATGATGACATCGTCAGAGAATTGCAAGTGGAAACAAAAACCAGACTTAAACTCACCGTCACACCCTTGCAGTATAATGTCACTTGCAGAGTATAATCAGGATTTGTAGCGGAGGCGAGTGTTGGGACGAGGTGGCCCTCGGGGGTAGTTCGGCAGAGAGGCAAAAGTAGCGCGAGAACTCAGTGCAAGTATGGCTGGTGAGACGCCAAGCGTTATTAAGGCGCGACAAGAACTCTAGTGTGATGAGTACACGACGCCACACCACTGGATATCCATGTGATTTATATGCACAACGACATATTCACCAAACGTACCGTACATATATCCTGAATCATCGTCTCATGCAGAAATCAAAGGTCAACTATGCCATTTTTCGCAAATGTATTCTAAAATAATTGTACAGTACCGAACATTAATGATGTGTTATTTTGGTATAGGAAGGTATAGGGAAATCGCATGTATAACCTTCAAAAAATTGATCAGCATTAATGACGCAATATGTCTCCATCTATCTGATGATTGACAAACGACGGAATTTGTTGTCGACAACGCTCGACTTGTTTGTTTATTTTAATCATCTTTCTTAACTGTAAAATATTTCTTGTCATTTTTAATAAACTTTTAGTTATTTTCAATCATTTTTTGGATCATTATTTTACAGTATATTGTATGTCAGCTATGAACTGTACATCGATATGTTGACCAGCACACCATTGATATTGACTGTTTTACGTAAATTCAACTTGAATGTAAAGAAAGAGATAAGGGTTTGATTTATTTCCAAGGTTAGCAAGTGTTGATTTCACTCATGATGCGGCAATATATTTAATTAAGAATAAATATTAATGTTGAATAGAAAAATTAAAGAATCAACTGGACAAAAAATGCAAGTGTGACGCGTGAAAAATCACAGTTGATTTGCTCGTTGTACGATAGATGACTAAATGCGAATTGTACGTCACCGTATAACGTTATTTATTGGCAGCAGCTGACATTCAGACGTAGCTTCCCCTTCAAGCCCCCGCGCTACTATTTTACCTCTCTCTTCAGCTATATCGCGTCCATCCTGCACGCGTCTCTACATTACTTCTCTGCCGTATTTTTTTTTCTTTCTTTTCACTTACGATCTATCGTCTCTACATGGTATACACTATGACTCGTTCCCTTCTCTTCAACAACTCACACTGGCACTCCTCTCTCTTTCTCTTTCTCGCTCGATCTTTCCCTCTCTTGCTGTCACCAATAAGTCAAAGTTATCCCCGGCAGAGAAAAATGCCAGGCGTTTCCCAGAGCAGAGAAAGGCCGGCTTTCTCATCGTGATTTGTAGCGACCGCTCGCTCAACTTGCTTCAGCAATGAGTCGGTCAGTCGTAAATATTGAACAAAACTAACCAACACTTGGGTGGTATGAATAGAATCATCGAAACTATCCTAAAATCATTTTTATATTTTTTTTTGTCTTAGTATTTGACCAATATTATTATTAAACTCTAAATAAAAAAAATTAATTCAATCTTTGCTGGATCAAATATGATTCTTTTACTCAATGATTGTTAGTGGTATATTTATTTTAAACTAATTCCACTTTTTCTAATATTTATTGAATAAACTTTCATTTGTTACAATTGGTTAAATGATTATGATGACTGACTTAACTAGATATGGCATATTGTTCTAAAAGCATGCACATTCCCTTATCCCTGATGCTAGAGGTTACTTTCACCGAGGTTGATTTATACGATATTACAGTCATAAATCGGGACCGGACACAGTTGAACTGAATTATGAGCTTGGCAAGATATAATCGAACCGATTGAAGCACATCGATGGGATCGATGGAAATACTCGGCAACTTTATCGTGCATCAATCCTCATACTTGTCATATGTCTTCTTTCGAGATGAACTTTACAATAAAAAATTACTGATAATAAACTCCTGATATGATGTTCAGAAATTATGTGTATATTAGACAAAGGTGATAAGTAAGAATAGTATTTAAAAAAAAAAAGGAAAACTTTAAATGAGAAAGTATAAAACTAGTTTGACTCGTACTGTTGTATAAACTCACTATGAGTTCGGTTGAAGAAAGGCCACGTCTGAATTGCCGATCAAATTCACGATCCTCAGAATCTCCCCACCCACCCTTCTACTCTGGCAAAGTACAGCCAAGAGCTCCACCCCTCCCTTAAATCACTCATTCTTTAATAATAGACAGATCCCATTATAATGCCCAAGATTTATATTCGCAGCCCTCTTTTCTTTTTGACGATAAATTTCATCGCTTACTTTTTTCGTCTCTCTACCACTGAGGATTAGACTAGAGTTGACTGTTGGACTCTAACGATCTTCCTAATGTTCATATAATGACGTTAAATAAAATTTAAAACCAAACAAATCAATGTGAATGATGATTGTCTTGGACGATACCAATGTATTACTAATTAAACTTGAAATGATGGAAAAATAAATGAAATAGTTTATTTATTTTAAAGCAAGTAATAGATATGTGCACATATGTATGAGTACATTGTGTAAAATAAGAGAAAAACTCTGTGTCACTTTTATATCAAACGTACTGGTCTTGTCGGCTCTGAAGAAATTTCGTTAAGTCGCAGCAAAGTCGTACGTGCACGGTCAGCCGAACCGGATCTATAAATATTGTTGAAGCACGTCAAATAAATCTGAAGCTTTCCCAGGTAAAGGACAAAAAGGAAGCGGTGAGTGATGGTCTGATGGTCGCCGCAAGAGTGACCCCTATTTATTGCCGAATTAAACCGCGTCACCATTAATTTGCATACCGTATAGGCACTAACGCAGATCTGCTCCGGGTTAAAGTATATATACTTCCTATACTTGTGTACACTCAAATGTTTCTCTTATGATTGGTGTTCTGTTGTAATATCTGATATTTTTTACTGTAATATATCTACTTATTATTTGATGAAATTTCATTTTAGTCGAGTAGCCATAATTTTAAATCCTATCTTCAGATGCATTAATTATAAAATGAGAATAAAATTTTTTATTGGAAACAATTATTACTATTATTTATCGAGTGTCAAAAATAATAGTAATATTATATACATGCAGATAATTAGATTATTTGTTTATTTATCCTTGTTAAAAATAGTATAAATAAGGAATAAATATAAGACAGTTGATGAGAATGATTTGGAGACTTTATGAATATATATATATACAACGTGATCTTTACAGCAAGGCTGTTTGTTAAAGTGTGTGTAAATGTGTTTATTATATTGTATCTCTAACAATCCTATTTTTCATCTTCGTTTATTTATTTTACTTTAATCTTTTTTGAGAAGAAATATTATTACGACCCTTACTTATCATTTCCTTTCTCTGTAACTTGATCTACTTGTATCTGACTGCTACTCTATCCAAAACAACTAATAATAACTAAATATTTCTTATATGTATCATTGTCATACTACCGAAATAAATTAAGTAAAATAAATGAGTTTATATATAGAGTCCACAGATCATTTGTCACGTGGAGTAAAGTTGAAAGAAACAATTAAAGATGTTTCGAAAAATATTGAAGACTTTTCGAATAGCAATCAAGACGTCATGTAGACAGAGTTTAGTTTTATTTCATTTCATCATACAATTGGTATAGCAGTGACTTTATCTGGATGATATAAAATCGAAGAGATTGGATGGAATTGGAAAGTAGATACAAGGGAATAGACGAGAAAGTCAAAGTGGCCTATAAATATAGCAGAACGGGTAAGTCGGCAAAAAGGTTGGTGGTATGCAGAGGATGAGGGTGTGTCGGGTGTAGTGGGAGAAAGGGTGCGCGTACACGAGCACAAGAACGCGTTATCTCAGTATACACCCGGGCCGTGTGTTTCTCTCCAAACGAGAAACACTCAACGTAGAGTAACGCCGCCGCCCGGGGCTCCATCGAGCGACGATTCGCGCCATAAATTAGCAATTATTTAATTTTCGTAGGGCACGGTCCTTAGACAGCTCTAAATCAGTCTCCGTACAAAAAGCATAGATAACTATGACGCATGGCTGGCAAAAGAGACAGGGGTGCGCTCAGGATTCAAGAGAACGAGAGTCGAGGGGTGAAGGGGGGTTGAGACTTTTGCAGTAGGGTTGCATAGTGTTGGAAGGAGGACATTATAGAACACGAAAACACATAGGAGAAAAGAAATGAACTCTAAGTTCCGTTAAAGAGGTCATACAAATTCACATTGACATGTTGACTTTTTGATCTTATTTTTTGTATCGTCATGCGATAATTTTTTTTAGCATCTTCTTACTCTGAATAAACTCTCTATACGTACAAGTTTTTGTAACTGTATCTATTTTTTAAAACTTTTTTCTAACCCTTTTTATTCTTACATTTATGATTTCGTGTGCGTATGTAAATGTAGACGTAGACCAGCGAGCTCGTTTGCTCGCGGAGTCGGGTACAATGGCAACTAGTTTTAATTACAAAGTAAGGTGAAGCGATCAATCATAATGATGTACGTGAGGCAAACGCGGCGGCGGCTCCGGCCTCGAGAGGGTCGCGGGACCGGAGGAACGTCCAAAGGGGAGGTACCCTCGCGTACACTTTGCGTATAATTTACTGGCACTGGATATACCTGAAGTTATGCTATACTGAACACCATCCCCTCAATCCTAGTTGTATTGTTTCTTCCTTCTATTTGCCATCTTTCTGCACTCCTATACTTGTTATGTCTTTGCGTTGTTTCAAACTGTATATTTTTTAAATTTATTTTTTTTTTAGCCTCCTTTTTTTTTACTATCATGTTTCATCAATATTTAAAACATCAAGTATTTACTTGAAATATTTGTAGATGAAACAAAGTAAGTCTTCACAAAAAAAAATTTTATAATTGTGAGAACGATATTGTACTTCCTCAATTAACTATCTCATTAGATAGTTGTGGAGATTATCTAGATAATTGATTAACAATATCTGAAATAGTTGTTTTTAAAAAACACTTTGCTCAGCTTTTTTAATATTGACTTTTCATTGGACTAATAAAATCATACAATTTTGACACCGAATATTTTTTATAATAATGAATAGTATTCTTATCAATTGATATTAATAACATACAGTACCTTTCAAAAGTTAGTTGAAATATTCAAGTAAAAATTCTCAGGTATTCTTTCTTTCTTACTTATAAGGTATTCTAGAGCACAGTGAATTGAAACAAAAACTGAGTTGTTTATGTCAAATGAAAAGATATTATTGACGAAGGTATTTTTTGAAATGAGTCATAGCTTATTTCAACTAACTTTTGAAGAGCACTGTAATGTTATGATCAAGATGAAGTAATGAACGTGTGACGTAACGAGTCATTCTTCAGCAATGTAGATAACTATTATATCTATCTAGTATCACTCTAACAGTGATCTGTAACAATACTTGAGATAGTTTCTACACATTGCAAATCTTGATTTTCAAACACGTGTTGTTTTTGCACGGCTAAGTCTATTAAAAATGACGTCACCCATTCGATTAACATGGTTGTCATTTCTTACGCGTTTCTAAGTGTGTCAGGAATGACTGCAATATTAATCAAATAGGTGAGGTCATTTTTAACACACTTAGCTGTGTAAAAACAACACGTGTTTGAAAATCGAAATTCGCACTGCAGCTATCAATTTTTTCCAAACAAATATTAATGAGTATTAATTGTTATTTTCTTTAACAGAATATTGACTTGATAATTTTTTTTAAAAAAAATTTAGAATAAAAAAACTGTGAACTGCATTTCCCAATGATATTCTTTGTACATCATGTCATGAATATTGCAAGTGTTGGTATTTTGAGCCAGCGTGACGAGCGTTGATGGAGCTCTACCTTAGCTTCTCCTTGTGTGGTTTGCCGCAAGAACGCCGGCAAGTCTTTTCTTCAACATGTCTTTTCCCTACTACCTCATTCCAACTTCTGCTCGCTTTCTCTTGAGTATTTGAGCTCATATTGCAGGTTCTCTCTCCACCTACACCTTGTGAACACGTACACATATATTCCCATGCTTTTTATCCAACACACCATATGTATTTACTTCTGTTCTCGCGTGACGGTCCCGAAGTCCATCAGGCCCTAGTAGCCGCCGCCAAAACAAAATATAATTATTTTACGTGATTAGCCCTGGTGACTTATGCAGTTTCTTTCATAGTATTCCATTTCAAGTTCATTAGGGTTCTTTTTTTTTTTTAATACAACTTTTATTTACTCAATATAAAAAATCATTTTTTGCTTCATTACATAATTAGATTTTTACAGAATTGTCATGAAAAATAATTATTTTTAAAGCTGATTGTGATTTTCATTTAATGATAAAAAAGTATACTTTGAGGTAAGCTGGAGTTTATTTTAAAGATTGATTTGATGGTTAAAAATCAACTAACAGTCGGATAATAGATTTTGTTAAAGGTGTTATTATTCCATCTGGTATGCTACACGCAAACTCAACAATAAGTTCTGCATTTTTGTTACGGCAAATTGTCTGAATGAATTGAATTACAGCCACAGCCTATATTCCTGCTTCATTCAGTATCATCACATAGTGTTATATATTTCTTTATCGTTTTAATTAATTTTTTAGCCCTTTTCTTTATAAATAATTATCAAAACTACTTAAATAGCTGCTCATATCTAAAACCACCATTTAATCTACATTGTTATATATTTTTCGTAAATTCATACATTGAGAAAAACATATACGATGAACGAGTAATATTTTTTTTTTAGTAAAATTAAAAACTTTAATCGTGACAATAAAATAATTGTTGGAATTGACATGATAACAATTTTATAGATTCACTTTTGATGGTTACTCAAAAATAATTCATTGAATTAATATTTTTTTAAGATCCATGGTGTTTTAAGAAGTAAAAATAAATCTATTGTCACTTGTGTTTAAACGTAATAAATATCAAAATACTTATTTTTAAGCAAAAAGTCTTTAAATTGAATGAAATATTTTATTACAAACATTTTAAATTATTTTGTTTTAATTAAATGAACATTTTTTCGTGTATTAAGAATTTTTTTTCTCAGTGTATTATCATTGTTTTATATATTCCTAATCAAATTTAAATGATAATTATGATAATTTATAATTGAGATAGATACTAAACTCACTTGGAATAAAAGTGAAGTATTTCATGGAATATTGAATTTAAGAATAATTGTATAATTAAGTATAACAACACAAGTGGATGTTACAGTCGGATAACTCAGCATCAGCTAATTAATCTCTCGTTAGTGAATCAATTGACGGAAGAGTATTCATCGAGCGTACATAAGAGAAAAGTGCTAAACGAAAACAAAATAGTAATAATGAAAGGGAGAACAAAAAATGAAGCGATTTTTGCAGTAGCGATTCGCGACTTATCAACGCTCTGGCTGGCACAAGTCTTCGCTTGATTCCACATCTTTTGCGCAGGGTGGAGTAGGACTCTCCAAGCGATTAATTAAATTCTCGGGTAATCAAATGTGTCATTCAGACGTCGACTTTTAATTAAACTTTTGGTATTATCTATTTGCTTTATCATCACAGTTAACTATAGTTACAATCGTCACAAATCTTGAAGGGTTGCCGAACATCAATTAACTTTTAACGGCTTTAAAGTGTTAAAGGAACATACTCATTAAATATAAATATTTAAGTGAATCATTTCATCTTATCTTATCCTTATACTATTTACACTTCCTTTCACATGTACGCATTAAAAAGCTTGATGGAAATGAGAAAACTCGTTCACGTTTAAAAATTCCACATTAACGTTAACTAATTAACACATTAATTTAGTATATTTGCATTCAAATTTTTTTTTCAACAAAATAATCATTACCAGAGTCAAAATATAATACCTATTTTTATCCTAAGACATCGTTTCCAAAGATTTAACGGAGGATGGACGGATCTTAATTAAAACCGGAATACGCAACAGATCAGTATTTTTTTAGGACAAAAATTTTTCAATTGTATCCTAAATTCGTACCAATTTTATCCTTTCTTCATCCTTATTTTACTTTAGTCCTAGCGCCTAGCTTATTTTATTTTTGTTCTAATTTCAGTCTAATTTTATTTTGAGATCCAAATAATTTTATATCAATGACAACATTATTTTTCATAATTATTAATTTTATTCGAATTTTATTTTTTCAAAGTTTACAATATTGACCTCATTCTAACCATTTTCAGAACTGCTACTAGCTATAAACAAGTAGATTTATAAGGTTAAAAGTAGGCTATTCTGTCTATACCATCCTAATTTTTATCTACTCTAGGAGAATGAACCTAATATCATAATAATAAGGAAGCAAATAGTATAAAAATAGTAAATCCCAGCGTTATATTTTGACTTGGATACTTAAAAATCTTCAATCATTGGACTTGACTACAATAAATGATTATCATTACTTTTTTATCAAAATTTGATTAAATTAACATTCCATTCTTTTAGAACAAAACAAAGAAATATAATAAGTCTCCAATCTTGTAACAGCTTGAGTTTATTTGTCAATACTTTTAGCTGAATACCAGTTGAAGCAAATAGGCATCGTCTCGGAGTATCATCTTTTTCTTCTTCATCCTCTCACTCTTACCCTCTACTGTTTCTCTTAGTAGGAGTAGTAGGCACGTAGCTAGGTATATAATATATGAGGACGAAACAGTAGATCCAGCCACCTTAGTCAGACGGTCACAACTCCCTTGGGACCAATACTCTTTTTTCTCACTCACTCGTTCATGATGCACCCATCCGTTGCATTTTCTCGATTTATTCCTTCACTTGTGTGTCTCTCTCTCTGTCTTTCCCTATTTCATATATACATTAATTTGATCTCTTTCTATACCTTTTTCCCGACATCTCTCGTCGTGCCTCAGTGCCAATACTAATAATCCATTCCTTTCTAACACCTTTATCCCGATATATTTTTCCTCACCAGATTTTGAGCGTGATGTAGCAACGGTCACGTATCGGTATCGCACCTCGTGGAGCTCGTAAACTGCTCCAAGTCGTTTTTACCACTTCTTTTTGGATTTTAACTTCCGTTGGAAGCTGATCTGACTTTAGCTTTTTGGACTTTACGTTCAATGCTCTAAGATATCTACATGATCAGTTTGGTCCCATAAAAGTGACTTTTTTAAAACAAAATTATTGATGCACTTGGAATGAACCAATTATCAGATGGATTAAAAATATTATTTAAAAAAAACTATGGTTAAATATAATTTAAATAATTATCTTAATCATTTCTGTATTCTTTTTTTTTTAATAACAATTCATTGACAAATTGATTTTGTCGTAAGGTACATGATGCCACCATCCTCGTCATTCCAAGACTCTTTATTCTCAGCATTTATTTGTACACTTTCCTCTCGCGTCTCTTCTTCGATTATATCTTGTCGACGCCTACAGAAATACAAACGTTATATAGATATCTTATGAGTTGCCAACTGTGGCATCTCCTCTATTCCTTGCAATGATTTTGTCGCAATCACCTTCCGTCGATTCGTCCTTTTCGCCGACCCCTTGAGAAAACCCTTCATGTCGGTAATATTAGAGAATAGCGCGACAAAACTGTGCTAGACGGGGAAGAGGCGACCAACCGACACTTTTGTCAATACAGAGGTAGTTCTGGCGACGGGGTGCGCTATAAAGACCACTCGTGTCACTTCGCAATGACGAAACTTTGTCTTGAATTTTCTTCTGCTTCTCTTCTCATCCTTTAGCACAAAATCCACCAACTATAGCTCCTGCACTAGCAGCATCATTTTAGTTTCAGAAAAATATGGAGTTTGTTAGTTGAAGTCAGCTTGGAGTTTTCGAAATGTGTGTCTTACGTTCTTATATCGCGATGTGATGCTTTGTATTCTTTATTTTTATTCATTAACTTTTTCATTTCATTCTTCGGATTATTGTCTTGCATTACCCGACTTTACAATCGTAATACAATATATATCTACAAGTATTGTTGAATAAATATATGTCTCCATCTATGTATTAATTAACAAACCACTGATTTTATTGTTAGCAATATGTTTAGTATTGGACTGAAACTAGCCTTGATCAGACATCTTTCTGAATCTGTCATAATTTATTCATGTTTAATAAATATTTTAATTAGTTTTATTAAACATTTAGTTTTTAGGTAATTATTTAGAATGAAGCCTCCAAACAAAAATCACTTCAAAAATTTTTTTTTGCATTTAGAATCATTTTTGGGGGTATAAAGAATAGTTTTAACTTCCCTGTCCCTTGCCTTTTGCCAAGTTCTTGTTTTGTCAAAATTTTAAAGCAAATAAAAATCTTATTTAATTTTAAAAAATCGTATAATTCGAAAAATTTTAAAATCGTATTTTTTTTAACTTATAAAAGGTCTCTTTTCCACCAAAGTATTTATTACCTTGTAGAATATTTTCTAGGGAGAGGGCAATTTTTTGGAGCAATTATTGCCTGGATCCCTAATTCTAAATAATTATTTTCCTTCTCTATATTTTACAAAACATCCAAGGAATCTATTAAAATATTTATATTCAAATACAATTACTGTTAATAAATATACACTGATAATACCATCTTTAGATCAAGAATAATTTTATTGTTAATCATAATATTTCTAAATAAAACAATAATACTTTTAAAACATAGCACGAATGATGACAGAAATACCATGATCCTGCCATCATTCTGTTCTTATTTTATCTTCATTTATATTATATTGTACAAGTATTATTACTTCGTTTAAAAATTTTATAATAAAAAATAAAATAATTCTTGATCGAAGAATATTATGTATCGTATTTTCAAATACAAAAAATTTTGCATAATGAAAAAAAAAAAACTATTTAATCAATCTCTTGTAAATACAATAATCTAAGATGTATAATGTTAATACAAAAAAAGGGGAAAAAAATAGTGAAGAAGGACTTGGTCACATTTGATATGGACCGGAGATAGTCGGTAACGTACGCGCGGCCCTCCCCGTCATGCGATCGTACACGTATATAAATACTTGGGTTGCATACTTGGACATATACAGCGACTGTCTAATCCCGACTGGGAGAGCTGCACGGCACGAGATATTATTTATATTGTATGGGTGGATCGAGTAGCCAGGAGTTACCGCGAGAGATACGCGATGGAAGTAAGGTGGCGAAGGTATATATAAGGGTCGAGAAGGGAGAAGTATACGCGGGAGGCACTCGAGAGAGTAGTGCGCGGGACTCTACGCTCCCGGTCACGACTCTATGGGCTTCCGTATTTGAATACAATGCATTATATTGTCCTCGTCATATCATATATCTCTCTGCTAAATAAACGCCGTCTCAATATTTTGACTCAGAATACAGACCCACGGCAGAGAGTCGACAACAACGAAATACCTCTAATTTTATATTTTAAATTTATTATTAGAATTGTTTTGTTTTATTCCATTTAATGTTATATTTTTAAGGTGATAAATTACTTTAAGTATTCGTCATAATCAAAGGAATAACAAACTTGATAGTTTGAATATCATAATATAAATATTACCAAAGATTTTACACTGTGAATCCAAGTGTTTAGAAACTAAACACTTGAAGTGTTTGCAACGTTTAACACCATGAGCAAACTATAGTAACTTTGTGAACAAATTTAAAACACTTCCTGCCGTTTACCAAAATGCTATAGTTTGCTTATGGAGTTCAACATAGGATGATAATTTTAAATAAAGCCGCTCTTTTTTTCGATGTATTTCGATTATTGGCTAACTTCATATGTCAATTTAAATTCATAAATAGAGTTCTTGAAAGTAAAGTGTTGATTGAAAATTATTTAATCTATCTATCTTTGAAGATTTAATTATTTTAATATTTTTAATAAATCAATCACTGCGAATTCTAGTGTTTAAAAAATAAACACTTAAAATGTTGCTGTCCCTGCAAATTTTAACTTTAAAAGTGTTTTATTTCCATGCACTTGGAAGAGTTTGAAAAACAACTACAATGCTAATCAAGTGGATGATGTCACTTTAAAACACTTCAAGTGCATTAAATTCACCGAAATAATGAAATATCGTTTTTTAACTAAACGTATTCTTTAAAACCGATAGAAAATAGTTGTTTTAATAAATGCAAAATTATTTTAAAAAATACGTAAATAATGCCAATGATTGATGATTGTTTCAAAATAGTTTATCGTTAACAAGGAAATAACACTAAACTTATACTATTATCTTGGAATGAAAAAGTAGCGTTTCAATATCGGTGTGGTCGTAAAAGCACTGGGCAACGTTAACTCATGGATCCTCATGATCTATAGTTATTGAATTCCCTATAGACGAGGGTGAAGATAGCAAGTTGTCCTTCCGTTCATGTATTCACTGTTCAATATTATATCCATTGAACGTTGTATCATTTTATTGATATATAAGACAAAAAAGTGACATTTACCAAACTCTTAAAATGCTGTTAAATAATACCTCACTTTTATTATTATCAAAAAATATACATGAATAATTAATTAATGCATCTAAAATAGTTTTATAAAAATAATAGCGTCATGTTTGATTGAACATTAATGATGATGAGCAAGTCAAATATAAACAAGCGCAAGTCGTCATTTGAGGGCGCGAATTATTCAAGTACCAATCGTTATGTAGTCTGTATCGCCTCGGGTTTATGATCTCATCGGTCCATTGATTTATGTCGGCAATTATAGTATAGCTACGAGTGACGCTCGACCCTTCACGTCCGATGTGAGTTATAGGTGTTAATCTCGGGAAAATACTAACAGAGAGGGGATGAAGCTATAGATATTTTGCCACTATTCACATTTACCACGAATTTTCATCTTTTCTCTGCTGATATTTTCAAAGTAATAATATATCAGTCAAAAATGTTTGTTTAAGAAAAAGTGTCGTTAAAAAATAAAAACAAATAATCGTAATAAACGTTGTCAGTGATCATGAAGATAATTCACGATCATATTACTTAGTCTTTGTTTCACTGTGTTCGTGCGCCACGGATAATTTTTACGACAAAAAGAGTCTCCATTGGTAGTATACTATGGACACAAAAGCACGTTACTTTTGTCCGCACAAATAACTACACGAAAGTACTGCTTTCCGAACTGGCATTGCTCCAACAGTCGTCTTCTAGACTTCGACGAGATCCGGAACGTTTGGTTACGCTCACTACTCTTTTTCTCATCAATCACACAATATCTCTTCCTCTACACTTTTTAATCTCATTGAGATATTCTTCGAGGATTGGATCAATTGTTACTTATTTCTTATTAAGTACGATAAATAAATGTAATCATTTTTATCATAGCAATTATTATGCTTTGAATATTAATAGAATACATTCTAACATATAAAGTGAGAAAAAAGTTTTTTACCAAAAAAAAAAGGTTAATTCAATCAATAAAAAAAATTAAAAATATTCGCAGTAGAATATTTTATTGGAGTTAATTACATTTTGCTTGAAAAACGTTATTTTGATATTTGGTTCAAGATTATAAGGAAGTGAAATGTAAGTGACATTAGATTGATTTTCACTTTCTGGAAGACCATGGATGTTTAAAAAAAAATGTTCAATTCAATAAAATATTACAGTGATAATTTAAGAGTTTCAGAGTGTGTTAAAATAATGTACATGAAGTGTGTTCAATATTAAATTCTCATAAACAAATTATAGAATTTAAGACACCTTAAAGTGAATAAAAAGTGACTACAAAATACAATAGTTTGTACCTGAAGTTTTAATATTGAACACACTTAATGTGCATTATTTTAATTTACATTAAAAAAATTAAAATTAAGTAAAAATAGTTAAAATAAAAGTTGTTCCTCATCGAACAAGGAATATTTTTTATTCAAACTATTTCTTTCTATCTTTAATACTCAGATAATTTTAATTAAAATAATCGAGCACAATAAAAATATATTTTTTCAATGAATTTTTTTTTGATTACTTCAAGTAACGAATGTTTTGCTAATAATATGAATAATGAATAATTTTATAATTCAGAAGATTTCCAACAAAAGTAACCTTCTTCACGTGACTTGCTAACATCGACCTAAACGAACATTGATCTGGACAAACTTTGAATTTATATCACCAAGACGATATAAACGTCATAAATCATCGTTATAATAACGCCAGGCCGTTTGTGCGCTAGAACAACGATATAAACTCTGTAAAGCTTCGGCATTGCGACTACGGGGCGAGTTCTAGAGTCGAAACAGAAACGTTAAATCACGTCGTGTCCCTGGCAGCACTCGGTAGTCTTGCAGACGAACGCCCTCCAGGAGTTGCTTGTATAATTCCTAATTCGCTTCTCCTTTGCAAATTGTACTCTTTCTCCTTGAGAGTAACAAGGACGCACACCTTGTTTTCCACTTGTGATGTACACTGAGAGACCAACGAGCTGACTATTTACATTGCTAATGTATCGCCAGCCTAACTTGTAATTAAACAAATTCACGCAACTTTACTCCAGATGCACGTGGTTCCCGCTATGAGAATTGCTATAGAATATCTTTTCACTCCAAACGGAGGGTCGGCGACGTTCGAGAATCAAGTGGAGAAACATACCCACTACCCCTATATTTTTTTTTCTAGATGATGAAGACTAGCTCGTTAACGTTTTTACCGTGACTCACTGCCTATAGCAGCTTAATGCAATAAAAAAAATAAATATTTATGAGATGCTCCAAAATAGTTATTCAAATTTAATTATATCTTTTTATTATTTTCCAACCATCATCTAGGACTCCAATGGTAATGAAATATATGGGCCTGATCATGCTTTCCTACCCTCAAAATACCAATTACATCAATAATTACTAAATGGTCCTGGTCTAACTTGCTCTTCTGGGCCTGAATTTATTCTTTTATGGGTGTTATTACTACCCTCCAACTACCTCTGTTACTCCCTCATTACTACCATAGAACTACCCATTATATAAATAATCACCAAATGACCTTGATCCTTTTTTTCTCTTCCAGGCCTGAATGGACTCCTTTACAAGTGCCATACCAGGCTAGGTGTTTCAAAAATTGACCGAGTCGTGATCAGGACTTGGGGTTACATTGAAATGTTATCATATTTTGGTCAAATTATTTAAGATAAAAACCAGCTTTTTTCATTAAAAGGACTTTTATTCAACTATTTAAACTTCTAATCATTATAGTATGTCGAACAATGTTAATCATTTGAATTTGCTGGAGACACTGAAACTTTTACTAGTAACCAAAGGAATTTAATAATCAGTTGAACATTTCAATGAAACTTAATTAATAATACTTTTCATTTATTTCAATTCATTTTATTTAACAAAGAATGAGTGTTATTTTATCATATTATAGTATATTAGTTTTAGAACAGACTATTCTTGTAATTTTCTATCTCTAGACAAGGTCTGACCTAATGATTCCGGTGTGTTGATAAAACATTAGCTTGACACCTGTATGCTAACTTAGAGTCATTCAGTTATTCTTAAAAAAAAAAATACACACAATACGTTTCTTTGTTGATCATTTTTATGTTTTTTATCTCAGTTTCGTTGTAAAAAATAATCTGCTGAAAAACATTAGAGATATTACATTTAGAATTATCATAAATAAAATATACTGCATTAAAGTTGTGTATAAACCGTTGCAAATGAAGGATAAGTATAACATTTACTATTAATTTCATTAGATTTGTTTTAGCAAATCATAATTACTTGAAATTTGTTTGTCAATCTAGAAAGAAAAAACAAAGTAATCACATTATTTATCAGTTTCTTTTACATTATTTGTAAAATGACTGCAAAATATTTATCTCTAAATTATCATCATTGATAAAATGGATTATATTTAAACTAATATAACCTCAATTTTCCTGACCACAACTCATTTATAACATCATACATTAAGTTGTAAAATTCTTGCCTGAGTTCTTCATTATTTTCAATAATTTAATTACAGTAGCACTTAAAAATATTTTCGCAAAAATAATTCGTTATAATTTTCTTTAAAATAAAACTGCATCCAAAATTTTTTTTAATTCAGTGAAGAGCAGTTTGGCTGTAATTTTTTAAAAGCATCAAAACATGGGATATTTAAAAAAAAAAATAACATCAATTTTTGTTTCTTGATTATTTTTAATTAACGTCATTAATATGTTCGTCGAAATACTTTTGCTCGCTACTGTATATCATAAGAATAATTATAACATTTAATGCAAAAAGATGTCAAGTGAAAATTAATATTTTATACAAATAATGAATATGTATTCGAATGGAAACTCATAACTACAGTTGGTTCGCCCACTCATTGTTTCAAGCAAGCAACATCTTTATCTCTGACTTAAGTTTCAGCTTATCTAGAATAAATTTATATATTTGTTAACAATCACGATAAGAGGAATCAATATTATTTTGGAATACTCTTTTCGTATTAAAAAAAAAAAAATCAGCAAAAATAATGAAATGAAATTGTTGTTTTTTTTAGATTCATAAAATCGACATGACTATATGACACAAAATTCAATCATCAACTATTGAAAACTATGGGTAGGGAAAGATTAAACTTCGATGTCATCGCCGAACTCAACCCATCAAGACAGTAAAGAACGACTATAGTAGTGAGGATAGAAGCAGAAGCGGGCAGTTATCGACAGTAGACACGACCGCCACAAATCTTAGCTATCTGTGGATCTCGGAGTTTTTGGTGACTCTCTAATGCCTTGGAGTTTCTTCGAGGTCCATTCTCGAAACCGTCTATATAACTGTCGGTGGAATAATGCGCGGGGGAGAGTAGCAAAAGGCAGTTGAGTGTATATCGTGGATCGCAGGATATAAAAGTAAATGAAGAAAAGAATAAGAGATGGATAAAAGAAGAGTCAATGTTGGTGTAGATAATAACTAAGGATCACATGGTTCTTAGTTGGTACACATAAACAACAAAAACATTGAGATTGGTCCAAAACTACTGAAATACTTACGAGAGAAGAGAGACTGTGAAAGTGGAAAGAAAAGTATCAAAATGGTTGGACAAAGAAACAAGAGGTATTGAAATAAGATAAAATAAAGCAATCGATTGCCAGAGAATTATTAAGTTAATATGGGAATTTATATGATATTTCGGGGTACACATAGTGAGTTAGGAAATAATTATATAAAAAAGTCGTTCAAGGGTTTGAATATTGAACGAAATTACAAATAAGTTTTTTTTCTTTCAGAGACTGAGCTTGGTTTAAACTTTAAGGGTCTGGGATGAATCGGTAGCTGTTTTATTTTCTTCCCTCTGCTCCATAAGATCGTATTCTTTACGACCCATTAGACGAATTCATTACCAACCTACCAGGCAATACTGAATTCTCTCTCTTTAGTTCTGATGTAAACTTTATACCTTGCTTTTGAGTATTGAAATAGTGTTTTAGTCTTGGAAACACTTGTGCTCCGAGGATTCTCATGTCGATAAGATACACCAGTACATTTCAATATTTTGTTTTATTGGTTTTAAAATATTTATTTAAATTTAAAATAAAGTTGATTGATTTTGTAAGCATAATTAATTCGTTTTATTATTCAGTTAATTAATATATATTTCAATAATAACAAATTAATTTATATTTTTAATCAAAAACCGTCTGTGCGCATGCTCAGACTCTGTGAGAAAGAAAACGTCACTTTTCCAACCTCAAAACAAACGACAAACTTCAGTTTTGGACGATGATATGATAAAAAATAGCATGTGGGCCACGGGAGAAAAGTAAAATATTCTCACCTGGTTGTTTGCCGGCTTCACCTTCGACTTGGGATGCAATTTTATACCCAGGTCAGAATATCATACTTTTCTCCCTCGATTAACAATCTACTAAAGAATCAAAAGGCTGAAATTCGGCTTTACTTTCCATTTCATTCTAATTTTGATCTGCTTGAAAAATAAAACAAAGCAATATTAAGTTGAAAAGGTTGATGGAAATAAACAGAGTAAATGTAGATGTTATATTTTGATTCAGGATATTATTTTATTCAATGCAAGAGAGAAAATGGAATATTTAAACTGTATAAATCTAGTAGCATAAGCAGGTATTTTCTGTAAAGAATGAGTTGAGGGGCATATCGTTTAGGGTCTTCGAGTGTTGGATTGTCCGAGAGAATTTTCCCTTAATGGGCGATATTCTGCAAACGACGAGTGGCTGTCTCATTGCCACTGGTTTGAATTTTGTGCGGCTTTGACTTGGCGATGGAATTTACGAGCACGTCGGCAGAAGCACGACTGTATCCCAAGAGGCGACTATGAGCACAGCAACCAAAGGGAAGAAAGGATACAGAGAATAAAGTAAACGAAGAAGACGCCTATACTCTGTAGCATGCTGTATCAATTCATTAGCGCATTACGGTTAAAATAAAAGTATTCACGTATCTGCGGCATGCAGCGTATCTTTCATGAAGAGGACTCAAGAGATACGACCGGTTTCTGCAGTGCTTCGGTCTTCGACTCGACTTGTTCCTCCTCTTTCTTCTCCCCTTCATCGTTGAACGACTCGACTTTTGCTGCAGTTTGCCGTACCTGTACACGCTCCACACCTCACTAACTCGCACTCTCATCGTGCGAGAAAAGTCAAGACAAAGAATAAGGACAAGAAAAAGAAGAAAGAGAAAAAGATAAACTAAAACAATATATATATATATATACATAGATAATGAAAAATACGGAGGAGCTGGAAGAGAAAAATAAGAATACCTGCACTGGTTTATAACTTCTACTCAACTTTAGCCAGTAATTTGACCGTCCTTCTACACCTACCACAAAGCTTTTAGCTTTCATCATTACTTTTCAATTCATATTCACTTTAAAAAAAATTTCCATGAATTCATCTAAAAATTATCTGAATTTGATTATCTGTCATTTCGTTATCAAGAATTAAGATTGTTTTTACATTGTATAATGTTTATGCATTATTTAATAATAAATTGTAATATTGAATTTCTCTTTTTTTATTATACATGACACTTCTGATTATTTATTCAAACTCATACCAAATACTAACATACGTAAGTATGATGAAATGACCGAGTAACTGAATGAAATTCACATTATAATCCGATTTGGTATTTGAAAAAGAAGGAAATAAAGCGTAGGCGTTCCTCTGATAATCCGGATATCGACTACTACACTGTTCAAATATTTCCAAAGTCATATAAAAAGATGACATTATATTTATTGTAATAAATTCGGTAAGTTTTTTTGGTAAAATTGAGCATATCTTTTTTTTCAATACATGGACTAAAAATTGGTTTTGAAATATTTAATGACAATGAAAGTAATAATTTTGTGAAGAGACGACGATGATATTGTAAAATAGTGCAACAAATGGAAATATTTTGAAAGGAAAAGTTCACTAAAAATCACAGGATAGATTTCAATGAAAAAAATAACGTCTAATCAGAGTTCTGTATCCATTTTTTCTTTTTAGTATTATTGGGTAAAATTATTAATTAATCTTGTAATGGATAATTTGGAAAATAAAAATATTAATTACTGAATTACTAAATAATTATAAATAGACAGAATTGAATTATCAATTAATGCAGCATTTGATAATGTTTTTTTTCGAAATTATCAATTTATAGGATGAATGATCATTTGCTGATTAACAACTTCTTAGTAATTGAGTAATGATTAATTGCAATTTTTTTCTGCCAATCATTGATCTTGATCAAATAATAAGAAACTTATCATCCAAAATTATGCCAATTAACTAAACAATTATTCATCCTGATTTCTTAAACAATAATTAAGAATAAGAATAATAATTAAGGATAAAGTTTTGTTAATTAAGGAATTGATAAAAATAATACAATAATTGATAGTTTATAACATATATATTTATTTGAGCTTTAATTGCATTTTAAAATACAACCGAAATAATTAAATAATGACAAATCTGGTAAAATGATTTCAAGAGTTTTGCGTATACATGATGCATATTTTTGTGAATGTTTTTTTTTTCATACTGTACATATACACTTAGATATATATATTTTTATTTACATATATCCAATTGTGTACATACATGAATTTTATTTAATATTTATTTTTTATTTTGAAAATTTTAGAGTTTACAATAATTTTGTTTTAATTTATTTTCATTTTTTTTCTCATTAATTTTGTTTTCATCAGTATTAGATGTATTATCGAATTAAATACAATTCAATAAACTCACTCTGTATCTCAGTACCACGAATATTCGTGTCTCAATCATCTAATTATACTCTCAGCAGTCGTATATAATTACAATAATAATGTTAATATTATTATAATGATAAATACTTTAAAAGTTTGCGATGGAAGAATTAGAGTTTACAAGGAATACGTATACAAGTGTTTTATGTCTATTTTTTTCCGAAATTAATTGGAGCCGTACAATAATCTACTTTTCAATATATTCAGCATTATTTAATCATGCATCCATATACTTTTTTGTTTTTTTTTATTACTACATCATTGATCGTGTTTCTAAATTTCATTCATTCAATATATCACATTCATTCACGCCCTTTTTCATACAATATCACTGTTCGGCATTATTTTTTATTAAATTTATATGTATAATAATAATTTTTCAATTTAATATACACACTATCGCGATAATTCGAATGATAATGACAATATTTTACACGTAATGACACAAGTGGGCTCTCGATTGACGCAATAATAAATATATCTTTAAACAAATAAAATGTACAATGGTCTCTGTCCACGATAAATCATTTATCGTGCATCATACTTAAAAACAAAAATATTACAATAAAATAATGTATAATTATCGCTACATTGACATAATTAATTGATGACATCTACTATTATTACAATAAATCTCGGTATTGCACCGTGTGGCGCACTCATCTTTTCTCATCTAACTCTCCCTTTTTTTTTATTATACACTGAATCAAAAATTTATTTACAATTTATCAAATTAATTATCTGCTGTATTTATTCATTTAAATCTTCATTTTCTTATTTATATGCTTCTTTTTCTCCTAATTCACTTCCATTTGATGACATTAAGATGTTTTTTTTTTTATTCGTTTGATTGAAAATATCAAAAAATATAAATGTATAAATTAATCATTTAGTCTGATATAATAAATGTAAATGTTTAGGTTTAAAAAATTAAATAAATATATGTTATTTCAATTATGCAATTCTTGTTTCAGTGTATTATGTGCGATAAAATATAGTTTTCTTGTACATTATTCCTACAGATTTCAATAAAGACATTTGATGTAGGCAAATGCCAATCTATTCTATGTTTAATATTCTAAAATTCTTATATTAATAATGGTATACATACTGACAGTCAATTTTTATGACAGATGATATATAAGCCTTTTTACGAATCAATTGTTTTTTTTTTCTTCTTCTATTTTATGTTTAGATTATTTTTCTTGTTTTTTTTTTCATCAATCTTAATTAATTCTCCTTTTTTCAGATTTTAATAATCAATTTTTATATTTGACCATTTTTTGACTTCTAGTCGACTTTTGTCAGGCATTGAATTGCTTAAGTATTTATTAGAAACATCACAAACTTGGCCGCGTGCCGAGCCACGTGACTCAGCAATGCCGCGAGATATGGTGACATCACAATTAATTAACCACTCCATACTTGTCGTACACGCACACGCACGTATATTTATTTCGAGAATTTTAAATCTTCTGTTTGTCATTGTCATTATTGAGTCTTAGACTTCTTTTTTTGCATTATTGACATAAAAATTTAAACATTTAACATATTCTTTTTAAAAATAAATACAGAAATAATATTTATCTATACATAGATAAAGAAAAAAATTCAAGAATTACTGATTATAATTTTATGACAAAAAGATTGATTAATTTAGAGACAGAAAACAAGTACAAATATTAATTAATTAATAGTTACAATGTGTAATTAGAAAAACAATTAAATTAAAGAGGAATTATTTTTAAATTTTTATAAAAATGATGGACAATTTATATTACACAAAAAATGTCAATAAAGAATAAAATGATGTGAATTACAAAATAAATTTACATGGAGAGAGAGAAGGAGAGGGAGAGAGGGAGAACGTAAGAGAAGATGAGCGCATAAAGCCACCCTACCAGTCTATCCCATTTTAGGGGAAGAAAATATCGTTATACTAAGCCGAACGCATTCTAATATACGTCGACAAGGAATGACAATTATCAGACACACATAACGCGTAAATGATCAAAAGAGAGATTCATTTGAATTATTAAAACAATTATGATACTCGCGTTGTAACAACAATACAACCATTCAACGTGATGTATCTTCAGTCAATCTTTCGATCATCAGCGTTAAAATGCGATAAGAATTTAATAGGATAAAGGGATACTATCTATTTGACTACGTTGCTCGTTTGCAGTCATTATACTATACATACACTTATATACAAATGGCACCGCTACTTACGGGACTCGGACTATACGTATTTGCTAGACAATTGTTTAGCTAGCTCCGTATACTTGAGAAATTTTGAATGTGGACTTTCCTCGAGTGGTGAGGTTGCTGATTGAGAGGGACTTCCATTCGCCTGAGGAACAGGTGGTGATTTGTTGCGTTGTGAACTTGGTGGTGATGATGCATTATGACTTGATGGTCCGGTAGAGGTTGATTGAGATGCCGCTAAAGCTACGGCAGCAGCAGCAGCTGATCTACCGATCGTTAGAGGATCAGGAATAACTCCGTCTTTGACAAAATGCATTTTTGATAAATGATGTCTATAAGCACCTTTCGAAATAAATGGTGTATCACAAAATGCACATTTCATTATTGAATCAGCAGTAACAACTGCATCATTACAAGCCCAACTAAAAGCAAGTATAGCTCCTGGTGTTGGTCCTGTTCCTTGATTAGAACCCGAAGAACTTCCACTTCCTCCAACGGCCAATGATTGACTTGGATTTAAAGATCTTGTACTACTGGAACTACTAGGGCCACGAGTTTCAGTCTTGTCACAGAGTTTTTGTAAAGCTGCAAGTGGATGACTGCTAGTTTTCCGATTTTGATTTTCGACATTACCAGTCATTCCACTATTACCACCATTACCACTACCTCCACCACCCGATAAATTGTCAAACATGGAAGAAAGAGCACCAAGACTACTAGTTGTTTTAGTATCAGGAGTTCCTCGTGGAGTTACTGAACGATCACTACTGGCTGGACTACTTGTACTATTTCTACAAGGACTTCGAGCTGTTTGTTGATGTTGTTGTTCTCCTTGACCACCAGATCGTGGTGTTGGAGGATTTATTTGAGGTGAAGATGCTTCTCCTGTTTCTTCAGTACTTTCATGAATATTATTTCGTCCATGACAATTATAAGGAGTTGATGATTCATCTTCATCTCTTGAGTCTTCAATTTCTTTTTTAACAATTATGTCTTTCGGTGGTTCATCTTCATTAATAGGTGGTTCACCATCATCATCACGTGGTTCTTTTTTTACAACTATAGACTCTTCATCACCGGATTCTTCAGGCATCGAGTGTCGACTTGGAGTTGGATTTGGTTTGTCAGGAGAATTACGATGACGTTGAGATGACGAAGAAGTTGAAAGTCGATCATGACTGACTGAGAGATCTAATCGTCTTTCCGGAGTCATTGTATCAGTTCTGTTACTTCCACGTTCTGATATCGAACTTGATTCACTACCACTTCTTTCTCTTCTTGCTGCGACGGTTGCAGAATTATAATGCTGTTGTTGATAACTTCGTAATAAATTCATCGTTTGAGGATCTACAAGTGGTTTAGTATAATCGACACTCTCATCAATTCCAAGACGTTTAAGAATACTAGAACCCATGGGAGCTCCTGGTTGAGCATGATGTAAGCTCGTAGATCCATGACGACCACGTGAATCGAAACTTTTTTCAATTAATTTTTCAATTGCATTAAGTACAGAAGGTGACGATGTAGTACTTGTAGATTCATTGGCACTAGGAGTTGGTGTATCTTTACCTGGAGTTGTTGTATCACTTGCTGAAGATGGCGATCGATGATGCCTTGAAGACACTGAAGAAGTGTCCTCATTGACACTTTTTCGACCACTTTCAGTTGACGGAAGGACTTGTGGCATATTATTAGACATAAGAGCAGACTTTAAAAAATTACGTTGATTGATTCCAACGGTGCCTGCACCGATACATTGACGAATATGTTCTACAAAAACACTAGTTTCTATTTTATCACCACATTTTTCACAAGTTATTCTGCCTGCATGTTTTACTAAACTATGCGCTAATCCAGCAGTAGTGTCACCATTTTTAAATTCATTTTGTGCTCTTTCTAATTCTAAAAGTTTACGTACAGGTAATGATTTTTTTCTCTTTTCTCGTGTTTGTCTTCTACGGCCGCCACTTTCAGTTATAGAACGCATTATGTGTTCTTTATAATGTGAATTTTTTACCATGTGATTACTTAACTCTTTTAAAGAGCTAAATGCTTGATCACAAACTTTACAAGTAAGTACTGCACTAACATGGCTACTTGTACCACTTCCCACTCCTGGACCACCAGTATTTCCATGTTGTCCTCCACTTCCAGGTGGCATTCCAGTATTTGTACCTGTTCCAGTGCTACCGATACCAGTATTAGGGACTCCACTACTACTTTTACCCTCATCTGATGATTTCCATGATATAATTTGTTCTTGAGAAATTATATTTGTGTAATGTTGAGTTTGTTGCATATGTGAAGTCATTTCTGCTAATGAACGAAAACTTTGACCACACCACATACATTTTAAAATTTGTCTCGTTTGTTCTGCACCTTTACCCAACCAAACATCTTGGCCACGTACGAGTTTTCGTGGAAGTGGCATTGTTTCTTTTATAAGAAGATTCAATTCTGATGGACTTTGTTTACTGCTGGGCGTTGTATGACCATTATTGCTACTTCCAGCTGAAGCATTTTGTGATTGATGTTGCTGCTGTTGAGTTTGTTGAGATGGAGGTATTGTAGGAATTGATGAAGAATGTGAATGAATAGCCGATGATGGTGGTGGAACAGGCATATTAACACCACAATGTTTAGCTTCTTTCATATGTGTCGTCATTGCTGCAAGAGTAGGAAAACTTTGTTTACACCAAACGCATTTAAGTACATCTTTAGCTTGATCAGCACCTTTATTTAACCAATGTGATTGCCAAGCACTATGACGACTTCCAGATGCTCCACTTGGATTACTTCCAGAAGAACTATTACCTGAACCAACACCACTAGACGGCCTGTAAAGTTCTTCTCCTCCAAGTTTACTGAGTTCACTCATTTTTTCTAAAGCCTTTGTTGCTTCACTTGGTTGATATGGTTTATCTAACGTTGCTGGTGGCTTAATTTTACCATTCCATAATTGATGATGATCACCTAAAACTGGTGTACTTTTCGGAGAAAGTTGTTGTTGACTAGTAGCCGCTGCAACTGCTGCTGCAAAGTACGGAAAATGTGATGCAACAACTGGTGATGTCCAGGGAGATACTACGGGTGGTCTAGGATACGATGAAATTGTTGTTGAGGATTCTTGATGAACAACAGGTGTATTTGATCCAAGTCTCGATGATTTTCTTGGAGGGGGCGGTGGTGATTCACCTTCACGACTCGGTCGTTTTCGACTTGATAACGAGAGATCTAAAGGCCCATTATTTGTTTCACTTGAAGATGATGGCGTAGGTGGTTTACTCAGATTTAAAATGTGCTCGTCTTCATCTTCCTCGGCTGATGAAGTCTTTCTTGTACTAAAGTCAAGAACTGTTGGTAATGGAGTCGCTGCAGGCGATACTTCACCGCCACTAGTTGGTGAGACAAGAATACCAGGCGTCGCTGCAGGTGGTGAACACGAAGAAGTGACCAATGGTGAAACAGAGCCACGAGCTGATAAAGGTGAGTGCCCTAGTAGCAATCTCTGGTGGGTTTGCTGTATATATGCTGCCATAACGGCAGCAGAATGAGGAGGTAATAGGGGATGATTTGCCAGTGGTACAAGATTGCTTGGACTTACTGGACTTGCGCTACTTCTATTGGCTTGAGGTGGAGGACTTCCAGCTGCCGGTCCTGACGATCCCCGAGAATCTCTAGAAGAACAACGAGGACTAGGACTCATTGGTTCCCTAAAACATATAAAATTAGCACATATATACATACATGTTTTTTCAAATAAAAATTATAGTCAAATAATATTTTCATTGATAAAAATTTAGATGTAGTTTATTAATTTTATAAATCATACCAAGTTTTATCAATCATTTCTATAAAAAATTTGAGTTTGTATCACAAAATTATCTCAATAACATGATAAAAAACTATGCGAATAAATAATTCATAATTATTCATTTAAAAACATACAACATTGTCCAACATACTAGTCATCTTGCTATTACTTTATTATCTTGATAAAAAAAATTATGCAATCAAGTTATACCTGCTAAATTGTGAGAACGTGCATCATCTATATATATTTAATATGTGTGTAATGTATAAACATATAAAACACTTATTGACTGAAGGGCGCGTGCTTCCAAACCTGTCGACGGTTTACTCGTAACTGACTCCCCTGACTAAATGTTGTATGCGCGTGCAATGAAATAAAAGGTAACCAACGGTACGCATGCAGGGGAAGTTTTTAGAATCAGAAGGACAAGTGGGGATCGGGTGGCGAGGGTGTCATTGAGGTGGGAAGAGTGACAGAACTGCCGACAGAGCTGATCGGAGAGTGAACACACGCCTATCTCTATTAGCTGAGTGACGCCGCGGCAACCGCTATAATATCAAGCTTGTTTATACTCAAGTACACGAGAAATTCATGCGCGATTTGTTGAGATTAAACAAATTCAGGATAAAGTAGACGCGCAATCTACAAAGCACTTGGCGGTACACATTATTTATTATTTATGTATTTTACATACAGCACTAAAGACTATTAAACTGACAGATATATAACGTACAAATAAAAAATGATATATATTTTAATCTGAATAAGTTGATAAATTTAAAAGAAAAATCCATTTTTGTGTTATATACCTATCGGGAGGTCCTGTGTCCCGAACGTTGATAGGATTTAACCTTGAAGATACTGATGGAGGTGGTGTTGAGGGACTCGGAGTTGAGTCCTCATCATCAGTTGCATCAGCTTCATCATCTTCTTTAGCTACAGGTGGACAGTTTCTTTCACTTGGACTTATCGGACCATCTTCATCAATACATTCACCCTCATCAGCCTGGAGTTCTGTACCAGGACCTGAACTCTCGATTCCATCTTCCCCTGTAATGATAAAGAATATTTACACATTAAATTAATTGATTATAACTTGAACATTACTTTATCTTGCATGGTAGTTTTTTTTTAGGATATAAAAATATCAATTTCATAAATAATATATTTTGAAGTATTTATAATGAACTTATGATATACTTTTAGTTTGATTATTTTTAAAACACATCAATAATATTTCTCGACAAAGTATAATGGGCTGAGATATTTAAAGGATAGAGGAAATTCAAGACATCAAAAGTGAAAGGTACAGAGTAAGAGAAATGTATCAAGAGCCATTTGCAGTACTACCTGGCCAAGTCTACGCAGAAATGATATAAAGGTACAGATGGCGAGTAACAATGACTCTATCGGTTCATTTATCAGCCTTTACGTGGCAATGTCGAGTTGTACTCTAAGATACGTCAGCAGCTAGATCACGACGGTGTCCTATTGTGATACAGTGAGAGTTGCTTCACTAGGAGTATTATGAGTTTTAATCAAATCATTTCCATTTTACCCATTCTGTACTTGCCTTTTCATTCTTCTAATAACAATGTACACCTTAAAAAAATTACTGAAGATATCAAAAGTTACTTTTCATTTGTATTCTTATCAAATATATTGACTTATGAAAAAAAGAGTGCTTGATGAAAATCAGATTATTTAAAATGAAAACCAAATTCACTGTAGTAACTTGTAGATACTGAACACCAAATCACGTCCGCACATTTAAGACTATAAGATTTACGAGTGGCCGTCGGGATCGACGCCGTGCAAGACGGAGGTGAGACACCAGACAGGTGCTAGATGCAAATAAGTTTGCGGATGGCGAAGAAGGACTGTAGGGAAGAAAAAATAGAATAAAATGAGCTGAACCCGGACACGAAGACAACGTAGAGAAAGTAAAAGTACGTGTATATCGCCATCTTGGACAGTACATATTCTTCGGAAAGAAATAACAGAGGATGAGGAGGAAGCAGTAAAAGAAAAGGAAGATAAGAAGAAGAGAAAGGGAGTGTCGTTGTTGTAGCTTCTAGTAAAGAAATCAGAGGGTGTATAAGAAGAGACTGAAGGAATGAAAGCAGATGTGGCGGGTGGGGACGTAGTGGCACCATCCTCCTACCTTGCCAACTGGCCAACCAAAGGATCGTTTGTTCGCGGTTCAACTGGAAGAGGGAGAAAAAGGAGATCGCACATTGATCCGTCGAAGCATCGGCAACTAATTACGCAGATTTATGTCCCCATTGTTCATTGTCTCTTGGTCCAAGATCTGAGGTGGACCAAGAGTAAGGGAAGAGAAGGACGAAGAGGACACAACGTGTAACCGAGAATCAAGAAGAAGAGAATCCGGAAAGGACATCGAACGATGGAGATGAACCGAGAAGAGGATTGGATGCAAAAGTTTGTGAGAGTTAGATAGAATAAGGTACCATAGGGCGGACCACCAGCAGAAACAGCTCCGCCCGCTTATTCTGGTAAAGTCTCTTCTTCAGTTACTTACATTGTTTTTTTCATCTTCGCTTTGATTTTTAAACGTTTATATGGTTCTCTTTTTTATTCCCACGATAATGGATTTAAAAGTATGTAGTCTAAGAAATAGTACTATCCAAGATTTTTGCCGATAATTACGAAATATGAACTGAGAAAAAATTGACTACAAATAAAATCAAAATAGTCGCAATAGAATATTTTCTTGGAATTGACGTGATAACATTTTCATCAATTCAGTTCTGATTGTTACTCAAAAATAATTCATCGGAAGATAGAAAGATTATAGCTATTATGGCTGACTCATAGATCATACTGTTTCATTGGATTGATCACTTTTTTGAAGATCCATGATGCCTCAGAGTCAAATGATGGCTTAAAGTCCAATCAGTAAAAAGTTAGCATATATATAAAAACATGTTCTTTCATTCAGAATTAAAAAATACTTAATTACTGAATTATTTCTACACAATATTTACAATTTTCTTGCATCCGATTTATCGAACATTGAGCAGTAATCCGTTAATTTAATGTCACTTGCATTTAAACTTGCCATAATCTTGAATCAAATATCAAAATACGTTTTTTAAGCAAAATTTCGTTCAATTTAATCAATTATTTTATTAAAAATATTTCCAATGTTTTTTATTGATTGAAATTGACTTCTTTTTTCACAGCAGAAATTTTTTTGTCAATGCACTTGCTATTGTTCAAATACTTGCTATTGATCAATTTCCTACTTTATTTTTTTTATTGGGAAAATAGTAATAATAATGATCTTCATTTAAAATGTACAATTTAGTAATAATAATGAATATAAAAAATGTTCGATACCGATGACCAAGGTCAACAAGACTGATATATATTCACTTAAGTAAAAGTGGTAGGCGAAAAAAGAATAAATAAACAAAAAAACGCACACAGGTAGTATAGGGTTCTCTTGGCGATCAATGATGCAAAATATTCGCACGACCCGACATTGTGGCCCTATTGGCAGCCACTAACAAGGCACACGGTGCTCGTATTCGAAAGAAAAGATACCACGAAGAACAAGAAGAAACTGTGTGGTGTATCCGACCGGGCGACCAAGTCCTGACACTCGAGAAGATCGTTTATACGCGATATCCTTTGCTTCTGTCCTCGGTTCACTCAGGGACTCTGAATACTGTGGGCAAAAGCCAATGTGCAATATATTTATACTTTACCATTCCTCCTCTTTCTTTCTTATATTTTCTCGCTCTCATCTACTTTTGGTTGACTTTTATCATCATCATTATTAGTATTTTATTTTTACAAATCTAAAAGCTCATGTGGGAGGGGATGAATGCACAACAATAATTAGTCTTATCTGTAAGCAACTTCTTTAAACTTACATGTAACGATTCTTCTTGGTTAGTTTAGCTCACGACAAACATGCACACGAACTGTGGATATATGCAGATAAGCGAGATATCCCTTTACATAAGTACTCGCTTGTAAAACTCGCACGGCAACCAGACTCTGTGTCGAATGGTATAACTGGTAGCAGCGGAGCTCGAGACCCCTCTGGCTGATCTCGACTACTGCACCATCAAAAGACCATCTAATAGCAAGTCAGTCAAATGAAAAGGATGAGTCCAAAGATGGAGATGGAAAATGAAGGATGGAATGAATTTCTGATGCAAGAATCTCCGAGAGGGTAGACCACGCGGATCAAGAAGAATGACGGACAGGCTAGCAGCACGGTGGTGGTGATAGTGGAGGAGGAAGAAACTGTGAGAGATGGACAGGCCACTAGACAGACAGCTACACGGACAGATCGCCGAGCAGAAGGACGAGAGAGGCGGGAAGGCTTTGCATTGTGATTCTCTCGTGGCCTGCCACCAAATGACTGACGGGTGAATCCGTTCTCTTCTTCTACTTTGTCTCTTTTCAACCCGACTAGTGAAACGTGAAACATTGAGAATGAACGTATTTTGGATGTCGATAGATATACATCGACTAGTGTTTGAGTTATCGATCTGCTGTGTTGCATCCTCATGGTGAGTAAAGTGTGTTGTTAAATTCCGTTATTATACAATCGTCCAACATACTTTACGATACACACATACGTAGATTTATAAAATCACTAACTTTATACTACTACATTCAGAATACAGTCTATATAAACTAGTCTACTTGATTGATTGACCGATGGGAAGGCCGTTATCCCAAGTCAACACTCACTCCATCAGTTAGACGTGTATCTTCTTTCAAGTTTCTCTGTCGCATTTTTTACTACTGTTAAGTGTAATTTATTGACTTTAAAAAATTTTATAAATAACATTTATTTCCATTTATTTTAACATTTAATCAATAATACTCAGGGATATGTGGAAAACATTTTTCAATCTGTTAATTATTAGGATAATTTGAATCAAATCTATGCAAGCAATGATTATGTGTTGAATATCAACATAAAATATTCTAGCATACACACTGAGGAAAAATTTTTGCTTAGTGAGACAACATGGATCTTAAAAAAAAATGATCAATTCAATGGAACAATATAATATGATTCATAGACCAGCCATAAGAGGTGTATTCCATATAAATTATTTAATAACAGATAACTGTTGAAATAATGAAAATGAAGTAAAAATGGTTGGAATAAAAGTTGTTCCTTTTAAAACAAAGAACATTTTTTGTTCAAACTATTTTTTTCTATCTTTAATAGTTCAGCCAAAAAACGTGTTTAAACAATTAAATTGTTTATAACTAAAAAAATAACAACTTTATGAAAAAAATATCGACAGATTCGTTTTTCTGCAGTCATCATTAAACAAATACGTTCAATTAATTATTTTTTCTCAGTATTTAAAGAAAAAAAATGAAATAAATAAATTTATAATACTTTAATCACATTTAAATGTTTATTTTTTCATATATTTATGTACTTTGTATTTATTTGAATGATCAATAATATGACATTTGACATATTATTATCACCCAATTCACACCAGTCATAATGCTTAGAATAAGAAATCAATGATATTTATCCAATTATTGATTTTTTAGACAATTTGTTAGTATTAAATGTCAACTCCACTATGCCAGTAATACACAATCAAGTAAGTTTTCTTTTGAATAGTATGTCAGATAATTTGTTAGAGATTTGGAGCTTTATTCGAAATAACTTGACTTGGAAAGGTACATAGGGATAAGTTAGTGAAAAGTGTTGGTGCATTAAAGTGACACATCTGTCAGAAAAAGATGAAGAAGAACATGAATTTAGTGGTGGTTCCTTGTTTTTGATGTTGCAAAGTAGGGAATGATGAAGCGACAAACAGGGCAAAGTGACGGTAAATGATGGATTGAAATTCAGTTTGAAAACAAAACACAATGATAGGAGGATATAAAAATATCAATAAAATACACATTGCATTAAATATAATGATATAAAAATATTGAAAGAATATTTTATAGGTGATTAGTAATAAATTGGTTAATTTTGACTAGATGTTGATAATATTTAAAAGATAAATGCACACGTCTACAGAAGTTGTTGGACAACTAATCGTTTTACTTGCTTCTACATTTGCCTGATGTAACCATACTGTATTAATACCTATATATAGTTGGCCGATAATACGGCCACGAAGAAGCAAATCCGGTGACTGGATGATGGATGAAGTATACGTTGGTTCGTCTAAATGCCTACTGGACGGTTGAACTGTACGACAGTGATGATCGATGTATGCACCTTAAGAAGGCGAAATCTGCGAACTCGTTTCACCACCACCGATAAGTCCAGTAACTCATTGATGATGACGACTACCAAGATGACATGGAGTGCAATTAATTACAAGTCATCATCATATACATACATACTCAAGGTTTTGAAGAAAAAAAAATAATCTTAAAAAAAAAAATGTAGATTTATTCTGGCCTCAATTTGCTTTGACGAGATAGACGGAAGTATGTGGCTATTGGTTGCAAGTAGCAGGTGTCACACAGAGACAAGAACCGGACGTTAAAGAAACCCAACGAGATGTAGCAAAAGATGACGAATATAGCAGAAGGAAAAGGAGGAATAAAGCGACAGAAGAGAACGCCTTCATCACGATGTCCGTCACTCTTATTCTTGTTTGTGTTGTCTCTCTCTTCCTCTCTCACTTATTCTCTCAGCATTCTGGCTTCTTCTTGCACTTTCCGTCACACTGTCTTTCCACGTGTCAGTCTTGCTACCGACTGCCGGAGTCGTTGGCGTGACAACAATAATTGTCAGCGAAGTAACGTCTCTCACGTCGCGACACTCGACGACGAACGAGAGGGAGGAACAAGAAGTACCACGAGATAGATAATTTAACGTGGGAGAGAAAAGAGGCAAGCCTGATGAAGAGAGAAAGTAAAATGTCTATTTATAAAGGGACAACAAATGCGGAGCAGCTGGTGCCGATCCGGTTGGTTATCGTTTACACGCGAGTCTCTCTTTATTGGAGAAACTTGATCCGCCGATCACATTCGTTCCTTACAGTCTGCCACTCACTCGATCAGAGAGTTTTCTCTTCTCTCTGTACACATCAACATACATAGTAAATATTATTTCAACTTATAGTAGGCTATTTTGTTAAAATAAAATCGATACAGTGTTCTTGAAAAATACATAGTCAAATAATGATGATGACTCACTGTGTCTTATCATTGATGTGAACACACATTACACAGTTTGCGAAGAGAAAGAGAAAGAGTCCCAGACCAAAATAAGCTAACAGGCTCTGTGGAATGAACAAGTAAGCAGACTCGACGCTCCGATCCGTTCTAATAAATATTGTGTCAACATAAATAAGCAACTCAGCACGGAATACGTCAGATCACGCGCTACGAAAACGCATAAAGGATGCAGAGCATACGTCGTTTGAATGACGGATGCTTGATGTACAGAAGGACAGGTGTACCCAATTTTAAACTTTCCGTTCTTGAAATCTACTGTATAAATTGAAAATAGTCACGTCATTTTGAGTTCTAATTTCATATTATTATATTTAAATTAGATATACATTGTTGTTATCACATCTTAACAATCACCAATCGTCTCTTTTCGCTCGGCAGTTAGTCAATTGCTTAATACGAGTCTTCACAGAGACTAAAGTCATATACCTAAAGGGGCTGAGACTGACATAAGAACAGATTTATGCGACACACATGCGGCAAGCCATATAACTCACTCGATCGCCCATAATATCCTCCCCTTAGAGTCTCCATTCCCCTGTTTCCCTAATCCCCCCTCTTTACCCTCTACCTTTGGCCAACATATAGGCCGTTTGAGACGTACACGAGATGAGAGACAGACGCACCAATACTGCCGATCTCGTATACGATATTTATTACATATCGGGATTATGTTCTTCCAGTGGTTCCCATCGTTCTTCGCGAGATGAAATCGCCGATATAGCTGCAGATTTATCGCTGCTAGAGTCAAGGCGATTGGCGAATGAAACGAACATATAAGCCGTAAAACGTGGGAAGAGAAAATTTTTTTTATGAAATTGACAAATGATCTAATATCACTTTAAATTCAATTATTAATAAAATATTGTAATTATAGATCCACTAATATTCTCTAGTTTAATATTGACTTAATAACTTCTTGTTAACAAGTTCTTTTAATCGGGTCGAAATTTTGCCATTTCTTCACGTTTTAAAGCATTTACAAATATATTAGAAGCTTTAAAAATGGATTTATGTATGTACGTACGTACAATTGTACGTGCGTATGTCAGACATTTTTCGTTTTTCGATATTTCAAGAATCACTGAAGATATCGACTTCAGACAAATTTCATTTCAAAGATAATACAATGAAGAAAACTTTGAAATAATTTTAAAAAATTCAGTAAAGCCGTTTTTTTTTTTTTTTAAATAAATAAAGTGAAAGACGATTGAAAATTAACTTGGGTTATTTAAGGGTAAGAATCGTTGAGAAATTTATTTAATATCAATACAATATTATTTTTAATGAATTTATATAATCTGGAATAATTTTAATTTGCTTTAATCGATTAAAAAAAAAAACAATGATAAAATAGTAAATTCCAATATTCCAATAAAAATGGAAAATTCGTCATGTGGGCTCAAAGTGTACCCAAATCTATTTTTTATTATCCGTTTTAATCTCAAATATATTAAGGAATAATATAAAATTTAATTAATTAATTGAAAGAAAAAAAGTGTTAATAAATAAAAGTATTCTTATTAAGTTGAAATTCTAGCACCTTTGTTGGTTTACCAAGTAGACTCTACTGTCTATTTCCTTGATAGCATCGTCATCACGATCACATAGTGTCGTCGTGAAATACACCATAACGATGTAACCATTCCCTGTACCCCCATGTACAAGCGTCCGCTACACACCCGCAGAGAGTCGGTAGCCGTAGCATTATATATCGTGAGCAGAGAAGTAATTTATAGTTGCAATAATTTATTGGGTACCATGGGGTTTATACTTGCCTGACGCGTAGCCATCCGTCACCGTCAGTGACGTCACCTCCCTCCACATAATGACTACCTACGTCGCAGACTGCCCCGCTTATACTTCTCAGTAACACGTATACCATGTACGTCAAACGATGTCCTCATCATATGCCCGTCATTGTCCCGCACGAATCGTTCAAATATTAAATGATACTTTGTTCTGATATTATTGGGTTTTTCCAGATCTTTTCATTGAAAGAGAAAGCAGGAAAAAAGATTAATGAAGTTTATTTAAAAATTCACATTTTTACTGACAAACTTTTAGTTTTAAGCAGACAGTGTTGGAAAGCAGCAATATGGGAAACTAGGCTGAATGATTACAGTATAAACTCTTTATAACGTAGAAATAAGTTCATAAATTCTTATTGTTTGATGAAGATGATCCCACCACGTCCCAAGACATGGATAAAATACAAAATAAATATTGGGATCGCAAAAAAGTCAGGCAAAGGTTACAGACTGTATTATGCAATTGAGAATAATTAGAAAAGGATTTATTCATAATTGACATGTTATTTTTATTGTTCAAATTCTCTATTAACTGTCAGTAAATTTTACTTCAATTAAACATGATTTTTTTCAGTGTAACGAAAACTCTAAAAATAAAATTCCTTGGATATAAGGAGTTTACATTGTATTTAATTTATTTGCTTGATGTTTAATATTGAATTTCATGTCATTAATTCGAGATTTTGAATGTTTTTTTTTTATTTTAGCCTAATCCAGTATTTTACCCAACTGTTAGAAATTGTCAGGAGGCAATTTTTATAAAACCGGGAGAAATGTAAAATAATTATTTGCTTCCATCGATTCATTGATTAATAAACAACGTAATTTGTTGTTAACAATGCTTGATTTATTTGTTTATGTTTAGTTTATGACTGAGATTAGTGCACATCAGATGTCTTTTTTTAATTATAAAATCTTTCCTGTCGTTTTTAATAAACTTCTAGTTCCTTTCAATCATTTCTTGTGTCATTTTTGAAAAATATATATATATATTTATATATTCGATGATGTGAAATTGACAAAAGACTTGAGCATTTCATCGACAGAACATTGAACAAGTTTCTCTTCCTACTCAAATATACTAGGAGACTGCATAGGACAGAGAATATCGGACTCTACTTCTTGGCCAGGGATGACGAGTCGAATTCACGTGAGCCAGATATGCTTGTCACGTCTGAGATTCGCCTTCTCTGTCCCGTAGAAAACGACTAGACAACTAAGAACCTTACGACAAGATGAGGGGAATTGCAGTGGAGAAAGGGAAACTACTATACTACCAGAGGAACCCAAAGATACGGAGTGGAAATGACATTGACAGGCGTTTGTCACTGTCCTCGACAAATAATATCCAGGCCAGCACATCAGAGGATTTACTTGACAACCCTGGTAAATCAATAAATCTAATATTACTTGGATCAATTATTAATTAAATAAAACTCAAATATACACTTTATGAGGTTCATATTCTGTTTTCATTGATCAATAAAAATTCATCACAATGCAATTTATTTTTAAAAAATACAAGATTGAAATGATAAAAAATAGCCAATTGAGTGACTGAATGTCACATTATACATATCAAAAACGATGAGTTAATTGGTAGAAAAATTATTCAACCTGTCAAAAACTGGATGGCATAGAACAGGTTTATAAACCTTTAGGTTTCTCAACAAGGGCGGATATACCGTCAAATTTTTTATAGAAGAGTGAACGTTCAAAAAGGGGAAATACTATACCTAAAAAATAGAATAAAAGAAAGGAAGAAGGAGAGAGAAAGAGAGAAAAGAGGGAGTCAAGGCGCGGAGGTCTTGACGACAGCCGTCAATCGATTGTCAACCGGGTCAGCCGTCCAACCTTACCTAAGTCAGCCCCTCTCCGTGTATTCCTCTTAACGTAGGGTCCATGCAACCCCTCGATCAACGTTACCCTTACATTTTTTTTCGCCTTAAAAAAAAAGACTTTTGAACCGCAAGTTTATACTCAATAATTATTGATCATTATGAAATTTAAAAAAGATTTGCAATCGAGTTCTAATGTCGGCCTGAAACACAACACTATATTACCCTCTTGCGATTTTGTGATTCAATTATCTTTTCTTTTTATTTCAAAACATTCTTTTCGCAGTAGCGTCTAATCCGCGATGAGCGACAGTCGCTTCGAAGAATTTCGTCCGAGCTAAAGTCATAAAGCCCAGGGCTATCATTAAATCTTCCGTTCATTCGTTTATAATGTTTTCTTTCTTTTCATTTTTTTTTTTAACTCTTAGATGCACGTTAATTTTGAAGATTATGATGACCGGAATACAGAAACGATGAGAGAATTTTTTTAATGTTTAAAACACTCAAGATCTCCAAAATGTATTTTGGTATGTTGGCTTGATTATTTTTAAATAAAATAATTATCAAATGATAAGAATAATAATAATGTCATAAATTGTAATATAAGTGATGGTAGTCTATATCCGAAATAGGTGACCTGTCATTTATAAAAAATGAAGTTGCAGTCATCAACGTTGGAAAAAAGATGAAGGAGCTCAGACAAGAGTTAAGTTTTCTGTGTCCTAAATCAATACAATGATTGAAACTTCAAGCTGTCCAACTTTAGAAGCATTTATATATTAACCATATGAAGCATATATAAAATTAAAATGACTCATTGGATATGAAAATCAATTTAAAGCAAGTTCGGTTTTATTATTGTATAATAAAAATAATATTGAAAAAAAGCATAATCTATTTTAACTATCATCCTTTCAAATCTTTTTCAACATTATTTGACGTATCCGGGAAATCTGAATTTATTTTTAAATACAAATTATTGATGTAGTTATGTATATGCAAAAATATATCTGTGACAAATATAGTACAAAGTAAAGTGATGCACATTTTTTGTTGATCAATAATTTTTTAATATTGTTTTCTCATTTCAATCAGTTGTAATAATTAAGTATAAATAAAAGAATAAAATTTTTGGTAATTATTTAAATAATTGGAGCTTCAAATCAAACAAATAATTAGACAACTTCACAACTTATACAGGACAATTTCTGCAGAAAAAATAAGTAAACAAAGGACCTTTTAGATGCCCTTCTGATTAAGCTATCCCAAACTCGTGTAAATTCACCTATTAATTAATCGTGCTTGCACTCGTATTTTCGTGCTCCCCACTCCTCCCTCTTGCAATCTAAATTAAAGTATAGAACAATTATATTCATTTTCCTCAGACGAATTATTTGAAGCTCCATTCTGTATTTTTATTAAACGCATTTGAAGAATTGAGTAAGAAGAGCAGAAGATTTGTAGATCAAATAAGAAAGAGAGGCCAAAAAGGTTGTAATGAGTTCCAGGCGTAGGGTGACAAGTTGTCTTTCAGAGTGATACGATAGAGCTTCCCCTTTTGTCTTGAATCCTCCCACCTCACTCACCAGTTCGCTTGATCTGCTGTGTGTATAGCTGGTGGAATTGAAGGAGAGAGTCCCCTCTCTACAATGGCTTGATGTCAAGACTGTTGGACAAATCGATGCTGAAAATGATGACGACTCCTGAGTGTCCACGACGGATGTCTATCGTGTGAACAAGTGAATGCTTACTTATACAAGTGAGTAGTTCATTCCCTTATTTTACTCTGCAGAGTTATGTCATGCGAACAATTTTCCTCTTTCTCTCATTCGACCTTTTCAGAAAATATTAATCACTACGCCTTCACCAACCAGAAGCGCCACGAACGAGACAATTTTTTTTTTTTTTTAAAACCTAGAGACTCTGAGAGAAAATCACTTTCATGATTAGAAAGTACAGATTGACAAGTAATCTCCTTCGGTTGTATACAGTTGAAGAAGAGAAGACGAAATCGTGAAAAAGCACAGAGAGTAAACGAACCAAACTGCCTCATTGCATATTCAGTGAACTAAAATAGCGATTTCGTCAGAAAATTGTGTGGTTGTCGTGTTAACGTAGCAATAGGACCCCTCTATACAGACCTCTGTTTTCAAACATTCACCCTAGTATTTGACGTTAAAGTAAGTAGCAACTTACAGTATATATACAAATAGTAACATACGGATATCGTTGACGTCGTTTCGTTTGCTTTATTGGTTTTAATACGAGCAAAAGTCTTACACGTACGCAAATCCTTTAGTCTGTCGTCCCAAAAGTGTCCGTTTGAGCTTGCAAAAGACAATGTGTACACGAGAGAGAATACTGACGTCGAATTATTCGCGTTGAGATGCTCAACCTCGAGAATTCATCGTCTTTTACCCTCTCACGCGCCAATGTTGAGCTGTCACGTTTCCTCGCGTACCGACCCCAACAGCTACCATAGACACAAAAGTAAAGAAACATTCCATGCGTTTTTCAGATTGTCCACTGTTGGCCGTTGAGACAGTCGTAAAGTTAGATAAAAGTAACCCTTATTTCCCCTCCCCCCCCCTCCCCGTTAGTCACTTGTCATTGCCCAGTTTTTTATTTATTCAAAAATAATATAAAAAGTATGATTGCATATCACTATTATTAACATATAATACATTTTAATATTAAAATTGATCACAACAACAGGATGAATTGTTATTATTGAGTAATTTATATATCTTGATTATTTTTTATTATAAAAAATAGAGTACACACAATCCTTTCAGTGATATTATGTCATATCATATTAGAAAATACTTATAATTGAATAATGTAAAAATACATTTAGTAAGTTTATTTATTGGTTGACAGAAAAATAATTTTATATATGTTTGACGAGAATTGAAAGGGTTAGAACTTGAAAATAGTGTGAGTCTGAATAAGAGATAAAGAGAGAGAGAGAGTAAGAGAGAAAGAGCGAGTAAGAAAAGAGTGAGGGGGAGTAAAGGGAGGTTGTTTCATCTGTCACCTGCAGACGCCGCCTTCCTTTCCGTCATCGTCCCTCTTACCCGAACTACCCCCCCACAGCCCCCTTTAATAATAACAACAATGGAGCCGGGCCAGTGGTGGACGTTCAGTGTCGAGGTATGTGCCAGAGTGAGCGCAGAGTTGGGAGAAAGCTTGGATGGAACGCAAAAGGGGTGCACGACGAAATGGGTCGCAAGACGGTCGTGTCACGTCCGCTTGTAGCCTCAACCCACTCTCGACAGCTTCACTTCGCTCTTATTCCCTCCTTCACCCTCCACTACCCCCTTTCACTTCTACCTTTCTCCTTTTACTCCTCAGCCGTTCGTACGTCCGTCGGTCTTGTCTCTCTCGCGACCCTTATTACACGTCGCACGGGTCAACTTCATCAGAAGAGATGTCGTGCTACACCTACAGCTCTAGACATTAACATACCCATGTCCAACGCACTGAACCTCATGTGTCCTCTTGGTATGCCAATGATGGCTTTCATTTGTTCCTTTCTCTCCTCACCAAATAAACCAACTGCTCTATTAAAAATTCTCTAACATGTTATACTCTATGCTGATTATTTATCTTTTTTCATTCCAATTCTTGGAAAAATTCATTTCATAGATAAATAATATGAAAATATGCACGGTAGTCTACTTTTTGTTTTTATCTACATCGAATTTATTTTTTGGAATGTTGATATAGACATTTGGAGACTTCTCTCGATTCAGTGTGGAAGATAAGAATTGAAATATTGTTAATAAGTTAAGAATATCTGATCACAGATAGAAGTGATTGAGACAGCGTATTATTGTGAACTAAAATCATTCTCAATGTTAAACATTTAGTGTGATAATAAATTAGTGATCATTGAAATCCTGAATCTTTTCCACGGCATGACCATATACAATGCACACTGTGAATCCAAAGTGTGTTACAGTAAACATATCTAAACGTGTTCAATGTTGAACCAGTGTTGGGCAGAAAAAAATCGAAATTTTTTATTGTTTAATTACCAGTTAATTGATAATGAAAATATTTCGAGTATAAAATGATAACTTTTTCTAAAATTAGATTCTTAAAATGAAAAATCGATAATTGAAATTCTAAATTGACAAGTAATGAAAAATAAAAGTTCAAAGATTTTAGATTCAAAATGTATGTATCAATCAACTGCTCATGAAGTAGCAGTGAGTTATTATTAAGATTTTCTCGGAGGCATGAAAATTTATTAACTTATTCTATATAACTCACTGCGTTTAATTAATCCTCCTTAAGATCATTGACAATGCTTACCTGAAATAAAAAAAACAAACAAAAAATTACTAAAATTATTCTAGATCGTATTATTAATGGTATATATAAAACTTGTTATAAATAATTTCTATGTTTAATTGTAAGACAATTTGTTCTGTCATACAATTAACATCATATGAATTAAAAAGAAAAAAAAACATTCATACATTTTCATTAAATTACTTGGTTACAGTTAATCAATTATCGGGATAAAAAGTCGTTGAATAAAATGTAATAGGTGTACAAAGTCCTTTCTATCTTTTCACGCAATCTGTACTCAAGTAGCTGTTTAAGATGACTTTGTAGATGAAACATTAATCACAGTAGTAATAATTAAAATTATGTTTATAAATAAAAAATAATTAAGTAAATTGTTGTAAACAAAATGAACAGAAATAATGATGCAAATCGATAAAATGATTGATTCTTAACAAAAATAAATATAAAACTCAATAAATGAAAATAGAAAATATAAAAAGCCGATTATTATAATTCGTGATAATGTGTAGCTGAATAATTGATAAATGGTAACTTGCTGTTCAAACAAATGAAATGAACAAATAGCTGTAGAGGTTCTTGCTTTGTAGATAGGAATTGAGAGTAAGTGAAAAAGAGAAAGATAAAGAAAGAAAGAAAGTGTAGTTAACGAGGGAGGAACAGTTGAGTTCATTAGCAATAACCGGCAAGGTATGGACGGTAATTAACTCAGTGCCTGGATGTTCGCTAAAGTGAAGCGCAAAATGACGAACGAACAGTACCCATCATTCTCCCTCCTACAACCGTGAAATGCCAATGGAAAATACAAATAATTGCAAATTACCGATGCACTCGTAATAATGGCCGCATGTTATATTTTTCTCTCGATACCTCACTCCATTTATTATTGTTGATGCATCCACGCTTCTGTACATTTTTACACCTAAAAAGTAATCCAATCGGGTAAACGCTGATTGAATTATTAATTGGGTGCCACGAATGGTTGGGGTCACACGCGTATCCTCTAGTCATTTAATTGATAGTTATTCGACGTGGTCACGTTGTACTTGCTATACTGTTCACATTAATAATAAAAAAATCACTGTATTTTATTGACTCTTTTGCATTCATTAAAAATATTTCACATATTGAAAAAATGATATTTAATTATAATTATCAATTATGAATATTGAATAACAATTAATCATCGGACAATCCAATTAGCATTTATATTAATATTCATTAGATATTTTATTTATTGATAAATAATGAATCAACAAATTTTATCTAATGTTATTTTACAACAATTATTTTATAATCATTCCATTATATTTTATTGCCATCATTATCAACTATTTTAAATAAATGCGAAAAAATTGATTGACTGATTGAATGTTATCGATTTATAATGAAATTTCAGGTTGATATAATTATTACTGAATCAGTAATAATATCATTATTATTTTTATGCACTAGGATATCTCTTTTGAGCTCAAGATCTTAAAAAAATAAATTATGTTGATAATAAGATAAGATGATGCACATTTTTCAAATCTTAAAAATATTTACATGATCAGATGTTAATAATAAGAAATTAATTATTGTTATTTCTGTTATTCGTTAATTATTACTGTATTAATGATTGTTTTTTTTTTATACAAAAATGTACAATAAATTATCATTTTTCGGTCACACTTTTTTCTAATTGAAAATTAAACCAAATGGAACCAGTTAAACACATGCCATGAAATAATGTGGCACAATATAAAGGAATACAGAGCATAAGAAAGGTGAAAAAAAAAATTGTAAAATGGATAAGCTTTGTCTCAAATCACCCTGAAGGCCTTCGCTCTCGGAAATTTGATCGACACCCACTAAACAAGTCGGCTGGACACACGTCGCGCACACGTCTTTCTTAAGTAGGTATACACGATAGGAGCCGCGACTGAGTGCTTCACCGACAGGGTATTCGTTGTCTCGTCTTCCAGCACGTGATCCGTAGACGAGTCAGTCTGAAACGAGCTACGGCATACGGCCGGAATAACTCAGAAAGTGTCAGAACGATAATCTGACGCTGGCAACGTGATGGACAGGACAGACAGTTCACTCAACCTCTCTTCTCTCTTGTCCGATAACTTCTCCTTGCCCTGTTCTCTACACAGTTTCTTCGTTACTTTTTTCTGTTTTTTCTGGATTTTTTTTTACGTTGGGAAATATATATATATATATGTATCTATATATATAAATATAAATTAAAGTAATAGCATGAAAAAATTGTGACAGGTAAAAAGCAGCATGATCCACCATCGTAATTACAAGATTCTTGATGCAGGAAAGACTATATAACGGAAAACGTGACGATCAATTCCCCTATTACCCAAATATTAATCTCATGGGTGTCACTTTGATTTTTTCGTTATTCATTACACATACGATTGCAGCCTATAGAAATTTATTAAAATGCAACTCCAAAGCAATCGTGTATAATTGGTTTAAAAGCATCATGTAACAAAAAAAAATTATTTATGACGAGTGTGCGTGAATTAATAAATACATGTAAAGTGCCTCGAGAAAAAAAATTTTGCTATACAAAAAAATGTTTATTTAATCAATAAAAAGAATTGGATATATTTGCAATAAAATTTTTTATTGAATTTAACGAAATGTATATTTACTATTAATAGTTCCAAATAGACTCAACTATTTTCTGTCAAATGAGAAATTAACTCAGTATTGTAAATCCAAGTATGGGACTCAACTATTAATTTTTAGAGTCTACCAGAATTAAATTTTTAAAAATAATTCTTTGCCAATTTCGAAAAAATATTTTATTAATTGAAAAAAGTATTACTTGTTTATAATATTTTTTTTTTTATTTTAAATTTTTATTAATGAAGTTTAAAAATGTCTAACAATTTATTAATAACTTGTTATCAAAAGTAAATAAATATTTATTTGATAATCTTTAAAGAAAACAAATTCAAGATTTTTATAGCGCATGTAATATGAACGATTTAAAAAAAAAAAAAAAAAGAAAAAAAATGAATAAAACAAAAAAAAACCATCAACAACATGAGACAACTAATATCTCGTTCTTTTGTTGCGTTTCCGGCAATCCGTTGGCTTGATTTTCGCAACGAATTTCGGACTAATTATTCGTCGTGAAGTCGAGAGAGAAGTGACATCGCCTGGGTGGATTAAAATGCTACAGAAGTCGGGAATTGAGGTAAAATCTGGTAGAGAGAAAATAGGTAGTGTAACAAAAAAAGAAAATTTTACCTAAGGGCTTGTTCATTTATATATACTTGTGTATTTCTTTCAATTAGCAGTCCAAACATTTTGTTGCGTTTCGCACTTGTCTCACGTGTACATTATGTCACAAATATGCTATTTTATTCTACGAGAAGGACAAGTCAGTAGTTATTTCTCTTCTATCTCTTACTTTTTTCGTTTCCAAGTATATAACTGATGAAAAGCTGCCGCAATTTTTGTTCGTATTCCAGAAAAAATATTGGGATTGCAAAATGCCCGCAACCACATCAACTCTTAATTTTCATTGTCTAATGATCATTGACAAATGAAAAAAATTCTCTACGAATAACGTTGACACATTACTTCAATCTATCTTTTACATATATATAAATATCATGACGTTAAAATTTAGATGAATGTAACGAACATTTAGCAAACCTGACAAAGATAGCAATTGTTGCGATCGTCTGTGTAGTAACGATAAAAATTTATGCTTGGGTTTATAGCCTCTATAAAACGTAAGAAGCTGAGAATGTCTTAGAAATACTCACTCTACAATATCACGACATAGAAAAGAAAATGAGAAATGAATTTAAAAGAATCAAAAAATAAAATACACTTTTTTTTCTTCAATCATGAAATGATTCTTTCCTCACTTTTTTTTTTTTAATAATAGCACCATCAATTTAATACTATTGACATTTTTTATTTTTATTTGAGATTAAAGATGCAAAAAAGAAAATTGAATATAATAAAATAAGATAATTATATTCCTTATTATTATTATAATGGATTATATTTGATAAAACTTATCGCAGTAGAATGTAATTTAACATTAAAAAAAATCAAACTTCAATTTGTAATGTCAATTACAGACTCGTATATGGATACGACAATTCCGACAGACTTCTCATTCACCCTATGTTCGTCTAGGTCGTCCATCCAATTTCAGATATCATTGCATCGGCCAGTCAGTTGCGGAAAAAGAGGAATTGTCGTACAAAAGATGGAAGAAGCACCGGACACGAAGCCGATTATATGAGTACAAAGGGGAAAGACGAGAGTACCTGTGGGGGAGATCAGACAGAAGTTACGAGAGTCCACTAGTATATATCAGGGTGAGGGGTAAAAGGGGTAACAATTGAAGGAGAGAGAAATGCTTACGGGGATAAAAACGATTGGACCTCTACGCAGTAGTAGAAAAGACCAAGTAAGTCTGCCTCCAGCGGCTCGATGTTCTGTTACTTGTTCTCTCTTTTTCCCACTGCTTTATCCTACTCGTCGAATTTTTTGTATTGACAGATATTTAAATGAATATTTCTATTACTACTCGTGAATTGTCCCCTTTGAAATCAAAGCATCTGCTGGGGAAAAGGAAGATTCATTTAGACGCGTGTGCCAATATCCTCATGTGGAAGTACAAATTTCACTTGTCACGTCAGACAATGCACTCTAGTTTGACCGGAGGGGTTTGGTTGCTACCTACCTACTTGTCTTTTTGATGACTTTGTTGTCATACATATACCACTAACATTCCCATACAACGATTAACCATTGCTGCTTAAGATTTAATAATATTAATTCATCTACCACTTCAAAATCAAACTATTCAATGATTTTGAACTCAATACTATTTTATTTAATTATAAATATAAATATATTGTCTAACTTTAACACTGAGTGTCTCTTTTTATTCGCTCTTTTGCTTTCTCACTCGTTTTAGCTCGCTTCGTAGTAGTAATAATGTTACAGTTCAACCGGTAAGTCTCGTATAGTTACCATGACGGTTGCACCTGCTACGTGACATGACCTGAGCGAATGTTGGATATTTACGTCAGTTCATTCTCTCATACTTGACTTTTTGTTTATTGTTTAGTTATGAAAGGTAACCACGGATTTAAACTTTTGTACGGAAGTCACCAAGTTATATTTTCCGATCGAATGAAATATATTTTGTCAAACTTGACATTTTTTTTTTTCTTAAATCAACAATAATGTGGAATTTAACTGTCATGCAGATCAGTATTTTCATGTAATATTGTAGAATATAGCGAAATGAAAACTAAATGTTTAGTAGAACCAATAAAAATGTTTATTAAAGATCAATAAATTATGACAAATGCAGAAAGATGTTTTGTCCAGGCTTTTTTACCCGCGTCGAAATATATGTATTGTTTAGAGTTCTGATTTTTAAGTATCCAAAATTACATAATTTTTATTTATAAAAGATCAAAAGGTTCTTTTAATTGCATTTAAATAAATACAAATAAAAATTTGTTTGCATTCATTTAAGGTATTTAGTTAAAAAAAAAATTAGAAACAGTTATCTTAATTAGCATTTGAGAGACAATAAGTTTTAATTAATCAAATATTATTTTTTTTCACTGCTCCTTTTATTGCTATTTTGCTATTGGCGTGGCTTCTTTCATAGTTTATGTGTTACAATTGACTTTAAATTCATTACTGCGGAGTACTTCTCAAGGAATTAAATCTTAATTTTAATCTTTGACATAAAAATTAAAAAAAATCAAGTACATATTAGTTCTCAAAAAATACAAGAGAAATAATATTGGTAGTTAAAAAAAGATTACAACTGAAAGAAAAAATCTTAAGTATTTATATTTCGATTCAAGGAAATATTAAACATCAACAAATTGGTCAAGCATTGCTAACAACAAAATCAGTCGTTTGTCAATTAATACATAGATAGAGACATAGATTTATTTGACAATATGTAATGTATAAAAATTTTGATAAGTAATTTACACAGAAAAATTAAAATGCCACGTTAAAAGATTAAAAAACAAACAAGAAAAGAAGAAAAAGAAAAGAAATAAAATCGACACGACATTTCCAACTGACACGAACTAAACACGCTTGCACGTGCAAGAGAAACTTTTAACTGAAAATTTACGAGTGAACAACATTCGTGCAGACATTGACGTTATGAGTATATTTAGATATTTACCGGTAACGTTATCGCCGCGTTGTTGCGGCCACCGGAAGGAAGGCCTCGGTTGCTGCTTGCTGCGCATATCTTCCGTCCGGCGCGGCGAGATGGGCCGCTTGCTTTTCAAACGATTGGAGACCACTACTTACCTGAAATTCAGAAAAAGATACGACATATATACGAAGTACATTATTCTAAATTCCTATGAATGTATATGAAACTCCAAGTATCAACTCGTATACACATGCACCCTCATGATGGTTTCCCAGGGGGTTAACTATTTTCTATACTACTCCCTTCAGCCTTAGAATATATGTATCGTATATCTTTCAGACTCTTCCACCCTCCAAACGGCTGTCTTTGTTTTAGATATTTATGAGGCGTTTTAATTTGCACATTACGTCATTCTGGGGTGCCGAAAACTTTACAGAGGAGGAATAAAGAAAATAAAAGTTATCATAAATATAAGATTAGATTCTAAAAAAATAGAAGGATTCATTTTTGATCTCATCATAATTTTAAATAAAATATTAGTATAAAATGAATAAACATATGATTAATTAAATAATTTTTAATGACATTTAAAAATGTCTTTTCAAGATAGTATCATGTCATAACTTTTCAATGATAATTAAATTTTTTTCTCGATACCAATGATAAAGAGATGCTCATCTTCATTGTGTAATCTAACATTAGCATACACAAAGATGTAGTAATAAATTTTTTAAAGATAAATGTGCCTGAAGCTAGCATTAATTCATGCTCCCTAGCCCTTATTTCCTGCATGGCTATCACCGACATCAGAACCTCTGCAGGAAGTGAAAACGTTCACGTCATAAATATTTCACCTCTGGCATACGTTTCTCGCTCAACTGAGTGTCTGTTGAAGGTCCTGCGGCGCTGCCGAAGAGTCAGCAAGTCTAGAGTTGCATCAACGAGTAAAGTAATACTTGCGGCCATGCATTTCTCTGGCATTGCGATGAGTCGTGGGCTATCTGTCGTACTGACAGTCTCAGCGTACAACTTGGAGCAATCCCTCGAGCCTCACAACCCCCTTTTACCCCACCGAGTGTTTCTTGTGTAGCACAAGATCTACACTATCACTTCTTCTTTATACTCTTAGCGACGCCAGCGAGTTTAACAGTAACCGTACGTCACCCTGACGGTCGTCTCTCTTTCTTTTTCATCTCACTCTTTCATCGTCTCTCGTGCTGCAGCTACGAGCACCCTCGCACGCTCTCTCCTTAACAGCCTTCAGTCTCTAAAAGCCTGGGTGTGATCTATGGCGGGACGTTGCGTCACTCAGGGGAACAGATGCAGGGCTCGTATATTACCCAACCATATCTACCGGAGTGTGAGAGAAAGATAGACAGACTCAATGTACCTTCATGCTTCTGATTCTATATAAGTAAGAGTGAGATAAACTCAACTTTTCGGATTGAACAAAGAGCACACTGTGTAGAGCTCCAAAGAATGGACAACGACACAAATCACTCGGCTTTTGTATAACACCGATTTTTCCGGATGAAGGGAAAATTTACTTCAACAGACCATCAGCGATACCAACTTGCTTTTCTTGGAAAAAGAAAGTATACGCCAGTGTGTCAAAGATATTTTAATAAATTGGTTTTATTTTGTTCTGTATTATACTAACTTTCATTTTAGATCTGGGAAAAGAAATAAAAGAATAAAAAAAAAAAACGCAAGCCATCATCGTTGCCGACTCTGTCATCATCATCATTATCATCATACACACATAAATATTCTCAGTATTTTGTCAAATTCTATATAGTACATGAATACAGTAGTGATCAAAAGTATGTTGATGAATATATTTATTGCATAAATTAAAAACAAACATCAAAATTAATATTTCATTTCTTCAACAAATATCTAATGTTTCGATGTGTTCAAAAAATCACAGTTAAACTACTTCTTACTGTATTCAATAAATTTTTCGATGAAATTTTATTAATGAAAATAATAACAAATTTTTTATTATTAAAATATTTTTGAGCACTACTGTATGTAAGTTCACAAACTAATGTGGACTTGAAGAGTGAGAGAGAGAATGAGAAAAAGCCGAGTGTGAATAAGTATCAAAGTAAAGTGGAATCCACGAGAGAGAATCCACAAGAGAGCATGAATGGTAAATGTGCACCCCTACAACACGCGTTGTCCGACTAGACGCTTCCAGAATCACATAAATCAGGTCAGGGTTGGCGACGGTAGTAACAAGAGGAGGGAGGTGATAGTTGAGTAGTATAAGGTTGGCGGGTAAAGGTCGACACACACTATTCCACCACATTACTGTGTTGCGCATGCCTCAATATCTCGTGGTGCTCGTTTTACATACACGCGGTCTATCAAATAAGCTTAAACTTTATTTTTTTTTCATTTTCTCTATCAATTTACAAAATGCGCTAAATTTTATTTCCATTCATCACAATGTATTCAAAGTAAATAAAAAAAAGCTTATAAAGTTTGATTTCTTTGTTTTTTAATTGAATTATTAAAATATTTTTTGATTTGTTTGTTTTGGTATTTGAAATTTAAAAGAATGGAGTAAACAATAGTAATAAGCAAAAGTCATGTATTACTGTTTCCTTTATTACTATCTCTCTTTTTTTCTAAGAAAAAAAAAATAAGTTACAAAGATTCAGAGGACGCAGATGGAATCAGTGCAGTAGAGAATATTGGAAAATGTCGACGACGATACGAGAAACCAGACACTGGTGATGCTGGTGGTTTGAGAACGAAAGCGAGGGACGAGAGGACACTATTTATGACATGTACGTGGGTTTCCAGACTACCAGAAAAGATGCCATCAATGTAACTCTTATAAGCTTACTTGAATTTTTTCCAACTTCAAAATAAATAGAAAATAATCATTATTTATTTGCTTAATGATGATGACAATTTATACAGAGTAGTCACTTGGAAAGATAGTCTTAAAAAATTAAAGCAATGAGTAAACATTTGAGTGTACTATTCATGAAAATAATGCATAATGCTGATGATTTTTTCCAACAAATTCATAATGGGATAAATGTTTCAACTATCTAAGTAATAACATTACACGATTGATTCATTAGACGCGCGTGTCCAACTTGAAATCACCAGAATAGATCCGACGCGTTGGAATGTCGAGTCCACAGCTAATCCATCGTGCGTCTTTATTGCTCAGAGACATTTATAAAACGCTAAGACAAGATTCAAGCTTGACTCTCAACGATTATAAATTGTGAAGAGTTTGCACTCCAAGATTTTCTCAATCTCTTCAAAGTAGACACTCTTTATTGAGGTCATGTGAATATGGAGATTAGTTCTTTTTTCAACATTTTATTCTTAAATTATTATTAAAAATCACTTTTGTTTTATTTTTAAAATGTAATTGTAACAAACATAAATATTTAATAAATAATATTAAATTTTTATATTACATTTAAACAATATTTATTATTCGCAGCAAAATCATTGATGTCGAATAAAAAATTGACAAGTTATTTATTCAAAGAAATGAGTAAAATTTCAGAAGAGAAAGAGAAAATTTCAGATAGGAAATATCCAGAGGGTAATTACATATGACTCGCTACAGAGTATGAGCCTCTTTATACTTGCTCTCTTTCCACCAGTCGCACTGAGACAACTACACAGCCATGAGTGTAGTTTATTTAGCCACCGGCTTCTATACTATCGTCCAAGAGGATAGAAATGCCAGATAGGTTAGTCTGTTTCGCAGGTGAAGGTGTAGCAAAGATAAGGTGCTCGTTGCGTTGAAACGTCCCTTGGCGGCCGTCCTACAAGCCCCTCTTCCCCATCCTATATCTGCTCCACTCTCGTAACATTCCTATTTTTTTTACGCTTTATTCATCTTTCACCCATACGTAGTGTTACAGAACCTCTTTCTCTTGGTGTTGTTATCCTGTATTCCAGTTATATTATCCCTTTTCAACCGTTTAGTCTGACGATTCGCGAGCAGAAATTATAGTGACGCCACCAAGGGATAACCGGTGTGAGAATGGGAACAAAAGAGACCTTTTCTTATGAATATGTATATCTACTATATTTTAACTGATAGCCTAAACATTTAAGGCAATTGGAAGTTGAAACGATTTTATAACAACTTCTGAGAAAGAAATTTACTGTGAACTAGTAATATTTTTTTGAATTAATAAAATCAAAATTTTTAATAGGAATATTTGTTTGGAATTGACATGGTGATATTTTTATAGAATCAGTTCCAAAGATTACTTCAAATCATCAAAAAATGATTTTATGGTGTTTGAATTACTGTTAAGAATTCTGACATTAGGAACAATAAAGACAAAGTAAAACACTCGAAAAAATTCGCTAATTCATTAAAATCCTCTATCTTAAAGTCGACGAATGAGATGATAGACGCCATATTGGTATTCTTTCCCGATAATTTGATTGGATTGTTGAAATAAGCAATTTTGTAATGATATACTATAATGTACTATAATAATATATTGTGGTAAATGAAAGAATAAATAATTGTTTGAATTATAATTTTAAAATGTTCACATAAATGATACACTACAAGACATAAATGGTGTCTCAATTTGGTATAAAAGGGTATAGGGAATCGCATGTATAACCTCAAAAAAATTACAAAAATCAGACACCATTTATGTCGCAAAGCGCGCGCAATTAAGATGCTTAAAAGTTTAAAGAGTCTTATTACACTTTTTGTCTATCAATTTTTCATTTAATAATGCATTAAAAATCATTTGTTTATTCATTTATTAATTTGTGCCACTTTATATTATTTTCCCCCATTTATAAAATTATTAAAAAAAAATCTTTAAATGTTCAAATAAAAAAAGTTTGTAAACGAACACATATATTGATATATTTATAGTAATATAATAATGTTAAATGTAAAAACAAAAGTAAATAGAGTAAAATATTGACAGAGATGAAAGATGCAGTAAAGCATATGGTAGATATAACAACGAATAGTATTAGAAGGGTGAGGGGTATGAGAAATTGAGTAGAACGAGAAACGAGCTAAGTAGGTATAAAGGAGAGTGACTGGACATGAGTTCAATACGCGGTTCTCGAGCGCAGCTGTCACTAACATCGCCGCGCAATCCGGAACTGACCACGACAGCTCAGCGCACTTGTGTCCTCTGACTTCACTTGGACCACAACGATGGAAACTTATACCAACCTTTCGATTGATCCGTCTCGGCCACTCACCATACGCTAAGAGGTACGAATTATGATATAGTAATAGTCTGCAGTAGTAGCCACTAGTCAAACGTCGAATGCAGAAATCGATATGGTTTCTATACATAAACATCAACAGTATACCAAATAATACACACAATATCTCTCTCTTTCTCTTTCTCTCTCTACATAAATACATAGAATGTAATTAACATAGTGATAAAAATCAACATCTTTAACAAGTATTACATAACACAATAATATCAGATAAACCACACATTTATGTACTCTATTATTATCAATAAAATTAACAACAATTATCTTAGACATATTTCGAACGATCTAAAAGTGACTCGAAATTTGACGGAGATCATTTTTAATGAGAATACAAATTATAAAAAGTACGCCACGTCATGATTGGGTCATCAACAGACTTTGCTGTCTAAAAAAAGGATAAATCATTGCAAGTTATTTCTCCCATTTAATATTTGCCTATTATGTTATTATTTAAATTTCTGAATATTAACGCAAAAAAATGAAGCATAATAATAATAAAATAAAATGATGAGTTCTAGTGTGCTAATGATGACAGTAAATGCATTGAAAAAGAGAATGAAGTGGCTTCTGGTGTAAAGTTTGGTCACTACAGTGACGAGCAAAGAGTGATCGATGGAATGTCAGTCATGGCTTAGCCATCAATCTACCATGAGCGTTACTTTTGATGCTGTACTATCGTATATTTATTATTTATCATTCCAGCAGCATACGGAACATTGGGTAGCTCTTCTCAGATGTTTTGTCCGTGGTCGTCCATCGAACGAGAAAAAAGATTATAGTGACGTAGCATCAGCAGAATTCAGGTATTTGTGTATGTATATGTATTATAGGATTCTCACTGATGAACACACTCATGTGCCTATTGCCCCTATAACCGTGACTCGTCGCGAATATCCATCGTCGTGCTTCGTCACGAAACAAATACTCATCTATAGCCAATCATCACGCATGCAGTATACAATAACGTGATCGAGCTACAAACATGAAGAAAAAACGAACGAATGACTAAACTCACCTGTCAATCATTCTACGCTCAGACTCAGACGATCTTTTTTTCATTATATTTTCCTTTGCTAAGATACCGAATTTAAAAAACTTACTCCTGTTTTATTTTTGATTAATTATTAACTCAAAATCTTCAAATTATATATTTTTTATGAAACGAAATAGTTTTATAAATTACAAAAAATTCGGTATTTATAAACATTTCTTAATAGTTTCTGCTCATATATGAAGTGCATCAAAAAAATTGAAGTTGTAAGAACTATCTAAAATATTGTTACAGATAGGTAGATATAATAGTTATCTACATCGCTGCAGAGTGACTTGTGACGTCACACGCTCATAACCTCATCTCTGATTATAAAATTATAATATTAACGTCATTTGATTAAAATACTATTAATTATTACAAAAAATATTCGCTGCCGAAATTATATAATATTCTTAGGTTAAAATATAAGTAATACTGACGAGACAATATTTAAAATAACTGCGAAAAGTATCTTTCCAAAACAACTTTATTTTAGATAGTGTCAATCAGTTATCTAGATAATCTCTACAGCTATCTAATGAGATAGTTAATTTAAGGAGTACGGTATTATATTTTTCTAAATTATTGATTTACAGATTACACAAAATTATATTTATTTAATAATTATTTTTATTTAAAATAATATTTATCTTACTTTTCCGTTTATAAACGAATATATAGTTAACCAATTATTTTTAATAATTCAATGACATTAAAGTATGTGTTTAATTCGAATTTATTAATGGAAATTCATTAAATAAAAGAGGAAAAAGTCGTCAGCTTAGAAGTTTTGAATTTCGTTGTGCATTCGAGACGACTAGCGGGAATTTGATCTTTCAAGCCGGACGCATGAGATCCAAGATCTGAGCCTCTTATGTTTTTTTTTTTATATGATTTATATTTTTTATTTTTACTCGTTGGTATCGATTGTTTCTTTTCTATTTTATATTCTTGTAGAGTACAGAAGTAAAGGATTTACAAATCTCTGTTGGCCAATTGGTTTGAAAATTGATATCAATTAAATAAGTCTAATCCATTAATAATTTTTTTTTTAAAAAATAGTATCGTGTTTCGTTGGAAAAAAAAACATTCTTAGATTAAAATATGATGATATTTTGAAAGGAAGTAATAGATAAATCTTCGTCTAGTCAAACTGTGAATCCAAGACGATATTCATTCATTCTATATATGTTATATTTCCAGCACTTTTAACAAAGTATGCATTTACATGGATTTTTATACATTTTTATGCAAAAAATATTGACTAAATCATTATAATTCATTTATGGAATTCATTCAATGTATGTGTGAGAAAGAGAAAAGGTGCTTACGATAAGGATTGCCATCTTGTGTTTCATTCATATAAATCAGTACGACAAACAAAAATGATTCACTCAAATCATGTTGTATACAGAAAATATTACAATAAAATTTGATCGAGGTGAAAATTTTTCAAAGGTAGATAAGAAAGATTAGAGTATATATGAATAATTAATGGTAATAAAATATGTTAGATAGAGTTATGTGTAAGAATAAAATTGATTATCACTCGAAATATCATTTGTAAATCTTAAGATGATATTTAATTATTTATTCATCGTATATCGAGAGTCTTATCGATCGGACGAGTCAATGTCCGCTATGTTTTACCACGATAAAGAGCGACTTAATGCACGAGCGAGCATCGACCTTGCTAGCATTTGCAAGTTGCAAAATAAGGTACACACACACACACACACATAGTAGATGGAACAAACAAGACGGGTAGTTACGATAGGGATAAATTATAAGGTCGTATCTAATCATTGATGGTACGCGGAAGCGCGTTAATTGGAAACGTATTTATGCGTTTACCATCGCTAGTATTATATGTGTATATAATAATACCGATATTGCACGTGTCGTATTGCCATCGCGCTTCCATACTTCTGATAACTTGGCAATTATGACGAATAGGCCTTTCGTGACGCTGACTCGCTAGCAATATACAGGTAATAAATTTGTTTGGTCTATTTTTCTTATTTATTTGAAAGCATGTATGTTTAATTTTTTATAATTACTAGGAGATTACTTTTGAATGACTAAATTGTTGTTATAAACTTTCGCATTAATAATTAATCATTATGAATTTTTTATACTATCAACTGTATCTAAAAATAATATCATTATTACATTGTGAATAAGTAATATTTTTTTCAAATAATAAAATCGAAATTTTGAATAGTTGCAATAAAATATTTTTTTAGAATCGACATGGTTACATTTTTATAGATTCAATTTAAAATAATAAATAAATAATTCATTTTTATTGTGCTGGATTATTTTGAATAGAATTATCTGATCATTGATTTATTCTAATCTTCTATTGAATTGATCATTTTTTTTAAGATCCATAGTGTGTCAGAAAATAAGAATTAATCTATAATGTCACTTATATTTAAACTAATCGTAATCTTGAACCAAATATTAAAATACATTTTGTTAAATTTAATAAAATATTATATTGCAAATATTTTTATTGATCAAATTAATATTTTTTTGTATCGCAAAAATGTTTTTCTTAATGCATACATGTATTAATTGATTCTAATAATTAATTTTAATTATTATTATTGTTTATTGTTTTGTCAATTATAATTGAACACGAATATTAATATCATGAATTATAATGATTAAAAAACTACTTATATTATAATTCAAATAGTGATCTAATCAATTTGAAAGAATAATTTTTCACTTATGAGTATATTAAAAATTTATTTTATTTAATTCCTAATTAAATTAATTATTAATTCTGTATCCTATTTAAACACAACAACATTCAACTTATTTTGCTTGAACATATCAATGTCATCAACATATTTTTAGTTTTTTTTATCTCTTGGGTTTAGAATGAGTTGTAGGATGCGCACAGAAATGTCAATCGATCAATTCAACCGCCATCAGTCACCAATGTCGAGAATAATCGATGAACGTGACAATTCGAATTGAGCCAGCACGATCGTCAAACCAGAGCAAACACTCAATACAAGTAACTGATCAATCAACTCGAAACGACTCTGCGCATCTTCCAATGACCACATAATAGACCGAATAATAAGCAGAGTTGATAATACACCAGTGCTTATAACACAAAGACATTGAGGTAAATAAAAGAATTTAGTATTTCTCACAAGTTCATATAACACTAATTATAAGTAATATAAGTCGTATCAAATTGTCGGTGTATTTTTACAGATTGTACACATGATGATTCATCCGTTGGTATGCAGGCATCACTTGTTTTATGTATATATGTATGACTTGTACACGTGTGCTAATGTTGCACGTGGACATTAGAGAATATACCTCAGAGACAATGTTGAACTGAAACACTTGGTTACAAGCGTTGGTGTAGCCACTGTTGTACCGGACCTCTTAGCTTCTTCTTAGAATGTGCTTAAACTACAAGTGATGAATGTGCTCTGTCGCATTCATGCGCCATGTTATCCGTTATTATAATGATGACGTAATATCTTGACAATTATTATCTATATGTTATCGTTGATTATATACCCGTTAGACGGCGACAGATACTATTCAATTCAGGTCACTTAAATGACCAAAAATAGTCATCAATCAAGTTTGTGAAATGACATTAATCTATCATAAGTAATTATCCACTCGCATAAAGTTTTGTTCAACTATTAAAGATCGAGAAATGATGAATATCTTGATAATAGATAAATTATTTTACTTATTGTAACCGAAAAATGATGATGCTTACGTCGAATTTAAAAATAACATGTTGGAGACCTTGTGTCACACGGATTCACACGATTTGAGTTGATGAGCCAAGTGCGTCGAGTCAAACAGCTTATAAGATAAATCAATATGTCAAATAGATTGAAACAATATCATGTGACTGTGTATATGTATTTACGCTTATTACAAATGCCCTAAAAATACTTGAAAAATGTTTTAAACTTCCATTCGTATAATGAGAAATTAATTGATTAATGAATGATGAATATTTTAACCGCAAATTCATTTACTTAGCAAATATGCATATATGTGGCAACATCATTCATGCACTATAAGAGATAGGAAATATTTATTCAATAGCTTTCAATTAATTCATTTATTCTAAATTGTAACATTCTTTATTATGTTTAAAAGAAAAATTTTCAATTAAAATTAATAGTATTATAAATAAGTTATTTATTAATAATAATTAGTATGTAATTAAATATTGTATTTATCAAGATATTGTTAATTCTAATTGAGTGTTTGAGAAAAAATGGGCGTAATGATATTTATCTAATAATGATAACATATTTAGATTTAGTATCTATTGATACAAAGAATTGAAAATGATCATATTTCTAGCTCATCATCAAAACACACATCTGGTTAAGAAGTAATGCACGTATGTAAGTCATGTGGAAGTAATCTACCTATATGTATATATATTTAAGTACCCGTTTGTGAGGGAGTAAGAGAGAGAGAGTAAGTAGATAGTGGTTTAAAGAGACGAAGAGCAACGACAGTCAAATTGTCATGGCGATGATCGATGTGGCGCCTCGACGCGTCGAGGCTGCTGCTGTGATCGTTCGTTTGGAATAATAACGAGCCTGCAAAATTAATCGATTCTTTTTTTTTTTTCACACTCTTTGTCTGTCACACATATGTATACATAAAAATTTGTAAATATACGTGTATAAATATGTATATACATGTATGTATATAAAATTGTCGCAATCATTGAATCATTATAATTTGAAAAACATTAATTGTAGTATTAATAATATGAATACTTATATGAGAACAAATATAATCATTTGTGTCGCGATTTAACCTGCAGCATTATGAATTTTCGATAAATTATTTTGTTGATTATAAATAAATAAAAAAATGTCAAACGTACTTTGCACATGGCATGAAACTCTTGCATAGTCTCTGGACATGCAGTACAATACACAGTACGATGCCTCAGGGCTGGTTATTTTAGCCAAAGGGGTTGAAAATCCAGAATGGCTCGAAATTGTACTCCGGCAATGGCATGTATGTGCAATCATTAACCAGTGTATTATTACTCGGTGGATATTAATTGATTTTGAAAATACAATTTTCCATGCTAATGATCAAAAAGCACTCTCGGCTGTACCCTATACACTTTATGAAGCTAGCAATATGAATATTATAGATATATATACACCTACTAACGAATAGTATCAGAATCTGTCTCTTTTACTATAGCGTGCACGTGGCATGCTTGGAGTTTGCGACCTGTATTGTACTTGTACTCTATACATTTACTGCATTACGCATATGCATTTATGTTTATACCATATATTCACATCGATAAGCCATTTAGTTTGTGACTCAATGATTTTTGTGCGTCGATGCACGCGTCATCTACTCTTTTATCATCCATTTTTATCATTTTCGTTTATTATTTAATATTATTTCATTTTTATTTTTAATTCCATTCTACAATATTTATTGTTAATATTATTTGTCATTAAAGATTGTATTATAATTCATTTTATGTCATTTTACTCTTTAAAAATGTCAATATGTGAACCATATACTTAATCTTAGAAACTTTAAATTCCTCTCTTTAGTCCTAGCCCTTCAATCAGAAGACAATTATTTTTAACTTTGCTTAAAATATATTCAATAATTATTTCGAAAAATTAAAATACACGCAGAAATTACATTTAGTTGATTTTCTGAACAAAGTACACATTAAATTGATTGGTTAGATTCAAAAACAATATTCGTAATACAGGACAAAGGATTATAAGTTAATATAAAATATTATAAATGAAAATCCATTTGACTTAAATATTATATTTTTTCAATAGCTTCAGGCGAATTTAATTGTTTTAAATATGTATCATTTTTTGTTTTTTAAAAATAAAATTTACTTAATAATAATTATCATGTATTATTATTTACTTTCTTTATTACAACTTTAATATTATCAAGAGATAAATTGATTAAACTAAATGTCAAGCACATTTTTATTCATTCAAAAGTATGTTCAAAAGCTCAAACAATTAGGACATCGAATCTCATTTTGCAATTTACAGTGACGTGCTTGCGGGCTAAAAAATCTCGCGGTTGAGCATCAAGAGAAAGAGAAAGATGATGTGCCTAAAGGCATGAATATCGATCTCATACATAATTAAATACCAGCACGGCAAAGCATCACAAAGAGAGCTTACTTCAGCTTTGATCTGCTGACAGACGGGAGCCGTCATCGAGAACTTCAATAGCCGAGTGAATCGCAAGCAGCAGCAACTAGAGAGGGAGACGACGCATATATACGCGAGAGTATACATGCTCTCGACACAATCGTCAACTCTTTTGCATTTCGCATTACCCATCATCTCCACAGCCTGTAGGCAGCCACTAACGAACGCTCGAGGGCCTCTTTGATTTGTACCATAAAGGACCAAACGATTGGATATACCGCGAAAAGTATTGACGACGTATACATACTCAACACACACTCGTCAATTGTCTTTTTCTTTATCCATATCATTTATTCAACTATTTAAACGAGTTTAAAGATGCGGGCTTATTCTGTCATCCTCCAATTTTTTTATTATTTTATCCTCAGATATACTGTACATTAAAAAAAAAGAATTCTCGCTGTGCAACAAAATATTCATTTAATCAATAAAAAATGTTCACAATAAAATATTTTATTTAATTTAACGAAATTTTGCTTAAAAAATGTTATTTTGATATTTGGTTCAAGATCATGGTAAATTTAAATACAAGTGACATTAGATTAATTTCTACTTCCAGAGACATCATGGATCTCAGAAAAAAATGATCAATTCAATGAAACACTAGAATGAACCAATACTCACAACTATCCAAAGTATTGTTACAGATACTGGATAATTATTTATTTTAGATATTGCCAATGAATTATCTAGATAATTTCTACAGTTATCTAATAAGATAGATAATCTAGAGGGTAAGTTATTGTTTCTACAACTGTACATTTGTTTCACCATGTCAATTTCAAAAAAATATTGATTGTTCACAATGAATTCTTTTTATCAAAGTACGTAAGTAGATTAATTTACAATTATTTTATTTTTTATAAAAAAAAAACTTCTCATTATATTTTAAACATTTATATACATAATATATATGTAAATAATTTATTTAGTTGTATAAATGAAAATATACTTGGGTGCTGAATGAATAACTACTAATTTAAATAGAAAAAAGTTATTGCTTAAACAAGTCAAATGGTAAATCATAATTTATAAACGTACAACAAGCTGAAGACAGGTGTACCAACAGCACATATCACATGAACGATATGTAAAATCTGTGTACGAATATACATGTAGTTATACCTACTAATATGAAATGTCACGTGTATGTCATTTCGACTGTGGATCTCAAGAAAATAACTTTACTTCTCTAATCGGTAATATCAGTTATTCGCCTACACTAAGTCATTTATCAATCACCCACTTGAAATATATTACACATGATATGGTACTGTATGTTCGCCTATCTAACGCATTGAAAAAATGTAAAAAAAAAATCACGCGTTTCGTTATAATATTTTAAATTATAACGGAATGAATACATAAACCAGTCAACTATCTATGCCATATAAATATTTTTCGTATTTTTATTAGTGGAAAGTTTTATTCTTCTTCCTGATTTATTCCTTCTTTTTTCAATCATTATTTTATCATATTACATTTTAATAGACTCGAGAAAATAACAATTTTTACAATCACTATTTAATAACAAAAATTATTAACAATATTTCTATTAATTATTATCAACAATCAAAATTGACTACCTCAGAAATTCCACTGAAAATCGTCACTTTCATTCTTTCAATTACTTGTGACTCGCGCAAAAATTTTTTTAGCGATTAGAAACTCTACTACTAATGTGTAGAATCGCATTATCTATAAATCCCAATCTTCATCATTAGGCTATCATTTTTTTTATTCCACCCACACGCTTTTAAAGTCAGGGAACGATATTTTTGAACCTAACAGTAGAATAATTGATAAAAAAAAAATAAAAATCATAAAAGACAAAATATGGGTTATAAATAATTATATTTATTCAATTTTATACTGAATAAATCTGATGATGAGTTCAAATTATATTTAAACTTGTGATACTTTTTTTCCTAGAACAAAAACAAGTTTAATATCATTTGAACACTGTGTTATCAATGAGAAGAAAAAAAAATGAGAAAACCCCAGTGAGCAAAAGAGATGATCGATTATTGAACTCATCAGTCTGTATCGATAGTGTTAGTATGACATTTGGATAACGTAGTATAAACACAAGCTGCGACGTATATCTCTGTACACGTGCGTTCACAGGTGTGTAGACGTGAATTTACTACACTTAAAATACACGTTATTTCAAACTATCAAGTATTGTAATATGAACAAGTTTTTATTCACATACAAATAATTTCTACTTGCAATGTACATAACACCTAAGTTAGTATCATAAAAATATCTATTAAAAATAATAATAATAAATATTATAAAGACTATATTAGCTACACTAAAGAAAATATCATTAAAGACTCTATCCCTTTTTGTCTATTGGCTTATCTTACAACTACTGTATGTTTTAATTTTTTAATCACTATGATCTGTATTACTCAATAACTCTATACACTAATCACTATCTCATCGTGACATAAACTAGTTGACTATTCAATCTGTTGAGTCACTCTCATATATATATATAAATATGTACACATGTAATACATAATAGTTGAATGTTTGTAGTACTTGTGGAAATGTAAATTTTTGTTTTAAAAAAAATCAAATTTGTCATATTATTTTTTAATTACATAACTCTCTTTTCGTTACATTAAAAAAATATAAATTCGTTGAATAACTTGTACTAAATGGAATTGACAGTACAAAAAAAAACTAATTAGTGTGTGAAATTTTTTATCATTAAAGAATAATTATTGAACAAGGTTAGAATAATATAATGGTACGTCAACATATACACGAATAAACGCACTCAATTGATAGTGATAATTCGAGTATCAAACGAAGATATGAACAGGCCGCTTATGCCAATTGAACGACCTAATCTTTTCCAAGTTTTTTTTATTCACTCGCTTGGTGAACGTGTGAGTCATTATCGAATATAATCAATCGTAGAGCCGTAATTCAGTTTCCCCTTTTCCTGTCACCACAAAACGTGTCATGAATTTTTTCTTTTGTTTTAACTGCTAAAATGTGTAGCGCAATTTTGCCTCGTTAACTACTGCTCACCGCGACCAATCACAATGAGGCGGTCAATCGTAATTGAGTTTTAGAGGCTTCAATACCTATTGGCGAAATTTTTCATACATACATACATAAATGGATGTTATTTTTCACAGAAAGATAAATCAAAAAAATCATTTTTAATACATGTAATATATTATTTAATATAAAATATACACTGCCGATAAAAAGTTTCTGGACAAAAATAAAAATAAAAACACTGTTTAATAGAAATAAATAAACAGAGATATTATTTTTTTTACTTTTGTCAATTTTATTTTTGTCCGGAAGTGTACTTTTTATTGTTAGACTAAAATCAAATGGCACGTGATAAATAGTCTGTTTGTTTTTCTTTTTCAAATTTTATATTAGCCTTTTTCGGTAATATTAGTTCAAGGTATAATTAGCGGAATCAATATCTCAATATTTTCATCGCGTAATGCACACAAAAATATAAAATTGATTTATTTATTCTTATCTGTGAACAATGGTAAATAGAATAAACTCACCACAAGTAGTGGCTCCACTCAATAGGTACGTCAGTCGTACCAGAGATGTTCAATTTCGTCACGTTGATTCCATACCAAATGAATCACGAGGTCTCTTTGTAATAATAAAACCATCACCACATCTCACAAGTACCGCTAGTAGCGATTTCTATTATTAATCGGCTTTTATAAACACTCCACGTATGAAAAATACTGATTGGTAACTTTTTAGTAAAAACAAGTTTATATTCTATAACTTGTCATTCGTTGTAAATTAACTCATATCATTGACCATTTTATTGTTTTCTACACACTGCAGATTCATTATTATTATGTAAATAAAATTAACACTAGTAGTTTAAACACAAATAATCACTATTTTATAATAATAATTCACAAATGTATCTAACATTGGAATAATAACAATAAATTACAAAAGGAAAAACAATAAAAAGGAGAAAAGAAAAAAATACTCATAAAATGTAATGCGCATTTACAAAAACACACCCTACTACACTGACAGCACGTGGCGAACTGACGGCTTCGCGACTCATCTCCCCACTATTCCTTGACTTCTCCACGCACCGTATTATCCCTCCCGCGGCCCTGACCTATCCCCACTACAGGGAGGGGCGCCACGATTTCCTCCCCACTTTAACGGTCTCATTCCACCCACGCCCCCATCCCACCTTGACAGTTCAAACGACTCTTTCTTTCTCTACCTCTATCCTAACTCTCCCTTCGCAGCTTCTCATCCTCTCACTGCACTCTCTTACCCTACCGCTAGTCTATTTATCGCCTCACTCTCCGTCCAAGTACTTTTCTTTTTCGCTTTAACATTACATTGCAACTCTCTCACTTACCACTCTACTTCATCAGTTCCGATCGACTTGATGATATACACACACACACACACACACAGATTACCCATCTCCCGCAAAAATCTTAAACGCATATTTGAAAGTCCGCGCGATATTCGTGCGTGCGCACTTGATACAATTGCTTACCACGCAGGTGCAATTCTTCTTCTAATGTTTATGTTTATGTGCCAACTGCTATCTGGATATAAATTGGTTTTCAATTCGAAAAATAAACTTGCTAAAAACTATTGTTCGTTCAACTATTTAGTCTGCATTAATACTATTACTTTTACATGTAATGATGAGTTACTTATCAGATGTAATAACTTGTCTGCAATTAATTATTTTCAATATTTATTCATTTTGTATTTAATCAATGGAAATAATTTTATCAAGTATTAACTTCGAGAATGTAAATGCATTCAGTATATATACACATTATGGATATATTAAATGCATTTAAACTGAATTGTAAAATGTAGAAAAATACAAATTATACAAAATTAACAACATGTACTGAGAATATATCAAATAAATTCCATAATGTAAGTTTTAAAAATTTAGTCCAATTGATTTATAATTTATTATTATAAATTATTATTATTTTTTTTTACTGCCAAGTCGTATTTTCATGATGAAATATTTAGTGAGCTCTTTGGTAGAATATATTTGTAAGGGAAAGAAGAATATGTACATAACGAAGGGCCGCGATATTTTTTCTTTCTCGTTGGGAGTTATATAGATGAATAAAAGGAGAGGGGGAGTGAACTAACGCGGCAAGCAACGACGATGGTTACGTTCCACGGATCAGGGAGCTTGATAGCGTGCCGAAGTCGAGGCGGACGGCAATAAATCCATTTTTCGTGAAGGGTCGGTGAGGGGTGAGAGCGAGAAAGGTCTGATTAGCAGCCTGACTCGGCCGTGCAGGATGACAGCTAGTGAGTTATAATATTGCCCATCCATCTATTTATCTACTCTCTATCGTTTTCTCTTCTCTTTTCTTTTCACAGACGATTCAACCCTCCCCCGGCACCCTCATGACGCCTAAGTTCTCCACGAATGTCCTGAAGGGAACGAAAGACAGAATAAATATAAATTAGCCGTATAAAACGTTCAAGCGCGAGGGAACGTGGGAAAAACAACGCGCTGCAAATTTCAAAAATCAAGATTTGATACATTCATTGGTACACATGTATTCGATTATTGGACTTTCAATGTATGTTGTCTTATCGGCCTTAGAGGATACATAACATTAGTTAATAAATTGTAACATGATATTGTAAACAAAAAAAAAGATAATCACTTAGTTTGGCTTGTTATCTAAGATTGTACTGTAAATCTACAGTGTTTTACAGTAAACATACCCACACGTGTTCAATGTTATACTCCATAAAAAACTAGAGATTTTAACACGCCTTGAAGTGAGTAAAAATGACTGCGAGTTTCTGCACGCAGAAACATGTATAGTAAAAATTACCCTGAATTTTATGGTAGTTTGGTGATACTGCAGAGTGAGAATAAATTTTTAACGCTTTTTGTTGTTTACCAAAATACTATAGTTTGTTTATGGCTTTCAACATTGCAAACACTTATGTGGTTAATTATTAAAAACTTTTAGCGTTACTAAATATTTGAATTTCTCGGGATTTGCAATAAAGTTCTCAATATATTATACTACATTCTACTATCAGCGAAAATCAAAACAACCTCTCAATTTGGTATAGGATAGTATAGAGAATTGCGTGTATAACCTCAAAAAACTGAAAAAATCGAGCGCCCTCAATGACTTTAGTGTATTCAAGTGAAACTACAATATGTTCTACGAAAATTATGCATTTTTTACAAATTGTTAATGTAATCTCTTTTTAGTTTACTCACAACTGTTTTTGTCTAATAAAATTTGAAAGTCGTCGAAATCAATGGATTTTTAATATGGTTATTAATATTGGAAATTATTATAATAAAATACAAAATGAAATAAATAAATGAATTAGTTATTACACTGAAATAGATTTTTTGAATCATATAAACTGAAAACGACTGTCAAGATATCTTCCTATACACATGGAAAGATGCATCTCAGACTTTCGACGAGAACCAGTTCATATATCTCAAGCATACTTGCCATAAATAAGTGACCTGTCTGTTCGTTCTGTTCACCATCGGGTAAACCCCCCTATAGTTGCTCTTCTGAATTTTCTGTAGCCATATAATAATATTTTAGTCACACAAACATGTAGTAAAAGCTTATATGAGATATTAAAAAATAATGATATAAGAAAACCAGTGGCTTAATTATATGGTAAGTAATATATTACACCTATAATAAATTCATTATCAGAACTATAATAAATTTACTAAATGTTAATAATAAATCATTTAAAAACGTATTGATTACCCGGATAGAAATTTTAATTGTATTTTTATCTATTTGAACATTTTAAGTAAAGTTCATTTGTTTTTATTGATTATAAATAATCATTTTCATTTTTTTCAAGACGAAAACAATAAAAATAAAAGATTTGGAAGACTACTTCCGCGAATAAATATATAAAAAATTAATATTTCTATTGTTTTTTTCTTTAAAATATAAATATATTTAAAATTACATATTCTTCTTTGTGTTTTTATTAAATCTTTTAATAAAATGTATTTTCTCTTTTGAACGCAAAATAAAACAATGAATCGTTGCAAGCAATGGAATGTGATGATGCGAGACTTGTCGTTAAAAAGACAGCCTCGTCACGCCAGCTCAATACAATTGATTGAATCGAAATCCCTTTTCCGTAACTCACTATATCTATATTTATATTCTTACAAATCGACCATATAGTCTTCTAAATCTTTTATTAGGCCTCTCAATAACTTTTCCTATTGCCTATTGTGTGAGGCAACTACTGGACTATTTTTTTTTAATGCAAATATTAACTAAATAATAGATTTATCCATGATGCCAAAAATCCATTGTATTTATTAATTTGTCAATTTATATAAATTAGAGATCAGTGCGTGTAGAATGTTATTATCTCTTACACGAATTTCACGCACATATGCCCATCATCATTTAAATGTATTTTTGACTCGTCGACATGAAAAACTTCATCATTTACTAAACTGTATAAATCAGCACGAATTTTTTGATTTATTTTCATTTTTTTTTTTGTCATCAAATATTTCGTTTAATCATCAATCTGTATGACCATTGTCTGTCAAGTGTCTACGAATACTCCATCATGATTCAGTTCAAATTACCATTATAATTACACAATTTACGAATTAATCGCTAAAGGTCGTTTTTATCACATGGGCAAAAACAGGTAACAATACTGAACATTAATAAAAGAAAAAAAGAAGCGTCCTTTTGACAAATAGCATGACTCGATTGTTGCACACAAGGTATTTAGATTTTTTTGTTCTTCTTTCTGTTGGTTAGTTTTAAAATGGGCCTTAAAGATCCTGCCGTAAATCTGCACACAGTGACCGACAAGAATTTAACCGACTCCCTGGATGTGGGATCAGTAGACAAAAAATGTAGTATTTAAAAAAAAAAAAATCCAAACTTGATGAAAAAAAAAAAAATAACACTTACAAGGAACTTGACAAGCAATATTTTTCGATTCCAGGATGTGTAATGTATGTATCAGTGAGAAACATGTGACGCAAAGAAGGATGAGATGCAAGTATTCGTTTTGGTGGGGATATAGAATTGCTTGGCGATCAACGGTGGTACGTCAATCTGATCCAAGAAGCCAGCGAAGATCGAGAGGGGGGCCCAAGATGGCCGCTTACGAGCGTATACGAGCCCCCGCTTCGCCAGCATGATCAACATTTAGCATAAATCACTCCCGCTCTGCTTCACTTGTTCTCCACTTGTTACAGCTATAGAATGCAACCATACAGCAAATATAGATTAAAATTTTTTATACACTGCATCTATGTGTACTACTACGCTTCTATCAAATGTGATAAGTCGCTTTTGGATCAATAAGAATGAATCATTTTCATAATAAATATTGTAAAATAGCGAAATGATAACTACATATTTAGTAAAATTAATTAAAATATTCATCTAAGATGAAGAAATTATGACAGATTCAGGAAGACAACTGGTCAAGACTCGTCTCAGTCGAATACACTACCGGACATTAACGATGTCCAATTTTTTTAAGGTTATACATGCAATTTCCCTATACTTTCCTATACCAAAATAACAAAATATTAATGTCTGGTACTGTACTAAACGTAAACAAACCTTTCAAGCGTTGCTAACAATAAAATTAGTCGTTTGTCAATTAATACATAGATAGAGACATATATTTATTTACTAATATTTACTGTTATTCTATCCATTGAATTATGTAATTAACCTCAAAAAATGTTCATACTTTATTATTCTCATTCGTAAATAGAAAAAATTAATTTAGTAAACGTTATTATTTTATTTTTAAATTTATTGATGCTGTTAAAACATTGAAAAAAGTCTGAATAAAAGTGAGAAACAGAAAAAAAAAACTGGAGTGTTGAAAAAATAGTAAAAATTATCGTCACTACAGGATCACCCACGCACGTGAACAAATTCACTACCGGTTTTGCAGCTGCATTCACACGAACAGTGTATAAAGCTCTTCTCAAGCGTGGTAATTATCCTATTTGATTACTTTGTCCTTTTAGTTGTAAATTTGGGATTAATTACCACGCAGACTGATGAAGAATAATAATGAATTCACTTCTTCATGAACAGAGAAAAAAAAAGAAAATAAAAAAACAACTGAACAAAATTAATTATATCACTTTAGAAAAGAAGATAAAATATATCGTTTAAAAAATGACATTAAATGTTTTACAATAAAAATAAACGACTAAGTGGTAAAGTGAGAACGGCGTATTCATTTCGTCGTTAGTTGCAACCACGATCGTCGCGTGTATTCAATCTGATATTCCAACTACCAGCTGTCACGATTGGTGTCTGGTTAATTACTATAAAATTATTTTTAAATACACGCATCGATGAATAATCAATTTGAAATAATTATTAATTTTTTTATTATATATGTCCATACGCATGTGCTTTTGTGTATTTGATTATTATTTTTTTACGGCAAATTATACTTTCGATTTATGTGGGATTAAGTATTGAATATTTTTGTTAAAATTTGTTGATTAAATTCAAAATTGAGTATGGACAAGAGGTTTGATCCGGTGTTAGCTGCAGGTTTAGTTGGTTATACGATATCATAAAAGCAATCACGTGAGAGCGTAAAGAGAAGACTGAAGATGAGGAATGAGCGGAAGGACGAACGAACGATCAGGTTTGGGCAGCTGTCTGCAACCACGTCACTCAGCTTCACTGTCGGCTCCGTGAACCAATGAATGCTTTTCATTATGAGTCCTATCTGCTGGCCGATCTTCCACGCAACCCTTTTACTTCTAATTCTTCTTTTCTTATTTTCGTTTCACCTTATTCGTTTCTGCAGGTCTTACTACCATCAAAACCTTTCAATTTAAAGATCTTTCAAAAATTTTTACCACATCTACGAATTGAGTGTTGTTACGAAAAATATACACTGTGAAAAAAAATTTCGCTATACAAAGAAATATTTATTAATTAATAAAAAATATTTTAAATAAAACTTTTTATTGAATTTAACTCAAGTGACATAAGATTAATTCTCACTTACATATCAGAACATTAAATGTTTTAATAATTTCTATTAGTTGTCAAAGTAAAATTTTACAATATTTTAAATTGTGAATCATAGAAATACAATCATTAATAGTGCTTGAAAAAGGTGATTAATTAATACAGAAACGTCACTTAATATACACGGAAAAAAATTCATTAGAAAAATTCTGATGCTCGTCACTATAGAGCAAGTGCAAGTAACAGGTAATGGAATTTTTCTAAAAAAAATCAGGAAAAACTTTATTGATACACAGTAATTTTTGATAAAAGCAATATAATTCCCCACCAAAACCTGATAATTTTTACTTTACTGGCATGGGAATTTTTCTACTGCATTTGATATTTTTTAATTGACTAATTTATTTTGGAGACACATATGACTAATTTATTTTGGAGACACATATTTCTTCTGAGATCCATATGGATCTCAGAAGAAATAATTACATTTAAAGAAAAATCCAGTACAATAAAATTGTCTTTTTCAATGAATTATTTTTTAGTCATTTTAAGTAACCATCGGAATTAAATTTGTAGAAATGTTGCTATGTAAAATCCAAAAAAAAATATTTTATTGCCGCTATTAAAAATTTTGGTTTCACACTGTAAATCTCAGTTTTCTAAAATGCATTATTTTAATGCGGATAAGTGTGTTAAATAATACATTTGCGAAAACTGGGATTTGCAGTACATTAATTAAAAAGTATATTACTTGTTCGCAATAATTTTTTTCTCAGTGTACAAAACAAAAATGTAATCTCATGTAATATGTCAACTAAATCAAGTAATTATCATGTTCCTGTTATATAAAATGAATACTTTAGACAGTCGACTATTATAATAGCAATGTATCAGCATCCGCGCACGGGCCAAAATTGATAGTTGGTTCGACGAAAGGGTAATTCGCGGTCTACTCTGTGTATCAACGTTGCTGCAACAGTGTAGCTTTCCTACTCAATATCTAACTCCTTCTCTCTCACTCAAACTAACTCTACTGCACCTCCCTCTCAACAAGGGAGAAGGTTAATCGCGCTTAACCATATAACTATACACATTTTGCCGGCACAGCATGTTAGTATGTTAATTTATTCCGTGGTTCAACGCGTTGTATCAACTCACGATTCACCTTCTACACCTCATCATTGCCATATGTCTATCAGTTAACTCTCGTCCTCACTAATATCTCATCAAAATAAAAATCAATTCAATATTTATGATAAAATAAAAATTTTGTTGATTGTAAAAAAAAAATTTTCCATCGTTAATATCATAATTAATTATTATGCTAATTTATTCGATAAAAAGAATGAATTTATTTTCTTTGTATTAAATTTAACGATAAATTAATAAAATGTAAAGTAGTTGACGTAGTGTGTAAATGTATTCATGGCTTATTATTTACAAAGTACTGTCAACGTTGTAACTATCTCGTCCCAGTTTAACGTATTATCATGTCACCATTAATTTAAACTGTCGTCGAAAAACAACGTGAGATTCAGGCCAAAACAAAAATGCATACTAAAGCATCGAAGATATCGTTACCGCATGTTTTAGTTATTTTTTTTTCTGTTACTTGTTTTATTTGAACCACCACAATGGTCAATTGACACTGATCCATCCGTCACGCGCAACATTGAACGGAATTACAGTCAATACGATGTTGCCTGGGTTTTCGAATTGGAATCGGAGTGTATAGGTGCTGGACACATGCCGCTCTATCGATTGGAGGTTGTTTAAACGTATATAGAGACTCATCTATTTCGAATAAATTGACGGTCCAATGCACGATGTGAATGTGCAATTTTTATGGACGAACAGTTCTCAAACTATTTTATGGTGATTTACTGATGTGGATATAAGCGTAAAGTGGCCTCAATCGATCATTTATTATCTCTAAAAATGTTTTATCATCACTATTATTTTAATTATGATGAAAAATAAATATATTTTACTCAAATGTTTCCTTAGATGTATTGTTAATTAACATTACATTAATTATAAATAATCAAATAATGAGTATTAACAATATTTTTTAAGTATGTTTGATATATTTAAAGTGATTTCATTGTTTGTATGTGAACGTTATATAGAATTATTGATAGAAAGACAACTATGAAGTGTCTAATAAATAAAGATTTGGCCAGAAGCTATCGTGCTCTATAAGCGTTAAAGCCCGCGAATTCAAGTGGACGTGACTCTTCATATAATATTACAAGCTATTAGGAATGAAATAACTGCCGGATGAAACGCGACAATTATAGTTAAATTGAAAACAAAAAAAGAGGGAATAAAAAACCAACAACAGTAATCATTTACTACAATACAATTAAATGCATTAAATAAAAGATCATCAATTAATAATAACAACAATAATTATTAATATTAATATTATGGTAATTATTTAGAATTGGGGCTCCAGTCAAAAATCGCTCCAAAAAATTTTTTATGCATTTGGGGTTGTTTCTGAGGGTACAAATAGTAAATTTAAGGCGGGGGAGACATATTATTTCCATTATTTCAGACATTTTTTCTAAACTGTATTTATTCTAAAATATATATTCTTGTTTTTGATTATTAATAGCATGACGAAAAGGATGGGAGGTGCGTTGTTAAGAGAACATAAATATTTTTAATAATCACAAAATTATTTATGCCCTTTTAACACCGCACCTTCCATCCTCTTCGTCACTTTATTATTCGAACTTAAGCTATACCTACACCTAAAAATCGTGTTTTTCTCGATGAAACCTCATGAAACATGTCTCCCCCACCTTTAATTATCTAATTCTACCTAACAAAATAGTTTCCAGGTGGTGAAAAATTTTTTGGAGCGATTTTTGACTGGAGCCCCAATTCTAAATAATTACCAATATTATTAATAATTAGTGATAGCTGTTTATAATCTTTTTTAAAATATCCTCCCACCTAATGTCCTTGCTAAAAATACCCAGAAAACTTAGATTGTTTATTTCAACTCACAATAATCATTTAATCGGTAATAGATGCACTAGTTTTGTACATGTACATGAATTATATACTTACACTGTAGGAACAATCCAAAGTATAGCCGAAGTAGACTGCTGTCACAACAATCCTTATGCCTACTTTAATCATATTATTTGGATAGCTGTTATAACTATCTTAATAACCGTATGAGCAAATGCAGTATTGCTAAAAGAGCAATTCTATGAATTTCAAAGGTTAGATAGTTAATCTAAAAGGTACAATATTGTTCCTACAACGATAAATTTTTTTCCAGTGTATTGTGAGGATAAAAAAATGTTTTATCATTTAGGGTGAGCGGACAAGTAGAGGCTTGGGAGTGCGAGGGAGAGTGAAGAGAGGTTAAATGTTTAAAATGGAATGATTTTCTAAACAAATTTTGGGCAATGGATATTTTTAATAAAGATGTATTTTAGTCAGGACATTTTTTTGATATTGTAATACAGGATTTAAACATAATTATTGATATCTAGTAAATAAAATGATGTTTTAATTGGAGATAAAAAAAATCATATGATAAACATGTATTTTTTTTGATAGTATTTTTCATGGAATATTGAGTTATAAATAAATGGTAGCTTATTTAATACGTAGATAGTAGTCATTAATGTGTTAGGCAGAGTTGGGTAAATATCTCGAAAAAATTTCAAGCCTATGTAAGTAAATAAAAAAGTGTAACAAAGATTCCCCGACATCGCTCCAAAGTTTCATAGGGTGGAGTGAGAAGAATACAGAGACTGGAGTTGAAGGTACCACGTTTCCGCATGGTTGTGAGATCGTTTCGAAGGAAAATTTTGACTATAAATAGCAGTGTATTTCTAAACGAGGTACAGAGAGCGCATTGGATCTAAATTATGAATTTCATCAACGGCAGTCTACCATTTCATTCCGCGTTTAGCCCCTTCTTTACTTCCACTATGCCGTCTACTTCTCTACTTCAAACCCCTTCTTTTTCTCACTCTGCAGACTCTCGCATTCACTCTCTTTACAAACGGCTCGTCCTCTTTACGCGGGCCGCGAGAGATGAAAAGTTCTGGTGAAGACATAAAAATGCGGCGCTGCATTTCCCTTTTAAAATAACGTCTTTTTTTTTTTAGTTTATTATTATCAAGTTGTGCTCTATACTGCTATGGAGAAGTATAAGGTGCAAACACACCATTGCTACCATTTTTGTCGCGGCTATTCTAATGTTGTATATATATACTATATATGTTGCCATAACCCGTTTCTTCTACTTCCAACGTCCACTTTTCTGCATCTTCTTTGGTTTCCTCATTTTCCATAAATGTCTCACCTTAATTCACAAAGTACTAACCTCTTACTTTTCTTTCTTTCACATCCGTGCTCCAAAAACTGTACAGTCAATTTTGCATTTATACATTATGAAAATGAACTTTAGCTAACTAATGACTTATTTTATTGTTTATTACCAACAATAATTATAAATTAATTTGCTTCGCTTTAGATTTTCCCATTTTCTTGAGAATAAATTTCATATATTAAAATGAGATTCGAAATTTAGTTAAAAGTATCACTGAATGTTCACTACACTGCGAAGCTTAATTTTAAATGTATTGGTTTAAAAATTATTTTTGCATTATTGTAAGTAACCATCAGAACTGAATCTATGAAAATGTCAGTTTCAAAAAAATATTCTATTGGGACGATTCAAAATTTTGATTTTATTTATTAAATAAAAATATTTCATGTTCACCGTTAATTTTTTTCTCAGTGTTGAAAATTATTTTAGAATACAGCTACCATAATCTCTGATCACTAATGAGCAATTTAAGCTATCAAGAAAATTCATTAGATAATAAATAAGAATGTACAACATCACATACATTACAGACTTCACCTCTAGTAGGTAGTTTTATGAAAATGAACCTTGGCAAAATGTAGCTTCTTTTACCATAGATTGGTTTCAATAATCTACACTACTGATAGTTTACAATATTATCCATTAGAGTCGAATTAAAGTGAACATTAAGTAAGAAAAAAAATTATCAACATGAACTCATCCAAGTTTGTCGTCACTACCTCCCAGTAGGTTGTCCCGTAGCTTTATATAAATAAAAGGAAGTCAAGTCCCTTTTTAGGTTGAAGACACCGCATATCCAACTTTCCAATAAATAACAAGATAATCTTGGAAGAAATCAAGCGAGTTATACCAGCCATAAAGGTTGACCCGCGCGCAGGTACCAAGGAATACAGGTGAGGAGACGGGGACGAGGCTTGGCCTCGCGATGGTATGCAAAGACTCACCACCGGGGGAATGATTTATCGATGATTATCGAACATTCCTGATTTCCGTCGAGCTACGTAGAGTGCGATGGATTTCGATGGATCGTCTCCTTTATTCTTTTTTTTCTACCTTTTAAACTTTGTTGATTCCCCATCGGAGGCTTCTTCAACTCATGATCTACAGCTCGTAAATATACTTTACGTGTGTATCTGTACATATATGTAATACGTAGTCGAATATACGACAGATTTTACGAATTATTGTACAATAAATAAGATTGAATTATGACTATTCTTTGTTAGAAATTTCAATCTGATACGTTCAACTAGTATTTATGGTATTTTTACAATTATTATTATCATTCACGTTATTTCTCCTAATTTAATCAATACTCCTTAAAATATTATTCTTTATTTAAAATTTTCAAATTCTAAATAATCATTTATAATAAAATTGTAATTGATTATATTCAAGTGTGTTTACATGTAGCAGTACATATTACACTTACAAGAATGGTTGTGTGAATCTTTTGAATTCTAAGACCACAAAATTGACGGACAAATTCTTTGCTTTTTAGACGATCAACTTTCATCGAGGGTGCAAGGGACAAGCACCTTTTGAATAAAAGAGTCGTTGCGCCGTTTCAGATTACACGTTGGTGTTTCATCACAGAGGCGTAGTTTGTAAGGGTACTCTGACAATATTATCTTATTTGATATTCAATAAACTTATCAAAGTGTGTTATCAATTATAAATTAGTATTATGTACAACATAAATCATATTTATCTTTAAATTTGCAAATATATAAAAATATCGGATAAATAATATTTTAACATTTATTTAGAATATTTTTTTTAAATATGATGATCATTGTCTACACCATTGCTTTTTCATCTTATGCGTAAAGTTGCTACATTAACTTATACTCTGGTTGAGTTGTTATGAAAATTAGCTACCTGCTTACTACCACAATTCAGTAGTCTTTGTCAACACGCGTCAAAAATTGTCACATCATCGTTTGAGATGTTGGAGAACGGTATATTAATAATTGATTTTGTACACAAAAAATGGTGGAGTTTAATTTATTTTTTTTTTGCATATTGCAATTAAATATTCAATTTATTAGACACTTCATAGGTAAGTAATTACGGTGATGATGAAATAAACTGATGAATCAAAGAGATTTATTGATTAGATTCTCATGACATAATTTGAGTAAAAATTAGATATTGAAAGTGATATTTATATGGTAGAGTAATATAAGTCAAAATGATTATTTGTAGTTTCAATGGACACTCAGTATTACTGTAGATGACCGGTTATTAGCCGCTGTATGTTCTTAATCCTTGCCAATTAGCAAGTATCATACAGTAATAAAACGTGACACGGCACGTAAATAAAGATGAAAAAGCCAGCATTCGGCTGGAAATAATGATCAATTGAAAAGACAGAAGTAGAAGATGGTGAGAATGGGGCTAAATATACACATGTATAGAGTGGTGAAAAACGAGACAGAAGTCGAAGGTGTCGAGGGATACGAAAAAGCCTGTTCAACTCGAGTTGGCTTTTCGAAAGAGGTCCGATAATATAATGCAATACGACGCGTTCGTTATAATTATTATTGTTTCTGTATCCAATTTCCTTTACCTTTTATCTACATTTCCGTAAAAATACATTTTAATGGAAATTTATTAAATTGAATGTTTAGTCATTAAATATCACATATCAAATCAACTTATTGTATTGTTTTGATTAATTAATAATTTAATCACATAAATCATCTCATCATTTTAGAAAAATAAATATCTGGTCTAGGCGCAACCCAAGTGGTCCAAACTACTAACTTTTTGATGAAAAGCTGAAAGAAATTAGCAAAACAATTAATTATTTTACAATTAGAAAAATAATATTTTGCACACAAAACGGTTTGACTGATTTTGCTCAAAATTTGATCAGGTTTAAGTTACATAATTATACATTAATTGAAAGTAATACCATGTCAATATTATCATCATTTTTTCTTGAGATACACGAGACGAAAATTGATAACAAACATACAGCCATATGTACATATGAACATCCTCTTAAAAAACCATATCATTCAACTGAAGAGACCTTAAGGTCAATATTGAAACGAGAAGATGAGCCGAAATTCGGAATTTGCAAAATCGGACCCAAGATTTGAAAAAAAAAAATTATGCTCATAATGAGATTAGTTTGAACACTTCACAAAAATCAAAAAATATTTGAAGTGTTAAATATTAATAATAATAATTGATTATTAATTAATATTATTATTGGTAAATTTTTTCTATTATTATTAATAATTGTTGTTTATTAATTTTTGTCGCCAGATTATTGTTTATTTGTTGCAAAAATGTCATATGAGGCTACAAAGAGACAATAAATTTTTCAATCTTTAAATTTGCTATTGATACACATATTTACACCTTTTCATAATTCATAAGAAATTCCACATATTATAGATGCACAAGAATATATATATTTGTGTTGGATATAAGGTGGAAGACAATAACGTATGAGATCCCACGTGACAAATCTGTCTCAATCACGTAAACTACCTATAGCAACTCGTGTATCATACCAGAGTACTGAAACAATTATTGTTATTAAACGTGTCATAAAATGCTGGAAAGCTGAGAGCAGAAGATCGTTTATATTCATAAACTGACTTTGCCTGTGAGACTTAGCACGCGAATTCGTTTGAATCTATACAGGTTACACTATTATAATCACATATGCAGTTATACCAGCACACAATATATTCCCTAGTAATTATTATTAATAACCCTAAATGCATATACATACAAATCAAAATAAACCGTCCAATTTTTGCTGTTAAAATATCTCATGCAGTCGATATTCCAATATGTAGTGAGTCGATAATTAAAAATATCACTTCGCTAATTAGTAATCATGTTAGATAAATGCAAGTACATTTGAAGCATAGTCTATGTATGGCTCAAGGTGCTTGTCACTTAATTCGTAAGAGGGGTTCTTGATCTCTTTCGCTGTACATAAAACTCCTTTTCTAGTTACGTGCGTGGGTGAAAGGTGTATGTACTTGAAGAAAAGCTGACGAGTAACATGTTCCCTACAGAGTGAACCTACGAGTGTTGACAGTTGCAGCATCCAGTTGTTGTATAGAAGTGCAAATTCACAATGGGTGGTCTTCTAAAACCTTCTTTATTGTTGATCTTGTCACTGAAATGCAATTTAATTTAAGTTTTTCATTTTATCAAAGTTGCTTGGTCAATCAGAGTACATATAAAATGACGTGGGTGCACATCATTATAATTGTACGTAGACGAGAGTGCTATGAGCTGACAGCGGCCACTACTACTATCTGGTACCGTAGTTGACACCTGACGGATGACCCTGTGTGGGCTAAAGCGGAATATTAATTTTGTAATTTATGAGGTCTGATTAGACACAGTGTTATCCACAGAGCTAATGCGTGAATCGTTGACAGCTCATTATCAACAAAAGCTATGAAATCAATCAATTATGAACAATTCAATTTACACAGCCTCTTGTAATATTTACCTTTTATGTTTACCAACAGAAAAAAAAATGACTTCATTTAATCTTCATTTTTATTTTACAATATAAACTGATAATTAAACCAAGTTTATCTTTTTGTATAAAAATAAAAAGATAAGATGACTTGGTGCAAGTAGCGATGAGCTATTTCTGATTTGTGACACATGACAGATGGACCCACTAAGATGGATTAACATGTGTGTAAGTGAAACGCTAGTATATTAACGTGAATACGTAGGTGGATAAGGATGAATAGCACTCGTCAAACAGTAGAGACCGCCCGCTGTTTCTCACCATAATAGCTGACACTGCGACCAACTCTTTTGCAGGAGTTGGGTGTTCATTGACGAGCAATGACTGATGATTATCAAGTAGCTGCTTAAACGATTGTCAACAAGATACTAATTGAAAACCCAACTCAAGAAGTAATGTTAATATTCCTGACTGTGAGATATATTGTGAGGTAAAAATATATAAATCCAGGTTATGTGTATTAATCTAATCAAAGTTTTGAGTCGATAAGTGAGAATTGTCGCGCGATAACGACTGGAAAATAAATAAACACAGAGTATCGATACTCTTGAACCAAGTGCACGCGCGAACAATGGCGGCCACAAATCAAGTGGATTATGTTACTATTTCACGCATGGGCGTGGAAAGCGATGATAAATCAGACTACCGTTGGCCCACAATAAACAATAACATTTGGATATGGCCAGACGGCTGCTGGGTTAGCTAGCTCGACACTTCTTCACTAGTTTCATTCAAACTTTACAGACTAACTGTCAACCTCCAAAATGTTAATATATTTTCAAATTAATGGCATTTCACCTCCATATAAATAAATTTATTTTGTTTTAAAAATAAAACAATTCTACATAAATCAAAACTAACAGAGAAATTACGATGAAAAAAATTATAATATTTCTCTTTTAGATAATAAGTTTTGTAAGAAAATTTAATTTAATTGTGTTGTTGGATTGTAAATGGACCTTATGTGGTTGATATGATGACTTTTAAATGATATTTGATAATCAAAAACACAACGCATGTACTCCAGGACAGATATGTGATCGACATGCTCGGAAGTTCACAGCTTAAGACTCACCAACTAATTATAGCTACCCTATTTATTTTATTTACCACTCACGCACTCGGCATACATGTATGTGTGACCTATTCACTCATTCACTTCACATTCACACTGATACACACACCCGCCGTGGGCCACGGTAGCTATAAATCAAAATTCCATTTCAACGTTCTAACGAAGGATCAAATAAAACACTTTAATTGACGTTTTTACGGCGGCCAGCAGCTAAAGCCGAACTCCTGCCATTCCCAGTTCGACTGTTCAACCTTTTTCCTTTACGCATACTCCGCTATTTTAACCAACTATAGACACTCTCCCTCATCATCATCTTGATCTAAGCTTATGTTTCTTGCTTGATTGAACATAAATTTTTTTTCCTAATAAAAAATTCAACTCAAGTTTGTCAGTTCAATTATGAATTAAAAAATAAAAGAATTCATGAATTCTGTCTAAAGTATTTATGATCAATATAGAAATATAATTGAATTTTTTTTTATTAGGTTTGGTCATAGAAAAATGTCTTTTTATATGGATTGTTACACAAGTAATTGTTTGAGAATCATACGCATCTCGGAAACACAAATACAAAAGTATTATTTATATGAGTGGATGCATTCAGAGTGTGTTATAGTCAACATAACTCCACTTGTTCAATTATATACTCCGTAAAAAAACTATGGATTTTATAACACACCTTGAAGTGTATTGAAGAAGACTACAAGTTTCTGTAGTTTGTGTATAGCAATTTAATATTGAACACACTTAAAGTGTGTTATTTTTACAGACCTTCGGCTAACAGTAGTACTGAGAAAAAAATTTATTGTGAACGAGTGAGATTTTTTTTCATTAATAAAATCAAAATTTTAGTTAGTCGCAATAGAATATTTTGTTGGAATTGATTTGGTAGCATTTTTGTAGATTCAGTTCTGATTGTCCCATGTGCAGAAAATAAACTGTTTTAAATTTATTTTATTTACAAATATATAGAAATATAATTATTCGGCCAAATCTTGAATAATTGAATAGATAAAAATATAATTTAATATAATTATGCAGTCAATTACATAATTATATATTTTTATGCAAACAATTATACAAAATTTGGTCTAATAATTGCATTTTTTCTATTTTCGAAATATATTTAAAAAAATTTATTTTCCTTCTACGGGGATGTTTAAAATAATCAAAAAATAATTCATCGAAACAATGTATATTTTTTGTGCTTGATTATTTTGCATAAAATTATCTGAGCATTGGTTTATTCTTATGTTTATTTCAATTGATCAAAATATTTTATTGCGAATATTTCAAATTATTTCTATTAATTAAATCACCATTTTTTCCCCAGAGAAAAAGTAGGTTTTAATGAAGTTTCTATGACAAAAAATTTTTCGTAGAAGTAATGACGCATTTTTTTCTGCACAAATTGACCATACAGTCGTATAATACAAGTGTTCTGTATTCTGATATAGTATTACACATGGGAATGAATAAAAGAGAAAACAAAATAAAAGGTCGTGACGCTTATAATGCGGCGCCAATCACAGGACAAAAACTTCAGTGATTATAGCGCTAGCTAGAGATGTGGGTAAGAGAAACATCGTGTGCTTGCTCACGGCAATTATAGGTAATTTCATGGTTTTTCGGAAGATCCGACGTAAACATAGAGAACCACTTTAATATCGCTCCTCGCCGATCGATAATAATATAACGGCATATGCAGCTAAACCCAACGTGATGCTGCCATATTATAGTAATTTAGTTTTGCAATATATTCCATCGAGCTAAAGTTAAACAACTTTGCACTTTAAACTCAAGAAATCTAGTCAAATCGTTTTACATTATTTTTATTTGATAATCGCTCATAGTAAACCATTAAAAAAAAATAATGTCTTTAATTATCACCGATTTTAAATTCTTGGTAAAAGAAAGTTAATTATTTTTATCTAATATGTATAATGATCTTGATCCATGAGGATGACTTTTGATATCAGAATTGATAGCAATCAGTCTGTAATTCACATTTGGTCAGTTAAATATAGACATATTTCCTATCTATCCTTTACTCATCACCTTTCTCCTCCTGTTCCTCATCTTATTCACTCTCGTTGTTTTGTGGTTTACGACGGTTCACCTTATAACTGATTATTAGTCCCCACTTTCTAGTCGTCGTTCACCCCTTGCTCTTCGTCATTATACACTATGCAACTCTACTATATATACGACTATAATATCCAGACTTCGATATACAACACAATCTTTCTGTAATACGAGCCATAAAATTAAATTAGGGTTATAACATTCTTTTTTATAAAAAATCATAATATTACAGTATACACTCACTATCCTTTCAACGAATAGATATTAGATCACAGTCAAGTATAAAATATTTTTCTATTTATATTCCTATATTTATCCACTTGCTAACAGAAGAAAAACTCTAAGATATGTATCGATGATACTAGCATCAAATTAATGATACTGCTTTTGTTTTTAATATATTTTTTTCTTAATAAAAATAATTAAAAATTGAAGAAAAAAAAAAATAACAGGGAGAAATTAATTTATGTCTTTCAATTGAAACACGAGACAATGAACTCTGATGTAATCATAAGAAATGATACTTTTAGTTAGCATTGAATTAATGCCATAAAATCTGAATATTAAAAATTTAATTATTGTTTAATACATTTCTTTTATTAATTTCATAGGAAATAAATGATGAATAAAAATTGTTGAATACTTCATAAATAAAATATGGCAACAAAATTAACTTCTATTTATTTTTTTTTTAATCATCACAGTGGTATAAATTAGAAAGGAATAAGAAAGAAGTGCAATAAAGTATGGAAAAAGTTGGTGGTAATAATGATAGGACCAAACACCCTATGATAGAGTGTGATATGTTTTATGATGTCGGTTCATCACATTGCCCTAAAGTTATAAATTAGAAATTACCCCTAGATAAGCTTTCATTTATGATAGCGTTAGTAGTTTAGGATCATTTTGACTTGCTCCTCATATAATACGTTATGAGTATTTATTCATCTCATTTACAACGACAAAAAAAGTGTAAAACATAGTTAAAACATTAATAATATTAACTGTACCATGATTAAAATTAATCCAATTAAAATTTAGAAATTTAATTGAAATTGTCATTTTTTATTTTATGTCTATATTTTTTGAGCATAATAGCTGGATACGTCACTTCAAAGTGGTGCTTATTTACATTCATTGTATTCATCAACATAATTAATTTAACTAAATAATTTATGTAATGAAGTAAGTATTAGTGCATGATTAAATAGTAACGAAGATAAGTAAATAAAAAGAATGAAGTAAAAATAAAAAAAAATCTAAATAAAAGTTCATTGATGACAAATTGACGGGAGAGCCATTGAAAAAGAAAGTGTCAGCGAACGAGCATCGTCAACAACATCAAGAATGAGTATGATTGACGTTAGTAATGAGCTGATTGATTGGCGTTGTCCGTGCGTCATAATTGTTACATGGGTTCAGATACGTCCAGTTGTCAGCATATCTGTTCGTAATTTAAACTACCCCCGTCAACTAAGTTATTATTCTAAAGTTGGTCATCCACACCAAACTTTTTGAATATAATCAAACATCTTTCTTGAATAAAATATAAAAAATAAAAATAGAAAAAGAGTTGAAAGGTTAATAAATAAAAAGGAACCAAGGAGCATTTTATTTTATATTATAAGATGAGAGCAATTTTTTCTTCTTAAAGCTAAATAGATTTTCCATCTTTCTTTAACATTTAACTTGTTATTTTTCATTGGATTTATTGTCCTATTCTTTCTCACTCATGTTTTCACTCTTACTCGCATGTCACACGGATGAGACTCCTACAGTTCGACAGCTTGACGAAGCGAACGATGTGTTTCATCTCTTTCGTTTCCGTTTGTAACTTTTCATCAGGGTTTCTTTACACTTTAGTCTTTTCTTACCATTCTTTCTATATTATTTTCTACCATCTCTCGAGACATACACGTCTACCTTTCACTCATCGTCAATTCTTTTCAACAAAGAAGTGCAAGAAAAGCTCTCTCTCTGCCTTTCCTCTATTAAATCGCTCAAGTTCAACTCAAAGAGTATTGATTGTTTGTTCTTTGCTAATTTATTGTTTAATAATTAGTTGAGATTGAATAAAAATATAATTATTTACACTCATTGAACATGGTATTTCTTATTGATAATAATTAAAGTTTAATATTGTATTATAAATATTATGAAGCGTTGTTAACAACAAAATCAGTCAATCATTATATAACATCATATAATCATCAGGTGATACTGAAACCCCTGTCTCAGCGGAATAAAAAAATTTTTATTTAAATAAATATTAAAAAAGTATAGGAATAAACTAATTATAGGAAACTATAGGAAAAAAATCATTAAAAAAATGAAATAATGTTTTAAAGGAATATCCCAATTTTAATGTACAAAGAGTAGCCCTGTTGAAAGATCTCCAAAAATCAGGAAAGAGGCTACCATTAAACGTAACCGAACTTTTAATTGAACCTGATGGGCCAACATGTACGATAATATTTAAATTTTGGAGGAAATGTAACCTTAAAATTTACAAAACACAAGCAAGGTATATTTTTTTCGTTAATGTAATTAACAAACCCAATAAAGGTTGGATATAAATTAAAAAAAATATTAATCAGATTTCTTGATAAAGTTACAAAGTTGTGTGGATAAGACAATGTAATGAATAATTATTTAATCAAAGTGTGTAAAAAGAACCAGAAGTGACTGAGTGTCATGTAGATGGTGTGTAATTTTAGCTTGTGCAGATAAAGCAAGAATAAAGTGACAAATAAAAGATGTGATGAAGGATAAAGTTTCGATCAGATCGAGACATGGAAAGATGTGAGTGTATTGGTATTGGTGAATAAGTTGTCTCCACATATAAAGTGTAAATGTCTTGGTATAAGATACAGCTTGGGGCGCCGGCGTTCCACCGACACGTACGTCCAACATACATTTTGATAGCAAAGCTGTCCATCTCGCAGCACGTCGCGGTAGAATAGAGTCGTGAAGTAGAGACGACGGGAGACGGTCGCGAGGACAGAGAGAAAGTGATGAGGAGGGACATTGTGTGTATGTGTATTTGTGTGAGTGTGTGAAAGAGAGAAAGAAATTGAGAGGGGTGAGTATAAAGAAGGAAGGAGTCACAGTGAAGACCAAGCGAGCCGATGGCAAAGGAAACCAAGGAGAGAAAGAGAGAATGTAAGGAGGGTGGGGATAGCTGTCGCTCGCCCGGGCAGCAGACGTCTTCTGACCCGGCCGGTGGCTCAACTCGACTCAACTAGACTCGGCTAGGAGAATAGCGAGGGGTTGCTGTAGCACAGAAGGAGAGTGGGTGCATTGCTTTTCACGGGAGGCGCCACTCGCGTGGCCAAGGGGTGAGGTGGTGGCGCTACGACGAGGACGCAAAGAGTGGTAAGCGTATCGATCCGGACGAAGCTTGGCTGACGGCTGACGAGGCCGTCACGCGAGACGAGTCGAGACGAGACGGACACAGAGAAACTCCATCCCCACCTGTACCTTGGCTATATAACGTCCAAGTTAACGGTGGCCAAGGGGAGGTTGAGTGGCTTCCAACACTCACACGCGTCTTCTTTTCCCTTTATCCTCATACCGATACAACTACCCTTACACGTGTGTATATCACCAGATACGTATGACTGATGCCGCTTCCTTATCCTTATTTTTCTTCCTTTGTCATTCGCATTAAATAACCAACTTGATATTTTTAGTTATAAACACCGTAGGATACGATGGGTAGTCCTTATTTGTTTGATATTCATGTCTTTTTTATTACGTTAGGATAATCGAGCGCTACTGGTTTGGATAAGTGGGTTTGACTTGAGAAGAGACAGAGGTTCCCTTAAGTGTGGTGAGAGAACTAGTACATGTAGAAACGGTATGAGTGAACGAGAGGATAAGCGACACGAGGAGAGGATACTTGTGTTCGATTGCTTGTGTCGAGGCGTCGAGGGACTCTTCTTCTGAGGGATAATGGAATTTCCATCGTAATGGAGATCTCTCTGAGACGCGTTTTGTCCGTTGGTCAGTGTTTATGTTTATGTCAGCTCCTGGATCAAGTGGATTTACCCCCGAACCCCTGCTACACATATAACCATTGTATATTTGTCGAAGGTTTTAGAAAATTTACATTTATTTATTGACGCTTTTACTTTTATTCATTTGATTTTTTTAATATTAAATAATAACACATTTATTTTGAAGAATCATATCAAATAGAAAGACATGTGAGGCATCTGAATATAAACTAGTTTATAATCCAGTTAGTCATTATTAGGATTTATGAATTGTTAATTCACTGATGTATCTTGGTAATTTAAAGATAAAGGTGATTAATTGAAAGGATCATATCACATGATGTCTTCACTGGCGGTTAGACATCTCTTTGATGTGCTAGTACTGGTGGATTTAAAGTGTTAGTTCTGTCCTTTCGTATTTTGCTTCTTACGACACACACCAGTCTTTTTATCTCTCGCTCTCTCATGGTCTCTCTATCTTGCTTATACTTTCAACCTTTTCTCGCTCTCCCGCTACGTTTCCATGACTCTCTGGCTTTAGACACCAGGCATCGGGTATTCGTCATCCGGCCATCTTTTTCTTAAGACTAATTTATTAACACCGCGACTGGGACTCAAAAACGTTGGTCTCCTGCCGTGGTAGTATGGCTCGACCAATCTTTATAAGTTTGTAACCATACTGCACAGATCTTTCAACATGACATTTTCCTTTTTCAAAACTATCAGTTTAAAGATGGCGACTATGAAGAGATCAACTGGTATACAAACTTTTTTATTTATCTCTGAAAAAAAATGCGTATCAATAAATATATTGAATATTTTTTTTTTAGAAAAAAAAAATGTGAAACAAATATTTTTTTAAATGTTGATAAAAAATGAATTAATTTGTAACAGATACTGTTAGTATTTATTTTATTATTTAAATTAAAATAAACAATTTAGACAATGATTTTTGAATTATCTATTGGTTTTTGTATCAATAACTTTAATAGTTTCGATTCAAGTTGCCAAGCTAAGTAAACCTAGTGATGTCGCCTGGTACAGTCAAGTTAAATCTCTAAAGTATGTGAATACCTTCAATACTCGGTCAATCTTTACATTACACGGAAACCCATTGCGTAAACTTTCACTCTGAACAATAGGACCAAAGATTTAGTTCTCGGCTTTTTCTGGAATTTCAAGGACAGAGTCATAAATCTGTCACTTGCCAGAGGAAAAATCAGTATCTACCATGCTTGCCCTTCGGATAACATGTAATGCTTTTTTTGGTAGACAAAAGAGATGAACTATGTTTTTTTTTCTTTTTTTTTCTTAAAAAAAGAACTAAAAAAAAGTGAAAATTTTCCGTTTTAAATTAAATATACAACCGTGAATTGATAAGAGAAGTCGATCTTGGTGGGAGAAGTAATAATGGCAGTTTGAAATCTAAATATAATATAAAATAACAAAGACAGAAGCCATTTAAATAAATCATGCAATTCTTTCGGCATATCACTCATTTTCAGTGTCGGTAAGATTGGTTGCAGAGCGTCGTTAATGCATCGTGATGCTCCTTTCATTCGTCTATCCAGAAATAAACTGTTCTGAAATCTCGAATGAGTCAACCACAGTAAAAATGAGTGTTCATTTTTATCAATGAATTTTCAACTGAGAATGATTTGATGTCACCAAGTGTAGATACTATTAATGATTCATGATGTAACAATTTATTAATGAAATAATTTAACACTTTTAATAACAAATAGAATAATAGTAATTTATACTTTCAAACAATAAATGTACTTTAAAAAACGATCATTTAGTATAAAAAATATATTTATGTAATGATGTCCAGTCTCAAAGTTAAAAATAAATATATTCGACGTCTTCACCCTACAAGACTTGTGAAAGATTAATCGCCTGAGAATCAAAAGGGAATGCATGCTTGCTGAAATTTATCGCAGCCAGTATATTTCTTTGGTACGCCCACATATGTCTTGATATCCACGTCATAGAAGAGGAAGCATACCTATATTGAAGTTATTCTCGCATTTGAATATCTACTGTAATATTGTTTATTATTTTATTTATCCTGCCTGCATATAAACCTACATTTATCTCTTCAATTTGGACGTTTAGACTAAAGTAGTTGTGTGTATATACCTTTCACTCTTTAACCGGACACGATAAATTAAGTAGAGAAATTAAACGCCTCGGTAATCAAAGATTTTTTTATCTCCCGTTCAAACTTTCGCTGATGGTTCTATTATTTATACATTGTACTATTTTTCTTCCCAATATTACATTACATATAACATTGGTACTTAAATAGTAATTAAATTCAAAATAATTTGAAATAATTTTTATAAAGTTGGTATTAATTAATGATTTATTAATAAATTAATAAATAGAATTATTGTTTTCTTTTATTTGGAAAAGTGTTATTTAAAATATTGAATAATTTATATGTTCGACTTGTTGTCTCGACAGAATATATTTTTTATTAAAAATCGTCCTGGACTAGTTATAGAATTATTTGTGTTAAAAAATTGAAAAAGTGCGGAGAATTTTTGCACTAACCGTCAGAAAAAAATCACTAGTAGATTTTTTAAATAATAGGAGTAAAAATATTTCTACTTGACCGTGAATTTTGAGTTATCATAAGTAATCACAATTGCGCTCAAAAATATTTTGACAATAAAAAGTTTATTATTATTGTCTTTAAAATAAAACTGCATAAAAAAATTTTTTGGATACACTAAAGAGCAGTTTGATTGTAATTTTTTGAACTCATTAAAACATTCGATATCTTTTAAAAAAAATAACATAGAAATTTTTGTGTTTCTTTTTTGTTTTAATTCATGCAATTAATATCTTCGTCAAAATACTTTTGATCGTTACTGTATTCATTAAGACACTTTGTAAATATCCAATTTAATTACAAGAACTCAAAATTTACTGTCTAATAAAAATATTTTTACTTCTAAATCGAGTTTCAATTAAGAGACATATCCAAAAATGAATTAATTATGCAGCATTACACTTAAATATTAAATACTTTGTTTTACTTTTATGAACTTTCAAATTATATTAAATGTTTTTTACAAAAAAAAAATATGTAAGAAAAGAGTTCTGCAGCATGGAGTATACAGAGTATATTAGAATTTTTTTAATGCTGATGTGGTTTTGTCAAGTGACACTATGTCCATACATACACTTACGGCGATATGTTCTCGTATTTTGTAAAAGACACGTAAAGAATTTAAACCGCGTCTCGGTTGAGTCGGCTGTCAGGTGAGTTCGATTTATGTGCACGCCGATCCGACGAGTGATTCACTAGTGGGGATAACCACGACTCGGCAAGAAAGTTACTGCGTTAGCGCCCTGAAAACGCAGTCTCGAATTTTAAAGGCGTCATAAAGCACGCCAAGAGTGACAATAAATTATCCTAAGCCCATACACTTTGAAAAGTTACACTTTGATTAGCCTTTGCGGTCGATCTAATATTTTGCATCGTTAGACATAATTACCTTGCAGGTCAATGAATTAATTTATTGAATTATTACAAGCGTAATACTTATACTCCTAGGAGAATAATAATTTTCAAAGATTACCATAATACTAAATACACACATGTTTTAAGTTATTAAAAAAAAAAAACAGAAAAATGTAGCCTATGTAGTTGAAGTATATTACTATTTCTGTTTTTTTTTCTTCTCAACGAGCGCATACTATAGTAGTTCTTGACTCCAAGAAACTTTACTAGTGTAGAGTCTTCCGTTGTAAGATTTATGTGCACACTCAAGCTACTGGAGCAGGATTTACCGGTGAACAAACACAACGTGCATACCATAGGCTTAAAGAAAGAGAAAACTTCTCAACTCTCAGGTTCGTTCTGACAAACTTTATCCACAAGATACAGTTTTACTCGGATCTATGTATATGTTATAATACGAAGATTGTTTTCGCCTCTTGAAAACCCACGTGGGGTAAAGCAACGTGCTGCGCGGTACATCGAATCAACAAACTCTAACTTTTATTTCACGCACATATTTCATTTTCACAACAGTTTTGTAGTACGATTTATCAAGTTATTACATGCAATATCTAATTATTTAAATGAAAATCAATAAAAATATTAAATAGACTTACATTTCATGCGTTGCGGTGCGTGTTGTTTTCTTCGAGGCATCTGTCTTTATCAAAATTGAATGACAATTGAAGTTTAAACGGTTATTTTTGATGTCAATGAAAGTCTTGGTGATTTATAATTACTATCAAATCCGTTAACTGACAAATTATCTGTCGAAAATTTCGATGACATTCATTTCCGAGGTATGTGCACTGATATTATCTTCATCATCCAACGTCATTCAACGCTTCAATTCTATTTTCACTAATGTTAAAACTCGATCACTCTCACACTGATCTACTAAAATAGCTCATGTCACCAATTATATGTTGAGAAACTTTATACACTATATTGTAAAGCACTAACTCGTCTCAGAACATCAAGATTGCTGTCACACTTCAGACTTTTCTTCCGTTCATTGATTTTCTATCAACTCGAGGATTATTTAATACCACTGACACTCTGATTATTGGAAAATAGAAAGAGATCAAATGTGTTGCATTAGGTACATCCTCGAGGTTGATTAATGTCTACCTTTCCTGTCATTGTCACTGTTAGAAAATTTGGTCCACACACATTATGTTCAACACTATGCCATTTTTTCATTTTAAATTTACTCAATAATACATTATTATTTACCACTATTGTAACATTTATTTTTCCCGCCAATCAATTTAGCGCGACCATTTACATTGAATTGTTGGAAGCTTAGGTTGATTTGAATAAACTTATGTCTGTACAGTAATTCTACAATACATCTTGGTTGGAAAACTTTTGAATAATAAGTTAGAAAAAAGCCCACAAATAGTTGTATACTCGGTAAGAGAATGATAATAGTTTCGAATAAATGGTGTAATACACAGTTCGTATCCACTACGGTATATTTTGGCTAAATGGATGCAGCGCGATATGAAATGATTAATGTAATTATTAAGCCCGCACGAGCTTTTCAAAACTCACAACGTGAAATTAGAAATTGAGCGGGCGGCGGTCCAGCGCTGACTGACTGCAGACTGGCGTCACGGCAAAACGGCGTGTGGTGGGGGAGGTTTTCGCTCCCTCGATCCTCCCTCTCGTGCTTGCTCACCAACTGATCCGCCCTCCTCCTCCTAACGCGCGCTTTTTCTTCCTCACTCACGCGTCAACTCTTTCTTCCGTTACAAATTCAAAGTTATGGGGACAACATATAAGACTTATCAAAAAAGGTCTTCTTAAGTATTTATATTATTTCACAATTATTATTATTATTATTATGATCATTCATGAAAAATATTATCTCAAATTACTCAAATATCACTCTGAATTTTAAAAATCTTTGTGATTGATTCAATAATTTTTTTTCTCTTCATTATAAATATATATTTTTAAATAAAATAATATATAAAGAATGTTGAATATTTTTAACTGCAATTATCGTACGATAGAAAATGTATATAAAAATTTGATATCGTTGTACTTTTCGTAACGTTCTATTGCCAAATAATATCAAGTTATCCATTTATATATTGATACACAGTTTTTGATTGCTTTTATAACTTACAGAAAAATACACAGTGTATAGAATAGAGTAAAGTCTGTTAAAAAGAAACATACTTGGAACAGAGCCTGTGAGCAAAACATAATGGGCGGGATTCCGTACTTTGATCACCATGGAGCAGGACAAAAAGGCGGGCTCCACCTTCATCCCCAAGTGCTGCTCCTCACGGTGACGTTGGAACTACGGTTGCGCGAATCGTAACTCGTGAATCTTTCGAATTTTCGTTTAAAAAATCATTTTTACGTGCTTTTAATTAAGTACAACAGCGAAAAACCATTTGGACAAATCTTTTATTCACTTTTAAGGTAAAATTTCGACTTATTTGATTATTTATATGACTAAAATATCAAAAAACACGATTATAACCTCTAATTTGTAATTTATTATATTTCAGTATACTTGACCATTGGAGTAATATATATCTTCGTAAAATTAATCTTCTGTAATCACGTAAGTATTAAAAGTAGTAATCTGAAGTAGTTTATGAAAAAATTCAATCGGTTGATGCGTTGTTTTTGTGGTTTAACTGTTCTAGAGATTAATTATAAATATGACCGCGGCGTGGCGCTACGCGACGACCGTGGAATAAAACTCCGCCTCTTGACGGGGCAAGTAGGTGGAGTTTGGGTGATCTATAGCGTCATAGAGTACCCCCTTTTAGTATTTCGCGATATAGGTTCGGAATAGCATAGCACGCCCACAATGCAGATTGCGCGCACAGCCTCAGCCCCATCGGCTGAATGTTTATGTTCGGTAACCGTGTCTCTATCTAGTCACCGACTTTGCGCTTAGCTCCACCGCAATACAACGCACGCTACATATCTGCTCTTCGCTTCTTTTACTCCCGCGCTTATCCACGGCGTTCATTACTCTGTTAAACATTCCTGTCAATTAAAAGTGCAGAGACGCCGATTTAGTGGCGATCGTTGCTTCGTGTGACATTCAAGTATTCCCTAAATGAAACATGTCGTTATTAGATTTTTTTTACATCTTTCTCATATCATTTATCAACCTGTTGTCATTATGATACTACTGTAAATTTCAGTTTTCTTTCTGTTTATTTATGATGGTTTTCATATTGGTTTTAAATATTTAAAGGAGGTAAAATTAATTTATTTGTATATTTAATAACATTTTAAAAAATGTTGTAATTATTATTAAATATTAGACTTTCAAGTTGCGATAGGATTTAAAAGAATCACCAATTTTTTTATTCAATTAAGAAACGTGTGATTTCATGATGACCTTGACTACATAATTGAAAAAAAAAAACTAAATTAATTTAACATGACAATTGATGGAGTGATTACACTAACTTGATTTCTTGTGAATATGCTACAGATTTTGTTGATATTGTAAAATAATTGTATGTCTTCATCAACATGATAATTGACAAACGACAGAATTTGTTATTAACAACGCTTGTGCATATTAGACTTTTTCCTTAATTATAAAATCTTTGCTATCATTTTTAATGAATTATTCCTTCTAAAATATCTCGATTCGTATTATTATTTTACAATTTTATTTTTCTTACCGGTGACAAAAATATTCCTTACAAATCAGTGAGCACACTGTTTGCAGTTATAACAATTGCACTGATTTAAATAGTAATACTTTTATAACTGCAAAATAGTAGATATACACTGTTTCGGAGTGGTTAGAGAGTACGGACAATACTGCAAATCCAAGTGCATTTTTGTTACACATCTAAACGTGTTAAATATAACGTCACCCACTTAATTAACATTGTAATCACTTTTAGGTGTGTAAAAGTTTTGATTCGAGTCGAAATTGGACTATTATATTGAGAATTTTTATTCTAAAGGAAAATTGTTGTTCTAATTATTTATTTATTTAATATAAAAAATGTGTACTAATTTTAAACAATGATTATGAATGAATGAAACGAAAAAAAATGCTCTGAAGATATTTGTAGTAAACTAAGATTTGTTTTATAAATATTTTTAAAATAAAAATAATTTTCCGACTATTTTAGAATATTTAATTAGAAGACTTGGCAATGCATGGAATAGTGTTGAACAAGTCTGTTTAGTAGAATTCCGTCGGCATGCGAACGAGCGATTTGTTTAAAAGTCCATGACGTCTATGTTTTAATGTAAAAGAATCGCAGGTGGACCCCCGATGGAGATTGACTTTGAATCTATCGAATTTTGTACATGCTACACATACAAAAGTTCAAGTCTGTGTTATATATTTTTTCAATCGATAAATATTTTAATATACGTATACGTGGGCGATGATATGACTACGAGCAAGCATCTCGGAATTTTGTCGATAACACTCGTCCAAACGATTTAATTCACCATCGAGTTATAATAGTCGAGATTTACGTGATGTGGGCGTGAAATTTTATCAAGATTTATGTTTGCTCTTCTCTTAAATGTTCATACAGCAATTGAACCAATAAAATTTCCTGATTTCCCTTCAGATTCTTATGCGTTTTTCTCAATATTCAATTTCATAAATTGTTCCATATATATATATTTTTTTTCAATAATAAATACATTATTTATTATTTTAGTCAATTTAAAAAAAAATTACAATAACTTCCTAATGGGAAGTTAATAATTTACAGAGAAAATTGTATTGTTATATAAATAAAAATTTCTAAACATAATTTTTGATTTTCAATAATTATTTTGCTTTGAGCATATTAATGAATGCTCATTAGAATTTTACACTTGTTTCAAAAGTACCCTGCTCTTCATGAATTAAATTTATTATCCGTTGTAAATTTGAACAAAAAAAAAGTCTTTTAACTGATCGGTTTTTACTGATCGCTTTTTCTTTAAAAGTTATTTTTTCTTTCGTGTCCACATAAATCCTTCAAGTAATAATAATGTTAAGACTTGAAAAATACTACTACATTGCCTTAAGTTTTTTTTCATGTCCTCCACACGGATATTTAGAGATATATATATACATGTTTCAAGGACGATATCGTATCTAATGGATACCTACTGTTGGATTTTTTAAAGTCAGGTATAAAATTCAGAAGAAAAAAGTGATCTCTCTTTCTTAAAAAGCTGGAAAATAGCCATTTAAAATTGGTAGGGAGGGACATTTGCAACTCTGGTGGTCTTTCGTACGTGTTCACTATCTTACTTGCTACTTCATTATTTTTCTTATTAAATAATTGATTTATTTACTATATATTAACACACATCATTGCAAATAAATCATTAGATATCTTTAATCATCTCATCAAAAGGTAATCTCATTCAAAAGTAAAATAAGAAATAAGAAAATTCTATTGATGACCGGATATAAATAAACTTAAGGTACTCGTTAGACGAATAAAAGTTTTATTACCCTATCGTGAGATCGTTTTCCCTTAGATACAGAAGGGTACAAAAGAATAAAACTTGAGCGGCAATTTTTTTTTCTTCTCTCATGAAACTTTTGCGCAGCTACTTGAGTGCTTTCACTCGACAACTATGTGGACATTATATGCTATCATATTATAATTCATTGATTTCAGTAGAAAATCATTTTTCCACATGTTTATTAACATAAATATTGTCTGCATTTCCATCTAAAATTTATGATTAAATTCCGATATTGTTATGTTGAAATATAAAAAAATTCATAAATGGTTTACATTATGGTCGAATTTTTAGTGAGGCGGTGTTCCCTTACAAATTTTTTAATGACAGATAACTTGTAAATAATGAAAATCAAGTAAAAATTGTTGGAATAAAAATTGTTCCCCTTAGAACAAGGGACATTTTTTGTTCAAACTATTTTTTACCATCTATAATAGTTCAGCGAAAAATTGCGTTTAAACAATTAAATTATTTATAACTAAAGAACGGACCACTCTATCGAAAAAATACCAACGGTTTTGGATTCTGCAGCTAAAAATCTATTGAAATAGCCAAAGACATCGCATGGACCTCAATTTTATAAATATTATATACAGCTCTTACAGCTGGATTGTGGATCATATACCAACTTTTAAATTCTTTTTATATTAACAATTTTTATTACAAAATATTTTTTATTTTTCTTCTCTCTGTGTTCCACGTGTTCCTTACCTAAGTAGGTATCTTCTATTGAAAATAATTATTTAGCACCGAAAAAAACTCGTTTGACAAAAAGTATTTTCATGAAAATTAAATCCATATGTCTGCCAAATGTACATCTTTGAAATTTATTAGTTTCATAATTTTCAGACAAAGAATTTTTTATTCTCGTAAGTCGAAATATATTTTTATCAAGTCTTCATGGTTAAGCTTTTGCACGTGGTTGCAAATCATAATAAATCTATTTTATAAAGGACTTTTCTCTGAATTCAATGCAATCAAAGTCAGTTAATGAAACCAAAATTGAAAATAAAAATTTTATATTGATTTAATTTAATTTGTAAATTGATCACCATTTTATGTAATAAAAATACAGTCGCAATCAAAAGTATTGTGACGAGTACATTAATTGCATCAATCAAAAGAAACAAGAAACACAAAAATTAATACATTATTTTTTTTAAAAGATATTCAATGTTTTCATGCTTTCAAGAAATCATAATCAAACTGTTCCTTTCTGTATTCAAGAAATTTTTCGATGCAATTTTATTTTAAAAAAATAACAAATTTTCTATTGTCAAAATAGTTTTCAGCGTCTTTGTATATTAAAAAAAATCAAAGCTTTTTTTTAATGATAGAGGTATTAAGTATTATTTAAGTATAAGCATAAACATATATTAAATAATAATAAAGTTTCTAATGTAATGTAAAGTATTGTATATAAGGATTTATATTGTTGTTGTATTAGTAATTAAATTAAATTAAATAATAGCCAAATATAACGATAAAACATTATTTTTATAAGAATAACGTACTTATTCTTCAGAGGATGCATTGTATTCATGTGTTTATAGGTTCATACAAAGTCTTTTCCCATTGAGTAGAAAAATTTAAAAGGGGTTCATGTTGGAAAATTCTTGTTCGATACAGTAAAACTTGTAAAGGTCCTCTCGTTAAGAGTATTCATTGCACACATAGTAATTTTAACGATCGCGATTTTTGATCACCCGGCCACAGAGATAAATTGATTAAAAATGAATAGATTGAACGAGATAAAATTGAAGTAAATCGTGAATTTTTCGTAATTGTGTTCAAACTAGTTGGAAGTTATTAGCGAAATACATTTCTCTCAATGTAGAGTGCTATTAAAAAATAATACCTCAAAAAAGTTAAGTAAAAAGTTAATTTACTCAAAGCTTGAGTGCGCATTTAAGAGAAGCCAAGAGTACACACATTGAGTAGATGAGATTTTGTCACGCTACAGCTTATACTATTGGCAATAAAAAGGCGGCTTGGTAGACTACGAGTTGTTAGGATAGATGAAGAAGTGGGTGAGGGAGAAGAGAGGTAAGAGGGCGAGAAAGAGAGAGAAAGTCTAAACGGGCAAAGGAAATCGTCTGCAGAGAGTGAAGGAGGAAAAGGAGTTGTAGAGAAGCGCAGAGGAGAATGTGAAGTCCGTCCGTATCGATCGGGCGTCTGCGGTAGATTGACACGTGTCATGGCCGCTTCTCCTCTTTCTCTCGATGAAACGCGAGACGAGACGAGGCGAGACGTTTTGGGGAGAATGGCGATGGTAGAGTGGGTGGATGGCGCCGGGTGTTGGAGGGTTCGGGAGCGAGGACATTAAGGTGCGTAATAGCCAGCGGGGCGAGCGCGCACCACCGCGGCATCGATTAGACAGAGGCTCGCTCACCCTCTTGCTAGATGCAACTACGTCCCTTTCCGCTCTTCTACCACCCCCTCCGATTTCGTCTCCTTCCAACGTCCAAGTCGAGGGCCATGAGTACGTGCTCTACATACACACAAGCTTACGTCACTTTTGTCCTGCCACTAGTTGTACTTGTGTGCACACATATACTCACTTACTGTTCTTCTTGTCCTCCTACACTCACCACTGCATCCATCTCTATCTTCTCTTTTCATGACACACGCATTGTCCAGGGTCACCGCTGTCTAATGTCGTTAGGCACATTAGCAAACCAACTCTATCAATATTCCGACAACCTTATGGTCACTGCTGTGCTTTTATCAACTCTTGTAATCAGAAAATTCACCCACGAGAAAAGCATTTTTTCAAGTAAAAAAGAAATCAATTCTAATTCAATTTGGTTAAATTGTATCAGAAATTTTACCACACTGTTCTCTTGAAGCTTGTCTTGATCACTTGTATATAATAAATTGTAAATATAATATCAATTCGAGCTTTAATCTTGACGATATGTTTATATATAATGACATCAAAAAATAGTATGAAGTAAAAGAGAATCTCAACTTAAAATGAAAAGGTTATAACCTTTGTAAATGTGCTGACATGGTTACTTGGTAGAGCCTTAGCTTTAAAATCCATCTATGATCATCTAGCGATTTTCATGATTTGGTCAATTCACGTAAAAGGTAGGGTAGCTTGGAAGGGAACTGGTTAAAAAAAAGAAGTAGATTTTGTGGAAATGATCAGAGGTTCACTCAATCGAAATCGTTCAATTTCATTTGACGGCTCCCAAAAGATTTCTTTTCTTTGTCTATCATCTCTACAACTGACTTAACGTCAGCTTATATCTATAGATATATCTGATATAGTTGTGTAGGGAAGACACAAGTTGATAGTTTGAGCTAAGAAAAGGTAACTATAGTCTTACCAAAACTGTATCCAATTAAATATCCAACTCATTATCATTGTCATTATCAAAATGAGGGTAGACATTCCATTATCTTTCGCATACATTCACGTAATGATCCCAATTCGAAATTACGGTCTTTAGTTGTTTATTTTTTAAACTGATTACAGATTCTTTTCTCTTTGCAAATTCAAATGTTCTCTAATAAGATTTACTTGGAATTGTAATATTTATTTTTAGATTTTACAATTAAATAACAAATATCTATCGAATATTTGTGCACTGAAAATAAATTTTGCTATACAACAAAATTTTAATTTTATTGATAAAAAAAATTTGAAATATTCGCAATAAAATGATTCGCAATTTGATTAAATTTAACAAGAGGTATTTTGATATTTAGTTCAAGATTATGGTAAGTATGGTAATTTGAAGTGACATTAGATTAATTCTTACTCTCTGAGACAACATGGATGTTGTAAAAAAAATGGTCAATTCTATTAAACATTACTCAGATAATTATATTCAAAAAAATCGAGCACAATAAAAATGGATCATCAGCTGTCATCTTTCTTTAAATAATAATAATTAAAATAGAATAGTAATAAAAAATTTAAACATTAGCTCAAAAGCAACACCTTATTATTTCACATTTTGATTTTATTAATTAAAAAAAACATTATTTGTTCACAGTAAGTTTTTTTCTCATTGTATGTTTTAATTAGTGTATGATATTCATTATTCAATAGATTACAACAGATTAGAAAAATTAGTAGAACCATCAATACACTTATACATCAATTTCGCGTTTATCATTTTCATTATAATTTTTTTTTAATGACAAGATAAGATTAATATCGACCCTCATATTCGTTCAATCATCATTCTTGCTATAATTGACAGTTTTCTATTTGTTCAAACATAACGAAAAATATGTTCATTTTTTAATTAGATTATCAAAAAAAAAAAAAAAAAAACAATAAAATTTACCTAGATTTGAATGTTCAACAAGTTTCTACTTCTCTTTGCTCGATTCATGACACGAGTACGAAGTGGTCGCCAGCCATCCCAACTAGCAAACATGACTCTCGCTTCACAATGATGTGTTATTTGATGAGTGAAACATAGAGACAGATGTGTTGTACTTTTTCCTCATATTTCCTAACAATAATCTAACTGAAGGATAAAATGATTAATCCCTTACAGTAATCAATCATAGTATTATGCTATCATTGGTTTGAGTATAAATTTTTTTATTTATCTGTTATGCTTATAATTGACCAATATAAATAATTGTAACAAAAAAAATAATACCTTTCGAATATTCTCAAAAAGCACAAACGAAAAACAAAATAATTATTTAGTATGAATAATAATTGATAAAAATATATTATGATTATTTTTTGAACTTTTTTTCATAAGTAAATATTAAATTAATCTAAGAATTGAATGACTGAAATTTTTATTTTTATTTATTGAAAACAATTATCTATCGGATATTAATTTTTAACGAACTGAGGTTAAGTGATGCAGAAGAACGTTTTGGTTTTAATCGACTTGACTTTGTGTGGAGTCAGTGACTTGAGCGTACTTCTGAGTTTGAAGAGAGAATGAGAGGGTGAGGGACAACGCTACGATGAGGTGGTGAGGCAAAAGCCGAGGGCAAGCCAGAAAGTAAGGGAGAGAAGAGAATGGCGCAAAGTGAGACGGGTAGGGACCAGAACTGGGAGGCAAAGTGTCGTCGTCCGAATAACGGCCAAGCGGCATCGACCGATCTTCCTGCACCTCTTTCCCCTTTCATGGCCCGTACGAAGCGTCAACTTGTTTCCCTACTATTCCTCGAATATTGAGTTCAATTTGCCTGTTACTCACCGACCAATGCTATTTTCTAATACGGTTGGTCTTGCTTTTTGTACCCTCATCATACGTGTTATTCATAGATACCCTTTCATTTCACTTCTGATCTTTACATTATGATATTTTAATGATAATCATCATGTATATATGGTGATTAATCAAATATGATATATTTAATTAATAGGATTCGTTTTTTTGCTCTGTTTCAGTTGAAGACTTCAATGGAAACAAATTATGAAGATGATGATGATACACATTATTGTATCAAATGTCATTTGACGATAAGTGGACTTGATAATTACGTTCAACATCGTCAAGTTCGATGTCGACCAACAGAATCAAAAAGTGTATCCTCTGAACCACCATCAACTGAAGTTTCTTATCCAGAGATTCTCAATGCTGATGCATTCTTCAGTTCATTAGAGCTTCAAAGTAGTTCGAAATCTAAGCAAAATGTAACAAGATTTCTTGAGCCAGAAAGAAAATCTGACAGGCTCTTAGGGAAGCGGAAAAGAGCTAAAAAATATCATGACATTGAGGAATCAAACTCGAAAGAGAAATTAATATCACTGCCACCAGTTGTTACTGATCTTGATGATCCCACTGATCATATTGGCATTCCTTCACTTGTTGGCTTCCCTGATATTGTTACTTTTACAGAAAAATCATCAGCCACATCAACAAAGCTTCAGTCTACTACTGGTTCTAAACCTGTTGATAATGATAAAAAACGAAATGAAGATCATCGAGTTTGGTTGGATGATCTTGAGGACTATGATGCTAATAAGGAAACTGTGTCAACTGCAGATAGTGATACTGAATTTGCTTATCAACCTGATGATGACTTAGATGTTGAAAGTCCAGTGGATGATATTGGTCAGGATGACTCTTATTCTGAGACTGATTACCCAGATGACCGAGAATACCCTCCTCAAGCTCATACTGGAGGTAAATGGAAACCTGGTCAACTCGTTCATCATATGACAGTATCTAATGATGATGAATTGGATCAAGATGATTATCACCATGAGAATTTAGTCCCTCCACATTCTGGAGGCAAATGGAAACCTACTGAGGTAAAATAAAAGTTCTTTCAAGTAGAATACAATCAACAATTAAATTATGATTTATTAATTTAATCATAATTAATTTTCTAAGTAAATGAATTGACGTTGACCTATTACAGATTATTTCCACACTGAGTAATCATTTCCAGCTAGAACTATTTCTTTTCAATTTAATTAAATACTTAGATCTAATAAAATAAAAATGGGCCAAATTAGAAATTAGACAATAATTCTAAAGCTTTAAAAATTAAATAAATAGATATTTGCTATTACAAACTTTATAACAGTTAGCCCTTGTTATGTTTTAATTGTAAACCTTCAAGGACGCTTGTGTGAGATTTAGTAATTAAAGGATCGCGTGACACAGGGCTGTTAGGCTAACTCGACTAATTGTCGTCCTTGGATACGTAGTGGACATCGGTTGTTTCATTGATTCTTTTATCCTATCATTAGCAGAAAGCTGAAGAAGATGAGTCAGTTGAGGCTGAAAAGGAAGACGAAGACAAAGAAAGTGCATTGATGAAAAGTAGCAGACGACCACCCCTTGGCCATACTCGTGGTAAATGGATTCCTGGAGCTTCAGTTACGTCGGAAGTTGAATTGGGTTATTGGTGTGCTCCTTGTGGCCGAAAGCTTGCGTCTAAATTGGTTTACACTAGACACTTGCGCTCAGACTTACATGCTCGACGGAGTATTCAAGAGATTGAGGGAGATGTTAAATTACCACGATCAGTTGGTCCACTCTTACGCAAGAAAGATCCCAGCAGACGTCAAAAAATTCTTGCTATTGTAATTATCTCCAATTCTTAATAAATGTTCTTACTAATCAAGTGAAATTAATTTTTATTATTATTTGTATTTTTAGAAAAAGGCAGAATCGAAGAAGATTATTGTGGATAATAATAGGTCAACAAAACGGAAAAGATGTCGAGAAAAGCAAATTCTTCGGTGTGAAATGTGTCACGCTCGTGTACATCGTCCTCAGTTGGGCAAGCACCTGCTTTCTCACTACCACTGTCGTGTTGCTGGATTAAATCCCTGTAGTACAGCCGCACGACGTTTTATCCTGGAAAACATGGGTAATGTTGTTCGCCAGTGCCCATTTCAGTGCACAAGCTGTCGCTTTTACTGTAATACTGAAGACACTTTTCTACGTCACTGGCGTTCCGATCTTCATATTAATTCATGTAATGAGGTGAGAGTCTTATTATAATTATACCTTAATCAAAAAGCAGTTTGTTATAAGAAAATTAACAATCTAAATGTTAAGATAAAACGAATGATCATGACTGATACAGATAATTTTTCAATTTATTAATTAGTTATTCAAATGAATATTATAATTTTTTAAATTATCAATAATTATTTATTCAAATAATCATTTTTCAGGATGATAAAAATTACACTTGTGTATGTTGTGATTATTGGTGTCAGGGTGACACCATAATGGAAAAACATTTATTAAGTTTGGAACATCGAGAAACAGTGGCCATGATTAATAATTCAGTACCAATTATAATAAGAAGGCAGAGATTTTTATCATGTGAAACCTGTAATCGTCGTTTTCGGTATAATCTTCAACTTCGATTACATTCTAAAGAAACTGGTCATCCAGAAAGTTGGACAGCAAGTAATGAATATCAACGAATAATAAAATGTACTTTATGTCCTCAAATTTTGCGATCGCTGCTTGCATTGCAGCGTCATCAGTTAACCTGTCATAAATTGTCAAACACTAAAGATGAAGTATCAGCTCCATACTTTTGCTCTTTCTGTTCAATTAACTTTAAAACTGCTCAAGATGCTGTGCTTCATAGGAGGACAATAAGTCACAAACAGATTGTGAAAGAGTCCAAGTCTAAATCAGAAGTCATATCGGTTGTAAAAGAGTGTAAATATTGTCAACAAAAATTTAACAATCTGTTGGAATATAAGCAACATTTACTTCAAAATCATCCAGACTTTTGTCACAAGTAAGTAACGTTTTACATTATTCTATAAGAAGTAATCATTTATAATTGAAGCTTTTTTATTTGATACCTTTCAGGTGTTTGAATTGTAAAAAGTACTTCGCTTTATCTCAAGATTTAACAAAACATACTAAATATGATAAATGTCAAGAAAATACTACAAAAATGAGTGAACTAGAACTTATTAGTACAGTTGACCAAAAAAATTGTCCTGAATGTTCATTCGTTACAAAGTCTGAAGCAGAGTTTCTTTTTCATCAAGCACTGCACGCCGGTAATGTGGAGTTTCCTTCAAAACAAACGAATTCTCGTAAAACTGCTATGTTTCGTTGTCCCGTGTGCAAAAAAATCTTCACGAAAACTTCTCTTCGTGCTCACATTAGAAGTCATACTGGTGAAAAACCTTACAGTTGTTCCAAATGTTCTGAGTCTTTTTCAAAAAAATCTTCATTAAATCTTCATATCATCCAGTGCCAGTTATATGAGCTAAATGAGAAGAAAGTACGTGAACGAAAGTACATTTGTTTAGATTGCAACACAGCTTTTTATACAAAGTAAGTAATTTATTATATTCGATTAATTCATTCATTTTTTCAACTAATGGTCTTATAATATTTTTGAGAATAAAAATGTAAGTAAAGATGTTTCTTGAGGAACTAAAAATAAGACATTTACTGGAAAATTAATTTGATTAAAAAATAGATGTGGTGAAGTAGAAAATGTGTTGAGCTATTGAGATGGTATAAACAATTTCGATATTCATTTATACTGAAAAAAAAACAAACAATATAAGGATACTCGTTGATAGCAGCTTGTAAAGTTTCAACTCATTCTAGTATTTAACAGGCAGACATTATGGCTCTTGTAAGTATGTCTGGTCTGTTTCTACGAGTATGCATTAGGTCTAGTGTCTATGACTACACGTCGTTACTTTGCTGACATAAGTATTAAACCATCAGTATAGTGTTGAAACTGCTATAAAGCAAATGTTAACACCCTTTGCTTTATTAGTTCCATCTCTTTTTTCCATACTTATTTTTAAATTCACATTTGTCTGATTTTTCAACATTATCATTGTGACATATTGGTATCTTTAATAGCAACAGATGATTGACAACAAATAATTTTTTCTATATTAAAAAAATATTGAGGTGATAGAAATGATTGCAGCAAGAAAATTTTGAGGAATGGCAGAGAAAAAAGAAGTAGTATTTTATTAAATTTTATTTTTATGAGTTATTAAAAAGTATATACTCGAAAAGTGTTTCTTTGGATGAGTTGGCAGACCCATTCGTTAGCTCTTCAAGACAAGGCAAAGCAAATGAGAGAAAAAAAAAAGCACAAATGGAAATAAGAAGAGCGACTGCGCGGGGGCGCAGTAAAGGTTCAGAAAGAGAGAAAGAAAGAAGGTAATTACGCGATGGTCAGCTTCCGCGCACCCGATCGCGTCCCCCAATTCTGAGAATACGAGGCCAGTCAGGATGTATGCGCATATTCAAGATAGTATGTTACATACGCGCGCTACTGAGTCCTCAGTTTTACCCCCTCTTTACTCAACAAAGTCCAAAGAGTCACCTCTGGGCAGCTTCTTCTCTGTCTTCTCCATACTCTACGTGCGTTCCCTCAGGTATTTTACATATATGGACCGCGTCGTGGTGCGCACGTATCTTTTATCTTTCGTTGCAGTAATGGCGCTCCGCACGTCCGCCTCCTTACTATAAACCGCGAGTAAATACACTGAGATAGGCATACTGGGTGAGATAGGCGTAACTCTTAAAGATCATTCAACACCGCCATTAACTCATCAAAAAATTTAATTCATCACACATTTTTATGTGAATTACATTTATCGACTGGAACATTTTTAGCGACCATATCACTTGTATTTATAAAAATTTATATCATTACGAATTAATGAAAAAATTACCTCAATCACTACACTGAGAAGAAAATGGTAATTTAATCAATAGAAAAAATTTGAAGTATTTGCAATGAAATATTTTATTGGATTTAACAAGAGCTATTTTGATATTTGGTTCAAGATTGTGGTAAGTTTGAATACAAGTGACATTAGATTAATTCTTACTCTGTGAGATATCATAGATCTTAAAAAATTGATCAATCCAATAAAACACTAGATAAACCAGTACTCGGATAATTGTATTCAAAAGAAATTCAAGGACTGAGTATTCAAGGAAGAGATTAATGATAATTACCAAAAGTCATTTTTTGAATTTTTCTAAGATTTTTTTAAAATAGAATAATAATAACAAATTGCAAATTAACTCAAAACCTTTAACTAGCACAATAAAAATGTATTTTTTCAATGAATTATTTTAAGTAACTATCAAAATTGAATTTATAAAAATGTTATCATGTCGATTCTAAAAAAAATATTTTATTGCTATTATTCCCAATTTTTATTTTATCAATTGATAAAAATCTTACTCGTTCGCAGTAAACTCTCAGTATACAGAAATCATGAAAATAATTATTTTCCTAATAATGAATATAAATATTTGTCGATATTCATTGTCATGATGACCCTTGGAATAGTTCATCCTTAAACACGCGACTATTTATATTAGATTTTGCACCGCACGCTGTCAAATCTCCATACTGCACCCGAGAAACAATGTGACGCTGTTGCATATCATAAAGAGAGAAAGGGAAAATGAAGAGGATATAGAGAATGCATTTAAAAAGTGTTGGTAGCTTCGTGCTTCGCATAACCCTGCGTATACGTCTCATGAGCTCATACCAATAGTGTTTGGATATGGGGTACCACCCTTGGACGATTTGTGTATCAGTGTGTGTGTGTGTACATATTTATTCTTGTACAAGTATGGTATGGCACGCGGTAAGCATAGTCTCGCGTATGCAGACAGTTTAACAGTGACCGCCCCGCGAGTCCAGTTGTCGCGTGAAATATTGCCATTCATAAAATAAAACAGGCTTGTGGTCGAGAAAGCGTAGATATAACGCTTGCTAACCATTTGAAACTTCATTCTCTTCCTCTTCGTCTGCTCCTTTTCCATCGTTTTCAGCTATACACCTCATCCTGCCCTCCCCTACTGTTACATTTTCACCCTTCTACATACTCCGAAACCACAGTAAAGCTTTTTCCCTTCAGCAGCTTCTGAAATTCAGCCAAACCACTAATGTCTATAGGTGTTATGTAATAAATTTTTCTTTTTCTTCATTGGGATTCTATCAATGATGCTATTTTATTCGATTTAACTATTTATAGTTTAATTATTTTTTATCATTAATCCTTTGTGGCCTCATGTGACATTTTTACAACAAACAAACAATAATTCTACAATAATTAACTAACAACTATAATAACAATAATTAACAGATAATTAATTATTATCAATATTTAACAAATTAAATATTATTAAATTTCGAGAAATACGAGTTGTTTTACGTTTGTAAACTTATCTCATTATCAACATAATTTATTTTTTGAAGATCTTGGGCTACAAAGACAAACAGTCATCACGAACCTGGCTAATTTTGAACCTAGATTTAAATTAGTATAAAAAAATCTATTAGTAAAGTATGTATCATAAATGAACATAATAATAATATAGCATATTACATGGCAAATAGCAGGCTCACTCGCCATAGCCAAGTTATATCTGCAGAGCTTCAATTTATGCAAGCATTATCACAGGAGCTCTTCGTAGCAATTGAGCTCATGTTATAATATCGTTGTTTATTCCAAACCTCAACTACAAGTCGTTAACTACCTTTTATAATCTACAGTGTCTCCTTGTCGATCCTCCAATCTTCATATGGCGTGGTAGTTAATATAATATAGCTCAATTTATGACCATTTTTCTTGTTCTTGTATGATGTATGTTACATATAAAATTGGACAATCACTTGATATTGGTCTGAATAGCAAATAGACAACCATCACGGATGGAACGCAAAAAAAGTTGTTGATGAATCATCAGTGACATCAAGAAATATGGTAGAGCTAAAGAAGAAAAATGTTGGTTAATGATGAAACCAAAATGAATACAGAAAACACGCTGAGACGAAGGTGATAAAGCTTGTTTTGCGATTTAATATTTAGCGCAATCTTGAACATAACACTCATGTGTATTGAGAGGTATGAGAAGCTGACTAAGGTAGAGACAGGAAAAAAGATGAAGAGAGAGAGAGAGAGAGAAATACAGGTGCAGGGAGTATTTATCGAGACGGACAGACGGACCATGAGACTCAGGACGAAGGTGGGATTGAGTTATGACAGCGTTTGCTCCAGGGGGCCGGCTGAGTTCGAAAGCCCAAGCGGATATTTCTTATTCTTATTATTCCTATCTGTTCTCGCTCTCTCTCTCTCAGGGCTGCAACGTAGAGAAACGTCGGCCATGCATCACCTTCGGCTCAGAGTCTGGTCCTGCCTCTTTCGTTCCACCATCGCCGCCTCCTTCGCCATCATCGTCGATCCGATGCCCAGAGCTTGGATCCAAACGATCCCACCTTTGAGTCAAATCGTCGATTCCACCCACTCAAAAGCATCGATTATAATATGTCGGCTTGTGAATTAACATTCTCATTATTTGCTTCGCAATTCAAATAAATAATCAAAATGTATCTTTCCATGGTTAAGTATGTTCCATCATCAAAACATGTGACAATCTTGTGTGTATACAGCCTTGACCTTTGTTTCAAATATCTTTGGTTCATTGAACGAATACTCTCTTTGTTGCTTCCACTTGGTATTATTTTGTAATTGGTAGGCTGTACTAATTATTACTATAATCAAAAAATTACCTTTGTATTGTTGATTAATTATAATAATTAAATGTAATTAATAGTGTTTGTTGTGATGATGATCAAAAAAATGCTTTTTTTCTTTTAATTTTAAAATTGTTTGAGTTTATTCATTTTAATCGATTGATATAGACTTTCTCGAATATTATATTCGTCTACAGCCTACAACATTCCAATAAATCCCACCTCCAATGACATGAATCTCTCATGGAGGATACTATTAAGAGGCAATCAAAGGAGTAACGGCTTTGACCGTCGAATCAAGTGACTGAAGATGAATTTAAAGAACGAAAAAAACAACATTAAATTAAAAAAAAAATAAATAAATAAATAATACGGGAAATGAAGAGGATAACGAAGAACAAGAAGAAGAAAATGATGATGATGAAGAAGAAGAGAAGCATTGCGTCGCTGTAGAGCGGACTATATCGGAGAACCAAGCGACCGACAAGCGAAGGACCGGCCGACCAGCCATAAATACCTCAGCGCGTTCAGCCAATTAAAACAAATCATTTTAATGCGCAACCTTTTTAATTAATGCTCGCGTTCGTTCGCTCCCATCGCTCCCTTCAACCTACTCGTACTACATGCTCACTTCACTCGCCTCTCTTCATTCTCAAAATATTATTTCAAACTCCAAAAATGCTTCTTACCTTTGTTTTATTATCTACTTGATATCAAATAATATCAGTCAGCATAAATGTGCTCATTCCATAAATATTTATATTAGAGAAAAAAAATCACTGCAGTGTTATTATTATTCAAGTAAAAGTTAAAAATGATATTTTTAAATTGAATAAAATATTTATTTTTATTATCTATTAGTTAATTTATTTGTTGTTCTCTAAGTAGTGGTGATTTCATCATGATGTCTTGCCACGAATTATTGACGAGAATTGACTAACTATCGCTAGAAACATCCATAGAAATAGGTTTTTTTTTCTTTTAAATGAATCTGCCGTTAAAACGTAAATCACTCGATGACGGAGGTGAATTTATTGAAAGTGACCGCATCCGGTGCTTGCCTAATCAAATTCTATTTCAATAGCTTTCTCATCATACCTGTGACATTTTAAGGTGAATTATTGTCCACCTGTCTTACTTATCTTACACACATACACTTTATTATATATTTATTATCTTTATATGTATGCTTTAAGCCTGTATATTTTTATATATATATAAATTATTAAAAATAACGTATACTCATTTATTTCAGAAACAACTTACGACAGCATATGCTTCGACATACTGGTAAAGATTTCAAATGTAGTTTTTCGGGTTGCCCAACTGTTCTTCGAACTGAAGCTGAACTGAAAAATCATCAAGCTCTAATTCACTCTGAAAAAGATACTCATCGCAAGTTTCAATGCAACGAATGCTCTTATGCAGCTAAAACTAAAACACAACTCCGCAGGTTCAATCTAAGTTCTTTTATTTTTTTTTTCTAATTAAATTTTTCAATAAATTACAATTAATTGATTTGAGCTAAATGTACTGCAAATCTCAATTTTAGAAGTGTTTTATTTCAATGCACTAAATGTGTTTTAATATGACGTCTTCCATTTGATTAACATTGAAGTCACTTTTAATGCACTTGAACGTGTTTAAAGAGTGACTATAATGTTTATCGAATGGCTGAAGTCATTTTAAAACACATTTAGTGCTGAGGAAATGAAATTTCAATTTTTTAGAATTAAAATTTTTTAAGAAGAATTAAATAAACTATTGTGCAAGTGAAGAAATAATATTTCGGATTCAATGAAAAATTTATTAATATTAACTGTTATTATTATGAATTATTTTTGTTTGCAAAATATAGACTGCAAATCTCTGTAAATTAAAATAATGCACATCAAGTGTGTTTAATATTAAAATTTTATGTACAAACTATTGCATTTTTAAGTCACTATTTACTCGCTTTAAAGTGTGTTCACTTCTATAATTTATTTATAGAAATATAATATTAACCACACTTTATGTAAATTCTTTTAACACACTCTGAAAATCTTGGATTTTTTATAGGCATCAAATTCGTCATAAAAGTATTGGCAACGAAATTCAGCAACTGTCATGTTCCTACAAAGGCTGTTGGTTCACGACAAGATTTAGTTCCCACTTGAAACGACACGTTCGCTTACATACCGGCACTAAGCCATATAAATGTCCTCACTGTTCATATGCAAGCAACAATATAGTAAGTTAAAATCAAGGGATTTTATTTTTATATTGTTTCTCTTTCAATCTGTTGTTGTGTTTGTTTTATTTGATAAAAATATTTTTAGACATTTTGTTTTTTTTTTACTCGGTCTACTGGTTTTCACGTTACCTCCTCACCTCATCCCTGTACTACTTGGTGGCGTAAATTAAGCAAGGTACACCTTAATGTTTGGACCGCGCCGCCGCCACGATAAGATAACGAGTTAATTGTGCTCACTGGATGCCCACACACGCACGTCCAGTCATACTGCGGCCGGTATGCTAATGTCCTTTGAAGCTTTAGTTGGGATGCTTCTCGCATACGAGGTCTTCGTGTCTCTTTGATAGCGACATAAACTCATTCCAGTGGCTCTCACAGAATCCACCAATCCTATTGAGTTTCTAAATCATTTCTCGTCATATAGAAGATCTTGAAAGTTCAAAAATATTCGTGATATATTTTGTTATTAGTGAAAATAGTTGTTAATTAATAAGCAAAGAATGTGTTAAGCATGATACGATTTAATGAGACTCTCTCATTTCTTTTGCTCCCTCAAATGTAGTGTTTGCTGCGTCGACGAGTTTACACGCGCCACCTTTCTTGCTTCCTTCCTTCCTTCCTTCTTCCTTCCTTTGGTGTTATGATTTACCACAGATAGTTACACGCTTTTTGTACCACCTACACATATTAAAAGCCATACTACTTAATGAAATTGTTCCTTGTTATAAAAAACATCAATTATTTACTTAATTTTTCAAACATAACTAGAGTTTGTATCTAGCATTTATTATTTATATATTTATTAATATAAATAATATTTATAATAAAATATCATTAAGTTATTGTGAGATTGATATAAAATAATTAATAATTTGAACGAATGATTGCAGGAAAATTTGCGTAAGCACGTTTTATCAACGAAACTTCATCCTGGAAAAACAATTTATGAGTGTGATCATTGCAAAAAGAAAAAGAAGGATACAGCAGCAGTTTATGTAACGAATTTTTTAAAAGAATTGCGTGCTCATTTAATAGAAGAACATTCTGAGGAATTCCCAACGCTTGGTCATGCTAACAGTTATGTTGCTGGAATGTTTGGCAGTGATGGACAATCCACTCCGCACGAATGACTCAAAAAATTCACGGTATAAATCTTACGATTTTTAAATTCCAAAGATAATGACAGTTACCGGTTTAAGGTAAAAAATATTCATGAAACATCCAAGAATTATAGTGACAGTAATTTTATTATAACTTTAATACAACGTTGATGATGATAAAAATGATTTATTAAAAATGAAAATGGCATAAAAGACATGATTCATGCTATAAATTGTCAAAGAAATATATGTGAGTTTATGTTACTAGACAGTCACGAGTTGAGGTCGTAGAAGGTCTGTAGAGTGGTCGCGAAGGTCGCAAAAGTAATACTATAACGAGAGATGCTTAAATGTCCAATACTAGGACCTACAGGTAGGCTGATAGGTGTCGTAAGCCACACCATACTCTTACCAACAGGACTTGCATCCGGCGGGATAAAAAATTAAAGACATATCGAAGCGTAGTGTTGAATGTCAAGTGTGAAGGATAATTTATCGACTAATTAACGAGGATGTCCTTCATTACGAGTTGAAACAGTCGATGCACAAGTCTCTTTTTTTACCCTCATGTATTTTCACTGCTAATTCTTTCCTTTTCTCAACTCCCCGTACTTGTGAATAGTCTTCGACATTATTTAGCACCCGAATATTTACGACTAGCCAGTTTTCGGTCCTCAGAATCAAGTCTTCTTTTACATTTTTTTGCTGCGTGATAAGAATTGAAACATAACTTTCATTTTTTTTTGAGTCCATTATTAGATTATCATTTCCAATGTAATTATTTGAATACAATAATAAAAAGTTTGAGTAGTGAATATTTAAAAAAAAAAATTCCACTCTGTTCAAAATGTCTATATATGTGTATATATTTGTTAACTTGTATAAAAAAAAATCTTTGCAGCTAGGTAGCAAGCTAGAGTGAATTATTAAATATTTCTGTAATTTATAAATGAGAGTCAGGAAAACTTTCAAAGTCAAGGAGGTGGCGTTGAAACAAGTTGGTTAATAAAGATATAACGAGGTCGTCGACACCCTCATTTCATTTCTCTCAGCTTCTAGTAGCGGTGGATAGTTTCTCGTTGCTGGTTTCAGTGCCTTTCTCGTGTCTCGTTGGCCAAATTCTACGGATTTCATTCCCCCAATTACACCTGAAAATTTGTCCCCAAAGACTGCGACTCTCTACGAGGGTACGCGGTCTTGCTCGCTGCGGTATCGTAAATACTAACCACAAGACAGTGGGTGGAACACACAAACCGCGGGGGTTGATATGCAGTGGTTAGTACATATGCATTAATGTCGTAAAAACACACCGAAAATGGTGTGACTGTTCAAGAATTCTTTGTGTAATTTTTTATTTGATTTTTAAAATACTATCGTCAATTGTCGAAAATTATTTTTATGAACAATGAAAAAAAAATTTACTGTGAATAAGTAATTAATATAACAACAATTTAAAAACCACAATAATAACAATAATTTACAATAAAAGTAACGATCATTGATTAATAATGAATTATTATTAATATTTAAAAATTCAAATATTTTTAAATTTTTCGAAATGTTTTTTATAGGGGGAGATAGGGTGAAGTGAAATACCAAGAAAAAAATAATAATTAAAAAATTAATCAATACATTAAAAAATGTTTATAGTTTTAACTGTATTAATAAATTGAAGAATTAATAAAAAAAATGCAAAAAGTATTTTTAACTTATTTTAATAAATTAGTGAATTTTCTTAAGTGTTTCACTTCAGCCTCTTTTCCCTTTACATGGTTTTTTATAAATATTTTTTCATTGAATTGATCATTTTTTTCAAGATCTAACGTGTCTCAAGAAGCAAAAATTGAGGTCGTATAATTGAAATAAAAAAATAAACAGCCAAATGAATTTTTTGGCAAGTTTGAAAATGCTTTAACGACTTCCATAATCAAAAATCAATTATCAATTATTGTAGTTTTTACAATGACACAATTGGGAACTGTTCACTATTCTACCGATTAAACCAAAATTCTCTTATTTTTAGAAAACTTTGGTTTATACACAATACAAAAAAGCTTTAAGTTGGAAGAACTTATTAATTTAGATATTAATGATTAATTATGATATACCTAATTAATCAATGTATAATATAGCGATAAGATAGCGTAAAAAAATTATTTTTGTTTATAATTAGATTTTGTGTATTATTATCTATTATAAAATTAATTCAACTATTGTAATTAATTATAGTACTATTGGGATAATCTTTTGTACGTTATTTAAAATTTAGAAAAAAATAGAAGGTCCATTGACAATCCATACTACCTTAATCTTATGTCGCTTGTACTTAAACTTACCACAATCTTGAATTAAATTTCAAAATGCGTTTTCCAAGCAAAATGTCGTTAAATTAAATAAAACATTGCAAATATTTTAAATACAGTTTTTTTATACAGCGAAAATTTTTTCTCAGTGTAAAAACTGATGGAAAAAAGACACTAAAATAAAGTTATGTAAAAAGGGTTAAAATAGTAAAGAAGAAGCATAATAGCTAGAAGATCATGGATTGTCGAAGAAAATGGAAGTTGGAGATGTCAAGGGCTGTTGGGATTGATGGCCACCACCTTTAATGCCGTTTGTATGTAGCGGCGCGCGTAAGCGCCTCGCCTTACAGTAATTAGCTCAACAAACGCGCCACCCTGTCCCATCAATTGCTACCCTACGCTCATCCTCACTTTCTTCGTCTCACTCTCGTCTGCGGCGTTAGCTGCAAGATCTCGCCTGTATCTTGAATTAAACATTCGATGCCTCCTGTCTTGTCGGCGTGCACTTGGCCGGAATGCAAATATATAAATACACTTAACTGCTGCACGTCCTCTTTCCCTCTTTCTCTTGTTGGTCCTTCTTCGGACGATATATACACGCTAAAGCCACTATGTTTCGCAAACTCGGCGTTATCCATGCTTGGTATGGAATTAAAGGACGCTCCGGAACTTACAGAAACTATATTATACCTGTCGTTTTTCAAGAAACTCGATTAGCCTTGCTCTTCTCTCCAGCTCACCACTGTCATTTTATTCTGTTACGTTATCATTGATTATCACTTTTGGATATTCGATTTCATTTTTAATAATATCGATTGAAAGAAATATTCCGTTTCAGTTTTGTACTTTTTTTTATAATCCACATATTTATGATACTGAAGAGCTGTGAATCTTGAAATTTTATGATTAACATTAATTTTGTTTTTTCATATAACACATCCTCAAGTATATTTAATGTAAAATTACCACTAACCAACTATAGGATTCAACACTCTCGAAAAGGAATTGAAAATGTATTTAAATATCATTATGATTGCTGTGAGACTACGACAATGACACCTGACAATTGTAAAATAATTGTATTTATTCAAAAAACCAGAACAATTACTTATTGTTAAATAATAACAGACTGTAATTCATCTAAATGAAAATAAAAAAATATATTAGTTTACGATTGAGACTGGAGTCGAGTTTAATTTCAAACAATTTTGAAAAAGTGTTTATTAGGACGATTGATAAAAGTGTGGTAATTTTGAAAAGATCTTTAGTTACTAACAATTAAAGTAAATCCTTATACTTATATGTATTTATTATTTACTCCATTTATTTATTTTTATCTTCATAAAAGCCTATGCATAAATATTAACTTTAATTGTTAATAACTAAAGAAGTTTTCAAAATTACTACACTTTTATCAATCAATAATTTTACATTAATGACGAAATATATTCATACAAATGTCTAAAGATTTTAAATTCTCAACTTGTTCACGTAAGCAAATAAACTTGTAGTAAAAAACTATATTGTTGACAATGTAAAAAATGTAGAAAAAAAATATGTAAGATTGATGGATGATAGTAAACGTTGTAAAGTCGTGAAAGAGGCAGCGCGTCTCTTTCTTTCTTTGGCAAACGAGTGGAATCCCCAAAACGCCAGGCCTCCCGCATCCCCTTATAAATCCATCGTTTTTGTTTTTATTTATTTATTTTTTTTTTCGCTATATCCTTCGAGGTTCTACTCGCCTTCAAACCGAGTGATTTAAGGAAGATCGTTGCGTGTGTATCACGTCGGCTCATCCTACAACGTTTATACTTCTCATCTTATGGTGTGTTGTTTTTATTCGCTTCTCATTCGATTTTTCGGTTCACTAGATCATATACTTGAAAATTCCAGTATACTTTGAGCATTTACATATACAACCTATACATCCGGTTAATAATTTTTTACTTTACAACACAAAGAAGGAAATATCAATCTCATCAGTAGTAAGATATTTTATGGAAGTTCATTATTTTTTATTTAATAATATGATTTAATTTCATAAGATGATCCTCAAGATCAATTGATGATTGTGATAAGTAGTGGTAGCTATTGTTGGTGTATAAAGGAGAAAAAAAAATTTAAACGATGCTGAAGATATTTGACCCAAGGATGTGATCAAGAATTGCTTGCTTACTGATTGAAGCTACGCGGCCACGATAATGTATGCGTCGTGAATTCAGGGGACGATTCCAAGTGCGATACCGCAGGAGGCGACGTTCGACCTCTCCCTTCACTTCTTCTCTTTCTCTTCCTCTTGTTGCTCATGCATTTCTACGTAAACTCGCTCATCTGATACCATCTTCCAGCCCCTGTTTGCGCCTGTTTCACGTGAACTTAGATGGCTAACTTATTGGACTTTGGTGCGTTTTCACGGCTCTTTTCGTATTACTCTATCTCTTTTTGTCAATACTTATCTACTTGGATTTTTTTTGTGCCGTCTTTATATAATCTTTCATTTCGAGTTCTAATGTCATGACGTAAAAGATATAAGAAGCTCTGGACATTCGTTGTTCTACCACTCAACGATACTCCGATGCATGCATGATTACCTAGGTAAAAAGTCTATGTTCTCCACGATTTAACAAGACCGGCTACTCATTATAATGTGCTGTGGATAATGGCCTATTATGTCGGCAGTGTATAAACTTTCGATATCATCATGAACCTTAGTTTCATCGAAGATCTTCCTTGTCTTTTCAAATATTTCAGTTTTTATTAAGACTTTTTACATTTCATAACTCTTGATTGTATTAGCATACACCGGATAGAATTCATTAAAACTATTCCTTGAAAAATTATATAATATTTTCTATTTTTATTTAATATGATAGATTAAAAAATATATTTAATAATTATCTTGTACTCGCAACTTTGTCTGTGTAAAATTTGAACAAAAAAAATTTACAATTCCATTAAATATTTTTCAATAAAAATAATCATGGTGTTTAAAATAACTGATATCCACCTCTCTTGATATTTAAAATCAAATTATTTCCCAGAAAGTTTGAGAATATTTTAAAATTTTTGAAAAGCTTCATTGTAGAATTTTTTTCAGAGCCAAAAAAATGAGAGGACCGCGACAGTATAAAATTACTAAAATTTTATATGAAATCATATTTTCCAAAGTGACCAAAAAAAAAAATGAAAATGGATGTTACAACATGGTTGTAAATTCCGACTCTTGAACGGAAGCAATTGATAAATTCTGACGGACCATCGAGAGGCCAAATCAAGATGTATAGAATTACATGTCCAAGTGGAAATGGAAAATGTCGAGATAATTTAGCGAGGAACAACAGTGTGCATACAACATATACTACTTGGACCTGGCCCGAAGGGAGGTCATCGAAAAGGCCACGGTCGTGGGGTTCAATCTAATTAAACGTGTTTCGATTCCACTCGTGCTGGATACTATCGGATTACAGAGAGAACGCGGTTAGCTCTTTTCGCCGATGGCAACGACCATCCTGGGGATACGGATCTGCATGAAGCGTACGTGTGTACTCTGCCGAGAATGTGTCCCACTCTGTAGTCAATTGTTGGGATCAATTTGCAAAGACGTTGCTAGAGTAGGCTCATAAATGTGTAAGTTTCAAGTTTAGTCACTGACTATCCTTAATAGTAAAAAGTTTTGAAATTACATCAGAGTTATGTTAATGAGAATCGTGATATTATAATAATTAACATAATCTCAATCAAATAAATAGATGATTTATTGAAGGCAACTTATGAATACAAAATCAATCATTGAGTATTAATATAAATAATATAATCAGTGGTCTGTGTAAGAGAAATGAAGAGAAGAGCACGCGCTTTATCCCAGTAACTCTTTAGTCAAGGGCTACTGTCTTGTCTGGAGGTTTTGGTTCTCGGTGCATTATATGCAGAACAGGGTGGACCATAGTGCGCTGGTGAATCGCGATACGAAGCTGGAAGAAAGATCGCGAGGAAGAGAAGTATAGCCACTGGGCAGTCTCTTCGCCGGAGGATTTATATTACGATGCCTCCAGCTAGCTAGCACACGGGTACACCTGACTTATGCAAAGCAAACCCACGTCCCCGTGCCCAAATAAATGTCACTAGGAAACAAAAACGTTCTCTTGTCTACGTTCCCCGTCCTGGTTCGTGTCATCACCCTCTTCTCTCCTCCCATGAACCTCTCATGTATATGTGTACACTATACGTACACACTCCTTCACCATGCAGCGCCTTCGCGACCCCGTATCCACTATGCCCTTCCTTGCGTCCTGTTGCCCGGATGAAAAAGCCAACCATATTTCAATGACGTCATCGGTACAAAAGCATGGGCGTAGATGCGGTGAGGTGAGCAGTGGAGGTGAAGGAAGAAGAACAGGAGGAGAGAATGAGCGCTCGACTGGCCGGATTTATTCGCGCGGTGACAAAGCACCTGCTGTCTCACCGTTACTGCTTGCTAGCTCTTTTCCCTCTCTCTTTCGTTCACTACCTTGCGTGTGTGATACTTCTCTTGCAGCAGCCACAACTCCTCTCGTGAGGTTACATACTTCGATATGGAGCTTTGGTCTCCATTGTTCGTGCGCTCCTGTTCATCGCGCACCTTCTTCTTGTTCTTCTTGTCATTCGTCTTTATTTCTTTTCTTCTTTATTTTCTTTTACATTTATTCTTTTTTTTTTCATGTTGTATTATTATTTTTTTTCTACCCCTCTTTTACTTAGTTTTGTTTATATCATATAGAAAATACATCAACAATATAAATCTCTATTAAATAAATGAGTTTGAATGGAAATAATAAAAACAAATAGGTACGATAATCATTTAACTTTATGAACTGCAAAAATTTATAATCCAAGATGTAATTAGAATTCGTTGTAACATTTTAAGCACTGATACTTTTATATAATTTAACTGTTTTCGTTATTGAGCTATTTTTTATAAGAAAAAGATTTAGGTCAATTAACTTGGATACCCTTTTGCCCAGTACGACTTCTAAATGTTACTGATACTGCCATCTATGAATAGCCCTAGTAAATTGTGATAAACATTTTCAAGAGAAAACTCGTATGATTTTCCACATTTTCGATCACAATTTTCTTCGTGCGTGACTTCTGATTAAAGAGTAATATTATGATTTTTTTAAAATATATTTGAAATGTTGCTATTGGAAATCATTAATTGATGAAAAAATTTTGAAATAATATTTTATAAAATAAATGGACAAAAGTACTCATGACATAATAACAAATAGTAAAAATGCCAACTAGTGAAGGCGTATATACATCTGCAAAACTCTCAATGCTATGCATCCTAAACCACAGTCAATGTAGGCCTGATGAAGATAACGCCAAGCATCTTTGAATTACGACCTGGACCCAGCAATAATACATTCTGGCAAACATTCATTTTCGTATACACAATTTTATGTCGTTCTTAGCTGGACTAAGCGTTTTCGAGCGATGTCATTTAGTATTTTAGTGATGTGTCCACATGAAACGATCTGTTACCGCAACAAATCGAAGGTCTATTTCAGAGAGAGAGTTTTACTTGTTGTACACTAAGATAGAAATTTACTGTGGACAAGTAATACTTTTTTCAATTATTAAAATCATAATTTTCAATAAAAGCAATAAAATAATATAACATTTTTATTCTATTACTTTTCTATTTCAAAAAAAAATCTTAGAAACTCCAAAAATGATTTTTGGTAATAATCATTGATCTTAATCCTTGAATTATATTACTATTTATTTTTAATATTGTTTAAAATATATTTAATTATTATTTAAAGAAATTAAAATACACACTGACATAACAATTGAAGAAATGCATTTTTATTGCGCTCCATTATTTTGGATACAATTATCTGAGTATTGGTTTATTTTAATGTTTTATTCAATTGATCATTTTTTTTTTGGATCCATGGTGTCTCAGGAAGTAAGAATTAATTGAATTTTACTTGCATTAAAACTCATTAAATGAACATTTTTTGTAGAGTGCAATTTTTTTTCTCAATGTAATATTTATATGATGAGAGAAATGTTAGATCAGATAAAATGATGGAAATTTTTTATCCGAATGAAAATAAAATGAAAAACTTTCGATATACTAGAGAGATTGAAAAGTTAGTCGAGTCAGAAGAAATCATAATATCCGAATGTGTCAGTGTATATACTTATAAGTATTTATACATACATTCGCGAAGAGCCGCTTCATCTCCACTCGTCCGAGTCTCATATAATTGCTGGCATCCATAACGCTGATGTATTTATGGCATTAACTCGCCTCTTTCTCGTACGGTGTGCCGCCCCCGACCCAGCCCGAGCCGTCATGCAACCACAAGTAGAAATAATTGGTTGAAAACAGCGAGCTCTCGGGCGGTAATATATCCAGCTTACTCCCTGCTGTCGCATCGCTTAGATCACTTCCCCGCTTGTACCCGAAAACTCGCCAGCAAAGCTCATCCTTTGGATATGAGACCTACCTCCGTGTGCCAGCTAAAGTGTCTCTCTTATCCCACATCCATTTCCTCGTCTCACGTCTCCTACATCTGCAATCGCAACGAGTCTCAACATCATTCTGATTCGAATGCCACTTATTTATGAAAATTAAATTGAATGCCCCTTATTTATGGAAGCAATTGATGTCTGTCGCGAATTCTCCAACTAAAGTGTATCCTCTATTATCTTATCGTAAAGATTAAAGTCAATAATTATTCTTTCATCAATTTTAATTAAAAATTCACTACAAGTTTTCTGGGAGAAGAAATACTTAAGGAATTTATCAGACTAAATCTACCTTAAACATATCCAACATTTTATTTCCGCTCTCATAAGTTCTTATCGATTAGCCATTTAAATAAAATACAATGCACACCATATTATTTTATATATTATTAGAAATTATTCAGCAATAAAGTATTATACTTAAGTGTTTTTGGCTTTTTTATTTTTCATCTTTTTTCCAAGTTTCCGGCATTCCAACGATCTTGTTGAGCGGCTATCCGATTACTTAGCTACATGGGCGATCAAAGGGACGATGCGAATTTCCGCACTGTCTCAAGTCACGCACTTGTATTGCGATTTTAGTGCTCTCTATGCTATCCTTTCTGGTTTAGCAAGCTTCGTGAAAATTTTATCTATCAAGTGAATTTTAATTACATTTATACCAAAATCCTCCATTTTACATTCTCTAAATAAAAATTCAAAATTTATATAATTATTAATATGACCGTTTCTCAAAATAATTTACACCAACTCTTAATATTATTCTTTCTCGTTTTTAAGTTGTAAAAGATTTCATTAACTGCTGTGTTATTATGAGATACAATAAAAAATAAATAATCAATGTCACTTTATATCACATTTTACATGAATTTTCCATCATCATTAAAAAATATTTATTCCTTAAAAGCATGTTAATTTTTATTTATGTAATAATATAGTAAAAGTTGTAAAACGAATATGTATCAAAAATGTTAACAAATTTGATAATTAAATGATTGAAAATATTTGAGAGGATATTCTTTTATTGTGTGACTGTGTACAGACACATACATAATGACATAAATCAAAGATAAAAATAATATAAATGAAATGAAGGTACAATAATAATTTTCAATCACAAATATACATGTGGTCATACGGCATTGAAAAGCATCCCTTTATGCCAAGTGACTTGAGAATCAGTAACTGCATTCGATAAAGCTACAACTGTAGAGTTGCTTCTCGATAAATTTAATTGGCCAGACAGCCAGTTAATAATCGAGCGAAATGGCTGCGATAAGACGTTTTCCATCCAATATGTATATGGCCACGTCTTTTATATATTATATTATATACTCGATATAGTGAAAAGGACGATGGAAGACAAGTTGAACATCATGTGGATGATGGACCAAGAATTGCAATGACCTGTCCTGATGTTAAAGCAAAGTAACCGAGTCCTTTTCATATCCCTCGGGTCTTCTCTTGGAACATATAAGAGAATGAAACAGAGCGCTTTTGCTGGAGATATGCAAACGTCTTGTGACTCGACACTTGAACATAATTCACGCGCACATATAGAAGCACACACTGTGGCAGTCGGTGAGGACACTATAAACCTCGATACCGGGTGAATAAAATGCCGGATTTACAGTCCTGATACCAAGCAAGACGGTCCTGTCCTGTTTGTCGCTGTCGCACCACGGTGTGGGTTGGCTCATCAGTGATGGCCACGTCCAGCAGTATCTTTTCGTGCAGTATTACGAGCCCTGGAACATATACGCCAACTCTGCACCAACTCAGAGAACCAGCCAACAAACGTTCGAGAAGACCATGAAGCAAGAAAAATACTATAGACTCTTATCAATTTCCCTGCTTTGCGACAACACCCCCGTACTCTTATAATCCACACCAGTCGTGTTCGATATCATTTGAGGACCTCCAATAACCTATACTGACAATTCCGATACGGGTTGTCTCTTTACACCCACATTCATTGCGTCTTTGCATCTTCACAGGTGTGCCTATAAAAATTTCATGATCAATTTCATTTATAAATAATAACATACCAAAAATTCCATCTTTCAAATACATATAGTCCAAGTGCTTTTAGCTTTTATTCTTTGTATTATTATTAATATAAACTAAACATAAAGTTGACTTTCATATAAGAGACACTAATAAATGACAATTGTTTGAATTTATTTATAAACGTGTCAAGATATTTACAAATGTATTTAAGAATAATATAAGCATGTTTGAGAAAAGATAAATAGATGATATAAAAGATGCTGGTTAGCTGCCGTAGTAGATACCGTGCGGCGAGTAGTCATCTGTACGAGGACATCTTCTTCGTGTATCATAAATAAACAGATGTCCAAGATCTCTCTGTGTCGTAGCCTCTGAACGAAAACGGCATGCCGCGAATATATCAATTCGTCGACAGAATTAATAATTCGAGTGGATAAAGGGAAAGAGGAGTAGCGTGAAGAAGAAAAAAGAAGGAAGATTAGGAGCTGTGGAGTAGAACAAAAAAGACTGCATTAAAGAGGTGAGGAAAGCAAGAAGAAGGAAGAAGCTCGATTTCTACCTTCGCATTATGCCAAGGGGGGCAGTAAATAAGGGGGTCGCGTTCTCTTTCCCTCTCTTTGCTCTTCTCAACCGGGCGCAAACACGAGCGTTGCAGAATACACGGGCATTAGGTGGAGAGATCCGCGCAGATTCCGAGAATGCATATAATTAAGCACGGCGTTCTGGCATGGTGACGCTCCAGTGCAAGCCACACGTATCGACACACGAATGTAGCACGATTGTATGTACACAGAATGGCACACGCGTGAACTCGTGCGTGTAAAAATGTATGCAGTCAAGAACTATAGTCCAACTACACTGTATTCAACATCCTTGGCATCTTGCCTTCTCTTTTTCTCTCCTTCCACTATCCATACTAACCTTCCACTCTGGTGATCTATGCATCGACTTATACTGGCCGAACCAAGCAACTGCGTCTGTCTTTTGCTCTTGCTTACTTTATTATCGAGCTTTAAATGAAAATTTATGTAGACATAAGCGTTCGTGTCAGCAATACACAGTGTAGGTGGGGAGACACACAGATGACTGGGCATTTATTATTTTATATCATTCCAAATATTCCACATTTTTGCCATATTATCTTTAAATTTTTATTAAGTGCTACAAAAATTATCTGTAAGGACATACTACAACTTTTATTTTATTGTAACCATTTATTCAATAAATACATTAATAAAATAAATATTATACTGTCACTGTTAATGTTTCTATTGGACGGATAGTACATATTTTATATACTCTTTATATCAACTTTTTGATATTATTTTTTAAAAAAAATACTTGTATAAAAAAAAATTAAGTTATAAAAATATTCACATTTACAATTGTTCTAATATTTAAAAAAAATTTGTTAAAATTGTACAAATAAGTTCCTAATTCTTTCATGTTATAAAAATAATACTGTTACTTGAAAATTGTGTCAATGTAATAAACTAATTGTCAAATTTATTGAACGGTTTGTGGGATGCTAAAACAGCATTTATAATTTGAGAAATGTTTTTGTAGTTTCCATGAATAAATTGAGATGGAATTGAATATTTTAAACGCCAAATAGCATAATAACGTTCGGGTGACATAAATTTAATATTTGTTATGTTAAATTCATCCTTCAAGGCTTGCTTCCAAACCTAAAAAATAGGAATTTTAAAATGAAAAATTATATCAAAACAAGTAAAAATAAATAGCTATTAATAACTAATTATAACTATAATGTAACAATGTTTTACCTCGTGCTCAGGTATTGGTGTAGGAGCGAATTTATTACCATAGACACTTTGTATGTTATAAACATACAGATGGTAAAGCAAATAATTATTTGTATGGATTTTATCTGATTCGTTAATACTATAAGAAACAGATCTTGGAGAGCAACAAAAGCTACCAGTTGGGTATACAGCTCGCGTAAAATAATTTCCTAATTTTGCAACACTCCACAAAAGAGTTTGCAAAGGATATCCATGAAATGTACCACGTAATTTATAATCTCTTGTATCTGATGGATAAATATTTAATGCTGCTAAATGTTTGCCTAGATAATAATCCTCTTTTTTCCAATATTTTCCACCAGCACTACATTTTTCATGAGAATTAAACTGATCAATTATTTTTTTTAGAGCTCCTCTACTTAAAACATATCCTGCTTCAGCAACATTATAAATTTGTCCCCACCAAATGACTGGATGACCCAAATAATAATCTTTATTGTGATCTAAGTGTGCTACTAGATATCTTAAATTTTCTGGCAACACCATCATATTATCTCTAATAAAAATAGTCCACTGTAATGATCCATTTGATGATTTCCAAATATAGTGCATTGTTTCACACAGCATTTGCCATGATGATGTAATGTTCACTGGTAATTTTATAATAGGTATATTATGATCCTCATGTTTATGGCCAAAAAAATAAATATTATTGCATCTTTTACTCCATGTATCTTCAATTGCCTGAGCTAATTTTACTTCTTTAACAAATACAACACATAAAACATCAACTTTAGTTTTCAACCAATCTGATTCTCGAAGTGTAAATGTTTTGTTATCATCGTCCAGTTGATAATTTTCAAAATCTAAATCAATAGGTGAAACAACCATGTTACTGTCTTGCAACAATTTCTCATATTGGATCTGTTGATGATGTGTTGACAGTGCTGGTGTAGGATAATCACTTTTTTTCTTCTCACTTGAAAATTTGATTCCTCGAGCTATCCATTTGTCTTTAATTGAAGCAGATAAATATCCACTATCATCTAATTTTGATGATTTCTTTTTACATCCCGCAAAATTGAAATCATTGCTAATTAAAGCTAATAATATAGCACCACTAAATCCAATAAAGAATCCTATTGAAAATACTAGTTTTCCTTTTATTGAGCGAAGATGCATTTCGAAAAAATAATAATCCTTCAATGCTTCTGAACATGTTACTTTTGAGTTATAGCATTTGATAACACTGTCAAATGAAATATATTATCATTAAATACACGTGAAATTGTTGTGATATTACATTCGTATATTACAATGATTATTGATTATTATTGAAATATTTACATTTATTGTAAAATAAAACAATTTTTTTAAATATAATATAGATATAACATGTATGCAATATTGTAATTATCGATAAAATTCTACAATCGATTTACAACTATGTAAGATTTATTCGATACTAATCAATAATCAATGGATAAATTTCAATTTTCAAGACAATATTTAGCTTATATTAAAATATGAGCATATTTTATTTGTATGACTTGGACAAGTAGTGTTCATTCACAAATGTTAAATATATAAATAGATTAAAAAAAAAACAAAGCAATTACTATTTACCGTTTTCAGGTTATATTTTACAGCTGTCTAAAAAAACAAACTTTTACTGATTATTGGATAAATAAAAGTATATTTTTTTTATTAACAATAAACTAAAAAATATTAAACAATAAGAATATATTAAAGTGAAATTTTTTAATGGTTTGAACTAACAAATTTTATTGAATGGCTAATAAAGTAACCAAATGTAACAAATAATCGATAAAACAGAAATTTCACGTTCAACTTTATCGAGTGTTCACTTTTTGAATAGAACGAAGCAATTTTTTACGTTTAGTATAATGTTAATTTTTAAATAAACATATGTGAGTAATTAAATGAAAACAAGTAAAAGTAATTTATACAAATTTCATACTTATCTGTTTTGTATCATTTCAGAAATATCAATTGCTTAAAATAAGAATACAAGTGTTAATTTTCATCAATAATTTTTATTGAGGTTAGAGCAGAATATGTGAAAGCAAATTTATAATTGCGTTTTACTGTGAAAATACAAATATTCGATATTTTGTATAGTTATTTCTTACAAATATAGAAATCTATAATTAATATACTATAAATATATTATTTGGAAAGAATGCTGCAAAATTGAAATAAAAATGGAGATTTCTGAAAATGACATTACATTAAACGATAATACTAACAATATTACATTAACTCAAGATTACAAAAACGTAAATATAATTGATGATGGTCTGTCACCTAATGAAATGGAAACAGTAAAAAATTCAGATGATCAAAAACAGCTTGAAAATGTTAATTATAAGAATGATACCGACTGTAATAAACCTAATGAAACAACTGAAACGATACTTCAAGAAGTTACAAACGAAACTGAACCTGTAGAAAAACGATATAAGACTTCATCTGGTAATACTTTTAATAATTCTACAACAGGCAATGATGACGTTAATGTTTCTAATACTGAACAAAATGGTCAATCTTGTTCAGGTGATGTTTTTAATCCAACAGGTATTTTTTAATTCTGTTGTAGATAAGGAATCATAGTTTAAATACTAAAACAAAACTTTAAATAATTAATATTTTAATTCCTACATAGATTCAAATGTAAATAATGATGAACCAAGTTGTAGTAATCAAGCATCATCTTTCAAACAAAAATCAAAATTTAAAACACGACTTTACAGAAAACGTTCAGAGAATAATGAAGATCGAGATGATGAATCTAAGAAGAAAGCAAGAGAGACAACATCAAATGAAGATTCTGGTGATGATTCTAACATTAGTCATAATTCAACAGCTGAAAATAATACAAGAAGACATAGTTCAGATCAAATTTCTGAATCAGATGATATGGATGGTATACTACCCATCGTTATGAAAGGTACTAACAATATATTATTTGTTAATTGTTTTACCATATTTTTATATAGTTCTATAGCATAAATATCTATCAATGTTTCAGTTGATGATGATTCTAGTGAATGGTCTGCTGATAATGATGATGATGATGATGATGGACGTAAAACTCCACAAGTGTTAAAAAATCCTATTCCCAAACCTAATTTATTTATTGTACCAGAATTAATGAGACGTGAATTTGGTTATAATCGATTTTTACATCGTAAATTTTATGGATCTTTACATGCTGTTCAACGTCTTGAATTGATGTATAAAATGGAGCAGCATGAAGTAAAAATTCACTTTATTTTTATCAGTTATTTTCTGAATAACAGCAAAATATTCAGAATATCTTTAAAAATATTTTCTATTGTTATTTAACTTAACTGTTATCATAAAAATAATTTATTTATAGGGATGTGTCAATGCTATTAATTTTAATGAAGATGGATCATTACTAGCAAGTGGTTCTGATGATTTAAAAGTAGTAGTTTGGGATTGGGCAGTTGGAAGAAAACGAGCCGTTTTAGACACTGGACATAGTCTTAATGTTTTTGAAACTAAATGGCTTTTTAACCATAATAAAGATTTGATAGCAACTTGTGCTCGTGACGGTCATGTAAGACTACTTGATACAAACACAAACGAACATAGAAAGCTCGCTAGTCATCGTGAAGAAGCTAGAAGACTAGCAGTTCATCCAAATGATCCTCACACAATTCTTTCGGTTGGTGATGATGGAAAAGTATTTACAATAGACATTCGAGATCCAAAACCCACACTGTGAGTCAATATTTGATTAATTATAATTCTCTAACGCTCAATGATCATTTGTTATAATACAAATTATTTTTATAGTCTTTTAAAAGTCCAAGAAAAATATCGTCATATTTCTCTTTATTCAATTCATATAAATCCACGTAATAGTGATGAATTTTGTACTGGAGGTTGTTCACGAACTGTAAAAATATTTGATAGACGAAGAGCTCTACCATCATTGAAAAAATTTACACCACAAAACTTGGCAAGTTCTTTCAATACATAAATACAAATAAAACTGATTTGTTTCTACTTTTATAATATATCTATTTTTAATTTCAGAAGAAAAATACTACTGTATACGTGACTTGTGCAGTATACAATTATAATGGAACCGAAATAATAGCATCTTACAATGATGATGATATATATTTATTTGATACTGCGACTCCACAGCTAACAACTGATTATGCTCATAAATATGAAGGACATCGTAATAATACTACAGTAAAGAGTGTTAATTTTTTTGGACCCAAAAGTGAATTTATTGTATCTGGATCAGACTGTAGTAATATTTTCTTTTGGGATAAAAATACTGAAGCAATTGTACAATGGATGCCAGGCGATGAACAGGGAGTGGTATGATTTTTTCAGTATTAATTTATTATTTTTCTAAATAATAGTGTTTATTAAATATTTATGTTGAATTTTTTATAAAATAATTATTTAACATTATCCTTAGAGTACTTATTACGTAATTATAAATTTTTTATAGGTAAATAGACTAGAACCTCACCCATACGTACCAATTTTAGCAACGAGTGGTTTAGATTCTGATGTAAAAATATGGGTTCCTTCTTGTGAGCATGAACCCAAAATGATTGGCGTAAATGAAGTACGTATTAGATATATTTTTTATTATTGAATAAAAATTGAAATTTATCAATTTATTAATAACATAACTTTTCAGTGTGTAAAAACCAATTTCAAAGACCGAAGTGATAAATTATCTTACATATTAAATCCATTTGATTCACCCTCACTTCCGTTGTTTTTGCGATTTATAAGTCAATACCAAACACCAAGTAACAGACTGAACAGAATAAGCCGGGTAAGTTATAAAAAAATTATTTAATATTTCAAATTTTTGAAATAATTTTTTGTTTTACTGTGTAGTCTCTCGCAGTAGAACGAAGGTTATCCCAGGTTGATGTTTTTGAAGTAGAATCAGATTCATCGAGTGTTTCTCGATCATCTAATAATGACAGTCAGTCAGATAGTGATGAGAGTGAAGGTCCTCAATGTACGACATCATGAACAATTTTGAAGCGAATGTTATAATATTGTAATGTTTTAATACGTCTTCTGTAGAAGTATTTATCCTTTAATTTTTCAATTTTCTATTCGATATATTGCCAAAAAAGCAGTGAACTTTTTTTAGAGAAAGTTTATACATAAAGTCATTACTATGACATTGATTTCAAATTTAATAAGTCTTGAAAAATGTTTATTTTAGTTGTATTATTTTCAAATATCAATGTAAAGATAGATTTTATAATTTTTCTTCAAAATTAAATTAAGTATTGTCGTTCTAATAGAGAACACAAAATATGAATTTAATTATTGTAATTATAAGAGGCTACCCATATACATATATATAGTAAAGACATTTTCTAATCAATTTAAGTATATTTGTTTTCATTGTAAACTAAAAAAGACGAAATAAAGGAATGTTCCCAATAAGATTCATATTTCTAATTTTCAAAACATTACAATTACAATAATTTTTTTTTTCATAAAATTATTATAAATTCATTTATTCAAAAAATGATCTATTTTTTCCCATAAATTAACAATAATTTTAAAATATTCCAATAGCTTGTGCAAGACCTACATAAATATGAAGAGTTACACTTCCAATGACAAGAGTTGTTACTGCTTTAATTAATAATGAAGACCACGGACCAGCAAGTAATAATGACATTAATAAATCTAAAATTAATGGCCTATAGATAGTCAAGAGAAGCATAAATACAACTAATGGAACAAAACTTTTTTTTAAATCATGTCGGGACCACAACCACACTAACGTCGAAGTAGTAATATGTTGAACTAACAGTATATTAGATTCAAGACTTTTTTGAATATATTTCCAATCAAATTCAGCTCCTCTTGCTCCAACCCATAACAAAAGAAATCTTGTTAAAAGAACTTCAGCTCCAGCCCAACCAATACCTGCTGTTAGAACTTTAGCATGCCCTTTACCAGGAATTCCATTCAATACAATTAACATTCCCACAAGATCGGCCAAATCTATTGAGTACTTTAAAAATTCCTGAAATTTATAAAAATGGTATAAATAGGTTTTTTCCTTTTTTTTCTTATATAATATTATCAGCTCTATATACATACCCCAAGAATATCAAATCCTTCTTGACCTGTATTATCAGATGTGGGAAAAAATGTTGCAAGTGCTAACATTTTAACAAGTTGAGTGAATATATAAATACCACCTGCTTGGATACATTTCCAAAATGCTCCATATTCAGAGCTACAATAAATTTAATGATAATTGAAAATTGACTGATAACTAGATAATAGTAGTAAAATCATTTTTACTTACAGTCCAGAGTATTTATAAGTTAAATAATATGGTACATAAACTAGTGCTACACAATTTCCGAAATGGTAAAGAGTCATTTTTTCTCATAAAGATATTGAATAATTAGATTTATATGGTATTTAAAAAATTATATCCTCTAACGTATAATTTAATGAAAAAGAACACTTGAGTTAGAATCCGGTACATTACCCGAATATCAAATAAAAACTCTTGGAAGAGGTTATATATTTACTATACGTTTTCTTATACGTAATTATGTATGTGTGAGTATATTTTGTAGCTAATCATGAAAAATACAAGTTGGTAGATTACTTACTGTCGGTAAAATAAAAAAAAATACCATACTGTTATCATTTTCAATTTAAAGATGGCATTCGTAATACTTTTCAGAGTTTTTATTTGAAATATTTTCATTTTAATTAAAAAATCGACTAATTATTTTCTGGAATCAAAGTTTAGATAAAATGATAATATCAAATTTCTGATATCTATGTTTTCAGATACTATCAAGCTATTCATAAATGTTATTTTATATTCAGAAACTTCGAGAAATTATACACCTTTATTCACTTGGCTATATTCGGAGGATTCAAGATATAAAGTCGAAAAGTGCATTATTATTTCACGTTCAGTTAGCAGTGTAATTTTGTTTTAATGATTATAACCATTATTTATCACTGCATATTTGAAATGTTCGAAATGATATACTCATTAGATGATGATACACATGATATGATCACGTCACTACAAGATAATGTCATACAAAATATATTTCTAGATAATACGATGTTATTAAGTCACTAATCTTATTATTTATTTGTACGTAGGGTCATTGATATGACGTATAAGTAAGGTCACGTGTATGGGGGTAAGGCACTGTTAATTATTCTCATTGGTCATGTTAAATATCGCACCATCCATATATTCATTATTTATGTCCTGATTTTGATAGCTTATCTTATAAATATAAAAATGATATTTAAATATAGTGAATAAAAGTTGATACTACTCAAATTATTTAAATTTTAAAAGATAAATATTCCTATTGGCTTGTAATTATTTTTCCAAGTTTTATTTGTAATAGGAATCATTATTCCTCATGTAATTAATAGACTCAATTTTGCATTCTCTGGATAATATTTACACATATATAATGAATAATCAAATCCTGATTGGTAAAAATTAAAATTTAAATAAGATAAGAAATTGATAATAAGAATTGGACGAATAATATCTGCGATGATGGGGTTGAATAAGGTTAAATAAGATTTGAGAACTCATTTTTGGCCTTACTATTAATGATAACAATATGTTTAGCTTTTTCACTTTTTTTTTTTTCGTTAAACGAGCAATAATATTTCCCTTGTCATGTAGTGTGTATTTTTAAATTTTCCCCTTAATTAATTACATTTATCGAGATGTAGAGTCACATTAAATTGTATTAATAATTACAAAAAATTCTTAAACTTTTCCAATAACAATAATTATCTTCACAATGCAAAACATGTTTTCGTTTCATAGATAATTGAAGAAAATTTACAATGTTGTGATACATTCTGATAAACAATAAGTAACGTTATCATATTTATATATATACCAAATTAAATTTTTAGTCCAGCCAAAATGCTTTGAAAATAGTGAAAATTTGAAGTTCTTTTGGTAGAAAGAAAATTAGCGTTGATTAAATGCCATAAATACGGAAACTTAAAAGTTAAAAATTTATTATTTATAGTAAATTGAAATGAGTTATTGGTAGTTCCTTTTTTAATAACCTCATTAGAATAATTAAGTCTTGAGTTCTATTTTTTATTAAACATTCCTATAAATTCCACTTGAATTATTGATATTATTACAATTTAATAAATTTAAATATTTCGTTTACAAACATGTATAAATAAAATTGAATGTTAATTTTTTTACAGCAAACCATCTGGTCGATTTGCAGCAGGTGTCATTGATGTTGCATTTCTTTTACTCTCTAATTGATTTTCCAATTTATTTGGGACAAATTTTGCTTGTAATGTCTTGAATGCACTGATTGAAGATCATTTTATAATTACAGTTGCTTAATTCGAAATCAAAGTAAAATCTGATTTTATCAATGAAGGCATAAAAACAGGTTTAAAAAAGTAAGATTGGCAATGTTTACGATGTTATTAAATTGAATCGTTATTTTCATTTGAATATACACCAGGTGAAGAGGACTCTAATTATAAGCCTCAATATCAGATCATTTGTTCAAAAATGAAAGCACAGTAATCACGTCATTTTTATTTTTTAATAACATCTTTGCATTCTTTCAGTTGACATACATTTTATTTCGAAATATTTTTTGCTGATTTCAGGTGGTAATTAATTATCAAAATAAAATGATTACACATCAATTCACATACATGGTTTAATTACTACATACTCTACACATACATACAATGTTTATAAAAAACTAACGCTTTTTATTATAATCTACATTTACTTAAACTCTATTTTAGTATTTATAAAGAAAGAAAAATAATTCTAAGAATTTAGATTTTATTGTTATAAAAATTTCTAATTAAATTTTTTTGTTTCAACATATTTGTGATAAGACCGAATTAACCAATTATTGATAGGAAAAATGAAAATTAACAAATAAAAACATATTTTGCAAGAATTTATTAAGACCCCCTGTGATGAATGTCACTGATTCGATGTTGCATCAGAATTTGCACAGTTTTAAATCAAATAACACTTTAGGGTTATCAATAATTTTTATATTAATTTTAATGACGCAGTAACATTAATATTGTGATATGTAGCTGCTAAAAAAGATTTTTTTCAACTCTTTAATATAAAATACATCATATCAGATTTGTTACAGTAATTAAATCAAATTATCAACATTTTATTGAAAAGCTTCAATCAACCACAATTTCTTTTTTATTATCAATCATCTAATGATTATTACCCTCATATTATACTTGAAGTTTAAATATGAAGTATCGTTACAAAATATAATAGACAGTTTTAACTTCATGATAAGACTTTTTCAATTAATAATTGCATTTTTAAATGTTTTGCATGAAGAGAGATCTTAACCTATAACCTCTTCAACGATTCCATTCACATGTAACATTAGCATTCTTTTCATCCATAATCTCTTGGTGACTACCCCAAGCAAAGAGGTCATCGCTGACGACTGATTGATCTTACCATGAGTAAACATACCCATGAGATGTATGCGATTTGTTACATCATCTACTTTACACACATTAAATCATATTAATCTTTTATACTTTTAGTTTTTATTTGTCAATTGTCAAATAATAATTATATTAAATAGACAAATAAATTATTTAAAATTTCATGATGTTTAAATAAATCTTATGGATTATTAATAAATAATTACTTTCATAGTTATATCTTGACAACTCTATCTTCATTAATGTGGAAAAGGCCAAACACGTGTCATTGAGAAAAGTATATTAATAATTATTATCAAATGTTATCACATTGTGAACCTCTAACCAGCTAATGATATTTTATTTAAACATTTCATCAGGACTAGAATAAAATATTCCATACCAAATATTTCCATTATTTTATCATCCGTTGATTAAACTGCTTCCCTCTTAATAATATTATATTTAACTTTGATAATAATCACATTATTTTTTATTGTAGTATACAAATAACAATAAAGACAGTAATTAGTCTTAATTTAAAATGAATTAATTTAAAAATTATGACGTGATGATTATCAATCAGTAAAATATTTAAATTCGATTTTTAATAGATATCAATTGACGTCTCTCATCTACCTATTTTATGTATACATACTGACTGATGCTCTTATTCAGTCCTGTTGCCTAAACAGACCGTTGTCATAGTGCATTCGCTAATATTAGCGTTGCAACATGGTCACCGCGTGCTGAACTTATTCCTGGCACAAACGAGCTGCTTAGTTCGCCAGAGTCAAGGTCAGGGTATAATAAACCGACCAGATATTTTGTTTTGATATAAATTTTCCTCATTAATTGTAAAAAATACAACACAGGGGAAAAAAATTGATTTAAAAAGATAACTTTTTCATATCATTTCAATAAATAAAATTATCTTTGTTTTATTTTCAAGCTTAATTTATCGAATTGTAATTATTATTCAATTTAATTCGTAATAATAATCTCATGTATCTAGACATTTATATTATTTATATGTTATATTATAAAGACCTTTGTGTGTGTATTTACGATAAACAAAATTGGTTTGAAAAATATTTCGATGATTGGCAAAATATTTAGTAACATACAGAATATTATTATTAAATTTTTCTAGTACAAACTCATACGTGTCACTTTTTCTTTCAAACATGTGTAATTACTAAGTTGATTAGTTCGATGAAGCATGATAATTTTCCGACCTAAATGATAAACAACTTTTACCGAACTGATTATTACTCATCAAAATGGTAATTTACGAGTTAAAGCTAACAAGTTTTGATTTTTCATGCCGATCGGTACAGATAAAAAATAATAGAATTATGAGTAAATGTTAGATAAAATTATAAGGGGTATTATCGGTGGTAAGGGATTACTTAATCGAAAGTGAGCAGTCTGTACTGACGCCAGGCTCCGCTGAGTAACTAGGTCGAGATTGTGTACGCCAGGAGGTTGCTTGTTGCTTTCTTGCTTACCTCGGCTTTTTGCTCCATCTTTACGTTAACTTCCTGCCGATCTCTATTCTATACAGCATTACAATTTAATACCAATTTATATGTAACATAATCCATTTTTTTTAACTAAAATAAACTGCGAATTTTATGATAATAATTGTCAGTTTTAAAGTGATAGTTTTGAATTTAATTAATCACAATAATTATGCTGTAAGTGTGATATCAAGATTAATCCAACAACTGTCTTTTTTTTATTTTTATAATAACCTTTCTATCAGAGATACTATCAGTCTTTGGTTTTGCTACTGCTTACTTATATTATTTCTTGTACAAACTCTAGTATTGCATTTTAAACACATGTATTTTTAATCTGAATCTTCTTGTAATTTATAAACTTAGAAAAAAATTAACTCTGAACAAGTAATATTTTTTTCAATTAATAAAAAGGAGCTGCTAATTTCTCAAGCTAATTTTTTAAATTTTTAATTACTTTTCTATTTTAGAAAAATCTTAAAAAAACTCAAATATCAAAATTTTTCCAAATTCAATAAAATATTGAATTGTAAACAGTTTTCTTGGAAAAGAAAAAAAATTAATTTGATTAAGCACTGAAATAAATTAACATATTGACAGTATTTAATGTCTTTTCACATTACTTCTTAGATATTAATTACATTTATTAAATATTATTGATGTAATTTAATATTAATTACACAGGAATTATTGAAATAATTTCAAATCACATCTTAATAATTATTCGTCAAGTATGAATTCAAATGTGTAAACATAAAAAAAAACATTCGAGTGAATCTTGGCGGTCATCGACGTTATGTTCAAAAAGCCTTGGCCGGAATGCGGTTATTTAGGCGAGAAATTTTGGGAGGCTAAAACGACCTCGACAGCGAATAGAAGGCCTGTACGAAGAAGGTGTGAAGTAAAATGTCGCTGCGCAAAACAACATAGTAAGTTTTTGTGTATGTACCATTCTTACATGCGTGGAAATCAATCATGACGTGACAGACGTCTTTTCCACCCAACAAAGAACAAACAGTTTACATAATAGTTTCTGTTGGCATAATTATTATCAGTAGTAAGATTGTATCGTACTTGACATAAAGTTCAAAAAAAGTTCAACGATATTAAATATTTTTTAATGCATAATTATGATGAATTATTCATCAAAAATTAACTGTTTTAATTGTTATCAATATTCAAAAGATCGTTCATTGGAAAGAAAAGACACTTCAATTGTCGCAATGGAGTATAAAATTTTGGTCGATTTAATCTAGATGTAAGTAGTAGTAGTAGTATTTATCCAAGTAGGTGAAGTGTTTAGTTGGCCTCGCGATGAAAGTGAAATCGAGGGCGCTCACAAAGCCGCACCCCAAAGAAACTAATACTGCAAAATTTGCTATTTACTTAAACTATCAATCCGCAATGTTGACTTATTTAGTAGAGTCATTTTACAACAATTTTATACACATAAAAGTTCATTTATCCAAAATAATCATCATAATCATTAATATTATCTTGATATCCATTAATAAAATAATAGCCAGTTGATTGTCTCAATAATAATAATAATATAATAATAATGATAAAACAATGGATTATACTGTATAAATAAAATGAAAGAAGGGAGAATAATGACTTAACAATACTAATGTTTATAATAAAGAAGAAAAGAAAGGGCTATTTTAGTTGATGTAGAAGTAGAAACTTTCACTTTTTTTCACCTCTTCGTATTGCACAGTTTACATCGTTTTCTCATTGGTGCAGTTCCATTCCTTTTAACTGATCATGGGTCCATGGATCTGGTTTTTTCCATCTTTTTTTTTTCAATACTTTATGATTTAAAGTATCATTCTTTTTTATTTTCATTCTCCTTCCACTTGTTACCCACTCTTTGAACATTTTGATTTATTAACCAGTACATATTTCTTATATAATCAACACTATTTTATGGATTTAATTAAGACAAAACACTAGTATTGCTTTGAAAGTTCTAGAAAAGTACTTGATTAATTCTATCCAAACTTCTTCTAGTAAAACAATATATGATTGTGTCATCAAATTTTATCGATGATTTTTAAGGTAATCATTAGTATGTTTATTTTTAGAGAAACAGAAAAAAATCAATCATTCAGATGATGATTAAATAATATATTTTTAATAGTTTTATTAATATATCTTTTATTTATCAATATTAAGATTTACTATTATATATTGCTAAGATAAACAAATGCTAATTGGCAACGAACGATCGATACATCAATAAATTATTTTATAACTCTATTTAAGATTAATGAGTCTCATTAAAATATAATAGATTGTAATTATCACTGATGTGTTATGAAATTAGCGATGTTTTGTTACTTAAGCATAAATTTATACAATATGCATTTACTGGTTTAATCTAACGTAATCATTGAATAATAATGATTGTACTAATGCATTCGACACCCTTTGAAACTGTAGTTGCTTTAAAGTCTCATTTATCTAGAGCGGATTCAATACTTTCAGTGTAATGCCACCTTAATGTCGATGACAATTGTTTTAAAATTTCCACAAATGTTTGAAATATTTAAAATTGCAGTCTAATCCATTTTTTATTTATTTTTGACAAATAAAGAATTACTTAATACTTAAAAATGTTGATAAAGTTACTATTTACTTTAAATCTACTGCAAATATTAAGAATAAAAAATGAAAATAAATACCTTTATTTGAAAATAATTTCACATAAGTAATTTATGCATTCTAGTTCATATTTCCTTTCTCATTGTATTATACTATTGTTTAGCTATGACGTTATGATGAATATTAACAATTAAAGAGGTCATTGCATTATTTATCACATTTATCTAATATATATATATAGATATATTTATGAAGAATTTAATCAGAGAATTTTAGTGGTAGAAATCCTATAAAAGATATTCTCATCAACGTTGATTTTTTAAAATTGTAATTTGTTTTATTTCAGTCTAATTACTTTGAAGCCCTTCATGATAAAATTAATATAGTAGTGTAAAAAATGAATAAACCGCAATTATATGAAACCCTCGATGAAGATTGGGATGCTCAATAATATGCCAGTATTTTCTGCAATCAAAAATTCAAATATATGTTTGAAAGTGCGAGTGATAACAAAAAAAAACAACGACTAATTGTTGAATAATCAATTTTAATTTATGAGTTATTGTTGAAAATTTCTCATGTGTTACATTTATGCAATTTATGTTTTATTTGTTACTATTTGATTTAAATAATACAAATATTTTTAACATTATGATTAAACCATTTATTTAATATTATTTAATAATGTATCAAATAATTAATTAGGATAAATGATTTTTATTGTTATAATACCATTTTATTTTTTTATACATTAAAAAACTTTTTAGTTATGTTATTTGATTGAATTATTAACATTAAAATAATACTTTATAAAATATAAATCATAACAATAAAAGAGTATACATACGTTGATGAGTTAAAATGGTAGTATAGAGGAACAAAGTGAAAGTGAGTTAAGCATTGTTTAGGAAGCCTTCGCGGGTTCTCAGTGATTCTCAATACTAATCGTTATCATCATTGACTGTCAATCGAAATATAAAAGTCAAATATTTAAAAGTATCCATTTAACTTTCATTACATCTCCATATTTATCTGATGGTATTTTTCCATTTGAATGACTACAGTCCTACATGGCTATCACAATCAATCTCATAATCGTGATTTTTATCAACGTCTTAACTTTCACCGAATTTGGCATTGGAAATGTATGATAGATTGAAACGATAGTTTTGAGTGTTGGAAAAAGAAGGAGAAAAATACGAAAAAGTACAAAGTATGATGTGTGGTCGGTGTAATAATTCAACTTTCTTATGTGTAGCTTTTCTTCTGAACGTATACTATAATAAGTGACGCGGCCTTCACCGTTCATTGGTGTTAATTATGCAACACGTTACTTACATGACATCAGAAGCGATAAGGGGATTCCTAAATTTCTCCAGAAATATTCAATGATTTTAAAACAACATAATCATCATTTGATGATTTATTTATAGTAAGAATGATGATTAAAAGTGATCATTGTGAATAAAATAATAAAATAAAAACTATTCTGAGGAAAAAATTAGCTGTGAACAAGTAATATTTTTTTTTAATAAAAAAAATCGAAATTTCGAATAGTCTCAGTTGAATATTTTGTTGAATTGACATGGTAATATTTTTATAGATTGATTTCTGATTGAAACTTTAAATAATTTTGAAAACATTCATTCGAAAAATATATTTTTATTGGGCTCGATTATTTTAATAACAATAGTACAATAATTAATACAACCACAATAAACATAAAAAAAAGTACTAATAATTAATATATAATTAATTATTAGTTATCAGTAATATTTAACCATTTAAATACTTTCGAATTTACAGAAATATACGTTTGAACTTATCTTATCATAAACATATTTTTTTTTTCTATGATTTTGGGCTGCAAAGGGTTCAAATAATTAAAGAATAATTGGTTGAAAATATGCATTTCTTTGGTACTCAATTCCGTTGAATAGCATTATCTGAGTATTGGTTCATCCTACACGGAGAAAAAATTCCGTTAATTTTTATTTAAAAATCCATACAAAAATTACCGTGCTGCTCAAGAATGTGAGTTCAAACTTACTGAAAAGTAAAAAGTAATGATCAACATACAAAAATTATAAGTTACATAAGAAAATGTATCATTCAGTTTTTTGAAAATTACTTTGGCAGCACCAGAAAATTTAGTGTTCCACAGCACCTGAAAATTTAGTAACGTTAGCTGTGATAACTACGTAACCGACAAACAATTTTATTTAAGTTTAGTGATAATTTTTTTGGTTATATAAACAAATAAATAAATAAATTAGGTTCATTGATAATTAACTTTCTTAACTAATTAATTCGTTGGAATGAAATACGGCACACGTTTTACAATACTGCCCCCCCCCCTATCCCTACGATCGGGATCTTACGCAGAAAACCTGTGTCGTCGATACAACCACCCGGCTCTCCGAAGAGATCTTCCTCTCCCGCTCACGGTGGCCCGAGAAAAATCATATAAATGACTTTTGTCTCGGCCGGGACTCGAACCCGCGACCCATCGTGTGTCAAGCTGACGCTTACCCATGAGTCCACCGCGTCAATCCGTTTAAGCTTATCATAAATTGTTAAGATATAACGTGTTGCCGCCAATATTGAATCGTAACGAAAAATATGAATGTCATCTTTGTTTACAATATGGAAAAAGTAACTATAGCACTGAGGGTGTTCACACAATCAAAAACAAAAGCCGTAAGATGTACGCATGCGTACAAACCAATTTTTAACTTATTATGATGTTAGTATGCACGCGTACGTCTTAAATTGTACGTTTTACGGCTTATGTTTTTGATTGTGTGAACGGTCTTACAATACAAAGAAAGATTGTGTTGGACCGATAATTCGAAGATTCCCGACCCAGCACGGAAACTCTCGAGAATAGAAAAAATTATAGGAGAGCACCCGAATTTTTCCTACCACACGGATCATAATAAATTATATACAGATTCTCATTTTTTTCTAGTCACTTACTAATTTTTGTTTAAAGTTTGGATAAAAATTAATATTTATCGAATATTACCGTGCTGCATAAGAATTTTTACTTTTACGCTTCTTAATAAATATTGAATCTATAATAAAAATTTTAAAAGGATTACTAATTTTTCTTTGAAGGTTGTCTTAATTTTTTAGGGAATTGACATTTGCGCGTGGATTGTTGTGCTGAGCACGGTAATTTTTATTGGAATTTTTTCTCCGTGTAGTGTTTCATCGAATTGATTATCTTTCTTCTGAGATCCATGGTGTCTCAGAAAGTAAAAATTAAATTAATTTCACTTGTATTTGAACTTATCACTATCTCAAACCAAATATCAAAATATATTTTCAAATCGAAATTTCTTTGAATTAAATAAAAAATTTTATTCTAAATATTTTTCATTTTTTATTAATTAAATCAATATTCTTTGGTCTCGCGAAAATTTTTTTCTCCGTGCAGTGTGTATTAAATTTACTTGAAAATTTTATATTTTATAATATATAGCAACAAATAAAACAATTGTAAAAACAGAATAATAATTGAACTATACACTATTGAATGTAATACCAAACAATAATTAAAATTCTTTGGTACCTTTTTTACAAAATTAAATTAAGTTTATCGAAAGATTACGTATTTAATTTTCTATTTTTTATGATCATGACTACACAATAAAAAGGAGTAAAAGACATCAAAGATACGATGCTCATCTTGATCTCTTCCGGGATAAGGTCAACGGCCGAAAACGGTCGATTAGGAATTTGATGCAGGTGAGGAGGACCTTCGAGTAGCGAGCAACTCAACAGAGCTCTGGTTAGCTGGGAAGGATACAAAAATACCGACTTGCTTCGTTTTTTATATATTTCTTTTAACGGACAACGACCCGGGGGGCTTGACTTTGTATAACACATTTTACGTTACCAGGATGGGAACTAATATGCTGCAGGTAGAAGAATGGACCTATATATTTACAGATAAATTATTAGAAACTATGGAACAGAGAGCAGTTGATTCGTGGAACTTTATTCCGGCACCTGCCCTTGGCAAAAAATAACTATATTTATTGGTTAACTCTCTTAGAGGAATTCTATTCTATCTATTAGCATCTTTTAAGAAATTGGAATATAAAAAATAACTATCCTCCTCATGAACTAACATTATTAAAAGAAAAAACAAAATTTTTTAATTAAATCAATTTTAAAGAGTAATTGTCTAGATATTATTACATAAAATCATTACTATTTATTTATTATCATTAAATGATATATATAATTAATTTGCTCCAATTGTGCAGTAAATACACATTCAAAAATGATGAATATACAAAATATAGGATTATCAAGTATTGATCCCAAATGTAGAACAGGATGACGACTTTTTATGCTCCATACAACACAGTGGTTAAAAGGTAATGACTTGAAGGCATCAAAAAAAAGAGAAAAAAAAAAATTTTATACCTGTCGTTTAGAAATACGTGAGGTTTTGATCTATTCCGAAATTGGGAACAAAAAGATAAAGGCGTTAAAAAAAATAGAAATAAAAAATAGCATAATAAAAAGAATGAATTGTTAATAGTTAAATTTTATTGACTTTCTGCTGATTAGTTGAATTAAACAAGTTTAGGTAGAAGAATATTAGAAATAAAATAGGACACATGATCAAGTTGCTCGACGTAACAAGCTGGATTACGCGCCTCGACTACATTGGCATAATGCCAACTTGGTGCATGTAAGTATAAATATACATACATGTGGGTATAAAATACATAGTCACAAGTGTGCGCCAAGTTAACTTGTCACTACCTGTGTCGATTCTCAGCGCGTGCAGTTGCTATATTTGCTTGTATTTTAACTAAGCCATTTTTATCATCGATACGACTGGGTGGCCGTTCACTTGTATGATTATGATATGCATGTTTATTTGATTACAAATTATTATAGATTAATGAACATTTGTTCTTACTTGTCTCAATGTGTTTACCTGGTAATAATTTATTTTAAAAATTATGATTTATTCAAAAATAATAATTATTTTTTTCAACTTTATTATTTTTATCAATGATGAAAATGACAATGAAAATAGAGTTTTGAAGAAAACATTTGTTCAACCATGTAAGTTTAAACTTTTGTTTATTTTTATGGAAAAGAGAAAAATATTGATAAAAACTATGAATTGAGTTAATATGAACATGTGCTTGATAGATTAGATAATGTATTATTTTGTATCATTGAGTTCAAATAAACTCAACGACGTTAATTTTTTTTAATCATTTAATTCTCTTGAATGAAGTATTAAAGAATAATATTGCCAGAAAAAAAGAACAAATTTGTTTGAACGGAAAAAAATTAGAAAAAAGGATAATTAGAACAATCAATAATTGAATTGTTATGTATGATTAAGTTTTATTTGATATATATAATAAGGCTTATTGTAAAATATATAAAGACCTGTGTCAACGTTAAATCACTTGTGACTAGACCTAATATTACAAATTCTTTTTGGTTATTACTCAAGACCAGTGTAAACGTAAGTATGTTTCGTCATTTAACGTAACACATATCTCTCTCAACGTCAAGTCTCGAATCAATTAGATTAAGATAGTGCGTTATTCAAAATAGAAATTCATAACAATTTAATATTAAAAATGTGTCTTAGATTAAAAAGCCTATTTATCCGCGTATGCAAATGCTTCAAATTATATCACCTATCTAATGTACTAGACATTTGGATAATATTAATGAATTTTATCAAATACAAAAAAAATAGTTTTGCTATACAAACTTCTATGTAATTAATATTAAATTACATCAATAATATTTAATAAATGTATTTAATATCTAAAAAAAAATGTGAAAAGACATTAAATACTATCAATATGTCACTTTATTTTAGTGTTTAACGTAATTAAATTTTTTTTTTGTAAAACAACTGTTCATACATCAAACATTACACTGAGAGAAAAATTTTCACTTTACAAAAAATAAAAAAAATTTGGAATATTTGAAATAAAATAGTTGATTGAATTAAAAAAATTTTTTTTGGAAAACGTGTTTTGATATTTGGTTTATAGTAAATTCAAACATAAAAGTGACATTACATTAATTCTTACTTTCTGAGACACTATGGATCTTAAAAAAAATGATCAATCCAATGAAACATTTACTGCAAATTCAAGTGTTTTAAAATTAAACACTTAGAGTATTTATAATATTAAATACTGTAAAAAACTATAGCAGTATTGTAGACGAATTTTAAACACTTCTTGCTGTTTATCGAAATGCTATAGTTTGTTTATGGTATTTAACATTATAAACACTGAAGTGTTTTATTACGAAACACTTGAATTTTGTTGAAATTGCAGTGATTAGAAGAAACCAATGCTCAGCTAATTCTATTCAAAATAATCGAGTAATTCGAGCCAATTCCAAAAAAATATTCCATTGCGACTATTCAAAATTTTGATTTTTTCATAAAAAATAAAATATTACTCAATATAAAAATACAGTAGAATTTGATGAATGTTATTTCATTAGTACAAGTATGAATTAGAATTAGTTAAAGTGCATAAATGATACACAGGCGTAAAATAAAAGAAAGAGCGTAGGAAAATGAGGTGTGTTGTAGGCCACGTGCGTGAGTTTACGGGAATAAGCCGTGGGCGGATTTCCTCTGAGATCTTTCATAGGTGTGGTCTGGAGGCGAGCGTGGAAACTCTTCTATGACATGATTGTTATTATAAATAATTTATCTGTAATGACACCAAGCACGCCAAAGGAATATATTTGATTTCAATGATAAGCCATTTTTTTTTTGAACTCATTCAAGTACCGTTGATTCGTGAAGAAAGTGCATCGACCATATAGTGTATAATGTAAACTTTGGGATGCTGAGCATACGAGAACGGAGAAGAAAAAAAGATTTAAGAAGTTATATGAGGAAGAATTCAGGCAGAGAAAAGTAACGGAATTTTACTATAGTTTCTGCTTTTAAATTTTGTGGACCGCTATTCGAGTATCTGATCTTTGTTAACATTATTTCAAATGTCCTTTTTGTCATAATATTTCCATCAAATTTCCTCAAATCACCTTTATTATATTTTTTCATTAATTTTCCATAGTTTTAAATATCAACCATATTTCTTCTACGCTCTTTGTTATGAAAAAATATACATCAACCTTTTGCTATAATAACTTGTGGTAAAATTCTTCATTTTCACTTCATTAAGTAATGCATCGTTATGTGCTGAACGTATTGCTATAGTTTATCCATTCATTAAAAAAAAAGTGCAATGTTATTTTTCTAATTTCATTGATTATATATTTAATTATATTATGAGGAAAATGTACGTAAACTATTTAAGCATCGGCCTTGATCCTTAGTGCTGCAGTTGCCTGAAGCAAGCAAACCAACATTCGATGCTACTCGCTCATACTTTCACTATTATAAGTACTGAGTAGATTGTTGAGACTGTTTTTACTTATTACAGTAGTTCATTTATTACCTCAAAGCTTATAAAATTACATTACGCTTAAAAATAATTACTATTTCCTTTATTAAACTTTATTTTCATTTAATCATGGACTATTTAATTCAGCAAAATAAATTTATTCATTCATTACTTTTTTGTTAATTATTTTCGTTGTATATTTCTATAAATAAAAGTATAATTATGAATATTAGGTAAAATTTTCTCTAGTATATCTTAATGAAGAAAGGCAATACGTGAATATGGTAATTGAGAATAAAATTAATAAATTAGCAAAATATTATGTAACACTAATTAAATCATTTTTATTTTATATGTTTTGAATGTTAGTTTTCTTTGTCTTTCAAATAAATATGTAGTTATCTATTACATCCGCAATATTAAAATGATGCAACTCATTAATAAAGTGATAACAACCTGAGTTACTTTATTGTCAAGAACAAAATGGATCTTGATTTATTTTATTTGTGTAAAAGCCTGAGTAGCAATGAAATATGGCCACATATGGGCCTGATTGCGGTTTCTTATTGTATAGTACAATCCTATTGAAATATTTAATAGCAATACAAAACTACCTATCAACTACCCTCTTAATAAAATAGATGTACCCCATTATATAAATCAGTATTAAATGGTTTTGGTCTTATTGTCATTAGGGATGACATATTGATTTCGATCTTTTATTATTGAGTAATCGAGTGAATCAAATCTTAGCAAACATGATTCAACTAAAATGAAAGAAAAAAAAATTATTGAGCTCATGCACGTAAAAAAAATGGCTACACAATGCATGCATAAATTAATTAGATGTTTAAATTAATCGTTTTTTTCTAAACTTATTAATCAATAAAATTTAAATTTTAATTATAATTTATTTTACTATTTTTTTTTATTTCCCTGTTTTTTAAATATTACATACAATTTCTTACAATTTCAATTTAGTCTTAGCATTTTTATTTCCTTGCTAATTTTTTATGTGATCTGTAAAGATCGATTCTTAAAAAATTGATTTTTTAAAAAAATCAATCTTATGATATTGACTCAGATTGATCTTCAAGAATCGATCTTCCGATATTGATCTAGCATCTCTGATTGTCATATCTAAGCCTTAAAAAGAAGTTGACTCCTTTTCAAGACCCCAAAATTAAGTGGGCCATATTTAAGACTCCGAACTAAAACTTGGTTCAGATAGCCAGCCGGAAGATTGAATCAGTCTCCTACTGGATACCAGTAACAATTCATCATGAGGACTTTTATTTACAGCATTTTACGGTAATATAGATAATTTATTATTAAATAATGTGGTTGAGCACCGCTGTATCATTTCTAGGTTACACGCGCAGCGCGTCGAGTTTCACTTTTTCAAAGTTTGAAGCCACACGCGGTGACCATCAGCACCGCACTTAGTTCTGATTTGATATGACTAGACTCCATGGTCTTCAAGAACAACCATAGCCTCGGTTCTATCTGTCTTTTCTCAAGGTATTTGTATAAGATTAAACATCTACGAAGTAGAAGTAAATATGTTTAGATTGTCTGTATAACTACAAGGTTTTTGATGACGTTTGAGGATTTTTCGTAGGTACAATTAGATAACAATCATCCAAAATATTATTTATTTATCAAATGTTTTTTAATGATCCAATAAGTGAAATAGAAAAATATCAACTGATATGTCGAACATCAGAAAAATTTTAGAAACTGAGACGTGTCAATCAATTATTATTTTAAAACTGATATTATATAATTGGAATGTCTAAATCTTTTTAAATATTTTAAAAATACAATGGAAATATCTTTTGAATAAATATTTATAATAATTTTTTTGTAGATTAGTTATAAATAATATCGACTTAAGAAGTTGAAAGAAAACAAAAAAAATAACGAAAAAAAAAATAAAAAGTGGCGTCGTTTTGTCTCTCAACGAAAAAATCTCACATTTATTTTCGAATGTTCTAACGACCTGGAAATTTGACTGGTTGATGTCAGTGCCTCAACATGGAGAGGCTTGTACACGTACAACGCTTTTATTTGTGATGTTTGGTGAAACTCCAAAATGTATATACAAGCTTTGAATGCTTAACGAGGAAATGAACTTTCGTTTTTAAAAGAGTCCAATGAATTAAAAGATAATATGAGGTCAATTATATTGTCATTAAAACTATATGCTCAAAATGTGTATTTTCTATTTATTTGAGTTAAAGAAATCTAATCTCCCTTAACGATAATTATCTCGAATATTAAAATAAAATTCTTGTAATTATATGAAATAAATATATGATAAAAGAATCTTTCAATTATTAGAAATTGCTGCAGGCAAAATTTTTCAAATTTTTTCCATTTAAATGAACATTCTATAAATGAAAAATTACAAAGTGATTATATTCAGAAAGTTTAACATCAATTTTTTTATGATCTATCGTTCCTTCAAGAATATTTTTAAATTACTCTCACATTTAAACTAAAATGTTTATGATAATAGCAACAAGAATAATTACAATTATAATATCAAACAATTTTTTTTTTTGTAAATGACGTTAATTTCTGAGAAAATTTAATTAAATTTAATTATCGATGGTGATAAATGCAGATAGGAAATACATTGAAGAAATTGATAAAAAAATTCATAAATTTCTTTGAAGAATATTTATTTAATTATTAATAATTCTAGCTTTAAATTTATTATATTTTTATTTTCAATAAATAAAAAAAAAAAAAAAAATATAAAACACACACACACACATATACACAGTTAATAATAGTCAATAGGTGATATGTAATATTGCATAAAAAGTCTTATATGTAACATTTAAATGACTGAAATAGTTTCATGAACCTGACAATGATAAGATATACCTACGAATTACTGTCAATCAATTATAATCGAAAGTTATCTAAAACAAGCACACCCGCATCATAATATCCTTTTATTTATTCTAAACGACGTAATTTTATTACACTTGGTCTACAGTTTACTTTCTCCACGCAGTCAAGATACCAAGAATTTAAGTATGTCATTAGGTCTATAGAGTGCAAATGTAAATCCTCAAGTCAATTTTAAGTCTCTTCCTCATAATTGTGCAATATTATAATAAACAATTAATAATACATTCGACATTTTTGTAGAATTAAACTGAGGAAATTTTTCAATTAAGTAGGTCGAGAATTTTTTTTAAAACATAAATATTTAAATATTCAATTCTATTCAAACAGTCGAAGAATAGATGGTATTTATATATATATATATATATATATACATATACATATTAACAGAGTGAAGCTAAAACGAAAGTGTCATCAAATTTTGGGAAGTGAAAATGAAGTGGCACGTGAGTACAAAAAAGAAGTAGAGAAAAAGAAAGGAAGAGAGGAGAGAAGGGAGGAATATGATACGTACGAGTGAGCATAGAGAGCAACACGTAATTCTCGTGTATACCCTCTCACATCCGTGTATTACGCATGTGAGGAGCGGTGAAGGCCACTTTTTCGGAAAGGCGAGAAATTCGTGGTGCGTGGCAGCACGCACAGCAGTAGCTAATCGAGGGAGAAAGTTGTATCGGGTATAGATGGAAATATAAACGAGTTGGTCTGTGGTATATGGACGTATCTACTTGAATCTATGCTGCATCGAGAACAACTCAGCGAGGTCATTAGATGCATTGAGTTTTCCCTTTCAGAAGTAACATCGTGTATGTAAGCCTAAACGCTCTCTCGCATAAAATTATGTACATCTTGTATGTAAATGTTACGAAACGACGATTGATGAGTATATCATAGTTATACGTGAGAAAAAGACATTTTATTTGGCATGTTATTAAATAATAAGTTGATGATTATTTTTAAGTTGTTATTATTATGAGAAAGATTTTTTGAGAGGAAAAAAAAAAATAGATCAAGTAGTCAGTAATGAATTTGATCAAGCGACAGAGGAAGCAGAAGGCGTTAAATCGAGTCTGGTGCTCTCTCAGTAAACCGGTTACCTGGCAAGTTTTTACCTTACTGCTTGTGTACGATCACCGCACAGTGATCGTTTCGCTCTCAACCCGCATCCGTTGAACGATGCGGTTAGTAGGTTAGCCACTTTTCCTTTTGCCTGATGTTATCCAACTCGCGGCGTAACAGTCTCGACACTCTGTATCCTACTCGCGCACCAAGTGATTGGTAGTACTACTGCCGCAGTCGCTGACACGCCTTGCAAATGTTACAAGAGAAAATAAACCACGAAAGACGTAATAACGGAATGCTTGACCCTGGCAATCGACTCTGGCGAACAAAGTATGTGGTAAAACCGGGCATGATACAGGGCGAATACAGGAAGGTCCGTCTCAATCTTTTTCTCAGAATAATCTTCATCATTTTGACCTGCTGATCACGGAAAAAACGAGTTTAACGTTGAGAAAATTCTCGAGACCTTGGTAGTTCCAATGAACTATAGTCATAAACCTTCTCGAATAACTCAAGAATTCGTTCATCAGACTCTTCAAATATTTTTGTTTGCCTTTAACTTGCTGCATCCCGTACATGTATCTACTTATATACACGTGTGTAAATATATTCTGGAAGTCGCTTGGCATTAGAATGTAAAATAGGTTCGTCAAGGCTGAACATAGGTACCTATGACGTTACTAACACACTTGGTGCTAACGTCAAGTATATAGATAAACGACATAAAATCAATGAGTGTCTTGAAAAAACGTTAACGAATAATAAGAAATCAACAACCTCAAATTGACACTAAGTCAAGTCAAAACAACGCATTATGTGTTTACGCTAAAACTCTTTCAAATACTCAAGAATAATACCAACTGGAATGACGTCGTTAATATTTTCATTTTTTTTTACATATTTTCTATTAAAAATCATCTTTATCATTAAATCAATTTTAATATGTTTCAGGAGTAAACAATTTAATACGGAATAATTTATAAATATTGTACACTATAAAAAAATTTTGATCACCATTGATCTTAAAAAAAAAAGATCAATCCAATGAAACGTTCACTGCAAAACTAAGTTTTTACAATGTTAAAAAAATCCTATAAAAAAACTTTAGCAATTTTGTAAGCGAATTTTAAACACTTTTTGCTGTTTACCAAAATGCTATAGTTTGTTTATGGCCTCGAATATTGTAAACATTGAAGTGTTTTATTACTAAACACTCGAATTTTGTCGGATTTGCGGTGATTAGAAGAAACCAATGCTCAGCTAATTCTGTTCAAAATAATTCAGCACAATAAAAATGTGAAATCAACAAAATGTATTTGTTCAAGTTAAAAACAATTTTCTTTGTCTGAATACAATAATTAAACTAAAAATAATTTTCTCAACCAATATATTTAATATAAGGCTATTCGTTTAGACTATTTTTCAAATACTTTCATGTGAACTTAAGTATCAGTCTGATGAATTGAATTCATAAAAATGTAAATTCCAAAAAAATTTTCCATCGCGACTATTCAAAATTTCGATTCAATTCATTTCGAAAAATATTACTTTTTCTCGGCAAATTATTTTCTCAGTGCATTCAAAGATAATTAAATTGACGGAATTAAATGAGCATCAACAGGTGGACACTTTTGGATTCTTAATACAAAAAATCTCAGCCTGAAGGAACAAGTAAAAAAATAAAATATTTATGAGTATGTATATCCAGGTGGAATGTGTCTTTTACTTTTTATTAATGCTGCCAGTGTGCACGTGTCATTTGGGAGCATTCAACGAATGGAGCAAAGCTTCAACCAAGTGTATCTACGACTTGGTGAAGGCAATCTCACTCTGCGGCTGGATGACTGGCTCACCGTTCACGATCCGTGACGCTCCGTGACTCAGAATCTAGGCCGATTGTATAATGTCTTGAACGTTTCACTAAAATCGTTAAATAACACCGTACTTTGGCCAGATTGCTTGCTTTGTCTTATTTTTTTCTTCAACGAATAGAAAATAGTAATAATGCTTGAAAAATCATTTCACTTATTCTCCAGTAAATATATATTTATACACACCAAGTTGAATTCTAAATGTTGTACTCTTCATTACTTCTTCAGCATTATCATGTTTTTACTTTCGATTTCTGTTGATACACGCATACGTTTCTCTTGTCCTCGAGCTAATGCGCTGCTACTCACGCTGCTGATGAAAGTGGGACGCGCTTTGCTGATTTACAAGAAATAAATTTGGAGTATAGAGAAAAAAAATTCATCATTTCTTTTGTTTATTCAATTACCGTTGTTTCTCGCCGTCTCAATTGTCTTTATTGTTTATTTCACTACAATTAACTAATAAATTACTTTTTTTCCCTTTTAGTTCAATTTACAAGTAAATCAAAGTTGTATTAATCAAGGAAATGAGTCGTTTGTATTAATTTTCTGTCTGTCAGGATTCTTCTAATCCGTATGACTCAATATATATTTTTATATTGCACCCACATAAGCACTTATCAATCAATTCTAGAGCTTAGTGACTATTATTTGCAGGATGTGGCTGTGAAAACCACATAATATCCTGTTCAAGTTATCTACACTTTACACTTTTATGAATGGTTGTCGCGTAATTTTATTATGTTGTTGATTGTACGGCAACATTTTATCAATATTCATAAAAGTCACGACAAAACAATGCTTGTAGAAGATGAGACTTTGTATTTTATAGATCATCATTCAAAAAGAAACATAAGATATGAATTATTATTTTTATTTTTCTACTAAGAATTGTATAAAAAATTTTCAATAGCTACATTAGAAGAAATTAGTCTAAAACATAATAGTAGTAGACCAAAAGTATGGAAGTAAGTGCCCCATCAAGACAATACCTCGTGAAAATAGGGCAGAGTAATTAAGTCGTTATATAACTAGTTGAAATAGAGTTCGTGGGCTGAAGTGTCTCAGCACGCTATTATTTCAGCGTAGTAAGTAGGGTGGCACAGAGGTTATAGGTTACTTACCCGTATATTCATATTTTAAACAATTCTGAATTTAATTGTAAAGTGATTTCACTTTTTACATCATTTAGTGTGTCTTTAATTAAAATAATACGCTTATAATTAATTTAGTATAATTAACATAAAATTACTAAGTGATAGATTTTTTTTTCTTAATTACTTTCATGCTTGAATAAAATATTAAACATTAAAAAGGGATATATTGAATAAAATAACACGCTTATTGGTAATTTAATATTATTAACGTACAGTAGCATTCGAAATTATTTTGACAATAGAAAACTCGTTATTATTTTCTTTACAATAAAACTGTATTGAAAAATGATTTTTTTAAAGCATTAAAACATTGGATATCTTTTAAAAAAAAAAAACATCAACTTTTGTATTTATTGTTCATTTTTAAGTCATGCAATTAATATGTTCGTCAAGATACTTTGGATTGTTATTGTATATTGAGAATAAAATTCACGGAGAACAAGTAATATTTTTTTTAACAAATAAAATCAAAATGTTTGATAGACGCAATACACTTCTATTGTGGTGGATTATTTAGAATAAAATTATCTGAGTATTGGTTTACTCTGGTGTTTCATTGAATTGATTATTTTTTTAAGATCCATAGTATTTCAGGGAATAAGAAGTAATCTAATGTCACTTGCATTTAAATTCGTCATAATTCTGAACTAAATTTCAAAAAAGCTTTTCAAGCAAAGTTCGATTAAATTTAATAAAATATTTCATTGCAAAAATTTCCAATTTTTTTTATTGATTAAATTAACACTATTTTGTCGAATAAAAACTTTATTTCTCAATATATTATTATTAAGTGATAATTGTATAGTTTTCCCAACTATTTTCATCGATAAATAAGATATCAAATATTAAATACATATAATAAAAAAAGAGATATACTGAAAAGGTGATTAACTTTTTTCTATAATAATCGATTTTTCATAAAAATTAACGAAGAAATGAATTCTATTGCCTGTTGAAGAATTAAACGGTAGCTGGCATCTACCTCAATACCCGATCAAGCCAGACCAACATTGCTATTACACCATCGTGTATTTACATTTAAAGTCAACTGTTGCTTTAGCCAAACAGTTTTCCTATTTCTATTCATCTATAATACATGTTCTGAATGTTTACTTTATTATTCTTACAAATCATGTGACTATGTTTTAAGTATCTACAAACAAGTGTTTTTCGTCAGTTCGTTATCATCAAACAAACTTGGAAGATTCGGTCTAAAGAAAAGATTTAAAAATATGGAGAGTAAAACATGAAATACAAAAAATAAAGCGGACGTGACCCAGAAACAAAAAGATCCGTAGAGACAGGAAAGGAGGAAAGACATGGAGATGGTTCGTTGCTTTTAGTTTATTTAGCGGTATCTAGTGGTGGGATTCCGAATTCCAAATGGGTTTGGATTGGTTAGTCGACGCAGTAGAGGATGGTGGTTACTTGGTCGGCCTGATGTTGCTGCTTGACGCTGTGCCACTTTCACTTGGTTACATAATCTGCACGTTTGCGCTCGCGCGAGGGGAACTGGGTAAATGGGAGAACCACAATCTACGTTACTACCACCAGTATATCACTCAACCATTTGTGTACTCTGTATCGTATTCACTCGGTCTCTCTTACTCTATCTTTACCTTTCTTTCATTTTTCGTTCTCTTTTTTTCCCTCTATCGTTCTTACCTGAATCACGATTTTACTCTTTTAATCTTATCTCCTTCTTCCCGAGTTACTCGAAAAGATTTAACAAATATCACTGGGGGTCGTCACTATCAACATCACATAATTAATATTTCATGTGATCAACTATAGGGATATTGTTCGAATAAAAATATTTTAGTTATTTATTATATCAATTAACTTTCAAACACTAGAACGATGCTTTCAAAAAGTAAGAAAAGGATCTCCCATTTGTTGATGCGACGACCTAAATATGAAGTAGTGAAAGTGGTACGTTGGTCAGGCATCGCTGAGTCGTACACGTCTTACTAAGTACAGCCCACTGTCGGCAATTCGATTTGATGCATGTATTTAAAGTTTAATCGATAATTCAATTCAATACATTATGTTTACTCATTTTATTATTATTATTTTCAGTATAAATAATCTATTTTATGGTATTCATTTGGGAATATGAATTTACAGATTCATGATAAAAAATATTTCCTTTATTTTGCATATTAAATGACAAATAATACAAATAGTTTAAAATATATTTATTTAAAGTTTTGCTAATAATGATTTATTACAATTTCTCATCTACTAATCACGAGATCAAAGTCTAAAGTTTATCAACAGAAATTATTTTTTTAATATTTATTTATTTTACATGCGTTGTTAATTAAATTCAATCAAGTTTGAGACGTTGTATTGTCTACTAAGAATGCTTTTTTTTCATGTGGATTCTAATGATAAATATAAAATATATTTAAACAAATAAAATTAAAAAATATTTGTATGTAAACCAATATATCCAGAAAATAAAGGTTGAAAAGATAATTAATGAACAATATTTGAATATATTTAAGTGTTAAAAATTTAATTGCTCGAGGTAATTGACTTTATCGATAACATGAATTAAGCTTTCTTTAGTTAACAATATCGTAGCATTGAAAAAATAGTCTAAACTGATAAGAAAAAATTTCATTTTCTCAAACTTAGTCAAGTTTGTAAGAGTTTCATTCATAGAAATTGAACACTTAATAAAATTTCAATTGATAAATACATTCGAATGGTATAAAAAAAAATGCAGTTTTAGTCTAATTAAAATTTTTTAATAAAAAATATTAATTTATTTTAAAATAATTTTATTTTTCTATTTAGAAGCTGAATAAAATCAATCATATGAAATAAAAAAAAACATCTAGCATAAAGAATGATTAGTTCTTCCTATGCATATGGTTGACCTACTTCTAGATCTCACCATGCACAAGAATCTGAGCTTGGAATAATATAAGATCTGTGTTTCATCGGGACGGTAGCCGGAACTGAAACGCTTTTGTATGTTGCTATGTCGAAAGACAAGTAAAAGAATGATTTTTATCGTTAATCTTTCAACAATCATTAATAAAATGGATGAATTTTTTATTTTGAACATTCTATTTAAAATATTAAAAAATAAAAAAAAAAAAACAAAAAAACATTAGAGTTTAAATAAAGCATTTCAACATGCTCTTCACTAATTTTATTTAACATCGAATATAGGAAATGTTCGTATGTAAATGTTCACTGATATCATAAGGTACACACAAAGTGCAATCAACTTGCATATCTTATCGGCTAATCACTCATTTATGTTCTCGAATTTTTAAAATTTTTCTTTAGTTAGCTCAGATGATATATTTAATATTATTTAATGACAAGTAAAAATGTTGAAAACAATTGTGAGAATGACAGAAACAGGATAGATTAAAAAAATTAAAAATAGAAATCGAAAAATAATATGTAGATTAGTATAAAGGAGACATGAAATAAGGTTTTGGATCAAAGTCGCAGCTGAGAATGTAGTTCTAGTACGACTATGAATAGAAAACTCCTTGGCCCGAGCAGTACCCAAGTCATCCCTACAATTATCCGGTCAACTCATCTGCTGGTGCGTCTATTAGAACATTTTAAATATCCAACTAAAGACTACAGCGATAGAATCACGCACGATCCAAGTGGATCATGTTCTACTAATTCGTATATTAAATCTAGATCGAACGATGCTCTCGTGAGGTTATCATTATGACACTTCCGTGAAAACAAAAATTATCATCGTTAGCAATGACGATAGTTAAAATGCTACTTTACTAATTCTACGACAAGTTTATCATTTCTTTTTGTATTTAATATGATTTTATCTTATTTTCATAAATGTATCTTATCATTGTATTATGTGCCACGCACGAGTAAGAATAAATACAGTGACGATAATGACGACGAACGAATCGCGGAAATGGAATTATTGGAATTGGATTATTTATTGTTTTTACTTTATTTTGATGATCCATCTATTTAACTAATTAATAAAGAAATGACATTAATAAAAAAGTTCGCACATTTTTTTTTGTTAGTGTTCATTACTATTTATTTATTTATAATTCACAAGTTAATACTACAATTTAAATTTAAGTTGAGTTGATTTTTTTTTTATTGTTAATGTTACAAATTTTTTTCAAAGTCCAATCTTTTAAATACAATCATTTATCATAATTAATTTTTATTTGACACTTTTAACAGATCCAGTTTCATGAAGGCCTAGTTATTTAAAGTTGACGTATCGTTTCATCAAGGGCTAAAAATTTTCTTTCTCACTATTATTAGAATGATGTCCCATTTACTAACATTTATATAAATATTTGAATTAGATACGTTTGTAGTAACAAAAAATAACTAAATTATCTACATTTGGTTATTAACACCTGGATCCGCTCGGAAAAAATAACTGGTAGAATTTTATTTCCATCCAGTCAGTATTGTTTAAATAAAAAAACACATTTATGGAAACATTAAATACTTATTTTAGTGTAAAAGAATGATAATAATTTTATTTTAAATGTCACTAGTCACTAATTTATGATAATCACTCGATTGTTTCAGCACTTTCACTTTCGAATATATAAAATAGTACGGTGAAAATAATTAAATTTGATTCGATTATTCACGTGGCGACGAAATTAAAAGGAAATAATATCCAAGTGAATTCATAATACGATTAAGACAATTTAGCATAATGATTTGTTAGCCATAAACGTACATGACACAAGAATTAAATAGTTTACTCCGTCTTCACTCAAAGCTCAGTGTATGCTGATAGTGTGACGTTAATTATTTAGTGACGTCACGCACTCATTCTAAGGCAACTAGGGTCAATACGAACAGAGGAATATAAAGAGACAAGTAGATATTTCTGAGTATACAAATTTTTTATATATATGTATGAATTGTTATAGATAGATTTCATATAAAAATAGTATGTAAAATAATTTTATCTCTATAAATTTTTTTTTAATCTTAACATATTACTTGAGGTACTGATTTCAACGATAAGATTTGTTAAACTAATCACAATATAAAAGATTAACCAGAATTCGATAATAATAAACTGTAGTATGAATCATGTGAATGAACATGAAAAAAAAAAAAGTTTGTAAAGTTATAGATTGTTTAACAGGAACAATATACAATATAATAATTGCTCGGCTTCAAGGGTCAGTAGCCTTGTACATTATCATCGTTTTTTATTCCAATTTTTTTTTATTCTTTCATTGCGATGTGACGTAGATTATTGTTAAATCAAATCCTAGATATAGGTAGATCGTGGGATATATGAATTAGAAAAACATTTTTTAACTAAAATATTTTATTGAATTTAACGAAATGTAACGTAATGTGATCTGAATAAAAGTGAGTAATTTAAGTAAATATTAGAATAAAACAATGCTCAGATAATTTTATTAAAATAAAAAAAATATTACTTGTTTATAATAAATTTTTATTTCAATGTAGATATTTTTTTTAGCGTAGAATATTTGTTAGCATTACTTAAAAGAGTTATTCTCTCATATATAAACATTTCTGATACCTTTATTGCAAAAATAAACTGATGTGCAAAAATCTTTATTACATCATGTACGTAATGTAGGCCTGATCAAGTAATCTCGAGCAAGAATTATTAAATAATCAGGTATTAGATAAATTCAAGTAAACATTGACAAGATGGAAAACATCGTAACCTTCACCCTGAGTATGACGTTGATCATCCGGAAGTATTCATTTCCGTTATTTTGTGTTTAACATTACTCATTTCTTTTTTTTTTTTTTGAAAATATTACAATGTTTTAACACTTTTGACAATGGAGTAAATTTATTTCTATATACACATACATTGTTATCGGTTAATTAACTGTGAAGCATTACTTTTAGAAACAATGATTGTTTGTGCTCGACTCTCTTACAATAATCAAAATACATATGATCACGTTAACAAATATCAAATATTCGTACAAATATATATGTATATGTAACTATTAAAAAATAGTAGTGTGTTGTGGTTGCTTAAAGTAGTAGTGGAAATTGTAGTCTGGCCAGTCCGGCTTTCTCGACGAGAAGTGCACCTTGGCATACTTACAATCAACCCCACGTCACTCCACTACGAGTTGACCGAAGCACGCGCGGTCTCTCCTCCTAAGAGATCTTTTAAAATCTACTGAGCCCACAAGACTTGTTTCATCTAAGATCCGTTCACTATGAATTATTATAACACGCAAAAAGCCACGAATACCTTTTTCTAAGAATATTACCTACAACTGATGATCAGATATATTTTGATCTCTCTTTTATCATTTTTTATTCTCATTATAAGCATCTGAATTTAGTAATTATCATTAAAATTATCACATAACTCATAAAAAATTTTAAAATTACTATTATAACATCAATTATAATTTTCACTTCTTTTATATCTTCATTTTTGTCGCAACAAAAATGTTTTTTTTTTTTTTATTTTTGAGATAAATGAAATGTTCATCAAAAAAGAGTAATTATTTTTTTGAAAAACTTTTTCTACTCACATTGCTTATGGTACTTTATTGACGCAACGACGAATTCAAACTTTTCTTTCTGGTTGGTGTTGTGACAGTTTTGCTGTTGTGAGTTTCTCTTAGCGTGTTGAGGTACCCCACGATGATTTGACTTGAGAATATAAGTTTTTATAAGTATTATATAATGATTGAGTAATAATTTTATATAGAATTGAGTAATCTAATAGTAATGAATGTGAGGAAAGTTTTTGAAAATTTATTTTCATAATTTTTCTTTTAAATTTAATATACCAATAAAAATGGCTTAATTAAGATTACAGAGATCTTTTTCCTCATCTTATAATTAAGAATCGTAAGATAACAAGATAAAAATTTTCAATCACAAACGTACAGTCATTATCGTCCATGATATTTATTAAAAAATAATTATAAAAATATTTATCTTTTATATCATTGATAAATATTTATATTCCACGCAAGAACAATACGTAAACTTGACTTGTATGTTGGGTTCACTACGTACAGTATCATACCTGTTGCGTGCTGCCGTCATCATGCATTCATTCATGAATTTATCGAGATAAATGGCTATGACAAAGTGTTGAACTCTAATCAATATCTACCTTTTTGTCTATTCTAGATTGTAATATTTTATCAGAAAGATAACACTTTTATTGTATTTGAATCTACTTTTGTCAAACCCATCCTGTTTTTTTAACAATAGTATAGATAATTATGTTAAAGAGAGAAAAATGTTAATTGTCAACAACATAAGCGTCTATTAAGCGATTAATGTAACCAAACATTTTTATTTTCAAACTGAAATCGTAGGATGAATTGAATACGTATCCTTCAGTAAGCTATCCCATGTTATGGCTCGTTCCACTGCCTACATTCAAACCGAGAAACATTAACGCCAAGTAAATGATCAATTCCAAAAGTAAGTATGTTTTTTTTTATGATGCTTCATAAATTTTCGTAGCAGAGAAAAATTGCATCACAAAAATTGTATCACTGTAAATTGTAATGTTTTATTTTAATGCATTTAGTGTACTTTAATAAAAGTGTAGCCACTTTTTTAAACACATTTAAATGTATTAAAAATGACTAAAATGTTAATCACATGGTTAACGTTATTTTACAACACTTTAAAGCATTAGAATAAAATACTTTGAAATTTGAAATTTTTAATGTAACTTTCAGTCTTTAATTACAGTGCAAATCTGAAAGAATTTAAGTGTTTGATAATAAATACGAATTGTTTACAATGTTGAAGACCACAAACGAACTATAGCATTTTGGTAAACAGCAAAAAGCGTTTAAAATTCGTCTAAAAAATTACTATCGTTTGTTTATGGCGTTTACCATTGTAAACACTTTAAATGTTTAGTTTCTAAACCTTTTGATTTGCAGTGTATTGTATTCGTAATACAAAGAATATGAATGAAGTGAAATAATTAGAGTAAAACTTCTCTAGTATTGTAACTGACAAAAAAAATTTGATATCAAAAAGATAGTATTACGATTATGTTTGTATCAAGGTTTCTGGTTTCTAATATTTGATTTCTTTTCTTTAATCTTGGAATTAATAATGATGTCTGGTTAAATATCTATTAATCAAAAGAATAAAAATATTATTTGTAATATGATATAATCATTAGGATTAGTCGGTGGTAATAACTGCAATTATTATTCAATGATAGATTCCAGTATGTGGGCAAATTTTACGTAGGATGAAACCTACGATGAGTGTCATCTAAACTGCATTTATAAAGACAGTGGGCTGTGATTAGTATATATTTAAGAACATTTATCGAAACTTTTTATTTTATAAATTATTATTATTGTTATAAACATCAGAATATTAATCATTTTTATTAATTAAGGAATTTATATTTGATCATTGTTCACTGTTAAACCAAAAAAAAAAAAAAGGAGTTTAAATATTAAAGTTACAGATGTTTCTTTTAGTTGACTTAGAGAAAATTTCGTAATAAGGACGTCGCAGCAACTGGTAACCAGTAGCACACGTCTGTCTCGACAGTAAAGCATTGATAACTGTCTGCGAATAATTTAAAAATACTTTTTGTTCACATGCTCGTATTGATAATATGGCTTCACAGATAGATAATGAAATATCATCCAGTGATTGATTTTTTAATTTTTTTTTTTCCATTTATTTCCTAGATTTAAAACTTATACCTTTCTTTTATTTATGCTACCGTATATGTAGGAAGTTTGATAGTAATAAATTGTCAATGTTTTTGAAAAAATTGAAAATAATGTAGATGAGTGATAATAATTCATTAAAGGTAAATATAATAAGCATTTATGATCAATCTTAAGTCAATGACCTCTTTTCCTTTTAAAAATTCAATGAGTCACTTGCGACATTCGCACATTTTTTTTTTCATAGAACTAACAATTCGATTGCTGACATTCAAGTTATCATGTTTCCTTTGCAATACTACAGTGCATCCGACAATGCTAGAAAATTTTGCCAGGTGAGCGAGAAATACAACAGTACATCAAGAGATTTACTATTATGTTCATAAATCTTATCAATGAACAGTAATAATTATGATAAATAATAATATAAATAAAATTCATGTGAGAAATATAAATTTGGTAAGAATTGTAAGAAAAAATAAATTAACTATATTTGAAGTATGTGTCTAATATTACCAAGGGACTCACACTGCCCACATTAATCGTGACGGGCCGAGAACTTATTAATTTCAATCGCTCATATTCCAGTAGGACAATCTACTTGCATTCGGTCTTACTCTGAGCCAATTTATCCTACATTCCAACTTATACTCTATGCAGCTGCATTACTCTGTTCTATTCATACGCATAAAATGGAATAACTGTTTCGATGAAAAAAAAAATATCTATGCTTGATATAAATCTTTATCAATGCAATTGAGTGGATCACTTAAATTTTGAAAATTCGAATTAATATATATATATTAAAAAAAAAAGTATAGTTATGTTTGATATGAAAGGTACTTTATCTATTTATTTCATGTGTGCAGAATTTTTTTAGAATAAACTATCGTATTGTAAATCAAGAAGAAGACAGGACATATGTGGGAAATGACAACTTCCGACATGTTTTCCGATATGAAGACAGTATCAATATGAATGTAAGTTTTATGTATGAACTCAAGTAGATGTATGAGATATGTATGCATTACTCTAACGCATTACCCTCCTACGATGTACGCTGTATGACCTTGTCACACGCTTCTAGTATGCATGCGTTTGCACACATTATAACAACCACTTTTCTACATTAACAAGGTCCTCTTATAACGTTTATGCACCCACGCTATTCAATTACTACTTTATTGAACAACTTTCATTTTCGTTTTCCACCTTCAAATATAATTGGCCATGTGACAAGATTAATTAAGAAAAAAATTTATTCAATTAGATGAAATTCTAGAGTATAATAATTTTTATAAATATGAATGATCTTTCGTAAAAATAAACATTTTTAATCAAAAGTGAATATTCACTGAAAAAACATTTTTGTTAGACAAAAAAATATTAATTTGATTAACAAAGAAAATTTTAAATATTTATCACAAAATATTTTATTGAAGTTGAAACGATTTATTCCTAGTTTTGAACAGGGAATAATTAAACATGTTAAAATTTCAATCATCAGACAATGTAATTATTAATTATTGTAATAAAAGAAAGAGTTGAATTGTAATAGGCGGGTCTCTTTTTTTGTCAGTTAGTCTAGGATTTGGAGCTAGAGAATAAGACAAGAGTCAATCAGAGCAATTAATATTTGCAGATCAGTATTTAAAACAGAAGAATAATTAAATCAGTTAAGTAAGTCAGTCCGATAAGTAATTAAAGAGAGTAATGAGATTAAGATAATTAATGACCATTGCCGAGCATGTTGGATTTAAAAAAATAGTTTAATCAAAATGTATTTTTTTAATGACATATTTTTTGATTATTTGAAGTAACCATCAGAACTGAATCTACAAAAATATCAATTCCAAAAAAAAAATTTTGATTTTATTAATTAAACAATATATTACTTGTCCACAATAAATTTTTTTTTAGTATTGATAATGCAAAAATACAATAACTTTCTTCAGAAAAAGAATATTTGGGATTTCCATTTTCAACTGAGTTATATCTTGAACTGAGATAATAGATGGCCCGGAAATCGTACAGGTCACGACAAAAGACGCGCATGATAACCGATAAGTATTCGATCTGGCGCGTGTACTTATCTCCATTTTTTGCATATATTTTTTAAAATAAATATAAGTTTAAACTTAAATACTTTGCTCATTATGTTTATGCATAAGGTTTATGATTAAATATTTTGCTTTCTACACAAGTGTTTTAAAAGATAATACTTTCAGTCTTTTTACTTATCATTCGTTACATAAAATTCGAAAAAATTTGATTTAAAAAAATTTAATGACGAATTTTCTAAAGTAGTCATTAAGTGTGACTTTTCAATGTATTCTCCAAAATGAATAGATTTCGACATCTAACCCATTCTAATTCACTCTAATGGTATACAAGACACACTTTCGCTTGACGACTACCTAAAATTTCCAACTTTTACTTACGCTTTCATTTTCACTTTCATGGTTGTCAAAGAAGTATATAATTATGTGCCTAAATTTTTAAGACTTAAATTCCAATAATAGTGAAGGTTTTTTGTAATAAAATTTTCATGTTGGAATTTTCTATGATTAAGTCTTAACTTCTATGAAATTGACTTTTTATATTAAATACATACATTCATTGCATTAACAGTTAACAATGGATTATATTTTATACTTATTAATTAAAAATTGAAGAAATAATTTATTTAATGATGTTTTTCTTTTTAATTGTAATAATTAAACCAATAATAAACTTTGAACGTATGATTAGATGAAGGTCATCAAATCATTCGTGACACTACACATAAATGAAATTGTGTAATTTTAGTTGAACAAAAAATTTCTTTTAAATGAATTATTTTGGCCCTTATCACTTTGATAAAGGTTATCATTTAAAATATTATATTATCCTGTAATATTTACTTATAAAAGAAAATAATAAAACTTAAGATCATTTTAAATCCCTTTCATTCCATTATTGTGTAAATCACACCATCTTTTATATCTTGATAACCCAGTTTCTAATTCTCAAATAATGTAGTAAAATATTCTTTTAAATTACTAACTGCGTACTTAATATTGCTAGTGAAAAATAAATATTTTTTTTTGGTTTTAAAAAAAAATGAGGCTTTAGATTCATGAAGAACAAAAACTGTCGCAGTGTATATAAAATTAAGACTGTAACAGAAGCAAACCTTCAACCTGTTGCAACAACAGAATATTTCTTTCCCTAATAATATTAATTATTTAACTCATATCACATTTTTTTCTGACAATACCTTTTATTTTGTGTACAGAGAAACATTTTTTACTATCTTAAAATTCTTTTCTGTATGAATATAAAACAAATTTTATGCTAGAATTTTAGGGTTAGAAGTAAGTGTATAAATGAAGATTGTTTTAGATATCAAGAAGGAGTAAATCAGAGTATTCATGGATTATCTAGGTCGCTGAAAAAGGAAAGTGACCATTGACTTGGTTGGATAAAAAGACGAGCTTTGATTCAATCACAACTGTACAATTAGACTACTGTAGAATACAGATTGTATCAGTTAACTATAATATTAGCATCTTTTATATTATTTTGACAGCTATTGTATTAAATTTATACAAAACACTTGAACATATTTTTCGTACAAATACGACGAAAACATGTTTTCGTACCTACAAATATCATTAGTAATATAATTACTGTTTTTTTCACCTTTTTTTTAAATTTACAAGAAGAATACGGATTTTGATATACCATTCATTATGGAGCAGAAGGTCGAGATGGCTTTTTTTATATTTTTTACTTGAGACTACGTTGATCACACAATGAGATTGTTCATTGTTGTATTAGTGTCTAGAAAGAGTTCCGGATACCAGAAACATCAGAAGATGAAGGTATGTAACCACCATTGAATCAGAAATCGTTTAACATACCTTGATATTCCTGGTGAGAGGATAATTCTCATTCCGATATTAGATTTTATGTGTTTACGTCCTTGAGTGATCCTTGGGAAAAAGAATACGGATGCATAATTATTAAATATGAGAAAAATTTTAAAATAATTAATTTATAGTAGAAATAAAAGAATGTTGAGTAAAATTGGATGGAAGTTTGATGTAGATGATACTTGAATATAACAGTTAATATGTAAGACATAATATGTACATCGGATTGTATCACAGCAGATTACGCATTCATACAATGCGTATAATTGAACGGCATTGAACTGTAACCCACATGAAATATGCTCATGAGTACAAAAACCCTACTTTTACTATGTATCTCCTTCGTCCTATTAACGCTTATATTCAATTAATCTTTACCATCTTTCGTATTTTAATGTCACTTACGTGATCGGTTAGTTGTACTAAAACTAGAAAATAAATATTTTTTTGACATTATCCTTTCAGTATTAATAATTACATAAATTACAATAGATTACCAGTTTTTTTGTAATAATAATATCATATTTATGTATCTGATTGGAATTATGGAAAAGATTTCAATAATTTTAAAGTAAATAATTATTTTGTAAATAAATGAATAAAAAAATATAGCTAGAAAGATATTTTTCGTATTTATCGATTGCTTAGACTTTGAACGAGATTGAACTTCATTGGATTTTTAATATGTTGGTATTATATATACGAATACTGACCAATCATGACTAACCTCATCGACCTTTTTCAGCTAAATCATGTCATCTTCTGCATTATCACATCTTTTTATTCCTGTATGCTCATGTTTTATGATAAAGTTATATACATATATAGAAATAATAAATACACGAATAAATTCACTAATGATAATTATTTCTAAAATTAATAATAATACATTAAAAGAAAAATTTCGCTATGCAAAAAAATATTAATTTAATTAATTGAAAATATTCGCAATAAAACATTTTATTGAAATTTAACGAAATTTTTAAACCAATACTCAGATAATTCTGTATAGAAATCTATTTTTTTAATTTAATTATTTTTTTTGAATAATGTAAAGCAAATTATTGAATTAATTATGTTATTTTTTCAAAATAATTTTAAATAACAATTAGAACTAAATCTTTAAAAATGTTTCCATGTCAATTTCAAAAAGACATTTTATTGCAGCTATTCAAACTTTTATTAATTTAAAAAAATATTACTTATTCACATTCAATTTTTTTCTTAGTGTAATAATAAAATTTGTTATTAAATAATAATTAAATGATCATTGTTGTTACAAATGATCGTTTGACGTATCTCTTGTAGGAAATATTGATAACAAAGTATTATCTCAATATAAAGCAAAGATGATAAATATTATTATTGAAATATTTAAAAAAATTAACTTGATGATGTAAATAGATATTTTATTTTAATGACGATGTTTAATAAATAACTAAATATATTGAGTTAGTTATGATAATTCAAATTCACAGTTGAAATAGCGTGTAACTTTCTTAGAGCGCAGTGACCTGATTTCTTGAGTATAAGAGTAAGAGTAATTCCTAAGAGAGAAGGGAAACTATAAGACTGCAGCCACGTAATACTCCTCACGGTAATAGTGCTTTCGATATTATAGCGTTGCTAATGTCATTCATTTATGATATAATAATGGAAAAGACAAGCTGTCTATATAGTGGCACAGTAAAGGATAATATGACTTGTCATTGGGTGACGAAAGTGCAATTTCGTCTTCTATTCTATTCTCGCTTTACCATCATTTGTGGCAAACCACATCCGGAGCACTCATTCAAAATATTAATCTCCGTTATTAACTTCTTGCAATTGATTTCCCGCCTCTTAAATTGCATTTTTAATGAATATTCAAAATAACATTTAAAAAACATACCCCTTTTAATTAAATCTCATTTATTTACTATAAGAGAAAGAAAAAAAAAGAAAAATAGATGATTATTTTGAAAAAATACAACTTACAGATGGTGAGTTAAAATTTACTACATTGATATGACATTTCAGTGCATGGATTGGGCGAAATGAATGATCCAACGACAAACTCTGGTAAAAATAAATTTCTTGTTTCCTCAACGTGCATCACAGTTGATATATAAATATACAGATGCGTAAATGCATTCTGTATAAGTGTCTGTTTCGTATAGTATATATAAAGAAGTATTAACTATTGAGGTCACAGATGAAAAGAGATTTGAATATATCCAAGTGTTTTTACTTCCGGTATTCTGAATAGATATTTATATTGTTTAATGCTCGATATTCTTCTTTTTGATATGTTCAAGCTTCTCGTGATATAAATTATATTTTTCATGTATAGTTTGAGGCAAAATAAATTTTCGTAGTGTTGACAACTATTTTTGTTTGATTGTTATACCAGTTATTTTCATCATCAAAAATATGCTTGGACTGTTATATTTTAAATATAAAACTTGTATTTGTATGTTGATATACATTGGAATGGCTAGATAAAAGCGACTGTCTTGAACGTTGAATATTAATTTTTAAGTAAAAAGATTTATTTCAATGAAAAGTATAGGATTTTTAAAAGCTAATAAACGTTGCATAAAATTTTGAATTTGTTTATGGTAATTGGAAAAAATATACATTAGTGGATAAATAAAAAAAAAGGAAATATTAAACGATCACGTGTACATAACTTCAAGTTACTAGGCTACATGTATTACTTATACGAGAAACGTATCACATGTGATGTACGTAAAAGAAAGAAAATTTACTACGCAGCGCAAGACGCGACCAGTTCGGAGTTTGAAAAATTTTACAATTATGAGTCAGTGGCATGTACGACGTCAGAATAATTAGCAAGTAACAGAGGTAATATTCATGTATCATTCATTTCAATGGAAGTATTATTATATAAGTAATTAATTGGCAACCAATTCAATAAATATGTAGAGTATTATAATAATAATAATGTTTTGAATAGTCGCAATGAATTTTTTTCCTTAGCATCTCAGAACGTAAGAATTATATTAATTGTTTATTATTAATCATTTAATTATTATTCATTTAATTCAACTTGTATTTAAACTTGTCATAACCCTTTGTAACCGAAAATCTTAAAAAATAAATTATGTTAACAATTTAATAAATTGAGGTATAAAAAATGCATATTTTTCAGCAATTTAAATGTATTGAAATTGTTGAATATTAATAATAATTAATTATTAAAACTCTTGTTATTAATTATTGCTATTTTTAATTGTGAATGTAATATGAAATAATTTTCGTTTAAAAAAATCGATATGAATTATTTTTATTTGAATAGACTTGTATGTACGTACTATTTTCATGTTGATACGAGTTTAGAAACGTGAATAGAAATGACAACGATCTCAAAGCGAAATAAGTTTATCTGATTTGAATTCTCGCGGGTTGCGCGCATATGACTCTCAGTTACGGCCGGCATAACAATGCATGATGTAACGGCCGGGGGTCGAATCCTCCTCTCCCTCCATCCTCTCTTGTTACAGGAAAGTGAAACTCTTGAAAACCAGGTCACACCTACACGATGAACGTCACACTCTACTCGAAAGTTAAATTGTATGGCTACTGATTTTTGGGTTTCCCGAATTTTCATAGAGCATATTTAAATGATAATTAAATCCTCAAAGCTCCAAGTATGATGGATCATATTTCTATACGCTAAATTAAAAATGATTTAAATAGTTGGGAACTATTTTTGAAATTATTAAAAATATTACGACGAATTTAACACAAATATAATCAGTATAACACTCATAGAAAAGTTGACAAAGGTCATTGATTTATTTGCTGAATGATTTATCGTAAGGATAGAGATTAAATACAGAGAAAAAATACATATTCGCATAATACTTATTCTACACATAATCCCGATCACGTACACTATAAGTTTACGCACACAATTAAAAGAAAATTACATATTGTCACGCGGACATAATGATCGCGCTAAATGATTTATGAATGAATTAGGTAAACGCTGGACTTGACTATAATCATATACATGAACGTATAACTATATTTATAATTATAGAATTTTTATCGAGTAGAGTTATTTTTAATAGAGTTTTGTATTCAGTCAAATGCAATTTTATCATAATGCAAGTAACTGATTCATCTATGAATATTCAGATTCGCTACTAAATGTATTGTAATGAAACCTGTGTAACTGGGATCTCAAGGGATCTAGAATTCTTTATTACTCTTCATTTATTCAGTTTCCCAAATAAGCAAATAAATAAAATTCGAAATAACAGTTGTTTTTATTTATGAGAGTCTTGCTGAGAGAAGTCGAAATAAATCTTTTTTCATTTATGAAGATGAAAAAATTTATAAAAATGAATATTTTATGTTGTCATTATGTCCAATTTTTATTATTTAAAAGGATACTACAACACTTATGACTTAGTACTGAAAAACAAAGCATGTGTGGAAGAAATTTAAATGATTGTAAACAAACGTGAAGTGACCTGATAAAGTGTCTTACTTATACAGGTTGTTGGACTGCCAAGTGTCAATTATTGTAAAGGTAAACATCGACAAAATTTGAGGAATTTAAGGACAGTAACAGAGGTATTCTAATCCAAAAGTGTCAGGACCTTTTGTAGTTATCAGTCACAAAGGATTTTCACATCTCCAGAGCCCACTTAACTAGGATTCACTGTATTAGGTAATTATTATTTTTTTAATGCATAAATACATAACAAGTCATCATCAATTTTAAGGCAGAAGTATACTTGAAAGTAGAGGTTTTGTAGAACAATCAGGTTACATTCACGTATCAAATATGTTAGTTGTTTGCGTAAAGATAATTATTTAATAGAATGTTGACACGTGTAGCTTACATTAACAAAAGTGATATGTACTATCACATTATTCATTCAACATTTAAAAAATAAAAATACCTGAAAAAATTATATGTTAGTAAACATGTAGGTGAGTGTATAATTGAATAAATAAATAATTGAATCAATGAATTTTTAGTGAATTAAATAATCTAATAGAAATGATGGAAAAATATTAATCTAACTTCCAACTAAACAATCAACAAAAGCTTGTTGTCTATCTAAAATAGACGTAAAAATTTTGATCAGAAAATAGCTCCTGGTGCCAGTAAGTAGACTTCTTGGCGTCAAAACTTAGCATACATATTATGTCACTTTTTATTATGATCATTTAAGCTATGTCATGTATGTAATTACGGAGATATCTATGTACGTATGAACACTGAAAATTCAAAAAAATATTCCATTTTATTTAAAGAACAATTGTTGTCTATTTTTATAAATCGAATGAAATTGAAGATAAACGATTATTACTTATTACTTGTTTAATATATTTAGTAATAAATTCTTCTTAAACTCGTACTATTTATTATTAGGAGACATCTACATTGAATAATTTTCATTAGAAAATCCGTAATTTCCTCTTTACATGGAAAGGAAAAACGTGGTTGATGAATCTCATGATTGCAATAAAATGTAATAATTCATCAAGAAAAATTTGCAAATTTTTATTAACACGTTTTTTTGCGATTTAAGTTAAAGGATTAATGAAAAATTAATGTTTTATATTTATATTATATACATGTGTCATTACATCTATACTTATAATCTTATGTCGTGACACTTAGACGGCGTTAATCGATTTATCTGACTAACAACAAACTTATCTTGTGACTCATGTTAAGTATAGATTCCGGTTTGAAAAAGTTGATTACTTCAGGTATTAATCGATTTTGCTGAAATCTCAAGTTAAAAAAAAATATTAATGATGTTATCATTTATCTGAGGTTTTTTATCAATCCAGTAGGAGACATTAACTAGTCTAAATCATAAAATGTATTTTTAAGTCTATTTATTTTTTCTCAAGATTTTTTTACTGCATTAGAATAAACGATTATTAGAAAATAAAAAGTTTGTTTTAATAAAAAAAAAAACGATTAATCGTTTAAAACTCAATAAAATAGAGTTTTATTGTCCAGTTCCTAAAAAAATAAATTATTAATAAAAATTTCAGCTTAAACTCTTCTATAAAATAGGCATCAACGTTCTTTTTTTAGTCTTTTCATGTTATTCGAGGTAATGGAAGACAAATTAATCAATATGCAGAAAGATAGGTCGTATATTTAATAAAAAATACTAATTTATTTGAAAGGGCCCAGGGTTTTTTAATAACATAAACTCATAACTCTGTCAATTTCAAACAAAGGATAATTCTAGAGGAAATGACTGTACAGGCAAGATGAGAAGATCACTTTTTTATTCATAATATCTTATGAATAACAATAGTAATTATCGTTTAATAACATTACTTTAAAAATGTTAATTACTTTACTTACAAATTTTATGCTCAACCAATAATGTATTCTATGTAGTATGATTCAAAACCCAGATAAACCTTATCAGAAATTTTTTTTTTTTTATTAATCTGTTTTAATAAGTAATAATTGATATTTACAAGTGGATAACAGTTGGAAAAATAAATACAAACAATTTAATAAATTTTTATATCAAAATATATTTGTGCATAGACAAGAAGACAACCGTGACAGGTAATCTCATACTCGACACGCGTCGCACTACACACATCTCTGAGTATGCTGCACGCATAAAAATTATATACATTCATACCCGTACATCTTATGCCCGCCAGGTTACACAGTGCGCAAAATAAAAAGAGCAGAAGATCTTTTTTAGGATAGATGAAGAAGAGGAGGAAGTCCTAGTGTAAAGACATGAAAAAAAAAAAAAAAGAATTGAAAGTAAAAAGGAGAATTTTTTTCATTATGTACTTTAAGTGTACTTGATATTATTATAACAATGATGATGATGACAATTCACATTTATTCTGTCATACATAAAAATGATCAACAATCAAACAAATGAACAATGAAGCCCGCTTCACACATATTTACGGTAACTCATGTCAGTGATTTTGGTGGTACGCGTACAGTTATTACTTAACATATTATCAACTATTTAATAAAATAAACTATTGTCGAAACATAACATTTTTCATATTTTCTTAAACTGATGATTCATCCTGGCCCTTGCAAACAAGTATTCATGTTCGCTCTTTGAACAAAAAATATATTAATTTTTACGTACATTTTTTACTATATTTAACTTAAAATTAACTATAATACAAGGCTGTGTACATTTTTATGGATATTTTACTCCAAAATTATATTTTGGATTTTGTGTATCCAGCTCTTTAAAAATTTTTATTAACGCTATGTCATAAGAATTTTTTTTTTTCTTTTCATTGTTTATTGAAAACAAAATAAAGTAACTATGTTTTACTTATAATAATTTTATATTTTTGTTTGCGATATTGTTTTTTATATAAAACAAAAAATTAGCAATATTTATAAAACGATTGTTACTAATAATATCCAATTTCAATGGGGTTATTTTTTTATCCAAAATATATTTTCGTACAAGAGCGATACACTAATTTATTTAACAAATTTAATGATAATTGTACCTAGTCACAACGCTATGCAAACAAAATATACATCTACAGTGAGAAATTTGCGATCTATTTCAATGTAACATATAGTAATTTTTTTTTTATATATATATTTGTTTTTAATAAAATGTAAAATTAATAATTTTATAGTTATGATTTATTATTCTATGATTTTTTTTTTTTATTTAAGATGAGTCATGACAGTACGATTTGATCGGTACTTTTATGTGCGGGTAACTATCCCAGTCTTACATCGTGATAAAAATAATAAAGGTACCAAGGAGTTAAAGTTATAATGTCGATGCCGCCATTTCGAAGACTTGTTTTGAATCTTGAGTAGTAAGAGAGATCAAAAAAAAAAAATGACGGTACTTTAGAATATGTGCTCGAATAGCGCAATTATCTCTATTTATATAAATGTTTCTAAAAAAATTTATCTTATTTTTTTTTATCTACAAAAATTAATTTATAAAAGTGTCCAAATTTAATCCTAGTCAGGTTCATTGAACATTTGGGATAATAAGGCACTTTTTTTTTTATTATTTACCCAAAATAGTTTCATTAGATAATATTATTTCATTAATTAAATGAATCGCAAATCCGACTGTATGTTTATCCTGTATATCTATTATTCAAAAATTGAATAATAAATCGCTAAAATGATCGATCGGAATGATCTATTAAAAATATAACGGCGTACAGTGACGTTTGTGAGCTTTCACAGCCGGATACTTTCCGAAGAGTCTCGAAGGTCACGAAAATTGCACGTGCGCTGAAATGTTCTACTACACATGCTGATGACGATGCTACATAGGTGTGTGTTGCTGAAATGGTTCCAAATGCCTTGCGAGTTCCCGGTGCATATGTTCAGGTACAACGCCAACATTATTGAATAAGGTTCTAAACACAGTAAGCTCCTCAGTCAGAAGCTCAATTCTCTTTTTCAAGATATCGTTGTCTTTTACAAGCAGTTTAACCTTTTCTTCAGTTTCCCGCGAACGAACTTTAGCTTTTTCTCGACTCTTCCTCACAGCAATATTGTTCCTTTCTCTTCGTCGTCGGTATTCATCACTTGCTTTATCTATAGTTTTATTTTGTTTTCTCGCAACAGCAGCAGCAGCAGCGGCAGCAGCAGCCGCTGCTTGGTGTTGATGTGTTATTACTGGTTTCATAGGTCCCCGTGGTGGTTGTTGATGTTGTTGGTGTTGAGATTGTTGTTGCTGTTGAGGATGTTGATGATGAACAGGATGACCTGGTACCGCTGACGGTGTCAGTGTAGTAAAGGTAGGACCACCATTAGTAAAAGGACCATTACCAGGATTATATCCTCCAGGAGGATATTGAGGACAATGTCGTCGATAATCTGTCGGATCCATTGGCTCTTCTTTGATACTAGGTGATTCGGAAGACGAACTATTACTATCGCTGCAGCTGTTACTATTTTGATGATAACTAGCACCGCTGTGAACTGGTTGAGGCATGTAGGCTAAAGTTGTTCTCGGATATCCGGTGTTTCTAGTATGTTTGACGGCACCATTACCGCTACTAAGCATATCCAAAAGTCCATCATTAAAATGAGAATCATCAATTAAATGTTGAAGATCCAAAGATATCTCTGGGTTATTTAAATCTGTTAATTCACCAGCAGCGGCACAGTGTTCGGCATATTGTTGATGAAGACTGGCCTTGCTTGCCGATACTTTGCTTACTGTACTGCTGGTCTGTTGATTGTGATTGACTTGAAGAGATGAGTTGTTATTATTGTTCGGACTGTTGTTGTTATTCCCAGGTAGTCCTTGTGATTTTTTTAAATCTCCAACACCCTGATTTTGAACCTGGTGGGCTCCTGTTTCATACATGACTGGTGATTCCATTGCACTCACTCGCGCATCACAGTTTTAATATTTAATTATCACCAGCCTTGTTTTTGGCTACTATATTATTTTTAATTACAATTAATATTAGATAATCACAATTGTTCGAAAATAGTTCGATTTGTTGAAATGAATATTTCACTTTTTACATTCCTTCACAGAACTCATTTTAATCTTCACAAGATATTTATTCACTGCTAGCTTGACTCGTCCATTTATATTTCTGACACTATTATTTTAATTTTTAATGACAATTGAAAATAAAAATAATCTTTCTTTGCAGCAATAATAGAAGTTAACTACGCCAATAAATGACAAACTAGTTAACACATTTGTATCTTTTTTTATAAGTAAGATTAACCGAAATCAATCGAATGAGTGTCAGCGCGCGACTGACTATCTTAGAAGCATGTCGCAAGCTTTCAATGTAGTCCGCGCCAACTTCGAGTTACATGTTTGATTGGTGCGCATGCGTCCATATCACCGTGTTAATTCGTTTACTGTCCCTTCTCTTCTTCTTTGTCTTCGTCTTTTCTTTACTCACACTTATTGTGCTTAATATCTTCTTTTAATTTGAAAAACAACATTGAACGATAAATTTCTCTAGTATAGTTTTTGTTTTGAGATACGGTTTTAATTGATAAAAGAATGATTATCTCATAAAGTAATTCATGCAGTTTTTTTTTTTTTTTTTAAAGACATAAATTAAATTTAATTATTTATTAATTTTTACTTATGTACACATTATATTTAAATAATTTTGAATACTTTAGTCTCATAAAATACTATTATTTTTTTATATATCTGTATCTAACATTTAAGTTAAACTTTTATCTTTGTTTATACCCATTAATTTTGTGCGATTTTTTTAAAAATAACTATTCTAAATATTTAACAGTATATAACAGTACTATCATAAACATGTCTAATCTAAAATTAAAAGTGATATTAATTTAGAAAAATGGAATATTTACAAAAATGAATATTTACTTTTCTATATCATAATATCAATTTTTTTAATCAAAATTAATTCATTTTTTTTCACGCAACTGTGATTTTTTACCAACTGCTACTGTCAAAAATAAAAAAATTATTTTCCTACTTTATCAGCATAGTTCAGATATATCGACATTTTTTCACTCGTTTTGTTTAAAATAGATACTCATAGATGGCAGCACAATACTATTTCTAGAATTCGGGGGTCTTTTTAAACAATTTTATTTGTTTACATTTAGTAAAATAACGCATTGATTCCATCAATTTTTTCAATAAAATTATGTAATATACAATGATTTTTTGGAATTTAAATTCCTGCATTTCATAATAACTATTTAGTTATCATGTGAATGTTCTTTTACCGACTTCTACATTTAATACCAACTGTCGGTAGTATTTCAATTGCGCAGTTTTCGGCTCAAACGTATTTTTCAATTTCTCTGAATCTTCTATTTATTGGGTTTTTCCGTTAGTATTCTTGAGTTATTTCAATATATTACGGACATAATAATTTATAGAAGCTTTAATTGCTAGCTATTCTGTATGCCAGAGCTTATATATTTGAATACAAATTCCTCTGATCCTATGGCGTCGCACGAGTACGAAAAAGATGCGCAACAGTTGATGCGCAGTTAACATAACACGAATAGCGCGCGTCAGTCGGCAAAATTGGCGATAACTCTTGTTTTCATTGTTTGATATTGCCGAATTTAGCGAGTAAAAAACCGGGAAGGTGTATAGAAATGCATTATTGATTTTTGTGAGTGTTGTTAAAGTCTTATTTACGTTTGAGTGAAGTGAATCATGTCTTATATCTCCATGGACAACTGTAAACAAGGAGGTATGATGGGATACTCCAAAATGCAGTCAAGGTATTTAATACTTTATTTATTTTGGCGTACATATTTATTGAAAATTATAATATATACATCAAAATCCATATTGTTGCGATCAAAAATATATCATTTCGCAATTCGGTTTCTCAAATAGGATAAAATTTCCTCTGTGCTTTTCATTAGCATTTCATGTCGCGGTTGCCTGAAGCAGTTTCCGCTAAGAAGTAGAGTCCTGTTTGTAAACAATTCGAAGATTTCAAGTCAATCACAAATAGAAGTAGTTTCAAAGCTTTTTCAAGGCAGTGTAGGTTAAAATAAAGACAATGACTTCAAGCTTGAATATTTTTTACTTCAATCATTCAAACTTAAGCCTTTTCATCAATTTTATTTATGATGCAATCTATATTACCTCGAATATTGTTTTATGTATAAAATAATGATCTATGACAATACAATAATGACATATTTATTACCAACGTTGATGATGGGATTGTGACTTTTATCAAGTAGCATTTGCTCTGAATATACAATGGTTAGCATGCAATGCAATGGAATGCTATTTGGCAGTGTCCAACGATCAATCTGATGATGAAAACAACTAGAGGAAACTGATAAAAAAAAATAATACACAACATTGACCAAAATGATAAAACTATATTGAATAAATCATGTTGATAAAATTAAGCAAATTGACATATAAATATTTAGGCGATGTTTTACATCGAGCATGCATCATAATACAGAAATATTACTTTGATTTACCTTAGATTTGTTTGATTTCCTAACTCAGGAGGCACAAACTTTATGTTATTATTTGATAAATCTAGAGTTGCTAATCTTTTTAATTTTGACAATGCCTCAGCATTTATTTCTTCAATTTGGTTATCATGAACAACCAATATTTCTAAATGTAAAATATTATAAATACAATCAGGTACTGTGACAAACCTAAAATAGGATTGAACTTGATTATTGTTCATTACAATAACATCCTTACATACGTACTTATTATGTGAAATATTTATTTCACGTAAATGTTCAAGCATTCCAATTGTGTCTGGCAATGATGACAATAAATTTTTACTAAGATCTAAGTATCTTAGACGATTATAGGCCTCTCCGATCCAATTTGGAATTGATGTCAGTCGATTACAAAAGAGTTTCAAATCTTCTGTAAATTTTATTAATGCCAATTTGTCAGGCAATTGTGATAATTTATTTCGGCTCAGATCAACACAGGTTACTTCAGCTAGAATAGCATCTTCAATAACATTTTCAGGTATTAAATCAAGGTTTTTGTTAGTTAGACTTAGAAGTTTGGTATTCTTCATTGTATATCTATAAATATTCAAATATTGACGATAGATAGTAGGAAAATATGATTGGATTAAAACTGTTTAACAATGTATACCTGTCTGGCATTGAGATAGAATTAGAGCATACAGTTGATGATTGATTAAGGTCGATAGATTCACCATCCAACTGTTGTCTTAAGTGTCTCAAAATTCGTGGAGTCCCACATTGAATTATATCTCTTCGTACATTTTTAACTTGATTTCCTTCAATTATAAAGTATTTCAAATTTGGCATCACACAAATGCTATTAGAAATCCTAGAAATCAATCCTTCAATATTATATCATATTAAAATATTTTAGATTAATTGTTAATCACGATTCAATCAATGAACGATTCGATCTCATCAAAAATACCCACTGTGTTAGTTTATTGAATGATGCATCGAGGCGTTCCAAATTTAATAATTTTATCATTTCATCAGGAATAGTCTCTATTTTATTATGACTTAGTAGAAGGGATTTTAGTTGGCCTATTCCTTCTAAACATTCCATATCAATTTCCTAAGGGTAAATTAATGGCCATGTTATGTTCAACGATTATAAACGGATTATATTATTTGTATATCCATATGCTAAAATACTTACAACAATATTGTTGTTTGAAAGCAGTAATTCTCGTAGAGCAGTACAACCTGTCATATTAGGAAACACTGATAAATTATTGTCTTGAAGGTTTAGAGTTTCCAATTTTCTTAATTCACCAAAAGCAGGAATTACTTCCAAGTGATTAGAACTTGCATCCAATGTTTTTAAAACTAAAATAGATTTAACATGAAATAAATTTGTCTATTTATTTATCTTATTAGTGATCTTATGTATTTGTTGGCCGAGTTTATTTATTCATGTGTAAAGAAGACACACCTCTCATGCTCATAATATCCGGTGGTAGCTCTACCAATAGATTATGACTCAGGTCGAGATTACATAATCGTACGAGGTATCCCAACCCTACTGGCAATTCTTTCAAATTATTGTGCGATAAATTCTACAAAAGAATGACTTATTAAATATAAAAAAGAAAAATATATTTATGGATAAACATATTCTTAAAAAACTCACCAGAGATTCCAACATGACAAGATCTCCAATAGCTGGATCTAACTTTTGGAGACTATTATATGAGAGATTCAATTGTCTCAAATTTTCCAATGTGTATAAATTGATATTGACTTCAGTCAATTTATTATGTGAAAGATTCAATATTTTGAGTTTCAATAATGATCTAATCTGATTTGGTAAATTTTCTAATAAATTATCATGAATCTAGAACATATGAATGAGGATATTACTAAAATATTAAGTTAAAGTCTATTAAAATTGTAAATGTAGCAGATTTCTGATAGTTACATCCAACTCAACAAGGTCTAATAAATTTTCAACTTCTGAATCGATGTTAGTTATGCTATTAGAACTAAGGTTCAAAGTTTTTAATGGTTCATATTCCCACCAATGATCTTTGTCATTACTATCAAAGTCAATTTCTCTATATAGCTCTGCTATTTCTCCTTCAGTTAATTCATGTAAAGTCCATACTCTTTTAGGAACTGTATAAAAATAAAAAAAAAACAATATAAATAATGTAAATATTGTTTAAAAAAATAATTAAAAATAAATGCATACCAGTAGCTAATCCTCTACCAGAAAGAGTTAATTCGCCTGTTCTTCGAGCTTCTACAATAATTCTCTCTGATAATTCATTATTGTCATCTTTTTTTGTCCTTGGTTTAAACACAGCTAAATGATTAACACGATCTTTTCTTCTCACTGCACTCATTTTATTCGACTATATCTGATTAACTTAATTGCAGTATCAAGTTTTCATGTATTTTATAACACAATGAGCTGTGTGACTTACTACCCATGATAGTTGTCAACAACCAACTACATTTCCTGTGTTCGTGAACTTGATGTGAACGTAGTAAATAAATAGTGTAGCCTCGGAGGGAGGACATATTGAATTGTCCAGTTGCTGCATCAATCAATAACATTACAAAAACATGAACAGTTTCCTAGTATCAACAGCAGCTGGTATAGTTCTTGTCGGTATGTTTCCTTTGAAGCTAGAGAGTATTATTGATTGTTGGATTAATTGAAATCTTTTTGTTTATTTTTTTTTTCACTTTTTTGATTCGAAGACGTATTTATTTTTAAATATTTTTATCAATAAGTGTTATTAAAAATTTTAAATTATATTGATGTTTTATTGTTATTGCATTATTTTCATGCATTTATTTTTCAAAATTAATCTTTCGAAAAGATGTCAATAATTTATAAATTTTCATCTTATCTGATGCATCTTATAAAAAACGTATTAATATTTACCGAGTTTCAGAGAATATAATTAAATCATGTTTGTTTAATTTTGCATACTTGTCTAGAAAGGAAATTGACACTAGAACGTACTAATGAAGATTGATTTAAAGCGGTTAACTCATATACATGCATGTAGGTTATTTTATATTCGGTTATCTGATTGTTTGCAATATAAGATTTAGAATATATTAAAGATAGTTACTTGATAAAATAATTGACCAAATTTTTTTTCTATTTTAAGAATTTTCCAATAAAACCCAATGATCTATCATTCCTTGATACCTAAAGTATAGAATTTAAAAATCGAAATAAATAAAAGAAGTCATACAATAGAAAAATAAATTAAATGTAATTGAAGGTAAGGATGATGAGGTTACCAACTCGTTAACTTGATAGAATTGGTAAAAAAAAATATTCTTGAAAGCAATTTCAAAACTTCTGGATAATAGATAATTTGTAAGTCAAAAAATGGATGAAAGTTAGAGTTTAATACTCAGTCTGTACAGTTTGTCGAACACAATGGTGAAGGAACAAGATAAGTGTAAAGATTTGGAGAAGGAAAGGTGACTTTGCGTGATACCTCATGCTATTTTCGCGTGTCGAATTCTGATTTGCTTCGTTGAATCAAGTGTATAATCTCCCGTGGTTCTTGTCTATATCGTATTATATAGACACATGAACAAATGGGTGGTGCACTTTTATCCTTATTCTTGTACCTTTATTCTTTCATTATCACTGCTGACGTTGGAATAACTGTTGCAATTTACTTGTCATCTATTAATTGACTTTTTAACATGATGAAATAGCTGATGAATAGAATGATTATGCTTGTTACGTTGATAATGTGCTTTGGATATTTTTTTTTTCTTTTTATTCATAAATATTGAACTGAGTCTATATACCAATTTCCTCTTTTGTGCTACACTTATTCAAAACTAATGTTGTTTAACGAGTAGACTAATTTAGATATTGAAATATGATGGCAAGGTAATTTTTCAAACTATTTAACATGTCCAAATAGGAACGATCGAGACACTGGTGAGCTGAACACCTTGCGCCCACAAAAGACATTTGTAGTAGATTTATGTTGTGATAGTAGTTAAATTAGTTTCATCAACTTTGCCCTCGCTGCTTATAGAGAATCGCGTGGCCGTGATTTGGATTCCTCCAAAATTACTTGGCTATAGGTATAGAGTCAGACGAAGAAAACTGAGGGCGTTTCTCGTCGAACGTGACTCTAATGGTGGCTTTCGTGCATTTTGGTTACCTTTATTTTCTTTATTCACGAAGACGTACAAAAACGAAATGAAAATTGACGTAGTACTTGATTCTCGTTGGGCCAACGAACTTACCTTTTAAAATCCCAAGGCTACGCAAATCAGTTTTCTTCAAATGCATATTTATTACATATTATTTCCACTACATTCACTAGTAAATCTAGGCCTCGTTGCTTTCCACTAGAAATTTATATCGCTGCTCTAGTTTCTAAGAATGCAGATTTGAATATACTTCCTTAGGGATGCGGGTTACCATATCTCGTACCTAAATTCTTTAGTGTTTTTTAGTTTTATGCACTTTGAAAATATATTTCTGGCTTTCCATATGTATATCTCTTTGAAGACTTATACATATAGCTGCAATCTCATGAAGATATATTCTCTAAATTTCCAGAAGTTATGTTTTTTCAACTATTTACATATTTTCCAAATTTTCTGATCAAACTTTTACATGTTTAACATATGTTATAAATATATATTCAATGCTGTCGATGTTGAAATTAAAAAAAAAACTTGGAAATGAAGTACTACAATTAATTAAACTGTAATAATTGTAAATAATTCATGTATTGTGTGCTGTTAATTGTTCAATTCAACTGGATATATTTGTTGAATCAGCAAAATATTTTTCCAATTAAATCGACAGTTATTTTCTGTTTCAATAATCGTTTTTTTTTTGTTTTTAATATCTAACTATTTTTACTTCAAATATTAAAATAATATAATAATTATGTAAAGTTTTACAAACGAGTATTTCAAAATTTTACCCTCAACTTACTTTTTAACTATTTAAATTTTCATGGCATGGAAGTTACATACAATGAGGAGAATATTTTCACTATACAAAAAAAAAATTTTAATTATTTATTTAAATTAATTTAATCATTAAAAAGAATTATTTAAAATATGCACAATAAAATGATTTATTAAATTTAACGAAATTTTGTTTGAAAAACGTATTTTGATATTTGGTTAAAAATTATAGTAAATTTAGAAATACAAGTGATATTAAATTAATTTTTAATTTCTGAATTACCGTGAATTCTAAAAAACAATGATCAATTCGATAAAACATTAAAATAAACTAATGTTCAGATAATTTTATTCAAAATAATTCCGCGAAATAGAAATATATTTTTTCAATAATTTATTTTTTTTAAGAAACCATCAGAACTGAATATTTCATAATGTTACCACGACAATTCCAAAAATAAAAAAAAATCTATTGTAACTATTCAACTTTTGATTTTATTAGTTGGAATGAATATTACTTGTTTATAGTAAATTTTTTTTTCAGTAAAGAATAAAAATAATTTTTTTATGAAAGATAAATTTAACTGTAACACTGAATAAATTATAACAATATTTCTGACTTCAAATTAAATTATTTTTGATAATAAATAAATAATTTTATTTCATGTGAATGGTTTCTGAAACGGATTATAATGAATCTGGAAGCAAGAGAATAATTTCAATTTAGTTTGAATATTTTTTTTACATAAGTTATAAAATATGTAAAAAATTGATTTAACTATAGAGTTCGAAAATGAACATTTAACTAATATTTTATTTACAATAAGTCGAAATAATTTAGTAAACACCACCATCATTCATAAGTGCAATTATAAATCTGAACAGTTAAAAAAAATAACAGCCAATAATTCAACATAAGAGTTCAATAAAATAGAAATGTATATCAAGTATTTTGCAATTACACACAACTATTATATATCTTATAACCAATCGTATTGAATGCGGGCTATTTATCTCATCAATGCGGAATTACTCTCAAATTCTATATACCTTCTATTTTAGGTTTATGATTCCAGCTAATTCAGCCTGTCAGCATCATTATAAATCGTCGCAATGTGTTTAATGTTAATAATTACGAAGTTCTATTTATATATTATTATGAACATTGATGTTTACCTCATCATCGAGGATTGAATAAACCAACAATTAGTCCACATATATAGGATAATCCTTTATGCGTAATTAATTCTTATTGATGAATTATAAACTCCATCATTTTTATTCAATCGATTACAGTTTAATGGATATTTAAAGAAAATTTTAAATCCCCTAACTCACATATTCATTTTTTTTATTAAATATGTATCATCGGTGTGGGAGCAAGATAAATGTCACCCTCATATTAATATACGTGTCGGATATTTTTGTAGTTTAATGATGTAAAACTTGAATTGACTTACAAGATGTAATTCCCAATGTGAAGTAAAGGATGTAACGTACTGGAAACCTTATTCATACACCCTCGGTGATTTTCATAGAGTTCAGACACGTGCTACAGTGGACCCTTAATGACGACACGACGCCATGTGACACTTTTTTCCTTCTATTTTATATTTTTAAGTTTAATTACTATTGGAAACTTTGAAGTTAATACTATCAATAGTCATGTGAATGATAAAAATGTTATCAACTTAATTACCATTTAAAAAATTAAATAGTGATTTCATGTTAGTTGAGAAAAAAGCTATTAATTAAATATTGATTTGCCGTTGATACCGGGGAAAATTGAAGAAAAGTCTCTGAATGAATTGGTTCGTTGTACCTTTCGTTGTATTTTCGATCGAAGACTGAATTGAACTGATTCAAAGCTTGGTGAACCCGTGGGATATCGGAATAAACCAGTTTCTGATATTCGAACAAGCTTGGTGAGTGACGTATACTCGCAGGTGAATACTGTGAAATGAAGAGAGATTGGATACGGCAATATGAATTGAACGATGGAAATAGCATATTCGTAGAATGTATTTACATGTACTATATGCATATTTAAGCCTTTTTGAAATGTATACGTCTACATTATTTAGATAAATAAATGACTACAATATTTAAAAAGTAATGTAGGCAAGTAACTGGAGACACTTTTATATAAAATGAAATAAGATAATCAAAAAGTAAAAAATAATATCTCATATCATATAGTTAAATATTCATTATTCTAATTCATTTTAACGTTCGTTTTTTTTTTAAATATGTTTTGTTTTGGTGACAGGTAATATATTCAAAAGTATATTCATTTTTGAACGTAAATAACTGACAGATTGCTTTTTATTTAGAGTATTTCATATTTACGTAATGAAAAATTTTATAAAATAGAGACGTATTGAATCTTCTTATCAATATAAATGTGTAGGATTATAATAAAATACAATGCAGCATAAACAAGTATTATCCATGTCAATATAATAAAATATACAACATTAATATTATTATTGATAAAATCTTTAAAGTTACCAAAGCAAAGTTTACATGATATTATTAAATATTATTTTATTTATTTATTTATTTTGAGAGAAAAAATAAGGTACATTCTTGAAAATTTTATTATCTTGGTAAAAAGGATTTAACAACATTTTTTTCAGTCTTGTGACATTTCGCTGGAGGGTTGAAATGCGACATTTACGCACCCCATCTTTATTCTGGAACGCATTTTTTTTTTTGTTGAAATGGATGAGGTCTTCTTTTGATGACAATCATATTTCTTGCTTCTTTAATGTTGTCGTTTACTCTAGTATCATTTAGGATGACAGTTGGATTGGTGGGTAATGAAAATAAACAGTCAAAATTGTAAATTTGATGGAATTCCTGGTTGTAAAGTTTACAACCTTTCATATATATGAAGTAGTAGCATTTATTGGCTATGGATATATTCAGAAATAAATTTGGAAAGTTTAGTTCAGCTCTATTTGGATGGTCACGTAAGCATTTCGTAAACTGAAGATGTAAAACTTGGTTTACTTCTCAAGATTGGCAAGTTTGATGGTCTGTTGCTCGACTTTACTTCCGTTCGTGGTAATAAATCAGCAGTGTTTCTAGCGGGGGGGGTTTGTATATACACGTTAATATATAAAGCCAATTTACCTGTAGGCAACATTCCGACAACAATAATCATGAACAATAGACTTTGCTAAATGAAAATGCAAATAGGGTGGGTTTGCTAGTTAGAGCTATGACACTTGGCAATAGAAAGCCCTAGGCATACTATTGTCACCTCTTGAGTTATCTCAAGTCATATGCAAGATACTGACTGACAGATGATTCTACATCAAGCATGAATTAATAGACATTCCTTGCGAATACTAAGGCTGATATATATTTTAGATAACCCCTCATCGAATTGCGGTTTTGGTGTCGGCTGCAGTGATTAGATAATAATATTATTTCTCCAAAGATCAAGAGGTTATGTTCTTTGATAACACGACAATCATGGAATTTAATCATACAGATCCCTGTTAAAAGGTAATTCAGTAAAACATTTTCTATTTTAACTAGTAATTTAATTATTATATTGAAGGACTTCTGAGTCTTAATTTAATCTGGAGGCTTTCCTATTCTAACTTTGAAACTTGCCATAAATTTTCGTCTGAGTCATGCCTTTGAGATGGCAACATTTAATCACTTCACTGGACACAGCACTGTCGCTCGTTAGATCTTTAGTAAGTTTGTGTTTTCAGTGGTTTAGTCAATGCTATACTAGAAAGATCTTGGAGTCCAGTTAATGGACTTGTAGTTGAATTGATTAAAATTCGCCTTCTTCTTTTTGTTTACCTTAGAATGAAGTATCTATCTATTATCTTTTATGTAACATGTGAGTAAAATAGAGTGATAACTAAAGATTCATTATATTTTTTTTTTGGGGTAATGATTTCTCATTTCCACTTGCCTGAATAAATAATTGTTCATGATTAATTTCTTGAAATCTTGCTAAATTATCTAGTACAGTCATCTGAAGTAGCTTAGATTAATTGGTGGAACAGTTTAGTTCCTTGAGTAAAATATCATAAAATTAATCGATAGTGATTTCTCATAAGTAATAAAGTCATTAATAAATTCATAAACACGGAATTTAACTAAATTTATGATAAATTGAGTTTAACAGTAAATATAACTTTTGTGGGTACTCAATTCTACAATCAACAAAAGCTCCAAATTAATTTATATTGTTTACGTTAATTTACATAGTTGAATCATTAAATGAGTTAATTATAACTGTTTTGAAATATACAAACACCAAGAAGAATCATTTTATTTCTAAAAGCAATACGTAATAAAGAAAAAAAAAATATAATGAAAACTTTTTTCCAATAGAACTTCTTTACATAGATGTTTGAATGGCATATTATGAATTTCAGCCATTTCTATGATATGGATGCAATCAATTAGTTGCAATTTGTGCAGTTGCAACCATTGCGATAACGATACAGCAGTAATAAGTATCGTCGTAACAGAAGACGATAATGAAAATGATAGTTCAATAGAAAATTTTTTGTACAAGGAAGATTTTGACGGTGATGGAAGTCGAATAATTTGTGCAAGGGATCGAGATCATGAAGATCGATCTTTTCCAAGCATTTGTCACATGTTGTGTTACAATGCTTGTACGGAGTTTAACACCAAAGAGAACAACGAAAAGAATGGAACGTACGACGTGATAGCATATAGAACGAGTAAGCAATGACGATCGTTTGTCAGTTTCTATTTTCACGTCGTGCATGCAATACTTTCATAAATATCTTCCAATTTATGTTGCCCTATATTTTTTATTTTTTTCGTAGATTACTATAAACTCCATGACGGGCCGTGTCAGCGACATTACTCATAGCGAACTATGTAATTAACAGATGAAAAAAAAGAGGAAATAATTTACAATGGTTTGTGAATTGATTTACTGAAGGCTAATTTGTTTATGAGAATCGAAATCAATTGTTTTCATGATTTAAAATAAATATACATATTTTTTTTGAATTATCCCAATATAAAGGTGAATGAAATTAGTTGGAAATTTAATCAAACTCGAGTTACTTTGTGATGTAGTGGAAAGAAAAAAAGTTTTAAATTGAAATTGGATGAACCACTCTTGACGTATGATTGACGAAAAACTTGTCCAAATATATACATATGTGCCCACGCTATATTTTTTTTAAAAAAAAAAACTATTCATGAAAAAATATATGATGAAAATTCCGAAAAAAAATTCTTTTAATTTTCCAAAATCTCTTTCGACTATAAAGCAATACATTCAGCTCACTTTAGATATAAATATTTCGTTATTATCAAAAATTCCATGGATTGTGTCACTCATGAGGATGGAATTTATTAATAATTTATAAGATTCATCAAATATAAATCAATTCTTCTTTTAATATGAGAATATTTACTATGATGATTTTCGATTGTTGAATATTTCCATAAAGTTAGAGATTTAATATTCATGATTATGCACAAAGCGTTCGTTAATACTTACATACTTCTCATAGCTTTTCCACCAAGTATAAGCACAAGTCGCTCATTAAACTTCAATCTCATTGAGTAAACTTGGTAATGGTAGTGATTGCTGTGGTCGCCAGTTCTCATTTACACTTCTTCGACATACCCGATTTTCACTATGAGAAGGTAATGTGGGAAGTCATAAAATTAAATGAACTAGCAGTTCAGAATCTCATAATGTAATAATTATAACCCAATTCTTAATTAGATAATATATAAAAATACGAGTAAAGTAGTTTTTCTGGTCCATGAATGTGTGCAAGTGCAAATATGCTAGAGGGTAGTTGATGGGTACAGTGGGCTTTTTGTGGTTAAGAAGAAGAAGAAAGAAAAAAGTATTTCACCAGACACTGAGTCAACGCAAATTGAGTTGTACGGTGGCGGAATTTAAACATTCAAATTAACCCGTTTAGCAAGTCAAAGTGTCTAATGTGGCAGTGTGGCTGTTATCTCATGCTCGACTTTGTAATATTCAATCGATACTGTTACTCTCGGTGAAATTTTAACATTTCCAAATGCCATTTTTTCCCTTTTACTCCAATTATTATCTTCAAGTCGAATATTACTCCATCTGCTATAACTATCGGGTATTATTTAGCTAAGTAGAGACACTGAGAATAAAATTTCATTATTAACAAGTAATATTTTTCTCAACTAATAAAATCATAATTTTAAATATTTGTAATAAACATTTGTTTGGAATTGACATAGTAACATAGATTCAGTTCTGATGGTTACTTCAAATAATAAAAAATAATTCAATCAAAAAATACCTTTTGTTGATTACACACTTTTATTCACTGTATATTCAAGTGTTCAAAACTAACCACTCAAAATGTTTACAATGTGAAACACTATAAATAAACTATAGCAATTTTGTATTTTGACTAGAATTTTTTAAACATTAATTCATTCTATTTTTTTTTGGATTGATCATTTTTTTCTAAGATCCATAGTGTCTTAGATAGCTATCACAATTATTCTGACCGTATGAGCAAGTGAAGTATTAATATAGTAGCAATACTATGAATTTTGAAGATTAAATAATTAATCAAAGGGGTACGGTATTGTTCCTACAATTATACATTTTTTTAGTGTCCATAATCTTGAACCAACTTTCAAACTACCTTTTTCAAGTAAAATTTCTTTAAATTTAATACAACATTTTATTGTAAATATTTCAACTCTTTTATTTATAAATTAAAATCTTATATTATAAGAATATTCATTTAGTTATTCACTTCGAGTGATGACCTGATTACATAGTTATTTCTGAATAAATATATTCATCTTTTTTGATTCGACGATTCTTAAAGATTTGTAGTTGGAAAATCGAATCTCTACTTGGTTGGCTTCGTTTTTTTATACTTTATGCGTCTCACGTGTCGTATTTCCTTGTTGTCTCTGTGGTTTAGTTGCCATTTGTTTGGCTTTTTCGACAAGTAATTACTAGCTTACAAAACACCATAAAAACGATTGAACATTTAAAAAATATACGATTATGGAGTTTGCTGTGTAGGCATCATCATTTATATTTTTTAAATATCACTTTCTTGCACTGATCACCAAGTTGTTTGTGTTTATTACACCAAAAGTATCATTAATTTAGTAACACCATTGAAACACGTTGTTTAATAACAAAACAAAACCAACAAGAATTAAACTATAAAAATTTTTACAGTATTGTGTTGAGAATATTTTTAAAAAGGATCGATAGTCTAGTAATTGCTTCTTTATGTAACACAATATCCAATATATTACATTGAAATTGTGGTAATTGAACATGTTTCTCAGTTAATAAATATTTGAGTTAATTTGATCAAGTAATGTTGGTTGGAGAAAATGTTATCCTAGCATGTATATTAATATTTAATGTTGTAGGATAAGATAAAATGTCAGGATGGATCGATAAAAAAAATGACAAACTGATAAATTTTATAAAACTTTCTTTTATTGGTGCAATATCCTGATAATGTCATTTATGAAAAGCTCATTAGAGGATATAAAGAGACTTTTATGCGACACATACGATAAATCTTTCGCGCTCGATCCTCTCTGTCACTGCTTGAGAAGATGAGAGCATCATCGAAAGAAGCAAGAGACTTCCGTGCAAAGGTTGCCGCATACCTTCAACCTCTTGCGTAAGGGATACGGGTCATGTGTAGTCAGCCGTACCCTCTGTAGTTCGTCAAGCGGAAAAAAGAAAGCTAAACCTACCTTCAGGCTGCGTATGACTGGCGATCATGATGTAGGGGTGATTGCTTCAGGTCATCTCGGCATTTGTACCCCCCTTCTTACTCTACTATAGCTTACTACCAGGGGGATGAACAGCAAACGCGTGGTGGGGATGGCGCGCGCTGTCTACCAGAGAAACCCTTGCATTGTACCCGCAAGTGGGGAGTTGCCGAGAGGTTGAGGATATACATCGGATTCTATCAAGTTGGAACTTCAGTCGCGACGCGGACGACACGCGCGATAGTTATTTGACGGGATCTGAATGTGAGTTGCTCTTGTAATAACACAATATTAATCGGCTATGAGCTACGTGATTAGAATGTTATCAAGAGGTGTCTCTAGAACGTGTCATCCACTTTTAACTGGACTGATTTTTGCAACTTTCTTCGTTTGTTCCACTTCACAAGTCATCGGTGAGTTTATTAAGTTTTTTTTCGACTCATCAGATTGGACCACTTTATGTGAATCAATGAAAAAGTTATCACAATTTATTTATTGTCATCATTTTTATACGCATTTGTGGCTTTTACAAAATTTTTTATGCTACAATGAAGAGTTCGAAATAATTTATTATGATAACAAAATAAATCATGCAATCTTTAAATGACCTTATTGGTTTTTAATTAACGTTATTATTTTTTAAATCTGTTTAATGATTAAATTAAAAATTTAATTATGGAAATTTATAAATATTGGATGAATGTTTATTTTATAAATAAATAATTGTTGAAGCATTCTTTTTATGTTAATTATGAGATTGAAATTATTTTAAATTTTATTCGTAGATTTACAAGTATTTTTTAATTAAATATTTTCAGTTCGAAAAAATTCAACGCGTGTTATGATTTCAGTTGACTCTTCTCTGAGGTTATATCATTTATTTTAATAACCACTCTGACAATTTTGATATTTATATATTTTTTTCTTCATCGTTTTTTTTTCCTTTCTTTCTGCCCCTTATATTCCCTTTAGAGTAAATGTTTCGTGATTTAATTTTTTCTTCTCGAGCGAAGAATCTGAATAAAAAAAATCACGTTGTCACGTGACGATTACAGTGTAAGATAAATTCAAAGCGTAGTTCATTAACAGTTTGTTCATGAAATGCAATTGATTATCGATTAATTAATTCTTATTGAATAGACTCTCGATAACTTAAATGTTTATCTTAAATGTTCGTGGACATCACAGTGTTACCTGCACCTATAGAATAAATTATTTTCATAGCAACTTTCAGATAAAGTTTGCGTCAATTTCACTGTCACACCGGTTGTGAACTTAGATAGAATAATCCATTGTATAATTGGATTTCAAAAACTTTCCTGTTTCCACTTGTTTCTATGAAGTATCGACTAACTATCCCATTTAATATGCACGCATATTTAAACTTCCTTAATGAATCATGACGTTATAATGGTAAAAAGCAATGTGTAAATAATTTTATCATAAACACCGTAAAATATAACGCAGGTATAGAATAGCAGAAATTTTTGTGGTTATTTATATTTAGATCAGACAGTTAAAGCAAGAGGGTGTTTAAACATCATTAATTTTTTTTTTATCAACTTCTAGATTCCGTTATCGATACCCGGGTTGGAATGTAGGTATTTTTTTTTTTAATACATGAGAGTTCTGATTTTTAAATATTCAAAATTACCCAATTATTATTTACAAGAGATCAAAAAGTTTTTTAAAATTGGCCCTGTAAAGGGCTTTTAAAGTCAGCCCTGAATTATGCTGTATATTTTCATTTTCAGCCACATCAATACTTACTCAGGATCATATAAAAAATTTTTTTAGGTCCTAGTTGAGTGCTTTTTTAGTTTTATTAATGAATTATTTTGTGTATGCATATATAATATGTTAAAAAAAAAATTTATTTGCATTTATTTAGAGTATTTAGTAAAAAAAAAAAACACATGGAAAACAGTTATGCTAATTAGCATTTAGGAGACAATAAATTTTAATTAATTAAATGTTATCCTTCATCACTGTTTATATTGTTTATGTGTGTTCGATTATGTGTTACAATTTATTTTAAATTAATTACTGCAAAGTACTTGTCAGGGACTCTAATCTTAATATCAATTTTTGTCATGACTGTTTTTAGAAAATGCATGGCTTCAATTACATATTAGTTTTTAAAAAATATAAGAAAAATAATATTGGAGGGTTAAAAAAGAATTGTAACCGAAAGAAAAAATCTTAAGTATTGAAACAGATTTTGAAAGTCGCAAAAATAATCTAAAAAGACTTCAACAAGTACCTATATTCCGACTCGAGTATTTATCAATCTAGATAAATAAGCAGGAAAAAAAACCCCACAATGCTTTGAACTAATTTTAAATAAATTTATTTATCGAATTGGTAAATAATGACTTGAAAGTCAATCAACAGGATTCTGTAGTTCATAAAGGATGTGGCTCATAAAAGAGAAATATAAGTAATATTTGATTGCATTCAAGAGGGTGAGGGGAAGGTTTTCTTAGCAAATAAACTTCTCAATATGATGCTGTACACACAAGATCGTCGATAAGAAATAAACTCGCAAAGTGAAATGAAAGTGGAATTGACAATACTCCAATAAGCTTACAAATAAATAGTCAAAACAAAAAACGACAATCGATTAATCTTGGATGTATTATAACTATCAATCTTATGCTTGATTGTGTCACGCTCGTGATGGAAAAACATTGCAATGTCTTTCAAGTTTTTTTTTTTTTTTTTAAAGAATCGCTTTCACGTTAACGGAAAAGTTTCAGTAAATGGCAATTCCCAATAGAACAATTATTTGCACAACAGCGGGTAACACAATTGGACTGGAGTTGAAAAAGTCTACAGCAGTAGAGGCAAAAAGAAGAACCAATGAAGAAATCTAAAGCTATCAGGTGGACGGTCCATATGAAAAATCTTCGACTTGTGAGGCATTTTGAAATACCTACCATCGATTACCATATATACTTGACGATGATATGTATACTTTAATATGTTTTCGTGCTTCTGAACAGTAAATGATCAACAGCTTTCAATCATTTCTCCAGTATAATTGCATGCTTATTTGCTCTGGAAGTAAGTGGACTCAATATTGAAATCCCTGACTGATGATTGCACGATACCACCGTCCTGAGTAAACGGAAAATAAAGACGTGATATTTCTATATATAAGCAAACGAGATTTTTATCGACATCGATGTCTGTAAAAGAAGAACTGAGTATCAGTGGATGTTGAATAAAGTTGAGTGAACAGTTTTGAGCTATAGAGTGAACGAGAAGATGAGACAGATATCGATAGAGTCGTAGCACTACAGAATCACAGCCAATAATTCAGCAGTCACAAGCTGAGAGGTGTAAGAGAGCTACTTCAATTCCTCAGATATTCATTTAATTTTCGTTGACATCTCGAGGAAATGCTTAGTGCATATTAGGTGGTGAGAAGGACTGCTTGACAGTCAGTCGCATATGGTGTTACCTTGTGGTTGATTGCGTGATGCCTCCTCTTCACCCTCTCAGAATCGATAGCGTTCGTGTCGTTGGTTAGAATCTACACACCAATATTCAAATCTTCCGCGTTTCCTCAACTCTGAGTTCAGAAACTCTATGTTATAATAGAGCTGAATGCCATACCACTGTTGAAACTCTGTAACACGTGTTTATTGAGACAAGCATGTAACTGTCCACATGGTGTGGTTCAATCGACCGTACTATTTTTTATCGATCGATCGAGAACATTTAATCGAGCGTATGGTTGCAGGGTTCAGGTTTCTTTCGAGCTCCAGCTGACAAACTTTTTTCAAGTAATTTATGCTTAGAAAAAGACTTTATGCTCCTTATTAACTCTTTTTTTTTAATAGCAGTATCATTTTATAGCTTTATTAGAATTCTTTATTCATAAATAAATTTTGATGAATTTTTATGATGTACTCAGAGAAATTTTTTTTTGGTGATATTTTCAAGTAAATTTATTTTATTTTTATTCTTTATTTCTTTCTAGCATGAAAGAGCAGAATCAAAATCACTCATAGAGAAATATTATTTAAAATTGGGAAATATTTTATTATTAATTCCAATATTGAAATGAGCTTTCTTCAGATAATATCTTATTGTAAAAAATATTTTTTTAAGAGTTAAAAAAAAAATAGAATTGTCAGTTAATAGTTGAGACAATTTTTTGTTTATACATGATGTTATTTTATAACAAATTTGACGTGAATATTGACCTACAATTCAGAAACTAATTACATTTATACATTAAAACAGATAAAAATTAAAGATAACTGAATATTTCCTTTTTCTTAATTTTATAACCACTTGATTCATCGTTTTTTTTATGTCAAGTGTCTTTATTAAAATCAAACTGACTTATTTATGATGTAAAATTATTTAAAAAAAATAAAAAGATTATTTAGATTACTTGAAGTGTAGCTGATGCAAATGACGTTCTAACAAGTTCAAAGTATTACTGTGTTGTGCAGAAAAATTTCTTATCGTTAATAATTCCACTAATTGCACTAATGTCTTCCGTCATTCTATCGGGGAAATTAATATTTACATTTAATCTCTATAGCCGTCGTTAATATCATAGCAGTTTCCTTTATTTCTTACGTGATTAAGTATAATTACTCTGATTTCGACTGCTTATCCATAAATTCTTTAAGAAAAATTTAACCATTCATAAAATCCATAACGATTAGCTTCTTATCCTCTTTTATTTCTATTCTATCATCTCTTACTCAATATGATGACGATTTATTTTGGTTCTTAATTTTTCTCTAATACCCATATTAATAAATATATTTGTAATTTAAATGTAGATATTATTATCTTCGAATTAGCAGTTATATTACTCGGAATATTGTGTTGCAGAGAAGTTTGGCACACTAGTATTTTACTTGTTTCATTATAGGGATATTACATATTCTATTTTGGACCAAAAGTTTATCCTTTTATTTTTTTTTTCATTCACAAATATTGTAGAAAGATAATGAAGTGAAGGATAAAGGAAATTCTATCTTCAAAAACAACATTTTTTAATCTTCAATAAAATTTCAATTAAAATTTCTTGTAATGGAAAATGTTACTTCTATTACCTTAAGATTATAAAAGAATTAAGGAAGGATTCCTTATTCAATTTTTCTAAATAGATTTTGCATAATCACTTCAATTACTGGAGTACATTTTAATATTTTTGTTACATTATTCAGAGCAAGAGTAAGAATTAAATTTCGGTCATTTTTTTTTAAATTATTATATCGATATCAAGATGACATGATAAATATAAGAATACATTTTTATTAAAATAAGTCGTTGACAAGTTTATAATAATTTCAAATTAAATTACTAAAATTAAATAACTGAATTAGTAATATTGAATATTAATATTCAAAAATACACAGACTATTTTAGTATTAATAGTAAGTGATATATAATATTCATCTATTCAATGTTTTCTGTCTATTGAAGCTTAGAGATAATACATCTCCACTCTATATTGAATTAGAACTTTTGATTGATGAAAAAGTTGCTATTGTGCTTAGGGTCAACATGTCAGTAGTCGAGTACATATATCAATAGATAGACAGGAGCATTAATCCTCACTTGGTACTCTTGGGTCAATTATATCCGCATTGTTTCTAAGACTGTTTGATTCATGATTTATTCATGATAATAGTAACAAATATGTCAACCAATAGGCGAAGTCATTTCCGAAAACAAAACAGGAAAGTTGTGAAATTATTTATATTTATTAAGTTTGTATTATAAATTAATTTTTTAGATGAAAAATAAACTTTTATTTGTCATTGTGAGATATAATAAGTCTAGTAAACTATTTGAATTCATACGTAGTTATCATAATTTTTAGAATTTATCTCCATGAGTTTTGAGAGCTTAGGAAATTCATGGAAACATTGACTCAAAAGTACATACATTTATGTACATTTTGAACAGTGACTTAACGAATTCACCAAATAATGAATTTATATTTAAGTTGAGAATAATATTCTTTTTACACTGAAAAAAAATATTTTACAATACAAAAAAATATTTATTTAATCAATAAAAAAAAATTGGAAATATTCGCAATTAAATTATTTTTTAAAATCGATTATTTAATTAATTTTTTAAAAATTAAATTCCAGAAAAAAAATATAAATATGAAGATAAATCTTTTATTTTTCAAATAAAAAAAAATGTTATTTGTTAATAGTAAATTTCTTTCTCCACGTAGTTATTTTATATTGTTATATCAAGATTTTTATTGTTTTTAGTAATATTTTACAATCAATGACAAATTGATGCTTTAAGTGAATCAGAATATTTCCTTTCTTATAGAAGCTTGAAGAAATAAAACATCTTAAAATTATCCATTCATTGATTTGAATGCTATCTTAGATTCTTTTCAATCAGAGATCTCTAATAAAAATTCGTCAGATCGAGTAGTTTAAATTCTACTGTCTTATTCGTTATTTTCTCCTCAGAAATCACCGCATTCAATGTTATAAAAAACCGTCTACAAAAAGTTGATACATAAAATTGGGTTTGCGTGAAATTTCTCAAAACGAGTATAAAAAATTGGGGGTTAAATTTGACCACAGTCGGCATGTGATGGCTATCCTAATTGGGTTTTCTTGACTGGGACTCTCAGAATATCTCGAGTCACCTGTAGATGTGATTCGTGTGGTGCTTGGGATCGTCCCATCGCGGACGGTTGACCATGATTGGATCAATTTTATGAGCTCCTTTGGGATACTACCCGTACGTCGATTTTTCGAATCTTTTTTATTTTCCCCCATATTCTTTTGTAACATCCGATACCACTCGGATAGTTATTGCACGATGTACATTGACCTCTCACCCTTCCATGTTGTTTCCTTTCATTCTGTTACGACGTCTAACGGCAAGGTCGTTTGCAGACCCGATCGTTCGATTCGAATTTAAAGTAACATGCAACATCTATCCGGTTTAGTTTTTGCACATTTTTTCAATTTTTGTTTTTTTATAGAGGACGAATGAATTGCTGGTAATAAATGTACAATAGAAAAATATCCATTTATGAATATTATTCTGTTGAGTAGTTTTGTAATCTGATGTTATTCGTCAAGCTTATTGCAACAACAATAATGCATTTTAATAGTTTATTTATTTACATATTCGTTGGTTTACCGAAAATTCATTTTAAAAGGGTTTCAAGGATTAACGTCTGTTAATAGAAATGAATAATATTTATTTAATGGATTTTTATTCCATCGAATGTGATTGATTTATTTTTATCGAAATATTCAATTCACAACAATTAGAGTTAAATTTTGGCCATATTAATTTTTTGTGCGGCTATATTTAAAACAAATAAATCAAAAAGTTTCTTAAACGTCATGTTTCGGAATATTGTTGCAATGAGAGTAATGATCAATTCATCATAATTAAAAGTAGCGAAAAGTATTAATTTTTGTACACGTGATCGCATTTATAAATATATGAATTAGATCAAGTGTATTAAAGAGTCGTGATATCATTAAATATTTGAATAATAATTCCCAATAGTCGAATATTGCAGATTAGTGACAGCATTATCGTTTCCGTTATTAAACCAATTAACGCTGCTTACGCATATTAAGCCATTATCATGAGTGTCGTATTTATTATTTTTTTCTATCAAATTATAAATGATATATTAATATGCTGTCAAAAACTGTTTTCTAATAGCAAAAAAGCCCTAACTAAGAAGTTATGAACCCATTAGGAGTTTTATAATAAATAAATCTTGTTTTATTATAAAAAAAAATTTTTTTTACAGTTAATAATCTGGCGTTCGCAACGCCACCTAATGTTTAATAGTTAAGATATGATTTTTAACTGTTATATAACATTTTTAAACAATTAAGAAGCCTTTTTTAGCATTACAAATCTCTCGAGTAACCTGACGTAAGAATTTTCGTTAGAATTACGCACGTCTGTTTACTTTCTACGTCAGATTGCTATTCATTGTCTGACGTGAAATTTCCTGACGACAATCCGATGTCTATCTGTTTGAGAAAAACGGCAAATACATACGTAAATGACAAACATAGGTCGAAATATCTGAATCTGCCGTCAGTCTTACGTTGATTTGGTTACTAGGACTTTTCTATCAGTGTATTGTGCGTTATATTTTCAGTATACTTTCGAGTCTAAATGTCGCGAGTGATTTGCACGGAAATATAATAAGTTAGTTCAAAAGTTTGAAAAATAAACTGTGGCATTCGGTAAATCTTCAATTTAATCCTTTAACTTTTTGAAGTCATATGTGAGTTAGGATAAAAACTTTTTTTAGAAATATTGTTCTGTCAGTTGCAGTTGGAGTAAATTTATATTTGCATAATACAACTGACGGATCTTATATTATACATTTTGAATAACTACGCTCGACCATTTTTATTTTTTTATAACAAAAAATAGGGTAAAGTCGTCAAAAGCCACGATAAACTGTTATATCTCTTATGGTATTTATCTCTTGATTAAATTATGAAACCAAAATAAGATAGAGTTTATTCGGATTTATAAGATACTATTTCTCTGTGAATAAAACATGCAGTGACTTCACGCGAATAATTATAATTATAATGGATAATCTATTTATTGTCTTTGAAATATTAAGCAGCATATTTATCTTTCCTTACAGCACAAAAATTAGTTTGCACCCTTGCAGTAATTAGTCATCGCTTAACAGCTTATTTTTTTTTTTTTCTGCTCTTAATGACATTAAACAACTTTTTCATTTTCGCTTAGTGAAAAAAGTTATTGTTTCAATTTAGTTATAAAAAAGTGAAATATTAATCTCTTGTGATGAAAGAGATAAATAACGACAAAGAATAGCTGCACAATAAATTATTATAAAAAATATTTAAAATCAACTGATCAAATATTGACAGAGTAGTTATTAAAAAGAAACTTCGTATATAAACGCGCAAAATATTTGACAAAAATTCGCGATATAATAAAACATGTTGGACGACATCCGTTGTTAAATAAATACACGTTGTGATAGTCAACATAATGAAATGCAATAAAAAAGAAAATAATAGATAACGATTGCATAGGTGTATATGTTCCGTGGTATTTCCGTACGTTTTCTGACTAACATAATTTTACTCGGTCGGAGTAAGGAAAGGGATACAAGCGGGTACAAATCTCATTTATTTTGTGAATAATATACAAATGCATGGAAAGCTAGGGAAAATTTCCGTAGGGTGTTTATGTTATGTACAACTCTGTTTTCTGTGTCACAACGTTGGCGACAATGCACTGTTTGTCAAACTAATTTTTTCGATGTTTTATATTTTAATTTGGCCACAAAACGATGCCATGTACTCGACCTAAATTAGCCTTTAATGAATATTCTAACGTAATTGATAAAAGTGGACAATGTTATGCCAATATTTTTGAAAGCACAGTGTACCATAATATTGCAATAATTATGTAATAATTTTACCATGGAGTTGTTTGCTTTTTCTATGTATATTTTATTTATTTTTTATATGGGTGAATACACTCAGAAAAATTTTTACTATTAATAATGAATTTTTTTTTTATTTAAAAATAAAAATTTTTAATTATTATCAGTCATAATAAAATATTTTTTTTGAAATTGACATGGTAACATTTTTATAGATTTAATTATGATTGTTATTTGAAGTTATTTAAAAAAAAATTCATCGAAAAAATAAATTATTATTGTGATCGCTTATTCTGGATAGAATTATTTGAGTATTAGTTTATTCCAATATTTTATTGACTTGATTATTTTAAGATCCATGGTGTTTCATAAAATTTACAATTTTTTTTTATTGATTAAATTAACTTTTTTTTTGTAAAGCGAAATTTTTTTTTTCCCAATGCAGAATAGATACACAAACAAAAATTAAGAAAAATAATTTTTTTTTAACCACAAATATTTTTGGATGTAAAATACCATATGCTACAACTAAATGACATTATTGATATCACTTTGAAATGATTTTTTTTTACCACGGGACATGTTGATTGAATGACAAACCGAAATATGCAGTCATACGAAAAGTAGATACCTCTCGACCGCGTTAAAACAGATTACAGAATCATTAAATAATCAAGCTTCAATTTCCTGAGAGCATTTGGAAAGAGCTCGTTACACAGGCATACACTTTCAACAACACTAACTTTCGTATTTATTTTTGCATTTGTTTTAGATACAAATTTTTTACATGAATACTCAATGTGCGAACACAATTTGCTTTTATATGTTTAAAATTGGACAGTAGGTAAAATTGTCAAAAGAGTTGAAATATTGTCACGTTCAACAAAAAAGTGTGTTATTATTCTCAACTACACGGTCAAAAATACAAGTTGTGGTCATATGTAAATATCGAGTATATCACAAGTATTTTTGTTAAGCAAATAACCTTCAGACTATTCTCCAGTTGAAAGCTCAGATCAGACATTTTATTTTCGTTGACTTTATGGTCTGAACAATAAAAATAATATGGCCACCGAGAATCCATAAATTCCTAAGATGAACCCTCATTCTTGAGAGTATTTTCCATTCGTTGAATCCAATTTGTTGTGTGTCAATGTTGAGTGCTTTGGTGTATGCGGTTCATCCTTTCGTTTAGTGTGCACAGGATGAGAATTGTGGAAATGTCTACATAATTCTGGACGCGTTGACACGTTGGATGTGTCGACATGTTTTTCTGTTATTTCGTTACTTCGTCAACACGCTTTTTCTCATAATGTGATGTTTTCCGAGATACTTATTCATTATGTTCTTCATATCATTACTTTATTCTTCTTTTGCGTTAATGAAACTGTTGAAAAAAAAAATTTATTCACATCCAATGAATGATTTTTTCATATATCTATAGATAAAATATTGTGATGGGCCAAAATAAATATTGAATTGGCGCTGATGAATTCTGTCATTGAATGTTGATTGAAATAATCATTCTATAAATATTATCCAACTGATTTTGGCCATGTTAATTTATTGAATTTATTCAAAAACAAAATGTTTGGTTGTTTATGTTATTATTTTTTCCAAAATGATCGATATCCCATTATAAATAATTGTACAATTTGAATGTCAATAATAATTCAGGTCATTTAATTATAAAATATTGAATATTTCCTCTAAATTATTTTATTAAATAAATAATTCAAAAATTTATTTATCATAAAAAAAGTTTAAATGATCCTTTAAAGTATAAAATATGTCTAACGTTTTCCTTAAATAGACCATAATACTAAGGAAAATTTTGATAACCAAAAGTGCAGAAAATTTATTATAGTACATAGCTTTTTAAAAATATGTAAATGAGAAGTGAATGCATAAGCATTGTGTCGACAGTTGGTAGCTTAAAACTCATTACCATTAGAGCTTAAGAGGACGCATTATACATTTTAGAAGCATCAAATTATTTCAATAATTCTGTCGAGTTTGCTACAGAATTTCTGGGAATTATGAACACTGACGAGTCTGTTAAATACATAAACATCTATGTATTGAAGATGTATACATATGTACAAAAAAAAAAAAAATAAATATATTTAACGGTTGATAAATAGAAAGAATTATTTTCCAGGTTAATTACTCAGTTTCTAACTCACTTCTCTGTGAAATGAAATTCTTTCAACTAGGGCCCTCTTCTGAGCTATTGTTTATTTTGTTGTTCTCTTGGCAAAGGAAGAATTTCCTGGCAATAATACTTGAAAATACCAAACGATAAACGTTGGATTGTCTTTATTCATCAAAATTTACTGTTTCACTGATACACAAAGCACAAATAGTTGGAGAAATAATTTGAAAAAAATTCAATTTTATCTGTTTTAAATTTTTAATTATAAAAAATATAACAGATTTTTCAATAATACATCAAAGGATTAATCACGCGAAATATTTTTGAAAAGTAAAATATTCGTTTCCAACATGTAGCTTCTTTTGTGATTGACATATTCAGTAAAATCTTGATTTATTTTTGAGAATTTTGAAATATATATTAGCTGAAAAGTAAGCACTGGTGATTGATTGAATGGACACATTCGTACCAAATCTTTGAGCTGATTTAAAACTGGACTTTTTACTTGCTTTCAGTTTTATCTCGTTTGGGTTTTCTCGTTCCTCATTTTCCTGTTATATTCATCGTTTCGTAAGCACTGGAACTTGTAATTTCCATAAATTTGTAAACGTCGTCTAGAGTTGGGTGTTCAGGAAAAAGACAGAGAAAAGCTGAGATAAGTGAAGGAATAGTGGGTACTCTGAACAAATCTCATTTTACGAAGGTTCTACCTGCTGCAGGCTAGTGACTGTCACTGTTCGAGGTATAGTACTATACAGAAAGACAACTCGTTGTCGGAAGTTCATTAAAGGAGTTGTGCTCTCTTACTTTTTGTTCATTTTGCCTCAATACACAATTTAGCTAAGTCTTTTCTAATTCAGACCTTTTTATAGACAGTAAAGATTCTTATGAAGATAAGACGTTATCATTTGCCTTCACTATTTCCTTATCATGACTCACGTAAACTATTCTCTAGTTTCAAGAAACGATATCCGTAAATATAAACCGAAATGTTTCGTTTTATAACCGTTTTATTATTTTTTCTTATGCTAGCAATGAACGCAAAGTGTGACTTTGGTTAGAATGTATATAGCGGAGCAGTTTCAAGCTTTCGGGCTTGCTTGCCGCCGGCCTATTGTATAAGAGATGCTGCGCGTAATAGTGTTCATATTTGTGAAAGGGGTTTGTTCCACTTACTTAACCGTCACGGTAGTTTGGTAGTTCAGGGTAACTCTCAAGAGGCTTCCAAACTTCTCAAATTTTGGCAGAGTAAACCAATGAGAGTCAATAAAAAAAAAGCGAAAGGAAATATATAGAATAGGATGAAAACCTAAAGGTAATCAGAATCAAAAGTTACTCCGATTATAATAAATTTGTTCTATTTTCTCAGCTACCAGTTATTCATTATTTTATATTATTATTTATGATTAAATAAAAAATATGCACTGAGGTATAAAATATAGTTTGGTTAGTAAAGTCCTTGATTAAAATATCAATACATCATAAAATAACAGTACACGAAAAGATATCAAATGATAAATAATTTATTAAAAACGATAGGACAGATTTTATAATTAAAGAGAGACGTCTGATGTATTCTAGTCTTGTAGATGGATAAAATATTCGATTAGGCTGAAATAAAAGAAACGTCTAAAATCTTTAATTAATTAAATGAAATGAAACATTTAAAATCAAGCAAACAAGCTAAATAATTATTTAGTCTAGTTTTCAATATTGTTGCTTCCCAACACTGCCTGTTTGAAAATAAAATAAATTTTTAGAAGAGAAAAAAAAATAGAATTTACATTAAATAGTCACGCAGATGTATTAAAATTTTATTTTTCAAAAAGCTTCTTTAGGTTTTAATTTATGTATATTTCCTGGAGAAAAATAGCACAAAAACTTTTCAAATTTTTTTATCCTTTTCAGATAATATTTGAACCAAAAATGGTGATTCTGTTTAGGTAACTTGTTTCGAAAGCTGAAATCTTGAATTTTTTTTTCTTGACATGTTCTAAAATTTTCTACTGATTTTATTTATGTTCTGCAAGTTGTCGTCTCAACTTCGTGTCTCTATTATTCAAAAGTAAGTTTCTATAAGATGAAAAAAATAATATAAACTGAAATATTGAGCTTTTGAACAGGATAAAGAAAATTAAGTTTGATAGTTATTGAATTTTCATTAAAACTTCTTTTTTTTTTTATATATATAAAAATTGTGATATTTCATTGTCAATCTGAGTTTTTAAATCTTATTCATTTCTCTTGTTGATTAGTATTTATTAAAACTTTGTCACCAAATTTATTTCTAACTTTTAATTAATTGATCATATTTATGATTTTCTTACTTATAAATTTATTCATATTATTTCGAAATAATTCAAGTCATTTCTTGCCACATTTCAATAAACTTAAAAGTTTATAATTATATTCATAGTTTAATTTAATGTATCTAAAGTTTTGATGGTTAAAAAAAAAACTAACGACAAATAGAAATGAAGTTTGGAGTGAAAATTTAAGTTATCGATAACAGAATTTCAATCCAGTTGAAAATTTACATAAATAATAAATAATTAAACAAAGGCAACTTATAGATAGCTAGCTATAACTTAGTTTTCTTTTTATATAAATTCTTGTAAGCGATAAAAAAAAGCTTATGAAAATCCAAACGTTAAGGTTAACGGACAAGCAAATATTTTTGAACAGATATTATTGGAGACCGTTCGTCTTTTGTAGATGACGTTGCACAGACGGTGACCAAACTGGGCTTCAGATTGAAAGTAGTGAGTAAGGAGAGTGAGTGTCGGTGTAGTCAGCCACGACGGTGCACTTTAATGCACCTGTCGCAATTCCTCCATTCCAATAGTGAGCTTTCTGACCTGACTTGTGTTTCAGTCTCAAACACTCGTGACCTTTTCCTTAAAGTCAAACGTACGTCAGTCGATCGATTTCATTTCATAAAATTTCAATCGATTTAGTTGAATGGATTCCTAATATGTAGTTTCAAGGTTTAATGAAACATATATTTGTAAGGTACATTAATAATTCCATAAGTCCATGAAGAATTTTAAATTTATAAAAATTATTAAATTAATTAAATGATGTGATGTAATTAGTTTTATAGAACTTTCGACAGCTTCCGTGCTTTTTAAATAAAATAATAATTATCATAACTAATGCATCCATGGTTATTAATAACACAACAAAAAAGGCATCACGAAAGTGCTTTCTGTTTTCAATTATCTACTACAGTATAAAAATTTTCAACCATCATCTATGAATTAATCTCTCATTAATTATTTCACTGCTAATTTGGAATTTAATTCTTCCATACTTTAATGCATTCATAATCATTAATTTTTAAACGAGTTACCAACTGCAGGTATATTATGTTGTTGCATGTATTGGAATGTAGTTGAACATTTTTTCTTTTGAATTTACGAGGTACTTTAAGAATGACTAATTTCCAAGGATTTAGCTGGGAAAGGTCACACATACATCCTCACAAGACATAACTTTTCTAATGTCTAGAAATGAAAGACATCCAGGCATACAAACACGTAGACAGCAACTGGAGCAACTCGTAAAAATAACGATTACGCGTTACTGCAAAGTCATTAAAGGCTCGAAAGCCGTATAAGAGTAGCATGATTCGCGAGACCGACGCGCTGAGTGTATTAACAGGGTCAGCAAGTCCGGGAAACCTTGCTGATGAAAAGCGAAAGAGAACACGCAAAGTTAGCCAGCTGGACTATTGCCCGTGGGAAACGTGACATGTCCCTAGTGGAATTCAAAATCTAGACGGAACAAATGCGCAGAGGAGGTTGAGAATACGATGCGATAAGGCAGCTTTATGGGAGCCGGCAATTCTCTCCTATATCGTAGCTTAAAAAACAGAGTAAAGGTGTAGGAAAGAAAATAGAGAAAGTACTAGAGTACTAGATATAAGCAAGAAGATTTCAAGTTGCAGTTGGTATGAAAGCCAACTGCAGCTGCGTCCAACAGGCTTTCGTTTTGGCCCAGTTGAAATCCAACAATTCTTTGCCCTCTTCACCCCTCTCTTCACCTGCTGCAGTTCACTGACTAAGGTAAAAAGCTTTTCGAATTTGTATCTTGCGCGTCCGTACCTGTATGAGAGAAACATCCACATGTAGTCTGATAAGCTCTCGGACGAGTTCCTGAAGAATCTCAACGAGTTGTAATTTTTTTGTTTACCTTTTTTTTTTTATTTTCAGAGTGAATTGTCCAAATGTGGAATGTTCGCTTTTAGTAGATTTTTGACTGCTTTTTAAATTTATTCAAAAAAATAACATAAAGATTAATTAAGAAAATAATTTTTTTTTCTCAAAAAAGTAAAATAAAGCTCAAAGTATATTCGTCAAAATAATTTTGATTGTGACTGTTCTCGTTGTTGAAAAATGAAGTTGAATTTTTTACTGTAATAATATAGATAATAGTGAAAAAAAAAGTTTTAATTTATCAAGACTCATTTTAAGTAATAATCAGTAAAAAAAATCGCTTTTTATGAATTTCGAAGAATCAGAGTTAAAAATATACCAAGTAGCCAAAGTGGTGACACTTTTTAGTAGACTACTTACTTAATAAAATTCCAATAGCTAAATGTAAGTTTGGGCATTCGTAAAATTTTAAATCACAAAGCACATCAAAGTAAAGAATAGATCTTGGATTGCGTGACACTGTTGGCATGCTTTTAAATAAATAACTTTAGTTCATTCGTTTTAATCCAAAGGTTTTTGGCTTAGTAAACTATAAATCAGCATACGAAAAGCGATATCGCACCTGTGAGGAGAAGTAGCGAAAGGTTTTGTATTGCCCAGGTCAAGACTTGGCAAAGATGGAAGAGTTATTCCAGTGTAATGCATTCCAGTTGTTTGGTGTCGTGGCAAACGAATATAGCTCTGGCGTGCTTCTAAGGTGGTACGTCGAGGTTCGTCCCTATAAACAAGCCGGTAAGCCGCCCAACAGAGCCTAGGACCGTCCCGTTATAATAGATTATACTTGAGGAAGGGAGTAAGGGGTTGAAAGGAAGGTGACTTAGGTCCGTGTTGGCGTCGACTAAAGAGTAAAGGTGTAGGTGACTATGTTAGCGTTGCGGTGTGCCACGCGGAGTCGTTGCAGATAACATCTCATTGTCACAGTTAGGTGAATAAATCAACCGGCCAGCCACTTTAGCTTGTCGTGCTCTAGTCTGAGTGGGTGAAAGGTACGAAATGGTTCGCTGGTTAGCACATCCATGTATCGTCGCCGCAGGTGCATCTCGATGAGAAGGCCTACCTTGTAAATGAGGGAATAATAATTGTGCCGTCAGGTGGGTCTCTTGCTAATTCACACCAATTACGAAATTCCTTGGGGTGAAATTAGTGCTTATAAACCTAGTCTGTTCAAGACACGCCTCTTTCGAGTGCCAGCAAGATTGTATAATTAATATAAATATGGATGGGTTACGTAACTTGGGTGCTGATGCATTGATCTTGTGATTAGCTGGGGATTGAGTCAAAACTTTTACCAAGGAAAACTATTTTGAGATTCAAAGTCTTGGAAAGTTTCGTGGTTTTCTTTCTTATCCTCTAAATTGTGACACGGAATTTCAAAACATTCAGCAGGAAACTTGAATATACTATTTTATAATCAACAGTTGAATTAATTTGTGTTTGAGTTGTAGAATTTTGAAATAAGTTAATTATTTTCACAGTTTGTGTGATAGCTTTATTCTCTCGTTTATAAAAATCAACTACTCAAATATTTGACTATTAAATTTACTCTCTTGTATTATTTATTATGTGTATTCATTAACTAATAGGATTTTTCATAATAAAAATACTAGATTCTCATGTCAATTTTCTTTGATAGATTTCTTGACGAAGAATCATTTGAAAAATAAGTTATCAAAGAAGTTTGTTAGAAGTAATTTTTCCTGAAAAGAGTATCAATGACTATGGTAAATGTATATTAATTAAATTAAATTTTTAAAATGAAAACTTTCAATTAGGTGATATGAAGTAGAAGATCAAGTCAAAGGACAGTAGTAAAAAGTTTTAAAAGTTTCAGTAGCTCGCGGCAATATTTCCACTACTCACTTTTTGCTTTTCCATCTTTGCCACTATTACGGTAGTCTTTTACAGTGCAAAAGTATATATGCACAGTTGTATAGGGTAGTATAACTGTATGGAGAACGGATATTACAAGTCAGGAGACTTGGTGTATCTTTATGAGCAAGAGGAATACAGTATTTCCAGTTGCCATCCGTCATAGAGATGAGAAATGAAAACATGAAACTCTTGCCCTCCTTCTCAAGTCATACAGACTTGAAAACTTGAGAAGCAAGTGAGGAACGATATAAGACGACGATGCTTCTTGTATTCATGCGTCATTGCCAAGTTCGGCTGCTTCCACTCCACTTCATCGAACATGTGCTAGAATCCTGGTGAATAGCACTGTGAATTCCTAGCCATTACGCCGATCTCTACATTTATTCGCAACGTTGCTCGTGGCATCTAGTGACATCATCCAACACAATTTCATGTGCCCCAACTATTCTCATTTTATTCCCTCGTTACCACACGTCCTTCACCTTCATTTTCCACCGACGAAAAAAATTTTAACGCAAAACAAATTTTCTGTGGGAAATACCAAGTTGTTAAACATGAATTTCAGTCATTCACACGAGGAAAAGTTTTAAAAAAAGATTATGAAAGGATCATATATTTATATCGTACATACATTTTTATTCTTATTTTTTATCTGAAGATAAATATTTCTGTTTTTCATCCACAATTCGTTGAAATAATTCTGCTGTAAATGAAAAATCATGTACTAATTGTTTATGTATGTATGATTTAAAAATTTTATGATTGGAATTGAGTTTATTATTATTTGAATAATTTAGTGAATAAATATTATGAATTATTTATAATATGTAAAATAATTTTATGAATGAAAAAAAAATACAAAAAATGTGCTAACCCATTAGTCTGTTAAATTCTATTCAGAGATATTAATTTTTAATTTAATAAGCTTTTGTTAGACTGATCGATATTTGCTTATTCAAAAGTACGTTACTCTTCTAATAGAATATTTTGTTTATTAATGAATGCTTTCAATTATTACTAAAAATCTTTTATTTTGGAAATAAAAAAGATAGAGTGTTCAATTCCATTTGCACTTATTTGAATAAGACAATTAATCTTGAATAATCAATTCAACGTTTTTATTAGCAAGATTGTAATTAATCGATTTTTTTGATTGAAGCGTTGTTTTCATGGAGCTAAAATAGTATTTCAATATTTTTTATTACTTTATTGAAATACTGTACTTGATAATGATTGCTAATTTTTCGTTTTATTTAATACACATATATCAATATTTATGATTTTCTTCAGTATTTTATTCATATTAGAAAACAACTTTAACTCTAGTAAAAATTTTGTTGAGCCACTCAATGTCTCGACAAAATCTGAGAAAACTCAAGTGTTTACTAATAAAACACCAAAGTTGTTTACAATGTTGAATGCCATAAACAAACTATAGCATTTTGGTAAACGCCAAGAAACGTTTAAAATTTATCTACAAAAGTGCTATAGTTTGTTTATGGTCTTAAAATTGTCTCGATTTCTGTCGGTAAGAAAGGAATGTTTCTAATCATTAACCTCCAAAATATTTTTAGAGGTTAGTAACTGAATGTCTTTTCTTTGGCGCGATTTTATGGAATTTCTACAAGGGAGATAAAAATTTTAAAGATAAAATAAATTTTTATTAATAATGGTCTTAAGTTTTTTAAATTTACTTTTCAATGTTTTTTTTATAGAATACATGTCACATTCATTAAGTAAAAACAGTAGTAATTACTTTCTGAAAGTCTAGTAAGAGAATAGTATGGATTTCCATGATCCGCATGTCTCGTTAGTTAGTTGAAGTGTTGGGCTTAGAATTGAGACCAGTGACTTTAGTCTTAGCTGGAAGCTTCGTCCTTTAATTATTCAATTAAATAAAAGAGATGAACTGTGGTAGTCTAGCGGCTACGTCTGTCACGTTAATCACAAGCCGTTTCAAGTCTAGTCGAGCTTATTTGTACAATTTCGTGACGCGTGCCTCGCGTGGTAGATATTTCGTTTTGACTCACTCCCTAGCACATATTCTACTCGACGGTGAGATATCGCACCGGATTTAGGTATCAGCGTTCAGGACTCCCGTTACGAGGTTAAGTGTCAAGCTTCCAGTTCTTTTGATTTACGGGAAAGTCAGTAAACTCCTCGGATATTTGAATAAAAAACATTAAAAAATGAATTAACTAATTTAAACTTCTTGGTAGTCATGAAATTTATTAATGTCTATTGCAATTTTTTTATAGATTACTTATTTTAGTGTTCAGGATTACTTACGAATTAAAGTGATTGACCTTTTTTCTCGATGAGTTTGATGTAAATTCAAAAATCCAAATCGTAAATTATTCCAAATTGATATTTTTTTTATCAAGCTTATAATAGATTGCAATAGCTTGGGATAAATTTGGTTAAAGTCTCGTCCCAAGTAGATTAATCAATCATTATACTTGATTGATTTATTATATATTCAGTCATTCTGATGTTTCAAATTGAAGCACATGTTGGGAAAACTGAGTAGCAAGTGTATTTTCTTCCATACGTCAAATTCTCCAAAATCGATCCAAGTTCAAAGTGATAAAGTGTTTTAATTTTCATATGCTGACAGGGTGGTGCTCACTAATATATTGTTCGTAGCACAATTGATATGTCGTGATATACAAGTGAATTCCCTGAGAATGTTGATATTTGAATCATATATATATCTAGATGCCGTATGCGCAAACATTGATCTTTTCCACTTTACTACATTCGAACACACGAATTACTTGGTGACGCGTGAGGGTATTAGTACAGAACTAAAGAGGAAATCCCCACAACTCGCGTGCCCACGACTTCATTTCCACCCGCCACGGTTGAGATGAACTTTCAACGTCAGCTTGCATAGTCTGCAAAACTAGAATGTAACATATGCTCTTCCCGTTTATTCTATGTTTCGCATGGATGACCTGGTAGTGTCAATTTTACATTTATCAACTTGAAAACATTTTTCACTTTCATGTCGTGAAGACGAGATAAAAAAAAAGTACTCAACTTCAGCGTGAAATTAATTAAAATATAACTTTTCAGCTGTTAAAAATTAGCCTGAAAAGCTTTGGAGACAAGTGAAATCGGAAGATATAATAATTCCTGTATGTTAAAATTTTTTATCTTCATTAAAAATTTATTTTCAGTACTTTTTGTAGATTTTTTTCATTCATATAATCATTGCGTAAGTAGTTATTACAGTTGAAATTTTATCAATTATATGAAGTAAAATAAAAGAGGAAATCACGACATGCACGCAATTTTTTGGAAATTTTTTTTGTGTCAGTACAATTTATTGTGCAGCTTGAAAGAGTAGAAACTTTAAATTTCTTCTTTAAAAACTTTATTGAGCCTTCGAAACGTTTTCAACTTCCTGAATTTTTGTTAAAGAGTAAAAGAAGTTATTGTAATTAAATCGGAAATCGAAAATTACGTTTTTATCAAATTTCTACTTGTTAATATTTTTAAAGATTAATTTTTTTTTGTTATCAAATCAAAATATTTGTTTAAATTTTCATTTAATTATCATTCAATTTTTTAGAAATAAATAAATACAACCATGTAATAAAATTTCAGCTGACAACATCTCGCAAATAGGTTGGCCAATTTTATTCATTAGACAACCAATCGATATTTCTTAGAGTAACTTAACATAAAGTCAATAACATAACTCGAGGGAATATCCCATGTTGGCGACGACGCTGTATGATCGTATTTTGGTGACTTTCAATTTAGCTGAACATACCTTAATTTATGAACCATTGAATTAAATGAAAAAAAAGTTGAACTTTAGCATGAGAGTATTTTTCCAAACTACCGCAAAAAAAATGTTCTCTTTTCAACTATGCAGCACTCGAACAAAGCTTCTGAGTATTCACATCAAAGACAATAATATTCATATAAGTACTGAAACATTTTGTTTAAATATTAAATAGCTGAACCAAAGAAATTTTTCCTTGAGTCTGTTAAAAAATAATGTTTTTGCAAAACTCGATTATAGTTAAATTTAATGAAATTTAAAAATTTATCATCATCATGAGGTCATCTACCTATGAACTATAAAATGTATATTAGTTTTTTTAAATCTCTAGAGAATTTTTTTTAAAAAGAATTCCAACAATTTCAATTTTTAAACAAACTGGAATAAAAATTTTTCTCTTGGATCTGATTTCTTTGATCGAACATGACGCACATTTATTCTCCTTTTCATTGCAATGATCTTTTTGATGGTACTATGTCAAAGATAGAATAGTAGAGAATGCAATGATTCAATTCATTGTCTGAATAAAAATCGTTCCAGTTAAAATCGCTCAGTAGCAAAAAAGTCATTTTCCACTTGCCTTTCGCCTTCGACAATTCCCAAACAATTCGTTGTCCGGGACAACGAGTTGTCGGAAACGAGGATTCAATCACAGATTGGCCCGTTAGTCTAGAGGATAAAAGTTATCTACCCTCGGCAGTATAAAGGGTGCTGCGAGCGTGCGAACGACAGGGTAGCACGAGCGCGCACGCAATCGCGCCGGGGCGACCTCGCGCCTCGTGGTACAAATGACTCTTTCCTATTCCTCAATTCTCTTCTCCTCTTTCTCTTTGATCCCCTCTACCGTATGCTTTAGTAATATCCCCTTTGCGATTGCAATTTGATATCATCCAATCCCGATTGATTCGACTCATGCCTTTTTTTATACTCTGTGAAGTCCTTGAAAAAAAAGGAAAAGCTTTTTCTAGCTTACTTGATGGTCCTCTGAGAATCGAGTCAATTAGTAAGTTAAAATCACTGTTGGTTTAATTACTCATTTCATGTAAAACTCTAGCTTTAAAAATATAAAAATGTTATATGTAAAAAAAAAAAAAAAAAATTTACCGATTTAATTAGTTCCGAGTGTCGCTGAGTAAACGTGAAAATTTGTTTCGGAAGTTTGCGGGCGCTTGTATGTACTTCTCTGCTGAAAGCTTCATTACATGTTGCTATAGTACATATTCTCAATGATTCACTCGTCAGATACGCCAGGTTTACTAACTCCGGATACAGGGGTTAATTTCGAAACTCCTGTTCTACCTTTCATGTAAGGTGAACCATCGATTCTTCCGCATATTCTAGATGCTAAAATAATCGTTTATTAAAAACCGCTGTATTATATTTAGTATCAATAGAAAGTTATTTGGGGTATTTTTTTTTTTTCTTTCAATTTTAATGAATTGATTTTTTATTCAGAAGAAGATTTAATGTATTGATAATATTGTATGAATGGAAAAATTTATTATTAACAGAATGACTGTTACTTAGAACTACATTGAATATTCCATTTTATTAAATATGAATATGAGGAATACTAAATTCAAGAAGTGTCTATTGAAATATTTCCGTCAAAATACTAGTGATAAAATATTACGTAAATAAGTAGACCATCGATAAAATATCACGTAAGAAAATATTTTATTACGTGGATAAAAATCCAAACTGATTTATGGATACTTGTTTTATTGCAAACTATCGCTTTCAAATATCCCACAAAAAAAATTTCATTTGTTTTTTTTTTTTTTTTCATTTTTTTTGAAAAGTAATTTAAAGTTTATCGAACAGCTTCTGTTTGTTTTTTATATTTTGATACTTTTAACACATACATTTATTAATTGATCAAATATTGGAATTTTCAAAATAGTTAATAAACAAAATTACTAAAATAAAAGAAATTCCTTCAAATATTCATCGAAAAATAATTCTATTATTAATATTATTATTCATGCTTTGAATGAACACACATTAACATTTCTACAAAAATCTCTATACATGCGAAAATATTTCATCTATAAAATATTTGAGTATTTCATTTAGTGACCTGAAAAAAATTTAATAAATTTTATTACTTAATAATTATTTTCGAGTATAAAATTTAACAGAGCAAGTAATTCATCAAGACTGAATACTTATTGTCAAAATAATAATAAAATTTATACACTGCACTGTGTGAGTTATGTGAATGTTTCATGTAAATAAGAGAACACTATTTAATGATGCAAAAAATATCAACAGGAATATGAAGACTAGTGGACAAACAAGTCGGATCAAAAGTTTATTCGCCATCGGCAATGTTGAACTCACTTTTCAGTTGTTAGATATGATGCAGCGGACGGGAAGACTAATTAGTTTACAAATATTAACAACTTTTGCGATGCAAGCCTGGAGGATTTGAGGCGACAGAAAATCGCGAACTTTGCCGTCGGCAAACAAGCGAAGCTCAGTCGGAGGTCGTGTGAAGTCGTACAGGTTATTCAATAGGCTTTGCATACATCTATATACGTACATATACCTTCAGACTTACTATGCGACCACATCTGACTACGACTTTATTCTCTTAGTGAGTTCCCCTCTGTACATACACCCTCAATTCCCTATCTGAGTATTTAAATTTCTCCACTTTAATTGATTTTACCATTATTCCTCGAGAATGTATCTCTATTAGCTTGTTGATTTATTGAGTTGTAAAACTTTGTGTTAAAATGTGACAATTCACTTTTAAGGAAGAAAAAAAACACACACCTATTGTCTGCAATTACTTGTTATTGCTATAGCATTAATCTATAGTTTGACCAACAATTGTTTCCTTTTTTTTTTCAACCCAATACCGTGTGAGTTTATGGACATACTTTATACAATTCCGGGAATATGATTGAGAACGCGCTTCGGTCACGATAGGTATTTTATGTTGTATATTTGTAAGCAAGTAGGACACGTAAAACATAATGTCAAATCTATCACAGGTCAACTAATTCTAGACAATTAGAGAAATTTCATAAAATTGGTTTTTCAGGATTTTTTTTTACCTGAACGTGATTTTATTCGTTTACTCGATGATGATTAAATAATTTTTCGACGTTTGAAATTTAACATAGCAATGTTCATTTCATTGAAAACCTTCTATTTGATATTACACAGAAGCTAGCAGTAGAATTCTGAATAGCAGTTCCAATACTGTGGTATTACATTGATTTTTTTATTCCCACTGAATGAATGACGTTGTATATGAGTCTGTCAATCTAAACAAAAATTTCGCTAAAATATTTTGCATTTTATTTGAAAATTTTCACCAATTCAATTTCGTTGAGATAAAAGAAATGGTTTATAGATGACTGGTGGTATAAAGTGATTATGTTGTTTTATATCTAATCGGTTTCTACGAATTGTATGCATTAGTAATATCAATGAGTAGCTATTCTGAATAATTTACACTAACTATCGTCACGTTAAATTATTTGTGTATCGTTTACAGAACAAGAAGTAAACTCAACTGACACAGTGGGGTCCTTGCAAATTTACATTTTCCGCGAGAAACTTTCAGGGACTAATGAGTTTTGACAATTAATTTAAAATAATCAATAATATATTCTACTCTATAGAAATAAATGCAGTTAAGGGTGAATAGTGTTTATTAAATTCTTGAAATACGAATTATTATTATTATTATTATTCTATTATATAAAACTTTGCTTCATTAAATACCAGATGAAATTAACTAAAAAAGTTTCAGTTTCCAGAATATAATAAAGCACTTCACGATAAACGATTTACTCCAATCAAGTTTTTTACTGGTTTAATATGGGCAATAAAAGTAAAATTTTCTGAGAAAACCATTTTTTTTTCTTCACAAAAAAAAATTAATATTCAATCGAAACAAAGGCAAATCTTTATTCTTTCAACTTAAGTTAGTGAAAATCACCGTAAATAAGTTAATATTCACTCATTTATAGCTCTAGGTATGTGATTAAATAAATCAGTGAGGAAGTTACAACTAAAAGTTAGCTAATGTTCTCTAATTTAAGTTCAGAGATTCTTTCACTTGAACATCTTGTGAGCGGAGGTTAACTGAATGTGTTCATCAAGAATGTTAGTGTAGATAAATGGTGTGAAAATATTCATTACCATTCAGAATAATAAGTTTCATTGATTTTTATCTGTAAATATTAATTGCTCTGATTGATTTTTGTTTAATTTCATCAGTATATCTGCCAAAACTTTCATGTGCACTTTTATAATAATTTTTTTTGTTAAATATGCTTGAAATCGAACACATTTTCACTTGTGTCTGAGTTCATACTCCATTTTAAATTATTGATTAGTCAATTAATCATTAGATAAAACAATTTATTATATCCCCTGACAACTTGATAAAAACAAATAAAGGTTTTGGCAAGCATACCGACGATTTGCTAGTGTCGAATCCCGGACTCACTGAGCTCAGGGGCACAAAAATGGACAAAAGAAGTGTGTATTACAATTTAACTCTTTCTTTTCTTACAATAATTAATGACGATTAATTACTAGTTGAATTATCTGATAATTGAAATTTTAACATATTTAATTTCCACTGTTCAGAACTAGGAATAAATTGTTACATAATCATTAAAAATATTTTTAATTTTATATTCCCAGTGAATAGAAACATGTGGGAAGAGTTGTGTCGCATAATGATTTAATTTAATCACAATAATCATAATAATAATGAGAAGCTTTCATCTACGACGTTCCATCTCTTATCTAAGAGGGCGTGGGTTCCTTAGTGCTCTACATGATAAGCTGGTTCTGAGTGTCAGAACAACTATTGAATAGTTAATTGAGTTAGTGTTGGATGGTTATGGTAATTATATTAGAGCTTCAAGAATAGAGAACAAAAGTCATATGAGCTTAGAAAAATATTTATGCCATTCATAACAAACATTGAAAGTAACTTTGTTAAAATATAATCATTACCTTATTTACATCCACTGCAAACCTGGTAATTGAAACACTCAAATGTTTTCTGATGTTATGTTTCTAAAATAAAATAAAATGAATTATCAAATATCAAAGTGAATAACTGATAATTATAATATACTTAAACATTTATAGATACATTGATTACAGTGATTGATAATTATTATGGATCATATAATTTATTACGACGTTGATTAAAACATTCCACATAACCAAAGTATTGATAACAATTAATTGCATGTAATCAATGGATATATTTCATTACTAATAGAATATAATCAAAATGTTTTATTAATTTATAAGTAATTAAATAAAAGTATAGAAATATGTATATAATATCAAAGATAATTCATGATTTTAATTCCTAATAAGCTTTTTGTTCAGTTAACCGTTACATCATTTAATGATGCATAAAAAAAAACTGTAAAATTGATTAAAACGTTTCACGTTATTAAAGTACTGCTGTGATTAAATGGCCGCGTGAACACAGACTATTGGTGTGGTTAACTTGGCAATTTCATCGTTTCCAATATTTGCTGTCTCATATTGCCACCAATTCGCCAACAATTGATGAATTTATGTTTAATCAGATCTCATTATTTTCATTAATTTTGTTCAGTAGATAAGAAATTTTTTGTTATTATTCAATTCAATTACCACAAAGTCCATTCGGAATAAAATTCAACATTTTAAATGATTTTTTAAAATTAATATTGATGAATTTGGTACATTTTGAATAATTTTTATTTGGTGGCATGTGGCTGGTATTCAATCAATCTCGTCAATGAATTTCATGCGGTAACCGTGTTATCTAGGAATGGAAAACATATATTTTATGCGGTTCTGGTGGTTTACTTGATAGCAGAAACAACTATTGACTTCATCTACTTGCGCCAGTTTTTTTTTTATTATTTTACCCAGTTTCATTTTAATAAAGTCATAACCGCATCTAAATAATTGTCACGAGAATTCTATTTCTTCACAGCTTGTGTCAATACTGTCAATCTTTATAAGAAAATCCGCTTTGAAATAATTGTTTATCTATTGCATAACAATGACAAACAATGTTTTAATAATTTCATTAAGTTTTATGAATTGTCTTTTCATATAAATCAATAAATTTAATAATGAATCAATGGTTTTATAAATAAATACATTAATTATGTTTAAAAATTTATTATCAGAATATCATCAATTGATGGCTGTTGTAAATGATTGAAATACTCTACTTAAAATTTTACCATGCATTACTATGCATTTTACATGTGTATTAATCAGAAGGCTTAAAATGAAAATTCCACTTATTCATCAATCCATACAATGTTTTGTTCAATACCAAGGTATTCAATATCATATATTACCAAAGCCTATTTCCCAAAGTATAAAATATATTAAATCTACTCACAGAGATTATACACTGCATTGAGAAAAAAATTCACTGTTTATCTTGAATGGAATTATCCGAGTATTAGTTCATTCAAATGTTTCATTGAATTGATCTTGTTTTTTTTTAAGATCCATGATGTCTTAAAAAGTGTTGAGGATAGCGTTAACTTGGAATAAATATAAGGCAGGTGATTAGAATGATTTGGAGATTTTATAAATATATTTACAACGTGATCTTTACAGCAAGACTGTTCTAGTTAAATTAAAAACGCTATTTAGATATTTTTATAAGTATAAGTAATTTAGGCTGCCCATTAAAGTGTGTGTGAATGTGTGTGTGTTATATTGTATTTCTAAAAAAAGAAAGAATTAATCTATTATGTCACTTGTATTTAAACTTATCTTAATCTTGATGAACCCAATATTGAAATACATTTTGTTAAATTTAATAAAATATTTCATTGCAAATATTTCCAATTTTTTCTATTGATTAAATTAGCAATTTTTTGTCTAGCAAAAATTTTTCCTCAGCATGAATGGATGCAGAGCGAAAAAAAAGCTTTGTACAGAGATTTTCGAGTTTAATTATTGTAATTGATTATTTGAATAATTCGAAGTAGTGATTATTCAAGAAGCTCAATATTTCAAAAACCTTTGTTGGTATTTCTGTAAAACTAATAGCAAATGACAAATCAAATTTTGCTACGCTAGCTTTTTAAAATGTTCAGCCAGCTTAATAGAGCTATTATTCTTCTTGTCTTTTCTTCTTTAGCATAATATCTAATTATATAGTCTTTAGAATTATTTGCATAATTGTCGCATTGTTATCATATCAGTAGGATATAATGGTGCTAGCATCAGGATTTGTTTAAGTATTGATTAAAACTTACCACAGTACTTAGTTAAAAACAAAACCATTTTTCAATCTCTCCAGTAGTGTTTCACACCTCGAAACGCCAGAGACACAATAAATTTATGCTTTGTCGCAATATATAAAGGCAATGTCGTGTAATTTTATCTACTTGCTTTCTTTGTAGCCGAAACAATTCTTGAAGAGTTTAATAGGAACATTATGCATTGTACACATATTGCTTTGTATTATCATTTAGACACTTGTTTCAAAATATGTTACTATTTTGTATAAAAGAATGCCATTTCTTTACCTAAAGTGTTAAAGTTCAACATCTTTTCTTCTTAAAGATTATAACCAAATAATAATCTCCAATAAAAAGTGTTGGAGATGTAAACTTGGTATAATCTGTGAGAAAGTATTGTTGTTCATTATGTTATTATGTGATACACAGAGAAATAAAAAAATAAATTCATGTAAGCATCAGATTTCTGCACTAACGATTTCGTTTATTTACAAAGTTGATGTAGAACTTTGTGATAAAATAGCAAGCAAGCTAAATAATAAATCTTCACGTGAAATTAATGAAATTTTACGGGTAGTAAGTGAGAGTTGATAACGCAGAGGCACAGAAATGAATTGTAGCTGGTATCATGTCAATCGGGTTTGTTCTCTATTTTCTGCTTCTTCTTTCTCACTTTCATCATTTTCACTTGCTCTTTATTCATCACCCACTCTACTCTTTTGTTGAGAGGTTTAAAATGTGCCCTCCTGTAGAGAGCGTGAATACAACTTGAGTTGATACAGTTTTGTGAAATTACGAGTAGTTTTCATTTATATATTTACTGTATCACTCGAAATTAAAACAATAAATGAGGTAAAGTGAGAATAATTTACTTGAGGAAAAGCTCTAAATTAATTCTATCTTGAGATTTATATTTTTTTTTGTTACTTGATGTTTTTGTAATAGGAATTTTGATGTTTCATGAAAACAAAAAAAAATGGAGAATTTTTTTTTCGAAGAATACTCTATCTTTTCTAAACGTGATAGAGAAGCGAATAGTCGATTAGTGAGCTTGATTTTGTGGTAGAGGCATCAGGGATAAGGTTATACATATATTCAATTTCCGGGTAAGAGATCATTTTCTACCCTCGATATCGATTGTATGTCGTGCACTATAAAAGATGATAAAGTGCCAACAATGCTATAGTTGCCTTTGGCGAAAATTTCATGTTTGATATACTAAAGACCAACGAGTTTTATTTTTCAAGATATTTTCGATATTTACCAAACTGTACACTGTTTCTAAGTTCACTTTAGATAATGAACTCACAAAAATTCAATACATAAAATCACCTGTCAAGTAGCATCAATCAAAATCAAACTAATGTTAAATAAAATGGAAGAAATAAATTTATAAAATTTTTTCTTTATAATAAATAGCTTTCAAGTAGTCAACAAGTAAAGCATTTAATTAGAATCATTCAGTCAATAGTTGATCTATTGACGATTCGCACTACTTTAACAATAGTAGAGTGTTAATTATAAACCGAAAGCTTTGTAAGGATAGTTTAAATATTTACCAAACATTTATTACAGCAGTAAGTAAATATCTCTATTTGATTTTGGCTTTGTAAAAAATGAAATTGGTACGAGAATGGATTTTTTCTCATGTATTTACTGTAAATTATTCATTTAGTGCCTGTTAATGAACTTTCGAATTCCGAACAGTAAGCTTAACACATGAGACAGTTGCTCATTGATTCAATTGTTTGCTGAAGCCGTGATCCCAGTGGAATGGGATAATTATTGCCTGTTAGGCTGCTAAGCTATCTGCATATGTAATCAATATCGATAGAGTCGATGGCGAAACTCGAACTGTTCAAGATCAATAGATACAAGGGTCATGGTTTAACATATCTATATATAGTCCGAGTTTAATAACTCTAATTGGAATATTAAAATTGCTAAAAAGCACAAATTTTACTTCTCAGTTCTTGATTTAATAATCTGCGGAAACTTCTCAAATCAACTTTTTTAATGAACTGAAGTTTGATAAAATTTTGTAGAAAGAATTCTTATGATCATGTTAGATAAAATGTTATTTTACTTTATAGATAAACGGCCCTTTCGAAAAGGCTAAGATATAACGATCGAGTATGACAGGCTAGAGATGCAGGCGATATGAAAAATGGGTTTGCTATTGTATATGTGTATAGCCCAGACCATGTTTCAATGCTTTCGCTAGTAATTTCTGGAAAATTCAAAAGTTCGACGTAAAGTGAAAGAAAAGGTAATATTGCCTGTCTGAAATTTATTGGTGAAGGGCGTGGAAAACGTTTTAAAAAATGTCAAGTGAATTATAATTCAAACCATCAAAAGATTGCTAAATCTCATCTTAAAAGCATTGAGAATTGCTTGCTGTTTCGAAAATCGTGTTCTCTGCTCGATGAATTTTCATTGGTGCAGAAGTAAATTTGATATAGCGATCGATTGTGGGGCTTTGAATTAGCGGCAAATTCAAATTAAATTATTTTCGTTGATAAAGAAAAACATGCTGTTCAATACTTATGTGGTTGTGTCAACATTTCAACGGTGTTATTTAATTACTCGATGGTACGGTTGTTGAATATTGCGTTCGTGATGGTTAATTCATATTAAGTTGAGTAGCATAATATACTAAGTGTATTAATGACTGCTCATGAAAACTTTGCTTTATCATCATATTTTTTTTCATGCATTCAATTAGTTTTTCAATGAAGCTTCTTTCTTGAATATCAATAAAAAAAATTTGAAATTTTTGCAATAAATTATTTAATAGAATTTAACGAGATTTTGAAAAGTAATTACAACGAGTAATGGTCGTTGTTTAAAAAAATAAGGCATGAAATAATATTCAAACAATTGAATACAAGATAAGGGTAGGATTTGATTTTTCAATCTGAGAGATAATTTACGTCTATGACCAGCTGTTAAGAGCGATTGGCTTGCATGACAGTAGGCATCCAAAGTCGGAAGCTTGTTATGTGCAGCACGCAAACATACGACTCAAAATTATCTTCGTAATTAACTACGCTTCTTAACATAACGCATGGCGTGCCAACTAGTTAGGCGAAGCTGATATATACATATGTATTTGCACTGAATGTGTGCAGTCATGTGTCTGCAGGCGAAACAAACGTGTGAGTATTTGCCAGGCATGAGTTGGTAAGAGAGACGATATGTAATCCGAAACTGGCACCACCTGCCAGCCGTCTGCAATTGCAAGCAACACATTCATTCCCTGTACCTGAGTTTCTTAGATACTGTCACGTTTGGATAACTTATTGTTAGTTTTAGGTTCCTCAATAAATACACCCCAAAATTATTACGTAAAAATCATTACCTGACAGCTTGGTCTTATAATAGAATAGCATTCGAGTTGTTGTAAAGAGAAAATTGATTTTAATTATTCATTATTCATACTTCATGAATTGAAAATAACTAATTTGAAATGATTGATTGAATGAAATATAATCTTTGATAATTTTAGACATTATTAAAAATTTATGTCATGATTATTCTTACAGTATCTTTTATATTATAATAACAACTAATGATGTAAAGTGCTGCTTCAGCAACAGAAAAAAAAATCTTCGTTCCACAAGAAACTTCATTGCAGGAAAAAAATAATATCAACTTCTTTGAATTGCTTATTATTCGAGAGAAAAAAATGTAGATATTTGTAGCTAGAGAGGCAGAGGATATTAAAATTAAAAAATATTTTTACAATTAATTAAATAGAATATTTTTATTATCAAAAAATTTTTTTATTATTAAAAGAACAAAAATTGACACTTATCACCGATACTGATCATTAATTGTTTTGAACGTAAATAAGGAAGTTGTCACGTGATCTGTCGTGACTTTGAAGCACAATAGAAACATGCACTTCGAGTGCAAACTGCATAGAAATAGTTCGAGTTAATTCCAGAAATACTGTGGAACGAGTATTTAAACATTATCTTTCCTCGAGGTATATTTAAAAAGAAAAATCGTTTAGTTGGAGAGTTAGAATTATTTTCACAAGAATTAATATCAAACTTTTTTTTTTAATAAAAATGAATGTTTTTATTTAGTATCAATTAGCAGAGATGTTTTGATTAATATATTTTGCTGTTGTTATTGAAATCAAAATCTTCGCAATTACATTTTTAAACATATGTAATAAATGTCATTAATGAAAATTGAATTGAATATAAAATACTTTTCAATGTAATCAATGGTCCTCATGAAATAATTTCTTTTTGTATTAATAAAAACTTTGTATATTATTGGCAAAATTCACATGAATATTAATGCATATCAATTTCGGTTTCCTGTATACTAGCTCCAAGAAAAATTTCATGTTAATGACAAAATGTCAATTTTAAAGTTAACTTTTCGACGTAAATCCATATATTGTTAAAATAAATTGGTTACTTAACTAGTAATAGGTTAAAATTTAACACAACCTATATACACGATCATTTGTTCAAATTTCAAATGACTACTACATTCATACATCGAACACAATGTTTCTGTTGAATTTCTTTCGCTTCCATAATCATTCAAAACAAGATCAATTACGAAGCTAATTGCTTATGGAGTTTAAGTTTAATTAACTTTGTCTCATTGGAGTTGTGATTTTAAAATAATTGATTGTAATCAATGTAATGTCATTTTAATGACATAAAAATTTTTAATACCTGCCATGAAATATTTCTTTGGAATTGACATAATAAAGTTATAAAAATAATTTATTTTTATTTAATTATAAAAATATATTATTGAAAGAACACATTTTTAATGATTAAATTAACATTTTCTGTCCAGCAAAAATTTTTTTTAAGCATGAATGGATGCAGGACTAATGAAATAATGGTAAATAAAATAGTAATAAACAAATAAAAAAATTTATAATTATATAATTGATTATATAAATATATTTAATTATATTTCTGTATATTTGATTTTACAAGATTTGGCCAGGAAATTAAATTTTAATATATCTTTGAAATACAATATATTTTAAAAAATATATCTCTTGCCACATGGGTTGTTTTTATAAGCTTGAGATCAGTCAAATAAATACTTAAATTATTAGTTGTTACATAACTCGAGCGTATAATCATATAATCAGCTTATACCTACTACTTAGCAACTTTTAACTAATAATCAAAAAACAATGATTGTAAAATTCACGGAAAAAGTTTATTTTTATTTCAATTGAATCATCACGAACTCGAACAAAAAGTGAATTTCTTTGATTCAGTAAATATTAGTGAGGATAAAAAGCTTCTTGGAACAATAAGTATTATTAAAATATATTTCAGGTACATATGTTAGAGACAGAGGGTACGGACGGTTTCTTAGAAAGAACTACCTTAGTCTATAACAGGTAGTGGTTATATGCAGTTAGGCAGTACTACATGTACTGTGATAATACGTTTGAATGGTCGGCAGAGTTAATAATTTATCATTGGTGGTCGCCGAGCAGTCTGCCGCCGAGTATATATTTGTAGGATCGGTATGTGGTTTGGTTTCTTATTACGAGCTTCAATCACTTTGACGTATTGTTCGCTGTAGCAGTCAATGCACATTATCTTCTAGACAATGAATTTTTTAAAACTCGTTTAATTATTTCATTTACTGATATATACGTTTCTGATATTGTGTTAGCAGTAGCTAATTCCTGGTATTACATCTAATACTTCAGTCCAAGTCCTCAATAATTAAGGACATTTAAAAATAATAAGATTACTATTTGAAAAAAAAAGATGAAACAATTTTAAGATTGAAATTAGTGTCTTTTATTTGTCACAGATGTAAGAAGTCCATAATTATTAATGCTGACGTATAAAAACTGTTTTTTCATAATTTTTTATTTTCAAATACTAATCAATAAAGTAATGTGCAATGTGGTAAATGTAATAAAATAAATAGTTGATGTGATTCTCATAGACAAGTTTAATGCTATTTAGTTTAAATTATTGAAAAATACATCAATTGATTGAATATTTTAAGTGTCACTATTTTTGTCATAAATTTGTTATCTTTCAATCTATCATTATTTCTATTTATTAGTACAACAATACGTGACAATAAAAAAAAAGAGCCACTATTCTCTATAATTTCATGAGTTTTTATCGATTAAAAAAAATAACATGGAAAAAATGTATATTAAAAATGGATGTTTATCATTTATTTGAGTTTAAACTTCATATTTGTCGACGTAATATGAAATAAAAATAATTTCTAGTAAATGTGAAACAATTTAAAAACTGTCCATTTTGCATCTGAACGAATGACCATATGCATTTTGGTTTGTTCACTAGTATTGTAACGATATATAAATACAGCTTCTACCTTTCTCTTAACAATCTCGACCGTGATAACCATCTGTTTCATCAATTAAATTTCGCTGGACTGTCGTTTTCGTGCAACCGTAAAATTCACGAGGTTCGCAAATTTAAATTCTATTTTCTCTGCAAAATATTTTTTATCCTTTTAAAATTTTATTTCTCTCATTTTTTATTCTTCTTAAAACTCGTTAACTTGCTCATCGAAACCGTCATTGGGGGTTGCGGTTTATAGAATTTTAAAGTTGAGGGATATCCCTCTTATCAAACCCAATATATCTCACCCTTAAAATCTCGGATTGTTCAATATTTTTTCTTTTATCCAGTGAAAAAGACTGTAAAGTTGGCAAAGTATAGAAAAAGTACTCGGTTTAAGTATTACATAAAAAAAAAATTGACTAAGAAGAATTTAACAATTCTTCAATAACTATCAGATCATTTTCATTTTTTTATTTTTCATCTAAGTATAAAATCGAATTTCTGATCCAATTTATGAGCATCGTTCACTGAAAGTAACACTTTATTTCATGTTAATATTTTTGTTTTTGCCAATGGAAATTTATTGAGTGCCGGTAAATCATTAATTCGATATCAATAAATCCCACTTAATCGTCATAAACTCTTTTATCAGTTAAAATGTAATTCATGAATGCGCAAAATACTTATTTGACACAGACTAAAGTTCAAACATGCGACTCTAATGTAAGCTATGTTGATGTTAAACGCGAATAGTATGTCTATTCGTGCGGATAAGTACTCGAGATAGACGCGCTTGCGTTGCCATAGTCACCCCCATTTCGTCCTTCCCTTTCACTAGCTCACCCCCCCCCTCTATTCCATTCTCGTACTCACTAATTAGTAGCTCATTCAACCGCACTTTGTGTGCTGAGTATTACCCACGCGACCTTACCGAATTTTCCTTATATTAAAAATATAAGGGTGTAATAAAATAATAAAATACTCTCTTTTCCTAACAGTCTCATTTTTGCCTGTCTCACTTGCCATAACGTATGAGAGAAAATAGTAAAAGGAAGCTGGCTGTTAGCATTTACGAGCTACGCCTCAATTAATTGATCCCTGAGGAGCATCAAAGTGTGCGGTGGGGCTTCTCTCCTGTTTTATTCTTAAAAAGCGTGGGTATATCAGGTCGGATCACGTTGCTAGAGTGGGTGTGACAATTGCCTAAGGATAAATGTGTCACGTAGATGGGTGAAGTGCCAGATTGGTCAGCGATTTTTTCAGACTGGACTCAATGGACGACACCCTCGACTTAACCTTCAAGAGATATCTCTTGGCAAGTCTCGAGTGCATTTTTATTAGTGTCACCACCCAATGCTGTAGGCATACATCTCTTTTATGTCACTGTGGTCACCATGAGGTTGTGAAAGTTCCGAGATAAAAAACCGATAAGATTTATTGCTGAAACACCTTAACAACGGCATTAGATACGTCAGAGAAAAGTCGCGATATAGAAAAAAAATAGAATATTTAGATCACAATAAAATTATGTACATAGTTTTTGCGATAATAAATACGCGTGTTTATTGTCTCGATGGGATAGAAGGCATTTGTAACAACATGAAATTTATTTAGACGTTAAAAAAAATTTTAACATGCAACTTTAGTGTTATACAAAACAATTCACGATATTTTTTTATAATTAGTTGATGAATCAATGATACAATGCTTTTAAAATAAATATGCTTCCGATGAAAATGTTATTAAATTATTTAATTAGAGAATGATATAAAATATAAAACAAACGAGATGGTGTCTCTTTAAATACCCCTCTCATTTATCCAAATATTTCAAATTATATAGACTCCGTATCGAAGCGGAACAAATAAGCCAAATATTCACCCCCTGAATGAATCTCCCAAATATACGGGGAAATTGATGAAGGGACTCGGTATAAGTTAAATAGGCGAATAACGAGGGGGTTAGCATTATGTAAATCAGTCTCGGATTGAGTCTGGAGCTGAAGCTTGTATCTCATCACGACAGAGTGGTCGTTCTCGGGTTATTTTCCTTTTACCCGAAAATCACACCCAAGGGCGTATTTTTGTCGAGGTTTTCCGCAGACGCTTTTTAGTCTATGAAAACACCACGGGATTTGTTATCATCTTTCAAAATATTTTGACACCACTAATATTTTAATACGGACTAATCACCTGAAAGCTCATTCATATAAAAGTATTCAATAGTGATTGAAATAATAATTATCAGTTAAGGTGGTCTGATGCAAAGGAGTATTACGTTAAATACCTGTATTTTTTATTGATCTATTTAAAAGATGAATACTTTTTTTTATTTCCCAAAAGTTTCTTGTGTTTAGTTTATTAAATATTTGTGACTAAAAATTCATGAAACCAATGGGGGGGGGGATTAAGCTAGACATGAATTTTATTTTTTAGAAAATTAAATAAATAACAATAGGAATAAAGCATAAAATCCCAGTAAGTACAAGATCAGTGATGTGTATGTATACTACTTAAATCGCAAACATTGTAAAGGAGTGAGAGAGAGAAAGAGATAACTACACAATCACAAATGTATGATTTTTTGACGAAAATAAATCATTAAAACTTAGCTAAAAAACTTATAGAACATTCTTGTGTTTTGTTTTCAGAAAAATGCAAATAATTTACAGCTTCTATCTTTCATGTCAAACTCAGTCAAAGCATGTTTAGATTGCACATTGTAAAAAAATTTAATAGTAGTAATTAATACTTTATATCACATGTAAATCATCCAAAAGTTTTGTTAAATTATGTAAACAAACTTCTTTTGTCATATAATATTTAATTTAGTACTGTTGAATTTTTCTTTACTATTTTTCATAGTACTTCATTTGACTAACTGCTTAATTTTATCTGACTACCTTAAGAGAAGGAATTTTTATCTTCTGACCTTTAGAAAATTGCTGAGCAGAAAAGAAATAAGATACTTAAAAAATCCTATTAAGAGTCGAATCATTTATAGTTCTCCGAAGAACAATACGCGCAATTCCTTGGATTTCACACATGCTATCGTATGCTGATCTTGCTATTAACAGTGGCATGCAAAGGTCTGTCCGGTGCAGCTCTTATCGACACTCTACTTTTCAGATATCCAAGGGAATTATCGTCGAAATACTGATATTAAGTCTCATAAACTGTAACCCACTACGAAGAAACAGTCATGCGCTACTCTTACTGTTTCAGTGTAGTTGAACTATCCGACGTCGTCATTTTCTCTTCGTCTTTTCATATCACTGTTGGCGCGCACGAACTACAACAATTTTTATTTCCTTTTACATGAAGTTGACGGTCCCAGTGAGATCTCGTAAACAACATACCTTACGAAGCCTTTGTCAGTATACGTTTCTACGAAATGTAATTTTCTCACACGTTCTTTTAGCGTTCATAAAACATTGGTCGTGTCCAAGACAAACCAGAAAATACCTTTTTAAAATAGTGGATATCATGCACTAGGTAGGAAAGTAAAATTGCGTAAGAAATTTGCGGTAACATAAAATTTTCAATAATACATACTGGATTACTTAGGTAATTTATAGGTCGATTTTTTATGTTGGTTTCTCGAAAATAGTTTTTTTTTTTTTATTATGACATAATGTATAATATTTTTTAGGTCAAATGTGTTCTTGCTATAAAATACTTTTATATGTTTTCCATCTGTTTTTAATTTCTTATAAATATTTTTTATTAACTTCCCATTAGGAAGTTATTTTCATCGGGTCTATTTTTTGAATTTGTCATTTTATTTTATCTATACATTAGAAGACATTCGGAAGCATATTACAAGATTTAAAAATGAATGTACGTACAATTATACGTACGTATATAAGGTTGTTTTTTTATTTTCGATATCTCCAGAATCACTAAAGATAACAACTCCAGACAAATTTCATTTGAAAGATAATGAAGACAATCTGAAAAAAGTTTAAACAAATTCAGTACAGCTGTTTTTTTTTTTTATTACAAAAAGACTAGAAGAAGTTCAATAAAAGACATTTAAAATTGCTTCTACTTATTGAATAATTAATATTGTTCAAAAATTAGATCAATATTAACACAACATGGTTGCTAATGACTTTACATAACTCCAAACAATTAGAAACATATATTTAGTTTATAAAATTAGCAATTGGTTATAAACAAAAAAATTAAAAATGTTAATAAATGGGAAGTTTGTCATCAAGGCATATAGTGGGCCCAGACTCATTTTTATTCTCTGAATCAAGATTATTTCTCTCGACATTAAAATTGATTTTACGAACAATGCTAGACTTATCCAATTACTTTGCCTATAGACTTGAAATAATAGGAATTTCGAAATCACTAAAATCTTAACAATAGCATGGAAATGCAGACAACGATATTCTCGGGTGTAAAGCTAAGACTATGATCCAAACATTTAATCGAGAATTAGTAATTATGTGGTCGATTCTATGTAATATAACGTTGCTTGCAATATGGAAATGTCGAAGTGCGTGGGGATAATACCCTGTCAGATTACGAGTGGTGCATAATATCATAATACAATACATTGCAATTGTGAAAGTGGTATCGTAGATTCAGGACATTCAACTCGTTTTATTTTATAGCTGGTGGTTTTCTTTCAGGGAACCAATTAAATTCGTGACAAAATATTCTTTTGATCGTTATCTCGCAGTTAATGAGTTTACATAATAGGGTGATATCTGATTAACTCAACTAAAAGAACTATAAAAAACATGAAGAGGGGTGAGATAACAAGATCAGGACGAAAAACTAACAATACAGTGAGATCTACTGTTAACTTGGCGTCACGTTATATGAATGCCACTACACGCGAGACATATGTACAGTTTATGGTTCCGATTCTTCTGCATTCATTCGGAAATTCGCTTTCGTTGGATAATTTATCCTGTATCCCATTCATGATTCATTCCTGTTAACCTTGTCAAACACGTACGTATGTACAATTACTTCTATTTATCGGAAAGTTGACACCTTAATTAATAATCACAAATGTATTCTGCAATAAATTTGCATTATTCTATCGCTGCATTTTCTACCTTTCTAGTAACTTGATATTCTATATTAATTATGTGGGAATAATATGCTAATAATTTCATCTGAATGAATTTATTTGATAAAATGTTTCTCTATATCTTGATGTTTACTACTGAAAATTTATATACATACAGTTTTTTATTTTTATTGTACAAGTATCAGTTGTTTTTAAACGTTAATAAATTTGAAAAAACCAAAATTCTAACGAATCTCAAATAGTAAAATATTTATTATTCGTATAAATAGACTCGCAGCTAAATTGATAGGTTGGAGGGTTTGAAAAAGTATTTTATAAACTGTAGGAAAAAAAAATGAAAGAATTTATTTGTATCGGAACTCAATGAAATCAGGATTTCGATTTTTGTAACTGTTCTATTTGACTTTGATTACCGAATATTGTGTTGACTCGAAAAGAGAAATTTCCAACCGAAAAGTTATCTGTAACTGGTTAAATATGTTTGTCTGTTGATAGTGCAGACTAGTTCATTGACTCAAATAACAAACGGAATTTCTCTAAATAAGAAGATTCTTTTATTACTTGTTATGATGAATACTATATAATTTAAATCTTGCATGCAAAATAAATTATTCTAAAGAGTTTAATTGTCTATTTAATATATAAAAATCCTTAAATTGAAAAGAGAACGTTAAAAAATCAAAATAAAAGGAATTTTTTTGTGATCCAACTTAGGAATGAAAAAATGGTTAATATCCCAAATATATTTTATTTTTATCTAAATATATCCTGAATATATTTCGGATATAGAGGATTTCTGTGTGGGTATACTCAGTGCAGATGTTTTATTTATAATTATTTTTCAGAAAACTCATGTATTTAATATTATTTAAAAAAATGTCATAATCAATTAGAATGTATTTAATAGGAAATTAAACTCTTTAGAATAATTTATTTTGCATAGCATCTACAAATATTTTAAATAGAGAGAAAAAAACTTGTAATAGTCACATTCTGCACTTGTGAAAAATTGTTCCACTTAAACTTCATAAATTTGCACTACTGAATATGCAAGTATTTTTTTATTGTCAATAAAAGCTGACTACATAAGTGTACACATGTGAGTTTATACATAAGTAACAGTAGAAAATAACATATTTATAAAAGTAGCTTCGACTGATGTTAATTAAAAATTAATTTGTTATCTCTTTGAAAGTAAAGCCACCCATTTTTTATAAAGACAGTTAATTAGAGTGTGGAATTATTTCGTTCCTATATTTAACAACATTGTGAAACAAATGAAAGAAAGGAAACTGTATGAGACATGAACGAGAATTTCATGTTCGTATTCCCAGACGTTCATATTCATATTCAAGGCTACTTTCGAAAATTCAGGAGCGACTGTAGGATGACTATAAATTTTATTATTCTTATTCAGAAAGGACTCTTTGTGCTATTCCCTATTGTTTCATAAAGAGACAACTGAGATAGTTTCAAGTGTCTCATTTGGAAGGATTAAAAATATTTTTGTTTTAATTTCTATCAAATGTCAAAAAATTCAATCATCGGACATGAAGATGTTTTATTATATTTTTTATCGAGTTTAATGTTGTAATTAAGTTTAGAATTTTTTGCTCATCAACTGTTTTTTCTCATCGTTATCGCCTTCGTTTAAGCCTTTTAACAATCTCGTCACAATCAGTGTCAATCAATAAAAATAATGGTGAAGCAGGTCATTTGGGGCATTGTGTATGACTCGCAAGTGGATTGTGGTTCGTTAGTTGCTTTCATGTCGCGAAGAAACGGAAACGTCACTGCATGTGGAAAGACTTTGACTACGTAAAAGGCTAAAGGATGATAATAAACTTCGATATGTCACTATACTAACTACTTATCTCGTTAAGCTTTTGATTTACAATCTTTCAAACTCCAGAGGCATCTTAAATAAAATAAGTTAAGTTTTATTGATTTTTTTAATGCAAATTTTTTTTACTCAAGAAATATATTCCATTCAATGTTCTATTTATAAATTGACTGCAGAGTAGTTGAGTGTCGGAGCTAAATCGAATAATTCTACTTATCGAAATAGAAATAAAATTTTTAGAATTACAGTTTCAATCGAAACATGGCAGTAGTTATACTAAAATGTCATATTAAAAAGTAAATAGTCAATGTAATTGTAGCTGTTTTTTTTCAAATTTATTCACCTACTAAACGATAAATAAAACATGAAAGAAAATCTTGAACATTTTTTTAATGGATAATAATTTTATATTAACAGCCAGAAATACTTCAATTTCTCTAAGTAATATTGAAAATTCCAAAAGCTATATTATTATTTTTTCTTACTTGAAATATTACAGAAAAATGCATTGAAAATATAAGAGTTGATCATTTTGGTACCAACTACTTTCAAACTCATATATTTCAAATTTTTATTTTTTCCTGACATACTAGTTTTAAAAATCAATATTTTCTCTTCACATTTCAAGTATTAGTCGTTGAATTTTCTCTTAAATTCTTTCGATCTCCCTTATTCTATGACAAGAATCATCTTAATTACAACACTGACGCGGGTGTATTTCGCGAACGACATGAGAGCTGTGGAAATGATAGTGTAAATGAAAGATTGCTCGATCATTCACGTTGGTGTCCCAGAGGATCCAACATATTCCCTAGAGTTATCGGATCATTGCTTCGAGCAACAGTGAACTCTGAATAGCATTGAAGGCAGTGTCATATCATCCCTGGAAATGCGTCGTTTTCTATGTTATTTTCTGTGAGGAAAGATGAAAAAAAAAACCTTTGTTGATATTGCTCGTTTAGTCGTTCGACCGGCAACGATAAGAGATACTTTGGTGCTATCCAATGGCGAGTACCCACAGTTTCTCGAAAATGATGCATAGAAATAATATCCATAAAATGAAAGCGAGATTCGACCGCCAAGAGGGACTTTTAACTCTCGAGTTAATCGAGGACTCACTTGTAGAACTTGTACGACGTCATATCGCCGTAATGTTGCACTCCCCATTCTCTCTTCCATTCTCGTCTCGTTCTATTCGTTCTGCGAATATTAATGGTACACTGCGTATGCCCGCGGTGGTTGTTAAGTTTAATTGTGACGTGTGCTCGAACCAACTATAATCGGGACGAGGGGATCGTTAAAGTTATTAAAGTCGAAAAGCTCGCAATTTACACGCGATAGCCAACTCAACAGCACATACCAAACAATATATTACAGACAATAATATTATTTACGAAAATAAGAATATTTATTCTGCATTTTTATTGCATCATTTCCTTCGATTATAAATTGTTTTAGTTTGTTGGTGAGGAACCTTAATGATAATGGAAAAATTAATCTACTGTCTGATGTATGGATTATTTAGTTAGAATGTTTTTTAAAAGTATTGCAGAAATATTAATTTTTCAAAAAAATAAAATTATTCTTTCATGATGTATTTTGCAACATAATGAAGAAAAATATTACAAAACTCCGAATTTTGGAAATAAAGATTATTATAATAATAAGATGGTAATTTTATGTAATTACTTTCTAATTTTACTTTATTTTTATTTCATCTTTTCGAAAAATGAAAAGACAACAATAGTAAGAATTTTAAATTCAGCAGTGAATTTGGATAACCAATCGAATTCAAAATAAAAATGATATAATATGAAATCATATTTAACCAATAAAAATAAAGCAGGTAATTTCACCTATTTTATATTTTTTTTATTCAAATTATTCAATAAGAAAAGAATACGTATATTTAATAAGTATGATAAAAATATTGATATATCTTTATTCATTTGTTTGTTCCTTATATAAAGTGTTTGTATGTAGAATATATTATTTGGTTGGTGATAAAAATTTCAGAAATGAATTCTCCATGACACACACATAGATGATTTTACACAAACATACGCTTCAGATGCAGATGAAGCATGAAACTAATTTTCATGATGGAACTCGTACAAAAAAATGTTGAATTTTAAATCTTAAATTTTTTACGTCAGAAATACGAGAATAAATAGAAGTTATTTATGAGTTGAAACAATTTCTTTCCTTCATTAACAAAAAACAATTACTTATTCGAATGAGAAATAAAGTTTACGATGAAAACAAGTATCTCAAAATAATAAATTTTCATATCTAATTGGATATTTTTTTCCTCTTAAACATTTTTACATGCATAGTTAACACCGTTTCTTTTCGGCTGTGACATTTTCTTTGTTCCGTTTCAATATTAAATATTTTCCTGCATAGAGTGTGAATCAGAGCACAATAATATCTTCTGCATGTTACCCAAAAATTAGATTTGTTCAATGGTACTTCTTCTTTTTTTATTTTTCTGTATATATAAAGCTTGATATATAAAAGACACATACATACATATATATATTGATATTTTGGAAATCGAGGAGGGTTGGAGGGGGGCTGTAGAACGTAATTTTCATCGTTTGAGTTTATAGCTCGTGCAACAAAATATTTCTCAATCCAGGTGAGTTTGTAAAATTGAACAATAGTGAATAAATGAATCCGAAAAGCGAATTGGCGAATCATCAACAGTCAAATTTGTCAGGTAAAGTACGAGTATGTGATTTTTAACAAATATCGATTGAATTGACTACTTGATTGTTGTACTTCATCGTGATGCTCTACTTTAAATCACACAAGGTGGAATAAAACATTTAGTATTTTTTTATATTTTCTGGCCAAATTTTTACTGCAAAAATAATTGTGGTTAGTAAAACTTTCGAAAGTTTGAATATTCATAGTTTTATGTCGAATTTTTTCTAATTGTACCAATAATAAAAATTGATACAAAAAACTCATGCATCTCTATTATACTCAATTTAGTATGGATAATAGTTATTTGAGCTCCAAACCACTCTATTTAATAATTGATTTTTATAATTGTTGGTCAGCAAAACATGAATTTGATTTTTAAAGAATTTAATTTTTGCAATAATCCAGTATTCTATTGTCACTATTTTTATTCCATAATATTTTTCGTCAAAAAAAAAAGGGGGAATAAAAATGATTTAAAACAGCAATAGAATATTTCTTTTGTTGTATGATAGGTAACTAAAATCAACGTATGGTAGTGATATTTCTTTTGTAAGGAATTGATTTTCGTGCGTGTCAATACGAACACTATATCAGATTACAATTCTATAATTACATTATATACATTTATTCGTTACGCTCACTGTCTAGTAATGTATTTATTCGACACCCACTTTTATATCCAATTCTTGCAAACAAGCAATGTTCTATTCGTTCTTTCTCTGTGATTTGCGCATGTCAATCTCTCTGACGCCAATTTATTCCTGCGTTGGTTTTGCACGACTACATTGATGTAAATTGCACTTGCGAGTAATTTAGAAACTAAATGAATCGCAAAGATTTAGGTTGACATTATGTGAGTCTTTTAAAAATACCTTCAAATATATTGAATAAATATTTACATACATCATTTGGAATAGTTTTTAAAGGAAAATTATTTTGTGTTGAATAAAACGAAAGATTATGTATCTAATATCATTATATTTATTTATTTTTTTGCATAATCTATTATTTTTCTACACATTTTCCAATCTTTTATGAAGCTTTAGTTTTCTGCAATTATTACTTTCATATTGTTCTTCAGTATCGTATCAATGTGTTGGTACAGAAAATACAAAGTTATTTTTCTTTTTGAGTTATTAACATTTTTCAAATATTTTCTCACAATTGTTAAAAATTCAATCACAAAGAGAACAGTTCTTCATACAACAGTACACCAACGCGTATCAAATGATAAAGAATTTTTCATATAAAATTGTATAGAAAAATACATTGATAAAAATTCGATTAAAATTTAATTGATATGATATGACAGTATATTCAAATGAAAAAATTTATTAATAACTGTTAGTAGAGAAAAATTATAAATACTATATTGAAAAAATAATTTCAATAGTAAAACGTCCTTTTACTAATGAGGTTTTATTTTAATTTAAATTATTTCGCTTACACATAAGAACAAGAGTGAATTTTTTTTTCCTTATTATTTTAATTGTATAAAATATAATGCTTAGGAAAGTGTAATAGTAAAAGTAGATTATTTTTGACATAACAAATTAACGAAAGGAGAAATAAACTGTTGGAGAAAATCTCTATGTGCAATGGAAAAAACGGGGGTTGAAATATTTAATCTAGAATACATTAACGAACCATCTGGATTGTTTTAAAAAAAAAAAAACAAAATGAATTGGAATGAATTTTCTTTCATATTTCTGCATGTAAAATACAGTAGAACAATACGTCTTATTGTTTCCTATGCTCCATCGTAATCAATAAAAGACAATTGTCAATTTGTGTGATTAATTTGCTTGTATTATTGAATGTAAGGTAATATGAATTCAATCGATCAAGAGAAGTAGTGAGCTTATGTAATTTTCTTATCGAGATATTGCGAAATAATTTATCAGAATTTTCAAAAAGTTGAGGTCAATGAATCGACACAAGTTATTATTACATCTAATCGATTTTAATTAAAAAAAGAAACTTTTTGCTACCGTGATCCATTATTCCTTTTTATTATAGAATAGAGTGATAAAATCTTTTAGCAATAATATGTTATTATAGTATAAAAAATCAGTGGTGTTAATAGGAGAATAAAAATTTTTAATGTTACTCAAAACACAAAATTTAATATCGATGTTATAGTCATGTTAAGAGCAGCATTATGTATTATAGGTATGGTATTAAATTGTTATTATCTTCCTACGTCATGTTTATGAGTAGCAACGTGTATGTCTCACCACAACACAGACGGATTTATAAATTTTTACTTGTGAATACACTGCAAATACAAGTGTGTTATTCTTGTAGACACTTTTCACACGCCAGGCACTAAAAACTTTTTTTAAATAACGTTAAAAGAACATTGCTAGCGACATCGTATCATTAGTTTTGTTACAGTCTCCATCTTACTTTATCTTCCCCTAATAATATTTCAATAACTATATACGTGTCGTCTATTCAAAATATTTCTCAATTTTCGTTACTCTATATCAGGTAATTGATATTAGGTTAAATTGATGGTTGAATAATGAATCATCAGATTGATAACGACCATTAATTATTAGAAGAAATAAATCTTGATTGCTCACAAATAAAAATTTTTAAAAACATTTTAAATAACCTGACATATTTCATCGTTCTATTCTAATGATGTGTCATAATCTAACACCACAAATGAAAATATGAATCACCATATTTTGCTTCAATATTTTTCATTATGTGGTTAGGTGTTTTTTTTTATAGATACAATAATTTTTAAAAAGAGCTTCTTATTTTATACGGTAGAATATCCAGTTGCATCGGGTGTTTCCCTAGTATTTTTACAAGAATATCTGAGACAAAATAGAGAAAGAGAATAGGCACCGGACACTAACTATCCAATTAAGGAGCATTCTAAGTTATTAGATTTTGTATAGGCGACGTGGTACATTCTTACGTACCTCCAAGCTTCTTCATTTTAACAAGGAAAATTTTATAGACTGAGTAGTAAATGAGAAAGAAGCAAGAAAATTACTGAATTGCAAAGTGTGTTGCTTAATTAAAATAAATTCAAAAAATCTATTTAAAATCTCGAGAATGATAATCTGATGCAAAAGACAACCTCACAGAGCTACTTGATTACTCATGTCTTCATGTATTAATTAGAAACTTTTTATACAATAATTAATAAAAATATTATTAATATGTTGAATTATAAATTTGAAACAATTTTATCATCGTAATGAGTCTCTTGAAAATGAAGTACAAGAGGATTTCATGAGTCTGTCATTCGTGGTTAGCCACTTGAATATGGCAAAAATCATTAGCGGTTGTTAAAGGTTTAAGAGAGCAGTTAAAACTGGATGAGTTTCGAAAAGAAATTTCAGTATCAGACTCATAGTATTTTACCAAGAAGAACTTGATAATTCTGTACTCGAATATACTTTGAGCACTACAGTTAAGAGTTTCTACTTGTCATGACCCGTAAATATAATCTACTTTTGCCTGCTTTTAGGTATTTCTGTTTTGTATGCACGCTCGTATGTATTGTTATTCACGTATGAGAGTATAGTATTCAAAATTTCTGATTTCATAGACTTGTAGTGATTTCGTTGACTATTTTCATTGTTTGTCAAGTGAAAAATATTTTTTGTTTAAGTTCATTAGCATGAGGATGTGGGAAAAATATATTAATCACCAAAAGAAATAAATTTTGCCATTTTAATTCCATCTAATGGTGAAGAGCTGAAAGAATGTTAATTCGGAGATTTATTAGGACTTAATTATACTTTCCTGACTTTTATTGGTATCGTTGATGAGATGGAATGTTATTAGCTCACAAAGGTCCTTTTTTAACGACTTTAATCATCATGGTTTTATATTCTACAATTTTCAGACTTTATTATTATTGTTCTTTTTAATTAATTCTTTCTGTTACATCATAAAGCTCAATAAATTCGTTTAATTAATAGCCGTTAATGGAATAAAGCAGTTGTTACTATAAAAATAAAAAGGTGGTCTTTTACAAGTAATACCATTTTTCATGCTGTCGATTTAAAATCATTAAAAATTTAAGTATTCTTTTAGAATGCCTTTGAACTCTATTTCCGACTTTTTTTGAATGACAGCTTAAAACACAGGTCTGAGATAAATAATTGCTCGATTATATTCTGCTCAATTAAACAGCTTAATGAACGTGGGGAAAATTTTTTATTCAACCAAGTATATTTTTGGACAGTTGGTATTAAAAAAATATCATCGATCGGAGTAGCAATTTAAATCTTTAGTCTGGAGTTTTCAATATGGTCCAATAGAATTTTGAGACGCCTTGCCTGATAAGGAAGTCCAGAAGAAAAGAAAGACTAGGATCATTTATTGAATAAAATATATTAATAAATTCATTTATTACTATTAATTTATAACTTTGCTAAAAATATATTTAATAATTTCTTTAAAGAAATTAAAATACATACAGGCCCATGTGTGGTAAAATGTCATTTAATTTGGGAAGCTTTGAACACGTCTATCATTAGTAAATGTTAAACCACTTTATTATAAAAATAATGATTAGTTAAAGAAATAAAAATAATAGGAGATTGTTAAAAATATACTTACGTGAAAAATTAGTCGCACGATATATACACTGAAACTCTCAGTCGACTTAAGCGTTAATAATTCGCGATCATAGATAACGTAGTCAATGAGTGTAATTTCTTTCTTTGACGCATAGCGCTACCTTTTTTTTTTAACGAAATACCATGATTGTTATGACCTATTCTAATACTTTTAAACATTTTGTGTTCATAATAACTAGAGATCAAAAGAGCTTTTTTTTATCGCAATTGATCGAAAATATTTTATTACACGAAACTAATACTTTTTAAAATAGATATAAGTCTTTCTTAATTATTCAAAAATCGTCTGATGTTGGAATAATACCAGCTTCATATTTTTAATCATCAGAAAAAGTGATGTTAATGGTCGGAAAAAATTTTTAAATTCTGAAGTAGAATAAAAGAAGATTTTAAAGGGTTTATGACACTTTTAATTGCTTTCAGATTCTTTTTTTTCGACGATTCATTTAACCTATCAATGAATTACTTTAATTTCAAACTCGAATTATTTTTGATGATAAAATCGAATGTGTTCTTTAAGAATTTTGTAGTTTAAATGTGAACTTGATGATTACGCTTTTCAATAGAGTCACTTTTTCTTCCGCACTTTTCAATTTCCGGAAGCAATTGTCCTGTCGTGATTGTACAGCACCTAGTAGTTTGCAGTGGTTTGTAGATGATCGGTTCAAAAAGTAGGTCAAATTGATTGCAGCCTTGTTTCTTTAAAGAGAAATAAGATGAATCAATGACTCAAAGAAGTTTTGATAAGTTTTGAAGATACGACCATTATATTTCCAGTTCAACTGGATAGTAAGTAAATAAATTGAATTTGTAAATAAATGAGCTTGGTGATAGTCATTAATACAACTTTAAAAACAATTGAAATGTTGAAAAAAAAAATAATAAAAGTTTTATTCATCGTTTAATCGTGAACTGGTAAAAGGAGAAAAAGGATCAAAAGAAACAGCTAATTATCTTAATTATATGCTTCTTTTTCTTCGGTCGTTTTGTGATGGTAAAAAATTTCTTACTCAGCTAACGATCGATTGTCCGCAAGGTGATATGTTAGAAAGAAGCCAGAGAAATAACCATCGTAAGATTATCTTCTCCGTTTCTCGGCTTCGTGGTTTCCTCACCCATAAGTCTTAAAGCTCTGTAAATCTTCTTCAGGATACTCATATTTTAATAATATTGTATAATAAATGTATATCTTCATCTATCTGAAGATTGACGAACAGTATTTGTTGTTAGCAATGCACAACTGATTTGTTCATGTTTAGTATTCGACTAAGACTAGGAAACATTTAGATGTCATCTAAATCTATCCTGGCATGTTGAATAAATTTTTCTTTTCAAAATATCTCCATTTGTTGCATTACTTTGATGTCAAAAGTAATTCATCTCACGTGTTATTAGTTATTATTAGAAAATAATTACGTTGAATATGATGATTCTTCTAATGGTGGCAACAAATGTCCTAAAATGAATTGGAGATCAATGGAACTTTGGAAAAATTCATAGGAGAGATAAGATCTTTAATTATTAATAATAATATTTAAGATTACAATATTTTCTTTCAATTAATATTTTAAGTGTTGATAATAAATATTATTATTTATTTATGAATTTTTATTTGTTCAATAGAAAGAAATTTAAATAAAAATGATGGAAATTCATGGTATAATTCACTCGGGAAGAAGGATTAGATATTTTAAGTCACTCTATCTTTCCGTGCAATGTATATCGACATGAAATAATTAATTACCGTCACCTAGTAAATTTATCTGATGAATAATAACTGCTGCATGTAATTAGAATAAGCTGTCTCATATATTTTATTTGCTTGCTCGATTCTACTGACTTGTTGAAATTTCAACTTGAAAATCAAGGCATCTTCAACTACTAACACATGATCCTCGTTTAAGCAGAAGATGTAGTTTGAGTTGATCTTATTACTCAGCTGGTTGTGCTTCTTATGTTCAATGATGATATACCAACTTTACTTGAAGTATGTACTTGTTCATAATTCAATATTTACATTCGCTTTTTTCATGTCCCTTTAATGCTGAAATAAAATATTGTTTATAAAAATAAAATACCCAAAATTAGGGCGAATAGAATTAGCTAACTAGATGCCAAAGTAGTTCTTGAAAAAAAAAAATAGTTTTTAAATCAACGAATAAAAATTGACTTCATTTTTAATCTGAATAAACTCTGAAGAAAGTTTTGTCGGTTGATTTCTCTTTTGCTCTCATTTCTTTCTACATTTTTTACAAATTTTTTTCTAGATCAATTGTAATGATTATTTTTTGTAATCTTTGATTATTATTGTTAGTAAAAAAAAAATCATCTTGATCAGAGAACTCATAATACTGCCGTTGACATATTCTAATTAAAAAAAAATGCAATAAATTTCTGGTGAAGTGATTCTAATTCAATTATAAAATAAATGATTTATTAAAAATCAAGTTGAAGTATAGAGAGATCGTTCAATTATGGTGTATACGTATATTACCTTGTTACTGCACATCATACACTATTCAAATTCTATGAAAAAAATGAGATATTCTATATTTTATTTCATTAATATTTGTTCACTAGCAAATAACCAATTTATTCTATTACACGGTACATTCATGAAAAAAAAAACATATTCCTTTATTAATAAAAGTATTTATTTAAATTCAATGCTTTATATAAACCTATAGTTGACTAAAAAGCCAGATTTCATTTGCTCTTGTGTACATATATAATATATACGATAAATAAACATCACTATGAATGAAATTCAATTTTTTCATAGATATAAATTTTGTGGTGCCAAATTTTATTTTTGTATTTACCCATTTATCTTTAAAATAAATTCATCATTGCTGTGGAATATAACGTTGAATTATTTTTTATCAACAAAATTTGATGTTAAATTAAAAATATTGATTCAAAAGCCTATTTTGTCATTGCAATATGTACAAAGAAGTAAATTGTCAAGCTCTTAATGGATTTTGATGAATTATAGTGAAGGAATGATTTTTAATAGTGACATTATTATATATACGATACATCTTAATAGAATTCGATAATAGTGAAGAAAAGACGTAAAGTTGTGTGAGAAATTGAGAATGACACGTACAAGAATCTTGAATCACTCGGTAATTCGATAATCTTATTGGTTCAATAATATTTACCATCAGTCTACTTCCCCTTTGGGTATGCTTTTCAAATTTAATAGCAAGTAATACTTGGATATTCTAGACCATCTCTCTACTGAAAACTTATATCTACATCATCATCTCTTTTCATCGAAAATATAATTGGTTTGCATATTATTTTTCATTTTTTTTTTCTCAACATCTTCCGGATGATATTTCTGACGTTTATGTCGAGATTCGGGACGAACTGAATATTGAAGAAATGTTAAGACGTTGGAGTAATGGATAAAGAGCAAAAAGATAATGAAGACAAAGCTAAAACTCGATGTCAAGTTTCAGCAGATTATTGTACTATCTTTTAATAGAAAGTCGACTTAAATAAAGGTAGAATAATCTCTATTATATATTTTTTATATTCTCTTGTGGCTGTTGGATTTTGAATAAAAAATTTGTTTAAGGATTTTGAATTGTCATCAAAAAATAAATTTATTTAAGCCATAACAATTATCCCGAGAATTGGTTCTAGACCAAGGGAAACGATTTAAATCTTCCTATTATTTTACGGATTAGGCAAAAAAGCATCGCGCCGACGCGGTAGTGACTTTTGCACCCCTCGTCGGCGTCACCGTAATCTACCCCAAACACGCGATCTTTTTGGCGAATATAAAGCCGTGCAAACGCTTCGTCGACTTGCACGAGAGTCATTTGTGCATGAGGAGCCAGCATAGAGGGTAACTGGCGAGATTCTTGGAATCATTTTTTCTCCCTGAAATTGAAGAGGCGATTTATCGTGCTGGGGTTATAAATAAAAATCCTTCATTTTTATTCTTAAATCAGCCGTGTAAAAAATGAACAAGTTGTTATTTTAACGACTAAATATCTAGAACAAAAAATCATCCATGATAGTTATTCATATTTCATTTTTATTATAACCACTAACAGTAAATTATTATTTATACCTGACAATGCGTCAACGATATTTCTGAAGTAGTTTCGAAGAAGTACTGAAGAAATAAAAAAAAATATTTACTGCTTTAATGATTGACTGAGTTAGAAAAAAAACAACACTCATTTGAATATCTTGTTTAAGTATTTAATTATTTTAATATTATCTTAAAAGTAATTAGTGTTAACTATGAAGTAGTGCTCACATACTTCACATGTGTTCATTAATCTTGAGATAAATTCAATTCTCCTTAATTAAGTTAGTCCAAAGTATTGAAATTTACTCGGAAAGTTATAAAAAATTTATTATAAAATTATCCCCGTCTGAAATCAAGGTATTTCGGTTGAGATTAATTTTTTCTTTAGATTTTTTTTGCTGTATTGGAATTAAATATTATTAAAAAACAAAACCTTTCTTTTAATAAAAAAATTAATTAATTGTTTAAAACTTAAGCTATTTAAAATCTAAGTTCCCCTTTCTCTCCATTTAAACCAGTGACAATTAACTACAAGACTAGATTTTTTAATATTCATTCGAAAACGGTTCTTTAAACTTTCGTAAAAAAATTTATACAGTGTGAATACATTTGTAATTAATTCTTTGTTGAAAAAAATCAAGTTTTATCATATCGTTGCTAAAAAATTAAATTATTAATAATAATTATAATTTAAACTCTCCTATCAAATAGGCATCAACCTTTTTATGTTTTTTGAAGTAATAAAAGATAAATTAATCAATATGCAGGAAGCTGTTGTGTAGTATTTGATATTTAATATAAAATATAAATTTTAGTTCAAAGGGTCCTAGATCTTTTTTTATCCTTCAAAATACCTTGAATGGTATTCTGCAGAATTTTTTCGTCCGCATGAAATTTTCTTTCTATCAAAAGCGGATCTCTCAAAAAAGCTAATCACAGCTTATCAATTAACCTGCTTGCGGTGATTCTAGAATAAAAATGAAAACCATTGATAAAGTATTCATGACTAAAATACAAGATTTTTAATAGAATTGTAAGTAGTTTTGAACACTTTTATCTGCATTTAAATCTAATTTATAAGATATACGATTAAATGTATGTATGTATTTCATTAAATATTCGCACGTATTTTGACTCCGAGATTTTTTGAAAGTCAAGATATATCGAATCGACATGTAAAAAAAAACGAAACGGTTTAGAGTCGTGACCGCAATATTTCGAGATTTTTCTAACGTTGTCTTTTTTGAAATAAGAGGGAATAATTCAGATAAATTTTTTATTTTTATCTTACAATTAGTACGAGCACATCTTTTATTTAAATGGAAAAACCGATTGAGATTGCTGTCATAGCAATAGGATCCTTGATATGTCACTCATTATGACAGTATTTTATCGTACGAGCGATTAAACCCGACTGATTCATCAAACTACTCATATGTGTTTGGTCATTCGTCTGAGTCTTTACATGATGGGATATCCCGCGAGGCCTTCAACTGGAATATATACTACACGAGATAGTTATGTACTGTGATAGAATTACATTACCCCTATGTTCCTATTATGAAACCAACCCCAAATTCTGTCCAACATTTTCTTGCTCCTCTCACTTAGCTTTTTTACGGCTGACTACTCTCGGTATCCGCGCTTCTTACCCAGACGGATTTTCTTAATAAGCATCATCTCGTGCTTTTCATCACTAAGATTTATCTAGCATTATTCTGTTATTTTATCAATGTCAGCTTTTTGCACAATTACTTATGTATTTTTTTTTTCTCTTTTATGTAAATTTTATATTCCTGGAGTTTAAGTAACTGACAATTTTCCTTTCAGATCCCAATTTCAAGGAGCCGATAATAAACGTCACAGCATCTGTTGGAAGAGAAGCAATATTAGCTTGTGCTGTACAAAATCTTGGTACTTATAAGGTCAGTATTTTTATCAATTATCATTATTTTGACTGATACTCTTTTATATAAAAATTTACTCAATACTGATATTGATTTGTTTTTAATAATAACATCACTGAGAGAAAACTTTCGTAATAAACAATTCAATTGAATTTAATGAAATTTTGCTTGAAAAAAGTATTTTGATATTTGGTTCAAGATTATGACAAGTTTAAATACAAGTGACAGATTAATTTTTATTTTCCAAGATAGTATGAATCTTAAAAAAAATCAACAATTCAATAAAACACTAGAATAAACCAGTGGTCAAATAGTTTTGTTTAAAATAATCCACCACAATGACAATGTATTTTTTCACTGAATAATTCCAGGTAACAATCAGAATCTACAAAAATGTTATTATGTTAATTCGAAAAATATATTTCATTAGGACTATTCAAAATTTTGATTTTATTAATTGAAATAAATATTACTTGTTCTCAGTCAATTTTTTTTTCAATGTACTACAAGAGTATTACTCAACACAATTGGTACTAAATTTTTATTTCATAGAGAACGATCTAAATACAACTTCGATGACGTAAAGATTTGTTGAATAAAAATAGCTCAGAGTAAAGATATCTCGAATTCAGGTCTTCTTATTGAATAGTGATTTCGGTCAATAACTTCGTTGGACTACAATTTGATTATATATTTAGATGCATCATTCAAATGAATGTACTATTTAATATTCCATGTTGTTAATTAAAAGTATCTCCAGTTAATACCATTGTAGTTTAACCACACTTGGCCTCTTTGCTCATTGAGTAAAAGTTATCATTTTTTTCCTCTCAAAAGAGATTGATTGTCAAACTACGTGTGTGTATGAATATTAAATAAATGATAAAATTGTATGTGCAAACGATCTGTTTTGTATGTACCAAATATGCGATGTATAAAAAAAACGTCAGAGTCAATGATTCTCAGTATAAGGCCCCTATTTTTGCCAATGGCTAGCTTTTGATCGGATTGTATTTATCGTATACGTATTCCTGGTACATTTCCAGTTCGATGAACCGATGAAGCGTGTATATATCGTTTGCACACATCAATTTCCGGACAGTAACAGAGATTCAAATTTATTCTACACTAAATAAATTTTCTTCCTCGTGATTTGAGTATTTGAGTCTGTATACATCGTTGAATTTTGAATAAATATTGCAGTCAGATTATAGTGTATTTCCTTCTTTTTCATTCAATAATTCAATCAATTATTTTATGAACTACTTTTTTTATTACTACCCCGTAGATCCTTTAGATAATTTATGAGAATAATAAAAGTAAATACTCGAAAGATATTTCAGTAAATATCTGAAATGTAAAGATGGGTTGAGAGTCTCTCTTCACGATCTCTCGTACCCATCTGTTATTCATTAATTTATCATTTTTTTTTATTCATTCTATCATAAATAATAGTTTATAAAATTTATTTATTATTTACTTAAATTTAATTTGTAATTTGCATATCATTTTCTGAATCCAAAATGAGTTATTACTTCATTATCATAACGATTTCAAGATACAGGAGTGGAATACAGAGTGTAATTTTCTTAAAATGGATGAGTACTAAACGTTGTTTCAAAGCTTTTCAAGCGTTCGAGGAATAAGTATGAAAATATACTAGAAAATTTAGCTCCATAAATTATTCGATATGGTTAAGTATGAAAATTCATCTTTTCTTGAAAAATGAATAAATTCTTTGTTAACAAGAGTATTAGAATATTTTTTTTAATCAAAATTATTATAGATGATATAAGCTTTCATTCAGCGTTAAAGCTTAAAGGTCAATATAATAAATAGTCAACTTTGTTTAGCTTCAAATCGAGCATATTTCTTCAATCGATTATTCATTAATTATATATTATAATACAAACCCAAAGAGGAATGCATACAGTAATTTAAATGATTACCACATTTTTAAATAATAAATTAATCATACGATTTGGAGAATTTGCAATTCTATATCAAATGTATATGTGCAGTATTAATTTATTACTCATTCAATTAAGTTAATCCTTTATGTTCATTATTAGATTCCAATATATGTTTTGCGTTTGACTGTATTTCTTTTTCTTTATGATTAGAATTCATTTAATTTAATTATCTGCCTGAAATGAAAGTATCAAATATTTAATTTGAAGAAATGAAGGATCATTCCAAGCTTCTTTTTTTTTTTTTTTAATAATATATCACTTTTCAAACTAGGAAAGAATAAAATTTATTCTGTAACTATGACAGTTTTAAAGTGGAACGTATTTTAAAAAATTACTGTTGTAATTTACAAACATATTTTTAATTAATGTGTACTAGAAAGAGTGAAATTGGAATTTTTTTCGAACAGTGTGAATATGATTTGCTGAAAAAAGTTTACAACAATATGACAGCAAGAAAAAAATTGATGCAAAACCACTAGTTAAAAAAAGTACTGATTCTAAATTTAGCAGAATTTTTTGAAACTCCACAGAGGCTTTTACAGTTGATAAAAAATTAAAGGGTATTTTTACTCAGAATATTTCAAGCAAATGGATAGTTACAGGAGACTATTTTTTTTCAAACCTCAGTCATTTTACATTTCAATATTTAATAATACTTTACAAATGAATAATAAAAAAGTCTAATCCTAACTAAACATTTCTTTTTTCCTTTTAAGTTTATGTGATACAAAATATTTTTAACAGATTTAATTATCATCACAATTAGGAGATTTTTTAATTTCTTTGAATGATGAGAAATTAATATAATTAATTACTATCACAGTGAGCAGGCTTAAAAGTCTCTTTGTTATAATACTAGTATCACCAGAACTTTATAAATAATTAAAAACAGTTTCCCATTCATTATATTCATGCATAATGCATAGTTATTAGGAGAATATGTGAAATTTCGTCTTATACAGCTTACTGCATGTCAGGATGTGCATATGTAGTACTCTATACTCAAGTGAATAATTAAAAGCTGAAACTTTTGTGTAGTGCAGCAACATTCTGAGAAGATGTTCTGAATAATAAACTCGATATCAAGTATCGAAGATTAAGACTATAATTATACTTATATTGAATTCAACATTTATCAATGTAAAGTTTATGAATACTCCAACAAAAGTATACTTTTTTGATATCTCTCACAGGACAGATTTATATGCTGGTATATACATGATCCACATAGATGAATTGAACATAAAATGAAAGAAGTAAAACAATATCCCAACATTTAGTTCGAAGCAAGGTATATTTCATTTCCACGCAAATTGCTCAATTTTATTCAATTGGGATATTGAGCAGCATCGTTTTACCCAACAAGAAGCAATCTTGTCTGTTCGATATTTCCATTTTTTATTTGAAAATTTTGTCAAGACTAACTCGGCTATTCGTGAGTTGGTGTAATAGAAAACGATAAATGAATTGCAGGCCAATTGTAAAGACGAAAAAATGGAATAGGTAGTTCAAGAGAAACTGACCATGTTGTTGCGAGGGATTGAAGTAATATGTCAGGTACCATAGGAAATTGAACAGTAATAAATCTAGATATACAGAAACTGCATTGCTTTGATATACGTACTATTGGCATTTGCTACTGTAAGGGTTTCTCTTTTGGTACATTTTCTTTTCATCGAGTGGAGTGCACCACAGAATACAACCTACACATCTTCTCGTTTCATTTCTCAATGCTTGTTCAATCGGAACATGGTAACTTTCCATCTTAAGGAGACGGAGACCTAAACCTCTTAGAATCAACAGTTGTAATCGATCAATCATTCAATGAAAAAATAAACATTTTGCTCAACTTTCTTATTATAAAATCCTTTTTTTTTGTTAATTTGCCTACACAATCTAAGTCAGACTGAATAAAATCCGAAATATAAAGCTGTAGAGTACTTGAATTATTTGATAAAAGAGTCTCAATGTTAAATTTTCAATTTATTTTCTTCTATTTGACATTCCACTGAAGCTTTAATATACTAATGAATTTAAATAAGAAATAATTAAAAAAAAAATGAGACCATTCTTCTATGTTTCAACGTTTTATCATTCTCTTTGGGTAGGTCAGGATATTTATATCTACGTTTGAGATTGAATCAGAAACTTTGTATAAAGAATGAGGATAATTTTTTATCTATTTGTTTTAGTTCTTGAGAAAGGAGTAAAAAGAATGTTACTGATTATTGACATCAGTAGATAAAAATAACATTTCCATCTTAATTTTATAGTAGAGTCTTGATAAGATATCTATTCTTAAGTTCAACTATTATAGATGAACTAGCATAAGTCAAAATTTACATTCTCTTGAACAGATATTCTTTGACTTACATATATTATAATGAAAAAAAAATCATCTTCTGTCAAATAAGCTTTCTCTTCTTCATTATTAACTTTGATATATCTGGTACATTATATTAGTGTAACCCAGTTCATTTGAAAGTTTTTTGTTATATCTAAACTATGATGATTGTGACTCTTAAGCTATACAGGAAAAATCTATATTCAGTTTATATACATAACTCTTTTTACTCAGGTATTATTATTATTATTATTATTCATATCTAGTGAAGACGACAGTTTTATTGAACCAGTGAATACCTAATGATTTAGATTGAAAATCTGTAATTTAATATTAGAGAAGAAGAAGTCTATTTTCAGTTCAATAAATCAATACTAAAATCTTGAAATAAATGATTTTCTATTTTTTTTTTACCATTCTTATCATGATTTTAAAAAATCATTTTTTTATATGGTTTGTAAATATGCTGTTTTTTTACCATTTAATTTTGCCTCAGGTTCTTCAATTACCTTTGAAATTGATTGAAATCCTAGGTAATTAATGTCAAATCCAGTCAACTGAAATAAACTGGACAATCAAATTTATTTGAAAAATTTATTTTGAAATTAAATGCTAATATTTTCAAGAGTAGAACTTTAATCTTTTTAATTATACATAAGATATGACTCAGTAGTAATTCTTGTTAAAAGAATATAAATATCTTACATCATTTTCCAGCTCTCATAATTAATAAATAAATCGTAAAAAGCTTAAGCTACTCATAATCACCCTGTTCTCACTTACTAGATGTCTTATAAGGTGTTTAAACCTATATTTTTTAATTTATCATCAAGCCAATCACTTGGAAAATATATATAATACTCAGATAAGAGAGAAAAAAAAATCCTAGGTCACGCTAACTTAATTGAGTGGACTAATTGATAGACGTAAAAGATTTTTACAAGAGTAAATTTAATGCCACAATGTACTGAATGAATAAAAAAAGATGAAAGTATTCAAAGCTGGTTGTCCATTAGCAACCACTATCAAAGATTCTGTCAAATAATAGTGTCTGTCACAAGAAATAGGAACTATAAAAGAACCCCTTGCCTAACTAATGTACTTTGGTCAATAAATAAGTAAATAACTTTGGCTTTATTTATTGAATATAAGTAGCACATGGATTACTGCCAAATGGTGCTCTTGTGGACGTCAGCATGATTCAGACCCTCTCCAATATATTATTCATCAATGTACATGTTTTGTAACTTGTCAAAGCTTAATAACTAAAAACCTCTTAAGTTGATTTAGATATTTTATCAAATTTATTATTTATATTTTATTTTTAACATCACAGCATCAACGTGGTATTGATTGGAATTATTTATATTAATGGCTTCATTCTAATCATTGAAAATCAAATCCACATCGAATGAGTTGATACTGTATGCTATTATATTATACAAAGATTGAAATGAACATTGGTATCATTTTGATATTAACAGAGATATGGCTACAAGATCATCCGTGAAACATATATGAAGCTAATACATCAACTACTCATGTGTATTCAAATACATGCAAGAACTGTAAACTTGTTGATTCCCAACAACAGATGGATCATCCAAATCGTACCATGTTCCATGCATGTTAATTATTCTGATTCAAATTGTTCTTTATTATATTATTGTTTAATTAAATAAAATATTATTTCAATGAATACGTGATATTCGAAGACTTTCATATTCACTAAATCCAAGCTATTTGCTATGGAAGTTCCGTTTGTGATCTTCATTCATTCAGACTTTATGTGTCTGACCTATCCACAGTTCATACTACTTAATTTTAAACTAAGTACTCGTTTAATCAGGTTCTTCTCTAGAGAACATAGAACTACAGTCATTGTTCATTCATTTATTTCTCTTTGTCTCTTTTTCCACATGTATGTCATGAATTTTTCAATCTGTTACTACTATTTTTTACAATTCTACCTCAGGTAAACATTATCTTGTCCAGATAAAATATTGATTATTTACCTTCTTTAATGAAATTAGTAAAAAAAAAGTTATTCGATCGATCATGTTTGTTATCAATTTATAGAGAAAAATGTAGGTACTTGTTGAAGTCTTTTTAGATTATTTTTGCCACTTCCTAGGTCTGGTTTAATACTTCAGATTTTTTCTTTCAGTTATAATCCTTTTTTAGCCCTCAATATTATTTCCCTTACATTTTTTAAAAATTAATATGTGCTTGGAGCCATGGATTTTTTAAAAACACTCATGTCAAAATTAAAGTCGCTGATAAATAATATGCAGTAATAAATTCAAAGTCAATTGTAACACATCAATAATATCAGAGGCAAATAGCGATAAGAAGAGCAGAGGGAAAAAATAATATTCAATTAATTAAAACTTATTATCTCTCAAATACTTATTAAGATAACTGTTCTCCATGCTTTTTTTCCGGCTAAGTACCTTATGCAAAAGTAAATAAATTTTTTATTTTGATCTTATTATTTATACATACACAAAAGAATTTATTAATAATACTAAAAAAGTACTCAAAAAGAATTTTTGATTGTTTATAAATAATAATTGAGTAATTTCAAATACTTAGAAACCAGAATTCAAAAATATTAAAAAAAAATCCCTATATTTCAACTCGAATATAATAATTGTATGAGAATTAATTTAGACTTAAAATATTTATGGCCATTCCAGTTAACAACCGTATGGTACAGAACAGTATCACACAAATAATATGCAAGTAATGATGACTTGCTATTTTTGATATGAATGCGTTTATAATATATATCTTTCGGCATCGCTGCTCTATTTGCAATTAACTGAATCCATTGCTAAATATATACTACACATAATGCAGATTCAAACGATTTTTAGTCAATCTGATATTTATTATTCAAGCATGACTCATGGGTTTCTCGTAAAAATGGGTTATGGTTTTTTTCACCGAGTATATTCACTTTCGCTTTGCGCGTATATCTATAAGTATATGTTCTTGAAGCACGTGCGGAATAGTGTGTGGTTAGGGTTTCGTTGCACGCTCACCGCAGTTTAAATTCTCATTCGGTATTACGTGAAACATGCGAGAATAGTCTAACAACGCCTCAGAAATTCAAGTGGACCCGTAGCGCTCTATTTTCCATGCATTTTTCATCATTTCGAATAAAAAACGAAAATGAAAAAATATTTCATGAAGAAAACGGGAGCATTCAATACTTACTGTAACTGACTGATGTTCTGACTTTCAAAGGTACTGAGATCACAAAGTAAAAGAATTTATTTCTTATAAAGTGAAGCGGAAAAATGTATGAAAGCCCTTTATATTGTTCATATGCTCATGCATAGATAAAAAAAAATCCTACTGAGTTTTTCAACCATATGGAGATATTTTTAAGAAAGCTGCTTGTCGTGAAGAAAATCTTGTGTGGAATGATATTAAAGCTTTATTCATATCTTTGTATTTATATGAATGTATATCCATTACTAGAATCAAAATTCGATATATCAAAAAATCTTTCACTTATTCAATTCATTTTTTATTTTAAATGTAAACCTAATGGATTTATGAACGCCTAAGTGATCTGTTATGTTGAACAGAAAATATCGAAAACTTTTATAAAAGATTTGACTGCAAGCATAAAACTCGAGTAGATAGATATATCTGTCGATACATATTGATCGATCAAACCCTTAGAGACGTTAAAAAAAAATAGATGATCAGTTTAAGTAGAAAAAAGGTTGCTTCATAGTGTAAATAAAAAATTATAGCTGTAATTTTATGTTACAGAAATGAGTTTGTTTGGAAATTAATTTTTTTTCTATCCATATTAAGTAGAATGTTCATTAAAATTTTGTAATAAATTTAACGATGGCAATAACTTTGTTGGGTTATTTTTAATCATGTTTTCGATCACTTTCATTTGCAAAAACTTAATGTACTTTTAAATAACTTTAGAATGACCACTTACGTTTCCAGTCTATCTGATGTACAGTTTGCATGTGTACACCATTAAATGTGCCTAGTATTAGGAGAAGTTTGTTAGTTATTATAGATAATAGTGCGAGACAGTAGCTCTTTTGAGGTCTTTCAACAACACAACTACTGTACAATAGTACAATATTGGTATATAATGTTCTCCCTTTCCTAGACCACACGACAGTTTGTCGAAATTCCTATCGAAATTGTTACTAGCTTTACTAACTTTACTTTCATAATTACCATTATTAACGAAATTGTTATTTTCATTAAAATTTCGAATAATAATCCTAGATTACACTGCTTCAATCTCGCATACTCATACACATTGAAATGATTGTCTGTGATTTTAGACTATATTAATTTTCTAAAATTTAAGAGAGAGACTTTTTACAAAAGTGGACTTCATTTTATTTTTCATCGTTAATTTAAATGAACTGTGAACGTACAAATGCTGTATTTAAAAATAGTCATTTAATTTTTATTCTATGCTTCAAGTATATTCTGAAGGTAGAATTTTTTTAGCATTGCAGTAAGCACATTTGTTAATTAAATTCCTTTTAATCGAATAAAACATTTTGAAGATACGTTATTTTTTTTCTTTAATATTAATGGAATATTTCTTTGAAAAATATTCTCACCACTCCAGTGATGAGTTGAAAATTTATAGTAGTGATTCCAAGAGCATCACATATCTGAATATCCATCTGTCATGAAACTACATTTTTACCTAAAATTTTTTAAATGTTACAATTTATAAAAATCCCCAAGCTTTTATCAAACTTCATCACTGACTTGAATTTAAAAAATATCCAGAAATTAGTTTTTTTAGAATAAAAATACTTTCTATTTTAAATAGCTTATCTTTAATTATTAATTCATAATATTAAGGATTTTCACTCGTTTGCAATTGAAATTTACCATAATATTATACTCTATTGAAGAGATTATGTTTTTACATGGTTAATGATCCAACCAGAATACTCATTTGACCATAGACGATAGATGATATGTTTATCCATGATTGCAGGATCCATGGAGATTTGATAGTCGGGATTGAATATTTTCTCGTTAAACTCTCTGCGCTTTAATCTCTAGGATATATTTTATTATGATGTTATTATTTCGAGGGATTATTATTGATGAAAGAACAGATTTTTTAAAAATATTTTTTCTGTACAAAATCAAACTGATTGTTATCCTCATGTAATGTAATGAGTTTCTTATAATAAGTTCAGAAGAATTTATGAGTAATAAACATGCAATTTGCTTCAGCATTCATTTATATCAATTACATATATTGCTGATTGCCTTTAATAGAACAATAAAAAATACAAGTTAACTGAAATGAAATGATTTATTCTTTGAACTCAAATAACGTTATAATTATATAAAAGGCATTTTCTCTGTATGTTTCTTCGACAATTTATTGTCATACGACTGAGAATAATTCCACCTCAAAATGAATTTTGAGGTTTTACACAATTTATGTAATTTAAATAAATATAAAAAAATATTAGAATTCTTTTCTATTGAATTTGTTATGGTTTTTGATAAAACTGAAGTCATAATTATTTATTTAAAAATTGATTTATCTCATTTCTCATTATTAAATATTTTAATTAATTAATTTAGGATTTATATGGATGTAATTAATGTTAATCAACTGAATGTAATAAGAGTTATAATTATTCTGTTATGATGAATCATCTAAAAATTTATACATACATAATTTTTCATCTATGAAAATGGTTTCACGTAGAAAAGTTGAACGAAATAAATGAGTACAATACATTTTGAATATTTTATCATTTTTATAATGATACAGGTGATAAAACAATGCTATACTGTTGTAGAACCATAACAATAATGAAAAAAATCACATTCATTATAAAACCCATTAAGTATTGAAAAAAAACTACCCATTCTTTCTTGCATTTGGGTTGCGAGCATCAAGCACTGGTGAGTGTAAAAAATCTAATAAGATTCAACATTCTTCTGTAAAGACATTTTGATTCTTTTTTAAATTAAAACAATTAATGAAAACTGAAATAAAATTGTACAATAAATTTTATTCTTTCAAAAGTAATAGTATACTTGTAATTAACAAGTATTTATTTACTAATAATATCATTAATGAAAATAATAATAATAATAATAATGTTTAAAGAGGCTACGATGTGAGGTGTCCGATTTCTCCATGTTAGCTTGCTTTTAACAATGTAAGAGGAAAATGATACATTCCATTAGAGGAAGTGTAGATTATAGAGAAAGTATATATCCTTTGATGTGAGTAGTGCTGTTGGATGTAATGAGTTAAAAAGCTTGGACTGATGCACAGCTTCGGCAACCTTCTAACATTACTTCAAGGGAATTAGTCATAAGCTAACTATAGTGTTCTTTATTGTCAAAATTTCAAACTATTCTATATGTGTTGTTATATACTCATGAAATTCTACAAACGTCTGACGTGAATGTAAGAGAGATATGTTTTATTCACTGGAAATCTTACATCAAATTTCTCTACAAGATTTTACTGAAATTGTTTTTAGTAATAATGCATTTGAATTTACGAAAATAAAGTCAAATCTTAGACATGCAGGGGAAGGTAGAGTAAGACGGGGACTTTAAGGTATTTCATAAATAAAACCCTTCATTTTTAATTGCACAATATAGGAACTTTTTCATTAAAAAAAATAATCAGTCATCCTTCTTTTAAATTCTAATGAGTCAAAACAAAAAAAAAAGAATTCTTCTTATATAAATATCAACTTGAACAAAATAACTTCTCCATCTTGGCCCATCAGTTTTGTTACAGTCCCTATCTTGTCTTGCTACTCTGTTTACTCCACCTTCTTTTAATATTGATAATAATTATATTTTATTCATCATATAATTTATTACTAATTATTTTTATTCATTCAAAGAATTTGTAGTAAGCTTATTATGTTGGTCACGATTTGATCCAATTAATTCCTAATTAATTACTAATTGATTCTTATTGCATTTGAAAATATACATTCTCTAAAGTTGATATTATACATAAAAAGACCTTTTTACAGGATTGAATATATTTGAATTCAAAACTTTCAACTACAAGGCGTGTTTTTCGTGCATCCTGGTCGAGAGCCATTTCTCGATTACATGTATACACTCTTCCAAGCCACTCAGGTGTAAAGTTCTAAAAAAAGACAGACAAATGCAAATAAATCGAACCAGTTACTGTATTTGCTTTTGCTATACTAGGAAAATATTGATGAAATAATGAAAGTTTATACCCCACAAATCCAAGGGGTGTGTTGAAATAAATATTTCTATACTTTTTAACGATACTAAGAGTGAAAAAGTGATCACTAATACTTTGTTCAGCATTTTATGTATCTTAAAAAAAATTAAAATGCATTGTAATTTAAAAAAAAAAATGCAAAATACTAAAACCTGTACTCTCTCAGGAGAAAAACGATAGTTTTTATGACGATATTCCTTTGCTTTTAAATTCAATGACGTAAACGAAACTACAAGTGAACACTGGACATTCAAGAATTTTATTTTATCTAGGTTTTTATTTCCCTCCGAATATTAGATGTTTCTGAATAACATCAGAGCGGTTTGATGATGCATAAAACACTAAAATCCACCCCCTTGACCACCACTTTTTATCACTATCATTATTATACTTTGAATTCTAACATTATTTCTATTTTATTATGTTTATTGTATCACTTCTCAAGGTCCATTAATAAAAATAAACAAGGCTCACAACAAAGTATCAAAGTTAGAACGAAGTGCTAATAGCAAACCACGAAACTCATGTGTTTGGACCGAATCGTATCCTACTTAATCGCTCTAACACCGGAGAGCGAATCTGACCCTGACTAAAAAGCACTGATAAACTACAGCTAATTGACCATTGACCCAGTTGAGGATATAAGTCAAGTTCAAAAATCTGGAGAAAGTTATTAAGCTGTAAAGACTATCTAATTATCTACATTCATCAACAAAATGAGCTGACTAGGATTTAATGTAAATTAGGGGAGAAAAATATTCTATTACAGCAACAGATCAGGAATTATATCCAAGTCATAATGACAATAAAAAGTTAATTGCAAGCTTTGATAAAAATTCATACAAAATCCTATTGAATGTTGCAGGTTGCTTGGTTACGAGTTGACACTCAGACAATTCTCACAATTGCCAACCATGTGATCACAAAGAACCACAGAATTGGAGTCACTTACAGTGATCACAAAACGTGGTTTCTACACATTCGTGAAGTGCGAGAGTCTGATCGAGGATGGTACATGTGTCAAATAAATACTGATCCAATGAAAAGCCAAACTGGTTTCCTCGATGTTGTTGGTGAGTGACTTTTATTTTATTCTAAAACAATTATTATGAAATAATGATCTAAAATTTCTATTCAATATTATACTCTCATAATGTTTTATTACGTAATTATATTAATGATGGACCGACTAATTTATTAGTTTCTCGAAAAGACGACATGAAGTTAAATTGAATTTTCGAAAATTATGTTCCATAGCTGAATAAATAATTTTTCAATTTCAATTTGATGATTAGCAGTTTTCTTTGTCAAAAGAATATTTGGTTTCGTGTTCGGAATGCGTCCTACATTAGTCAATTGAATGCCAATGAGCTCAGCATCGAGTTAAACGCATAGCATTCGCTATGTGATCTTCACATGATCCTTCATGTGTGATACTCACTCAAATTTAATTATTATTGTTCATTTAATCAATAAATTATTCATCAATAATGAACTGATGGTCGATAAGCTAATGTATCTCGTTATAGCCAATTAGTTGCATAAGTTATTTATTTAGTAAATAATTGAATGAATTCTAAACACAAGAAAATATTGAAGAAAAATATTATGATATAATTAGTGATCTCGAGTCAAAATATATAAATATTTTTTTAATGCTTTAGAGTCCTGATTTTTAGATGTTAAAAATTATCTGATTATTATTTATAACAAATCTACAAGTCTCAGAATAAGTAATATGACCAAAATTAAAAAATTATTTGAATTTATTTAGATATAATTAGCTAAAAAAAACATGGAAAACAGTTATTTTAATAAGTATTTGAGAGATAATAAGTTTTAATTAATTAAATATTATTCTTCTCCACTGCTTCTCTCATTGCTATTTTTGCTATTTGCATGGCCTCTTATATTGTTTGTATGTTATAATTTACTTTAAATTCATTACTCTAAAATACTTGTAAGAGTCTTTAATCTTAATATCAATTTTTGACATAACTATTTTTAAAATATAAGAGACATAATATTGGGGGTTAAAAAAGAATTACCACCGAAAGAAAAAATCTTAAGTAGGCGAAGGGAGGGTAAAGTGGAACGCGGAGGCAAAGTAAAACACTTGAGACAATTGACTAATTTTTTAAAATAACTTTAAAAACGTTTATTGCACTTTTTATTTATCAATTTGTTAATTTATTAATGCATTTAAAGTTATTAACATTAGTTTAATTAATGGGTAATTTGTTGATTTACGTTTTTTCTTGATGTTCTATTTTACTCCACCTTTATCTATTCAAACAGAAAAATGAACTAAAGAACTTAAACAAGTAGGTATTTACCTATATTTCGATTCAGGATTTTATTGAATTATGAAACATTAATCGAAAAATAGTATTGAAAATTTTATTTCTTTTTTTGCATATCACAGCTCACAATAAGTTTTAGAAAATTATTTTGAGCCTCATTAATCCTAAATGCACGGATGAAAACGGTACTACTTCAATTCCATTAAATTCCCTTTACGATCAAAGCACGCTCTCGAGCGTAGCCTATCTTTTATGTCCCGACTACATTTTTCGGGGTAAATCAACGTATGAGAAAACTCGGAGCTGATTTCACGAGGGAAGAGACTGAGTATCGTAAGTAGTCGAGGTATATGACTATTATATAACAGAGTATAAGAGAGCAAAGGAGAGAGTATCGTTGCATTGGGAATAGGATAGTAAAGGGTAGCAACTGAGAATTCACGGGATTAAATTGCTATACCGATGGGATGCATACACAGCTTTGGCGTCCTTAGAATACTTATTTTGCTTTAAAAGTTGCCAATGGAGGAATGTGATCACGATGTGCTCATAAAAGTCGAATTACAAAATTGCATGGACAGAAGAAAAATCATATCAAAGATACTTCTTTTTCTTTGTCCTACATTTTTATTTTATTCCATTTCCTGTTTTATAATTGATATTTTTCTTTTTTTGTAAAAAAGTGCTTCACTTAAAAGAAAAAAATTCTTCAGTGACTCATGCGTTCTGAATAAAATATAAAATGTCATGAAAAGAACGGATTAGTAAGCTAAGGATTTAACTCTAAACTATTTCATTTTCAAAAATATTAAAAATTTTTATAAAAGAGCTGGTTGCTATCTGCTAATCGTGCATGAAGAGCTGTTTTTTCTTCGCATGGCAAATATAAATAGAGTTTTGCTTATACAAAGGTGCATTGATCTGAATTATTTAATATTAAGAGCAATGGAAAGCACTTGGTTCCTTTCAAAGCTTTTTTGTATGTTTCTATTAATTCACACATTTACCACAAGTGAACAGTATTATTTGAATTGACTTCAGAATTTCGTTTGCTATTAGAACTTCATTGACGTTCAAGTAGCATTGAAAGTTGCTCCGAACATGTAAACTTCAGTGTGGATTGATTGTATAAACACATTTTGAGTACTAACTAGTCTTTGAAGTGTAATCGAGCATGCTCATCTTAACTACCTTACTCGTCAGTGAGAATTATATCTATAACAATTAAATGAATATGTTTGCATTTGCTTACTATTTTAACTAAGAGAGTTCAAAAGGTCATAATCATTTCTTCAGCTAACTAATATATTTTATATTCATTTATTAACAAATAAATATTCATAAGCCTAGAAAAATGTTGTCTAAAAATAATTGGATTAGAAATGGTAATGATTTATCATTTTTACATGTTTTTTAATCAACTTGGAGAGCAATCAAAAAATATTTCTTACATCTTGAGTTGTTATTCTTTTAAAGCTTGATTTTCAAGCATTAAAATTCATTAAATTATTATGTGATAAAAATGAATACATGAAAAAAAATTTTTTTTTGATAAACAACAAATGCTACTTTAATTAATGGAAAGAATTGGAAATATTTGGAATAAAATATTTTATTGAATTTTGCTTGAAAAATGTAGTTTGATATTTCGATCAAGATTGTAGTAAATTTCAAAATAGAAGTAATATTAGATTAATTTTCCATTTCTGAGATACCATGAATTTTAACAGACAATGATCAATTCGATGAAACATTAGAATATACCAATGCTCAGAGTACATATGTATTTCTTTAATTAATTATTTTTTGATTATTCAAAGTAATCATCAGAACTGAATCTATACAAATGTTACCATGTCAATTCTAAAAAAATATTTCATTGCCATTTATTATCAATGAATTAAAAATCTTTATCAAAGCAGATAAATCAATGCATCGAATGACAGTTATTTTTATTATGAGCTTATGTTGTTTTCATAAAATACCATCATAATATATTTTATTTGGAATTTAATACTAATCATAAAATAAATTGAAAGACAGCATTGAGTTTTTGAAAATTAAATTATACATTTTTGTTCATCATTTTAAACGATAAAGAAATTGTTTTAAATGACAAATTATCGACATTATTTTCACCTTTGAAATTAATCCTTTTTATTGTATTACTTTTGTTATGATATACATGAGTGAAAAATTTCTCATGCTAATAACAACTGATGATAATATTCCATTGAGAAGGAAAAATCTACAAAATTCCAGAATAGCTTGAGATGAGTGTGTAAGTGTGGATGAAAAATATTTTTAGCACAATTAATTTAAAATAAATTACTTTTACTACAATATAAAAAAAATGAAGCTTTAACAAAGATGAATTTTATTGTAGAAGAAAGTGCAGGGTGTAGACTAAAGCAATATAATTTATAATGAGATAAAACTTTTAAAAAAAATACGTATATATTATTCAGCTGGCGGATAAAGTAGTTGGTGAAAGCAATAATATTAAAAGAAGCCAATTAATAAACTTGAACTTTAAAGAAACTTTGTAGATATATAATTCCTTGGATGAATAAAGCAAATTTATCCAGCTTGTTAGTCGTCACTATATATAGACAGTTAACAAAATAATATACGAAGAGCAATGAATTTTTTCACAGAAAAAAAATCAACAACATCTAACCGTAGTTGCGATTACATAGGGGCAGGTGTGGCAAATCGGGAGAAGACTTTCTCTTTATATTCCAACGAGCCTCCCTTGCGGTGCTCCAGATTGCGTACATTTTCTAATATCACAGAAAAGTAATGGGACTAAAGAACGACGTTACTATGTAGGTATATAACAGGCCAACGAAGACGAACAAGTGCTTTGTGAGTAGAGGTACTTGCCCTCCTGCCTTTTTTTTTCTCTCGTGCTTTCGTGTAGCACAGTAATGAATAGCAAGATTAGCTATATAGCGTTGATGCAGAGACTGCGCCACGTGTAAGGGAATTTTGCTGCTTGAACGTGAAAATAAATTCGTTGTCGAGAAAGAGCAAGAGGTTAAGTGAAAGAGATGAACAGGCGATTTCAATTCTGTGACTAGAATAGATTCCCTCAGGCATATTGAAATAAATACACCTGCAACAAACAAATGTTTTCGATTGGAGCCCGAGTTGTGATATGAATAACGTCTGATATTTATGTTAAAAAAAAAAAAAAATGAAACATAAACTTATCTACAATAGGACTTTAACCTCAAGAGCTCGTGGCATTTCGATCTTCATCAAGTGTAGACTCATTTTTAGTATCTGCTTTCTATTCTTACACTTGTATTGTTTGCTTATGACAGAGTTTTTATTTTAATACTTCCTCTGTACGTACAAATTATAATTTTTTCTCTTAGAAATATAGAAAAATATCTAATGATCATTTTTTGGAGTAATATTCAATTTTTAATCATCATTAAAACTGATTTTTTTTTAAAGTAAAAAAAAAAAAATGGTAATAATATTAAAAATAATAAGATAATATTGAACGTTAAAGTGTCAGAGAAGTTCAAAGTTCTGCATCATCCCTTTTCTTTTAACTTCTCATCGTGGATAACAAGACGGTATCGTAGATAAGAAAAATATCTTCTTAGAAAATCGTCAAGTCGCCATCATCAACCTTAGAGTGTTCACTACTTGTTAACCTTTACCAACGACATACCGACAAGTAGCAGAATCCTTTGAAAATACTTCTAGACCGTAAAAAGTAGAATAATGAAGGTTGAATGTAGTTTAGCTTCCTCTCGTTACCTACGCATCGAGAATTTCTTAGTTTATTGTGTAGTAGCACTGTATAGTACAACGAAAGGTCCGGAGATTCTTGTGTCCTCAACAGTGGCTGAAACTTTCTCAAGTGAGCAGTGGTTTTCTTGTTGGAGTGAGGATTGACGAGTTAGCAAAAGTTTGTGGAATTTTTTTTTAACCACTAATTCTTCAAGGCTCTTTAAAAAGTGCTTATTCTACAGTACAAATCGAAATTGAACTTTCATACTATGGAGAAGAAATTATTTCTAATTGATTTGTCATGTAATTAAGATTATTAAGTTCAAATCAGATTGACTTTGAGTTAAAGTTATCAAATCAATACCAAGTAAATGAAAAAAATAATTGTAAATAATATATTGAATGTGACGAACTGTTGAGTCGATGATTTTTTATTCATTTCTAATTATTGAAGACGTATTGGGTCGTAGAACTTTGTAATTAAAGAAAAACTTTCTAAGTATAGCTAGCAGCAATTGAGAATTTTTACAATAGATTATTGAGAAGATTGGCTAAAAACATTTTTTCCTTCATCAGAATATTTATCAAATATTCTGAGGACAATTTTTTTAGTGACACTTCATGATAGAACTTGAAGTAATTTAACGTCGAATTATCAACAGTATCTAATATTATATTTCATCATTGTTCTAATTAACTCCTTACTTTAATTGTTTTTTTAAGAGTAACTCAATTTCAAAGTTACAAATTTAATAAATAATCTGATAGTTAAATTCATTTGACTAAAGTACTAATGAAGTAACACATAATCTCTCAATTGAACATAATTATATTCATGAATATATATTGTGTTGTCATAAAAACAAGAAAATAACAAAAAATATTGTAGCACAATTTCTACAAGTTGTATATTCGTTTGTGATACCTTTCTAACTTGGAATCTTCGATAAGTCGAAACCTTTTTAACTCAAATTGTTTAGCAGTTCAATTTGTCCAAGTTTTATAGTAGGAAAAAAAGAATAAGAATGTAAAACAATAGAAAGGATATATCAGAGGTCTAAGATTAATGTTTTCAATAATCAAGTTCAATTTATTTTATTGATTTTTATCCACTTTATTTCGATGGAGATGTTTGGTAGAGTAGAAAATTTATTTCTCAACATTATACTTAACTTATATACAATAAAATTGTTTACAACTTTTTATCACTTAAATATTTAATAAAATATTACATCTTATTCTACATCACATAAAATTTAATGCATTGCAAAAACAAGATGTTAAATTGACGTTTATTTTACATGAAGAAAATTAGTGTTGATTTAAAGTTTACGTACTTCTGTAGTCTATTTTCTAAGAGTAACTTGTAAATTCTCGACTGGAAGTAAATTCTTAGCTCGTCTGTGTAGTTGAGTGGTTTAATCAAAGCAAATTGTCATTTCCGAGGGTAATTACGTCTTGAACTTTTGCAACAATCCTTACAACATCTTTCTCATCAAATTGTTTTTAACAAACAAAGCTTATTGAATTATCCATTAAATTAAATCTACTTTTGTTCTTTTTTTTCTGAGCAACTAAATCTCATGCTACGTACAATTGTATTTGAATAGCCATATTCACATTGTTTTATTGAAGAATAATTCATCAGCGTACAATATTATTCTGTCTATTTATTATAACTTAATAGGAAGTGTTAGTATAGCATCAGATTACACTTATAAATGTTTCATTAATGCAGAATAGTTATGCATTCAACATTATATTTCTCATTATTTCATTCTGGATGTAATTGGTTTAAATTGATACCCAAATCATTAAATCATTCATTTTAGATTCTTCGAATGAAAAATAGCAGACAATCATAACAACCCAGTTATAAAATTTATTAATTACAATTCCGATTCCAGTTGGGTGTTTGAAGAAATCTGGATCCACCTAAGGTAATCATAAACAATATCTTTGTTAGATGTCTCGTCACCAGAGGAATAGTATTTTGAAATCCCATCAAAGTGTTGTTGGTTTGCGTGAGCTATTTTTCTTCATTTCACTTGTACTCTCTATCGTAGTTTTAGAATACCTTTAGAAATATCTCAAATGAAATGTATGAATAGGAAGTGTATCCTATCGGTTAATAGAATCAATGATCGTAATTGTGGACGCGATGCCGTCAGGTTGGACAATACGGCTTCCTAACTCTAATAGTGGTCATTGCTTGCTGATAACTGTAGCAACCTCGTTAGTGTTCTATGTAGTATTATATATTTACATAACGACGTTAATGCTGAGCGAGCGATGCAACACCCGACTTCACAGCCAAATATTTGTCATAGATTTTCGTGTGTACCTGTGCTTTACTTAACCTATTTCGTAAACATAAAATTTTCGAGTGATCTCTTTGCTGTAAAATAAATCAATCACAATGGAAATATATAGCAAACATTATATGTGAATTGTAATTGCTAAAGCAAAGGCGTGAATACAAAAGCTGAAGATAATATTTGCCGAAATATAATCAATAAAACAGTTGTATTTGTTCAAATAAATTAGAAAATAGTCAACAGATACGGAATATCGTTTGACAAGTATAGAAAATGGTGGAAAAAGGGAAAAAATAATTTTCCATCAGTTGTATTTTGATGCATTGTAGATACATATTTTCAAAGAAACTTCTAAAGAATAAAATAAAAGCATATATGTTGAATGGACATACAAATTGATACTGACTAATAGTAGAGTTCCTTTTATTTTATACCTCTAGCGCTTTAATCATCTGTTTCTCTAGTCACAAGTAGTAGACTTCAGCATATTTCGCTCGCTCTGTTTTCAACTTTTAAGCTTGCTATGTTCAAGTCCACTTTTATTATTTCCATCCTTTTATTAAATTTTCTTCCAATAGCAAAATATCATCATAGACTCAAGAATACTTTAATATAATTTACATTGTTTATTACTTTGTTAATTATATAAAGTACACTTATTTAGAAATTATTTCAAATATTTTCTCTGCTCAGAATATTATTATGTACTCAAAGAGAAAATTTTTCATTGACTACATTTGTATCTGGTGAATAAATGTCACAATGTAGTCTATAAAAATTTTTATTTTTAAATAATTTTGAAAAGTTTTAAACTTTATGAATTGTTGAAAGTTTGATGGAATATTTTTTTATGATACTTGATTTTAAAAAGTAGGATAAACAAAAACCCGAAGCAATTATGGTTCAAGTAATATCAATATGTCAGATGAAAAAGAAGGAAATTTTTCAAAAAAATCTGAAACTAATATTTTTGATTCATAGCACTAGGGTGTACTTGATAAATCATTATCAAAATTACAAATAACTGTGCGTGCAACCACTAATTTTTTATCCTTTAATGTTTCATATTTTTAGAACAAATTTTTTTTAGCTATTATTTCTTGAAATAGCTTCTATCAGAAAGAATGAGACATAAATTAGAACATAAATAAAAATAATATGTGTGTGTTTGTGTCTTTGTTACCAATGTTACACTACTTTTCTATTATTGATACTAGTTTTTCTTTTTTTTTTTTTGCTGCATTTTATTTCTAAATTATTATTTTTTTCTTACTCTATTTCCAATGCTGTAGTTGTTTTTTTTTTTTTATCGAAGTGCATCGCAGCTTTGGGGATAACGTGGCTTATGTGATGAAATGGTTTCTGGGATTTCCCATGTGAAAACGAGTTACTGCGTTTTGAAGCCATGAGGGCAAGACTTGAGTGTCTATTTGATATATTACCGAATCCCACACTTTTTCTCGTAAACTATTTGTAAGCCCGCGGGTCATCACAACCGATGGTTTTCCAGCCTGCATTCCGTCTATCAGATGATTGGAAGAAAAATGAAAGGTACAATTGCATATTGAAAATGTACATCCCAATAGATTCATAATCATTTATGTGAGTATATTTTTATTCCTTTTGAGGAATTTTAAATCCAAGCAATCGATCAAATTCGTTTCTGTTTTAGAAATTCATCACTCCTTTTTATTTCCACTTTGATATTTCCTCCTTACATTCTATTCTACTCTCAGTTCGATCATGATTAATATACGTTTGTATTATTGTTCATTTTTGCTTTTTTCATCATTCTTTCTTCATCATAAAATAAAACTTAAAAAGATATCATTGAGGAATACATTTTCTATTTGAAATGCTGTAACTCTATATCATAAAACAATACAATATGTTATTATGATACCATCATTTGCTAAATATTATTATTTTGAAGTAAAATAATGTGATTCTATTTCAGCAATGTCTTGTCGTATCATTATTACATGGCTCAAAGCAATAAATATATTTCTTTGTAAGGTGTGCGTCAATATTTAAAGTCAAATCTAAGGAAATTGAAAAAACACTAGAAACGATGGCTTTAAAAATAAATAAATGTGTTTTTTATTGAATCACCAATGGCAGGAGGAAAGGAAGAGAATGGGTAGACGTGAAAGATAGAGAAAAGAACAAAACAGAAATACAAAGAGGAACTCGAGACTGTCCACTTTTTCAGTGGTCAATAGCTGTGGGTGAAATGGAGCTATTGCTCGTATGGACACGTGTAGAGGGTTCTATCAGGAGGAATCGGGTCAACTTGAGGCAGGACAGAAGCTCGGGTTCACCCCAGATTGATGCGAGATGCAAGCGGAGACAACCCTGGTGGTAGCAATTGAAGTGAACAAGTAGATATCAGTTGAACAGAGATCCGAAGAAGAAGGAGAACTAGCACAAGCTATACATGAAACAGAGCTAGAAGTAGAGATGCTGTTGGAGATCTGCTTTGACCAGCCAATTCAGCATCAACTATACGACCACTCGACCGCAAATCGAGTTCCGGACAGAGGGGTTCAGACTAAAATCGGTCTCGCTACCCCTATGAAAACCGATTCACGTATAGTTGCCTAGAGTAAGACATTATCCGCGAGGGACGCATTTACTCGGTGTGTCGGAGGGTGGGATAGGAAAGAGAAAGCAGTTTAATGGTCGCGTCGACTGCGAAAAGTGGGATGTCGTCCGCGTAGCCATGGGTTGACTTGACTTCCGCCGGATACGATGTTTCGCGTTATCATTCTGCTTTATTACGGATACTGGCGTACACTAACGCTTGAGAGAGACTGATTTATGTCGAGGATGTGGCCCTTCCTTTTCCCTATCGTCTTTCTTCCGTTCTTCTTTGCGTATATTCACTCATACGAATTTAGTTAAATGCAAGTAACAAATGCTTTGTAAAAAATCTCACCGGATTACGTCATTGTTTGGCTCTTTTTTGCTGTGGAGTTGACTTTTGACAATATGCTGCATGACGTGTTTTTTTTGCTGACGATAAATTTATTAAGCAAAACCCCTCTGAACATAAATTGAAGCCTTAGGACAAATTGGGGAAAAATGATAAAGAGATAAAAATATTGTGCTGGATCATTCTCAATTATGGATGGGTAGTTATACTATTACTGTTATTTATTTTATCGTTTTACGTAAATATTTTTTTCATAAACAATGTGGTAAATTTAGAACTTGATAACTTTTAATTACTTTCTTATCAGAATTTTCTTAAAAGACGGAAATTAAACACTTCATCAGAAAAATAATTCAATTAATCATTTTTAAGGATCATTTTTCTTGTAAATATTCTAGCGTGAAAAAAATTTATTCATATAAAAAATATTTATTGATATTGGGAGACGTGACTAACTTGAGAAAATAGTACTAACATATTAGAATTACGTTAAAGACATAAATCAACCTTGATAAAATTGTGTGTAGGGTAAATCTGGACATGACTGGCCAGAAAAGTAACCTTAGCATACATATGTTAGAGCATATGGACAAATTTACTTGATTTATTTAGATAAACTTCATTTATACCAGATCTTGTATTATATATCCTAATAAAATCAGTGTTAATTTTTATAGCATTGTGATGCCATAAATTATTAAAATAACATCCAAAAGAACACTCTCTTTTAGCCTATGTCTAGTGCAATAGCTGGGAACATTTAAAATAACAAATTAATTATTCTTTAATTTAAAATAAAATGATAAGGAAATTATATCAACAGGGTTATTTATAAATTTAAAAAAGAACTTGAAAGCCAATTGAAAGATTCATTAAATAATAAATTAAAATTATAAGATTTCACTTTTTTGAAATATATCAAGAATAAATATTTGAAACTTACTTCTGACATTTTAATCCGAAACGATAATTTTTATTTCAAACTGTGTTCCTTTTAATTTCAAAAATATTATCACAATTAATTATTCGAAATTACTTTACATAACAACAATTAAATATGTCTTTATAATTTAATGGTTTGAACTCAAGTGTCATTTGAAGGACATTCTTGGCTGCTACTACCAGGTAGCAATATTCCTTCTTTTACATTTTTAATTAAATGATTTATTTTGACTGGCTTGAAAAAATCGATCTTTCTTTTAATTTCTTTTTCATTTATAATTAAATATTTTTGACAATGTTCTATATTTCTTTGCATACTAAGTTTTACCTAAAGTATTGTTAAACACAATATTGATTAGTTATATACAATAAAAAATATTTTTCAAAATAAATTCAATGATTGTAGATAAATTTTAAATATATTTCTCGATGTTACATTTTAAATAATGAATATATGGAGTGACAGCATTAATTGTTCAAGTTAATTTAATTCTTCAAAGTAAAAAAAAGTACTTTCGTATTCGTTAAATTAAATTAATAATCAATTAATTAAATTTTAAAAATATCATCATTCCATTGTTAAAACATTAAAGTCAGTTATTTCATTAACATATTAAAAATGATCTATAAATCATAAACTTTTTCATTCATTTTTAAGAATAGAGTTCAGTACAGCTATTATTACTCAGACAGTTTATAATAATTAATTAATATCAATAAATCACTTCTAAACGACCGGCAAATACATTTTCTAATTACAGAAATTTTTTATCAAATATAGACATGCTTTATCTAATAATCATCACTATTTTTAGAGTAAATATTTTTATTTTACTTCAGAAAAAATAATTTAATTGATCGAATGATAGATCTGTGTGTGAAGTCGATCAATTATTTATCGCAAAAGTATTAAGTTGATAAATTGATCTAATTCTTTTTCCTTGTTGCAGTTCCACCGGATATAATCGATCACGAGACAAGTACAGACATGGTTGTTCGAGAAGGAAGCAACGTAACACTCCGATGTACAGCCACGGGTTCGCCAACACCCAACATTACCTGGCGTCGTGAAGATGGCCAGATATTCCTTGGAAATGAGCAAAAAGGTAGGACATTCGCTACTTGAAGATATCATGAGATAAAAGTTAACTGCATTATATCTTAATAGGATTCCATTACTAATTAAAAATATGACATTCTCTGGTATGGTATGAGACTTATTAAGTTAAGCGATCCTCTAAGTTACACTTTACTTCATTTCCTGAATTAAGTACTATTTTTAATAGTCTGCGCAGAAAGATTACGAGAAAATATTTCTACAGTTTACGGTTTCACTACATTCAGACACCTATAGTAAATTCTTCCTGTAGTATTTTGAGAGAGAGAGAGATGAATTCACACATGATATAGAGGTGAAGCAAGGCCAGGCGGTTATGAGGAAACGAAAGGTATATTTATACGAGCAGGAAATGCTTCCATATTTGCATTGAAATTGGCAAACACGCGGGCGGCGCGTTTCCACACCGTTTTCCCTCGGGACTACAATGAATAATCGGTAAACTCACATGCTTCTGTCATGTTACTGTTTAACACTCGGCAACACTAATTATAAATTCCAGAAGATTAGAAGTCTTTTGACACATTTTATTTAGAGACGTTAATAAAAAAATTCATCGCATTCTAGGATACTCACTCGACATTTTAAAAATTTTTGTATCAAATTTATTTAATTACCAATCGTCTATCGAAAAAGGAATGTATCGGTATTTTATATATTTTATTAATCAGTATTGAATCCTGGTTTTAACTACAATAAAGGATTTTATTAATTTTTCATTATACTTCGAAACAGATTTCTAGCTATTATGTTATCAATATTTTATTTAAAATATAATTCTAGGATTAAGCTGGAAAAGAGTATTCGGAACAGTAATAATCTCCATTATTTTTATGTTTTTTTGTTATTAACATCAATTTAAAAAAAAAGACACATAGAATAGGGAATTATTTTAAATTCATTCTGAATTATGTGAGTACCCAGTTCTGTCCTAGATACCTGTTTTTTATACTGATCTAGCTTTTAATTAGCACCGTTTAGCTAATTACGAAAAAAATTCTTAGGGAATTTAAAAAATTTTATTTCACCCTTGCTCCACTGGTGCTCCCATAAATTGTAATATGTTCTCGAGCCGAAATACAGGTACTTGTTGAAGTCTTTTTGAATCCCTGACGAGTACTTTACAGTAATGAATTTAAATTGTAACAGATAATCGAACACATATAAACAATATAAGCAGTGATGAAGGATAATATTTAATTAATCAAAACTTATTATCTCTCAAATACTTATTAAGATAACTGTTTCCCATGCTTTTTTCCGGCTGAGTACCTTGAACAAAAGTAGATAAATTTTTTATTTTAGTCCTATTATTTATGCATACACAAAATAATTACTTAATAAAACTATAAAATTATTAAACCTAAGAGATTTTTTCGTAAGATTCTTATTAAGTCCTTATAAAAGGTTCTTTAATATTCTATAAATAATAATTGGATAATTTTTAATATTTAAAAATCAGAACTCTAAGTTATGAGAAAAATATCTATATTTTGAGTCGGGTTGACAAAAGAATAGGATGAATTGATGATTTCAGTTACCATAGTTGCTCAAGTGTTATCGAAAATAATAAAATGTGTCATTTAAATGATAATTTTATCGACGGGAATCACGATAATAATTTTTTCGACATCTCTGTGGACGTATTTTATTAGAGTTTTTACAGTGTTTTTATCGTCTATCACAACAAGCCCGGTTATCATAAAATATCTAGCGCACGGTCATATAAGAGTGATGATCTCTACGCAAAGTTTCGTTCCGCATGAAAAAAGCAGCCGTGAAAAAAAGCCAGACATTTAACAACGAAATTAAGTCAGAACATTCATTTTATAGTCGTTGAGGGTTGAGCATCGCGTGTGACGTCTGACAGAAAGAAACCGCGTGGCTTATCAGTAAAGCAGGTATAGGTTTTCTTGCATCGAGGTCAGAGTATTCACTAGGTACTTCATTAGTGGCATTCGTTCTCATCCACTAGTAGAGAGTTAACTCTGCGTTTCTCTAGTTAACCACATGCTTCCTCTTTACTAACCGTTTCCGGCTCCAGGTCGTAAATGTCCGCTATATTCCGGAAATCCTTCCAACTAGTGAATCGAAACGGCGAATTTACTAAACTTATATTCAACTATATTACCTTAATAAAATCATGAGTTTCGCTAACATAAAAGAGCGTCTGAAGACCAGCGCAGTTGTTGGTTCCAAGTTTTTTTCATCAATGAAATTTAATTGAGAAATCAGTGGATAATTGTTTAAGCAGGAAAATATTTAATAATATTCATCGTGTCATTCAGTAGATAGAAATCTTTTTAATCATCTACAATGGAAATTATTTTTATTGACACAACAGTTTATTCACCGGAGCAGAATCAGCTGAGTTTTATTCCTGCTTATAATAATAGATAAATATACACTGAGAAAAAAATTTAATTTGAACAAGCAATGTTTCTTTTAACGAATAAAATTAAGATTTTAAATAATCTCAATAGAACATTTTTTTAAAATTGACATGGTAACAGTTTAATGGTTATTTAAAATAATCAAAAAATAATTTATTAAAAATAAAATACACCTTTATTGTACTCGATTATTTTTTTTTTTAAGATCCATGATGATGTAACAGTATTTAAACCTATCCTAATCTTGAATTAAACGTAATTATTAATTGAATTAAAATTTGTTTGCATATTAAAAATTTTTTTCCCAGTGTATGTAAAGCAGAGATAGAAATAACTAGGATGATAAAATGAGACAATTGCATAAGTTATTTAGGTTGTTGAGTTCAAAACAGCTATTTAATCATATTCATACGTAATAAGCTCGGATACTATTTCCCTGAAATAGGAATTTTGATCTCTATTGGAAAGTTTTCTGAAACCCACTTATGTTATTGTACTCTGTCGACCAACATATTGATCATTCATAAACTACCCATTTCTTTTGTTCTTCAATTTTCTTTTTGCCACTCTCTCTTTCTCTTCAGCTTTATTCTCTTTGTATTCTCCCCATTTCTTTGATCTCGCATTCATCCATTCTTTCGAACCTGCTTTTTAAATTTTACATTTGATTAAAAAATACAGCTAAAGTACAATTGTAACAATCTTTTGCGAATATTTATCTGATATTTATTTCTATTTATTATGAGTTTCTGTTGGAAATTATTAAAGAAAATATTTCTTAATAGATATCATTTAAATGCTGTACTTAAATAAAATTTATTCTTCTCAATAATAATTTATTAAATCCAAAATTCTCTTGGCAGAAAAGCTTCTATAATTTTTCTTAATACTTAATCTAACATTTTATATACCATTTAGCTCACTATGCTCTACAGCTATATAAATACTCAAGGATTTAATTGTGGTAAAAACTAATGGTCTCGCTTTTAGATAAATAAATTGCATTCGCTATTGTGACAAGCTAGAAACAGACTAATGACTATGCCCAAGTAATTATTTTAAAGAAATACATGCTTCAAAAGCCTAAAAGCTTTGGAAAAGGTTGATAATACAATTGTTTTAACTTTTTTCTCATTTTAACTTGATTATATATTTATCTACTTTTTTTAAATACGATTTTCTAACCGCAACTATTTTTTCATTGTACTCATAACAAACATGACAAATTATTTTTTCATTCTTCTATTTTGTTTATATCAATCCTGTTGCATAAATAAATATAAGTAAACTGAAATACTGACAAAACAAATATGCTGAGAAAAAATAATCAATTTATGTTTTTACAGTCAAAAGTGTGGAAGGGAAATACTTCAGGATAACCAAAGTGACACGCTCGCATATGGGATCATATTTGTGTATTGCATCCAATGGCGTACCACCTTCTGTTAGCAAGAGAATCATGCTTATCGTCCATTGTATGAATAAAATTTTATTTTATTATCATTCATAAATTCATATTATTTAACTTTTTTTTTCTTTTAAATAACTTTTTCATTGAAAGATAATATAAAAATGAATATTTATTCAAAATTTAACCTTCAATATTTTTAAAATAATTTAACTATATTTAAAAAATAATATACCATATTTTTAAGCAGAAAATTTTATTGTATTTCTGCAGTTGATATGATACCTTCATCATTCAGAGATATTTTTCAAAGTAAATGCAATTTTTTTTCATCAGTCCAGTTAGCAATAATTTCGTGATGCATGAAATAAAAAATATAAGAATACAAACATTTTATTAATCATATTCTAATGGTATTGATATAGATAAATATTAATTAAATATATATTCATTTTTACAAACTCACGAATTTTTATTTTTACAATTAATAATTGCATTTCCATGTAGAAAGATAAAACATTATATCCCGATCTTGTTAGATTAAAAAAAATATATTCAATATTGTTATATGTGATTGAATTGAATTTTATCAAATCAGAAAAAATAGCTACTGGTGTAATCATTGATCGATTTATTCGATAAAAATAATTATTTTGTTGTCTCAAACTGATTGAATATTGATATAACTTATTATCTATTCCAGTCGCGCCAATGATATGGATCCCAAATCAACTGGTTGGTGCTCGAATAGGCCAAATGATGACTCTAGAGTGTCTGTCAGAAGCATATCCAAAGTCGATTAATTATTGGTCGAAAGATAAATCTGAAATACTTGCTCAAGGTAATACTTAATAAGTGATTTAACAGTAGAATAATTTTTTAACAATAGAGAATGACTAAAATGGCTAATAAATTGTATCAGCTATTAGTATTGAATGTTGAATTAATTAATTGCATGTATACTAGGTAAACTCAATTCTCTCTCTGTTGGGGATTGGATTATGTTACATAAGCACGTACGCAATGTGACCAAACAAGAAGATTAGTAATGGGCGAGCATAAAAATTGCCATTCTCTTGCTTACACTAGTATCTATCAACAAATTTACGTGTTATCATACAAATTTCAAATCTGATATCATCCTCGAAATTATTAGTTTACTTGAATTTGTTTACATGATGTTTCCCATCACTTTCTTTACGTGCCTATGGTTATATTGCCACATTTATATTTTTTTTTTTGTTTCTTCTATTGGCGTCACACAATCATAAGCTGCGTATTTTTTCAACATAAAAAAAAAGACATCAACTTTTCATGCACACCAGCATGTCTATTTTTTTCTAATAAATTTTCTAAATTGAATTTTCTATATAAATCCATTCGTTTGCGGAATTTTTGTTCGTGGTTTGTGCCTGTCAATGTAAAATTTTGTTTTGTAAAATGTTTTATTGAAGAAATCTTGTTAGATCTGTGAAATATGACCATCCATGAAATTTAAAAAAATATTTATAAATATTAAAATGGTGATATTTAGCCTGATTCACTAGAATTTACTTTCGAATTTACATATTGATGTGATTGGAACTATTGTATGAATAGCGTTAAAAAATAGTAAACGTATGGAAAAAATTTATTTTTCAATTTATTTAATTTTCATTTTCTTCAATTAGTAAAATTATTTGCATATTCATCGTATCCTGGTTCACATTTCATATTATACCAGTTTGAAACTTGAAATTTTATTAAAATAGTAAACTGTGAACTTTATTTATTACATTTAGGACTCTACGTTGACTGAAAATTTTGCTGTGTAAAATATTAACTAGAAATTATTCAAAAATGGAGATCCATCAAGTATTTTATTTGCTGAAATGAATACAGATAAGACCTTGTACTGTGCTGACACCGAATCCAAATATATCTTTTTTAATAACAGAAAAATCTTTCTTATATGATAGTTCAGTTACACATGAATATTAATGATTTACCTAAGCTTTGAACTTTCTGACTTGGATTCACATTCTATAATTAATAATTCATCAATATTTTATGAATAAAAATACGTATCAATTATCTATAAAAAAATTAAATGCTTCAATAAAAACGAAAATAGCATAATATTTACATTTCAAACTATAATGAATACAAATTAAAATTTTTATGAATTAATATGTTGATTTCTTTTGGAATTCAAGTACTAAATACTCATGGGAAATTTCGTGTAGCTCCCACTAATACTCTTAGAATTATAGCAGAATAATAGACAGACAGACAAGCGTGTAAATTAAATTAAGAGATTGCATGTATGTGATGCAATTAAGCTTTGAAAAATAATAAAGTCCAATGTTGAAATTTAAATGAAGTAGTCCATGTTCAAAAAATTTACCTAGGTATTAATACAGTGGTTCGTTTAGTAATATTGTTTCTATTAACATTCATTAAAATTCTAATATGAATTTTGCTAGCAGTGATAGTCTCTGTTATTGCCCACAGAATTAGATCCAAAGTTAATAACAGCAAAATGACTACATCAGTTTATATTTTTTTATCATGTAAAATTTATTGCTAATCAAAACTGATTGATATTATATTTTAACATGATGAAAGTAATTGGGTCAATGGTGTCAACTTATGATTCTTCCTGTATATATTTTCCACATATTTCTGGAAATGGATGATTCATTGACAGAATAAATGGCCACAAGTTTTTTTTATTGACTGATTGCAGCATCGAAATTTCTTTTACGAAGCCAACTAGTATTGGTGAAAGACGGAAATGCTTGAATGGTGTCGATCTAAACAGAAATCACGTTAACTTAACCCCTGCGTGCCGAATACTAAAATAAGCCAGACTGACGAATAGGTTAAAGCCATCATCTAACCTGATTGAACCATTGTGACGTAGCTTCAATAAACGAGAAAAATTTTTCGATGAATTCTTTCCACTGTAGTATATAACTGTGCTCAAATTTCTCAAGCTTCCGTCTCAATACCTGTATTGATATTTTTTATTTTTTACATATCACATCAACTGTCATTACTATTATTAAATGGGTTTATTTAATAATTTTCAGATGGAAAATTTGAACCGGTGCTTATTGATAATACCTACAAAGTCAGGATGAAACTTACAATACGATATGTCACTCCAGCTGATTTTGGTACTTATAAATGTGTATCCCGCAACTCCTTAGGCGACACTGATGGCACTATCAAACTTTATGGTAATTGTTTTGTTCAAATATTTCATGTTATCTTATCTTATCTTCTTAAGAATGATACGACTAATTTTTTAGTTTTTTAAGATAATACTAAATGTCTGATCATAATAAAATTATTCTACTTAGGATTTAAATTTTAAATTTAAAAATAGTTATTGATTTATTTACATTCATTTCATTCATTGCACTAAAAATTTTATCTAAACATTAATCCAATATTTTTTATCAAAAGAAAAATCCTATTTTTTTTAATTATTGGAGTAAAAAGCATTTTTAAATATTAACGATCAATCTCCAAAGCAATATTAATAAAGGATGAGGTTTGTTAATAACGAATAAAATGTTTGTTAAATGAAAGAAAAAAAAAAAAAAAAAAAAAAAATTTAATAAATTTCCAATAGATAATCTGTTTCACGACTTTTTTTTATTTCATTTGCAATACAAACATTTTATAACACAGGATTATGATTTGATGTTAGTAATTAATTTTTATTCAACAAGTATAAAGTAAAATACGTTTTTATTTCTAATTGTAATATTTACATAGGCAATATTTAAGTAAATTCGATCGTTAATAGTGTTTAAAAGTACTTTTCAAATGATTAACTTGTGCAGTCAAAGTACCCACAAAGTCCATAAGTAGCTTGTCTGAATAACTTTACAAATTGTATTGTTTTATCTAAGACAATAGAAAAATTAGTAAAATAAAGAATAAAACATTTTCTGTATTTTATAACTCAAGTTCAAATTAAATTACTCGGAATTTATGGTTTTTATTAATCAATCTCTAATAAGTGCAGTTGTCACCAAGCTAATGTGACATCTGCCCATACTAAGAGGTCTCAACCACAAAGGGTTAAAGGACGCTGACATACTGACACATATGCGGACGGACAGGAATTCTAGTAATAGTATATAAGGGTGGTGATAATAATCTAATAATAAAACCAAATAGACATAACGTTAGATAAATTATCTGAAATAAAATAATTATTCAACTCACACCAATCATTCCTTATCACCATGGCAATGAAAAATAATAACTCTTCAACATTTTGGTTAATTAAAATTGCTACCCCTCTTCATTTTATTACACCATTCACTTAGGGAATGATGGAGTCGCGACATTTTAATATTACCTCTTCTTTTCTCTTTGCAGAAATAACTTCAGATAACGACCATAATACACATGAGGACAGCAGTGAGTATAAAGGTAAGAATAAGTTAATAAAAAAATTTAATAAAATAGAAAGATATATTCTGAGATTTGCATTTTCAGTACCTCAAATATCGAATATAGCAATAAATTCATAACGAGATAAAAGCAAAGCAACGAGATGTAATATAATACTGTTCTTTTGTACAGCACTACAAAACAAATGCATTCGAATCGACATAATAAAACGGCACTACGAATAGATATTATCTATCTCTGTGTTGGAAAAATTTTTAAAGAATCAGAGATGCGCGTGAGGATGTATTTGGAATATATTCGTGTTCGAAATAGACATCAGGAACAGTTGTTGAGGAGTACTTGAGCAGGCTTTGTATTATAGAAAAGTGAATAGAGTTAGGAGGTACTCATTTTTTTCTGAAACAATGTAATAGAATTCAGACAAGTATTACTGGCTCGATGATTAATTAGATCGAGAATACTCTTTGAACAGCTGAAAACTCTTATCGAGTATTTTCGAAAAAAAGTGTAACTGTTGAATAATGTGATTGTTGTTGGTGAGATTCTAATATTGATAATCATAGTAGTCATTCTCACAACTCGATGATGATTAAGTAGAAAAGATATTTTTTATGCATTCAAAAATAATTATTTTCAAAAAAAAAACATTTTTTAGGTACTTTATTTTTTCTTTGCATTTTTAGTTGAGCAGTTGAATGAAAAAAAGTGTAGTGATAGGAATATTTTTAATGCTGTCTGAAGATGCTTTAGGATTTTATTCCTAGGATATTTAGATTAATACGTCTGCTCGATGTATCAATCTACTCATTTTATTTCAATTTGGGTGCATTGAAACTGAATATTCTCATAGGAGAAGGTGGGGTAAGACGGGGACTTTAAGATATTTCAAAAATAAAACCCTTCATTTTTTAATTGCACAATGTATGAATGGTTTTATTGAAAAAAATTATCAGTTATTCTTCTTTTAAATTCTAATAAGTCAAAAGAATAAAATAGAATTCTTCTTATATAAATATCAATTTGAAAAAAATGACTTCCCCATCTTGCCCCATCCGTAGGGCAAAATGGTGTACCCCTTGTTATTGGGGTAAGATGGGATATAGAATGTTTAATCGTCGTTGTCTCCACAAACTAGGCAGATATGGATAGCTTGAGTTTAGAAAAGTTAATTGAATAGATGTCAATGAAAAAATATTACATAGATCTTGTACACCGGATATTTTAAACAGTCACGCACTTAATATACGTCAAAAATTGGATGAAACCACTTAATTTTTTTTTTAATTAATTATGTTAGCTGATGAATTTTTTATTTCATTATAACTTTCTTATATAAAAATTGACAGGCAAGATATTTGAAATGATAAAGCATTTATCATAAACTGAAAAATGAATGAATAATATCACTTAAAGCTTCGGTATCATAAATTCATTTATTGAAAATCGATGTAAACTATGTACTCATTCATTATTTATCAAGAAATAATTTCTTTCTCGACGTTTATATAAATTTCAAACACTTTTTTAAGTCAAGAATTTTTTAATTTCCAAAACGAGTTTCGAAAGCTCATATTGTTTGTTTGACAAAATTTTTTCATAAAACTTTTCGCCATTCATTTTTAATTTATTTGTTGGTTATTATTTTTGTCTTTTGTACTGCATGCTTTTATGAATTCGAAAAAATACTGGTATTAATATCGCCAGAGTACCAACTTACAGCTACAAATATCTCTTTTGAAATATTTTCATCGAAAATTTTACAAAAAAAAACTCTGTAGATTGTTATTTTTTTGAAATGCTATACAAGGGTGGTATATTTCTGTTCATCAACTGTCACTCAATTATCAATTAGGTCATGAATTCCAAATAAAAATTAACTAGTAAATGTTACCATGTTAAATAATTGAAAATTGGCTAGATTTTCTTTGATGTCAATCCAACAGTCTTAGTTAAACAATCATATCAGAAATACGAGTGTAACTTTGTAAACGTATTTCATAAAAAAATCTTAGGTTTGGTTGGACGTTATTCAAGAGGATCAGAGGAGTAGTTTTAACCACAAACGATTTACCACCCCCGTCTATTCAACTTTATGAATAAGCAAATCCTCGCATAATCCGATTAGACTTGAGCTGTAAAGTATATCTGAAACAGGGTAAATATTACTCCGAGTATAGAACTACGTGTAATATACTTGTATCTTTGAAACTAAGCGGATGCAGTGGTAATTGCTTACTACTTTCCTTGTTTAGAATTTATCGTTAGATATTTTTCCTAACATTATCAATAAAAACTTTCAACTCTTCAACAGACACTTTTCTATTTCTTTAAGAAGACGATGGCTGAAGAATAGCGAATAATTTATTACCAAAAAATAATTTTCATCTTTACGGATAATTTATCATTACCTTCTCTGAAAGATTAATTTAGAAAATTTTATTATTAAAGACTTCTGCAATCATTTACTTTTTTACTTGAAAATTTATTTTTCAACTGTACTAGATCTAAATAGATTACCTTCAAAGTATTTTGATATTAATACCTTATCAGTCTGATTCTTAAAATAGGATACTGATAGTAATCCTCATCAGTCGAATTTGTCATAAGTTGACTCAATATTGAAAATTGATGTTCCAAATGATTATCATAGTTTGTCAGATTATCGAACAAGTTGTCCAACATAACTTCATTCCTGAGAAATAAGTAATAAGTGGATTTTATCGTTACAGACTTCTAAGAGGATTCCAAGCAGATAGTTTGATGAACGAGTTAATAAACTAGAGGAATATGATTATATATATATTTTAAAAATAAAAGATCATTTTTTTATTTGTTGATAAATATTTTATGTCAGGGAATCCTTCCATTCTGAAAGCAATCAAAACAAAAACTTTGGCAAGGTGTACTGCATGATAATAATACGTGTATATTAATCTCATGTCGTATTATCCATCTAATTTTATCACAACAAAGCATTAAATTATATTTACTTTTAATACGATTTACCACTGCCAGTTATGAAACGGTTTGCAGACTTGTCTAAAATTTGTGGCGTTTCGTTGAGAATGTAACATCATTTCTGCACATCTCTCGTATATATCCTAGGGAATTATTAACGTCGGACGAAATTCCTGGGGCATCCGGTAGCAACGATTAATCTTCGCGAGAACTATTGCACTCCTCTCTTGATCCTCTTTCTAAGGATATGCGGGATTAAATCTCAGGCTCATTGGAGACAATGTGCCGTGGTAATTTCCGTGATTTCGTGCTAAATATTACTCCTCAAGTTGAGCTGGCGGAAATCCAAAGCGGGGGAAAAAATAATTTATTTAGCTTTTTTTCATACCGAGGAGTGAAATAAAAAGTTTACTGGGTATATTTTGATGCAAGAAAGTAAGTTAAACTTCTCCACTGTTTCATATACTCAGCTTTAAAACTACAAAGAATGTGTTTTATTCTAAGAAGTTTAAAACTCTAGCACATTGCATAAAGCTGTCCGGCAGTGATATATAATTTAGACGGTTGGTCTCTTTGAAGAAGTATATGAGCAGACGTCGGTATTGTACTGTCTTGTATAGAGCTAATTTGATGGTGCGAATTATAATGGAATTATTATTGTGTTACAAAAAGATTCATACATTCAGAATAAATTTTTTGCTATACAAAAAAATATTTATTTCATCAATAAAAGGAATTTAAAATGTTCAGATAATTTTATTCGAAATAATCAAGCACAATAAAAATGTATTCTTCCAATAAATTATTTTTTAATTATTTTCAGTAAACATCAGAACTAAATCATAACATTAGTAAGAACTATCTAAAGTATCGTTACGGACAAATCGCTGTTAGAACAATACTGGATAGCTATAAAAGCTATCTACATCACTAAAGAGTGACTCGTGACGTCACACGCCCATAAGCTCATCTCTAATTATAAAATTATAATTTTAACGTCATTTGATAAGAATACTATTTATTATTATAAAAAATACATTGCTGCTAAAGTTAAAAAATATTCTTAGACTAAAATCTGAACAATACTAACAAGGCGATATTTAAAATAGCTGTATAAAAACTATCTTTCCAAAACAACTGGATTAGATATCGTCAAAGAATTATTTAGATAATCTCTACAGCTATTTAATGAGATAGTCAATGTAAGGGGCACGGTATTCCTACAACAATAAATTTTATTTATTGTATAAAAATGTTACCACGTCAATTTATATTTTATTGTGACTATTTCAAATTTGGATTTTATTAGTTGAAGAAATTATGGATTGTTCACAGTCAATTTTTCTTTCGGTGTACGGTAATAATAAATTTAAAAGTGATATTAATTGTCAAAATGGTGCTGGTATATTTCAAGATGACGGATATATACAGCAAGTTGAATGAAATTTCAACAGTAAATTTTAGTATGCAGTTATCTTTGAATACAAAGCTTCCATCTAAGGGAGGGTTCTTACCCTATCATCCGTTTGTTTCAACTTGTCTTTCTCTGTTTCTTTACTCGTCCGCACGTGGCAGGAATAATACATGTCTCATTCCGCTTGGATTCACCGTGACAAATTTGCCGATTCTTCCCTCGTGTGTGTTCATCGAGCTCTTCGCACAGATTCACTCTCCCTTGACACGCGTCAACTCGGAACTACGATAGCGTAGCCGATATGTCGCATTATCATACAACTGGGGACGTATTACTATCGACAATGTTGAAGCGTATCTATCATACGTGAGTTCTACAAGCATTGCTATAGACTTCTTGGCTCATCGCTTTCATTCTCGGGAAAACCAGTCCGCCCCTGGAAATAAATTAGGATCGACTGAAGAGACGCAAGATGAAAATGATGCTCTATTGTTCGCACGATGGTATGCTGTATTACCATGAACCCGTTCTACTGTAAGCATGTACATTGCTGTTTGAGTATTGTGTAACTGCATTGCTTGCGGCCATGGTATAATTATAATTGCGGAGGTACACGGATAAAAGATAGCAGTGTTAAGAATAAGAGTTACTGGATAATTTTGTGAGACCTGAAAAACATGATAAGATACTCAGCAATGGTTCATTTAACATTTCCGTGATGCTTTTCAACTTGTCTAGTATCCTCGTTATGTAATACAAGCCATTTCTTTTCAGAGTTTAACGGTTAATCTTGTTGGCTAGGAAGTTTTTACACTTTTACTCTTATTTTATGGTTAATCGATGTTTTTATCAGGCGTGTCGGCTTGTTAGTTACTCTGAAAAAATTATTCGTCAAGTTTTGAATGATGTTACTTTAAATAAAAATATTTTTTTTTATTTGGTTAATAATATTTAGAAGAAAAATGAGATTGGAAACTTTTGATTAAACAAAAATAAGCAAAATAAATTGGAATTTCTTGAATCAATAAAATTTTAGCTCTTTGATGTTCATCAAAAAATATTTTAGTTTATTTTATATTACTAATATTTGTATATCTATTTATTTAATTGTACTTAATTAATGGTTGGATCAAAAACTGGCTGTAAATGAAAAAGAGATTGGGAGTTATGAAATATTATTTTAGAATTTTTAGCAAAATAAAAAAAAAATGTTTTCAATCTGTGCTGGAATGGATTGTGAATGAATACACGATACATACTGACATTCGATTAAAGGTCACCGCAGTGTGGAAATAATGCAAATACCAGGATGACGATAAATTATCAGGTTGAAAAAGCGAGATTTATGATACTAGGATTACTGTTCATGGGTCAACTTAAGTAGTCAAAAAAGTCATTGTCATCCGTGTCACGCGATAGTCAACCTTACAACGACGTAAAACGAGCCAAGTTGTACTACTTGGAAGTAATAAAAAATTCAGACAAACATAATTCTTGATACAAAATCTCAGCAAACCAAAAAGGATAAACTCGCCATAAACGCTGGCTATGAAGCAACTTTAATATTACAGTTACATCGAGATGTATTATTTAAATTTACATTCATAACAAAGTTATAATTGGTACTTGAGAAATAATAGTGGAAAAAGATAATTAAATCTTATTTACTCGGGAAACTTGAAAAAGCAGATAAATCTTTAAATTCAATGTAGCATTATTTATTGAGTACATTTTTTATTTCATAACAAAAATAATATATTCATTCATAAAAATATATAAACTCCATTTCTTATGTAAATTAATTTTTTGACATTAAATAAAATAATTTTGAAAATTTTTAGAATTCAATTCAATATACTTTTGAATAGTACAAGGCATTTTTTCGTATTATTTTATTCTATTTTCTAGATATAAGGAAAAGCTCTATAGTTCAGTGCAATACTAATATCTTTTATATAATAAAAAAATTTTTGTTATCAATAGATGGAAATATTTTCATAGAAACTATTATCAATACATTTCAATTTCTATAAATAAACAACTCCTAAACATTGTACGATTCTTGAACGAAATTTGTTCAGAAAAAGAATTTACTTTATTCGTTTGTCCAGTTGCTGAAAACGATATTTATATTAGAGCCAAAAAATAGATTGTACATTTTATTGATATATTTAATAATTTACCATTTCAAAGCTTAATTCAATTATTTTTTAATTCTTTATTGATAAAAAAATTGAAGCTTTGTAGAAACAGATTTAGATAAAACAATAAAATATAACTGTCACTCTCAATTTTTCAATTACTTGTGTTTGCATTGCCTTTTTTCTATCATCATAATCATTTCATATGAAGTTCAATCATAATAATTTATCTGCCATTGAATTTTCATTGTATTAAAAAAATTAAAATTTTTTCTAATAAGATTAATTTAATGTATGACATCTCGTTAATTATTACTTCAGTTGAGTTAAATACATTACCGTATATGAATTTTTAATGATGGAATGATTATTTAATCTTATAAAAATACACGACTCTAGTAATTACCATTCATTACTTTTTATTATTATCCAATTTATCTTTACCCGTATGAAAAAATTTTTCGTCTCTACACCAAAAATACTCTAAACGTTTTCTATTTACAAAAACAATATATAAATATTAAAATTAATGAAATAATGATATATAGGAAAAACTGTAAGACATGAAAATGTGTATAACTTCTATACTAATGACGCTACGGGGGTGATTGAGGGCTCAAATGAAAGATCTCGACGAAAGGAAAAAAGTCAATATAGTTCAAATTATTTTTGGACCATAATTAATGCTAAAATTGGAGCAAGTTCCCGTTTTACCCTATTTTAGGAGTGATATAATTAATTTTTTATAAGTTTGACCTGATTCCGCATTTCTACTCATTGAGACGAAGAGAATGAGTGGTCGAACTTGAAAATCGGACAACTTTGATTTTTCGACCCCAAAAAATGGCAAGTGGTACCCCTTTCCATTTTTTTCAGCCAAAAAATAAAAGTACTCCGATTTTGATGATTGAGGGCTCATTCTCTTCGTCTTGATGCGTAGAAATGCGGAATCGGGGCACAGCCCGGAAAAATTCACTTTAACACCCTCTAAGACGGGTAAAAGTAGATACAAATTACAAAGAATCATCCCCTTGACTTTAAACCCCTATAACTCATGAACGGACGGTCCAATAACCCTTTTTACGGACGTTTTAGAAACTTTAGAATCTAAGCTAATGATACATATCCATGAAAAGCGTTTAAAAAATTTCTTTCACCCTCAAAATTGCCAAAATAGTTGGCAACTTCCGAAAAAAATGTGTTTTTTTTTAATATTTTAGCAATTATACGAGTACATTTACATACGATCAAATATAATTAATATTCATATTTTTCTGTTTCTAGGAAAGCTGAGGAAAAATTCAAACAGTTTACTGGAAGGAAATCAAGATATGTTGAAAGAACGAGGTAAAACATTGCATTAAAATTGCGGAAATAGTGAGATTCATAGTTTATTTTTTAGAAGACATTCATTTTCACGTCGACAGTATCTTCTAAAATATCTTAGAATAATCTTTAAATATTAAAAAGTTAAATAGAAGTTATTTGCACGAAAAAAAAACAGAAATAAGAAGTGTTTATTTTTCAGATTTAAAACTTCGAGGACGAAAAGATAATGACATAGATGAAGATGAGGACTATGATGATGGTTCTGGCACGTCCGTAACTAAATGTACGACTGGACTGGTAGTCATCATTACTACATTGGTGCTATGCTTTCACCACCATCCACAGCTGCAAACTCTTCATCCCGCTTGAGAGGATAAACGTTCATTCTAGCTCCCCATTGTATCATCATAATCATTTCAAGAACATGTACAACTCGTTAAAGTCGGTTTTATTGAAAATTAAAGCTTAAACTCCTACAAGGAATCCCCAGTGATAATAATTAATTATGTAGAGCAGTTAACATCGCCAAGTGATGTACAAATTTTCGAACAGAATATTCAAAAAAAAAAAACAAAAAAAATGTGCGTGCTTCTTATAAGCAAAGTGTTTTTTAAATTGTAAGAAAACAGTATGTCAAATAAAAGAAATTATTTTAAGTCGATAGTGCTAAGAGGAATAAGTGAGTTCATTTTTATACTACATGGAGAACATTGCTGATTAATCAACATAATTATCTAAATCTACGAGTAATTTTAATTCAATGATGATCAAATTTTAATTAAATCTAATTAAAGATTATGGAGCAAGATATTTATATGTTGATTGCCATTTTAGAGTCAATCTTATAATTTGCTCACTTTTATCAAGCTAATAATTTTGAGGTGATTTTATTTCATAATTATTCAATGAAGTAGAATTTAAAATAAACTTGAACAAAAACACCAAAAATAAATCTACCTGAATGAAAATGTTTTCTCTAATTGTTTAATTGAAGAGAATATGAGAATAAGTATTAAGTATAATTAATATCAAAGGAATGTTTAAAAATTCAAAATACACAAACATTATTATGTTATTAAAATCTTCATTGAAAGCTCAAAAAGTATAATTATAAATCAGAGTTATAAGATAAATAATTTTTAAATCAGATAGAACTCCATGTAGAGTTATATAAGCTTTAATACTTATGTGCTAATGTGGTTTATATACATCAATGATTGAACTTGACGAATGTACATACAATACGTCCAAATGTGAAGTATATGTATATGTAAAATTATTGTACATGTTTAATAATAAAAAAATCCAGAGAAAAGTTTTACACGCATAGCTTCGAAAAAGTAATACGTAAGCTGATTTCGATTTGTTGATGGTGCCTTACACCTTTTATAAATTCATCCATAGCGGTTTCAGCATTTATCAATTTTTAAATAGTCTTATTTATTGTTTTACTCTCATGTACAATTATTTTCACCAAAATATTGCATCACTTTTGAATTAAATGCATTAATCTCACTTCAATTATATATGTCTAGATTGACTTAAAATATTCAAAGTAATGCGTGTAAATATCATTCAATTTCGATACACTGTACAGTAGAGTGATTTAAAATATTTATCTTAAAATAAAAGCTTCAATATAATATTAATACTATTAGTCATCCTCTAGAAGTCTATGTCATTAAAATTATAAATATATATATAATATATTTTGGGCCTGTAAGAAAATAGAAATACATTTGTATGAAAAATTAATTGATTGAATTAATCGATAAACTCTCCAAGCATTCATGTGAAAACAATAAATTGTATTTATTATCGTAAAAGAGAATCATCAAAACATCAAAAACAAGAGCAGATTACAAGGAACCTTGACACACGTTGCATCTATGTACTTTATGAAGGTATTCACGAATCACTGCATCTGTTCGATGCTTCAAAGACTGCATACTAGCGTGAGATCCACGATTATATTATTCAATAACTTTGACTCCCTCTAAAGCCGTCAGTTCGAAATGACATTCACATTATTTCCGCTGTGGTACAGCTTTAATCTGATTCTGCCGTACCCTCCAACCAAATTCAACAGCTATTATGAATGGATGTAGTAGATGAATCTTTGATTTATTTCTGTGTATACTACCGAAACAACTTTGAAAACTTTTGTGACGAGTGTATACGTACAATCTAGACTTAACATCTGAAACTGTAAATAAGATCTGTTGAATTCAATGAGAATATGATACTGTTGATGAGAAAATGAGATTATTTAGAGATATAGCATATTAAAAATTGTGTATTGATTTTTTGTGAGTCGTGAATGCTGTTTTTAGCTGATAGAGTATCTATCATTGTAAAAGAAATGAATAAATAAATTTAATATAAAAGTATTGTAATGTACATATATATATATACAAACATATATATATATATATTTAATATATTTTATTTTTTAATATTTTTCAAAGCGGGTTAATGACCGCACCATTGTCACGCTTCATGTTGCATAAAATTCTAGAAAAATTGCTTTACCAAAAACAAAGTGTACTGTAGAAACAAAATGAAATAAATGTCTTGTTGTCATAATTCATCATATTCAAAATAATTTATTTAATCTAGAAATTTACTAAACGTTAATTACGTTAATTATTCATGTTAATGGTGGTAACATAATGACTGATTCTTGACGAAATAAATATTTTACAAAATTAGATTTTTTATTTATTATAATTCGATTTCGACGAATTCACGTATGTGTAATAAAGACGAATCAATATTTATGAAATAATGTGAATATTTATGATAGTTTTCTAGAAATTTCATTTATACTATTTTAATCATAATCATGGTGATGATGAAATTAAAAATTCAATCTCTGTCCTCATGATTCAATGGCTTATTTGTTTTGCACAAAAATTTAATATTTATGGACTATTCAAATATTGGACACTATCTTCAAGTAAATGTGTTTTTAATGGATTTGTCAATTTACCAAGCAGAAATATTTAATTCTATAAAAATTTGTAACTTTTGAAACACTTCTGTTAAATCGTCATTTGAAAATTAACCGACATTTACTCATTTGAAGTAAGTTTAAATAAAAATAAGCCAAAAATAGTGACATCTATACATGATTAAGTTATCTTTGATGCTATTTTCATTAGTTGACCAAGTTTTTAAAATTTATCAATCTCAAGTTTTCATTTATGACGAGAATTTAAATAAATTTATAATGTTGGATATTTAATTGTATTATTTAAATTGATGCAGATCTGATTTAAAACATAAAATATTGTCAATTAAACTGTATGCAAAGTAGAATTTAATCATAAAATATTTTTGAAAGTTGTAATGATTATTCATAAAATTGATAAGACTTCACAAATCTAATTATTATAGAATATATATTTAACTTTACAAAGTTAGAAACAGTTCCTTCTAAAATTATAGCCTAATGTAGATTCTATTACAATGATTATGACAATTGATGATAAATGATGGTGTAAATTTACATATAGATTTGTTTGATGGATGATATGAAAATAATTTACATTCAACTTGTGCAAAAAATAAGATTCAATAATGTATAAGGTATATGAAACAATATAATACTAACTAGTGCTATTCAAATAAAAAATGATTTTCTACCAAGTTACGAATATTTAATATTAATCATTTTACTGTGACCTAATATAATTTCAATCAAATGAATGTAATTGAAAGAAATTAAATAGTATTCGAATTTTGAAGAAACTTTTAATTCTGATGACTCGATGAAATAACTGGAATAATACAGCAATGTAAATGAATTTCCTTTTATCATGTCAGTTTCTCTATTTTAAGGTGCTAGATGATATTAATTACCTATCTCATACGTGTTCTTTCCACAGTTATTACTTTGCATATTGAGGAAAAGAGAATCTTGAATCAATTAGTTTCTCATTGTAATACAATGAATTGCATTTCTTCTCTAGAGTAAGGTAGAGTGGATCTTTTAAATTGATGGTTGCAGTTACTTTTCTGTTAAATATAATTCATATACACAGTACATAAAGATGTTTATATTATCATACAGTATGTCAACGTAATTACAGTAAATGTCTTACAACTAACTAATTAGCATTCATTGAAAAAAATATTTTACACACTCCACTATGCTTTATGATATTTATATGTATGTTATTAACATTAAATCAACTTTTTGTTATTTATAAAGAATGTGAAACGTAAAATTCACTTGGAAACATTTTCCCTATTATATAAAATGATTTGTCAAATTCTTCCAATTGGCTACAACAAAATGATTAATATATTTACACAGAGATTATTATAATGTATCAAATTAAACTGAAATTTTTTTCTTGCTTATTCATTCGTGTTACAATATTCTGGTTTTAATATGACAAATGATAAATCATTTTAAATGCTGTCTATATTATCATAAAGACTAACCCTGTTATTCAATACTGCAGTTTTCTGCTGATCAATCATTACTATATTTATTACCAACTTGTTAACTTATCATACGAACTTCAATCTACATGTATTTACATACTGAAAAATATTACTGGAATTAAAAAGAAAGAATAGTATTAATATTAGAAGAAAATAAATACAGTTATGGACATAGTTGTAAAATTATTTTAGACTGATCGAAATCAGCAAGGGGATACATTAAGATTATTCATGCTCAATTTGCATATTGCATTGCGTTATTTTATATCAATCGATAGAGAGTAAATGCTTAAAATTAAACTCGCGTTTCAGAAAGTATGCTAATAATAGAATTTGCATTGATGATAAATGTATAATAATGATACTGATATTATGGTATGAAAGGAGATTTACATGTAATAAAATAATCAATGAACAAGAACGAGCTAATGTTTAATTGAATAATAATGCAAATAATACAATGCTTAAAAACGGACAATAAAGTATTACAAATTTATCAACCATTTGTGACAGATAGAAAATTTCATTGATATTTATATATTTACTCTAAAATATCATCAATCAAGTATATTTTAAAAAAAGTTATTTTAAATGTTTATATTTTCATCATCTTGGTATTCTGGGGATTTTTTTTTTTGCATCTATGCACTCCAAGGGAACTAATAGCATATTCGAATAACGATAAATCTATTTTTTGTCTAACCAAGTTTGTCTCTGAACAATTTTGTTAAATGATGAAATATCTACTATGCCTGATATGAGTTTTTGTGCTTCCATAAATTCCAAATAATGTTTATATGATAATTTATATCTGTGTCTATTGATCACTAATTTATACGTAAAGTGAACACTTCTATAGATAACTAGAACCTTCACGCTATCACGCCTACCATTAGCAATCGTTCAACTGTCTCGTGACAAATTTTATCAAATATTCACTCATTAATTATGCATCTAATTAAAATATATTCTCATCTATTTAGACGTACTTCTTTACATTTTATCGAACATAAATGATCAATAATTTTTAGATATTTTAGAGTAAATAAAATTCTGAAGGGCAAAAATATTGAAGTTGCATTCAACTCACATAAAATTACAGTGTAAATTTCAGTACAAATGAATAGTTAAATTAAATTTTTATATTGAATGATTGAATTGCGTTTGCTATGATTAATAAAAGATCTTTAATTATATACCAAATATTATGTATACTTTATGATATATGTATATACACTTAACATTTTGTCACATAATTTCGACACAATATCTTTCTAAAATCATACAACATCCATTGTCACTCTCGATAACAATTAATGAATTACAATTTATTCAATTATTTACAAGTGATGATCATTTTATGCAGATCATCATAATCCATCTTATCACTTACTATATACAAAATATTCCTTAAATTAATTGAATTCCTTATTTACTTAATTTACTTTTAATTATTGATATTATATACAGAATATTCACGTAAATAACTTGTATTCTTTACTATACAAGTTACTTTCTTTAATCTATTAACATCCCGTACGAAAAAATTTCGTTCCCCAAAGGTACCCTGAATGATTTCCAGTGAAGAAGTTCCCCGACGGTCCCCTCGTAAGACTATGGGGAACGTTTGGGGAACAGAATTTTTTTTGTGCAAATTTTTATATAATGGAATAATGATATATTTGCGAAAAACTGTAAAATATGAAAATGTGCATAACTTCTATGCTAATGATGCTACGGGGGTGATTGAGGGCTCAAATGAAAGATCTAGACGAAAGGAAAAAAGTCAATATAGTTAAAATTATTTTTGGACCATAATTAATGCTAAAATTAAAGCAAGTTCCCGTTTTACCCCATTTTAGAAGTGAAATAATTGATTTTTTATATTTTTGACCTGATTCCGCATTTCTAGGCATTGAGACGAAGAGAATGAGTGGTCAAACTTGAAAATCGGACAACTTTGATTTTTCGACCCCAAAAAATGGCAAGTGGTACCCCTTTCCATTTTTTAAGGCCAAAAAATAAAAGTACTCCGATTTTTAAGATTGAGGGCTCATTCTCTTCGTCTTGATGCGTAGAAATGCGGAATCGGGGCACAGCCCGGAAAAATTCACTGTAACACCCTTAAAAACGGGTAACACTAGATACAAATTTGGAATAATCATCCCCTTGACTTTAAACCCCTATAACTCATGAACGGACGGTCCAATAACCGTTTTTACGGACGTTTTAGAAACTTTAGAATCTAAGCTAATGATACATATCCATGAAAAGCGTTTAAAAAATTTATTTCGACCTTAAAAACGGTAAAATATTTAAAAAAATCACATTTTTTTGGGAAGTTGCCAACTATTTTGGCAATTTTGAGAGTACCACTTGCCATTTTTTGGGGTCGAAAAATCAAAGTTGTCCGATTTTCAAGTTTGACCACTCATTCTCTTCGTCTCAATGAGTAGAAATGCGGAATCAGGTCAAAAATATAAAAAATTAATTTTTTCACTCCTAAAAGGGGGTAAAACGGGAACTTGCTTTAATTTTAGCATTAATTATGGTCCAAAAATAATTTGAACTATATTGACTTTTTTCCTTTCGTCGAGATCTTTCATTTGAGCCCTCAATCACCCCCGTAGCATCATTAGTATAGAAATTATACACATTTTCATATTTTACAGTTCTTCGCCAATATATCATTATTCCATTATATAAAAATTTGCAAGAAAAAAATTCTGTTCCCTAAACGTTCCCCATAGTCTCACTAGGGGAACATTCAGGGCACCTTTGGGGAACGAAATTATTTTGTACGAGCAGTCAAGCAATACTTTCTGTAAGATAATCGAACATAATTTCTATATTATTGATAATCACTTTCAACCATAAGCAACAATAACAAATAAATAAATTTTTCTTCCCCTATTCATAAATAAACATTCAAACAAGTACAATATTCAAAAATATAATATTGTTAAATAATAAATATCATGATCACAGATTGCAAACCATCTCAATTATAAATAAAACCTGAATAAAATAATAACAAAAATGAAATTCGACCTAGAAGATGATACAGTAGCACCACTTTTTGACGACATTGATTGTGCTGTTTTATCTGTTTTTATTCTTTCCTCATTACGATTTCTTCCACTTTTTGTCTCACTCTTTGGTCTTTCACGCAATTGTGCTCCTGAAATAAATATAAAAATTATTAATTATAATTTCCAACCAAAATCAAAGATACTTTCCTTGATTAGTTGATATGAATTCATGCTATTTACAAAGTCATGCAATACAAATGCAAATGAAAGCAGATTTAGGATCGTTTTAAATAATCAATTTAGTGTTGTGCAAACTTCATCAAAATGCCAAAGTTGTTAGACTACATGTGAGTAGATGGAGTTTGGAGACAGCTTATAATGTGTAGTGTAAATTTAGATTTTGTCCAGTAAACTAAAGTCTGTAATCTCTTGATTTCAATGAAATTCTCTGTAACTCATAAGTCGCGTTTCACAGACAGAAGGTAATTTAATTTTTAAGTTGTTACGTAGCTCCAATATGTACACAACACATCAGTTTATTCGTGCATTAAAGTTGAACAAATTATAAGTTAAGTAATTGTTTATACATACAAGTGAAATAAATATTCCTTTGTAAATAGTTACAAAGAGTTATATGATTAATTCAACTCTCTAATAAAATTGTTTTTTATTAAAAGTAAATTTTTATTGTTGTTTTGAGTAGTTTTTTTTTAACATCAATATTGATGATATAAACAATTACTACTAGCACTACTCTGCTATTGTTAAAAAATAAATAACAGAAGCAATTCAATTAGAAAATAATAAGACAATTAAATAGATACTTTTTTCACTCTCAGTCGACTTTGAAGCATCAATTATCTCATTAAAATTCGATTCCACTGTTGGAGATGTTTTCTGTCGATTCTTGGGTTTCTTCTCTACTGGAACTAATAATTTTGTGAATCAATTAGTTAATTAATTAGCAGACTATTGTTTACATTTAAAAAATAACCATTATTTACCTTTGACGACAACTGGCATTGGTGTAGTAGTTGTTGGTTTCGGTTGTGTTGTAGGCGGATCAACTCCTGTAAAATAGAATAATCTGGTCATTTCATTATGACAACCAACATTTAGGATGCTAATTCAATGAGTTTAGTGGTTATAATGGTTGATAGGTAAATTTCATCTGTGTCACATACTTTTGTATACGGAGAGAGGAGTTTACTAAAGTAAACTCTCTAAAACTTGGCTAACGTCGACAAGGACTTTGATATAGATCGTGAAACTTGCTACTCATCTATTTGTTGCTGAATTCGAAGTGAGAAACAGTGTCGCTTTCTCCAAAACCTTAACTATTCACAGAAACTGTTCATCTAACAAGTTCTATTTGAAAATGAATTTCCAAAGCGTTCAACCATAGACAACTTTCGATAGAAGAAATGTAATATGTATTAAGTATTGCTCTAAAGTAATTGAAAGTGGTAGAGAGAGAGAAAAAAAAACACTTTAATGAAAATTTATCGTTTGGTTTTAAAGTACAACTCATCAAGGATGGTAGAAACATTTAAAGTTTTTTTTTATGCTTTTATTTTTTCTATCTTAAAGTCAACTATCGGGATGCCCATCTGCGTTAAACTCGAACTCTTGGATACTCCTCGATCACGTCTTTCAACTTCACCCAAAGACGATTTATCTTTCTTCTCATCCCTTATGTTCACTCGGGAAATGGTAGAGCTTTCCTTATCGTCATTGACGAAAACTCAGCATCGTCTGATTTCGCATTGGATGCATTTTTCAACCGTTGATTCTGACAACAAAAGTTTTTTTTACTTTAGTAACTCACATTCTTTAGAAATCGCTTTGACAAACGAACGTGAAAGAAAAAACTTAAATCCTTGTGCATTTTCTTGCCCAAATCTTATCGACGATTTTTCTTAAGACAAAATGTTGACAGTTTAACGAATCGTATTTTAAATAACCAACGATAAAGAATTACAACAAAGGAATCACTGTGTGAACAAGATTTGATAAAATTCGTACCAAATTACAAGTTTAATTAGAAGTGATTTAATACAGTAAAGTCTTTACAATTACGATAGCTGGAGACAAGAGTGAAGAATACGTCACTCGCCTTGAGGTGTTACAGACGAACCAGCTGTTGCTATCTCAGAATTAGCTAAAAGTACTATAAACTTTATTAAATTTGGTGCAGAATTAATTTTGAACAACGACGCCGTAAACTTTCCTAATGATTTCCACTTTCATGCAATGTGAGTGCACTCATACGGAAATTGAAAAATGTCAGACAACCTTTTATTGGACCAAATCCAAATATTACAAAATTCTATTAACATTTATTTTTTAATTAATTGATTAATTACATTCATTTCATGCATACTCCTAAATTTATACATGAGACTCTCAAACTGTTAACTAGCATTATGAATTATTCAGAGCATTTATTCTGGTCACAAAATACGAAACTGTTTTCAAATTATTTTGTTACACTTGTTTGATCATTTTAATTATTTAAATTTGTCATGTTATGTTGCAACAATTGTATCAATATATTTCACTTAAATATTTTGAATTATCAGTTGCATCAAGGTAATAATACAATTAAAAATTATAATTTAAGTAACATAAAATTAATTATTAAACGCAAGATTTCACTTTCTCTCAAATAGATTAACAATAAATATTTAAAACTCTCTTTTGACATTTTAATTTAAAGTAATCATTTTTATTTCAAACTGTACTCCTTTTAATTTCACTAATTTTATCATAATTCATTTTTATAACAACAATTGAATACATCTTTGTAATTGAATTGTTTGAGCTAAAATGTCACTTAAAGGACACTTTTGGTTATTGCTACCAGGTAGCAGCATCTCTTGTTTCACATTTTTCATTGAATAACGGTTAAAATAAAATCGATATTTATTTCTATTAATTTCTTTATTATTTGTAATTTAATATTTCTGCGACCAATGCTTTTGACAGCACAACAATTGAAAATGATTGTAAAAATAATTATATGATATTATTCCAAAAAAGTTTCTGAAAAAATTCCACCCTTAGGACAGTGATTGGGAATTGAATACATTATTTGTGTATTTCCTTCAATGACAATTAATGATTTAGACGCTTATTAAGATGGAAAACGAAGCTATACAGACAGTATAGCTATTAAATTAAAAGCAGATATTCTATCGTCCTAATTTGATTAGTATAGACATTGAGTGCTTGGGAATATGGCTGAAGTGCAAACCCACTTCCTACTGAAATGATAGTTGAGGATCAACCACAACTTTTACTACTACTCTCTTTCCTCACATATATATATATACTAGTTGAAACTTTTGATAGGTTTTCGACTGATTCACATAGGAAGTTACATCCACATCGTCTCTAAGTGAAGACTCCATTTGAGAAAAGCAGCCTGGAGCACAAAAAGCGATCGCCTTACCTAGAGTAAAGATATAAAGGTCTTTGAAATCCGAAAATAACCCATTGGGTAATTTCACCTGAGCGAATGAGATTTTAAAACGGATTATTGGATACTTTCCAACTGGACGATAAAGAAACTGCGCAAAAAGTTTATTTACTTGGAAAGAATAAATATAAATTACTGGAATGTTTAGAGGTTAAAGAGATATGATTACAAATGAATAAAAGAATAAATTTGATATAAAATACTTACTGTATAGTTGGATGATTCCGTCAGTTGAGCCAAGTGAATTTTTTGAGACACATTTATATGTTCCATAGTCTGATTGATTAATTTTTTTTATTGTTAGCTTCATGTGAACTTTGTATTCATCCATATGCAGATTATCTGAGGATGAAAATTCGTATTTCTCACCTGGAAATATTCAAAGAAAAATATTGCGTTAATCCACTTTTATTATAACCAAAGAACAATAGAATTGTTTTAGAATATTCATTTTTACTAAGGATTGAGGTATTTTCTTGAAAAATGGCTACATTTAAGCTTCAAAAAGACGATGAATAAAATTTTTTAGTATAAGCTATATGTCCAATAATATTACACCATAAAATTGAGTAGATTTTATCAAACGTAAAATACAAAAATGGGAAAAGCAAAAAAAAAAATTCTCTCTCTCTCTTGAATCATGTTTGAATGCACAGTGTATGTTATATCATGTATCGAATCGATTTAGATTTGAGGAGAAAATTTTACCTTGTAAGAGACTCAATAGATTTTGAAATCGAAACGTGCACGAAATTCTTAAGCGTGTAATAATGTTATCATTTGACAAATATTCCAGAATAAAGATTTGGTCGCGTTGAAGCTTTCTAGAGAAATAGAGTAGTTTATTTTTGAACTTTTTTTTTAAGGCAAGTTCTACTGATAATCTTCAACAGAATTTATTTTTTACAACAATTTTGATGTATAATAGGTGGTATTTACTTTTCATTATAAAAAAATTATTAGTATAAGAAGAAATAGGAAATATTTTCATTCTTATTTTTTTTTTTTCTTTTCATGTTAGAATAGACAAGTATTGGGATTTGAATAAAAATTTTAATCTTAACTTTAAAATAAAAGAGGGAAAATATTGAAAACTTATACTCGACAAATAAGGTAATATTGATTTAGCTAACGTATGTAATGATTTGCAAAAATTGCAATTCAAAATAGAAGCTTTATTTAATACATGAATATTATTGAATAAATTTTAAGTATTATGAAAAAAGTTTTTAAAGATCTTTAGAATCGATAATGTATTTTTTATAAAGAATTTTTTATTTTCATTGAAATAAACGGACAACAATGTTTTTATTAGAGATAAATTTTTGAGAAAATAGTAACAAAATCCTCTTAAAAATTAATAATAGGAAATAAACTGTTGACTTGAAGGCATTCAAGGGCTCTTCATTCCAGAACATAACAATAGAAAAACATTTTAAGCTACGATGAGCATTACCCAAGAGCTAAAATCTCTTGTAGAAAAATAATGGAATATTTAATACATAAAAAAAGCTGTAGAAAATAACACTGGACGATTTAAAAAAAGGTTTGCTAGTAAACTTTATCGACATTCTAACCCACATAGGTGAAGCAAAAACGTAAAAATGCATATTTTAACCATTGTGAGGTTTTGTAAACCTGGAAGCTTGTTTTTGAATAATTTAACTGTCGTTTATTTAATAAAAAATTTTTCTAATAAATATTTATATATGCATCTATGATATTTATATAAATAAAATAAATAAATAAAAATATTTTTGTATGTATTTATTAATTGAAAAATAAAGTAACGTTAGAAACTTTATTACAAATATTAAAATGATAGTAAATAATTCAAAACCTTGTGGCTACAATTTTCAATATGTATAGATTTAATATTTTTTAAATTTCAATTAAATATATTCTTTTACTGTTGGCTATTATTTTCATTCAACTGTAAGTAATTGATTTTCATGTGGAGAAATAATAGAAAAGTTTTAGCCACATAATTCAGATGATAATTCAGTGGGTGGTGAATAAGAGACCGAAAAAAAACATGTTCGTTCGAGAAGAGAAGGTGAAAGAGTTTTCACGGAAAAATGCATTTATGGAGTGGCGGTTGAATTCTGGCGGGCGGAAGAAAAACTTTCATCGGCTTAGAGTTTGAAAAGGAGATGAAAAAGTTTAACAACGTTGAACTACGATCTAAGCATGGTCGCTGTCGTCGCATCAGGTTGACTACATTCTACGAAAATGCGACTGCTCTTCGAAAAGTCTTCGAAAGAAATTATACGTATCTTTTCAAGTAAGTTTTGGTTGCAACTTACAACTTCGTTATCATCTGATGTACTTATTCATTTTTTAATTTCAATACTTTTTCAATTTATTTCAGAAAAATTCACTGAGATTGGGTGTTTATTATTTTATTTCACAAACTCGAGAATTATTAGTATGTTGCTGCTTTCGATGTCGATTTTACAATTATGCTCTTGAATTATTAATGCATGTATATTCGATTAAAAGTCCATATATGATTGTGTTGATTTGTTAAAATTAAATAACTACGATAAATAAATATTTTCATAGCTCTCGGAATAAACTAAACACTGATTTAAAAAAGTTTGACGCAAATGGAGTATCGTTTCCCCAGTAGAAATTCACTCAGTTCCCCCTTGATTCTATAAAGGCACTGTCTAGACAGCCCATGAAAAATAATTTAACATGGTTATGATACGTAATAACATAACTTAACAAATGCCTATTGAACAATATTTTTCCAAAACAGAGTGATATTAAAACAACTAATAAAATAAAAATTATCATCATTTCTCTTCAGTTTGTTAATTTAATTCATACAGTACTCATTAAATTCTTGAAATATAATAGCAATGTAAATATAATGAATACCAAAACATTATTACAACCATAAGAAAATTCGAAAATAATTTATTTAATTAAATTAATAAATTTATAATTAAAATATAGTTCAAATTTTATGCATGTGAATGACTGCTATTTAGATTAATTTATTGTTAAATCAGAAAATGTTTTGCAAAATAATTATTCAAATGTGGTGAATTGCCAAAAAAATTTGTTGAAGTTAATAATTAAATACATTCCTCTTTTACCAATTGAAATGAAGGCAATTCCAAAGCCCTGGACAGTCCCTCGACAAAATTTCTGCCAGGGTAATTTTCTAGAGCCAATCTGGTTTCGATTTTAAATCATCCCGAGTTTAAAAAGACTTTTATATCATCGCAGTGATATTGCACAGAGATCCTTATCTTTTATAGTATCCATATAATATTTATCTTTCAACCATCTAAACATCAGGGTATTTGTTTATGTATAATACTGTAGCTTAGAGGGTTGACAACGTCTCAGGTATTTACCCGATAGCATAACAACACATCGTCCATGTACTATAATTAAATGTTGGTGGTTATTGAGAACGTTCTTGTAACAACACACCGATCTCCAGTGTGTTAAAAAGTTTGAGTAAAACAATTTCTTTTATGGCCAAATACTAAAATTACATTCTTTTATAGAGTTTGTTTGCAACTTTCTCCATTAAATAGTGAAAATTTCTGAATAGAAATCATCACGAACATGTATTGTATGTAACGGTTTCGTAGCTATTTTCTTCACCAGTGTAAAACATATTATGCGTAATTTTCTTCACAAAGAGATAATGCATTAACTCAACTCTATACAGTACAATTTTGTAAGGAAAAAATTAATTATTTTACTAACTTGGGAAATTGAATACTAAATTTTCAAAGTTAAACAATAAAAAATTATAGAGCTCGGTTTATTATTCTCATTCTTTCACTTGATTAATTCAAACTAATTTAATTTAAAAATTAATTGTACAAATACTGAGATTACAAGGCATTATAATTAATTTTTTTTATCATTATTAGGTGAAAAAAAAAAATGATTATCATAATTTAACCTCATAAGTGTAAATGAAAAATATGGATAGTAAGAAATTTTAATAAATAGAAAAAAAAAAAAATGAAGAACAATTGTATTCTTGCTGAAAAAATGATCCCTTTACTTATCTCCAGGCTCGAGTTAATGTGATACTTTGTCACTTTTTTATTTAGAAATATATTTATAAAAGATATCATTATTTCCAGAAGAATGCTTCATACACCAATTTTATTTCTTTCGTTAAAACAAGTCTTTTTAGTCTTAATAAAAGAATTATTTAATCGTATTGTAGTACATGTTGGACTCACTGGATATAATCCATATCTACGATGAATTTTCTTTGAAAAAGAGTATGAGTTTTGAGGAACAAAAACTTGACCCGTAATTCTTGTGTTGTTCAGTTATACTCAGACCTCAGAAAAGAGACCACGATTCTAGGCACCGGGCACATGCGCCCGACAGGCGTCACAGCAAGTCGAGTTTTTTCATCATCAAAATGAAATTAACGTTTCGCACTGGATTATTTCTACATTCGTACTTTGATAAGGCATAAATACGTAACTCAGTGGAATACCTTTTTTTTCATTTTTTTTTAATCATTATAAATTACGATAATTTAAAAGAAAAATAAACATCGACAGCTGGAAGGAAGAAATGCATATTTAATAGAGATTAAGTATTAATTACATTACTAGCGATTTTCATCAATTTCTTACTTGTGATATTCTTGTAACCCAATTTACTCAATGTGAAAGTTCTTTATTTTTAATCAGGCTATTTAGCTAACATTATTTTTCTTATTTTCCCAGCAAAATAATTTTTTACATCCTAGTAAAATATTGGTATCATATATTCAAACTGTCTAGAGACATCGAATATGTTATTGGAATTTTCTTAAAAATATTTACTATCGAGATCAATAAAAATCACCCAAATAAAAATGATTAATTTTTAGACACACCCAAAAGAGGTCGGATTTAAACGCAAATTATTTTTCAGGCCCAGAAGACACTGTTTTGGGTACTGAAAATATTCTTAAGTTCAGATTAGCTGTATTGGGATTTTTCTTTATTTTTGGTGTGTTTTGAATCACTTTCAAGTCTATTTAGTTTTACTCAGGTGCATCAAGTAACATTTCAATGACAAAATATTATTGGAAGTCAGCTGGATCAGCAGAACATTGATCTGTTAATCCTTAATCTCTATTGTATCAAGCATTGCGTTTAGATTACGTTTAATTAACCATGAAAATATCTACATATAGAAACGCTCATGTTGATTAAAGCCCTCTGCTAAATAGTACATCAGACAAGTTAGAACATCTAGATATTTGGATAAAATCAATACTGAATGCAAATTAATGAGGAAATTAAAGGACATATTTACCATTAGAAATAGTTTCGTTTCCTATTGTTGTCCAGTAATTAATTGCTTTTGGGAATGCTTCAGAGTAACAGTCTAATGTCTTATCTTGTCCTATGTATGCTTCCACCAGTTGATTTTGAACCATTATCATCGGTGGAACTGAAAAATTGAAATAGATTAGACCAAGGTGGTTGAACAATAATTTTACTTCTGTTTTATATCGACCGGAAATCCAAGACAAATACCCAAGGGACGTCGAGACGAATGAGCAGATAAAAAGGTTGACAGCATTTGGCATGAGAGGGAAAAAGAGTAAGAAATTGATCTATAAATACAAATAGTGGAATGGGTTTTGTCGTCAATGTCTCAAGAGAGTCGTTATACGTTTCTTTACACTCCTTCAATCGCTGTGAATTTTCAAACATTCGTAACTGGCTTTTTTATTCCAACTTACTCACCACTAGTGGCCAAAACTGACAATTAGAGTTTGTTTTTTTTTCGGAATGATAAACTGATGGGTTAAAACAGAACGTCAATACATGCCATACTCACAATGAACGATGAGCATTATCCTCTTGCTGACAGTCGGTGGTACTCCGTTCGATGCTATACACAAATACGCTCCCATGTGCAGACGGTTCACTTTTATTATGGTCAGAGATGATCCATTAATACTCGATACTGTAAAAAATCATTTCCATATTATCAAATAAAATTTGTTATAAAATGTTTAATATAAATAATACATTATGCTGTTATATTTTGAATTTTCATTATGTTAATAAATATTTAATCTCTCAAAAATTTAAATAAAAATAATTAATAATCTTTTCCATTGAACTATAATTAATTCAATGTAGAAATAATTTTATTTTCAATACATGTTTATATGCATTGGAATAAATTAATTCTTCAATGTGGCTTTAATTTGAAAAATATTAAATAACAGGTTTAATTACATATTTTTAATTAGCAAGACTTTTTGAATTTGTAAATAATGGTCATGAATTTATCATTAAATTTCTGTCAGAGAGAAATTTGTAGTGACAGTTTAATTAACATCACACAATTTCCTGATGCTCCTAAGATAGTAATTAATACAAACTGCGACAGTAAGCTAGTGTACTTATAGTTAATGATTGCATTATCTATGTACATATTTTCTAATTTCAATAAATTAAAAAAAATTTGCATCCCATTATAATAAAATGCACTTCAAAATCTTTTAAATTTTCCTATCGATTTTCTGAAACTCTACGTAAACATAAATTGCAGTGGACATCATCGTCTATGAACGTGTCAGAAGGAGTGTACTTGTACATCATCAGAACATAAAATTTATAGTGATAAAATATAATATATATATATTTTCAGTGGAATATTTAATATTAATTGTAAAAGAATGATAATCTTTGATGACACCTAATATTACATTTGAAATGATTCAATTTTTTCACTCAACACTGTTCCCAATCAATCTTATTCACTTCCTTAATGAAATAATTAAAATTAAATCAACACTCTCGTGTAGGAATTTACTTTGGTGTGTATATAAATAAATCATTACCGAAATCAACTAAGAAGAAGCATAGAGGGATTTTTTGTACCATTGATTATACAGAAGCATTTAATTTCCAACCACTTGGTGGGAATTTGAAGCAAAAACTATTCAATTCAGGTTTTCGTAGCCCAGAGTTCACAATAATTGTAATAATGTACTAAATCAAGTGCAAGAAAGTTTGTTGGAGGAAAAAAAAGGACATTTATCTAGCAGGATATGAAAAAACTTTTAGGAATGTATGAAGAAAGTGTGAACTTTATTGTGAAAGACATTGGAGGGTTCGAGCAGCAGTCACGGACCTTCCGGTCACATATTGCGTGAGCATGTAATCACTTTGATGAATCATGAGGCATCTAATGCTACCTGATCTCAAGCAGTTTACCCCCAGCGTGATAATTGAGTTGAGCTCTATAGCGTGTTTAACTACAATGAAGGTTTCCAACAGAGCTCTTATCCTGTTGTTGATTAAATCGCTTTGTTGTCACCTTTTTAACACAAAAAAATTTCTCTTTAATCAAACTGTCTATCACTGTAGTGATCAATGAAAATTTTTTTATTTATTTCTCTTAGTTTCTTCAAGTTTACAACAAAATAGTCGACTGTTTATTTTTAATTAAATGTATAATGAATAATTATTTTCATCTCATGGGATTTTCTTCTAAATTTGTCGTCACAACACGTGCATTTTCTGAGTCGCAAAACACGTTAATCATGCAGTGTCCTGTGTCTGGCTAGTAACGATGTATACGGTTTCCCAAATAACCACAAACAGACCTCATTCTCTCTTGTTAGAGGGTATTTCTCCCATGGGGTTGTTCGGAGACATATTCCAGTATACTTGTTTGTCGTTTGCAGAAAACTATTTATTAAAATAGAACAAATTTCAATTCTCTAGAGTTTAACAACTTTGCTATTATACTGCTGTATTGTTATACGTTACTAGATACAAGATGTTCAGTCGAGAACTCATACATGTGTTTTATGAGTATAGTTTGAAGAACAGAAAAGCTGCATGGAGATCTTTTTATTCATGTGGAGAGCTCGATAAAAATAACGATTTTAAAAATAACGTCATAAAAAATGATACAATATTACATGTGGAGGAGAAAAAAATTAAATAATTGATTTTCTTGAGGCTTTCATAAAACTTTTAAATCACAGAAAATATGACTTATACGTAATAGAAAAATCTTTCAACAGTGCAATAAAAAAGGAACAAAAAAAAACCATTCTTTAGTGCAGTTTCACGTATTTCATTGAAATTTCTCATATTTTCATCCGAATTGAAAGATATCCTCTCTGCTGTGATCGAATTTCTCGTTTTTTTTTTTTGTTTAGTGAAAATTGATCTAAAATAATAAAATACTAGTGGATAAACACTTTTTAATTAAAATTAATAATAACTTTCAACCCAATAGGTTTGTTGATTTTTTTTTCTCCAATATATTGAATGATGATATTTTAATTGCTTTCTCCATCGGTCGTAATACAGTCGCGTATAAACACTGAATTGGCTTTTCTCTGTGCAATGCTATGGAATACGCACAGTCTCATGGGGATTAACATTGAGTGACTGAATAGACCAACTGATAGCATGACAACAGAACTAGGGGTTAGAGTATCATCATAGTCTCTTTAGGGAAGAGTGTCTTTTGTTTGATATAAAACAAGACTAACTATTGCTCGTCGGTTCGATGACTTTAGAGTAGCTCTTAAGCAACAAGTCGTAGTAGTTGTATGTTCTATGAAGCAAAAGGTAATCTAGATAGGCCCAACTGCACAACAAAGTTTGAGGAAAGCTTGAAAATTGAATGGTTGTAATGAAAGGACTTATACTAAATCGATTTACAGTATGAGACAGTCCAATATTCACCGCACAATTCGCGTAAATTTGTACACTGTTTGCTAAGCGAACTTCCTGCAGAAATCGCACTTCTCTTGGCTATCTTCAAGTTTCTAGTGATAATGTATTATTTTAATTACAGCCTCAACTAAGTTACATTCATGCTAAAACCAATTTTCATATTCCGTAGATTATTACTCACCGACTAAACTCATCGAAAAGTTTCGCCAAATTAAAAGAAGAAATTGAAGAATAAAAAAAGGAGATATTTTCTTTACCTTCACCGTTCGTGCCAAATGGGATAAGTTCGCCGGATTCACGTTTCCAAGTGATGTTCGGCTCTGGTGATCCCTTTGCAGCACAACGTAATGTCACGTTGCTATTTTCTCTTACCACCATGTCCGTGCTTGTTGGATAATCGAGGATATCAGGAGGAACTGTAATGTACATAAATACTTGCAGCTTAAATTGCGTTCGTACATTTACTTTAATGAGGGTAATATAAAAAGTCGTAGTTTTTAATTTAACTGTTATTTAATAACTGTTTATTAATTAATAAAGTGTTAACACATGTGTGGTGATCCAATTAGTGATGGTAATTAAAGGAAAGTCAGTTTTATTTATTATATTGCTACGAGTAGTTTATCAAATAGAATAAGATGGAAAAGTATGATATATCCTTGTAATTCTTCATTCTTGCTGAGCATTAAGATAACAAATTCAATTAACTTTATGAGTAATGAATTGTAATTTCAACTTTTTTGTTGTTTTATTATTTTATTTTGTTAAATTATTTGTAGTTTTAGAGATATGATTTTACATCAACCGGATATTTAATATTATTTCTAAAAAACTTGGTGTCATACTGCCGGAATACATACATAAAAAACCATATTAGATATTTCATTTCTGTCCTTGAGAAGAAAAAAAGAGAAAAAAGGTTTATACCTTTGTAGCTTGAATTCAATTTACCCCAGATTTAAGTTCGATGTACCTTTGGCTAGAGAAAAATTTAACTTCTTTTTTACTCTGAACATTTATACTTATTTTCATTTGAAAATCCTGATACTCATGATTGATTTATAGTTTTTTCTTAAGCTACTGAATGGCATGAAATAAATCATAATGTAAAAAATTTCAGATTTGAATGAACAATTAAGTGTATTGATTTTTGAGAATTAAATTACTGAATAGCAATGAACAATATTTTCATATTAATTTAAATATCAATAATATAACTGTTGATTATAGTAAATCTATGTTTGAATTTATTTCCAAATGTTTCCAACTAGTTTATTACCTTTCCCTGGGTTAATTGTTTGAATAACCTCTTTATTGTACATTCATTGAAATATGACAGCTCGTTTACATTTTTATCAATTACTTTTTTATGTATTCTAACAAAAGTTCATATAACAGACACTTTGACACTTTGATTGTTAATTTATTTGATATCCAGTCATCACTCATTTACTTTTCATTTTATACATTAAACTTTTTTGTGCAAATTTCAGCAGCATCATCGATCCATCATAGTTCCATTGCTTTTTAATTGTATAGTAGCAAAATAAATGTCAAGATAATTATATTTTAATTCTGCTCAGTATAAAAAAACCCCTTTTTTCATCCAACATATTGATAAAAGATAGCAATCAATTTTTTTATGAAGTAAAAATGATATTAAATCATACATACCAACAACTTTAAGGTGGCCTACTTGACTGATCATTGGATCTGTATTTATCTGACACATATAATCTCCTTGATCGCTTTCACGAACGTCTCGTATGTGTAAATACCATATCCTATGATCACTATGTGATACAACAATCCTGTGGTTCTTCGTGATCACATGAACTGCAATTGTGAGTATCGTTTGGGTATTGACTTGGAGCCAAGCTACCTGTAAACACAAAGAGATGGCTGATTGTGAGGTATTCCAATTAGAAATAATAGTTGACAAATCGTTAATCATTAACGTTAATTTGTAAGCCGATGATTGAGATGTATCACGACTGATGGTGACACGAATTCAATAACTCTATTTGATGTTCGTTGTTGGATAACTTGACATTAACGCACCAACATAATAACGTAGTGGCATTTATAATAAAACATCTGTCTACACTATGGTATTATTCACAGAAATTACTTTACTCGAAACCAATGTTACATTGTTACTGAATCTAAATGGAATCAACGTGAAGCTTAAGTTATTGTTCAGCTACAGCATCTGTTAGCAAGGATTCTCTAACTATTCATTACTACAAAAATCCATTCAATTTTTTCAATACTTTAGTAGATGAATATGAAAATTTTTTTATCATATTAAGTGATTATTTTTTAAATTAAAATAATATAATTTATAAATATTGATTGATGGATTTTCTTTTGAAAATTGCTGAGCATGAACTTGGAGAAAATTAATTTTTTTTTATTTTTCAATGGAGGTGCATTGAAAAAAAAAAGAATAACAAGAAAGTGTCCTTTTATTGCATCTTTATTTTATTTCTTTTCAGAAGTATGCTCTTTTAAATTCTATTACTGGGAAAAAAGCTTATTGACTTGGTAAATTATAATAAAAACGACTTTGAGTGAAAAGCTTAAACATTACCTTCATATCTCCAATGTTGCATAAGATTTCGTTAAAAGCATCTGTCGTAAAAAATTTTTTATGCTATTCTATATGATATAACTTATCATATGCTTCTTTTCGCTCTCAAATATTTCTCATACTCTTTGAGTAATAAAAAAACAATAAATTGCAACATCACGTACTTAAACTCATAAATCTTTACATTTCACCTTAGCATCATTATTTTGTTGAACATATGAAGGCGGAAATTTAAAAGAGGGAAAATGAAGGTAATTCTACGTAATTCTATCATACTTTTTTTTTTCTTACTGAATACTTTTTTAGATACTTTTATTCTGATCTAAAAATGTATGATTAACACCAATACTTGTGCATCTATATACAAAACCGCACTGTCAGAGAAAAACGGAAATTTAATCAACTTTCTGTCTTCATACACAAAAAAAACTACAATTCTTTTTCAATAAAATACTAGTGTATATAAAATAAAAAAACCAGGAAATTGAAAAAAAAAATTCTGCTCGTCTTAAATTCAATATTTTACTTTTTATTGAGGAAAGTTTTTAAAGACTTATTTATTCAGTTTTTGAACTCGATTTTTAATTCATCGTTCCTGAGCATCTACTCTTTAAAACCATGCATTTTTTTTATCCTTTCAAACACCAAAATAAACTGATTTATTTTCGACGAGTTTATCGACGAAAATTCAACCGATTTAATCTCCTTAAAATAGTTGGATAGAAACTGAATACCATTGGAGTAAGCATTTGAGTTTTTCTTGAAAAAAAATACCAAAAAAAAGCTGGGGAATGAATTTCATATGATTGGAAAATTAATAACAAACTTTGCAATACAAAGTAATCATAAGAGCAACACAACGATGGATGTCTTGCGTTAAAATCAACAGTAAAGGTAACGCTATTGTTCTGTAAATTACAGCTGGAGTTTACTTTACTGCTCTTCTAAGTCATTTTCAAAATTTCTCAAGTGTACAAAGCAACTAATACCAGAAGAGACATAACTTGATTCGGGCTCAATCACCTGGTATTCGGAGTCGGTGAAATGTTGAATTCATGAGAGAGAGAACAATTGTCACTTCTATTTTTGTTTTATCTCAGTACTTATATCTCTATTCACTTCGCCAAGTTGAAATGAACAGTTCGATAATTTTCATTGCTGTACTACTATTGAAATACAAAAGACGAAAATTCTGTCATGAAACAAATAAATTATATTTTATTTAATGCCCATCATGGATGATTGCATCACCAAATTGATACTAGGGTTGCAAAAAAATATCAATACCTGAATTGAAATTTACATCTCCACATATCACGTGATATAATATCATGAGTATATTCTCGTAAAGTTTTTCTCTTGGAACATCTTGCAGAGGAATATTATGACTGTGGTATTTAGATGTGTCACCTCTGCAAAGTAGTTCCAACATGATATTATTTTTCACATATGAAAAATATTTTCACCAGAGTTCATCTTCAGACTTTTTTTTTCATTTCAACAACTTCAGTCTACAAGTTTTTTTTATTCTGTAGATTTTTAGGAGTCTATCATCACCAATGTTTAAAGAAATAATATCAATTTATTTTTAATTTTTCAAAATAAATATTATGGTAAATAAGTCATATAAAATAATATTAACCATTAATCATCTTTTTGATATTATTCAGAGATCAGTGGGTCGATTCTATTAAGAGGATTTGGATTATGAGACACGAATTATCATCGTAATTCTGAGGTACTTTTGATGATACCTGTCATAGCGTTATTCAAACCCATTGGATTCATTCCTCTGGATTGATTTGATTGTTCAATAATATGATTGGTAGTCAAACCATTGTCAGACGTTTAATCATTTTAATTTATTTTTAATAACTTTTTGTAAACATCTCATAAACTAAATGGAATAGTTAATTAATTATTAAAGTGATCTTCTATATAGAAACCCAAACTGTTTGAAGAATTAGCTCACTTAATGATGATGAAACTTCTCATAAAAAGATTGTACATCCTTGTAAAGGAAAGATTAAAAAATAATTTTTTATTAAAAGAGATTAAACGCTCACTAGATATGACTACACGTATGGCACTTTTTGTTGGAAATAAAAGGTAGCTATTTTTTTTTTTTATTTAAGTGATCATAGTCTAACAGGAGACAGGTTGAGATAAAAATCTCTAGCCAATCCAGAAGAGAAATTAAAAAACAAAGAAAAATAAATCGAAATCTGCTGATATAAAAGGAAAGATGAGTTCTTTTTATTTTTGACTGAAGAAAGAAGACGAAAAATGAGCAAAGAAAATTTATAACGAAACATTTATTGTATAAAGAAAAGAAGATACTGTACTGTAAGTAGAATCTTTTCCTTCCTTAAAAAAAAAGTATTCATTTGTAACTCGGTTTTGTTACAAAGGTGAGTGTTATTGTTAGATTTATTACGAGTATTACAATAGTGTCACTAGACTTAATGTTCCTAGATTCACATCTGACCATTTTTCGTTTACGATTGTTGGTAGAAAAATACAGTCATTACTGTAAAAACGTATCAACGGAAGGTATCTTATCAAAAGTGAACTAGAAATATTGGTCGTATGAATTAATTTGAGAATAATATTGAATTTTTAGAATGTTGAGTATTATGAGGTAAACACAAGTCATTGATACAATGATGACAGCATTAGAGATTGCACTGTAAATCTCAGTTTTCCAAAATGCATTATTTTAATGCGAATAAGTGTGTTAAATATGACGTCACCTATTTGATTAACATTGTAGTCACTTTTTACACACTTAGATCTACATTAAAAGTGACTACAATATTAATCAAATGGATGACGTCATATTTAACACACTTATTCGCATTAAAATAATGCATTTTGGAAAACTGAGATTTACAGTGTGAAATTTGTAGAGTATTAAATAAAAAAATAAAATCAAAAGCAGTTCTAGATGTTTCACTATTTTATTACCAACCGAATAGTGTTCGATATTGTAAAAAAATTGATACATAACAATGGAAAATTTGTTGAAAATACATTGAATTATTTTATTTGTACATATACTAAGCCAAAAAATTTCCGGGATCTATTAAACGAGTGAAAATAATGTTTGCATGACCTATTTTACTATATCAAACGGATGTTTAAAGCTAGTAAAGTGAGCCAGAAAAAAGAATTAGAAAGAAAGACTTGAAAAATACTAAGAGTTGGCAGCTTAATTTTTAACTTTGGCTCGGGATTGTATAAACTTCAGTCTTACTCGAAAGATCGCTTATATATATGAACCAACATCACCTACATGACTCTTAAGGCTCAAAAGTCACTGGGGCTATATTCAACAAAAGTCTTTATAATAGGACTTGCCGTCAGTTTTCTCAGCACAACAAATTATAAATGCAGAAATGTGTATGCTGTTGATGTATGTATTGTTCAATATAAATTCAAGGACTCTCTTGAGTAAATTACAAATCAACTTCACTGGTTGAAGACATAATTTTATCAAGACATTGAGGTAATTGGGTTCTTCAGTAAATCAAATGAAGATATTGAAAGTAAGTATGTTTATATAGAACATCAACTTTTCTCTCTGAACATTTGAATTTTTTGTTTATTTTATTTCCTCCTGCAAGTGGAGTTGAAGGGTCATGAGTTTTTAGCTTAAATAATATCTCGAGATCTCATAATAAAACGGTTTGAAGTGACTTTTATATGCCAGAATTTCCTGTTGAGAAGATCGCCTTTTAGTTTAAACGATCATAATCGTTTACTCACAACGGTGTCTTCGTCTCAATGATATTGCCATTTGAATATATCATCAGATGCTATCATATTTGGTTGAAATACCTTCCGAGGCGTAGGGTCTTATACAGGACCTTTTATATATAAAAATTCAACAGATTATTCTGCAAAATAAACGTACTTACCTTATGATATTCGAAAAACTTTCTTTATCTGGATTATAGATATATATATATTGACATGAGCTTCGTATTTTTATTTTTTATTAAAACTTGAATAAAAATTTTTCTACATAATATTATGCTTCGAAATTCTATTTCAAATATTCAATACTCAAAGTGCTACATTTCCCATGATATTTCCCATCTACATTTTTTGTATAGATATTTTTTTTTAATTTTCAAAAGAATTTTTTGTTAAAAAAATTCGGTAATAAATTACGTCAAACTTATACTAAATAAATCAATACATCAAAAATCAAAGGAAGTATGTGCATTTTTGTTGTTATTTTATACAGAATAAATGAAATTTTTTCATTTTTTAAACTAAAAGCCTCTAATAAATATAAATTTTTTATTTCAGTTTTATCATGCTGTATGCAGTTAAAAAATGTATGTAAAAATAAATAGATTATTAAATATTGAAACAAAGTCTAAAGAATTTATTAAAATGAAGACATTCTTTTTTCTATTTTTTAATTGAGACTTCAATTTCATAGAACTTTAATTATAATAGCAAAAAAAAAAGAGCAACTAAATTTCAAATAATGCTGTGTAAATATTTGATCAGAGGCTTTCCATATATTACTTTGATAAGTTAGTTAAACAGTATATCTTTAGGAGTTATTTGAAAATAATCTCACTTAAAATACGGCCTTTGTGTGTTAATTAAAAATAAAAAGAGCACAATAGTATAACCATCGAACAACAATTTGTTGATTTTTTAATGAAGAAAAGAAAACTACAGCTGTAAATACATGTTGATATTGTGAGCAAGTAAATTAGCAAATTCTAGACAGGACGTAGCTGAGTAAATAATTAAACTCAATAAAACTAGAGTTTTTCGAATTTAATGAAATATTTTTATTTATTCGAAATATAGGTCAAGTGAAAATGCCTCTTTCATGATTCGTTCATGCATTTAAAAGATCATTATGGTAATTCAAGGTTCATTTTGGTCAATATAAAGTAATTAAAGATTATTGCGAATAAATAAACGCTCTAAAATGTGGGTCAAACTAGAAAGCTCTTAAATTTGAGTAAACTAAAGAGTAAATCACTTCTTATTCAAGTAGAAGATAAATGAAAACTTTGAGGTAGTCTTGATGGGGATGATGCATATTCAGTGGAGAAACTAAGTAGCAGAATAGATTCCAATTGTAACATGAAAAATTATTGTTATATAATTAATTAACTCATCGTACACATTGAGTAGTACTATACGCGTGAATATACTAACAAAACAGATGTATAGATAGTTGCCTCATACGGTGCTTGCAAGTTCCCTCAGGGCCGTTATCTTCCACTCTCGGCGCATCTGCTTGACTACCGGATAATACGCGGCGGGTATGTAAATCCCATTCTGATTAACATCCACGTATCACCAGCAACACCACTACCAATATCACAAATATACCGTAGCAACACAACATATTCTGTACTCTAAGCTCTATCTACATTTAGGCTAAAATCACCGTTGACTCCACGATTTGGATGTCATAGTACCAATATATATGTATTATGGACCATAACTACATCTATTCAACTATTTATATCCCGCAGTCATTGCCAATGATTTATTATGTGTAGTAGAATACCAACTGTAAATATTCTTTCTTTTAGCAACTTTATCGGGAGAAAAAAAAAACGAAATTAATCTACGAAATATGTCCAGTCATTTTTTATTTCGATGCAAATTTACCAAGTCTAAAATTATTCAAGCATGATTAATTGACTTTGTGCACACAAAGCGAATTTTTCTCACAGAGACTGTTATAAAACATGACGGATATAAAATCAATGATGTTCTGTCCTATATAAACAGTTAACAGAATACATTACAGTAGCATTTATTCTACTTTTAACATTAACTTGAACCACTGCTATTATTTTTCAAATAGAGATATGCTAATTTTTATTCTTATGTAAACTTCGATTTAAAAAAAATTACTTGATATACTACAATTAGAGTTGAGCAATAAAATTGCAATATGATTTCTCTTTTTTTTTATTCTACTTCTAAGAAGTAGATAAGAGCTGCAACTTGAATTATATGGTAATAATTTTCAGTTAAATTTACGATTAAAATGAAATTGGTTCTTGTTTTTCTAAAAATAACTTATAAAAGTCTTTGTTGACCTAGTATGGTAAATTAATAAAGTAATAAACTCATTTATTAAATTCAAGTTCGTAATGGGATTGCAGGTTGAAGGAAGTGGAGATTTTTCTTTATTTTTGGGACAATATCGTTTGGTATTTTTTTTAATGTCTGTGAAAAGATTCAAGTCAACTTTACTGCTGTGTTTCACTTTCGATCTAAATCGAAAAGTCGTAAGAAGACAATAGTTACAAGTTCGTCCAAATATTTATCGAGTTCTAACTGAAGAAATCTCAATGCATTGTAAAGGTTCAACGACTTATAGACTTTTAGTCTTACAGAGTATATATTACTTATAAATGTTTTAACTATAACAAACTGTCAACTTTACATGGAAAGTCGATAAACTTTACACAATCGAATAAACTACGTGAATTTCACATTGGTTAAAAGAAATTGAAAGAATTTTATGGACTGGCACTTACAAGTTTTTCTAATTTCTACTTCTAGTGACCATACAATATCTGCTACATATTTATAGTGACAAATTTATTGAGGAAATAAATTTCTCGAATATTGAAGCCAATAATAGTTCCTTCAGTAAAGTTTACAGTCCATAGAGAGATTTGAATAATAAAATCTAGCAAAACTTTAGAAAATCTATAAAAATTCATTAATTTTATTTCAAAGTGAATACATTTTTTAACTTCTACAAATAAGTGTTAATAACTTTATAAAAATATAATTGAATAACTACTTACAGCTTTGAAATAATTGTAGATACTCTAGAAATTTTATAACTACTTGTTAAATTTGTACTTATTGAAAAATCTTTTCAAAGATAAACAAAAAAAAAAAAATATTCTTTATATTTAGCATTTAATTATAACTTTTTTGTTCTGAAATGTTTCGAATGAAAAAAAACGAGGTTCGTGGCTCAACTTAAAGTACCCAGGCATGTCTTGATCAGTAGCCGGATAATAGTTGGGCTTAAACTGCTCACTTAACTCAAGCTATACGGCCTCTGCCATTGCTTCTTGTCCTTCTATTCCTGCAATATGCTATCCCTGTAAGCTCTCTGTCGACTATCGCAACTTGCAAGAACATCAACTAGTAACTCTCTAAGTGTTCTTAACATCTAATGTGAAACTTGCAACTATGAAGAAACTCATCTACTTGGTGTTCTCGCAGAGTATTCAGTACACATAACGTTGGAAAATTATGGCGAGAAAAGTATTAAACCTATAGAATAAATCGTAAAAATGTTTATGTATGTCTCTTTACTTTTTTATAACTTCAATAATATCTTTATACATCAAATCAAACTGTGATATTCTTTTTATTATTTTCATGTGATTTAACATTTATTTATATCATTGTTAAACAAAATTGGTCATTTCATTTTAGATGTTAAGTTATATTTGCAATGAAAAATATTTGTTTAATAGTTGAATGAAAAGTATTAAATTTCGTTATGTTATAAATATTACCTTATAAGTCGAAAGGTTATCAACAACACAAGCAAGTGTTGCTTCTCTTCCCACTGGAACTGTCACGTTTGCTATTGGCAGGACAAAGGTCGGTCCTTCTGAAACAAATTGGTGTCAAGAACTATACAGATTGCTTCAACTGGTCTACTTGATATCGTTGAAAGAGTTTAGGATCACTTTAATGAACTTTGCTAATATTACAAACTTATATTACATGCCATTGGACTTTTACATGTCAACATTTAATAACAATTTACACGAAAAAATGAGATAAATAATAACAGTCAAGAAGTAAAGTTTAAATATATACTTAATTTAAAATTTGTTTATGTAAAATTTATAATTTTTTTAAAAGACAATGAATAATTATAATGACAAGACGAAGGATAATGTGTTCTATGCATTAGTCTATTCGCTGTTGCACTTATTTTCTTCAATCTCAATAAATCTTGAGAGTTTTTTCTCAAAGTTTTTTGTCTTTTCCATTCTATCTAAAAGTTTATTGGTTAATTTATCTAGGTGACATTGAACTTAGTTGAAAATTTTCTCTGCTATTTACCTACACAATTTTCAAGTAATTTCCAATGTCTTGGTCTTTATCAATTATACTCATGGAAATATTTCTCACAAAATATATTACTGAAAAAGAAATTCTTTCTCAAAGAAAAATCTCATTACCTTATTTTATACACCAAGAGAAAAGAAGTATCTAGTAACTGATGTGCGAACTTATTGAGCTTGGACTTAAGTCTAGTATTCATAAGGCCTTAAGTATCAAAGTGGTAGAGAAGTGAAAAGGATATTGAGTGCACGCGACCGATAAGCACTGATCCCAATTACATGTTAGGGAACAGTTTCCAAACTCAGAGGATCACGGATTACGAACCCTGTTCGTGTTATTTAGCACCACATAATATGAAAAGTCGATACACTTCCAAGATACCTGCAGTGACCATTCTCCATAATTTCAAGAGGACATTAGGAGCTGTTTACAGCTAAAGGAATTCGAATGCCATTCGATTGAATTTCAGTTAGAGTATTGAGTCGATACGAAGCTAATAATTGAATCCTAAAAGTTTATACTTAATTCCAAAAAGAGCAGGAAAATAATTAGGTTGACAGCAACAAAAATTCTATCACAATTATACAAAATTTGTAAATGTTGAAATAATTAAATTATTGAAAAAAATTTAATTAAAAATGGAATAGTTTTTAACATACAATATGAGTCAGCATCACGAAAATCGAAGTCAGAAGAGAAAGCAAACAAGTTAAAATTGAACGTAGATGAGAATGGCAATCAACGTTAAACCGTTAATAATTACCTCTCCAGATGTTCGCACGTTTTATCAATTCTATATCTACGAGCTCCAATACTTGGAAAAGTTAACTAAAGACAAAAATGAATAATCATTCCTAACGAGGAGATAATGAGTTACATAATCGAGTATTCCAATAAAAAAATTCATTGTTTTTATAACTGGAAAATTCTCGTAACTTTTTTGTCGAGTTTAATAAATGAAAATAAATGATTGGGTGAAATGAGTGGAAGAGTCACAGAATAATTTATTAATAAAATTTAAATATTCTAAATAAATTACGTAAAATGTATGTATAGTAGTATTTAAATTATATTTAATTTTTATATAATATGCAAATAAATAATTTTTTATGACAAAGTATATAATTAAAACAAGCAAAAAAAAGAAAGTTTAGGAGTAGAGGATTTATGGAATCGACAAACTTAAATAAGTAAATACTTGAATATATTTTACATGAGTTTCTTGAGTGTATTGTCTTCACATAACTTTTAAGAAAATATAACAAAGTTTAGACGTCTTTGTTCTTGATTTAATTAAAATTTACACGTATGAAATTTTCATTTATAATGAATCAATTTAATGAAGTTATTCCACTTGACTTCAGTTTTAATTATTTAATCAAACTACTACAGATTAAAATGGTTTATTAACCATTAATTTATTTTTCAAATGATTTATTAAATTCAACTCGGACCTTCTAATATTTATTAATCATCAATAAAGTGAATTAGTGAAGGACATTTATTTAATTAACTTTTCTAAACTCAAACTATCCATATCTTCCTTGTTTATAAAGACAACGACGATTAAACATTCTATATCCCATCTTACCCCGAGATGCACACCGTCTTGTTCTACAAATAAGCCAAGATGGGGAAGTTATTTTACAAGTTAATATTTTTATAAGGAGAATTCTATTTTTTTGTTTTGACTCATTAGAATTTAAAAAAAGAATAACTGATGATTTTTTAAATAAAAAAGTTCCTACATTGTGCAGTTAAAAAATGAAGGGTTTTTTTCATGAAATACCTTAAAGCCTCGTCTCACCCCACCTTCCCCTATCTTGAAATATGTTTATTCAATGTCATTTACTTTCTTGGCATGTTCGATCAACCTAGACCAGAGTAAAAAAGGTTCCAGCATGTAAGTGTATGTACATTAGACTCCACCGATTCAGTTATTTAGCGTTACACTCTCTGGAGAGATATTCCACAGGATCGATGGCACAGTAAACAAGAAGTGTGTGCATGTATTAAGCTAACACCATTTATGGCATCCATTTGCTGATGTCTTGGTTATGTAATTATTATTATTATACAGCAATAATGTCCATTAGTGAGGGAAGAAAATCATCAAACACAGTGATACTTTTCAGTTCTATTTAGAATTTTACATGAGTTATTTCGTTGTTTGTTCACAGGAGATTGTGCAACAAGTGAAAATTGTTTTGCTTTTTTATTCATCTCACGCTCCTCAATATCGAATGCACAGCGTGAAATAATGTTATCTACAGCATGCTGTATAGGGTTTATGAAGTTTAAAATAACAAAAAAGATGAGAAAAGGAAGAAAAAACGAATTTCGTAGCAGCTGCTTCGTATTCTATCATCGTCACAGTGTTGTGAAGTTTTCTAGAAGTGAATGCAATCTCGTGAAAAGGTTGATAATTTAATTGGCTTACAGAAACAAAGACAAATATATAATAGATTAAGTAAAGTGACACTATTACTTGCTACGCTTTGAATGAAAAATAAAAAAAATTATCATTGTCAACGTCCAACTGCTTATCAGGTCACACTAAGCCATTATTTTCAAACTTATTTGTTAATTACGTTGATGGAAGAAAGTTAAATTCCAGAAAACTCTTAGAAACTTTTGGTTTAGTATCGAACTCTCAGGTAAGAGAATCTCATACTGAGTATCTTCAAATAGAGTCTTGTCATCATTATGATCAGACAAAAGATGAGAAGAGTAAAAATATATAGTCAAAGGACTGACTTTCTCGAGTTACTTGGGTGACATTGGATAAGAAGGATGATTTGCTTTGTGTGATTTCTAGCTAAATTACAGTTTCGAAACGACAAAACGACAATTCCATCGAGGGGTTCTCGGTTAGTAATAGGTCGTAGTTAATTAAAGTTCTGTAAATTCTCAGCCACATAATGAATTGCACAGAAAAGTTTATGAATCAATAAACTTTCCTAGAGTACTAATAGTCTTGATAATTAAATCATAGATTGAATGGTTTTATCGAAAAAGGAAAATAAAATATCTATAATTATTCTACAAATGAATAACAGGTATTTTTATGAATTAAATGTCGTATAAATCCAATTAGAATAATTGAGTTGGAGAATGATCATTAGAATAATGTATACAGCTTGCTTATTTAAATATTAGATACTTATAAGATATGATGAATTAATTAATATAATTCGATTTATTAATTTTTTTTATTTGAAATTATTCTTTTTAGAATTAAATTTGGTCAGAGATTGTTTATTAATCAAATAATTGACTTAAATACTTTGGTTAAAAAATAAAAAATGAATCATCACATCAATTGTTTATCAATTGAATTTTGGTAATCAAATTCAAATGCTTTGGCAATAAAAAGTTCAAATGAAACAACTGTAACAATTTCATCATAAATCACAGTTGGTTTGTGGAAATAGTTTATCACCAAAATTGATGCAAAATTAAAAACACAAAGTAATAATTTATGTTTTATGTAATTAAATCCTAAATATATGAGTGAGAATAATCAACGATTATAGTATTGAATTTACGAGGTTTTATTCGACTTAATAATACTCAATGAATCAATTATAGTATTACAGAATTATTGTCACGGGTGCACTCCAATCTCGGCTTATTTCCATTTGAGTCAATAGCCATGAGTATTTGCAGATGGAGTCTCATAAATTTCAAATGGACTAAGTACTCTGTTTACTCAAAAGTCTCCCGTTGGAACCATAATTCAACTGTTCACTGACATCAAGACATATTTTATTTATGTTAAATAAAAAATAACTTCTTTTACGTTGATATTTTTACTTATATATTATTTCGATATTGCTAATAGTATTTAGTACCTATTCAGCGAGCTTTGTTCTAGTCTTCTAGTCATTTGAGCTGATTGACTGGTGCACTCTGAAATACTGCTTTGTTATTGAGGTTACTATCGATTTACCACTGCACTACTAGCCACTTTGATCAAGTAAAGCATTGTGTATGTACAGTTCACTATATAACGCAAATAATTCACTCAAAAGGATAAGTAATTATTCACTATGAAAATATATCGATTACAGAATAATATTGTATTAGATTCCTATTTCCTAAGCTCACCAACTATTCTGTAAAGTAGGTTTAGATTATCAGAATTTATGGAACCGAGTATTGACAAATTTATTGAGAAGTCTATCAATTTAGCAAATCCTAGAGAAACTTGATTCTCTATATCCTGCAAGCCGTCTTGCAATGACTTATTGCACTGTTTCTGCAATAAGTCATTGATAATTATCATGATGGCTGATTTACATGCTAAGTGAAGGTAACAGTTTGGCTAAAGGGTCTTACGGAAACATTTAACGTTGATCAATATCAAATCAACAGCTATTAGTTACTGATGCAAATCAATAAAACCAAGCTTTATTATTTTAGATAATATAATGGGAATGAAAGAAAAGTAATCAGAAATTTTATTCTTGTTGCAGTTTCTTGATATAAAATAATGTGAAATTTCATCACGTAAGTAGATTATAATATTCGATTGATCAGTACATAAATGACTATTCAGTAGGTATGTTTCAAAGCATCTAATAGCTCAACTGATAATAGAGAGTGGACAAATGAATCAACAATTGCGTAATCAAGTGTAAGCTGGACTATCATAATTAGAATGGCTTTGATGTTATTATCATATTCATAAGAAGCTTAAAGATGTCGAGAGATTGCAGTTATAGTAGTCTTTTATAAAAATACATCTTGTCTGCATGATATACATTGAACAAAAAATATATGAATATTCAATTTCTGACAGCTAATGCCTTTCTTCATTTTTCTAGTCAACGTGAAAAAAGTTTCAGCCATTAGGAGCTTTTAGTCGTTGATCAAAATAACTAAAATGAATTTACGTCTTACTCAAGAACATTAGCAGATGCTTTGAGTTGACACATGTGCGGTTGCGTAACCTCTGAAACCCACTATTCTAGAGAGGTTTGGAACGACTCACCTTGTACCAATATCAATTACCCTTACTGACCGTCCGCCCACTAACGTCTGTTATAGCTATCCTTGTGGGACCATGTTCATGCCCATTCCACTTGGTTTCGATATACAGACTATCTAAATTAACTGAACAGATTGTACTTCTCCTTCATTCCAAACATTCACTTATTTGGAAGGCAAATTACAATGGTTCAGGTCCTTCGTTATATTTGTAAAAGCTATTAGAAAAATACAAACACAAACAACGACCATATTGTTTGCTGTTGTATAAATATAACCATAGGATATACTTGTCTATATACATAGTCACAACTATTCTATTACAATCATTAAATTCCCCAGGAAAATAGAAATACAGAAAAGTAATGAAAAAATTTATCTAACTTGGTAACTTTTCTTTGTTGCCTTTAGGTAGTCACACTAGTTGAGGGAGAATGTATTGTACTCTTTCAAACTAGAAGCTTTTATGGTACTATATAATACAAGCGTTTCAGTTGTGACGACCATCGCAGCCAGGAGATACAAAGCACCCGTTTGCGGTTTCAATGGTTAAATTTTTTTCGCGATAATATTGTTCTCTGTTCATCTTTGTAAAAGAGGGCAAACCGTGCGGTAGAATAATATTCTCTTTTCCTAAGCAACACTCTATGAACAAGAATTTTAGGTTATTCAATAGCCTAAGTGCAAATTACTGAAAGCCTTGCATTATAGATTTCTAGTAATTTGTTTAATAGATAAATGAAAAAGTCTCTGAGGTCTAGAGACAGAGTAAAATGTCAAAAGTAAACCAATAATTGGCTTTGATAATTTTTTTAAAAATAATTCGCTTAAAATAATTTGCTTAAAACAATTAAATATCGCAACAATTTTGCAAACATTCGAATGAAAATCATGACTCTGATTGAACTCATTTATTGAGGCTTTCGAAAGAATTATGCTCGAGTCATAAATTGTCTGAGTATTGCAATTACAAGTGCTGACCCCAACCACACACCTTGCATTCTATTGCATCGATTTTTCCGGACTATCTATGGATTTCTCTGACCAGTAATCTCCTGCAAAATTGGATTCATAAACTTACTGCGGTTAATATGTGCTACCCCATCCCGCATGTTACGAAAGTGTACCATAGAGATTCATGATTTTGATTCTTCAATTTCATTTCATACATATTGCATTATGTACAAAGTCTTTATCCAGTTTCATTTAAATACTTGAATGAAAAAAACTTGCAACAAAGACATAAAAAAAATTAAAAACAAATTAAAAAAAAAAAGAATGTAGAAGAATAACAGAATGAAGAAACAAAGTAGAGAGGAAAATTTGTGAAAACATCAAGTTCCAATGGAAGAAATTACCTTGGAGGTGGACTATGTAACTGGTGTGGTAACTAATTAACTAAGTTGGATGAGTCATTTCGACTTGAAGAAAATAAACTTTCTTTTCTCTTTACCGTACATTAACGATACGAGAAGTTATATTTATCCCTTAAATCCGTTCTTCTACTTTTATCCTTTTTCTAGCAGACTGAACGAAGCAGAACGAAATACCCAAATTCCTTTTAAATTTTTTTTTTGCAAAAAACAATTTCATTGTATCGAAAATGTTTACATTATCTGCTGATTTGTAAACTACGAAAATAGTTTGTATCCTTTGTGATATATTTTTTTTTTAAGCGAGTAGTATTTTTTTATCGCAAATTGTTGTTTAGTTTATTTTGTTAGATTACAAAAAGTAATCTAATATGGTGGGTTGTCATTCATTTAAATACGAAAAACTTTTTTTTTCAAAAAAAGTTGCCAAAATGAAGATATTTTTCTCTGGCTGAAATTCAAATAATTACGAATAAAAAATTATCTATCTATGAAGGTATTGTTATTTGTGATATATATCTTACGATAAATAATTCAAGTGAAGAAAAACGAAATTTTCTCATCAGCAAAAATCTTTTAACTTTCCCGAAAGAAATCGTGGTGAAGTTGTCGAACAAGAAAGTATGTTTATTTTTTTATTACGATGCTATAAATCTATCGGTTAGACGGCCTTTGTAGTATTGGACGATTTGTCGAATGTCAGCGTTTCAGCGTTAGGAAGTAAGTTTGTATAGAACTTGAAAGCAATATTCAGCTTACTCTGTTTGGCTTGAGGTGAAAATTCTATTTTATATGCTACACATTCTACTGCTGAGATTCGATACAGATCATATGAATGTATATATAAATATTGAATAAATGCATTCGGTTAGAATGATAAAATGTATTTCTATCAATGAAACAATATAAAAAGATTCCATCTATCTAAGTTGTTGTCACATAAAATCTTCAATGTATTTTTCAATGCTTTTTATACTACTTCTAAATTATTTGAAACCCTCTACTATAATTTAATCTTGGATGCAAATTTAATTAAAGTCAATTAGAAATAGTCAAATGGAAGTTGTCTATATGATCTTCATAACAAGAACTGGAAGTAAAATACCTAGACTTACACCTAGACCAAAGAATAAAGTGAGGAAAAGAAGTTGGAGCTAAAGATTAAAAAATATTTTGGCTCATCACAAGAAAATCCAAACGTTTATTATATAATAGAATAATTGTAAACAAAGTTATTATCAAACCTATCTGGACCTGAAGTATCCAACTATGAGGTATATCTAGCACATCAAACATCGAAATAATCCAGTGTTTCCAATCAAAAGCCCTTAGCACCATTGTTAACGTCTAATGGTATGTTTCTAATGCCAACATCCACAAAGACTTGAATATGGAAACAGTTCAAGAAACTATAAACAAGCTGAGCACTAATTACAAAACAAGGATGAACATCCATCTCAACATACTCACTGCTGATCTCTTCAACGAGGATTAAATCATTAAAAGGTTGGAGAAATTTAAACCAGCAGACTTTATTAATCGGTTTAATAATTAGAAACTAAGAAATTATTATTATTATTTTGATTTGTCGTTTAAACTATTTTATTTTGTTGTTTATTTCTTTTTCTATTTTTGGATTATTTTTGTTTTATTTATTCACTTATTCTTGAAAGGGGGAAAAACAGAGACTCAATGAAGGATACTTTGAATAGAGTCTATTCATGTCACCAATAATAAGTCATAACAATTACTCATTGGTAAAATAATAACAGATTGTAATTTACTTAAAGAAAAAATTGAAGTACTTTGAAAAACTGCAGACATTTATACTTGAAATAATTTACGTATGACTCAAAAGTTTTAAAAATAATAGTCGCCATCATTCTGAATAAGAAATCCAATCCAGTGTCTTCATATGGAATATTAAATTGCATAAATGTCGAATTGAATTACGTTCAATCAAATTTAAATAGTGTTCATAAATTCCAATGAAATGTGGCTAGTTTATTATAAATAGAAATATAGAGTCAGATATAGCTACAATAAAGATGGGAAAAATTATGACTATGGTTATCTACAACATTAAAAAATGTCTATTCATGAAAATAATTAGATATTAAAATTCCTAACAAGTATATTCATATTTTAGAAATGGAAAGTCGTATAAGAAGAATAATTTAACTTTGTTAAGAATCATTTATGTGAAGAACTAGAAATTTTTTTTCATAAAATCGTCTTGGTGAATTTTTTTGCAAGGCTAGTACTTATGAAAGAAGATTTCTAAATCTAGGAACTTGCAAAGGAAAACTCTGAATACTTTTTGAAAATTCCGAGGCTATAAGAAATGGTTGTGAGAAGAGTGTATTCAGGAGGATTTTACGCAAGTTCGGCCAACATGAATCGACAAATCGGTGAGTCGATATATTCATTGAGTTTTCATATATCTATGTAAGATTTATCTGCTTGCATTTGAGCTGAATGAAGTCACAGTTACATCTGAACAGATTGTGAAACTGGAACTCGGGTAGATGTTCTCATTCGATATTGCATATTACGTCTGGAGATACTAGAGCAATCATACTGAATATCCAAGTGTATGCTATTTGAATATTCAGCATTCCTATTTCACTTATTGCTTACTTTTAAAGGAATCTACGAAAGTGCAAAATATTACCACTTTTCAAGTATTCTATAAAAATTCTTAAGTTTTCAATTGATGTAAAGAACCAATAAATAGATTTCCTAGACAAAAGGATTCCATTCTAAAACAGAATATCAGAGCAGTTCGTACTTTTTCATTCAATTTCAACACAAAATCACATTTTAAAAAAAATTTGAATTTTATCATGCACTTGTACTTGTTCACCTGTAAAATTTAAATTTCCTCCTATTTACTTCTATTTTCTCGTGTACCAGACACCTACAGAAAAGGTTTTTATTTCGAATAAAATCATCTAAATTATCCTGTCAATGAAACTCTAACCAAGAGTCAGTGAAATTTTCCTAATGGTAATTTTACTTGACTTTGTAATAGGTTTTTGAGTCAAAGGGAATATCCAAGAGCTCTGCATTGACTAACAATTAGCTACTATTACCATTAATCCATGCGAAACTCCAGCGACGGAACATTGCAGCGGAGAATACCAAAATGCTTTCCCTTGCGGTAATTGTGCCAGCACCTTCCGCTGCGTTACGTGGTAAATCTTACTGCGTTTATCGAGCAATTTAATCGCTGAGAGTAAATGAATGGTTCCAAGTAGTTTCTTTAATGGCTCACTTTTTTCCCCTTGAGTTTTTTATTCTATTAAGACAACTCTTACCCTGTGCTAAATAATTTATTTCATTACATGTTTATGTAAATCCACAAACTGTTCCTAATATTTTGATTGATTTAATCTAAATGAACTCTTGGTGGTGGGTTAAGAAGCTCAAATATTTATATGGTTGATTCCAACTAAAAATTCAACTTTTCATCTTAAATTTAGCTTGCTATCTCACATTTTAGTTCTTAATATTACTGACAAAAATATTGCAACCCCGGTACGGTTAGAATGTGGCGCTAATAGTCTAAAATATGACTATCTTTCATCTTAATCACTTCAAAACTTTTTCAGTGAATTAAGAATCACAAAAGTTGAGATCCAGTATAGCTGACTATTGTCGACTTTGACCTATTTTATTTTTAGGAATAAAAATACATTTTTAATTTTCATCTGTAATTTTTTGATAGCAGACTATTATTAAAATATTCTCAAAAATGAGAATTTGAAGAACCTAATTATTAATATGATAGACATAGAACAGGTTCAATGCTCATAATGAGTATTTCAAGAAAGTAATTATATTTAGTCGAAATGCAAAAGTAAATTCTATTTTCAACTAATCTGAAAAGCTGGCTTTAACAAGAAAACTTCATTAAAATTTATCTGGGACTTTTAATAATTTTATGAAAATTCAAACTTCAACACATGGTAGTTATACTGAAAATAGAATTATTTTGTTTTTTGTTAAAAAATACTGTATTGATTCATTCTCATTGCTAGATAGAAACGATACTCCAAAAGTGTCTCTGTCAAACCCATATATCTATATTCAGAATTAAAAATCATATTGGAGTTAGCTGATGTGTTTTGGTTATTAATTTCATCTGAAAAATAACTGTTCCAGGCATTTATTTTAATAACTATTCGAACCAATGGACTGACAAATTAACATTTATTTAAAAGACATTTCAAAAATATCCAATTTGTGGAATATATGTCATGATGATATGAATTTAAAGGTAGAACAAGAAAATTAATAAATGTTCTTCAAGTTCCATTCTTTTTATCATCCAAGAGCTCTTTTTAATTACACTGATATAATGATAGCCTCTCAGTGTCCACTTTTTTGCCATCAGGTACACTACTTCCAACATATTCAATCAGAATGAAACACAAGTTATTTTAATTCACCAACTCAAGTAATAATGAATTGGCGTGACTGTTAAGAATGGAAATCGTGCCAATATTGAAGCTATTCTCGCTTGACTTTTGATAACAAATAGACGACATCTAACATTTTACGTGATGACCCATCTGACCTCATTCTCTGGTAACATGTCCAGGACCGTTGACCCAACAAACGCGTTTCGGTAACGTAGGGTATATTCAAACGAAACACGAGACCCAGGGGATATATCCACCGCGTATCTCTGTGAGAAGCTGTGAATGATTGAACAAACAGAAACAGCTACAGAGAATAACTATTCACTGTCATATGCAATATTTTATCATAGTGATACTCTCACTCGACTCATCTTTCTACTATTTCTGCTTTCTTTCTGAATATCTACATCATAAAAATGTTATTAGTCACAAAATGAAATGGAGAAAAAATCACCTGTCGTCTTTAAGAGATGAATTACCTTGTCTTATTCGGGACAAGTTGATGGCGCATTTGCATATTACTTTAGAATTTAATGAACTCTTCTATTATCCTGATGTTCACTCATCCTAATACTTTTTTTAATAAGTCTGAATGTCGAGATAAAAAATCTCAGCATGTTCAAAAGAATATTTCTTTATATAAAATCATTTTAATTTATTGATCGATAAAATACAATCAAAATATCTATTTATGATTAAATAAGTCATCCAATTATATCGCAGTTAATAATAAATTGTGTGAGTTTCTATTTGTGCAGCTTATGAAATTCCTTTTCTCTGCATTAAATATGATTTCACAACAGGTAACGTTTTAAATAGAATATGAGATCATTAAAGGAATAAGTAGAGACTTTGCTGAAGAACAATGAAAATTAAGTAAATCAAACTGATGTTTTATTAACGATTGGTTGTCTAAAGTCAAGTATTCTCACTTAGTAAAGCAAATTTTCAACCTGATAAAAGGCTACTTGGCACTAAGCCATCATTTTACATTTCTTTGAATATTTTAGTGAATTTTACTACAACTTAGTGGTCAGTAATTATTCTCATTGATAGTCTTATTAATTCATCTTCAAATAGTATCGACTAAAAAATTCATAACTGTGGCAATCGAATGAGAGTTCCAATATCTTCATGCTTGAATAAACATCATTTTAATTTGATGAAAAATCTAATATCAGTGGAAGAATAAAATAAAGAGAAAAAATGAACCACAAGATACTTAATCAGTAGAAATATCAATGACTAGTCAGACAGAACGGAAACAATCTTACTAGTGTTATCTTCAATTCGTAATCCAAAAGATTCACGCTATTAGGTCTTCAAAAGATCCTTACTCGACAGAAGCTTTTCTATCTTTTCACCTTTTCCTATTGCCTCTTTTACCCACACGTGCCATCGAACTTGTGTGCCTATTAGATCTTACCTTATTCCTCTCGAGAATTTTGCAAACCCTCGTCTAGTAGACTGCACTTCATCCAGCATACCTCCACTAATCCTTCGAGATAAGACATCGCGATTTCAGGGGTTACTCATCCCCTTCAACCAAGCCACCATGGAACGTAGAGAAAAAAAAAGAGATTTAAGATGAGATAGGCTACGACTTGCACATGAAATCGCTATACCATTCATTACTTTTTGTCGAGTATCGATTTTACCTGCTCTGATATTTTCCCTCGATGCTTACTTCAAACCAAAATGCTGAAGTAATTTTATAGAAGCGAATAAACGGATTTTTTATTGAGCATGGAATTCAAGATGTTTTAATTTTTCTGAACAATCTCAAGTATTTTTCTGTATTTCCAAGAAGCTGTCTTACTTTGTGACGTATTATACACCATTTTATTGGTTTTTGTATCTGTTTTCACATCTTTGAGTGAAAGTTTTGATGTTAAAGATATTCGTATTTGCATAAACAGAAGAAAATATCCAATAAAGAGAATTTGCAAATAAAAGATTAAGACAAACTGTTTTTTCTTGTTGATAAATATCTGTTGTAGAAGATCTGATAGATAATAAAATACAGAGGATTTCTTTCATAGCCTTTAGCTATTCATATTCTCAAATTCATTTTCAGAATGAAAAAAAGGATGTCATCAAAGACATAGATTCGAGTAATCCAAAATGAAAATTCACATCTTTGAAGTCAACATATGAATGGTTTTTCATTTGAGAATTTTTTTTTGTTTATTGAATGGAAAAAAATTGATGAGAAAAAGAGACGACGAATCAGTCTTTATTTAACAGGTTTTAATTGATTTGTGTATTGATAGTAAGGTGTTGGAAATGTTTTAAAAATAAATTCAACGTCTCGGTAATCAACTTTTCAGAGTTTTATCAAACTTTATTTCATTATTTAAAAAGTATTTGACGAGTTTTAATAAACTTGAAATAGACTGGTAAGTTTTAATATCTGAGCACATTGGAGAAGACAGTACACCTATTTTAAACCACTAGTTCAATTTCTCATTAAATATTTCCAATCAGTAAATTTTTGGTAAAACTCCGACAATTCTTTACGGATATTCATTCAGACAAAGTAATCATCGTTGTATGATTATCATAATTAGTTATAAAGTTAAATTAATGTAGTTGAGACTTTGTAAAACTTTGATTCTACAAGACCAGTTTCTTATATTATATGATACAATGTCGTTAAAAGAAGAAAGTTAAAAAATAAATGAACAAAAGAATTGTATAAAAAGCAAGCACATTGAAACTTAGAGAAAAAACCAATCCTACCAATAACTCGTCAGATTTTCATGCTCTTTTTTGTCTCAAGATGAGCTTAAAGTGGCAAGTTTCCAATAGAATTCGATTATTGATGAAATTGAATATTCAGTGAATATAATTATAATTCAATCAGGAATTTCCGTCTTTGATTTCGCATATTTTTATTGGTACACTAGATTATGAGATTTTTTTAATATAATAATTTTCTTATTTTTTTTTTTTTTATGAAAATAACATTCTTAATCAAAAAGAAGATTTGTTTAAATATTTATTCGTCCATTGAAAGTATCATATTTTTAAAGAAAACTTAATAATTTTTAGATATTCATACTGAATGATGATTGCTTGGAGTCAAGTAGATCCCATATGTGCGAAAGTAGATTCGAGAAAATATTTATACGATCGAAATGATAAATGAATTTCCATTTACTTCGTAAAAGATGTGTGTGTGTGTGTGTGTCAACCTATTGAGAAAACAATTTTTTAGATAATTTTTTTTTTCTAGATTTGTTGATAAGGAAAATTGAAACTAAATATTGAAGCAATAACTGTTGAATATACTAGATTTTTTTTCTTACTTTAACATTGCATTGTTTCAATAAATATATTAGTATTATTTTTAGCGAAATTGTTTCCTGTTGTTGAAGCTTTTGTTAATTTTGTATTGAGCATAACAACTAACAAAGCGATATTTTTTTTTTTTTTTTTGTTTAAAAAAAAACAAGTTAAACTTTTTCAAGTTGATTAATATGAGTTTCTACATTTACATCATTCTTCAGTGGAACAAAAAAAATTTCCATTCATTAATTACTAACAATAGCATTCAAGATGAAACTGTTGAAAAACTCAATTTAGTTTATTCACAGTAAAGCGAGTAAACTTTTATGACAACTTGTCTCGACTCATTCTTAACTTGTCATGAAGGTCAATTAATCGTGACATTTATCATTAGCTGAATATACATTTAATTATCTTTCTTAAAATACAATATTTTATTATTAAAGGAAACCCAAGTATTTTAGAGTGCAGTCGAATTTAGGTGGTTCTTTTAAAAAAGAATTTAGTAGTCACCCTGCTTTCCGTACGTAAATCTTTAGCCATATCCTGAAAAATTTCAGAAGAGCAGACTCTCGAGCATACACTAACATATATAATAGGAAAGAAAGTCGTATGGCAAAGTAAAGGACTTTGAACTTTGGATATTCGAGACACAGTGACGTGCAAATTCTCGTGTTTTATGGATATATCTGTATATACCTACTATATTCCGAGGTGGTGTTAAAGGAATATTGCATACAATATAGTATGCGGGTCAGCGGACTCTTGGAAGGGAGGAAAGAGAGAAGGGGTTAAAAAAAAAGGAAGCAAGGAGCAAAGACGACAACTGTGTCGTCGGTTTGTTACACACCAACGAATTTTTCTCTCTCCAGGGAGTCAGGAGAAAGGCAAGAGAGCAGTTTGGGCTCGAGTGAGAAACTTTCTCACTAAATAAAAACTCAAAATTCAGTGCAGTGAGTTTTTGTGGATGGAAGACATCCCCACACGTCTGTTTACGGAAATACTCTCTGCTATTCTCTTTACTTATTTTCTCAGAGTGACGGACTTATACAACAGAAGCAACCTCCAGCAACATACACACACACACCTCTGTATGTGTTCCTTTGCCTTGTGGCGCTTTAAAATTAATGTCTCGTACGCTAACCATTATGACCAGCGCAATTGTTATATGTACATAACCACACCATTATCATTGTACCCTTTTTACTCACATTCTCAATTCTCTAGCTTTACCACAGGATTATTCATCAATATTTGTGTTTAATCATTGCTAAATAAATGCATAGAGATATGTAAATATCATTTATGATTCATGTCTGATATAATCAGTAGATAACCATCAAATCGCATGTTTAGAAAATAATTAGAATTTCTTGAAGCAAGGGTTTTAGTTCGAATGCGATAAAAAAAAAAAAGAAATAAGATCTGCAGTTAATATCAAATCGTGTATATAATCAATTCCCTTTATGTGTATTTATTATCAACAGTCGTTGCTATGTTTAGCATCACCGTTTCATGTTTATTGTTCATTTTTATCACACATCTTGAACACCACTTCTCTTCCTCATGTATAAAACTCCCTTCATGTAAATGATATCACCCACAAGTTTTATGTCATAAATTTGTGTAATAAAAATATGTTCCAGTAAATTATAAAATGTGTATGATATAATATTAAAATAACATTTAATAATTAATTTTGTTTACATTAAAAGTCATTAAAAACATTCACATAACTTTTGCGAAAGTTGACTTAACTTAGAAAAAACTTAATCACTTCATCAGATTCTGAAGAACATATTTAAATTCATCGTTCGAGTAATCAAAAAATTATGCAAATAGTGAAGGTGGAGTTACACAACGAGAAATAGTTGGTGGACTGATATTCTGTGGAAGCTAATATTATCATATTAGGATGATAGGTAAACTCGATGTATGTAGGTGGGTAGTTGGGAAATTCTTTGAAGTATTAGACCCAGAGGATGTTAGCGTAAATATGAAAAGGCGTGAGAATTGTTTTCACGAGGCAGCACATATTATTTGCCCCGGTTACTTTGGCCATGCAAATATTGGCAATAAATCGTATCTTGCAGAGAATTTGTTTCTTCCGGTTGGTCGCTTTACAGCCGCCAGACGTAGTACCCGCACAGAAAGAAGAGAATGCAATGAAAATGCCGCGTGGGGCGGGATAAGGGAAGAACCGGGCAATAGATAGAGAAGAAAAATGCACATACACTTGGAGGAAGGAAAATTGAGAGGACTCGAAGCTGTTGGGAACGTCTTAGTAACGTATTTTATGGCAACAGCAGTGCCTGTTTCCTTTTTGGCCCGCCACAAACTTCCACTTTTTACGCTTCCTGACGAACGAGGGTGTGTACAGAAAAGAGGAAGGAAAGAGTTGTAGATAAGGGTGGAGAAAGGCCGATCACTTTGCCCCGATCTGATATCGATGCCTCGATCAGGTCACTCGATTCTCCGCGAGCTTGGCACGGATTTCAACCGGCAAGAAGAGAGCATTACACGAATTACGGCTTCAATTTCTTTACTTGCAAGTGATTTATTCTGATTTCCTGCTCTTTAAATTGACTTTTTTTTATAGTGCTTTTATTTCATTATTTTTTTTTACTACTTAAATTCTCGATTAAAGTACGTTTGTCGAAGAAAATCGACTGTTCGTTGTCAGACGTCATAAATTTAAATTGAGATAAATTTTTATCGTTCATCTTTCTATTTAAAAATTTAGCAACTTCCTATTCCAGTGAACCAATCGCACTAAAATGCAAGCTATGAAAATGATTCCATTAAAAAAGCCTCTTCTTCTACTGATCAATGAAAGTTTATTAAAATTAGAATTTTTATTTTTGATACTTAACATTTACAACTCTTTTTGAAATTATTTTATTCATATTAAAATGAATGCTGAACTATTTCAAGATTCAACAGTTAAATAGTTTAGTTAGAAATTTTTTTCATTTTCTTTAATTTAAAAATTATTATATTGAAAGAATGTTCTTCATTATATTGAAATTTATTCAAATTAGTAATATGTAAATGACTCCAATTCAAATAAATATATGTAATTATCTCCATACTATGCATAACAAGCGGAACTGTAAAGTTTGCTCCATTTTGTAATAACTGAACATTATTAATTTATTTCCAAAACTTTATTCTGGAAATTACACTAATTAAAAGCCAGTTTGACTGACGCTTGCGTGATGCTTTTAAAGACACGTCTCACACTTTCACAAGGTGATAATAATTGTTTCCTAACTTTCAACCCCAAATGAATTCTCCAATTCAAATTCACTTAGATAATGTGATAAAATTGATAGGTGATAATTTTTAGGGTAATTATTTTCCTATTGTATTATTGATTTTTGTGACATTCATTCTGACATTTTTGTTATGACAGCGGTTGATGAAAATTTTAATCGAGACTGTTGACGTTGAAAAACAAGCTCTTATAAAACTTGAAAGTTTTTAAAAGTGTGGAAACAACGTGTAGACAGTGTCGTGCCAGATTTTTGATGTGTCAACATGACACTTGGTGGTTCTGATATTTTTTTTTCCCCCGTTTATTTTGTTTTAAACGCTTTTTTAACCTCTATATGACAGATTTTTATCGTACTAAGACATTGAAAAGAAAAAAAAAAGAAGCTGAAAGAGAAAAAAAATTAACAATAAAAATATTTTTACATTATTTATAAAATATATTAAAAAAAAATGTTAACAAGTAAATTTATTATGATATTATGTTTTGTTAACAATTTTATTATTCACATAAAAGTTTGTAAAAGAAAGTTTTGAATTCCATAATAGAAAAATAAAGGAAAAAATAAATGTCTCAAGAACACTAGTGTATATCGTGAGATTTCCATCATTCTACGACTATCTTATGATGTTCTGTGCTGATAAATCTGTACTTGGCTGTGTCAGGTACTGTGTTCTTTGTATTATTATAGTCTACATGCTCGGTGCACGAAATTCTCAAGAAACATGATATAGCCACCCTTTAGTTGCTCGTAAATAAACTGCGGTGGTTCGAAATTGATAAACCGCATTATGGAAAAAAAGCCAAATATGGTTTTATGACGTAAAAAAATACCGAGGTCTTAATATAAAAATTTGCTATATTCTTCAAGGTGTTCAAGACATTCAGTACTCGATCGACTTATTGATTTTATGTCTGTTATAAAACTTTTTTTACAATTTACGCTAGCATATTTGTTTGGCATTTTCTTACGAGTTTAAAGAAAGCTGAAGGCTATAAAAAAAATTTTTTTAACGTTCTTCTAAAGTAAGTAATGCAAAAAAGTACATTGATTTTGCACCTGTGTGAGATTGTTGTTCCATTATTTACTAATCCCCATATTGAAGAGAACAAAAATCTATTAAAACCATTCTATAACGAGTACTTATTTATTAAGCTTCAGTCATTCTTTTTTTTCACTTTACACTTTTCAACTTTAGCTTAATTATTTTATTAATAGCTGTCTCGAGTGTTTCTTGAAAAAAAGGGGGAACAAAAATTCCCGTGTTCTTAAGCTTTTTCATTTTATCACCAACAATATTATGGTAGTATACAAAAGAATTGAAATAAAAAAATGTTAATAAGTGACTTCAGAAAAGTCCTTTATAGAAGTATGTACGTTAATTAGATGGCTCTAAGAATAAGTAAGAGCGAGTGGTAATTAGACAGTTGGCAGTCTGAGGAACCTCGAATTTGCTATCGCATCTGCAAAGCGCTTTCACCCATCAACGCCAGCTTTCGTGACCTGAGACAGTGTGTACTTTACTCGAACAAACTCTTAGACTGATTTCACCTAAAGTACGTTGATGTTCATCCCATCTGAAGGAACTAACGAAGGTGTTTTCACATCGTAATCTTCAAAAGTAACTTGAGAGAGGTACCTCAAGATTCTTGGATTTATTATAACGAATGGATATCATAAACGAAGTAGTCTCTCCTTTTTGTTTGACGTTGTTATGTGAGTATATACGTGTATACACACTCTGTAGTATCTTTTCCCTTGATGAGTTTCATTTTGGAGCTTTCAGAAAAATGGTTAATCTTACAAAGCATCATACTTTGATCCTTCAACACTATCCATCATATTGTTCAATTAAGGAATGTTTCTGTATCATGAAAAAAATTGATTTTTATACATACATTCACTTTTATTTTCACTTTTTTCTGTTCTCATGCCATGTTGGAATAAATAAAAAAGACATTCAGTGAAAAATGACAAAAAATTTAATGATTAATGTCAAAGACTTTTAGAATTATCTACTTTAGAGATCTCTGAAAAATTCTTTCCTCTAAAGAAAGTGCAAAAAATTTTATTTTAAAACGTTAAGTAAAAGTTGGAGTAATGAAAATTGTTGACATATTATTTATCACGACAGACTGGAATGACTTAAAAAAAATTTAGTTAATTACAAGAATGAATAAAGATATTTAAACTCCAACAAAGTTGAACACATTTTATCATGAGAATAAGTAATTATGTTAAAGCTTAAGTAGTCTTTTGTTTTTAAAATTGATAACAAAGTTGTTGACGATAAGATGTACATTGCATAGTAAAATAACGCCAAGTACTTTAGAGATTTTATAGAGAAAGATTTGTATAACAATGATAAGACTCAATCCTCAGAAGCCTGTTTGCAGGCGTGCTGATATAGTTAATACAACACTAAGACATATATCATTCTGGCATGGTTCAAGATTAAGCTCATGGACATTTCACACGGACGACCAGTTAATCCAAGTGTCATCAACCTCTAAGGTAATTAGATTTATGAGCCTCGCAAAGAGATTATTTCTTACGATGCAGAGACTTTTATTAAGTCTACCAAGGAAAAGAGAAGAATTAGAAGGGTGAAACCGCACGTTTAAACTGTAAAATGTGAAAGCAAGCGTGATTACCCCACGTAGAAGATTACACCGACCCTTTTGTACTAAAGACAAGACAACAAAAGAGTCTCATCTCATATAACTTCAAAAATTAGCCCTTCTCAGTTTTGAATAAATAATGTTTTCCAAATTAATACCTCCCATATATTCTTCCATAAAATGGATACATAACATTTTGGTTATATGAACTAAAAGTTGGGTAGAATATTTTTTTTTTTTAAATAAAAATTCAAAATATTGTATTTCAAACAATGCTTTACTACATGTGCTACAAAAATAGCTCACAGCTATTTTTGGTGTATTTAAGCTATTTAAATATTTGGCCGGATTTGAATGTTCTCCTCGTTATGAATAAAATTCGACCAGTGTTAGATATTTGAAATTATAAATTTATTTTTTTATTTTAAGTGGATGAAATAAGTAGATGAAAATGTAACAAATCTCAAAAGTGCTTACTCTGTCAAACTTTCAACAGTTAAACAATAAATGATCACTTCCACATATTCAAAGAATAATATTTCGTTGTCAGTTACAAAAATGCCTCTTGACTCAATCTTGCATAACTCAATATTATCTCACTTTTTTCAGGCGTCTGTCAATAAGCTTGAATTTATCCCGGAAGAAGAGAATTTCTTCTTTATCGAAATCATGAGGCTTGACGTTCGTGCAAAGCTTCAACAACGCTCTAGAAAAGAGAGATACGTTTAAATTTGAATTCTCGAGAGCACTTCTTCTATAAAGTAGAAGGCACGTATTAGTGCAGTCATTACTATAAATTGATTTTTTTCCACTATTTACTGAGTGTGCACTTGTAATAACATGAAACGACGAACAATAAGGCAAAGTAAACAAATAAAAAAAAAAAAAAATATCAGAGACAATGTTTCTATTGGATCAAACATCAACAATTACTTTAGCTCGCACGTATATTATATCATTGCTACAACAAACATTCTGTCTTTTGTTATAAAAAAAAAAAATTAGCGCATCGTTTTCATTACCCGACGACAATTTTTCAATCAATATCGTAGAGAGTACAAAATTGAAAGGAATTTTTGCATGGATAATTTTTCTAATTAAATCTGTCTGGCTCATTATCATAAAAAAATCGAGATGTATTCGGAATTTTTTTTTTTTAGATTGATTCAAGCGAATTGGCTCGACATATTGACTATCGAGAATTAAAAGTTAAATATAGGTATGAATATTCGATTTCATTTTTTATACAGAAAATTTGAAATGTTATTTTCACGTAAAATTAATATGAAAAAAAAAAAAACAAACATTGACTTGTTCAAAAAGTGAGGATTTTTATTATCAGAAAATTCATATTCTGTTTACCCGATTCAAGCCCAAATCGTCTTTCAGGCTCACAGAAAATATTTTTGGGCTTGAATTGGGCTCCTTCGAAATTTAGGCCTGTAATGGGTTCGTTTTGGGCCCGGAAAATTTCTCTAAGTCAAGATAGGGCTACAATCGGGTCTGTATTGGGCTTATTTTTTATTTCGGGCTTCTTTTGGGCCTATTTATTTTTACTCGGGTAATCAATAAAGAGATATCATGCATTCAGAAAGCGATTACTTTACTGAATAATACTGTATATTTTGCAAAAATGAATACTTGTAAAAATACTCAATCCTTGCAAAGGCCTATACAGCAACCCAATATTAAAGCAGAGATTGTTTGAATCTCATCAAAATATTGTGTATGATTTGTACAACACTCTACTATGAGCATAAATATTCAAACTCACCCCAAAAAAGCAGTATAACAATACTATTTATGCTTATTTGTGAAAAGAGGTGAATAAAACGAAGTGATATGCATATACACGTGAAGGTATGACCGCATATGTAGTGTGGAAATTGATATTACCAGGAACAAGTGAAGTCTGACACAAACAAAGAGCGCTAACTTGGTGTTCATGAACAGAAAACATCTCACAGTGTATAGTAATAGAAGGGCGAAGAGTTTCTGGCCGGTTTAATCTGGGCAACAGTTTATACGGTTTAACACATACGCGACAGTTAACGGGTTTATGAGTACGATCTCTGATTTTAGATGGCTTTCATGTGGTTTCTAACATTCAGTCGTCTTTGTTTAGAATAGTTGTGATGAGTTTGACCATTCACAAAATATGAAACTTTATTATAACCATAATTAAAGTATAAGTTTTAATTTCCTTATTATTTCATGTGCCTAAACTATAATTACAAACAAAACATTTTACTTCGAGAAGCCAAAGAAGTTCAACAAGCATTAAACTAACTTTGTATAGTTTCGATTATGATTTATTTTATAGATTTTATGAATGTCACTTGCTGCAATAAAGGAGTCAAGTAATTTTAGTTCATTTAAAGAACTCGTAAAATACAGACTCTATCACACTTTGAAGAACTTTGTATGCAATACAAAGACAAATGTTCATTTTGAATGGAACAAGCTGTTTCTAATTAAATCAAAACAATACTCTTTTTCACAATTTTAATATCAATTATTTTAAAGTTATTAAATTGAATAAAAAAAAAAAAAAATCTCTACAAAAATATTTGTACTGATTTTTTTTTATTTATTAAATATTTTTAACTCTATTGGAAATGTTTTTGATTGAAGCACATGCTTCTCAGTGATACTTTTAAACTTCAGTTATTTCTACGACATGGAAATTCTAAAACGATAAATATAAAATAAAGTAAGTAAACAACAAACTTTGTAGATCAACTACTTTTTCAATTCTATTGATGTTTAGTTGTTGTAGTGCTTTGGAAGCATTAAAATTCAAGTAAATTTTTCGCATCGGTTTGAATTGACACGCTCGTATAATCAATATTAGTTTATTTATCAAAGTAAATGTGTTCATTTTTTTTTTTCATTTCACAATTTGTACCGCAATGGTTTGTGAGGTTTACCATTTGATTGTTTTAACTGTGAAATAGGTTGCATGTAATTGTATTGCCACAAATGTCGTATTTTTTCCAAACCAATTAATAATATCCGTAGTTAAGATTCGAATGATTAAACTTGATTATTTAATCCTCACACGAGTAAATAATAAATTTCAACTGTTAAATCAATCAATTGCATTATGAATTTCTTGCTATTACACGAAAATTTAATTATAGAGTCCAAGTGATATACTTAATATAATTTAATGATGATATCGCAATAATTACCTATTTCCATATCGAATCGATCAAAAGCATCGTATGTTAATATAATTAATGTAAATAAATGGAACGATAACATTGCTTTGGTTTAGTTATACATAATACCATTAATCAACGTCATGTGATTATGTTCTCCTGTAAATAACTTAATATTCAGAAGAAATAATTTATTTTGTCAGTACTGATGTTCATTTGTTTTTAATAATAATATCATACAACAGAGCTTTTACAAAAAAAATGCAATGAAAAAAAATTTCGCTACACAAAAAAATGTTAATTTAATCAATAAAAAGAATTTGAAATATTTGCAGTAGAATGTTTTATTGAATTTAACGAAAGTTTATTAAAAAACGTATTTTGATGTTGGATTGAAGATTATGAGGAGTTTAAATACTGAGATATAGTGGATTGTAAAATAACATAATTAATTTGATGAAACACTCGAATGAACCAATACTTAAATAATTATACTTAAAATAATCAAGCACAATAAAAATGTATTTTTCCAATAAATTATGGTTTAATTATTTTCAATACACCACGTATTTTAAATCTGCACTGGAACATGTTTAAAAAATGACTGCAATGCTTATCAAAAAGGCAATGTCATTTTAAAACACTTTAAGTGCATTGAAATAAAACACTACGATGAGCAGTGTGACCATCAGAGCTAAAAAAGTTACTATGTCAATTCCAAAAAAATATTTCATTGTAAGTATTCGAAATTTCTTTTTTATTAATTAAGAAAAAATATTAATTGTTCACAATAAATTTTTTTAGTGTAAATAAACAGTGGATTACATAACGATTTAATAAAGAACTCTTGGAGATTTACAGAATAATTGTTATTAATTTTGTAGCTGACAGAATTTTTTATAAACTAGAAAGTTAAAAAAAAATATTTAATATATTTTAATTAAAAAAATTGTTGTCAACAAAGAATGTTCAGTGAGAAGTTTCGCAAAAAAAAAAGTTCAGAATAAAATTTTTTCTGACATACTGCTTCATCTCCTTTAACTGCTGGACCTTTAATTCATCATAAAAAAATGTCTGGCAATCATAATGTTGAAATAGTTAAGGATTATCTATCTAATGAATGCATCACTAACAAATTACACAACCATGCCATGTTGAATTGCTTATGTATGATCACATCCTTAATGTTAGCACGCTCTTCTACGTTATAACTCCGAGACTACACTAGCGAAATATATACACCTATATGAATAAGCATCAGCCTATCTCATTTCGGGCATTACGTGTTCGGAGTAACAATTGTTAATTCCAAATGACTAGGTCTAATTTGAGATGAATTGCAACCCATCGTTCCAAGTCTAATGAAGGACGGTAGTACTCATTATTATCTTCTTTTTATTTCTCAGAGAAAAGTTCTTCACAAAAATCCGTATAAAACTTGTATAATCTCGTCACGCGTGAAAACAATCCGTCAAACTTTTCCTGACTATTTTTTTCTTGTTAAATTTGAGATTTGACTTTTTTACTTTACGAAGTGAAGTTTAATTATGAATTCATTCAAGTAACTCTTACATAGAAAACCAAGAAATTAATGAATTTTTTCCAGTATGTCATCCATCTCATATCCCTTTTTTTCATTTGAAAATTAAACCTTCAGTCTATCATAAAAGGAAAAAAGAGAAACAAAATGTCAGAAACATGATCTTTTTTCTATTTATCTAAAGGAACTATATCAAGTGCTGTTGAAATTAAAATTGAAGCCTTCAATCGTCTTCAAATTGTAAAGCACTTATTCATATACGCAAGAGACTCACTACTTTTTATTATTTTCATTTGAACATCTTTGCATCACGCTTTTGATGCTTTTTTTTTTATCAAGAGGTTTTAGTAGACTAGATCTAAAGCCACAGTGATGAAGACTGGCGACAACGACAAAGCTTTTGCAAGTCGAATCTCTAGAGTCTCACTTTATTTCACCGGGAAACTTTCAACCACTTAAAAAGCTAAATGCTTAACTGTTGTACTTTCTCATGGTAGTAAAAAGTTTATAATTTAAAACTACAATGGTAAAAAATACCAGTATGACTATTTTGATATATCGAATTTACTCAATATCTCCTTTATAATTTTTTTCTTTTATTTTAAAAGAAATAATGCAGGGGTTAAAGGACTTGAGTTTGCACGTACACTGAAGGAAAAAACAATACGCCCGGGACCAGCCCTAAGCTCCTCGTAATCCAAATAGAACGGCCAGAGGACTGTCAGCGGGAAAGTAAGGCCGATTAAGCGGATTAAACGATAAAACTCTACGACAATATGAAGACCAACGTATGGCAAGCGTGTGGCAACCAAAGTTTGATGCACGTTCCCATCGACTTATATGTTTTTTTCAAAGAGATTCCAAAATGAAAGATACTTGATCGTTATAATCATAATGACGAGCATGCGCCCCACAATAATGCATAAATAGTGTTCCTGCTGGGTAGTAAACTGTTATGAGACTTTTTTTTTATTTTTATTTATCTATATTAAAAGTTTTAATGTTCACAGATTTTTTTAAATTATAAAAGTTTTTTTTATTAATTATCTGATTCTCGAGTTACGAGTAGACTCATTTTAATTTTTTATTTGCAAAAAAATATGTTCATTAACCTATTTTTTAAATTTACTTGATTTTATTTATTTGAATTTCTCATGTCAGGAGACAAACACTTAAATTGAGTGATTTATTAAATTTTTGTTCCTTTTTTTATTCGACTATTTTTGTAGAACTTTCGTGGTGATTTTATGAAATGAACATCTATCTCCAGGGACGTTACATGAATTAATCAACAGATTTTTTACATACGATAGATGTGACTCCAGTAATTTATATTAACATAATATAGAGATTAAAACATTCATTATAAAAGACAACTTGAGAAAAAAAAAATTTTTTTAAATTCGATAATACGAAGGGAAAAGAGTAAACAATTTATTTGCTAACGATATTTTGAAGTCGACTTTAATTTTGAATTCTCATTCAAACATAACAAGCATCAACTATTAAAGCTACCATTTAGCACGTGTTAACGGTTCTGAATAAGTTAGTTATTCATCTAATTTTCCAAAGCAAATATGCTGCAATACACCCGATCTATTGACAGAGTAGGCTTAAAAACATTTTCCATAGAAGGCAAGTAAATGAGGGCCAAGTCATTTACTCACTAAATCGAAAGCAGCAGAACCGTATTCAATTAAGACATCACCACCTGCTCAATACTTCAAGTTGTACGTCGAAGTTTGTGGAACTCACAAGACCAGGCGCTTGCGAATATTATCAAAGTTTCTCTAGTCGAAACTAGATGCCTCTCACACTCTATGACCCAGTCCAAGAGCATCGGCACTGAACGCAGTTGAACAATAAAAGTGAGACGACAGAATAAATGCATCTCCCATTGTGAGAACAGCGCGAAATGGCCTGCAGTGTTGAACGTACGGACCACGACCCCTTTTCAACCCCTTAATAATCCTACCCCTACAGAGAGAAAGAGGACGACGAGAATGAATGTACCAACGCAATATATTTTGTCTGCTCAAACGATGGGGAATTATTAATTATCATGCTGATTATTTTGAGGGTTGTATACATTTCTAGGGAAAAAAAAATAATCATATTAATAAATATTAACGATGATAATAATGATTTTTATTGTTATTATATTAATGATACTCCAAGGGTGTTGATAAAATTAAACATTATCTTATTCATTGTATCATAACTATCCCTTGTTAGCAATTTATTTATTAAAAACCTACTTTTGACGAAACAATGCTCACTGATCGCGATAATGTAACACAACGATAACTTCTCACTTCTCATTCTGAAAACCTGTTCACTCGACGTAACAATCTCTCTAGAGTACTCTTAAAAATTATACCGTGACACAGAAATCTTTCTCTCATACATTTATTTCTCGTGATTATTTTCTACACGCTTAAATACCTTATTTCGAGATGTTTACTTTAATAAAATTCGTCGAAACATAATTGACAATTTATCGAATAAATGATTTATTAAAAACGTTTTTTAAAATATAAATTTGCATAGTTGTGGGTAATTATGTGTGATGGAATTAATTGTGTGACGAGAAATAAAATAAAATGGTATTTTTTCTGTACCCAGGATATATTTTTTGAATAATTAATAAAATTAGTATTAATTAATTATATTCATTATTTTATATTTTGCTTTTATCTGATGATTTATTTAATTATAAAAGCAATAAATTTTTAATAATGTCATCTTAATTTGATTGTGTTTATAATTAGGAGGATTTAAAAAACAAACATTGAAAAATTAATAATTTACTTATCTTTAATTTTCAGAGTATGTTAACTCGAAACATTAAAAAAAAACTATTCTCAATTTGAGAAACATCTCATAAACGGTTTTCACAGCAAAATAAACATTGTCCAGCTCTATTTAGAACAGGAATTTTCTGCCATTATGTCGCTGACAAAAAATAAGATTTTTCTTTGATAATAGCAGCGAAAAAAAAAAAAATATCAAAAAGGTGTTAATGTAAGTACACAACATTCTTGGTTGCTGCATTAATTTTGTATATTAAAGTCACTAAAGCATATTCTGAAGAATTCACAGGATATGTACGACTGTGCAGAAAAAATACAGTAAAATAATTGCATGGTTTACCTCACCATCCTCACGATACAAAACTCAAGTTATAAAAAAAGACAACTATGTCGTCTCGTTATGCTTACTGTGGTAATGAACAAACCAGAAGGAAAAGTATGAAATACAAGACATGAAGAGAATGTCGGTATTCTCGTTTTCGTTCGTCAAACTTTCTATTCTGTTTTTTTTTTTTTCGTAGAAAAAAAATTTTTTTGTTTTCCTCTTTTTTTATTACAGCTTGAATGGTAGACGAATAAAAAAAAGAAGAGAAATACGAAGAAGACTTTGAATAAAAAACATGGCTTCGCAATTCGCATTTACATAACTCCTCAGTCGTGAACTTGTTTTATAGCAAAATAAAGTTTGAGTGAAAAGTGTAATGCAGGTAGTTCGCGAAATAAGTATCCTCCAAAAAACTGAATAAAATGACTTATTAGTTGTCTATAACAACACAAAGTTTATTTAATATTATTTGAATATGTAAATCTGAATAGAAGCTGGGGCGAAAAAAAAATTAAGTAAATAATTAATTATACAAACACGTAGTCTGCAAAGCAAATCAGGGGTACGAAGACAGGTAACTCCAGTTGAGCCTTGCACTAAATCCCGTGCATATATTGTCAAGCGCTTTTGGGGATTACCAAGTTTCACTTCCAACCCAAGACGTTGGGTATGGTTCGCCCGCAACTATTAACTGCATCTAATTACAAGGTCCAATGCAACGTAGATGTCTAATTAATGACCCAGAGATTTACGCACAGATGCACGTGAGTTGAATCGTTTTGCATAGAGCACGACCTCGTCGGTCTTGCTCGTTTATTCACATTCTCCTTTCCCCCTTTTCTACCGTCATCATGACGACTTGATGTATGCCTTTGGTTTCCAAGACTTACTAGTTTCCTCTTACTCGACGGTAATGCTTCCGATTAATTATAAACTGATCGTCAACACTTTTCATATTGTTTCTTAATATTAAGGTAATTTTCTCGAGTAATTAGTTCAAATTACCCCAACCTGTGGTGAGGAAATTTCCTTTCACCAGATGTGGGAAGTAAGAAGAGAGAAATCAAGCGAATTTCTTCCTCAGAAATCAACTAGCTCCTCTACTGACGTTATCACTATAAATTTTGTACTTTTAGAAAAGTGTTTATTGAGCGTGTAAATTGTGGAAAGAAGTGAAAAAGAATCTGTAGAAGTAAAAAAATGAATGTAAAAAGGAAATAAACTGCTACATTTGAAATAATTGTAATGGTATTGCAGTTCCAGGACTTTTTCGCTTTTCAAGATTTTATAGAGAGTATTCCCCGAGTCATCAGTCCTACGTAAGAGTTTAAGAAATACATACACAAGAATATAAGAAAGGAAAGAAGTGAATATACCTCTATAAAAGAATAAAACAGGCGAAAAACAATTGCAACTGAATAAAAAGTTTGCTGCTCAATTTATCGCGTAAGTAGCATCATTTACGAAACTTGAATACCGAGAAATCCGTCGGTTTTTTTTTTTTATTTTATTTGCATTTCATAGACCATGTTGAGATAGTAGAACTAGTTCAAACTGTACTACCAGACTAGCCCGGACGGCAGTAGTAAAGCCTCAAGTTATGTCCGCCACTTATATAGTGGTGAGGTACACACTGTAAATGTGTACGTGCGAAGAGGTATAAATACACATATAACCTTTCCTTCCGCTTTTATTTATGTGGAAATAATTACTATGTTCCTTAAATTTCATGTAACACACAAATAATCCCCCTTGTGAAAACTTTACCCTTTCTTCTAACTAATAATCCTCTTGTGCATGGAGCACTATTACAAATTAATTTCAAGTATTATTAGCCAAGTTTTGTTCGCACCCTTAAGTGCAGGTCCTCGAGAATTAATCTTCTCAAATTATATTCTAATTGAATGCAGACAATCCCAACGGCTACGTGTACACTAGTATTTTCTATTTTTTTGAGATTCCTGTTAACACTTGGAAGCTCACGTCAATCAGAGGAATAACAATTTTCACTTGGAGTTTAACCAGTGTGAATAATTCTATCTGATTTCAATGATGAGTGAAAAAAGTAAACAGAGATTTTATTAAAGCTTTACTATTAAAAAAAAAAATCTTATAAACATTTTTGATAGAATTTTATTGGTAATGAAAGTGTTCAATTAAAATATTAATCTGCAATTGGATACACATGAATTTAGTTGCAATTAAGGATTAATTAATATTTTTTTAACTTTCCAATAAACCTTAGTCATTAGCATTATTTGTAAATGCTTACTCTTGGAGCGAGAATTCGGTCACAGTAAAACACAAACTTCTTGCCTCAATTTTATTTAAAAACTAATTACCACTTTTTTCCCTTTTTCTCGTTTTCTTGATTTTTAATTAATTTATAAACAACGTCAGTTATAAAAAGATCCATAATCATATCTTCGATAATTTTTTTCTTAAAAATAATTATTTAAATTTATAAAACATCGTCAGATGACGTTAGATATATTTCCATTGAAGGTATAAAATATGCTGTCAAGTTAATACTTTCATTAATACTTCACTTGGTTTATATACTTTGCTCCTTGACGTCATTTTTAATTTGATCAGACCATGTAGAAGTTCTTACAACACTATAATTTATTGAACAGCTCCGAGTTTCCATCCATGCACTTACTATTAATTGTGAATATAGCGATAATTTTAGTCTGCATATTCATTCTTGAGTATATACTCACTTAGATAAGAAAAAAAAATCATTAACATTCATAGTGTAAATGAATTGACATTCATTTAAATATTTATGATAAATTTTTTTACAGACTCAAGATTGCTTTAATTGCTTATATCGTAATGTCATGTTCTAAATTAATGAGCTGCAAATTCCCAACAGTGGTTGGAATATTTATTGTTGATAAGATAGATATAGTACTGTTAATGAGATATAGTAATAATAGTACCTAGCTCTCAAATCGAGGAAAAAATATTTATATAAATAAATGTAATATCAGAATGGGGTGAGTTGCATAATTTTACAAAAATAACATTCGATTTCTACTTCGTAAGTCAATCGAAAACAGCAGAAGTGGTTTTGACATCTGATTTGATTTGTTAGAATAAATTTAATAAAAAATTTTTCCGGTATAACTTTGAAATATTTTTCTTAACAATTATTATAGCTTTAGATTAAAAAATAAAATAGACTGAAAAATTAATCGTAAAATAAAAAATGAAAACAAAATTAGATTTTTAAGATTAGAAAATAAATTTAAAAATAATACACCAAATTTTTAAACGATAAATGTTTTTTAAATTGAAAAAAAAGTTTTTTTTTTTTTCAGTGACACTTGATTGATTTTATAAAAAAAAAGTGCACTTGTCTGTCTTTTGTTTTCAATTGACTGTTTTCACTTTTTATCACTTCTATGATAGAAACCGTATTGGTTTAGATCGAAAATAGTCTATAGTTGATTTCGATGAATCTTCTCGTTTTAAAGCCTCTTTAATTGAAATAAAAAAAAAAAAAAAAACAAAAAAAAACAATTTTAGAAAGTCTGTCGGTTAAATTTATTCACACCTTGAAAAAATAGTTTTATTAAAAAATTTGTCAGCACAAAATCTAGCCTGAAAGCAAAGATATGCTATCATTTTTGATAATCGAATTATACTTTCAATTATTTTATAATTGAAAACTATTATTAAAAAATTATCCGAGAGGTAGAGAATAACTCTCAAGAGGAACCATATAAATAGGCAAAACTGTAATCAAATGTAAATTGATAAATAATTGATTTATTTGAGTAATGAAAATTTACGAATAAATACAATCGCACTTTCAAGAAATTTGTGCAGAGTGCAGCTTACTCTGAATGTAGAAGAATTGTATTTAAATGATAGTTGATGATATTAAAGAACTTGATGTATTCATTATCCAGCGAAAATATGGTACAGAATGATGTCTTTTTAAGAGCATTTTTCAAATGACAAAAAATATACACTCAAAAATAAAATTATGATTTACTCGTCATGTTCATTTAGGTGAAATTACGTTACAGATTCATCACAGAAAGCAATTCAAAGTTTTATGTGAATTTATTTTACAAAGTTGTTTGCTGTTGGCTTTTCTTGTAACTCAAACAATTTTATTCTAGAGAAGATTCATTAATTGAGAAACTCAAGAGCTGTGTTATTACCTCCTAAAATTTGTCTTATCTCGAATTTTCCCAGTCGTTGTAATTTTTTTAAACACAATTGAATTCCGATTTAACACGCTCGATTTAAGCAGAAGACTTGGCTTGAATCTTCAACAGTTCCCCTACATTGTCTTCTCACGAGGGGTGACTGATAGAGCACAATACCATTTCACACGTGTTCTAATACAATTGACATATCTTGTACAACTAAGAGGGCAAACATCATCACATTAACTGACAAATGCTCGCAGTTAAAACAACTTTAGCTACAATTTAATTTTTCATCTCTTTTATTTTGTTATTTTTGATATTTTTTTCAAATTAATTAGTGAAAGCTCTTAACTCAGATAATTCATTTTAGTGATATTTAAGATTATAAGAGAAATCGGTAGCTTTTGAGTGCTAAATCTAATTCACTTCAATTCATTGATCATTGAACATGATGTTGAAAATGTCTTTTTAGTACTTAGTGGTTTCTAATTGAAACCTTCCAGCTCGACGAGCTGATGTTGCAGCAGACAAATGATTTATTATCTCTCTCGCTCTTACCAAAGTCTTGCTTCAAATTCTACACCGAAGCACGTCAGTCATTATTATACAAACCACAAAGGAATTTCATTTCATAGGAACCAGTGTTGTGTGTAAAGATCAAAACGCCGTTCTTACTCTCAAGACCGGTTTTTAGGTATCGCTAAACACTGAATTTCTGCTATCTCTTAACAAATCAATGCGGAAAGAAATTTATTATATTTCTATGAAATAAGATGTTGAAGAATTCTTTCGTGGCAAGAATTTTTATCAGTTTTTGTAATGAAATATATTTATGTTAGCTGAAGATTGATGAAAAAGATGCATTAAAAAAAAAATATTCCACTTTGTGTAAATATTTTAGTTAAATATTTTTCCAATGTTGAATAAAATAAATAGGAAAGAAATATTTTACGAGTTTTTGCAGAATAAATTTGTTGCAGAAACAAAAAGAATAATAATTCCAAATATTTGCGAAATCTAATTTAGAAAATAAAGATTTATTGTGTCATAATGAATTCAAATTTTTTTCATAATTTTACATCAGTAATTATTCCAGCTAAGATTAATCATTTCTTACGACCATTAATCAAAAAAAAACGTTGAATTAATCATCTTCTCAACAACTTGATTTTCTTCTACAATTTAAAAGTCAAAGAAGTGCCGATGTATGATAATGATTCTAACGTTTCCATGCTGTAGTAATTAGAATGTTAAAGACAATCACGTACGTTAGCTCGGCAAACTGCCATCAACTAATTCCACGTAGCGTCCGATCATTTAAATCGTTGGGTGCTTTCACATTTGCATAATTAGAGCTCGAACTTTAATGACCTCATGATTTTTTCTTTGACCTTTGATTAAACCACACAACCATAACATTTATCTACGCATCTTATCACATTATCCTACCCCCCATTTACCATGAAAAATATTTACTCATACTCATACTTTTTATATGCATAATTTAATTCAACTTTTAATCACCAAAATACTTTATTGATAAATCAGTTTATCGTGGCCCTAACATCGTGCTGACTTTATGTAAAAGTTTTATTCATTTCCCATGTGTACTGACATGTTGACTAAGTAACAGAAACTCATTAACCTAAATCAAATTAAGTCAAACAAAAACTATTCAAAACTCATCTATAAGCTAAATTGTTTGGATGAATAAATAAATTATTGTATAATGATTGAATCTCATTTAAATATTCTGCATCAAAGCTTCAAACTGACTTGTTAAGGAAGAATATTTATTTATTAATATTCTTATTCAGGAAAATTTATGAAGCAACATTAAATACTTTTTCTAATGAGCTTAATAGAAGATAGTGAATATTAATTTGGTCGAGATTGTAGATTTAATTGAAGACTTATTGACGACAATTTAGGGGAAATCAAGATAAAACAGTGTCCCGGAGGATTTTATCGATTTATTGAAGGTTGTCTTGCCCTGATTTCCTGTAACATTTACCTTGCACAATATTCTATTATGACTAAGTTTTTAATTTATTCAATATCAATCTCGAGTTCATTAGATTGTGAATAATTTGTATCGTAATATTTCTAAAAATTCAAAAATAGTGGAAAATAATTTATGAATGTCAGTGAAATGATGGTATCATGTGCTATAGTCCCTGTTTTAAATTGAATATTGAGTGATATAATTTTTCGTTGGTGCTTTCTTTGTAGTATCAATCATAAATATTATTAATATTTTTTATTGAATAGAAAAGATGAGAAGAAGAAAGTTGAAAGTGCAGTATACGTTCTCAGAATTCCTAATGAAATCATGAGTCACTGAAGTCGAAAGAACAAAGATAAGTGAATTTAGAGCAGCCCCATTCATTCGCCCAGATTAAATCCGCAAAAATATATGTATAGATGTCCTTTTTCGTTCGTCTGAATCAAGAAATCTCGACAGATTATAATCCGAAAACGTTTAAAATACTATGAGAATTCCAATTCATTGCCAACAGCTATATCATGCCCGAGATAAGCCGACTAAAAAAGAATTTAAATTGATAGGCGAGATTGATAATTCAGACGATAAGAGAATCTGCAGTTGAGTAAAATTTTTTTAAGAATTTTTGAAGAATAACAAAATAATGGACAATAAAAATACGTTATTACCGAAACAGTAATAATTGATAATATAATTTTCAATTCACTTTCGAAATGGCTGTATTAATAACTCGTATAAAAAAATTCTGTTCCCCAGTAAGGAAGTTCCCTAACGTTCCCTTCGTCGAATTCTGGGGAACGTTTGAGGAATAAAAATTTTTGTTTTTCCTGAAAATTTTTACATAATAAAGTAATGATATATTGGCGAAAAACCGTTAAATATGGAAAAGTGCATAACTTCTATGCTATTGATGCTACGGGGTTGATCGAGGGCTCAAATGGAAGATCTAGACAAAAGGAAAAAAGTCGATATAGTTCAAATAATTTTTGGGCCATAATTAATGCTAAAATTGGAGCAAGTTCCCGTTTTACCCCATTTTAGGAGTGATATAATTAATTTTTTATAAGTTTGACCTGATTCCTCTATAACTCGTGTAAAAATTATCAGACGATGATTTTTCAAAGGCGTTTGGAAACTTCAGAATCTAAGCTAACGATACATATCCATAAAAAGGGTTTAAAAAATTTATAGAGGTCCAAAGTTGAAGAGTGGATGATTTTTTACCCTTATTCTGACTTTGAACCACTATAACTTTTAAGCAAATCATCAAATAATAATTTTTAAGGAGTATTTCAAAACTCTAGAATCTAAGCTAACGATACATATCCATAAAAAGGGTTTAAAAAATTTATTTCTCCCTCAAAATTGCGAAAATAGTTGGCAAACTCCTAAAAAAATGTGATTTTTTTATATATTTTAGCGATTTTAAGGGTGAAATAAATTTTTCAAGCACTTTTCATGAATATATATGTTTAGCTTAGATTCTAAAGTGTCTAAAAAGTCCGTAAAAACGGTTATTCGACCATCCGTTCATGAGTTATAGGGGTTTAAAGTCAAGGGGATGATTCTCTATAATTTGTATCCAGTTTTACCCCTTGTTGAAGATGATAGAATGAATTTTTTCGGGCTGTGCCCCGATTCCGCATTTCTACGCATCAAGACGAAGAGAATGAGCCCTCAATCATCAAAATCGGAGTACCTTTATTTTTTGGCCTAAAAAAATGGAAAGGGGTACCACTTGCCAATTTTTGGGGTCGAAAAATCAAAGTTGTCCGATTTTCAAGTTTGACCACTCATTCTCTTCCTCTCAATGCCTAGAATTACGGAATCAGGTCAAAAATATAAAAAATTAATTTTATTATGTATACTGCTTTTGCCAGTAGAAACCATTTAAAGGACGTTCGGAATAGAGAGGAAAAATTTTTATCCGGGAATTCAAACGATAAAAAATCTGCAGTTAAGTAAAATATATTTTCAAGAATTCTTACAAAACCAACAAAAGAGTGGAATTTATTTTTTTTCGTCTTAATCAACCAATTTCACTTCCTCTGGAACTTTGTCTAAAGCCAGTTGGTACTTCAGGAACGCAATTATTTCTTTAGAAAAACAGTACGGACTTCCGTAAAAGTCAATAGAGAGAACACGAAAACAGTAAAGTCATTATTACTTGAAAATTGATAAGTACGAAACTCGTTGGAAAAATATTTAAAAATTGTAGTGCCTTATAATGATGTATTAAGAGAAAATATTTAAGTTCCTCAGCTTTTTAAATACAAACAGCACTTGTCTATCAGCCGAGATTAATTCGTTTAAATAAATTTAACGACACATATTTTTCATAATTCTTGAACAGTATTGAAAGTTCTTCTTTTAAGTCGGAGCAATATTTAACGGATGGATATTATACGAAACCAGCAAAGTTGGACTTATAAGAAGAAAACGTGAAAAAGGAAATTCAACTGACAAACGAAAGATAAATCACCCAGGCAGAGTATATCCTTTGAAAGCTTTCGACGTCTCATATATATTTTCTCCTAACTTTACTTTTCCTTTATATATTATTTTTTTTTCCTTTCCAACGAATAATACTTTTATAATTAACTCTAAATCAAAGTCCAACTGAACGATTGTATTATTTACAAATTATTCGATGTATTGTTGGCCATCACAAATCACGAACATTGATCGAAGAGACCTGTACAAATCTCACTTTGTACTCATTATTGTAATCAACAGCCTCAATAGCGATTCCGATATCACAAAAGCAGATAATACGGATAGATTAATGTTCCTAAAACACAAAGGGAGCCGAGAAATTATAGACGTAAATTTAATTAATTAACAAATGCGGCAATACCTTGTAATTTTGAATAGTACTTGTATCAGACTTTAAGATTTATTACTAATCATTTATTTTTTCACGTCATGCTTCTTTGAGATTTGTATATTTTTAATTGATTATAAATGTTTCATGAAACACAAGAGACAAGTAAATGAAAGAGATTTTTTTTTTCAACTGTAGTGGATATGCTTTAATAAAATTTTGCCAGCGGCCTTGGAATGCACATTAGCGGTTAACCCTTTGAGGACAATTGGTCACAGTTGACCTAGAATAGAAATACATGTTTTTAGGCCTCTTTGAAAATTTTTTCCCTCTTTAATACCAGTGTATATCTGTCTGATGTGGAACTGAATTTAATGCTAGTATTTTTTTTTTAAATTCCTTGTCATCATTTTATATTTCAACTTACAAATTGATTAATTAAATTTTTAATTTTAATTTTTGTAATAAAGTCGATTTTCGGAATTCGTAGTTTTGTCATATATTTATATTTTGAGTCATTTAAAAGCATCTCAGAAGATTTAAAAATGGATGAATGTACGTACGTACAAATGTACGTAAAATTAAAAAAACATTTTTAATAAAATATTATTTTTAAATATTATTGTAAAATAAAATATATCTTTTCTGTATGGATTCTAGTATATTGTAATAAAAAAAAACAATAGTGATGTAATAAAATTACGAATTTCATTAAATACATAGAATGTAGATGGATCAGATTCTTATAAAAATATAAAAAAAACATATGATAATAAATAGTCAATAGGAATGAGTAGTTGGTAGACCAAGGGTACAAAGTGCACCCAGACCTATTTTTTTCAATTGTTTTAAAATGAACTTTACAACCCTAAATGATTTTCCAATCGATAAATATGGATAAAAGATTTACAAATATATGAGAATCATTTTTCTCGATATTGATATAATACTGAGGAGCAGTAATGTTGATGGATATCCAAAGTAAAATCATTAATCATATCCTATAAAATAAAATATATAAGTTGGATACATTTCATTACTCTTAGTTGGCTCAAGATACATTAGTTATTAATATGTTGGTTATTTCAAAGCTTCTTTTTTTTTCATTCCTGTTTCTTTCTAGCCAACAAAGCATTCTGTCGTTCATTCAGAAATCAACATAACGGAACTGTCTCTTGAGTCATATTTGCAGGAAGAATATGTCTTCTTGTCACTCGTAACACCTTCTGAGATTTCACATAGAGTTACTCGTCATCGTGAAAAAGATGCATCACCTGTACATTTCGATGTACAAACTTCTTACACTTTCATTTTTCCTCAGTCAAACAGACCAGAAAATAGAGTTTTTCTTTAAAAGAAAATATACATGGCAAACAGAAAAAATGTGTTAATTCTGTAAAAAGTTCAAAGTGAGAGCAAATTTCACAGGAACAACTTACGCTAACAGTAAAGCTTTACAAAGTTCACAAGAGATTTTCATAGCATTATCTCTACACAAACACCCGTGAAAATACTTTTTTATCATTATCGCTATCTTTTGATCATTTTATATAAAAGTTCAACTTTTATCTGAAGAAGCTTGAAATGTAATTTCGAAAGATTATCCAATTATCTTTTTATAAATTATATCTGATGTAATTTGTTTTTAATATATTATCAACTGAAAAAATTGCCGTTTTCAAGTTCTCATTTCCTCACGATCGTGTGTTTTCACAGCTCGAGATGATAGGAAAACTCAAGTAGATAATTGAAGAAATAACACCACGAAAAGAAAAGGTAAGTGTGTAGATAGTATATCAGATCAATATTATCTCTTAAATGCTATCCTCCAGTGGAATTTCATCAAACAATACACCAATATATAGCCGATCGATATTTTACAAATTGACATGCATGAAAGATGAATTATTTATAGATAATTTGCATTAAATTTTGCAAATAAAATAATCTTCGTAACGAAAGAAATATAAATGATTTTTTTCTTTCAAAATAGTTGAAATATGAATCTGTTTTACAAGATGAATATTTTTACGGCCATTACGACGATGAGTTGTTAGTTTTATTTTTCTTTTTCAGAAATATACTTCTGATAGGCTTTTATTCGAACAAACTTCTCGTTTTTACACAAATGTTTGAAAAAAAAAATTTTTCAAACAAGCTTCTTTAAATTTAAAAACAAAAAATTTTTAATATTTTATTGAATCTAACGAAATTTTGCTTGAAACGTATTTGGATATTTGGTTTAAAATTATGGTAAGTTGAAATAAAGTTTAATAACTTCAACGTGCTTCTGATTTAACTTTCATAAATCTTTTCTCTTTCTTGCATATTTGTATCATTCTATGTATCTGTGGTCTTAGGTTTGGCTTATGTTGTTGGATCTATATATTTGTTTAAGTTAATAAATACAAGTGACTTTCTGAGGCACCATGGATCTTAAAAAAAATGAAAGATTAGAATAAACCAATACTGAGATGATTCAATTCAAAATAATCCAGCTCAATAAAAATGTATTTTTTCAAGAACTTATTTTTTGCTTATTTGAAGTCATCATTAGAACTGAATCTACAAAATCGTTAATTCCAAAAAAATAATTCATTGCCTCTATTTTAAATTTAGATTTAATAAGTTGAAAAAAATATCCATTCCTAATTGCCAATTAAAAATATTACTAAAATGTCATTGTTTTAAATTGATTTATTAATGAGTCTACACACTGTACATCCTTTAAAATAGCCAAGTAACGTTTGATGGCATTAGAGATTAAATATGTTGGGAAATGGAGTAAATCTGAAATGCGATTTCTCATTACTGCGCAGAATGCTTTCGAAATGAACCTTTCAATATAGTTCATTCATTACTAGGTACTCTATAACGACGGAACAAACCAATTTCCTGTTAATGATGCGGAAGAGAATGAAATGTAAGAAAATCCAAACGGTTTGTTGGTGCACCAAGCGAGTCCGCATTTCCAAAGATATTTGATCGCAGTCCTTGTCAGAGTTAATGATCCGGTAAGTTATAAGTGCGAAATTTTTAGTGATCATTTGAAGAAATCTCCTAGATTCTCGGTCGTCATAATTATTATGCACAGTATTAATTCTCTGTAAAATTACTTCGAACCACGCGATTATTATGCATCCTTTGTAGTCCTCTCTCTTTCTTTCGTCGCATTATATAGTCAACGTGTGATCATGACCAAGAAGTATTGTGTATAATATTAAGTAGTCCAGCTTCAAACAACTTTTGTAAAGATAATAAAATTAGATTTCACAAAGCAACGTACAATTCTTAGTTCTTTGTTCTTTCACACTTAAAAATTTCATCAAATCATACAAATGGCACATAAATTTCAAGAAAAATGTGCTTTTTGTTTTTGAAAAATTTGTGAGAGCTCCTTGGACTATCTTTCTTATTTGAATTATTCAGATTTTATTCTGCCACAAAACAATCGTTTCAGAAAAATTTAGCTTTCATTATAAAAACAATTTTCATATTTTATTTGAGTTCCATTGTTGAAATTAAAAATAATATGCACTGTTTTTATTCTTTGTGTTTTTTAAGATTGTATATTTATGATACTTGATAGTAGTACATATCTTATCAAAGTTGATTTTAAAACCAAGATAAAGGAGAGTACACTTTCAAAGAACGTAACTAACACTTTGTTATTTAGATATCCGTGTCTTTTTGTCATGCACCAAAGAATAAAATGTTCAATTTATTTCCAATTTTCGTTTGAATCAAAATGAAAAATAAACAAAATATTTTCGACTAGGTTAGTGATAAAAAAAATATTGGTTTTTATCGAAAATTGACATAGTCAATAAAATTTAAATGGACATTTACGTTTTAACACCTCTGGAATCTAAAAAAAAAAAAAAATGGTAGTCAGAATATTACCCATCTGGATGTCAGTTTGTCTGTCACTAAAATTTAGTACTAAAAAGTGTAAAAAAATTCTCTAAAACTAGGAAAGCATATCACAGGTGCTAACAATAACATCTAGAAAAAAGCTCCTTTCATAAAATCTAGTAGAAATGATTATTTTTTCATCCTTATATATCAGTTGAAAAGCTGGGAAATGATTGAGATTGACATGACAATTAGATTAGCATAATTATACATCATAGGTGGATAATTTGTCTAAACATTTCTATTCATTATCGTTAATATGTCAATTAAGTTGACAATACAATGACGGAAACACACAATTGCAGTGAGAATCCATGTACTATAGTAGCTTTCTTGTGTCCCAAAGCGAGTTACATTTATCAACCCACATTATCAGTCGGATAAATGATCACATACGTTTTACAGAGATCTCCATTTCCTAACGCATCAGTTGAATGGCTAATTTAGTAGCCTATGGGTATTAAATGAACCAAATATTAAATACATTTCGCATATTAATTTCCCCCATTTTGTCTCATTTTCGATTTAGGTAATTTAAATTGATGTGTTCACTCTTTGAATCATGATATGCTGTCATTTCTCGAATGCCATATCATTCTATCATAGAAAGGATTGATAATAATGTAGAAACATTCAACTCAAATTATTATCTAAATTTGAAATACTATAAATAAATAATTATAGTAAAGAGTAATAATCTCTCAAGTATTAAAATATAATTTAATTTTGCTCTCGCTAGTGCTAGTTATATAATTGGAATGTATGATATGACTTAAACTTTTTAGACATTTTCAAAACTTTAATGTATATTCTAGTGATTCTCCATGTGAATAAAAGAAGCATCGAGAATCTAATTTTTAATATATATTTTAATATGATATTCCTTTCTAGAGCTTCACTACAATCCCCATACCCTCGTCAGGATGACTGTCAGTTAGTCTGACGTGAAACTATTTAATTCTGAAACTAACGATGCTTACATGTTAGTTTGAAACCCCTGGATCTAAAGTGCATCAGAGCAAAATTAAAGATGGGTAAAAAAAAATTATTCCAGTCAGAATATTTATACGGATTACTTACAAATAGGATTTAACTTTTATTCTGGTATCTCACAGTTTAATAACGATAATGAAATTTTTTTTTAATTCATCAATAATAATTAATATCACAGATTTGTAAACGACTATAATAATAAAAGGTAAATATTAATCAATTTTTTTTTGCATCAAAGTCTGGAATTATTCTGTGAATAATCGAGTGAATATTTTGTTATATAATTTACGTTTGACATAACTGAACTGTATTACATGTCATAAATAATCAGCTTTTCATTAAAATAAAATTATTGAAATTTCTAAAATTAGTTAATAAATTTGATGTACAATTAATCGCTTCAAAAACATTTATATTTCAAATGTAAAATAAGTTCATTTATTAATAATTTATTTTCTAAAAAAATATGAGTTAATTGGTGTGTTGGATATTAATTGCTCATGAGTTGGCAATTCTAAGGATTAAGTAACCTGGGGTGAACTTTTTAGCAAAAACAGTTCCAAGTTGAAACCCTTGGGAGACATTTAACTCAATAAAAAATGAAAGTCATGACATACTTATAAAATTGCATTTTTTGTGTTTGCTTATAGAAGAATAGTATTGTTATTTCCTATTAAGATACAGTTAGTCACTGATTTCCCACAAGTTGTGGCTTAATGCAAGCTCCATTGTATCTTATATATGACTCTCATGGGATAGACTGTGTACATTTTTGAATATAAATGTAGTATGAATAAAAAGTTGTTTCATTCATCAGCATCCAACATTCGCCAACCTATTTATTTTAATAAATTATCAAACCTGAATTTTGCAAACCAATATTTTTGTCATCAACAATTATTCCAATTCAATACTTACAATTATTAATAAAAAATGGAATCACGTCAGTTATTCTAGATGATTAAATACTGTCAGAATTATCTGATTGGTCCAGTAGGTGACAAACCTCTTGTGTCAAGAGAGTTGAGTTTTCCTAACTGTAGTTATAATACATGTAATTGCATTAAGCGAAGCTTGCTGAGTTTCACTCAGTAAAATGGTAGGTAGATTCTAGATTTCTCCATAACTACATGGACAAGAGAGAAAGAGACCGCAAGCAACGAATTTGACTTCTAAATCGAATGTCATTTCTAGAATAATTTGAAAATTTTTCTCTTCTTTTTTTATACTCGTTATTCCTCTCTGTCGAGCTTATTCTTTTTCCATCTCTTGAAAAATTAGACAAATGTTTTTCATTTTTATTCAAATCAAGATCATGACAATCACAGAAGTTTACACAAATATATCTTTATCAAGAACTTTTTTTTCTCTACCATAGAATCAAAATAAAATTGGTAATTTCTATTTTTCTTTTCCACTTGGAGATCATTTATTTACGTTGTAAAATTCATTTATTAAAACTTCAAGTTTGAATGCCGGCTATTCGTTTAAGTTTTAAATTATCAGAATCCTTTTTACTCATCTATTTCTCTCACTTTGTCAGTTATCCTGGTAGTTTAACGACTGTAATTTAGAATTAGAAGGATATACGAAGCTTTCTCAAGCTTTCGTCTCAACTTATCATTGAGAATATACTAAATAACAACGAAACATTTCGTATCTTTAACTCATTCGAATGCTGAGTAAATTCAAACAACCGTCTCTCACTGGTTGGTCGAAATCCCAAAGGATGTATTCATGAAACTATATCCTATGCCTCGAGGAAATTTAACTTCAATAATTTATGCCAATAATTGAAATCCCTGAATAAATATGAACGAGTAGAAAAAACTGACTTGTATATAATTTTTGAGGAAATACTTGAATGATTATTTTTAGAGAAAAAGTTTTAGAAATAGCATCATCAAAAAGTTTCATGAATAAACGTTTAGCATTTTATCTTTATCAATAAATATAAAAATTATTTCTCAAAGTTTAGTACATGATGAATTTTATTCCTTGCTAAAGGAAACAAAAATTATTCCCAAAAAGATAATAAATACAATAATGTAGGTAATAATTCATCCATGAAAGTTCATTGAAAATAAAACAATAAAATAGTTATGATTTACAAGGCGTTAATTCTCAACTTTACTAAAGCTCTCCAGTACCAAAGTGAAATCAAATATGTATCACTAGTTGAAAAATGAACTCTGTAACACCTACTCCATCAAAAACATTGCATTGTATTAAAATAATGAAATAACAGTATAATACTAATAAAGCTGGTTTGTAAATTGATGGATTATATAAAACAATTTATTCATAAAATATTTTAACTCTTTCTGCAGAATTGTATTAAAAAATGCATATAAAATGATCTAGTAAGATAAAATCCTAAGTGATCCCATTAGATAGGCTGAGAAGAGGTGACCTGTCCATTTAATTTAAATTAATAGTTCAAATTTGAATTGGTGGTTTAAATTAAATCTATGTGAGCTCACTATCTCTCTAATCACTGATATGACCATCTCTCATACTTAAAAGGATTTCATTATGATATAAGTTATTCAAAATCATCAAAAAAAAAAAAATTATTTCATTCAAAATCACATAATCAGTTGTTTTTGTAGCTGAGTTTTGTTTGAATATATTGAAATGAAGAAGCAGTTTGCAGTTGTTAATGGAAAGGTATTATCTCTAAAATAGAAGAGACTAAATATTTGGTTGAATAGCTTATTCTGTAAACATGACTCTGAAATAAATGATATTTCAAACTTTTTACCAACTTCTTGCCAAAGGTACACTCTAGTTGGTATTCAATAGCTTATTATACGAAGTATCCCAAACCTCTTTAGTAACTTAGTCGTTGTTAAGTTACCATTTTAGAAAGTTAGAAAATGGCCGGACATATTTGACTCGGATTTACTTCGAAGTTTCTTTGAAACCCTCGAGTTCCAATAATCGTTTGCACTTGATAAAATCTCGTACACTATCATCATAATTCCTATATAATCTTCTAAAGAAGAAATTAACTTGCATACAAAGATCTTTCGATAGCCTAATCGTGAAGTCGATTAAAGCACTACTAATGCTTTAGAGCTTAACCAGTTCTTGATTCACCAGCCCAATAATTATCCACTCTGTAGACTCGAACGCAGACCTAATAAACTTCACACTTGGTGATGTAAACAAAAAGGTCATCCTAAGGAAGATGGATATCCTGATCACTTATTTTTTCGAGTGTCTATTAGTTATAAAAAAAATTTATTACGGGTCATTTTTTATTTTATAGAAGATACTTAATATAAATATATAAAGAGGACAGAGTAAAAGATGATGTAACAAATCTCCAGTGTGAAATAAACTTGGTACTTGGAGTAAAAAAAGATAAGTCTTAAGAATTTTAATGATAATATTTTTTTTATTGGTACAAAAATAATTAAATTAATGGCATTGCATTCAGGTTAATTTTTTAAATTTGTTGTTAAGACTTTAATCTTGGATAATTTTAAAATAATTTCGTTGCAAATTCCGTCTTTTAAGTTTATATATATTTCTTGCATATCACATCTTCTCTCTGAACTCATTAATTTTTTTTTTAATATCATTCTTTATAAAAAACAAAAAAATATAAAAAGTAGAAATGAATTTCAGTTAGCAAGTTTCTTAACTCTCTTTAATATTAATTTTCCTGGTTTTACCTTTTTGTTTTTATTTTTAACTGCGGTAGCAATGACTATAACCGTTTAATTAAGTTCTCAAACAGAGTTCTTAATAAATAACTTTTCCGTAATATCGGCTTCATCTACTTACTTGCGCATGTTGCAGCAAGAAATGAAACTTCATGCTGTATTCTCTACAATTGTTGCTTATGATTAAAAAAATTTGTTTTTAGCTTTTGTATTACTTGTTAATCACACTGTTTTTTTTTATTACATGTACAAGCAACAAAACAAAATCAACATAAAAGTAAACATTTATAATATTTTGTACTTCACTCTTTTTATCATTATGTAAATCTACTCTGTTATTCATTTGATTTTCGAATATTTAATTCAAATATCAAAATAAAGAATATTGATTTTTTTTATTGAATGATGTTCTGTTAAAGCTTGAAAATAACGTGAAACCAAAAATAATCAACATGATGCAAAATTATAAAAAATACATTTTTCATTTATCTTCGGTCTCTATTATTCGCTTTTAATTATCAACTTTTCGAACGACAAAAATCCAAACAAAAATTTCCCCAGAGAATTTTCCGGTCAAATAAATCCTATTACCATTGCATTAAATAAAAGAAAAAAAAAACAACATTTCGCAAAAGGTCAAATAAAAAGCTCAAAGAGGATATGTATGAAAAGAGCAAGACTGGAAAGTTTTAGTTCCAAAAATTTTTCCGTCAAATATTTTCCAGAGTAAGGAGTCCCCGATCCTTTAAAAATCGTGAATAACGAGGTATATTTCATGAATTTTAGAGTCTCATGGGTACCGATGCACTTAGTGACATTCTCTTTTTTCATCAGTTTCTATATTTTCTTATTTTATTCTATCTCTGTGATTTTTCTTTCTCCGGCTATCCGCTTATGCCACTGCCTACTTTTTCTCTACTTCCAGTTACTCTTCAAACCAGTCCATGACAAGCAACGGGCATTGTTTGGTTAAAGTTTACAGTATACTTTCTCCTATCACCTCACTCTACAGTTTTCTCTGGCTATCATCTTACTCCATCTTCCATTGAATGTTTGAGAGAACCTTGGGTCTCCGATAGACCCTGTGAAAACTTTACTCAACCGTACAAATATTTAATCTAACTTTAAAATAGCATTTATTGTTATAAAACCCAGTTAAAATTAACTGAGACTGATTGTCGGTGATTCATTAAAATGCAATGTTATTTCATTTAGATGGAATCTTTTTGATTACAATTTATCAGTATAATCTCCATTTACGCTTTAAGGGATTATTGATTGAAAAATATTACTGAAAAATATTAGAGTAGTGGAAAATACTCATCCATAACATACAATTTATACCGATTGCAATAAATCTCCAATTATTTTGTTTCGTTATAATTGTTTATTTGATTACTCAAAAATAAAGCGAAATTCTGCAGAGTAGTAAAAATCGAATAGGAGAAAGTGGGGTAAGATGTGAACCATGAAAAAGCTGATGATACGATGTCACTAGAAATGTTATTCTAACTCCATTTAAAAGCATTCAGAAGAAATTTTTAGAGCCACAGATATTCATAATATTTTTTCAATTCAATGTGGTTTTATTTAATTTTTGACGTACATTAAGTGCGACATTTGTTTAATCAACTTTTCTAAACTCAAGCTATCTATATCTGTCCGGTTTGTGAAGACAACGATGATTAATTATTCTGTGTCCCATCTTACCCCCAGGGATACGTCTTGCCCTGCAGATGGCCCACGAGGGGGAAGTCATTTTTTTTAAGTTGATATTTATATAAGAAGAATTCTATTTTATTATTTTGATTTTTCAGAATTTAAAAGAAGGATGACTGATTATTTTCTTAATAACAAAGTTCCTCCATTGTGCAATTAGAAATGAAGAGTTTCAATGATGAAACACCTTGAAGTCTACCTTTCCCTGAATTCAAAGACGACTTGTACATAAAGCTTTCTAATGTTTTTTTCGGTGATATTAAAAAAGAAGAAGATTTAAAAAAAATGATTTCAATCTAATATGAGAAGAAAATATATGTTTACAGCCGTCAATTAACTTCTATGCTGCATTTATGTGGGCTCATTATAACATTATTAATAGTAAGCAAAAAAGAGTCATATAGAAATTCTTGGTTCTTTGAGTGAACAAAAATTTATAATTACGGTTATTAAATGTGCTCAAAGTCAGTAATTATTTATCTTTTTGTTTTATTCTTGACCATAGTTCAACAGCCTTTCAACCGTACTTTCTATATGCTGTTAATTTACCTCTGCTTATTTGCCTCTCTTCTAAACCATTTTCCTCTGTCCTTCAGCTCCACTTTGTCACTGTTTCTCCCTCTCAGTTTAGACTAAAGCTTGAACCACAGTGATTGTACATGTCTCTTGTACAGAATTTCCGCTGTACAGAAAAGTGTCAAATAACGAAATCAAAGACAAGAAAAAAGGTAATTTGATCAGACAATTCTGCACAGCTCTTAGAGTTAACTTTACGTCATCTTCTTTGCACTTTATTTTTTAACTTGACTATGTCATTTGCTGTACTCCAGTGACTATATCTATGTCACTGTATTTATCATTACTTGGTCATCGTCAAGTGTTAGAGAAAGGATCTCCATTAAATGGTGTGGTAACTCCTTGGGATACCACTTTAACCACACCACTCTTCGTAATTTTCCTATCGGAATACCATTACTCTTTGCTCGAACAACGAATCACCCTCTTTTTTCTTTTACTCCAGTGCAGAAACGACAGGAAAAAAAATTGCGACTAATAAAGTGATAAAAGAAAAGATCACTAGCACTTTAATAATCCAATTTTGTTCAAAAAAATTAAGATTCTTGAATTTAACCAGAGACGAAGGGATAGGAAATGACGTGGTGTTCACCGAATTAATCCGGGTCCGAATAAGAGGATTATGCTGAAAATGTTTCGATTGCGGTTCTCACGTTGGACCATGTGAAAATTGCTACCCTGCAATATATTTCTTCCTTTATAGCCTCATTCTACCGATGCATTCACCACGGTTTTCAACCGCACACTTTTCGACAAACAGACGCCATCTTCGCCACACCATACAGTTTATTCTGGCACTTTGATCAAAACTATGACATATCATTTTTGTGTTGTTAACAATCCAACTGTGTTCATCGTATCGTTTTTTTTTATCACAAACAGAAATGTGAATTGTTCTTTTGCTATGTTCAATAAACTTCACATTATAACCATACTGTGTGAAATCCTTTTGAAAACCTCACGAAAATTAAATCGATATTTTAAGGCTTTTTTATGGTCTCTGGTGAAAAACAGACGTTGAATGTATACAAGTGAATTGCACTTCTCTTGGCACTACCATTAAAATCAGAGTTTCTAGAGGAAGAATAAATGCCAAAATTTTTCAAATGCCAATCATTATCATTTACTCTATTAAATAAAGATGTATCATTTCATAAATGTATAAGTTTAGTATAAACTACTCCATTAATCACAAAGAAGATATTCTTAACTTGACAGGTATACTATAAAAGCAGTATAAAGACTCAATAGGTCTTCATAAATGTGTTCATCTTTTCTCGACATATTTTGTTAAGTGACAAAGAGAGTATGCAACTTTTATAAATAATTCAACGACTTCTCATTAAAAAAACATTTTTTCTAATTAATAAAATAGAAGAAAATTTTCATAAGCTCTTTTATGAGCTTTATGAGCATTTACATAAGAAAAGAATAATAATTAATCAAAAACTGTTATGAAATTAATTTTAATAATAATTTTATTAGAATAATACTTTATTGTTTTAAATTTGTTGGGGTTAGTTAATCAGGGCATACATAATTTTAATTTATATTAATGAATCCAAGCAGCTGAAAATGATTCATTAAATTTCATCAGTTATCTGCTATTGATTAATGGCATACAGTTATTTACTTAAGTTATTTTTTTTTTTTATTCAAGCAAAATTTTGTACAACACATTAAATAATGTTGTTTTAAAGATCTGGATTTTATCTTTGTCACAAATTTTAGATAATCAAAATCGGAGCATTATTTCAAAAGTTATTGGAATGTGAAGTTGAAAAGAATAAATACCACACTGGCATATTTTTGTTGATACTGCAAATTCTACCATTCGTTAGTGTGGTGGGAATTTTGCAGAATCAATTCAAAACATTTGTGACGTTAAATACCGTATTTACGATATTATCTAACGAGACTGATTTATTACCTTCAGCCTTTGTCTCACGTCTACTCAAGGCCAAACAATTTCCTCGTAACCTAAATAATTTCTCAGAAAATTTGTCATTCAGAAATCATTTCGATTTTATCGAATTTTCTAATGGTTATTTCTTCAAATACTTTCGCTTTGTTTACTTTCATTTTTGTTGCCCTCAAAAGTCCACCATTTTGAACAAACTTTTTTTATTGACTTCTTTGTCATTTTTATTACTGTTTATTTATAAACAATATAGAGGATTTAAAATATATCCTTTAATTAATTAATTATATCAACAGTATTTAAAACTTTGATAATATGAATTAAAGATCAAAGTTATCCAAACAATTTTGGAGTTCTTTTTTTCTCTGTTGAAAAATATCTTTATGCTTTAAACGTTCTTTTAAGAGTAAATTATTTTTAATTGTTAATGAATTTATTTAAAATTATTTAATTGTTATTTTATTCTCATCACTAGAATCTTCAGAAGAATTTAAAAAAATATTTTGGCTTCTCACATTTATTTTATTTAAAGCTCGCAGCTATTTTATTTGACAAACTTGTAGTTAACACTCACGTAGCTCATGTGGTTGAAGATGTATATATATATGTAGATAGATACATAGTCGTGCAGCTTTTCGTTGAATAAAAGTGGCTGAAAAATTGCGAAGAAAACAGATGGACAAGCTCATGTGAATTTATTACCAGTGAGACGGGAACGCCTAGGTAAAATGAATACTTGTTGTAAATCAGCCGACATTTTCTTTCCACGCATAATAGATATACCCAACGGATTGAAGTGTATGTAAGTGTAAGCACATGTTGTTACATAGTTTTGAGGTCAGTAGACTCTGCAGAAAAGCATTGCGTGCACTTTTCCATAAGAGTATCATTCTTTATCTTGACAGAAATTGCACCGGAATTTTTGCGGTACATTTGGTGGAAGTTGTGGATCATTCGCCAGTGTCAAAAACACGATGATCCGTATAAAATGTCAATAAATATACATATTTTCTCCAGTAAATATTTTTCATTTAAATTCTTCCGCATTCAGATTCAACTGCAGCAGCTTTGTATAAGTAAATTACACTGTTTCAGATTCAAATAAAATTTCAACAAGCTTTATTTGAACGTGATTAGCTACTTTATATATCATCTAACTGATCTCCCGAGTTATTTCATTCGCAAAGTTTACTTAAGCAATAAGTTTTAATTAATTAGACCCGTAAATAATGACTCGAATTCCAGAAAGTACGAAAGAAAAAAGATCATTTAAAGTAGTGAAAAATAAAAAATTAGAAAACGTAACAAACTATGTAAGTATATAACGAAAACTTTAGTTATATTGTAGGATATCTTAGAGCTGTTCACTTATACTTCTGAAGTATCAAATGATAGGATCTGTAATACAGCCTTATTCGTAGATGTCTTAAGGTAACAAAAGTTTCCAGAATTCGTTTAAACCACAGAAGATACAAGATAACTTACATCTAACAATAAAGTACAACTTTCTTGAGTATATCCTCACGTTACAATACTCCATTGATTTCTTTATGGTTTTATTTGTGAATACTTTTTACGTTTAAATTAATTATTGCTATTATAAAGCATGAATATGTGTGTGTGTATCTGTATGGGTGGGTGATTTTTGCAATTATTCTTCAGCAATATTGGTAATTATTGATTTAACGCAAATTTCAAGTGATCGTTATTTATAGCAGATTAACGATTTGTACTGCAATAGTAACTGGAAATAAAAATTTTCGTTTGATTTTATTACTTTTTAAAATTATTGATGCATAATATCTGTTACAGTTTTATGTGTACAATCATTTGTTAGCTGTGAGAAAAATGAGTAAAGAATTTTTCTATCTGTCCAAGTCCGATTGGTCATTTTATAGTTTTTATTTTTTACATTTTTGACAGAAAAATTTTTGAATAAAAAAAAAATGTCGATGAATATTCTTGAAATATTCATGGTATTAATAAACAGAAATTTTCCGATAGCTTTTTTGAAATTTATCAATGTTTCTACAACGAAGAGAACAATTTCTATTTTTGTATCATTTTAGTTATTAGTTTGAATATAAATTTTTAATTTAGTTAATTTGCAAAACATTGGCTACAAATAAAAACATCTTTACTATTGCACTTCATCTGATGAATATGTCATCGTAAAAGTTTCCACGAAATTCAGAAAAAAATTTAATATTTAACTTTGAACGATAAAAAAAAAATTGTATCTGTCAAATCGGTCAATATGCAGCTACCTAAAACGGTCTTCGCACCAATGCTCGGACCATTAATAAAAATCGTTAAAATCTCCGTGAGTGGAATACAATTTTTCACTCCAACTATTGATACAAAGCGAGAAAATATTTATTATTACTAAATCCATGATCAAATTTATATCAAATATAAATAAGAAAAAAAAAAGAAATCGCAAGTAAGTAAGATGTTGAACGATTAAAAGCTTTTGCACTTTGAAATGATTACGAATTTTCATAATTTATGATATACAGTTCATTTGATTCTTTTGCTAGCGTTTGTAAGTGTTACATTCGATTTATTGGAGAGTTCAACTCAAATGCTTTTACCTTTACTGGACTCTTTGGATAATTTAAAAAAGGCGTTGGATATAATCGTATTGAAACAGTTCAAAAAGAAGTAAGGAAAAAAGTACAGCAAGTGAAAATGCATTGAAGCGAATATATTTTTTTTTTTATTTTACTTATAAAATTCTCTTTCTTTCGTACTTTAATTTCTTCCCCTGTCATATTGAATCACGAAAAAAATTAAGCGCATTTCCATTCATTACAATAGTCTCTTTCTCACTATAAAAAAAAGTTAGGAACATTAATCGACAACAAATAAAGAATTTTTTTTACTCAATTTCACTAATTAATATGAAAGCGTAAAAAATATATATCAAATGTGTGAACTCTTGGAATCACAGAAAACAATGTAACGAGAATCAAATTCACTGCAATTGCTGACGAGTTCAAAGCTGTGTACACTCAAACTTGTTAGGACCTCTTTGCCACGTAAATACGTGCAAACGTTGGTCCAAACGATAGAGTGATTCGCATGGTTGCATGCGTGTGAAGCGCAGCAAGAAGAGTATTGGCGAAAAAGAGAGGAGCGAATAAAACAAGGACCTTTACACTGCAAAAATCCCGCTTTGCTTTCACCCTTTTGGTATTTTCTCTCATACCAACCCAACTATAGTGACAAATGTTCAGTCTAGCACATTGTATATATATATGCGTATCGAATTTTCGAAACTCGTTGCATTGTCGTTCAGCAACGTCACGCACGATAATCCTGAAACATAATTGCTATTCCCTTGTGAACAGTTCTCGAATGTGCGACCTGATACGAGTAATTCAGCCTAACTTTTATTTCACCGACCAACAAGTTATGTATCTACGTGTGTATACATATGCATACATCAATCGATCGATCAACATCACAAGTGATCGATCGTTTCAGCAAATCGGTAGTCGGAACAATGTTTCACTGCCAGTTAAAATAATCGAAATCACGCGAGAACCTTTCAATTATACTTTGTCAGTGCTTTCCAGAGATATCCTTTGGTATTAAACAGATTTGTGCGATTAATTAATATTCATGTAACTGTATAATTGAACATTTAAATATCAACAGCAAATAACACAAAAAAGTGAGCAACAAAAAGGATGATTTTTTTTCTCTTCCCTTAAGCGTTGAATAGAACTGTAAATGATAGCAAAGAATCACTCACCGACTGTCGGAAGTACGTCGGTCCGCGCGAGTCCGGGAAAAATAAGAAGTAGCGCGAAGCTCGTAACCACGACGGGCGTCTTTACCGGTGCTCTAAGCACACCGATCATCGCGGTGATACTGGAGAACCCGAGGGTGCACGAACGGCATCCCGACTGAGGGAGGCAATAGCAAACGCTATCCTCTGTGGTTACTTCATCCCTCCACTGCTAGCGTCAACGTTTTATTCACCCCGCGCAGACGCTCTCTTGATCGTTATATAGGTCTACACTTGCTTCTCTCCTCTTCTTGTTCTCACTTCAGAATTTACCTCGCACACACACTCCACTAAATCCTCTCTCACTTACCTCATCAATAGCTGTGATTAATTATCACTTCTCTGATCGTGCACAATCGTCTTGCGTGATACATATCCACCTACTCTCGATAATTCCTTATCATACCACAACATTCTTTCGGCCAGATAAATATTTTATTTCAAGTCACGAATGTCAAATACACTGGATATCTTTCTTTTTCATCAATTTATTTCATCCAGTTGAAAGATATCTACATATTATACTTGAAAATAATTTAAAGAAAGTTTTATTGTTAAAGTTCTTGGCCGTACGTAGTATTTTAACTCGACACCAACTGTCGCACATCACAGTGCACAGTGTCTGGATGGCACGTGGTAAGAGAAGAGGTCCCTGAGGAAAGTGAATTAAAGTGCGAAAGTCCGTGCGCACCGTGTCGCCAAATTTCCTCAGCTCTAACAACTTCATCACTGTTACACTACCACCAAGGAAAAGGAACAACTTTCGTTAGCTATTTAATTTTCAGCGCAAACGATTTATCATACTTTTCCTACCTTGCATCCGTTTTCTTTGCCAGCTCCGTATCTCTTGGTTATTTCACTGCTATTTAAGTTTATTTTTTAACGCCTCCGTTTTTAATAGCATTCAAACACCTCGTTTACGTTATTCTCTCATTTCACTTTCAATCTCTGATGTTCATCTTGAACTCTGAAAAATAAACATTTAAAACCTCTGATAGTCTCATCTACTGTTCGCTGCTAGTAGATAAAGTAACTCTATGGTCAGGCGCTTTATAACATATCTGTGCATGTAAATCCCCGTGCTGTCAAAAAAGTGCCGAGGAAAGGAGAAAGCAAAAGTAATAAAAAATGATGGAAATGTAGCAATCATCTAAGTGCAACATTGAGTTTCATATACATACAGACGAACGTTCATACATTGAAAATAAATCAACGAAAAATGAGAAAAGAGTTTACTCACGAAGCTATCCATTTATCGGGGATTTAGTTCACTCGATCGACGACCGGGTGTGATTAATAAAGCCAGCCAAAGCCACAAGACCGGCATGGAAACGAAAATTGTTTATTTATCGAGAGAATAATATACGCTCGCACCTAAAAGTGTAAAAAAAATAAAACAAGTTGAGATAATGAATCACTCTGGTTATGATTGATGATCTTCTAGCTAGTGCGGACTTGCGGTCAATCGAAGAAATCCATCAACTCACGAGTGAATTGTAAATTATGCAATTTGTTGGACCAAATTGTGCAGTCATCTCTAAGTAAGATGAACTATTCTGGTTCATCTCAGTAGCTATGTTTAAGTATCTCCTGAGTCGAAATATAGGCACTTGTTTAAGTCTTTTTAGATTATTAGAGTCCCTGAAGAATACTCTGCAGTAATTAATTTAAAATAAATTGTAACAAATAATCGAACACACATAAACAATATCAGCAGTGGAGAAGAATAATATTTAATTAATTAAAATTTATTGTCTCTCGAATATTTATTAAGATAATTATTTTCCATGTTATTTTTTAATTAAGCACCTTAAATAAATGCAAATAAATTGAGAATTTATTAATAATACTAAAAAAAGTACTGAACTAGGAACTGAAATTTTTTTTATAATTTCAAATACCTAAAAATCAGGACTCTGAAGTATTAAAAAAAATAGTAATATCGTGACTCGGGTTATTTCAAGTATTTTCAAGTGACATAGGTCAAGACAGAGCTTTTGTTCATAAAAAAATATAAGTCTATGTTCATTTTTCCTAGTCATATAAAACTCTTAAATTTTCTTTCCACTACATGAAGAAAATAAAATATTTAATTCGAAAAATTTTCAATAATAAAATTACAGCTTGTAATTTTAAAATTTTCCAGGTGTTAATATTTAAAAAATTCTATAAACTATAAAAAAAAAAATAAAGGCTTTTTATACACTTTTACTTCATTAACAATTCATGTACTTTGTGATAATTATTTATCTGAGTAGAATCAAAAAGAGTTTCCTGAATAATTCAATAAGAACGAAATAGCTCAATCAGAATTTCAAAATAATTTTCCACGAGAATCTTTCAATCTAAAGGTGAAGTCGAACTAACTTCGAATAAACCCATATCTGTTGTCGGAAAGTTTTTAAAAATTTTTTCAAGACTTTTATCAACCTTTTCAACAGAAAAACTTCACAGACATACGTAATTATCAAATACCATATGGAATGGTGATAAAAAATTTCAACTTCATAAAGTACACAAAACCATTTTGGAATTTGATTTATAAATGAAATAAACCTCTTTCGGTATTTTTTTAATTGACTAACTCTGGGCGAAATTCGAAATCACCTCAACCGAGGGTTTATACAGCAAATGGTCGTTTGATTGCTCATATTAATAGCATTAAACAGTAAATACTTGAAGGTAAAGCAAATTTGAAAGGGGTGTGTAAGGGGCAAAATATCGCACAGGCGTTGACGCCGAATAACGGCCACAATGGCAAGTTCCGTGTCCGATTAAAGCGTCAGCGGACTGAGTAAATAACGTCGCCGCAGGCTCGAGGCGTGAATTACAATTTCACTACATATATAGAAGGACGCGACGATGGAGAGTAGGTTCTTGTTGGTTTCACGTTTGGAGGCGTATCCGAGACTCCATGGCGCCACAAGACGCACTGCTACTGTGTAGTTTCCAAGTTACCAAGGTTCATTCCTAACATTTTCGTTATTTGCCTTCACTCCACGTCCGCTTCTACTTTCTCACTTTGCTTTACCACCCGCTGTCCCATGTCTCACCTTTCGTTGAAAAGCCCGCACACATTAAACTCGTAAATGAGAGCACAGTCCATTCAGTCGATTATTCTACCAACATTCTCATTAATTCCCAAGAGCCAAATGACGATTCAAGCAGCAGTCATCACACTCTCGTTCTCACTATCGATTCATTCTATTGTTGATCCGAACCTTCGATTCCCTTGCGGAATAACCCAACTACCAGTCCGAGTCCATTTCTCTCAGCCTCTAACTTCTATTCCTCTCAATACTACACCCTCTCTCACAACCATATTCTTCGATTCAGAAGGATTTAACACCATTGTTTTTTTTGCACACACAGACAATAGCACGAACGACAGTAAAATCCACCTTCTCAGTGAATTTCGGTCAATACTTGGGGAAAAAAAAATTTTTTATTAAAAAAACATTTAATATTGGCCTTGGAGATGAAATAAAAAATATTCTGCTACCACAACAGATCGAAGAAATAACTTTTACTGTACCAACAATGATGAATGTATATTGCAACGTTGCAAAAACAGATTGACAATATTTTTCTTTTCCGGTTAATGATATTCCTTGTGGTTGAAACCGCTTTGAGCTGTTAATGCTTTCTTTATTACGACGATTGTTTTATATTAATATTAATTTAACGTATCTTGTAGACAATGGGAGAGATTAAAGAGTTGGATATAACACAAGAGATCAGAAGATTCCATTTTATTCCACGATGTGAAGTAGAATTGAAACTGCTATATCTTATACAAGGAGTACCACAAAAGTTAGCATTAAATTACGTCGCAAGTAAAGTTGGACTGAATTGTGCCAAAGAAATAACTGAAGAGAATGGTTTTCTCATGCTCGGGAGTTCTGGAATGAATCTCATACTTTTATATACTTGTCTTCATAATGAATATACTCGAAATATTTATCGATTTTCCTACGGAATGCTTTCGATGAAATATCAACTATCGGAAAGTCATTTGGGGGAAAAAATTAAATTATCTCCCAAACTATATCTTAAATCATCTATCAATTATTTTATGGAACAATAAGGCTTGGTTTCCTCTAACCTCATATTTTTTATCAATCCAAAATGACTTATTTAAGTTAATTATTTAAATAAATTTCAAATGAACCATTTTTTGAAATTAAATACTTAATAAAATTTAATTTAGTTAATAAAATGTAAAAGAAATGAATAAAAATCTTATCATTAAAAAATTCAAAGTAGTTTTCAGTTCCTTATGAACTTTTAGTTAATTATTATATTGAATTTAAAAATTAAAGAAGATTTTCTTACTTTGACGGTTAATAACTTTGCTACTATAAATATAACGTCATAAAAATCTCACAGAAAATTCAATTGAATTAATTATTCCAAAACTTCTCACTAAAAAAAATTCTTCACAGAGGAATTAAAGTTCAAAAGGTTTTACTGATAAATTTCATCAATTTTCTATCAATTAAAATATTGATTTTCCATTATTTCTAAATTAAAAATCAACCAACATCGAAGTTTTTTTGATTTATAAAATGAGTTTTTAAACTAACGGAAAAATATTCAAGATGTTATTGAGTTCCAATGTGATGTGTATAACTCTCAACATCATCTTTTTCTGGGACACATAGCATTTAGCAAACGCCAGAAATGTCTCTTGACAAAACCATTGGATAGTTCATAGCCACAATATCGACAGTTTCTCACATATTTTAATTGACCGAGCTCCTCTCATAGTTTTTTGTGATATTGTTATACAATGGCTCGTATGTGACGTTCACCCTAGTATCAAACACAGCATTCCATGACAGATATTGAAAGTCACAGTTGTTCAGACGCAATAGGGGTAAAGGACAAAAAGAAGAAAACTAAAGAAACAAGGAGAGCTAATGTGAAATCCTGTCACACTGCTTTTCTCTCGCTACTTGCCAATTAACTTGTGACGTCTCTCTATTTCATTTTCGCACAGAAAGAAAAAACAATGGTTCGCAATTTCCGGGAAATTCGATTCATTTATTATTATCATCATTCCTCTTTCATTTTGCTTCTAGTGTCTATTTCTCGCTATGTAATGTTCAATTTTTTTTCTTATATTGTCACCACAATTGTACTCGATGACAATAGCTTTTTACTACCACTCGAAAAGTACTAAAGGATTTCGGGTGAGTAAACAATACAGCAACCAATCTATAACAGAATATTGCTCGATGTAATAAAAAATATTCATTTATGTTGGTATAAGAGTCACTTGTATTTAAATAGAATTATTTTTTAATAATGTAAAATCGAGACTAGCAATAGTGAATGAATGAAAGAGGATCAGCAACTTGATGTAATAATAATCGATCCACTCCAAAGTGCATTCATCATTACAATTATTCACTAAGTCAGCATTTGTGGGATTAATCTCGAAATATCGATTGGATTTAAATGTCATTAATTTTCCATTTTAAGATGATTGTCAATTTTTCATTGTATTTATGCTCTTTAATTATTTGAGCTTGTCAACTTTTCATTCATCAACGTAATCTCTTCAGTACAACGTGTGATGAAATCGATAATATTCAAATCATCAGAGGAGAATTATCAACTGATAAAATATTCATTTGTTGGTGAATACTGCTTCAAAGGACAGTAAACTAATAATATTTTTGTCAAATATTTCACACATGTTTAATTTACAAAAAAACATTAGAATAAAAAATTCATTTGTCCTCTTTGATAGATGATCTCGGGATCATAGAAGAAAAATGAAGTATCTATTTTGTAACCACCCTATGACATGAGAAAACAAAGGGTGATCAGTAATACGACCCTTTAAACGATAATGAACAAGGCCAGAGTTGATGCAGTATCAAGTGCAATCCTTTGAAGATATTTATTTATTCATTCGAAAGTTTTTTCACAAAGTTCCTAGCACAAAAAGGAAAATATGAAATCGCTCAAAACTCTTGTGAATATTTTATTTATGATAAAAAAATGATTGTTACATTATTCTGTAAATTAAAATAAAATCACTCCAATGATGAGCAAAATTTAAATATCTTATTTTGACAACAAATATATATGTGTACTTGAAATTAACATACATATTCGATGTGGGGCAGTGATGGTTTGCCCGAACCATGATATGGTTTCCAGCTGAAAAAATAAAATGAAACATTTCAATAAATTAACCAACGATAATGATATAATTGATAATTGGTAAGCACCATTTCATTATTTATACATGACTGAGTCTAATAATAATGGAAAATCAAATTATGTAAAATACCACATTCCAAATGATAGGTAATAAATTATAGCTTATTGATCTTGAGAAAGATACGTATAGCAAAGACTGCGAAATTGTTCTAGTTTCTGAATATTCATACGAAGCCTTTCGATTTGAAATGTAGAGGATTGTTGTTTTTTAAGGAAAAGAAGAAATTTACTGACTAAATATCTGTATATCGATATAACATAAAGAAAAGCACATCTGGCGTTTGCATGGAGACCCGAAACCATTTACCAGCCAATAGCAAAAAGGAAAAGACCGGTCGTGGTCGAACCGATTCATGCAACTGGAGCCGACGCACAGTAGTGCTTCAGACGGCTAGACAATACATGCTATAATTCGCTTCCAATTTCAATCGAGTTGCCCACATGACACAAAAATAAAATACCGTATTTTAATTAAAGATTTTTATTATTTTTCTGCCAATTGTTTTCTTTCAACTCTTATTATTTTTAATACATAGATTTCTTCACCTTTGATTACCAGTTTGTCCGTTGAATTCAAAGACAATGCCAACTTAATAATTATAGTGATAAAATAAATTTTAAATAGCTTGTTTTAAACTTTTGTTTAACAGTTTAAACTATTTATGAAAAATCAAGACAAAAGTAAATCCTTTTAAATTTGTTTTCCATGATTTTTTTTTTATCAAAGTAAGATGAATGAAAAATTCACAGTAAAATGTTTTTCTATTATTCACAAGTATTTTTAGAGTTCTATAACATTTTTTTTTAAAGATAAAATATATTTTTACATATTTTTTTATTTATTTTGAGTGCTAAAAAAATAGTACATAAATACTTAAAAAAATTATTTTTAAAAGCAAAGTTTTTCTAATACTCTATTTACATTCATCAATATGTTTGCTAACTTTACAAAAGCTTTCGAAATTCATTAAAAAGCAGAAGATTTTTACTATTTTCCAATTTTCTCTGAAGTGATGGAGAGAGTCATAAAAAAATGAAAGATTTTAAACTAAAAAAAAAATCATATATGAAATTTTTTTCATATTTGCTTAATAATATTTATCACTAAAATACTTTTAGCTTTTGAAATAAATCAAAAATAATTATTGTTATGATTACTAAATGGTGTTGTTATTATTATTAACAGTTGATGGAAAAGTAGACCGATGTATTGACAAGTGTGTAGAAGAGCAGAAAATTTTTAAAGATGAATTTTAAATTGCAAATGACTGCCTTATATTCGTCTACGTCAACATGAACGTGGGCTTTTTAGAATAGAAGTTCTCGCAAGAGTAAAAGCAAAGTAACAACAAAAAAACTATATATTGTAGCAGTGCATCAATGGGTGAATAGAGGCGCAACTCGACAGAAGTTGAAATAAATCCTGTGGGAGCGAGCTTCCTGTTCCTGTTCGGTTGACACGTGTCGCCAGTTTCAATGCGTCGGATGTTGCTCCTCATGCGTAAATTGTATTTATTGCCTCATCGAGAGACGTCAGGTCAATTGTAGAAAGAACAGAGAATGGCATTGTATATAAAACTTTGATGATTCCAGCTACATGGAACTAAATAAAAATATCCTTATAAATATCATTTCTTATAAAAAAAAAAGAAAACATTTACTCAACTTAAAATATTGTGTTAATTATTATAAAATATTAATCATTCTAGATAAATAAATTACGTAAAAGAAAGGGTATACTCCAATTATCAGATTTTCTATTTGAATAAATCTCAGAAACATGATTGCTACATACAAAATCCTTGAGTAGTAATATAAATAGTAGAGTAATATAATTAAATTTGAAGCCATCAAACATTTTTATTCCAGAATGACTGCAATCGAAATTAATTAAAATACAAAAACCTACAGTTCATTATAAAAACCATGGTAATAAGATCACATTGTATTTTTTGTTTTAATTTCATAATTTGAACTCATTATAAAGTATTTTAAACAATGGTGATGCTACAAATAAAGTGCTTATATAACTAATCTATATAATAAACATGAACGAAATATAATTTTCACTTTCTGAATAGAATTATGCATTTCAACAAATGCCACCACATTAAGTTGATGAAAATATTTGAGATTAAGATAAAACGAAAATAAACGAAATGATGAACAAACGTATACGCCGTCCGGAACGAAAAGGAGCATTCAGTGATATTATATAATATTTGCTACTTTGAATGCTTGAGTCTTAATTAACGTAGTTATACTCATTTCCGTAATGCTGCACTCTGATGCTTATTCTTCCTATATGGTATGCATGAAATGTTCTCGTGAATCCAATATTAAAGAGAACTTCTACATATACACTCAGTCCTTTGATCTTTTGAAGTAATATTGGCTGATAGTATTATATTACTATTGATGAATCTTGTCAATGAGCTAATATTAATTGAACATGATAAATAATGAATCAACATTGATAAGATTTGCCATTAGCTAGTTAAATAATCATTCAACATAAATTATTCACTTATATTAAATTGGAATTTCAAACAGTACCAACTTATTGATATTTGTTATATCTTACCCAGCCCTATACCTAATCAGAGCTTATCTAAAGTTCGCTTAATTTGCTTATACTTAATTTGAATAAACTGGCTATGCTATCGAGTTTACAACTTCAATACAAGCTCGTAAATAGAACGAAAATGAATATGCTGGGTGTATCTTGCTCTAAATCTTGCCTTTCATTACATTAATGATATTAATGACCTATGATACTTAATACTATGGGCTTTCCTATCAATTATTAAGGACTCGATCAATAGTGTTGTGGTGAGAATGATGTGGTTGGTGATCATTTTGTTGAATTTTACACTGTTAGAAATGTTGAAATAGTTAATTGCATAATTTATATTGTTAATAATAATTATTTTTGATTGGATTCTGATAACGAAAATTTTCCAACTGACCAATATGTATCAATGCATGGGTGGATGTGTGTTCGTTTGCAATTATCTCTGAACATATGAGATCAATTCTGACCCAACTTCTTCGATTGTAATTGGCTGACAATTCTACGAGTTTCTAACAGAGTACATTTTCAAACTTTTCTGCTGAAAAAAAGATTAGAAAAGTATTGAAATCTGGGTAGAATCCTGAATTCAATTGTCATTAAGATTTTCTGTCAAAAGCCAATTTGCTTTAATCTGTTCAAAGACATTGAAAATGAAGCTTAAGTCAAAATTGAGTGAACTGATGTTGAAATATTATTCAAAAAATATCTCCATCAATCTTTCATGACTCTCTTCCTGAAGTATTCAATATATATCTCCATTGTTTATTGATAGCAATATTGTTTTTTATTCAAAAAATATTACCACATTGTTGAATATTGTGTTTTGGAATTGAATTCTTTATTCATATGTTAGTCTTTTAGAATTTGTAACAAATTTATTCAGACCATACTCTTAAATTCAATGTTTAACTTGGTGGAATGAAAATATTGAAAAACTAATGTCGTAAAAAATATGATGGCGTAGTTTATGCATCAATGTTATATTGAGAATCGTGACACTTTGAGAATATTATTTATTATATACCATAACTCTAATCAATATTTTTTTTTGGTAATTTTTTCTAGAATATAAATGAATGCATAATTCCAAAAATAACTTGCTTTTTCAACGAATAAATTTTTTGGTGAAAGGATTTTCATGAATTCGTAGTATATGAAGTATTAGTAAATATATTTAAAGCATACTGGAGCTTTTGAAAAGGAAAATAATTGTACGAGGAATTTGAAAAATGGATCCGAGACGCGTCAGCTGCTCATCGTTCAAGCTGTCTAATTATGATAATTACGGGTCCATGTCCATCCGTATGGAGCTGTCCTGTACACTGGTCGTCATTATAAAGCTTTTGACTCTCTAGCAACAAACAACTGTGTCGAATGAATGAAGCTACTAATCAACATTTCTCTCTCTTTACTCTTCACATAAATACTTAATTTAAGTTTTAAATTAAACAGGTACACAATCACCGAGAGTTGCCAAATCCGTAATTCATAAAATTTTAATAATGATATTCATTAAAATTAAATTAATCTGAGAATAAAAGAAAAACAAATAAACAGAAAAAAAAGAGGAAGAAGAGAATTATAGGAAAAAGACAGGAATCTAATTTATTCTTTCATTTCACAATGACTATTTGCAAAATAATTTTTATCTATTTTTTTTTTACTATTTATGGAATTAGTAAATTAACTGGATCTGTACAAGAATAAAAAATGGTAATACGATATATCAGAAGGATAATATTAAATAAATACACCTGGATATTATCATTGCTAAAACAAAAAATGTTTTGTAAAATCCTTTGACAATCAAAGGGCAATTGCTATAGCTCATTTTTACGTCGTAATAACATATCTTCTATTGGAATCGATAACAATTGAACCCGTGGTTGGAAGCAATAAATTGAACCGATGTCTCTTGTTTCGTGGGCAAATTTCGATTTTCAATAGCGAAAGAAATAAAAAAAATTATTCAATATTGAGAGAAACGTGATCCAGTCAAATGTGAGCGACCAAAATGGTTGCAATTAGAAGATATAGTCAGTATTTGGTAAGCCATTGTTTTCTGACCACCTGTGACCACATTTGTAAATCGTTTCATCTATAGTCTACTTTTATTCAAAAAATGTGAGAACTTAGAGGAATAAAATATATACAGTTACTTCTTGGTACAACTCTGAATAATAATGATCAAAGATCAACATAATTTTCAGAGAATTATATTTTATTATATTAGGGACGATGGTACCAACTGCAAACTACTGATTCGCGTATTTCTATATCACAGTCATATTGTTCTGAATTTATCCCCAACTGAATGGCAAGCTTTGATACACAGCGGAGATTAAATCAAGACAATTGAAAGATATGAATATAACTCAATTTTCGATATAAACAAAAGTCCTCGCAACACAAAAAAAAAATTCGACGAAAATAAATTGAAATTCTTTATTAAACTCGACGTTTTTGTGTAAATTACTCAGCTTTATATTTATTGAAGTAGATTTGAATATCCTGGTAATTGAATAGATTACTTTATGGAAAATTTGATGCAGTTATCAGCACGATATTCTGATCAACTTTTATTGATGAATGTTCTCTTTTTCAACGACACTGATTCAATCATCAGATTAATCATTATTAAATACTTTCATCGTATTATGTTTGATACAAAAATCGACCAATTATATCAACCTCTTTCATAAAAATAATTTAAAATAATACGCTTTTTCGAGGTATAAATGGCAAACGATATCATAAAATTTGAATAAATATTTAATAAAAACAAATGCAATAAGAATTTTATTTTTTTTTTACATAATTGTAATTACAATCTGTTCCGATTAAACAATAAATAATTGTGATTATTTATTTATGTAAATTAGAAGGTCTTATAATATTTTAGAGTCCTGAAAACCTTTTGGTCTTCACTTTATCAATCTTGATGGTAAATCTAGTGGCTTGGATTTCTTTCTGGAGTCCATGTGTTTCGTTATTCTTATCCAGAATCGTTGAGCATTTACTAAGACTCTAAGAGCTTTGGATTGATGTCGTTGTATTACTTGGATTAAGCTAAGACAGCTGGATGCCATATGTCCATATTGGCTTGATGATGACTTTGTGAATCATGAATTTGTTTTCTAATGACAGCTTTGAGTGTCTGCCTGTCAACCAGTGGAGTTTTTTAAATCTAAGATCTAGCTTTCTACACATTATGGATAAACGTTGTTTCCAATTGAGTCTCAGGTCTAGGTACACTCCTAGATACCTGATTTCGCAATAAGAATGACGATGATTTAGTTATGATACTTGGTAGCCAGTTTGAATGTGAGTAATTTGATACTTTAGATAAGTAAATGAATTAAACTTCTTAGCAGATACTCCAATAAATTTTTTGTCGATTGAAAAAATGCAAATCTGAAATAGAGATTACCATAAAAACTAATCATTCCCATTCTTTGAATATTCTCAGAGAATAGACGAGATTTAACACGACAATGCAATCGGTTGTAATCATACCAAAGTGGAGGTCACTACTTGATGGAAATGCATGTGAATAACGGGTGCATGTGAACTATCCAATACTGACGTGAGCTGAATTTGAACTTGTTACAAGAGCTTTCAGGCTACCTATTTTCATTGTTTACTCAATAATTTAGTAAGGATTATCAGAATAAATTGTTTGACTATATGATTGCTTTGACCAGCAAGTGTGAAGTAATTGCTTTGAACAGGAATCATGTTTATGAAATTTTGCATTTACCATATATACATAAAAACTTCTTCCAACACATATATTTTAGGTTTAATAAAAAATTTTAAAATTCATGGAATTAATGATTTACACCGGATTTACTAGTTTTTTTGTAAATTTTATTTTATTAATATGCGCAAAGAGAGAACTGGGACAACCGGAACAAATGTTATGGGGACAAAATTGTAGGTGTTAAGCACGCGTGGATAAAATCAAAATATACAGAGATGAATTGGTGCGATGTGATTTCACAAATACGTGTGTTGAGGAATTATATTTTTTTATTTGAGTCCTTTATCCAAAATAAACTAAAACTCTTGTTATAAATAACAAATGAAATATTATTGATCATTAGGAATTCCAGCTTTGGTATGAGAAAAAAGGAAGGTTGAAATTTTATTGGAAATAGCTAAATAATTCAAATAAAAGCTGCAAATTAAGACACTGAAATAAAGGAAAATGAGAAAAGAGGTAAATGGAGTCGCTGAAAAAAGAGATAACTTACTGTAAAAATCTGTGGATTCTAAAAATTTTCATGCATATTATTATTAATTATTTAGTTAATTAAAGTTCAGACCACTTATAATTAGTGTCATTTACTCCACTCTTTTTTTAATGAACGATTCTTTAAATAGAAACGAGAAGAACACAATTAGCAATAAAAAATGTGTATGGATATCTTAAGATAAACATTTTTTTCAATTTTTTTTCTACTAAAAATCGATATTCTGTCGGTTGAAATAAAATTATAAATATAAACTGTAAGGGAAAATTGCAAAAAATTGAGTAAACACGTTACACCATCTTGTTTTCCTATGAAATGTGTATAATGTTGATACATGTACAACAAGAAGGATAGTGTGTGAGTGCTACATACTCGTGATATATGTATCATGATATATATATTTCAATATATTTTTTTTTTGGCTTAGAGGACAGTTCAAAGGGAGCATACGAAGCCAAAAATTGATTGAAAACTGAAAAAAACAATTTTTATATCGAAACCAAACTGGAAAAAATGTGTTTACGATTTTACATCTGAACATTTTTTCAATCAACGTTTTTTCTGGTGATCGACATTTTTTTGGTAAATTTATTTAGAAACTTTAATGTCAATAAAATATAATATACAAAAAAAAGACATACATATGTTCCTGTTAATAATCAGTGATAAATTGTGGATTATGGTAAATGTTAATATAAAACATTTGGAAAGTAAATATACAATATATTAGAAATATCTGTCTCACGTTTGTACAGTATGTATTATTACCCAATCACATTTTTCAACGTATTTCTTTCGTATGTTTCCTGAACCTTGGAACACGATATTCATCCAAACTATCTGACGATAATGGGACATTCAACTTTTCGAGAAACCGTGCACGGTAAATGGGTAAGCGAATTTCCGTTGAGGAAGGAGTGCAAAGGAATGAGAAACGTGACCTCAAGGAGCAACGACTTCTCGCGGTTTCAAAGACTTACTCGTTTTCTCGTTCCATTCTTTCTTCCCACTTGCATTTAAACAATTTTTTCTACTTTTTTTTGAGCTTTTTGTGATATTCAACTTTCATTGGCGTACAGGGGCAGCCATGAACAGTAAAATGACATCTCATTTATGGAGACAGAAGTAAAGGCAACCCAAGCATATTTCAGAGGAAAGTTTTCAACGGTGTATGCAAAATAATCTGTAAAATAATAATAGAATCTTATCATTCTTTTTTATTTCACTGTTATAAATATAACTTTTTTATTCCAGTGACAGAAAAAACTGTCATCAAATTCAAAATTATTTTCGGCTTATCATGACTTACTTATATTCTAATCACATTATCCTAGTAGGAAAGCACGACTGACCATTTCTAGCTCAACACTGGATTGTAGTTGACCAATGCTGGCCTAATGTTAAGCAGCAAAGTCCTGTCTTCCTGCTAAGAAACATGTTTTACATGACTCTATTTAAACTATTCAGGTGTCATCACTGCTTCCAAGATATTTATTATAAAATGAAAATATCAGTCTCATTTATTTAAACTAAGAATTTTCGAAAACACCATAAATCGTGTAACAATTTATCAATCTTTCTCTCTCTGATACATTCAACATAATCCATAATTGAATGTCGTTCGTTTACCGTTTACATTTCGAGTGTCGGATGAGTGTTTCGTTGAATAGTAGACATGTTTATTCGTATAAATTTATGAGCATGGGGAAAATTTGTTTTCGGATATGTCAGGATATCCTGACAATATCAAACATATGTCCACAATACAGCAATTACAATCATCCAAATTGTAACGATTTACTCGTCACACTTTCTATAATATCTTTACTGATATGCCAATAGCATTCTCCTACTTTATTGCCTGAATTGTTTTCATACGAAAACTATCGAATTTTCAATTCTACGATGGCTTTATTAATACATTTTTATTATCATCATATCTGAAAAGAAGAAGAAGTTGAATAATTCTGGATAAATATCCAGTAAATTTCTCTTTTTTGTAGAAAATTATTTAAATTATTTTAATTCTCTTTTTGTTTGCAAATGTTTTTTTGCAAATCGAGTCATGGTATTTTTATGAGGATTTTCCAAGCTCTCCAATTCGATCTGTACTATTATTTGTTCATAATTTGTAGGTACTTTAAACCAAAAATAACTTTTTCACTTTAGTACGAATGGGCATGAATAAAAGCTAGAAAATTTGCACTTTGAAATCCATTGAAAAAAAATACTGAATTGCATGGAGATAAATTATTTAGATTTCAAATCTACTTTTTTACGAATTAAAAAAATAATTCTCAGCTTTTCAACTTTGTTTTTTTTTTCTAACAACTGATGCAATTTTAATCTTATAGATTTTTTTTTCTACACTTGAGGTAAAAATTTTTTTAATGATTTCTATAAAAGTCGAGGTTGATTATACTAAGTATATCAAGAACATTGGAAAGGTCACATAGTGAGAGATGGCATGGTAAATTACGTTGTCTACAAAGGGACGGATTTGAAGCAGAAGTAAGACGACTGAGTGAGACCGAGGGAAAATGCAGAGTAGAATACAATGTTAAAATGGGCAAGCTGAAGGTAAATCTGATGGAGATTAAAGCGACGACAGTACAAACTAACAAATTTATATAGACAGTGCTTTAATGAAAGACAACACTCACGTTTTGTAATTATATTATATCAATTACACAACGAGACTACGAAATCATGTATAATTAATTCATATTTGTATGACTGACATGCAGACTTACTATGAATTAAGCATATCACATTATTGCTTCATGAAAGACCATTTTAGAAAGGACTTTATATCTCCATAAACTCACGACAAATCTCTGGTATTTGAAATCTCTAATGAAAGTATCTGATGTTATTGTGTCGTAATGTTGATGAAGTAAGAAGTAAATTCTATTAAAATTTCCCTCTTATTGTCAACTCACTTCTGCTTCACTTACTTAATATGGACCATATGAAGTTACATCTCACAAATTGCGTTTATCAACAATGGCTAATTGCCGTCGGGAATACTGTTCAACTATGAAGTGACTCATAATTAACCTAATAGAAACATGAAAATTAAATTATCGGATGACAAGAAGACTAAGTGAAGTGTAAGAACTCTGAGGAAATGTTATTTAAGGATGCTATTAGCTGAAAATAACCTCATTTTAATAAACTAATATCTTAACTTAACAGCAGTATCCATTTATAAATTATTGCAAAAATATATTCATACTTTCTTTCATAATATTTATGACAATTTAATCAGTTTATCGGTACATTGAGAAAAAAATTTATTAAGCACAGTAATTTTGATTTATTAATAATGTCGTGTAAGTAATTTATCCATGAACAAGTAATATTTTTCTCAATTAATAAAATCCAAATTTTATTTATTCTGCTCAATTATTTTTAATAGAATTATCTGAGTATTGGTTTTTTTAATGTTTCATTTGTTTCTAAGATCCATGGTGTTAAAGAAAGTTCGAATTAATTGAATGTCACTGGTACTTAAACTTCTCATTACTTTCAACCAAATATAAAAATATTTTTTTCAAGCTAAGTTTTTTTTAACCCAATAAAATATTTTATTGCAAATATTTCCAATTTTTTTATTGATTAAATTAACATTTTTTTGTATAGCAAAATTTTTTCTCAGTGTACATAATTAAATGTCTGACTAAAATCAGGCAATACTACTTTCAAAAATTCTATGTTATCTATCAATGAATAGGAAACAATTACAAAGTTTACAGCAGGGTTTAGATAATTATCATGACCAATTACCTACAGTAACTATTTCTATTGTCAATGTCGGAATATTTCCGCCTAGATCTGTCTATCCATCATATTCATCAAGACATCATGACGCTCTGGATTGGAAATTATCAGAACTATCAATTTAAAACTTTCGACGGATAGCTTGTGGGTAAGTGAAGAAAGTGAAGGTAAAATATTTTTATTTTAATTCAAGAATAACAAGTGAACTTCTGCTATTGACAAATTAATCATAATTTTAGAAATTGGTTGGTTCAACAGACAAGTCAGGAATCATTTGAATATTGGATAGACATTCGTTCAATATTATCCGAAGAAATAAGATGCATCATACGATACCAAACAAATATGCTAATACGAGTACATGTATGCATAATAATAACGAATAGTTGGATCATCTGTTTGAGACGAATTCATGGAAATTTAAATAACCCATTATTCTTCAATGTAAAATTATTTAAATATTAATTGTAAATAAGTGGATAAATTATTATTTTTTTAATCATAAGATTACTTTTAATTACTTTCAAAAAATAAATCAGTAAATATTCACAGTTTAGTGATTTTCACTGACTCGTTTTAAGAGAGTCAGGTTTTTTTTTGTTATTAAATGAATTTAATGAATAGCAATTCTTTTTTTCTTTATATAAAAAGATATAAAAATAAAACATACAACTGGGATGTTACATTTTTCATAATTTCAGTGAATCGTTAAATTCTGCTAACTATAAAAATAACGAAATAGACATGAACCTATACAAACGAATCAGCTTTTTTTTACGACTGCCTATGCTCGAAACAGATTTATGCATTTATTGAATTGTATTAGAGACTGTTCAAACAAGTCAGTTACATTTCCTGTTTAAAATATGTAAATATACAGATTATCTGAATTTTTGTTATATTTATAATCATAACCTAAATAGTATATGCAACAAAAATAATCACAATAAATAAGACACAACTTTTCTCCTCTCAATGTTTGTCATGACAATTATAACGAATATTATCTGCATTAAAATATGTTTATGATTCTCATGACATTTTTTTTAAAAGCCTTCTCTCATTTTTTTTAACTGCTTGATAACTTGACTGATAATGTGATTATGCCACTTGGATATGTATATTCACTAATCATGCATAAAAATAAATGGCCATTTTTATTTTTTCATACCTCATACAGGGCTAAATTTAACTTTACATAATTTCTCTTCTAAACTATTTAACTAAACAGGTCAAAGCCACCAAGAAAATATATTTATAATTTGTTTGTATGATTTCAAGAACTGATTTTTTGTTCGTAATAATTAGCATAATTATTTCTCACATTTGCTAATTGCATTAAAATTTCAACAGCAGGTAATAATATGTATTTGTGAGATTATTGAAACGGTTTAAAACGACCAATGACTTTGGCCAGTATTACAGAGTAGAAAACTCTTATTTGGACATAAAATATTGCCCCTGGCGATTCAAGCTCGTTTACTCGCTGATACGGAAAAGCTGGATAGCATCTGGCAGGCAAGCCAAGATTTTCGAGCTGAGCCAGAATCTTGTGCTGCTTTCTATCCTGTTCTCATGCAGCTCATTAAAGGTACCTTGCTCGCACATTTATGTGCCAAGTGCATACATTTCAAGCATAAACTTTGATGGTAATTTGTATAAAAATTTTTTGAATTTACTTATCTTTTTGTTGGGTTTGGAAAATACTTTTCTATACAATCAGCTTCCATGTCGAATATATTAATACTTTTAGACTTAGTCAACTTGGACAGTTAATTTTGATAATGGTATGTTCATTTAAAAAAATTTTAAATAAAATAAAGTAATATAGCATTTTGTATGCGTTAGAGAATAAAAGCAATAGTTACATTTAAAACTAATTCAGCTGCAGAGCATTTTTTAAAAATTTTCCACTTGTTGTTCTCTAAGCTAAAGTTCTGCATTGTTACGCCAATTAACATTATAAAATCTTGATGGCAAAAGCTGCCATCTATGGAACTCTGCCAAGTCATTCTGCTACTTTATAGTTCATAATATGTTTGAATAAAAAAAATAAAATTACCTGAGGGCGTGAAGAAGAAAGAAAATGTAATGACGAAAAATATGGTAAATGTCGTTGTCGTAAACTCGCAATACTCTAAAGTCAACGGATGTTTTGTAAAAAGAATGTACAAATGAAAAAAGGTAATTTATATACTTACACCTTGGCCTTATTATACTACTTTAATGAAGAAAATTCGTGACTCTGAAAGTTCTACATTTACACGACAGTTGACGATATCGTTCTGTACCTACTGCTCAAAAGTTCAATCAAGTTTTCACAATCAACATGAAGTTGTATCTAGCTCATTACGAACACGCGTTCACAGAAAAAAATTAACGAAGTAATGTGTTATACATGACATAATAATTATGCTATTCATGATATGGTCATAGATTTTTTTTATCAGGACATTTACATATATTATTAAACTAAAATCCCGTATAAAAAAATTTTGTTCCCTGGATTCGAACGGAATATTTTTTTTTTTAAAATTTTTCCTTCCGGGTCTTTTTATTGCACTAGTTCAAATCATAATTGGAGCATAGTTTTTGCTAAAATTAAAGCAAGGTCCCGTTTTACCCCCTTTTAAGAGTGAAAAAATTAATTTTTTATATTTTTGACCTGATTCCGCATTTCTACTCATTGAGACGAAGAGAATGAGTGGTCAAACTTGAGAATCGGACAACTTTGATTTTTCGACCCCAAAAAATGGCAAGTGGTACCCCTTTCCATTTTTTTTGGCCAAAAAATAAAAGTACTCCGATTTTGATGATTGAGGGCTCATTCTCTTCGTCTTGATGCGTAGAAATGCGGAATCGAGGCACAGTCCGAGAAAATTCATTCTATCACCCTCAAAAAGGGGTAACACTAGATACAAATTGAGAATAATCATCCCCTTGACTTTAAACCGCAATAACTCATGAACAGATGGTCCAAAAACTGTTTTTAGGGACGTTTTGAAAACTTTAGAATCTAAGCTAAACATGTATATTCATGAAAAGTGCTTAAAAAATTTATTTCACCCTTAAAATCGCTACAATATAAAAAAAAACACATTTTTTTAGGAGTTTGCCAACTATTTTCGCAATTTTGAGGAAGAAATAAATTTTTTAAACCCTTTTTATGGATATGTATCGTTAGCTTAGGTCCTAAAGTTTTTAAACATTCCTTGGAAATCATTATTTGATGACTTGCTTGAAAGTTATAGTGGTTCAAAGTCAGAGTAAGGGTAAAAAATCATCTACTCATCGACTTTGGACCACTATAACTCTCAAGCGAGTCATCAAATAATGATTTCCAAGGAATGTTTGGAAACTTTAGGATCTAAGCTAACGATACATATCCATAAAAAGGGTTTAAAAAATTTATTTCTCCCTCAAAATTGCGAAAATAGTTGGCAAACTCCTAAAAAAAATGTGTTTTTTTTTATATTGTAGCGATTTTAAGGGTGAAATAAATTTTTTAAGCACTTTTCATGAATATACATGTTTAGCTTAGATTCTAAAGTTTTCAAAACGTCCCTAAAAACAGTTTTTGGACCATCCGTTCATGAGTTATTGCGGTTTAAAGTCAAGGGGATGATTATTCTCAATTTGTATCTAGTGTTACCCCTTTTTGAGGGTGATAGAATGAATTTTCTCGGACTGTGCCTCGATTCCGCATTTCTACGCATCAAGACGAAGAGAATGAGCCCTCAATCATCAAAATCGGAGTACTTTTATTTTTTGGCCAAAAAAAATGGAAAGGGGTACCACTTGCCATTTTTTGGGGTCGAAAAATCAAAGTTGTCCGATTCTCAAGTTTGACCACTCATTCTCTTCGTCTCAATGAGTAGAAATGCGGAATCAGGTCAAAAATATAAAAAATTAATTTTTTCACTCTTAAAAGGGGGGAAAAATTTTCAAAAAAAAAAAAAATTTTGTTCCCCAAACATTTCCTATAGTCCCACGAGGGGAACATCGGGGTACGAATTTTTTCATACGGGATTTTAAACATTTTTTATTGCTAACATATTTGTTTCGCTCGACTGGAGAAATTCAATTGACAATAAATATTTTCATTTTAGTAGAATAAATAAAAATCTTTGAATATCATCGTACATATTTGTATGATCATACCATTCTTATACCACTGAACATCCTCCGCATTAAGGTTGGACGAAAACCTTCATTATTTTTAATGATGCTAAGAAGCTCGTTAAATTTAATTGTGTCGAAACAATTTTAATTCTCGAATAAAATCACGTTCGTCGTATCTGCTCTTTGCTATCATTGTTGTATGTTTTGCAGTTTTTTTCCAAAAGAAAGTCAAATGAAAAGAGGAATTTTACATTAAACATAAAGTAGTATTCATAAAAATCTAGAAGACGATGATATTTTATTGTAATTGATGTCTCCATGCAATATTTGCCAGATTTAGCTGAATTTTGATGACAATCTCACAATAAAATTTTAATTAGATTTTAATAATATTTGTTGACAAACAATTGTATCCATTAATGATCATGAATATTCAACAAATAATCCATATCAATGATCTCCAATGATATCAATCATATAAAAGTGTCTTTATTAGTATTTTTTATTTGAAGGTAATCTGTTGAAAAAAAATAATAGTATTTTCTCAATTAATTATTTGTTAATCCACAAACAGTTTTTTTTCAATTCGTTAAATATTTTTATCCGGCTTTTATCAACAGTAAAGAGATTAGCAAAAATCAATTTAAAATAACTTCCTAATGGGAAGTTAAAAATTTTAAATTTAATTTTCATTCTATAAGAATACTAAAAACTAGTTCATGAAAGCCACATCTCGTAATACTCTGCTGATGGAAGGGTCAATAATGAAGCATAATCGATGTAACAACAGTTGGCGTAATCTTCTCACGTCACTCTCCATCAGAACAAATACCCATCACCCTTTTAAATACAAGAAACATATTAACCTCTAGGGGGCTTAGTACTTGAAATACTTTCATTTTCACATACAGCTGAACCCAAAATAAACTCGAAGCGACAGAGTCTTGAAGGAATCGAACAAAAGTTAAAAGAGTGAAATTGAACATCTTGTTCCTAAAAGTATTTTCTTTAAAACAAAAACCGTTATTTTATCTAAAAGAAATATTGATGGATTTTTTTTTTTTTGGTTCCTATAAAATCAACTGGTTTTTTCGAGCCAAAGTCCATCGCCAAATCTAGACAGCACATCCAAGAAGTGATCTTAAGATAAGAGGACAGGAAACAAGGAGTACGAAAGACATTCTGAACGTTCTGATCATCCACTTCCGGTTACGATACGACTGTTCATGTATTTCTTATAGCCAGACAGCTGACGGTTTGAAATCAATAATTCTCGCATTGACGCATACTTAGAAACAGTCAACTTTTATCTTCCACCGTTACTTGAGGAACTCGCAAAACATTCCAGCTGTCCTATCTGGAAAAAGTCTTTAGCATATGATTTTATTATTGCCATTACCGTCTTTATCATAAGGAAAATGGAAATACACCAGTTACGACTTTTTTTTTTTTTATTAACTTTATCACATTTTTCCTCGATTCTTTTCTCTCTCATTCGGATACATGTTCCTTTGCGACGAGCTTTGTTGGTTTATCGGACTCTTAAATATAGGTCACACAGGGTTGAGGGGTCAAACTGTTGGCCACAGAACTATAAGAGAACAGAAGTAAAAGAAGAAACTCCTGTTTTTGATCCGCAAGTGTTCCTTTGCAGATAGCACGTCCAACGTTTCTTATATACAATAGAGTCACTCTTTGTGGATTTTGTAGATGGATCCTAAAGTGTAAAGAATCTTGTATTATTAAAGGTCTAGAGGACAACTGGGTAAAGGGTATTCCAGTGCAATCGAAAGAAAAACTCGATCAAGTTGAACTCATTGAAAAATGGCCAAATTTTTGTGATAAACGTTGATGAGTTTAATTTTTTTTTCTTTCTATCAAATTATTTAAATCGATGGCGTCAGTCATTGGGAAGTCATTAGTCTCGTTACTTATGACGTTGTGACTGATTTAAAAAATATGGTAACAGATCTCCCTAGGGTATTGCATATATGCTCACACTCCTGCTGTTTCTCCATTTAGTGAGTTTCCATGCTGGAATCTGTATTGGCCCTATGGACGTATCAGTCATAAATTATATTGTGCTGCCGTTGGTGAAATTTTGAGGGCTTCGATAGTGTCGCGTTCAAATGAGAATATAAAAAAGTGACTCGAGAGGGCAACCATTGAAATTCCTATGGGAATATAGATAACGGAGATCTACCAGTGCAGATAACATAGAATATCAAGTTCTTATAGGGGACGATAATATACTACCCATCTGTGGCTTTTTCAATCTCAATTTACTCTTAGTATATTGGTCTTATTGAATCCTCACTCCTATTCAGTGTAATTTATTATTATTCATTACCTATTTTATACTAAAATACTACAATTCCCGTGCAATTTCATTTTTTTCATTTCCATTTATTATTCTATTTTATTTATTATTTCACATTACTTCTCTTACAAAAGTTTCTTAGACATCGTTATCTGCGCTCTGATAGCATGAACTGCACATAACATCACCACTCGATCGATGGAAAAAAAGTATTCAATAGTATCATCTTGAAGGTAAATAACAGTTGATTTCACATATGAATTATTTACAGCTTCTAGTCATTTAATTGTCTCCTGAATAAATACACTAGATATTAGTACAGACTAATAACAACACTTTATCCTATTTAATAAATCAATTATTTGGCTATTGACATAATATGTTTACCTCAATCATTCGTAGGAATTTTGACACAACATCAATGACCATGGTGCACCAGGATCCCACATTTCATCATTTGATAACAATAAATCAAGCGAGTAAATATAAACAGTATCACCTTGAGTATGAATTTGTAGTTTAAACTAGACGTAAATATATTAGGTAAACAGCAAAAGTTTTTTTAAATATATATAGCTCATAATTAATCAGAAATAAACATCACGAGAAGAGTAATTCCAGGAATCGCGTACAATTTGTAAATGTCATGGGTAGCTGATAAACGAAAGTACAAATCACTAAGAAAGCTTGCAGTTGCAGTTACTCGTAATAGAGCTTCCGAACACGTAAGTTGACCAGGCGAACCATAACGTGCTTTTATTTTACTTTTTTTGCCACAAAATATGTTCCCACATTTTCTCAGCTTACTCGACAATGGTGCTGTCACTGGCCCAATACACACAGAGACACGTGTGGTGAAATATTGATAATTTTGTTTGCACTTTCAACACTTCATATTGAGAGGTATTTTTGTTTTCACTGCAGAATAATGATAATGTGTCTATAAGACAAAAGAATATCTAAACAATGTTGTTACTATTGTTGCACACACGACTTCATGCTTGTTTTGATTCCCAATTCCGCTTCATATCCGTTGTGCCATAGAGAGAGGCACACAGTAATCGACAATCGATTAGTGCTCTCCAATCTCCAACCACATCGAAGCTCATATCAGTAAATAACGTCAAAGGGATGTAATTTTGTCATCAAACCAAGCCTCTCTGATACTACTGAGTATGAGCAAAAGCAAAGAGCTAGAAAGAGAGAGTGAATCTATAAAATACATCAACTGGCCGAAAATGATTTAACCCGATAAATGACATTGAGATAAAGGAAGGAAGGGTGAAGCTTCTAGGAGGAAATGTCTCGATGTGAATTTATCGACATCGTTTCCGCCCTGAAAGCACTACTTCCGTTGTAGATATCAATACATCGAGTAAGCATTCGCGATGCTGTTGCACAAATGCGTCCGCCCAAGCACGTGATGAACACCGACATGTAGCAAGTTCGTAGACCCACTTCAAGATTGTCCCACATTACTTGATGGAATTGCTGTACTAAGTTTAGAGCAATTTAATCAATCCATCAACAGAAGTAACTAGGTAATGGAACATATAAATAATCTTATTGTTACATATGGTAGAGGAAAGCTAAATAATATTATTTCATATCCTGAATCGGAATATAGGTATTTTTTGAATACATTAGAATCGTGAATTATAGTCACTTTTAATACACTCGAATGTATTTAAAAATGACTACATTGCTAATTAAATAAGTGACACATCATATTTAACAATAAAACACTACGATTTGTAGTGAGTATTTATTAAGGATCTTATAAAGAAAAATTGTAGGTCTTAATTCAGTACTTTTTTAGTTTTATCAATAAATTATTTTGCATATGCATAAATAATATGACCACAATTAAAAATTTATTTGAATTAAATATTATTTTTTTCAACTGCTCCTCTTATTGCTATTTGCGTGGCCTCTCATATTATTTATATGTTACAATTAACTTTAAATTTATTACTGCATATTACTTGTCACTTTAATCCTAGCATCAATTTTTGACATAATAACTATTTTTAAAGAATACATAGCTCCAAGTACATATTAGTTCTCAAAAAATATAAAAGAAATAATATTGGGGGTGAAAAAAGAATTATAACCGAAAGAAAAAGTCTGAAGTATTAAAACAGACTTCGAAAGTGGTAAAAATTATCTAAAAGGACTCAAATAAGTACCTGTATTCCAACTCGGGATGAAAGAAACTTTTTAAAAATATTGAAGATACTTTTTTTAAAGAAAATTATTAAAAATCGAGCCCCTAGGAGAAATAGATCTCAGATCCGTTTGTATTTTTTTTTGAGTGAGTTGAAAATGTGATGCTTCTACAATTGTTTATTCGATGTTATAGTCCTTGAATCAATACACAATATAAATCACCGTTATAATACAAATAATCAGTCTTTCATATTATAAATTGAAATTTAACAAAAAGTAAACTTTGATTCAATTTACAATATTAATTCGGTAAATTGAACTATGTTTCTTGCAGTTGATTGAAAAGGCTCGTGGTTTGTACCGCAGATTACGTTGGATGAATGCGGAAATTGATATTTTTATTTAAAATTTTATTATTTGTATAAAATAATGATTTATTCAAAACTGTAGATTAACTGATATATCTACGATGATTGCAATTTATTGAACTAACAATGTTTCCACGAATTCATATCTATTTCTATTTTGATTCTTAATATTTTTATAAAATAATCAATCTGAAATTGAAATGATCTAAACCGTAAATTGATTTTCAGAATAAAAGAAAGTAAAGATTAATTATTCATTTTTCATTCAAACATGAAATGAGGAAAAATACTCATGTCTAATTAAATTGTTCTAGGCGTGAAGCCACGTACTCATTCTACTGTAGTAATTCAGTAATTAATTCGAGCATAGGTGGGTTGAGCATTCGTCGTTGTGCAATGCAGCTCGCGAATTACTCCCCATCCCCTTTTCCCACGGGAATGTACTCCCGAGTACGAATCACTGCTTCCCAACGCTAAAATGTCAACCCACAAAAGTATTACCTACTCTCTAAACGTCACATATTACGAACCTTTACTTTTTTTTTCTGCTCTTACTTTCTTTTATCTCTAATTCGTTTATTTTTTTTCTCGAAAGCTTTTGTCTCTATTTTTCACATCTTTCTGTTCTGCGTAATGCTAACCATCTGTCTGAAAAAAAACTTAGTAATGTACTAAAGGTTAAAGTGTAAATTTTTTATATCATACCGCTCACATACTTTCTCGTCATAATCTATAAAAAAGTTTCTGTTTGCTTTCCTACTCAAGCTGTCTTTCGAAAATGAAGTAAAAAATGATAGAGAGCATTTATAAATATGAGTATTCTCTTTTAAAAGCTTTCAACAGTAACTTTCAATTAATATGATTGTTTCTTTATATCTTTTTCTCATTTGACGATGCATACCCGAGCGTCATAACTGGTGATATTTCTAAAAATATTTTGAAATGCAAATGAAAATGATCATGCTTGCAAATCAATTGTAATTGCATCCTTTATTCATTTGCAAAATTTTTCAATATAGACCAAATAAACACAGAGATTTGTTTCTTTTTTAGATGTTGATAGATTTTTACCTCTTTTAATGGATAAAAATTCTAGCATACATGTCAATATATTGGATATGACGATCCTTCGGATGTTTACATGGCCATCTATAGACAAGGAAAACGAACATGCTGAAATGTCATACGTATGCATATACATATACATAAATCAATTGCGCACTCTACTCGATGAATTTGTCATCCCGCGAATCACGCGTATTCCACCGCCAACACCGAATCCAATAAATATTTAACTATTCCGTAGATATAGTGTGATACATACTCCAAAACGACATGCAACCATTCAATATCGCATGTTGGTAAATATTTCATTAGTCGTAATTTCGAGGAACGAAATTTTGTTACTTTACACTTCACTTCCATAATCAACAGAAATAAAATATGAAAACTTCTGTTGTCTGAATTTACAGCAGTACACGTAGAAAAAATATTCATTCTATTCTACTGACATTCTATTAAGTTAATCGATTTATCTATATACATGGCAAAAAAATAGATACATGTTTCTCGGGATGATTTAGATGAATGTGCAGAAAAATTGCCAAGAGCAATCATTTACTAGAAATCGAACAACATTAATATATGATTTAGCCAAGAACAAATTTCAAAATAAATCAACATTTACTTGTATTCTACAGCTTCACCCAAGTTAATGATTTTTTACGATACACGAGAAAAAAATTGACCCATTTTTTATCTCAACTACATGTGAACTAATCTGTTTAATAATTAAATATATTATCTTATGAATAAATAATAAAAGAGAAAATGCATCATCACATCAATGAAATTCATAGTGATTAATACGTCATGAAGAAAGTCAAGCAAACTAGGAAATATTTAACGAGAAAGCTTTGTCTACAAGGATGTAATTTCATGTTAATAAAGATTCGTTTATTAATCAAACAGTCACGATAAAGAGGAGATGAATTTAAATAATTCAATAAAAATTTTATTAAAGAATATTAAAGAGATTAAAAAAGGTTGGCCTTGTTATAGTTGATCATTTTACTAATAGAAATAGTATTGATTTCACTTAAAAATGACTATCAAGCGTCGGGAGAATGTTTTTCTATCAAAATGTAGAGTTGAATCCCAAGTAATCACATCACACTTTTAGTTTCACCGGAAATTGATTCTCGAATTTTCGGACAGGAAAAATTTGTTACGATTTATGTGGAAAAACCAGTTTAAAAAAAACATACAAAACAATCTAATTTTTGATCATTCAATTGTTCTTTTTTTTTCTTCAAATCTTAGCCTGGAATAGATTGTTATAAAGACATCAATTCTAGAAGAACTATTGAAATGATAGCAATGGAGACTGCAATTATTTGAAACCAAACGAACGATCTTTATTGATAATATCGATGAAGCGTGACAGGCTGCTTCCGAAACGTATATGAGATCATCTTATATGTCGATACAGCTAGCTAGCAAACTTAAGTTGCGAGTCTCAGCATGCTGATCACGAAGCGTAGAAAATCTCAACAGAAGCATGGCAAAGCATAGACTTGTATGCCGTTCAACTATCTCAGATGGGAATACAGTCTGCTTCGATATAAGGATCCGTCTGGCCAGCAGCTTCGATGTTGTTATCGCGAAAGACGGTATGTTGCCATGGATGACGCCCTGAATTTCCTTAACGTAGCGTCTATTTGGAGTAGCAACCCATCTTCCTCAATTTATACTATCTAACTTTTATTAACATTATTAAAATTTCACACACATTTTATTGAAATATTAATAATAAATTATTCTTATTAAAATAAAAACAAGCATGAATTTCATCATTTCTTTTCCCTTATTTGTCTGTTTGAAATTAAGAATAAAATTAGAGAGAAATTGGTCGTTGCAACCTATTTAACATTCAGCACGCAGAGTTTTTATGTCGTACTTCAAGTGAATCAGTATTAAATACTAAATAAACTTGATTAAAGTTGTACCACGTGTATATCACTTTTTATAAGTGAGCATATATTTTCATATCTATTTTAATGGCTATGTTTACTTGTGGATAACTTTGTTAAGAAATCACCAATTTTCTGACATGAACTTGTAAAGTAAACACAATTCAATAGCAGAAATATCTCTTTAATTAAAGATGATGAATTCATATACTTTAATTTCCAGTATAAAACATGGAATAATATTTGATAAAAAGTTCTAGGAACTTATTTAGAAGATTCTTCATCAGACAAATAAACTATTAATTAATTAATAATTTTTCAAATATCAATTTTCTTTTGAGAAATAAATATTTTCTGAGGAAGAACTCAATTAAGGATCTTAGAAATGTAGAATAAAATGAAAATAATTACTGAAGGTAACGAGCAGTAGGAAATTTATATAATAAATGATGAATTAAGATGAAATATTCTAGTTTAAAAATAATAGGTGATACGATTTTTTGATTTCATTTCCATTAATATTTTTTTTGTTCTCCTCAATACCTGGATATATCTCTTGATGGAAGCATCAACTGTTAATCCTGGCTGCTCTCGGTTTGATCTTTTTTCCCTTCAGACAATATCCCACCCTGATTGATGCTGGTACATTCGAGATCTTAACCTCTATTTTCCACGATGATCGGTAATGTTAACTCAAGAACGGCAATTTACTGATTTAGATTGGATGATAGATTTGACTCGAAAGACCTAAATTACTCAATTGAATATCATGTGAATGAATAGTGAGTGTCATAGTGAGTGAAATAAAAAATATGCCAATTGTAATAGAATATTCTTCTTCAGATCTATTCTTGACAAAATTGTTTTCGAAGCTTCTTATGTTTCACTCTGTTTTACTTGTTCTTATTCACTTGACATTTTATTTCACTGGATATACTGTACTTCTTCCTAAAATCCACCTGAGCATGCCATTTTTTATGTAACCTCGTCATCGGACGTTTTTCTCACGTAAGCACCTCTTCAATATTTTGCAATTTGTCGAACTTGACATTTTCTTCTTACGGTCGAATGCTTATTGGCATCATGGAGATGAACATGTCAAAATCGATAGTTTGGAAATTGAAATTATCATTCACTGAACTAAAATAAATATTAATATTTTTTTTCCAACTTAGATTCTACATTATTTCTTTCTATCATGAATGAAAAAAATATTCGAAGATATTTATTTAAACAATAAAAAAAAAATGTAAATATTCGCAATAAATTTATTTCTATTATTTATTACTATTTATTTCTTTTATTTCTGAGACACTACAGATCTTAAAAAAAGGTCAATTCAATGGAACATAGAATAAACCGACACTTAGATAATTATATTTAAAATAATGGAGCACAATAAAAATATATTTCTTCAATGAATTATTTAAAGTAACCATCAGAACTGAATCTATAAAAATATTACCACGTCAATCCAAAAAAAAATATTTCATAGCAACTGTTCAAAATTTTTATTTTATTAACTAAAAAAAAATATTACTTATCCACAGTACTTATTTTTCTCAAAGTCTGTATCTACAAAAAGGTAAAAGTCTTATATTCCATAATACACTCAGCATGCTTTATGTAGATATTAAAACAACAATCATTCGTTATCACTAAAAAAATGGTAAAAAATATTTTTCCTCTCGCAGATTTTATTTGTCACCCGTAGCCGATAATTTGTTTGTCCAACTACTGGTCGCCAATTAATCAGATTTATTTCAAATAAAAATATATCAGCAAATTATCAGGAGAAAACGAGTGAACGAATTGTTTTTTCTTTTATTGACGCATTTTGTTTTTGCTCTGATATACCAAGGTATCGTCATAATGACTATCATTTATTTTCTCTCCCTGTGTATATTTTTTTTTCCGACGTACCCTCGTGTTAGTTTTTATAAGACGATTTAAAAGACATGAAGCTCACGTGTGCAAATGATTCTCTCAATTCATCAAGATAAATGAAAGCGCGAGCGAGATATTTCTATGTCGATAAATAATCGAGGACGCAAAACGGAATGAGACTTGTCGCCTCAACTCTCTACTAGCATCGATCTTTAACGTCGTGTACGCCTCGATGCCCGAGATCCGTAAGATCGATGTCTGCTTCACAGAGTCGTCAGTGTGAAATGTGTGAGAAACGGTCCAGTTTGTCGTTCAACCCCAGTTTATTTGAATGTACACAATCTACAGAGATACCGTCAGGATATTCCAGGAAATACCTCTAAGCGGTTTTTGCTTACATATGTGCTGAGAATCCCAAGTATATTACATAGATGTACACGAGCCCATATCAAAGACCGATTTAACACTATATCGTATCAAAAGCGACACTAAACGACTATCTATCGTGATAAAATACTCCAAATTGAGAGTCAATTCATTGCAAATGTTATACACATTTTGATTTTATGCTTTGATGATGAATGTCAAACATGAAACTGTTCACACAGAGGTAAAGGAAATTTTTTTATCAACATAATTCAATCGAGAGACTAGAATAAAATGATTTATATGAATTTTAGATAAGTATAATGACAAAATATTGAGAAAAAAAAGGATTAAACTCGTTTTGTCAACATATCAATAGAGAAATCAACGACAACTTCGATTTTCTCTACAATTTCCATTTGCTATTTTTGGAGAAAACGTTCATTCACTTTGGCACGTTGTCCAGCAAGGCCTGACAAGAATTTCTTCCATGTAGAGGCGTTGAAAGTAGTTGAATGTTCTTCGTTTAACTCTGTGAGCAACCACACAAAATTTTTGTGACGAAAAATCCGTATTAGAGTGACACATGATGCGAATATAAAAACTAAATTCAAAAGCCAATGGCTAAAAAAATGTTGTGTACCATACGAAATGATCTCTCGTAAATTGCTTCATAAAAGTCTATTGTCTGTAAAAAAAAAAAAAACTGTATAAATTCAAAGTCAAAGAAATTTTCCTGCATTAAATTTTTCCATACAACTACAGATCGATGATAATAATACCACAATATACCTCAATGAATTATCAGGATTAACTTTAATTATTCACTGAGCAAAAGATACTTTAGTGCATGATAAACTTCATTTATTAATAATAAATGATAAAGCGAAACGTGGCTGAATAAATACACACTATTTACAATAAATAAATAATGGAGTCTAATAAATCTTCCAGTATCTATTGTGGATCTAAACGTTTTTCAATAGATGATTTATCATCTGGCAAAAATAAAATCGGTAGAATTTTTTATCATACTCTTTTGAAATGAAACAGTGAAAATCATGAAATACAATTGCAGAGTCACTGATTTTTCAGTTATAATACGATAACTAGTTGAAACAGTTGTGTTATATTCACTGATTCTGTATCATTTTCATTTTTCGAGAGTCCAGAAATAATCAAATAGTAAACCAATATACAATTAGCAGATTTGAAAATTATCCTAAACAGTCATAGATCATTGATTACACTAATAGGTCTCTCGCAACCGAAATTTATCTCCACGGAACTCTTTATTAGCTCATTTGTCCGGCGACAATAATCTCAAACTGGCTAGCTGCATTGCTATTTGTTCCAGTCTACTGGGAACTAGAATTGACTAATGTCCGATGAGTATTATCTGATTGTTTCCATGCCGTTATGTTTATCTTATGGTATTAGAATATGCACTATTACTATCGGATAATATTCGAGTGGAACTCCTTATCTGTGAGCCTTACTATCCTGAAAGGAAATAGGATATTCATACATGAACATGACACTCTCGTCTTATTTGCAAAAGCAACGTCTTTAGTCGGTAAATTATCAAAGAAAGTTTGAGAGCCTCTTAACTGCATAATCTTAATGAATATCTCAGTATATTAAGATGAAAGGTAATGCTGGATTACCTCTTCTTAATTCCAAAATGTTTATGTTCTTTGGAACATTAAATCAGTGTTGAATAGTATGTGTTATTTTAAGTAATAACGTGCTAGACATACTCAGTGTATTCATTCAATCATTTTGAATAATAACAATGCACTTTAATTAATTTAATTACCTTATAAGAAAATTTTTTCTCTCGGATCTTTTTATTGTAGGAGTTAAAATCATAATTAGAGCATAATTTTTGCTAAAATTAATGCGAATTTCCGTTTTACCCCATTTTAGAAGTGAAATAATTGATTTTTCATATGTTTGACCGGACTCCGCATTTCCACACATCGAGACGAAGAGAATGAGTGGTCAAACTTGAGAATCGGACAACTTTGATTTTTCGACCCCAAAAAATGGCAAGTGGTCGGAGAGTAGATGATTTTTTACCCTTACTCTGACTTTGGACAACTATAACTCTCAAGCGAGTCGTCAAATAATGATTTTCAAGAAATTTTTGGAAACGTTAGAATCTAAGCTAACGAAACATATCCATGAAAAATGTTTAAAAAATTTATTTTACCCTCAAAATTGCCAAAATAGTTGGCAACTTTCTAAAAAAATGTGATTTTTTTTTATATTTTAGCGATTTTAAGGGTGAAGGAAATTTTTTAAACCGTTGTTATGGATATGTATCTCTAGCTTAGATTCTAAAGTTTCTAAAAAGTCCATAAAAACGGTTATTGGACTGTCCGTTCATGAGTTATTGCGGTTTAAAGTCAAGGGGATGATTATTCTTAATTTGTATCTAGTTTTACCCCTTTTTAAGGGTGTTAAAGTGAATTTTCTTGGGCTGTGCCCCGATTCCGCATTTCTACGCATCAAGACGAAGAGAATGAGTGGTCAAACTTGAAAATCGGAGAACTTTTATTTTTTGGCCAAAAAAAATGGAAAGGGGTACCACTTGCCATTTTTTGGGGTCGAAAAATCAAAGTTGTCCGATTCTCAAGTTTGACCACTCATTCTCTTCGTCTTGATGTGTGGAAATGCGGAATCCGGTCAAACATATGAAAAATCAATTATTTCACTTCTAAAATGGGGTAAAACGGAAATTTGCATTAATTTTAGCAAAAATTATGCTCTAATTATGATTTTAACTCCTACAATAAAAAGATCCGAGAGAAAAAATTTGTTTTATACCGGATGTTATTTACAAAAACCAAATACATGTCTTTATGGATTCAGATTAATAAAAAACACAAGTTTGATGAATAAGAAAAAATATAGTTCAAACGGCATTTAATTACCAGTCATAAAATCAATTAATAAAATTAGTTATGAGTGGGTTAATCAACATGAATAAAATATATCGCGTGAATTCATTAATATGCTGTGAATCATAAATAATCGAGAATCTATATGAAATTATTTTAATATATAAAGAGTAATCCATGGATAAACGCGAATATTTAATAATTCATTTGTAATCTCATATAAATCCAAATTTATCACGTGTTAAGGATTAAATCTGTTTATAATAATATACATATATATTGTCGTTGGATGAATTTTGTTTTAAAAACATCCATATCATCTCTACCGTTTGAAAAAAAAAAAAAATAGGATCAAATGATTTTTAAATGAGAAAACTACTTTTCTGTAATTTGATAATTGGGATAAAAAATTTGTAAAATACCATAAATTTAATTGAATTCAATTAATATTTTTTATGGATCTATAGAAGTGAATAAAATGCTTTTTTCAGATAGTAAAATGAATATTAATATCACACCTGCTGCATGAGTTCAGCTCTATTATCACCTTTTTTTTCAATTAAAAATTAATACATTCAATATATACAACAATATGACTTCATATTGGCATTGTATCACAAAAGAATTTAATTTATAAAACGGTACAAAAATATTTTCCACACAATTTGATATAGTTTGTAATGAACTTGACCTAGACTTTTAATGAGGTTGTTTACCTATTGACTGTATTTTTTACCCTCTTCTATTACTCGTCCGTTGTGCTCTAACTCATTCAGTTGGATGGATGAATCCCGTGTTACGCGTACGAAGTACTTTGCCAGCCGATAAAACGAGAATACTATTTTATGTGTCACAATAAATTAAACTAATTATTTTTTAAAAACAACATTACCATAAATAACCATCAAGGCACGTATCTGAGCTATCATGTTTAAGCAAAACTGCGAAATAATATATTTCATTGCTACAGAATTATAAATCATATCAAGTTAACTTTTTATGAGTGTTTCACTATCAAAATGTTATTTTTAAAATTTTCATTGGCACAATTTTTATCCACTTAACTCATAAAATGTATTGAGAATAAAATTTCACTGATATTTCAACGATAAAAAAAAATTTACTTGAATTATTTTTATTTACACAGTGCAAACATATTTGTGACAAATATTTTGAAAATATTTTATATCGACATTTTGTTGAAAGTGCTTGCAGAGTAGTTTTCAATAACTCTTGATTAACTAATTTTTATTTTCCTCTTCATAACATGTATCATAAATATTCGTTTAAAATAAATCAATCTATTCAGTATAAAATGCATCATTGAAAATTTTTTAATTATATTATTCACTTAAAGTAATTAAAATGATTACGTAATAATAACAAATGAAGTATCAAAAGGTAAAGAACATCATTAACTCAAGTCAGGAAAATGCACTCACTAAAGTGCAGAATTAGGAAGCTTTATTCTGTAAAGAATGATAACAATAAAAGAAGAAAAAACAAGAAGAGGCTTTTAACTAATTAATATTCTGTTTTTGTCATTTCAACATTATTGACATAATTACTGGTTTCATTTTTTACTCAAATCATTATGGATTAAATTGAAATCCATTGATCACTTCAAGTCTCAGGGATAATGGTTACAGAGTCTCTAACTCTAATTAGTAACTAATGATATCAGGCCTGTCAAATGCAATTAATTACTATTATTTTCACCAACAAAAAGGTAAGTAATATCAGTTTAATTGACAAGTCTATTAAAAAATTGATATTACATACGTACTGATGAACTTTCGGTTTTTTTTCTCATCAGAAAAAGTACTTTTTTGCTCGTCGAAACTAAATCGATTAAAATAGAGCACAAATTTAATGTGTTTCACATGCAGACCATGCGATTGATACATTGTCCTGCTGGCTTGGTGTCAAACCTTTAAGAAAACAGACAACAACCTTTTTGAACTTCCCCCTTCAATTCTCAATCGTTAAAAAAATTATTTTACTTCTTTAAACATCTTATTTGATATATAATTCGATTTTTATTGTTTCTCAGTTCATCCTAATCTTAAAAAATTTTAGACCGGAAACTCAATATAAAATAAATGATCTCCGAGGTCGGTAATTGCTGATGTATATAAACCTGGCATTAATGCAGCTGAGTGTACTTTGTCGTTAGCCATTTACTTTTTTTAGGACACAGTATTCTATAAAAACAGTACGTCGTTTATGTATTCTCGAAGTTACTATTTCATAAGCTAATAAAAAAGTTTGTATCATCAAACAACATATTAAAGTTTTACGAATCATGAAATGAGACTACAACTACAAAAATTAATATTTTTATTTCAAAGAAAATAATTACTGTGGTAGCATATCTTCCCCAACAATAATATCCATCCGAGATAGAGTATTATATTTTTTTTATTACATTCATAAGTTACTGAATGACCAATTCGATTCGTCCATTATCCACGGACAATTAATCCGAAAATTAAACTATCAGATGCTGCATAAAAAATATCATGGATATTTTTGATTCTAAAATAATGTAATTACTCATAAATGTATGTCATTCGACCTATGGACTCATTAAAAAAAAAAAACAATCCAAGATGATAAAAAAATAAATAAATGACAGCAGCTTTTAATTAAATTAACAACAATCAAAAGGGTTTGAAGTTTTCTTCACCACAGTTTCCCTCGCTTATCGCATTTCTCGTTGGGCCATAATATTTGCAACTAACAGTCTATTAACGAGATTATTAATTATACCGACATATTCAACGGCTCTGAACTCGCGTGTAATTATATCGAGTTTATGATAGTTTCTGTCTAACTATTATATTAGTTATCTCACTCTAGAATACCAGACTTGTAACTTACATACCTTAAAGTACTACTTTGATAGATTTTATTATTATGAGGACTATATTGCTTTATTTATTTGAGTTGCTAATAAATTTTGACATAATAGAGTAGAAGTATGGATTTCAACCAACTGTCAACATTAACTACTCCTGAAACTACACCACTGACTACTTCAACTTGGACGTACTCTTCTTCATCTCCTTCAATGGAATACAACAGCGAAGCTTCTAGATACTGTTAAAATTCTGAGATTTATATTTTATTTTCTATGATATTTTCATCAGCTTAGATTTTTTCTTTATAAAAAGTTTAACGTAAAATTTCTGGAAAGCTTGAAGCTCAAAACATAAGCAGTGAGTTAAAATTTATACTTTTATAAACTAGAAAATTATACTGAAAACTTTAAACACTTTTCAAAATGATACTTATTTTAGAAAGTTCAGCATGATAACTTAAAACCTAATCCACTGATGCGTTTTCAAAGGATCTTTTCTATTCGTAATTAGTTTTTCAATAATCCTAAGTCGGATTACAATAATCCATCTAGAATTTATATGTATATTTCTATTTCTATTGCTAGAAGAATAAAAACATTGAAAATTGGTTGATATTTTTTTAAAAACTCTTATCGTCCATGCTTCTATTTTCGTTTTTATTAATTTAAGTATTGATTGTAGACTAAATGCATACTTACATTGAAGTAATTCAGAAAAATCAGACAAGATTCAGCAATAATGTTAGACACATAAAACTTTGATTGATCAATGAAACTTCTAATGTTAAATGGTCTATCAAACTCTGACGCTTTATTGCCAGTTTTATTTATTCTCTCATATTGACCTACGCCAATAAAAAAAACAAAGCTTGTTTTTTCAAACAGTTTAGACTTTTTTTGTTGTTGATACTCCCTGAGTTTAGTTGTACTCACACTATTATAGTTATGTCTAACATAAAACACTAAAAATCTAAATAACTAATGGCTAAAGAATAAATCACCAAAGAACAATTCTTCTTTGTCTCCACTTTATTTTGCGTCGAAATTGCAATAGATGGTGGTTCTCTTCAATAGAATATTTATAAATTACATCAAAGTGGATGCTGTAAGTTTTCAGATGACTCTACAATATGTTCTTTCACCTTTTGAAAAGACGTTGAAAATTAAATATCTTAAAGCCATCCAAGGAAAGAACTTTTTGAAAAGACGGTTATATCAGCATAAATTCTATCATGTTCGAAATCAATGACTAAAAGAAATTTTCAAATTTTCATTAAGAATAAATCATTTTCAATTTAAAAGTGAAATGAAGAAATAGGTAGAATAAAAATATCATTAATTAAACGATAATTAAATAAACAGTTCAGGTTATCTAGCGCAAAATAGTAAAATGCAAGCTACACTAATGACCAGATAATCAATTAGAATCGCATCAGCAGATCAATTGTTCTAGAAATATAGAAAATAGTTGGATATTAATTGGGACCGTAAAATTTATTCGCTTTTAAGACTACATTTTCGATTTAAAATATAGTTACTTGATTTATATTCGCATTTGCATTTAAAAAATCACTCGTATTAAATTTAATTAGATACTAAATACAAACTATATATTTCAATATTTTGGGAACGATTTAATAAGATATCAAGTAACCTGGAACACTAGCTTTAAATTAGAAATAATGGTGTGTTGACAGAAGCATCTTGGGATCATCTTGAAATTAGTAAATGTAATAGATACATATATTCTAATTAATTGTGATTATACTAAACACAGGCTTCTGTAATATCGTGTATCAGATGACAGGAAACCTTGCGCTAAAATAGCATATAGCAACAATTTTCATGTAATATCTGATACAGATTAATTACAAGAAACAAATAGTAAAAAAATTTTAGTAACAGGATTTTATGAGTGCTTAAATTATTGAAATTGTGATGACGGAATTAATGTAGACATGCATTTATTTTGCCTGTCTGATACAATAAATGAATTTACACAAATTTACAAAGTATTTATTAATTTCTTTTATTAATTAACTTATATTGTTCATTATTCAATAAATTGTCATCAAAAATGTGCGTTTCGAGTTCAAACGAATATGAAATTTTTTAATCTATTGATATTTCCAAGGAATATTTATTGCGTAGGCTCACTTAAAGTAAGTCTTTTTTAAACTGTTATTTAACATTTATTATAATTTAGTTTATCAGATGAATATAAACTTTTCATAATTCATTTAATGACAACCACGAATTCTGATAATTTATAACAAGATATTGTAATTATATAATGAATAAATTTAAATGACAGCTTTTTCTAGTAAAATCTCGAAATTGAAATTGATACATATAAATTTTAATGTACAAACAAAAATATCTGCAAATCAATTTAAAAAATGCACACTATATAACATAATTTACAAGAAATAAAAATAATATATACAAGGTTTTAAACATAATAACATACATTCAAATAATGGAAATATTTCTCATCTTTATCGCAGCCAGAGTATTGAAAAAATAATCAATTGTTGTATCATAAAAATAAATTAACTGTGTTTACAAAACTGGCATACAAATGAAAAAGTTTTCTTGTATTAAAAATGTCTTCGAGTTTCATTGTTTCATTTAATTATTCTGTCACTTAGTTGATAAAAACTGCATCGTATTTTTTTCTATAAACGTGGTAAAATGTTATCAATATCTAAATTAGTACAAATACGAATCTATTTATCAAATTACTGGTAATGTGCACAGTCCAATAGTCTCTAAAATGCTCCAAAATTACAAAAATTCAACGCTTTCGTCATTAATTTTATAAACGGGCTATAATTTGAAATCGCTGGCCCCGAATTTAATGGAATAATGGAGATTTCCGATTGTAATTTGAAATGTCAAGTGAGGATATAATCAAAGAATGAATTTTTGCTTTTGTTACAATTCGATTTCAATAACAAATACTTCATGTGTTCAAATAATTCTACGATGCAACAATGAATCAGTGGTATATATGTTAAAAATACAATTTGTCGACGCAAAATATTAATGAGGATACTATTCAAATATATTACCACATCAATATACAATAATTCATAATATGAATATATTTATCTGCTAGGGGGTGAAACAATGATACTACATTCACCCTACACAGTTTTACCGTAAAATTTAAACTTTTGCAACAGTTTCGTTATTCAAAAAATTTTAAAAGCTTCTTTCAAGAATCAGGAATAATATGAAAGCTGCATGCTCCATTGTTATCATACTATTTTATTGTTATATTATTTTAGCGTTTCTTCGTATGCATACTATAGCTTCATGTTGCAAACAGATATGCCTAGTTTTTATTGAATTGAGCAGTTCATTTGAATCACCCTATTGTAATAGTTATTATAAAATAATGAATATACTGACGAATACTCTAAAGCTTTGGAGTTTTTTTTTTTATAATTCTCGCCTTGACTGTTTGATAAGGTTTCTTCTATTCATAGCTGATTCCATGTGAAAGAATTCTTCCTTATAAACGCAATAAAAACAATTTATACAAATACAGATAAATTTTATAAATCTCCACTTAATTTATTTCTTCTTTATATAACATCATTTTATTATGATTGAATACTTTGAATATAACACAAAAGTGAATTTTTCGATCGTACAATAAATCAATTTATAAAGTAACAAAATAAAATTTAATTTGATAAAAAAATTAGACAACAGAAAAAATAGTTTTCATCTCATGGAATCGTCGCTGATGAATGCTAAATCTAGAGAATACTGTCCTATGTGTAAGTACACTTTGACAAAAATGTATAAAGTATGAAATTATAAAAATCGGACAAGCACAATCGATCGCTTAGACTTGAGAAAAAAAATATATTTATGCATAATCTGAATATATCTAAATGAATGATCATTCACTTTATATACAGACGATGATGCGTATGTTCACGTTTACTTGGAATTATTAATGAATATGGATTTATATGGATACTGATTATCACGTGATAACGAATGACTTGGCTTTTATTTAAACACTATTGAAAGTCTCGAACCGTGCAAATGAAGATAAAACATTGTTCTGTTAGCTGTCATTTGATGCAACTTCACTTATATCCTTGCCATTGTTTGGATAAATTGATGGAGACTGGCTCAAATCTTTCGTTATCATTTGACTTGGATGAATAATTGGCGCTGTCGTCTGCACTACATTGCAGGAAACGGGTACAATTGGCGGCAAACTTATTGAATTATGTGGAGAACCTGTGCAAGGTATTGATGGTCGTTTCCGTTCTAAGCTGTTCGTAGCTGTTTGTTTTCTTGCAGTTGAATTCCTCTCTAAGCTGTTGGTCACTATGCGATGTCTTCGCTCTAGGCTAGACATTGAACTTCCGTCCGATGGACTACCAGGTAATGAACGATCAACTTGTCTACCATCTAATCTGTGTAATACATCTCCACTTTGACTTTGTCTGAAAGTCATTTCCGACCTCTCAGTTGATTGACTTCGTCTCAAGAGCTGTTCTCCTGATTGACTTGAACGAATCCGATGCTCTGGAGTTGATTGACGGGTGTTACAAATGTTTTCGTGGTGCCTCTCGCAAATCTGATTATCTACATACGGATAATGAATACGAATTGAATCTATAACATCGAGTAAATTCTTTGCATCCATCGCTAAAACGTGAGCAGCAGATAACATTCCCCTAAAAACAATATATTTCATTAGATCAAGTGTATAAGTGTATAATTTATACAATTATTGTTTCGAATAACATTTTTGTTGATACAAAAAGTTTTCTAATTTTCTGTAGAAGATTTAAATAATTTTATAATGATAGATCAAAAGAGCTTCTGAAAGTTCTTAAATATTCATTAAAAGTTTTATATTCAACTTTTTAGTGACATCTACAAAACTAGAAAATTTTTGCTTCACTTTTACGTTTGAAATATTTTTATATAATCATGCTCTAATAAATAACTTGAACTTATTTTTCTAATAATCGTACACATCAAAGAATATTACGAAACTTCTTTCATAAAATTACATGATATATAAACCCCAAAAAATGAGCTTTCTATCAATATTGATAGAAATTATCATAAGAAATTGACATCAAAAAAAAAGTTCTCTTGGGAATAAATAAAAAATGACCTACTTTCTATATTCAGCATCCAAAGTAGTAGAACTGTAATTCTGAGCCAATTTCATTGCGGTCACAAGATCAGCCATGTCTTTACTTAATACTTTATGAGCCATTTCAACCTGTCGATGCGCTGTTGCAGGTAAAATGTCTACAAGACTATCTACTGAAGATAGCAACGATCTGAGGTCAATTCCTACTCTTCGTACCAGTTCTAAATACTGATCAGCTTTACTTTGTTGAACTCCTTGAGATAAGGACATTACAGCTCGAACAACATTGGTTGTACAATCGTATACTTTGTCATTTGTTCGGTCTAGATCAGCAGTAGGTGTGGGTTCCATTTTCTACAATAAAGATCAGATAATATTTGTTTAAAAAATCCATTTGCTCTCAAATAAAACCTATTGTAAAATGTAATAAATATAAATGAGTATGTATACCTTGACGACAATAATTTTGTCACCACTTTTATCCGAACCAAACGAACTTGTATTGGCACTATGAGTCTCGTGAGCTGGTGATTGGGTCATGGAACGTGGAATAGGAGGACTCGCACTCTCATCGCCACTTGTAGCAATGGATAATCGCTTCTAAATATTAATAAAACAATTAGTAAGTATTATCTTTTGTGTAAAATTAACAACTCCAAAAAAATTTCATACTTCCTCTCTTGCAAGCCATCGGCCATCTTCCTCCGATTGCCTTTGTTGTTCAAAAAGTCTTTGTTCCAATAATTTTTGTTCTTCATCGATGCTGTTATGAATATTTTCAGTAGTATTGTCAAACAATTGCGACTGTGTATTTCTCTGAAACTGTATAATGAAAATTATATATTAATAATTTATAATTAAGTCAGTAATTAAAAATTATGGATTATTGTATTTAAAGTATATTGGTGTTATAAAAAAACAGTAGAAAATTAATGTGTCAAAAAATTGGAATATTATACGGTTAGAGAAAAATAACGCCTCCTTGATTAGATTATTGAAAAAGTATGTACAGAATTTTATTTTATACGGCGAAAGATTAAAGAGATGCATAAAAAATCCAGAGAAAATAGCACAAAAACATACGTTGTGCATGCAAATCAAAAAACATCAGCAGACGTAAGAAAAAAAAAACATTCCCCATGCCGGAATCTTTAATCTAAATAATTAAAATTATGAATACAAACAATCAATTACCTACTAATAATATAAACAGGGCTATTTCCAAAATAAATAACAAAATTCCGATTAAAAAATGTGAGAGCTCGTGCTTCGAAAAGCGTAAATAACAAAATTGAAAGTGCGAAATAGTGCACATAATCAAAATTCTAACCAAAAAACCAAGAACAAATCATTCTAAATCGTAGATTATCAAATAACGGATGCTGTTATTTCCAATGGGCTTTGCCAAACCTGATCTTGCTGAACCTCTTCTAAGATTGAGCCGCTAGATGACATGGTACTGTCGCTGACAGCTGAAGAAACCAGCGAGCTGGATAAAGTACCATCGATGGAGCTCACGAGTTGTTCTTCTGTATTAGAACTAACAAAAGTCGTTATTTTAGCAATGCCAGTGGCTACTTGTGGTCCACTAGGTCTAGATGATTGTGGACTGACGTTTGCCATCTGTGCATTAGCAATTGAACAATTGACACCTTGTTGATTAAAATCACCGATACCTCCAGAATTTATTGGCATATGTTTTACTGGTGAAGATGAATATTGAGGCTGATTAATTTGCTGTATCGGTACAGCGAATTGTGGATGAGATACGTGCACCATTGCTGAATATTGTTGATTGACTGATGGATTAATATAACCACTGGTTGGTGTTTGGTTTTCAAATCCCTGTTGAGATGAATTCTGCGCCTGAACAACCATGGCTGGGGTTGATTGGACTGTATAAGTTGGTGCTACTCCATTAGCTTGTCCATGAACCGGGTATTGTGTTGGAGTAACAATAGGTGCTTGTTGTTGATTCATTTGCTGAATATTGGCAATATATTTTGCTCTTATCTCATGCACTGATGATCCACCTTGTCCAAAATTTGGATGTTGTTGATGTTGATAATTTTGTGCATGTACTGTTTGTTGTTGGAAATTTTGTGTTGGCGGACTATAAACTCGCGAGTTTTGAGCAAATTGCCCAACGGAAGATGCAGATTTTGCATCAGTGCAGACTTGACTGTGAGCTGTTTGTGCACGGAATTTTAACACAGGACCGTACAAACATTCAGTGCCTGAAACGGGAATAGCTGAACTAACCCCACCACCAATAGCATTCTTTAAATTTGATGAGGACATAACCGAGCTCTGACCGCCACCAGATGCCTGAGAAACACCTGAGGAAGAACACTTGGCAAACTGAGAAAAGATAGGTTGATTTTGTGCATGCTGAGACATCAGACTAGTAGGAACTTGATGATTTGTAACATTATTGAAACTATTGGGCCCGGAATTATCAATATTTTCACTAAAATTACTACCGACATTTGGACCCTGACTAAAATTACCGATAATTGCTGAGCTTTGAGTAAAATTCGCAACGGGACCATAAATATCACCACTCACAGATGTCACAGTAGATACTGGTACGCCAGAAGAGACCGAAAATTTTTGAACAGGTGAATATAAATCACCTGTCACATTACCAACCACCTTCGAACTGACTGCATATAAATTTTGCATCTCTTTAACCTTACGTTGTTGCTGTTGCTTTCGATTCGCGGCAGGTGATTGCGTTTGAATAGAATCCGACATGCTAAGATTAGACATAATGGATGACATTGTATCTGTAGAGTCAAGGGAGTCTAGATTCGCTTCTGATTGAGCTGAATCTGCAGATGGACATTCATTGTAGCCGATGCTACTGGGTTCGGAAACGGTAGGTTCGAAGAAAGGTAAGTCTGATACAGTAGCAGTAGTAAGAACTTGCTGATCATCTTGAAACTGAACCGCAAGCGTATTGAAGGCAGAGGCAGGCGTCGTGTACACAGAGGGACATACCCCCCGAGCTTGGTTATCCTTTAATAGTTGAGCTAACACCTCTGGACTCTGCGCAACGATATATGTGGACACGGGAGCTGCTGTTGTCGATACCTGAACGGGCTCCATGGATGTTTGAGGTTGTCTCGAAGGTTTAGGAGGTGGAACATCATCTGCTCCTACATACATAGATATACCAATGAGTCATATTAAATAATTCAACAGCAAGATCAGCTTCTTCGATAGTAATCAATACATACCCCAGGACATAGCTTGCACTCGACGGTTTTCACGTTTCATCGTTTCCTGCTGCTGATGTCTTTCTTCCAATAAAATTTCACTGAAATAAATTGGAATATGATATTTTCTATACTCGAATAAACATAATAAAATAAAAAGAATAAAACTTACTGCAAGTTTTCTCGAATGTCTTTGAAAGTTGGTCGTTTACTCGGTTCGTAACTCCAGCATTGAGACATCAAAGAATATAAACGCGGAGGACATCGATCAGGAAGAGCCAATCGTTCTCCATTTTCTAGTTTACGTATCACTTCATTATTCTTTACTCCTTGGAATGGTTTGACTCCTAACATCAATATTTCCCACATGCAAACACCTAAAACCAAACAATAGTAAGAGCATTTTCAATCCGCTAATAAATAATGAATATTTATATGTGAATATGTAATCTTACCAAACATCCATACATCGGACGACGTCGTAAATCGTCTAAAGTTAATGCTCTCAGGTGCCATCCATTTTATAGGTAATTTACATTTACTAGCGATATAATAACTTTGGTCCTCCACCCATCGACTTAAACCAAAATCAGCAAGCTTTACACATGTATGAGATGATACTAAAACATTCCTTGCTGCAATATCTCGATGAACAAATTTTTTACTTTCAAGATAAGACAGTGCTGTGCTCAATTGAAATGTATAGAGCAAAAGAGTAGCGAGATCAAGACGATGTTTATTGTTCTGTAAGTATGCCCTCATTTCACCTAACCGTGCCAGTTCCATTACCAGCCAGATTGGTGCCTCTGAGCAAACGCCGATCAATCTTATTATGTATGGATGTTCAAACTGCTGCATTATGTCTAAAATTAATTTATTCAAAAATTTATTTTTGTAATAAATGAATATATTAATATAAATTCATAAATATTTTAAATTATCGATCGCTATAAACATTCAATTTAAATATTCATAAATAATTGAAAGGCTTATAGACAAAGGCACAAGGTATGTATTGCGAATGAATCATTTTCGTAAAGCGTAAAACACCTTATTAAGGATGACAATGGTTGGACATTAATGTATAGCTTTTGTAAGGATGAATGAAAATACTTACAAGCTTCTTCCAAGAATTTTTCAGCGGTCGCAAGATCGGCGTCGACCTTACACGTTTTAACAGCGACAGCAATTGTCTGACCGTCTCGACCTTTGTACGATCCCTTATGAACATTTCCAAACTGTCCTTCGCCTATTATCTCACCTAACTCTACTTGATTTCTAACTATTTCGTAGTCACGAGCTGAAAGTCATAAATGAGTAAATAATTTACATTTGAAATGTCTTTCAGTTGTCTGATCACATGAATAAATCATTAAGAAAATCGTTCTTACCAGCTGGTGTGGAGTAATCGCCCTCTTCGTCAACAATCTCTGCATAATCCTCCGATAAAATTGTTCCAGTCTTTCCGGCGTTTTTCTCAGGGCTACCACTATTATCTTGTCGGTACTTTGGTGGATGAGCATCTAATGAAAACAAACAAAAGCCTATTAATAGCTACCACATGATTTTTATACATTATAAATACATCACTCTGCCTCTTTAAACAATTGAATTAAATATAAACATCTCCAATTGTAATTAAAAATGATAATTAATACTAATAAGCTGATACTGATTGTCCTACTGATAAAAATTAACCATATACCAACCTTTACAGGGACATGGGTAATTTTTCCATGAAGCAGCTTTGAAAAATTGAATTAATAAAAGTTAATAGCTAATCAATTTTTTTTTTTAATATCCATAAAAAGTAGCTTAACATGTAAAGTGTTTTATAATAATAAAATCCTATTACCTTTTCTATTCCATAGCGAAGTGTTAGATCCTGTGGTTAACCGACAGTAACCATCGATTAAATCAGCCAGACTTTCAGCTTGATCCAAACTTGAACAAGTGATACTAAGTGTCTCTGAGGCTCCAGCAACTCTAAGTTTAATACAAGCTTTGGCATGTTCTTTACAGTCGGAAACAAGAGTTTGAATCGATTGAATTTGAGAGAACTCAGCCATTCTCGTGGGCTAAAAAATATATCAATTTATTATTTTTTTTATTCAATTATCTAATGTTAATTAATAGACTAATAATAAATAAACTTGAGAAGGAAATGAACTTACCACTGTTCCACCTCGATGTGCCATGTATGAGATCCCAAGATCTGGACCGATAACTAGTTCAACTGGAATTGACCAGCTCGACTAATAGATCAGATAAGTAAATTAATACACCGTTGATTAATGATTAATCATTGAAAGTCGATCAAACTGGTTTAATTACTTACCCCTAATGCGCATATAAACCTTTCCTGATCAAATCTATAGTGCGAGCGTAGAAGATCGAAGAACTTGAACATACATTCGAGCTCAGTGAGAGCAGCGACCTTCTTGAAGTGTTGCTGAATGAGCTTTCGCAATGTTTTCGGTTTCACGCCGTTCAGCACTGAGCGTGGAAGGAATTTATGCAATCCTACCTGTAATTACATATTTATTTTTATTTATAAACATCTGACATCCTGTGAAGTATTTTATTGAAGATCTTATGATCAATTTAATTTTTTTATGATTAAATATTTTTTTATGTTAATCAGTTTTTTTACACTATTTATTACTACAAACTAAAACAAAATATATATGCCGTAACTGACCTCTCGTTCCAGGTACTCCAGGTTGCTCTTCTTGTCGAGAGCCACTTGCGGCATGTCTTTGAAGAAATATCGTATCTCTAAGCAACATAGTTGGACGGCCACATCTTGATCTAGCGTTGAGTGATTCGCATTCAGATAATCGTTCCGTACCTAAGTTATCATGAAGTACATTAATTTACTCAAGTTTAATTGATTCAATAAATACATTAACAATAACAACTCAATTATTTAATTACCTGATCATAATAGTAGTAAAATGTGACTTTATCTTTCTCATATAAATCATTAAGGTTCTGAGGTAAATAACGGACCCGTAGTTCATACCTCCACTCAGAGTGAGGGTGTTTTCGCTCATATTTCTCTTGCACCTATGACAGATATCATTATTGTCATTAATCATACTTTTCCTCGGCTTCTTTGACAACTGGGGATTAAGTATAGACGTTCTGAAGTACAGCATTAAGTATATATTGAAAGCATACTTGATACATTGTTGTGTCCTGATGGAGCCAATAACTCTCTCCAGATCCTGGATGATGTAATCTCATGGCGTACAGATTTTTGTAGTTTCTTGTTCCAACGGCCAATCGACTGGTCACCAGGGAAATTATTCCTTTGACATCGATCGCATCTCCAAACTTGACGACATTAAATCCACCTTTAAAAATATTAAATCATGTGATATTGAATTTTTTTCTTTCATAAATGTGTAGTCTCTATCAGATAATTATAATATAAGATGAACAGAAAGTCTGCTAGGCAAACTAGTTAAATATAAAAATAGATGATGGCAGTTATTTTTAGTCAAGTACTTCCTTTAAAGAAAAATAAAAATGGTCATAAATTTTTCAATTAAAATTAATTTTCAATTCTTATGCAATTGTTTTCAAGTAGATCTTATAATTTTATTATTTAATAAAACTTTATCAACTATATAAAATGTATTTTATTATTTAAAAAAAATGTACATTGGAAAAATTCAGATAAAATCTAAAATTGTGTCATGCCATCATTAATTTGTACGTGATTTTAGTTGGAAACGATCTTGATAAAAGTGATAGACAACCATTCTGGCTATAAAAATTTTTACTTTTTTTATTTTCCAACAAATGGTGGCTGTTCCATTGTGGTTACTATACTTTGTGTGGAAAAATTTTTATTCAACCTCAAAGAAAAGAAACCCTAACAACTCTTGTTTTTTATCTACAAACAGCAGATGTCTCTTTTATACTTGGAATGAAAATAGAAAAAGTATGTAATGCGTTTATTGTAAAGTAAATAGCATTGTTATTAATAAAATTAATAGTAGTCTTTACCATTAGGTAAGTGAACCTTCAAGGTGGCTTTGTCCATAGGGGTAGGCGAGCCATGAGGTGGAGTATTTTTTCCACCACCTCCAGTCTGGATACCGCCAGCTCCATCACCGCCTCCAGCGCTCATCCCCTCATGGCTGTAACAAGAAAGATAACCACAGGTTTACTAAAAGCACTCAGTAGTTTAACTTGAGAATATAAAGACATTCTCAGCTAGGAAAAAAAAAAGAATATTATTTCTTCAGCAATGTCTTTCATCTGAGAATCGTCATGGGAAAAGCGTTGCGATGCGTGACCCTGCCCGTGAAAAAGGAACGCGTCGAATGGATTCTCGTTTTCTCACTAAGCTCATTACACTCATGTTTGCACATGGGAGCCAGTTGCTACTAGGCATCATATATTTTTTTCTATTTATAACGCATTCTATAAAACTCATGAACACATTTTAATAAATCTTTTCCAACACAAAAACCATGATACTGTTATTTGAACAGTTAACAATTCAACCTAATTCATTTACTACAATCACAGCTATCAACAAAACAAAAAATTAATAAATTATCAGTTATAACAAATTTATATAAACAACTTATTATTATTAATTCCTGTAATTGATAAAAATAAATTAGAACACAACAGAAATACTTTATTCACATTAGATCAAGACGTACAGTTTAGAATAAGGCATATTCGCACTTGAGTGACTTCACTCCAAGTACGACCCAGTTTTTTGCAGCCCTCGCATCTTTCGATCCGCACGGCTGCACCTTGAAATTTATAAGAGGGGCAGAAAGCGCACCAGGGTCTCTCTGTGGGCGTTAAAGGATGTTAGCATACATTGCGGAGTAAGACAACATCACAGGGTACTTCAAGTGAAAGAGAACAGAGCAAAGTGCAAAATTGCATCGCGTGTCCACGACACATAAATGAAAGGAACCGTACACTTCCGCAGAGGGGTTGACTGCAGTCCACGTACCTTTAGAAGGAACATCATCTGACTTTAAAAGACCTTGTGGCAACCACGCCGGATCCACAGGCGTTTCCGCAACACACACGTATCGTTGGAACACAAAGTCCATTTAGCTTTCTCGTATTTATTAAAAGTAAATAAATGTCTTCATATTAATATACATTGGTGTCGATAAAAAAAAATCAAACGACTGAAGTGAAAACGATTCATAATTAATGCAAATAATATTTACTTAGAAACTGGAGAAAAAGGCTTGTAGAACAATTGGTAAAAATATAAATAGAGAAATTAGAATTTGAAGATTAATGATTTTCTTGGTAGGAAAAGATAAGACTGTGAAAGGGTTTCAGTGGATTCTAATTAATTTATAAATGTAAATTTTTATGCTCTAGGAGTTCAAAAGAATATTATTCTCTTGGAAATGAATAATTGACAAACGGAAGTATAATGTAGTGATTAATGGTAATGAATTAAATTAAACTAGTAATAAACTCTTAAAGAAAAAAAATAATTCTCTATAAAAGTCTAATAAAATATTCTTAAATATTTATAAATAAATCATACTTATTTTTACTGTATGAGATGTATAAATGACTACTAAATAAACTTAATCAGAACAAATAGTGGAATTTTTTACCAAGTTAATATGTTAAAAATATTTATATTATATACAGATAGTTGATTCAGCCTTATTAGGAATTCTCCAATTTAAAAAAGATATATCTTTACATCAGTTTTTATGAGTTGTTAAAAAAAAGTTTCATTCGTGTTTTAAAACAAATATTGATAAAATTTTTTACCAATGAAGAATAATATAATTCTATTTAAAATCTAATATTTTCAAAGTATTCCATGATTATAGACCAGTATCTAGTATTAAATATCTAATAATACTTGTTTATAAAGCTATGATAAATTGGATCACTATTTTTTATAAATCAATTATAAATAATATGTTATAATCTCATTCTCCACGCAATAAAGTGTAGGAAATGATGGAAATCGATTTTAATTAACGTCAATAAATTAGTCAACTCGTAATGGATTTGGTATGATAGACTCAAAGTCGAGCGTCTCTGTAGCCTTCATCAACAACAGTACCACGCACCTGCACCATCGCCCACGCTTTACCTTTCCCTATGACTTTCTCTATTGCACTTTTACATCGTCTGCTTGCGATAATGATTACGTATAAATTCACACTCGGGACTTAAGCCACCAGAACTAATGTAATCGACCAAGCGTTTCTCTTGGTTTGGTGAATTTTTATATTAACGAGTGAAATCACCTTGGACGCGAAACCCGATGGAACTTCCATGTCCCGATGGTATCAGGACTGTAGTGGGAATCACTGCAACCAAATTGACCGAGAGCACAAAGCAAACCTTTACTGTTACGTTGCCAAACAGATGATCGGTGTCTTGGCTTTGGAGTTTCCTGCTCTGATGAACGTCGCAGGATCATATCGCCTACAGGCTTTGTCACGAGTTTGCTAAAGTTCAAATTAGGATGAGTTGCCGTAGGCCATGACATCCCACTTGTTTTACGTTCTATGAGACTGAGCATTATTGCACATTTCACTTTAATCCGTTACTTCATTGTTTTCTACAATAAACTTGATTACAGTCTTTTCCATTTTTTCGCGTATAATTTTCACTGTCAAAAAAACATTATCGTAAATAATAGGGACTCTTCTGGTGATCAATAATCATAGATTAAATTTATAATCATATTGTTATGAGAGTTGATGTAATGCTATCAGGAAAAGCTTCTCTTAAAAACTTTATTACAATAAAAATTGTTTTTTAATTTTAAATCGTTTCTTTAGCATGTAATTAGGATTTTTTGGCAGAATAAATAGCATTTTGAGATGAATAAAAATTGATAAAATAATTATTGAATCATTCTAATTTTATTTGAATAGTATTTGATATGTCGAACAAGCAAAAAAAAGTGTGTAAAATGTATTGGATTATTCATATAATGATTCCTAAGTAGCAACTAACATTATTACAAATTTGCAAAGGATGAAGCCTTGTAAAAATGAAGACATTACGAATGGAAAAAGTTAAATGTTATTCCAGCTATTGGATTGAAATCATTTTTTTTTTTTTGTTGTTCAATAAAACTTTACAGACCGTAACAATTTTTAAAACGCCATGAAAATTCTTGACTTCAAGTTTCACTCCTACTTCTATGAGTTTTATAATTTAAGGTGTGAATTATGTTTCCGGGATCATATCACGTGGGTATATAACCGAAAACTATTTGAATGGTCAGCGTATTAAAAAAAAATATGATATCATAGTTTCAGCTGCCTGACTTGAGTGTTAGTGTAAATGTAAAAAACTGGAAGATTATTAAATAACAGGTGAAACACTTTAGTCTTAATCAGGAAACAAAGTCGTAGGTGCTTCTTCAATTATAGATTCAAAGATGAAAATAAAAATTTCATGATTACATCGCTAACAACATTTCAAAATAAAACTAACTGTTTATTGCTTGACCAAATCATGCACAAATTAATAGAGAAAAAAAATTCAAGTTCCAATAAAAACCGCTAATTTATACGATTTTTACGATTATTTAAACTCATAAGAATTTTTACAAGAGATTGATTATCGCAACAGAATGAATACAAGGAAGAAAGAAACATCTCCAAAGACGTGTGGGCGCCACTCAGGTTGACTCTTGTTTCGATAATTCATTATAGAGAAATTAAATGAGGTTAAATTACCACATGGAAATTGCAATCGTGATCTGACAGCTTAAAATAATATTTTGGTAGCTAGGAAGCTAATCCTTGACATATTTCAACAATTCATTGACAAAAGCATTGATGAATTAATAAAGAGAAAGAATGAAAAAATGAAATAAATGGCAATAGCTATAGTGTCATAAATCAAGGGAAACATTCCATAAGGATGACGATAACGTCATTTCTGTTAACTTGCATAATAATATTTATATTAATTATGAATTACACACATGGGGGAGTGTCGGAACAAAAAATTACATGTTTCTCGATTATTATAACGTCATTCATTTTATCACTGATATTATTAACAGCTAATGACAGTGATTTATAGCAAATCTAATCACTTTCAAATAATCACCACTACTCAGTTCTCCAGCATTCACTAAATTCACTTATTAATGAGCTTCCAAGTTCATTCATCATCAGATTGATAATTGTTTCTGCATTAGTTTCTGTATGTTGGTAGATAAAAAAATCTAATTAATCAAATAATTAATTACATTGCCACGTGGTTGGTGAATTGGAAAAAGTGTATATTACTCCAATGAATTCGCGTGAACGTTTAGATCCACCGTCAAACACTTACTGATCAGATACGACAAGGCAAGGACTTGAGAGTTTTCTCCCTCTCTCGTTTACCTTCTCTCTCTCTCTCTCTTCGTGTCTCGTTACCGCTGTCTTAATGCGTGGGTAGCCCCAACATACCGTTTGCAAGTTCCCATGAGCTAACTATAACAAAATAACGCCATTTCTTCTTGTGGGATTGAATAGAAAATAAAAATAAAAAAATATGCACGAAATTTGTCCTAGTATTTCGTTTAATACATTCATAATCTCCAGTTCGTTCGTGAATCAAAGAGTTGGACGATGAATCACAAGAGAGTAAGCATTTTTATTTTAGTCGGGTTCATTTTGGATATTTTCACATGTTTCAGGAAGTCACTTCGACGAGAGTGTTTTCAACTCGGCAAAATGTTTTTATAGCTGAGCTCGAGTATTTTTCACTCACTCGGAAAAATAAAATATGATTTATGAATTTGAGTAAAAGGTAATGAGATTTTTTTTTTTCAACTAGTGAAAAATTGAGAATTACTTCTCTTTAAAGTGTATAAAAATAAATTTGTGATTTGTTTCGTTTATTTTCTCGTCAATCTGAGAGCTAGAGTCTCTGGTAGAGAATTCTATATCAGCTGACGGCTTCAAATGCCAGCATAGCATGGATAACTTGGTACTGGTTTCTATAAGAGCTTAGTCACCTAAAGAGGGTTAAAATAAGTTTTAATATTACGAGATAAATAATAAAATATTACTACAACTAACTTTTTGTAGTGTTTAAAATTATTTTGAAAAATCTCTAAGAAAATATCTTGGTAAAAAGATTCATTACAATCACTGGAAATAACATCACAATTACAACGTCAAACAGTTTACTAATATTTCTGATTAAATTAACCAACAGCAAGAGGCAATCTCTGTTGAGCAGTTGATTGCTAACTACGTTGGACTGTGTTTCCTATTTCCTTTTATTATCTATTTACTTTAATTAGTAAAATAATTATTAAATTAATTATTTCTATTAACTTCAAGCAAAATGTTATTTCCATATCATTTTCGTAATCTATACATAAATATAGTTTTGTGTCTCATATTCCAGCTAACGAATATTTTAATAAAAAATGTTTCCAGTGAAATGAGTCAAAAATATGTTGTTGCTAATGAAGATGAATTTAAAAATGCTTATGATCTTTTAGAAGTGCTCACGACAGAGCAACCTAAAAAATTAAACAGAACTGTAGTTACTCCAAAACCAATTGTTGGTGATTACTGGATGAAAAAAATGGGACATATTAGAGAAGATTTACTACGAATACAAGCTATAATAGTTAAAGATGAAGATGTTGAAGGACCTTGCAATCAAGGACATCAAAAAACGTAAAGATTTAATTTATTTAAAGACAATATTTTATTGCTATTTCCAATACTGATTATTTTATTTCATAGTCAACGTCGGTTCTTGATGTGTGCAGGATCTATTCTAAATAGGAATCGAATTTTAACAACTGCATCTTGTTTGCAGGAAGCAATCAATGTCAGGTACACTATTTGTTCATGACTAAGTGATGAGTTAGTTAATTCAACCGTTTATTTTTTCCAAATATTTGTACAACTGATTTTTTAACTAGGCATAATATTCGTGCACCTCTGTCTGTGGTAATTGCACCACTGAAGCCATCGATTCAAGTCATCAGGATAGCAGAGTATAGGATTCATCCAAAACATATCACCAACCCTTATAGTGCAGACAACCCAAAACATAATTTAGCAATTTTAAGTCTCGCGTGCAGAATTTCATCAGTTAATTATCATAAAATTGAACTGCCTACTCTACCTATGACACACATCTGTACGGAAGAAAATTGCATCATTGCTGTTTATAGACAAAGTGGTTACGTAAGTTAACTTATTGTCCAGAGTTGAATGATCAATAAAATAATTTTAAAAAAACAAAATTAATCCATGAACTATTCTATTTCTAGATGAATGTGATTTATCAAATTCTAGCTCCACAAATACCATCGTATGATCGACGTCGAAGGTCAATTATTGATGAATCGAAAGAGAAGATAAGTGAATTGAATAGAAAAATGAAAACTGATGTATTCTATGATGATTCAGATTTGAATTTATTTAAAAATTTTAGTGATCATAGAATTTTTAAACGATCAAGTAATGGATTAAGAGCTTGTCCTCAAACTGGTGCTGCTGTCATGGTTAATGATACTCAAGTATGAAATATTTATTACTTAAACAAATATTTTTATATAAGAATTCTTTCAATTCCTTTTTTTTTAGACTGCAATAATAGCAACTTCTTGTGATGATCGACAAGGCCATGAACCCTTCTTGTATACTGATCTCTATTATAATCAAAATTGGATCAACAGCGTTTTGAATAACTGGAATAAGCCAGAGTATACAGAAGATGAATCTTCAAGAGCAGATGTCAATAAAACTCATTCAACTAAAAATTGTGGAAACTGTATATTCAACTTCTACATATCAGTGGGTTGTAAAGGAGGAAAAGGAAATTGTCTAAAAAACCAAGGAATGCTTTATAATCAGCAACCAAAAATAATCCACAATACTCGCCAAGTATCCAATCAAGAATTTATGGAAGCTTGGTCAGACACTCAGAAGCCTACAAATTCATGGAGTAATTCTCGACGAGTTGGAAGTCATAATATTCAAGAAACTCTATCGAAACAAATGGATCGATGCCCAAGCAATTCACCTGGATGTTTACAATCATTAGCTGAAATGAATGAAATACATCAGAGAATCCCTACTGGTCAGGTGAAAGAAGAGGTAAACATGGCTAATGAAAAACCTACAAGACTCGTTGTCAATAATCCAGTTATGATGAGAGGTAGGAATTATTCACATGGAAATGATATGGATAGAATGTTTAGATACAATGGGCTACAAAATGTAGGTAATCGTTCATGGTTTCTGAGAAATCCTAGTAAGCCAATACAATCTCCTCAGAATATTTATGATGTCAAAGGTTTCAATAATAAAAAATTAATCCAAGAGGAAAGAAATAATTGGTTACGACGTAGACATGCTAATAATTACGTTAATCCACAAATAAATCATGAAAATCCAATAATAAAAGACTCTGAAGATATTGATTATTGATTTATTTATTTTGATAATTCATTATTTTATTGTAATTTAATTAAAGTTCAATAACATAAAATATACATTTGAATTAATAATTCATAATTTAAATAAATTTTTATAAGTAATACAATCCATGTACTTGATCATTATTAATCTTTACTATCTATTTGAGTTTTATTAAAAATATTGAATTCAATTGAATGTAACCTAGTTTAGCAATTTAATTAATGGCATATTTATTTTAAGTCAATACTGTTGAATAAAAAACGAAATATCTAGAATGATTAATTGATATTTTAATATTATTCACTTTTATTATTCTTACTGATTGTTATCTATCATAAAAAATCGTTTAATTAATTGATCGTTACTTCAGTATATCAAAGTTAATTAGTAAACTTTTTGTTTCTTGGTATCAACAGTGCTTGTTGACACTTAAAGAACATGAATAAGCAAAGCAATCACGATTGCATGTTTTTTTTTTTTTAATTACTGTGTACAACTTCATTGACTTCATTTTTTTTTAATTCAATCGAATTTCTTAAGTCTTGTGTAACTCGTTGGTTTTTAACGGAGTTTTTTTTATTCAAGAAATAAAAATTCTGAGATGTCATCGAGATGGAACATTTTAATGATATTTTTGTTTTTAATTGTTGGGAGTTTACAAGAATATCAACCTTACAAGTTGGATATAAAAAATAAATTTAAGTCGAAACAATGGCATGATGATCAGAGGATTGAATCAGACACTTTGCATCAATTAAACGAAAATGAAACCAGAGATTCAGCTTCAAGTGATACAAGGGAAGTATGTAAATTTAAAAGCTGCTCAGATAATCCTGTGATGATGACACGAGATTCGCCAAAGCAAAACACGTTTCTTTTGACTTTCTCTCAGGTCAACTTATCCAACAGTAACAACGTGTCCTTGGAAAACTCACGATCTTCAACTTTCTTTGATTTCAAGAAAAATTCCAAACAGAGAAAGTCCAATGTGTTTCCTAAAAATCCAACTTATCTCAATCAGACTTTGAGAAATGTTTTAAAAATAATTACCAAAATTTTAATGTCACAAAATCTAGGAATGACAAAGAGAAATGACATGATAGAAACTGGACACATTAATTTAACTAATGAACAATCTTTTGAAGCTACAACACAGTTGTCTTTGATGAGTATTAATGAAATAAACAGAAACAATGGAAGAAATGAAGAAATTAATGATATTTATGACAAAGTGAGTGCTAAATTGGGAGATTTTCAACCAGAAAATGAGAAGAATAATTTGAATAACGGTATTAAAAACCAATTTAAGCGACGAGTAAAACGTCGGATAAACTTGGAACGATGGATATCTCAAGAATATGAGGGTGAAGAAGAGATGATGAAGATGCATGCATTTATAGTAAGAGATGAAGTAATACCAAGTTGTTGTACTGCAGCACGATCCGTCAGGTTTATAGTCAATTTTATTATTTTATTATAAAACCGTAAAGAAAAATATTTTTTATTTACTTATCGCCAATTTGTTGGTTTTTTTTCCTCTTTAACATAGGTAATTATCGTTTTTTTTTCCAGCGCTACCCGTTATTTTATGTGCAGTGGTGCAATTTTGACCCTTACGCATGCTATTACAACGGCATCCTGCATGCTTTTTGCCGATTTATATGAGTATGTGTGTTAGTGGTTTTATATAGTCGATCGTAAAATCTCAAATTGAATTATTTATAACCTTGACCATGGCTCAACTTTTGTAGGAAACACATCAGGGCTGATCTGGCTGTTCTCGTTGGTGGATCAACATCTTCACCATATGTTATTAAAATAAATCATTATGAAATGCATCCTAATTATGTGTATGATATTGATGATCCAAATCACGCGAAAAATAATCTTGCCATACTGTTTCTTAATTGCGGGTAAAGTCTGTTATTATTATCAATTACTTACATCAACATTTTAACTCCTTTTATTTTAGTTTTAGCTTCATGATGGGAACTATCGTTCCTCCGAAGCTTCCACAAGGTATTTACGATGATGTTGGGCATATTTGTTGTGGAGAAAACTGTGAGATTATAACAATTATTCAAAAAGCTGACGTAAGTGGTCCAAAAAAGAAGCAAAAAAACAATTCCAACACTGATTCTTTTTTTAAATAATGTGTTTCTTCTTTCTAAAGAATCATCACGTTGCTAGAGTATTAAAAGCTAAACACATTCCACCACCAGCCCATGACCTAAATGATAATAACAAAAGACAGCACGATGGAAGACGCAGAATGAAAATGAGAAAATCACACAAAGTAAAAAGAAATGTATCCTCATGGATTCGATATAAAAGAAGCCCGGGTAAGCTTGCTGAAGCACCGTCCTTTCTATTTAGAGATTCCGAGGCTGCAAGCACTACTGCAATAAAAAGCACTGAAAAAAGTTCAAACTCTAAACGGGAAAATATTAAAAATATTTTGGATGAAATTGCTAATGCGAAAAAACAATCAGTCAACAATGTAACTCATGCAAAAAATAATACTCTGAATATTTTAACTGAAGATGGTAGACGAGAACTCATTCGTATGTATGTCATTTCGTAAGACTTTTACCTGCAGATAATATATTATTAAATGATTTTTATAAACTTATTTTACAGAGAGAATTGCAGCAAATTTATCGATGATCGACGAAAAATTATCTAAAGTCGATTGGATGAAAATAGAGCAAATAATGGAATCGAAAATTCCAAATGCAAACAAAGAAAAGATAGAAAAGTTTGCCAACAGTGTAGTTGATGAAACGATAAAAAGATTGGGAACAGTTATAGAAGTTGACGGAGAAAATAGTAAAATCGATGTTCAGCAGGTGAAAGAATTACCATCTGAGAGAAAGACTAATGTGTTCATGTCTCTTTTGAATGAAAAAGCTCAGCAAAATCGATCATTCGGTGATTTCACAAATATTTTCACAGACATTATAACCAGCCTATTGCCACCAAAAGGTGCTGATAAATTATCAGTATCATCTGACTTAGTTATAGAAGAACAAGATTTATCATTACCACCACCAAAATATATTAATTGTCCACCACTTGGTGCTCCAATTTTTAAAAATGAAACACTGGTAACATTAAAAAAATATATTAACAATTATAAAACACTTTCATACAATTATTTTATAACTGTCATTATTTTAGATGGTTTATAATTTATTCTAGATTGCTATGGTCGCCTATACGTGTGACGACGTCGAGAGCTGGGTACAATGGAAATACGTAAGCATCTCCAGAAACTTAAATTGGATTCGTCAAAGAATAGCAGTAGAACAAAAGCCTCCTCCAACACTGTGTGATTCTCCATTCAGTGGAGAAGAAATGAGCTTGGATCAATTAATTCATGGATCCAGAACATTAACAGCAAGAAAAAATTTGCCTTTCTTTCCAGCAGGTTTTGAGGATAATGAAGCTTACAGGATAATCAGAAATCAACTAAAAAAGGCAAAAGAAACTAAGAAATATGCACAAAATTTAGCAACCACATTATCAGAAACTGATGAAGTTAAAAATCGTGGATATTTACAGAATTCAAATCAAATTAATCAAAACTTTAAATGGCGTAGAGCAAAAACTGAATATCCAGCTCCAATTAATGTTAACTCAAACACTTGCGTGACAAAACCAGACGGCTCAACGGAATGTCAATCACTGTCTGAATCCTCCAAAGATCAATAAGAACACTATTAAATGCTCAATTTACCCCCAGGTTTCAGAGCAATGGCTATCCGATTAGGAAGCCCTCCATAAGGTCAATCTATTCAATAATTCGGACTTTGACTTGTGAATTACAAAGCCTATAAATTAAATTCCTGGAAGCAACACGATAAACTTCCTATTACTTACAAAGGCTTTTCTAAGTGTTCTAAAACTATGTATGCATAAACAAAGCAAATTCAAAGGCTGTCTATTTAGCAATATCACTACCAACATCTCGATTTACTTATGAATAACTTGGATGAATAGACGATCTCATCGTAGAATCTAATTTGTGGCTGCCTACATATCTATACATCTCAATATCATCGATGTAACAGGAGGCGATATATCCTGTTTCAAGATCTGATACACCATGGTATAACAAGCGTACTATGTTGTGGCTTCCCACGTGTAAATCATTAATGAATTGTGGTTACATTTCGGATAGGATGCACTTCCCGTCTTCCTGCTACTGACAGGGAAACTCAAATCTCAACTCAAACTATCACACCGCTTCGAATTACTTCTGACAATTTCCCATTACTCACAGCTTACAAAGAGAAACTACAAATTATTTTATGAGCTTAAATAGACTTGTTAGCTGATAATGAATTGCACAAATATGGTAAATCTACCTAAAAAAAATATTTCCTGTTTTTTAAGTTGAATTTTAGAATTTGTTTCAAACTTCCAAGCATCAAAGTTTTTTTTTCTATAACTTTATTAATGAATTTTCATAATTTATAAGCATATTCAATATCTAAACTAGTAAAATTAGCTATAAAATATTCATAATTTATGTACATTTAATCCACGAATTTTCTACATGAATGATGATGAGAAACAACTTGGTATGGTATCAAGAACTTTACATATTGATCAACACATTTAGTATTCGTTTGTTGTTCCATTGAGAAAAAAAAGTAATTTAAAATTTTTTGTGTAAATATAACTGTAGAATAAAAATGATTAAAGCTAACAGTGGTAGCAGAAGACAAACAAGCTCTATACTATTTACAAATGGAGTGCAGTTCTTGTTTATCTACGCTCAGAGGTATTTCATATTATCCACCCATATCCCATATTAGGTACAATTCACTGTCATTATATTTTTTAAAATTAAAAAGTAGAAATATATTTTTTGTCAACCATTATTGCTATTTTACTTACTCGCTTGTTTCGAGATACTGGAATACTCGATACACTGGACGGCGATACATGAAAAGATGACCCTCCACACGATCTACCATCATCCTAGAGTCTCTTCATTCGAACTTGAATACCAAAAACACTGACACAAAGATCGAGAGAGCAATCACTCGAACATCAAAGTACCTCTCTTATTTATTTTGATTGCATCACCACAATGATTGCAATCATTTAACAAACGTTTACTTATAATCACTCACTAGTGTTTATTTAGCCAATAATTGATGTATTTTTTAGTCTATGATCATTTTCATTGTGATTCAATTCAATCATTTCGCTGAAAAAACGTATAAGAAATATTATAAATAATATAAAACCGGTATTTGAATAATGAGAGGCAGGTGTTTGTGTGGACGGAAATATTTAAATCGATGGAGTTTGATTCAATCTTATCGAGTTTTGTTAGCTCTACAAATGTAACATAGTGTTATTCAATGCTTTGTCCAACAGCATTGATTATCGGGTAAAAAACCGATAGAATGTAATCACACCAGCTTCAACAGTCTATTATATTGTGATCAAGCCACCGCCTAGATGAATTTGCTTATACACACTAACCACTATTGGAAATAACAGTGTTGAACCTCCCTCTCCTGTTCTCTCTCTCTTTCACCCTCTCATCACAGTGAGGTTCAACGTTCCAAGATACACGAAACGTCGTTTCTCCGGTCAGTGCCCCCCTTCACAACGCGATCCTAAATTTACTCAAGGGAATCTCGACGCAATTTAGTCTCCGAAACGGCAGTTTAGAAACATGACTTTGATTTGCAACGAAAATGTAAACTTTCCGCAACAGCATATCACTAACTAACTTGATCTCCAAACATTCACAACACCAGTTGTCATTGGTATTATTTTTTTCTCCAGTTAATCAAATGGCCATTTTCTTTTCCTGAGGCTTATGTAATGCAGCTCAAGTTCTTATTTCGCATGATAAAACATCCAAAACTGTCACGGCAACAGCTTGAATAGGCACTCAAAAATAAGCCGACAGTGGAGGAGTTTTGAATGAGATAAAATCTGCGTCGTAATTTAGTCCCATAGAGTTCAAAGACTTTGAACACACACTTGGAAGCTCTTCCGGATGATGTTGAGAAAGAAGACGGCAAGTTTTTTAAGATCATTAGCACTTGGCAACAGAGAGAATAAAGTATAACGTGGACAACTGTTCAGCAACGTCCTGCCGATTCGAGGGAGCAGGCGCTCTGTTGGGTGCGGCAAAGCTGCGCCGCGACGCCGGGCGTCCTCCTATCCCTCCTCTAAACAGCAGTGAGCCTGAAAGCAACCGTTCGCACCGACAAACCTTTGTGTCTTTCTCTTTCTAATGCTATCACCAAGACACCAGGATACCTATTGTATATCTCTCTCCCTCTCCACAACCAAACCAGAGTCGATTGGCCACGTATCCCCTGATGTTCAACGGTGCGCGCGTAAATGCGCAACCCTCCTGCACTACTACCACAAGGAATGTTCAATGCCAAGCGTACTAACGCCAAACAGGGGAGGATTCAAAACCGTGGAATTTGTGTATTTTGATGCACCACGTAATATATCTGATCATGAAAATAGTTTTATGGTATTAGATATTGATTTCTGATGTACCTGCTGTCAACATCAGGAAGATTATCAACTTTTTATTTTAATACTCTTGATTCTTAACTCAATTCTAGTTATAATAAATGACAAAGTGAGCTTGTTAAGTCTTTAAAATTTAAAACTATTTATCAACTACCAAGGATTACAGGTAAAAAATAATTACGTTAAATTCTATGGTTAACCCTTTTTCTTCACAATTAGATTCAAAAAACGATAATCAGAATATTTAATTTCGCTAACACTATTAAGGGATCCCTCCAATGTAATTAATACCTCAGGTAAAGTAAGAAATTGACTTTACATCACTTATCAAGTTTGAAAATGCCTGAGAGCATGAAAAAAAATTATTTTTCAGCTCACCAGGAGCTAATGATAATTGTAAACAATTGAGATAAATTGAAATAAAGAGAAAACTTTAAATTGTCAATTTTTGTACGTGCCATTGATCTTTTAGGGATATTGAAATGCTATCGACAATTCAATGTAAATGAATGAAAAATAATAAAAGTTTGATTAAACCATTTAAAGCAAACTTTTAAATGTTCCTGTAGAATTAATTAATTGAAGCAGATATAGTCTCATTACAAAATACTTTGATGTTTCAACTTTTGCATATTTTTATGTACGTTTATTCAGAAATAAAAGGGGTGTTCATGAATAAAAAAAAAGACAATTACTTTTGGCGACGATTCATGTACAAAAGAGCTTTGTGAATATATGGAAAACGATGCGTTCTACGAGTACATTCTTTTGATTGCAATTTCGTGTTACAGTTTTTTGTTCAACATATTCTGACCTTTTTGTCAATTACTTTTTAATTCTCTTGTGTATATAGGAATACAATAATCGTTGGAGACAAAAATAAATTGGCGAATAATTCTATGAAGAAGAATTTAAATAAACTAAATAACTTTAAAGTTACAAAAAAAATTATTTTTATGAATGTGTTTTCCTTTTTGTTATTGAACGTAAAAAATCTATAAAATTTTTGCACACAACAACTTTTCTATTTTATTGGTCAACAATTTTTACAACTCTCCAAACTTCTGGTCTGCACTAGACAAAAAAATATTGATTCAATCAATAGGAAGGATTTGAAATATTCGTAATTGAATATTTTATTAAATTTAATTCCAAAAGAATATTTAATTGCAAATATTTAAAACTTGGATTTTGCTAGTTGCAAAAAAATATTACTCATTCGCATTGAATTTTTTTCTCAGAGTCCATGTTGTCAAGGACTCTAGAGGAGGTTATTGGAATATTGGCTCAAGTCTCGATATTTCCGCATGTTTGAGCCTTTACATAATCTCAGGGGCAAGGGACAGAGAGATGTTAATTAATGAACAATTTGTTAATTGAAGCGGTCAGACGAGAAATCGATCATTGTTACAAGACCCCAACTCGCACCCAGATTCTGCTCATAAGGGGATATCATGTATCGTGTATGAAGTGTATATGTGTGTATATATCATAAAGAAAATAATGGGCAACCCCTGATATTGTGACCAGAACAGAAGTCGCTCCGCCTTCTCTGTCGACAATCCATGATGATGTTTTTTGTCCGACAATTATTTGAATGCACCTTGAAATACACTCATATTTCATTCGTCTCATTGTCGAGTTGTGTAAGTTAAACCGGGCGTTACTATCCCTCATTGTTAGAGTCTTTGAACGTCAGAAAACGGGAGGTTTTATTCATGATGTTACCCACCATCACAGCTCTCTTGTCTCCTCTGCATGAATTTTTGTCGCAGCATCAGAGCTAATTCAATCATATATTTGGAACTTTGTGATGTTATTCTTTGTATAAAGATCATCTCAGATGTACTAAAAGTAGTTAAAATGTTTTTTTGAAGACGACTTTCCGATGAAAAGAGAAAAAAATTCGTAGAAGATGGGTGGGAAAAATCAACAAATCAAATTAAAGAGGACTCGACTGCGAAAAGCACACTCATTTTTGTTTGTCAGAATTTTTGTATACAAAAAAATTGTCAATTCATGTAGGGCGCCAGAGGTAAATTTTTATTGCGTGGGATAACAAGGAATAATAATCATATAAAACATACAATTCTACGCTAGGAGAGAATAAATGAAATACAAATTCATGGTAATCGATCACGACTGTTTTTTAATATTTCAAATATATTTTTATGTCAATTGAAGAACCATTTCCTGGTGAGCATTTTGAATTATCCATTTGCATGGTTCCGCAAGATAATTATCTGCATCAAACAATGCTTTGTAGATTCAAAATGAACAATAGTGTTTCATAATTAACTTCAAGTATACTATTCTGCAGATATTTACCATAATAGATGAATTAATTACCTTATAATATATTATCAACTAAAATAACAATCTATCTGTTTGGATTATTTTATTTCAAACATCAAGTCTTTCTACATCTACCATAATTCATTTAGACACATAAAAAATGAAAGAGAAATATTTCATTTCATATGAAATGGAATCAACTAACTGAAAGCCATATTCCAACATTCGTAATGAAAATAGCTTAAATTGTACCTTTGCTTTTTATTTGGCTAAAAATATTTTATCTACATATTAAATTGATTGCTTTATTTTTCTTTCAAAAATATATCTGAACTACATCAACATTTAAATAAATACATTTATTCATTATTAAAATGATAAAATATTTATTTTCCCTTCACACAAGTTTTTAAAGATTCTTTTCAACAAGATTATTTAAAAACTAAACATTTACAGTGTTTAATGCCATAAACAGACTCTAGCAGCTTGATAGACGAATTTTAAACACTTTTTGTTGTTCATCAAAATACTACAATTATTTATGGTGCTCAACATTATAAATATTTAAATGTTTTTTTGCAGTAAATTTTTCAGTTAATTTTATTTAATTTATTGTTATAATTATAATAATTATTAAATTCATGTACATTATAATATAAATAATTATAATTCATTTACTAGTACACTTGAGTGTGTTAAAATAAGTCATATCGATTCGCAAATATAATTTTCCTTCAACTAATTATGTCTCTCCAACCTTATTAATCTTCAATCCACATTTTCTTTTCAATGCAGGAAGTTTTGAAAATCTCGTTCAAATATTAGTCTAAAAAGTTTCTCATTACCACAATATTTTCATAACTTTGTAACAAAAGCTATCCAATACCGAATACTGTTGTGTTAAAATTTCAAGTTTACTCCAAAAGAGAAGTAATTCGTTAATTTAACTTTCCTTCCTACATAAACTGTGGTAACATATTTTATGAATTTTTTTTTAATTCAATGCCATCTCAACTCTTTCGGAAACATTTTGCACCCCTATTCAAACGTACGAAACCAGTTGTAGAGCATATATTCCCGAAAATATATAGGCAGAAGGGAGAGAAACTAGTTTGTTACGTTACTAATGGCAACGCGACTAAAGTAAACGTAGAAAATCCAACATACGTTTATGCAGACTATCTAATCATACAAAAGGTAAAGAGGCCGCTCGTTTAGCACTGTATTGATCGACTTAAAAATCAAATTAAATGTCTTCAAAAAGCAAATTAGATTTCTTTTTCATTCTCAATAGATGTTTAGAATTCAGTAAAATTTTTATAATGATGTATCTTTTGGCCTGTAATAAATGCTTCTAATTTATCTCATTAATGTCGTTAAGCTGGCATGAAAGTCTATTAAATTATTTTTATTCCTCGTTTGCTATTCATCAAATGTAATTGATAGAAATATATTTCTCCAACAGAGTTTTCTGTATATATAGATAAATATCAGTATAAATTTACTAAATCTTGTTTTTTTTTTCAACAATATTGCATAAATGGTTTTTAAATTAATTATTGAATTTCGTTGAAATTTTTTTCCTCTGCTCATTCAAATAATTCGCAACATACAATGAAAAAAACTTTTAAAGCGGAAATTTTTTTCTCTCAAATATAAAACTGTTTTGCAGTTTATAATTTTTTCATCAGTTGCTAGTTCTCTGTCAGCAAAAGAAAAATGTCCCGTTATTATTTTATTTAAAATAAATTTGCAAATAAATTATAGAATACTTGAAATATTTAAATAATTTATGATGAAAGAGTTAATGTTATTAATAGTTTTTTTCTGATATAATCAAATAAACTACGATCTAGCAGGAGATCTTTGATGATGCTATGTTGATAATCAGCTTATTCAGTAATTCAACATTTCAAATCCTCGATTTATTGATTAAATATGACGATCGTGTATGCAATAAAGGATTAAGATTATTGTGAATTGAATAATCCTTCAATTCAATATTTATCGTTATCTTAAGAAACCATCTTTATGATTACTAAAACATTCAATATCAAGTAATTAGGTAACTAATCGATTTGACATTACCTCTATGTTTACATGATAAAACATGCCATTAAATTACGCAATGATGCTTCACAGTTGAATGCAAAAGTTTTCATTTCTTTTTTGTATTAAATTTTTTACAAGTTGGTAAGGAGAGATAATGAATGTGTGTGGGTATTTTGAATACAAAGTTTACTAATTGAAAAATATTTGAATACTTGAATAATAGTAAAATAGCACATTTAACAATATTATTTAAATTTTAAATTACAAGCGCCTATAAATGAAGTGGTTCAGCATTAAAGACGTGGGAATATGCAGTGTGCACGTGAGAAAAAAACGAGATAGATAACCAAGTACTCCGGAATTGTATAATGGTCGGGCACCCTCGAAAATAGAGGACCAAGACCCTTCTCAAGATACCCTCCGCTGATACGTAGAACTGGGTGACAGGATATAAACGCTTCTCCTGAGTATCGCGTGTATATAGCGAATGCAGTAAAGTTACTTGGCACGAGCCGTAACGGACCTTTGTGCGGTCCAATCGACATAATTAACATAACGAAAGATTCCCCGGTGGTTATTGATTTTCTCTTTGACCCTCTTAGTTTTATTTCCGGCCCTTTTAGCTGTTATTTCATGGAAAAATTTTTCACGCTAGTTCTTTGATTTGCTTTTATTATAAATTAAGTGTACTGAGAAAAAAAATCAACTGTAAACAATAAATATTGTATTTAACTGATAAAATAACAATTTCGAATAGTCGTAATGAAATATTTTTTAGGAATTAACATGGTAATAATTTTATAAAACCAATTCTGATTGTTACTTGAAATAATAAAAAAGTAATTCATTAAAAAAATACTTAAAAAAGAAGGTAAGATTATGGGCCACTTTTTTTTTTATTAAATAACAATTTATTTTGTTAAATTATTACCAATTGTCACTTTTTTAAGTTTCTGTTTATTGTTTAGAAGTTATTTTTCAATATATTTGTGGGTTAGTTGATGAAAGACCTACCATGCTCGCAAAATAAACGAAAGGACCATAATCCTACCTTCTCTATTTATTGTACTCGATTATTTTAAATAGAATTATTTTAGTATTAGTTTATTTTAATCTTTCATTTAATTGATCTTTTTTTATTTAATTTATTTTATTAATAGATCCATGGTATCTCAGCAAGTGAAAATTAATCTAATGTCACTTGTACTTAAACTTGTCATAATCTTAATTCAAATATCAAGCAAAATTTCATTAAATTCAATAAAATATTTTATTGCGAATATTTCAAATTATTTTTATTGATTGAATCAACATTTTTTCTTATAGAAGAAATTTTTTTTCTTAATGTATAATAAAGAAAATATCCTGTGCCTAAAATATTATCCATGACTTAAAAGCAGAAGTCTATATTTTTAAAAATAATTGTATTCACTATTGAAGAATGGAAAATGTTCTTTTATATAAAAGGAAACTTTTATCATAATTTTTTTATCAACTCCGAACTATTTGATATCGCATCCTTTCCTGAATGACGTAAATTTTCCAAAGTTACTTTCAAAGTTTATTTTCTAAATAAAACATCAGATTAAATATTTCAAACATTTTTAATTGAGTTTTAAAGTTGGTTGAACTGCTGTTGTGTCTTTCAACTGAGCCAAGATTCTCTAAAGCGAACTTTCGACGAGAATATTCCCTCGGATGACTAACGCAAAAACGAGCAATTACGATGGTGGCTATAATCGAGCGTTACGGCCTTCTCCGGATTCATGGCACTGAAGAACTACTACGTTTAATTCCCTTTACATCAGCAAGCGAAATATTCAAAGCCAGATAAAACCGTAATATCAGAAATTGATAAGAACTTTACGTTCACAGTATCAAAAAGAACATCATTCAATCATAACAATAAAAATATATTTCACTCACTCATTTCAATAATCGTAATGCGTCTTAAAGATTATTTATTATCCACATCATGAAAGGTTAAATAAGTGATAAAGACAATGCCGCATCGTTTAATTATTGAAACAAAAGTATCGACAAGTTCATCGTACGATGAGACGGATGTGTGCACAGTGTCAGAATACATGCGGCTGTTCAATGAGTTATTCTATAGAATTAAATAGCAAGTATGTAGATAACATTGAAGCATATGCTTTATTAGTTATCTAAAGTCTATAAACATTGTTGGCTACCAATTTTTAAGAAAAGTCGAGTGAAAAGAAAGAAAAAAGGAGTTGAGAAAAATTAAACATTCATTTACGTTACTTCCTGTCTGGCTTTTATAGGGTGGATTATAAGTACACCATAAGCATTGAGTTATGTTTATTATGTATGGACATGTATATATGTATAGCTATATAAACCAACGCATTCGCGAGCGTAGCGGTTATTTGGTAGACGTGTCACCTCGTGAGTCTGGCTCAACTTCATAATTATGCCGTTGGCATATCTTTCGTGCATCCGCAAAATTCTACTTTATTCGCATCAATAAAGGCATCTAAATTCCTGTCTTTTATTTTCACATTTTTGACTAATTTTTATATCCTTCATTTTCAAGGATACTCACTTCATGAAGCCTTTTTTGGCAATATATCAGACTTCATGTCCGGAAATAAAAATAAAAATCATTCGGAGAGGAGAGAAAAATCGTATAAATTTACATGACACAGACAAAAAAGCCTGTGAATTTTTTTTTTAAGAAAAAATGGTTAAAAAAAAAATATTGTTAATATTATTTATATTGATTTGTTTTCATAAACAACAAATCAAGTGCATAGATAATTATTAGCTTGGATATTTATTTTAAATGACTTATCGCAACTGAAGTATCTTTTCCTCAATCAAAGATATCAATAAAAGAGCAACGGAATTTTATATTCAATGAGATTGCAAAAAAGATATTAAAGTAAAGAGAGAGAGAGAGAGAGTTCTAGATGATTAGTAGTGATGACCTATACAACATAATCGAAGCAATTGATTGATTTCTCTTTCCCAAACATCAAAATTCATCATTACAATTTATTTAGCCCAACATTGATTGGTAATGACTGAAGAGAGCTCAAGTGAAATGCGATAATTTTGATGAGTGTATGCACAGACGTGCGTATAAAGGATTTACCCGTATGTAGACATGAACGATGATATGAACACCATTAAAACGTATGTGAAGAAGATAGAACCCTGGGCCACATCACGTTTGCATATGCATTTATAAATAGACGCATTATTGAATTACGTTTGAAATGCAAATTGGAATCTTCATCAGGTTTCCTGACTGAAAAGACTATCACTACATCAATCATATATCAATTTACATTCCATGATAGGACACAATTGTGATTCATCAAACATTTTTACACTTTGATCATTTATTATCTTCTGCACATCTGTAATCTGTGACTGTATCTAAATTCGATATTTTAAAGGGATAATCTGCTTCGTAAAATAGTGGTTTGCGTTTACATCATTTATATTAGCATAAATTCTTTGAAGTTTTGATATGAGATTGAGAATTTCAATCAATTTATTTGAATAAAATTATTTCTTTCATCAACTAAAAAAAATTGGTTAAATAATTAATAAAGATTTCTTTTATTTATTCCAAAACAATTTTTTGGAGTAATTTATTTATTTGCATTTTATTCAACAAATTAAAAATGAAATTATATAAATGAAAAATATTAATATTATCATTAATATATAAATTGAATAAAATTATTTCTTCTATCAAATAAAGAATTAATTGAATAATTAATAAAAAAAATTTTTATTTACTCCAAAAAATTATGTTTCGGAGTAATTTATTTATTTGTATTGTATTGAATAAATTAAAAATGAAATTAAATAAATGAAAAATATTATGTTAGTATTATCATCAATATATAAATACGGCGTCATATATTACGATATTTTATCACATCCAACATATTAAGCGGAAGTATTTCTATTTTTACTCTGACCACGATCGCGAAAAAGACCAAGTTTCTTTTATTTCATCACAGGCTGAATAGATTTGCATAGAGGAAAAACAAAAAGAGAAAATCAAAGAGTAAAAGAGTTGGGATGAATACGAAAGGCTCTCAGGAGAGAAACATCGTATGAGCAACTGTTTGACACCTGCACTAGTGTCACTTGGGTCGTATCAAAGGTTCTGTGAATCGATTCACCGTAGATCCTACACTAGCTTCCGGGCATACCTCAAATTCCGTTTCACCGTTATAACATTACATCACACCTATCTCATTTTATTTTCATTGTCTTCTTTTTCTAGCTTTTTGTTCAAGTAGTTATCGATTGTGAAAAAAAAAAATATAACAAAAATTATTTTCATTTGTGCATGATTTACAAGCATAAAACAAGAACCTGTTCGATCAGATAAAAAAGATCATTAGGTTAAAAATTTTCTGCTTAGGTAATTAGAAAAAGCACATTTGAAAGATACCGAAAGATGATAAGGGTTTTGGGAGCATCTACCTGACTCTAAATTGAAGTGCACGATTATATATATATATATATCATGAAGCTGACTAAAAAGGAAAAAAAATAGAAGAAGAAGAAGAAAGCCCCGCAGGTTAGAAGAGTTTAAATAAATCTCCAGTTGGATTTCCTCGAAAACTAACTAACATGTCAGGAAAATGTACACAAATCTTTCTAGCTGCACATTTTCTTAATCCCTGAAGGCACTTAGGGCAAGTATACGAAGATAACGATTTATAAAAATTGAATTTTAAGTGACTTAAAATACCAATTATCTACTGTAGAAGAGTTTAATATTATACATCAAACGATGTTGATCGACCTGGTGATTCTCACCAGTATATTATAACTACTTTAGGCCTCTCGTTATGACGTGGGAAGACGGTTGGCCATGGTATACAAAGTATGGTAAAAATACATTTAGTATTTTTGGCCAGACATAGAATGTATACCACCACGTTGCATACGCGAACAACGACCTACAGCAGCACTAGCAGAAGCTCTTTCTTTTACACTCCTTATTTCCCCTCGTAATACACCATCACATTAACCATATATAAACGTCATTAATTTTATGGAGCTATATTTTCCTCACGTTCTTAGCAATCTTCTTATTCTTTTATTTTCCAAATGTACGTCTTTGACTTTTACGACTACACCTTTTACATTTCCTTACTAGATTACATCACTCTCACATTAAGGGTGCGAAGAAGCTTTTCATTCCCACAATCGAAATATACACCTAGATATGTACCAATGCATCCACTTCAATTACCTTGATCTATAGGATTAAGTTAAGAAAAAAATATCAATCACGTTTTAACTTTTAACTACAACATTCACAACCGTATTTCTAAATACCAAAGGGCCAATCTTAATATCTTCTATTCACATCTCTACTAAACTAAAACGAAAATTCATCGCAATCAGAGCACAAATATTCATTTCAAATAACATTTAATTTCAACAATTGGGAGCGGTATTATCAGTCTACAAATGACAAGACAATCACTACACACTACTTTATGATACACCTTTGTCTTGATAGAAAATTTTCTGATAAACCTTTTTCAACAGTCTCTACAAAGAATGGGATTTTCTTTCATCCCCTAAGTTGTTGACAGCCACTCCTTTCTACTAAGATATTACCTTTTTTTTTGAAAGCAATTGACTTTTTTAAATGTATTGTCACAAGCACTCACACAGCTATTGAAGTTCATAAAGAGCCTATGTCATTATACCGTACAACCCGACGAATAACGTTGAGGGTTTCGTAATTAAGTAGGGTGGGATAAAAAACAGAATAAAAAAGGTATTGGATGTGACCACACTGACTGCGAAAGAACTACTGTCTCTCTACATGCATACAACTCATGTTCATCCTCTGTTTTCTGTCTTTTACTAACCTACCATCTCCCTCTACTCCATCGTCCTACTCTGTCCCACTTGTTCTTTAGAGATATACACCGCTGGCTTATCGTTACTCCTCACTTGCACATGTTCTATAACTATAAGTAACGCCCTCGCACACCCGACTGCTCCCTTATCCGTTTGCATGAGACTTCTTGCTCTCTCTCTCTTACTCCTTCTCTTTATCTCTCGAAGGTGTGGATAACAGCAAAAATATGTTTTTATTATTATCTAGGATTTAAATTATGCTTTTCAAGTACTCGATACATTTTTTGTGCTCTATATAACGGTATGTATTAGTTGGAGATAGAGAAAAGCTTCCTTATAAAAAAAAAATACAGTGTTTTATTTTATACTACTGATTTGTTTACCTTTAGATTATTTTTTATTTAAATATTTGACGAAAGTTAAAAACAAAACGATATTACCTACTGTCAAGGAGTTATTAAGCTTATTATATTTTAAAATGATTGCGATTTAATTATTTTCCGTATAAGGGGAATAATTTTCCGTGATGATTTTTTGAAATTTACATTTTATATTCTATAATGAAAGGTTTATATAAGACAACTAGTACTTTTAATCGGCTGTCACAACTTGTTGAAAAAAAAAACAAAAAATAAAATTTGATTCTGATGAAATTTTTAAATAGCAGAAGAATTTTTCATATTCATGACATGTCGGTCAAACTGATCAAAGTCAACGAGTCAGAGTCTGCACGAAAATCAATTATCGTCACGGAATCGGTATCAGATAACAGGGTATAATAGTTCCGGACCATTATTATTTAAACTAAAGAGATTAGAATATCGATACATATTTAATGCGTATATATGTACTTATATCCTCGAGAAGTAGTTAGCAATACTTAACCACCGTCACGAACAATATGACAGTGGCTCGCGTCTTCGTCGAGTGTGTCAGTTTAGTTGAGTCATATTTTTAAACCAACGACCAACGCTTACAGCGTACAAAGAAAAGACAAGACAACGAATAACATGATGATGATGTGCGTGTAAAACCCTCCTATTGCCTGGAGGCCACGTGCGACTCGCTACTTTACGCCAATTTGCGCACTCTCGTCTTTCTAAAAAGGATGTTCCTCGTGCAACTAATCACACGAGAAAGAGAAAACTTATGTGCGTAGGTATTAACTGATATGAGCTCTTAGCTAATAATCCAGAAAGTACAATAACTATTGCAGTGAGAATTTTTTAACCGGATTTCCTCGTTTGTACAAATTACTGCTATAAGTATTTTAAATGCTAATTCTTAAAAAAAAAATCTGCAGATTAATTATCTTCAATGTGTCAGAGCAGCTATAATTCAGGGGAGACCTTTTATATACAAAAAGAAAGCTCTGTTGGAGTCAGTCAAACAGAAAGAGGGTCTTGAGTTCATTTTTCTAATGTAAAATATCAGAAATGTTCAACTTTTGAAGTGATGATCATTGAAACTTGATCACTAATTTACTGGAATAAAACGTGGATTATTTTCCTACACTGAGAAAAAATAATTTTCGCTATAAAAAAAAAGTTAATTTAATCAATTAAAATAATTGGAAATATTCGCAATAAAATATTTTATTAAATTTAATTAAATTTTTAAACAAATATTCCATTGTGACTATTTAAAATTTTTATTTTATAAATTGCAAGAAAATTACTTGTTCACAGTCCATTTTATTTCTCAGAATAGATTGAAAAAATTAATATAAAATTTTTCTGTACATTTATTTATTGTTAATGAATATTGTCTAAAATAAACTAAACTCATTCTCTGAACAAATAAAACAGGATGAACTTCTTTGATAATTTTTTCCTTTATGTACAGACTAAATTTCATCAAAATGACTTTTATTCTCTCATAAGTTACCTACCACTGCAAACATTGTAAAAAAATATTTATTATTAATTTTCTTTCTACATCATATATCCTCCAGAATGGTGAGAGTCTCCATTCAATAAAAAAATTTTCAGGTAGCTAAGTTCAATAGAGATTTTCAATAAAGCTTCAAAAGACACTTGAATACTTGGTGGTAACCACATGTACAAAGAAGAGACTTCTCTTATATTTTATAAGCCGCGAAGTCTACAGCAAATATAATAAAGCAATAAAGTAGGTTAAGATAAAGATAAATAAAGACAACGGAATAAAGCATAAGGTTAAATAACCAATAAATCATAAATATTTGTAATGATTTGATGTAAATGGTTCATTCGGTAATTGAATCAGGTAAAGATGCGAAACATGATCTCATAGATGACTGACAAAAGGCAAATGAGGCATCAAAGATAACGGACAATAGTTTTTTATCATGATAACCAGCTTTTCCGATCTCACGAACAAAGCAGCAGGTGGAAAACTCAAGACGGCATTGAGTTTATCGAGTCGTTGCTAATTACCGTGGTAAAATGACTGATACAATCTAGCATGTGAGTGCACATCAAAAAGGGTTATCGTGGCAGACTTTCAGCTGGTAATGCCAGACGCATCGTCTCATTCCAACGGAAATGCGATGAGAAATTCCAAGTTTCACTGCATCTTACACTTTACAATGTAGGATTTTATTTATTCCCTATCTGCTTTCTATTCTTTTACTTTTTATTTATGATCACTTGTCTATACCATTCATCCTACTTGAAATTCAATTATATTCCTCAAGTTACGATCGTTTAAGAGAAGAATAGAAACTGAGAGAAAGAAGATAGAGTTAAAAATCAAGATGGATCATCTGTTATAATGTTGGAATAATAAAAGAATCAACTCACAATCGTATTTGTGCTGAAACCAAGGCTTATAAAACATTCTCAAATTTAATTATTGCAATCAACTCATTAGGAAGCTTTATTTCAAATTGTGTGTTCACTGCATTACAAATCTTATTGTTCCATAATTGTTTAGAAACTACGCATTTGAAGTGTTTTATTACGAAAGATTTGAATTTTTGTGGATTTTTAGTAGTTCTTATTGGTTATAATTTTCATAAGCAATCGAAACTTTAGGTCCATATTGAATTCTCTCAACAATAATTCGATGCAATCGCAAAGATAAAACCAGACTTCAATTTAGCACCAAACGGTCAATTAAACTCTCGCCTTAACAATCTATATCGCATTTCGAGCACTGGAATTCAAGAGATGCTCAATCATGATCAATTGCGTTTGTTTATTTTATGCATACCAAGTTCATTTCTGCCATCTCAGTTCTATATAATATTTTTTCCTTTAAATTACAGAATTATAGGAAAGTAGAAAAAAATTATTTCTTTTTTTTTAAGAAAAATCTCCACTAGCATTAAGAGCACTTGAGAGCAATTGATTTTTTTTTTAAATTTACAGTTATAATAGCATAAGATTGATGCTGAAGTTGAATAGTGATTTTCAGAAATAGAATTGAAGCTAACAACATTGCAAATTCAATCACTTAACAGTTGAATGTATTAAATACTCGTCACATGATAATTCCATGTGCATAGATGACGTGATTTCAGGGCTTTTTTTGTATCCTTGACTAAGAACTGTTCAACTAAAACGCTCTAATTAATGAGACTTAAACCGTGTTATTATTCATCTGGTTCTTTATATAATCTAGGACAATAGACAAGTTTTTTGATACAACCATAAGCAATTTTTTAACCTTAATAGTTAGCGAATAATTTTATAAATTTTATTTGTTACATGCACATGTATAAAAATAAAAGTTTCAAACCACGAGTTATCAAACAGTTTACTCTAAAAACTTTCTGTAGAAATTTGCCGCACCCAAATATCATTTTATTGGAAATTTTCGTGAGAACTTTTAAAAATATCAGAGACAGGAAATTTTAGATCTATGTCCCGAGGGTTTGATCCACATAACAACTTTAACTGTCAAATGGTTGAGTGTGAGGAAAATTTTTTTAGAGTAGATAAAAATTAGAGCTAAAAATTTTTAATTTTTTTTCAGTTAAAAAAATTTAGAAATTGATTAAAAAAAAATTATCTCAAAATATTACAAAATAATCAGCAGAACTTCCCACGCAAACAGGACATTAAAAAAATGATAAAAAACTCATAATATTTTTACAGATTGTACCAACATTTTTTACGACCAGTTGTATCTTACAAATGTTACCAATATTATCAACATAGAATTCTTCGTGAATCTAAAAACAAGTTTTTTTATCAAAAGAATTAAACATAAATATAATCAGTCAATAAACAAATTAATATTTTCATTTTAAAAATGATTAAACTATCATCATTACTATAAATTTCTTCTACAATTCATTGAATCAATAACGCGATAAATAAACCATATTAAAAACATTATTATCTAATGGTCATTATATATTACTTACTATCATATAAAATTTAATTAACCATCATAATATGGTGCATCTGATAATTACACTCTATAAAATAAATCAAACGTTTCCAGAGCCATAAAACGTAAAATTAATTAATGAAAAAAAAAAAAAAAATAGAAAAAATAAAACAAAACTTAAATACTCATTAAATTACGATTATTTTGTTTCATTCATTTTTTAATTATCTAACATCATTTAATTTTCATTAATTTAATTCAATTCACATGATCCATTTAATATAACGTTATCATTTAACAGCTACTTTATAATGTTTAATAACAAAGTGTATAAATATTTAATGAAATAATATCAGTATTAACATTTTTTAAAGATGAAGAATGCAAATATTTTTTTGTACTAACAGTAATCGAAATCAGACGATGTCGAATTGCATATTGAGTAAGAAAATTGAAACGTATTTCCCATAGTCACGAACATACCCTTGCTGCCAATTACTGCGTGTGAAATCGATTGCGCAATCAGAGAAGGATTATCGAATTTATCTCAATTTCCGTACGGACACAAGACACGAAGGCGAGAAAAATTACTGTGAGGAATGGATTATAATTCTGAATGCTTTTACGCCATTTGAATGAACTGCAGCTTTGAATTCATCATATACAATCAATACAGGAAATAAAATGTCTTCATGTCTACACATATACGTAAACGTCAAATGTCCTTACATATATATGGACATTAAACATGTCTACAGGTATACATACAGACGACTGCATCAATAGAAATTGATGCCAGAAGCGTCAGAAAATAGAAAATAAGATAGAACTGCTATGCTTAGTGTATATCTATACAATACACTTTACTAGAAACCTCAAAAAAAAAAATAAAAGGAATGCTTGCACCATGACATTTCCACTCGAATGAAATGTGCAGAAGTTCGGAAACAGAATGAGACCGAAATAGAAAAAAAAAAAACTTTTATGTCTCAAGAACTTCAGAGCATCGAACCAAATATGTTCTAGTACACAATAGAAGCAAAGTTTGGATCACAGGTGTATGAATGGAATATTTTAGATTTAAAAATTCTTTAAATTCAGTAAATAAATATTAAAGAATTTGTCTCGATCAATATACTCTTCAATAGCTAATAATTTCTTATCGAACTTCAAAAAAAATTGTTTTGGAGTATTTATAAATGTAATTGCACCAAAGGTAAGATCTTGAAAAATAAATTGATGTTAAATTAGTTGTTGATAAATATTTCAGCTTACACTAAGAGGAAGAATAATAATTTTCTGAAGTAATGGTAATCAAACTTTTATCAAAGTCTTCAAGCCTCAAAAGTTTGCTCTCTACTTTGCCTATTACCTTCAACTTTCAAGTATTCACGAATATTTTTCTAACGAATTTTGACTATAAAATTGAACAATCCAATGCAACACTCCAGAAATAATTTTTTTATTTCACTTCAAAATTGATGGTCAAGTGGTATATTTATCATAATGTTTGTAACATAAAATTTTTGCATGATTGTTACTGAGTTTATATTTCTTTCGAACAAATGAGAACATTGTTCATTACATCAACTCATTACAACATCAACTCACTTTAGCTTGATGATTAAAAGGGTATTGCTGCCATAAAAATAAAATTTTTGCTTCTATGAGTCAAGCATATTTAAAGAAAAAAAAAAAATTAGCAATCACATTGGTTATTCTTCTCAATTTTATGCGACATATTCAAAAGGTTATAAATCAGTAATTATTTAATTTATTAACGGTACGGTTAAAGAGTCTCCTTAATAAATTACTTAATTAAAAAAGTAATAAATGTAGCGATTAATGATTAATATGAAGGAGGAAGAAGTTAGCTGGTAGCAAGTTGAATGTCCGGAAATACCTGAGAATCACGATATAACTCAAGTTAGCAGACACCATGCTTCTGTGCGTAGGCTTCTGTCATTCCTCGTCATCGTCTTATGGTTTCTACATATAAATTTGAAACAATCTTCCTCTATGTATTTTTTTTTTTATTACAGTCACGGAACACGAACGTACGACTTCCGAATAGGTACGCGAGTGGAAATTATAGCTTAATAGCATTTGATATGAATCGTTAAATTGATCACTTAAAATCTACTATAAAAGCAATGAAGAAAATGAATATTAAGTTAAAGTAATTGTTTTTTTACAATCAATTATCAATTAATATTTGCATTAATTTTAATTGGAAAACTCAAATTAGTATGTTAGATAAACACTTCAATTTGATGGTCAGAATTTCATTTAGAACTTCTATAATGTAATTAATGTTAAATAAAATTATTTGAACATTGAATTAGAAACTATAGTTTATTGTTAATAGGTCAACCCACAAGGACATTTTCCTATTAACAAAAGACATCGAAGAAGACTGAAGCTGGTCGATTAGTAAAACTGCTACTGAGATGTAATCAGCAGCTTCACTTCATGACTCATATCTCAGTCTAGACCTCTTTAACAAGGACGATCACGAGATGCCTCGATTAATCATTTTTTTACAAATTAAATTCTACATTCTATTGAGCTAAATAGTGAATTATTTTTTTTCTTTTTTTATAATGGATTAAATATTTGTTGGAAAATATTTAGAACAAGATATATATTTGACAAATGTGGTGAAATGCTAAAGATAAAAAGCTAAAAATTACCACAGGTAAATTGTTACAAAGATCTTACATTCGTGAAAAAAGATAATAACCACTAGTCAATGGCTTGAATGCTAAGCACAATTTTTTTCTTTGTTGTAAAGGCTTTGAGTACTAAAACGACCTACCCAAGTAACTTTTAGCTCCACCCTTTTTTCTATTCACTTTTTCTAGGCCTAATGAGAAATTGCATGAATGCATTATTAGTATATATTCATTAACTTTTTTAATTTATTTGAATTTTTAGCTACAAAGTAACAAATTAATACTCACAACAAGTACTATGTCTCGTTAGGGAGCGTTAAATATTAATAAAAAATTTTATTAAGCAACTAAATCATTTTATTCTTCATAGGATAGCTTTATCAGCAAAATAGTAGCTTTTAAAAAATTTTACCAAGTCATAAAACAAGCTTCTAACGGCTTTAATAAATAATATCCCAACGAAAAATTAATAGTACAAGTACTGGACATTCCGTAATTATTTTTTTTTCTTTTCATTCGTATCTACATTGTAAATAGACGAATGTAAGCAATAATATTGGTGATGTTAAAGAAAAACCTTCGTGCAATGTCATTCAAATAGGATATAATAACCAACTAGTTATAACGAAATTATTATTTATTTTTAAAAATTTAATAATCGAGTATTTATTTAATTACATAAGAAAATAAAAATAAATTTCTATATTATATTTGCTTTTGATTATCTTAAACTCGTTGGAGAATGTATAGCAAATTCTTCGATAAATTTTTTGTTTTTCCAACTGTTATGTGAAAGTTGCAATTCTGAGCAGCAATAAAGCAAAAAAAGATCATAAATTTTTGCACTTAATAAAACGTAGATACTAAACTCTATTCAATCCTCGATAAATCTTCAATGAATAAATTGATAATATAACAATCGAAACGTTATTTAGGTATTAAAAGATTAACTTTGATTCATTGCAACACTGAATAACTTGTCGAAACTCAAGCAAGTGAATAATTCTCAGGAGCAATCAACAAATGAAATTACAGGGAAATAGAATTGAAATTTATTCATCTGTATATAAAAGAATTATTAGTAATAAACCATAACTAATAGATCGGAATTTTTTTAATTAAGAAAAATAGATCTAGTTCTTTTGTGCTAGTTGTCTTGATTAACTTCCTCGAGAATACAAAAGATTAATCAACGACAGGATAGGAGGAGATACATCCTCGACTTGATTATATTACTTAGTGATTATAAAAGTTGCAGGTGCAGCATTTTATGTAACACAACTCGTATAATCTCTCGTAAGTGAAGATAAGAAAAGAGTAGAGATACAAAAAAGGCGCTAAAGAAATATGGCCGCTAGCTGCTGTCAAAGTCCTTCGGGATAAAGGCAGAGTAGGTCCATTGACCTCCAGCAAATTTAGGACGAAGGATCGATAATTGTGATTCTCAAGAGATAAGTCTCTAATTGAGAGGAAAATTCATCAAGTACTTACGTTTATTACTTTTCCCTTGACGTTGAAGAAGCAGAAATTTTACTCGAATGTTTTTGTTTTTTTTTTCTTTTACTGCCAACAATTGTAAAAAGGAGATGTAACGTGGGTTACTATAGAATTCGAAGAAACACTTCACTATGTTCACAAGTAGTTGTTGGAAAATATACTGATGTTATTCTAAAATAAAACACGTACTTTAATTTTTGATAAGCTACTTTGATTACTATAAATCATACTAAGTTTTAGAGCACTTATAGAATAACTTTATCAAGATAAACTCACTCCATAAATTACGAATTTGATCACGAGCAATCAGTTGTCGTAAACACTCGGCGCCATATTTGAATTAAGACTGTTGATAACAAAATATGTGACTGTGTAGTTCACAATAAATTTATAGATGGATCTAAATGACCATTAACGGTGTTGATAATTTATCAGCGAATCAAAATGACCCTGTAATATCGGCACATTCATCATTTTAGTTCGTCTAGCAAACATTGGAACCATTCGGCACTACTTTCTTTGTCCTTTCGACTCGCGCCCTCTGAGTTTTCATTAGATTGATTCTAATCACTAAAAAAAGGCGGTTAAAACACGCGTTGAAGAGAAACAAAAAGTCCTCGTTATATTCAATTTGTAGATCTTTCGATTAAAGTCATAAAGCCAGTATGTTTGGAAAAGAAGCATTGAAGCTTATAACAGAGCTAGAGTTATCTGATGATATAAAACCATTCAATGTAAGTATTATTCAACGTACTTATTACACGGTAAACTGTGTTGTTTACCTATACATGCATCACTGATAACCTGTGATAAACAATCTTGCGGTCTGAAAATTCGTATAACACTTTTTTAGGAGACTCTAGTCCGTCAAGTCATTGATGAAATGCATGTTCTTTATGACGCCAACCTGGAAGATGTGTAGGTATTTTTTAATTTTGCTTATTTGTTCACCAATGTTTTTTTTTAATCAAACCTACTGATTACAGAAATGCCACAGTTTCAGGAACAGAGAGCTCGATAGCTCGTCATATGTCTGTTCAGTTGAGACATGCAGCTTTAAATCGTAATAAACGTTGTCTGTTAGCTTATGTTTTCAATAGAATGAGAAGACTGAGACAAGCAAGATGGGAATTCGGTAGCATCTTACCTCCAGAGATTAGTGCGAGCATGTTGAATCTTGAAACTCAGTGGTTTCAAGCTTACAATAAATCTCTTGCCACATATATGAGGTCTATTGGTGATAATCAAGGATTAAATCTTACTGTGGACATGGTTCCACCTAAATCATTATACATTGAGGTAAATGATGGTTTCATACTTAGATAATGAATGAACTTGATCCACTTGAATAAAAAAAATACATTCTTATATTACAGGTCAGATGTCTTGTCGACTATGGGAAATTTGAGTTAGATGATGGTCAGGTGATTTTCCTGAAAAAGAATACTCATCATCTCTTGCCTCGAGCTCAGTGTGAACCTCTCATAAGACAAGGCGTTTTAGAACATGTTAACTCCTAATTCATATAAATAAAAGGTATGTAAAAGAAATCGGTTGAATAACAATTTTATAATTATAAGTATACGAAGTATATTGTGAAATAGTAAAGAATTATAAAGTATTCTGTACGGGAGAAATCGCCAATTAGAGATGCATAATAACAATAGATTATTTAATTAAGAGGATAAGTAACATAATCATAATCTCTTTCGCTAACAATTATAATTACTACCAATTATTTCAAGTATATTTATACATAAGAGTTTCTTAAATTGTCTCTTAATAATAATTAAATGCTAAAATAAATATATGGGTATTGTTTATTGTATAAATGACAAGCTCATACAAATGTTAATCATGAGACTAAGTAGGTTCTTACATTATCGAATAATAAATAAGGAAAAATGCTTGATAATATTAATCATAATTATGAAAATAATACAGGGAAATTATGAACAATAATCACAAATGAAAGGAATGTATACATTTTTTGTTATTGAATATAAAAATCTTATATAACTGAAGAGTGAAATATTATAATTATGAAAAACGTTTTTAATTAAAAATGGACTCCATTGTTATCTGATAATGATATTAAATGTATGCCAAAAGTACACACACTGAATAACAGTATACTCGAAATTGATCTATAATACTAGAATAAATAAGTTTTTACTAAATTGTGCAGTTTATAAATATTTTAAAAGTCCAAAAAAAAAGTAAATTCTCATGATAAAAGTAATAATTTTTTTTATAAAAAATATTACTTAGAAAATATATTTTATGTACCTTTTTTTAAAAAGTTTCTATAAAAATATTCGATGTAATAGCTGTAAACTTTCTTTTTATCTCATATACTGCACGTTTTCTATCAACTGGCAAGAATTTTCTTTAATCATTTGCTTCCTTTCTAGACCTAATTACAATCTCGACAATATTCAATTATTTACCATTTTTCTATTGATCGATAATCTCGGTATTTATCGAATGGAATTAAAATAAAAATTAATTCCAAAGTTATTATTGGCAAGCTTGCCTAATTGATTGGTCATTGCTGTATCACAGCTAATGATTAAATTCTAATGATTTATTTCAGTATAAATAATTTTTCGGTTCTTCTGTAGGTTGGCCACATATTCCATGATACTGCTTGGTAACGAGACTTCGACTGCGGCAGTTCTCAATCTCCAAGAAGCACTCATTACTGTAAGTCATACCATCAGTGCCACATACTGGATCATAGTAAGGCGGACAAATTTTCTGACAGCCACGGAAGAGGAATCCCTGGACGCAACGTTTCATGGGAACGACGTAGACATGTTTTCTAAAATGAAACTTTCTCACGTGAGCAGTGTTGTCTTGGTTTTAAATTTTAATATGAGGAGATAGAACAATCTCAAATGGTCATGCATCTCACCCGCAATTGTCTCTCTTCATCTCACACTCGTTGCGATAAAGTTTGTTGTCAGAACCGCAGACAAACTGCCGTTCTCCGCTGCATATCTGATTGCAAAGTGCAGTTGTACGGCAATGTTGGGCTGGCACGGAAACCACCCTCTGACCACAAGTATCTCGTCGGAGATGACACAACGATCTAAGTATGATAAACAAAAAGCAAAACATTCAAAAATCTTAAGTACATTATCTCGAATCTTGTATAACGCTTTTTTTGCTTATCAGTAATCAGTTACGTTTAAATTTATAATTTCCAACCAGCAAAAAAAACCTCAGAGGTACCTAAGGCCATAAATCTTCCTCAACGTCTCGGCATTTTAATCAATCTTCAATAATATCTTCCACTTACCGGTAAACGTTTCCGTCACTACCGCAAACAGGTTCTTCAGGCTCATTGCTGCAATCCTCCGGACAATTCTCAGTCTCTTTCAAGGTCGTACATTCGCCTACGTGTGCAAGTTGTATTCCTTTCCTGAATACAAAATTTCGTTGATAAGATAAATCTTTTACTATTAAATATTTATTTATTTATTTTCTCATCGGTTTTTTTTTATTTCACTTACATGCAAATTGCAACGTTTAGATGGCACTGATTAGGATAAGTGCTCGCATCACTGCCGCAAACTGGGTCAACATCGTTACCACACTTTTGAAGTAGTTTAGAGCATTTAAGGACTCTCGCTTTACATTTGTCGAAATCTACAACTGTAATTTTCCGTCTTGATTGCCTAAAAAAATAAATATATTTTTTTATTAAAATTTAGAAAGTATTAAATAAATATTTTTGAAAACAATAAAATATACAGTTGATAATACTCATTAGAATCCCTTTAAGATCTACAATCATAGAAAATTACAATACAAATTATAAGATGAAATTGATTCTGGAGAAAATGCTTTTCTATAGAATTATTTTCTGTAAAGTAATTTCTTCCAACGAAGATGATTATGAAATATTTTAAACCAATTATTTAAAAAAAATATGTAATTGTACTTTACTGTTTTGTGCTCATATACTTTACAAACATAACAAGTATCTATTTATAAAAATTAGTGACTGTAATATTTTTTCAAAATTACAACTTAAATTTTTAGTCAGTATTTACAGTATGATACAATGGAATCTTACCCACAATTGAGCATTTTCATTTCACATTCATTCTTGTAAATACTTCCGTCCGATCCACAAACTTGCACTTCAGGCTCTTCTTTGCAGTCCAGTGGACAAGCTGTAGCAAGACTTCCAGAAGTTCTTTCTCGAGAAACGCAGAATGACATTGGTACTTCGAATACGTGTTTACTGAAAAAGTAAATAAATGTAAAAAAAAATGAACCTAAGAGTCGTTAAAAATGTACGTTACTTTACTAATGATAATTAACATTATTAAGGTTGTTGACTCGGCTTTAATTCTTTTTTTTTTTTTGCAGCAGTAGCAGCAGCTTAAACCCACGATCAAGACTTGAGTTAACGACACTGTCGTTAGGGATCTCATGAATTATTCAGTCATTTCGGATTAGAGAAGAGAAAGAGAAACGAGGGATGTTTAAGAGAAGGTAAAAATGATGTATTAAATATTCTTTTGAATGACCATTACTGTCACTATTACGGTTGATAATGAATATGAAAATAAAACAAATCTCGTAATGGATATCGTGTAAATTAAATATCAAAGTTTCATTAATATTTTTATATTGGAGATAATTTTTTCATAATAGCTGTTTTATCAGTTTATGCATTTTAAACATCCGCAAAAACTATTTTTGACATATTTTTTATAGCCTCAAGGTGTTTGTAAATTTTTTACACAGCTCTTTCAATTACTTATTGAAAGAGCTTTGAAAATGAGTCGATGTTTGTCTGAATGATAATTAATTCATTACAAGCATTCACATGAAAGATAAAAAAGAATTAAAGAGGAAAGTGTACTTTACTTATTTCTTCAAACAAAAAAACTACAATCTACTGTGAATTTTAAAAAAGAATTGATTGGTTATTTTTAGCCGTTGTAAAATTGTCTTTGTTATGTCTATGTTAATTATTACCCGCAGTTTTTCGCTCGCATTTTGCAAGTGTTGGCGTACAAAACTCCATCACTGCCACAAGCTGGCTTGGCACCTCGCCAACACGTTTCTCGGCAATGTCTAGTTGTTTGACAGTGCTTTTTGTTCGTCCTCACTACGCCTTGCCTGTAAAATAAATTTTGTTTAAACCATATATGTAAAGATAAAACTGAGTTTAAATTAAAATATTAATTAAATTGAGTGAAACATCACTGTTATTAATTACTCACAGGAGAATTGTTTGAAATTATTTTGAATTGGGGATTTTTTTTTCATTTTATCATTGAGTTGACTGAAGAATAAATCGATTAATAAACATGCTCTTTAATTGGGCTGATTTGATAAATATTAATTCATCTACAATATTTTTATTTATCAAATGGAATAAATAAATTTGAAATATGATAAGTTTAAAAAATGTTCTTAATATTGAATTAATGTATAGAAACGTATGTGACAGAAAAGTTTTGATAAGTTGTTTCAAAGAAAGGCTTAAAAATTCCAGAAAGGATTCTTGGCAAATACATGCGGAGGCTTACTCAAGTAATATAAATACGATAAGATAATCTGAAAATCCCACGTTTTAATATCATAAATATTTTTTTTCTATGAAATTATTATATCATATGTATTTTTTGTTGAAATAATCGAGAACAAGTCTGATATACCGACATAGCTAATAATATTTTTCATACAGTACATTGATTTATTTATATATAACTGACAAGCATGAGGCTTAAGAAAAAATTCAAATTAAAATTAGATACAATAAAAAACAGCGAAAGCTATAAGTAGCAATGATATAAAATTAACTCTAATAAGATGATTCTTAACATAGTATATTAAACCAAAAAAAAATTTTTTCAACTGAAGTCTAAAATTATTTCTCATCTAATGAAAAAAAAATAATTAGGCTCAATGTCTGAAAAAAATCACACAGATAGTAATTATTATGATCTGGTACGATTATACTTTAATTTTTTTCAGGGTCTAGTACTGTCAACGGTTCTACATTGAGAATCAACAAATCATCCGTCTACTGAGTTACTCAGTGATAATTAGAGTGTTCCAAGTCAACGGTACCAGTATTTATTTCTTGGGTTTTTTAAGATGAATGTCAACTATTCTATGCGGATATGACCTCGGATTGTGGTAAAGCCAACTACGATTCAACATTTAGAGTTATTCTCTCTTTGTGTTCGTCGTTGGATTCTGCTGAAAGACAAGAGTGAGAATCTACCTGCAAGTGAGAAGTTTCATCTGACATGTGGACTTGTAGACGTTTCCATCGCTTCCGCAAACCGGTCCGTCTAGAGGCGCAAAGTCACAAGATACTGGACAGTTTTCTCGATGAGCTGAGATGTTATTGCACGGTCCAAGGTGAGATAGTTCGATTCCTACCCTGCATATTTCTACCCGTAACATGCATTTATTTAAGTAAGTGCGACCATCAGTGCCACAAACTGGGTCTTGATCAGCTGGACAACGATGCTCGCACTTGCTTCCGGATGATCTTAAGCAGGCAGTCTTGTCAGTTGCGACAGTAACTCCTGTAATAAATACATTTTATTATTAGCGATTATAATTATTATATTAGTTACAATGAGGGGAAGATGTTTATGAAGTTTTTTATTTAATGATGGTAGATGAATGAATTGTTTAGATGCCGCTAAACATAATTTTTTCCTTCATAAATTCAATAACTTTACGTCATTAACATCTTCCGGTAGAGATTTGTTTCTTCATAAGTTAGAGGGCCATGCAATAATTCTAATTATGAGGCTTTTAAATAGCATGACTACTACAGTTGCCTTAGTACTACTATGATCATTTGTCTCTTATACCTTTTCCGCACATCTTCTTCCGCATTTCGCACTGAGAAGCGTATATAACTCCGTCACTACCGCATACTGGCTCTCCGCCAATTGGACATATCCGTGGACACGCGCCTCCTACCAGTTCTGTGAACATAATTCATAACGCATGCCATTAATAACTTCTAAATTTTCAGCTTAATTACTCGTTAACTTATTCAGATTTAATTAAAATTAGTTGGACGAGAATTTAATTTTTTTCATACTAAATTGGAATATTATTAGAACATCATAAGGTGAATGTACTGGCTCTTAATAGGGATTAATAAAACTTGGCAAAATTTTTGATTTTATTAATTAAAATCTTCAACTGGAATGTCAACTGATATGATATCTTTTATTTTTAAACACAAAGATTTTGCAGTGAAATTACCATAATCAATGCCAAAGTCTCTCATGTAGAAAAACCATAATCTTCAGGCCGTTACAATTTAGAGATAAATATTAATCTTGATGATGCCCATTTAGCCATTTAGACATTCCCTATTTATTTAAGTATTAAACGTATCCTGAATTATTACGTAAAAGATATAGATTTTGTAGTAATAATAATTGCTTCCGCTATCAAGAAAGATCTATAAATAAAAGGGTACACACATGCCCTTACACTGTACGATATTGGTCTCGGTCCAGCGATTCTCAGGTCAACAGCACTTATGGATTTACAACTCTCTACTTTCTTCGTTAAAAATTAACAAGAAATAAAACCATGACTAACAGTTATTGCTACTCCTATAGATAACAAGAACGCAAAAGAACAGATCAAAGACTGCATCACCAAAGATATTTAGAACTAAAGGAAAAGTAAATGAAATAGCAACATAAAAGAAGAAATGATAAGAGAGGAAGAGTAAGAAATAAATACGAGAAATAAAGTAACAAGGTATAGAACTGGTGCCGTTATAATCGTATACAAAAAGTATTCTCAGTTGTTCTGATTTATTCCAATCATTAGTGATACTACTGTCGAATTAACAGTAATTGATTTCTTTACGCAAAACCCATTGATCACGTTCTACAAATTAATTAGGTAATGATTAATACAGGTTACGTGTTTATCAAGTACATTAATACTCATATTTGTAATTAAATTTCAACGTCTATATAATCACTCTGTTATTAGTTTATTAATGCCCTTAGATATACCGAATCAATATCATATAAATTTTTTCTATGTAATTGAATATTACTTTCATTTTATTAATTATATGAATATGAACGACTAACTGAATCACCAACCTATCAATTTAAAAAGTTATCACTTTTTCCATTAGTAAAGATCAAAAAAAATTTAGAAAAAAATTGTCTACATAATCATTCAACAGAACAGTTACATAAATACATATTCGATGTAGAATTTCAAATGATACAGCTTCTATTATAAGTATTGTGATTAAGCATTCGCAAATGATAGCTAATATCAGTGGTATGCTGTCACGGACGTAGATAATTTTGAATTCCACTTCGTATCGAAGACCAGTTATTCTTGTATTATTGTTTTAATCAATTATCTAAGATTCACTTAATTCCAACATAATAATAAAAACATTGTAATGAAGATAACATACACAATAATATGTTGTTATTATTTTTATTTAATGTTATCAGAAAGTGAAGTGTATTTTCGTGATATCTCAATTTAATTGTTGGACTATTATCGAGTCATCAGCAGTAACATTAAATCTTGAGAACATAGGAGATTTTATTTCTATTCTAATTTTAAATATAAGACCAGTTATATTCGTATTATCATCTTAATCGTAGCATTACAGACAATTTAGAGTTAGTATGATGATAAAGATATTGCACTGATATTTATGCAAATGTTATTGAACAAATTCGTGTCAACTATCAAATGGTGCGATATTATCTACATATTATAACTTTTCCGCCTATCGGATAAATAGTTTGAAAAATTTCCTGAAGTAGCTAATGAGTGTTAAATGATTTCTCTTAGAGCACAACAGTTATTTATTAATAGTGTAGAATTATGAGAACAATTAATGTAAATTCTATTTTTAATCTTATTTCATTTATTCATATCTATAACTAGGCCAATTAAACTATATTATTTTCATGATTACCATGGCTGAAAATGATGAAGGTTTAACATAGTGATCGAGATATTATCCTAGATTTAATTGGAATATATAAAACACAAAATAGCACGATAGCTGGTGCATGAACATACGAGATATCTTAATTAAATTCCTTCTGACGTTTCTTCCTCGATATACTATATGTATGTATCCCATTCAACTTGGTTTTTCACGAGAGACCTTAGGGATTATAAAGTCAGCATTAAAGTAACTGAGAACGAGTGTGAAAACGAGAGACTTGTTTTTAAGGATGGGTTCTGGTAATGACCACCATCTCATTCCGATCCTGCAATAAAATGATTTTTCTAGAATTTTTTTTCTCTAAAATTCTTCCCGAATCAGATCGTATTATCGCCATGAGCATGAAATAAATTTGTCAGAGACTTGAACGATCGATTATCGTTCTTTTTAATGACGCAAATAAAGGGAAGGAATGAGATGAGGGCTGAACAAAAAGCAAATAAAATGAATCAATTATATGTACAATAACCATCACTGTTCCAGAGCGAATCGTGCTTTCTCCTGCTGCTGCACCATGTTCATCATGGATCCACAATACAACCAATGCATTTAACGGACTCAACAAGGGTCGCTGAACCTCCCACCCGAGCCGCCAAAGTTAGCTTTTTCCACGAAGTTAATTTTTTTCTCTCGTCTTGTTTCTGGAGTGTATAATGAGGATGTACGAGCACAAAGGATGCATTAAAGAAAGATTCAATCGTATGATACAAGGGTCAGCGAACTTAAAAGAATCTTGTGCACATTCGAATTATACCCAAAAGAAGGTGGATCCTTGCTTTGCTCCCTTTTTTTTCAATCAGCCAGTTTGATAGATTCAAAAAGGGAGTGCCTGACCAAGACCAAAAGAAAATAAGCATCTGGATGTTGTTTTTGCCTGGACGTTCAAACTGATGTGGTGGAGAACATCAGCAGAACATTAACAGTAGCCTGGAGGAAAAAGAGAGCCCGCACGAGCAATCGTATAAGCAAACTGATGAACAAGTTAAAGAGAAATGCATATCATGTGTTTGAGGCACAGCCCACTATACATTGTATAGCTTAGATTCGTGGCTGATAGTAATCACTTGACCGCAGGCTTATATGCTTCTGATCAAGTTATCGATTCATCGATCGGTATAACGATTTGTGGAACGCTATTCCAGAGGCGGACTGTAGTGACTCGGCAAGTCGACAAATTGCCAGTGATCATCTACTCGTTTCTTTTGTAAAATAACTGTTTCAATTGTTATCTGCGAATAATAAATTCATCAAATAAATCATGATTTTGAAATATTTCAAAGTCAATGACTGAATAAGACACTTTTTAAATACCTCTAAAGCTGATAAGTAACTTGAGATTTAATTGAATCATCCAGATAATAATCCAAGGAATGTCTAACCTTGGACATCGATTGTATTAAACGTAGCTGAAAATGATACAGCTCTTACAAAAACCTCTAGACTTGTTTTAAAATTAAGTTCTATGTTTCAATTAATTGCAAGCACTCCGGCGACACCACATGTGGTTGAACTAGTCATCAACGTTCCACGGGTGCTGAGCTATCGGCAAAACCGATCTCATTTCCTTGTTACTTGTTTCTCGTTTGTATTGTCCCGCTATATAATGTAAGAAAGGACGTGCAGGGACCGTATGATGCTGGAATAGCAAGTAATGATAGTTAGTTTCTTGTTTTCTATTATTAAACTCCTATTTTAATCCAATTGATTTAGATAGAGTAGTTATGAGGCTTAAGTTAATCCTTTCATAAAAATCTTTCCTACCAAGATACTTGAATTATCAATTTATTTATTCATGCAGAGATTTAATTAATTTATCAATCGTCTCCATGAATAATTGAATAATTAATCACATTAATTAGCTGATGGATGAGACTAATTAAAAAGCTGTTTTGTTTATTATTTAATAATTTTAATTCCAATTTTTTTAGATACTCAGCAGCCTTTCAACGATCATTAATAACAGTTGGACAGGATCTAAAGAAGAGGAAGAAGTTATTTTAATTGCTTTGAGAATCGAATGTGGAGTTGGTAAAATTTTGAATGAAATCCATTAAAAGAACGAGAGTAATGTCAATCAGAAAGAAAGTTTAGAAAAATGTAATTTTCTCGATCGAACTCATTAAACTTTAAATCTAGAAAGTTTTTAAGTTTTCAATTTTCTGTGTCAGAGCTCTGGTTAAAAAAAACAATGACAAAGTATTTTTTCTGAACTCAATTACTATCCAAAAAAATATTTGAATAAGGAAATTTTACAGTTGACCTTTAAAGCCATAAAACAACTAATCATCATTATTTAAATAATACAAAAAAATACCAATTATTTTTAGAAAATATTTACTTTCATCATTGCAAATAGAACTTTTAACTGAAAATGGCTTTAGAAGGACATCAATTTAATGAGCTGTACTTTGGCATATTTGGAATGAGAAAGCCAATTAAGAAAAGTAAATAATTGGATATTTTTCGTGACAATACGAGGTAAATAATAAAATAATATTGTTGATCCAAATAAAATAATTCTATCGAAATTATCAGAATTAACGGTATATCTTTGTATATTGTGGAATGAATGAGTTTGGGTATAAGTTGTGTGTGGAATGTATGTCAACTAGGGCGTTTGCAAGAGAGCAATCGAAGAGAGCGAGTGGTAAGTCGACTTTAAGTCGAGCCGAATCCCGTCCCATAAATCGTTGTGATCGGTTAAGTGGTAAGTGGAGTACTGGGGCGAAAAACTACCTCCCAGACTGAGTATGCCTTAAGTATGGTCTTTTCTATAACTTCCTCAGCATACTAGCTTCAGAGAGCTCTGTTGATCCGTTAGATCGGAGAACGTTCAATCGAGTTTCGCACACTGCGTTATTTTTATGTTCTAACAAGATTCTTTGTGAGCTGTAATAATATTTAGCTTTATAGCTAAATTACCCATATGGTTTATGATATTTCATGTATTCATTTTTTATCTAAAGGCCAAAGGTAATTGAGTCCTTGATGATTTGGCCGTTCAAAAATTTGTATTGAAGAGGTTTCTTGCGTTTCGCTTACCACTGTGCGTTGCTCTGAACGGTTTGAATATACAGTTATTTAAATTGACCACATCGGGCTACGAAAACTCACACATCTAGATATGAATACGAGATCTTTCGTGCGTGTAATTTTGAAGCTAGGCAATCGTGCAATGAATTTTCAGTGACCCTATAAATCGCCGGATGAATTCAAAACAACTTTTTACGGCGAAAAAAGTGCATAAAAAAACGATTTTCATTAAAGCCCTCTTTAACCATCAACCCACAAAAAATGGAGAAAAAAATAAATTTACATATTCCCTGGTAATACTAACAGATATTTATAAAATTCAATTTTATTTTTTAGATAAGAATTTAATTTCAATTTCAAATAATCGCTGAGAATGGTCTTGATGATGTTTCGGTAAATATTGTTTTTAATCAATATGTAAAAAGTTTCATTACGAATATTTTCAAACTAGTATGTAGATACATGGCTTTATAAAACCAAGTATAATGGAATATCTAACGAGTTTAAATTGCAAGAAAAATGATATTGAATAATGCAAATTCCCTTCTAAGGATAAAATATGTAATCCTATATCAATTTCCAATAAGAGAATATGTGATTGAATTATTTACATAGAAATATTGACTGAGTTTAAAGTTAAGCCGTAAATCCAACGGTATTCATTTTAACTATTTATACACAGATAACTACACATGAGATTCAATAAATTTATTGAAAAATATTTACCTTTTGCTTGCTTTTTCCAATAAATACCTCGGATATTTTAATTTATTTTTCTCATGTTTCAAATATTTATAATAAAAACACCAAATAACTAAAATTTCCGTAGCACAAAAAAATCGCAACTGCAGATGAACAAATAATTCGAATAAATGATAAATATTTTCAGCATGACCTTTTAGATTGCTATGATCAAATCATTCGCTGTTTTGGGCATAACAATGATGTAAATTACACCGTTAAACCGTAAGAATGGATTAAATAAACAATTTACAAGAATGTCAGAATGTAAGTTTAAGTGACGATACAGAGCAATAGGTAATAAATCAGACTAAAATCCTCAGCACGTACATACAATTGATTGAACAAAGCGTGAATGCATCGGAATTGGAATTACAGGATAATGTAAAAACGTGCCAATACAATGAAGCACTATGCGCCAGCGAAAACATTGAATTCAAAATGATTCAATAAAATCTAACAAGAGAATATGGAGAAAGCTCATAATAAACTCTCAACAACGATAGTCTTCAACACCCTTTCGATAGAGAGTTAATACTCTTGGACAGTGGTAATGATAGCTCACCACTGACGACGATGGCCTCGACCTTACCTCTATACCTACTTTACGAGCATACAGATGCCTAGGGCTACAAACAGCTCACATCATTTCTGCTCAAGTACACTTAGCTTGATTCGCCATAGACAAGCTTGATATGGGTTATTAGGTACACGACACAATTAATCTCTGGTTTCTCTTTCAAGGCCGCTTTTCACCTAGGAAAGCCTCAACATCTTCAAGCCTCTTCCTCATCGTCTTCATCTTCTATTTTGCTACTTTCTCGGTGCAATCATTACTAGTCATTCACTCAACATTAAACCACTCCCAAGAAAAGATAGAAATCGGATGAGAATCGTTAAATGATAAAGAAAAGTTGAAGTTTAAGATAAATATTATTTGTACTTGTTTTGAATGTTAAAATAACATAAGAAAGTTTCTCATAAATAAACTAATTTTTATATCAATTGAACCATAGATACTAAATTCCATTATTTTTTATCACATTTGCATTTATAAGCTAGAGAAAAAATCCGTTATCTTTTCGATAATTTTTTCAATTTAATTATTAATATACCGTTAAAATGAACATCAGTTTATTCATAAACATTTCGTTTTATCAATAAAAATTCTTCTATGTACTTAAAAAATTAACACTATTCATAATAACATACCACCCAGAGTCGTAATAATATAGTTTAAACTTTTTATAAAAACATAACAAATTCCTTTCGCATAATGATTTCCTGTCATAATTGTTACAAATGACATTTGGATAAATTAACTAGAGCACAGAATGATAAAGTGGATATTAAAATAACCAGTTGTTAAACAGTAATTTGTACACTTTTCTAATATCTACCGTGACCAATTGAAGTGCATGCAAATGCTAACAAATGATATATGTGTCTATCAGGGCTCATAAAACCATATCTGCTTCAAAGTAGATCGAATAAAAAACATAAATTGAGGTATGTACAAAAATAATAAAGCATAAATAAATAAATGAATAGAAATAATGAAAAAATATTTTCTAGGTCAGTCGTGCAGTCAACGACTGTAATTTTAACCACGGATTTCCAACTCATTAAACTCACGTGTTCGACACCAAATTAGTAAGAGAAGGAAAAGTACATCGTGCCACGTGTGTTCGTACCAGGTGAATACCACGTAATTTTCTTTAATGTAATGGCTTAAGGTAAAAATATATGATTTACGACGGATAAATGTGAGTGAGATTTAGTGGAGAAATGATTGATTGAAAAAGTTTTTGCTTTGACAAATTCGAAAGCGTGGGAAATAATTTGTGAATAGTGCTAAAAATAAAGCAATTATTCGTTTTATTTCTTAGTTGAAATTAGCGCACGTCAATTATATTAGCCTTGCTAATCGAATCCTGTATACAATGCTCTTACATGGTATACATTGCATGTTCACCATCTCTAATATCCTATCACCTTCATTAGTATGCCACAGAAGAAAGTTTGCTTCAGCATCAAATGATGATCGTACTTGATGAGAACAGAGAAACGAAGATATAATAAAAAGTAAAATGCTAGATTAAAAATTGCCTCAAGAGAAGAAGAGTGGAACTGTTGATGAAAAAGAGTGAATGAGAATGATGATGATGTTAAAAAAAAAGATTAGGTATAAGTCATTTGGAGATTTTTCGGGCTTATAACCAATTTGTGTTGTGAAAGATAGCAAAGAGAAGAATATTAACTAACGACCTAGAAGATGAATATGAGAGAGAAAAATAAAGTTAGAAATAAAAATAGATAATGAAAAGTGATGGGTTTAAGCCAGTGCTTTGATTAAAATTCAAGAGAGCAGTTTGGTCTCCGGGTCAGGGGAGTAAGTCATTTAAAGTTGCCAAGTTTTAAACAACATTGAATGCTTGAGGAAGGATTCTTCGAAGAGTTAACAAACTATGTTGACCATGACTGAGTGGCAGAAAGGAAGAAAGAAGTATATCTGAACTGTCGAGTTTGCTTGGACTTAATTTACTACATCCCACGCTAGTCTCGGTCACTCGGGCTTGGACTCAACAACAAAATAAGATGATTGATCGTGTCAACACAACAACGCTTGAGCGTAGATGAAAAGATCATTTCGGTGATCATGGCTCGTTGGATTGCATTGAAGTGTAGATTGGTGAAAGGAAGATAAAAATTTAATTTGACATGATGACATCGTTAAAAATCTAATATGCATCTATTGATCTCTAAATTAAAACATTTAAATTACCATAAAGAATTAAATGAATATTCTATGATATCATTCTCCGATTTCTAATTTAACACAAATATTCATCAATGCTCATACATTAATGAATTTTAAAATTGCTATTCACAAAAAACAGACGAAAAAAACTGAACAAAAAATTTGACTGAAACACAGTTTACTTATGAAGAAAAAATTTCTTAAATTTAAATTGTAAATGTGCATATTCATCCAAAAGAAAAGTGGAGTGTACTAAGTACGAACAAGGATCGAGTAGTGATAAATGAGTTACGAACATTCTTCAAATATGTAATATTAATATGCATACGTATGACAAAAATAAGAGAATATTTTTTTTTTTTGATTTTATATTTGTAAATGATACCAGCACTAGATGGTATCATTCTAAAAGTCCCCACATCAGTTAATCTGTTATCTACTATCATCCCTGTTGCTGAACATCTTTACCAACGAGGTAAAAACAAATTTTCAATGCAAATAATAATTCGAACTAGTGTTAACTAGTATCAACAATATTATCAGATAAGCTGAGCGCCAGTATCACTAATGTAACTGGATATTACTAGTATTAATCTCAGTCACTCAGCCAACTCCTTTATCCTACATCACTAAATCTCTTGTAGGATAATTTATTTTATTTCAGTGGAATTTCAGACGAGTAAAATAAGACTGAGATAGCACATTAGTAATCACTACACACGCATACCCAAGTGCTAAAGCGTCCAATGATTAATCTGGTTTACTGAAGTGCAGGCAATGAGCAATTTACATTTAAACACGAGGTAGGGCGTTGTCTTGGTCTTCGTTGCATCTGCAACAGCAGCAGTGCTAAAGTGCTGGTGGCCAAGTGTTACGACGAGAAGACCATTTTGATAGGATCTCGATCCAAGAGTGTGCGTTCCAATCGGTGTCTTTGCGCTTTTAACTCTTGCAACTGCAACAACGCGTGACGACGTCGACAACGACGACTGGTTCACCAAGGGAATGTACGAACAGATAATATCTTCTTGCCGAACACGGTCCGCATGACTATATGCCCACTGAACTCTCCTGGTTAAATAGACTAACTTGACTCTTCCTCGTTTTTTATCTCCGGTCTGCTGACCACTTTGTGTATTGTAATCGACCCAAGCATCGATGATTCTTCATTCTCTATACACATTTCATTCTTTTTTCTTCATATTCTAATGTACCTACGACTCTTTTTCTTGCTTTTAAATCATATCATGAAGACTGTATCAAGTTATAAAGACCAGACACTCTATGATTTTCTCTTTTTCGAAACTACTCATTACATTTTATGCCAAGTATAAGAAATGATAGCTTTATGTTTACGACAAATTACTTGGCTTCACCCATTCAGAACCTCAATGATATATTTTTCAAATTAGAAAATTAGCAATCCATTTAAGTAATACCTGTTTAAAATAAGAATCATTCAATTTTTTACGCTTCTTACTTATCTATCATTTTTCAGTGCTTCAGTCATTGGTGGGGAAAAAGTCCACGAAAAAAGTCATCTAATGTATGAACTATAACAAGCGCAACCAAGAGACCACAACGCGAGAAATTGAATCCCATTGCCCTTGCCACAGCACGTGCGTATTTACTAAGAAAGGGGGAAATTTAATGACCATGCATACACATCCCCAAAGCTACGATCATCTCTTACCTGAAGTACTTGGTGATAAAAACAACCGCTAAGATGAAGAGAAACAATAATATCATGATCACTCTTCTTTCTCTTCGTCACCATTTTTTTCTTTTAACTCAATTATTACTATGAGAAAAAAAAACCAAGTTATATGCCTATACTCAATGAATGTGAATTTTTCCTTCATTAATTATCTCCACGAGCTGATGAAAATTTAGATAAGAAGTTATATATACTGATGGATAATATAATTAATTTGATAACTCGTAGTTAGAGTAATGAGAAAAAAAAATTAAATTACAAATTATTCATCCTGAAATAGGTGGTTTCATTGAACAATTTTCAGGATATTCGTTCAACGATGATTTAATTACAATGTCGATGCGAAAAATGTTGAACAAACGACATTCATTTTCAGACACGCCACTCATGAAGATTTTCGATACGTTACGGATTATTAACTCGTAATAGCTTATATCGTATCCAACCGGTTTGTCGATCAATTTATCGCGTGCTCCACTAAACCTGAATCAACCTGTCTATCAGTCACTTTGTTAATTTCATTTTATGCATCTATGCTCTTTCTACCCTTGGTATTTACGCATCTCCAAGTTTTTCAATCTTTGATCCTATTCATACTACGGCTTGCTTTCCTTCTTTTACATTGTCAGATCACTTCACATGTAATAGCAAACAATCTGTCTACTTAAATTATTTGCTATCGAGTTAATAAGCAATGATTTGTACTAGTTTTATTTTTTCCACAGTTAATTTTTTTCAGAAACATTTTTTTTTCATATTCTTTTATTTTTGTTTCAGATTATTAAATGGATTATGTCCATCACATAAGAAGTAGAATGGAAGACGAAAGATAATAGAAGCATGGTTAAAATTTATGCATAGCAAAGAGAGAAAGAGGACTTTTTGATGTGGGCCCTTTGAAATTGATCTGAAATGGTGGCAGCTTCTATGGATACAGAGTACTGTACGAATCAGAGTTCAAGAATCTCGATTCAAGTGCAGTCACATGCATCAATGCACTGATTTAAATCTTATGCTCTCGAGACTTTGACAGACAAGTATACTGGCTCAGAGATTCGTTAACATTATAAAGTTTGAATATTGAAATTTCCGACGAAAATATCACTCAGTTGACTATGTGATTACCCAAAATAACATCTAATTTTTTAAGCTTAAAAAATTGAATTAAAGACATTCACTATATGTACATCAATTGAATGAACTTGGCATAAGAATAGCACAAAAATGATAATTGAATTGGCAAGAAAAATCGCGTGACACTTGAAAATGAAAATAAATTTGAACTGACCTTGAAGACAGCAGAAGAGGAAAACGGTGGCGACGATATAATAGCGCATCCTCGTAGATGAAAGATTGGCAAGTGAGTAGATGATTCACGTGGCTGAGTTCTCGAGTGATCGAGAGTGCGGAAGCCAGTCTTAAAAGACGGTTATACGGTACAAAGCAGTACACGGGTGTGATGAAAGAGCGCAAGGACGTAGAGAAAGGCGAAGAAGGAGGAGGAAACGTGCCCTCTTCGACCTCTGTCGTCCTTCGAGGTCCACGAACAACTGAGACGGTCGGAGCAACGTCGGTCTGGCTATAGCCTCCCCTTCCTACTTTCACAAGCGTGCTCTCATTTCCAGAGACTCTCCTCAGCGGACAGCAACCACACGGCCGACCATTATCATTACCATTACCAATGACGGCGACGACGATGTCCTCCTCCTCATTCGAACATAAGTCGGAGAAGTCCCACCTCAAGAGAGCTTCAACTGTTGCTAGATCAGTCTATGTCCATTTCTACCCTGTTTCTAGGCCACCTTGTAGCCGCCTGCACCTTCTCACACCTCTAACTCTCCTTCCTTCTGCCTTCATACACCTCGTTTTGCTGATTTCTTGATGCAACCGATAAGCTCCGCTTCTTGGACCTTTGTAATTTACTTTCAAATCATTTTTTTCTTACTCAATTACCCTCACTTACTTGAAGCTAAGATCCGAAACGTTAAGATGGTCTTATTGCCGCAGTTAAAAAACCATTACATTTTAAAAATTCGAAGAAATAAAACAACGTTAACGATACGTTACAAGCAATAATATACAATTTGTTATACGAGAGATACCGTTTTTTGTAACCTGTATTCACTGATTCTTTAAAATTTGGCCGAAGCTCCAGTTTATTACTCCAAACTTGCAAATTATCCACTCATCTGGAGATTGTATTATGCGTCCCTAAAGATAGTATGAACAAAATTTAAATCTTTTATTTGTTCTTCAAGTTTAATGGTAGCCATTGGAATTTATGAGCTATAAGAAAATAACGAGGACTCGGATTGACACCAAAAACATTGGAGGATTTCACCCGCTACTTGATGAGTTCTACATCTACGGACAATTTACTTGATCTTATGCATCAAGTTGAAGTCTCTCCCAGTATTTGTTAAGCTGCACATTCGACAGCGCCTTTCACCTGTTTTTCCTGACTGTAATAAATGCATCGGTTACCCAGGAATCCATCGTAAAGGAGAAGACAAATCACTGTCTGATATTTCACTGCCCTCAACAGCATGAAAACAGGTGCTATCAACTGGGAAAGTACGCCAATTTAACTAGGCTGTGTCCATTTTTATCAAGATATTTTCAATGAAAAATTTATTGAGCCAATAAATTATAAATGATATTCATTGGTAAAAAATACTAGTATGCTCATGAATGTCAAGTATAATACTCGATAAAATATTAACGCATTGAATAAACATTTTGCAGTGTCAAAGACAAGTTGGTGCAAGTCTCCGAGGTGCTCCATGTTCGTGACCATATTCAGACGATCGTAAAGTATGTGACTAGACGGGGTAAGTACATGTGCTCAATGTACGTACATATGCACACTAGATTGCATATGTGTATCGTCCATACTGATACCACCAAGAGAAGATATCATTTAAATTACGACCTAGACCTCTCTCACCTTTGCTAGTGCAGCAACCCACGGGTGAGTATCACCAAAGATAAGCACGAATTGACTACAAAAAAAAAAAGCTACTTTGGAACTTTTACGTTAGTTGGCCAGTTGCCCATTGCAAACTTCAATGTCCTCTGACCTAAAAACAACCATGTTTTTTGTAGCAATCATGACAAAAAACGAAATTGTATTGCATATAAAGTTATCTACAAAAAATAGATGCATATATGACTATCAGTTGTTGCTGATTTTTTTCATGTTGTTAAAAGCTGTGTTTTGTAACTGTGAAGAGATTCCATAAGAGTTTAATGATCGAAGCAAATTGTCGAGATGCCAAGATGTACTGCAATTGTATAGCATCATACTCGTAATTTGATTGATGCCTGGAAAAAAACTGGATTATCGAGTGACATTCAATGAGAAAAAGGGAATAAAAGAGGAAGATTTAAACATAGTGTAAGGTGCATTCTGTATTAGGATGTCTTCTTCTTGTTTGCGTTCTTAACTGTCACGTACCGTCACGCCCGCTGCATCGTGTGTGATACGAACCATTTCAGTCTTCACACTTCTTTCACGTTGTACACTAGCTATGTTGACATAATTGACGCTTATTTGATTTACTGATCAGCCTTAGAAATGCTGTCAATCTCAAGTGAACACTAACATCAACTAATTAAGTCGTAATTGAGGTAAGTAATATTACATAAATTTCCCATTTTTTCTACTTGAATAATTCCAAGAAAAAAGTTTGAGGTATGCTATAAAAAATCTCGTTTTTCATGTCGTTATTAAAGCTAATAAATTATAATTTTTCTCTTATTACTTAATATCTTAATTAACATAATAATTATGGAGCATGATTAGATTACTATAAAAAGTTCTAGCTTATTTTTTTTTACATTACTTTTATGTGTTGGTTACTATAAAATATTTCACTGCATTCAATTAATATTATCGAGATGTTAGTAGAAAAGAATGAAAAAAGGCACGTTTAGATTAAAATTCACAAGAAAAAGTTATTTAAATAAAAGAAAATATCAATAATCAAGTTCATGATTTCATTACAACACTTTCTAATGTGTAATTAAAAAGAACGGTTGAAGAATCGTGAGAAAAAAGATTGACTGCATCGAGGTCGAGCCAATGAATGAGTCCAATGGCCCGGTCTGGATACCTTTTGCGAAACTCGTGAAGACAAGTTGAAGCTTTACACGCTTCTATATTTCCGAAAGCAGGAAGTTTTTATGAATCCTTGCGGACAGATTCCTCGAGGTGTGACGTTAGTAAGACGATCTTTAAGTGTCATGTCGTTTGTACATTTACGCCTGGAGAAGTCTAAGAACTCGGTCGTCTATTGACACGCGGTTCGACACCACCGCGAGAAAGACCTCGACACTTGGACTCACTCGTTCTCTCGAACCGTTAATGCAGCCTCCTTTACTTAACTCACATCGGTGGTACCAAGACCTCACATAGTTATTTTTTTTTATTACTCTGTCATGGTTTTACGTGATTACTGTTAAAACAACTTGCTACATAGACATTCGTAATGATCTGAGCTGTCATTTTTCTCACAATTATACGGAGATTATGATGATGAGAAATAATTATTTATTATGTACTTTAGAATTCTATTACGGAAAATTACTTTTCGAATTTATTTGATCACTTGATAGTAGACTGATAAAAGAAACACTTACAAATAATGATGATTTTACAGAAGCCATTTGTGTGATGCTTTTTAAATCAATAATCATTATCTTGATGTGTCGTATGGCACATAGTAATTACAAAAAAACTGAGCATTTTTAAAGTAATATTAGCTACTTGTAAGAGAATGAATTAAATAATGTAAGTCCAGTATTTTTAAATAAATAAATCTACATTACCGATAGAAAATTTGCATGCATTGCATGAACGTTCTCTTTTTGCACTATAGAGGGCGCTTTTAGCACTTTCAGAGACCTCTGTCGTCCTTTATGTTTCCAATGTGTCTACTCTTATCAAAACAAACCCCAATAAACATGATAATCAATTATTGCATTATTTTTGGAGCTTAATTTAATTGTTAAACGCGTCATAAAAATGTCAAATAATTAATATATAAATCCAACATTATCCTGATAAAAGTTTCCATAAAAATTGAAATGGAAATTGGCCTACATTATGAGATTAAAATATTTCGGAGTGAGATTGCCGCTATGTATGATCTGTCAAATTTTATGTGTATTTTTTAACCTATAATAATGTACATATTAATTCGAATGGACATTTAAGACTGCTGTGATAAATGTTGGAGATTATTTTTGTATATTTAAAAATGTAGTGAGTTAATTTTATTTTAATATTCTAGCTTGTTTACAATTTTTTTCATAACCTAGAATTGTTTTATTTTGCATATATCATAAATTATAATTATATTTCAAAACTAATTATTTCTTTCCAATAATAATATTATTGTTTATCTTTAAATGGCAGATGAAGATTTTAAACAATGGCACGATGGTCGAAGGTATTATCAGGGGTGTTTTTGGCTTTGTCAATGATGTTGTCACTTGGAAAGCTATTGATGCTTGCTGCTAGTAATGGGAACAATGGAGATTTGACGGAAGCAGATCAATGGTTATCAGAAATTGGCCTATCACAATATCGACAACTGTTCAAAAAGAAAGGTAAGTAAGCTATTTCCCTAACCCACCTCTACTCATTATTCTAGAATTATTGAAGGATGGACAGGAGATTATTCAAGATGAACAAAAATACTAAATCATTTAATTCGATTATTGCTGGATATATTCTAATGTTTGCTAGATATTTTTGATCCTTATTACCAAATGGTTTAAAGTTTATTCATTCAAGTTAAATTTCAAATACTTGGAACAATGAATGAACGAATCTGTTGACATAAAGTCTATTTGAACCCACATTATGTACTTAGCTGCAGCTCATTTAGTTTATTAAATCCGGCAAAATTACTATGAAAATGCCTGGATTCTAAGAAATGGTCTCTTTTGCTTATCCTCTTATTAAAGGGGATTTTATTATAATTACTTATTCGCTTTAATTTTATAAAAATGATCTAAGTTGATAGTGTATTAAATTATATATGAGTGAAAACTAGGAGAACATTTAAAGGTATTTTAGATCTGTTTAAATACGTTATGAGCTTATATATACTATATTGGAGCAGTTAAAATATTTGCCTAGGTCGGAACTAACTTCTATCATAAAAATTTTATACGATTTCATGCACGTAAAAGTTGTGATAAATGAATCGTAAAATAAGTACATGACAGTTTAAAACTGGTCTATCAAAAATCGAATATGGCAGCTAGTTAATTTTTTTATATTTTTCTCATTGACTTTTATACTGAAAATATGTTTATGCAATATCATTTCACAGACTACAATAATAACCCATTCTAACAATATCAAAAATTTAATAACTACTAGAACATTTTACTAAATTATCCATGTATAAAATTTTTCTTTCATTTTATAGTTTGCTTAATTAAATTGCACATATTGTGCACGTTTAATATGCATTAAACTATTGCTTTTATAGTTTAGAAGAAATGAGTTTTTTTGAAATGATAATTAACATTGATGGAAAAAAATTTTAATTACTTAAATTATCATGCTTACTTTTAATTTTAAGAGTCTCTATATTGTTGTATTGTACAAAATAAACATAAATGAATTTAAAAAAATGAGCTAAGAAAAAAGTGAAAAAGTTTAATTTAAAATTCTTTAAAACAGTATTTTTCAATGAATGTATGCAGAGAAAAAAATTGCATTGCTTATTGAATATCTGAAAATCGTAGAAAATATTGAATTATATTTTCAGAAACAAATAATATGAAGCAATCATATTTTAGATTTTTTTAAAATAATTTTCAACTCTATTTCCATAGCTATCGTATATTTGTTTCCAATCGAGAGAAACTTCGATTAAGCTGATGGCACATATTGCTATCAAACGAAACCCATCACCCGATATAACGCAATCTTATTCGACCCAAGGAAATTTATATGCATCAAATATATTTCCCTGTAGAAATTTATGTATCTTTTTTTCATTTCTCTCTGCATATATGTATATAGACAGGAAAAATTAAGTTTTATTGATTGGCCATTTTTCATTAGAAATATTTCTATAGGTTCAACAAGTAAAATGCCATTGAATGTTTTATCACGCTTATCCAGCTAAAAATATGATTAATGATTCTTATTTATAGGGTGATTCAGATAACATTTAAAAAAATGGAAAGGACGTAGTATTTTATTTTCATAATCTGAGAGCAAAGAAAAAAATCCTTGGCCAAAATCCATTTGGATGTTTTATTTTATTATCTAGATTTACATAATAGAAAAAAAAGTATTTCAAATACTGGCTATAATTAGCGCTTGCGCATTTATTTCTGAAAATTTGGTGAGCTTTATTGGCGAGATAAACGACTCGGTTTGTCGTCGACTGCAGAAATGCCAATGCGCGTTTATTTGCATGGATTTGGTATGAGAACAGCAAAACGACCGAGACGAGTTGCATAAGGGTGCACACAACTGACTATCACGGAAATTGTAGAAACAGTCATGTAGCTTCACTCAAGTTGAACATTCGAATACATCTATCTTCATGTATACATACTTAAATACATCAGAATCTCTTGTTTCCTAAATTGTTTTCATAAACTGAAAGAACGATATCTTTTGATCAAGGATAATTTCATTCTTGATTATAATATTTTTAAATACAACAATAATAATTTTATAACATAACACGAATGATGACAAGATCCTGCTATCATTCTGGATCCATTTTGATCTTGTCTTGTCTTCATTCGTGCTGTGTTATAAAATTATTTATTTAAGAATATTATGATCAAGAATAAAATTATTTCTGAACCAAGAATATCGTTTTGTCAATGGAAAAGTGATTTTCAAAAGTTTGAATATCTTAACCTTTAGTCCATATGCTAAACAAAGGTGTTCTACTGTAGAGTCAAGTGTACTTTAGGTTGAATAATATCTACTACATGAACCATTGACTTTTTGCCCTTTACTTTTCCATTAATAACATTTTTGGAGTGCACTCTTATTCACTTCAAACAATTTCAATTTAACCAGAGGCGTTTATCTAATTGCTTTTTTCATTATTTATATTTATTATCTCCATTGATTGATTATTTGTTAACCTGCGCTGTCACTATACACGCACATCTCCCCTATATATTTTTTAATTGATGGTGGGTACTTTTATCTCTCGAAATAACAGCGGAATAATGGAAACACCTGTGCTCAATAGATCAATTTTCATCTTGTTTATAACTGTTTCCATTGAATTTTATTTCTCTAGCATCTAGAAATTTTTCAGACTTCCAATTAATTTTAATTAATATCAAAAAAATTATTCCACAGTACTAAATCTTTTTGGTGACTCCAATATTTTAACAAAACTAATTTTTTGATATTTTTTTTTTTTTATTTTTTAAATCCATATTTTCCAAATACTCTTTCAAATTTTACTTCAGCTCTCTTTGAATATTTTATTTTAAACTCATGCTTTGTTTTTACGACTCTTCAATTTTATTCTATGAGTTTCCTTAAATCTTCAATTATTTTACAGCTTTTAAGATTTCATAGTCTAATAAATTCTATCATTTTAAATTTACTGCAGCAATTTGACTGACTATACTTATTTTCTTGATCATGAATTCGAATTTTTTTTATACTAGAATTCTTTTTGTTAATTACCTGGAATAGAAGCTTTTAAAATATGGAGTAAAATTGCTAATAGCCAGTCTAAAAATAAGGGCTTATCTTTTTTTGTCGAAAATTCGAAACAACGAAGATTGACTTTAAGTAGCTTTTTTCCAAGATGTTGCAGAATTTCTTTGGAGATTATTCATTAAAAATTATCTCATCTTGAGAAGAAAAAAATTACAAAAAGTTAATAACTATTAGAGGCAAAAAACATGACATTATCATGTTGTATAAAGTAGTATTTTTTTTAAATTCTTTTTTATTCTCATTAAAAAGATCATTTTTAAAATTGAAGTAAACTGAAAAAAATGCTTATCATTCTATCATATCAGTTATCTGAACCTTAATTTGCTATAATCATCTAACCCAGTTTCAACTCTATTGTATTTTAAAATTTGCATTTTTCGCAAAATATAGAAAATAATGTTTAGAAAAAGAGTATCAATTTCCATAGTAAAGTTTTTTATTTAATTCAACCATATATCAATTGTATGGATCCAATCAATTCGAACAAAGTTGATTAAAATAATTATAGTTATCTGTATATACAATTTTATATTTTAAATATCATTAAAATTATGACATACAAAATGATTAACAATCAAAACAAATAGACATTTTGAGAAAATAGTTTATCGACAATTTGCTAACAATTAACTCTGTCGTTATACTATCACTCTTAGCACGCACACATTTGGACACATAATAGTTCAGCTGTACAGGGTAGGACAGAAGCCGTTAAAACAAAATCACAAGCGAGACGAATAATTAACTCACTGGTCTGTACAGACTGACTCTGCGACTAACTGAATTTACTGTGCTCGAGCACACTTGGTAAATATGCACTTTTGCTCAACTTGGAATATTGGATAGGCCAACATGAAAAAGTATCTTACGATAATACACAATTTTCTGTAAGCTGCATCAATGTATCATGCTTTCTGTATCTATATACACATAAACATATATACAGAGGAACATATAGATATGTTTTTTCCATTAAAAAATATATATTGGAGCAATAAAACATTTCAACATTCGTATAAGGTTGAACGAGGATGGCATTTACGATTTCCAACTCTTTGGAGAATGAGATCAGTACAACTGCAAAACACGTGGGGGCAGAGGATTCCCTCCCGAAGGATCGTGTCTGTTGGTCGACTTAGGGAGTGATGGTGTTACCACCAACGTATATATACACAGGAGCACGTTCGAAAAGGGGTAGCGTGTGGAAGAGCACGCGCCAGAGTAGTATCGCAGGATGGGCAAAAAGGTAGAGGTGGTGGCGGCAATGTTGGTGGGGTCGAGGGTTGGTTTGCCCGTGTAATCGTATTGTATGCAGTCGACTAGCGTGACTTCATACGAGCAGTTCGCGGCGGATTTCCTCCCGCGATTTTTCCCCCCGATGATAAACTTTTTTTATCTTTGATTTCAAAGAAACCTTTGATAAATATACATTCTTTTTTTTTTGCTGTTTATTTTAACAAACAAGCTAAAATACTACAGCAAACACGTGGCAATAATGCTATCATCGACAAAACAAATACGTGAACAACCGATACTTTTAAATTTATCTCCATCAAATACTTTTAAATCCTGCGAAATCGTTACATTCACTCCTACAGATCTTTGACACAAACGTTAAATGACTTGTCATCAGGAGAAAAAATTTTAAGTCATTTTTTTTTTGTTGTTTTATTAGAAACAATATTTATTAAGAGGCCTTGTTACTCTTAGTTATCGAGTACAAAGTTGTTGATTAAAATAAATTACTAAGGTGAAGGAAACCTTCAGTGCCTGCAGAAAGTTAAAATATTACTTGGTTATTTTTCGTTCAATTGTATCAATTATTTATATGCTTTTCGTGGGCGTATTAAACGTGTAATTTCAAGTGCCCAGTATAATTGCCATGAAGGTAAATCACTTACATCTAGTCTTCTTTTTTTCATCAAGACTTTTTTTTTTAATCAACACAATATTTCATTGCTTCTATATTAATCATTATAAATTTTATTTATTTTTTATTATCATAATACTAATGGAAGATGTAATTAACCATTGATATTATTCATCGAAATTTTAATTGACTATATTAATCAATTATACATTCATTACTTTTATAATTTGTTTATGATTTTAAACAATGTTATTATTATAAATAACTTTTAAAACATTTCTAAATTTTTTTGACAAATGTAGTAAATAACCTCAGTCCCATTAGATGATTTTTTCGATAAAAATATACAGAAAAAATTTAAATTAAAGTGGTGCTTATCACATACAACACATTAGTTCTATTATGGTTTGCTTATCGTTTTCGTTGGTTTTATAAACCCTGTTGGAATATACTGCTGAGGGTTGACGTCATAGTTTCGATCTACTTGTAAAGTTTTCGCGTCGCGATCAAGATCAAACTTCTCGCAAGTTTTGTTACTAATGTTCGTTGAGTTGCAACTTACCAGAAACAGTATACACATTCAGCTCGATCCTATCCAACTTTTCTGCATTGCAGATGTCTTTTGTATTATTTTTATATAAATAAATCCACTTTAAATACTACCACTCCATCACCAAAACTTTGTAATTCATTGAATAAGAAGCAGGATTAAATTCAAATATTTCTTCATCTCATCCAGAGGCTCTCTCTCTCTCTTTCTCGTATTTTTAATCTCACACTTTGTCGTGACGAGGAAATGAAAGACGAGTTGTAAGTCCAAATGTCAATCTAGATAAAAAAAAATAAAATGAGATTTTGATAAAGGATATTGGTGTATATATATTGTTAGAAAAGAAAAGATTACATTTATTATTCAAGAATTTAAACTGAGATTGCAAAAAATAGCTTGTTCACTTTTGTTAACTTTCAGGAAGCAATTAATTCTTAAAGTACAGGAAAAAAATGTTGGTAATTTTTTTCATATTTACTCCTCTTTAATAAAGTTGCTACACTTAGTTTCGACCTCTATAATGCTCGATAGAAACCCAGGTTGCGTGTATAACACCTAGAAATCGATTTTTGCAAAAGTCGGCCTACATTCTGCAGCTTGAGTCCACGCCACTTTCGTGGTCTATACAGAACGGATTTCTACACTTTTGATACCTTTAAAAAGAGCTTTTGACTCTTTCAGATTCTGTGTAGAAAAGCCTCATTTTACACTTTTTTGTTTCTACCTTTTTTTTTCTAACTTTTGTTATGAATTTCATCTCAGTAAAAATAGCTGATATTGTTTCATGATTAATTTATTATTTTGTTTACTTCCATAGATTGACTCACGTTTCAGTCAGATTTATAGAAAAATTTCATTTCAATTTTCCCTCGATTTTCTTATGCTGAATTTACTTCAAAATTGATTCTTCTCAAAAGTATTCTATTGTTTATAATTCAATATAATTAATTATCCACTAGACAATGTACACACTATATAGTAAACTATAAACAATCAAATTGAAATTCCAACTATGCAGCATAACACTATCATGCTAGATAATAAATCATGTGCAAGTAGAATGGATTATGCATGTCACATTTATCATTTAAATGCATTTAATATTTATACTTATATATGTATATAAATTCTAGAGTTATACAGACAATAATAGACAACAATTCTCTCGAGAATTTTCTGCATTCTGTGATAAATATGACATCATTCTGTGTTACATTGAGTGTAACCATGTAAATGCTATGTAAGCCCCGGATAAAAATAAAAATAATCAAGTAAGACATAACAAGTATTTAGTTAAGAAGATCAGCTCGATTAAAACTAAAACAAAAAATCCACTTGTATCATAATTATTATTTTTTATTCTTTCTATAGCATTTTTTATCTCCATTTATCGTCATATTTCTCCTTTTATTAACTTCATTTCACAATTTATTTCCTCACTGGTAATAAATCTTCAATCTTCATTTATAATCGGTCTACAAAGCTGAATTGATGGATCGATTTGGCGATAAAGTAAATTTGGAAAAAATTTTCTCTAATTTTCATATCAAAATGGATGTGGAAATGAATTCCTTTGTCTAGATGGTCTATTCTAATCGGGTGGTTTTTCGTCAAAGTAAAAGACAAAAGTTATCAGGAAATCCGTTGAGATTTCCGAGACTGAATTTCAAGTGGAGCAGGAAAAAGTTGGTTTTTTAGTTTCTGAACAAGTCTAGGAGCATTAGGACGAAATCCAGACTTTGCGGTGGTGAGTGTGGAGCATGAGAGAATTCCAAATCGATTCTTCGTCTACTTTCATAATGCCTCGAGACTACCCTCTCATCCATAATCATGAGCAGTATGTGTAACATACATAAAACCCTGTGGAGAAACCCTTTCCCCACTTCTTCAGCTTCCTTTGGTTCCTCTGCTCTTCCTTCCGAACCTCCCTCAGAAGTTAAAATCCTCATAGCTTTAGCCTCGTCCTCACGTCATCGCGAAAAGGATCGTTAGTACCAAGTAATGTCAGTAAAGGATGTCTACGTGAAAGGTCAAGAGTCCAAGCTAGGTCATAAGACCTCGAGTACACAAATTATCTCAATCTACATTTTTTACTCACCATCTTCATCTTTTTCTTCACTCTCTATCTCTTATTCTACCCTCTTCAAGATATTACTCTTAATATACAAAGAAACTTATCGTTTCCTATTGTAAAAAAATATCGACAATTTTCCTATTTCACACTTCCGCTAAACTAATTAGTTTATAATAGCGTTAATTTTATTTTTCCTTGACACTATTTTATGCGTGCAATCTACCATCTACAGTATACCATGCGAACAAGGCTTTGTTGTATATGAGATGACTTTTATTTACACTTAATTTATAGTATGGTTCAATCTAATGATGCTAAATAACATGAAATGACTATAAATAAATACATGTGGCAAGTATTTAAACCGATGCAATATTTTCAAACTATTTGAGTCACATAAAGTCATTCAGATACTCCTTATCATGATAACTATCAAAGATGAACTGTATTGCAATAATTAGTACTCTCAAAGAGCCAGATAACACGTACTATTAGATCGAAATATATTTATCTTCAAAGGATATTTGGTATTCACCTAACTATGTTCTCGATTAACTTGCTCATGTGACTCTTCATTAGGAATAAAACTTAACTAGCAGGGTTGGTTAATCTCATATTCAATAGCTTTAAAGCTCAACAATGGAATACGTTTGAGAGGACTATGACAAATAGGTTGACAGTTTTCATAAAAAGTTCATTTATATGCTAATAAATATGAATAAATTAATTTTGTCAGGTTTATATCACACTAAGAATTTATTAATTTATCATGAATAGAATTGATTGATAATCAAACAATGATTATTCTTTTGAAAATCGCAGAAAAATTCTGACAATCCATTTATTTTATTCATTGTAAAAAAAGAATCTTTTCTTAGAGCAAACTTTTTCCGTTTCATACAAGACCGTCATAAAGTTCTCGTGTCTACCATTGATTTAACCGGAAATATAATGCTCGAGTGAGAATTGAAGAAAAGTAAAAAGAAAAAGAAAGCATTGAAATTGAGTTATGCCGGACAAAAATACCGGAAGTCGAGATGGGCAACGAGACAAGAAGTTCTTTGTGGACGAAATATCATCGATTGGTATGTCACTTCGACCAAGTGGCAGTTCCTCTTCTGGTGAGTTTTCAATTTTCTGTTGCCAGTGTATAGACAATTTTTTTTTATTTATCTCTACGACTTTAATTCAATTTTTTTCTTACCGTTGTATTTTTCTATTCTTGTCTATTGATGAAATCTCCTTGGAGTACGTTCTAGATGAGAAAATGAAATCGAAAAATATAGCGAAAAAAGTACGCCTTTGTCCTTTAGAATCAATAATCAATAAAATATAAACGGGTATCTTGGCAAAGAGTTTTATTATCAGATTTTTAATCAAGCAAGGGATATCAAATCGCTTGGATAGTCTATCCTATATTAAACTATGTAAGCTGTTACATCAACATTATATAAATAAAGAAAAAATATCTGATGTACAATAATATAAAGAATGAGAAAGAAAAAATAAAAAAGCCCACTCAAAGAAGTATGACAGAAAAAAAAAACTTTTGAGAAGTAAGGTATGGGAATAGAGTAAATTTCACTGGGCAACAACTACTTGTTCATTAAAAATAACGAGTATAAAGCGTATGTGCAAATGAATGTGAAATAAAACACGAGGACGTTTTTACTACTGATTCTAGTGAGCTTTTTATAGAGAAAAAGAAAGACAAGTATCTAAGTAATTGAATTTACTCCATTCTTATATATTCTCTTTTTTATTGTAATAATAGTTTTTATTATGATTTAATATTCACATTATTGCTGATAATGAAACAAATAAAACTGTTTATATTTAATTTTTAATAATATCTGTTGAAAAAATTACTCATGTCAATAAGGTAATGTTATTAAATATTCAATCGTATAATTTTGAATTTAATTGAACATCGTTGAAAATAATTTGAGTGGAATATTGGGAAATGTCATATTATTTTCAATGCTGGATTATTAATTATGAGAGAACATTGGTTCTCTGGAATATCAAATTGATGTGTATTTATAAATATTCACTTCCTCCAAATTCACAGTTTGGTTATAAAAATTATACAATAAAATATAATATTTCTTTCAAATGAAAAATATCTAATATCTTTTCACAAAAATTCTTTAATATATAAAATTGTAGAATTTTAAAGTTTCACATTTTTATATGTCTACCAACTTCAGGAAGTTTTATTAGTTGAAGTTTTTCAAGATATTATTGTCGTGAAGATTGTATAATGTTCATATCTTTTTTGCCAAATTGTCACAAGTTTTAAAGTTACATTGCAACTTCTTCAAAAATGATCAAGATACATTTCATTAAGGTTTAAAAATTTGATTGTTGAAAAATGAATAAAAATAAAATTTAATATCAATTGATGTTTTCAGTTTATTAATTTGATTCATTAAATGACAAAGTGATAAGTCAATAACAACTGTATTTAAGTCAACATTAAAATCTTCATTGAACCAATATGTTAAGTCGTGTACCCAAGAGGTCAAAAACTGGGCCACTCACCTTCTAACCGATTGTATAAAAGGAGAAGCACCTTAACAATTACATCCGTATTATCAGCATAAATCGATATTTATCTTGTTTAACTGTACAGAACATGTTCATTAATTAACGAACCTGTTACTAATTTATACCTTTACTTGATTAAAAAATTTATTTCGATGTGAATTATAAATTGCATCAACTTTTTCTCATTTAAAATTAATACTACTTCGGGTTGTTGACTGCACAGAAACAAAGCTCGAATTGGCTCACTGGTGCGAACACCAAATTATATTCTCTAGAAGTCGGGTACACCCGTCTATACTCAGCAACAATATCACGTTAAAATCAACTCGATCGATAGAAGCCTTGGGCCAGGAGGAAACATTAAACAGTTACTCTATACTCTAAGACAATCTCAATGAGTATTATTATTGTAGGTATAAATTCATAAGTAATAAGAGGTAGTATTCTACATCTAGTACAATGCATTAACTACTAATTTATCTGTACTTGAAACCTTCAATTCAATTTATAATCGAATGTCAATACCTTTAATGTAACAGTCACTATTGGACAGGTCAGCATAGTTTGTTGAAATCGATAAGGATATTAATGTAAGCTGCAGACTCATATGACCATTAATTCATTTGCATGATAGTATTTCGTAATGCGTACATCATAATTTCAATTGCCTGGCCATTTTTAATTGGTTTACCAAATTGAGTGGTACTCTCAATCGATTGGAGAAACTGGTCAACTTCATTGCTACATGTTCTAGGATCAACGGAATAGTCTGATGTAGATTGTACTGCCGATTTAAGTTGATTAAACATATAGAAGATGATACATCGCCTCATTTCATCTTCAGATGTTGTTGTGACAGGATTTTCCATGGCACAACGCCAGAGGAGGCTGTCTAACCAATTTTCTTTCTTGGTAGGATTTTCATTGGAGTAATTTATTCCATGATCTCTCAGCCATAGTGTCAACTGCGAACAAAGAAAGTAGCATAAAGAAAACTTTTCTATTGTTAGAATAAATCTCAGCATATTCACCAGGGAAATTTATTTCTTCAACTTACTCTTCCTCGACAGGACAAACTTAAAGGATTTTCTAAAATCCGAATTTGCACTAAATTATTAAGAGCTTGGATTCCTTCAGGCTTTAAACATGTCAACTGGTTGTCATCTAAATTTAATAGCTTTAGTCGTGGTAGTTTTGAAAATAAAGTGTCCTCAATGTGTCTAATTGAGTTGAATTCTAAGTCAAGATACTCTAAAGATTCTAAAGATCTAAAAATATCTGGATGTAATTCCGAAATTTTATTATGAGATAAAGTCAACTTTTTCAAATATCTCAGATCTGCAAATGCATCACGATGAATGCTTGAAATACTGCAGTTTTGAAAACTCAATAGTGTCAGACTTTTCCCGTACTTGGCGAATGAATTTCCTTCAAGAGAACCAAGATTTGAATGTAAAACTGTTATGACATTGGCAAATGATCCACTAGACTGCAATACTTCTTTGAGTAATGTATTCCAACACCTCACCTTAGTTTCAACACCTAAAAAATATTCATATATTTTATCATCAAAGAATTGATAATAAAAAAGAAAAAATGATAAACACAATAATAATCATTAAGAAGTGTAATGAAATAAAATATAAAATATCAAGTAAAAGCTTTAATACTTGGATTGCTCTGAAAGCAAGATTGCTTTGATGACGTTAAAAGGTTTTTCTATAACTGACAAGCTTTTAAGAAATAAATATTAGACTTACCTTCTTTATACGGAGATACATTGCACACTGCTGACGTGAAATCGATACACTTGAAGATGCATAAAAATATAAAAATACGTGTGTTCAACATCGTAACAAAAGAATGACTGATGTAATAAAAAATATCATACAGGATATGGAATGCCTAAGAACAGGAAAGAGTGTCTAGATAAGTTCTGTTGTGATGACCAACTTGAGATATCTAAAAATACTTTTTTATTATCAGGATCAGTTCACCATTTCTAGTTGTTAGATATTTTTTCTGTACATCGTTTATGTACGCTTTTATGGAAACATATTCGTTGAGCTCAATACAAATAGTACATCAGAGTGGAATGACAATAAAAACAGAAAATAGTGAATTTTTTTCTGAAAAAAAAAATGGCTAATTTAAAACAAACAACATTGTTGTTGATGCCAGTTCATTTTAACTCTAGAAAACTGATATTTTTTTTCTCTTATTTTTATTTTTCAAATAATTCTGATTGATGAAGAAGAATACCAGGGTAGATTAAAAAGTTTCTAAAATTCAATATTTCTAGAATCTTCAAAAGGTTCATGTTCCAAAGGTTAATAAAGTTTATATACTACTTTAAAAAGGTTCATGAAAGTTATTGAAGCACTTATAAAAGGATGAAGGGTTTCTAAATTATTGAATACATTAATTATGAGTCGATACATTAGAAAGAGTTGACACTAGCTGATAATTGAAAAGAGAACTTTTGAATTTCATTATTTCTCAATCAATTGATTTATTTACTCTCTATTATTTCATTAAATTCTTTCAATATTTAATTTAATTTAAAGCTTTAACTATGATATTTGAATTAAATTTTTCAGTATTTTTAATTATTGTAATCAGATTTTAATTATTAAAAATTTATAGATTCAGAGAGATTAATTAAATTTTTCAAAGAATTCTAGTAAACTTCAATGCTTTTTAATATAATTCTATTACGGTAGAAAAATATTGTTGTATGAGTAAATAAAATTTATGCTTGTAATTGAAATGGATGTATTGTTGATATAAAATCTCATATCTATTTTAATTCAGCGCCTACAGCAAATAATACTATAGCTGATGTAATGTCAGATATATTTATCGATTAATTTAATAATATAACTATCCTAATTTTATACACCTTACAGGAATGGTGACATGAATCTCTGTTTTATTGATTGAAATACTTTTGATAGAATTTATCAATAAAGTTAGTACTTTGAGAATTTCAAACAATGTATTACAGAGAAAATAAAATACTCTACAAAACAATTTTTATTTTTAATCGCATTTAAAAAAACTACAAATTTAATTTACTTGCTGAGAATAATGTGTTGAATACATCAAACAGAAAGCACTTTTACGAAATTAAAAAAATAATAAGCAAACTTAGTCTGGCTTTATTATCGCCATATTCGTATTTTAAAAATGAAAAAGAATATTTCAAATAACAAAAGGTCTCCAAATATTCATGAAATGTAAATATACAATATGAAAGAGATAATAAGAAGAATCAAAATGGAAAAAAGTATGACAATTGTACACGACAGGTTTAAATAACTTGAGAAAGTTCCAGTCGAGAAGATGAAAAGGTTATTGTTATGCAAATATATTTTGCAAAAATTAGAATAATTTGTTTTATAAAACATTGGAATTCCGACGGTATCAATTAGCTTTTTGAAATAATTTGCAGGGTAATTGTAATGATTAAACTTAACAAAGCAAAGAAAAATTGAAATACTTTAGATAGTATGGTGGATGAATAAAATATTCATTTATGTATGTTCAGTAAAGTTATAAAGTATTTCATTTCTCAAACTAATCAGTTTGAAGCAGCGTACTCATTTCAATCATTAAATTTTAATGAAACTAAAATATAATATATTTTTAAGCAAAAGAGATCATACCTTTAAATTTTTTATTCAGAACAAAAGAGAATACTGACATTTAGAAGATACTTCTATCGACTATCAGTGTCATAAAACTCGATTAGATAGCACCTAAATGTAACTGTCTAAACAGTTAATCGAGCACCATTGCATCACTGTTTGAGCATAAAAGAAAATTACGGTACGTCACAAATTACTTGAAGAATATAAAAAAAGCTGAATTGCTCCATTTTTATTTTTATGAGCAACCCTAGCTATTTATTCTATTGTCACAAATGACTATTTTTTGGCTGTAAAGATGTCATGCTGTCTAACAAAGTTAGAATAAATGTAGACCAGAAGATAATACCATGGTTTTTCTCAAAACTAAAATTATTCCTCTTGAGAGGAAATTCACATGCAACTAGAAGTTATGTTAATTCAAAATTTTGCTCTAAAATTACAGCTAATTACAAAATATGTCAGCTTTTTTTTTAAACAAAATCAAAAAATTTACATCAGAAATATATTTAAAAATATTTAAAACATTCATTAACTTACTAAAGTAATTTATTCATATGTTCTAGACTTTCTTTAGAAATTTTCAGTAAAGCTGCAGCTTTAGTTATTACATGTTGCTACTCTGTGTTAACGACATGTAAAATATAAATTAAATATGCAAATACAATTTATATCATAAAATTTACGTTCCCTAATGAACTTGAAAGTGTGATTAAAATCTATTAACATTATCTTGTATTTTGTCGTAGGTTTAATTTTGAATGAGAATCAATATGAGCTGGAAAAATTGTACTTCTTAAAGAGGCCATGTGTTAAATATGTGTCATTAATAATTTGCAGGCATTTCGAGTCTTGCTAGCTGTGGTGAAGTGGGAGCCTTACCGGAGTTGCCACCTCAAGATGAGGAACGTTTACAACGAGCTGCACGCTTGTTGCAACAACGACTGGTGCTTCGACAGTGGTTGAGTGATCACGGTCTAAGTGCTTATTACCAAAAGTAAGTAAAACTTTTGTATAATTAAATATTCTATTTTATTTATAAATTTAATAAAGTATTATTTAATTAGTTTGATAATATGTTCAAAAGTTTGCTTATTGATGGATGTGAATTTCAAGGCTAATGCAGATTGATGTCTTATCCTTGGAAGATGTATACTGGGTTGAAGATAATGAGGCTCGTTCCGCTCTTGGGAAAGATCTTCCCCGGTGGATTCAAGCTCGACAAACTTTGCCGACGTCAAAAGATGACCTTGAGGCACTTAAGGCCGATCTTTGGAGCTCTGTTGTCAAAAACAGCCAACATCAGGATGCTTGGACATGGGGTGAATTATTAATTTAATCACGGAATTTGTCTGTAATCTTCCTAAGTATCATACATTTACTTCCAGTGAATATCATTAATCTGATAATCAATCTAACGTCATGTTCGTGGGTATTTATTAAATATTCAACAGATTTCTAAATTTCTACTTTCAAGCTCTTTTGTTCCATTTTATGAGAAACATTTTTCTTTATTTCATTGAAGTGACGTGATATATGTTCACAAAGTTGAATATAAAATATTTATTCCTCTATTACATTTTATGTAATTACCCACTACTTAGTCTTTACTTTTATATTCTATTCATTCTACTGATTCTAAATCATTATCATACCTTTTTCTGCTTCCACGAGTTTCCGCGGATTTAATAAAATAAATTGAAATGCACAAATATATGTCTAGAAATATGTGTATTTTCATACATTCTAAGCTGTGACACATTTCTCTCGGATATTTTGTTCACATTTTACAGCCATTTCACGCCAGTCCTGTGATTTTGTTTTTAACATAAATATGAAAATTTTTATGAAACTTTTATAACTAAAATTACGAAATGTAAAAATTCAGCCTTAACTATCAGCGTTCCGAAAAGATACATTTTAATAAATCAGTAGAAAAAAAATTTCAACACTTTGAAAAAAACCTGCAATCATTTTTCAATCTTATCTAATCATAAACACTATATTTGTTGAGGTTTCAGAAAATTTTTTTCAACTATCAACACAAAATTATCATTTATCTTTTCTTTCTTTCAATTTGTTAAGATGTCCTCAAACAATTGAAATGTATTTAACTGTTTTTTTTTTCTCCTTTCATTAAAACTATAATTGGCAAAATTAATGATACACTAAAAGTCAACTGGGTCAAAAAAGTTATTAGAAAAATGTATGATATCATGTTTCTAGACTAATTTAGCTTGTGAACAAAAAATATTTCTAACAAATAATTTATGCAGCTTTATTTTCATGCTATGATAATTGAAACTAGGTTCTTTTTTATCAGATTAATTATAGTTTGCATTATTCTAATCTATGCAAATTTTTTTTTAAAAAGTATCACGAAACAAAAATATCTTTTTATCGATACAAATAGACATAAATAGCTTTAGTAACGTTATGTAGTGTCTTTACATAAATAAAAACTATTGGATATCTCAATTGCAGGGGGAATGCTCGTAGTATCTGTATCAGTTGCGGGGTTGGTTACCCTTGCAGCTATGACTCAACCTGCTTTGGCTCCTGAGGCAAAACATTCACTGCTTCAATATGTTACGGGGAAATATTTACTTCCAAGTAACTGTCGAGTCCACTTCGAATGGGAAGAACCTCAGCTAGTCGGAGAAACTATGACATTTACTGTTAAAGTAAAGAATTTATTATCGTTCATAAGTTAATCAATATTTTTAATTTATTTACAAAATATAAAATAAACTGTTTTTCAATTTTTTCAAATTATATCTGTTAACGAATGGGTTTAGAGAAGTAGGAAAGTAATTACATAATTTAATCAATCGGAAAATTCTACTTATAATTGGCAACACTCAAACGAGTGTTTCACTTTAGAGATACTAATCAAGCCAGCAGTTTCTAACATTTTTACGATAAAATTCTACCAGTCCAATTTCATTAAACTTGTTCATATTCTGTCCAAATTGAGTTCAATAATTCTCCATTGGGAACCCAAAGTGTTCTTTTATTTGTAAAATATTAATTTAAATTTCTACAATGTCCAGTTCAATCAATTATTTTAATTAATTTATATAAATATATTATCAAATTGATTTTTTAATTCAATTTTCCTACAATGCCTTTAGTTTTATCAACGTAACGGTCAGCCATATCCAATCTGTGACAAAGACAATCTTATAGTGGATGTATCTGAAGGAACAAGAAGAGTAGCTACCCTGATAGATTTAGGTGGAACAGATCCTTTGGCAGCGAATACTGCCGTCGTCAAATTTACAGTTCGTCATGCTGGACAATACCGAATCGCTGTGTTGATTGGATCCTGTCATGTTCACGGCAGCCCATTTCTCAAGAATTTTCTTCCTGGTACATAAAACACAAACCATAATTTCAACTATTGATTTTACCTAATTGTGATTCCGTAGGACCTCCCGATCCCAATAAAACGGTATTTGTTCGTCAAAGTTCGACTGTCGTATGCACTGCTGGAATTGCACATTCGATGACAATAGAACCCAGGGATGAATACGATAATTTGTGTATATTTAGTGCTGAAGACCATCCTACTGACGGTTACAACGTCAATATTACTCAGGCAAGCTGATTGCAACATCGTAACTAATTTTGACCCGTTTTTCAACCGTTTTTTCAGCTATTTATCGATTTCTATTGCAGATTGGTTGTATAGAAGAAGGCCAAGTCGTGCTTTGTAATATCCAGCTTGAATACGATCAACCAAACCAGAGGATTCGATTAAAAGTTGGGTTTCCAAAAGGCGGATGTTATCATGCAACAGTCAGTTTAGCTGGATTACAACTACATAATGGGGATTTTGATATTATTGTTCTCGAAAGTAAGTTAACGTAAATGTTATTTTATTTTATTGATGAAAATGCATTGGATGCTTCAACCTACAGAATCCCTATTCAATATTCCTGAATTATTTGCTAACGTGTTCAGTAAACAAGCTATTTCATCAAAGTTCATCTAGATGATTAACAGTATCTAGTAAAAGATTTATTTCATATTCACAATCTATCAACACTGTTAGTTAGCTAATTTGAAAGCTTTTAAACTAAAAGAACTAGAAAATTATAGAATTATTTATTGATTATATAATAGATAATATTTTATTTTATCGTTTAAATAATTATCATTCTGACATTTCATTTGTTTTTTTTATCAGCCATCACTAACATAAGATATATCGATAATGACATTGAATAATTAATATTTATGATAGTCAGTCATTGTAAATGTCAACAGTATCATTGTACCGTCGACATTTAATCATTTTAATCAACCATCATAAATCTAAGTAGTATAAATGTTAATGCTTAATATTTATTTAAATTATTTTTAGGCCCAGTGGCAAGAATGGTTCACAATAATGTAGCATCAAAGGATCCAGATATATGTTATGCAGCAAAACTGCTAGGAATGCAAGGCGAACGATTTTCAAAGCCGAAAAAAGTATTCTGCTTCATTTCACCCAAACAATTGACGATAAAAGAATATCTTTTAAAATTTATTCCAAAGCGTCTTGTTACATTCAGACTTTGCCCATCCACTAAAGTAAACATAATATTAAAAATTAATCATAAATCTCTACAAGCTATTTAATAAAAAATTTTTATATTGCAGTTTCACTTTGATAATTTAAATAATGAATACGAAGGATACGATTCTTTTTCTATAGACGACGGCTGTCAGCCTCCGGTAGAATTAATTTCTCATTACCGAGATGTAATTGCTGCGACGTTTACATTATTTTTATTAAAGAATATCGGTGGTAGTGAAACGTTTGCTGATAAGCAGGATTTTTTTTATCACGAAGTTAGAAAACATCATCAAAAACATTACCATGAAAAACTTACGATAAAAGTGCAACGTGAAAAGCTCCTAGAATCTGTAAGTTTCTCAATATAATAATGTCATACCCTTAGAAATTCTCTACATTTATTTGTGAATAAAATTTTCAGTCGATGAAAGCAACTAAAGGCTTTTCTGTAAGTGACTGGTGCAGAAATTTTGAAATTACATTCCAAGGAGAGCAAGGTAAATGATTGTTTTAATTTATTAACTGAACAAAAATATAAATATTTTACTGTCTTTCAAAATTTTCTGGTTGATTAATTAATTTCTGCTATATAACAGGAGTTGATTGGGGTGGAGTGAGACGTGAATGGTTTGAACTTATTTGCGCGTCGTTATTTGATCCAGGGAATGGATTATTTGCATCATTCGGAGAATCTCAGCAAGCCTTAGTACATCCCAATAGTAAAAGACCTCCAAACCTGAAGCTTAAACATTATGAGTTTGCTGGGAGAATAGTAGGTAAATGTCTTTATGAATCAGCCTTAGGTGGTTCATACCGTCAACTCGTTAGAGCGAGATTTACTCGCTCATTCCTCGCACAAATAATTGGTCTTAGAGTTCATTATAAGGTACGCATATATCTCAAAACTCATCATATATATTCTCAGCTATAGAAAAACATATAAAATTTAATTAAACCACTTTTAATTAAATAACAGTATTTCGAGCAAGATGACCCGGATTTATATTTGAGCAAAGTTAAATACATTTTGGAGAATGACGTAGAGGAAATGGAGCTTTACTTTGTTGAAGAGGAATACGATAAAGATGGGCAATTAATAAAAGTTGCTGAGCTGATACCTGGTGGAAGTAAAATTCGAGTTACAAATGATACGAAATTACGATATCTTGATGCTTTAGCACAGCATCGACTAGCTAGCTCAATCAGAAATGAGGTTGATTCCTTTTTGCGTGGATTAAATGAACTCATTCCTGATAATTTACTTGGAATATTTGATGAAAATGAATTGGAGGTAATTTTTTATTATTAATCGTGCACATTTGACTAAAATACTAAGCATTAAACATGTTAAATATTTACTAAAATACATTTCCTCTTGTTCTAGCTCTTGTTGTGTGGAACTGGCGAATATAGTGTAGCAGATCTTCGTGCTCATCACGTTGTGAATGGTAGTTCACCTGAGTTCCTTCGTGTTCTTGACTGGTTCTGGACTGCAATTAGCAACTTTACACAAGAGGAAATGGCCAGATTGCTCCAATTTACTACAGGCTGTTCACAACTACCACCAGGGGGTTTTCAGCAATTAAGTCCGCGCTTTCAAATCACCGCGGCACCGACTTTTGCCAACCTTCCTACTGCTCATACCTGGTATAAAGTTTAAAAATTATTCACAGTATTAAAATTATTCAAAGTAATATTTTAGATTGTATAATGAATTCATTTATTTGTCATTCTAGCTTTAACCAGCTTTGTCTACCCGACTATGAGTGTTATGATCACTTCGAACGTGCTCTCTTGCTGGCCATTAGTGAAGGAACAGAAGGTTTCGGTATGATTTAAAAGAATTTAACTAATCACTGAAATAAAACTAAACATTCTAGTCTATTGTTGATTATCAAGCAGTGCAAACTTGTGAAATACTTAACTCAATAGGATACTAGTCAAAATATCAAGAATGTTATAAATAAAAAAATAATCTCGTTCAACCTTCTTGAAATTAGAAAAAATGGTTCAATGATATTTTACACATGGGATGTGCAACTAACTACTCGAGAGATTAGTATTGATAATTTTCTTCTGAAAATTGCAATATTCACTAGCTTATTGTGATTTTTTCTCATCTGAAACGAGTATGAATTTTTTGCTGTTTTTTTATCGACTCGTTTCACTCAGTCAATTTTGCAATAAATATAAAGACAATTTTAAGATAGATAGTTGTTAGAAAAATTGCGTAGTGTAATTTAATAACAAATTATTATGTCATGTTACAGTATTATCAATCATGAATATGAGTGTACTTGAAATCAGCTTTTGTATTATCGATATACTATTTTATAAATTTTTTTTATAATTTTCGGATTGTTTATAATTTATTCCAATAAATCGTATTGTGTTATTTAAGTATTATTCTTGTATCAATAATATTATTAGTAATAATCTATTTAATATGTATTAGTAATCCATTTAATTATTTTGAAATAATTAACAATCATAATAAATGAAAATTGAAAAAACATTTTTTATAATACCACAACACAATAAAATTATCTCTGTGTAATAGAATTTGACCATCAAAGAGCTTTTGTGCACTGTAATTATTCAATATTCATAACGTAGACTATAATAAATGAGAGTAATTTTCAGTTAATGGAATTTTCTTTCCTCTTTTATATGATTTTAGACTACTATTATGAAGAAAAATAATTGAATGAAAAGAAACTAAATAAACAACTAGAGAATATTACACATTATCACTTTATCCATATTTTAAGAAAATATCTCAGTTATAATGTTTATAGCTGATTTCAATGCTTTCATTTTCATGTTATTCATGCTTCTGTGAATGCATATAGCAATATAAAAAAATAATATTACTGTCTGTATGACGAATGGTTGTTGTTCTCATATTTTTTTACGTTTTTCTCCAGCGGGCATTTCGTGCCCTATAAAAGTGAAAAATATAAGTGACGTCATTAAAATAGACTATGATAGAATGTTTTGTAGATTACAAACTTGGAAAAAAAAATATTGTGTAAAAACTTTGTTAATTAGTATGTACGTGTAGGGTTGGAAGAACACTTCTTGAATACTCGTAACTTTTTACTGATAACGCGTGTCATCTTTCGTAGAAATTAAACTCGTAATTCATTTTTTTAAAATATAAGAATCATCAAAAGCACAATTTTCTAATAGCTTTAAAGGCTGTATAATACACCTTGTAAGTAAATTAAAATTTAGAATAACTTGTACTTATATTAGCGTTACAATCAAACATCGGGCTGATAAAAACGTTAATATATCATCAAATAATGGCTGTTCAGTACTTGGTACTAATAGAAAACAATACAAAAATTCAAAATACCTACTAGATAATATTTGAATACACAATTCTTATTAAACAAATGTGTTTAAATAATCAATGATAGTTATTGATAGAATTATTAGAATGATCTTGTGTAGCTCTCATGCTTTTCGATGTTAAAAGTTTATTTTTAAACTCATAAAGTTAATTGTTGGATTAATATAGATATATTCTTTTGATCATGATACTACTTTGTGTTCTTAAGTGATTCAAAAAGTAGTCATATTAATATTACCACATTATATAATAGCATAATATTAGATAATGTTTTGAAATTTTTGTTTGATAAAATGAATCTAAATTATTTATATAAGTAATTGACTATTAACGACTGTTAACACCTTCTATAACATCGTAGAACTTGTCATAATTAAAACAGAATTTTTAAACTGAAGTATGTTATCTTTTAATTCGTAGAATATACGCATTCATGTAAAAAATTATGAGAAATTTTTTATATCAAATTATATATTTATTCGCCACATTCCATGTAACAGTTACATAGATGATTCGTATATAAGTCTAGTAAAAAAAAAAAAAAATAAAAAAAAGTTTTATCCAATATTAATCAAAACATTTTGTTATATTGATTTATGATACTTTATAATTCCATATATGTTTAAAAATATTTCAGTTGCATTAGTGCTTTTTTTTTTTCGTTCTAGAGCTTTACTACTTCTTTATCGTCTCACGTTTTTCACGAGTCATAAAATACAAATGCATACATATGAAATTTTCAATCGACATTAAATATTTCACTTAAATTCTTTGGAATACTCTTGAGGTTGTTCCTGAATTATAAATTTTTCTCCATTTGAAATTTTTATTTGAATAGAGTGAAGTGGCAATTCATAATTTTCATCATAGAATGAATAACCCAGTTTTGTATTTAAGGGTGTGAAGAAATTCCACCTACTGCCAAGAATGAAAGTGTACGTAAGATAGCTCTAGGAACTCTTACAATATTTCCTGCAATCTGTAAAAATTTGCTGCTCCATCCCATTTCTTCACTTTGTCTTATGATTTTTTCTTTTATTTCTTTGAGTTCAATTCTATATAAAAAAAATTTATTAACTAATTAATTACTTTTTAATTTTATAGATAAACATTAAAAATAAAAATTGTTACTCGAATAATCATAAATTAAAATAGTTTTATATTTGGATTCCAATAATCAATCCTCGTTTACCATTATGTTTGAATAATTGATTATCAGATTAAGTAGAATTATTGAAAATTAGAGATAAACCTACAACTGGGAATTGTAAATTGATTCAAAACGTCGAAGAGCAGTTTCACGATCGCTTAGCTGTATTTCAAGATGAATTATTTTGTCGTTTAAATTTTTTTCAATCTCTGCACTACTTAACAACTGTTGTGTAAGTTCCATTTTTTCCGTTTCTGAATCCGTTATTGTTCTTTTAAAAAATTAATTTATTCATAAGTTAAATATTCATCATTAAAACAGAAAGATTTTTAGTTGTTTTATTAAAAAGGTTACTTGTTGAGCAAAAGATTATCTTCTTGTAAGCTCTCAATAATTCCCTGATGGATACTAAGTTTATCCTGCAATTCTTCAACTGTTTTCTCTGCTGCTCGTGCTCGTTCACCACGTTCTTTAGCCAGGGCTTCATTTGCAAACACCTTAATTAACAGTGAGATGAATATTAATAGAAGAAACTTAATATAATAATAACAATCTTTCATTTTTAATTTTTAATTATTTTCATGTAGATTTAATACAATTTTTTTAACTCTAAGAAAATATTGATATTTTAAATATAAAACTTGATAAAAAATTTTCTTTTTTCTTAAATCAGCAAGTAATTCAATCACGAATATTGTGACAAAATAAAATAAAGAAAAGTCATCACATTTTTATTCATTGTGTAATTGTTTCAGAAAATTTTATTCTTAAGGAGATGTAAATTTTGCTAAATTTGAAAAATCAATTTTGTATGAAACATCAGGTTGTTTGCAAAAGGATGAAGAACCCCTTTTTCAAGTAGAAAGTAATACGAAAGGTGTCAAATTATCATGCAATCATGAAGCATGAATCATGTTCGAGAATGTATAAAAAAGGTCAGTAATCCAATTATTTTAATAAGAAAACTTGTAAAACTGGTATTTAAGGACGCGCGCAACCTTAGTATCTAGTATAGCAAAACTGCCACTATGCGACTTTGAGTCACCATTCAAAATATTGCTGCATGAATCATCCCTTAGTTATGTCCATGAGTGGCATGAGTACGTTGACCTAACAGCAAAACGATGCATTGCCCTTTCGTGTAGGTATTCCATATCCTTCCGGGCGAATTACTCAATAACGACTGTTTCCACACGATATAAGCTTTATCTGAATTATTTATATTAATTTTTATTGTCATTTTTATTACTTCTGGCAATGAAATGCTTTCTTTAATTGATACTGGAAGAAATTGATGACCTGGAATGACAGATAACTTCGAAGAAAAATTACGCCAAGTTTTCGCATACGTGGGCGAGTATCCTAGATCCTAGAAGTTTGATAAACATTGAAACTCTGAATCACCACTTCGCGGAAACCTCCTAGAAACCTCCCTCTAAGTCTAGGCCTTGCTTCGTCTCTACCAACCACTGATATGACTCACCCTTTACTACAATGTTGTTAATCAATTCTGACGGCAGAAAATATAGGTCGACCATCGATGTCGTTTGCTATCTATCGTAGTTCTCATTTCTTTTTTTGCAGCATGAATGCATCAATCATCATAAATAACGATAGAAAACAATCATATTTTTTATCAATCTCTTAATGTACCTTTTCAAGTAGAATTTTTTTATCTTCTCGAAGCTTCAGAATTTTTTCTCTTTCTTTGGCCATCTGAGAATCCAGAGCTTCCAGTTGACTCTTTGTTGAAAATAGATCATTCTTTAAATTTTCTACAGCTATTCTACGCTCTTCTGATAATTGTTTCAACAATTCAAATTCATTTTCTAATTTCTTTTTTTCCTGAAAGACAAAAGATGAATATTCAGTATAATTATAATGCTTTTAATACAAGAAATTTGTTGAAATTCAATTGCTTGGAATAAGTAAAATAAAATGAGTATCTAACTAGAGCATTAAGTAAAGTCATTTGCTCGTTCTTTCATATACAAAAGAGGACTTAACCACCCAAATTTTCATCAAAATAATGCTATTAAAAACACATGTTTAAGTATTCTCAGTGAGGGTATATATTTAACTTAATTTTAAAAAAAAATGTTATATTCACTCCAAGAACATTTTTACAACAGACAATGCATAATCATATATAGTCATGGAGATTTCATTTATTTCAAGTGGAATTATTTTATTTTATTATTTCCTTTTTTATTGGAAAAAAATTTTGCAATGATTATTAAAAAAATAAATCCAACTTAATTTAATTAATAGCCAGCAATCTCTTAAAAATATAAAGTAAAATAATAGAATATTGAAATTACTTCGTGAATCGTCTCTTTTTCTTTTATAACACCATCCAGTTGTGTTTTAGCACGATGAACTTCTGCGCCAAGTTTACCAACTCGGCTATTCTCGGTGTCCAAGAGCTTTCTCAACACGACAATCTGCAACTGCAGATGATCAATCTGTTGATCAGACTTCTCAATAATACCCTGAAGCTCTACAACTTCTTCTCGTCTTCTTCTCCAAGCATTTAATATTAAAACATGACAGACCAAATGTGAAGCTTTTTTTGATACATCCTCATGCTCTTGATCATGATTCGCACCACCAGTGGATTTAGTAGTTGAACACGGAATCTTAGGTATACCTTGACCCATCAGCATTAAACTTCGTTTTGACCTTGACATTAATTAAAATCGAACAAAAGTAATGTTGAAGTCATAGTATAGATTTTGAATGAAGATTAGTCATGGCTTATAATAATTGTTCATGCAAGCATAATAAAATCAATAAAGACCTCAATCAATATATATATAATATTAATTTTTACATAATCCATTTAATAAAGAAATCAGTCAGTGTCAAGAAGAATAATTATCAGCAAAGCTTATAATGATCATTTTCTATTGTGTATCTATCTCTGAGTGATGTTTCATAGTGTGTAAAGTGCGTGTGACGGGCTTTGAAGTCAAGAAAACAAAGTAAATACGACGTTACCCCGAGGACTCTTGTCTCATTTGCTGAAACGTATTTAATATGCCTATTTATAAACCACTGCAAAAGACCGAAGCTGCTGTTCAGAAGATGGGGTTACGAAAAATCGTCGACACTTGGCGAGCAAAACTTCTGCCACATTCATCTTTACAGCCTATCCTTCACTATTATTTTACTCTCTTTTTTTTTATACATAGATACTTGGATCTTCTGAATGACCCAACCACTCAAAATGAATATGAACATTAAAATAGTATGTAAAATTACCATTGAAAATTTTTTAATCATTTACAGGATTCTACTTTCATAAAACTTCAACTAGATGATTAATTATTACCGTTGCAAAGAGGTAGCACATGTTGATTGTAATTTTTATGTCAAATAAACTGTATAGCTGTCTTTACAACTAGAAAGCAGTACATTATTTTCTTTATTGTTAATGTTTAATGATGTAATGTGATGAATTATAGACTATGTTTCAACTTAGCCGTTTTTATACCATAATATACTAAAGAAATTAATCAGTATTCATTTTTAAGTTAATAAAGAATATTAATATTGTTTTAAATTATTTTTTTATATTATTCAATCGTTGTCACAATGCTGTTAATTTTTGCAAGTAATTTATATGCTTTAACTACTTAATAAATCATTTTCTTAAATACCTGTTATCAACGTTATTACTATGAGTACCAGGAGATAATTCTATCATCGACAAACTTTTTCTACATGAAGAAGTGTTGGGAACTTCAAAAGCTGGTTGATATGATGACACTTGAAAATAATTATTTTTTGGCTTGAAAACTTTAGCAGACTTTGAGAAAGGTTTAGCAGCAAATCTTGTACATGGTTCTCGTATATATGGTTTCCTTTGACATTTCGTTGGTACTTGGGGCTTACGGTTGATACATTTCACCAAGCTCTTTTCTCCACTGCTGCTTAATGCTGTTACACCCTTCTTGAACTTATTCAGCTGTACCAGCCGGGTCGTGTTAGAGCTTTTTGTATCAACTACTGTCTCTTGTTGCATTCTGTATTCACTCTTTTACGAAAAATTACTTTACGAGATCATCTACAAATTGTTTGTACACATTTCGTCATGGAAACAAAATACTGGATTACGCAAACAAACGCCAGTGAATAAGCAAATATTTTTTTTACTTTCAATTTCAAGAGCCAAGGTTAATTAGTTGATTTTTTATATTTTGTTTCATTCATACAATTTTAACTTTTGTTTAAATTTATTTACCATGTTTTCAAGTTATTCAATTTCTCTCGAATCCTGAAAAAATATAAACTATATAACCAATATTCGTTACTATGTTCATAATTGTTTAAATTTGCTCGGATCATTCATACAAAATACTAATTAAAAAACAATTATTTAATTGATAAATAAATACAAAGTAAATTATAGATACTTGTACGATCCATTAAAACCAATGACTTGCTGAAATATTTATCAATTCTTCCTAATGTTAATTAAAACTCTGAAAGTTAGCGTTGCTCCTTGATCATATGTAGATGATGTATAAATTATGATTTTAAAATCAAGAGATATCTATTACGATCTCTATCAAGTAATTGTGATGAATGAGAATTTATTTACAATTCGATTCTTTGAGTCCATTCAAACGTTTTATATACAGTGAAAATTGTACGACCTTGAAAAAAATACCACGTGATTTTTTTAACAGCCAATAAGCATCAAATGTACAACGCATTAAACCAGTGCCTGTTTTCACTTCATACTAAATCATCTTTTTTCCTTTTCTTGCTCTCTATTTATGATGTAAAAAGTACAATTTCTCAAGTAAGAAACATTCAATTTAAAATCCAAATCCTTCAAATATACGCAGTAGTTGGATATGTGTATCAAGTGATTCGCAAATGTGCTGTATGTGGACCGAAAATAAATCTAGAGTTTCACAGCTGTGTGTGGTACGGGCATGTGTCGAGAGAAGAGAACAAGGTGGCTAAGGTGCGCTTGCGCATCCGTGTTAATAGTCACGAATTCTACTCTTCGTTGTCGTGTGGTGTTTCATGCTCACCAGAGCATTCGCAAGAAATAACAGACTTCGTGAGGTTGTCGCGTGTTTTCAATCGTGTGCATGCTCCACCACAAGTATATAAAGATTCCCTCAATTTTTTTATTAAAATGAAATCATCACTAACCAATTGTCAAATAACAGCATCAACTGCGTAATATGTTACTGAACGATATCATCAAAATTAAGTGAAAAGTGATAAATAAATTTTTTGTTCAATTAATTAAATTGATTATCAGAAGAAACTTTTTTGAGAATCTTATTCTTAGAAAAAATTAAAAAAGTTCTGTGATGACTATCAAATCTAGTGTATATACTGTTAAATATTGAACTAAGAGTTCATCTGGTGCTGAATTGTCTAATTGATTGTCTAAACATCTCTGGTATATTACAGAGAACATAGTACATCTTCAGGAACGAGTGAAGAAGCGTGTGGATATATTCACTATGAGTTTAAAACAGGCAAGTGCCCCGCTTTGCATTGTCCTAAGCAATAGTTTAATTATAGCCAGAGCAGGACAGACCTAGGCTCGCCCAAAATAATGATTGGATCACCCTTTGGTGCTTCTCTATCTTCCTTTTTTCCTTTTACTCTCACACATCTTCTGGAGCACATCTTTTTTTACCTTCAGTAAATAAACTTCACGATATATCTTTCATTTATATACACCATTCAATAATTTTATTTCTAAAAAAAATATCATAATATTAGACTAATATTCCAGGTTAAATTGTTCCAGATGTTTCAACACTTCAACGTCTAAAAAAAGGCATGGATCAGTATCATGATATGAATGACAATATTAATATAAGTGATGTTAGTAAGTATCATTTCAATCAATTAATTTTTGACTATTTAATCAATGACTGAATATTATTATAATTAATAATAAATGCAATTGTTTCTTGCAGTTGAAGTGATTCAAACAACAGATCCTGAATTTGTGGAAGGTACCAGATGTCAAAATCAAGCTTTAAATATGTTGTCTGGTGGTGGAGTAGAAACTATCAAACCAGTGGCAGTAAACACTGGAAGAGTTGGACCTTATGTAGAAATTGTAGAACAACCAGCAAGTAAAGCTCTTCGATTTAGATATGAATGTGAAGGCCGTTCTGCTGGCAGTATACCCGGGGTCAATAGCACACCTGAAAATAAAACATTTCCTAGTATAAGAGTAAGATTTTATTCAATTTAATTTTTCATTATTAGTTCCAAACATTTTTGTACTATAAGTTATGTTTAAGTTTAATATAATTAGTTACTCAATATTAATGTCCTGGTATTCATTCAGATTGTAGGATATAAAGGACGAGCAGTGGTAGTTGTGTCATGTGTAACGAAAGATTCACCATACAGACCTCATCCCCATAATCTTGTGGGTAAAGAAGCTTGCAGGAAAGGTGTTTGCACAGTAGAAATATCATCAGAAAACATGACAGTAACTTTTGCTAACTTGGGAATCCAGTGTGTAAAGAAAAAAGACATTGAAGAAGCACTTAGAATTAGGGAAGATATTCGAGTTGACCCTTTTCGAAGTATGAGTCTTTTCATAATAATGAATAAATAATTTATTTATAACGATTATTCTCATTAGTATTAAATATGATATTATCATTTTTGTACAGCTGGTTTCGATCATAAGAGACAACCGGCGAGTATTGACTTGAATTCCGTCAGGTTGTGCTTCCAAGTATTTCTTGAGGGAACTGAAAAAGGCAAATTTACCGTACCACTGTCGCCAGTTGTGTCAGATCCAATATATGATAAAAGTACGTTGTTTATTTGAATAGCTAAATGGCTTCTTGGAAGAATCTTACTTCATATAATTTGTAAAATGAAATGAAGCGTTGTACATACACACGATCATTACGAAGACATTTAGAATATTTAACTTCATCATTTTCACAGATAAAACTATTTTTACTAAATAGTAAAAATTTAGTTTGTGATGATGAAAGAGTCACGTTTAATTGAATCATAACTTTATTGAAAGTATTTGATGAAATTTTATATTAATAAAATTATTGGAAGATTTATTAAAAATATAATATAAATATTTCAGAGGCCATGTCAGATTTAGTGATATGCAAACTCAGTCATTATAGTGCTTCGGTTGCTGGTGGTATGGAAATGATACTTCTATGCGAGAAAGTTGCTAAAGAAGATATCCAAGTGAGATTTTTCGAAGAACGTGATGGACAAGTCGTTTGGGAAGGATTTGGAGATTTTCAACCATCCCATGTTCATAAACAGGTATACTATCAAATGTTAAAATAAATCATAGTTTTAATAGCACTTTTTTGATTATTTCCATCATATATTTAAACGCTTATTTTTTCAAAAAAGACTATTGATTTTTGGAGTAAATGTATTGCATATCTGTATGCTCATAAAAATTTGAACAGAACTGAACAAATATTAAAGAAGCACTGATAAATACACTTTTAGATAAAACTAATCTTCTCTTCGTAGTTCAAAATTCCATTTTTTAAGAAACTACATAATTTTTAGATATTTTAGCATTATTTTAAGAATTACATAATATGTGAAATTACCGATAATTGAAATTTTTTCAGGTTGCAATTGCATTTAGGACACCAACATATCGCATTCAGCAAGTGGATCAACCGGTTCAAGTGTACATACAACTGAAGAGGCCTTCGGATAATGCAACGAGTGATGCGTTACCGTTTCAGATGTTACCATTAGGTTCAGGTAGGCCCGCGTTCTGGTCACTTCGCAAAGCCTTAAATAAAAAGAAGGCTGATCCTCATACTTTTAATAAAATTATTGCTACTGAAGCAGCAATGCTCTCTAATTCTAATCAAAAATTCACGCGTAATATTGATGAATACAATAATAATAATGATCTCAACATAAATGTTGCACGTGATAAAATATCAGCATTGCGTGTTCTTAATGAGTTATATCAGGTGAAAAATGTTACTGGCACTCAGAATGTTGGTGATATTTTGAAAACTAATCATTCTGAGTCAAATAATGTTCTAAAAAATATTAATAACGAAGGTATTTCCCAAGAAAAACCTGAAAATGCTCAAGATAATTTGAGAAATGTTTCAATGAATGACTTTAGTACTCCGAAAATGAATCTAGAGATAGAGAATGCAAACAATCCGGATGTGCAAACGTTGCCAAAAGACAGAACTGACTGGTTTGACTACTCGGAGGTTGGCAAGTGGGTCCAGAAAAATCAAGAATGTTTTAATGATGGAAAGATGACTAATGTTGAGCTAAAAAATGAAGAAGATGAAAATAAATCTTTCGACGATTTATTGACTCAAGTAGCAGAACTTGATCAAATATATGCTGATACACATACAAAAATGTTTCAAGAAAATTTGGAGGATCCAAATAAAACTTTCATGGACATAGACGTTTGTGATAATCAAACGTATACAAGTCTACAAATGGCAATGAAGAATCCAATTAAATTTCTCGATGATATTCAAGATGAGAGAAAGTACGAAGATGTAGCTATTCCAAGTCGAGAAACAAGTGCTCCTCCTTTGCCTCCTCCGCCTCTTACCGCTAAAAGAGACGTGACAAGAGCGTATGAGGAAAAAATGCCCCCGTTGCCTCCAAAAAGAATTCGAAAAATGTCGTCAATGCCTGTTTTACCACGATCATCTTCAATACAGGCTGTTAATACAGCAGAAAATATTTCTGAAGCACCAAATAAAAACTTGCCATCACTCCCAGGAACTCTTACAAAGTCACCAAAACAAAGCTTATTTTCAAAATTATTTGCTAAGAAAAATAAAAAAGATAAAGATCTGTCTTTAGAAGGGCTTAAAAATAGTGATGTTTCATTAAATAATCGTAACAGTATATCATCAATGAAAAACGAGTTGCCAGATTATCCTGATAATTCTGAGTTACCTAGGCCAAGTGTTGCTAGTATTGCTTCAGTAAAATCTTTTGATCTAAATGGCGATGAATCGCCACCTTACGGAATTGAATTAACTGAAGCTGAACATTACGCTTTATACACTAGTATGGCACCTCACGCTACTGCCTCCGAATTTGATGAATTATCATTTTATTATAGTCCAGTTGAAGGAGGAAAAATTTTGACAGAAACAAAATGAAAAAAAATTTTATAAATGCAAATCAGTATGTTGGTTATAATTATTTTCTTAAGAAAATGAAAATCGATAATAGTGTGATTTTGATCTTGAATAAGGTCTATGCTCAAAACATTTTATTCGTGATGATAATCACTCTTGACCAAGTCATAGTGATTTTGGTGTTTATCTGATAAACAGCAGTCGTCGTTGTAAGAGTAGATTTTTCTCAATAATTGTACTTTTTAATCTTTATCGATGACAATTTATTCTTGTCTCGTAAAAAAACTTTGACAATGGAAATTTAATTTTACTACAAAATTGTACTAGTCATTTTTTGGATGTTTAAATTTTAAGGAGTAATTACTTCAATTCTGATACATCTAGTCATGCACCAAAGTGCTTGTTTTACTCACGTAAATTGAATCTTTCCATGTAAAGAGATATTTGCAATACCCTGCATTTTTTATATACATTTAAAAATTGTATATTTTATTGTGGTTAAATAGTCTTTTAAATTTCATATAAAATATTTCTATCCTGTCAAGCTACAGTACATTACTGGCCATTATTGTTACGAGCAACACAATGACTGTATTAATCAATGTAATCAATACATTCGTAGATGATCCTGACTCCTTAAAACGAAAGAGGCAAAAGTTTAATAACAGTCCAAGTTCACTTGTCCTACGACATATACAAGTCGAGGCGGAAAAATGTAAGTATTTTAAATGTGTAAAAAAATGGAAAATGAATTACTACTTCATGATAAAAAAAAAATTCTTGTTGCTTGCTTGGGACTGGAATACTGGATATTGTGGGAAATGGGATTTTCATTTTATCATTATTATATTGTAAATTTTGTTTTACATGAGAGTCATAATTATCAATTGATTCATAAAAATATAATCATTTTATCCAACAATTTTGTTGCAAAAGTTACAATTTTTTAATATAAATAATTTTTGTTAAAACTTTTATAAGTATTTATTTAAAAGTTGACAATTAATTATGATTCTCAATTGTATTATACACATAATGTATACTAACAAATTTCTTCTTTTATTGATCATTAAAAGTTTAAACTTTTAATGTCTATTTTTTTCTTGTACTTGTAAATATAACTGGAAAAAGGTTGTTAAATGATTTTTATAATGAATTTTATTGTTGAGAAAAAAAATGGCTCAATCATAATAATTATTGTACTTGAAGGAAGCGACTTGATTTTTGTATTTTGTACTTTTTTACGAAATGCATTTTATAATAGAAATATAAACTATTATGGATATATTTCCAGATTTGTATTTTGCTAAAAACACAGCAGTGGCCTTTAATGTAACAGAAATGAAACGAATACTATATTTGATACGAATATAAAATTATTGTTTGATAGGCATTGTTTTAATAATTGAAAAAAGGATAAAATGAACTCCTTTGATATTTTTCTGACAAAAATTTCAAATTTATTAAAATCATAAATAATTGTTGAATGCCGTATATCAATTTAAACAAGGTGTAAAATAGAAAATAATTATATGTCAATTTAATAAATAATTAATGGAGAATTTCTGATACGGGATGTGAAAGAATATAAAAACATAATGTTGTGCAATATTTGTGCGATATAATGTAATTTTTAAGCGGAACGATGAGCTTTCAAACAAAAATGGTTATGTTGCAATATTTGTATTGATTATATAAATACATTGATACTGAAATATAAAATATAAAATACATATACATATATAAATATAACTAGATAAAATCGTGAGAATTCTATTCATTGAAAACACGTCATACATCGTACCTTGAATATTTTTTCAGAGCTCGATTGTGAAAACAGATAGATAAACAGGTAAACATAATCAATAATTTGATATTATTGCGTGACGTGTATAGATTTTGTTAGAATTGTTGATTTATTAAAAAAAAATTTTTTTGTTGTCTTAAAAGAGTTAGTTAACAAAAGGTAGTTGAAACAAACTATTAATATGCATGAATGATCTTTATTTATCATATAAAAAAATTTTCATTTCAGTTTATTCTTTCAATCATATAAACACCTTACAATGTTTACCAGCTTGATTAACATATGCTTTAATGATTGTCTTTTCTCCATTTTATATGCTCATATCAATTTTCTTTCAATCATAGCCTTCCTAATAAAAGCTTATGATTTGTAAATTGATCTAAAAGTTTACTTTAATAAAATAACATGTATTAATTATTTTATAAATTACAGCAGGGCATGTAGCATTCAATTCATCTTTACCATATAATTTCAACGTGAAACCTGAGCCAATGGATTCAATGTTGTATTCCAATAACATCCCGCATGGAGGATCTTCTCCAATGTATCATATTCCAGTTGCATCTCCTCTATCACCTTCCAACGTACAGACTTTGAGGTATATGTTTCTTCTTTCTCAGTAAAATTATGAAGCATTGAGTTTAAAAAATCTTTGAAAAGATTTATATAGAAATTTGATATAAATTGAGATTGATTGTTATATGATTCTTTTAGGCCAATTAATTCTCCTCATCGGACACCATCTCCACTAGACTGCATGTCTTATAATAATATGCCGAATCTACAACCTCAGCAGAACCTCACTGTTCCATATCAATCACCTGGACATTTGAGTCCAAATCTTCAACCTCAACTGATGTATGACAATCAGCCACTAGTTTTAAATAGAATTACTCCAGAACCTCAGCAAGATTTAGGATTTCATGAAAATTTAGGTAAAATTACTATTACAACATTGACATTTTTTTGTAATTTAGAGTTGAAATAAATATGTATGTTTTTTTTTCAAATATAGGTGCCAGTAGCGTACTTGACTTAGATAGCAATCAATACAGCTTTGATATGAATCAGTTAGACAGTTTGAATCCACTCAACTCTGCAGATCTGGCAGTTTTAGGAAATGCTTTATCTGAGAATTTTTCTAGCGGACTGTCTATATCAGACTCTAATAAGGTATATAAAATAATTGAAAATTTTTTTAATAAATAATTTGATAACCACTGAACTTTTATCAGGCACAAGCTAAGGAGACAGCACAAAATTCAACAGCCAATAATGCCGGTGAAGGTACCAGCATGACAGATAGTTTTACTCGATTGACAAATACTACAATTCAAGAATTGTGCACACTTAATAGTTTATATAATCCAATGAAGGAAATATGAACGAATTGCAAAAAAATCATCATTACAAAGGATGATCTATTAGAACTTAAGAATGACAGGATAATAATAAGAAATAAATAAATAAATTTCAAAACTTATTGCTAAAATTGAACATTTCAAACAATTATTTTTTCAGCTAATTATGAAATTAGCTTATGTTTTTCATAAATGTATGAATTAATGTAATAGAAAACCTTTCTAGGCGTTATATTTTTTAACGTTCAATGCTCATTGTTTTATTCTCATATTTAATTTGTACAACAAAATAGTACAATTTATAAATATTAATTGCACATTTTACATATTTTAAATATAACTGTGTTTATTTTTATTGTTATAAGCTTTTAAATCTTAAACATTATTCACGGTTGTGTAATAAATTATTTTAAAAATATTTTTTAATATCTATGTATTTAATAATAATAATAATTAAAAATGGCTAGACAATTTAATAACGTAATAAAATATCATCAATGTATTTAATGGAAAAAAAATACTCAAAAATCTCATATACTTGATACATTTGAAGTAAATTCCTATAAACTAAGAGTGTGATACAATAAGTACCTTAATAATAAGAAAAAATGTAATATAAATTGTTTACTCCGAAATTAATTCTCTATATAATTAATAAATTTGTAGATTATAATTGTTAAGTTTCATTAGTTTAATAATATTTTAAACATAAATATCATAAGGATTAGCTTATAAAACATGGTCATTTGGTCTTGAAGCAATACGTACACAGTATTGATGTAAAAATAAACCTACGTATATTTATATGTATATTCGAAATCTTTTGATAGTAAATAAATATATACTTTAAATTTCGTATAAATACCCAAGCGTGTATTCAACTCAAAATCTCCCTACCATCATGCAGTTTTCAAATCTAAATAGTCCATTAAATCTCATTTTGCTCATTTTTATTAGAAAAGTAAGAAGGTAAAAATTATACTCATGTGCCTATGATTTCAAAAGAAAAATTCAAATCTATCAAATAACTATTCATGTGTATACGTTTGGTTGGTGATTACGGTTATATTAAAGAAAAAGTATGAATATTCAAGAAAAAATGTTTCCATACGTTGAAATAATAGAACAACCAGCAGAGTACTTGCATCGACTTAAGTACTACTATGATGAATTTGGTGTAAAATTTATTTCTGAAGAAAATAGTTTACAAGAAAATATATCCCAATATGAGAGTGAGTAAAAATAAATCAGAGAAAAAAACGGTTGATTCTTTTAAAAGTCATTTAACTGAGTGATTTCATTCTTATATTTTTTTTTCATCTTAATATCAGTCTTGTGAATAATATTTCAACATAGTACCGAGATTGTTTGTCAAAAATTTTACAGTTAAAAATAGCTAACTATTAGACCTGACTCTCTTTGAACCTTACCCTCTCTTCATAATCTCAGTACCTTTTCCCACCCTGTGAGCATTAGAGTACCGGCATGTACCGTTGTATTGGTGTGGTATATGCATGACCTGAAGAGAAATTTGCTCCCCACCGCTATCAAAGGACCAAACGTTGAAAATCATTGGGGTACCTTTGCAAATGTTTGTCTACCTAATCCAGTAACGGAATAAGAGTCTTAACGACAGGATCAACTTGGTACAAGTGACAGTTATATTCTTACATTTATGTGATTTCTTTTCAAATAAGTGGATAATTGTGTTGACTTGTTGATTAGAAGTCTAATTCGGATTATTTAATCATGGATCATCAACAACAAAATAATATGCCGTACGTTGAAATTTTAGAGCAACCGGCTAATAAAGGTATTCGATTTAGATATGAATGCGAAGGACGTTCTACAGGATGTATTCCTGGAGAAAATAGTGAACCTGAGAAGAAAACATTTCCAAGTATCAGAGTAAGTACTTCTTTTTCGATCGTGTTTTTATTTAATTAAATGAAATGTGAAATTAATTTTATACATTTATTTCATTTAGATTGTAGGATATGAAGGACGTGCCGTGATCGTTATTTCATGTGTAACAAAAGATGAACCATACATGCCTCATCCTCACAGCATTGTTTCTAAAGAAATGTGCAGTCAAGGGGTTTGCACGGTAGAACGTTATACCGATCAGGAGCCAATAGTCTTTCCAACTTTAGGAATTCAATGTGTGAAGAAAAAGGACATTGCAGAAGCTCTACAGCAACGGAAAAAAGCACGCGTTGATCCTTTTAAAAGTACTATTTTTAAAACGTTTTTTATTCATTAAAATACTTGAAGTCATTAAAAATCTAATTTTCATTATTTTATTTTTCAGCTGGTTTTGATATTAATCCTATAACACTTGATTTGAGCGCTGTTCGATTATGTTTTCAAGTCTTTCTCCAAGGGCGAAATGGAAAATTTCAGATCCCATTGAAACCAGTTGTTTCAAATCCAGTTTATGATAAAAGTAAGTTTGCATTGAATATTTAAAATAAATTATTGCAATTTTGAAAAAATAAATAGACTGATATTGAACGAATTTTTTTAATTATTTTTAGAAACTTTGAATGAATTGGTGATTTGCAAACTTAGTCACAGCAGTGCTCCAACAGATGGAGGGATGGAAATGATACTTCTATGTGAAAAAGTTGTCAAGGATAACATTCAAATAGTATTTTTCGAAATGAAGAATGATAAAATGGTTTGGCGAGACTTTGGAGTATTTACTCCAAGCGACGTTCACAAGCAGGTAAAATAAAAATTTAGAATATTATTTTTAAGAATTTTTAAATACAAATTATCACCTGTACTAGTAAAAATTTTCTGAAATTGTCAATGAATCATTTCTAAATATTAACAAAAAATTTAAACGTAATAAAATGTAATAGCTAAATTTATTTATGTCAAACAATTATAATTTATCATTTTATAATGTTAATAACCCATCATAATTTTTATTGGTTGTAGACAGCGATTGCTTTTAGAACTCCTCGGTACCCAATTGTAGATGTGCCTAATCCTGTACAGGTATATATCCAACTGAGGAGACCTTTGGACGGTACCACAAGTGAACCTATGCCCTTCACACTCATACCACTTGATACAGGTATGCTTAACTTGACAAACGTCTTCGTAAGCCATGAGAATATATTCTGACCGTGAATTTCTGAAAATTTTAAACAATGAATGTAAACCCATAAAATCTTTTGTTTAGTTATGTGAATATTTTTGGTGTGGTTGTAGTTGGCAAGGAGATAGCAAATTCACTGAAACGCAAACGACAAAAGTACAATACATCGGAAGTAATGGACTCACAGATTTACAATCAGCCTGGCTGTAAGTCCATGTGTCCCAATCAAGGAGCAAATGCGGTTGCTACGACCAATGTAACTCACTTACACCAGACTTCACCAAATGAACCTTACAGAATAAAATTGCTCAAACAACTGCAAGCTGAAGCAGATAGTAAGTTTTTTCTAATAGTTTTGATATTATTTTTTTATATAATACTAATTAAAAAATTAAATGACTGCATTTATTTTATTATAACAAATTATTTTTATTATTTTTTTATAATGTAGGTAGAAGAGATATTGAAATGATAGACAGACGATTAAATCAACAAAGTGTTGTGAATAATAATAGAGCAGATGCACCGGAATTCACTCTTCGAAATGTTGTTCCTTCTATTTTTCCTGCTCGTTTTACGTACAATGCAAAGTAAGTTTTTAAATTTTATTTATAATTAATAATTAAATTTGTAGTATATTTTACCATTTATTGCATTTGATCATTTTTACAGTAATAAATGGCATAATGCAAATAATCAGGCATCACAATACCAGAGTAGAGATACATCAAATCAATATCAGAATAGAGAGGAATCGCATCAATACCAAAATAGAGATATATCGAATCAGTATCAAAATGGAGATGCATCAAATCAATATCAGAATAAGGATATGTTCGCTCAATACCAGAATAGAAATGCACAGCAACCAGTTGTTCAACCTAATCCTCAATGTATTCCAACCAACCCTGGACGATCAATGCCACCACCACCATCAGCATCATCATCATCACTTGGTATTTCGTTACTTCCTATTCAAAGACAAATTGAGCAATCAAATAATCAGAATCAAGGGCCAACACTTTATAGGATACAAAAACCCATGGCTGATAATAACATATTAGGTATGGAAGATCATTTTCATTCTAATCTTTATCTTTTTTTATAATTTTATTTATTTGCTCATAATTCGTAACTAAAATGGTATCTTAAATTTTCAGATAATATTCCATCACCGATGGATTTCAATAGCAATAGCCTTAACTTTGACGTAAATCCATTAGATGTTTTAAAGGAATTGAATTCTGAAGATTTGGCTGGTTTATCTGAAACTTTCTCGGCAAGTTTTTCACTTGCAGATCCACTTGAGGTATGTATAGAACGAAACTATATCGATTGTGATGTTCAATAGAATGAAAATTATTTATTAGTTTATTTATTGAATTTTTTTTTATTATTGCAGTTTGAAAGGATTAAGAATCTGTGATCGAGAAACGGAAAATTTGATAAATATTGTTCTAAATGAAAGTTATAGTTCTAGAAACTAGACTCCAATCATTGATTAAATAATATTGTCAATGATAATTTGATTAGATCAAATTTTAATCTCATGGATAACTATAATTTGTGACAAATATTATCTTGATTACTCATTCTCTTGTTGAAATTAATTAGAAAACCAACTATTAAGAGATGATGAAATACTATTTTTGATAAAAATTTATCATACTTGTATATAAGAAAATTAACAACTATAGCAAATAAATTCTAATTATTAAACAATGTCTGTAATTAAAATGTATTTTTGTAAATTATTAATTGATTTTTTATTGTTAAATAACTTTATTACACACTATTAATTAAAGGACACAAAGTGTCTTAATACTCTTATTATTAATTACTAAATCACGTTTGATAAACTCTGTGAAAAACCATGTAATTTTAGCTTATTGAATTGTGTAAATAAAATTAGGACATTGTAATTTTTAATACTTCTAGAATAAATATCTATTTCATTCTACATTACCCTGTTCTTCAATTAGAGTATACATAAAATTCAGGTTTTGAAAACAATTTTTCTGATTAGCTTAAATAATTGAAATGTTATGTGTATTTAATCATATGATTAGAATGAAATAAATGCATCAATTTTGTTTTTCAAAATGTATTTACTCAAAAATACAATTAATGTTGCAAATCTGATGGAATGAGCAGAAATGTAATCTGTGGTATATGGACTCTTGTAATATATATTATTTGTCGAGCGAGATGAGGCGATAAAATCCTGTACAAAATTATTTGAACAAGATTCATGAACACACAAACCAAAAAAATCTTAGCTTAGGTTTTCTTTTTAATTCTCGACTTCAGTTTTTAGGTACTTTATGAAAAATGAGTTCGTTTTATTTAACTTAACATAAGAAAAAATTAATTGTTTTGAATAATTAACGAAATTATGTGTAATAAGATTCATTGATATTTAATTGAAGAAATAAGCTTTTGCACTGTACATCTGTTTTTTGAAATAGCTCGATTAATTTCAAAAAAGTGATAGAAGGCAATTTTTTTTCAATTTCTCCAAATAAATTTGTAGAACCTATGTTTACAAATAAACATTTATGTAAGTAATATTACAGATGCAATTTATTCATCTTATCCAGGCACCTGTATTATGTTTAAGGCGATATTTCACCACTAAACATTATCAGGACATTTTATAGTCAAGCAGACACGTGGACAAAACACCAGCAGCAATTAATTTAATAACCATATCAGTAACAATGGAAATAAAAATTATAATGATGGTATAATTTATACAGGTAGAAATCGGCTGCCGAAATTTAATACAAAAAATCCACGGTCTTTATTTCTATTATTAATGAGGTATCTGATTTTAACCTCCCGTTCATTTTTTCATAAAATCACTATCAACTTTTTATAGATACCAGAGAGAATTATTCAACGAGTATCGAGGGTGTCAATATCAATTCAATTTTTAGAAAAATTTTCAAGATTCTCAATTAACAAAAATGACTATTTAATCCCATATCTAATTTTTTTTATCTCTTAAACCCATGACTACTTGTGGCAATGAGCCACGTATTTCTTCCCATTACTTTAATCTATCAGCATCTTATTTAACTACCCTCCTTCGAAAATATTTGTACATTAAAACGTGGAACACCGTTTCGTATTCAAATTGGCGTTTTTTTCTTCACGCAGCTATATGGTACAAGATTATTAGAACCAATGTCTTCTTGTTTGAACTAGTCTATTAAACTCTGACTCATATAGAATAAGAAGACATTACCAGCCACTAAAACCGTTACGCATATTCGATATATTAGAGTGGAGGCATTTATTTAACGTTTCAGTAAATAGTGGCTGCATTATCTTAACTTGTACAAAATCCATCCAACTGTTATGGGACTATAGAACGATTAGATGATAATTTTTTTTCTTTCACAAGTGAATCACGAATAGAAGATAAATACTGTTACACATTTTGCACCAGTCAACGAATATTTGCATCAAAAGTTCATAATAACGAACTTGGAAGTGTCTTACCCACATATAATTGTTATTTAAATCAGTTATTTTCTTATTAGTACAATTAAGTTTAAGTAATCCAATTAAAAACTTATGAATTGGGAGAAAACTTGTAAAATTCTTTCATGATCGCGCGTCGTATATATATTTTTTTGTATTTTTTTTTCCATCCAATTTTTTATACAGTTTCATTCGTCCAGCATTGCAATTATTATACATAAATGATCATTTATTGTAAATCTTACAGTGAGTTGACAATAAAGGAGAAATAAGGAAAAAATAAATTGCATTTCCGAGTAAAAAAAATTTCTTGGTTGAAAATTAATCTAAATATTTCAATATAATTCACGGAAGAGTAGAGTTTAAATGCCGTAATACACTCCAACTCCTTAACCAGGTCTGATTAATAAGAATCTTTTTCATGTTACATAATATCGTTAATAATAAAATGTTTCTTAGTTGATAACTTTATACATACTATGTATAATTATTATGCAATGTGAGCCACACATATTTCATTCATTCTCTGGCGCGAACAACATTGCAATAATCGTAACGGGTGTTGGTATAATAACGCAAGGCATGAAACAAAGAAAAAAATTAGTCACAAAATTGTCCACTATACATCGAACAATTAAGTAATATTGTTTCAACTTCATGATTTATGATTATTTCGTTTACGTATTGCGCATCGCGCCCTATCATCTTTATTTTCATATAAAGAAAAAAAAGGTTCATCAGACTCACATCCTTGCTACACTATTACACATCATCGGTCTGAAATTAAAACTCATTCACGCGCACTATGTAAGACATTCGTCGACCTACAAACGTAATTTGATTTTAAATGTAAAAAAATCATCACCCACAAATGTTCATTTTACACTATTTAAATACAATAGAGCTTTTTTCATTTCTTAAATAAGTTTTCGTTATAAAACTGTCCCCGCGAAGAAAGCCAGATGGTGACAAATACCAGTTGATAGGTTGCTCAGAACAAACGATACATTCGCTGTGATTATCATCAATATGTGTATAATAATTCATTAATTTTTTATTAAAACTCCAATATTATAGGAGTTATTTATTTGTATTTTTTGAGCGAATTTATTGTTTCTCCGTCCCAACCGCTTTCAGAATAGTATTTGGTTGATGGTTAGAAGAACCAGAGTTGCAAAGAGCCAAGATCGTCCTGTTGCGTTTGCCACTGACGAATATCAGCCCAACACAACTCTGGCGGAGTTGTATCAATTTATTTTATTTTTTTTTTCCTTTAGTTGAAGATCAGGAGGATCCGACAAATGGACTGGGCATGATAGGCGTCAACTTTGCTATCAACCGCTCAATATGAGAGTAAATGTTTGCTGAGATGATTGCCGGTGATCGAGGATGGCGCTATCTGTCTACCTCCTTCTTACTTACATAGCAATTTGTTCATTTTTTTTTCATTATGCGTCATCATCTTCATTCTCATCGTCAACATCATCTTCTTCATCCTCATCATCTAAGTAGAAAAATTTATATCAATGAATATCGTTTCTTCTAATATGTTTTATATTGTAATTATCAAGTCTTACTCACCTTCATGTTCGTCACCGTCCTCTTCTCCTTCAACATCGTCTTCACCTTCATCTTCATCTACATCGTCATCACCCTGAAGGTCTTCATCATCTTCTTCCTCACCCTCACCATCAAATTCATCTCCTTCATCATTTCCGTCACCATTTTCTTCTTTTTTTTGTTTTTTAACTTCGTCAGCTTTTTCCTATAATATACATAGAAAGTATTAATATAGCTTATGATTTTATTTCTATTATAAATTATAAGTAAAAAACTACACAATAAAAACATAATGAGTCAGCAATAAAATCAATTTAACCATTATTTTGAGGGAAACCGTTTATTTTAGTAAACTTAAAAATTAATTGTTGAAAAAGGGGAGAAAATGAACTCGACTGACCAGCTGAAAGACCAAAAAGGAAAACGATTGGCAGATGTTTCAATGCTGACGAAGTAGGAATGTTCGAATACCATACAACAATTATGTTAGGGGAAGTTGGGCTTATGGAAAGTACAATTAATTTTACTAAAATAATATATATACATACAAAATAGATTGCAAGTAAAAATTAATGAATAACATATAATTTGAATGATTTGTGTTCAGTAAAGTCCATTGACACCGAGGATTCGATCTATAATTAAATGGAGTAGTTATAAGCTTCAAGGACAAGATCAAGGATCATGTTAATCGAATAGATGATTATCTTTTTAACCAAGGATAACATTAAAAATAATAATAAAATAAACAATGAGCCAACATTAATTTTTTGTAGCTGACAGTAGCGTCATATATTAAAAGTGGCAAAAACTCGAACAACACATGATTACGTATCAACCACTAATCACAAGGTCTTCTAAGATAACCTAACGTTTTTAATCTTATAGATTAATGTGAATATTTACAAGTTTTGTAACAAACCTTAGGTATGAAAAATAGCAAGTCTATTATTATAAAATGATTATTAATTTCATACTGTAAACATTAATTGATCATGTGTTGATTAATTGCAACATCATTTTCAAAACTTAGTGAATCAACTTGGCTACTGCATAGAAAAGTTAGAAGCATTAGAGTTACTTGAAACGTGTATGAAAAACAAATAGTTCAATAGTAACACATGATTACATTAACAAACCTTGGAATGGAAAAGAATATAGAGAAGAGAAAGCATTAATAGAATCATCGTAACTGGGTAGAATTTTCCGTCAACCAGAAAATCGAATATGGCGAGTGATATTGCTAATTCTAAAATTAAATTTAGCCTGACCTGTCCTATCTTCCCGCTTTTCATTTGAATGTGACTTATTGTTAATAAGAATATATCTAATGTCTCATTTATGAAATGAAACAATACATATGAATAACATAACTTATCCTGAAAAACCGATTACTCCAATACCAATAAAATAAGATGTTATGTAACAATTTATAGAAATCTCGTATGCTTGATACATTCCCAACTTATCTTAACATCATGATTTTTCTTAACATCATAATTATTGTATTTTATTTATAATTACGAATATTAATTCTTAATTAGAAAAAATAATTAATAAACATAGAGCTTAACACTTGTTTGACAGTAGATGATATTTTTTTAGACCAGTAATTTTTAAGTGAATTACTCGAAATTATTGGTCAAAGATAAGGTGTTAGTTACATTTAATTTTTCACTATAAAAAATTCTATATGATATTATTAAGCTAATATTGAAGTTATTTACTTTCAAATCAGTTTGATGAAATACATAATTCAAAAATAAGACAATAACAAAATATATTGATAAAAAACTCTAAGTAATATAATTACTATTTAATTTGTTTTAATGTGTTATAATTAATTAGATAAATATTAATTATTTTAGAAATATTTTCTTTTCAGGTATTAATGCTCTGATTAATTTGATAATACTTAAAAAAAATTAACATTAAAAATAATGATAACCATCATAATTAATGATAATTATCCTAATTAGTTAGTTATCAATAAGATTTAATAAATCAACAAAATAAAATAACAAAAAGTGTTCGAAAGTACCATCAATTTAGCTTCAGGCAATTGAGGTCATAAACAATTCTAAAAGAATAATCTTGATCGAACTAGAACGTGTTCGCGCGTTATTTTTCCCCATTCCTATAACCCTCAACATCATCCCTTTTACGTGGCATCGATCGCATAAAATACGATTGAGAAACTTGACGATGAAAGAGTAAGGAAGGAGTGAGAAAGATGTATGTCCCCGTATGCTTTAGCTTGGAAAAGACGCCTTTTGCTTGTCGGATCGTGCGCGCGCGTGGTTGACGAACAGGAGAAGCCGCGTTCGTTCCACGTGAAGTATCGCGAATCTCTTCTCGAGAAAAGAGATAGCGCGTGACCGACAAAGATATAAAACACCGACGCTTCTTTTGTGATTTTTTTTTTTTTAGTTTTGGTTAAAACCATAGCGACGATTAAATAACTCTAGCTTTGATTTAATAGCTTGATGTAGCTAATTAATATTGATAAAAATTTGTTTTATTTATTTTTTATATGAAATCACGAGAAATAACATGAAAAAGCGACGCGATGTTTTCTCGAAAGTTCGTAAAGACTGGGAGAGAGGGAGAGCAAGTGAGAAGCAAATGGCAGGCAAGCAAGTAAGCAGGCTGGCAGACAAGGAAGCCAACGCGCGCGAAGCGCCGACATCATAATACATGGCGTTGTCGTTTCCTGTAGGCTAGAGATTTTTCCATGAAAACACTGCTTCTGTTTATTTACTATCATAAGCAAACTTTGACCTGAAGCTCAATAAAATACATATACTCCAATACACTACATTCAATGTGACATAATTAACCTGATTTTTATTTATTTATCGATCAATTGTAGAGCAAGGCGCGAAAAGGACAGACGGACGCCTAGTCGTTTTCGGAGTCGGCCATAATGGACAGGTTCGTTTTCATGTTTAGAGTAACGAAAAAAACGCGCGGGAGACATTAGGAAACATAGAAAAATAATGACAGCAACTGAATTAAAATGGCGGACAAATGATGTTTATTAACAAGGTCGTGAGATGTAGATTGTTTGTAGGTAGGAATATCACAATATTTTATTTGATAATAATAATAATCAAAGCCTAGCTATTTTTATGAGTGTAAAGCACATGGTTGATTAAAAAATTTTTGTCGTACGTTCAAAGAATGCAGGAAGTTAGTTTATCTATAAAAAAAAAGTAGTTTGGAGTTTTTGCAATAATCTTTCTGGATTTTTCGCGTAACGAGTAGAGGATTGGTAATTATAGACGGCATTGTGACGATGAACAACAGGGGTGATCAACCGAAGCCACGCGATTTCATGGCGTCACTAGTACTTATGTATTTGTTAGTGAGTAAGGGAGTTGCAGATGATATGAGATTGGAAAAAAATAAATACGAAGAAAGATGAAGAGAAATGCGAGCACCAGGTCAATGTGCGATGAGGTAAGAGAAAATGGAGCCTAATAGAAGATGCCGGCCGGCATCTACTCCCACATGTCTGTTGCCCGCGTAACTCCATTGCTGAAACTCACCGCACCATGCGCCCTCATAGTACTCTCTACCCCAGAACGCCGACATAATAAACCGTCAAGACACCAAACCATTTGATGAATGGAATAACCTCACGTCAAAAAAGTTCATGAACAGTATCACTGGATGTTTGGTAAGAATGATGGAAAATTGTAACATGCAGGTTGTAAATTATATGTAAAATGTAAAAAAAATATGGAAAACTTACCTCGCCCGCCCTCTTGATTCCTTTGAGTTCACACTTCGCGTCCCCGGACGCCTTGTCGTTTTCTGTTGCCTTTTCGACGGCTACCTCGTTATTTTCCTTGGTACTCATTATTGATTAGGTATGTGCGTGAAGATACGTATTTTTAAGTATGCAAATGTCGCGAACGTGTAATATAGGCGCGTAAAAAGAGAACCACGACCAGACTGAAAGATGCGTGCGTCCTCACGCGGCGTTGGTTTCCGGCGAAATACCCGAGAGAGCAGCGTCGTCAGGCGAACACTCGAGAGTGGGGAAAAGAGGGGAAGCAAAGAAAGTGGGGGAACAAGAGTGTGACAAAGACTGTATTAGGGGAGAATAAGATAAAAGACAGAGATAGAGGAGGGGAAATAAGCCCAAACTAAAGCGATTTTCTTTGTCGTCTATACATGAAATTATTCGTCAAATAAGATATGTTGTGAATAATTAATATAAAATTGATTGTATTTTGTCGATATTATGATTTTAATTGCCGCAAATACACTATTAAACTCTCTACACCAATTCTCGATACTCCTACTCTCGTAGCTTGTAACTCAGCTTTGTTCAAAAACGAAGATGGCGCGCGTTTGAAACTCGATAAATCGCTGATTGGCTAAACGTCAATCATTTTTTTCGTCTAGTATTCAGAAAAAAATTTTAAACTTAGATTAGTTATTATCTGCAAATTATTTTTAATTACTATTTGATAGTGTGGAAGTAGGTTTTTAGTATAAATGAAGTTTAATTCATTATTAGATGAGGGGTTCGAGAGTTCGTGATGTGAACTAGGAGTCTGGGTTTGAGATTAAATTACACGATTCAAATTCTTGTGCTTCGGCGCTAATTGTATGCTTATTTTTTTTATAAAAAATTTTTTTTTTAATAAGTATTATAAAAAAATTAATATTTTAGTTATATTTTATCAATGAATATAGATAGATTTATTATTTGTAATTATTTATCAATGGTTTCTTATCACTTCAATTATGCATTTGCCCGGTATAGATGGCGGAACGATCAAGCAACTAAAGAGCAATGTTTTCAAAATGCTCTGAATTTGCGGCGCATCAAGAATTGACGGGAAATGTGAGACAATTACCCATGCAAGGTTTTAAGCTTATGAATCATTTTTTTATTTTAAATCTGATTAATATCAGACTTTATTTTCATTTTTATTAATGAACTTAGGGAAAATTTCATAGATTTATTATTACGTATAATAACGTTGACCATTTCATTAATATGTTAGTATTAAATTAATGGAGGAATTATTTTTACATTGTTATGCATGAATAATAAATGAATAAAAAACTAGTCAACCAAAAATATTGAATTTTCCAGCAAACGTTGATATTTTTAGAAAAAAAATTAAATTTTTAATGAGAAATAAAAATATCAGGTTATACAGCAACGCATGCGTATAAAGCTTCATGTAACGCACACTTCCGTTTGTGTCGTTCACGTCTCTTTCTTTTAAACAATCAAGATGGTAGGTAAATTTTCTATGAATGTTAGATTAGATCATATCCATGTTTATTTAAACAATCTCAAAGAAATTATTAAAATTTTATGAATGTGATTATTAGTGATGCTATAAATTTATATTTAGTATGAATATTCTTCAGTGAATGCTACAATATGTATAAGTTGAAGGAAAAAATCATAAACATAACCTTCAACATTTTTACTGGTGTTATTTTGAAATGATATAATGTTAATATTTTTTATCAGGTGAACGTGCCAAAACAGAGGAGGACTTTTTGTAAAAAGTGTAAGGTGCACAAAACGCACAAAGTCACTCAATATAAAAAAAGTAAAGAGCGGCATGCAGCTCAAGGAAGACGACGGTACGACAGGAAACAACAAGGGTTTGGTGGTCAAACCAAACCCATCTTCAGGAAGAAAGTAAGTTGTTATAATATTTATATCTTAAAATGTCAATACATTATGCTAAAAATCAGAATTGTATTAAATATTGTTAATTTTTTTAGGCAAAAACAACTAAGAAAATAGTTTTAAGAATGGAGTGCACAGAGTGCAAATTCCGAAAACAAATCCCACTAAAAAGGTGCAAGCATTTTGAACTGGGAGGGGATAAGAAAAGAAAGGTATGTAATTATTATGTTCAATACATTCTTTCTTTAGTTCAAAGTAAATAAATTTGTTGAATGACATGCAGTGCATTTATCAGTATAGTAGTGTTTTACATCGAATATTTTCTTTTTGTTGCAGGGTCAAATGATCCAGTTTTAAGGATCAACTTAAGATTTGAATTGTATTTCCTAAAAACAAAATAAATTCCGTTAAATTAATTTACTTATTTTATTTGTTTTTTGTTATATTATTTACATTCAATTAACATTAACATTAGTATAGAGCATTGTATAAAAATACATGGATTTTATTATTCATCAGTCGTTCTGACGACAAATTATCCGTCTGCCGTTGGGGATTCGTCTTTAGGTACCAATTGGTCTGGATCACTAGAAAAAACAACTATTAAACATTTCATTGAATTAATAATTAAATAAGATTAATTAAAGGATAAAACTTACTCTAAAAGTGATGGATCGAGCCCCTCCTGAGCCATTTTTATTTTTACAGCTGGTTTTGGTACGCCTACATTAACCATCTTAAAATATTTACGATAAAGAGGATGTGATGAAATTGGTTCAACATTGGATGCTTGAGTTGGATTTTTCTCTTCATCATTTTTATCAATTTCATCAACATTATTTATTACTTCTGGAGTTTTCATTGTGTCTACCTTCTCATTACTTTCTGTATTGACAGTCTCCTGCTCTTCTAGATTGCAGTCTTTTGTATCTGGTGATTTATTATCTAATCCTGGTACCGATGCAAGCTATCGAATTCAAATGAATTAATAGATCACTTTTTATAATATGTAGCTGTACGACTGATAATGTAAATATTTATAATATTCTTACCCTAGATTCAAGTATTATTATAGCTGCCTCTAATTTTTGTAATTTATTTTCAAATTCATAAAGTCGTTCTTCACAGTTTAAGGCAAATTTATTTAAAAAAGACACTGTAGTTACTATGAAATGATTTATAAATGAAACAGTCCTTTTTGGATGAATTGGTGGAACCTAGAATTATAATTGTCAATAGCATGAGTAACATCTTTCGATATTATTATTTTTTTACCAAAGAAAAATACAAACCTTTGTATAATCAATAGTTGGCTCTACAATTGGAATGCTATTGTCATTCATCATGAAAAATTAATATCCATTATCTCCTAATAAATAGATTTTATTTTATTATCAGCTTATAATGCTATATGTTATAAATTATTCAATGATTGTTATCATTCTTTTCATAATTATTCCAAGTAGTTTTCAAAAAAATAAATTTCTTGGTGACAGTGCAAGTCAAGTTATAAAATTAGTTCTAACAAGGTGACTCAGTATTTATTTCCAAGCTGAATTCCACAAGTTAAAAATGAAATTCTGAATAAATTTAATATAAAAAAATATATTTAGAAAAATTAATTTTTTTATACATTTAAATTAGAAAACAATATAAACAGTGACATTAGTATTGCAAATTTACCATTACTAATGATTCATTAGCGAAGATCACGACACCTACGACTGTCAAAAGCAGTTGGAAGTGAAGTTATCTGAACGATATAAGCAGCCATGCCCTGATTTGATATGATTACAGATTTCCGGAATTTGAATGATCAAATTTACAAACAACAAAATAAATAAAAATTATTTGCAAAGATTTTTCTGAATTTTGATAAAATAAATAATAGACCTAAAATCTACTGTATGGCCTGACAAACATACTGTATAAATATTTTATATCAAATATAATTTTTTAGGTTTTACTTTGTGCAAATTCCATCGACTGTTCTACTTTTAAAATTTTTCGTCTGGTGGCAAAATCACGAATCAGCAAAGTACAGCGCCTTCACGTTTGTTATTTACAAGTGTTCAAATTGGAGGGAGTTTACTTTTTAGAAAAGAAAGGCTCACAATTTCAGTATACAAAAATAAAATTTTGTAATGAAAAGTTTATTTACAATTGTTTGCTTTAATATTGTTATTAATCATATAACATGTTATAAATTAATTAAACATACAAAAACTTATAAAATTGTTGTGTATGTTCAACACTAACTACGTCATTAGATGTTTGAAAAAGTAAGAATATAATGGTAAAATTTTTATTTGTGTAAGATAATTCTTTGTTATTAAATATATAAACCATTAGTTTTTTTATAATTTATTCTGACAAAAAAAGAAATGTCAAAATGACAAGGTTGTTATAGAATATAAAAAGTGTAAAATATACATACAAGAATTAGTACGTTTATAGAAGAAAAGTTATGTAAATTCATGATATATATTCTATTATTTATTGTTTTTCTAACACTAAAGATGTGATTAATAATAAATGTATTGATAATGGAATACCAAATCGGGGTTATTTAGATCATAAGATTAAGTCAGTTCAATATTACAATAGAATATATGATACGATTACAAATCTTCAAGACTAAATATACGAATTAATTCATGATGATTTTTATCTATATATTAAATGAAATATTTTTTATACAATTACATGAAAAATCTCTAAAAATAGATAATATACAAATTATTCTTGCAATGCAAAAAGTCATCCAGCACAAGTGTACAAATGAAAGTCATTTCGTTATTGTTCTCAAGAATTTAAAAAATTATTGATTCGATTCTAAAAGTTTAATCTCATCCACAACATCTTTTTTTCTTGCTACTTTATCAAGCATTTCTTTTTCAGGATTTTTTATTTCACCACTTTTTATTTTATTTTCCAAAACTTCAATTTCACGAAGTTTTTTTCTCAAGTTTTTCAATCGTTTCATACTATCACTTAAAATTAACTTGGTATCTATTCTTGTTGAGTTAGTAGATTGTGATTTGACTGGTTTTCCAGCTTGCTGTGGTTTATTCGTTGTAGGTTTTTTCACTTCAATTTCTGAAATTGACGTTTTTGCTAAATCTTCTGTTACCGAATTCATCAATTTATTCTTATTCGATTTTTTCTTCTTCTTTTTGGTTTCATTTGAAATCACCATTCCTGGAATTGTACTTCTATTCTTTTCTGCTTCAACTTTTGCTTTATGAGCTGCTACATATTCTGGAGACATTCCAACTGGATAAGATAGTTTATTTTTCTGGAATTGTTTTCCCAAACTTTCATACCTTTGAACAATACATAATAATAGTTTTAGTTATTAAAAAATTCGCTGAATTAAATATTTAATTTTACTCTCTTTCACTTACAATGGTACTTCTTCTTGAGGTACATATCCATCTTTAACTCTTCTTTGCTTTCTCCAGGTTCCATCAGGTCGTTGACTAGGTGCAATAAATGTTCCACCTGTATCAAGTAAAATGAAAATTGATTATGATTTTACTTTCATTTGATCTCAAACAATGTTAGTTGTATATGTTTATAAAGTTTAGGTTATATGAAGCTCATGATTCTAATGAATTATAAATGAAATTATTTACCTTGTTCATCCTTAATATAAGATGTTGCCATTTTTCATTAATTGACAATTATTAATTGAAGAATTATTCACTAGATTTTTTACAATAAATATTTACGATCAACAAGCCATTACGTTTTGTTGTGATGAAAATAATGCTTCACAGCTTATAGAGCAAAGGCTGCTCGCTGTTGCTCTTTACAAGTTACTCATAAGCTGATGGTACAGTCTTTTAAATGTATTCTCTATGTGACTCACTGTCGATATTATATCATTTATCATCAATCGTTTACAAAGTATTTTACAAACAATTTTTAGAGAAAACTGAAAGAATTCAAATCCTCAAATGTACATATAACACCTGAAGGTCACATCTCGCAAAATTTTGATCAGGAGGGTGACTAATTAGACTTCCCTCTTACGTCATTGATAGATGTTAGCTCTGACTTCTAGGTAACATTTAATCATGTTGGATTAAATGAAATATTTCAAATGCATAAGAAGATATTGTTAATTTTTTTTTTGATTTAAAATAAATAGTGTAAAATTCAAGAAATAATTTATCATATTTGTTTTCTAATTATCATATTAACGAGTTGAATATACATTTACTTTTCCTTTTATTTCTGTAAAAGACTTAACTAAACTTAACATTAGGTATGTAACAAAAGTTTGAGGATTTGAAGCATTGTAACTCGTTGAATAATTAACATATATAACTTCGTCATAATTTATAATTCCTCTATTAATTCAGGGTGCACTTACAGTTGGATGTTTTAATGAAAGTTTCAAAATGCATTTCGAAGCAATAAGCATCAAATATAATCGAATAAGATCATGGAGATAAATAAGAGTAAAATACAGCATAGATCAACAATTTGATGTCAACTAATATTAAATAAGGTATGTTTCATTTTAAAAATAATTTCAAAATTATTCAAGCTCAATAACATGTGTACAAATATAGGAAATTTCTGTTGACAGGAGTTTTACAATCACCAAGCTCTCGTTCTGTGTCATGGACATACCTATAAAACCGGAAGTTAACATCTAACAATCGGAATCGGAAGTGATTTGATGGGGACTATGGAACCATTGTTGAAAGTTAACCGAAAAACTTTTGACATCAGAAGTTTTATATAAGAGTAATTGTAGGAAGTCAGTAATTTTACAATGCACATTTAGGTGGAAACTACTTCGGATATGGTTCGTGAAATAACATTGATTCAGTATGTATCATGTTTTTGTTACCGCGAGGTATGTCTCTTATTCATTTTGAATTAAATTAATTATCAAACTAAAACAACTTCTAACCATTAAGAGCGTAAATTCGATTAGTTAGTTATATTGTTTAAATTGAAATATTTGTGCATAATTCACAGTGTGTAGGTGTTGAATGAACAATAGGTTCAAAAAATTATTTAAATCAATTGCATGCATAAAATTATGGTATGTACTATCTCGATTATCCGGTAAAAATATAAAGTGTCGCATATTGAAATAATGTCAATCTTTCATTGTGGTCACGTCAATTTTTTATTACATGTTTCGAAGGGTGTTGGAATTTTTATAATTATATTGTTGTTTTACAATAAATATTCAATTAAAAATATAAAACATGACACAGATGATACTAAATGAATTTAAATGCATCGATTGAAAGATTACCATTTTTATCAATTGACTTGACCACATAATAATACCAAAAAAAAATAAATAGTACAAAAAATTTATTGTTACAGATAAGTGATAAATTGTGGTAGCCATTTTGTTAATTCATTTTATTATTAGCATATGAAAAGTAGAGCTAATGATCAAAGTATTATTTAACATGGAACTTTAGTGTATTTTACACTTTAAGTGATAAAAAAGTATGCAAAGAATTTGTTAGGAATCCATTCACCAGATTCTCAGTGAATTCCTCAATTCAGGGTTTTGGATTGTACTTCGTTTTGGTTTTCGTTCTTCCCATTCGTAAAGTCCGGAAAAAGCCTGAGGTGTCGTGATTAAATCCCAGCCACTGGTGGTATTAAGCTTGAAAGATTGATTTCGGGAAAATTCACGGGGAGAAGTAAAAGACGTTCATGAGATTCGTTTGCGAATACCAACGCGTGTACATCACTGTGAAAGATCGAAAGTGATGTTGTTTATGCTACTCTGAGCTATTAAGACGAGAAATGTAGTTAAGACAAAAGATAATAAATAAAGAAAAATAATGTATTTAGAAAAAGGGAGAAAAATTTAATGGATAAGATAAACAAAGAAGAGACTTTATTACATCCTTAGAAGTTTAGCTCCTATAAAGTTGAGACAAGTTCAATATACCTAAAAATATTTGAGATTTTGGAGTTAGAAAATATGTTGTGTCAAATATGTGTATAGACTACACTAACCTTAAAGTTTGACCAAGTTTCATTGCATTCAACCCTTGCTGGCAGTCAGATTACCTAGAAGTCTATTCTTCGATCAGAAGCTGTAGTATCGTAAACTTTACTAGAACGCTCCACATATCTTGGAAAGTTGGGTAGGAGTTATGCGAATAGGGTTGGATTATATGAGAATACCTAGTAGATTTTATATGTCTACACAGGCTTTAGAAAATCACGAAGTAAATTATGCACATCGTGGATAAGAGTTATTAGGAAGATTACTTGATGTAATAAAGGAAAAAGAGTTGATCCTTTTTATTTGCATTTGGTTAATACAGGGTAGTAGTTAGCGTTGGAGAAATTCAACAAAAAATATCATTAGTACGGTTAAGTGCTGGGATTACTATTATATGAATCCTACTATAAAATGGTGGGAAAGAAAAAGGTTTTTAAAGTAAGCTATTCCTACATGGCATGTTAACCTTCTAATTGATCGCCATATCTAGAGTTTTCGAAAGCACTATCAATTATATGCTTATAAATGAATACAAATTTTCACATGGTCGATGATTTATTTGTCACATCGGTCACATAAATCTACAGGTTGCCGAATGGATAACGAAGAAATGTGTAAAATTCTCATACTCTAATAAATGAAATTTCATGTTATGTGTCCATGCGAATACTTCAACAGAAAATTCATCTGCTTTCGTTATATCTTTTTCTATTTAATAGATATTCTTTCGCTTCGTCTACCTTATTAGTAACTGACAGCGCTTAATTTCGTTTATTCGCTGATATGAGAATTTTCAATCAATTAACTGCAGAAATGGATTTCATTACAAAAGTACTGTGGCCTCAAGCCAAGTATAGATATATTTGATGAACTATCAGGTTTCGTTTTGTTTGGAAATTATACTGTTTAATTTGTTTGTGTTCCAATTAGCGATTACAATTAGTAAATTCATTATAAATTGATAAATTTTAATATAATTATTGTTGATGATAATGATACTTTTATAATTATTCACTAAATATATGAAATTAATTTCCAACATACATATTTATAATTGATAGTATTATATTATTTTTTGGTTTAATTTAGGTACTAAGATTATATTTTATTTTTAAATTAAATTTTCACTGGAGCAGATAATTTAATTATCATTCAATTTATGAATAAAATTTTTAACTTGACTGTTTGCTACCTTATAATTTATAAATATATTTCATTGAATAATTAAATATAATAAAAGTTTGGGTTTTAATTATATTTTTACTATTATTCGCTTATATTAAATTATAATTAATAATTGGCAATATTTTATTTTAGATAAATCAAAAGTATCATGGGTTGTGGACCAAGTATGCTATCCAACAAATGTACTGAAACTCATTTGATTGCAACGAAACTCGCCTTTACAAGTTCACAATTAGAAAACTTAAATGGATTTTTTCGAGAAATGATTGACAATGACGTTGCCGATAAAGGTAAAAAATTTTATTATTGTTATTTCATAATTTATTATACAATACACAAGAAAAAAAAATTTCCCGTACCGGGAATCGAACCCGAGCCTCCTGGGTGAAAGCCAGGTATCCTAGCCACTAGACCATACGGGAGTTGGAAGAGATTGTTGAAATTTTTCTTTTAAGCAAACAGATTGCTCCCAAAATAAAATATACTATTATTATCTGATTGCCACGACTTAGTCAAACAACTTATTTGTGATATTTTAGCTGTTTCAAACATTTTTATATAATTTTCCACCTATAGTTCAGCTATTATTATTTCATAGTGATTAATGATTTTCATCATTGAACTGTTTAATCCATGGATTGATAAAAGATTTTTTTAATTAGTTTTTTTTTTGTTTTTACAGATATCAAATTGATAGAAACAACGGTGGAAAGATTAGTACAACGATTGGTGATAGGAGTAGGAAATCTTGATAGAAGATTTGCATCAATGTTTCTGGTCTCTTTAAATGAAAAACAAAGAGTAAAGGTAAATTATGATAATGTTCTTTCATATGACAGTTTTAAAGAAACTACTTCACTAGAATGGTTTAAATAATACGTTTATTAATAATACAATAGATAATTAGATAAGATCATGCATTATGTTTACTTTAATTAATGGGTTGCTCGTTATAAATACTCTAAAATTTATTTCACATGTTGATGTGCAGTTATATTTATTCTGATAATTTGTTAAATAGATTCATGTTGATGTTTATAACAAACATAAATAAAATTCTCTAGCGGTGCAAACATTTATTGAGGATTAACGATTGTATTAATACAATATGTATTAGTTTAAATTGTGAGTTTCATCAGTAAATCAATTTAAAAACGATACTTTTTTAATAAACGAAAAAAGCTGTGTTGATGAAATTTTTTTTTTAAGATTAGTATATAATAAATATAAAAAAATTAAATCTAACATTTTTACAATATTTTTAAAGTAACAATTTCTCTTAGCAATTGAAATTCGAGTATTTACTCCGAATTGATGCACTTTCAACTCCACTAGTCGATTCAAGTAAGGATACTACAATAGCAAGTGTAGAAGAGGAAGCAGCATTACCAGGATTTGCTCGACTTCGGATTCGAGGAGCAGACGTTGAATCTTGGGCTGAATTTCTTGGTCCTGGCGGACGATTGAGGAGAGATCTCGTGAAAGCCAAACTCGTGAACTTATTGGCAGCTGCTACTAAACAAGGTACCAAGTAGAAAGTTGGTTTCTCGGATTGTATCAGCCTTGCCATCTGCGTCGTTTATTCCGGCTTACTACAAAGCTGATGAAGATTTATTGCCTTATTTCTTTTTCTATCAAGTATATAATGAGATACTATTTTTCAGATGCTATTAATGATGTGGAAGAACATACTTATCAGACCCCTGGACAAGTAATTGATGCAGAAACTCTTGATAAGATTCTCAAACAACCTGAGCATTGCAGAATATTCTATGGGCCTGGTAATAATTATTGTTATTACAAATTTTTTTTTAATTTTTAGTTACATCTTTTGGCAATCTAGGTTTCATTAATTAACTTTTAAGTTTGTTCAGTAAAGTTTAGGATTATTTTTCAAAATGTTCAAAAGATGTTTTAATAATGATTAAAATTAGAACTGTCAGTTTATTATGTCTCCTATATGGTTAATTTAATTATCATTTAAAACATCAAAGTTAGAGAGTTACTGTTAATTAATTTCTTTACAATAATAATTATCATAATTATTTAAATATTTAAAATTACGTTCTTATAATTTATTTTCATATTTCATAACGTAGCTGCGTTGCATAATATATTTAAGAGCAGTTTTAAATTTACTTCTTCAGTAATATATCACTTAAATATTTTCAAATTATTTAAATTAAAGATTTACTTAACCATTGTTCATTTCTTTTTAAGTTACATTTCATTTGACCAGCTTCATGTATATTTCGTTGTAATATTTTATATATACCGATCGCTGTAACAAACGCTAAGCCACGCGAGTAATTCAATACAAGCCGTGTACTATAAATTAGAATGTACGGTCGAGTGGAGTTACTTAATTATAACTGGCGGAGATCTAAAATTATGACGTTGAAGGAAAATATAAAGTGTCTACACTCGTAGCTTGGGTGAGCGTTAGTAAATCACAGAATTCACCTTTTTTCAGAACGAGAAAATGGAGAATTTTCTTTTCTCTCGAGTTAGAGAATGATAAAGAGCACGACGTGAAGTTTATTTTATTTCTCATTTTCAACAGCAATCATATCTACATTTTTTATTGTCACACTTTTAACATTTCAATTTACACTTTTATTTATACCATATACTCATCCTTAAATGACGCTTCTCTATAGATGATATTATTTTTTAAAATATAAAAAAAACATGCATTTTCCGTAATACATACTAAAATTATAACTTATGTATATTTTAATAATATTTTGTATTTTTCATAAGCTTCACTTACAAGAATACCTCCGTTATTTGTGTTTCATTTCATTGTAATGAGAATTTCTGTATTACGTTTTCATATTCTGATCATTCTTATGCTAATTTTTATTCAGCGGCTGCGGAAAAAGACTTGCCACAACCAAGAGATCATCGTATAGCGTTGGTGGAAGATGCAAGTGGAATACTTCTCAAGATTAGCTTGGCTGGAAACAATACAAAGGATATTGAAGTGAGACTTCTAGTCGGGGCTGGCGTATCATCATGGTCATCACTAGCTGATTATCCACGTCGGATACCACTTCATCATTGCGATGCATTACTTCACTACACAGCTGCTCAGAGCGTGAGTCATGTTTATCGTCCTTCTGTTTACTGGTACTATTGCATTCACAAACATGATTATAGCACACATTATTTATCTTGTTTATTAAAACTGTTTGGTTAATTATCTAATTATGATCATGATTATGTCTTGACTTAGTTTATTTGGAGAAGCTTCGAACGAGTATATAGTACTTTCGAGTAATATTCACATAACTCCAGCACTACAACTTGAAGTTTGTATAGTGGCTTTGAATAATTATTTGGTAACTAATGCATGCTTTGACCTTGTTTTTAAAGTATAGCATTAGGGTAATGAAATATTTTCAGGGGTAAACTGGAAAAATTTCATTACTCTCAAAGGTAGATTTTAAATTATAAAGAAATTATGAAAATAATTTAAAGTGAGTTTTCGGTATTCACACGTGAGAATGTATTTATGGAATGTAAAGAAAAATGTGTGAATGTGTAGAAAACCACAACATATAATGCTATAAAAAATTATACAGTTTAGTACTTAAAAAAAGCAGTTATCACAAATTATTAAAAATATTTAATAAAATAATTTTTTTCTTTTTCTAGTAGTTTTAAAAATTAAAACAACAAATAAAAAAGTTAATTAATATTTTTTCAATCAAAAAATAAAATAAAAAATAGTCTGATAAATTTTTCTCTGTAATTTGACGACGTTTTTTGTTTTCAAATTATCGTTTATAATAGAGTACAGAGAACATATTGAACATTTTTACCTCAACTTAGTAATAATGGTTATTTGTTGAAGCTACTAAATGTATTTAATCACTTAATTAATTTACTGTGGTAAGTGACTGTTAGTACATGCACATAGCTCATGTAACTTCATATTGACACAAGTACTTAACGTTGCACTCAAAGTAGATATTGAACAATTTTTTTATACCATTACGTGTTGGTATAAAAAAAAAGTAGGGAAGAAGAATGCGGGTGAATGAAAGAGTGAAGGAATGAGGGAACTCAGCAAGCTCCTTTTTTAATGGGCACTCAACCACGAAAAGGTTCGTTCTATTCTGTTGAGAGCATACTTATTCCATCTTACTGCCGATATTTTTTACCCCTGCTTGGAAATTATTACGTTACACTGAAGCATAGTAATGTCAGCAATGTGTACATAGCTATGTTAGCAATAAATTCGGTTGGCTTCCCACATAGAGTTTACTGCAAAATTTTTTAGCACATTTAAGTTTTCATTTTCATAAGCTTCCCTTGGAATATATTAAGCAATGTTGTATTTTGAATGTTTAGGGAATGTATGCAGTTGCTGTCGGTCCTTATCCAGGTGCCAGATGTGATGATCGAGCTACTCTGTGGCGTCTTCGTGTTCCTGCTACCGAGAAAATCATGAATCAACATTACTCCGAAGAGAGTATTCCTGTGTTGACAGAATCAGTGCTTATGTATATCTTGGATCAACTTCGAGGAAGATTGCCACTGAATATTCCTATGCACCAGAAGGTACTATTGCATAAAGTTTATATTGAACTAGTATATATAGGCATACTCTCTACTCAAGTTCTTCGAAACTAATAATGGAAGATATAATAATAAATAAGACGTGGTTTTCATGGTTGAAGGCATATTTTTTCAACAGATCCATATATTTTAAGATAATCATCATTACAGTTATTATTGTTTTCATGAAATAAAGGAAAATAGGCAACACTTTGAGAATTTTGTACATAGGCATTTTTTTAAATTGTCCATTATTTTCTATACAACGACGAAAAAACCTCTTTGAAACGGTCTTGAATTTATTAAAAATGGTGCTATCGCGACCCTTTGATGTTAAACTTATTCTGCTTCACGATGAAAGAATTATAATATTTTTTTTTTACAAACTGTACCATAGTCCTTTGAAGGTTCTACGTTTTCTTGATATTCTCGCCTTTTGTAGGTGTGAAAGAAATTTTCCTTTTTTCTTGTTATCAATTAAAGTATTTAATGATACAACAAAACAAAAGACAATTTCGTATTTAGAGAATAATTTTATACTCTTGTATTTATATTTTCAATATAATAGGAGTATTTATCATCATGTAACGATGAGAGAAAGATTGTACATAAGTTTGTACCGGTTGTAATGAGAAAACTTGAATTGATCAGAATTTCCTCACTGAACTGGATCGTCTCTTGTTATTAGACTCGAATGAACAATGAGTGAGCCAACATCCCAGGTGATACTAAGGTGGAAGTCCCGATTCTCTTATGAATGTTGAATGCTCTTATTCTCTTGAGAAATGTATGCACTTGTAGATTGAATTTCTATGTTTTTGTATCGTTCAAGTTAACCAACTAAAACCCAAAGGTTTTTCCACATGAGTTTGTACAGTAAAGGTGATATTCAAGTCAAAATACTCTCTCTTTATACGTAGACAGATAAAGTAAACAAACTTTTTTTATTTCACTCCTATGATAGAAAAGAAAAACTAGTTCATGCATATCCAACATCAAAGTGAAGATAGAGTATACATGTAGGTTAACATCTACGTCTGATGAAGACGTATCTACTAAGATGACCTTTTTTTGAAATGAATCTTCTCATCTACATGCTATTCTTTATAAATTTCAATGGAATTAAAAGAGTCATGCCAACTGATGAAGGAATATACATAAATAATAATTTTTCCACTTTTTTTTTTCATACTTTACGGCTGTTCAAAGTTGACTGTACGATTCTTGTTTTCAAAATAAATATTGATGCATCTGGTAGACTTTTCTCTGAAATTATTGAACCAAAAAATTGAACTCGCAAATTTCCATTGTTCAATTATTACAACTATATAAACATCTTTGTTTATTTTCTTAAATGAAAAACGAAAGTTTTCTTAAAAATTATAGTTTTTTTTTTTAATTGGTTAAATAATAATTAATAAATACTCATCTTTAATTTCTTCAAGAATAACTTAAAGAGAACATTGTCAACTTGAATATTACATAATTTATTTCCGGAGAAATAGTGACTAAAAATATACTTTTGAAAAATTGTATTCATAACGATAAAATAAGAGAAAATTGCCGAAAAATGTGCGAAAGTATTATGTATTCTGTTGGCTACGTACTGTGAACAGTTTTCAAGTTTAAAATAGTCATAAACATGACAGAGATATTGAATTTACCTTTTTATCTTTAATGTACGATGAAAAAATTTCATTTAGCTTTTGCTTCTTTAAAACTATATCCAATGCACCATAGACATTTATTTGATAATATATGTAGGTAAATAAATTGTTTAGATAAAAACTGCTAGACTACGTGTAGCGAAATGATAAAAATTATTTCTAAAATAGTTTATTGATGTTGATAACTAAATGATAACATTGAATTTATTTAAATTGCACTGTTAGCAAGTAGTTAGCAATTGGATGAAAAGTGTGGTAGTGGTTGCATATTAGATTTCCTGTTATTCGTACTAAAGGAAAACTTGAAGATAAAGGCGACGCTTTAGAAGTGATTGCCTTTGTGTTTGTTAAAGTCCTAAGGGGATGATGCCAGAGGAGCTTTTACTTTTAAGCGCATACAACAAATACACCCAAGTTTAATGCATACTTGGAAGATCAAAGATCTATTCTTGCCACTATTGATGCCTCGTTTTGGAAAACGTTGATGCAAAGTTTGCGACGATTTTGTTCAACTGGCAAAACTTCTTGGTAAGATTCGTATCTGCTGTTTTATAGTCGTTTTCTGTTTGTTCAGTTTCCGGTATCTAGTTTAAACTTCATCTACAACTTTACGATGCAGCAAGTCTCTGTTCTTTGCTTGACAGTCAGAAGCTATAAAGACATAGATAAAAGCAAGAATAATCAAACTTTGTAATGGAAAATGGTTCTATTGTTTATACATTTTTATTAGTGTCAGTATACGTTTAATTGCTGGAATTATTCCATGAATCAGCATATAAAATATTTATCATTCGAATATAATGATGTTAAATGGATCATCTTGATATTGATAGAATAATTTTTTTACTGAATAGCAATTTTCAAGTTTTAAAACGATACTAAATGCCAATGTTTTTTTAATACAACAGGACTATCTGAGAGTAGTATCACGTCACATTATACGAACCACACATTGGTGGTTACTAGAGAGAGCTGGGCCAGATCCTCTGCGGAATTGGGCTCCTGACAGTCTCTCTCGTCACGTTCTTGTAGCCCTTGATGAGTTGGTCACAGCCCTGAGGTGCCAGAATTTATCGTGCTATTTTCACTCAAGGTGCAACATCATGCTACAATGTACTAAAGGTATATGATTGAATAAATTTCTAAGATTATTGTATTGGATTTTATCTTATAAATTTTTAGGTATGCTGTTCTTATAATATAATTTAACATAATGGAAAAATATTAACTTGTTATTCGTGTTTCACACTTTTTTCCTCGAATTTTTTGACTTCGTGGAAACATACTGAAAATAGCGTAACTGCTGGTGTGAAAGCAATATCGGCAAGACAATATTGCAAGTGGATTCCGTGGCTTATGAAATGTTCCTTCCAGAAAGAAAAAAAGCTTTAAAAATAATAAAAATCCAAAAATATGAAGAATATATGATTTTATTGAATAAATCGTATTTAATTGTTACCATAAATACGATATAAACTATTAATTCTGTTTTCAATCTTTTCACATCAGTTTATTTTATTGTTGAAAAGGCATGAAATTATTGTGGTCAACTCTTGTTGGGTGTGAAACAGCGACGAGATCAAGTGGAATGCAATTAAAAAACTCTTTTCTATATTAATTTAATAACTGCGTGTAATTGTATAGTTAAAATATTTTTTCATTCAATCAATACTCAAGTTCTTGACTTTTTTTTCTCAGTAGTTTGTAATACTTGTTATATATAATTGTGTAAAGTAAAATCTGATAATTTAAACTAGTTTTTCCCCTAAACTAATTGTTGATGCATAAATATCATTCAATTCTACATCACTGCGTCATATTAACTGATTGTGTTTGATGCGAAACTCGTTACCAGTTCCCCGATTATTTGCTCCAGAGGGAATGTACGTAACATGTAAAAGGATGTGACGTGTGAATAATTAGGAAAACTTACTGCAAACATGTACACTCCACTCTATGACTCACAAATTTTGTTTCAATAATATTATTACTGTAAAATATTAAGGAAAAACAGTATTATTGTAAAGTAAAAATCTTCTAGAATTACTGATAGTTGACTCCATGATAAATTCAGTCAATTTTCTTTTTACACTCTTCAGCTTTTTATAAAAAAGCTTGAAACACAATCCCTACGCAAAACTGAGAAAACAAGTAAAAGGTACGATAGTTCAGCATTAAAAAACAACTTTAAAGCCTTCGTATCAGCTTTTGAGTTTGATTGTGGAAATTGTACTAGGATTTTCTTTTGTAAAGAAATAACAGGCCAAAGATAAAAAATTGTACAATTTTTTTGCATTACAATTCCAGTAGATAAGGGCAGAATAAAAAAAAGTAAATATTTCAAAATAGAACTTCAATGTACATCTGATGAAATACCAATACAATCAATTTTTTACAAACAGTATTGTACTTATTTAGTTAGTATGTTCAAGAATGTTATTACAAACTATTTCATAAATTGTAACATATAGAGTCACATAAATGATTGAATTTTGAAGCACTTTATACACAAACCACTTTTAGAAGATATCACGATGCATTTGCATTGCATTCTTGTGGAATAGATCTTGTATAATGTTAGAATGGAAATCTTGCGTCTTCTTGTGGCATGAGTGTGATAAGCTGAAAGTGAGCGGATAGGACCATGGCTCACAAAATACTTCGAATATATTCACGTCTCGACGATTGCTAGAAATCCTAGTATGCAGAACGAAAAAATGAGTAGGTTGGGTGAATAAATAATTTATATTCAGGCATTTCTTAAAAAATATGTTGCGTTATTTACATTTTAAAATTATTTAGAATTCGTAAATGCCAAAAAAGTATAAATAAATAGATGTCGTGTTCAAATATCCATTAATATTTATTGGTTAATCAATTCTCTTAATCGAACATTGATTCTTAAAAAGATAGAAAAGTAAATTTAAAAGTTTTAAAAGTTTAATGGAATGATTTAAACTTTACATACTTTAATTCTTTATTTATAACATTGAAGACAAGTTAATAATAGAAAGGAGAATGTAAAACGTTAAAAGTTTATTTATTTTTAAACGTTCTTATAATAAAAAATTCTGATTTTCAAATAAATTTCAAAATATAAGATGAAATAAATTAATGAATTATCTAATTTTTAGGTGGCATTCTACATCATGAAGATTCATACGTATCAGATGCTCGTCTTTTAGAATCTTATCTCCATGGCCTTCACAAGTATTCCTTGAACTTGACTCCAGTTGATCTTTCACCAAGTGACGTGCTCGAAAACGAGTTGATTGTGCGCTGGCGCCGTGTAATGACCTCTTTACCAAGAGGTTCTATGGAAGGATGCAATGGTTACAATTCTCGACAGTTGACATACTTGGGATTAATTGTTAGAGAAGTCTTGAAAGTTAAAGAACTCTTATTGCATGTAAGTCGTATAGAACAGTTCATGATTTAACTATCAAAATATTTACTACTAGGGAGATGTATTTTATTAAACGGAAATAGATTTCGTTATGATATAATATGATATAAAAAAATATCAGAACGATATCATCAGGCTATTTATTATTTCGAACGATAAAGTAAAATGTTATTTAACAGACAATTTTTAAAATATTTAAATAGATAAAATTTCGTGCGATTTTATCTGTAAATATTTTTACATATTTACATTAATGTATGAATTTAGAATTTATTTAAATAAGCTCAGTCATAACGAAATATATTTTTTGCCCAAGAGTAAAAACTAATTTCCCATAAATCAATACTCGTACGTGCATTACTCTCAAACATTTTTTCAAAGTGTGTTTAATGTTTAGTGAATGTTTGATTTTATTCTTCTTTGTAGTTTGATATCGAAACAGCGAAACCCAAAAGCAAAAAAAAATTGAGATATAAAAAATTTTAATATTGTCTTTCAGGGGTATATCAACGACTGCACTTTTTTAGGTTTCCCTGTATCCGGACACAATCCATCGTCTTTAGTTGAGAACTTGATCTACCTCTTGACATTAGTGTTGAAGCAAGCACGAGATCAGATTTACATAATAACAAACCATCAAAGGACTAGAAGTAGGTGTCAAAGATCTGCTAGTGTGCCACGGAGGAGAAAAAAAGCTGCTGGCTATTTTGAACGGTCTGTCGATATTCTCGTTGATGCTGTCCGTCGGGATCGAGAGACTGCTTACGCAGATCTCGAAAATGACACCATTATGGCAAAGAGTCTCTTGAGATGGCTCTACTTTGGTAATGGATCTGAGTTAATTGGAATCAACGAAAATGTGTCTTTCATAGTTAAATGATGATTGTTCTCCTGTTAACTTGATAGGAATGGAGCACGACAAGAAGATTCTCGGCCACATTCTCCGTCCATATCTTGGCAATCTCTTCAACTCGTCCCACGAGAATGCCTGGCACGTAGAATCCTGGCGAAAACGACAAGACATTTACAACTCGGAGATGCGTTCAATATCCCTCTTCTGCAAGTTGGTTACGACACAGGAGGTATCACCAGCCAATGGCATAGTTGAAGCTCTTTCAAAGGGCTGGTCTTGGGCTGAAGAGACAATCAAAATAATTGAACGTTCTGAAGATGGATTAAGACTAGTATTTATCATGCCAGGACGAATTATGAGATATAGTTTGACATTCACAAACAATCGAGGCTTGAGTGCTTTCTCCACTTGGAGTAAAGTTCGGAATATTGGTAATGCTGCAAGGCGGGCAACGATTGCAAGGAACAGTATGATAACTGCTACAGATAGTCTACCAAAATTGACTGACAGAGCTGAAGAAAATCAAATAAACACAGGTAACAATATTGCACAACTTCTGTACTTTATATGCATAAAGTTATAGATGGATAGTTTCCAGGTAGAATATTAATCAGTATTCTTGTCATGAAAAATATTGAAAACTTACCAAGTGATCTGGTGGTACCTAAGAAATATCAATATTTTAAACAATAATGGTCAATAAAAATTCTATATCAACATAAAAGAGGTTTTCCTTATAGTACAGAATTTTTATTGACTTCTATTAAGTCTATACTTGACATTTTTTTTTTTTGCTAAAAACACATTGAAAAAGTTTCTTTACAATTACTTACTAAAGATAGTAATAAAAATAAAGTAATTGAAGAAATATTTAAGTTACATAACGACTGAAATTTTTTACTGAAAGTTGAAGATGTAACATAAAAGATAGAAATAAAATTGTGGAATAATTGCTCGTGAGTTGTCGTTGATAAAATTGTTACTGACCATAAAAAATATAAGTGATTTTAATGGTGTCTATTTTTTAATAATTTTTCCGATGAAAAATTATCAAGTAAAATTCATAAAAATATAACGAAATACATTTTTAATATACGTTTTTATTGATATTGATGAAAACGTGTTTTTAACAGTTGTCAATTCATATTGAACGTCAATATCTTGAAGCCACAACAAAGGATCAAACTTTATACTTGCATATATGTGTATGTTGAAATGTGGATTACACTTGTTAGTTACTTACCCAACTCTGACATAAAATTCATGTGCTGTAAACTTACGATAAGTTAAAGGATGTATATTTTATATAGGAATTACGTAAGTAAGTTACATATGTAGTCCAAGTCTATGACATCAAAATATAAAATTCACTCTTTAAATCCCAAGGTCTTGGAAAACGGTCGTAGTGGCAACTTTTATTATAATATGATCCATGTAGTTAGCTCTAAAATTTCCCAAAGGCCTTCTTTTCGTAACATTATAGTCTGTATTTTTCAGATTCTTTCTATATGATTACTCAGTTATTTAGTAAAACAGAAGTATTAGAATATTTTAATGAAAACCCGAATAATTGAGAAAAGTAAAAATGGAATTTATTAATTGCTAATTATTAACTTAACTAACTTCTGTTTATTGTAAAAAATAAGTTAAGTAAAAAATTTAGGAAATTAATTGCTAAATAAATTTATGTGAATTTAATGGCTCTCAATACATTTCATATGATGTTCAAAACTACTTACAAACTGGATATAATCTGAGAATAGAATTCTCTTTAAAATTATTCTGTCGCGCTGTTCACACCCTTCGTTGAGTTGGGTAATTGGAGATTTTACTTTTTTTGTTCTGATTCGTTTAAGAGCAAACTTTTAGCAAACGATAAACTTCGAAGAGTTGGTGAATTAATTAAAATCGGGTCAGGAGACTTTGAATACACGTGAGTGCAAGTGTAGAATAGTCTAGAGAACGAATTCACGACCTATACTTTCGTTTTATGACGACGTTATTTTACGTCTCATTTTCTGACGTTGTGGTTGTGTCAAATCCTTTGCTAGCCTGGCTTTCATTACGGTTTTATGGTGGACGTTGTCCAGTGTGTACTCATAAAGTGAAAAACAAAAAAGCCTTTGAATGAGTGCATCCATTTTCTAAATTTATATAAAAATCATTCAACCAACACTATATACGTGAAGATATGTATCATAAAAAATTGATATAAACTTTAGGAATATTATGTTTATATTAAATTTTTTACTACATTTATTTTAATCATAAAACTGAATTAAATATTAGAAATAAAATATTCTAACAATAAAAAAAAAATGAAATTAAAATTTTCTAAATCGATAAGAAGACAAGATTTAAATTTTACCTGTCATTACTGAGTTATTGTATTTCATAAAATTTTATCGTCATATGCCTTTAAAATTTTATGCTTTTTCATAAAAATATATTTAAAGTAACTTAATAAAAATACAATAAAATGTCACTAAAATATTTAGAATTATCTTTTGACATTTTATTAATACATTCAAAATTAAATTTCTTTTTTATCTTCATTATAATTGAATGATTATTCAATATAATAAACATATCAAAATGATGCCATAGTTATTCAGCTTCATAAAATTCCAATCAAATATTAACTTTTATTGATTATTCAAATTGCATATGATTGATAAAAGTTTTTGAATATTCATTGACAACTAACTTACTATGTACCCGACTGATAAAATTAGTTGAAAACTTTTCTAAAGAATTTTTTTTTTGTTTTAAAAATTCAGGTTATGCCAGTCATATTGATTTAAGAGACTCCAGTCCTTTGACGTACATCGTTTCATTAAATCGTCGAAAAGGTCGACAAAGAGGTCCTGGTGGATTAATTCCAGCATTAGTAGCTCTTAATAAATTTAGGGTAAGTACTTCTTTACATCCATACAGATTTAAAATTATATCTGATTTCCATTTTCATATATTGATATTGAAACTATGTTGATTGGAATTTTTTACATTCCTCCGCAAATTGATCAAAGGGTTAAGCGCTATTTGTTAGCAATTAGCAATAAGTGCCCTTTCAGTTTCAAATTAGTCATATTGTAAAATAATTGTTCGACCATGACGACTGCCAGTCTGATAAATAGTTATACAGATTAATTTCAAATACAAATGAATTAAAAAATTTATGATCAGTTTATTCATAAAGGACAAATTTTTAATTAAAATTTTACCGTCCATTCTATTTATTTTATCATGTTTGTTATATCTCTAGTTTTTTTTTAATGAAGAATAAAAATAAAGTAAAATGTCAGTACTAGATTAGCCTTGTTAGAAATTGACCAAGATTACCTACTATAGAAGATTCAAAGCTTAAAGAAGTTTATTGATTTTATTGATCTTTTTTTCTTCTTGTAATGAAAATATTGCATCCATTTAAGACAGGTTAGACATAAAAAATAATTTATATGATGATGATTATTTCACAAAGAAAATTTTTTGCATTTTTAGGTACGTGATCAGAGTATTTGATCCGATCATTGAGACTTACTTCTAATCAATAGAATTTTTTCGTTCAAAAGAGTTCATAATGAAGATTGCGGATTAAGCCTGGAGGTAGATAAGTCGATAAAAATTCTCAGTAGGTTTGTGCATAAGTCGAAAAAGACATGGCCGTTTTCGAAGAAAATCCTGTGAACACTAAACTGATTTCGTGAGTTACACAAGCGGGCGTCTTGCCCGAGGATTAAAAGGTAGGGGTGAAGTAGCGTTACTGAGTACGGAAGGGGATATTTTGTAAAAGGGTTGAACAAGTTTGGCCGTTTGCGGAATTACCGGACGAAGAATGAGGCGAACTTGGCCAACGCTAACTTGTTCGAGTAATCTTACGAGCTGAGGTAAAACTTAAATTTATTTATAGACCAGCTCTGTGTTGGTGAAAAAAAAAAACGAAATTCAGTTTTACTACTATTTAAAGCTTTAGATAATACAGAATTTAATTTTATTATTGTACTGATTGAGCCAATTAGTGTGAGAATAAAGCACATAATTCAACTAAATAATAGTACAAAAAATCAGTTAATTCTACAAGTAGCACTTAACTTTTAGTGGAAAATATGATGGGCAATATTTCCTAGCTTATCATAATCACGTACTGTTGAAAAACATCGATTCGACCTATTTTATTTTTTTCTGCGGTAAAAAGAGAAGATACTGCTACCGTAAAGGTTGATTTATGATCGTTATAATCATAATTAGATCAGATTATTATTCGCATAACGAAAGAGCGTACGTCAATTAAACTATAAGTAAATTGACATCATTGATTTAATGGTGTAATACAATAGAAAAAATAATCACGATCAGGTTGCTTGTTAACTTATAAAAAAGTAGACTTGGATATTGTTCTTCTTTAGAATTTGGTTCTAAAGTTAACGAAGCACATCATTTTTTATACCTCTTTCCATTATCCTTATAGACGTGAAACTTTTTTGGTATCTTTAAAATTTCACTTGCGCCAATTACTTTTTTACTCGAATGTAGTTTATTTTGATTAATGCCCAGTTTATGATTAGTTTGAGTAATTATCGATGATATTATGAAAACATTCTGAACTTTATCGAAATAAATTGTCAATTTTATTCGTAAAATTAAATTCACGTTTTCCAGATCAATCCAATAATGTGATAGATATTTTTTGTACAATAAAATAAGATTGGTTTAGTTAAAGAAAATAAAAAAGTTTGATAAAAAAAGGCAAGAAGTTGAAGAAAAGCTTTGAATCTAAAAATAAAAAAGGTAAAAGATTTTTTAATAGTTACACTTTTCTTATACTTGAGGATAGTAGGAAATGTGTTGAGATCTCTCAGAGGGAGTAAAGAAATAACAAGATTGTTTTTCACTATCAATAACTTTATCTATGAATGTGTGAGATCAATATTTCGAAAAGTAGCTAGAATAGTTTTGAAGTCTCCGCAAATGCATTTCCCAGACGTTTTACGATGAAGAAAAAAGTATAAATGGCTTCCTTCGATAAGAGCATGTATGTACTTTCACTCATCATTTTATTCTTTCGTTTTTTTATATATATATATGCCACATATATATATATATATGTATGGCATTGATATTACTAGAAATTCTTTGAATAAAACCTCAAAAATTTACTCTAGAGCTTTAAAGTATTATTTAAGATTGAACCTGATGCCTTTAAGCACTCATGGAGACTGATATTGTAAGAGAATGTGAAACCACCCCTCTTCATTGATGTCTGTCGTCAAACTCTCGAGTAAATTCATGAAACGCAATATATTGGAGAACGTGAAACCACAGAATCGGTTGATAAAAAAAATGTTCGCACGTAAAGGTATTGAAGGTGATGTTGAGACCCTTTCAAGCATCAAGAGAAAGGAAATGGGGATAAATTTTCTAGTGGAAGTGAAGGATTCTTAAGGGGAAATATAATGTATGTGAATGGACGCAAACGTTCACAGTAAGATATGAAAGAGGGCATTTAGATGAAAATCCGTAAAAAGGATTTGGTGTATTTAGAGACTCGATTTCCAGCTCCGATGCTATGAAAAAGTTTTGAAACCGGCAGTTTCTACAGGGTCAGTATAAAGCGACTCGAGAAACTCGAGAATTACAATTACATTCAGCGGGCTAGGTAGTTTAGAGTTTAGACCAAGACGTGATCAGCCTTCGTGAATATGACTCCAAAAGATCAGTACTCTTCTCATCCTCGAGACTATTATACGTTGGAGCAAAGCGCCGGAAGGAAGTGAAAATCGGACTCTGGAGGCGGGTAAAAGGGGAAGAGTGAAAAAAGCTGATAAGTGAGAGGGTTAAAGTGAGACAGCCAAGTTTGTTGAGAAATAGACTTTACGGGTTTCAAAGAGATTATGGAGTAACGTTTCTTATGATTCTGGATTAAATATTAGCTTGTTCATTAATGATTGTCATCTTCATTTAATGCAGACCAAGTGTCACTTAAACCTTAGTGAATCATAAGTTGCGCCTGTTTTCAGTTTGAATGGTCTTATTTAAACATTAATCTTTAAACCATAAAGTTGTAGATTTTATAGAACTGGTTTATATATAATTCATTTTTATACTTTAGTAAAAATACTGTCAAAAAAGTAGTTAGAAAAAAATTTATGAAATTGTGTGGATAACGAAGAAAATTTTAGTTATAATTGATAGAAGGTTTTTTAATTAAAGATACTAGTTGAGTAAAAGTACTTCAATTTGTAGGAAGACAATATTATATTTAAAATTATTCTCGCGTGTTTCGTGGATTTATAGAATTAATTAAAATGTAAATTTCTTGTTTTTTAGTTATTTTTATATTTTATTTGAAGTTAGTTATTCTTATAATTCGTTGCTTTGAAGAATTAGATTTTAAAAAACAACAAGTATTAAACTTTAAATTGAACTTCTTACAAATCTGCTATTTATTTCTACTACTAATTTAAATAGTGAATGAATAATAGTAGTGATGTTAATGATGTACTCTTAGATGGTTGAATGTATTCATTATTAAAATTAATAAGCGAACTTTAATGTGAGGAAAATCAAACATCTCAATTACATAGTTGAGGTAATATTCTTTAAAAAGTGAAACTAAGAGAAACTAGTTTATTCAAACCATCGTAATTTTAGCTGTTTAAATATTTAGAAAATGATCAAATTGATGATACAGAAAGGCACAAATGTCAGTGCTTTATTTTCTCAATGCTGAGCTTGGTCGTCAAATAGGTACATCCGGAGGGAGTTCTTCAGCACCATTTTGAGCAATTTCCGGTTACGAGTTGGAAGTGGAATGAGTGCAAGTACTTCATTCACTAGTGATGTCCTCTGGGACGTGTCTTGATTGTGGTCAGACGTGAACCGAACGTGATTTCGTTCGGATATGCCTGACTTTTCCTTTATTTGCTTTTTATTTTGGAGTTAACATTAAAAACCTTTTATCTAAAAAATTTAATAAACTCATAAAATTCAAATAAATTCATAATAACTAGAAATTTCAATTTATTGACTTTTGTTGTTCGAATTTTGTATCATAATACTATGGGATTAAGTCAATAAGATCAATCAGCATTTTCATTCAATTATATCCTATATTCTATGAACAAATAATGGTACTGAAGAAGTTGCAATCAATTCGGTCATTTCCATTTATTTAGGAATTATTTGTTCATTTGATAATGATATATAAATCATTCCAACATCAATATTTTTGAAGATAATCAAATACACCCAATAATTAGTGGACATGAATCAAAATTCTCTTTGAGTAATAGAAAAATATTTATATTTTAGTATTTTATTTTTTGAACTCGTATTTTTTATTCAATTTAAAAAAGTTGTATAACAAAAAATATATTTTGCAGAAAATGATAAAAGAAATATTTTTTATTTTCAAACCATTTTATTTTCCAGATACTTCAAGAAGCTGCAGCTGTATTGCCTCATGAAGAAAGAATTGCTATGTTGGATATCGTTCAAAAAGTATCTAGAGAAGCATCTCGACGGTTAAGACGATTTAGTTGTTCAGATTTGGACTCTTCAAATATTCCTAAACAAACATATACTCCTAGGTGAATTACAAAAATATTTTCTAGTAATTTCTTACATTACTGAACTACAAGAATTTACTTGACTATTTTTGTCATTATTAAAGATGAAAAAAAATATCCACATCTATATGACTTAAAATAATTTATTAGAGTGTTAAAAGAGTATTAATAATACTTCGACCTTTTTCTGTGAGAGATTTATTATTTTTTTTATCCGTCATAAGCTAACACCATTGCTTGTTGTTCGAAAATATTCCATGTTGTCTAATCCGCAGGGTCTGACGCAAATCCTATTCACATGGGAGAATATTTTGAGATTACACAAATAAAACGTAAAAAAGAAATTGTTAATTGATGAAGAACATAACAAAGAATAATGATTATATTATTTTATTCTTTTCAATTATCTATGTACATAGTAGAGATATTTGCATTTCATTATTATGAAGCTACTCGTAGAAGTGTACTTATAATTTAGCTCGAAAAATACGCTAACAGATAATTATGGTAATAAAGAAAATGAATTGACTAGTTATACATGTAGCTGAATATGAAGAAAATATTTATATGTGAATATTTTTTTAATGATTAATGTATTATATTAGTTTGTATACAATTTTTTCTATATCACGTTTGATTCTTGAAGCAAAAAAAAAATAACAATAGTTTTAAAAACAGTACGAACACCTTCTAAAGCATCCAAAAGTACCATGTTACCAAGAAGCCATTAGGCAACCCTATCATTATAGGTAACCCCATGCTACAATGTTGCCGCTTCGTGGTTTCCTTTGTTGATCAATGACGTCTGTCACCTTTTAGTCGGTTGTACACATGTTGTCAGTATTGATAACGGGTAATTTAAAAGAAAAAAAAACTGAATTCAAATCATTTGAAAAACAGATTGTCAACAGTTCAATTTAGTGAATCGAAAAAAATTTAATTGTCATTTTTCAATCTCTATTTTTGTTGAATCAAAAAATAATTTACACTTTTTTAATGATTCTAATAGATCTGAAGCTGAGTTTATCGAGTCATCAGAAGACCGTTTGTCACCCAGTTCACGTCAGCGTGGGATAATTGCTGAATACCAAAAACAACTGCATCAAGAAATACTAGAAATGCATGACACGTTAACTCGAGGGTTGAGGCCAAGAAATTGCATTCCATCATGGGACTCAACTTCTACACTTTCTTGGACTTCATCAATTCGATCGGTTGGCAGTAGATTGCGAAGGAAGCGCTCCCCAATTTGGAATACGATGAGAGGTAGGTTTATGAATACCAACGTGCTTAAATTAGTTGGACAATTAGACTGAGAGTGAATATTTAAGGATCTTCATTCCCGATGTGGGATCGAGTTAGCACCGATGGGAATTTCACCAAGAGTAAGTCTGCAGAGATGATAAGCCGTGAGGAGTCCCCAAAATGGAGCAACTCAGATAGTCGGCAATCTGGGAGTGAGATTGGTCTCAATGCGGATGAGATACTGCCGTCTTGGGAATTTCTCGAAACAGCTCTGAATCGAAAACTACAGTACTACGATCACGAAGAGGTTGATAATTTCTTGGAACTGAAAAACAATTTTTCAATTAATTTATTACAAAAGTTAGATTAATTTAATTTTTTTATTTCTATAATAATATTAATGAAACAAATATAATAAATATTAAGAAGATCCAAAGTACTGTTAAATTAGCTGACCTTCATGTATATTTAAATTCAGACGATTACGTTGAGAGTACTTTCCAGCCTTGCAAGCGCATATGCATAACGGAAGGATCTCCACGAAAGGTAAGTAGAATATAACGAGCAAGAAGGGCTACTTGAATCAACATTTCATGCTCTGTCATTTTTCTTATATTTGACTTTATTTATTTTGTAATGAAAATTCTCTTTAAAAAAAACCTCATCTTACTAATTTTTTTAACTATTTATATCTCATTTCATTTTCAATATAAAAATATTATTTAATTCATTAATTTCTCTATAAATATTTCATTAAACACAATAAACAATTATTAAAACTATAAAATGAAATAAAAGCTAACAAGAATGGTGCAATAAACAGAACTTGATATATTACTAGCAATATAATAACAGAAGAAGTGTTGTTAAAAGGGTAATTAACAAGAAAAGCAAATATTATACTGATACAAGATGTTGAAGGTTCTTCACATAATTTTCAAGATAATATCAAAGCTCGGTAGTCGATACTCTCTCAGCCAGACTTATATTTAGTTAATTTCAGCATCAAAGATAAGTTAATTGAGGTGTAAATTTAGTATTTTAACATAAAGCTGTTTGCGAATAATCATTTGCTTCAGAACATTATCTAATAATATCCTTTATGATGAAGAGATCTAAAGAGGATTGTATGAGAGCGCACAACAAGCTATAGGGTTAGCCAGGGGCATTAGAATTGAATAGAGTTCTGGGATAGTTATAGAGGTAATCTTAAGCTTGAAACTGTAGAAAACACTCTCCTCCAAGCAACTTGGATATTCTGTGATTCACTATGGCCAGTTGAAGATGTCTTCATCTCTTTGAATACACAATAAGATTGTCGAGTGTGTTGTTGTAATAAACACAAATGTATTCGAAGCACTTGGTATGCATGAGGAAAACATAACGCAGAGCATGATGTCAATGCCAACACGTTGTGTCTCAATTAAGTGCAATTTTCGTAACGGTTGCATGGATAACAAAAAACGTAAAGAACACAAGGTGCAAGTTAAATTAGCGAGGAGCTTTAAGCTCCTCCGTTTGCACGCATTAACAGTAAATTGTGTTTATTATGCATCCGGTGGGAGAAAGCTATAATATTATTGCAACTGTAAAGTCGTATAGGAGCCACTAGGTTGCTTTTAATGAAACACATTCATTATATCTTCTATACTAAGAGGACATAAGAAATGCTTTAGTTTTTCTGTTTTTTTTTAAAATTTTATTTCTTTACCTCACTTTCATCCCTTTTCTTTACTTCCGGCCACAACCAATCGATTTTCTTATCGGAAGTAAACATTTACTGCTGTGAGAAAAGTCTAATGAAAAACACTCAGCGTCTACTTGAATTAGAAAGTGAACTAGAAGCAATTGATTGTAGAATTACTGCGCCTACACTGATAGAAAGATTTTTGTATAGATGTGTTTTTTACTTTTTTCTCCAATTTATTTTTAATTACTATTAAAAGGAAATTTGATCACTTTAAATGATGATTTTAATTTTTTTAGGATGAAATTCAATTATAACTTTGTAAATTCATTTTTATTAATTAGTCGTAATGGACAATATTAATTTATATGAGAATGACATAAGAGCAGCATTAACCTGAATTAGAAAATTCTTGCACTTGTCAGTCAATTGTTAAAAAGAGAATTAGACTATTATTAATTCACTCTAGTATGTTTTTTTTTGGTGATGTCTTCTTTGCAATGGTACTCTTGATACCCAATATTGCCTTTATTTACAATTCAGTGGTTTCACTATTTTGTGAACCAATATTTACTATTCGTAACAAGGAAAAGTCGCTTAATTAATCTTTGGATCCATGCCAATGAAGGTTTTTGTAGGCATTTCATGACAAAGCGCGACTTGTTAACAATTTGCTACTCGGTTTTATTCCAACACAAGAGGCTTAATAATATTTTATTTTTCCAAACCCCTAGCGGGTTTTAATTTTACTTTATCTAATCTTTGTCCATGAAGTACGAGGACTCTTCAACTTCCTTATAACTATGATGCTCATAACTAGGTTAAAACCAATCTCGTTAGCATAAGACAACAATTTTCTTTGTGCACTTAGACCGATGTGAAACTTTCAAGCAACTGCAGTAGTTGCAAGTGAAACTCTATTATGTAGCTTGTTTTGAATATAGCGTTATTATTTTTTATGAAAATCAGATATTCTGACCATTAATTTCAGCATTTATTAAAATTAGAATTTATTCATAAAATTTCAATCTATCAAACATATTCTCACTCTAAATTTTTCAATTACATTTCATTATAATTTTAATGACATTTAGACATTGTCAAATTTTCATGTTAAGGACTGGTAGGAACAATTAGTGAGGTTTAAGTTAGTTTACGACACCATCACCTAGAAAATGAGTAGAGACATCAAATACGGATAGAGTCGGAGGTCTGGTCAGTATTTCATAAAAACAGGTGTTCATGTCCATGTGAACAAATAAAATCATGTTGCTATTGTGATACACATTTATTCAGATATATTTTCCTATAAATTAAATGTCATTGACATATCAACAATTAAGTTTTTCTCATTTATTTCACGAGTCAGTGAATTTATTAATTATTTTTTTGATATTCATGAACATTTAAATTATTTCCATCCCTTTTGATAAGACAATGGAATTCTTATTCAATGGCCAAATCTTGGAGCCATCATAATTATTTCAGATTCTCAAGGCTTTTCCGAAAGGTCTTTGGTATATATGAACCTTGAAGCATTAATTTGAGTGAAAGGATGGATAAAGGGAGCTTTGGAATGTCGTTCAGTAATTGAATTGAAATTTAATTTTAAATTGAGAAGGGAAAGGTTTTTTTATAATTACTGGGTTTGAGTATTCGTTGCATAAATTTATTTTTATGAATTTTCATTAATTTTCCTTCAAATAATTTAGGAATAATTGACCAGACATTAATCAGAAAAGCTTTTTTTATCCTCATTGAGATCATTTATAATCAATTTGACTTGAAGTCAGTATAAAAATGATTAAATGAGTTCGACATATTACCTCATTTATTTTATTTCAGCATCAATAGATAGATGATTTATCAATATATCTTGATTAACTGCAGAGATAGGGAAAAAAGATTTAATTATATACATAGCGACTCTATCTTACAATGTTCCGGAGGAAGAATTTGAGAAATTTTAATTATTAAATGGTCAGTCAATATTTCTAAACGTGGACTAGAAGCTAAAACATTCCAAGAATGTCTACTAGACCTCCTACATCCCAAAAAAACAAAAAAAAAATGATTGAAGATGAAAATCCTAATTAAACTCCGGAGAGTCAACTGTCTTAGGAATTGTTTCTTTTCTGACATAATTTTATTCTAAAATAAATCCCTTGTCTGCTCGTAAAATAGAAATACGTTTTCAATCACAACTCCAGAGTGTCGGACTAAATCGGGATAATTCTACTGCCAAGAGTTTTATAAATTAAAGCTGTTGAGAAAAAAACTTTACTAAGTAAATAGTAAAAAGTTTCTTAGTCATTTATTTTAAACAATCGTAATAAATAATTTCTATTTTATTCGCAATTTAATTTACTGCACACTTTTTCACAGCAATTTTTTTTTCAATTAATAAAATCAAAATTTTGAATAATTGCAATCAATTTTTTTTTTTTAAATTAAGTTTGTTTTTGTTTTTTGTTAAATTTCATAAAATGTTTTATTACGAATATTTTCAATTCTTTTCATTGATTAAATTATCCCTTTTTCTTGTAAAGCAAAAATTTTTTTCAGTGTAAACAGAAAAAATTTGTATGAACGAATTAAGACTGTCGTAAGAGAAGACTTTGAATCTATTGAGGGTACTAAATATTTTTCCCCGGTTAAATAAACTGTAAATTTAATATTAATGTTCAATAAAAATTCATCGCAGGTTTTAATTAAAGACTTTAAGTGTCTAAGACTTCAGATAAAAGGAATAAAAGTTTGTGTGAAGGATGCTGTTGTATTCTGCATCATTAACTCGTATATTCTCTAATTAAATGACTGGCAAATTGTGGTAATTTTAATTCTTGGCTGTGCAGATCAGTGTCACTGTTAAAATAGAACTACTTTTCATGTTATATCTAACAACTATGAGAGGGTTGTTCGCGTGAGTTTTGTGTTCCGCGCGCACGGGGGTTGGTATGAAAGCGTGCGCGCGCCCGCGCACTCTTGTTGCTCTGATCGCTTCTCAGTTTCACAGCATCTCTTTCGTGGACCATATCAGAATCTCGGTAGAGGTGTGCCGTTCGCGTATCCTATCAGTCGTGTTCGCGCTATTCTCACATTTCAAAATCGTACGATGTGAAATCGGCGTTTAAATGACATTGTTTTTAATTTTTAAAATTAAATGTCATTTAAAACTTGAAATAAAATTATATTTTATTTAATTAATATATTTAATGTGCAAACATTGAGTTGGTTCCGCTAAACAAGTATTAAATAAAAAAAACTAAAAAGTGAGTTTACAGTTTAGAGATAATGCGTTTCTGGGTCAGGTCATATGGGAGACTGAATACGGGGTCAAGCTTGTATATAGGACAAAATAGAGACAAGGACGGTATAGCTTTTGGAATGTAAGCAATCTCTCGACTGGGATTACTCCGTAACACACGACTTGGTAAGCCTTTTTTCATGTTTCAAGAGGAATATTTTTCATTAAAAATTCCTCTATTAATAAAAACTGTTTCCTGTACAATTCTTTGTAATAATAAAGATAACTTCAAGTTTCTTTTCCTCTTTTTTATTATTCCGAAATAAGTAACAGCAATTTTTTTTTTAACCTTACACTAACTTTTTTTCTAACTCGCTGAATAAACTACTACGACTTATTGTACTTGAAAATAAAAGCTTCGTCATAGTTATATTTGTGCACTACCAGAGTGCAGAGAATAATCATTGGACCATAACTACCGTAAAACACCACATGAAAGGCTTCATGGTGTGATTATGAAACAACAACAATAATCTTCTTAGACAATTATATATGCTTTATAAAGAAATTATTTTCTTTTATTTTATAAACTCTTCTTTTTCATGGTCTTTTCATTTATTGACATTCATTGTATGTTAAAAAGATAGTGATTACACTGATTACTGTTGGATAACATGTAATTAAGTAATTAGTGTTGATTCGTATTTTATTACTCCATATTATTGCTTCGATGAATATATGAGATGGGTATTGAGCTTTTAATTACTATTTTACAGTGTAAGACCTACACACGGTCGTGATATTTCAATTTTCCTGTAATTTTATGAGCTGTGAATTCAATGTACAATTTATGATTTCAATGAAATGGAGTATGAAATGATATAATTATTGAATATCAATATTATATGTATAAAAATGTTTTTTTTAATACCAATAAATGATTTTAATTTGGTGATTTATGATATGAGCATTCATTAAAATATAATAACAATTATTATTACTATTATTCATATTTAAATTTGATATGATTGTTCATAATTGAGAATGATGAAACATTAATAATAAAAATATTAGAGGAGGATGAAAGTTTATTTAAAAACCAAATATGTAGGTATTTTTATAGAACATGTTATGAGCTTATTATAATATTAAAGTAAAAAATGTCTAGCAGATGAGCAAACTTGAATGCATAATTTAATTTTTTCTAGAAAGAAAGTGTCAGCATACCTTGAATATTTACATTCTAAGTACGAATGAAATATCATTTATTTTACATGCTATATCAATGTGTAAAATAAATTTATAATCTTTCATTTTTATATTTTGACTACGTCCTTTTCTATCGACATAAATTATCACACAAGAATATCAATAGTTTTTTTTATGGAATCCTTATAGAGGAAATGTCAACTGAGTAAGTTGTTGGAGCAATTTTTTTTTTATCAAAATGTTCCAAACCTTCAGCCAAATCATCATTCATATCTTGGAAGCGAAGCACAACTAGAGCGTATATAGTTGACTGGACATGGGCTTGCACAGGAAGACGTGAGAGATGATATGAGACGATCTGGAGGAGATTTTGGCTCTGGATGAAGTCAATTGTGTCATTTAAGACAGCTAGACCATTTGGAATTCCCTTGTTCGTAGATTAACGTGTCACAAACTTTTGAGAGATGTCGTAAAAATGCAGATATACGAATACGAAAGCGTTGTTTTTCAATTACACGGGTGGCCGCCTCACGAACGTCGAGGGAACAAGTTAAAATGAGAGAAAGAGTGCAAGAGTAGGTGTGCATATATAGACGATACTTTAACGTCTCTCAACGCTTTATCTCTCTCCTACTACAAAGTTTCATCCCTTTGGACTCATTCGAGTGCATTCACAATTAATAGTCGCTCTGAAAGCGTCGAGACAATCAAATTTACGTAGTAGAGGTATACGGTTATGTGCGGCCGAACGCGGTCCGAATTCTCTATAATCCCACTGTGTGCCGTATACTCAGTAAGCGGAATGCGTTGCAAGCATTGGCTTGAGCTTGCTCCAGTTTGAGAATACACCCTGACGCCTGCTCCAATGCAACGAATTTAATCAGCATGTAATTTCTCTTTTCCAACCAACTCGTATGAGTAAATATACTTTCCTCTACCAATTGTCACAAATTTTAATGCTTATATTTGCTGAATGCGAATTCGTTTCATCTGCGATACTGAAGAGACTATTATTTATGTTGCAAGAGAAGCTTTTTTCCTATAATACGCTTTGGTTACGAACACATGGAAAACATCACCACTTTTTTCCAGCTTTAATAACTTTTTTGTTTTGATAGTTATTTGGCTTGTAGATACATCATCGTATCTATCATGGAAAAATTTTTTTTTGTGTCAGGTAAATATAATTTTTTGTGTTAACTTTAATCAGTAATGAGGTCTATTTCATGGTATATGTATTGGTCAGAGGGAAAGATTTTTAATTAATTAAAAAATGGCTACATAAAACTTTTTTTTTTTATCAAAATCATAATTAGAAAAAGTTTTATTTTCTACAGTGATTTTATTTCTCTGATATTTATAGATATGAAATCGTGTTTATTCGTGTACGTGGTTTGTATCTATTCATTATTGGAGTCGACAAATAGCTTTATCGTGAAATGAGAGATTATAATAAAGGATTAAAGTTAATGCGGTTAATTGGAATATTTTATTTTCATGAAAATTTATTCGGTTAAATAAAATATCTCATTCCATAAAGTTACTATATATTGTTTTTCAGAGAAATTTTGGAATGTATATTTTCCATGTTTCAAAAAACTATATCCTAATAATAAAAATTATTTATGATGAGAATATTTATTATTAGACTTCAGAGTTTTCGAATAATAGATTTAGTTAGATCTTCTGACAAATAATGGCTAAATCAATGATTGGAATACCTTTTTTTCTATTATTAGTTTCATATTACAAAAGATTTCATTGGAACTGAATTATAGTGTATAATGCTTTGATACCTGGGATAAAACAGGTGTTAAAATATAACTATCATCGACGTTTTTTTGCTAGTTCATTCAAGTATTATGTATTTCTAAATTTTTTTAAAAATTAATTTCTGTTAATTGGAAAAAAATTATTATACCTGAAAAATGATGAGTATTTTTGAATTAAAAAAATTTTGTGCAAAACCAATAGATCCAGAATGATGACAGACTGATGGCAGGATCAAGGCCCGACATCATTCTGCCTCCACTTTACTTTTATCTTTCTTCCGTTCATTGTATGTTGTAAATTTAATGATGATAATAATTGGGTTAAAATACCCATTATAAAATAATCAATATAAGCTATAACTTCAGTCTGCAATATCATGAAAAGTGACTTTCAGGATTTTTAATCATCAGAAATATTGACAATGGATTCTGAACTATGCAATAGCCAATATTTCGTAGAATATAATATACCAAATACCTAATCACTTGGTAGGTAGAGCGTATGCTAGGAAAATCCATCTCATATGTACATACCTATCTGTAATGATCGTCGATTAACTGTGCACTGTCGCACACTACCTTCATTATACTGCAGCAGAGTAGAGTAGAGCATGGTTCCCTAAACCACTGATGTACCACAACCCAGATGTGATTTCATCGACCATCAATCCCACTATGAAATTACGGTCACTTCTGCCTCAAGTTGGGGATGAAAGCGTGTTCAAGTCTATCCTGGTCATACATCTCAACCAACTTCTATTATACCCACACAGTAAATTCCCTTTTTGACGTGGTCACTAGTAGATTGAGCTGACGAGTTTAAGTTTTCTGTGTCACTCACGTTCTAAATTACTTTGCAGATCCCTGAGCTTGCGACAGCAATTACGTTGAATCGCTGTTATGTAATCCATGATAGAAATTCCAATGAAACTCCCCTAATTCACTCCATTAACTGACCTTCATCTATTGAAAGTTACTTTTTATCACCCTTTACTTCGTTGCTACCACCTTTTTCACCCTTCATTTTTTCCTTTTCTGCTTCTCTCGATTATCTACTCCTACATAAGGTAAAATTGCCACCACTCGGCCAGCACTTTTGTTGGAGCATTGCAAAAAAATAAGTAAGACCTTGTTTTGTATTTCTGCTAGTGCATTTCGAGGTCAGTTTTTGTATTGAACTTTTTTCTTCCTAATTTCCTCAGTTCTTTTTCAATTTATTTATCCAAAGATAATGATAACTTAATTGGAACAATAAACTTTTTTTAAGGTCACAGTGAGCTATGGTTTTCTAATTACACTTGCTAGCATTGATTTGTAAAAAAAGTAGACCACGGTTATAACTTCACCTTACAAGTCTTTCTCTTAAGCTCATCAATTCCCTCTTCTAAAGCTTTCATTCATCGCTACAAAATGCTTTTTCACTATCTGATTTACTTTTATGTACCTACTTGTAATCATCTTTTTTTGCCTGACTGTACCATATCTTTTCTACTTGGGGTTGATTTTGGCTTCAATTCTTGCTTAATAAATGGTGAAATCTATCGATGTCGACATCGTCCTCGACCTTTCTTCTCGAATATCTAGTGAGATAAATCATGTTTTGTCCCTCAGACATTTAATGTAGGTTTGAGGGATCTATGGGTATACCGATGCGGTCAAGTTTATCGATATAGTTGTGTGTTATCCCTCTTTTCACTCATTCAATTGAATAAAATTTATGATGATTCTTCTCAACCCTCAGGGTGTTAATTTTTACGCCATTGGTTCATGTTGATGTTAGGGTAAATGATCAATGTTTCCTCTATTTACCATATTTATATGCTTTCTTATTAATTTAATCTCAAGTGAATAATTGAAGCAGCTTAATGCAATAGAAGGTGCAACATGCAACAACTTCAAAAGTGTTTTACATGAATTAGAATAATATTCATTAAACCGTAACTCGTTTTCGGGACGTCAGCAAAAGTTAACGCGTAAAATCTTGTGATTTTATTTACAGACAAAAAAAAAATTATCATTTAAACTTTATTGTAATCTTCAAGAAAACGTCGCTCTAACTTGAAGTTTATATATTTTATAAAACAGCAGAAGCAACTTGTCAAGTTTTTTTATACTTTTTCTTCTCTCACAACTATCAAGTTGAGTCATATAATATAAAATTACGTACACTTGAAAAGTTTATTTTTTATTTGTATAACGAACCGAAAAAAATTAGCCAATTATTCGCAACAAGTTTTTATTAGATATAGAACAATTTATTAATAATATATCTAACATTAAATTCTTTGCTTCATAAAGTTTATGTATCCTTTTGAAAATAACTTTTCATTCAAGATATAATTTACCAAGAGCTTTTGTTATTGACTGAAAGCACGAGAACTGGAATGAATTAAAGTTATGTTTAAATTGTTTAATGTTGAAGTTTACTTTCTATTTTTCATCAGTACAGTGTAGTGGGTAATGATCATTATTTTTTTCCGGTCTCGCGATGCTATTTTATTTAAGAATAAATAGAATTTTTCAAATGTTTGAACACAATTAGTTTAACAACTTCAAAGAACTGAAGTAGCAAAGTGAATAGTTTTCACTGTAGCTCTGTGTAAGGTCATTGAATACCACGAGCTCTTAACTAAACGTACAAATAGTAAATAAAATAAGCAAAGAGAACGATAACATGCGGGTACCCGATGATATAAACCGTCATAGGGTTGGGCGGGCACGAACGACATTAATTTGCAGTCTCTCCTTCGTTGTAAATGGTACTAGAAGGTATTCAATGCACGTACCTTGGCAAGAATGAAATTTGTCACGGTGAAAAGTACTGGCGAATTAAAGGGTGGGTTGTGTAGAGTACAAAGGCTATAGAGTTTGAGCAAGAGGAAAATCGAACGACGAATGTGAGTTAACTAGTTTTAGACATTACATTCAGTGTGCGATAATATTATGAACATGAAAGAATATTCTCTATATATCTCCACTGAAAGGTTGTTAACTTTTTGAACTTTACGTTTTATTTTGTCAAAATAACTCTCTCAATTGTTTCTGATTTATTTCTCCATTCACTTTTTTTTTTCTCAAGCTCTTTATTAAAATTTTTATAAATTATATTGACCTTCATAGAGAATATTGGGAGAGATGAAACTCATTTTATCTAGTTTGAAACAATTTGCTATATGTAGATATTAATTATTAATTATTGGAAATCAACAATCAATTATCAACAAAACTTTTTATTCAATTAATCTCTGAATTTTTTATTAAATTTCCAATAGTGAAAGAAAAGTTCAATATATTTCAAAAGAGCAGTCTCCATTCTCACAATTAGATAATTAAGTTATTAAATTCAATAAACACGTGAAGAATTATTTTTTAATTATTGCAGATTCACATTTGATTTATAATTGTGATTGAAAAATTCTGATAAATCAAATTAACTGACTATCAACTTTCCACAATAATGAGGAAAGTTAAATTAACAAAAAAAAAAATCATAAATAAACTTACAGTTGATTGAATCAAAAAAATTTCAAAACTTTTTCAATCCACTAGAGATTAAGCAAACTCCGATTAAACGCCTATCAACATGATGTAATATCTCACTTAATAATTCTAACAGAGATTTAAAACTTGAACCCTCAGTCTTACAATTTGATAAAATACACAACTGACACTAGACCTGTAGATTCCATAAATATTTGTCTTCATTGTTTACGTCATTGTTAATAATAATAAAGTATTGTCTGAACGTAAAAACTCAAATAAGGAAAAAAAACGATAGAGATTAGATATTTTTCATTTGATTTATTTTGGATTACGTCAGTATAAACGACGCAATTTTTCATCTACCCTTCAAGAAATTCCTCGTAGCTTTACATCATGCTAGTAAAAACTTGGTGAATGAGTGAAGCTTTGACGAGGATCATGCGCTGTTTACATCTATCCATCACCATTGTAGATAATGCAAAAAAGAATACTAAAATACTGAAATAATATTCAAGCAAGTTCACTGAAATAAATATAAGAAAATTTGATACAAAAGAGAAATGAAATATCATCAATATATTTCATTTTGATTTAGTTTTCACCCTTGTTGTTTTCATTGGTTAGCTGGTTTGCTTGTTGAGAAAATGGTCGTATTGGCATTAATAAGACCACTTTCATGGTTGTTTGTTAGCAAAGCAACCCTTCGACAACATGTTAGAATGAAGGAAACGTCGACTCGCATGCTTTAGCTAATTGCAATGGGTTGAGAACCCACAAGAGCAACACCGTTGATTAATTACGCCCACGTTCATCGACGATACACAGTTACATTATGTTAGCTATGCGCTTATAAATTCTCAGTGTTAAGTTATATGTTTCCTATGCCAATCAACCTTCCAAGCTATTAACTAATCATTGGAATTTATTTTTCGAAAGTATGTCCACGTATTTATTATCAAATTGAGCATTCTGATATTTGTGTATATGTACATCAAGAGTAATTAATATTTACTTCGAATTTACATTCCAAACTCCCTGATCAAATTAGGTATCCTCACTAATAGAGTGTTTCTACATTGGTATATGCAAATTCCAGCAATTGCAAAGGAATAATAAACAAACGATTAATGCTTGGAAAGTTAAGGTTGTGGCAGAATCATTGGGCTTTTCATAATCAAAGTCTAGGAATAGAAGATGAGCTCGAAATGATAAATTAAAAATCCGAATAATTTTAGATTCCTTAGTAGAAAGTGCAATTTCATTCTATGAATGAAATCTCAGATAATTTCAAGATGCTTTGACTCTGTTCTTTAGCTCTTTCCTTTCTTCTCATTCTCCTTCTGTAAGTAGAGTAATGAGCGTTTGCAACGCAAGAAAATTTCATGGCTCCCTAAAGAGAAATGATGTTAATTAACTGTTTTGTAAACTTAATGCAAAATTTTGAGATGAATCTTCTTATTAAATACATAAATAATTATAAGTACATATTTATTTTACCAAAAACAGAAGTGATTATTAAATTTGTGAATGTTATTAGTAGCCAAGATGGTTCTTTATGAAACACTTCAGAATTAATTATAAAAATATAACATATGTTGAAGTCTGTATCTGGATCCTTTTGTTCAATTACTTTGACTTAAACATTCCTAGATTAAATAAAGATATTGATGAGAAATAAATTGAATTGTGGTCAGATTAAAGTTGATACTGATGAATTACTTGTCCTTCACGAGACTATTTTCTAATCTAACAGTAAAGTATTTGCTTCTTTTTCATTTACCTTTGAAAATATTCTAATGGATGTACAAAGTCATTTGATTTTATGAAAATAAAAATAAACTATTCTCATTTATCGAATTAGAACTGTATTCAATTCATTCCTGCTAAAAAGTTATAAAGTTCTGGTACTTGATAATTGCTAGAGATGTAGTAATGACTAAATTTCGGTTTAATTCCTCTTTGCATACTTTCATATAGCTGATTCTCCAATGGAATTTACTCATGTGTAAATATCTATGATCAGCCTGTCATATCGTATGCTAACAGCACTAATTCGGTGTCCGCATTGAACTCATGTCAAATGCAATGTATGTAGTTGAGTTAAAGCAATATAGCTGTAATAATCTAGAACTGGTGTTTGCAGGAATGTGAACTAACTATTGACTATTTGATGGAATGCCGTTTAAACATGGACTGCGTATAGCAGAATTGAAAGACTTCATTGAATTTTGACTTTTTATTCATTGATATAGATCAACACTTAACATAATTAAGTAATTTTATATTTATAACGTTATTTATCAGAGTGTTTTGAGTAAAAGTCAATCATTTTTTCAAATTTACGAGTAATTAGATTTATCAGAAATGGAAAAAATATGTTTTGATGTATTTTAAGTTCTTATCGATGTTGATTTTTTAATTAATTACAGTTTAATTAAATTTTTTTCAATATTATTCTCCCTTTCTATGGCTCTAGACATTGTTATTTAATAAATACTTAAATTCCGTTATAATAGAAAATATAATAGACTATAAAAAGTAAAATTGTTTAATTTAGAATTTATTATCATCAACAACGATGGAAAAATATTGAAGTTAATCACATTTTATTTGATTCACTCTACTTGGAGTTATTATCTGGAAAATTGGTCTATTTCTGGACTTGGTAAACTGCAATTTCAGCTAATTATTTATGAATGTTTACTCTCAGATTTTATTCGTATTTTTATAAAGCTAAATATCTCATCATTTATGGAAAACTGAGTCCAAGTACATGCGGCAGGACAATAGCCCAGCTTTAGAGAATCCGAAAAGCTGCGATTACTATACCATGTGCATTGTTTGGTATTGTACTTTTGATCGTACTAACCCTTCATCGGATCGTAAATTATTGAAATGACTATAGCCTTCTTCTTCGCGGTTTGCACATGAACAATACAATGAACGGCACCCCAAATATTTCCTTTCTAAAATATTCTAGCCTTTCAACTTTCGAGGAATGTTTTCACTGAGGTTATTTTTCTCATTTTATTTTCAGTATTACTAAACTCGGAATTTTTTTCGAAACGTTGAAATATGGTATGTGGGTGGTTTCCGATCTGACTTGGTTTTTTTAATAACTTTATTATTATCATTATTATTTGCACAGTTCAGAATTTACCAGCTATATGAGCATAGTAAAATTATCTGCTATATGATCAGGATAATCGAGCACAAAAAGTAAAGTTCAAACGAGAATTGGTGAAGTGACCGGAATAATGGATCGATGATTTTTACAGTATTTGTCCAATGTGTTCCAAATTAGATAATTGTGAAATTAATTACCCGTGATTACCATAATTGTTCATATTAGTGTAGTCGAGCGTTTAAAATCCTGAAACAAGATGCAAAATTAAAAACAAATCAAATATTATTTATCATCTGTATAAAACTTTATAAAAGTACTTCAATATTGGTTATTAAAAGAGAAATCCTTTAATATATCTATTATATTGCAATCATTTCACTTTATTCAATTATTATTTATAGTAAAAATTGTCTTTTATAAGAAAGAAAATCATAAACAGACCAATTGAATCAAAAAACTAGGGGTAAATTTTTTCTCAATGAAGTGTGAGTAATTTTATACTCTTCCATTCTATACTGTGATGAAGAAAATTCAATTTAAAGATACAATAGCGAATATTGAGTCAAGTATTATCAAGTATTTCTTAAGATTTTAATTATTCGAGCTTCATTAAACGAATAATAGTCTGGTGATTGAATCAAGCCTCAAGAAAATCAATGAACTACCTTTCATTTTTATTTCATGTCTGAAGATTTCAAGAAAACATCAGGTAATACAATTCTTATGTAGTACTATGAGTATATATTTTGTTTTAGATTTATATTCTTTAATGTATACAGACCTACTCAACGAATGTTCTTTTTTTTTAAGACTCTTCCGTTTGAGGAAAAAATTGAAGCACTCTAGGGAGTCGTAAGCAATGTCTTTTCGTTTACTGCTGGGGAACTGCGAATCCTATTTCCGACGTGTAAGATGCTTTTCGATATTTTCTCTTCACTGCTCAATAAGATGTATTATTTTTTTAATATATTTTTCTACGGAAACCGTTTACTCAAAGAATAAACAAGGCTTGGTGATATCCCCAGAGCACAACTACTGAGGAGTAAATGTTTATATAATGTTATTGGCCTTCTTGGATGAAAACTTATTGAGCTGAATTCTTTCGAATATTATTTTTGAGGACATACTCTGTATATTCAATTATTTGAAACTATACATGCTCATGTAATTTTATTCTGCAAAAAAATGATTCGAAATTCTCATTAATATTTGAAATTGAATGGATGAAAAATCAATTACAATCGACAGTGCTGTCGATCGTAGAAAGGTTGGGCGTGAAAATGAGAACAGACGTTCTTGTCGGCAAGAAGTATGAAAAATCTGTCAACAATATAAAATGAGAGAGAAATCACATTTGTACGTCACGATATAAAATCAAAATTGATTGCTGTCATATGTGATGCAATCATTTTGTCCTTTATTCCCAATTCACAAATTGAAAAACATAACTTCATATGAAGACCTATAATTGTTCAGAATTTAGAAACTTCATATGCTATCATGTGGTACACGAAACCCGTCAAGTGTATACAATTTTTGAGAGCTCTCAAATTCGCGAGATTTATTCGTACTTTTTCTTCCTTCATTATCTTTAGCTACACTAGGAATTCTGGTTATTATACCATCAATCATTTAGCTTGACAGGCGTCCGTCCGAGCGAAACTTTTTTGGGCGTTCATCATTAACATCCTGAACTTTATGGTCATCCGCTTGATTGTCTCGTATTTCTATGAGATTTGTGTTAACGGAAACCTGAAGTCGTACAGTTTTTCCGGCTTATAATAAAAAACACAAATGGAATTTTGAAATAAATGGGCTTTAGTACCAACGAGTTTATTTCTCTAGAGACATCATAGAAAATGAAAAAAGACATTTTTTCTACCTATTTTTCAAACTTGTTCTCATTTTCAAACACAATACTCGGTGTTTTATGCAAATCAACTGTGAATAAAATAATTGGATTTTATAAAATATGATTAGTAATTATTCTGTAATAAATAACATTGATATTGGCATGGGGACTAAAAATAAAAAAGCGAATATCATTACATGCTGCGAAGCCGATGTGTGAAGTCCAATAAAATCGATTATCGAAGTTATTTCTACCAAATTGTAATAGATTGTATGACCTAGGGATTGAAATAAGAGGGTATATCGAATAATTGAATTTTAATCGAAAACCCATAGATTAATATTGTTATTTACGTATCTTATCACAATTGTATGTAATTTGATCAATAGACTATTTTAAACTCGACATTCCTTGCATTACCGACCTGATTTAATTAAATAATTACGTCCGTAGCTTCTACCATTTACTTAAAGCTCAGAAAGTTCAACCTCAAAAATTGCATTAGTTTCATTATAGTTCAACTTCTATTGGCGAGGTGGCAAAAATAATCGTTTTATTTTCCTTCTTTTTTTTTACTCTTATCTACTTAAGAACTGAAACAAAAGTTTATAATTAATGTTGTGAATACTTTGGATATATTCTGCATTAGAACTATTTGGCCAACTTTTTCATTTCGTCGGTCTGGCAGTTCGATTATGAAAATTTTGGCAATCACGACGCCAATCCACTTCGTAAAAAAAGATGTGTCTAATTTTAAATGAAGAAATATATACCTGCAGATGGATATATCTGTATATGTAGAGAAACTTTCGTCGTACTTTAATGTGGCTTTCTTCAGTATACTTGTGTTATAATACTTTGCTGGAAAGCAGTTTCTTTTGTTTTTTTACAATGTTTCCTTTTCATTTCTTTTGGCCCTTATTTCCAGGTGGAGCATTTACCATTTTACTATGTTTTGCTCATTAAAAAGTTTCGTTTCCTTTATTTAGATAAAAGTTTTTGATTCATTACCCATTCAGTCGTTTTGTTTTTATAAATACTGTGTTTTTTTTCGATACTTTTTTTTCATCACAATTGTTACGAATCGAATGGCTATTCAAGCGATAAACTTTGGTGACAGCCAACACATGAGAGATATTTTTATATCGTGATAGGGAATTACGAGGCAGGTGTTACTTTTCACTTTTGACTGGTATAGGAAGGGTAACCATAACTATTATCTGTGGTAAAGGCTTATCAATGTCACTCTGGTTCTCTTGTTTCATTGTTAAGGGTTGTTCTTTGAGCCTCTGTGGTTGAGAACAACCCGTGACACCGCAAACTAATGATTCCTAAACGCGTAGATCTGACAGCAGACAAAGATAGACAGAGAAAAGGACATAAGACATTGAAGTATAGAACTGATGCTGGACACACTATACGTCGACAAGATTAATTTCTATGTCGAGACATACGAACAATGGGCTAATTATGCCAATTTGTTTTCTGCTACTTGAACGAAGCTGTTAGGAGTTCGCTACCAGTTATTCTGCGATCTCTCCAGTGGTGTCTGATGAAAATTACAGAGACCCGAGCGCACATCCTACTTTGTCACCATAAACTCTCATTAATGTACTTAAAATTGGTTTTTTTTTGTAGTTCCTTGAGCTCTAGAAGAAAAAAATAAAAAATTGTAATTCGTTTGGTCTACGAAAATAATGAAAAAAATATAATAGATATAATAAATAGTTCTCACATTTTCAAATTACAAAAATTAAAGAAATTTATTGTAGTGATATAGTCATTTTACTTTATCATAGATATAGCCGTCATAAGTAAAAGAAATTCTCGCTTTTCACAGCTGAATATACTTTAGAAATCTAGATGTTATTTCATGTTCAGGAAGTGAAAAAAAAATAAAGTTCTAGCAAATGTCCTATCACGATTGGAACACAAATATATTCTGACAAGGATTGAAAAGTTTTATCCACAATATTTGAGCTGCAAAACATTCAAAACATTTTTAGACCTACAGAGCAATCCAACGGATTTTACGTTTCGAATCAAAGTATGCAATAGGGTTTTTCAGAAGACATGCTCAATTGTATTCGATTCTATTGAAATGTTTGCAGTTTTTTCTATCGCTTACACGCTATTTACTTGATGACAAGTAACTGTTGCTGAAACACTTTTGAATTCTTTTATATGTTTCACGGAAGGCGAGAGAGTAGATTTACTTTCGAAATAGTTTAGTTCATAAAATTCTACTTTACTTACACAATATCCATTTGCTTCTGTCTTTCATTTAATAAAAACTTTTCAGATAACAATTATAATAGTAACTTCTTTTTTGTCTCTGACATTATTGAAAAAAATACGGATTATCAAGCACTTTTATAGGTAACTGAAAATAATGTAGATAGAATTTTATGATTATTGCAAGTTTTCGAAATATCTTGATAAATAATTTATACTCACATTTCTTTTGTGAATGACGATCATGTTGATAGAAATTTGTAGATTGTTCAAATAAAATGTGAACAAATAAATTTTTATTATTTACTGTTTTAAACGAGTAGAATAAAAACTGATCATCCTTTTAAATTATTTGACGTTGTAAATTGAAAGTCATTTTCTATCTTGAAGTCTTTGGAGAGCTTTAATCGATACTTCTCTACCATGTCTCAATTACGAAGTTGTATACCTCAATATTCGCTAGTTAATTTCCGTAATCCATCTCCCAAGATCTGATCTTCTCGTGTTCTCACTCAACTCAGATACATTACATCCAAACAGTAAACGAACAATTTATTAGCAAGTGTAGTCTACTTTTTAAAAAAAAATTCAATTACATATAATTTAAAGAATAATTAAACTGTATACATATTTTTTTAAATTGAAATGATCATAATTTAATCAATGTCTAAGTATGAATTGATTAGATAAGTGAATTAAGCTATCAATTAATAAATTTTTAGGTTAACTCAATCGATAAAATAAATTATGATAAAATTGCCCCCTTTAATTTTTTAAGTAAACAACGCATGGTAAGACGCCATGATTAGATTTATGTTAGATTTATGGCAGCCATTTTGAGTAAGTCGTGCATGCCCTCAATCCACAGATGAACGCGTCGTAATGTTTTCTTTACTTTTTTGATATTTTGGAAGTATTTATCATATAAATAAGGATTTTAATACAATTTTCGTGATGAAAAAATTAAATAAAACAACTACATATATAAATCAAATGAAATCTCTCAATGATTTCAAGACATTTTGCTATTTTCCTAATGCAATTACCTAGCTAACCGCTTTATGACTTATAAGAAAGCTTCTTCCGTAATAAATACCCAAAATGGATGTTATATTGAAGCGTTGGAGCGTAAATGTGCTCTTTCAAGCGTAATAAGATCAAAGAAAAGGTAATGATTAATAGATTATAACGTTATGCATATAAGCGAGAAGAGAATTACGCACACTTAAATGAGATGCAATGCATAATTAAAGTACGTAATGTACGTCTCTATCAATAGAAAATATTTTCACATAAATTAGTCATTTTCATTATGATGTTATTTTAGAATATGAAACGATTTTTTGTCATATTCACTGTTACTTATAGATAATGAGAATAAACGTTGTGAGTTAGATTTATTTAGTAGGATGATACTGATTGCCTAGAACATGTAAATGTTGCAACGTGCATTCCACCTTGAAATTGCTAATTCACAAACGTTCCTAGTACGTATCTAAGTTAAATTAACCTCCGTATTCACTGTCACTTCAGGAGAGATGTTGGATTGATTGAAGGAAGAAGCAAAGCGACGATGATTGAACACTGATTAATCGAATCTTCAATTATCAAAGGATATTCGTGTCTTTGAATAGTATTCTCGATTCTTGAATGTTTCATGAGCAACATTGCGTATGCTTACAAACTAACTCTGTTGATGAATATTTATGGTATTACCTATATTTCAAATAATATTGATGTTTATGTTAGTAATAATTGTATTTACATTATTTTATTATTTTTCTATGTACATGTCAATGATATTTGTTTCAGAGTTTGGAGCTATCATCAACTGAACATTTTCAATAGTTTTTTCAATCACATTTTGGATGGACTCCAATTTCCTGGGATAAACCAATAACATAAATAACTCCTTCAGATTGTTAACTAAAAAATGAGTAAATAAATGAACTGGGAATTAAAATTGCAATTTTCAAGTTGAATCAGAGTGAAAAGTGTTTTGTTAAAAAAGTTCAGTGGAATTAAAGTAATTAAAAACTGTTGTATAAAATATAAAACAAGATAGTTTGAAAGCATAAAAATTAAAAAGTAAATGTGTGAAATAGTGTAGAGATTCAAACATTCATAAAGAATGTTTGAGAGTGTGGTATCGGGGTGATCGATCTGGAGGAGATAATGGCAGGTGTTGGAAAAGAGGCTGTGAGCCGGATGCTTCGACACATTCTCACGAATCTCACTAGCAGTGCCATTGCCATTACCACAGAGGTTGGTATATCTCCGGCTAACCCAAACACGCGAAGGACGAGTGACAACGCTGTAGTTTCTGTGCCCTCACCGACATCACAAGCCATGGTTGCGGGCCCGATTAGCGATAGTGTGACTATTTCGGCTAATCCGTCCACGGGTTTAACCAGTCCCGCGGTTACGACCACGACTAAGCCAGACCAACACGTCTACAATTCCACGGGCTACCTCGTTGAGCAGGATGAGCTGGAATACAGTGAGTAATAAAATAAGACATGGTCTTAATTTAACCTGGACTTTCCTCAAACCTAGTTGGCTAGCCTGCTATCTCAGCAAACGCTAATCCCTTCGTAGAGTTAACTCATGGGAGAAATTGTTTTTCACTTTATATGAAAAATTAATTATCAGCTTATACGTTTTTCTATTTTATCATTTATTTCTAGCATTGAATTTTAATGAATCAAATACACTCTTAAATTTTACATTTATAGGATACTTGAAAATAGATTTCAACGAAAAAGTAACTGGGCTAGTTAGATTTCAACAAATTTCGGACAAGTACTGCTTCTGGTTGAATTAAATGAAAGGGTGAAGTTGTTGAAACGATTTGAGTTCCTTCATTTCTTATTCACTAAACTCCCTGATGAGTTTGCGAATAGATAAATTCAGGTAGGTCTCAAAGTCCTTAATTAAGCCGTCTTACATCTTGTACTTGACTGGAGTGCCTTTTCTGTATTGAAGGAGAAACGATCGTTGTAGATAGTTTGCCAAAGAAGCATTTTCTGGTGATGCGATGAAAATACTAAAGTATTCAAGTACCAAAGTAACTTGAATTCGACAGATGTTCTTGAATATCAAAAGCATCGAGGTAAATTCCATGGTCGCTTTTTCTTTTATCTTAATGTTAGCAAGTAAAAGCTGATCCGATCATGCAGAAGAACACCCTCCACAAAAGTTACCTCCCTTTGAAATTTATCCTGACTTAAGAGTTTCTATTTGCGATGCCTTCGACAGAAGGAAATCGAAAAGCTGGCCTCTTCTCAATTCTGGGTAGAGCCACTTATTGGTTCCGCTCAAGTTGCCCTTTCTGCTTTAAAGGTGAAACTTTGCCGGTTTCCTCGACGCCTTGCTGCAAAAAAACCCCAACCATACTTTGACAATCTTTTCTCTATCTACTTTTACTCTAGAGGATTACTAAAATTGGACAGTATCTTCGTACTCTGTTCAACATCTTTTTCTACCATATTTTTATTTTTTTTTTCCATTGGTAATAGGGGGAAAAAATTCAGTTATATCTCTGAGAGTTACATTAGATTCATTTCTCACTTCATCGAGTTACGCCAAACTCTTTTAGTACTTATTCAAACATTCTTCTGTAGATGGAAAAACTATTTTAAAGAGAAAGAGACTAAAAGAGAGGATCAATGTTGGCACAGGATTTCATAAAAGTATATCCGTATCAAGTCCATTTCAATATTACTGTAATAAATTTACATAAATCTTTGGCAGATAATATAAGTATTATCAGAAAGTTATCTTAACTATACACAGGCGATTTAACCTGCTGAATTAGACAAAAATTTTATAATATTATCTGAATAGATATACACGAGTTGAATCAATATATCAGTATCTGATTCAATTCTAATTTAAAAGCAATGATCAGCTTGATTCAGTTAAGTGTAACTAAAATTTTTTTAAATAAAATATATCATAGTGAGTGGTCATTTTTTTAAGTCATTTTTTTTTTGAATGACTAAAAGTAATGGAAAATTGATTATTATACTCTAGAAAACATGAATATATGTATCATGAGCTTGGACGATTATTTTCAATAAAAAATCTGACATTCTAGAAAAGCTCCATTTTTCGTGGTTTTGTTTGCAGAAATAAATCTTCTACATGCTACTTGTCTGACCGAGCACGGTCTACTCCACTGGCATACTAAGTATCTGAGTGTCGGGTACTCAGCGATCCGTACTACTGTTCAGTCGATAGGAGACTTAACAGTCTATCCAGAAAAAGAAATCGTTGTGTTTACATTTCATATATTATGATGGTATCGAAATATTTTTACTGCATTATCACAGTAATTTTAAACTCCTTGCACGAAAAAGCCATTTATTTTAATTTCATTTTCTTCTTCACTTCTCACTAGAAATCCAGAGGGTCTCTGAAAATAGCAGAGATTCTCTGGATCTTCTGCATATTTTTTTTATCTCAGTCTTTTTGCCTTTACTGGAGTTACAATTTCACTCATGATTTTAAAGTAGTTTAATCGTAATAGATAAATCTCACATTAAAACCTGAGGTAAAAGTTTTATGTGATCATCTACCTGTAAAATTTGCTCAACTGTCTGGAGTAATTTCTTGAAAGAATAATGGTTATTATCTTTCTGATCGGTATCAATTCCCTTGACTAAATTGTTCCTTCTATATAATCCTATGATTACTCACATGTTAAAAGTAGTACATTTTAAAGAGATTCATGGTAATGCAATTTATCCTTAATAGCAAGAAAGCTTCTCAACTTCGGGATGTTTTCACGGTGACATTAAGCTTTGAGACATGTAAAGGGTAAGAGTAGACGGTACAAGTGTCGCGGCTTTATGCTTCGAGTCACATAGATGTTAGAGTATACCAGAGAATCTAATTTTCACGTGTAAGAGGTTAGATTTTCTCAGATAATACTATGATATTTTAATATGTCGGATGATGTGGCTTCTGTAAATTAACGTTGACTTTCTTCAAAGAGTTGTCATCAAAATTTTCCTTTTAACACATATATAATAAAATAAGTCTAAAATTTTCTGAAGCTACTGTAGTATGAAAATATTGGTGGTAATATAAAATTTAAATAGTAAAGTTATAAAGTGGATTTAGTTTTTTATTGCTTGGATTAGAATAAAATGATAAATTATTTCATATCAGATTATTATATTAAAAAGACTTTTAATTGTTTCAGAGGATTACTATTTTTGCATCAAGTAATGAAATAAAAAGAGTTTATTATATAAGATCTTATCATATTCAGAGAGATTATTCTATTTAACCTTTTTATAACGAGAACATTTCTCAATTGTTATAAAAAACTATGATTTTTTCTCAACAGCTGAGGTATGAAAGCTTCAGTGTGAAAAAATTGGTACTTTATGTGAGACGTTAGAAATGTAAAAAGAAAACTCTTTTGGGTAAAAGCTTTCAGAAAATCTTGAAACTACGATGAAATCGACACAGTGAACGTTTGTCGAGTGTTATTGGAAGGTTCAAGACATAAATGAGTTCTTCTTTTACACCAGAGGATTGACGAGCACGATTTCCTTCAGCGATACCAATGCACCAGCATTGGTTTGATAGTTTACTTTCTTCACTTTTTGATTTTATGCCCCTGGAATTACATCCGAATAAGATTGACTTTTCAAACCATCGTAAAGGTCAATAAAAAGTTGAAATAATGGTATTGTCTTCAATATTTATGATACAGTCTATTTTTGCAAACTACTCACTCGTGCATCATTCTGCAACAGCCGTTAAATTTTTGATTACATCTGGTGAAGTCTGACTTTTCCATGAAGCACGAAAGATTATACCAATATATTTGATTCAGGTGATTTTAATTATTCATTTCTTTGAAAAATCAGTAGTTATTGAGTTCATGCTGTTGAATGTTGATATTTTTTGACTATTTTCCATCATCAGTTGGTAAAAATAGAGCTCTAATTCTTCCAAGTAGATATCTTGATGAAGATTAAATTGATGAATTCTCCCGATCAATCATCAGAACTGGAGTTTTATTTCGAGCAAAACTTATCAGTATTTCTGTGACAAAATAATCTAGATGAATTGAGAAAAAATTGCTGTTTCTTTTCTGACTGTTCTATCATTGATCTAGATTTCGCAATATATTCTTTGAGAGATTAAAATTATCCTTTTGATAGCTCGAGTAGAGTGGTAATATTTGGTTTAATTGATTGATGTTTATTAAGGTTTTTTAAAATTATAAATACCTAAACAATTCTTATAAATTATTTAACTTTAAAAAGTTAAAGTTTTTATTGAAAAATATTTGAAATAGTTTTTAGTTATAACTTTATTGGAGTTCTTCAAGATTTAATTTGATGATGTAGTTTAGTAACTTAAACTATAAATCTAAAGGCTTGACGAGTTGACAATAAAAAGTATTGAGGGACTTTAAAAAGCTTCTTACAAAGTACTTTTCCACTACCTTGTATCATTTCCATCATGATCTCAATGAAAGTAACTCTTGGCTTGGTCATGCTTACGTGAATCTTGTTGTGAGTGCGATAGTTCTGTCTGATGTCCAAGAACAACCAAAGTCCCTTTTGCAGAACCGGAACTACTTTCTGTGGAGACAAATGAGCCTATGGATCTTGTGGTTAACCCATTTATCTTTGTCGAGAAGACTTCCGGACTTCCTACAATGATAGGATGACTGTAAAGTCTTTTGTGTTCCAGTTGTAATCCCGTTTTCCAAGATAAAAGCTTGCTTTGTAATTATATCGTATTTACAATATTCATCACTCACCTTCCTCAGACAATAAGATACAGTATCAATTACACTCCGCGTTCAAGATAAGGCAGAATTTATCCTTTAGAGTATTATTCAGCTTTCAGGTACTCTGAACAAACCAATGTTTCTTAATTTGTGGAAATGTTATTCAAATAATTATCATGAATTCTTTGTTATTTTCTTAATTTTCATTTGATGTGCTTTTTGTTTTATTTTTCAATCGTGCATTGAAACATAAAAAAGTCATAAGTACAGAAATGCGATGATTTATGGATGAAATTGATAGTAGATATTTGAAAACGAATGGCAATTTAGAGCAGGGACCATAAAGCTCGTAGTAGCGGAAGAATCGAACGGAATAGCGACGCGATATGTTCTTACATTTGAATAAAAATTTCCCATAAATACTTTCTTCATGTTTCGTTGGGATGCCGAAGCGAAATTGCGTGGCGCCACGTATCTAAAAAAAGCAAAAAAAAAAAATCTGATAATAAACGATGCATATAAAATATGGTTTTGTATTCGTATAGGTATAAAACGTGCATCAGCTAAAGAGATAGAAAAAGAAAGAATGAGTATATTTCACGGCAACGTTGGTGCGATGAATCACTTGGAGTGAAAGTTTGCATCCGTCCCACTGTCGTCTTTACTTCCGTATGAACCTGAGATTGAGACAAATCTCATAGCTCGTTCTTCCACTCTACTTGTCACTGTTCATTTGTATTTCGTTCTCCACCTTCTTCTCCTTCTCTCGTAATCTATTCTTAGCTGTGCCAAAAAGACTAGAAACAAAATTGAACAATATCAAATTGTCATCTTTATCATTTTCTGTTATTTTTAGTTAAAAATGTCTATAAATAAATCCCTTAGGAAGTTTCATCGTCTTTTTATAGATGTCAAAATTCAAGTATCCTAACTTTTATTATTTGGAATGAATTTTTATATGCTATGAGTTATAGCAGACAACTTTAGTCGTTTCAGGGGGGAAAAAAAAATAAATAGCTTGTTAAAATTGCATTATATGTCAATAACTTTTTTGTCAAATTGTCTAAATTACGTCTGCATGTAGTATAATATCATGAAAACGAGAGAAAATAAAATACGATGTAATTTTAATATGTATATTTTTTTTCTAGAATAAATATATGCATGAATAATTTTTGTTCATAAAATTAAAAGAAAATTAGAGAACGAGTTAGAGTGAACAAAAAACTAGTAGACAAATTCATATATTAAAACTCTGATTAATTTTTTCTCATTATATTTTTATGTCAGAAAGTATTGAAAGTTTATGTTTAAGATGTGATATGATCATATTAATGTTCAATGTGATTAGTCTCTGAAGAAGAAATAGCGAGAACTGAATAGTTATTTATTGAACAATAACTTGCTTATTTATTCAAAGATTGTGCTTGTCTTGAAAAGCATGCTTGGCTTGTAAAGAGATTTGATTGTTCAGTAAAGTCAAGATTCTTACTTTAGAGTGGTATTTCTGGAATTAGTAGAAGAATTTGAATACTATTTGTAGTTGAAGGTGTTCACTTTTGCTAAAGAAATGGAATTTTTTCTTAAATTTTAACTTTTCAAAAACATCGAAGATCGATAGATAAAAAAAATGATTATGCTCAGATTTATTCAATCCTCATCCACATTCCACGTTTTGCTATTAATTCAGTCTAGGTCTTATTTGAACTAAAACTCTATCATAACTCACATACATTCAATAGCAATTTCTTTTATTTTATTATTATTATTTTTTCATCTGTCTGTGAACCGTTAGAGTTTTCAAATCAATGAATTCTATTCGTTTACCTTCGGCTTGCCAAAGCTCAACGTGTCTTCCGGAATCGACGAGGCGAAGATATTGACTTTGTCCTTCAATTCCAACAAATATCTCTTCCTTTCTCATCTTGGAGGTTGTCGCCTTCAGGCTCGTCCAGCAGCTTCTAAATTGCCCGGAAGTCGGTAGATCGGAATCGTAGTGAAGACGACACGCTAAGTCGATCGTTAAGGAGACTCACGTACTCAGCATGTTGACGCTTGTTCAGAGAATCCTCTGTAGATTCTGATCGGGGTCATTGTCTTTGATAGCTCTAGTGACCTAAATCGTGCTTCACGTAGTGTCGTCTGTAAGAGGTTACGATCTTCAACCAGTTTTTGATTTCCTTTTTTTAATGCTAAAGTTAAGACATTTTGTCGAATTTCTGAGCATCTTTATTGTTAAATCCACTTTTTTAGTTTAAATTTAGATTTATTTTAATATTCAATAAGAATTATTGAAACATTATAACAATAATTTTAAATGTTATCAATAGATGATTTCATTATTTAATTTGATTATTAAAAATAATCAAAATACACACAGACATTATATGATTGTACAATTCGACGTTATTATTGGAGTAAAAATTAATATGTAAGTTTAAATTAGAATTTTTTTTATGAAAAATTTTTTTAAAATTATTTTTAAAACAGACAAAATATTCAATAACTTGTAATATTTGTATAAAATATAAATTTTCACTCATCTATAAAACTCTAAATAAATGGACTGTTTTTTTTATAGAAAGTATTAACAAGTCAAATATTCTGCAAAATAAATATCCATTACTACCGCAAAAAAATTGAATTCGTAGTTTTATCATGACCTATATATTTTTGACGATCGATTTATGCTCCCAACATGTGTTTCTTCAATCCTGCCTTTCCCTCATTTGCAAGGTTCTGTAATAAAAATTCGCTCGGCCTTACGAATACGAATATTCAATCATAAAAATGCAGATATTAAAAGGCTATGGATTTCTGGCTGAATATACATTTTAAACGATTGAAACAATATTTTTTTATTACAAAGTTCAAACTTTAATCGGTCCGTGTGAATTAAAGTTTGACAAGTGAATGCTAGTAAACGTATACGAGCAGCAGCAATGGTTGAAAATTACATTTAGTCGGAAACGTGGACCCGTGAAATTGGTCTCCGTCTGTGAAGCTTTGGGACACAGCAGCGATTCATTTTATATGATACGAACACAAGGGAATTCTGTGAATCTCTCGGCGACATTCAAATGGTCATAGAGTAAAATCCATGCATGACCCAGAACCACTTGGTCTCTTGTCAATATGCTTATATTGACTTCTTCCTCCCTAGTTGCCTGTCCGGTAGATTTCTATCCAGCATTGTTACATCTTTCGAAGCTGGAAGGAGCAAATACAATAGTGTAATGCGTTGGATATCGATAATACATGGAAGCACAACGCGTTGTACATGCAAAGAACTCTATGAATAAAAATGACTTTGTCTAGATAAACTCAAACTTCTACATTCGTGTATATACATCAGACAATACGTAATCGATATCCTGCCAGAGGGAAATTGATCGTATATATTCTGCTGGCAAGTATGTACATCCTTACATGGACTACTTAATTTTTATTCTCATTCTTTTTATTTGTGAAACCTAAATACCAGGATAAATCACTTGTATTGATGAGAATAAAATTTATATCACTTTGTAAATTTTTCTAAAAAAAAAAGCTCACTTTTACAATACTTGAGATTGTGTCCAGTTGAAACTATTCAACAACTTTTAAAGGGTAAAAGCATTCGCTCGTCAGAGAATTCGTTGAACGAAATGTAATCTCAACTTCTTGGCGATCAGATTCTTTTCTTAGGACTCTTTCTGCCTTTGCAGATACTTTTTCTTAAACCTATGCGTCTTAAAAGTTTGGAAAAATTTATAGTTCGAAACATATACAATTGAAAATGTGATTTCATTGTAATACTGTGATAGTAAATCAATAATTAATTTCATCGTGAACAACTTGTATTAGTGATATTTATTTTTAAATAAATATCTACATATCCATGTCTATCTTTGAGATGTTTTAAACTTGATATTACTATCTGGTCTGGATATATTATTTGTTGGATGTTTTAATAGTTGGTAGTGATTCAAAAAGCTTGGATGTCATGTAATTGCTATCATGCTAAATAATACGTGTGGTTGATGCTGACAGCTGACAAGCAAGCTTAACCACATGCAAAAGCATACTTGACATTATGTCAACATGTGGTATAATTGTCATTTTCATATGTTGCCCAAGCCTAACATAGATTTGGCTTAATTTATTAGCTATAATCTGCACTTTGTACTATCATTAATACCAAGTGAGGATAATTTTTTGCTGACCCTCAGCTGATGTGTGATTAAACATTTATATTTTAAAAAAAATATCAAGTGGTTATAAACAAACTCTTGATGATTTTTAACAATGCGTTTAAATCAAATAGCAAATATACATTCTGTAGATGATATTTATTTAAAGAGAACCAATTGCGAAATGTTTTTAGAAATTTTACATCAAATCGTAATCTCTGATAGAATAAACGAAAATTTTTATATATATTTTATAATAAAATGCATCAGCAGTATTATCCAGTGGAAAATCGAATCATGTTTATGCGTGTTTTTTGCAAATAAATGAAAAATGTTGTCGTTGGAAATACACATGTAGAGATCGGTCGATATACACTTGTATTTTTATGTTTATCTTCCATATTGACCCCATCATAATTCTGCCAATAGCAAATAATAATATTTACCACTTCTATAATATTATTTTTCTCCTGAAATTTAAATTTTAATTAATTATCATAATTTCAAATCAAATAATAAATTGTATAATTTTTATCCATGTCAATATTGTCAAAGAAAATTCATGAAAATAATTTTACCACACTTTAAAATGAAATCAATTAATTTTCAAAATTTCATTGGGTCATTTTTTAAATGCTGCTAAGTAGTTGAGGTACTTACCAGTTATATCAAAAGTATTATTCCATGTTTTTCTCCCTACAGTTAATGTTGGAATAATGTCCGCATACTGAAATTATTAACATCTATATCCAGTTTATTATGATGCTCATATGATGCTCTCGTTATCATTTATAAGATAGTAATGTTGAATTAGGTTTATTAGAGTTCTCGAATAATAACCATTAGTACTATATCATAAATACTTGAATGGCGTGAATCGAGTACTTTATGATAACTATTTTCAGAGTAATTATCGATTTGGAGTTGAAATAATGTATAATATTCCTCTCTAACAATAAGATTATATTTATTCATGTTCATATTTCATTTAATAGGATTGGCAAAATTATTAATTAAATAATTCATAACTCTATCAATAATTGTATTTCATTATCGAATAAGTTGTCAACTAGGATCTAAATTTAATAATGAAATCACCACGAGCTCACAACGAATAAATGAGAATTCAAAATGACGTGTGAAACCCTGGAAGGTTGGTTATGCAGTATTTTATATTCATAACCTTTTTAATAAAGTTTAATCAAGTTTATAATGATAGCGATAAATATTTCGAGCTGTAGGAGTCTGTTTATGAGTTAAGAGACTCATTTTTATAAATGAAAAAAATTCAGCTGCATATAACGTATCTCTTGTGATTGAAGTTGAACACTTACATCCTTTCTGATTAGTGAGCATGTCATTAATTTCTACCAGATGAGAAAGTTTGTAAAGTCAACTTAAATTTTGCCTTAACTTCATCAAATCCATTAGCTAAATATTCATTAATAATCATCAGAATTTGTTTAATATTCTATCCAAAAAAATGGAATGTCAGTAATGAAAAGTAACGTAGAGACCTTTTGCATCATCAAACTAATAATGCTGAATCCCTTGATCAAGTACAGAATCTTTATAGCTCAAATTAGGAGTTATTAACATCAGTTTAGTGATGTTGGTAAGTAGCGAAGGGCCAAATTTTGTCAAAGGAAATGATTAAGCTTTGATGAAACAAGTGAATTTCTCGAACGATCTAACAGACTTTCGATGATCAACAAATAAACACTTGTGCATAAATTAATCTTCCACCTGATATTCCTGATAATAAATTTCATCTTACTTGGGTTATTATCAAGTTCACTTGTTACTTTCAATAATTATGCCAAAGTTGAGTGTTGAAAGGAAAGTCAAACAAAATAAAGCTTTAAAGCATCAGAAGAGTTTTCTCCAACACTTCTTATTCACTTTTCTTATGTCCTCAATATGTTCACCAACCCTCCAAGTTGACTTTGTTTGCTGCATAAGGCCACTGTTTCTCGAGGTCACGCTTGAGCTTTGCAGTGCAAGCAGGTATTTTACGGGTCACTGCTTACATATCCCTGCAAAGTTTCCTTGTTACAAATGCAAAATTCAAGTAGAACTGCACAAGAGTGTTAACGAAAATTTTTGTCGTTGTATGAATAAAACTTTACAGTTTATATTCCACGCCTCGGCACGTATTTTCATTTGTTCATATGAAAGGTAGATTGCTGTTGTACAAATGCCAATATCTCTGTCACAGCAAATGCTTTCAAAGGAAATTACTTTATTATTTTACTAAATAAATTATATCATTCATAATTAATTTATTTTTTTTTCAGGTATCCTGGCAGCATTTTCTGATATGCAAACAGTTTTCCTCGCCTGCATTTCAACTTTACTGCCATTGATCGTCGCTTTGGCAATTGTTTTTGGTGTAAGGTAAATAACATTCATATTATTTTAAATGAGAATTTATTTCTGACATTAAAAAAATAAAATATGAAATCTCCTTTATCATAAACCTCTTTAATAAAATTGCATTCTGCTACGAAGTTTGCTTACGGCGAGTTCACGTTGTGAAATACTTGATACTTTGGCTAATTAACACCCACAATTTCATTGATCATTGGAGCATTAACTTTCGTGTTCACTTCTCAAATTGCTTAATTAATGTTTCAGAACGTCTTTCGATTCACAAGTGAATATAAATTATCCTCAGGAACCTAGATGATTGGTTGGACTATTTTGTTTGCTTGTAAAATTATCTATCAATAATTTATCTCAACAAGAACAGAATTTATTTTGACATTACTGTCATGCTTTGTAATAAATGTAGAAAAATTTTATCACCAAGTTCAATATTTTTAACGAAAAAATTCCTATGAATAACATATGTGAATGACAAAAATTCTTTTAATATATTCGACAATTTCCATTGGAGCTAAATTTATGCAGTGACATTTGTCAGGTTTGCATTTTGATTTTTCATGGTTTCACTTTTTGTAAATATATATTGAAATCAATCATTGCTGTTACAGTTATAGTCTATTGATTCGATAAGAGCTATTTTTTGTGTTCATCAAAGGATTAGGGTATTGGAGAAACTTATCCACCTACTTGGATTTTATCTCTCCTAAATCCAGAACTAGATCCCTGTCTATTTGGCCACCTATTCTATTCTAAGAACTATTACTCCAACACTTCATTTTGCGATCATACTATTTCACTTTACAATTGTCATAAGTCAGCAAAAACTGGATTGCAGGAAAAGTCGTAACTCTATTGAAGATGGCGCCTATTCTAGAGTAAAGCGAGAACATTGACATTGATTAATGTTGTGATTCAATGGCAAGTAGTATGCACTTCATATACACACTAGGTCAACCCTTTTAGATCGTGGGAGCAAGTGAATGTTCGACTATTCGGTATACGACTGACATGGGTGCATTCATATAACACCTTCGTTGGCGTGTCCCATAAATTTCTCGTTTGATTGATCGAGATATCGTCGTTTTTCTACTCTCTTTTTTGTTTTGTATGACTAGATGACACGTAATTTGTTTAACTTTTCAAGGGAAACTCAATTATTTTGTATGCTTGTATTCTCAACTACTGACTCGTTGGAATTGATTGTGAAAAAGTATCCCCAGCAAATCTAAATTAAATCTTAATTACAAACATTTAAAAATTCTACGATATTTTTTTATCACTATTTTTACATCCATAACCATATTTTTGATGCTTTATTTTCTCCACGTGATAAAAATGAAGAGCTAATGGCTACTATTTCTATCTTCATTCGATCAATTTTTCGAGATATAATGTGTTTTCGATATTTTCTAATTTAACAAAATCTGTATGTTTCATATATTCGCCAATTTTTAAATTAACAATTCAAATAAAACTGTTGTTGTTATTGATAGTTTTTCATTAGACTTGGTAATTAATGTAAAAAATCGTATAAAAGATGAATGTCAAAAAAGAACAAATACCAAAAGATCTTGTATTTTTTGTCAAAAGTATTTTTATTATGCAAGTACTATCATAAATTTTTGAATACCAACTTTATGACCTAGCTATTTTTTGTACTTTGTCATTAACATGCTAACGGCAATATAAAATAAAATTTCAGTAGAAGTATAAAATTATTACTTTAGAAGCAATAAATTTATTGTATTTATAATTATTAGAAAGTGTGCAGCTGTTTTTGGTTTTTTAGAAAGTCCAAAATTTTTACATCATTTAAAATAATTAACTAATACTAAAGGATTTCAATGAAATTGATAAAAGTAGTACAAATTAAATTGAAGTAATCACCAGAATTAAACAGATTCTTACAATAAAAAATGTTGGGTTTCAGGCATGCTTGGAGAAAATACAGACACAGAAGAAATGGAGCAAGTAATTTGCCCTGGTATCGTGGTGTTTGTTCCCGTGATGATACTGCAGAATCTCTTCATCATCGCCCTCATTCCGGTAGTATCAGCATCTTACCAGCAACACGAGTATTATCAGCTCAAGACGTGAGTTAATAACCATTTTTATTTATTTATATACATCACCTTTTTTATTTCAATTTCTCGTTCCGGTTATGTTGAATATGCGAAATTTATATCATATCATTTACATCTAGATTACGAGCAATTAAAAGTTGAGAATAGTTTTGTAATACTATCAGAGAATTTAATCACTGACAACGACAGTTGGCATATTAGGTAAACATGCGACTATAATAGTTTCAACTTTGACAATTGGTTCTTGTTGTAACGAGAAATATGAAGGATTTTAAATCTTTCATTGACGTTAAACTAATAGTCTAGTGTGTTTTATTTATATTTTCTTTTCATATAAAATCACAACATGATGACATATTTTTCTTATATTTTCTGAGGTAATGGAAAATATTTTTTTTGTTGTTATAAAATTCTGTTTCATTCACAACGAACAGTTATTATATATTTTATTGCCCACTCGACAATAGTTCTCTGATATTGTAAAAAATATTAATCCTTTTGCAAAAGTATTTTTTAATATTTTTTAGAGTAAATAGGAGTTTATGAATGACATAAATTCCATTGTAAAAAAATAATTTTCTAGCTTTCTAATAAATAGAAATATAAGTACTTTCTAAATTTCAAAAAAAAAAAAACAATCTCACATACACACAAGATTATGATAGAAAAAAGTATAGTACACTTGCCAAATGTTACTTTTTAACCTAACATGCTCTTGCTTTTTCTTTTTATTTACTCCATTTCATATAAACGATTAGAGAAAGAAAGAAGCGGATATTTGGCAAGTATACCATACAAAACGTACACTAAACACAATGATGACATTCTATTACGTGACTGTTGGTATAATTGCTTTTTCTGGTACTTTACTGGTTATTTTTTTTATCATATTTCGAGACTTTGGAATTTATATTAAAAAATCTTTCTACTCAACTTGATAATCAAATAAATTATCAACTTATCAACACATAAAAGGTTTTTACCAAGTAAAGAACTTATCGTCTTTATATAAGTGGCAAGTAAGTCGAGGATTATAAAAACTTGAGAACTGAATTTAGACACGTTAATGGATGATACTTAAAGAAAATCGATAAAAAGTTATTAAGAAGCACGATTGACATTAATAGATAAGTAAAATATGCTTTTTATATGTATTTAGAAGCTTATAGAATATTCCATAAAGCTTTATAGTAAACATCAGTGGTTATAAAGCTTGAGAAAATTTTACTTCCAATCATCTTTACCTTGACTAATTTTTTTTTTTTGCTCATTCTTGATCTTATATGATGCTTAAAAAAGCTACCTTGCCTTCAGTGAGTTGCGCACTTGACGAGAATAGCAGATCCTACACTGTTTCTCCATTATTGGGAATTACGAAGATCGTGTTCCAGCTTCACGAGGACGTTGATCCGACCAGGTTAAAGCCTATGAAAAAAAATTGACTCTTGACTACGTTAAATATGAAAAATGTCTAGCGCGTTGTGTAACAAGAATTATGGTAGTTTCACATGGGTCAATAATTTATATTGAACTTCAATCAGTGACATTGTATAGACGTTGTTGATAGATGGTTTTTTTTTATTTTTGATTGTATGCGTTGGTTGTGTGGATTGTTTTTGTGAGTTCATCAGCCGCAAGCTCTGTTTGATTATCCACAAGTAGTGTTTCATGTACCTATAAGAAGCTTACTTAGATCTACAGCAACTATGGATGATTGTGGTCAAATGAGCAGAGGTATGGTGGATCCCAATTCACCAGTTTCAGAAACATGTTCTTCGTTATTTTAAATACAGAAGCAGTGCACTCTGCTATATACAGTTTAAGTTGAACAGTCCGTATGAGAAATTATTCTGTCTATTACTAATTCTCATTCAAATTCTCTATGCTGTAATATTTCTAGTTAACTGAAAGTTGACAACAAGTATGGCTGATGATCAAAGTACAGCTTGGAATAATTTGCATTTCATATTGAGTTATATGAAGCATATTATATCCATCAAGATATTTTTGAATATACAGTTGTTTGAATAGTTGATAATTAATCGTATGTACATATTTCGTTTCTATCAATCATTTATTCCAGTATCGTGATCAAGAAATCATGAGGTACCATGTAACTTTTATTGAAAAATTAGTATAAACTTTCTTCTTGTGTTGTTCTACATGGTATAACATTTGAAAATTATTCAAAAGTTTTTCAATTCTTTTTTGTACTAAGCGAAATGAACTCCAAAAGTTCGTGACTCATGGATGAAGTTCATAAATACTAAAACAGTAGTAAAAAATAAAAGTTGCAAAAATATTTTATGTCTTATCGTACTTTGACAGTTAAATAATTGTTACATGTATTTTCATAATTAATAGTTATTTTTTAATTGTTGTATTTTTTACAAAATTGATTATTAAAATGAGATTTCCTTGATACTAGGATAAAAATATGATAGTCGAATCAAAAAAGTGTCAGTTAGAATCTCGTTTAATGTTTCTTTAATTCGAAGAAAATTACAATCATTTGTAGAAGTACACCTGTGCACATATTCCAAGTGGTTTTAGGTTTTCGTCAGTTTTTGCTATTCACAACGATTTTTCTTCAACTTAGACCTTCTTTTTCCAGCTGACTTTGATTTGAGATTTTCTTACCAGATGGTGTCTACATTTTTCCCATAATTAGACCTCATAAAAATTCAATGTCACTAGAAAACGAATATTATTTATTTTGTCAGTCATCATTTCTTTATTATTATTCAACAATTTTTACCCTACTCTTCGTTAATGAAATAATTGAAATGTAAAATCCAAGTGGATTGAATAACGCGTAGCTACATGAAATCTTGGATTAATTGAAAAAGAATAAAAAATTAAACTCAATCAGATTATCAAGTAATGAGAACTTTACTCATCCGCTTAAAATCAGTTAAGCTTGGATATCATCACTTGTCATTTATTTTGTAATTATCTTCGTGTTGATGAGGATTAAAATGATGTCAAGTTTTCAATGTGATGTTCACCCAAGAGTTATTTATAAAAGTTTCATCAGTAATTTTTTGTTATAAAAAAAATTTGAAAAAGTCAAGTGATAAATGAATGCTCGTTTAATTGTGTTAAGTAGAAAAATAAGCTTGGAATCGAATTATATAAGTCAAGCTAGGAAAAATGATGAAAAAACCCTGAGACGTAATTAAAAAAGTTTAAGTGCATTATATAATTATTTTGTACTCCTTTTTTTACCATCTTATTAAATATAAACAATAACTAAAATTAATTTATATTAAGTAAAATTGACTGTCAGTATAATATTTACAATCGATCAAAAGTTTGCTTGTAAATATAACTTCTTTTCGTATGTAAATTTACAAAGTTTAACGAAGAGAATGGAAAGAAAATTTAAATGAATATCGTTGACACTATAAATCTACGACAAAAGTTTATCTGCTCCTATCTTTCAACTTTTAATACTTCACATTTGAGTACACGGAAAATAATCAATAAAAAAAAAGGAAAATAGCTATAAAATTTTCTCAACAAAAATGACAAATGGTTACAAAAAATATTGTTCAGGGTATGTGAAACTTTACATTATTCCCTTGACGATAATCGATATATGACACGATGTTTTTTAAGGAAAAAAAAAAGTTCACGAAGCAGCTCCAAGTTTTCACGAAGTCTGTGAGGTTTAGAAAACAAAGAATTAAAAGAACTTGCGGCAAAGCATGAAAGGTTAAAATGAAAAAAAAATAAATTCGCAATCTGATTTTTAGAAGATTTGCTTTAAATGTACTTCAAATTTTGTTTAAAAGACTTTTATTTCTACGAAAAAAGTTATGTGGGATAATGGCAGATTGATGAATTTTAACAAGAGTATATGGCATGGTGTATGTTCAATAGCACTAGCACCTAGGATATCTCTTGGTTGTAAATGGATCAAACGCGATAGGATTAGGGAGGATTTGTTTGACAAATTGAAGGATGTTTCAGTGATCTTTGTAGTAACAATACTGTGAGAAATCAATTGATATTTGTAAACTTGTTGAAGGTTAAGATTTTTTTTGAATAAAAATTCAAACTCTGTAACTATTTTTCGTTTGAAAATCAAACTAAACGAAGCAAAATATTTTCACAGTGAAATCATTATCTGATTTGTTATTCTACAAACTATTAATCAACTTAGTTTTAAACCCATCTATATTTACTATGGAAACAAATTAGTTTTATCGAATTTGGATTTATATTACTTCTGCAATGAAGAAAAATTAAGTGACTTTTGATGTTGTGTAAATTTGTTAATTGGTTTCAATCAAGTTACTATTTATTCGATTTTTGTTTCTTGTTATGGAAACAATTTTTCCAAAAAAAAAAAAAAAAATATAGGCATACAAAATAAAAAATAAATCGAAATCAATATTGACCAAGTCAAAAATGATATCCAATTTTAAAAGCTTTTCCAGCGCTTTGAATATTTGATCTTAAGCTTTATTAGTCTTTATCATCTAGATAGACTTATTACAGATAGATGAGATTCTTAATAAAATATTAAAAGCATTAAAGTGCATTGATGATAATAATAAATAAGAAGAGTTAATTCTCAAACTGTATGGAATTGTTTAAAACATGCATGAGTTACAACATTTTTTTATCCAATGAAAAAAAAAAGGTAATGTTACACTTGGTTTGCGAGCATGTAGTAAACTAAAAAAATCTGATTGCAACGCTATTATACACGTGTCAATGAATCCCAACGAGAACATCAGCAGTCAAAGATTGAACTTGCAGAGAGAACACAATCAATGCTGAAACGAAAACCAATTCTGTAGAAATCCAATCACGTTCAATATGAAGCTTCTCAATTCCCCTTACATAGCAACGTTCAATTAGAAGTGCATTTGAGGCAAGTAACACAAAATTTACGCCTAGAGATTGCGAATTTTGGTAGAAAATATTATTTCCATAACATGGATGTAACTATTGGATTTGAGAATCGCTGGAAATACGCAGCATGTTGAATATTCCACAGTATGTGTAGTTATATACTCGACACATCTGTGCTACAGAAAACCACATTTCTCGAACACGAGGATTCCACTTGGATTTTATATATCACTAGAGGCAAGAAACTGCTTCAAATTAAAACGTTCAATGTAGAAAGATTCACATAAAAACGCCACATTTCATAGTCACATAGAAGCTCGTGCTTTCATACCATCATCGACTTCTGAACATCACGAATGCCTTTTCTGTTTCTTTTCTCTCGAGACACATTGAAGCGACTCATGCAGTACAGATAGCCGAATACTGCAGTGCCTTAGGCTCTGCGCTTTTGTTGCACATGGATGTGGGTACTGAGAATTACGGTGCTACGAATCTAACACTGCTTCATCCAGTTAGCCCTAAGGGCTTTCGTTCGACGCAGAATCATCGGTGGTGTATTTATAAAGACTAGAACTGTTGAATAGACCATTGAAAGGTGTTTAAAATGTTTAACAATGTGTTTGAATGTCTTAAGCTGAATGATTGTCTTTAAATCATCCCCCATATGGTTTTTGTGCAACATTTTATGTATTCATTTGTATCATCATTTTTTTTTCTTGACACATTGTATTAACTTTTCAAATTTTAGAATATACACGAAACTCTCTCTCACTGAGACCAGGGCTCTACAAATGACAGCGTGTCTCATGTTATTCGTGTACCACAAGCTTGCGGTCATGGACCGAGTGCTGCTGGTATGCACACATAACACACGTAACTCCTCTTCGACTTCTCTCGTGGTGCATAGTGTTAATGCATAAACGAAACTACAGCAACAGCACTTTGTTGCGTGCTGCTACGTGATGGTACTGATATTTTTTCTCTGCTATAACATTATGGATCTTTTTAGTTTGTAATCAATGCAAAATATTTCAACACTTTAAATATTTCACCATTGTATAACTTTTGTCTTCATGTCAACTATTTTTTCTTTTCTTCTCACATGTATACATACCTTGTCGATTTGAGTTTTTTACCCCTTGATTTCTGTCTCTCTTGGGCTACCTTCTCTATCCACCAACACCGTTGGATAACGTGAGGTAATAATTAACGTCTGCTCCTCTGTGATTCCCTAGTCGTCCCTCGAGCAAAGAGTATAAGGTAGAAAAAGAAAATAAGTGTGAATAGTGAGTAGAAAAAAAATAATAAATAGAAAGGGAAGAAAAATGAGAGACAACTGCCTTCACTTAAATAATAGCTAACACGAATAAAAAGAGACAATGAAAAAAATGTATATATATTTATATATATATATAATAATAGTAACGTAATAGATACATTTTGATATAAACATTTTTAAAGATAAAACCAATTGATATATAAATAATAATTGAATAGAAAAAGCAATTTTGTGAGACTTAATTAAATTTTTTTTATTTAAATTTTTAACATGTTTAAATTTAAATAACAATTAAGAACTAGATTAAAAAAATTTGATTATTCTTTATCGATAAAACGTTCAAAAGACTTTTAAAAATAATAATCTAAATTTAACAAAAAAAATTACTCGACAAATATAGATTAAAATCAATATTACAGCCACAAAGTTTTATTCTCTATATGTTCTTCTTTAATTTTAATACCGATGGAAATACCAGTATTTACCATTTAATTTTATTGCTCGCATACAAAAGTTGATCATGTATTTGAGCAATATTTGCAATATATTTAAAACATTATTTTAAAGAATGTAAATAATATGATTACCCTGAAAGGTGATGCAATGATAAAAAATTATAGTGTACGTTATGTAGCTACCGGTGAAAAGTGAAAGAATTAACTGTTTCTCCCTCAAGTAATTTTCAAGAAAAAACGTCTCAGACCTATACGTTGGTGTTGTCGTTTCTCTCTTTCTTTTGCTCCCTCGACACCACGTATTTATTTTCTCCTCTGTTGGTGCAGAGTATTCGATGTACGTAAACACCGTCGGCGAATCGTGTGGCACGAAATCGTGTTTTTGCATTAAATGCCTCGGTCCACGACATTGCAAAAACTAAGGTGGAAGAAAGGAGAGAAAAAGAAAAATTCAAGTTACTGCTTCTCTCGCCTTCCTTCAACATAGCATTTTGCTCTATGCATTCCGCGACCTTTTGGCACTCTTGGGAGGTCTCTGAAGATCTCTTCAAAATGTTTTGTTTTGTCCCTGTATTTCTTATTTCATGCAAAAGAGCAGCCAGCCATGCAATATTCAGTTCTAAGATTTTCCTTATTTCCACTGTAATAATAATCCTCTTTTTTTGTCATGCTTAATAAAAGTTCCTTCAATCTTTTTTTACAAGTCAGAAAGCATCATCTCCATTATTAATTTTTAAATAAAAAATCTTACATTTCCTTTAGATGGTTTTTTGATTTACACTTGAGTTGAAGTAAATCAATTGAAAGCATGAATGAGTCAAATAAGATTATTTTACTTAAGTTAAAAATAATTTGCAAGGCTTCATCTCTTATTCATACTTCTTAGATAAACAAATATTTAAATTAAAAATAAAAACAAAGGTTTAAAACTTTTAGATATTTCCTTATCAACGTTTGATAATAGTTCTTAGTTTATATTGCATAATAAAAGTTAAAAATGAATGAGTTCTACAAGTTTTATGAATAATATATAATTATTTAGTAGTATGACCAGCACTAAAACGTTTTAAGCCACCTGTAGTTAGCTTAGTTTGCATATTTTGCTATGGTTATTCCATAGTTTCAGAATATTTTTTGAAATTTTATCAAACATAAAGTACGGAAGGTATTAAGATGGGAAATCCTGATAAACCATGTGCTTATGGATTATAACTTTAACTCATTATACTACATTATTTCATAGTGGAAAAATTTTGAAAAGATGTTCATGAGGTTCTATAAGATGGTTGGAAAATATTCTCAGTTTTTTTTTGTTCATTTTTGGAACAAAAAGAGTCAGATGGCGAGGGATGAAATGGAGAGTTTAATAGAAGGCAAGTTTAGCCAGTTATTTTGTCCAATATTTGATGTTGATCCACTTTCAGTAAGCTTTCAATCACGATAATAACTTTTAAGCATTGACTAAGAGAGATCATAAAGATTGTTTATCATACTTGACAATACCGTATTGGCTTTTTGAACGCAGCACATTCAGCGATTCATTTTAGATACGATCGAACGAAATTCGTAAGCCGCTTATCCGATGCGAATTGGGTATGCAAACCCGCGGGGATAACGTCACAGCAGCTGAAACCAAAATGAAACTCCGTGCAGCGGTTACAGACCGCGACCAAACGGTACACGTTGCGCTGCCACCATAGCCACACTCACATCGACCGAACAATGTTGGTTGAATTACTTCCAAATACGAGAGAAGAGAATCGCTTCATGCCGATACGCGACCCACGAGGTAGTCTCCGGATCGTTAAGGTTCAGCGTAACCAAATCACCGCTACCATGGTGGGATTTCGTTTGTAAAATACTCCAACCCTCTACCAGAATGTGGAATTTAGTTTGGTAATTTTTTCTCAGCTGATGTGAAACATCGATACACTCATTATTCTTTCTGCCCTTTCTGTTGACAGCGATAAAGGATCAGACATTTATTTTCTACTAAAATTACTGAATAATTTGTTGACGTGCAAGTGATATCCTGTAACTGCCAATTTGATACTAACTTAATGAAGCAAAAAAAAAAAGAATAAATTTACAGAGATGGTAGACGATAGGAATAATATTTCTTTTTCGTTATTTATTTTAAAAATATTTACAGGAAATGAAGAATTAGCTTTTTTTTCGTTGTTAAAAGTAGTCCGATGAAAAATAGTCATACTTTAAACACCTCCATTTTATTTATCTATTTCAAAGACTGCTTCTTTTATCCTCAAAATTTTTGTTTTGTTTAGTTTATTAAATATTTACTTAAAGTGTTTCAAAATGACGTTATCCATCTGATTGACTTTGTAATCACTTTTAATGCCTTCGAACGTGTTTAAAAAATGCCTGTAATGCTAATTAAATAAGTGAGGTTATATTAAAGTACATGAAGTGCATTGGAATAAAACATTACGATTTACCGTGATGGGAGTGAGAGAGAGAGATAATTGCACAAACACAAGCATATGATTTTCTCACCAAAATGAATCTTTAAACCTCAGCTAAAAACCTTATTAAAAGCTTTTAATAGATTAATAGTATTAATTAATATCTTATATCACATGTAAATTATTATTAAACTAATTTTTTTGTCATGTAATATTTAATTAATTACTATTCAATGCTTTTACTATTTTTAATAGTACTACTTTAATTGTGATCAATATCTTTATTTCTTTAACATAAACATTATTAAAATGGAAATTTGTTTTAGATGGTACAACTAGTACATTATAGTAGCGGTAAATAATCATTAAAAGCTTAATCCTCAGGTTCCCCGGAATAAATTAGTTATGGCTAATCTTATTTGTATTATAATTTCGAGCAAATAGAACAGCAAATCCTGCGATTTACTTTCACGGAGTGGCATCATAACAAATTATTTAAGTATGTAGTATATCGTAACCGATGAAAAACTGAGAAATTTCATGAAAAGAGAAAAGCTTTTTATCCCTCTAGGATTACAATTCACATCAATGAAGCAACATGAGGAGAACTTAAGCTCTATCTCTGTCGACTGAATTCTCCGTGAAATAAAACGCGGCTGTCGACATATGGAATTATTGATGTTCATCTGACCAATTTTCTCTCTTCTTTTACTTTTTTTTTTTAGACTATTATTACGCCAGCAATTTGATCACGTGAGCATCTATTCATGAGCGAATTCGACTAAATTGAAACCATAACAATTGGTCGATGTCATTGTAATGATGCTATAAAATCTATTTGGAAAAAACCACAAACGTACATACTTTTTTTCTATTTAAATTCTTTTCTGAATATTTTTCAAAAGCTGTTTCATAAAATTTTGTATTCAAGTCAATTCAATTCGACTACAAAATTGGTATTACGAATTGGATGTTCACAATATTTTTATCATAGTAGATTATGATAAATATGCTTATCAAAAGATATAGAAGGAAGATTCTTTTAATATGTTTCTATTTATTATTGAAAATATTTATAATCGATAAAATTCTCGTTTTATTTACTTCAGTTATGAACTAACAAGAGAAGTCAAAACTGAATGTAGAATAAAACAGTAGAGAAGTTGTATTATTTTTTTTTCAACTTGTATGTTATTTTGTAGAGTAGAATTAATTCTGTTCTATATAAAGTTCTTTCTGGAACTATGCTTGTTAGGATCACTACTGAAATATGAAAATAATATGATGAATTACAGAATACTTTAAATTACAACAAAAAAAAAAATATCAAGTATAAACTTTATATCAAATGAAGATGATAGAATATTATCATTAATTTAAACGACACTAAATTTCTCTTCCATTGAACTCAAGAGAAGAAAAGAAAAATTATTTTAAAAAGATTTTTCAAACGATTGTAACAAGCCATTATTAATTTTTTTTCCTTCCACAAGTAATGAGTAATCCAATTACTTGTGTGAAAAAAATACAAGAGTGTAATGTTCAAGTACAATTTTGATGATTCTCTTTTATAAATATAAGTACTTAACAATTCATTATCCATTATTTGAAGTCATGTTACAAACGACAGCTTTAGGATATGAAACAAGGCAGGTGTGAATATTTGAGACGTTCAGACTGACAACTCTTATATGCACCTGCTACCTTTTTGAATATCTAAAGAACTAAAAATACAACAAAATTAGTCTCCATTTTACCTATAAAAACAAGTCTTCATTGGGCATAAAAAAAAACCTTGAGTACACATTTCTTTTACTTCTACATTTGGTCTTCGCACTTCAAAAGTTTCAATTTGACCATAATAGTCTAGTCGCATTGACTTCTTTTACAAAAACACTTCTAACTGATTTCGTGCGTGGCATTCAACTTCACAATGATTTTTAGCAAACCTGTTATGAAGATAAAACAGTTTTGTTGTGAAGTAGAATAATAATAATTTTGTAGTCGAAACAATTTGGAATTTTTGAAAAAATGACTGTCTAGAGGTGATGTCTAGGACTCTTATACCTTAGGGTGATGACAGGATGAGTGAAAAAGATGTCACACTCGAACAGATCTGTAAATGGGAATGAGTTGAGATCCCTGGAGCACTAAAAACAAATGACGAAGTCTTTTTGGCGTTGTCGTGCATTGCGTCCTTACTATCCCGAAGGCTTTTCTCTGTTTCTGGCCGAGTTATTCAATGTAAGGACATGACACTTTTGATATAAAGAACGCGAAAAGAATTCCTAAAACAGACAGACAGCATTACGAAACATTTTTCAGTATTAGATTGTTAAAAAGAAAAATTTTATATATATATATAAAGAAACAGGCTTCATTTATCCAATCGTATTTTATGTTTCATGAATTTTGTGACATTCTTGATGTCACGCCCTTCACTTCTCATATAATCCTCATTTTTTCTTACTGATATCTGACGCTACCTTTTTCACAGTGTAGTATTAGCGAGCAAAACGTAAAGAGAAGTATACAACTCTTACAGACGTAAAAAAAAAATGATACATTGCAATTTAAGGTAAAAAGCTGCAGGGCAATTGCAAAGATACAAGGAAACTTAGAGAGTTGAGTAAGTGCAGTGAAATATTTGTAACCTAAGGGAAATGTAACTAAGGATGTACTTTTTCATGAAAAAAAAAGTTAAGTAATTGTGAAGTTGATTTACAAATAAGTATCTCCAAGATTTTTGTAGCAATAGAATTTTATTTTATTTCCTATTTGTAATTTACCAACTTTTACTGGCATTTAGAAAAAAGTTTAATCAGTCTTTTTTTAATTTCGGCTTTATATGAATTAGAAAAAGATGTAATAAATTAGAGAAAAATTTTTGTATAAAACTGTAACTTTAATCAATAAAAATTCATAGTCCATATTATGAGGTGGAATTGAAGGAAAGATCCTGAATATTATAAAAAAATTTTATTCTAAAATAATTTTGAAAATAAAATAGAGAATTGAAGAATCAGAGAGAAGAATATGTCAAGCAGTGAAACAAAAGAAATATTTTACAATGAGATTCTTTTTAGAATACAAACCCAAGTAAACAATATGATACCAAGAGAACTGTGTAGTTGAAAAGGAGTCGAGCTCTATTAGATGATTTGATAAAATAAAAACATCTAGACAACTTCAAGATAATAGAAGAGAAAGTAAAATTGTAAAAATGAAGAAGATAAGTGGAAAGTGAAAGCACATGTACAATTGCTAAATTGATGGTGAAGGAGACTTAAGAAGGGCGAAATGAGGTAGAGAAAAACGAGAAGAACATCAAGTAAACCATGCTTGCAGCGATAAATTATACGCTAGGGAGAGATTGAGGGCGAAGAAGATGAACCTTGTTTTTCTAGGCATGAATTAAAAAAAAAAGGATGAGATTTATGTCTAGATTTAATAGCAATCATCCAATCAGCTGTGTAGGATTTCGATCCAAGGTCCTCTCTAAACTTATCTTTCTTTCATCTTTTATTCTTTTGTTCCTGGCATTCCTTTCAAGCAAAAGATAAATCGACAAAATCTGGTACTGATTTTTAAATTTATGTAAAGTATCACCACTATTGATATAGCAATTTTTTTTCATTGCATCCTTTCCGATTCTTTTTCGCCATTTTCTCTGTTTCTTATGCAAAAAAGAAGAAAATTTTAAACTGAACAATAAACTCCTATCAGTGAAAGTTTAACTTGTTTGTAAAATTAATGTTCAGTTATTTAAGATAGACTGGATGTTAGAAATTTTTGTAAGACATTAACCAGATAAGATTACGTGAAGATAAAACATGATGTAAGATGCTTGTTCGGTATAAAATAGAGTAATATAACCATACTTCAAGTGTCTTTGTAATATGAGAATAGTAATATAATAGGATCTTTAATAATTGGAAAACTTATAAAGACCATGAGAAATTTAATTCATAGAAGTTAATGAGACTTGTATTAATTTAATATGCCAGTCGTCTAGTTTGGAGGAATTAATAATATTTATGAAACAAAGTTGAATTATCACTATTGTCTGCAGTTGAATTATATCAACGAAATGATGAATGTGTAATGAGTTCAACCACCTTTATGGAGAAAAGTGAACAAACGTCTCAAGTAAAGGGCTGGTGGTCACAGAAGAAGCAGAGAAGGAAACTCCAAGATTTTCCCAGTTGCAGATCCACTGCCTCGTCAGCTCCCGGAAGACTACGAACATCAACGCGCCCACATCTTAAAGGATAAAATGCTCTTGGCTAGAGTCTCACAGGGGATTCGTACTGCAGGACGAGCTTTTTCTTGATGCATGAATGTGCTTTATATCTTTCATTCTTCTGTATCTACTTCTCCAGTAAATATTCATTGATTTTTATTACCTATATAAAAGTCCTCTTCATTTTTAAAATTCCATTTATCGTTTTTTTTTTCTCTTCTTTTTAATTCATTTTCTTGATCCAATAAAAATGTCCTAGTATCTCATAAAATCTTTTCATTCGAAACTGTTATTCGTACTGAGGTTTTTGCTCGAAGGATCATCATTATATAATTGAATAGTTTGATTCAAATATGATAGATATATAAAATCAATCTCTGTTGAAAGTTATGATGAAGTAAATGTTATATATTGGGATAATTAATCGGTAAAGAAATATTTCATTGGTTCAAATACCCTTGACATAATGTTTCGAAGTATCTGTAGAGTATCCTATTGAAGTATTATTAAATTGTAAGGGCTATGACTTTAAGGATCTTAAACTCAAGCTCAGGGGAGAAAAACTTGGAAAGACTCTTAGACTTTTAGACTCTCAGTAGGTTCTGGAAATGTTTCAAGAGAAAAGTGCACTTTTATGATCTCTCGTTTCAGTCGTCTGGCACCATCATGTCGAGCTGCTGGGGCGTCGATATCTTATCTGATCTCAATATTTCAGTCCTTAATTTACCATTGTAATTCGTCTAAAGAAATTTCTCGTTATTTTATTGATACTTAGTGAAGCTTAAATCTTTTTATTCATCTACGTAATGGATGAGAAATAATTAAGTGCCAATTATTATTCGTTTTTTTTTGTAAGGATGCTTTATTGAAGATGAAAATAAATCAGTGAGTTGAAATATTCACTGTTTCAAGACAGTTGTTCTTAGACAATATGTTCGGAAATTTTTTTCTGGTAAAAAATAGCTCAACTTATGCAGTTTTACCGATGCCAAATCCATAATCTGGATTCTCTGGAGAAAATATAATGCTCTTATTTAAATGTTTTAGTCGACTCTGTTAGATGCATATGCTCCTTTAATAAATCTTCAGCAATTGTTTATGGAGAGAAACTTGAAATGAAATAATTTTTAATTTTCAAAGCTGTATGATTTATTGATCAAATTTTTTTAAACTGGTCCAATTACAGAATTATTGAAAATATTGTATGTAAATTTTTCGATTTCAATTTTATGTCCATTATGTTTGATTATTCGAATAGAATTATTGGTCTAAAAGAATTGATAAATGCTTGCTTTATCAATGAGTTTATTGCTTTAGAATGAGTACTATGGAATATATTAGTCGTTTAAGGTAGTAATTCAAACCTGAAACTGTTGTTTTGATTTTTTCATTCCAATCCATTCTCACAACAATTAGTAACAATCACGAAACTACAAAAATCAATCTTCTATCGTAATTACCACATCTGTTTTTATTGATAGGTTTATTTCTCTCATATATACCTGTTAATTTGTTTGTAACAATTGGAAAATTATTAACAGTAATAACATTTATTATTCAGCTGGTATTCTAAGCTATTTTGGTATCCAAAATAATTTTTCTGGACAACATAAAAAATGACTCAATTTTGCAAAAATATTTTATCCATTCCATTTTGTTAAAGTATTCCGTCGTTTTCTGGGGTCCTTCTATTCTTTCTTTGAATCTGAATCGGTACTTATATGAAGTCATTCTAGAAATATTTCATTTTTGTGGAGCATCAACAAAATTTGCTGATACGTTTCACAAAGTCTTGGATACAGGAAAGACATTTTTATCGGAAATTTTTTGGAGAAAGAGATCACATATTACATATGACATGTCTTTTATAGCTGACACTAAAAAAAAGGAATAGCAACAAAGAATATAGCAGAAAAGAAACAAGGTGAAAGATGCATTGAAAAAGTACAAAGATAAATTGTCAAGAAATCGGACGTGGGTCACTAGCGAACAAAGAAATATATATATAATACATATATATTTGTAGGTAAAATAAGAGGAAAAAGTCCAAAAATAGGATGATATCACGAACGTGAGAGAAAGGAAGGTATAAAGCTTTCTTGCATTTCTATAATATTTATGGACCTCCACAACTTTTGTTCTTAATACTTTTTTTATTTTTGTTCTTTCTGTTCACCCAAGAATTTTATATAGTGCGTTCCCGTTAGTTCTTAGACGAAGATTGGAAGTAGTCAAGCCATAAGGTGAGCGACTATTTAAAAAGTTTTTTTTTTCAAGGAGGATCTTACGGTTCTCAACATTTCGTTTCACTCTAAACTTTTATTATATGAATATCAACTATATTATTCATTTTCTGTGTCTCAATTATTCTCTTTCATGCTAAAAAAGAACGAGATTTATTCAACCAGTTCATGTTTAGTAAATTAAAAATTGGGAACCTCATCATTATGATGGATATATAAATTTACCTTCAGTGTAGAATATTTCCTTGGAGATGAAGCATAGAAGAATGAGAATTTTTCTTATAGCACCAATGCTACTGTTACTCAAGTCATCTTTGATTAAAAGTCAAATAAATCCTGTTTATTCCTTAAGTTGAAAATAGTGTAATTCTTATAGAAATCTTATTATATGATTAGCATTTTTTTTCAAGAGGCTCTTAAAAATTCTTGAAAGTTGTTGGAGCTTTTCAAGCATGCTCTCAAAATTCGAATTACATTTTCTTTTATAAGAAATCAACGTAGAAAGTGAAATAGGAATTCAAATGCTGTAGAGAATCCTCTTGTACAGAATTATATATTTAAATCTGATAATGAGTCCAGCTTTCTGGTATTGAGTAAACAAAATGGATAAAATTGTGATTTTTTATTTCAAATTTCATTAAATGTATCATTCTGTAACGAGTTTGTAATAGTTTTATTCTGTTAAAACTGGCCATACTTGTTTTTCATTCGTTTGCAAATACCAAAAGAGAAAAAATCTATTTAATAACTGAATTCTGTTGGGATCAATTTTTAATAAAAATCAATTAATCTTCCTCTGATTGAAAAATTGTTATCATACAGCAAATAAATGTTAAATTTTTATCTTTATTTACAACGAAATTATTTAATTGTTATTTAGGAATCCTGAGGGTAAATATTTTGTTGGAGAAAAAAACTCACTATTTACTTGATTATTTCAATTAATTCTTTGTTGTAAATTTTAGCCATTTTTTCTCTCTAAATTCGTTTAAATAGATTTTATAAAAAATGTTAGTAATAATATAAATTGAAGCTCACAATATCTCGATCATCATTCACATGTGTAGTCTGGAAACAATTTGCCAATTCTATCTAGTCACTTTCACTGACAATTTTATTCACCATTAATCTTCTTTCATACATTCAAATGATCAAATTTAGTGACACTTCTCCCAATATTTGTATTTTATTGGAGTCACGTAAATTCCGCTTGGGTAGATTTTTAGATAAAATATTTGATGTCAAAAAAAAAAGAAATCAAAACAAACTACATTCATCTCAGTGTGGCATCATGGATTTGCTCACCCTCTGACGAGTTTCCATCAGTTAGTAGACATATTGTGAGTCAAAAATATGGTTCAATGTATGCCGAAACGAGATACGATAACCTCGTTTCACGAAATTTCATGCCAGGATATATATACACTGGTGTGGATATCCTATGCCATTTAGATGAAGTGCTTGCTCAATGGCAGGAAAAAAAAAATTCTGCAATACATTCTCATTCCATGATCACGTCTGACACAATAGACAGATTTGCAGGCCGTTGACCACGCCCGAATTTGGAGCCTTTTGCGAATCAGCACCCATCAGCCGTGGCATTGAACATACAATGATTAAAAAAACATAGTGAGAAAGCGCAGCAAGAAAAAATTGGGTTAGAGAAAAAAGAAAAGATAATGCTTAAAAAAAATTTTAACTGCAGAATTTTCACTAGATATACCATCAGAGGTAGAGGTCATGGCTGTAGAATTAATTGGTCGTTTTCGTTGCGCTTTCACCCGATGCACAGAACCATAGCGTTCGTTTAATTGGAAAAACGTCTATTCCGATCGTTTAAACGATGAAAGAGACTATCACTTTGTAGGTAGTTCCCAGTTGTGGAAGTTAATAAGAGTAGATTGCAATTGAGGCAGATACAAAAGTAAATAAGGAGAGCATCAAACATATTACACTTACTCAAGGGAATTATAGTCGAGACATAGTATTTAATCATTGTCTTATCAATAATCGTAAATGTTGGAAAATTTTTCAAGACCATCTCCAACGTCATCAGTAGTCTATTCTAATGCTGCAGTGGAATAAGATAATTACCTTAGATAAGTTGCGCCATTGAATGTAATATCATTGGAGCTTTATGTACACACGATTGGAATGACTTAACAGGTACCTCTGAAGCTTGCTTTAGTTTCCACTGCAATCCCAAGGGTTCGTATTCAAGCATACAAAAGCTAATTATTCGCTTCACCTAACGACTTTACTCCACGATAAATAACACTGGTGGATTTATATCTAGTGACCAATCGCACTAGGTATAGTCTTCAAACTATTTTGTTATTTTTTCTTGGTACTACTTTTTTCTACAAGAAAAAAAAATAAAACTTGCCAATGAATCTTTGTCTCAAGAGATCTTGCTTTAAGAATTTTCCAACTCAACTCACTTAGGACCTATTACTGAAGTTACTGGGTTTTAAACGAATCATTTTTTTTTTTTCTTACATCGACCAAACTGATAGAACTCAAAACTCTTCAAGAACAATGAGGTAAATAATTGCATCTGACAGAATAGTAACACCTTAACAACATTTCAAAGGAGAAGAAAACACGTACGAAGCGCTCGTTCTAATCTCAACAGAACTCTGATCTGATGGCAAAAGTCTTGAATTCACAACAAAAGAATCAGGAAGCAAGAAGCAGGACGTAAAGTAATGGAAGGTGTCAACAATGGTGCTGTATAAAATCCCATTATTCCAATACAAGTTGCAATTCTTAAGAGCAGGATAAGTGGTCAGGTATTCTGCTGGGTAGGCTATTTTATTTGTCAAATAATACGACGTCATAGCGATGAATGAAATGTTTTCCTTTGGAATAGATAACTGCAGTTTCTATTGTTAGAAAAAACCCCAATAAAATGTTGTAGTTTATGACTCCATTTTTAAGAGTCATTTCTCTATCAAATCCTCTTTATTATTATTTACCAACATGAGAGATATAAATTTAGATGCAATCAAAGAGTTGTTCTAGAATCAAATTTTAAAAAGTAATGATTTTAATATGTGTCAGTATGGGAGACTTGCTGGAGATTTATGACGGTTTTTTTTAAATTTAGTGGTCTAGAGAACAGATTGAAAGCTCTCTCGAAGTACAAATTTCTTCCCTATCGGAAAGATAAATTTATTATGCACAGTAAAAAACTCACTGTGCAAAAATATGTAGGTTGACACTTTCAAGTGCTGGCTGATATCTTTTTTTCCATATTTTCAAAAATTTTTCAAAGAATTATAAAACTTTCTCAGAACATATTAAAACCAGTAAATGTTAACCTATTTTACTATTAAAGAAACTAAAAAAAAAAAAATGTATATATGAAAAAATTTTATTCTCTAAATTCTTTTTTATATTTATTATTGCAAATTAAAAAAGTTAAAATGTGAAAAAACTGGGACAGAAACAGTAGTTAGATTATTTGTCTTGAAAAAAATCCTTCTCGATGCAAAAGTTAATTAATTCTCAAAGATTATCCAGAATTTAAGCCAAATAAATATTAATTCTTTGCTAAAACTTTTGCGGGTAAATTTTTCTAAGAACTTTCACGTGGAATATTTTTTCATCTTTTTTAAACAACTCTTGCAACAGACGGTTATTTTATTCTTTCGAAAGTATCTGATTTTTACACGATATATATAATGCACATATATAACGAAATGTCTTGGGAGATATGTGTAAAGTACTATGTAACATTTCCATCTGTTAAAAGTAACGAACTTTCAGCTTTCCATCTCAGTGGCTTCTCCAACGTATTGGTCTTTCACATCTTTCCTTGGTAAGTGAGTTTAGCTCAGTCTAACAGCTACTGCCGCCTGGTGGCTTACACAGCTTTATACAATATTCGTTCCAAGCGTTTGGTCTCCCAACCAGTTTCATCTTATATTGAAAGTAAGTTCCAAGTTTCTAATATTCTTCGACATAGCCATGAGGAGAATAAAAGCTATAAAAAGTCTATCCGAGTATTTGTTTTGAAGCAATTTATTGCAAGTACCTGCCATGAACTCTGAGACTAAATATCTTTGGCTTTAGATGCGTGGTATGCATCTGAAGCATTATAAGGCTGGCGTGTCGATTGGTGAGGTGTAAACTCATTAACCCAGATCCACACCCGTTAGCTCCAGGTTATCTATAGTACAGGCGACCTCTTCTGCTCTTGCGAAAATACCGCTCGATGCAAGGCGTCTATTCCAGTGAGAGACGACACCCGTTTACTTCGCTCGTCGGTTATGCATGTTGTTGCATGTTGAAAACAAACGAGGCATCGACGTTTGCTCGTATAAACTGAGTCGTGGTTCCCCAGACTCTATTGGTTTCCCACCAATGTTCTATGCTACATTCAGTTATATATTATCAACCATGTATATTATATATTGTGGATACTATTGTGTCAAAGCATTATGTATGTTTTGGTTGAATTTCTCTGTCTTCTCTCATACATATGTACGTGCTTTCATTTTCCCTATCTTCTCTTTGTGATAGTATTATCCTCTATACATCAATCGCAGATCTGACGCTCATTTGCACTTGCAATTACGATCTATGCTTGCAGAAAGCAACTATATTCGGAAAATACATGAGATCAAGATGCATGTTAATACTATTGTGCTGTTAAACATATCAGGTTTTCAGTAGTTAAATGTTTCAGATTCCTGATTTTCTAGACATTCATTTACTAAAATTAAATCAGTTGAATTTTCGTGACTAATTTGTCGAGTGTGTTGAGAAAATCTTATTGTGGTTATTATAATTCAAGTGTAGGTGAAGCTTGCTCTACAATATTAATGTTCAAGAGATGTGATAGGAATACATATGATGGTTAAATATAGAGCTTATTGAATTTTAATATCAATTATCAGCAAATCTCATTTTGTTTAGTTCCATTTTGTGTAAAACGTTGTTTTTTTTTCAGTTAAATTATATAAAGGAAATACTGAAATAGAATTGAGTAATTGAGTGTTATGCTATTTCACTACATAAATCAGTTGATCTCATATTCATTTTTATTGAAATTTTTCATTTTCTATTCTGGAAACGGCGATCTCATTAATGCGAGTACTACATTCACGTCTATTACTACTGATTGTTGTAATGATGAATGGGTTTAGTTAATCTACTAATGAATGAGGAATGACAATCAAGGTGAGAGAGAATAATATTAAAAAAGAATGAATATTTATTCAATTAATTAATCATTAATTCAATGATGGTATGCTATTTTAATATTCACTCTAAAAATCATCATCTATTATAGATTATTCTGAAATAATTAATTATCAAAAAATGAAATAAAATAATATTCAATAAAAATGACTATTAACTAAGCGATAATTATCTTGCATCATCATAAAAACGGAATCGTTTAAAGTCTGATAAAAAAAAAACACGAAGCTTCAGTCTTGAAAAGTCCTGATTGAAGTTCCATCAGATATCTGGTTTTCATGTCCCCTTAAGGAAATTTTTTGATGAGAAATCAAAAATTATTTTATTCGATATTAAAGTTGAGAGTTTAAACCTGCAAATGGCATATAACTTTGTGAGTATTGTTTTGAATTCAAGCTATTAACAGACATGATCGAGAGGTCTATTAGCTTTCAATATCTATCAAGTAGTAAAACCGTCACTTTCAGATTATGAGCTCTCAACAGGATTAATATAACGTTACTGGATGGAATCAACAATTGCATCCAATCGGCCGTCGTCGAATAGTCCAGCTGAATGGATAGATATTGTGTATATTCATTAGTCATACTAACATTTATGTATGGTGCGACGCAGCTCATTATCTAATAATTGCGATTACCGTAGATAACTATACCATGAATAGTTATCAGGTCAAACGGATATGCTAAACAGAGAACCGAATTTACCATCTGTACAGGCTTGCCGATTCTAGTTCATACCGATCTTCCTTATCCTCTCTCTCACACTCTCTCTCTTAATTCTCTCTCTCTCAATTATCTTGCTAGAATATCTGAACAGAGAGAAGAGAGAGAGAGAGCATGAGTATATGAGAGAATGCTTGTGACAAGAGCTATCGGCTGACTCGCGAGTACGTGGTAGCACTGCGTGTTAGCAATTTGCATATCCCATGCGGAAATATAGGAACTAACCGCATGGAGAGAGATCGATTGTGTTCACGCTTCGATAACGTTGATAGTACAGATACTTCATAGAACCATCATCGACTGCTTCCATCATTCAAACTTGGAGTGTTTGATTCAGATAACAAAATTAACAAAAATCATCATTGATGCTTTTTATTTCAATAATTCAATATCCACCATTACTCTGAAAATACATCAATTCTGTTTAAGAGATAAATCGTTGTTAGTTTTAATCAACAGTCATCGTTATTTTCAATTAAACTCGGTGAAATGTCTCTGACATTTTATTCCGCTTATCGTGTGATGTTTAGAGTTTATGGGGTTAATAATATTTGCAAAGGTAAACAAATTAGATTTTTATACAATTCACACAATTTTATTCTGATTCTTCTGACAGTATTTTTGATATTATCTCCAATTCATTAGCTTCCAAAACATCAATTCACTCCAATCATTTTTCTTCTAAGGAATTTTATTAGAAGATATTTTTCCATGTTCCTAGAACGAAGATTGAGCTTATTTAATACAGAATGATGGATTTCAAATAATCAGTGACATCAAACGTATTAATTTATGAAGCTTTGTAACTATTCGATTTACAATAATCATGTTTTGAAACATATTAATTAAGGTTGTATTAATTAGCATGTAATTAAATGTATCCAACGAAGTAAATGTTCAATAATTAATCAAATAAACTAACCACAACAATAGTATTCACGTTGAAGAAATTTTCATGTTAAATCACTAGAATTTTCGTTTGAATAAACATCATGATTTTCATGCATCAACGATATATCTGTCGGACTCATGACAGGGATTCGAAGTCCACTGGTGTATTACTAATCTAGAGATTCTACCTAAGATTGAACAATGTCTAAGCTTTGAAATCTACATCAATGGACTTACTGCATGTGTAATCCATGCTTCTTGATGTTACAAGAGGATGCACCTCTTGATGTTCTATGTTGTTTCTAGCTTAACTGAATCGTGCCTCACATGTTGAATACAGAGATATGTAATACATATTATGGCTTGTGTCGTCAAAGTGGTACTTTAATATTGTGCTATCAAAGTGATGATCAATACATGTATCTATACCTTTATGTATTATTCTGAATGACTTATTAGACATCAATATTATTGATCAACTGAGCTAATACTTGCTGATAAAAAATTTTAAGACCATTAAATTGATTGAAAAGCTTTTGATCTTAAGTTTTCTTATCATTATTGGACTCTTTTGATACCGAAATTATTTCTTGAACAAAAAGCAATGAATATTTTATACTCTTTGACTTCAATTTTATAAAAGTAGAATTGTTAGAATTTTATTTTAAAAATAATATTGATTTTTAATTGTGTCATGCTATTGTAGATGAATAATTTGATCTTTGAACACATGATCCACTAACGTTTCCTTCAGTAACTTGACCTTTAAGGCTTGAATTCAGGTCAAACGGATCTTTAAAACTCACTCTTGTAATTTGATCTCATGTATTTGTTAAAATTTCTAGTGATTGGAGAAATTATTTATGGACCAATTATTTTAGTGCGAATGTGTTCTGAATTATTTAAATAATGGATCAATTTAAAGTAGACCAGTTGAGTTAAATTAATCTACTGGAAATGAAGTGTTTCATAGTCACCTATAATATTATTTGAGTGGATTTGAATTTTTACATCGACCTAGATTGATAAAATCTAATTATTTTACTATTTTGTCACACTCATAATGTTGAATGCAGGGAAAATTTTCAATTGCTTTTCTTCAATAAAATGTATTCTGTAATATCAAGACTGGTTCAAGAATCGGCAGCAACTGATTATGACACGACTACGTGTTATTTGAAAATTTTTGTAAGATTCATGGTTGAGATTTGTTTGAGAGCTTTTTGTCAATTCACACGTACTAAATTCACTCGGTAGAGCATGAACATTTTGCAGCAATTCTTTGAAGTAAGATAGGATTTTGGTCGTGATGGTGACACGCGTCCTGAAGTACGCGTAGTTTTCGCACGTTCACGCAGAAGAGACGAAAATATAGGTGGGACGACAAGTAGATATTCGAGAGGAAAAGAGACTTAGACATACTGGCTTCAAAGAGAAAGGGAGATGGCAACTGTATGTGTGGCGTACGCCAAGCGCTTCACATAACTTGCGTGAGTTGAATACGAAATGTCTCGCCGGATACGAAGGACTGGAGGGTTAATAGTCATACAGTCCCATCTCGTCCGTCTGGTGCCGCGTTTGTGACAAGATTTCCGAGCGATGGTGATGCTGTGGCTGCTGCTAGACACGCTGACGAATGAGAGAAATGTATAGGAATCTCTACTCACGCGTTAGCTTGAAGCATCACCTCTCTTGCATGAATTCACTTGCTGAAATATGTGCCGCTTTACCCTTTACATGTAGACACAATGTGAATCTTATATACCAGTAGCATTTCACAGAAGCTTTTAAGCTGACCGATAATGTCGCTTCTGTGTGTAATATTTCATCATTAAAGAATTCGTTCCATCATAAGAAAGTTTAAAGTTACTGTACGAGAAACTCTTATTACTCACACACACATATATATTCATACAACCACCATCTTCATGGCTTTATGGAAAGATGTAGCAAGATTTTTCAGTCAACTGTAGAAAAATTGCTGTTACTCGAGGTTGTAAATGTAAAAATAACATTTCTAAATGCGAGATAGATTAGAATAAATGACTCTAATAAAGACAATTTATTTGAAAAATGACACTCCATTATCAAACTGTTACATATATTTTTATTTATTTATCTAATTTCATATTAAAAGTATCAATTCAATTAAATCTTCCAAAACACACACACACACACACACAGATCCATTTATTTTCAACCCCTGATTTTATCTGCAACAATAAAAAAAGGGACAAAATTAGTGTCGAAAATAACGACATTATCAGAACGTTGTAAATGATTGAACGTGAAAGCTTCAAATGTATTGGAGGGTGTCCATCCATAAACATTAGGAGGAAAGGTTAACTCGAGTACAGGAAACGACATGCTATTATTCTCACTAGGTACGATGTTGAAGGAGGAGCTGATTTTACCTTGGTCCCAATGTAAAAGGATTTTTTCTAGAACTGTTCTCTTTCCTCGAGGCAAGAATCGTTAACCTTTGCCTAAGCGTTCCATTTTCAAGATGTTACTTTTTCCCTCGGTCTATATTTCAACTGATAAAGGTAATATAGTGGATATCCCTTGCGATACTCAAGAGTTCTTGGGTACATACGCATATAGACATAGAGTATAGCATGTTCCGTTGTAGATCCTTTGTGTACCCAATTCTTTCACGTTCCATTATATCTTTCTTCTTTTGTAGACTCTAACGTGATGGTTGTACTAGCTGATCGACTTCCACTACCTCTTTAACTTCTCTTTACGGTATTATTCTCATTTATTTTTCACTATCGATCATTCCAACATTATCCTGGTGACTTGCTATAATATTTTACAGTATCTTTTGAGATATGAGTCAAACTCGACAAAAAGTATTAGCTTCACTACGAGTATTCTCTACCTTAATCGATTTATGTGCTTGAGGATACTTGTTTTAAAAACGGTTCCATTTAATAGATTGATAGACTGATGCTTTTGAATGTTCATTGAATTATTGATCTTTCATAGAAGATGATGTGAATTTAAAATTAATCAGACAACTGGCCACATTTTATCAGGAAATAAATTATAATAAATACTATTGTTTGGAAATGAGAATTGAGGGGAATTTTTTTTATTAGAAAAAAAGACAAACAATCATCATTTACCTGTTGATTAAATCACAGCTAAAAGTTCAATTAAAGAGAGAAGTACTTTATTTTAATTTACAGATTTATCTAGATACATTTACAAGTATGAGTCCATCTATTTTTATGTTATGCTAGAAAAAAGGAATCTTATCATATTCTTTTATAGTAATTGGTTTGAAATAAGTAAATTTCGCTGACTGGGATTAGATTATCTAGGACTATTCGTAGCAATGATTATGAAAATTTGAATTTCAGTCCATTCACTGAATTTTATGCATTTCATTAATATCATTTAGATAGAATAAATTACATGGGTAAATCATTAGAACATTTTCCAAATATCTTAGGAGATTACAAAAGTAGAATTGCATAAGAAAGTTATAGAATAAAAAGATGGTATCTATTCTTAGAAGGATGTCGTGCAAGATTGGATTATTTAGAAAAATGCAACAATAAAATATACATGTCCGCCAAGTTACAGTAATTTATTGGCTAGAAAAAATTTGAAAGATTTGTTAATTCAATTAATTTTATCTATAAAATAAATATGCTCTAAGCTGAAGAAAATTCCAAGGAAAAAATAAATCCAGAACTAATCAGTTTACATCAGGGCACTTTTAGAATAAACCAAGGCTATTAATCATAAAAAATATTAAAGGGTTGCTAGATGAGAGATCAAAAAAAGTTATTTGCCCTGTATGTCAAGAATACGGTGAGTTGTGAGCAGCGGATAATAGATAAGATGGAACTCCTTCGAGAGGTCGACTGACACTTTAATCTCACGTAGAACACGTAATTCCAGTCTTGCGCTTACGCCAAGAGGGTGAGCAATAGATCGTCGAGATCTCACGTCGCACGTCTCATTCCCTTTCACTTCTCTTTTACCTTCTTGTCTTTCGTTCTCGGTTTTGTTATTTCATTCGTGGTTCTTTATGTCTTACCAACTATTCGCTACGTATATTTAACTGCGGTCGCTCCTGCCGGTATTTTCTTTCTCTGTTTTTGCGAGGATAAGAGAATAACCAAGTATTTTGCATAGAATAACCCTCAACCATTTCGCCTAGCGTCGATCTCCATCTCGGATAAATTTGCTGAAGAGAAATGAGCAAGGAACGTGCAGTTGTGAAGCCACGTGAATACCACTTTGCTTTCTTTTTCTTTTCCACTAGACTATAGAAACATTTTTTTGCGTCTTCGCAACATTCAAGGGGATAAAGAATTTTTTCTATTATCCTCGCATTTTTTTTACGTCAGCTGTGTAATGCCTGAAACTATTTCGCTGATCGCTAATACTGAAATTCAACCCAAAAATATGTTCCAAGCCAACGAGTAACTGAACATTCGAGTGCCATATGTACGAGAGGTATCTTAGCTGTCTGACTATAACAACAATGACTTGGATATTGTTTAAGAAATAAATGTAGAATAAGAATAATTTATATTGAATAAATATGACTCTATTAATAGTCTAATAATAAAGACTTTGTTAGTAGAAATAATATTTAAAGAGTCTTGGTTGATATTGCTAAATTATTATTATCGTTTCCATTTAGATCACTTATCGGTTCAATGAGTTTATTATACAAAACGTGCACGAACTCCTTACATTGTTATTCGAATTTAGGTCTAACTTGAACCAGAATTAATCAATGAAGTAATTATTATATAAAGCTATTCAGTTATTAAGAATAAATTGTGCTTTTATTTTCATAGATGAAAACTTATGAATTTTTTATAATTAAAATATGGAATAATTGTTGCATGTAATTGCTCAAATAGTTGAAGTCAAGACAGGCAGACAAGTTTTCCATAAAAAATTTAATTAGCAGCTGCAAAGGATATTGATTGATTAATGAAGTTTATCAAATTTTTCTTTCTATAAAAGAAAATAATTAAAAGTTTTTTTTATCATATAAAAAAGCCAATTACCTGTACAGAAAAAAAAGAAACTTTAACAACTAATATTTATTATAATAAAAACTTAAAAGAAGTTGTATGAAAAAATCAATAGCCTTTTCTGTAATAATCAGGCATTTATTTTTCAATAAGACCAAACTATGATCATACTAGCAAAAAAAAAAAAAATATTTCTCATTTTTTACAAAAACTTTTTTAACATATTTTCCTCTATTTTTTTTTATCTCTATAAAATTTGTGAAAAGTTATTACGTTGTTTTTTCTCTTTTAAGCAATTTTTATAAAATAATTAACATGATGTAGTTTTTTTTCTACTTTCTGTACTCTAAAGCCAATAATGGAATATTAGTATTTTTATACCATTTCAAATTAAAAGTAATATAATGGAAGCGAGAGCTTTGTTTTCGCGAACAACGTAATAATTTTAAAAGTTCTTTTGTATTTTTGTAAAAATATTTAACGCCAGGATGTATAATACAACTCTATTATTATACATATCTCTGACAAGAAAAAAAAAAAAATAACAAAAACACAAAAAGTGATGATAAAAATTTAGAGAGACATACTTAACTTATAGAACCTTTATGTAATTATTATTGATCGAAAGTGAAGAGGTGAAAGATAATATAAAAGTTAGTAGGCTGCGAGCAATTCAAACCTCTTTCTTTTGTGTAATTATCTCCTTCTTAGTTCAGTTATCCCCTAGTTTAACTGAACTGTGACCCCAGCATGGAACTTCTTAATTACTAAAATCTTTAGTTTTCATAGTTAATTTTCTTTATTGCTAATTTATTCATAAATACTTGGAATTTCCGGTATTAATTTAAAATTCTTTATTAATTCACTATAAGATTCCTTATTTGAAATGTCTTTGAACGTTGATGATAAGTCTATTGCGCTTGCATTCGTTTGGCTGGAGCCCATCTACTAGAGGAAATGTATAATGTAATGAGAAATTCAATGCTTAAGACATTGTAAAGTGTGTTTATATTGTAGCACATACATGTATATATGTATATAAAACTAGACTCAGCTCTGGATTATCCTCATCCGTAAGTACTGACATAGAAAATTCCATGCATTAGCAAAAGTAATTTAAAAGTCGACAAAATTTCTATTTAGAGTGTTATAATAAAAGAAAAGTATATGCTATTTAATTTTATATCAACAATAATCGATAGTCTGTTAGCGAGCTTTTTTTATTCTTTATTCCACATTCTTTATAGATGTTTCGACCACAGAATTCTTTTGTTGTTTTTAAAATTCAAGTCAAGTGTATTCCTCACTATTGATTCTAGCTGGCGATGTCAAGATGATTGTCATCTTTCGTGTGTTTTTTATTTCTTGATATTTTATTTCATCTTTTACTGGTTTTTTTTTATTGTGAAATCCACTAGAGATTTTCTCACAATATAAATAGATCAATAGACCAAATACAATTCCATACTCGATTCATCGAAAATAATATCAGATATTTCATACAGTCAAGCACTAAAATATCCGAGAAAAAGTTGATTGTATTTACGGTAATTATAAAATTTTTTTTGAACATGATAGGGGTTGAGGAAATAAATTCAGATTGATTGTTAAAAAAATTGACCTCGAACTCTGCAGTATAACCACTCTTTTATTACTCAGTGTGCTCCCAATTGGACTACTTTTTAATTGAAATATTTTCCAAGAATATTTCAAATTTTTTCGTTTCAAAATTAATAAATAAATGATAACTTATTTAATTTATTTACATATTTTAAATTATTCGAAAAATATTTTATATCGATTGTAAATAACCTCATATATTTCTTCTTTATATAATATTTAATTTAATACCAACTTTAAACTAAAAAATACTAAAATGATGAATCATCAATGTTTAAATTTTTAATTTATTCATCAATTAATACTTGGATATTATTTGTAACCCATTTCATTATTCCATGAATTTTCTTTTTGTCAACGACTCTTACATGGACTATTATAATTCGTATTCCATCCCCTTAAATTTTTTTTCTCGATAAACTTTTTGTCAGTATAAAATCAGAACCAACTTTTCTTCGACGTTAAACTTTAATTCAGATGAAGTGAATTCTAATTTCACCAGCTATCCTCATGGTAAACCCATTATTCAATTGTGACTTTTAAAGATAGATCTTTCGAATATTATTTCAAGCTGATGTATCGCAACATTTCCTACTGAACATTGGTTAATACAGAGAATTAACAGAAGAAGTGAGTAATAAAATACATCAAGTCGTAAGAAAAATATTGTAGAGATTATGAACTTCGTGATATAACAAGTTATTAAAGAATAAGCAAAAGTATAAATAAGAAAGAATGAAACAAAATTAATATTCCTCGCTATAAATACTCAGTTTGCAAGAAAATAATCACACCACTTGAGGACGAATGAATTTTAAATCCTCTGAGAAAGACTCAGTTTAGACATTTTAATAGAAAATATTAATGATTGGCTGATAAAAGAGTTTACGAAACAATTTTTTTTTTCATGTTTATAGAATGCAATGGTTAAATAAATGATTCATAATATTTATATACATATACATTAACAGCTTAACTGTGCTGTACGTATTATAGTAAAAGTGGTTTCTAGATTGATGGCAAAAATGTGGTGGTATTTGTGAGATAGTACAGTTCGAAGTTATTTCTCTCTTGAACGAAGAAATGAACGATGTGCACTTTTTATTATCCCTAGGCGGCTTTCATGCGATACCGTAAAATATCCTGTTATCGTTCAATCCTCTCTGGTTCCGCGTATAATACCTTCTATGGCGCCTACCATATCTTCAGCAATTTTATAGAACCGTGTAGAGTAAACTGGACAAGAAATGAGCTGAGGAGTAAAAGGAAATAGAATAACGATGTGTATAGAAAAAAAAAAGTAAATTGTAATGAGATATGTCTTTTGATTAGAATCTCTTTTATTTTCTACGTTTATTAAATTTTTACATAGTGTGCTAATATGACTTAAACGAAGCAAATATTGAACAACTGTTTTTAATGGAACGTTTATTTCGACAAAGCATTTTACATGAAATTTCCTGTGAGAGAAATTTAAATGTTGTTTGAAGTTTTAATCATCATGACTTTACAGCTTTCAAGCATTCATTTTGCCGGATACAATTTTAGTTAACTGAGGAAATTATTATATTGAATTGACAATCAAAAAATGGCTCATTTTGAAAAAAAGATCAATAACATATTGAAAAATTGGTCAAACAATTTTTGGTGATGGAAAAAATAAAAAAAAAAAACATTAATAACGGAAAGAGATAAAAATTTTATTATAAAAAATTTTTTTCAGCGGAAAAATAAAATTGTGAAAATATTTTTATCATGAAATAATTTTGTGGAAAAAATTTTTTTATTATTTGAAAATATAAATATAATATGAAGAATGTAGAATTAGATGTAAAATAAAGTAGACATTAACATATGACTAGAAAATATGTAGGTAATATATTTTTTAAGACACATCGTTTATTTACGAGGGATTAAACGATTCACCATTAGGTGTAAATTGTTTTTCCGATAACTTATCTGAAATATCGAGATCCAATTCTCAACTTTTTAGTATATATACGACGATGGTTTTATCTTACAATTATTTTTTTTTTATTACATTTACAATTACTTTAAAAATCCGTTTATCGATTTAATATCTTGTGCAAATCCTATATTATTAATTCACTTGGCACACTTTTACTTTTGGCGACACAAAATTTCACTTTTATACTTCCAAATGGACATTACACTCTTTTAACACCGCATAAAGTCCGTTATTTTTACACCAACTAATTTAACATGTTTATTGACTTGCTTCATAAGCAAACGATCATTCCTGCATTATTGTATGAAACGTAAAAAAAATCACCAATCCAGGAATGCATAAAAATTAAAGCTTTATCTGTTCAAAAAAATGTTGAAAAAACATTGAGTTAAATTCTATTGTCTTTTTCTATTCACCAATGACAAATAGAGTAATGGATATTTGCAAAATCAACAACAGAAAAGAGACTTGCAATGACAAAGCAGGGCTTGCATAAACAGTTCTCTTGTTTTACTATCAGGTTTCAATAACTTTGACTATTTTTCCCGATCATTAGACTCACCGAGAGCTAGTCTATGTCGATCTAGAAGCTCGTATGAAACTTGGTAGTGGGGGAATGCGGTGTGCCTTCTTAAAGCTTCGCGGTTTTTTTCAAAAGCCCGCTCATAACCCCCACTTAATGCATTACAACACCTCGTTTCACCTCCCTTGCCTACACTTCCACCTCTTTCTTCAGCATTTCTCAACCCTACTGCTTCCAACTATACTCTCTGTACTCTCTTGCATGTCTCCCCCATCCTCTCGTCTACGAGTTATCATTCCCTCCTTATCACACTTGTACGAATCCTACTCATTCTTTGTTGCTGCATTCTCTGCTACGTTGTCCCTTTTTGCTTTTCACGGCCTCGATGCGGTGCATCGCATCTCTCTGCGAGTAGAACGAAGTAAGATAGAAAAGGAACAAGAGAAACCAAAAACGTGTGCATAGTATGAAGGCTGCCTAACTGGTTAGATCCAGTCCAACATCCTCCATGTAATGCAATCTATTGATGCATTTTTCATTATAAATATTTTTCGTACAGCTTTTTAATAGCAGCTAGAATTACAATTATTTTATATTACGTATACGAAATTATTTTACAGAAATATAGAAAAAAGGTTGAGCAATGGTTATTTAATTTTATTTTACAATTGGAAATGCAAATAATGGAAATTATTTAATTAAATAATTTTTTGTTAGAATTATTAAATATATTCATATTTTTAAAAAATATCATTTTACATCAAAGTTGGAAAAACTAATGTGTTTACATCATCTAAATTAAATAGAATAAAACTTTTCCGCCTTAAAACCATAATATTTTTAAAAGCTCGAAATAAAAACTCAATTTTTATTTCACTAAATATTTAACAGTCCACAAAGTAAAATAAACACTACAATTTTCTCTATGTATGAAATGTAGTTATCAAAAATATAATTTCCTTGTGTTTGAAATAATAGCAAAAATTCTTTGTAGAATGAAAATGAAATTCTTGTTCAAATGAATCCTTTTTTTTTGTTCAAATAAACCATAAACATCAAAAGAGCCATTGGAACATTGATTTTCGTCAGATTCCGATGCTTTACGTCCAAAATGCAATAAAAGTAGGTAATACATGTGAATATAATCTCTTCAAACTGAAAAGTATATTTTATGAGCTTTAGATTGGTTATATTGGGATGTATTGCGATGTTTGTAAGCACGACATTTATTCTACTGAAGCGTAACACTAGTTCAAAAGGTCACGAAAACACATCCACGTATTCTCACTAGTGGCAAATGACAAAAGTATAAGTATATGACAGAGAAAGAATGACTAAAAGCTGTTGTACTAAGGTTTTCTTTTTTTTCTATTCTCAAAAGCTTCTTGTCCTCATTTCAAATGGGCAAGAATTTTTTATGACAAACACAGAGTTGAGTATTTTGTTTTATTGTATCAAAGAATATGATTCCCGAGGGTGAATGCTGCCAAGCGTGACCTGTTTCGAAAAATATCTTTTTCACTTGATGTATAAAATGAAACAGAATTTTTTGAATAATCTTTGTTATGTTTTTTATCACAATAATACTATATATGTACATTCAAATCGTTGATATATCAATTCCATAAAATATCTGATCACCATATTCAGTTTTTTCGAAACATTTTGTAATATTTTATATCAATTGATTGGTAAAACTCCTGTTTACTTTATATCTAACTGAAATTACTGCTAAAAAAATAACGTTTGCTTTCATTAGAAAGCTTTTTATGTGTTATATCCAAAGGCCCAGATCCAATCTATAAAGCTTACATATCAAATACTAATACATCAGAGTCATAGGAATTTTTTTTAAAACAAAAGTATTGGATTAAATATGGTATTTGCAGTGTTTCATATTTATAATTAGCTTATTTGGATTATTTAATGGAAATTTATTAAACTCCTTCACTGATCCTGTCATGTTCAAGCTTAGCAATGATTCTCAGTTAAAAGTATGATTAGATCACTCGACTGTGACAGAGTTTCTGGAATTTAAAATTTATCAGTAGAGTAGTTGTTAAAAAAAGATGCGGTCACTGTTCATCATTTTAGTAGATCGATGGAAAAGTAGCTAACTTACATCCACTGAGAATCCAAAGACTGCCAAGATTTCTGAGAGATAAATGTAAAAGTCTTGCAACTTTTCCAGTTATTCTCTCGAAAGACATAGGAAGAGGTTCTAGCCCGTGGGAGAAGAATCGTTGTCATTTTAAGTGATGGAAAATTTCTTTCTCAGATGGGAAAATCGGTCAGAGTCATATTAAAAATATGTCATAAATGTCAATTTTGATCTAAAACATTATCACCATCATCTTGCATTATTAAATAATCTATTCTCAAGCTGTCTCGTTTATATATGTGCTTCATTTTCGAGGAAATGAGGAAACTGAGGGGAATTGATGAATGTGAACTATGGTAATTTGTGATGCTTGATAATGAAACGCGGATATTCAATACTGTAGAATGATATGTAATAATAGGAATAGAAAAAATGAATTATTAATTTTTTTTAAAGCATCTGTTATTGATGTATATCCAAAGCTCGTATGTAAAATGAATTAATAAAGAATTATTAATTATTTGAAACGTTGATATGAATATCAGCTTTACATACATGATTTAATAATGAACAAATTAAACATAAACTGCAATTAATTCTACAAAATTAATTAATTTTGTTATTTTAAATCAACAAAAAATAATAGAACTTTGTTTTAAAAGTTCTTATTCATGACTAAAAAGTAAAAACTTCATTTCATTGTGAAGAAATTGATTTTTGTAAATTGAGTTATCCAGTGGCCAATACTATTAAAGACGAGTTTTCTTTACAATGAAAATTTTTCTTTTACTATTTAATCAACAAAGACAAATGCAGTCAATTCGATATATCTAAAGTATTTTCAATACAATTAGTTCCATCACCATTTTCTTAATCAAGTAAATTAATAAATAAAACTCGCAGCTGTTTTAAGTGCAGCTTTTTAATCGAATTTTTTAGTAACTTCTTAATCAATTATGTAAATAAGTTTTTAATGACTTTCCACCATTTTGTATATTCTATCCAAAAGTTGAATTTATAGTTTGTACATGTTGGTCAATTATATATGACAAAGTTATGTATTTATCAAATAAATTTCAAAGTTAAAGTGAGACAACAAAAATATTAAAAGTTTAAATAAATATAAAACAAAAATGTGCAACTAATTATAGTGTAACTAAATCTACAACAGAAGTGCATGTGACTCAGAGGTTCTATTTAAATGTTAAATTCTGTTACCAATGCAAATCAGTCATAAATTTTATTTTTATTCTATAATTAAAGTATGCAAATGACAGTAATGAAGGAGATTATATCGTGCAGCATTGGAGTTCTTGATGGTTGGAAGTAACTTTAGTTGCTGCAATAGTCTTGAGACTTAACAGGATCTTTGACAATATAAATAATAGAGTAAACTACTACGATGAGAATGAATCCAAAAATATGTCTGCATAAAGTGGATAAAGAAAATAAGAATAAATAATCAGAAATTCCTGAAGAGCAAGTGCATTGAGATTGCACTGTTGCAGAGCTGCAGTTGCAGCCGGTGCCATGTCAGAAAATATATTCTAGTGTGTCTGATGTTTGCTAACTTCACTCGCGCATTGCTAGACTCAATTCATGCCAAGGCTGACTGGGTGCGTTGCCCTCTATTGCCCCTAGCTGCCGTCACTGCAGCAGGCCCCCGTCGGGTGTCTGCTTCTCCGCTGACCCGCCTTGCCTCACCACATTGCGACGTTGCAACCAGCAAGTCTGCAATTGCCTGAGACTTCAACTGCCTGTACACATTTCGCGTGTGCCCAATTCCACTTTACCCCGTTTTTCTGCTTCCCGATCCCGGACGACGAGTCACGAGTTTTTTCATCTTCCTCTATTGCATCGCTTTTTCTTCAAACTTCAACAACGTGCCAAAGATCTATTGTCCCCCAATGAATGACGAATCACTCGAGACACTGGAACAATAAGCTGTTGACTTAAAAAGTTTCTCGAACAATTTTATTATCTTGTGTTCTTAGAAAAAAATCTTCTATCATAAAAATTGATAGATCATTTTATTTATTTATAACATTTAATCTTTTAAAACCTATTTGTAATCATTCTTAAATTATTTTCTTTTTGCTACATTTTATCGATAAGTTTAAAACAAACACCTCAACAATGGTTTTAATTTTATTTTGCAGTTAATCTAAATATTCTGAATTTTTTATTTAGGCAATAAATATTTGACATAAATAAAAAAACATTATTTCAACAGTTGTAAAATTTTTTAAAAGTAGTATTTATTTGAGAAATAAATGTCCAAATATTATGATTGTTTGCCAATAAAATATTGATGAAAAAAAAAGTAGATGTTTAGCAGTGTTGGTTATTTTGGAGAACAAATAATGAGACTGGAAAAAAAGTGATTCGATGTTACAATAGTCAATAGATTCAGTCTTTTGACACAGAGGTGCATTTACCGAGTGTACCTACATCTGCAATTGAAATAGGAAACGTCGTATGAATTGGACCTGACGCTGGTCGCTAAACGATTAGCAACGCTTCGTATTAACCGTCTATATACTATATGTCGACATGTAGATATAAATACAGTATATATGTACATATATGCCATGCAATTTCATTGTTGCCCGTGGGCTCTGTCGATTTCAGTGTATTAATGACAGGGTGAATTCACATTATTCTATTCTGGTGACCTCGTCGATTAAATGGTCATTGTCCAACCGACACGTTAAAATGATTCTCCTAAAGTGACCCCCTGAAGTAAAATAAAAGTTCGATTCTTATTATGTTCATTCTCTATTTATATATCAACTATTTTTATTAATACAAACTAGAGATCCAAAGTATTTTTAATCATAAAAATAATTATTTTATCGAAACATTGTATTTATGAAGGTTGTTAATCACTATCGTCATTAAATATTATCAAATTAATGGAGATTCAACGCGCAAACATCGTATGAGAGTATGAATAGATAATAATTACATAGGAGAGCATAAAAAAAATATTTTTAATTTTTATATCAACTTTTATTAGCATGGAGGAAAATTTAAATACTTTTTCAAATGAAAAAATAGGCCATTAGCTTTTAAATATTTCTAAAATTCATAGTTGTATTTTAAAATAGAATACGATTACAGCGTTATGGAATTAATGAACCTAGAATATGTACATAAACGAGTAAATTTGTGAATGTTTCATACACGGTGTATTTGGATTATGTGGGCAAGCAGCCAACGTTGGTACCATACAGATAGTATGTACCACCAGTGAGTTTAATAAAAAGTTATAAATAATTTGAAATTTTGACGACAAGCTTTGTCATCTATGTAAATGGAAGCTTTCATGGCCAGCTAAATAACTGATAGCCCACTTGAATAAATGTAGCAATGGTGTGAGTATAGTAATGCATTTAATTCGTGCATTTGCAGGAAGTAGGTCGCGATAAGGAGGGGAAAAGTAAAAGAAGAGTGTGATTTCGAGTAGAGGAGAAAGAAACCAAGCGAAGGAGATGTAGGGGAATAAGCTAGGAGAATTGAACAGCCTTCGTATAGCACGTGGAAGTCTGCTTCCATGAGATACTGAATCGATTGGTGGATTTCCACATTGGATTATTTCCTTACTTAAAATTGTGATCGTTCAGTAATAAATTAATTTCTTAATTTTATAGATTTTTTTTAGATATTTTATATTAATATTGATAAAGAGAAAAATTCCAAAAGCCTTTTCAACTCAAAAGTAATTTATTTAACGTGGCCAATACGACGTTCTTATTTCTTTGAAATATTTACTCAAATCAATACATCAGTATTACTATCAACCAATGTTTTGATATGCAATTTTCTAAAAGGATATTTCATTAACTAATACATCCCACAACTTTCATACAGCTTTTTTTTCATATCTAATTAAAAGTTTCAACTGATAAAAATTATATCTTTACATTTACTTTATGAATATTTGAAACAAATATTTGATGAGTGCAATTTGGCTTGATTTAATAAAATATCTTTTCCATTATTTTACATAATTAATTACATTTTCACAGTTAACGCCTTTAAATTGATTATTTCCTCAATAGTAAATTACTAAATTATTGTTTCACTAATTAAAATGTTAGAGTTCATCGATATAACAAGCTCAGAATTTAACTATAATGTCTATTACAATAGTATAACGAGGTAATTAATTTAAAAAAATTTAATTAACGTCAATTATTGGAGCAGCAAAATTTACTCCTAATATTCCGATGTTGTATTCCCCAGATATGATTACTCTCTCTTCAATATTCAATAATTAATCATCAAAAGTAAAACGAAAAAAAAAAAAATGGAAATTCTCTAGAAAGGAATGTTCAGTAGTAATTAACATCACTGCTTCTATTTGTGAATTGAAGTTTTAATGATTACACTAGATATTGCTCTTTAATGAGTACCAAACTCCTGTAAAGTTCTACAAAGCGATAGTGTATCAGGATATTGACACCAGAAATCTCGAGATTTACAGATAGGTATTTATCAGCTGCTTTATATCTTCCACAGTGATTTACAAGTTTGATAATAACTTGTACACTTACAGCTTTATCTGCATAATTTATTAATTCATTTGTAACCAATAATCTTAAATTACGATACTAAAAAAAAAAATAACAATTGGTTGAGTCTTATTCCTAAGCTTTTTAATGAAGCATGACTCGAGTAATATTGATTATCGGTTGGTTAATTCGATGAATTGACTGAATTTCCATATAATAATAGATGATGTACTAAATGTAAGACAATAAGAATATATTTTTACTTTCGTATATACACCAAATACACGAGAATTTAATTTTGCATTCAATGCACTCACATGCGTGTCAACATGCGTTTTATTTTTGGAGGTCATGGACATTCTCTTCCTCTTTGACTCTGACATCTACTTGTATTGTCGACAATGTGAAAATGAAAATACCAGTCGACTTTCACATTACTCATCTCGCTTATTCTCTGTCTTACGATTCTGTGACCTGGTAAAGTATCTACATGGGTGTATAGGTATATAAAAGCATCATGCAAATTGTTTCTGGCTTTCGAATCAAAAGTGGTATGCAAGGTAACGCCATAGTCAGCAGAGTAGCACAGGAAGACAAAGATAGTCTGTTGGGAATTATATTTTATTGTATAATGATTCGTTGATACTAAATGCAATTGCGATACCAGTAGAAAGTATACTAAATGCTGTGTGCTATCTCGAATTTTGGCGTAGCATCATGATATCGTGAATTATAGGTAGAGTTAAACCAACTTTCAACAATGTTATGTATAAGAATGTTTTTAACACATTTATATCTTTTAAATTTATCGAATATTGATACATAAAATTAATAGAGAAACGGTCCTTTAATTAGGAGTAAACTCAATCTTTTGAGAATCTTGGAAAAAATTGTTTTGTCGGTCACTGAATTTACAAACATAGAACCTCTGCCAATAAAAAAGCAGTTTGCATGATATGAGGTTATCTGGAATAGTAAACTTGTCGATATATAATACACGAGAAAAAAAAGAATAAAAATTTTAATTAAGAGTTAATTGTGTTGATTTGGAATTTAAATATATTGTATAATGTATACGCTAATGGTCTATTTAAATTTTTGTTGGTATAAATACTTGAAAACCCACCAAAATAATTATTTTTATAACCATGCGTGCATATATTCTGGAAAAATTTTACATAAACAAATTATACAAAGTTAATTAATATTTTTAATGTAATTTTTATCGAATGCTATTATTAGTTTTTTTTTATTATAAAATGCTATTATCTGGTCTTAATGTATGAATGAAAAATTTTTCAATTAATTAAAAACGTCTGTAATCGAATATACTGACAAAATAATTTGATCTATTCAGCTCTGTATTAAATTTTATATCTCTTTCACTGATGCCTTCCACTCTAAATTTTTTTGAAATTTTATTTCAAATAGTGCACAATGAAAATAATTAAAATTTTGTAGTCAATCAAATTAATTAATGAATTTTAATTGAGTCATAAAGAGCAAGTTTGTACAATATATATCCAATATTGCTTGGAAACTGCATAATAGAAATTCTTTAGTGATTTTATTAAATTTGTGATAAAATTAATATAATGAAGTAAAATTGTCTGACATTATTCAATTCTCATTATTAACTCAAATATCTCTAGATAAACTTCAGATATTGGAATGGCATTTTCAAAGAAACTTCATTCCTGAAATATTTTATCAAAAATTTCCTTCTCATTATTTTTCTTCTTTTTCTTCATAAATAAATGAATGTTGACATTTTAAAATTTTTTCAGAATTTATGAGTGTCCTTAGAGTATAAAGACTGATTTAATGTGCAATTGTTTGAATGAAAAGGCACTTTTCACTTTGAACTTTAGCGCAAGTTATTCAATAAACTTCATTTTTTGTTAATAAAATATTTTCAAAAAAATGACTCTCTTTCTCTCTAAAGACAAAATTTATTCTTTGAGATCCATTTTCTCCAACCGTTTATACAATTTAACTCTTCACTAGGTATTTCATTTAAATTAGACAGGAAAAACAAATCCCACAACTGAGTAAATATTTGAGCTCTTTGAAAGCTTCCAAGAAATTAAAAAAATAGCAAGATACCAAACTCACAAATAAAAACTGTGATTTTATTAATTTCATACAATGAGTGCGATTATGATGTTTTATTCAACAGCATTTACTAACGAATATGAACAGTTAAAAACTTGCTTTATTCGTACAAGCCGTTATTTGAAGAAATATTTACTGTGGAAATAATTGGATTAATGATCATAAAATGTTTTATAAAAGAAAGAATAACATTAATTTAGTTTGACATTATCACTCATGTGTATATATGTTTTAATGGATGGTTCGTTGAATATTTTCAATCAAATAGTTTGTCGAAAATTTTTCACTCACAACAAAGTTTTCATTTCCATATGAGAATGAATAAACACCTATTGGGACTCATTTAAATGTGGATAAAAACAGATGAGTGATTTATTCAATTCGTTCTTGTTTTGCAAAAAACAAAAAAAAAAAAAAAACAATAACTATTGCAAAACAAAATGGATTTCTTTTTCACTTAACAATGAATTTCATGTGAATTACTAGATAATTGTTCAGATAAAAAAGTTAAATTTCTTTAGGAGACTTGCTAAAAACAACTTATAGGCTTCTGATATACAATAGCCGCTTAAGTGCACATAGTGTTATGAAAGTTAAGACTATGTTGTATACAACCAAGCAAGTTAACTAGAACGTTTATGGTACGGTAACGAAACATTGTAAGTACGAGATAAACTTGAGTTGCACTTGTAGTGTATCTTCCATAAGAAGGAGAATCTCATTTTCTTAGAAGCTTTTTATCTCTCTTTTTATTATCTTCGACAAAAAGTCAAGATAATTAACTAAATAAACAATATTATTATTTACAAGAAAAATTTATAAAACTTACTCATTCGAGATCTAATTGAAATAGTAATTAAGAATTTCTACGTAAATCTTTCATTAATTATGGTTGAATAGTTCCATTATAAGTTATTCGCAAGTCTAAATTGATAGAGTAATAGATGGTGAAATTGAATTTTAACAAAGTTTGTGAATGTATGTACGTGAATGTTAACATGATAAGAAATAATTCGTAATCGACTTTTTATTACATTTGGTACAGTTGTACGATAATGCATACTGGAATGGAAATAAATATTTTGTTAATTTTATATTCTTGTAAAGAATAATAAACACCTCATACCATCATCAATATTATTGCAATTACGTAACTGAAAGTGATAGTAATTTTATTTCACATCACAAGTTGAATCCTTTACATAAATTTCAATGTAGAAAAAAAACAGTGCACTTTGAAATCAATTAAAACAAAATATTAGTTAAAAGTCTACAAGTTGGAGTAATTTGTACTTTACGGATGTTTATCGGAGAGTCTAATTTTCTCCTTTTTGTTGAGAAGGAAATTAAAGACAGTTTGAAGGGAAAATAAGTCTTATTGTACTGTTGTAATATTTTAGATAAAAATTGTAGCAAAATTAAGTTTGAAAGCATTTACTCTAAAACTGTAATGTTTTTTTTTTTTTTTCATTTATGACGACAATTTATTCTCGACGGAGCGAATCATGAAACTAAAAAGACGATTCTAGCTTCAAACCAGGATAATTTGGTGAAAATGGCTGTGGAAAATTTCTATAAAAACGATTCCTAAGCCATAAGCACGAGATTTTAAGCTTAATTAGAAAAATAAAGCATAGTTTTTTTTTTGAGGAAAAAAAAGTTGAACAGAATGAAGAGTTTTTTTTTTTGTAACTTAGTAAAACATCGATATAATTGAAAAACTAAAAGAGCTTCTTAAAGTAGAAAGTCCAAGCTAGGAATGCTTTTACATTATTTCAATATGACCATTTCCAATAAGGTCTAACCTAAAAGTTTCCCATAGCTCTACAACAAAGTCAGAATTTTTCTAAGTAATCATATAATTAAAAGAGTGAATCAAGTTATCAAGAAAATTAATTTTTCTATTAAAAATAGGAATAATTTCCAGTTTGCTATTACACATAATAACGTAACCACTACTCTAAGAGTCTTGAAGCCTCCTAATGAGGGAAAAAAGCTTAAAAAAATGTCTTAAAAAACTCAAGTTATCATTTTACCCCAAATAAAATATAATTAGATAAAAAATTCGATGCTGGTATATCTATATAAGGCTCATACAGAAGTCATTTTCTCTCTTTTCCTCACTCTATGTTCATTCCGTACACATCCGGTATTTTTTTAAATGATTACTCACTTTTTCATCCCCTCAAATCACTTCTTAGAATTTTCGAGAACTGCAAATTATTATTCCAGTAAAATTGGTTCTTAGTATGATATATACATCAAGTCATTAATCGAACATTTGTTCACGACTAATGAGGAGATGATTTAGAAGAGGCCAAGTACGAAAAAAAATCTGTGAGAAATGAGCATTTTCTGGAAATTGTCACTTAAAGATCTCAAACGTCCTTAGATCTTAAGTAGCGGTCAGGAACAGATTTATCTAAACCCAGATGAGATTTTGTGCTGCATCGAACTGAGGTTTTATTTCTTCACGAATTTGTGTTGGTATTTTTCTCTCTTATCTTTTCATTTTTCTTCTTTAAACTTTAGCTTAAAATTATTTTTATTTCTCGATATTTTTTCTACAATAAAAGCACCAATGTGATTATTTTTCTATAGCCTTGAGATATATTGCCTTTTTTATTTCAATAATTCTTTCTTGTATTTTAATTCAAAGACAGAAGCACTTGAGTGTATTCAAGCAATCCATACCTGTTCGAATTCATCTGTTTTTCCGGGGCTTTTATTACTGAGTATGTTCTTATTATTTTTTATTGGCAGCATGCAAATGGCTTGCCGATGGGTATAGTGATAAATTAAATGTATCCTGAATATTTCAAGTAATTAAGTAATCTCATAATGATGCAATGTTTCATTCATTTAATTAATTCGTCATTCAATAAAAGTTTTCATAACGTTAATTTGTTTGGATTTATCATTCAATTTTGGATGTATACTTAATATTAATCAATTATTAATTAACTTCTCCAAAATTATTGATAGTATTTGTACTTAAATCGTCGACATAAATCATAATTATCAGATATTACTGAAATTCAATAACAATATCTAATGATCTTAAAAAATATTTGAAGATAAATTCAGATATTTAATGATGATAATAAATAAATCCCTTCTGAGCTTCTATTAAAAAGGTTTTTTCGATTTATCAAATTTATTAAATACATTAAATATCTTTTTTATTACGTTTCTTATCCTCAACTTTTTAAAATCATTATCGATGATTCTGCCGAGAGATTATTCCAACTGCAGTATTAACGTGTTTCAATGATGGTAGTATGTACGTTGCAGAAAATATCCTATATCTCCACAGCCAATACTCAACGCTCACTTTATACGTTGCCTGCTGTATTCAGTACGCACTCTGCAATAAATAGAGACGCGTGATGCGAAACCGGTTAGCGAAGTTTTTCGTGAGAGAAGAGGGAGGCAAATACCACTGGTAAATTGCAAGAGAATCAAGATGAAGCCTTCAAAAGATTTTGCTTTTGAGGGGTTTTTTTGGTTATCTGTTTCTATAGCCAACACATTTTGAATATTTTTAAAATTTTTATTATTATTAATAAGTGACAATACTCAAACTGTATGTTGTGAGTGCTTTTTTTATTATTGAAATAATTGATAGGTAAATTTCTAAGTTGAAAAGTCTATAGAAAATAAATGATGAAATAAATCCATCCTTTGCTATTTTTTGTTGGTCATTGTATAGGTATTTTAGCAAAATAATAAAAGAAAAATGTATAACTATCTTTTTTTAATTGTTTCGTTGAATTTATTGACTTTTGTGAAAAATATATTCTGGAATGCATTTAAATGCAGATTGACTGTTTAGTATGGAAGATAAATGGAAAACAAAATTTATTAAAATTGTGGAAAGTTTTATTATATTTGAAGTTATGTTTTATAATAAATTATCAAACAATTGAGATACACTAATGAAATTTATATAAAAATAATTATTATTTTATAACTATCTAAAATTAAGTAAAATTGCATTCCCAACTAACAACTCACAACGTAATCTCTCTCAATGTTTGCGATTTTTTCAACATGTAAAAAGCTTTAAATAATCACGTAAAACTCTTAATCTCCTTTAAAGCTGTATTTTTAACTATTTAGAATACAATGTGAAATATTTTGTTGACTAATTTACTAAATAAATTAAATAGAAACTTTTCCAACAAAGTATACATTGTACTAAATAAATTAATGTTCTTCATGATGAGCTTGCAAGTTTTGATCAAATAATAAAAATAAAAATTATAAAAAGCTTATAATTTGTAATTAAATATCACATGTATTTGTATTCAATTTTAGTTTTTCAACGAAGGGTATAAATTTAGTTTTCTTTTAGAATACAAAAATTTTAAATTCACTTAATAATTCACATTCATTCTGTCAGAATGTACAGTATCATGTTTATAATTATATCACTGTAGCGAACTAGCAAGATCACATTCTCATTAAACAAATGATTTAATGGAATCACACAATAGTACGTACGCAATATCTACGTAGAGTAAGATGATAGTGATGATGTGCTAAACATGTGTGTGGTTTTCGATCCCTTTTCTACGTCTCAATGTTTCGTTAATAAAACTAATTTATACGGAAATACGATTCAAGTAATTTTAGAATCGATACATTCTATAGAGCATGTTTTGTCTTGTTAAGTTGGTACCTTTGCAACCAGACTCTATTGTCTCTTTCGCACTGATTCTTGGCATTGTCTACAATAATTGCCGTTTCTTGAAAAGAATTACAATGAGAACAATCGACAGCTTTAGATTTACCATTTCACAAAGAAACTACAATGTTTCAACTCTAGAAAATTTATACAACATTATAAAAATTTTGTGATGTTTTTATTTGGTTATTTATTTTGATTCTTTGATGTCGAGTTTAATGAAATCAACGTTTATATTGTAATAAATATAATTAACAAAACAAATATTCTTTTGAGGGCAAAAATATATAATTAAAATTTTTGTGTCAAAATATTAGGCTATTATTCGTAATTATCAACATTTGAAAAAAAAAAAAAAACAATGAAATAACAAAATAATTATAGATGTTATTTGCGTGCCGAAAATTTTAAAATTTGTAGTCATTTACAGAAGATAATAAGTGTATTTTAGAATAAAGAATTAAAGTTATTCTATTGATTCTTTTTACGATAATTAAAAAATATTCCCAGGCAAGAATGTAAAAATGAATATTCTGAAAAGGAATTCAGCAAATCAGAGCTTATCATCAGTAGCCGTCAATCATAGGATCCGGTTCTAGACCGCAAAATTTTGAGCAATGTCGTCGCTGAGGCGCATCCCCCAGCCATTTCCTTTAGCTCAAGTTAAGCGCTATGGTGAGTTTCCGCGAGAATTTGCCCAGCCGTTCTTCCTTCTGTCCACTCGTCCATCTGTCCGTTTATAAGTTCTCAAGAGTGGTGCGGGGTGGTTGACCTTAGAAGGGGTCGTTGCACTCAGGCCCGCTTTTGGTTCCTCTCCACACAGACTTTCTGGTCAGCCGCGGACCTAAGTCCGAACTCTGGTGAATCTACTGCCAGCCTACTCTCAACCTCCTCCTCCTGCTTTTTCTCTTTCTCCTCTTCACCATTTCTTCCTTATTCACCGTTTCTCTTTCGTGCCACCATGCTTCTCCCGTCTGTTCTCCCTCTCGACCCCCGAAAAATATACCCGGACCAAGAGAAATTATAGTTATTTACCGCCGACCTCCTCGAATAGTCGGTTATTTCGCGGTAGTCATCTCCCCCTTCAGATTCTGTTTTTTTCTCCCTTACATATCAACTGAAAGGGCCTCTAAAGAACCGAGGGACAACTCTGTTTTTCAGCGGAGGGGTTTGCCGGAGGCAGCACGAAAGAGACATGTTTGAGCTCACAGTACATTCAAGTAACTATACGACAACTCTTACTCTTTTATCGCGAATTTCGCGTCACGATAAGCATCGCCTGTTTGGTACTTCATCTATACTCGCTACGTAATCTGATGGAAATTATCATTGTCAAAAAGACTCACTGCTGCTGCTGCTGAGATTCGAATTCCAATATAGCCTTTGGATACATCATCCTCCATTACTTTTTCTTATGAATTATTTTCTTCTTTTCACAACTTCTCACTTCAGTTCCTCAATTGCGCTTCAGGTAATTTGTGCTGGGTGCATTGTCCTCACATTTCCTGCTGTCCTGCACTTCTTCCCTTTTGATGTATCGATAGCCTATTAAAGCAGTAAACGGTACCGTTTAAAGTTAATTTCGTGAATTATTAACATTTAAATAAAATCACTATCCAACAAAGGGATCCATTACAATCATACAATTGAAGTAAAAATAGAAAATATCATATTGGATATTTTTTGGTGACATGTACTTTTCTTTACTCAATATAATGAATCTATTACGAATATCCAGAAATATTCATAGAATATTTGAAATTTGATCTGAAAGATTTTCATTTTTAATTGTAATTAAATCAATCAATCATTTCATTTCCTTCTCTCCTGAAACATGTACCACTTAATGGTAGTAGAAGGCTTTTTATTTCTCCTTCAGAATGAATTAAAAACCGTCAATTAAACCGTGAAATAAACGAGTAACCGAGACGAAGCCATGTCAAAGTCGTTTGCGTGCCTAACTTTTGCCTAAGAAAAGAGCATGGGTTTGAAGCAGATGCCTACAAAGAATTGTAAACGTACTGTTTTACAATTCTTGTATGAATATGAATTCAATTACATTCTGTAGAAGCCAATAAAAAACCACCACTATTGAAAATAGATTGTACATTTTTTTGTCCATTTAGTATTTAATAATGGGCAAAATAATTGCATTTACAGAGGGTCATGAATGTATTCATCACATTGCAATAGTTTATTCGTTAGTTCGAACGTGATAGAGACTAAAACATTCGATTGAATGCATTAAAATATAAGTTGGAACAAAAAAAATATCTCTCATAGAATAAGGATTAAAAAAATAGAAGAATAAAAAATTTCTGTATAATTCATCATTCATCAGTGAGTTGAAAATATATTTCCTGCCAGTGATAAAACACACGTTTTGTACAACTTGTGATTATAATTGTAGTCTATAATATTTTTGTTTTGTTAATTCGCAATGCAAACTCTTGAATCAGCAACGAAGTGCACTCTATCTGTAGTAGACCACTTTTCTTTTATTTTCTTCTTTTTTCTTATGAATATTTTATAAAATGAAATAACCACACCGGCATTTATTTTAAATCGATTTTTGCAATATTGTTGAATAAATAGAGAGTTAAAGAAACAATGAAATGACGTGGTAATTAAAATGCAATAATTCTTTTAATGTACATAAAACTAAAATAATTGTTCAATTAAATATGCTTCAGAGTGCAGCGATGTATAAATTTATGAATGCATGTCGGTACCCGCAGAAATGGCTAAATATATCAGCAGTATACAAGCGTTGACGAATAAACATTTTGTTCATAATGAATCTAGGCCGTGCTATCGCTTTGAAAAATTCTGGCTTCAGTATGTTACTGACATAGCAGTATGCAGTGCAGAAATTATCATCATTTGCAACGTCATGATAAGAGAAGCAAACTGGAATAATTGTTCATTTTTTTCCGGTTTGGTTGATTGATTTTTATTAAGATTACTTTTAAACATAAATATCGTGAAAGTATTTCCTGAATGTTTCAATATTTTTTTTTCATCGGAGAATAAGGGTAATTTTTTGACGTAGAAGCTTTTAGAAAGCTGGAAGATCTCGACCCTAATATAACTACATACCACTTGATGTATATTATAGCAGATGTATCATCGTATTTGCTACAGATTATTTCATTTATTATCTACCATTTTATTCACATATTACGATATTACCAAAATTTTATTTGATTTATAAATCAGGAAATAAAGTGAAGTAGAGAATACATTGTGTATTTTTTCAACAGTCTTGTCTTCAGAGAATAAAATTCAGACTTACGTCCGTAAAAAATGAGAACTCACCCCATACACATAAGATGAAAGTAAACTCATCAATTTTCAAAGATTTTTATCTATATTTTATTTTTACTATTTTTTAAATATTTTATTTACAATTCATCTCCCTACCAATCGTCGTGTTTTATTTTAATTCACTTAAAGTATTTTAATATGACGTCATCTATTGAAGTAGCATTGTAGTCATTTTTTAAATATGTTCAAGTGCATTAAAAGCAATCATAATACTTATCCAATAGGTGACGTCATTTTGAAACACATTTAAATTTAAAATTTGCAGTGTCCTACATAAAATAAAAGTTGCAATTTTTTCGACACATTTTAAAGATTTTTTCTTGTGATTTTCTTAAAGCAATTAAAGAATCATGGTTTTTATATTTTCACATACTTATTTTCCTTAAAAGCACGCATCACCTAAAATAATTGTAAAGTGCATAAAAGAAACAATTTTGTATGATAATAAAAGTTGCAATTACCAAGGGTGAGTAGTAATTTCAGTTAAAATTTATTTTTTGTCCAAAAGAAATGCAAAGATTAATTTACCAGCTGACTACATGTATCACAACATATTATTACCGATAATTGATATACATTCGTTAATTAAAAGTGCCTTATCTCGATATTACCCTCATACTTTCATCAAATGATTACACTTTTATCTCACTTTCCATCTGCTTAGAATAATTCATAGCTCTAATTCTAATGGCTGAATTATTGATTAAAAATTCTGTAATCATATTAAAAGCTTGAATATGCAACCGAATTAATTTCAACATGATTCAATAGCTATTTCATTCCTTTTATCCATCAAAATTTATTAGTAATACTAAATCAATTATTAAACAGTCATGTACTTTATTACAATAGATATTTTCTAATTAATTATTATGAATAATTTCTCACAAGTTAATAACTCTATTCATAATCATGTAAAACATCATTCATAAAAAAAAATATCAATCGGATGAAATATTACAATGCAGTAAATCGAAAAAATGCAACACACTTGCTTGTCGTAGACTAATTATCATTGTTAATTAATTTTTCGATTAATTTAATAAATTAAAACACCGTCAAGCGAAACGAAAATGTTTGAGGTCTCGTCATTCCTCTAATTATTTTGTGAAACGAGATTAATTATTATAATGGTTCAATTAGCTATCTGCCAGGCGTGCTCTTGAACTGAAATATATAAAGTGTCTCTACGTAAATTACAGTTGCAAACCCCAGACTGCAAGCACTCTCTGAAATTCTGTTTTATACGAGCTTCCCTAAATTTCTCTTCCTTTTTGCATTTTATAAGAGGATACCTTAGTGGATGGATATCGTTTAGCAACTTTCAAATTTCTTCATCAATCTTATGAAAGTAAGTTCAGTGAACTCGTTTTGCTTTGGCCATACCGAAATATCTTATTATTATCATCATTATTATTATTATTACGACAATTATTATTATCATTCCCCTCGTTCCGGACTCTGAGCGTCCACTAACACCAAGTTCTAACGAGTGTTGCTTCTTTGGACTGTCAGGTGCAACTGAGTTGGAAACACGAGGTCTTCCGGAAGTCAAAAGAGTCACGGGGTGTACAGTTGACGGGACAAATATAATATAATATAAATGTGACGATGCTTGAATGTGAGAAATACAAGGATATCCCAAGAGATGCTTTCAGTAATATTTTCTCATTCATCTAATTTAGAATCTTCATAAAATGCAGAAAGCTTTGTATCGAAATTAAATTCGCACATAAACAGAAGAAAATTAAAAAAAAATCATGATAATGTTTGATGAAAAAAAAGAAGATTGCTGTTGTGCAGTAAAATATTGAATGGAAAACTTTTTATTGCTTTGAAACAGCAGAGTATTTTTTAATTAGATGAAGGTGAGAGAAATAGGGAAATAAAAAAAATAAAATGAACGGTAAAATTATTTTCGATTTAATATCCATCCATATAATGAACAGTAATTAGAGAATGAAAAAAAATGGGAAACAGAATTAATAATTAAACTATAATATCTAAAAAATAAATAAATATTATCAGAAATAGATTGGTACAAGTGAATAAAAATAAATAAAATTGTAAAATGTCGAGTTAAAAATATAGACATCGTTTTTAAACAGGTAATCAAATCTTGACAGAATAACACATTTAACACTTGTCTTTTTGAAAATTTCCCATAGGACGGTCGAATAGTTATATTGAACATAGCACCTTTTTTGTATTTATTTTCATCAATTTGTTGATCCTCTTTCATGATTTTTCGAGCGTCGTTTGCATGCTACAAGCTCAGTCATGACGTAAAAGCAATTTAATTTTAAAAAGCATTCTGTACAGAGAACATTTAACCAGTTGCTGTTTCTATTCTGGCTTTGCAATTTTCCTGGACTTCATGTCTCCCTCGTTCGTTCATCGCTCAAACGTATCGTGTGCTTCAACACGAATTCGAGTCACGTAGAAAAAGATGTGTTGTCATTTTATGAAATATTTCGTTTCTCTATGATTAACGTTTCCTATCGTAAAAAATTCTCTTTCTATCACTTGATTTTTTTTCTTATGATTCATTGAAATACCAACATCGCTAAAATCCATCCGAACTGCACTCGTTAAAAAAAGTTCTAATTTTCTTTCAACATCCGCACACGATAATTTTGCATAATTAACTATGTAGATATAACCTGGTTTAAAAAAAAAAATAAAAACAAAAAGAAAGTGAAATGAAATTGGATACTAGAGTGCTCTACAATAACACGTCATTTTTTTTGAAAACTTTATTTTTATTTCTTCCACCATTAATATAAATAAGTTGAATATCTAATCTCCAACAAGAGTCCAAAAGCCATTCCTACATGAAGATGATATCAACTATTGACCTTTTGATCTGTTGGAGCAATGGAATATCTAGTCTCATATAAGAATAGAAGTAGTGTATCTCGCTTCCGGTATGTGGTAACATGTAAATAATAAATGCAGCTTTGCTCTCATGCAATATTTATTGAAAATGCATGGTAGACACGAGTCAGAAGAGCACAAGGTAAACTAGAGCGACGTTTGAGTTGGCACTGGCGAATTCGCTTGACCCTCATATGTGAACTCTGTATAACGCAACAAGCTACGACGTGGGATATACACAGATCCAATAGGGAATTCGTTGATCGCTTGTAATGGTTGGGGACGTATCTCTTTCCAAACTGCTTGCAATGCTGTTGCCGTGTACCTTGTACTATTTGCAAGAGGATTAGTGAATTTTGAATAATGCATTCGATTATACCTGGAAAGCCGTACGGGAATACTTTAAATCCCATTGTGCTACAACTAATAAGTGATAAAAGAGGCTTAATTCTTTTTAATTTGTTAAATATCTGAAAAATTTTTTCTTTTATAATCTGTAATTTTTACCACTCTTTTTTTCAATACATGCACTTTTTAATCTCATTAATTAGAAAATAAAACAAGTTTCAGTTCTTTCGTCTTTATTAATATTTGCTGGAATCTAGTTATCCATTAATTTGATCAAGTATTTGTATGACTGATTCAAATAGTATTTACTCTGAGGTGAGGAATTTCTAGTTAATTACATTTACTTGACACTACTATCAATTTTCTTCATGTTCTCTATGCTGTTCACTATGAACATAAATTTTAATATTTATGGAACAAGCAATCCAAATACTCTTGCTTTGATGTTCATTTCCTTCCATTCAATCAGATCTTTCATGATGATATTTTTTTATCTAGAATCCTAGGAGTCGAACTTCAAAGAAAATATTTTAAAATAGACTATTATTCATAAAACATACAAATAAATTTTGCTATTATCGATCATATATTCTATGAAGATTTATAAAATAATAAATTGCATTGCTAGATTGAATCATACATCCTTGTTACGATGAAATGAAAATTTTTTTTACATCAATTTAATAAAAAAATTTGTTTCTAAAATTTTCATTTCCGTTGGAATAATTTTATAGAGCCATGAAGGTAACTTGAACATGCAGACGAGTTTTCTGCTCCCTCTCTTAATTTCTCAGTGAGCCGGGCAACCTTGACCGAGAATCACATCGCTTTGGTGATGTTTAATGCCAAGCCGGAAGAAGGAAACACTCAATCCCATCAACGAGAATGAAAGAGTAATAAAAAGGAGAAATGCAGACGGAGATGAAACGAGAGTGTAGATTTGCACGCGATAGGTTGGAAGGTTGGTAAGCTGATGAGGTACAGGGTTAACTGTAACAGACTCACGTATGCACTTAACGTTTAATGAGCTTGCTCAGCAGACTCACATGCGTCTATTGAAGGTGAATTCCCTCTCTCTCACTCTCTCTCCTGGGTATAACAGCCTTGACTCAATCTTCCTCGCTGACCACTGGAAATGTTAATATGTACAGTATGCAATAGACAAGACCAAAGTACATTCTCTGATGTGTGGACGTGAAACGGTTGATTGTTATCGACACTAAGCGTCGAGAGAATGCAATAACAGATATACAGATAATGAGTAACAATTCTGGAAATTCAGATAATTAAATTTTCATGGTTATTTCATTAAACATTTGATATATTATATGGACAGTTATTCTAAAAAGGTACACGTCCACAATACCTTTAATGTATCATCATTTACCATTACCATTTCATCTACCACGATGCTTAAAATTAATCCTAATTATATATAATTAAAAGCTGTCCATAATAAATATACATTTTATCTTATTTAATACTTCTGAAATAATCCATGGTATATTCTACTTAAAATGTAATCAAATGTCATGAAATTTTTTTGCCCAGAAAAGGTAGCTGAAGAAAAAGCTTATAATTAAACTGGAATTACGTTGAATGAAGTTTAAAAAAAAATCGTCGACTCTAGATGGCTATGAATTTAATTTCAATACAGCTATTTAAGGTATCAAATAAAACATAAATAACTATTTAACTGCAGGAAATATCTTTTAAAAACATAATAGCTTTAGGTAGCTTAAATGCAGGTAAAAGCAATCGTAACTTTCAGTTCAACACGTCGATATAATGTCATCCTTAAATATAGTACTTTAACCCTTATGCATCTAAATAGTCTAAATTAATTCATAGAAATGGTGGAAGTAGTAGAGAATATGTTCGTCTCGTCACCCTTATTTGCATTTGCGGCTGTGCTTTAATGATAGGACTGGGTCGTAACTTAGTACGTATATAGTGCTCAAAGTTCATTGTGGGATGATTTAATAGAATAATGTGCATTATTTTCAGCTGTGAATAAACCAAGTTGGCTTTAATAATGAGTAGCATAAAGCGCCTTAAATTTTTATTATTGTATATATGGTGTAGTCAGCATTTTCAGGAAATTAAATGAATAAATAAGCAACACAGTAGGAAAAAAAAAACAAAGTAAGATAGGACCTAAGACGGAAATCTCATCTAAATCTTTGTAGAGTGAAACAACATAATAATCTTAATGAAATTTTAAATAATCTTTTAGATGTACAGAATCGTGTTTATGATAATAAAATTACCTTGAGTTTATTTGCTAATGTAATTTACTAAATAATTACGTACATTAGTACACAGTAAACCACTCTACATAATTTATTTTTCAAGTTTAAGATCACAAGTTCAAAGTTAATTTTTTAATCGATATAAAATGTTTTACTTGAACATTAAAGAACTGTTTAATTTAACTGCTGCTATTACCTGTGTCTTGAAGTTGGAAGTCAAAATATCATGTATTTTCTTGAGCAAACTGAAGTAATTTGATTACTACTTGCAAGCAGCACTTAATAAGTTATTAGAACTTTACTTCATTAATAAGCAAGTCTTTTATTCTTTGTATAAAAAAAAACACTTTTTAAAATAATATCAATTTTTTTGGCTTAAGTAATATAATTTCCATGAGCTCCATTGACATTTATGAGCTTTCAAATGATGCATAGGTAGTTGATCAATGTTCTTGAACAGTTGATTTAAGTTGGTATATATTTCTTCAATAATTACTCACATCAGTTCAGTAGATTACTCTAGATAATTCATCTCAGAAGTTGAAGCCTACGTGAATCTATATTTCAATTAATATAAAATGTTTAACCAAGATGTTAGGAAACTTTGAAGTCTGATATTCCCTATTCTCTAACTCTGTTCTCTCAAATCACAAGACAACATAATATCTGTCTAGCTGGGTAAACGATAATAATGCAGCTGGCATTTGCAAGCACAATCTAATTTCTATGGTCTCATATCCTATTTGTCTAATCTTGGACATGGGAGTTTTATTGCTAACTCGTTACATTCATGACGTTCTAACTGCTTTTAAGTCGTAAGATGTAGCTAACGTTAACATTTACAGCGTGAAGATAGTTGAATACGTGGAATACTAATTTTATATAGCTCAACTGGGCGTGTGTGTATATCTCTAGCACATAGTTGTACCACTTTGAGAAGGCATATGTTAACGGTATTTATGTTACGGTTCTCAGAGCAGTATCCTATCAAAAACTAAACTAAAGCAATTGATGACGATGTTTCTCAATTTATACATATTTATAGAATGATACAAATTGTATAAATTTTCACCAAAACAATTCTACCTGGAACTTATGCTATGCATATTCAGTTTTACATGTTTGACAACAAACATTGAATTCATTTACATCAGTCCTATATTTACTTTTTTTTTAGTCACTTGTTTTTTTAAATTCATTCATGCAATAAGCTCTGATAGAATGACTATAGAAAATCTACATGAAGATTTACAGTAATTACTTCTGATTAGGATCGGGCATTTTGAAAAGTGAGATAAAAACTTTCAACTTTTTTGTACTTGGATCTAAAAGTGAATTGTGATTCTGACTATACTGCGAAATTCTTGACTGTCTGACCTAAATAGAGCCAATGATGAAGCAATAAATTGATCTCTCAGGATTTGAATTTTATTGATAGAAGTTCAAAATTTATAGATACAGGAGAATGTTGAACAGAGTTACTCAAAGAATGTTAACATGTGCGACATAGTAAATCACAGAGTGGCAGACAGAAAGTCGAGCATAACTTAAATAAAAAGTAATCTAATAAATTCGACCTAGATCAGAAGACATTGTGACGTCATTCTAAAAAATATGACTTTTTTCATGTTGACAATGATTTTATCTTTAGTTGTATTTGGCTCGAGTATTATCATAGCAATTCTGACTGTCACCTTCATTAATAAGGACTTATTTCTCAGTTCAATTTATTTTAAATTATCTCCAAATCTCAACTACTGTACATATCCTATCTTAGGGAATTCTTTTATTTAGAATTCTCATAAATTTTGATAAGATTTTTTAATTTTTTGATGACAGATTTTCTTCTTTTTTACTTTTCTTTTTATCGTTCTGAAGCATCTATTACTAGACAATGGCCAAAATCTCTCGGGATTATCTCGTTCTAACTCCTGGAAGAAAAGCTCTTAGCTTGCTGCAGCACTAACCAACCCTCTCACAAGGACAAGAGTTCTCATCTTTATCAAGTCCACTTTTTACGCTTATACTACACACATTTACCTTATACCTTTCTACTTCTTTCATACTCTAGTTTTGTATGTGTACTTAGACTACAAAATTCAACCAAGAGTTGCAGAAAAGTGTTATTGAAGCTCTACGTCTCAATCTAGATTGTCGACCTTGCCATTTTCTACAAAATCTTCATATAAGCTGTTATGTAGCTACCAGCTTAACTCACAGTTGTGAGAAAAGGTGACGATGAAGTTTACGTAGAAATAAAAGACTTGGTGGTAAGATAAAATTAACTCCCTCATATTGAAATGGCTGAGTAAATGTAATTAATTTAAAGGCTCTTCAATAGAGAAAAAAGACTGCCAAAAAATAAAGCTTTGTATAAAAAAAATAAATTCAAGTTCACTGCAGTGAAATTAAAATGAAAAAGTACTTTTTTTAATTTTGAATAAAATTAGTTTTATCCTTCATAAAAAAAAAAGAGTTTGCAGATTATTTTATCATCCAGCTGTAGTGTATAAATGAAAAAAAATTTTCTCTGTAACTGAAGTTAATAAATTAATTATCGGTTTTGTTTAGTTGTTGGAGAGTTTGTTGAATAAAAATAGTTAAAACTATTTAAAATAAAGATGCATTTAATTTAATACAATTGAAAATAGGCTGAATACTCTTGAATTAGATATAAATTGGATTGAAAAAAAAGACCTTCAGCCATTTCCGAGCTACTAGACGACCTCTCGAATTTCATGTGTGTTCCAGACAAGAGTAATAAACTCGGTCAAGTTTAACTATTCAAGGACAATGTTATTAGTTGCGCCTACTAATATATTAATTAGAATAAACTATATCATCTTCATGATGAAACTTTCAAAGAGCAATGAAACATTAACCGTGCATGAAGAGATTTCTATCAAACTCCTTGAAGAATAACATTATTATAAGTTTTTATTATCAATGCTGGTTCACAAAAAAATAATTCCGTTGCCATAACAGATTATGAATACGAATTCGGACTCGATTATCAACACTATATAAACTGCTCATCATTTAATATGACTCATTAATATGTAAATTAATTTTCACAACCATAAAAATAGCGAATACTAATTTTCTTACTAACTGATTAAAATAATATCATCTTAAATCAATAATCCATGAATACAACATTATAATAACATGGAAGATTATTTAAAGAAAAAATTGATAAAATGTGAGAAGAGTGATTTGAAACAAAAAAGGAGTTATTTCATCACAGTTTATTGAAGTTTCATTGGAAAAAGAAATTAGCAAACCTAAGATGGTGAGAAAAATAGATAGGATTCAGCGAAAAGATGCTAAAGAAAAAATCGATTGTTCTTTTATTGCAGTGTCGACAGCATATATTTGACGAGAGTTGATTGTTCGGAAAATTTTATGGTCGATTTGTCTCAGTAGCTGCAGAGATAGAAAATGAACAAAAAAGAAAAGAAATTTGAGCAACTAAGGGGGGATGAAACTGCATACGGTTGTAGCATACGTTCATTTATCGATTGAGTGTATTTTAAGTGAAAAATTTTAATTGATATACTCTAGGGAGTATGGCTAAATTCTACGGTTATCCATATTACCGATTTAGTGAGGGAGCTTTAAAAATTTATTGACCTGAACGTTGCAAACAAATTTGTGTCTCTTTTCATTCGATAAATATGACATAGATTGAAACAAAAGTAATAAAGTGACTTTTTTTCTACTTTTAGAAAATAATTTTTTTTTCTTTTAACCTTTGATCTTTATTTGCACATTAAATATAATTATCGAGATAACTTTATCTGTTAGTTTAATGTCTTTCGATACCGTTAGTCGTTCGAGTCAGTAATACTTAATCGATTTTAGCTATACCTAAAACTAGAATGTTGCTTCACTATAAACTTTCAAGAATTCAATCTTGACTTACCAGATTAAGTGAAAAAAATTTAATTCAATGGCCTACGACACATATTCCGTTCGGAATTTAATATCTAAATTTTAGATTGAGGTATTTCATCGCAGGTGGCTGTTAAAACATGCAGATAGACACGTTTTAAATTTGCATTTGCAAAAAATATAGATTACAAAAGGAAGTTTGTCAAAATGATATAATCCAATTAACGGTAATTTACAACCATACGAATAAATGCTAATGCATTCTACGACATATATCACAAACTTTAAAATTGCTAAATTAAAATTTTATGTTTTATCTTAATACTTTCTTATACTCACTAAATATACTGACACAGTTATAACTTCTCTGAATTATATTATAACTTTAATATTATCTAAAATTACGTAATTATGCTTTTATACAATTTTATATTTGCATCGATCTCGATGGATTATTTTTTATATTCATTTATTTTGATGAATTCCAAATGGTCAGACGTTCTAATGATGACCTATTATGTTTATCAAAAGATTCAAATAGAATTCAAGGACTTTGAGTATATTAGGATGTCTAGTTGGTTCATGGTCATATTACGCAATAACTGCCAGTAATTTTCACTTTGAATTATTTTTAGTTGGTTTGTGTAGCTATAATTCATCAATTGAATCTGGATAACTGAGATATTTAATTACTTCTGTTATTACCCGCAATTTTTTCGTAATTGCTGCAGTCAATATTTATGGATGCATTAATCAATTAATAACAAAAATGGCGACCAAAAATAATATTGCCATTAAGAATAATGAATAATTGTTATCACTCGTTGGTAATATTTGGAAAGTCTATTTTATAATTAAAGCATATGTTTTCAACTAAAATTCATTATTAAAATATATATTTAATCAAATAGATAACGTAAAAAATTTCAAAAAAAAACTTTCGCAATTGTGTTCCACGACTTCCAACTGTTCACACAAAATTGAGCGTTATAAATGAGACTTCATAAACTAAAGTCAATTATTCTCTTTCACTTAAAGTTTTTCAGTTAATTACAACGCCACTTGACAAAATTTCATTCTAAACTGACTACTGTAGATTTAAGTCACTCCTTAATTATTTATTTTATCCTGTTAAAATGATATTAATTAAATAATGAAACTGTTTGAATCTATTAATCTTCTAGCAAATTATTTTTTTCTGAATAGTAATAAATTTTTATTACTTAATAAGTTTTTTAATGTTCATTTGTAATTCTAATTATTGATTTCTCAATGTCTCACAGTCATTGTTTTAGCAATTTTTGCCAATGAATGCCAAAATATTACATCATTTCGTAGCCGACAGTATTAGAAATCACAAACCAAGGCCTTGAAGTATTTCTATAGAACTAACAATGTATGTGTATATGTTACATAATCTCAAAATCACAAAGATGCGTTTGACCGTCTGTCACCCCTAACGGTAAAGATCTGAAGGTCGACTTTTAAAATGATTTTACGTAATTATTTAGCTACTCTATGTTAGAACCGGAAGACTTCTTTATACCCAACCTCTTCTGAGTATAGCAAAAGAAAAAAAAAACGTTTCAACCTTTCTCGCAATTTTTTACATGATGACTGAAAGACAAATGTCTGAGAAAAAATTCTAAATGTTCTAGAATTTGTTATATAGACATTTGAGTTTATCATGATAGACAAAATACATTACCTGTCAGTATATCTTGAATAAATAAATGTGACGATAGAGATGTCATGTACCTAAACGATGACAGTAAGTATTATGTGACAGACACGTTCACTATGAAGGTGCATGTGCTCATCTATAACATCTTTCTCAACTTCCGACCCCGGTCTGTCAATGTCGATATTTCTAGCTTCTTATGTGTTACTTGTATGAGCATGGATATCAAAAAATACGACACTGATCGATTTTCCAATTCACCATTCTAGCATTAATTTCAGTGCAAACAAACTAGATTGCGTTGTAAAAAAAATTTGTTGAGCCATAACTTTCCTAAATATATTTGACATGTGTACAAATAGAGTCCAATGAATGTTGAAGATGAGACTAGACTGTTGACTATTATGTCAACACAGAGCAGTGGCGATTTGTACATGCAAATAGATGGTTCCAGTCTCAAACGTTTTTGATGTGTGTGATGATGGCCTTGGAATGTCACTAACCTATGTTACCGGGTAGACGCGTCTAGTGCTACTATCGCTTATTTGAGATGCTTATATTTTAATTGTGAGTGTGTTGTGTGAGCTCACGCTCTTTGCTATGGCTATACTAATGTTATTCCAAACACAGTGGAGCCAGACTTCCGTCTGGCCTAACCTTGAACTAGCACAAATGCGTCTAGACAGCCGCTCCTTTGTCGATGTATATACGTCTGTGGGTTTCAACGAGTAGAGCTTTGGATTTCATTTTTATTTTATTTTATTATCTCTATTATTTTCATTTTTTATTACTTTTATTATTTTAAACCAAGTAAAGCTTCGTGATAGGAAGTCGCGGCTGCAGAATCTTTTTTTTTTTTCAACCCACCAAATAATTTCCGTGCTGAAGTTCGCTGAAGAAACTAAGCAGGAAGTGAAGAGCATGGCCCTAGATTACCTTAGAAATTATGAGCAGAGGTAGAGAGTCGACAGAAGAAAATGAAACCACGATGAACTCTTTTGTGGTAAGTTCTAACAAGCTGACAAGGAACGCAAAAAGAATAATTTTCAATGAACCAAACATTCAGCTTTGATGTGGTGCATATAATAGAGTTGTGCTTTTAATTACGAACGAATAATAGTTTATTTGAAAATCTTTGTTGCTTTTTGATAGACCTATATGCATTTCTACTGGAAAATGAAGAAATTTGTCAAACAAAATTGGCAAAACTGTACCTGGTAAATAATAATAGAATTCAGACAAAGAGAAGCAAATTTAAAATGTTTTATTGAGTAACGGGAATACATTGTGGTGTTGTACACCAGATAGATACTTGTTTCATGAATACAATATTATACAAAATTCTTAGGAATAGAAACAGGTTGAAAAATAAACAGCAAACAGTAAAAAAAATTTCAAAACAATTTGTAAACTTCTCATTTTCTTAAGTACATCATCATACACCAAGTTTCGTTATTAAATCATACTTACCGTAAGCTTATTAAAGTAAGTACATTATCATTTTTTTGCGAACACTTTGGGTTTGTAGAAAATATCAGATTTATAAGTAAAAAAAAAAATGGGGATCTTTTTTATAAAAATAAATGAAAAATAATTATTAGACGAGAATACGATCTTGATATAAAGTTGATTCGTGGTTGAGTTCTCCTCTCAAGGGTCAAGTGTAATCTGTCTATCTAGTGCTCGGACTTCCCCCATCTGTCACGACCTTATCCTTTTTTTGATGTCTCAACACATTATCCTGGAAGTGCTTTGTCGTTTGCCACATTCAAGTCTCCAAGCTAAAGTAATCCTAAAACAATAATTTATTATAATATTAATATTAATTGAGTAACATAAAATATTGCAAATTTAATCATAGATTTAATTAAGCTTAAAAAAGCAATCCTAAAATAACAACAACATGAGAAGAATGAATACGTTTTGATCAAACTGAATTTATTGAAGCAAAGTTGTTGAAACAAATGCTCCAAAAAATTAAATAAATATTTTCGGTTTTAAAATAGAACATAATAGAACACAATTCACATGAACATCAAATAGTTGGCTTATTTAGAGTTGGAGAGTCTGCCATCATGCTTACATTCAAACCTAGAACATGTTTTATTGCCCTTTTAGGGATCTCAACTTTTCTGAAGTTTGGATTTTGTCCCAAGACAACAAGCTCATCTCATTCACGAAACTCTCTTGGTTTCATAGTAAATAATAGTAAAACACTACTAAATTTAACTTAAATATGCTTAGAAAATGTAGAAAACATATTGATATCAAAAGCATGGATTAGAAGTTGATGATCAATATGAATTAATTTGGTGGAATGAAATATTATTATTAGTTAACATTCTCTTACACGATTGTTGTCAATGCTCTGTTGATTTCGCAAGTGTCCTTGTGCTAAGAAGTTTCACAACCGACCATGAATCTAATGCCTCCTCACATCGACCGGTTTTTTTGTTTTACGTTTCGAATTTCATGTCCTTGGTAAATTTTGTATCCACATTAATGTCAAAGGTTTTGGAGAAAAGACAACATATATTATTTCATCCTCTCGATGCTAAAATATTTGGCATTTATGTGAATTTTCTATCATTAAAATAAAACATTTTATTGCGTAAACAGAATGTTTAACCCCAACTTTATGAGTTTAATAAAAGTAAACTCCAATCTTATGTATCAGCTATTACATCATTTGAAGTGATATTTGTTGTTTTGTATCTAGGATAAATATTCTTGAAAAAATTTATGATCGCTTAGGGAGATTAATAGATGCAAGTATTAATAACAATACGGTAATAGCCTCAACTATATTATATCCGATTATAACTCTTTGGCATTGATAAGCTCTAGGTAATCCAATAGATAAGAGTTCTCAACTACCAGCATTCTTGCATAAAAAAATTTCTATGAGATTAATATAAATTATTTTAGTTATCTATTTTATTCAATAAAAAAATATGCTGCTTATTAAACAGAAGAATTAACTGATGGATAATTTATTACTATTTTTTTAAGTATTTAATTTGATAAATAATAATATTTCATTGACTCACATTCAGAAGTTTTGATTCTAAACAGATAATAATAAATGAAAAAAAAAAAATTCGTTTTATTTTAAAATTAGTTTCGCAGTGAGAATACTTTTTTTGGTATGCATAGAGTTATTACTTTGTTTTTTCATCGTTCAATGACATTACTGCTGCGTCAATGAACAGGTCTATGACCGACGTTGAGTGCAATGTATTAGATCCAAGGTTAAATTAGAGAGAATGACTGATATCGACCTGTCTGACTGCTCCCAGCTAATGCTATTTTTTGCACGTATATACATACTGACTATATCCATCTATTCACGCAATCTATAGTCAACATCAAAGTTCATTCCACTGCGGTTTTAATATTCCTGCATATCAGTAGTCAAAAAAAAAACATGATTTTCATCATGATGCGTAATAAAAAAATATATATATATTTTTTTCTATTCCGTCCTTTTATTTTTAGTTTTTTATTGAGCTGACGAATATCGTAATGGAAATTTAATCATGGATTTTCGGCAGCAACTATAGTGTGCACATTAAGGAACAAATTTATCGCAGCAAATGGGTAGAAAACGTGTTAAGAGCCTTAGGCAAGGAGCTGAACGTATGATATCTTAAGAAGGAGCACCGGATTCGGCAGCAAAGGTGAAAGGCCCGGAATATAGGACACACTGGCAAAACTCGTCTACGTGGGATCTTCATGGCATCCACACGTTTAAGTAGTGGGAACAAACAGTCCAGGCCGGAGGCGGAGAGAAACAGGAATGAGTTTTAGCGATCCTTTTACGGGATATGCCGACCTGCGATCACGTTGAAGGCACTTTTTTTAGCTCACCAGATATCTCCACGTCGACATCAAGGACCAGTGACAAATATTTTATACTGGATGAGTTTTCAAATGCGTCTGATGAACATTGGCGTCTTTTACTTTTGTAGGAGTATTGTCCACATTCACAAGAATTACTATGGAATTTATATTACTCCCAAAAATAAGCTACATAGCAGTCATTTTTATAATTTCATTACGTCGTCTGATGAATAATATTCCATCAAGAAGATTTATTCCCTAAATAGGAAAAAATCACGAATCGTCAAATGAACTTGAAATTCCGAAAAAAAATTCTTTCGTTCTAAGAAATATTTAAATTCAATTGGTTGGAAGCATTGAAAATCACTTAGTTCTAAAATTCCCCCTTGGGAAAAACCTTTTCATGTGAGCTTGCTTTATTTAATTTGAATTTTTCACCAGTTTTCAAAGTAATAACTGTGGTTTAGACTCTTCAAAAAATGTACTTTTAATCTATGTAAAATAGCTGTTATTCATCAATTCTACATCATGTTTGTTAAAAAATAACAACATTAAATTAATGAATGATTTATAAAAGTTTACATAGTTTTTAAATACTTCTGGATGAAAATTTTAATAACCGACGTTTATTATTCTGTACTGATTCTGGATTACAGTGGAATATGTTATGAAGTTCAATGCACTCATCACATAATATTCATTCAATAACATTTTACCAATTGATATTATTTTGAAATAAACATAAAAATATTTAGCTTTTATTCTATCAAAATCAGATGTAGTAATTATATAGATATCTTATGGGATAAATAATTGTGTTTTTGATAGTCGTCTGTGTAACAAGTAACTGAATAATAGTACAATCATCAATGTCTGGGAAATCTTATCATTCATTATAATAGAGTAGCAAGTTATAATGATCTCATTCATTGCTCAAGTCTACTTGCCTCCAGGTAACTAGTGTAGGTCATCAAATAGAGCCTTTGTTTCATCTCCAGGAAACGATGGCTGTATTCATTTTCAAAATTGTATAGTCCTCATCATCAACATTTTACTTACTATTCAGTCATAACATTCGCACACACTTGGTAATGTTTTACCCACATGGATCCACTACTATATAGAGTGCTATAGAAATACGAGTACATATAAGTCTACTTGATTCTTCATGAGGTATACGATCACGATGGGACTGGCAAAGTCTGTTGAAGTTGTCACCAGATGGAATTGCAAATTCGTGTCGGAGGCTGGCTTGTAGATGAATTGTCACCCGGTCTGTTGTCGTGGGAAAACTTTTCTCCAAGAGAGCTAAAGGAGTAACAATGAAAGTATAAAGTAGTGGGAGTGAGTAGTAGGAGGATCGCCTGGTGGTAGAGAAAGCACTTGAGAATTAGCACAAGTGTGCTTTAGGACCAACCACAAAATTCAACTATAGATGTAGTAATACCTCTGAACTTTCCCAACAAATCATTAGCTCACTCAATTTCACCTTTTTCCAAGTGGTCGATGGTCAGAAAATGGAACAGACTTCGACTAGTATTATTGCTCCAACTTTTAGAACTCTCAAGTTTTAGAATAAATTTTATCCATAAAATAATTCAACGTTGATTAAATAGCACAAAACTATTTTGATATGATGTTTGTATTACTTAATGCACTTTAATTGTAGCTATCTCAGTTCAAATTTTGAATTAACTCCATAACTTTAAATTTATTTAATAAAATTAATGGAACTCCTCAAAAAGTTGGCTATTATTGATTGTATGCCAACTGGTAAAATATTCCTAGTCCATCAATAAATCATTTGCATGTCAACAAAGATGTTAACAATCATGTAGTGCATCTGTCATATATTAATATTCTGGTTATTTTAAACATTGACAAAAATGATGAATGCAGTTAGTGAAGATATTTATTATCTAAAGTGTTTTTTTATAAATGACCATCAGTAGCTCTATTATGATGTTGTTGATTCCAGCATTCTGGGTGATTATAATATTTTTGCAAGACGCTAGTCAATTGACTAGAATTTCAGACAGGCTAACGAAGGACTTGTTGCCGTGGAGGCGGTATCTCACACTGGTATGGCAAGCTAGGTAGAGAGGAAGCAGAGATTCGTAAAAGCAAGATCAACGCCCCTTGGGTCAGGGTCACTAGCCTTTGCCATCAGCTTCTTACACATAACTATAGGCTGTTATTAATAGAAAAAATATTTTTTCTGGTATTCTTGATTCATCAAAGCATTTATAAGAACAACGTTCAATGCTTTTTTTATTGTTTTACTGACAATAAAATGTTCCATGAATTTAGCTAAAATTTTATGATGAATAACATGTGATCAACAGCCGGAAATTTTATTGCCAAATATTCGCAGAAGCATTTTTTTCATTTTGCAAGTTTTCTGTTTGGAAAATATTCGAAAGAATGTTGAAAATTTACTACATAAATCTTTTAGCAAAAAAAAAAAGCAAACCAAAAAATAAACAAAAGGAACGAAGTATTTAAAAAAAATAATTTTAAAACATGAATAGAGAAATAAAAGATAATCGCAAAGAATAAAACCGTTATTATGATTTACCATTATTTTTACCTTTGCATCGAAACTCTCAAAGCACTAAAAGATATTACGGTAATCCCAGACTCATCATTGCGCTGTTAAAGAACATTCAGATCGTGCACAATACTAATGAGCGTCGTGTGGCTTTCAAAAAGCTGACGGGAACAGTATAACCGCTAGTCGGTCACGTTTAAAGACGATAGGCTTCTCTTTCTACCTTTCTATTTTGTTTTTTTCTTCTTTTGTAGTCAGGTAGACAAACCGTAGTAAGTCTATGCCATTCTAATTCGCTCGTGACTCGCGTGACAAGTTCCTAGACTAGAGTGGAATAAATTCTAATACTATTTTCAACTCGTAACCTTGGCCGTCTCGTCTGACCACCGTCTAGACTATATCTACTACCACCGCACTCACCTTCTAACTCTACCGGTCTAACGAGTTTCTAACTCTCACTCTTCATGACTTTGATTTCAATGGAATTTTAAGATTGAAAGTTTTTGTCTGTAATCTATTATACAATGAATTCTATTCTCTATTTAAATTCATGTAGCATTCAACTTCTTTTTATATCTATCCTTCTTTCTATGATTCAATAACACTTTTTTTTCAAAAATATAGCTGTTAAATATTCTTTTTATTTTTTTATCTTTTCACTCGATTTATTTTTTCGCCCTTCGCCATTATTCTGTTGATAAAATCATCTCTAATTTTATTTAAATAAATTTCCCTTGTTTCAAAGTACAACTTCACTAGGCTTTTTAATTTTTTTTCTATCGAAATACTCGGTAAAATTCTTTATGGAATTCGTTTTTTAAATTGAAGTTGAAAATACAGAAAAACATTTTACCTCGGAATATTTTTCTTTTTTGTTAAAAAACAATTCGAAAAAATAGTACATTGAGATCTATTTAAACTAGAATTTATTTTTGATTTATTGAAATAAATGAACGTACAAAGGAAGAGAAGTAAATGGATGATTAAGTGTATATTTCTATTATCAAGTGACAAAAGCTCATGAAGCTCAGATGCAACAAAGTTTTCAAACGATCGAGAATACTAACGTTAAGTCCAACACCTGGCGACGCTACCGCGGAAGCTCCCCACAGGATGAAACAAGTAATCGCCATTAATCCTGGCTCCACGACGCGACCGTAGGCGTGCAGGCAGTAATTAGAGTGGAACGTGCTCGCCTCGAAGCTCACGAACTTTCCTGTAGTCCCGTACGCGTAACGAGCAACTCATTTGATATGAAAGAGAAAGAAAGCATGTTATATGAGGTGAGCAAAAGAGAAATACACAATATATATCGTAGATGTTTTCGCTTAAATTCTCTTTAGACATTCAACTTTTCATCAAGTTTTTCTTATCGTTTTATTTTATATTCATTAACAATTAATTGACTTAACCCCTTTTTCTTATTTTATTTTTTTTTTATTCTCAACTGTTGCTTATTCAACACCCAAAGTTGTTAACAATAAATTTTTTGTTTAAATATGACTACCTTGTAATAAGACTGTTAATCGTGGTAATCGTATGGAGATAATGGTCCTTATAACATCATGTTTATATTGCGTGCAGGGAGTTTATGATAGTTCAAGAATGATGGTCATGCTGAGTGGATCCTGTTTGACTGGGAAGAACATTTAGAAGCGCCAAGTATTAATGACTCAACGACAAGTACAAATCTAAGCTGAAAAAATCTTAGGCAGGTCGATAACCTAAGCGAGAACAAGGAAACATTTATCTCAGATTATATCATCAGACTTCAGAGTCATTAATTAAAATCTTCATACTATATACATATTCACTCTCAAACATTCCACGAAATTACGCTAAAAGATGTGTACGCAAAATGCTAAATAATATATCACAGGTAGAGGAGAATAATTTTACGATTAATGATTATTACAAACGTGTAGTATTTCGATTTAATTATTATTTTAAGAGAAAATATGATACACAGTGTGGCATAATATTTTCCAATAAATAATTGAATGTATTACTTCATTAGAATATCATTTTTATATTTAAAAAGTCATTAAAATTTTTTATGATTATTTTATCGTGAAAAAGGCTATAGATGAAGCACATATCTGATCTATTGATCTATCCATTGATACTAGAATGATCAAAATGATGGCATGACAATTCGCAATAAAAAAAGTTTCACAGAAGATTGATAATGTGAACAGTTCATTGACCCTTTTCATAACAACACATGGCATGTTTAAAAAAAAAACATTTGCGAGTATCAATTCATTTTTTCTTTTCATAAAATGATTTCATCATACAATGTATTGGCAATTCCTAAATATTAGGGTTCAAACCCTATGTTTTATTGGTTACCATGAAAACACGTATTATTCAGAGGGCATTAACCTGAGAATTTAAAGTCCCATGATATCAAAAAGTAGATGGTAAAAATAATTAATCTTAGAATTATTATCGGGTTGATTTTTAATTTATAATTTCTTGTGCTGTGTGAGAGGATTAAAAAAATATTTGATGATATAAGGTGAAACCTAGGCGACAAAACAGGGGAAATTGACCGGACAATCGAAGGAATTCGTTAGATGACTGGATATGAGGTGTTGTAGGAGAAAAAAATCGCACGGTATATAAAAAAAAAGGATCGATAAGTTAGAAAGGAAGAGCTGCGATGTGTGAGAAAGAAAAGAAAGCGAGTTAGCTATCAGAGAATGTAGGGAAAAAGAGTGGACAGAGTATGGTGGTATGGTTATGGAGACGGTTGAGAGTATCGGATATCGAAGCAGTGGCTATCGAGGCATTGCGACCACATTAGTTACAGACGTTTTCCTATCCTCCGGAGACGACATTTCGCTTAAATTGGCAATTTCTTTTCCCTTGTGAACGAGCATCGTGTGGCGAACTGAATTCTCGGCATCATGAAATTGAAAATAGTCTTGGAGAAAATACGAAGACATCCCAATATCTCCGGCTCATCGATTTCGTATGGCGTAATATGACTTTTGAAATTTAACAAAGATTATTGACTTAATAAGTAGGGAACCTGAAAGAAATTATTTCGAGCTTTCTATGGAGTAAATTAAAGTGGAAAAGTAGCACATTATCACTAAAAAACCTAGATGATTCAATAGAAATACGATTGAGATAAATTTGAAAAAAGATATATTATTTAGTGGGATTTATTTAATGTCTATTAAATGAGTTATTTAAATGTTTCTGCTACAAGTAATTTTAAATACTTGTAAACAAAATGAATACAAATGTTATCTTGTTATGTGAATAGCTTCTTAGACTTATGTTTATTCACTTCTATTTTAAAATAATTATAAAGATCATAAAAAATTATTTCAATGGAAAGTTAAAAATATTAAAAATTAAAAACACACTTAAAAATAATTTACGTCATCAACTACTTTTTTTTAAGAATCATTTTAAACATTTTCATGTCTTAAATGAAAATGATGTTTTATTATGAAAGAATATAACTTCAAAGATGTCTTTTTTAAAGACTCTAAGGTTCAGAATTATTGAAGACACAGAAGTACTCATAAAAAAAATCTTCAACAAAAAATTTTATCGAAACAAAAACAAAGGCTTACTTTGTCGTTGCAATTAATTTTTTCAAAAAAACTTCATCATACACCAAAGTAACACTGCTTTTGATAAAAATAGATTTTTTCTTTTGCAAACTGTAAAAAGCTAACAAAAGAAAAATAATTCTTTGTGTAAAAAAGTATGTCAATAAATTAATGTAACTCAACAAACATCCCGGGGATTTTTTAATTTTTAAAAATAATTTTTTAAAATTGATATTAAGTTAAAAAGTCTCATGACCCTGTCGCAAAAAATAAAGCTGAAGGTTTATTGTGATTAAAGTATTTTTAGCTCAAAACGTGTTTTTGTTATCACTTCTTTTTGTAACTATTTTTTACGTAATCAAAGAGGAGTTACTCTCATAATATGTATGAAAGAAAAATGGAAAAACTGTTCGCAAAAGGCCATGAAATAGTTTAACGACTAAAGCTCGTCGACTTTGCGGCGTCAACTTACTCTTGTACGCTTCGAAAACTTGGGCTTTTTTATGTATGCGCGATAAGTGAAGCGACAAAATTATCGGCAGACTCTCGGTGCAACTGTAAATTTTCATAATCATATTTAACTTTTTATTTTACGATTCGTTGCACGACTAAATGAACGATTGTAAAATTCAGGGATTTTTGAATTTTTCCTCAAGGACATTTTTCACAAAATAATCAACTTAGTAAAGTTAGTGTTGAGAGTAAAAGTTTGTACCTGAAATAAATCTATTTTCAAAATATTAATACCTCTTCGAGAAAATTAAATCATGTAAAGCTTTACTCCACCAGACACCAAGTTAAAAGCAATTGCATTAATTTTCATGAAGAAATTGGATTTAATTAAAATAAAATATGGCGAATTTGTTCCCACACTCTAGGTAAAATTGATCTTTGACTCCCTTTTGATCTAATAACAGTAAATACAACTATATATTTCTCTCAATGCATAAATATCTAATCATCTTTGCTATTCTACTTCGACTAAATATCGCAGTTACTTTTGCGAACTTTAAAACACACAAAGAAAAAGAAGGACTTACATCAGCATTACATTTTTCCTATTCAAATAAATTTTAAAAAGTTTCTTGAATGTGAAATTATATATTTTATCGATGGAAGTTAATTTAATGTATGAAAATTTTATTCCCATCAAGTTTTATGTGTTTTCCTCTATAATGTGATATATAGGTACTAAAATTATAATTTTATTACAAAAAAAAAAAGAATTTTAATTCTGAATAAATTTAATTTTGTTGAAATATAAACATTTCTTAGCAAAATTCAATAATTAAAGTGAGCCAAAATAAATTAATTTCGAATGCACTTGTTACAATTGAAGTAGGAATTTTTTTAAGGCAGTTTTTCATATTTATTTTTTAGAGTGAAGTTTTTTTAACATAATTACCAATTAGCCATTAACTTCTAACAAATTACGTACCCTTACAAAAACATCTCAGCTCAAGTTCTGGTGAAAAAGTATCTTAAAATAAGATATAGCTCTATCCGTGTTTCTTTTATACCTCGCTAAATTATCAACGACAATACAATAGAGATTGACAAATTGAATAGGAAAAATGAGCCAATAGGAAACTACTAGAGCAGACTTCTTTGCTACACTGATCATGTGAAAACGAAGATGTTCAATATAGAGAAACTAGTGAAGCAACGGAAAGTACAGGGAAAAAGTCAAAAGTATGTAAAATATATTTTCATTCCACCACAAGTTCATCAAAGTAAAATAATATTTTTAAAGCCAGAAAAAAGAAAAATATTCTAAACTTTAATTGTGGTAAAAATTAAAAGCGAGAAGGAAATGATGGTAGGTATTATTCTGGCAGAACTATTACACTAACTTATTAGAAATAAAATAAACTTTATTAAAGCATTCCTAACACATACCAAAGCTACTCACTCTATCATAAAATCTACATCACAATAATTAAAGTATGAATTCCATGAATATAGTTACAGCAGAAATCTGGAACTAGAAATTATTAATGCATTTTTCCTCTTGAAATTCCAATAAAACTCCACGTTACACATGGAGAAAGTTATAATTATATCGAACAATACTACCCCTAGAGAATGCATGCAGATGAATCATGAATACATCTTTACTGAAGTGATGGTTATCCTAAAGGGTACTCAGAAGGTAAATTTATATGTATTCCAACTATTTGATTCTAAGGACTGAATAATTGTCCTGATGGCAATATTTCACCAATTATCATTATTGATTCCAATTCAATTCCATTACTCTTCATAGAATAATAATTTTCTGTTCATTACATTCACAAAACCCTATCCTTAGATCAAGAATAATTTCATTCTCTATCATAATATTCAAGAATATCATGTTTCTTTTTAATGTTATGTATTTATATTTAAGGAAAAATTGATAGTTACTCCAAACATCTTCTCTTCAATGAGATATCAAGTAGATGATGGAAAACGTTTAACCGAAATTTGATTTATAATTCTAAAACTACACACTATTTTGATGAGAATGAAGTTATCTGCAAGCTCGGTGATCCGTCATGTTGTAAATAAATTACGTGGAACTTTGTTCTACTCATGCATCATTTACGCGACTCCACGTCACCACTTCCGGCAGGCGCGTCTTTTCTACGAAATTGCACTTTTTCTTTTCGTGGAGTTTTTTTTTTATCGCACGTTGCTCTTTCATTTCATCTTGTCTGTGGTTTATCGACAAAAGTAAAAGTTTTACCTTCGATTTCGACAAGATCAATATTTAATAAACTCACATCGAGCCTTGCCATTGATCTTTGTGATAGCAACTTTTTTATATCTCCCACAAAAAAAAAGGAAAAAATAAAAAACAACAAAACAAGTGAGAGAGTCACCGCTGTTAATAAAAAAAAAAAGTTCTTTCACTCACTGCGATGATTTTATTAGCTTCGAACATGAGTATTTTACGGTATTGTACATCACAAAATGATCCACATGGCTGCATTTGAAGAATTAATTAATTATTACAATCGAATAGAGTGAGCTTTAGTTTAAATGAAATTGATTACAACCGCATTGAAGGATATATTAGTTGGTACCTCAATCGCTTGAAGCTCATTTCTATGTTGATTTGTTCTATACTGCAAAAGGGATGATCATTTCACGTCCTTGTTATTTAATATTCAGACAATTGAAAATTTCCACAACGATTTCATTGATGTATCGAAAAACTCGAGTTTTAACCTAAACAATTTTATATTAATTAAGCTCTTGATTAGCAAGCATTAAATTTCTCCTTTAACAGCATCGTATAATTTTCTATAAATAATTAATAGAGAATATTGTTGATATAAAATACTTTACCAGTTTTGAAATTGAATGTTTGTATATTTAACTTGCCTTGTTACTCGACAAGCTTTTTCATTAGTGTTTCAAAACTATTAAACGTGCTCCCGTAGTAATGACCGATAACTTTTATTCGTTTATCGAGAAAACCATAAATTGATTTGACTAATAACTGAAATGGAAAATGAAATTAAAACTTATTCTGTTCTAACGAATATTTGACCAACGATTAACTAAATCGACGAGACATTCAGTCCACTCATCCGCAATTTGAGCTTATACTCGGTTCAGTGGTGCTATGGTCACAAAATATGTGTGTAGAGAGGTAAAAGGGAACGATAATGGTGGTGAAGCATCAGTAAATTACTGGCAATGAAAATTCGTGAAAAGCACGTTCCAACTGTCACCATTAATTTAGGTGTTCCATCGACCACACGTCTAGATGTTTCATTGAGCTTTCGTTATATTACAGGAGTAGTTGAGTCATCAAGTTGATCTTTTTTGATTTCAGTTGGTAAACGGTCTCAATGGTCCAAGGTACATCTGTGAGACGGAAGTAATGGACGAAGTAGCTCTTGCAGCCAGCAACGTAGAGTTCGCATCTCCTGGGAACCACTCGGGTAAAAACGCCAATGGCAACATCATCACCCTCACGCTCAAGAATAACCATCTCATCGTCGAGACCGAGGAACGGGCGGTGAGTGTATGAAGAAGAAACTTTCTCTAGCCTTTTTCTTTTTCTACCGAATGACGAAGTCGAAAAAAGTTGCAGAGATGAGGTAGAAGAAAAGATGAATAAAAGCTCTTTCAACATATAAATTCTAACTACGTGTGAACTTTTGGACACGCCTGAAGTTATAAAATGTTGTTTGCGAATGTCTAAGTGAAAACAACTTGCTATACAAGTTGACGAAAAAAGAATCAAAATGAAGCTTATCATGCTAATATTATTATTCTTCTTTCTTCTACTTTATTTTATTACCATAATAATTTTGTTATTCAATAAATTTGTTTTTTCTCATTGCATCAATTGCTCCTTCTTTAGATTTATATTTTATTTATAAAAATATTTTTAATTTAATAACAACTTGGGGTGAAAACTATAAATTGGCTTATACAATAATATAATTCGAGCCTATCTAATATCACAAACTCAAATAATCCATAGAATCATTCGCCAATTCTCATATTACTATTCATTCTAGATTACTTTATTCACTAGTTTATCAGCTAAAACTGCTATTCGATTCCTGATAATTGAGACTCAATGTAATTGGAAGACATTTCATACACTCATCATATTTTAAAGGTTTATAAAGAACAATTACTGATTGTATTTCGTAACAGGTGTGTTTGAAGAATGAAATTAAATATGAGTTTAATTTTTACACATTGAGCAAAAATTAGAAGAATATAGAGTATAGAGAAAAATATCACATAAAAGATGAAAGAAGGGGAAAAGAATTAATATAATGTTGGAATTCGTAGGAATCTGGAGAAATTATGTGAATGGGAATTGTTCCAGTCTGTCAGTTATGTTCTTCTAACAAAGAGGAATTATTTGCAATTATTGAAGTTTCGTTGACTAAGACGGGGTGAAGGTTACCAAGGCAATTCTATTTCCGTCTATAGTTCTTCTTATATAGAACCAGGACGCCCGGGAAACTCATCTCTCCCGGGACTTGTGAACTTGGCATTCCCAACCATCCTGTGTCGTTTGCAGACTGACTAAACGATCGAACAGCGGAAGGGCGTGGATCGTGACGCGATGCCGAACGATAGGGTTGGTATAGAAACGTACCACGGTACCATGCACAAATATCGAAAAATTGCCTTTTCTTTAGTGGAAAAAAAAATTTGATCATGATTGATTCTAAATTGTAGTATTGTTGCAAAACAAAACCATTGGTATTACGAAACTCTTTCGTATGTTGTTGAAAAATACGGTATTTAGTAAATATTTTTGTGATAATTAAATTCTGGCATTTGAATATTTTCAAATATGGAGATATCTATTTTATCTGGAAATAAAATAGATATCTCAAAAGCTACGAGATGAAATAACTGTCATAAAATTGAAATGAGGCGTGTGCTGTATTTTTGGAATCGAATTCAATGGTAAATGAACTTAGAGTCAAACAGCTCTTTACAAACAGTATAAAACCTCCAAATGCATAGAAATTGGAGTACGTCAGTGGGTTTCCTGAGAAATGTGCAACGTGTTTTACACACATCTGTAGAATATTCATCCTGGCTGGAAGCCAATTTCTGATATGTTTACTTTGAATATGACGGTATGCAATATAAACAAGTAATGAACTGTTCTGGGTTAAGTTGAATAGATCATTTATTGAAACTGATCGATGGAAATCTTAGCAAAATTTGAAATTCCTCGTATATAAAAATTTCGTTCCCCGAATTTTTCCAAGTGGAACTATCGGGAACGTTTGGGAAAAAAAAAATTTTTTTTTTTTAAATTTTCACATAATGACATAATAATATATTGGCGAAATACTGTAAAATATGAAAATGTGCATAACTTCTATGCTAATGATGCTACGGAGTTGATCGGGGACTTAAATGAAAGATCTCGACGAAAGGAAAAAAGTCAATGTGGTTAAAATTATTTTCGGACCATAATTAATGCTAAAATTTAAGCAAGTTCCCGTTTTACCCCATTTTAGGAGTGAAATAATTGATTTTTTATATTTTTGACCTGATTCCGTAATTCTAGGCATTGAGAGGAAGAGAATGAGTGGTCAAACTTGAGAATCGGACAACTTTGATTTTTCGACCCCAAAAAATGGCAAGTGGTACCCCTTTCCATTTTTTAAGGCCAAAAAATAAAAGTACTCCGATTTTGATGATTGAGGGCTCATTCTCTTTGTCTTGATACGTAGAAATGCAGAATCGGGGCACAGCTCGAAAAAATCCACTTCAACACCCTCAAATGGGGGTAAAACTGGATACAAATTATAGAGAATCATCCCCTTGACTTTAAACCCCTATAACTTATGAACGGACGGTCCAATGAGCGTTTTTAGGGACGTTTTTGAAACCTTAGAATCTAAGCTAAATATGCATATCCATGAAAAATGTTTAAAAAATTTCCTTCACCCTTAAAATGGCTAAAATATAAAAAAAAATCACACTTTTTGAGGAGGTTGTCAAGCATTTTGGCAATTTCAGGGGTGAAATAAATTTTTTAAACGTTTTTTATAAATACGTATTTTTAGCTTAGATTCTGAAGTTTCTAAACACCTCTTAAAAATCATTATTTGATGACTATTATGAGAGTTACAGACGTCCAAAGTCGAAGAGTAGATGATTTTTGGCCCTCTCTTCGACTTTGGACGTCTGTAACTCTCATAATAGTCATCAAATAATGATTTTTAAGAGGTGTTTAGAAACTTCAGAATCTAAGCTAAAAATACGTATTTATAAAAAACGTTTAAAAAATTTATTTCACCCCTGAAATTGCCAAAATGCTTGACAACCTCCTCAAAAAGTGTGATTTTTTTTTATATTTTAGCCATTTTAAGGGTGAAGGAAATTTTTTAAACATTTTTCATGGATATGCATATTTAGCTTAGATTCTAAGGTTTCAAAAACGTCCCTAAAAACGCTCATTGGACCGTCCGTTCATAAGTTATAGGGGTTTAAAGTCAAGGGGATGATTCTCTATAATTTGTATCCAGTTTTACCCCCATTTGAGGGTGTTGAAGTGGATTTTTTCGAGCTGTGCCCCGATTCTGCATTTCTACGTATCAAGACAAAGAGAATGAGCCCTCAATCATCAAAATCGGAGTACTTTTATTTTTTGGCCTTAAAAAATGGAAAGGGGTACCACTTGCCATTTTTTAGGGTCGAAAAATCAAAGTTGTCCGATTTTCAAGTTTGACCACTCATTCTCTTCCTCTCAATGCCTAGAATTACGGAATCAGGTCAAAAATATAAAAAATCAATTATTTCACTCCTAAAATGGGGTAAAATGGGAACTTGCTTTAATTTTAGCATTAATTATGGTCCGAAAATAATTTTAACTATATTGACTTTTTTCCTTTCGTCGAGATCTTCCATTTGAGTCCTCGATCAACCCCGTAGCATTATTAGTATATAAGTTATGCACATTTTCATATTTTACAGTATTTCGCCAATATACCATTATGTCATTATGTAACAATTTTCAAAAAAAAAAAAAAAAAAAAAAAAAAATTTTTGTTTCCCAAACGTTCCTCATAGTTCCACTTGGGAAAATTCGGGGAACGAAATTTTTATATATTGGTCCTCGTCAGAAAATATTCTGAAACATAAAATACACTCGACAGCAGTCGTTGGCTCATTTCCTAGGCAAATTAAATTTCCAGCTTCAATGTATTTTTCCATTATTCACAACACAAGATCAACTTCATCAGACCATCACGTATAAAACTTATTCAAAAGCAAAAACTTTTTAATTATTGTATATAAGTTCAATTCGCTAAATAATTAATAAAGTTTAATAAAAGAATTTCCAAGAATAATAAGTTAAACAGTTCATTAGTATAAAATTCATTCTGGAGTTAATTAATTTTATTAAACCATTAACTCATTTAATTACACTTAATAGAAGTTATTCCATTGGTTCTCTAGTTTGTACAATATTTTATTCAAATACTCTGACATCATATATTGTATGCAATCCTCAGGTGTTTCAGTTTTCATTGTGAATACACTAGACATCTTTCTATTCTTAGTGGAGATTTCTTCAAGCGTGCTGTGATGACAGAAAGTAGTATATAGTTGTGGCAATGTCTCAGTGGTCCTACTTTTTTTTTTCTCAAGTTGCTGACTGAGTACGTGTCTCGATGAATCTCTTGACCTCTTATTACCTATAATATCATCACTATTTCCAAACAATTCACAGAATATTTTTAATTTCAAACTATTATGACGTAAACATTTTCCTATTACCGTCTGAATTTGTTAACTATGCAATTACTCAAATCCTCAGGGAACAATTTTGAATTGTATACTATTTGATAAGCTATAATATGTTCTATTATAAAACTTAACTAGCTTGTTTAAGACAAATTGAATAAATTAAACTTTGCAATATTGCTTACAGGCAATCAATATTTCAGCATAGCTTCTCTTACGATCAAGTTTGATATTAACGTGCTAATAACAGAGTTATGAAGAAAAGCTTTATTATTAATATAAGTTAAATGAGTAATGAAGAAGTTGTTGAATAAGACAGCCATGACAGGAAGAACATGTAATAAATTAATAGTTCTTAAATTGTCTTTATGATCTCTAATAGCTTATGATTGTAATTATTGAAATAAATCAACAGATAATACTATTTTTCCCACTGTGGTTTCTATATTAATTGTGATTGGTTGAACAAAAGCTAATTACGTACACAGTCAATGGGCGTTACTATTCACTAAATTATTGTCAATATTAATTTGACATAATGCAATGCATTTAATATTCTCATTAAGCATCTCTCCATTTATCCTATCAAACAACACAGAATATTTCTATCGGTAAATTTAATTTATTATGACATTCCTTTGTCTTATTTTATAACATATTTCATAAAATATGATTAAAAGAATAATTAAAGAAGATTAAAAATAAAATATGAGAAAAGATAATAAAATTCTTAGAGTCACTTTTATTAAAAAAAAAAATTAGAAAAAATAAATATACAATAAATAATAAATTGTATAAGCTTCAGTCCTTGACCTATTTTTTTTTACGATGTAAAACCAGCTCTTCTTTTTCATGTACTTAGAAGGTATTCTTAATGGTATTTTTATCTACGTCGTTAATTTTCAAAGACCAAAATTACTCATTTAAAATTAACTATTACAAAATGTTATATTTTGAGATGTTTTTGATAAGAGATGAATTATTCATTCCACCTTACATTATTTTAAGTGTAATGAGAAAATATTATCATCTTTAATTTATATATATATTTTAAACAAACAATTGTATTTACATATCTCCATTGTCAAATAATCATAATGATAAACTGCTTAATTATACAGGAACCACAAAGTTTCATATTTATGTTTATTACATCTGGTAATGTAAAATTTTAAATCATAAAATATCAGAATTTCCTAGCTAATAGTGGCAAATATATTATATTTGAGCTTTATAGATTGGTTGCAGCCATGTGACAAATCTACCGTGCATGATCATGAACTAAAATCGATTTTCCATATATGAAGCATATCTACCTTGCTTTCCTCCACACGACCAGTTCAAGGTTTCAGATTTTACGGCGTAAGTGGTATCTTTATAAGTGATACCGGATATATACGTTTATTAAACAATTTCCAATCCATTTTTTATTAATCATACTGAACAATATTGTCTATCATCAATTACATTATTATCAAATAGTGTAATTAAATATGCTAAATTGATCATGAATAGATATGAACTATTTTCTTCCAGAAAACAATTATGTATTTTTAACATAAAATGAATGAAAGCAGGACCAAGGAATCAGGATTCCACCTGATAACCACCCTTTTATAAAATCCGTATCACTCTGTTTATTCCAATGCTATCAAAGTTTTCAGTAAAATGGAGTACATGAATATTTTTTTTATTATATTTCCATCTTATAAATAACTGTAAAACGATCTTTCTCACGTACACAAAACATCATACACTCTTCATCTCCGAAAAGTAATTAAATCCAAACTTGCATGCAACAGCAAACTTAATTTCATTTTGATGATGTTCCGTGAATCTTGGAGAACAATTAATCACCTTTTCGCTACATATTCTCCGCACAACTCTCATGTACTGCTACAGTGACAATCCAAGAAGACTTGGTGTAAGATGTATACTTTACTCTAACATTAAGCTATTGTATTTCGTGAGTTATCTAAAGATGTTCGGAAACTTAGAAACTACTCATAACTATGAACGGAAGTAACTAGTATTCAAATCAGCGACAATGTTGTTAGTTGAAGTTGTACAACGCTCGGTCATCTGATGGATACTGGGGTCATGTCTAGCAGATCGATGTTCCTAATGTCAAGTAGAGTGTATTACGTTACGCTAGGAAAGCTTAAATGATAGGGGAAACAATGGATGAATCTTACTGACCTACCTTCAAGCGTGATCGATCGTTATCTATAGCTATACTACACCTATAGATATAAATGTATATAGTCAGCGACGTTCATCATTAGCCCAGAGAACTCTTTAAGGTGTGATCGTAAAGCGCAACAAGAACTTTCTCTCGGATGAATAAACCTGATAAGAAGCAATACGATAGCATGTCGTTAGAGTTGATCAGTATTTTAAAACTTATTTGATATAGATTACTGTCTGCATTTCTTTTTTATACACTATCAGTATCTTAATGTAAAAAAACTATCGTTTTAAATAACCACGGCTTGCCTGTATTAAGAGAACACGTTGATTAAAATAAACACTGTAAACTGGTTTCTTTAATTTATAAATGCAATATTTATAAATCTAAGCGCGATAAAAATAACGGGAGAGTATGACTTTGAGTTTAATTACCTTGGCAATAAATTTGTCCAGAGTTGGTAGTTTTCACTGTACTTGAAATGAATACAAGAATAAAACATTTTAATGTTTTGAAATGAACAAATTTGTTTAATAATTTTTAGTCACGTGAACTATATTAACAGAATGATTTTTTTTTTTTAAATTCACTTTATTCAGTAAAGATAAATAAACTACTTAAACTTTCAACTTGCACTAAAGTTTTGTGCCAATTTCGTAATAAGATTTTTTAAAACTTTCTCCCCATCAAATAGTTAATCTTCTTAACGTAAATAATCTACTTAAATTGACTGAAGAAGCGGTTTAAAATATTTTATAAAGTTTTGTAATGTTAAGAAACAAGTTATTTACTAGGAAGATATTTTTTAAAAATAAAACTGTTCAGTAATAAAAATAATTTTTCATTGCAGGTCACGATGGAAGATAATTCTTTTGTCGTTGAAGTTCAACCAAAATATCTACAAGATGATATAGATATCATTACAACTGGTTTAATCGATGATGTAACATGCAGGGTGACTGATCAACAAGCATTGGTTCATCGAGAGGAAATTCCAGAAGATCAATCATCAGGTAGTGCAGAATTCAATGTTCTAATTAACTATAATTTATAAAACAATCATTTCATTTATGAATGTTCTCTTATTATCAGAATTTGGGACCACAAAGCTCTTTGGAAGCATCAATACTGGCTTGTCTCAATCAGACCTTTCAATTGCTAGTCATGGTACTGTAAATCATAGTTATCGCTATGGAAATCAAATAGAATATGATGCTAGTCAGCTAGGCTATTCGACGTACGATGATGTAAATTACAAGGCTGACCTCATCTCTCGGAACCTTGAGGGCGTCTCTAAGTGGGTGGAATTCGATAAATCACCTGACACTCAAAAGATACTTCTCAACGAGTGTGAAAACTCTAGTTTTGACAAAGGAGTGAATCATGAATACGTAAGTAATTCTCTAGAAATATATGTAAATTCTATTTTTCCAATTTTCCATTCTATTTATTCAATAAACCACAATTTTATTTTATTTGAATGGTTTTTTTTTTCATTCCAGAAAAAATTAAATAACATTGACAGTTCCTTGGATTCAGGATCATCATTAGAACACCAGGATTCAACTGATGCTAGCAATTCAACTGATACTGTTAGGTCAAATCCGAATTTACAAATAAATGGTACAACTCCGAATAAGTTGGAAAACATGGAACGTAAGGGTTTACTCAGAGATTGTGATAAGTTGGAACCTAGTAAACCAATAATAACTGGAGCTCTGTTCAAAGATGAAGTGCCCGAGGTGGGGCTGCAGGAGCAGAAAAACAAACTAGGAAATGGAACTTTGTCTCCGGAGCATAAAAATTCCAAACCACGAGATCAGAACCCTGAAGGTAGTGTATTTGTTCCTAGTCACAAACGAAGTGGTAGTATCCCACCACGACTTATTGAAGATTCTCTTGAAATAGATCGAAAAAAGGGTATTGATATTTATAGCCAAATAAAAACAAGTATTCTTCCAAGTTTAAGTCCTAAGTTTGAATTACTTCAAAATGAAATTAGTCCGATTGATGAAAAAGAAAGTTAATTTATTAAGTAATAAAACTATACGTTGCTTCGTTTATAGAAGCAGGAATAGAAAAATCATTAATCTACTGTCAATCAGAAAATTACTATGATAATATTTCTGATTGCTGATTTTATCAAAAAAATAAACAAAAAAACTAGGAAAAAATTAAAATTTAATTTTTCGAATCGAGAGAATATTCGATGGTTTGACAAATTGACGCAGAAGTCGACATTTACATATTATTACGATGGATCTTCAATCGACGTGAAAATTCGTAGGGAATGGTTGAAAGCTACAAGAGAAATGTTAGAGTCTGGTTCTCTTATCATTCCAATAAATTGGCTAAATCTGAAGAAAAAGCATTCGAGTCGTGAGAGATGGTTGATCGAACCAACAGTACGTTGACGACTACTCTGTTCACCTCATTGTCTTCTTGACGTGACGCAGATTCAAGGGATTATGTTGAATAAAAACGTAAAGACATACGAGCCACAGAGAACAATTGAGACTAACGAACTCGTACGTTATAGCACAGTGTTAATTTCGTGCTGTACATTGTGTGAACCGAGACCCGCCAGTCAGTGACGTATGAATGAAACTCAAATCATAGGAATACTAGTACTTTGCTATATACATATGTGTAACTGCAAGCACCAGGCATATCTATGATTAATTCAGTTTCATGTGTATTTATTATTGTCATTGAATATTTGCGAGTAAATTCAATTGTGTGGTGTAAAAAAGTAATAATAAACGGTACATCTGATTCTACCTAAATAATAAGCATCATGAAATGTCCATTTGATATATGATAAACTCGATATAAGATCCTATTATTATAATAATAATAATTTATAAGAATTTTTTTTGGAAATGTGAAGAATTATACCTCGTATGTGAACTCTGAAATATAACATACATCAAGTAATTATGTATTTCAGTATGAAAATAAGTACACAGCTAATGTAGTAAAAGTTTAGTTAATTTTCAAATGGATTTTTGTAATTTATAAAATTACTAAGAGTTTTTCAAAAGTATATTGAAAACTCAATCAATATATATATAGAGTATCAGACAATTGGAAGTTCATTTAAATACTTAAATGCAGTGGCGGGAAAGAAAAAAACTGAGTTAATTTAATAAGTCTTGATTCAAGTGTTGGTTTAATGGGAATCCAATTAAACAAAAAGTATCTGAAAAAATGGTAATCATACATAATAGACTAACTAATAGGATTAAAATAATCTGAGAAAATGAGAAAAAAATTAAATTTTTTATTGGAAATCTATAAAATAATTTTTTCGATATTTTAATGAGAATGACATTACCATAAATAAACTAATGTTTCAATCCATTAAAATATCTCTTATGACCTATATTGCAAATTTTTAGAAATGAATTGTCTAGATAATAATGAATAACGAATTAAGCTTTTTTTTTTTAAACTGAAGCTATAGATCACTTCAAGTGGATTCTAGTGCCAAAATAGTTCTTTGAAAAATTAAAAATAATCTAATTGAATGTTTTGCGTGATGATATTTATAACTCTGTTTTAAGTAATTAAGTACGTTATGAAATTCAAATTTTATAAGCTTGTGTTATTAAATATTATTATAAATTTATAATATTATCAATAATGTTAACGAAAATTATTACTTGTATGTGATTAAATATTGAATATTATTTGAATAATTTTATATGATAATGGTATGATAAATATTTTTGTGCAGTTAGTTGAGTCTTCCTATTGCTAAATACATTCCATCCTTTCCAACAGAAAACAATTATTTATGAGCAACCATTACATATTTTGAATTAAAAATACTTTTAATCCTCTTATTGGAGTATCAATAACAGAATTGTATGTAAGATAATTAATGAAAACAAACATAAAGTAGCAGTATTTTGTTTATAAAAATGTTAATTCCTTTTTTTACTTTTATTAAATAAGTTCAAAATAGTATTAGGGTGCTATAGGATACGATAAGGCTAACTATAAATTTTATATAAAGCTCATTAAATGTCTTATGTATCATTAAGACTTACTATACAGTATTATATGTGAGTAATAAATAACAAAATAAAAAATGCAATCGTAACACATAATAATTAACAATTAATAAAGACAATGTAAGAACTTATTCTTTTCATCCATGTGTGAAAAACATAATACAATTTCTGTGTTCAAAAATACAATTGATAATTAATGTACCGATGAACTAATTTTTTTCTATTTTTTTTAAATTCTTTATTTTGATATAAAAATTTTTTTATGAATAAATTGTATCATAACAATTGATTTTGACTCAATAGTTAAAAAAAAGAAGCAATCGAATTCTTATTAGAAACACGCAGAAAAATATAGATATAAGATTAAATAGCGCCGAGTATAAAGACATGAAATATGTATTTTAGTCTTAAGTATTAAGGCCTTTTTACATATATGTTTATTCATACATAAAAGTCACAAAGCTTATGTAAAATAGGTAAATTTGCACAAAAATTTTATAGAATCTTACATTTAAAATAATTCTTTATTTAGTTGTACTTTTTTTTTAGCTATTTAAGTTATTTTAAAAGGATGAATTAGATTAATATGTGTATAATTCAATACTTAATAAAAAATTACGATATAAGAAATAAAAATAGAAAAATATAAAAATTTGACACTTTTGAAATGATCAAAAAATAATTCATTTTATATAATTACTTACGTGTAAACAATAAAAAAAATTAATTCTGAATGTCTGATACATTTATTTCTAAAATATCAAACACATTAAAATTTTAATATATATTTTTTAAATTGAATCTCAATGATTTATTGTTAATTAATTTCATCTCTAGAGATATGTATAACTTGAAAGTAAAATATTCTTCTTGTGCTACCTAAAATAATTTAATACATCTCATAAAAGTGTGTGAAGATTCAATTAGTGCTCATTGCTATAAGATACCATGTTGTACATGTTAATTTATTTTGCAAAATAAATTATTAATAAGAGATAATACTTTTATTTCTTTTCTTCCAGTTCACTGATCTTGTTACCAACGTTCCTATAAATAATTCAAAACAACAAATCAACTGTATCTTTTATAAAATTTTGATCAATTATTTGAGAGCTTTCCGATCGATTAAAAGCTTTAAAATATGTAGTTACATCTGCTGATAATTCGTAACAGCCGGTAATAAAGCAAACAATCCACTGGAATCTTCTATTTCAACCCTCTACAGAGCTTTTATTCCTCCAGCGATATCATGAGCTTTACCATGAGCTTAAAAGCTCTTAGGGGTAGTAGAATTTCACCCTTAACGTCATCTATCGGTAAATACAGGGTAAAATGTAATCTACCAGTTGTAGCGCGCCTCCTGCAGTCATATACAAAATAAATGTATCGCCAAATTATACATGCGCGTTTTTAATTCCATAATCAATAGTAAAAACCACTCGTACAACCCTTGTAGCCCTTTGCGTTTACTTTTTATACCTAGTAACAAGAAACTCGTTACGAATATTAAAAGGTAAAGTCTTTTGAAAACTGAAAAAAACTCTTGAATATTTTAATGTAGACAATTTTTGCATATCCGCTGTCCATTATTTCTTTAAATATCATGAAAATAATTTAAAGACAACCGCAATGCGGCAGTGGAATGATGATTACAATTTTCTTCACGTCCGGTAGATGAGTGAACGTAATTTTTTACTCATTGAACCGAATATATTTCATAAACTTTTATCGAGAAAGAGAAGGAGATGAAGATGAGGAATAAGAGGGAATAGAAATATCTAGTTGTAGTATCTAACGAATTGGAATGTTAATTTTTATTTAATAATTTTATTTTGGACGACAAAGGCATTTATTTCATGATTAGTTGGGATTTAATTGGTCAGTCAGTATATCTGTATAGGAGGGGTGCTAAAACCTCGCTCACACATTTGGAGGATCGAGGATATTGCAGGCGAAGGGTGATGAGGGAATAAAATGGGCGTCAGTACTTACAGATACAGCATTATGAAAACACGAATGAACTTTTAAATCAATACCATACCATTGTAAAGTACTGTGGTAGAGGTAAAAACACCCCATGAATATTATTTGGTGGTTGTATATAGATGGCAAAGAATAAAGAGAGGGTTAACTCGATCTCGTAACATTGATCATTACCTAACATTTGTAATATAAAGGTTTTATGTTTCTAGTACATTGCCTTTCACGATCAAATATTCAGACTCATATCATCAGCTTTTTAACGCTTCCACGCGTTTATGTTCACAGCTATCGAGAGATTTTCGTACTTTTGATGTTGCATTTAACGTATGTAGTTAAAATGTATATCAAAGAACTTAATTTTCACCGTAGTTTATGTGTGAAAAAAAAAACAACGTTGAGCAAGAAAAATACTTTATTGGCCGACAGATAACTGAACGATTGATCAATCGGTTATCGTTCATCAATTACTACATAAATATAAATTCGACAGGCGGAAATAATTTATTTTTTACTTCCGCCTACAGCCACTCATGCTCAAATATTGCGAGTTTAATTGGATAGTGTATAGCCAAATGATTACAGAATTTTTTTTATAAATATTACATGCCTGATAAATGGCTTTATCGTGTGCAGTGCATCGGATTGGCTAACCTGGTCATCGATTAGTTGAAGTAGAGTTTTTTTACAGTTCACGTCGCTCTGCATGATTTATTCCAAAAGTGCATTCAGCTGGACCCGATTTTATTGTTGGTCGACAACCATTTCATGATATCACGCTCAAATTATCGGAAGGGTGATACAACCAAATTCGTTGGTGCGTACTGTATCCTACGGTTCAAGTGTCAATGTGCAATTTTATTTGAAAAATCAAATTTCTATTTACGTATATCGGAGATGAATATTATTCACATTAGTATAATTACTATTTCCTCGACATATTCATTTGATTTTCAAATACATATCAATACATTTAAACACATATGTATAAATATCATTTATTATTTTTCTCTGTAAACATCAATTATTAATTAATGTAATATCATGGATTGTAATAAAATATACGACAGAGTATGTTGATGAGATTTTTCAATTATTATTGAAAATATATTTCATTGAAATTAAATTAATTTCAAAGTTTTAAATAAATATATTAACGAATACATACTAGAACATCTATTCATATTTTATTAACATATAAGATCTAGAATGAATGATTACAACATTCTCTATTCAGTTAAATAAAATTTTCATTTAAATATTAATTTAAAATTATAATTGTAAAGTTTAATTAAAGGATTACGAATTCTGATAGCTTTTAATTTATAACGATATCATCATAAACTTGTAAATTACCACATAGATGCATTAATTTAATCAATAAAATGAATTAAGTAGTAACTCTCAAAATTGATATAATTTGGATCAAAAATTCATTTGGTATCGCATAATGAGGTTTAGCTGAATTTTGTAATTAGATTTTTATTTTATTATTATTGACATTATCAGTAATCTACATAATAGTTCATTAATAACATTATTGTGAGTTATTGATTCAAAAAATATTGTAATAATTTTAAATAAACTGAAAGCTTCTGATAATTGGAAATCTAATACAATTACATTTAACTTAAGTCAATTTAACCCAAGCAATGACATAAATGTAGACTGTTATGAATAGGGTCCTGGATATAATGCTGAAGATATTGTGTCCTTGTGGCCATTGGAAGAATTTCCGTAATATAAATTGAAAGACAAACTCAGAAACAATACAAATAATAATAAAAAATTAGGTCAAGTTGTTCTTAATTTATCAGTTTCAATCGAATTATATCATAATCTTAATTTCTTATTAGTCTGAGTTACATCTGACCTTATGAAATCTAATCGACTTCTCTAAATTATAATTATCGATAATTACGAGTAATAAAAACAGAATCAAATTGAAATATACAGATAAAGCTTGACTATTGCTTACAACAGATAAGGTTCATTGAACTTTAATCTTGAGAAACATCCTGAATGGAAAAAATTTCGTTTTCCAAAGATTTCCTGAATGTTCCCAAGTGAGGAAGTTCCCAGAGTTTCTCCTCGTAAGACTATGGGGAACAAAAATTTTTTTTTTTTGAAAATTGTTACATAATGACATAATGATATATAGGCGGAATGCTGTGAAATATGAAAATGTGCATAACTTATATACTAATAATGCTACGGGGTTGATCGAGGACTCAAATGAAAGATCTCGACGAAAGGAAAAAAAACAATGTGGTTAAAATTATTTTCGGACCATAATTAATGCTAAAATTAAAGCAAGTTCCCGTTTTACCCCATTTTAGGAGTGAAATAATTGATTTTTTATATTTTTGACCTGATTCCGCAATTCTAGGCATTGAGAGGAAGAGAATGAGTGGTCGAACTTGAGAATCGGACAACTTTGATTTTTCGACCCCAAAAAATGGCAAGTGGTACCCCTTTCCATTTTTTTAGGCCAAAAAATAAAAGTACTCCGATTTTGATGATTGAGGGCTCATTCTCTTTGTCTTGATACGTAGAAATGCGGAATCGGGGCACAGCTTGGAAAAATCCACTTTAACACCCCTAAATGGGGGTAAAACTGGATACAAATTAAGAATAATCATCCCCTTGACTTTAAATCCCTATAACTCATGAACGGGCGGTCCAATGAGCGTTTTTAGGGACATTTTTGAAACCTTAGAATCTAAGCTAAATATGCATATCCATAAAAAGTGTTTAAAAAATTTCCTTCACCCTTAAAATGGCTAAAATATAAAAAAAAATCACATTTTTTGGGGAGTTTGTCAAGCATTTTGGCAATTTCAGGGGTGAAATAAATTTTTTAAACGTTTTTCATAGATATGTATTTTTAACTTAGATTCTGAAGTTTCTAAAAACCTCTTAAAAATCATTATTTGATGACTTGTATAAAAGTTATAGAGGTCAAAAGTCAAAGTAAGGGCTAAAAATCATCTACTCTTTGACTTTGGACGTCTGTAACTCCTATGATTGTCAATCAAATCATGATTTTTGGATATCGTTTAATAGCTTAGATTCTAAGGTTTCAAAAATGTCCCTAAAAACGCTCATTGGACCGCCCGTTCATGAGTTATAGGGATTTAAAGTCAAGGGGATGATTATTCTTAATTTGTATCCAGTTTTACCCCCATTTAGGGGTGTTAAAGTGGATTTTTCCAAGCTGTGCCCCGATTCCGCATTTCTACGTATCAAGACAAAGAGAATGAGCCCTCAATCATCAAAATCGGAGTACTTTTATTTTTTGGCCTAAAAAAATGGAAAGGGGTACCACTTGCCATTTTTTGGGGTCGAAAAATCAAAGTTGTCCGATTCTCAAGTTCGACCACTCATTCTCTTCCTCTCAATGCCTAGAATTGCGGAATCAGGTCAAAAATATAAAAAATCAATTATTTCACTCCTAAAATGGGGTAAAACGGGAACTTGCTTTAATTTTAGCATTAATTATGGTCCGAAAATAATTTTAACCACACTGTTTTTTTTCCTTTCGTCGAGATCTTTCATTTGAGTCCTCGATCAACCCCGTAGCATTATTAGTATATAAGTTATGCACATTTTCATATTTTACAGTATTTCGCCAATATATCATTATGTCATTATGTAACAATTTTCATTTTCGTTCCCCATAGTCTCACGAGGAGAAGCTCGGGGAACTTCCTCACTTGGGAACATTCGGGAAATCTTTGGAAAACGAAATTTTTTCTACGGAATAACACTCTTCTAATTTTATTCAAACTTCTTGCCGTGACAGCTACGTTTACATCAGTTAAATAGATATACACCTCCAGCTGAGAATTGACTTGGCAAAAGAAGGCTGGTCAGATATCAAAATTGGTGAAAATATAATTCCTCTTGACCAAGTTGATGATGAAAAACAACTATTTTTCAAGTGCAAAAGCGTGAAATTAGTTAATATCTCCAAGTAGTTTCCGGAGAACAAGATTGTTTACAAACAGATAAACAGTGAAGAGAACTTGGAGGATTGCGACAGTTCCTCTTCCTGTTTCCGACGTCCTTTCCTCACTCGCAAGCATTTCATCCCCATCGAAATTCCCTTTGGCTATCAACAAGAGGGGCGAGAGTGAGTGGGATACAGGCGGATGTGTTGACTGGTTTTCCGATACGTGCACCCTACTCTCTTACTCACTGCACCCCTTGAGTTCTCTCTCTTTTTCTCGTGTTGCTTCGCTTTTCCACATTCGCTTTCGTTGCACCGGCATTTGCACACGTATCATACAGGTTCACTTTGTATATATGCATGTTTGTATAAACATCTATCTGGCATGCTCTTTCTCTTTTGCATACACTCTCGGCACTTGGTCGTATCGTCTTCATCGTGTTTGTAAACATATGGCCATGCAAACTCACACAAACAAGCATGGTCGGCCACCTGTATGCTTTGCTCGTGGATTGAACCTTACCTGTTACTCTTCTCAGTATGCGCGCCATTAGAGAGGGTGCTCAGGGTAAGACAAGAGGCCAGAGTGTCAAGAGGTATGAGAGGAAGGTCGATAAAGCACTTCCGTTTCCGGCTGAGATGTACCACTCGATTGACGGTGACAAGAACGTTTATTCCACATTTAAAGGGATAGATACAACCCGATAAAGTGTGACATGATCTAATTGACTTTTCCACACTGCTCGTCTTTTATCAGTGGAAACACGCTTGATATATAGATGGTTAACATGAAAAAGTCCAATCGTTTTATTTTTAACTCTGTTTTTATTCATTGAGATATTTTCATTGAGAGATAAAAATTTTATTCTTTTATACCATGATTATTAAACAAATTGTAGTGGTGAATTTTTTTGAATAAAAATATAAATTGATATAAACGGTTTAAAGATTTAATATTGAAGAAGTTTTTTTTTTTCTTTTATTATGAATTATGAATTTGTTGAACGTAAAAATACAACATCAATACAATAATTCACAATAAAATATTTTTCCCATTAATAATCTCTTTTATAAGAATGTTTAACTAATTAATGTATAAAAATTATTTTTTAATAAAATGATAAAAAAAAAAATGTAGCTTTGAAATATATATATTTACTTTTGTCATATGCAATTTTATGAGGGTATCCAACGAGAGCTTAACAAGTTATTTAAATAATATAATTAAACCTGTGTTTTTAATAATTTCACGTTGAATTTAATACTTATTATGAGGAAGGAAATTAATGAATATTAAAATAAGTATAAAATTTGATTGAATTTTTTTTTTTTTATTTACAATAAAATATCATAGTAGTTTGAATTATATTTTATTCCATAAGACAAACAATCATGTTAATTTCAATGAGTAATTTAATTTTATGAATATTAATGAAGAAACTTTAAAAAAATAAATTGTGATGAGCATGGATATTTTATAAAATATATTGGGTATTTATTTTCATCCAGTATCTAACTCATATTTTAGCTTGTCCAACATGATATGAATACAGTCGATTTGTACCTTCGCCTATAGACTCCTTTTGAGACCACAAACATTTATTTATTTATTTTTTTTCACAAATAAAATTTCTTGTCAGCCGATCATGAATGTATGTTTTTACTTGTAACGAAAGGAAATTATATTGACAGAGTAAAAGTTTGAGCATGAGAAGAGCATCATGTAGTACTGAGAATGGCAGCTTTAACCGAACAATTGAGTCTCGACGTACAGTAATACGATATAAAGAAAGAAGCGGCACGACAACACGTCGTCCGGATTCTCGTGGAAATAAAGACGTGAGTATAAAGCAATGAACAGAAGGAGAAAGAGATAGAAATGATGAGTGCATGTAAAGAGATTGTAACAGAGGGGCATTTTATACATATAGATATATATTTAATGTATACTTCTATACGGAGAGTTGGTTGTATACTTTGCAAAAGTGAATATTGAAATTCCGTCATAAACGACGACTACGACGATGTACTAAAAGACAAGGAGGAAAAGGACAAAAGTACTACGGGGAGATACGTACTATTTTAAAACAGTTCGGTAGGCGCGGGAGGTCTGGCGCGCTTGAGAGCAACGAGGGGTGGTGTCCCAGGCCGGGGTCTCCAGGCACGTGGTGCCACTATTGATTTTAATTTTAGTGAAAGGGGTGGGAAAATTAGAAGGGTGGTACGAGGGCCTTACTAAGCGGGGGCTGGGAAGCTTTGCTCAACAGTTTCGCTTTCATTTCCCTCTTTACTCCGCGAGTCTCTCAGTCGAGATGGCAGCCTCTAGAGTTTTACGGAAAAAAAAAGAGAGAAGCGTAGCAAGAGTAGGCAGAGGGTGACTATGATGACGTAGAGTGGGATCAGATAATATGGGGATGAGTAAGTTAGCGAGAGGGTAAGAGTACAGATGAGGAAGGTACGAACGAGAACGATGAGGAAGATGAAGAGAAAAAAGTGCGAGAGTGAGGAGTAGAAACGGAAGAGTAATAGGAATGAGATGAGAGCGAGAGGGATACTCTCGTAAAAAAGGACTCTACGAAAATGGATAAAGTGCGAGAGGGATAAATAATCGTTGCTACGCTTACATCAGTGGGGTAAGGGATCGTGAAAAAAAGAGAAGAACAAACTCTCAACTATGTAAAACACAGACTCGCGGTGCGAGGTGCTTCACATTGAAAAACCCCGGATCGGGTCTTCACTATCCCTTTCTCTCTCATTTCACCCTCACACACACAAATGCTTTCTTTCCGCGCCAAGATAATTCTCATTGTACGTCGACCCTCACGCATCATTGCATCGTCTTTTTTCACCCCCACGTTTTATTCCTGCGTCGCTTATTCTTTCCACATCGTAATACATTTAGATATTACTTTTACGCGTCATTTTTATTTCTATTTTTTATGGAAAACCCTCCTCCGAAGATAGGTGTAATAGGTAACTTAAACCTCACGATGTGCTAACTTCACATACCTTGAAGGTAGATCTTTATAGAGGCCAGATTAAAGGCTTTCATTAATGGTTAATCATCAAAGGATGCTATTAGCAGTAAAAGCTAACAATGTAATACTTTTTCTTTCTCAGTGTTTTGTGTACCGAGAACTCTTCTATTAGACTAGACAGACCCTTTTTTTGCATCATATATGCGCTAATATCCTTCGTTGTATTTCAAAGAAAAAAGATTCTTGGAATATGTGCTATGTTTTTAATTCAATTTTCGTTGATGTTACTTTAAATTCTCTTTAAAATAATAATTTGATGACATCAAAAGTAAAAAATAAATTTCCAAGATCACAAAAAGAGAAATTAATTCTCTAGATCGATGAAATAAATTTTTGAATTGTATTCTAACAAATTCAATTGAGTTAAAAATATTAAATGATTGTTTTTAAGCTTACATTCCTGATAATTGATTTACAGCTTTCAAAAAAATAAAAAAATCATAGGTACTAAAATTTTTAAAAGTCAATTAAATTTAATTAAAATATGAGATAAAATTTTTCCTCATATTCTCAATTGCTGGTTGAATAACTGGTTTGTAAAAACATATCAAAAATTGTAATTCGATATAGAGGTAAATTTAGTTGAGTTGAATCACGAGTTTTGTATCATTTTTTTATCGACATCATTTTCTACATTCAACTAAGTTGATGATAAATACACAAATTCTTGAAAGAAAAAAAAAGTAATTTATTACGAAAGCGAAAAAAAAAATTTAAATTAACCGTTTTCGTTTAGAGAAGATCAGTTGTCACACGGATCGGTTATCATAAACGCAACAGCAAAAAAAAAAAAAACCATAATCTATAGGTATGCGTTGCTAACACCTACGCGTATGTGTGGTTTATACCCACGCATTGCTATCAGATACTAGCATGTTCTCCGTTACAGCGGCTTGTGATAATCTACCCACGTAACAATCAACTTTCGTCTCCCTTCAGTTCCTTTGGATAACTGATTTTACTGGAAAAAAAAAAATTCACTAAATTAAAAATAAATTCAAATATACAGTAAAATTCATTGTAAATGAAATAAATAAAATTACGCTAAAATATCAATTAGCAAGTCAATGTTATTTACGTTAAAAACAATCGACTGAATGAGAAAAACAAATAGGAAAGGTCGTTTTTTATGTAATTTGTGAAATGAAACACATTGGAAAATAGTAAAGGGATTAGAGGGAACGAAAGAGTTAAATAAATAGTCAGGTGAAAGAACTAATGGTGAGCATATGGAAAAAGGTCGATAGAAAAGAAGGTATTCGTTTGAAGCCATTGGATATGTTCGAAGGGATGTGTGTGGAGAAAGTAAAAGTTGAGGGGCAAGTGAATATGAAGTATAAATATATCTATGGACATGATAGAAATGGGGAAGTCGTGGAGAAAAGAGAAAATAACGGCAAAAAGCAGTAGCCCGGGAAAAGAAATAATCTGCGAGCTGTATTGACGTTTCTAGTCTAACTCTGATTGAATTATGCATGAGCACACCGGTGCGCGAGAGTACTGAAGGCAGTAGGCGTCTCATACATTATCGATTCTATGATCCAACTGGAGATGTTCTGGTCTGCATCTCTCGATGAAAATCCTATATACGATCTTTCCTCTGCTGAGAAAAGTAGACGCGGCAAGATGGAAATTGGATGCAATGCAACCCCTCCTATGTATATATATCGCCGACCAATAGATTCGAGAACTCTTTTACTCCTTTGTTTCGTGTGAAATTCAATTAAGTGGAGCATTCAATAAAATGAGATTTTTTTCTTGTTGAGGGTGGTTAATCTCCCTCAATTGCCAAACATTCTTAAATGAGAATTTTTATACCAAGTATTCTCCACTTCTTTAAACTGTCGTTGATACTGTAACTGACAATCAAGTGACAGTGGTTGAGGATTTTCAGTCAAGATATTTTCATCGAGAACTATTGCTTTTTTTTTATTTGTAATTGGTAGAAAAATGAGAGATAATAAATATAATCATTTTATTTAACAACAATAGAATTATCTAATATAAAGTTTGGAATATAAATCATAAAATTTGTGGTAGATGTCATATTTATGTCGAGTACAATATCAAAATTAATTCCCAGTTTATTCACAAGCTCTCTATGAATAGACACTCATAAATTGTTTTCACTCAATCAACTTTCATGAGGAAAAAAAGTATTGTTACAATATATTTTTATTTTATTCCAAACGATATGATTATAATCCTCACTGAGATTTGTATCACATTTTATTTAGAAATCTGATTTTCAATGGTACAAGAAAAAATTCATACTTCAAAAATGTTAGAATACTTTATCAGCCTAGGTATTTTTGAGTTTTAGATTTTTATTTCTATCTAGAAAATCATAACGTAATATTTATTTACAAAAATTTTATTTTCCAGTATTTTAAGAACAGTTGATCGGATTTCATTCGAAAGTTCATCTTCAATTTGTCTTCACAGAATTGGATTTTGAGTTGGTCAAGCTGTTTTAGAGTTTATTGGAAAAAAATTACTTCTTTCAATAATGAATGATTATATTTTCTCGAAATCATCTTACTTATTTTCTACAAAACCTGATAACTTTTAAAAATCTACTTCAAGAAGTACTGAAGAAAAAATATCAAATAAAAATTTGTCCATTTTTATTTTATCTTTTAGATCTTCAATTAAATTTTAGACCACTTACAACACATGTACTGATTCTTCGACATCAAATGAAATAATTTAATTGTAGAATTAATTTTAGCATTTACTTTACCTCTTAAAATAATTAATAAATGAATTTTCAATGATAATTGTTTTGTTACCAATCATATCGATTGAGATCGAAAAAAATTTTAATGCAATATAATGATCATTACAGCAATATTATATTATAATAATAAAGTAAATCAACGATTAGTAATCAGGCATTGTATTGGATTCAAATTTCCAGAAAATAATATTACTATAAAATTAATTTTAAAATAGAATTATTTGAAAATACTAATTATAACAATGACATTAGTAATTTGAATAATATAATTAAAAATTCTTAATCCTCAACACTTTTATTATTTATTTACATTTACAATGCCATTAGTTTCTCACTATTATTAAGACTAAAATCGATATAATAAAAGAGAATCTTGAAACTGTCTATTCTAACATAAAGGAGTCGCATCCCTATAACTGTCTTTATATAATAAATCAATTCAAGTCACATTGACATGCTTAATACCATGGCTACACAATAATATTATCAATATAAAATCTGGTGTGACAGATTTTTTTGATAAATTTTTTAACATTTAATCCTAAAAAAAATAGAGGGAAAAATGAATTCATTTCATGAATTTTTCCCAACCATTTAAACTAATCAAAAAAAAAGAGAGACAATTTTTTTGGTTAATTTTATTGAAGGGAAAACGATATAATTCTATAATTGCGTATCATGAGAGAATAGATAGGTATTTACCCAAAAAATTACACAAGAATGACAGCTTTATAGACTCTTAGATTTCTTAATAAAGATAGTGAACAAAAGAGTGACCACATAATAATTTGATAATAATGATTCACTTGTTTGCTCGATACAGCCATTTCCTGTAGTCTATCTTGTGATAACAAGGAAGACGATGTTGGAGGGTCGACTCGACCCTATTACGACGTACATGCACGTACAATAAATCTATCATGTAAGGGAATAGAGATAGAGTGAAGTACACATGGATGATGTTCTTAAGAAGCCGCATCAGACATCACTATTAGAAAGATAACCCTAGACTATTTGGACCATTACAACTACATTATATCATTTCCATCGATTAACATCAAGTGTCTTCATAAGTTGTCGTCGACTAGATCGATCTCTGTGCTTTCAGTTCAAGGACGTTTCATTTCTCAACTGAAGTTGAAGCCCTCCAGTGTTGATATCTTCAGCTTAAAAAAAGAGAAGAAGGCAAATGATTTGTCCCCACCAATCGACAATAAAATATTAAAATAAAAAAGTGTTGATTTAGCATTTTGACGGTGGATTCACGTATATGCATCAAACAAAATCTGAAATTAACTTCTATTAAATTTTCGGGAAATAGCGAATGTGTAATACGATGATTTTTTTAAGTAGAAAAAAAACGTGAAACAGACGGCTGCTGGGTGAGCCATTAAAAACGAGAAGGGTTGGTGGGGTTGTTGGAAAAGTTGAGCCCTCTCGGGGACCCAACCAGCGTCACCCTCACTGGTCTATCCCCTCTCCTGATCCCTTTTATATTTTCATAACTAATCTGCGCGGTGCGTACTATTATGCCCTCCGCACATTTTACAACTTTATGGATTTTCCTACAGTTCTCTTTTCCCCCCCAACTCTTTCCACTCATTTCTTTCTCTCTCATTGCTTGCTACCGTTGTTCTATTCGCCATTTTTGTACATAAATTATAATTACCTAGAATTGTGTGGAATATAACATAGTAGCTATCACGAAGCATACTAGTTTTATTTCCTTGCATCATTATGAAAATAACTTTTCCTTTAGATCGATGCTTTATGCGTAAATGGAAAAATATTAGAGTTAGTTAATTATAGATACAAGATCTAGGGAAAGAAGCGAGAAAATGTCAAACGGAGCGTAATACATCTAGCATACAAGAACGACCGAGGGTGCGAAAGGTTACAAGAGCTTGAGGCTTGCACGTGATTATTCGATATGCGTGAGTAAAATTAATTCATCTCGTGCAGTATGTACTTTTTCCCTCTATTACAAGATAAAAATTGATCTCTACAGTTAAAAAAGTATTTCCATTAAAAATATTATTCAATTTATCAACACAGAAAAAAAAATTACATCGGTTTTTTAAATGAAAAAAATTCAAAAAACAAAAAAAAATGATAAATTCTGAAATATTATTTTCAATTAATTTTTCAATAATGAACACTATGAAAATTTTATCTTAATTTTGAACTAATTCCGAGCGTAAAACTTTTTTCATGTAATAAAACTGTGTGCTCTGACTACAGAGAATTACACTAATTCTCTGAGTAAATTTGTTGAGCTTTATATTACTAATTTTTACGTGGATTGTTATTATTTCAAAAAAAAATTCTTTTTAATAGTACAAGGTAAAATATGTTATATTCTTCAACAAAATTTACGCTAAATTTATTTCCATGTATAATTGCAAATTATGAAAATGGAGTAGTACTTTGTTTCATTTGTATAGAGGATTACAATCATATTTTTTTTTTGTAAATCATTACATGAAGCTTCAGTAAATTTGGCAAGATAGGAGATGTCGTGTGAAAGGGATAAATCGAGTTAAAAATACCTAGACCACAAAAAACATATACACCCTTTTTTGTGGTAATAGCATTAGCGCATTGATTAAACAAAAATTTCAAATTGCTCTTATTTGTAAAAGGTTCGAAATTCATGTTTGAATTTTTCTGCATTGAAAAGAATTAAATTCCAATTGTTTCATTTCAATTACAAAAAAACAATCTATGGTTCAGTATCATGTCAATAGTTTAAAAATATTCTGTAAATGAAACAAATACCATACGAGATTTTTTTTTAATTTCATTATAAACAATTCTCTATCAAATAATAGAATCATATAAAAACAACGAATTCATTTATCACAAAGCATATTATTTCTCTCCTCTCGTACTTAAAGGTAAGAGCTAGTAGAAACGGCCCGCATTGGTAAGACATAAAATATATGATCGTATAAAAATTGACTGTAAAAAATGTGAATTGAGTTGATAATAATTTAGCGCATGTGGACGAATGTTTTTTAGTCCTTTAGTAAAATCGAGATAGAAGCGGATTCGCGGAATTTGATTATGCATTAACGCACTTATACATCCCGTGTAACTACGCGTCACCCCATTGCTGGCAGCAGTTTTAGGAGGTGGAGGTTTAATTCCAACCACTAGCACACGACCCCCTCCAGTGATATTTCCAACTCCCGGTGCCGAAGTTCTTCCTCACTCTTGCCTAGAGTAAAAAAAAAGAGATCGATACTAAAATGCTTTAAAATCACGAATTTTATATCTATCTAGTTCAGAAGAGGATAGTAAAAGTTAACATGACTAGTGAACCGTATCAGAACTCGATCAACTTATTGAATGATTTTTCAATTTCATACTTACTTTTTTTCACATACAGATTCGTACATATATATTAATGTCGATATCCCATTTCCGTGAAATCAATTTACCTTTTTCACATCCTGTCCAAAAATGTACATCATGGCATTATCAAAAAAAAGAGTCTGATTGGAATTTAATTAATTAAACAAAATTCCAAGAGTTTGAAATAAATAAATAACGTGATAAAACGAGAATTTAATTAATCAAAAAAATCTCAAGCAAACAACAAGCGTATGAAAATAGGACTATGGAGGGTTTTAGATAGAAGCCATGATCATATTCCCGACAGTGATGCTCCTTTCATCTTACAAAACCCTCTATCCAACGACCCCTCCAGTGGCTTAGAGGTTTTTGATGATATTTTTTTTTATGTTACGCTTCCGGTAAACTCTCAGTGACCAAGTGAAAGAAAGTAATAAGGGAATATCTGCATAGATCAAGAAGAAAAATCTGAGAATAAAAATAGTCGAAAAAAATATACATGTATATATGAAGAGGCAAGGGAGAAAAGGAAAAAAGCAAAAGCAACGAAACTGAGAGGGTGTATGCGGAATAGCAAGCATCAGACTCCCCTTGTTTCATTCCACTTTTTAATAAGGACCTCGTTTGGTACTCTAGGCTTTAAATAGATCAATACCTACGTACTTCATCCCTGGCAACCAACTCACCCCATTTCTCTTTTTACCCTGCTGTGGTGTGGCACGCTCCAACTGTCTTTCTCGTCCAACAGTTCAAGCCCATCATTTCTCACTCTTCATCAGCTCATCCCTTTCTACTTTTTTCACCATCTTTCTCCAGCTTATATTCTATGTTAACTTTATATCATCCCTTTCTCTTGCTCGATTCCATCCCTAGCATTATACTACTCTATCCGCCCTCTTCGTAATTTCTCCCCACTCATTTCTATATTCTCCTACCTGGTTACTCCCACCCTCACTTTTTATACCCTCTCTTGCTTTATCTAGTTCACTACCACTTTTTCCAACCGCTCAACCCTTCCGCGGATTCGTTTGCTCCCGACTTGTATGCTCTCTTTTTTCTATTGTTTCTGTCCCGGTTTGTTCTCTCTAACTATACTATCACCATATATACAGCTTGATATTTGCTAGTGTAAGCTCACTCTCTCTCGGTCACGCGTCTACACTTTCTTTTTCTCTCATTCTTTTTGATTTTTCTCTTTTTTTTTCATTTTTTCTATTTTTTCCTTTTTTCCACTTTTTTTTCAGCCAACGCTCTGCGTGAATGGGCGAAATGTAGGTAGCAACGCTTTCGCTTTCTATATACACGAGCTCGACGAAAACGAGAGTTTACGCTCGTGGTTACGCACTTACACTCATGGTTAAGTGCATCACGCATTGGCACGTGGTTTCACTAGTAAGCTCATCGATAAACTAGTTTATATATGCACTGTTAACTCTATACCTTTGAATCCATCATATTTCATGCACGAGTGTGCTATACACACATGAAATCGCATTATGCATGAATTATCGCGACTGTCAGCACACAAACTCTCCTCAAATCAGATCGAAAGATTTTGTATATTTTATTGATCATTATTACGTCCCAATAAAAGGTAGTTTTAAACTTTAGAAAACTTTGCTAACAAAAAAAAAGAAATAGTCTTTCAAGTAAATAAAATTTTTAATTATCAATAAGTAATATTAATAATGGTTAAATAATCAAATAAATTAGTTATTAATGATCGATGAATAATTTATTATTTAAAAAAAAAAAGGAATTAAATTTAAAAAACCTTTTTTTTTAATTCTGTTGTTTATGTTCGCATTGTCTTGCCAATAAATTATATTATAGTGATTTAATTAATTCTAATGAAGTAACTGATTTTAAAAGGAAGTTTTTTGAGTAAAATTAAAACTTTGTTTGCCTGAAATTTTATTAATTAAATTGAATCTATCTCTAGTACATATTATATATTAATAACCAATTTAACTCATTATCAAGGAGACTCTTTTCCCTACATTATTTATTGCTTATTATCCTGCATGTGTTTTTTATATTAAATGTAAAACTAATTAAATATCTGAAAAACAAGAGACAACGAACAAAATTATTATTAATATTATTATTATTATCTTGAATATTATAATAATAAAAACGAGTAATAAAATAATTAATAAATAACAATACTATTTTATATATGGAAAGATAATAAAATATAGTTACAATAAATAATAATAATAATAATAATTTTACTGGATAAAATAATAATTGAATGTAGAAATAATAAAATACCATCATACATTAAAATTTTCGTGTGTAATAAATAAATTATAATAGCAATGATAACCATCAGATGTGATTTTTAATATTTTTATATCGAATGATATTCAAAAACATGTCAATGCCCGTAGGAATAAAAGAGAATCGTAATTCCTCCCTCTCTTTCGCTGTTTTTTCTCACTTTCTCTCTCTCCCTCTTTTTTCACGTTCTCGTACTCTCCATTCCTCTCACTCGAAGCTTTTTTGTTCACTTTTTTTCTCCACGAGCATTCCACCCGAAAGGGTGATTTGTCGACCTGACCCGGAGTACCGTGGGAACGTCCTTGACCTATCGACGTCAACTCTCGGCGCCGGAAGTTTATATGTCCTTTTTTCACCTCTCAAACGAGTGTAGGTCAATGCACCTTGTTTTATATCGTTGATGGCTTATTTGTCACTGTCAATACAATTCTCGTACAAATCTATTAGAAAATTGATAAATTTTCCAGCATGTAAAGAAATTTAATTAATTTTGCGATACGAATTCAATTATGAAATATTATATACAATGAAATATCAAATAATTTTACATGTTTAATTTTCAAACAGCAGTTGCCAGGGAATGAAAAAGCTTATATTAAATGAAAGTCAATGATAGAGAGGAAGAGAGCTTGTGAAAGCACATAGGAAACAAGAAAGATAGAAAATAAAAATGAGAAAGAGAGGGAGTAAAGCTTCGTGCAGTTGCATATATTTTCGAAACCGCTGTAATTTCCGCGGGTCGCCACAAAATCAATAAAAGAAACATTACATTGGCGGCTGGTAGTACTGAAGGGCTATAGAATGAGATAGGACGAGAGATGGAACGGGTCGCGCAAGCGTTACTAGGATCTTGCTTTGCTGAATGTTCGCTCCTTCTTTCACTACTCTATACGGGCCGTTTAAAAGAGAAAAAGAAAGGAGCTAAACCACCGTCTTATGAAATATGGCCTCCTCGTGGCAGAACCTGATTCCAAGATGGGGTGGAGTTGCTACTGAAAATACCCAAAGTGCAAAAGATGTTACATGATGTTAGTCATTCTCTTAAACTTTTCAATCGCTCCATAGAATATTAAAAAATTTCTACAGTCAATATATTTCCTTTTTATCATATAAATAAAGAGATGAATTTTACATTCTCTTTTTTACGAAAATTCTTTGCATATTTGTTCAAGTCTTTCTTTAATAAACTTTAACTACTTGTTGGTTAAATTAACTCTGCTTTTGTGAAGCATCCTAGAATTTTTATAAGCAGATAAAATTAACATAATTAGATCTATAATTAATAAATATTTTTATTGAACGAAAATTTCTTTGTAATAAAATTACAATTCATTAAAATATTCAAATTCTAATTATTAATATGTTAATAAAATTAGTTAACAAAATTATCACAATAATTAACACTCGAGTAAAAATCAATTAAACAGACCTTATTATAAATAATCAAATTTTCACAATTAAATAAAACTCATTTAGATAACCCTTGATGATAAAATAGAAGTCGAGATCGATAGAGATAATTTAATAGATTATTTCAGTGCTAAAAGTCTTTGTATGGTTCATGAATAATTTTTAAAATATGTTACATCATAAAATAGCCCTGAGTTTATAACTATTCGTAATTAAAATATATCCGCGACTATTGAGTAGATTCCAGTTAATATCAAACGCAGATGTGCATACTGGAGAGTTTTGAGTATCAAACAATGACCAACGAAAGTCGTCATTGTCTTTATATATATATATATATCTATACATATATATATACTATAAGCAAATATGGATAATTGTTACAGAATAACATGAATAGAAATTAAAATAATAACATTGAATAAGTTTCCCTTTGTCAAACAAGTTTCAAGATAATACCATAAATACTATTGATTGGAGTAAAGCTGTTATATCACGTTCATTAACGTTTCAATATTATCAATAATAATAATAATAATTTGTATGGTCAACTATCGTTGATGAACGTGAAGACTTAGGAGTATGTAATAAAAAGAAGAAAAAAAAACAATTCTATATAGTAATTATAAACCAAATCTTCTCAAAGAAAAAAATACTTCACTTCACAATAGCGAAATAACTGAGGAAACTGGAATAACTCGATAACTTTGTTGTTGCTTAAACACAAAAAAAGCTTAAGCTAGGATTGTGAAGGATTTGAGATATTTTTTTTTCAATTAAATAATTGTACTGCCAACAATACTCCATGAATTTTAAAGAGTGGCATTGGATTTTTAGAGCATTGTCTATTAGCAGTAGTATTTTGACAGTTTAGGGAAAGTCTCAACTTCATAGACTTCAAACGATAATAAATAATACTAAAATTAATATTTTAATATGATTCCATCCTAAACAATGCGAATAAATTATTTTTAATAATATAAATACGTTTGTATTTAACTTCGAAGGGAGAATAAAAAAAATGAGCCGAGTTAGTTGTTGAGGAAAAAGAATGATATAAAGTGGAGTGTTGACAGATATAATAATATAATAAAACAGACGACATATAAATTCAAGTCCAAATCATAGTGAATATTTAAAATGTTCATTTTCAAACGGTTGTTTTCCAACAGTTAATCTTGCGCATGCAACCGCAGTCACGACGATCAGTGCACACGAGGCACGCAGCCACTCCTCGTTGTTCATTGTCACAACCAAGGTCGTGCAGGTAATACCAACAAAAAGTAAAACACACAGCATTGCACGATTGCATATACGGAACTGGCACAATTAGAGTATAACCTTCAACCCTCGCGATGATGCAGTTGGATTATATAACGTGCTTCCGGTTATTCTTCTTTCACCTCTGTTGTTTCATACATATTTTGTTTTATCTTTCACTTTTTTCTTTTCAACATTTTAAAATGTATATTTGTTCGAACTAGAAGCCAGACAGTGATTAGAGAATGGTATATGATTTATTAATTGAGTATAATTAACCCAGTTAATAGATAAGTTTAGGTATTTATGAGATTAGTACGAAGTATATAAGAAAGCCGAGTATAGATGATTCACATCCTGTTCTACTCAAGTTTAAAGTCAATAAAACGTCGCGATGTCGTTGCTGGCGGGAATAAGACAGACGTCTGGCTAGCTGAGCTATTTTAATGGTTGTGACTACGGAACTTATCGCAAATTATCTTATACCTAATCTCAGATAACATGTGCGTTGCGTGTACACTTGCGCTTTCACGCAATGTGCGAGCATTGCTGTTGCATGCGTTATTTTATTCGAACTGTATATACATATATATAATTTTACCACATATATAATATATATGTACTGTATATTCAATTTTATAAGACCTTCAAATTATACACATATTTACATTATACTTATGGTCGTTTCATTAGCTGGATTGCCATTTTAATTATTGACTTTCTTTTAAGAGAAAATTTTTCTCAGCTTTATTCACACTTATTACCCAATTCTCATTAGCTAATAATTATAATTATATATAATTGATAAATGATTTTTGTCATTGCGTACAGCATTGATTTGATTTAATGATTTATTTAATCTAAGTCTAATACTTTGAAGCCAACATTTGTTGGAATAATAAATATCGATGTGATGATGGAGAGTTGACATATGCAGGAAATATCAAATGAATACAGTCATTGATTCCTAGACTTACGATGAAGAATAGAGACCGAAACCTATCGTGTGATCGAGATGTTGGATCAGACTGTTTTGAGATGTGTGCATGCTTACTTCATCATTAGAGAACGATTTTTTTTCTCGTATTAAAGAGTTTTAATTTTTTGGAGCATTATTTCAAGCTCTATTTTACTCCAGAAGGTGAAAAAAAATTATTGGAGTCACGTAATGAGCCAAATGTTGTTGGAGATGAGTGTTTTCAGTGAAAAAATAGTAAAGTGATAAATTTCGGTTGAATTGGAAGGTATAATCAATAAAAAATAAGGTGTTTTGAAGGCGAGTTAATTGGTATTGGAAGGTAAGTAAAAATGTTTGGCCATAAAAATTTGCGAACCACTGAAACTAGTCGCGACGACCGACGAACGAAGGAGTCGAAAACCTCTGGTGAACCCTACTTACCCCCCACCCATAGTACCTTTCTTTCGGCGGGCCCAGTTCGTGGTCGATCCACACACCATAACCTGTATGCACCTAAGTGCATGCTAGGTAGTTCCCTCCCGCTCTCACCTCACCGCAAAATTGTCCATATCATCATTTCCCCCACTATTTCGTTGTTAGGCGTCTTCCTCTCGTTGCTAGGGCCCAAGTGGTACGCTTGTACCCCACCACTTCATCCAAATAGTCCCAAAATGCATTTGCTTTCCCATCCCTCGACGAATCTTTCTAACCGTCCAATGCTGCAATCGGAGCCAAATGCAATCTTGCTGCTTCTCCTTTCTCCCTTCCGGGCCTCTTCTCAAACTGCATCCTCTCCCTCGTCCCCACTATTTCGCGTCTGTTTTCTTCCCCTCTAGTTGCTAGGCCCACTTGCCCCCTTTTTTCGTGAATAGACATATAAATATACTTTCTTTGCGCTTGCGCACATCTCTGGGATCTGCAACTCAAACCCCATCCCACCTCAAGTGCAACGTCCTAAATGCAATTTATTCCTTGAGCCGCGTCCCCTTTTCTTTTTTACCTAAGCTCTCTCTTTACTGCTTGTCTTGGATCTTTTGGCGAGTAAATAAGATAGAAAAGAGCATCATGCCCAGTGTGGATCACGAAACAAGTTGCAATCTCCAATATCTCAAGTCAAGAAGATACTCTACAGTCAATTTCAATGATATGCATCATGTTAAGAATAAAAATTAACGTCGGGTTCGCTTTATGTGATAAAACTACGCGGTTTTATTCGTAGGTTAATGCTGTTCTTTTGTCACTTAGAATTTCTTTGACGTATTCACTGAATCATTAAAAAAGAACCAAGCATATTATAAATGAAATGCATGACGGATGCAAGGAAAGATCATGGTTAAGTCTTTTTTTGTTTCATATAAGGTTCTTTAATCCCCCATGTGATCCGTTGAAATATTAGCGTTGTATGGAGTATGTCTTAACGAGCATAGCTCCATGTTGATGAATCGTCCCTGGTGAAATGTTCCGTTAGTATATAAGTATTTTTGCTTTTCATATATGCGCCACTGCAGTTTTCACGTCCTTTATTCGTATCTTACTTTTTCTACTTCCCTTATATTACATTATACAGTTAACGAAACCTACTGCCTACTAGAATACACTTTTATTTTTCTTTTTCTACTCAGCCGGAGAGTAATTATCCAAGAGACTTGATGTAAAAAATATTTCAACCCATTGAATTATATGTACGTACATGAAAAAGACGTAGTCTCAATTAAGAAATTAAAATAATAATAAAAATAAATTCAATAAAAGTTGTTTGAGCAAGCTGTCAGTAATGTCAAAAAGATGGTATGGGAGTAAAAAAATTTGATGGTGAAATCGAGTTGACTGTAAGTGGAATCAGTTGGTGCGGCCCTGTCTCTTTGCTAGAGTTCGTTCCACGTCTCCCTCTTTGGCTGCTGCACCTAAATGCACTATCTCTCCTTGCCTCTCCGTTGTAACAGCTCCCCACTCAAACTATCCGCCTATTTCGGACCCCCTCCATTCGACTGTCGAAAAGTGCAACGGCCTAAATTCCCGATGGAGAAGTGGCTGGGGCCTTGGGTTTTCCCCCCACTCTGGGCCCGGTGCAACAACCTAATTTCTAGACCCGCTCCCTTTGCTTCTCTCACCGTCGTCATTACATCTCTTTCTTTTTCTTAGGCTTCTCTATACTGATCCGCGTTGCAAACTGTGGTACTGCTGTCCAACTGCTCGCTTCCTCGCCATCTCCCCCTCCCCCATTCGTCGTGTCGTCGTTTCTACTCCTCGGGCAATCATTCCTTTTCCACTTCATGCTATTGCTAGGCACTTTTTGGTGGCGCCATTTTTTTTTCAATGCCCAAACTCACCCCCGCACCCAACCTCGTCGTTACTTTTTCCCCTGCAATCGTCTCCACTTACTCTAGCTTCTTTCGACAACGGCCGCAATACGAACCTCAGCAGCATGCGAAGCCCCTCACTTGCTGCTTTTACTTTTTCCTTTTTTTTCTTTCCTTTCTATGCTAGTATAAACGCGACGTGCTTCTTTTACGACAACGATGACGACCACGATGGGACCGAAGGCCTTCTGACAACGCCATTGTCGTTATTCGATCCTCACTCAATTATGCAAGACGATAAAAAATATTTCTAGTTTCAATTTTATTGTTTTCAGCACTTTTCAATCAACTTCTTATTATATCGCAATCATATGTATTTCTATTAATTAAGTCGTATTATTACATTACATTCGATTGGACACTAGAATAAAAATCATTTTTAATTCATCTTATTTTTTAATTATTAATTAGAATAATTCTGATCATCTTTAAAGTATTAAAAATACTTGAAGCTTTAATTCTCAGAGTAAGATAGGAGATTTAATTATTACACATCATTAATAAATAATATTATTTAATTAATTTTGACTATATTTAAAGTAATTTAAATAATAAATTCATTAATGTATCATTTAAATAATATGGAAACAATTTTAAAAATATCATCTTACTTTGTAGAGAATGCTAAAGATATGCAATAACGCCTGTTTGATATTTTAGAAAGTCTTGTATAAAAATTAGCAATAATAAGTTGGTGAAATTTCTGCGTAAATTTGTAATATCCGGAGCAATACTTAAAACTTAAGACCTCGGAGGCTTAAAGAAACATGCGAACCTCATACACTTCTAATTCTCAACGGTCCACATCGTGTTCGAAGTACAAATAACCGCTTGAAGGTACATCCTTTCGTTTCACACGAACGTGCATTCACGGTCGGGTTGTGTTTCTCGTTCCTTACTTTCTGCGAGACAAAGCACTGCCGAATTTATTCTTTGACGCCGTTATATGCTGCAGTATGTAAGTGCATTTACGTATAGTAGTAGCGTTGTGGCTGCTGAAGCTATGTTCATCAACGAGGATCAATGCCCTTAAAAAAGTTCTTTGAGTCAGAGTTCTTTGGACCACCTGCCCACCTTCGTCATTGGCTTGCGAGCATTACCCTTGTTGACTTAGCCATTTAGAATCTACGTGCATATGTGCGCATGTCGAAATATTCATCAGCCGATCGCATACCGCAAGATCCTTTGTGTTGTTACCACTTGACTAGGATCTGACTTCATTGATATTTTTAACTCACACATTAACACATTACTCATTCAACCATCAAACTCTGTTGAATCCATCAAACAATTTTTCTTTAATCAATCTTTATTTTATTATCTAATAAAATGGCACTTGAATACTAACAATTATTATAAATAGACATTGCACATGAGAAAATATTTTTCAAATTCATTTTCATGTTCCAAGTGGATGTAAGGCTAATTAAAAAATATATTTATGAATGATGGAAATTATTAATGTCATTACATTATGAAAATAACGTCATGAATATTACATTAGTGTAATTAGCTGTACCGTTGTGTCTTTTACAAAATAATCAAACTATATTTTACCCTCTTATCTTTTTGGTAAGCTTTTATTTTTACCATCTATCATTATATCTTACTAATATTTATTAATATATTGAAAACTACTCTTGTACAGACAAATTAATTTAATTTGAATTATTAAAGTGTGTTCCGCGTATTAAAATTATCACCTCGTACATTAATTATTTTAAAACTTGAATAGATATTCATGATCTTTTGCTTCCTTGAAATATATTTTTATCAAAAATTCAAATAACTATTATGGAGCAATATTTGCTCGAGAAATAATTAAATCTTTCTATTTAAACTTCTTATTTGATATAATAGCTTAATCATATTCATATGAATATTTTAAATTTGATCGTGGTATAACTTTTTGCAGTGGCACATGATTTATATTATACGAGAAAAACTTCATAACTACAATCATCCTGAACTTGAACTATTCCAAGTGGATGATATTTTAATTAGTTCTAACGAATTTCAATGATTTATTTTTTAGTGTTTATAATTAGTTTGATATAAAAACAAACAAACTTTTTTCAATCTCATTTCAGATGATATAATTTAATGTTTTGGTTCCAAGTGCACGCGAGTCTCGAACACTTTCCTAGAAAAATGTTACAAACGACGTAAATATATGGCTAAAGCTTTCCTGGATTCCATCCTCCTTTCATAGCCCGGGGCCATTTTGCTATAGTGAGTGCACCAAACGAAACGTGGCTTGTTCATCGAGGGCTTAGGTGCAATGGCCTCAATCTCTAGGGCCAAACTTTTTTCCACCATGCGTGACCACCGTGCGTGCATGCCAAGGCTAACGTACGCGAATATATACATGTGACAGTGTATTGGTTACACCCTGTAGTTGCGTGTGCACCAAACGCCGCTACACAGGATGCGAAACTTTATTTCCAGAATGTTTGATTTGAGAAAGAAATAGCCCAGCGTTCTTCTCTTTGTGAAAGAAAAAATTTTTGTTTGTGTTTAAACGAACGAAAAATTTAGGAGTTTTTTGATCCACTATTAAAATAACTGCTGATGCATTGACACGTGTTATGAAAAGATTTTCGAACAATAAAGAGATGTGCTCTGCATACACTTTAAGTAAAAGAGGAAATCACGGGGTGTATAATTGGCAAAAAAACAAGACGGTGAAATAATAAGGAAGAAGGATATAAATGTCAATAATTCTTGTTTATTGAATTGAAACTTTCCAATAGAAGAATTTTTTCGTGAATCGTTACGGTACTTTAAACACGTCGAAAATTTTTTGTAGCCTATAAACTTGCCGATTGTTTCGGTGCATCCTGCCATCAGTACTCTCCCACATTGTTTGCAGCCGAAACAAGTCCCCGAGGGCGTCTTCCGCAGATCCCTATCTGTACTACGTTGGCCCCAATATGGCGGTTTTTAGAAAAAGAATTTCACGTCAACCATTTGCATCGAGATGTCTTTCTTTTAGCGACCTTCCCACGCAAATTAGAAATTTGCAAGTCACTTGGCTTATTTTTTTTCTCCTTTCACAGGATATCATTGAAGCAAAGAGATCCATTTGAAAGTCGTAAACTCCAACTGATAATGAGGTGATAATTAATCATATAATTTGAAGAGTAATTTCATAAGTTTTGGATCAATCTACTGTGTTACGAACATCAATATGAAACATTTGAACAACTCGAATTATAGGACGCACTGGGAATTATAAATGAAAGACGACACATCAGACATAAGTCAAACAGACACGCATGGAATAAGAGAAAAATATTTATTCGTTACATTGATCTTTCTGTGATGTTAGTTTTGTTCGAGTAGAAACACCATTGAATGCTAAAAAATATGATAATTCTATTCTGTAAATGCAATTTTTTTGTCCAAGTAAGTTTTTTTTTTATTTGTGTCGGTTTATTCTTTCATTCTGAAGAGCTTGATTGTCTTTATTTTTGGAAGTTTTAAATATGATAGACATCAGTATTAAATTAAAGTGAATCACTATAATCAAAAGAAAATTAAAAACTTTTTTTTTATAATTCAGAGTTACGTTATTTCGGAGAAAAATGATCTGAAGGAATTTTATTAACCCTACTACTCTTCTCTTACTATAATATAAAAAATTAAAGAAAAGTATGAAGAGGAACCTTTAATTTCCTGTAAAGTATTCGAGCGTTCTCGAAGCGAGAAGAAAATTTTTGAATAATCCATGTCCAACATTTTAAAGCTTTTAGAATCGGTTTTCAGTGGCTAAAAAAAAATTGTTTCAATTTTTTTTTTCTTTCAATTCATAAAATTATTCTTCGCTTCATTTTTCATGTTACATGAAAAATCGCGAACCAAATTTAATTAAAAAAAATATCCGTATGATATATAAAAAAAAAAAATTGTTATTCTGTAACTCAGCGTGAATATATCACTTTTTGTAAAAACAATTATTGGTGAAAAATATAAGAATATTATTTGTATTTTTTTTTTCAATTTGATTCGAACTTTGAAACATGATAAAAATAACCCTGTTACCTGGGAAGCTTTAATTATTGATACATCATGGAAACACATGTTGTTAAGCACAATGATTACAACGAAAGGTCAGAATAAAAATAAAAAAAAAACAACACGTATTACATGTAAATGAATCGATTATCGAATAAAATAAATACAATCTAATACATATGTAACATGAAATGGTGCACTTAACTGAATTAATCTCGAGAGATTGTGAGTAATACAGTAATTCTCATTCTGGAAATTTCAAATTGAGTAAACGAAAATTATCGACAATAAATATTAATTATTATTTTTGTTTACTACGCGCCGCAGCATTAATAGCGTCCCCAGCAGGCCAACGCCACTCTCGCGAGCTGATCGCAAGGTATATAAAAATGTTGGAATATATCAGATCTACTAACTCAATCGCATTATAATTGCAATACGAATACGTAATTTTAACAAACAAAGCAGCTTGTTCATAAATAATAAAATCCGTTGTTTGTCCAAGCGATGTAGACTGTTCATTTTAATTATAAAATGTTCGCCGGTCCAATTGTTTGCATTCATTTTTCCTCTATTTATTTATAATAAAATTCTCATTATTTCTCTGAAACAGTATATACGGTACAGAGGATTTAATCATATACTTCGTTCAATCATTCATATTTTTAATAATCCGTACAACAGGGCGATGAATAATTAGCTTCCTCATAATAAAAATATTTGCACTACTCCTTCATATACGAATACTTATTCAAACTAAAGTAACAGAATTTATTCCGCTAATTTAGCAGGTTTAATTCAAACAGCAGCTTACTCTTTCCATCGATGAATTTATTTAAAACAAATTTTTTTTTTCTTTCAAATTGCCATAAGTAATTACAATCAATAGCAATGACAGAATGGTTAATGAAAATAAACTACTAAAGTGCCTTTTTGTAAAAAAATAATTTTATTTCCACGAAGATTAAAGGTTTTAGTTGAATTTAATATTTGAATGACAAGCAATGTAAACCTACTAAATTGAAAAATACATTTTTTTATGTATGGATTAAATTGAAATAGAATTGAGCAGTCAAGAGAAAATTTCTTGCAGTTTTTAATCAATAATTAACTGAGGATTAAAGTTATAATAAATGGCACTCAGTATATGGAAAATATGTGAAATAATATTTCAAATATAAATACTTTTTAATCTTTTATATCAACGGTTGTGATATTTATTATTCTCTTTAATACAAAAGCGATAAATCTTTTTTTTCCAGATTTTTCAATAATGAGCCGTGTATTTATGATTTACTTAAAACAAAAAAATTAATCACCAATGATATTTTTTATCATCAATACTCTATTGAAGTCATCCCTTTGACATATAATCAGTTTTAATATTTTCAGATTTGATAATAAATTTTTCGGTAATGAATAAAAAAAATATTCCATTTATTCTATCCTGTTTCACCCCTTCATTCTTTTGAGAATAAAAAAAAAAAAGAACAATTGTAATACATGAGAGATATTTGTTTATGATTAAAATAACATTATTTGCACGTTACGAAATTGTGCCAAGTTACCCAGAGATGCATGAAGACTAGCAAAACAGTTACTCCAAGGGTGGAGTCGGCTCATATAAAACGTGACTTAATATCTTATGCCCAAAACTGAAAGGAAGTTCACATGGGTAACTCGCTTACTGCTAGACTCAAATATACGACTAATTATAACTATCTTACATCTACTGGCTTGTATTATTAACTTAAAATATATCCGTCAGTTTGTAGCTCATATCTATAGTATATAATATATGTATACGGGTGCATGAGGTCCTCACATTAACAAACCTCACTGACGAAAATTTGCAAGGATGCACTTAATGATCATGTATTACATGGTGTACCTACGTCCGGGAAAAGGAATTCCCACGTATAGTATGGTTTTGATCTGATATTTGGCTCATTCTGCGACTAACTGATGATTTCCGCCTAAAATCCGGTTGTACATCATTCACTAAAATGATGCTTTTGCACGTAACCATTATTATCGGGAATTCCACTTCTTTGAATTGATTAAAAGTTATAATACTCGTTATAAACTGTGCTGAATACTTCTTATTACACAACACTCAGATGACGCGTTCATTTATTTTAGTAATTGTATTCATTTTATATAGCTGTGTGACGTCCTTAAATAATCAAAATATTTCTTTGCAACAGATACATTGAATTTATTATCAATTCTAAAAAGAATCTTTCTCACAAATGACATTGTTCTACTTTTAGCTCATTTTATATTATAATTATTAATTATATTGTATCGAAATATACATCAAAAGGTAATTTATTATGTTCAATTTTATTAAATTTTATATTAATAATAATAATAATGCATTTATGATTTCTATCTGTGTTTATTTCATCCAGTTTTTTGTGTGTTTAATAAATTTCATTGTAAAATGAGTATTGGAAAACATATTTCAGCAACCAGCTAATTAATATTACAGTAAAATTTTTTCGTATACACATTGAATCATTTTATTATAGATTATTTCTTTATTATTATTATTATTATTATTTAATTATATTAATTGAATAAAGAAATTTTAATCTTACCTATATTAATTCTCACCAGATAAAGGAGTATAATTGTCGATCCCACGACCATCCCTTTCTCATCTTTTCATCTGGGGAGGAGCCTGAAGAAAAAATTTTATATATTAAAAGAAAATATTTTTAGTCATGACATTGATGAACTGTGCTATTAGCAAATTTCACCATATCATTTACAAATTACATCATAGAATAATCATCAAGAATGAATGTATCAGCTGCAGCATTTTTTTTACACTTATATAGAGTATTTATGTGAAGAAATTTTTTTCCGGAAATTAATGCATGGTATCTGGGTCAAATAACTCGAGTTAGATGCTATCAAAAATTACAATAATCAGCATTTTTACAAATGTTATTCATGCAATACACTTGTATGCAAGAAAAAAAAAAGAAATGAGTTCGAATGGAAAAAGTTGTTACCTTTGTTCATAAAACTCAAAATGTGGATGTATGCTGAAGGCTATATATTTTAAAAATATGTTGCATCATTATAGTAGTAAATGTTATGCTTATCCACTGAATAACCGGTTGATTGTAATATTACATTGAATTGAGTGAGATGTTCAGTAAAAAAAAAATGAATACAGGATTCAAGGGTGTATACATTTGTTTTCCAAGTGTGATTCTTGGTGCAGTTACATGCGGCTTACGAAAAACGATGCGCACGACCAACAAATAGGGTGAAGAGAGCACACCCACACAAATAATCCAACCACTTATCACTCGTCCTCGGCGCTCAGTGCATCAGCCGCACGCGCACATGTGGAATGTCCTGACGCACACGCGTCTGATTAAAAAGGGAAAGAGAAATGCGAATGGTTTTAAGCAGTCGCATCAATAATTACGGATGAGTGTACAATAAAATTCGATTGAACGTAAAAAAAAAAACACAGAAATCAAATTTAATTTATAGGAAAGTAATTATTGAATTAAATCTGATTAAAAAAGGCTGATTGTACCCAACTTACATTCATGCCATTGATGCAAAATTAATCACATATTTGGATTAAAAAATATGTTTGACCCACAAAAAATATGTCAGTTTAAAAAAGATTTTTTATTGTTGTTTAATTAGTTGTTTATTTCAAATTGCAAAAAGCTTGATAGAAAATTTTTCTTTACGTAACAAGAAATTTTAATTTAAACATATGTTTTAATTAAAAAACTAACAAAATACCTTTCAACAAATATAATTAAATGGATATTTCATTACGTTTTATTTATCATCCATCAACTACATACAAGCATCAGCTTCCTCTACAATACACCACGTCAATCGAATTGGACTATAATAAAATATCAGATATTTGTTCGGTATTCTAATTATACAATATTTGTTGCAAATGTTGGATTATTTCTATCAGGTTTATATCCTCTAAAATTCGTAATGTCCATGGCAACAAAGAAAAAATTGTTATTTCATCAATAATATGAGAATTTTATAATGATATTAGTTGATCTGGTAATGTTAATTCTATCCATAGATATTTCAATAATTAACTTTCTTTTTTATTAATCTAAATAATTATAATAATAGAACATTTTTTACTGTCAAAATAAAAGTTTATAATTATTTCAGTTGAATTGTTAACTACATTGGTATTTATTTGGACGGATCAGATAATTTTTTAATCTGATTATAAAAATAATAATATGCTACGATGTTTTATTATTTTTGAAACATTCGTTTGTGAGATATAGTTATAAAAATAATTCTCGTTGATGCAATGGCAAAGGACTCGATAAAATGTATAAAATTACAACTTTTTAAAAATTTGATAAGCGGTAAATAGTATTGACTTTTCCATCACAATGTGAAATACATATGTAATTCGAATATATTTCCGGTGTGAACTCTGACGTTTGTTGAATTCATTATTTTTTATTTTCATTATAACCCTTTGTTGGTGACAGCAGGGTTGATGCATTGCGTGATAGTTGAAAAAAAATACTCTTGTCATCATGAATCCAAATCTATTTGGATAAAAAATTTTTTGTCCAAGCTGTGGTTGGACAAATAAAGACTATATTTCGTTGCAAACAATATATACATCATTTTGGCAGATCTATTTTACCCTTCTTCAAAAATTCGCAAACACCTGCTCAATGCATAAAAGACGTTAACTTCATTACTGTGAATTTCAAATATTACTTTGAGTGTCACAAGAATAAATATTTAATAAGACGAGACTCATCTAATGTGGAATATTTATTCAACGTATAATTATCTCATTAAATTTAATCCACAATTGAATAATTATATTTTACATCTAACAACTGCTCCAATTAAATGATACTTCAAAAATTTATGAAATTATTAAACACATAATAAAATTAGTTACAGCTATTTAATGAAATGAATAATTCTTTTATCAGCAAGTAAATAATTAGCATTGTGAGGTGACGTTGGCTAAATATTAACCTATTTCACAAACAAATGAATACAATAAAATTCTGGGTATTAAACTCAAGATTCCTACCAATCAGCTCTATTGTAGTCTATCGCAATATAATTTGCTCAGCGTAATTTAAGCTCTAGCAAAGTCGGATATATGGTTGCTTAACTACTAACTCGACATTCTCTATGAAGAATAGATACATAGTATACATGCACATTCTAGATTGACATGACATACTCCAAGCAATGTGATTCTTTTGTCCTTGCACAATATTTGCAAATCCTTGCACTTTTTGTGGCCACCAGTACTTAACCACAAGTTTATCGTGTATCAGTTTATGGTTTAATTTCATCAATATAAAAAAATATTTACTTAACATCAGTCGGAATACTTGAAATTAATCAACCGAAACTAATATATATGTATATAAAAAGATCCTAATCATTAGTTGATTAAATAACAAAGTTTATTTTAAATTACTTTTTTCTGTGTATTTAAAAATAAATAGATGACTCATAATTAGTTATGTGAAAAAGTTTTTAATTAATTCATTATATTGTTTTGATTCGAATGATTTTGCTAAATAAAACTTTCAAAAGTGTACTATAACGACGATAACCCAGTAATAAATCTTAATTAGAAGCCCTCAAAAGTTTCAGTTTCATTTCTTCTTTTCATAATAAAAGTATTTTTTTTTCTGGTGTCTATCTGGTTGCACCAGACTTGAATTTCGTGTAGACATTAGATAGCATTTATTTTACACGAGAGTAACAGATAATCAATCTATATTGATCTCACGTTTCATTAATAATGTTTCTAACGAATACATACATCAAAGAAAATTTTTTTTCGAAGGATTATAAAAAAAAGAGTACGAATTGATATTTTATAGCACTCAAACTTCTCACAGTCAATCTCGAGATTCATCTTGGCATATAACAATTAAAAAAATAAAATTCAAATGTCCAAAGTTTGAGTGATTACTTGCCACATTAATTCGCCAATCTACGCAATTTAATTCGACAATCTTCTTATCACTAAAGTAACAATGTAAAGCATGAGATCTCTAAAAGTAAAATGATCTAACACTTGCGTGCAAGGTTTGCAGTGAAGAAGCGATAGAAAGTGAGGAGTGGCAAGGAAGGATGGCGTAGAGAGTAAGTAGAAGAAGCACGAGAGAGGAAGAGAAAGGCACGACAGCACTCGATTGCACTAGTGTGAGTTAAAGAAGGATTGCTGAAGAGGGAAAGAGAGAGGGAGGAGAGGAATAGGGCCCGAGGGCCAGGGTGGCTAGCTTTCGCGGTTGAAAAGTAGGCAGCAGGGAAGAGGGAACGATGAACAAGAGAGGGAACACGGCATTTCGGCACGATGAGAGAGGTAGAAGTGAGGGGTGCCGAGGGAATACAGGAGGTGAACGTCCAAGGGGGCAACCTGTTCGGGGTTCATGGCCCTCGAACGAACTAGTGAGTGTGCAAAACCCATCCTGCCGAATCTGCTAGCAACCACAAGGCCCTCAGAAAACGATTTACATCATCCACTCAACGTAATCCAGCTTCCAAATAGAACAAAAGGTCTTTATTTATTTCTTTGTGATCAGTAAAAATGTTTCAGTTTCTAATAAATGGCTATTTAGCTAATTATAGTACTGGTTTTTGCTAAAAAGACATAATAGAGTCGTGAGAAAGGATGGAATGTAATGATAAACCATGCTTTGAAAAGAGTTTGTTGTATATATGGTTCAAGAATTTTTATCGACAACCAAAGGGTCGTGTCATGTAGCAGTCTTACTACCGGTTTCGTCCTCTCACCTGTGACACATTCTGACGAAGCCTTGGAACCCACATAGACGTCCTTCACTTTTTTATAAACACTGTCTGCTGCTTCGAGTTTATCATCAACGTTGTTTTGCATTTTTAGTGAAGCGCATTTTTTTTTTTCTATTTTTTCTTTCAAATTATAAAGGGATAATCAAGCGTTAGATTGAACGTAGACACATATACTATTACAAACTGCACATCAAGACAATATAAAAACCAGTTTAAAGTTACCACAAGAGAGATAGAGCCGGACGACGCCTAAAACGACTTCTATATAGTTTAGATCTTCTTCTTTTGCTGCTGCCCCTCTTTTTTCTTCTATTACTTTGGCTATTAAAATTTTTTAGATTATTTTTTATGCTGTGAAAATATTTTTCAATCTGATTTGAAGGGTTAAATTGCTACAAAAATTGTGTGTATTTTTTTTATGTTCAATAATTATACGGTTTTTTGCAAATTGATACTTGAATTGAAAGAAGAAAAAAAAATGTAAATTAAACAGAAAAATATTTTATTTATTGTATTGTAAATACTTGAAAAGTTTAGAGTCTTGATAATAACACTAGTTCAGCGACAATAAAACGTTTTATCGCTGATTCAGCTACATATGCAATTCATTACTGAGAATAAAACTTTCCCATTTCTATTTTTATCGCGGACGCGTCTAGCGAAGGAAGTCAGGACACACTGCAGTATCTTTGCGTGCATACACCACTAATCTTATCTTGTTTGAACTTGTGTAGTAAAACTGAAGCATGTGCGGTTGATGCACTTGACGATGAGGTTTTGCTAAAAAAAATCTTCTGGATTTTTATACGACAAAAATTTCGAGACAATTTATTATTCTATCATTTTTAAAATAATAAATATAGAAAAGCAAACGCAATTTTTGATGTAAAAAAAAAAAATAAGCACAGCTATTGTGAAGGGATGTATATCTCGTTGAACAACGAGACTTTAGTCTCAATTTACCTTTGGTGAAAACCACAAGTGAGTCAATGGCGAGGATTTATCATTGAGTTGGAGGTCGATAAGTCGAGAACTAGAAGAGGTTTAAAGACATGAAGCATCATTGAATGAAAATTCGTTCAATCCGAATCTTCAGATGTATACAATGGCTTTCTACATTTTTCAGTAATAAAACAAAACCTTCATTTCCTGTTATATTGAAGTGTATCATCAAACATATCGACAACAAATTTATAGTAAACATAAAAGAAACTTTACTTTTCAACAGTGAAATTAATTAAATTTACACTTCAATGGTAAATATTGGTAATATGCTTCACTTCTTCAAATGAAAAAAAAATCGTTAAAACAATACCAAACGTTTACATTTTCAACTAAAAAGCTTAAGTTTTTATTGTTATTGTGCTTCATCTATTCCTAAGAATTAAATGCTTGATTAAATCGACTTCTTGTAATAAAAATAAAATTTATTTCTTTAAAACTAAGTATATATTTTTAGAGTCATTTGAATGTTAAAATTCATCTAGAAATATCTGGTAGTTATTTAAAATATTCATTTAACTCTCTATCAATATTTCTCGGTGTTCAATTATTCTCAATGATAATTTATAAAACCATCATCCACATCGATATTGTTTCTAATATTATTTTCTGGGTTACCATTAAAAATGATTTAGTATATATTTAAAATTCGTTCAAGGTTTAATCCTGTTATTTCCATTTGTAATTTACTATTTTAAATATTTCATTATATTTTTTTATTACATAACAAATTTTTCTGTAATGTATCTTGAAGACTTGATAATTTGTAATAAAATCTAATTAAAAAATCATATTGAATCAAATTCGACTGAATGAAAAAATTACTTCATCTTCTTGACAAGTAAATGTGTTCTTATCATTCTCCGCAATCCAATCATATCTAATTGATCTTTTATCAAATTTATTTATCCATTAAGCAATCAAAAAAAAAAGTGCAAAACAATTTGTTTTTAAATTTACTAACTTTAGTCGAGAATTCATTCTAACAACTAATCGTAGATGTCCTTATCAAATTGAAGGTGACCTCGTTATCTAGCTATATTTAGAGATATGTCATCTAGATTTCGTCCAATAAAAGATCTTTGACAACGATGTAACTCATACAATTCCTAGCAATTTAATTTATAAAGATTATTATATACTTAAGAACATCAAACTTTAATAAACAATCTCAGATGAAAGTAATAAAAAAACTACAGGAGGTCAAAAATAACCACCGAGAAATTAATTGGTTCAAAGGACTCAAGCCTGTTGAATATGTTGAAAGATCGAAGCTCCTTGCGGTATATAACGGTGTTTTTATTTATTCTACACATATAGTGTAAGTGAACTTTCTTTCAATATCTTTCTCCATTGAATATTTAAATAATTTTTTGAATTAATGTATATCAATTTGTATAAGTGATATTCAATTACTATTTTAATAAGAATATTATGTATTATTCAATCTAATTTTATCTCTCACATATTATCAACTCTATTGAAAATTTTACGAAGGCTTTTAAGGTACTTTTACGATCAATCTTTATAACGTATTTATAATTCATACCGTTTTAGACAATTTAATTCATGTAGCGGATAATTTAATAGACAAGAAAATTTTATTAACAATTGATAAAAATATTTTTAATTTTAAAATTATTATTTTTAATTGCTTGATTAGAGATGACTTTTGTTTTGGGATGAAATTTTTTTTCTCCATCCCCCTTTTCTGTTGAATATAACTGTGATAGATGTGCCTAATTCTGACGCAGCGACACATTAAGGGATACACATGCCAATGTGGTTTTCGATTGACATAAAATCGATGTATAATCTATTAATATATTTGAAGCAGAGTATTGGCTGATTTCTCACCAATTTTGGTCCTTGAGATTTCGTATGTACGTCCTTGAAGTGATGACGTACAAACGATTACAGCAAATGAATCATCAGAACATGAATTATCATAAGGATGATTATTATAATATTATTATACTTGAAGATAAGAAATGAATATTGAATGGGAGTATGTGAGAAGTCTATTTGTAGTGGATAATAAAATGAACAAAAATGGGAAATATTAATGAAGAAAGATGTGGAGATGAATTGAACTCTTGAGGATTGGTGAGTAATTATATTGACACGGAAGATTGAGTGTGACTATGGTGTATCCATTGGTAGATCTGAACGTCGACGGGTGTACGGGCGAAAAATCGTCGGGACTACTCGATGCGGAGCTAACTGTACATAAGTTTGGCTGTGCACGGGCTAAATGTCGGACGGAAGAGAGGGGTGCGGGAAGTATTCTGCCGAGTGGCAGCATGTAGGAGGTGGTCGTGTGGTTGAGGGGTGTCGGGGGAGGGAGAGTAAACGAAATGGTAGGAGTCGGCGGGGTGAATCGCGGGCGTCCAGGCAGAGGGGCCAAGAGTAGAATATCAGCGGAGAGGAGAGGAAAGTGAGAGAGGGGCCACGGCGTGTTTGGGGAGGCCCATGCACGAGAGAAATAGTGGGGTAAAGAATTGGCGAGGACCAGGGACAGAGGGGTGTCAGGCTGGAACAACTGGTGGGGCTGTCGCCCCTTATGTCCCGTTGCTAGTCCTCCCTCCTTATTGCTCCTCGTGCGCCCTCCGCCAAGCACGCTCCCCTCTGCGTCAGGCGCTCTCACTCTTTCTTCCTCTTTTTTTCTCGTGTGCTCTCGCTCACTCTCCGGTGGTTCCTATGAATTTTGCGACACTCAATAAAAAGTGGTTCCACGAGGTTAACATTTCGGTAACTATACCTCGCCTACCCGACGTCGCACACGCACTCACTCGCTCACCCGCTTATCCGCTTGGTGTTCACTCTTTTTTCACACACGTATACATCACGCGCACGCACACACCGTACCCGAAAAAAGTGCATGGGAGAGGCGCAGCAAACCGAACCGCGCGCGAATCAAGTGCTTTGGCCAGTCGCGTTCCCAATCACTCTACGACTAGGTAGTCTCGGTGTCCAAAAGCTGCTGGTGTCATCTCTTCATCCACGATCCTCCCTCGAGTTCACCAACCACCGCGCTACTCACGTTTTACCCAAGTCGCACAAGTTATACGAGTAGTCAGTGATTTATCAATCGATATCATCTATCGAATTTGTTTTTTGTTAGTTTTATTAAAATAATATTCAAATATTACGGACTTGGTGTTGGTGGAGAACAACGTGGTGTTTGAGATTGATCATCAATTGTTGAGGAAAAAAAAAAATACCAAGTTATCAAGAGAGGAAGCCACGCGTATGCACGATTTTATCGTCGAGACGAGTAGGAGGCGGCGAACAAACGGCATACCGAAGGAAGAGAGATTAAACACGAGGACTCTAGTTGCTTCGGTGACCGGTGGTGATTTGAGTGAGAACACAAGACTGAAAGAGAGTTTATGTGACGAGACTGTGACGTTATTGACTAGACGATAAATAGATAATTCAATAATAAATCAAGTGTATAATAAGAATAAAAAGACGTCAATAGCATAGAAATATTATAAATATAAAACACCTCGTTATTTGGATTATTACTATAGTCTTAGTGTGCAATTGCAGCACATAACATTTTCATTGCCATGGACGCAAACTTAAACGCAAGTGGTCTAATACTACACGATATCCTCACGAGCCACAAGACAGCCTAGACAAAGTTGAAGAGACGAACGCAGCAGAGGAAAGAGTTGTGAAGAAATTAAGAGCGAGAAAGAGTGTGAAGGAGAGGAGGCGGCGGCGGTGGTGGTGGAGAAGAAGAAGCCTCAACTGCAGACATAGACAAGTCCAACATCGTGTGTCACACAGAGAGTCGTCATATTTGTCGACTTAGCACCACGCAAGGACACCGCAGGAAGCACACACTTCACTTTGCGTCGACGATCAAGGTACGTCCGCAGCTGATGAGCGATAGAGTATACGGTGGTGGCCTTCGGACGTCCGTGTCCGTCGCATTTATTCGTCAGTGCCATGAGAGAAAGAGCGGAAAAGAGATAGAAGAAAGTTTGCAACGTGTTAGTACGTATATACATAATGTATCGTTCAGTTAGTATGTATACTTGCTGCTATTGAGTTTAAAACCGGCGCGATGAGAGAATAGGGTACAGCAGGAGAGGCCCGCGTGCATGAACGATCCCGCAATGCGAGTCTCACTCTACGGGCCCCTTCTTCCTGAGCTTTGCGCGTGTGCGTTATGTCTGGCATAGCCTTTCCGCGGCTGTCTCGATCGCTGCTCTCTGTTTCGGCCTTCTCTATTCACTCGGTCGCGCGCGTGTGAACGGCTTTCTGTGTTAGTAGTGTGTCGAGACGGCGGCGGCTAGACAAGCGCTAGACGAGGATAATGCCAGATACGCTTGGCGTACTTTGCCAACATGCCCGACCATGATGATGTAATCACCATCGTCTCAATCCTTTATCGTTAGACGGCGGTGTAAATATAGCGATTATAACTATAGTGATGCTTTGTTTATTGCCATTATTACCTTCTTCATTTACAACTATTTATATTATTCATCATCATCAACGTCATCAGGCTTTGTTTCCCTCTAGATTAGCAATTATTTAAGATGCTTAATAAAAATATTTTTTATCGTACAAATAGTCTATTTTATTCGTGAAGTAGAAAGAGTATATACATTTGTCTAGGTCACGATTTGTCGGCTAAATTAAATGAAAGTTGATGACAAGTAATGTGAGTATTTAAAAATTACATTTGCAAGGGATTAGAAAAGAGAGGTGTCGGAAATAAAAGATAGAACAATCGTGTTATCTTCCGTCGAATAACTTGAGCACTATCTCTTTACTGTCGCTCCAGTGAAGCGCTTGTACAAATAACTCGAGCGATTATCCATTGCAATCATTTTATCTCTCTCACGTATGCTCTTACTTTCTCTCTTTTCTCATCCTTCACTTTATTTTTTTCATCTTCCCATTTTACATTGCGAACGTAGTCATGCTGCAGCGTGAAAACATGCTACATAGTATTAAAAATAGAGATTTGTGCCAGGAGAATTTATGCGAGACGCAAAATAAAAATAGTTCCAATGCCCTCGGGCTATTGCGCATACATGTGCTGTCTTCCTTTTTTCACTTTTGCAAATGTCTCTCTGTTAGTTCTCTCTTGAAAGTCAAGCTAAAGCTATCGAGATCGTAGCTAAGAATCCACGCGGGAAGTTTGTATTATTTTGGAGAGGGGATAGCCCCACAGAATCATGGTATGCAAAATAAATCCTTGAGCATGAGTTTCATGCGGAATATTTAAAAAGACTACGTTCAATAGACACTACTTTAATTGTCCATTGTGTAATATTTAATTCATTTCTATTAGTCTATAAAATTTTGCAAACATTTACCTTTTTATTATCATTTAATGTAATTCATGATAAACTCATTTATTAATTATTTTACCTCTGACTCTCTATGTCTCTTGAGTAATAAATTATCTAACATTAATTTAAATTTCAATGAAAAACAAACAGATTCGATCTAAATGAGTGTAATTATTAATGTCCTTTTTAGGAAGACAAAAAAATATTTGAAAGAATTAAATTTTGTTAGAGTAAAAAATGAAATATTTAATGTTTCTTATTCACAATTATTATTTTGACAAGTACAAGAAGAATTTTGTCTGAGTGTATATAGGACATCAGTCTATCTATTGACACTCGACTTTTACGTAAGTTTGTTGTATCAAGTGGTGGAAAAATTTGTATTCGGTTGACTGCAGCTCATACACAAAAGACAATTTTATTAATACCATGTCCTTTAAATGTATATATACACATCAAATATACAGATAAAAATGTAGGTTCTTTCTTTTTTTTGCATTTTTATCTAAAAAAAAAAAATTTTTTCATTGGTTTATTATGAATTAAAATAGTCTGGACAATACTATAATCGTATTAACAATTCAAAAAGATTAATCTAACATTTTATCAGTCATTTTATTTCACAATTATCACGGTTTTTAATTTTGAATAAAATATTTACTCGTGAGAGCTGGAAATAATTTGCTTAAAAATAAATGGATTCGTTGTTCAAACTTTTCTGTTAACATTTAGGTCAGGTTACTATGTTTTAAACAGCACTATTTCATTCAATAATTTTACGATTCTAGATTCTTAGAAGTGCCTAGAAATAAAATATAATATATTTGATTAGATTAAGACGCTTAGTAACTAGATTACGTGACGGTGTTATCTCTGAAATTAGATTCCAGTCAGTGAACATGTACGAATATTATTAAATGAATAATTATCATGATATCAGCATTCATGATGAGCTTGCTAATCAATTTGTATTACCATATTATTAAAAAAAACTCCTGACCTTTGTATAATAACGTTCGATTAATACTCATCAGTAAAGATCGATACACTAATGATTAATTATTGTGGTACTTATTTAAAACTTGCATTTTTCGTCAATCAATCGTTTTTAGCTGACTGTCAAAACTCACGTCAATTTTCTATGAAAGTCAATTCAGCAAATCCACCATCAATTTATGATAAGAATGACTAAGTTTTTAGGAGAATTTATTTAGCATTTAGTTGTCTCTTTTGGGGCATTTGTTCTACTAACGACATTTACTTCCGAATTCTTCGAAAGACACGCATATCCTGCGAGTCAGGGGTTCAAGGAGCGGTTGAGAAAAGAGACGTGCAAAGGTTAAGAAAAGAGGAACGATAAAATGAAGACAAGCAAGATGTATGTTAAGCTGAATGACCTCAATCGTTCTCTTTGAATTTCAATCTCTTTTTTTTTTTTTTATTCTTTTTCTTTCTTTTCAAATACACTTTTCTTCGATGTCGATCATTCATTAAACATTACTGTGACTAATAAAACGTAGATTTGAAGTGTATAAAAATATTTTTACAACCAAAAAGTCGTTATCTTTCGAGGGAGTGGTTTTTTATTTCATTCGAGTCAAAAGACTTATTCGATAAATCATCATTGTCGTAGCTGATTCCAACTTGTGTTCGAGTATCAGCTGTATCGCTAAAAAATCGTGAAATTTATAATAGTTATCACAAGTCAAGTATCTACAGAATATTTATGCAAACGGACATACGGTTCTTTTTGGTGATTCTTTGTCTCATGTACATATGCAACATATGTGTATACACTATTATAATTTTAAGTATACTGTAGACTGCCTTTCACTGTGTAAGTACATAGACAGGCAGCTGGGCGAAGAGAAAAAGAAGCGACAAACCCGATGCGAAGTTCGAATGGTAGTCAAAGTAGAAGGAGAAGATGCAAGACGAAAGTGCATGAGAATCTCCGTGACGCAACTACTTATACGACATGCTCAGATCCGGCTGCAACGTCTGGCTTCTCATCTGTTTAACCAATTAAAAATATAACGCTGACCTATTTTCATTATTTTTAAATTGGGGATGAAAATACTAACGAATCATTGCTGACTATAATAATCCACTATCAAAATCTCGGTCACAAAAAGTATTATTTCTTATTAATTCGAAAAATCGATTTTGTAGATGTGTTATATCCTAATTTAAACGAGTTTCTCGAGTTATTTTTTACATATTTAAATTTTTATTCCGTTGAGATAAAAAAAAATTCCAACAAATTAATTGGAGAAAATTGTTGAAATTATTTATTTCCTCTTCAAGAGTAGATGAAATATAAAAACATCGTGATATGTTGAAGAAATCTTCTCTCTTCAAGCACTCTATGAAGTATGCTTTGTGTGGGATTATCAGAAAATTTATTTCTGTTAAAACAATTATCAGTTATGGAAGAATCGATAGAGATGGAATTTTTAAACTTTCTATAAAGTGTTTATGTAAATTCTAGTCAGAGTAGATAAAGTTTTTTTTTTTAATGTACGTAAATCTGCAGCTTAAAAAATACATCGTTACATTACTTTATTGAGAATAAATTAGTTGACAGTAACTTTTTTATTGGAATTTTCAATTCACAAACTTTAGCACATCTACTGAGAAAAAAATATGAGTTTTTTATAATTATATTTATTCGAAGAAAAATATCCATTTAATGTTTAATCATTACCACTTTTCTTTTTATTTCTGTTGTTATTATTATTGCTTCATCAATATGACAAAACTTTTCTGAATCAAAAACACTACATTGTTTTCATTCAAAACATTCAACAAAATAATTCCTTTGCTGAGGAATTTTCTTCTATAAGACATTTTTTTTCCACGTATTGTTTGACGTAATGATAGTTTCATTCAGAAACTATGTTTCACAATGAATAAATGTATCTCTGAACTAAACAATAAATATTTATTGATAAAAAAAATAAAATAAATGTATCAATAGTTGAGTTGGCTGATGAATTTTCTCGGTTGGATGTCTGACTATGCAAGCTAGTAGAGAAAACTCAAGTAGTCGTTAGAGTTATCTAGGCAGACAGTGAAAGGCATTAGATCTAGGCTGACTGTATCAAGTGGAAATCTACTGGCAATCTGTAGCGGTTTTCCGTCTGATGGAAATAAGCATTGACGATTTTTCAGGCTTAAAAAAACACCAGGAGCTCAAATAAAATTGTCCCGGCCGTAACAAAAGAATGCGTTGACTCGTGTACTCTGTTCCTCGACGAGACTCATATTTTTTTCGCCGTCGTTTAGTACGCTTATGATGATGAAAAGAATAGTCGCTTGTTGTTCAAACGGTTGGCGGGTTAGCCTGTAGAGTTCAACGACCGCCAAATGTTTTCGAATATAAGTTGGGTGGGGAAGTACATGAATGCAAGAGTGAGAGGAAACGAGGGAAAGGGTGCAACGGAGAATGAGACCAAGTATACAAGAGGGGTACTGGTCTGATGCAGTCCATGTTCTTTCTCTCCTGCTCTTTCTTTTACGCACTTGGGCTTGCTTCATTTTTTTCTCTTTCTTCAGTACATCCTACTCTCTTGCACTGCCAAAAATTGCGTGTGCTCAGTGCATTTTAACGTATAATGTTACCAAGCGATATTAAGGCGCGAGCAGACCCTGGAAGATCGAATATTATTATTTTTTTTTTTATTATGAAGCCTATAGCTCTAATTTGTGGACTTTTCTTAGCAGGTGTGCATGGCTAATAAGTCATTTAAAGGGTAGGGGACTGATGTAACTTTAATGACGATTGGATAAACTTTGTTGTCAGGCATCTTTTTAAATTGATCCAAAAAAATTTTTACATTTTTTTTTAAAACTATTTTAATTTTATGAATTTCATACGAGTTTTTATTATCTATATAATGAGTGAATTCAATTTATATCATCGTGTAATATAACTTATTTGAAATATTTCATTTATTTTTCTCTTTATGTCATGCGAAAATTAAAATAACATATTAAAATAACAACGACGTAACATAATACATAAAATAAATATTAATCTAACTAAAAAATATCCGTATTCTCTTCTTGAATGTTTTCATACTATTTTTCTCATCTTTTTGATAAACTTGTATTATATTGTTACTTTGATTTTAATAGTAAATCTGTTAATTAGTTAAATTAATAATTAATATTTTTCATCAAGCAAAAATAACAAAGAGCATTGAGTTATGTATTTAATTAATATTTTAATTTATTCTTTCATACTTGTGCTACGAAATCACGTTGTTAATCATTGAATAATTTTTATTGATAGATTCATTGCGTTCAAATAATTTTTTTTTTTTTAGTGAAAGCGAATTCTCATCTATTATTGGGCATTTAATTGTACTCAATCAATTTATCTAATTCGATAGATTTTTTTATTCATCACCTACACCTCTAAAAAACGAATTTTTTCACATTTTAACTCATCAGTCATTCATCAACTATAAATGCAATCAATCAGTTAGAAAAAAATTTTATTTTCCCCGATTGATTTTATTCCATGTAATAATTAAAATTAATTTGCCAATTTTACGCGATCAATATCTATTTCACTTTCAAACTTTTTGTTTAAACATCGGAAAAAGTGATATTCAAAGCGTGAGAACTAATAAAAAAAAAAAAGTGTATATAAAAGAGTAAAAACTAGCAATTGCATCGTGTCCAGTATTTGATTTTGAAATAGTCACCCTCTTCTGCTCTCGTTATTTCTACCGACCGGTGTGAATGAGCCGCGGTGCAGGTGCGAGTGATTCACGCGAGGCAGAAAATCCCTGGCACGGTTCTCTCCCTTTTGCATTCTCAGTGGTGGTTAGCCTTGAACTCGAAGAGCGACGCCCGCTGCTCCACATCAAGCGCGGTCGTCGCCATATAAAGGGGTCCTCTATTTGAACCTAGAAAATCATTTCGTTCCACTTCTCTCACTTAGGCCCTATTATTTTCAGCCTTATAAAAATGAATTAAAATTATCTGTCATGTTATAATTAACAAATAAATCATATCCACCATACAACACATTATTTTTTATTTATACATCCAGGAGTACACTTGAAAAATATCAAGTAACTTTCGAAAGACGAAACTCAAGTCTTTAACGCTTTCATGTGTGCAGTTTTTTTTTCGCTATTATTGAGTGTGTATATATATATATATATATATACATGCAACAATATTCCGCTGTATTCGTCTTCAAGGCCAATGACTCACCGGACGTCTCATGCGACATAGAAAACATCCTAATTGTGTTTGACAGTGAGACGCATTTCGTCGAAATAGAGACGACTCGTCACGCATTCTATGTGTACAGCAATGATCAAGGGAGTGTCTGAGGGTATGTTTCATGGTCAAGGTCTGAATTCTAGACAGTGTGATATTCGAAATGGCGAATACAAGAGAACTTTTAGCTTAATCGAATACTGATGTAACCTATTGCTGTAATATATAACTAACGAGCCAATTAAACAATTAATTGATGATCAAGATGATGAAGATCCCGAAAAGTTATTATTATCACCATCATCATGTACCTTTATTACTATTGTTGTTTTTGATGTTATTATCATTATGTCTATAAAAATAAGGTTCAAAGTACTTGATACGTGGGTATATCGTCCACCTCCTGGAGAATCCAATCAATAAATATTACAATGGAAGCCGAGCACAAGTGGGGGAATATAGCAGGGCGCAAAAGGAAGAAAGATGTATCTAACGTCTACTGAGACACCGTCCTCCAGCAGCGTAGTTTTACCCCTCTCAGTTTCATCTTTCCTTTTCTTTCATTCTCTTATCCTTCTGTCAGAGTTACTATCGTCACTTCTCACTCTTTCTTCCGCTTCTCTCGTCTTCCGCCTCCTCTCATCCCTCAGGCAACCAACTTTCTCTTGCTCGCGCCGCTTGTATTTTACTTTTCTAGTAGCGAATTAAAACCGCGTTCATGCGCAGCCCGCGGAACGGCGTAATGATTTTTTGAGGGGCGAATCGAGTGGGGTCACGATGGCAGAACGTTGCCCGAAAGAGAGGGGTAAGAGGCAGGGAGGTTATGAAGAGAGTGAGAGAGTACTCAAGCAAGAACAGTAAAGTTTGGCTACAGCTGAGTTGTTGAAAGAGAAGGAGAGGGAGATGAATAGACGAGAAGAAAAGCTCTACAGTAGTAAGAAGAGAACCAAGAAGGTATGAAAGGTCCAGATCTGTCTCATTAGATCACAGTCCACCTTTTTTATACATCATGATCTAAATTCGCGAGCAGTTGAAGAAAGTTAAGCATTTGTTTCTGGAGAACCAGACATTTAAGTCTGCATATACCTGAGAATAAATCACTGCTTGAAAGAATGCCAAAAAAGCTGTAATATTCGTGTGTTGGAATCTTTTGAATTCTGACTCCATTTTTAATTAGAAGTCGTTAGCTTTGCGCATTTTCATCTCGCGAAACGGGTGGGGCATAGAGAGTAAAATGAAGAGAAAAAAAAAAAGGATGGAACCGATGCTACCACAGGCTATATCTCCCCTCCAGTCTAGTCTCATCTTGAGACTCCCCTCGTACTCTAACTCAACTTTCTATCTCTTCCTTTCCTGCTTTCTTTCTCTCTCTGCGTACGCACTATTTTTTAGTCCACACTTATTACGACAGATGTCTCATGAGCCGATAAAGAATAAAGCTGTGGACCCGGTGTTAGTCCTAACTCGGTTCTCCAACTCGTAACGGACGTGGTATAACCCTTCCACTAGTTCTTTTTCTAAACTACGGTACATACTCTTTCAATTACTTTCATTGGATTTTTTTTTTCTCTATCAACTCGAGCGAGTATTTCTTTTTCTGTAAAAGATAGCTTTTTTATCGTAATTCTATTCCTTTATATTCTTTCTTTTCTTTTGGTACCTCAGCCTGCGGCGTAAATGTAAACTTCCCTTTATTACATCAGCCCTCAGTGGAACTCAATTCAGTACATCAAATTATACATTACATATAAATGGAGAAAATTTTAAAAGTATAAATTATCTTGATAATTGGAGGAAACCTAGGACCTATTAGGCAACAAAATTGTCTCCGTGTACACATTATCAGTGTATTAATTAAGCGCCATTTTTTTCACTCATTTAAATTTCATAGAGAACTCTGCGCTAAAAAAAAATACTTGGAGATAATTAATAAAAGACAGTAAGACGATTTAACTTCATCACATGTGTAGCGAGATAAAAAAATGAGAGCGACTATTAGGAGGGAGGAGTAGTGAACACGGCCGCAGTATTCACAGTAGCACACGCGAGCGAATCCGTCAGGTGCTTCTACCACTATATGTATAACATCAGTATTAATTCGTACATACGAGAACATTTAGGGCGGCCGATCTATTAGACTTGATATTTTTATATTATTATAAACACGTACGTATCTAATTGACGATCAAGTATTCATCTTTTTACCATCAGTAATAATATCAGCCGTCGTTATATACGCCGACCGCGTGCTACACACGTCGACGAGTGAGTTTACACACTTTTTTTTTATCTCTCTCATTCAAGTTTATTCTTTCTTTTTGCTCAAGTCTGCATTCACTTCGATCTCGCATGCTCTTTCTCTCGGCGCGCGCTTGTCATTTTCATCTTTCGGCGTTGAGTCGCGTAATTTCGGTCATTTTCGGGTGGTTCCGGGGGATCCTCGAGGCTCAGCGGGAAGTCCGTCGTTTCGATTGTGACGTTTAAGGGGTTAGTTCGTCCGGTGTAACGGGTGAGGCATGGGTGGTTGCGCGAGCAGGATTCCAACTGCTGGTTAGCCACGCGGCGTATTAGTTTGCCTCTCAGCTGAATCAACGTATTTTATCCAATTATCGGCTTCGTCATTATTTATTACATACTTTTTTGTAGATGTCAACGTTCAATTGCAAGTGAGGTGTATACATTTATGTAGATAGTTTTCGTCAAATACTTTTTGTTCTTCATGCAAATAAAATGTTTCTACAAAGTCACTTGGTTTTCATCAACACCCAAGTCAGATAACTATTGGCGCGAAATCGAACTCCTGGCGAAAACGTGCTTTGAAAGCGCACATATATAATCAGTTTGATATGCTTAAATCCTTTCAATTGACTTAATTAAAAACAACTTGTTATAAGTCTTTGTTTATATACAAGTGATTCTGAGATTCCTGAACGTAAAATTACTTTCTTCGTTATGCTTTCAGTAATGCATTGTCACGAATTAAACGTTTACTAATTCGTGTTAAGCTGTGAAAAGTGAGAAGGTTGACTTGAAGAGGTATAGTGGCATTGGATATTGATGAACGAATAGGAGAGCTTATGAGACAATCCTTTGTTCTGATTATTTACTTTGCGTGATAATGATAAGTGATAGATCATAAACCGATGCCAGGATGATGTATTTTTTATTAACTGACATTTCAAAACATCACAGTGAAGTGAAAGTGCCTTCGTAGTTAACTTCTTATATCGATGCACAAGTATTTAAGGTATTGTATCTAATCTCTGTTTCACCACAATCTAGTATTGCTTGAGGATACAATTGAATCAATCAGACTATTTTTTTTTTTTAATCTTTTTCATTCAATTATATAATAGTGATTTCAATTGAAAAACTTGTAGAAAAATAACTTGTTATTTTGATTGAAATAATGAAATTTATTTTTATTTGAGATTAGATGTAAAAGTTTTAATATCGTTTATATGTGTGATGTAGATGTAATCTTTTAAAAATATTATTATTTTGTAAAGGCACATATTTAACTAAAGACTTTTTTTTTCAAAATGATACATGATAATTCATGCGCAATAATATTGATAAAAATTTATTATCATTGTAATTAAAAGACTAAAAAAAATGTCATTAATATGTAGTACAGGCAGCAGCATCTAAATTGACGAGAAGGTTCAACAGTAAATTTGTTTCCAGATTTTTTTTTTATCATTTCGCCGAGATAATAGTTATCAGTAGACATTTTGTACTTGCAGTTCTATAAGTAACCGGCCATTTAATCGTATTTTCTGGCTCGGCGCCAGAATGACGACCTAATTTTTTTTTCTAGTCGTATAAAAAAAAATCTTGCAATTTTTTGCCGCAATAAAACTATTTACTGACACAGCGAATTGTACGATTTATTGTTGACGTAAATCATCGGCTTGTATTATAATTTTTTTTTCTTTGAATTCAAAGAACGTCATAAATAGAATCTCCATTCTTACATTATATTTATTGTTTATATTTATATTCTCATTTCTTTTCTTTTCCTATGCTTACAGGTGAATAAACATAACGATGGTAGATACGCAACATTTTTGTCTGCGATGGAATAATTACCAGAGCAGTATAACGTCCGCGTTTGAGAATCTTCGGGATGATGAGGACTTTGTAGATGTCACGTTAGCCTGCGATGGAAAGAGTCTCAAAGCGCACCGCGTTGTACTCTCTGCATGCAGTCCATACTTCCGTGAACTTCTTAAGGTTAGTGATGACAACAATAACACAATCAACACTTTTTCATTGAGGAAGGAAAAAAACAAAACAACAACACGACATTCAATTTTTTTAATATTCATCACTTTGTGAAGAGACTCTTTGATGAGAGTTTATGATTAATTATTATTGTTTTTAATTACATATATTAAATTGTCTATACTTTGTTTATTTAGTTATTTATGTTGATACTTTGCAGAGCACACCGTGCAAACATCCGGTGATAGTACTTCAAGATGTAGCGTTTAGTGATTTACACGCTTTAGTAGAGTTCATTTATCATGGAGAAGTAAACGTTCATCAACGATCTCTCAGTAGTTTCTTAAAAACTGCTGAAGTTTTAAGGGTGTCTGGGCTTACGCAACAAACAGATTCAAATGAACGAGATGAGGTAAGTTTTTTTTGTCTATTTTTTTGTTAGAACTTTTTTCTCTACCCGCCTTAACTTTTTATATACAAAGTAAGTAATTTTTATTACACACTACTAATTTCTTAAATCCAACAGAATTGAGCTAATGATAATTGATAAGCTTTTCTTTCTTATTTGTCATAATTCCAAGATAAAATTTTGATCCTCTCGGTTATCTATGTTTGAGTAAATTTCAAAGAGTTTTTTTTTATCTCAGCACAGCAGCACTCTCCCTTTAGTGATCATAACAATTTTTAGAGATTGTCATAGGTCAAGCAGAATGAGATAGTAAAAATAATTAAATTGATGTGCTCTTATTATTTGTTTCTTTTTTTTTTGTTTTAATATTAACCCATTACCATCTAAATTAACGAAATAAATATTTTAAATATATCTTGTATCTTAAGTAAATCCTTGATCTTTGCAGCTACTAAGTTTATGATAATTTTTATTTCATATATTTATCACATGCCTACTGCTTAAATTAGCAAACATCGTGTACTGAAAACAAAAAAAAACTCTGCGAAAATATCGTCTATTTTTAACTTACTTTTTTTATACAACAGAAATAGATCTAAAAAATAATCCTCGTATGTATGAAAATATTTTTCTTACTTCTACTCAATAGTTTCGTTTGAGAGAATAGTTTTTATTCATTTTTATAACATAATAAAAAATTGATTGTTGTAAGTAGAATATTTTTCTTTTTGCCAAATAATAAAACTATTGTAACTTTATCGAGCATGTCATCGAATAAATAAAATTCTATCAGGAATCTAGGTCGTTTAATTTTGCAGGGTAATGCTAAAATGATGGTCATTTTCGTAATCGTCAGACTGTAACGTGTTAATAATAATTTTTAAATCGTCTTATTTAATTTTATTGGAATTTTGTTTTGTTGTATTTAGTTATCCCAAGTGCGTGCGTTAGCGGCACGTACTAACCATGTACAACCCCATGATAAACTGTCGGATGAGGGTTTTCCAAGAGGTGGATCCCCACCAACACCGGTCACCCCAACTCCCACGACGGTACAGCAATTGTTACGCCGAACACAAATACGTAGGAATGAAAGGCGCACACCTGATGAACATGATGAATCGATAAAGAGATCCCGATTACCTTCACCACCGCTCAATAACAACGATGCAACACCAACAGATTTTTCCATGGTTAAAAATCACCTGTTATCTAAGGTAGAAGGCAATGGTTTGCATGACGAAAACAGTCGTATGGAAGAGAACATCAAGTGTGAGCCACTGGAGTTAACTGGAGGGAATGGAGGTACTGCAACCCACAACGAAGACTCTTCGGACTCTGGGGCAGCAGCTTCTGATCGACCACCGGCATCAGCGAGTAGTAACGAACACGAGCATGAACCTGAACATCCGTCAACGCCAAATTTTCTGCCAGAAAGTAAAATATTTCCTACAACACCGGGGAGCTTTAACTTCACCATGGCCGCACTTACTACGGAACACAATCCATTGTCAGGTAAAATTTCTTACTTCAATTATCATCAGGCCTCTACGCACAGACCAATTTATTTTATGTTAATTTTTTATAACCTGTCATTTATTTTAGTTAAATCATTTTTTATTAATTTTTTCCTTTGATTTAACTGTAATTAAAACTCAGTTATTGATATTTTTATGTAAAATGATCTTTTAAATGAATGAAAATATAATTTCACTTAAGACTATATTAATAACTGGGTTTTAAATAATTTATGTTGATTGAGTAATTGCGAAATTGCGTACAGGCCGTTATTATTTAATATTTAAGAGAAAAGTATGAGTATCTACGTTTAACAACAGTAAAATTTTCAGGGTTAAGTCATGGACTGCAGACGCCGGATTTAGCAGGAACTTCGCAAGGTAAGAAAAGTTTTGATAAAATAATTATATTTCATTGCCCTATAAAATCACAAGAATAATTTAGGGTGTAGCGAACAATTTAGAAACTTTTCCTCCTCGTTTTTACGTGTGTCACATCGAGGTACGACGTTAAGAACATATAGAAAAAAATCATAGTGGCATTCTTTTGATTTTTTCCAAGGGCACTCCTCGCTAAACTATTTTACTTTACTTTCTATCGATAACCAGTGCATGATAGGTCGATCCATTAAGGCCTATCGATGTAATGGTTCGGTTTAATGGTCACTACGACTTGTGCAGTTATATCAAACTAACAAATCATAAATAAAATAAAATAAAAACAAAATTTATATTGGTTGCGGTTCAAAAGCACTACTGTCTGCTTGGAAAATTAAATTTCTCTTAATTGGCATGCGTTTCCAAATCATCGAAATCATCATACTATTCTGTCCGAAATTCATCACGAGTCGCTTCCATTTGCATTTTCATAAATTCATTACAAATTGTGAGTTTGCACAATTAACTTGGTGGTGACGTGACGACTTAATTAATATATTAAATTCTAAATAGAACATTATTAATAATATTCATTAAATAAATTACGTGTAATTTATTATGTCAAAAAATTTGTTACACTTTTGGCAGTCATGACCCAAAAAGTTAGATAACGAAAATCTACTTTAAATAAAATCGATAAAAAAAAAAGAAATGTTGTCAAGGCAGTAAATGTTATCTCTGATGGAGTTTTACTTCAATTGGATGAATAATTTTTGAGTTGATGCCATATCAAGGACATGTAAGCAGGCGAAATTTAATCTAGTAATATCGATTAAATTTGTAATTAAATGATGAGGCAATTACATATTGGACCTTCCAAAAATTATCAGTTATTTAGAAGGATCTTTCAATCGACATTGAACCACCAAGTTCGCGTTATCACACCAATTGGCGTTAAGAACCAATTAATTAAGAAACAATCGTGAGTTTGGCATCACTGTACAATTTATTGACCGTTACGAGTATCATCTCAATTACAAATGGCCATTTTAGTAACTAAAATAGATACAAAATGATTGAAAAAAAAAAGAAATAGTTTCCATAATGAAACAAAAATTTATCAACTATAAAACTAGCATTCCATTCTCAATCAGAATACTATTTTTATTAGAGTCGTCAACATTCAACACCATGATCAAAATATTAACTTCAACTATCAATCGCAGATAAAACATTCCAACAACTTATCGTTTTGTACTTGTGTTGTTGTTCATTATTACGTCAGTTTCGTATCAACATAAAATCATTTAATTTGTCAAAGACAATAGATCTTGGCAAAATGCTTACGCGTAATCAATAATTCAAATTCATTTAATCATAATCAATATGGCAATTGATTGTACAAAAAGTTAGGAATTTATGGCTACAATTATTATCATTATTAGTACTATTGGTTAAATTAATTAATTAACTAGAATTAAGTTTTATTTACTTATTAGTTTAATCAATCATAAGTTTATTATTTAATTATTACACAATTGTAGAGAAAAGTCCATGATATTTGAAATACTCTAGACAAAAAGGATGTGATAGGTTAATTTAATTTACCAGATTTAAATACTTTTTTTTTTCTCTCGATAAATTATTTATAACATACTACGATATTACCCTAAATCGTTTATACAAAAAAAAAACCCAAACATCAATTTTTTTATTTTATTTGGATAATTTTTATTGTTACTAAGATAACATGTAGATCATAAATGGATAAGATATAATACTTTTACCATTTCATTTTTTAAAATCTACGTTTCCTTCCATAATACTTCTCCTTGGCCTCCCTATTGCTGTTATTTTTTTTATTTATTTTCTCTCAAACATTAAAATCGGAATAATTTTGGACGTAAATTTATTGCTTTATAAGTCTGTCAGATTTAGTGTATTTCAGTGATAGTTTGGAAAGATAAGACGATCGTTGGTGAAATGGTAATCACGGGATGACACCGTGCATCTCACCGTTTACATAACGCAGTTTCTTAATGCGACTTTATAACCAAGGTCTTGAATTTATTTCACAGAATTTACTGATATTGAAAAGATAAAAAAAATACATTAATCTATTAACTTATTAACGTAATGAATAATGAAGTCTAAATAAAAAAAAATAATAAAACAAGAATTGGTAAATATTTTTTAATGAATTAGAGAAATAATATTGTTATCGTTAATATAATAAATATCCGAATGATACAGTCATCGTTTGTCATTGGTAGGCTTTCTATGAGTTATAAAAAAGTAGCTTTTCGAGACACTGAGCAAATTCAGGTGCGGTCTGGCCCGTCGATTAATATTTGAACGCCTGGCTTATGCTAGGTTAGTACTGCAAAAGTTATCAAGGGGCGATGATAAGACGGCAGATGTTATCCGCGAAATTCAAGGTCTGTCTATATCTGCATTGAATGTTGCCAACTAAACATTGGCCCGTAAATAAAAATACCATGGCCTTGATGAGCCACTTTTGTTCATTGTATGATTTACAAATTTTTTTCGTCAAATAAAATAGCATATTATTTAATATGATGTATAATACCAATTTGACGAGACTCGAGTTGTCAAGCTAACAAAGAAATTTTTATCGCTTGGCATTTGGCAAACTTCAAACGCGATACCAAAGGTTGTCGTTCTCTCTGGTATCTTGATAATTTTGTCTTACATCTAACATTCGCATATCTCATAGTCATGAAGGATAGATATATTTTTTAATTTATCTCTATGTAAATTAATGATAGTCAAGCTATTTTTTTTTACAAGTGAAATGTGCAGAATAATCTACAATTGAACATTGAATTTTTTTTTTTTTATTTAAAACTTTCGAGCTAGTTTTAATATCTAATCATTAACACTGAACCGTCTGTCGTTTTTATCTCTCAGCTAAAGAATATGAAAATTAGGCTATTCGATAAAAATACTATTCGATAGAGAATAAACTCAGTTACGATAATAATTCTTTTTACATCAAGCTAAAAGTAAAATTTATCATACGGTTTTTAATCAAATGTTAATTTAAAAATATTCTAAGTAGAAATAAATCAATAAATAATAACCTAAGATGATGATTTTATTTTAGAAAATTAATCAAGTACAACGATGTAAAGGGTTACATTAAAAATAGATAAAAGAAGAAATCTAAATAAAAATAATCTGCATAATGTTTTCAGGAATAAATAAAATGATGCATTATTTTTCTTTGTTTCTTTCAAAGAAATTTATCTATTTGCTCTCTGCCATTCCGAATCCTCTGAAACCTCTGCAACCTCTGCAAAAATAGAGCACGGCTCGACGCGATACACTCTTTGACGTTATCTGACAGAAATAAATGTTTCTGAGGCGTGAAATATTTTTTTTTCTATTTCACTGTGTCTTTCCTCAATAAACTGAACTGAGGCTTTATCGTCCTTCGGGCGTAATGTGGTTACGCAAAAAATAATAACGAAAGATATAGATTAAACAGAGAGGGAGAAAAGAATTAGAGCGAATAGACGAGCGAATGAGAAAAAGTATGAGGGTTCTCGTTATAAATTGTCAGGCCGGATGCGCTTTTCTTTGTTTGATAGATTTTTAGCTTGAAACTTGCGATATTTTTTTATTTAATTCTTTTATTTTAACAGCCGCCTGCATACATATGGTGATGACGTTGACTTTAGGCAGCCTTGGAATATGTGCAGAAAAATTTGCCTGTTTTCTACAATGTGAGTGTGTGATGACACATTGACGAACCCATTTCATGAGCTATGAATGTGTTAGCATATAAGAATGTTGACTCAACAATTGTTTTATTTTTCAAATTTCAATTCAACTAGATATTTGCCCTTCAAACAAGTGAATAAATCACTTTTCACACATTGCTTTTCATCAGAAAAAAATATTCAACTGCTTATCATTTAGCCTAGAGAATATCTGAGGAGGTACAATGCAAAGACCAGCTTCAAATATTTGCCGAATTTTTATTTATTTCTTTTTCGCCAAAAATTCCTTATCATAATTTTTTATGAGTCCATTATATCTGTCGCAATTATTTGCACTCTCGTTGAGGAGAAAAAGAATCATCGTGATGTGTATTCTTAGCTTGTTTGGCGTCGAAAGAAAAGTTTGTTTTCCAACGCTAAAACGGCTAGTCGTTGGTTTAATAGAGATCAGTTTTTTTTTTCGTATACGTTCCAACGATCTGGGCGTACATTTTTTCTTGCCAATTTTTTTTTCGTTTCATATGAATACTCTACACTCATGCTAATCTGTTGTAAAAACTCGTGGTCAAATAAAAATAGCACGTTGCTTTTTAAAAGTGAACTATTTACCACTCTGGTGTTGTATAGTATACGCGTATGAAAAAAAAAAACGTTGCAACTGTTTGGTGCAACACTTTTGCAAATATTTATTCCATGACTTCATTTCACCTTGTATTAACGCAATTTCGCTGAAAAATATACATTTATTTAATCAATACAGACATCTAATTTGAATTTATTTTTTGATTACTCTTTTTATCGCATTTATTGAATTATTTACTATAATAATAATTCATTAATTATTATTCAAATGACAGCTTGTTTATGTATTATTTTGTTTTATTATCAGTTTGGGTAAACCATAAAAATTAATTGTCTACTAAATTATTCTTTCTTTATTTTCAATGATTATCTCTAAGTAGTTAAACACTTTAATACCTTAATATTGTCACAATCATGAAATGTCATGGGTAAAATATCCGTGTTTACGTTCCAGTGACGTCATATATGTGCAGAAATGTGTTCGAGACAGTGGAAGATATTTCAAGGACGCTTTTAACACAAATCGCAATTTTTTTATTGCAAAATTTCGCAACCCTTCTGTATTTAGACATCTTTTGGTATTTTTATACTATTTTAAAATAAAATTAATACTCTATTCTTCTTTTGAATTCATAGAAGAATTATGAATACATTAAATGATTTCTTATCAAGTGGCAGTTTGATATTTGAAAAGATTAGATGAAGTTCAATAGATAAAAATAATTGATATATTCATCGTTGAAAATTTTTTATAGATAAATAATATTTGAATGTAGTTATTCTTCAAAATATTCTGACATTATTTTTGCAATTGATTAGCGGAATTTTATTGGAATTAAAAATAGTTGAAATCGTTTTAAAAATTTGATTTAAAAAATTAAAGACTCTTGAGATTTATAATTTACTCTTTATCCTTCATCTAGAGTATTTTTTGCTAAAGGTATTTATAAATATTTGATACATAAGCTAGAAAAAAATTCCAAACGATGTAATTTTTACTTTTAAATTATTTCGCGATAATAATAGCAAGGCAAATGTCGACATCTAGCGGAGTAGTTGAATAGCAAAAATCTCCACGCGTTAATGTAGACACTTAGTGTAGCAGCATTGGGCCAAGTTGGAGAACACTTGAACAACTTAATTCGCAAACGTGTATGCTTATGCTAACAAAAGTTTGCAAGTTTACTCAGAAAAAGAAACCTTTTTCCTGCAATTTTTTTTTTTCCAAACTCGGTTGATTTTTCGAGGTCATAAAATATCTCTTCTTGGCACTCGCTTACCTCGCCACTTGTAGCGATAATCGTCAGTTTGTAGACTTAAATGAAACTCTTTTTAGCGACAAATCACTCAAGGTCGATTGAAAATGTTCTTATACAATTCGCAAATCCAGTTGAACTTTCTATCTCTCGTATATTAGGTAGTTATCAGGAATTCCTTCCATCTTTTACGCATGTATGTGTGTGTTTTATTATCAATAATGAATTTACTTCAAGTCCAAATATAATCTGCACATCGATGATTGAGGGTGATTAGAAATAATAACAAAATAGTAGTAATCCAAAATTTGTAGAGAAAGTAACAAGTGGGGAGAAAGTGTCAGCAAAGTCATTTTTTTTTTCTTATCTAACTCAAGTGTTTTATTGCCTCAATCCATTATCACAAATTTTTTTATATTGGAAGTCCAAGTCTTAACTAATATCAATTCAATCAATTCTAGTCAGTGAACGTAATCGCAATTTCTTTGTTGAGTGAATATCAATTCATACATTTACACACATATTTTATTATCAGTATATTCTAGTAAAAAAATTTTAAATTTATTTGACGGAAGAAATCTTTATGAATAAATCGAGAGAAATAATTTGTCAGACTTATCTATGATATTGATTATTAAAATATATAAATGAATTCAAGTCAATTAGGATATTTTATCATCCCCAATAAAAGAACTAATTTCTCTTTTCTTTTGAATTTTCAAACAATTTAATTTCATTGATTTATAGACATTCATTCATGTCTGTTAGTGATTTTCCTTGAAAATAATTGCGCCAAATTTCTATCGTCATTTTTTAGAATCCTTTATCCTATCTTTTTATCTCACTTTTTAGTAGGAATGAATTGTAAAAGCATAGTAGCCACCCCTCACATTTTTCCTCGTTGAACGAGTTGGCCTATTGATCGTCTCGCGGGTCCGCTCCGCGCTTAGAGTCAACATCAGTCATAATACGGAGCTACGCCAGGGTTATTAAGAATAATACGCATCGTAGGTATCCCTCTGCCTCCACCTCACCTGCTATACTTGCCTTTGACCCCCTAGTCGCGGATGACGGTTCAGTGGGGTAGCGTTGCTAGGGTAACCAGCTGGGTAAAATCCTGCAAAGAACTACCGCGGCTCGAAGGGTTTCCGCTGTATTGACATCCCATCTGTACAGGCGTTAGACAGACTTTTATGACTAGTAAATCCACCCCTTGTCATCAGCTTTCTCAGTTTGTCCAGTCATTCTTACTTAGTCTTAGTTTTTTTTTTGTTACTTTAAATATCATGAATCCTCATATCATGTATATCGAAAAAATTTGTAATATAACTGAACTCAATTCTCAATATGACAATTTTATGAATATATTTACATGGAAAGAAGTGGATTTTTCTCGATAAAAATGAAATAAATAGTATTTTTATTCAACAGCTAATTAAATTGTCAATATTTTGATTGAATATTAATTTATTTTTATAATAGAAAATTTAAATTTTCTCGAAATGTCAAAAAGGTTAATTGTAAAAGTAATATAATTATTATTTATTGAAGAAAGGGTAACAGATTAAAATGATTTTATTAGAAATGGTATTTTAATTGAAATGAAAGAGAGAAAGAAAAAAATAAATCCACTTTTTACCATGAATGTGATGTAAAGAGCTTTATTATCTATCTTTATTTGTCTTTATCATATTCTTCTTTTACTATTTGAATTACCTTGCGAAAATTGCGAAAATGGTTGGACTCAGCCCCCCCTCCTCTTTGGTTGCAGACCGGGAGGTTACCGGGGAGGATGGGGGCTGGAGGTCCGCCACGACAACGTGCGAAAGTCAAGGGGAAATCAACGACGCGAAGCAAACTACCTCACCCACTGCTTATCGACGCGTGCAGACAGCCGATTTACCTATAATTGAACTACTAGATGACATTAGCGAACAAATCGCATTTAAAGCCGAGCCGATGTCACCCCAAATCGACACTGATGAAGCTTTGGAATCTTGTTTACTCAAGAATGAAGACAATTTTCATCCTAATAAGGCTTTAGTTCCTACCAATTCTTGTCAATATGATCAAGATGATGGATTCAATATTGAGGATCACCATTGTGACAATTCAACTGACGACTCGACCATATTTTCAAGATTACAAGACACAAATCGTAAAAAAATTGAACAAGAGCCTAAAACACCTTACACTCGTAATAATAATGGCACATTCTGTACATTCTGTCATAAGAATTTCTCAAGAGCTTGGTCACTTCAAAGACATCTAGCAGATACTCACTTCTATGTGCCACAATCACTCACTTGTGATCAATGTGGCAGAAGCTACAAATCAAGGAACAGTCTTGTCAGCCATAAAAGTCAGTATCATGCACGCAAGGAACGTGAAACCACTTACTGAATAATTAATAAGAATCTACCACACTATTCTGATAACAATAAATAAAGGCAACTGTTGAATGATTTCAACAAGTGATATACAACCAAAACAACTAATTTTATCGAAAACTATCAAAATATATTTCAGGATTGTTATTCAAAGTATTATTATGTAAAACAATCGTATTTGTTACTTCTTATCATATGATGTATTTAATTATGAAAACAAATCAATGTATTTAAGATGAATACTAATTTTACATTTTGATAATGTATGATATAATTGTTTGCTGTGCAAATTACTTAATAAACAACTTGTATATGTGAGTAATTGAATTGTATTGATTACATAAATTTGATTGTCACTCGTGTGAATAAAAAAATATTTGAATTCAACTTTTTTTCGTTAAAGTAAGAATAATAATAATTACATGAAAGCCATTTTTTTGTTTTTTTTTAAATATACTTTGATATTAGTGACATTTATTTTCATAATCATTTTGATATATTGACTCGTGAAATCGACTAGGGAATAAAAGCAAGCGTTTATAGGTGGGTTGGGTGATATAGATATGTATTATAACAAAAGAGAGAAAAGACAAACGTTGATTTATAGTTATTGATAAGTATGACAGTATCACAAGACTGCTATAATCATATCATATCTCAAAAAATTCGCTTCATTACATCAAATCATCAAAACTGATCGCACTTGTATATATTATATCTGTTATCTATTATACGTTATTAAGTTTACTCAACTATTTCGCTGTAAATAATATGCATCAATTAAATATATAATTATAAATAATGGAAAACCATATGGTGTTTTCAAACACTAACGCCATCGCCCTCAATTGATCGCTGGACTTCTTGGATTGCTTTTACTTCTACTATGCGCTAAAAAAAAAAAAAAAAATATACACCCCAAATCAACGATTTGATTCGATAGCATATATTTGTGATAATATTATTCAATTCAATTATGAATTAATATTTCAACTATTACTCTCACGCCAATTCCGTGCCAATAAAACATGTCTTCAATCTATCGATCATCATGTGATACAGATTTATTAGATTTATTTGTCGATTGTCAATTAAATATTTCATTTGTTTCTGTTTCATTTATTTCAAATAATTGTTACATTCGTTAAAATTAAAAAAAAAAAAAAATTATTTTCACTCTTGCTTCGTAATTTAAATTTTATTTTTGATTGTTAATAAATAATTATTAATTGGTCTTTATTAAAAGAATATTATTATCATGATTATTAAAATCATTAGTAGCAAGATATTTCATGAAAATTATTATTAAACAATATTAAACAATTAATTGATAAATTTTTAAAAGACTTAATTAATAGATGAGATATGTAATAACGTATCAGTAATGAGGATAGAAATGTTTTGGCACGGTTTGGTGGTGGTGATGGTGTGATATAAATTCTTGTAAGAGGCACGAACAGTCTAATGATAACGCGTGACGCAAAGATTGTTAATGTATTACGGTGATGATGATGTAAAATGTGACGCATTGAGACGAGGAGGAGAAGTGCCTCTACGTGGCGCTCAAAGTTGAGCCATGAGCAAAAAAAAGTAACCCTCTGTCTGGTTCTGCCGCCAGGTCTCTTGGCCGGCAGCAGCGCGACTGATGAGTTTCGATGTGAGCCTTGCAACAAAAACCTGACCTCCCTAACGCGGTTGAAGCGGCACATACAGAACGTGCACACCCGGCCCAGCAAGGAACCAATCTGTAACATCTGCAAGCGGGTTTACTCCAGTCTCAACAGTCTAAGGAATCACAAGAGCATCTATCATCGACAACATGGAAAGATCGAGCAACAACGCAAGGATGAAGAGCAGCTGCAGCGTGAACGGGAACTTCACGACAAATCTTATTCCCAACAAACGCAACAGCACTCGCGAATGGGCTGATAAACTATTTTCAGTTTGTCCAGGATATTGAGCGACATTTTTGTTGATATCTAACGACTTTTATGAACAATATTTACACACCATTCTTGTGCCTTGGACTGAGAGTTTCATTTTCGCTGCAAGCATTTGTTCATTATCATACCAAGTTGTGTTAAATATTTGTGCTAAAAAAAACGACGGGATATTGCAATGGTTCAATCATTACTTCCACAATGGCAATTATCACACTTGTAGCTTTATCTGTCCTATTCTTTTCGGTTAAATACGCCTCAATTATTATTTTCCTTCTTCTTTGGTGAGCCAATATTTTTAAACAATTAGAGAGGAATGATCTTAAAAATCATTGATTGTGCTAGTTCTTTAAGAAATTATCTAATATTAATACGAGGTTAATTGAGGGATTATAAAAAGATATTGGAGTTTCTTCTGAATGTTCTACTTTTAAATATATATTTTATGATGATAGTCTTTAGTTAAAAGCGAATGCAATTTTATTAGCACAAAAATAACTTATTTTAGATAAATTTTTTATTAAATTTTAATATTTAGATAAAAAAAAGAAAAAAAAAATCTTTTAGTTATAGGAATATTTTTAGAATTATTCATTAATTTGTGGCGTATTTTTCTGAAGTACCTTATTTTATACTATCTTACTCCAAAAGTTACCAAAATAGCGCAATTCATGCAAAGAGAAAAAATTGATAAAATAATCCCAAATACTAAAACCTATGATATTACCGTGAAAATGGGTGATCACTTTAGTTTATTATAAAAAGATTTAGGTTGAAAGGAGGCTCATGAATATTAATAGTAAATTTATTTCAATCTGAATATTAATATCGTGAAAATTAAAAAAATCTAATAATTCAATTTTTATTGACTTAACCCAATCTAATTTTGAATAATTGAAATGAGTTATATATAGAGTTTTCATACATTATGTACCTAAATTAATTCTACGACCACCGAATTTTCAGATTTTAATTTTTGTCAAATGTCATTTAAAAATATTACATTTTATTGAGCTGCTTTTGGTGATCGTAGAATTAACTCATTCAACTGAGGCTTATAATACATAAACGCACCCATCATATTTTCCACTTTACAAAAAATCATCCTTGATTTCCATTCTATTCGATTACATACATTTTTTAAAGTTGAAACTAGATTAATTTATTTTTTAGTAAATATTTATCATTATTTTGTTAATGTTTATTGATTCAACGTTTATATTTGATACTTTATTAATTATTCATTTATTGCTATTAATTATAGATGATGAGTAACAATAACTATTTGTAGAGAAATATTTTTTAAGTCAATAAGAGCTAATGTGACGGCTTTACATTAAACCGGGCATAGCAATAAAAATTTATCTTTGCTATTTATTTTCATTTTTCATTTTACTTCTTTCACTATTGTTATTTTTCTGACAAATTATTTCTCCATTTGCATGTCAGGAACAAATTATCGATTGATTTAGTTCCATCACATTGATCTTAATTCATAGAAACAGAAATATTTTATCTTAATAAATAATTTACTAATGCACTCAAACAAATTTTTGTATTGCACATTAATCATTTATTGAGTTCTTCAAATTCTTCATCGCATCACTAAGTAGATATTTCTTGTTTTATTTTATTCTTCTAATAATTTTATTTTCATAGATTGAACAGATTGTAATAGGTATTATTTTTTCTGTAAAGTACCTAAAGTTCGTTAAATTATTACTAAGTTTTAAATAATAAAGTTTTACTTTTTGCAATTGAATATAGATAGAGCATTGTTTTTAATAATTATCGCGAATTGAGGAAACTGATATTGTACGAAAAGTCACGCGTAAATGCATTCTTTACGCAAACATTGTAAATACCTGATCAACAGAGTATATATTAGAGAACAGTAGAGACGGAATCAAATCCGTTATGTAAATAAAAAAAATTGTATACCTGAGTTTTAAGACATAATATATTTTTTATTACTAATAATTGATAATGTTCTGAATTTGTGGGGGTCCAGGGTAATGTATTTGAAATTGTATTCGCGTTATCCGTTATAATTTATGGAATAAAAGTTTTTCTTTTGTATTGAAATGAGCAAAATTATTGTATTACCAGCAACCGATCAATAATGTCGGGCGATTTCGTATGAATTAAATGAAAAATTAACAATGAGAATAAAAAATTTCAACAAATAACAAAAATATTAGTCTTAACAAGCTTTATTCATTCTATTGGTAGAATAATATTATAACCATTAATTGTACACTGAGAGAAGAATTTTTTTACTCCAAAATAATTTAATGATTTAATTTTTTTAAATATTTTATCTCTTGAAAAATAGTATGATAATGAAATAATGTAGAAATAATGAATGTCTGAGAGTAGATTCTTCTATCAGTGTCCATATCAATATCCATTTATACAAATCTCATGATTTCCCAATATGAATATGCGATAAAGTCTCGGAATATAATTTTCCTTATTAGACTCATCCACACCCTGGGAGGCATTGAGAATGGTATGTTGGAAGAAACTTAATTATTTATTCGAATCTGCTTTCTGTCTACAAGTTTGTCGCTGGTAACAAAGAAGTTTCTCTTCGCAATTGCCTAAAACTTTCTGTTGTATTCCTATGGAGTCATCGTGCTATTTTATTCGCAACAGTTGTAGATGAAAATCAACTTGAAAAAGTTTTTTTTTTCGTAAGAATAATAATTAAAAAAAAAAATAATAAATAATATATAACATTAATTTAAAAGTATGAATAATTTTTTATCACAATGACTCCAAATAAAATAATAAAAATAAACTGAATACAACGGACGGTTAAACAAAAATGGGCATTTGCATATTTACCATTGTAAAGCGTGTCTCGTAAGGTGTAAAATAATCGCTGACACGAGTCACACTACCATGATCAATGACAAACCAGAGCCCCGAGCCTTGTGCATTAGATATAAACAAGTGCACACTACCTCGAGTGTCAGCAAAACCCAAAGTCGTTTAGAATGAAACAGACTAGAAAGAAAGAAAGAGAGAGTGAATGAGAGGAGTGACATAATAATTATGAGAGTAAATGAGTAATGAACCCAATGGCCCAAGAATAATAAATATGACACTTTCTTTCTCTTATATACTTTCATCCCTTTTTCTCACCCGGCCAGTTACCACTTACGAATGTCCCCTGTATAGAAATACTAGTATCGTTACTAATGTGTCCACAATATTAATGGCAGTCGTATCTTTGTTCTTGTTTGTTCCCGGTCCCGCTCGCTCGGCTAAACGTGCTCTGGTTCGTCATTGTTCTGTGTGTACCTACTACTACCTTCACGAACGGATTTGCGCTGGGGGTCCATCCACACGTGGCTCTCTGTGTGTCCGCCTCCTCCACGTCAATTGGTTCGTAACGGATATTTTTTTTTAAATTGGGATCAATGTAACGGTGCTTGGTTTTTTTTTAATATATATTTTTTGCTTGCAATTGCTCTAATTATGATGCATCCGAAAAAAAAAACACAATTTATTGAATTGACAATTGATATTGTACTTAATTTATTATATTCACATTGAACTCTACTAATCTTGGAATATACACTTGCATTTGAATAATGAATAATTAAATTAAAATCAATACTTTTTAATTGGCTGCTTGAATCAATTAAAACATCAAGGTCCACCATCAGCAATACTCGCTATGCGATTGTCTCATCCACTACACAATAATCTTCTACCACCTGGAATATGTTACACTTGTGACGTTTGTGGAAAAACTTTATCAACTAAACTCACGTTAAAGCGTCATAAAGAGCAACAACATTTTCAACCACTCAACAGTGCACTATGCGTCATGTGTAATAAAGTGTTTAGAACACTTAACAGCTTGAACAATCACAAAAGTATCTATCACCGTAGACAAAAATAGAATTTGTCAGTCTGTTGATAATTCGAGACATTATGATCAAGTTTTTTAGTAACAATTCAAACGGCATTGTTATCATTTTAGTTTTCGGTGAAAATTCTTTTGTATATTTTTTATTTAGAAAGGAAGAAAAACGAAATTATTTAAAAGACTTCGATAAAAGTCACGATCGCCTTTCGAACTAACCAGGAGTGAACCTAAATTAAGAAGATAAAATTTTATACACAAGTTTAGTGCTTCCACAAGTGCAAAAAGGAATAAATGTCGACAAGGAAGTCCTGGAAAATTTCGAATGACATTGGACTAAATGAAAAAGTTGAAAAAAAGTGTCATACTTTTAGCTTATGATAAAAAAAAAAAATCGTTGTCAATATATTATAAGAAGTCGGTTGTAAACTTGTTTACATATTTAGAATGATGCAAAAATTTATTTGTAGCATAAAGAAAAAAAAAACGGGGGGGGTTAAGGGGGTGTAAAGCGGATTTTCCATGCGAACTCGTTAGTTAGGATTTATTGACAGAAAAATTTAGAAGCGTTGAAAACGCCATCGTCCAACTAACTTTAGGAAGAAACATTTACATATTAAAAGACTGTATGATAAATTGACTTACAAGACTCGAGATTTTTAATTGTTCGAAACTTAAAGTATAAAAAAATGAATACCTAGAATTTATGAAATATGGAAAATTTAATAATCGTGAAGCGTAAACATTAGTTGGACTTGAAACAGTCTTTGACTTGAGAGAAATTCAATTAATAAAAGAAAAAATGTAAATTTTCCGCAGCTTAAAACCTGCACAAATTATTGTTGCTTCGCGATAATATGAGAGATTGGAAAGATACAATTAAATTAAATAATATATATTTTATTTTAATATATTCATTCCATATGAAAATATATGCTTTAAACGGGGTACCTTTTAAATAGAAACGCATTATAATTTTAGAATTGCATCCCGGTTTTTACACAGCGTACCTACAATTTTATCTTTATTGTCCTATATCATATTCGCATTTTTATTTTATCAACGTTTTATAACGATTAATTATCGCGCTACTAGATTGTGTCCCAATTACGGTTTCCGTTTCCGGTAAAGTCGAGAATATTTTGCGATATTTTCCATCAAATTATTTCTTCATTTAGATTTTTTCTTAATTATTTATCTTCTTAAGAATAGATTTTATATCAATTATCTGTTATAATCTTACAATTATGCCGTTCAGAGAATGGACAATTTCCGTTGTCAACCTATATATGTCCAGAGCTTGCAATAAATATTACATGATTTAAAAATACTCATCCAATATTTTGTGGTGTCAAATATTGAGAGATGTTTTATGAATTGCCAATATTTATTCAGTAGAATTTCTTCATTTTGTAAATATTTGGATACATTTAATAGAATTTAGTGCATACAAATATGTTTATTTAATTCGAAAATAAATTAATTCAATAGAAACAAAAGAAAAGTTGATTATTTTATAAACTTTTCTGATTACTATTTTTGTTTTTTGATTAAATTTTAAAAGCTTTCATTAAGCTAATCAAAATCAATTGTACTAGAGTTGGATAAAAGTTATGTTCAAAAATTTAAAATACAATTAATAGATTGATTGTCTGTCATTTTCATTTGAGTTTGTTCAAAAAAATTTCAAGTGATCTAATTTTTTTTTTTCAAATGAATTTGTACTATTATAAAAATATTTGGACATATATAGGTAATTATAAAGACAACAATAAACAAATAAACCCAGTTTCTAATACTAGTATACTGTAAAAAAAATTGCTAAAAACTAAACAAATCACTGCAGTCCATTAATGACAAATTAATGACATATTTAAATAATGGAATAGCCACAAATATATAGTCGAATATATACAATATACATATATATTTAAATATATATATATTTTAGTAGAATTTTCATAAAATACAAGCTCAGAGTCTTCTTGATGATATAATAATGATGATAATCACTATAAAATATTTTTTACGTAAATGTAATAATCTAATTACCAGTGAGAATTAAGTGGAAAGCATTAATTGATAAAGGTATAGGTTATTAAGTAAAGAAAATGACTTATCGTTAGTGAAATGGATTTAGTTGGAATATATAGATTTACTGATAAATAAAAAAAAAAGGAGGCTCTGATAATCCTGAAGAATTAAATAAACTGACAGCTTTGATTTGTATCGTCTCAGTTATAAGCTGACGTGAGAACTTGGCGAATAACATAAATCTATATGATATATATTATATTTTACAGCAAACATAACAATATTTGTGCATGAATATCCGTATACAGAACACATTTTCACGCTCGAACACATTTATTATCTAATAGATAGGCTATGATAGATTTAATTAGAGTATGTTGAATTGACTCTGACCAGCACATACTTTAGAAGTGGATTAAATTTTGTGGGATGTTAAATTATTGTATGCACTTTATATACATATAAATATTACAATCGTCAAAGTATGTGCTTGCCACCAGGTGCAAATATGATTAATAAAAAAGGAAAAAAGAACAAGTTTGAATGATGATGATGATGATGACTAGGAGATTATTGGGAGCGCAAATAAAGAATGAAGCTTTAAATTACAAGAATAACAAAACAGTTTTATAGTAGTCAAGAGATACGAAAGAAGAAAGAACTGATATTGATAATATTTAAAAAAGTAGTTTATTCAAGAAATTAACTTGTGACTACTGTAAAAATGGCCAAATACGCGGATATGTGTCGTCCATTTATGGATAGACATATTATAAAAATAATAAATTATTAATGAAATTAATATAAATTGATTAATATTTAATTAATTGCATATGATATACAATTTATAATATTTGTAGAGTTTTTATTTGATTTCTTTACATTATTTTTTTCTTCATTTGTTGTCTATTATGCGAGATATATGATGAGAGCCGCGTTTTCTATCTCTTAATATATAGAAGATTATTGTCGTTACGAGAAATCCGGTTAGCGTTTCATCGTCGACCATTAAATTATCTCGTGTCAAGAATGATAGTCAAAATTTTCGTTTAATCTATATAGTAATTAAATGACTTTGTCAAAATATTAAACTGTGGCTCCTATATTTTGTTAATGAAAAGACTGAATTGGAAATTAAATGGGTCACCAATTATTAATTAAACGCCTTGAGCTTGTCAATTGGGGTAACACAAATATGACATATAATTGTGTGATTTGTATTGGACTGATTCGCTTCAATTTTTAATTAGTCGATTTTATTGGACTGATTTTCACTTTTGACTGATGTTACCAAACTTCCTAATTAAAAGTACCTAATGATTAAGTTTAAAATGGAACAAAAATAAACGAATTAAATACCCAAATAAAAATAAAAAAAGAATGATATAGAGTTGTGCAATTAATAAGAAAAAAATTAAAAAGGTCTGCGAGAAACTCGACAACCGCGATACATATGAGCTTCTGAATAAATTTTAAATTAACCGAATAATTCAAAATAAAAAAAAATTTATTTCTATATAAAACATTCATAATCGATTATTCAAATTACCCGTTAACGTGATTACTTATATTTCGCTCCGCATTTTCAGCCGCATTATAATGCATACATACAAGGAATAGGGTCATAAATACATACCACACACACACACATATTGCTTTTTCACATATAATCAATAATAAATTATGTAATAGAAATAATAGATTATGCCTACACATTTAAATACAGCCGATTCACACAATAGCTTAAATATTATGTCAATATATGTTACTTAATATTATTATAGTTATCCACCCATCATCCGCATGATGTCGAGATTGAAATTCATTTAAAATGCAGACAAACGTTAGTACCTGCGCGACCGAAATATATAGAAGATGATTTATTTAGGATAAAATGAGGCGAAAACAAATTATCTGGATATTTTTAAAAAAATTCCTACGTGGCTGAATGAAATGCAAAATGAATATTATTTATAAATAATCATTAAATTAACTATTATATTTAGTTTAAAAAGACAAAAGAAACCAGTTATAATTAGCTCGCGCATAAAATATATATGTAACGAAAAAGAATCGCACGGAAAGACAGTTACTTTATCTTGCTTACTTATTATTTGTTATTTCCTGAGGTGTTCTGGTTATAGTATATATTTATTATTGATGACGATAATTATTAATATTATTAATGATTATTATTGATAATTAATTAATTATTATTATTATTATATTATTATTATTATTATTATTATTAATTATTATCCAAACTATATGAAATGCATTTTAATATATTTTCATTTTTGTATATGCAAAATGTACTGTTTGGTTTAATAATTTTGTTGTTTTTTTTTATTTTATTTAAACATAATTTATGATAAAACCTATCACATCCTTACATACAATAGTTTCAAGTCTAAATAAGCTAAGCTACTAGCATAGCTGCTCAAATTATTATTATTCATAGACTTAAGCATATCATGGCATCATTTGCTGATTTCAGCCTTAAGGTAAGTTAGCTTAATTGTTCCAATAGGGTTCATTGTAACTGTGTTGTTTCTACTGTGACGTCAGCCATAAAATCCTAACAATTGAATTAAATTTTGGTCATTTTTTAGAAGTGATATTTTATTGGTCAACAGGGTTGTTAATGTCATGCACTAGAATTACTGTTGAGATGATTTAAAAAAAATTATATCACCAATACAACTCAGATTTTGTTTCCAAATAAAAAATCACTTCTAAGCAATCCCTAAATTTTTTTTTTTTACAATTACAATATAAGAAAATGTTAAAAGAGAACAATAGTTATCGCAGCACAATATTGAATCTGTCTGACTTGAAATGAGTGAGAAAAGGAGAAAAAAGATACAAAGCTTCTTAAGATATGTTCTCATTTTTAACAACCTTAGTGTAACGTATAAAATTAATGAGATTCATATTGAGCTGCGAAGACTGCACCTCTCCTCCTCAACCACGCTTTCTTATTTTCAATATGCCAGTCGCGAATGTCTTTCGTTAACAATGAAATTGTCGTTATAGTCAGACCTGATCCTTCATTTGCTAAGAAATAAATTCTATAGCGTTGGTGATATATATAAAATAAAATAGTCGTAAAGCTGCTACATTGCAATACACATATAGAAACAATAGACCTGCAAGAGAGTCTAGAATGGCGTTAAAGCGTTGCGGGATATTGTAACGAAAACTGCATGCTTTAAATGTCTTCCAGAATGCTCAGTGTCTTATGTTAACCCTTATAATATTCAACATCGGGTCGTTATTTCTTTAATAAGACAAAAAAACTGTTGTCTCATTTTAAATTGCATCCAGCTGAGGTATTTCGTTTCATAATTTTTTTCTTCATTGTTAATTTTTGAATTCATTTTTTAATTTCAATCGCGCGTGATAATTCCAGACGTAGTTATACAAAAACACTTCTTTAGTTTTATCCCTACCTTGTGAACCAAACTAGACATCCTCACTTACCCCCTCGTCTCCTTCATGCTGCTGCAGTTTCTTTTGCCTGAAGTTTAATGAGACACAACTTGAGAAATTGGATAAAAAGCAATTTTCAATGAAAATAAATGGTTACGGACTTTGCCAACGTTTTTGCTTCGTCATTCGTTCGAGAACAGAACATAAAATGATATTATATTCAAGAATAAGAATAGTGGATAGCAATTCCCTACAGCTTTTCAACCCTCAACCGTCAAACAATAACTTTTCTGAATAAATGAAGCGCTTCTATACTTATTGACATTTAATTCGTTGCAACAATCGTGGAATATGACATTTTCTGTTCATTTTATTACTCCACACTTTCACTTCTTCCCTATGTTGATTACTCAGACTAACCATTCAACTAAATGCATTTATTTTTTTTATTGATTTCAATTTTCTCTTTCATGATAATTAAAGAGAAATTTTTTCCAAATACTCAAGAATGGGTTATTTTATTCTAAAAGATTTTGATTCATCAACTTATCGGTTATTCTCCACTGTTCATTCATGTCAAATTATTCAAAGTAATCATTTTCACAAATTATCCAATTATTTTTTGTAGATGATAAAAGAAAAAATCCACAATTTGTTAGAAAATAAAGTCCATAATATTTCTATGAATAAATAGATAACCTGGTAACATAAATGAGGTTTGACGAAAAAAGATAATACCGATAGAGTGCGTAGGTCGATCAATATATGCATAAATGGAGTGAGAGAGGTTAAAGGAGGGGAGGGTAGGAAAAATGTAAAGAGAAAATGAAAATAGAGATGTTAGATTGGTGTAGGTAAGTGTGTGGGGTGCTGCATGAGGTGCATTGTTGTGTTTCAGTGCTCGCCTCCATGCCAGGGCTGACCTTGAATACACCATCGGCCAAGAAGCTGTTCACCTGCCAACTGTGTGGCAAAGTGCTTTGTAGCAAAGCATCCCTGAAACGCCACGTCGCAGACAAGCACGCCGAGCGACAGGAGGAGTACCGATGTGTCATCTGCGAGCGAGTCTACTGCTCGCGAAACTCCCTGATGACTCATATCTATACCTATCATAAGAGCAGACCTGGCGACATTGACATTAAGTTCTTTTGAAGGTTTAGATAAGGTAGGGCCACGTACTACGAAATTAATCGGTCTTCATTCTTTCGTTCTTTTTCTTTTTATTTCTACTGATCCTTTCAATTTTTTTTTTTCACTCCTCTCAATGCCTATTTCAAGTACTATCCCACAATATAATAAATCATCCTCTTTCTATTTTCCTGCTCTGGTATTCCATTTTTTGCAGCAACTGCATGTTCGACTAACCGACCCAGACATATATATCTTCATTGATTTCTAGTGTCTTCTCCTGACCAAAAATAAAACATTTATTTTACTCCTTTTGGTTTTTAAATTTTAAGCATTTTTTTTTATCTCAACTACGATATCACTTAATTATTATTTAACCTTAATTAAAAGGAATACGTATCTTACTTCTATCTGCATGAATGGGTTATTGATAAAAAATAAATAAAATAAAAAGTGTTTCTTGGAGAATGAAACAGAATAATTGAAAAAAAAAAAAATAAAATAAAAAATTGTAATTTTATTATTTATTGATGACACTTGGGTATACTATAGCGGTGATTTTTAATGGATGCTACGGTATATAATATATAGGCAGAATATATGACCGTTGTAATATTGCACTCGTATATTGGAAATATAAAAATAATTTAGTAGGGTTATTAGGAGGGTTTATCTTTACATAATGGGTATACTAACATGCTTCAGGTTCCCTATTACTAACTATTCCTTCTACCGCCTTTGTCTATATTTATAATTTTTTTAAAAAATTTTATATTACTTTCTTTTTCACGTATTCACATTTTATTGACGAGCATATTTGCTTTTCATTCAGATTTCGTAAAAGCTTTTGATGTTGAATGTTGTATGCATGTCAATCACTTTCACTAGTTTCGTTTCATTTTCCTTTCTTTTGACACTCTCGTGAAATATTGCATGTACAATTCACTCTATGTATCGAATATTTTGCGTTATTTATGACACACTTTTTTGCTAAATAAAAATAAAGTAAATTATGCATGAAAAATATGATTATTAAAACACTTAATTTTATTTTACTTTAATTCTAAATTTTCTATTCTTAGCACGATTAAATAGACTACTTAGCATGGTTATAATAGCATTTAAAATTGTCTACAAGTATTTATTAATAAACTTAAAAAATAAAACAATATAACCTAATTAATTATCCCAATATATTTATCCACTGAATCCTAGACTAAAATAGAAACACTGACTTTAGTCTTAACTTGAATCAGGAATTGAAAAATAAAAAATTGATAGAAAAATATAAAATTGAAATAAAAACAGAGTAAAACGAAAATTTGATTAATGATATTTTTTCAGGTACAGGGAATGGGATGCATCCAACGACGACGCTTCCCACAAACATGTACCGAATGCCACCGCCTACTGCAGGCGGCATCAACGAGCCACAAGAATGTCCCTACTGTCGTCGTACCTTTTCCTGCTATTATTCATTGAAACGTCACTTCCAGGACAAACACGAACAATCAGATACTCTGTACGTGTGTGAGTTCTGTAATCGTCGTTATCGCACGAAAAATTCACTTACGACGCACAAGAGTCTTCAACATCGTGGTTCGAGCGGCATGCTCAAGAGGTTACTCAAGACTACAGCTATGAAGAGTGTCCTCGCACAACACCCACCGATGCAACAGTTGCCTCAATGAAAATGGTGGTCTGTTCGTCATTGCTCTCCTACTGTTAGTAGAACACTTAATGGTCGTTATCACACCAGTTACCGTCATTATTGAATCACTGGTAACATTATTATAATTTAAGGAGACAATACGATCGGATGAAAATTTAGCTAAAACTTATCATGATCGTCATTTGATTAATTATAATCATTTCGTGATCTCGGACTCGTCTTGCGATTGATCGTTGTTTTGGACAATCAATGGGAGTCGTGTTAGCTCAGTCAGTAAATTATAAAGAAAAAAAGAAAATACATATGTAATACTGTCATGAGTGTTCTTTTTATGAAATTGGCTCAGCGTATCGCCTCGCTTTCTATTATTCAATTCGACTTTTTTTTTCATATTCGTCAAGACTGCGTTGAATCCAAAGAATGGGGACGAATTGACTGAGAAATTAAAATAAATTTTACGTAATTAAGCTTAACCAAAATATTATTAATCGATCGGGAACATTCCAGAATGTTATTAAGAGGCAAAGAAATCGATATAAATTAAAATATTTTTTTTGTTATTAATAGAAAAAAAAAAGAACTGATTAATCACCGATCGAAGAAAAGATTTTAAAAAAAAAATATTTATGTATAAAAAGAAAAAAGTAGATGTGACGAAAATTTTATTTAATTTGTGGAAATGAGATAATTTTAATTATTATTTTTTTAATTAAAGAAAAATGGCAAGTTTGTTTTTTAAGCACTTTCGTTATGAATATGTGCGTTAACGCGTTAGGGAAAGCAGGATAATGATACTGGCGTGATAAGTAGACGTCTCAATCCGCAATTACGAGAGGTAGAGACTAGTAAAAGTGACTCGTATAAGAAATTTAAAAAAAAAAAACAAGAATTCTTAATTGCACGTTTCATTATTTACTTTGATGTTCATAAAAAATATAGATGTACAACAAATTGAAACGTGCAATAAGAAATGAATAAATAAATGCAAATATGATGTTATATTATTATATATTAATAAGTCAAGACAAATTTAGGATAGCCATAAACGTCTTAGGCCTAAGTGGAATTCAATTACGAAATCTAATGTGCTCAAGTTCCATAAAGTCTTACAAATAATAAATAAAAGATAACAGTGGCAGATAGATAAGAATAAAAATATTAAATACTATGGATTCATACTTTATAAAGGTCCATCACACATGCAAATCACAGACTATATTTTTAATTCTATAAAAATAATATTTTGAACTGTGTACATATATACATACATATATATAAATATATATTATATATATTATATTCGTACAATATTAATTACAAATAATGTTTCTATGTTTAAATTTTCTGAAGGTAAAAAAAGCACTACCTTACATTCAATCTGAGTACGACATCAGGACTCTTTATATATAAATATATATAATAAATATCCTCCTTTTTCTTATAGCGACAGATATGTCAGATATATCCATTTAATTTCACTATTAGCTCTAATTGTTACTAGCATTTTATCAGGAATCACGTCCCGATGTCGTGCATCATTTTTTAAACGAGTAGACATAACAGAATAATCTGTTTGATCTTTCTATAAAACTTTTTCATTTCTACCAAGAGTTTTTTACTCAATATCATATTTATCACTGAATTCTGTTGATGGAACTTTTGGAAATTGACTACTTGATCACTATTACATATAAGAATGATTTATGGTAGCAGTGGATTTTTTTCAAATGATTAAAGAGCTTTTATAAATATTTATCAAGCAGATTATTTGTTTGAAATATTTCCCAAAATAATCCGTACTGAAAATGGTACAAGTAAAAAATTCTAACAGTTCTTTTTGATCGTAACATATTCAGGTGTGAAACTCAGAGGTAAAGCACAAAAAATTGTGGTTTTATCGAATATTAAAAAAAAAAATAAAAAATGCCATTATTATTAATGAGCAAGTACAAATAATTAAGAAAGAGCAACTATATTAGATTCCGTAGTAATGAATGAAAAAAATGTGTGAATTTAAAAAAAGAAAAATGAAATTAATTCTAGACATATCGATTGATTACGGAGTATACCATAAAATTATACGATTTAGATATAAGTATCTCCACGGAGTTCACTTTGACGACGATGGAGTGCAAATTTGTGTCAAAATTTTTTTTAAGTCGTCTGTATAAGCTCTAAAAAAATTTTTGAAAATATTTGCAACTCAACAAGTTATTATCAATAATCATAGTGTGAATGACGAATGAAATTAAGAAAAAAAGAACGAAAAAAATGTTTTTCTAAAACCAAAATTATCTTTAATTCTTTCATGCCAAATTTATTTTTGACTTTTATATATATTGTAGATGTAAAAAAAAAAAGTAAGCTCAAATATGGAGAATTATATCCTAGTCACATTTGGACTCTTCTGTGATACTGTGATAAAAAAAGGGAGAGTAAAGTTTAAAAGACACGAAAAAAAAATTCTTAGAGCTAATGAAATTTTCAAAAAGTTATTTCACACTATGAAAGTCATCGAATAGTTGCAAATATTATACATGATGAAGAACATATTGATTATATCGAAAAGTTCTGTGATGTTTTTTGAGTTGCTTGCACGAAAAGGGCTGTATTCAAAATTTTAATAAATAGTATGTTATACAAAACTTATAAATATACTATTTAAGAATTTTCAATATATATTTTTTCGTGGGAGTTTGTCTACTAAAAAAAAATGATATTAGTCAAAGGTATACGGATTCGAATTTATCGTAAATGTTGTGAATTTGGTCGTCAGAAGATAAAAATATTTCTGACCGACTTGATTAAATTAAAATAATTAAATAATGGAAAATTAAATCAGTAAAATGTCTGCTTAGTTTGTCCTAACTTATAATTATTTTTACTAAACTTTCATTCAATGATTATTTTTTATATGTGACTTTATTATTTTAAGACTATAATATTTTATCAAAACTTTAAGAGAAAAAAGTTCTTTAAATATGAACGATGAATGAAAGTAATTAAAATGTTTTTTAAAGAAAAGTTTAATTTTAATTGAGTATTGGATGCAGACGTTTTGCTACTTTTGAGTGAACCAAAAAATTATAATGTGCCAACGCATTGAGAAATCTGACGAAAATAATAAGTAATTAATGTAAAAATAGTTATCGAAAAATATTATCACACATTATTAAACATTACTACATTTATTTTTTTTGTCTTATAAACTTTAAGGAGGACTGAAAGAGGAGAATATTTTAAACAATTTTTATTTGCACTCTTTCGTAATAATGTAAATATGAAACGAAAAAAATATCCATAGGAATAAAGAGAAACTTCTACTATAGACTGGTATCAAGCTCGTTATGTAAACAGAAAATCTTTATTGATTAACTGTGGAAAAATGGAAATCATTGATGCCACTTATATAGAATAAAGCATTGAAGTATTCAGTTGTAAATTGAGATGAATATCATTGCGCCTTTGTGTTAAATGTATACTTGATGCTTTGTGAAGAATGTAATTTCGATATGTCAACCGATTTATCTGGAAAAAATTGACCGGAAATCAGGGATAATTTTTGGCATTAATAAGTTTATTTCGAAAACGTTATTATAAGATTATCAATTTTCTTCCAAATTAGTAATAATGCATAAGTAAATTTGAGATATTCCACTTCCGGCAATTTTCCTTCCACTGTGATCAGCAATTTTCGATTGTCAGCGTTTTTTAAGACTATTGTTTATTTTTACTATAATCGAAAATTATAAAAATATAAGGAAAGGAAAAAATGAACATTGTTACACTCTTTTGCTCGACATTTATCACGAGTTTGTAAAGAGTATAAAATCTCAATTTAATTTTTATCGCGCTGTGAAGGAATACATTTGTTACGTGTGAATTTAATTTCAAGAAGGCTGATTTTTATAATTTTTAAATGTCAGTGTAATTAGACAAATCGAATTTATTTTGACTTGTTTCCATTTTCGTTTTTTTAAATTAGGAAATTTAACTTATTAGACTGCTCCAATTGGTTTCAATTTTGTTGATCATGTGATATTGTTTTACCAAAGAATGCTACAAAATTAATTTAAAAAAAATATTTATTTAGCAAGAAAAACTGCAAACTGATCTAAATTAACAATATTCAAAGCTTGATGAAGATTGATTTTATTATATCAAACGGTTTTAGGTTTTAAAAAAATTTTAAAAATTAAAAATAAAAATGAAAAAAGAAACAAGCTAATAAAAGCGTTGAATAGTAATGGCAGAATTTTTCTTTGTTTCTGAATCTTCTTGAAAGATTGAGGAATTTTATTACAGCAAATTAGAAGAGAAAAATTAAAATTGTCGAACATAGGAGAAAGACTACTTAGATTTATTTTATAATGTCTTCAAAAAGACTTAAAATATAATATTTATATTGTGCCATAACTATTATTAATAACTTTTAAGTAGAAATTAATTGTTACAAAAAAAATTCTTAAATTTATCAAATGGGAAAATTGCAAAACAAAATTATTACTAGCTATGAATAATCATTGCGAAAAACTAAAAAAAAAAAATCTTGTTTTTTCAGAACGTTCATCACAATTTAGTAAACAAACTCTTTAAATGAAATAATTTCATTATTGTATGTTAATATTTTCTCTACAATAATTTTTTTTTGCTTTCCATAATCATCAAAAGCCTATGCCTCATTGTAACATGAAAAATTTCTTTTCTTTTATGAAAAATTATTTGATAAGCACCAAAGTTTGTGTTCGTACGAAATTATTAGTTAATAAGTTGGTGTTTTAATTATTTTCGAAAAATTATTTCAAATGATTTTCTTCAAAATATTAGGATTTTAATTATTATTTTTCTCATCAAAAAATAACTGTATCATGATAAAAAAAAAATTTGTAATTAGAAAATAACTCATTTACACTCGATGTATTTACTACATGATTTCATGTGCAATGTAAATTACAATAACAATTCTGAATTTAAGACTTTGATATTGATCGTCAATAAAATGTCGGAATTGGCGTAATTTTGTTATATGTAGAAAAACATCGAGCGTAAAAGTGCGAAAATGTGATAACAGTAAATCGATAACAAAAAAAATCAGTGATGAAATTGTCGACCACTGCCGCACATCATTGAAAAATAATTTGAATGCCCTTTTTTTTATCAGCTACTAGAGAATTAATAACAATAATACTAAGTAATATTAGAAGTTTTTCTCCTCTGTTCATATTTATAATTATGATTTATAAATAATACTTTTTCATGTTATTTCAATCCAGAATGTTTTTATGATCATATATTATACGATAGTTAGGTATCGCATTGCACTTTTTGTACTGTATATTTTTCTGTATTTGCAATATTCTTTATATAGCATTTTTTTCGTTTGTTTTTCCTACACACACTGATTAATTTTAATTAGATATAAATTTAGACACATCTGTTTAAGCAGTTTTTACATATATATCATCACAAGATATTGCTAATAGCAGTGAATCCTAATGAGTTGATGTTTGTATCTGAAATAATTAATCACAAATACTAATTGCAATGATGTTTCTGATGGACCATGTATATTTATAATACATTCACGCGGGCATAGGTATTTTAAAAACGAATGTATTATCATTATACAATACATAACATATTTTTATTAAGGGCTATTCAATGTACGTTAGTTCATTGATGTACGATATAAAAATTACGTAACAACTTTTACGTTACGTTATCATTTATGTACATACGTATACATATCTAGACATACATATTATGATAAAATAATAATATTTTTTAAGGTACTCCACTAGTTTTTTTCTCGCTATTACGTCCGTTGTCGAAGTGATTGTTGAAATATGTTTATGACGACTTGACAAATGCTTATAATTATTATCAGCGTATTAATGTGTTATATTATTAATTATTATTATTGATAATTATATTCTAACTATCTTCATTATTATTATTTCTATTAATATAATTATTATTATTATTTTTATTATTACAATGATTATTATTATTAATATTATGAATTATTATTATATGATTATAGTTATTATTGATGTTTATGTTGATTTCCTAAATTTCTTTACCTTAAATACATGATAAACTAAAAATTTAATATTATTCCCGTTTAAAAAATCAATTACGTTTGTAATCGTTGTGGGAAATTTTTCCCAGATTAAATAATAAAATAAACAATTTTTAAAAGCCAGGAAAAGTGGTTATATAAAAAAATTTGATAATTTTCTGATTATTTTCTTTGAATAGAAAAATTTGGTACAGATACAGTCAATGATTTATGTAATTCGTCCACATATTTTCCGTGATAATTAATGCTATCGAAGTCAAGGGCTGGAATGTACGATTCTAATATGTATTCAATGAAAGCAGTTGATTATGCTCACCCTGTTATTATAGTACATGATAAAGCTTGGCGAAATATTCTCTTGTATCAAAATAGAGTGATCTCTCGTACATAGTGTGGCCCAATAATGTAAAGTAACAAAGTGCAACACGCTGCCTTGCTAAACAATACAAGTACAAAATGAATACAAATACACTAAAAAAAAAAAAAAACTTGTCTTCGACTTAAAGTGAAGCAACACTTCTGGTAGTTAAGGTTTCGAAACAAAAATATTAATTTTAAGATATTAAATGAAAAAAGAATAATGAATAAATAAATAGATAAAAAAATTAATAAATTCTCTCCGAAAGTTATACCGCTGCTCATCTACGTTGAAGGCGACGTTTCTCATAAATACCTCAAATGTCGCAGCCTCGGATTCCAGAAAAAATGAACATCTCATCGATTTTAGAACGTACAAAAAATATTAACAGTAAATAAAAAATTCTATAATTTCATTAAAATCAAACAATTGACTTCTCAATATAATATTTTATATTTAAATAATACTTTTGATCAATATTCATTAATTTTACTTTTAACAAATACAAAAATCACTCATTATTTGTATAAAATAATTGTGAATAATCATTTAGTTTTACTGAAAAATGCTAACGGTTAAATTTTTGTAAATCAGGTGCCTTTATCTTAATTTGAAGTGATCAACAAACACTGCCAAGTTCACAAAAAATATAACCAGATCACAAACTATTTTTTGTAAAATTCAAAAGCACTATGAATAATTATCTGATATTTGAGGCTCGACAGTAACAAATTCTCACTTAAGCTACAATAGTTGTACTTATATAATATTCCTTGTACAATATACTTAATATAACTAATTACGGTTAATAAATAAATATCAATACCAGGAGTATATTTTTAAAACTGAAGCTGATCCATTGCAAAATAAATTCATGCGAATGGTAATGCTCCTGTCAATAACATAAATAAAATAGAGTAAAAATAAAATAGCTGCTGTCCTATTTTTTTGAAACAATTGTAATCTTCCAAAATTTATTAGTTTGTTATATTACATACTACTTATATGAAATGACTGCCATAATGCATTTGCAATAATTTGTAAAAAAAAAAGACCAGGAAATTTAGAATCATTGAAGAACATTAAAAAATAATTAATAATCATTTTTTCCAATCAGCTAATATTTTTTTAAATTAACCACCTTTGTAGGAATAGGATCGATTATATCATCGAAATAAATATTTCTTATAAAATCGTGGAGACTGTTATACGCTTGATTACGTTGTGGATATGTATTTTTTCTTCTTTGTTTTATTATTATTAGTATTCTTATCAATCGTTATTAAACATTCCATACTAAAATAATGAAAGATAATTAAGAAAGTTGTACATTCAATGAAAACAAACCCACTTATATATAAATAATTAAAATACAATCATGCTAAGCGTGATAAATGAGGGTTTAAGAAGATGTTTTCAATTATATAGCGTATCTTTAGGTTATGAAAATATATTATATGATCCTAGAATAATATATATATATATATATATATATTATAAATATGGAAAAAATATATATACATAATGAATAATATTATATATTGATAATTAAGTGTTTATTCGCATTTTTAACACAATAAGGATTTATTATAAAAATTCATTAATAGTTGTTGGTGTAATATTATGAAATAAATCTTTAATGATAGAAAATACATAATAATATTTTTATTCTTTATTTCGTTCAAAAAGCATTCTGCTTTCTAAATCGACTGTTTCTAGATTTTTAGATAAATTGTGCTCTGGAAGGTCTGTACGGTTTTTTTCAACAGGAAGTTCACTAGGATTTATTTTCAATGGCTCAACTGGTTTTGCATTATACATCGTAACATTTAGCATTTTTTTTCTAATGTATTTTGTGTTATTCATTTTGTCTGGAGAATTAAAAAATTTTCTATCAGATAACTGGAATAATATAGTTTCAGGATGGAATGTTGTTTCCTCCTCATCATTATTCTCCCCTGTATCATTTTTATGTCGTTGATTTATTTCAGCAGTATGGGTTGAATTAATATGTGTGAATGTGGAAAGATTGTTTCTTTCAATTTCATAAGACGATTGGTTTGACTAAAATATATTTTAGATTAAAGTATACTTTCTTTGACATTTATTAAGAATAAATTTGTTTTAGTCCTTAAAAAAATTTTATTTTTAGTTTCAAGTAAAAACTTGTTGATGACTTACTGGTGCTGGTGAAGTTATGGAATTAGCAACAATTGTCCATGGTTCTATGGATCCAATTATTATTATATATATTTGCAAAAATCGCAAAGGTCCACTTCTTAGAGAAAATCGATATCTTTCTTGAAATGTCATTGTCAGTCAAGAGTAAAAAATCCACATACTTGAGTAGACAGTTTAGATTTCCTTGGCCTAGTTTCTTATACTGATGTAGAATCCTGTAGATTTTTTATGTATAAAAAAGTGAACCGAAAAAATCTTAGATAAATAATTAAAATAAAATATATTACTAATTTAAAGCAGATTTACAACTTTAATATAAATGCTAGAAAATTATGTCTTTAATTTGGAAGATATTTCATTTATTTTGAACTTCAATTTGGTTTGATAAAATCTTTTGTTAATTATTCAGTGACATGAATGAAATTGAAAATTTCCTGTAGAAGTAATCGAAATTATAATTCAAAGCTTTCTACACTACATGGACTTATCTTTTAGTTGTAGACATTTAATTAGTTTTTTTTAATACAGCAAGTTTGAATTACTTAAATTCAAGTTTCAACAAAACTTGAAATGTACAAACAACATTATATTATCAAGATTTGATCGAAATAAAAGTTAAGTTTTAAAACAAAATTATAATGTCATATATGTTATAGAAAGTTTTTTGAATTTATTCTATGTGAAGTGAATCAAATTTTAGTGATGATTTGACATTTTATTTTTGTCTTTATTTATATTCACCCTACACCAATCATTTAATGATAATCAGATTTATGTTAATAAGATGGATTATGCTTATTATATCTCCCTAAATCTATTAACCTATCAAAAATTCCTGTCCAAACCAAATCCAGTTTGTCTATCAAGTTTTGACTCAAGTACATATTCTCTACAGTAGGATTGATTTGATACTTTAGAAAAGTTGGAAATTTAATTTAGTTAATTAATTTTCAATGATAAACCATAACTTTTTAGTTTAAAAAAAATAAACTTCAACTTTTCTCAACAAAAAAAATACCTTTTTTTCATCTTTTTAATTTATTATTTTTTTTCTTTGAAGATCTAATTCAATTCGAATTTTTAGTATAATTGAATACAGTGAATTTATAAGAGAATATTCCTCCAATATTCCATCTGAATTCCAATTGAATTGATCATTTTTTCACTAAAAAATGCATACTCAGGTACAACTGTTGGTTGTGTAAGCAAGTATCTTAGAATAAGAATCTACGTTTCGTTGAAAATAATTTATCTTGAGATTCATGGTTTTCTTAACAGTGATATATTGCACCGCAATCTACTGAGTCTTACAGCTAACATACATTTCTTCAGTTAAATAAATAAAATTGCCACCTTCGACCATTTATAAACAATTTATAATAATTAAAATGTAGAAATATTTACCATCAGTTTCCTGAGTAAATAAGAGTTTATTTAAACGGTGTATATTTATGAGAACAAAATCTAATATTACATAGATTACTTACGCAGCACAAAGCTTCAAGTGATAAAATAAAATGATCCTGGATTAGCTGCAGCACGAGTGTAGATTGAACATTTTAAATTATGAATCAATCTAAATGAAATGATTGGAACTTATTGATTTACATTCAATTGAACTAAATCGTGGCTAGTGGTAAGCTGAAAAATATTGGTCGTTTAATCTAGAATGTTTAATTGATTTCTAACTTGACTAACTGTTATATATTTCATCAGAGTTTATAGACGATTAAATCATCGACATTTCATTTGAACTTTCAAACAACATACATCTGTATATTTCAACCACTTATCTTAAATCTAAAGAAAAGATATTTAATATCAAAAAGTTTAAATTATCTGGATTATGAGAATTATCTGAGAAAGTTGGAAATACACTAGAGAAGATTAACGTTGGAAAAAAAGAGAGATGAGAAAATATTAAACCAATTTTCCTTGAGTGAGATGAGGTGTTTCTCGAGTTCAAGGGAGTCATATGGTCCTAAGTGATGATTCGAAGCTAGCCTTCGTCATGAGACGCCTTGTTTTCAAAGCACGTGCGATTCACCGGATCATCAAAGCACACCCGTATACACATATATATATATATATATCTCGGCGCGACGTTTCACCAGTACAAGACCTTTTCCACTAAGGAAACTTTTCAAATAAGATCGACTTAAGATTTCTCTCACGTCCATTGTAAGCATCCAATAAGTAAGGTCGAATATGGAATGTGTGAAAACGTAGTAGATATTTGTGTGATCAAACATGGAAATAAACAAAAATTTCATTAAACCGTCACTATCAATATTTGTATTGTTTATAGAATTGTGTACTATCGAGAAAGAGAGTTACCTTCAATGTATTGAAATTCCTATACAGTAAATACACACAGTAAACACAAGAAACGGAATAAAAAAATTTCCAGATAAGGATTTTATGTAAATGATAGAGTAAATAAAGATAGCAAATGTAATAAGTCTTATCAGAAAATACATTTCAATCTAGATTGCATTGAGGAAAGTTTTAGAAAATTAATTTAAGTTAATTATCAAAAGAATGGAATTGATATTAATTATAATCCTGTTTATCCTATTATTAAACCAAAATATTCCATCATTTTACTCTGTATATGAGTTTTGGTTTATTAGAAATTCTTTTCAATTTTATGTTGAAAGTAGTTAATATTAAACGAATATTAACTATTCTATTAAATATTGTTTCATAATATCAGTGATGAAAATCTTACTGTTTGAAGGAACGATTAATCTTTGTTATTTTTTTCAACACGAAAATGTCAGAGATACTTTATGTTCATTTATTCACCGTAGAATTTTTTTATTTTTATAAATTTTATTATTGGATATTCTTTATCACCTTTTTTTTTTGAAGTTTTATAGTAAAAGGTAAGTGCATTTCAGAATGTTTTACATGCTCTAAATTATAGAAAAAAAATTAAAGTCAGTGTGATCGATGAACCACTCTTTGGCCACTCGGTTCACACGCTACAAAAAAGTTAGACGATTGATCTACTAGAACAGTCAATTGGATAACCACTTTTTCAGTGTATAAATGCATCTGGTGCAGACGTGTTCATATGTTTACAATAAATTAATATAAATTTTTATATAGAGAAAATTTATTTTAAAATAATTGAAAAATACTTGGTGAGAAATATTTGAATTTAATTTATTTTTTATTCCATTTTATAATAAATTAATCATTAAATAACTAGATGAATATCTATCTTCAAGCATTATTATATTGTTAAATACTCGATATAGAATAAAAATTCAAACTATCCATAAAATATAATAGTTTGACCTTAGACATTAATTAAAGCAGTACTGCTTCACCTAATAATCTTCCAGACTCCAGATCTTTCCGCTTAGTTGGTAGGAAACGTCAATTCTCTATTGATTCCACTTGACCGCATACTTAGCTACTACAGTTCTCCTTCATCAACTTGGAGTATTTGCTTTCACCATGGAACCATTTTCACTCTTGTTTCCCCTCTTCTTGGTTCGAGCATACGAATATTGTGCAACAAGTCATCCTTCGATGAAGTAAAGGCTGTCAGATAATTCGCACATTCTTATCCAAATTCAGTCCATGGTTCTCTAGCTTCATATCTGCTAGATAGAACGTATGCATAACACGAAACTGAGAGTACTACCTCGATAGACTGTAAATTGGCTGTGAACAGGCGCAATCAACGTTTCCAGGTAGTGTAGATTCATTTTATCACTAAAGGGACAAGGGTTATATGAACCGGTGTGCCGTTCAGTATCTAATGAAATGAAGCTGCTCTATGCGTGGCCTTGGATGGCTTCTAGGACATGTCATGTTCTACATTACACGATAGATGGTTAAGCTGGTACATTCTCATGTCATGCTATATGACCCGGACCTTAAGGCTTAAGGTGGTAGGCGCGCCCCTGGCTACGGGTTTCCATGAGCGTGCGCGCTGATACAGGGTGGTTTTGTCTCTGTGCTATCCGAGGCCACCTCGATCAGACGCTCGGCAACTGCGTCCACGAAGCAGCTACGAGCTCTCTCTATTTTATGTCAACCTCTGACAGAATTTCCATTTCATTCAAATTTTTTTTTTTTTTTAAATTATCTTTTTCGACATTCACGACTGAGGTTGACTTTGATCAAAAATAAAAAAAAAAATTTTCAACCACTTGAACAAGTCTTGCTATCACCTCTGGTGGAAATAAACTGAAAATCTCGCGCGACCACCTGTAGTTATCGGAACGAGTTGGCGGTTATTCACGACTTCGTTTTGATGATGGAAAAGTGGATACTTTGAATCTAGAGATTACTAATAAAGAGTCAATATTAATTAGAAGAAAAATTAAGATAATCAAGGCTGATCGTTGAGAAGAGTTGCACTAAACAAAACGGGGAGAGACGGGGACTCGAGAACAAATCACCAGGATTACCACCAAAATGAAGACTTCATCATTCTCTTTACGTGTTATGCGTAGGGTAAGTCATTTTAATAGTTATAATTAATGTGTAGATAATATTTTATTGGCTATAAAATAACATACCGGATGTTGAAAACAAATTAAATATTTCTGTATTATACGGAATTTATTGTGTACAAAATTTACTGTAAAATGTAAATATTTGTTGTTTGGACTATTTTTTAGATATCTTTGTTGTGAATTAAAGAAACATTCATTATTTGAATATTCAAATGAAGAGTAAAGAGGTAAAGGGCTTTTGTGAGTTTAATTGTGAGGATTTGAGTACAAACGTTGGTGTTTGACATTGATCTTTTGAGACAATTTAATGAGTAAACTTTTTTTACACTTATAATTATGAAAATATATATTAATCACGCGGATTAACTTTTGACTTGCATTTATTTCGTGTTTATGCAATGTTGTAAAATTTATATAAAGAATTCTTTCAATATAATCATTTCATGCATATTGAATTCGAGATAAAAAACCATATATTCAAGGAACATTCATTTGTGTATAACATAAATATAATATGTCAAGGTGAATCATTAAAATTCAAACGAATATTGGAAGTTTCTTCCGGAATTCACATGCTTTTTATACCCTTTAAAATTTTCTCTATAATGTATTCTAATACTGACGAGTATGCGACGTCATTGTTACAGTGACTTAACGATTGTGATGTATAACATGTGATTTTTGAAATTTTTATCATCTGCTAATTTTAAAAAACAAGTTTATTTATTATTTCTAAGTACTGATACATCATTGAGCCAATCAAATATTAATTATATATCCACTGACACGCAGAAATTCTTCTTCATTTTTGTACCCTTTGATCTAAATAATTTGATGGAAATAATTTTTTCAATAAAAAATTGTGATAAAAATACTTTTTTCACACTGAAACTCAAGTATATTCTCGAGTAAAATTCTATAAACTAGTGTTATCAATAAATGAGAGCATGGTTAGAATCTAACACCAAAGTAAATGATTTACCTATACATATTTAATAATTCATGCTATCACGAAGGAAAATACGATTTCAACAAATTCAAAGGATCAACGAAATAAAATAAACTTCTTCCTCAGCTCAAAGAGGATTGGTAACGTTGCATTTCTAAGACTAATTTTTTTTCTCACTCACAGTTCATAAAAAATTTATGACGCAAACTGATTTTTTTTTATTCCATCGAATTTGTGATAAAAGCTCGGAGTGAATGAAACAGCAGAAATAATTTGGTTTATTGAACGAAGCATGTTGATGATATCGCAAAGACATTTAGAATAATGCTAGAGGTACATTAGTCAGATGAAGATAAATACTATCATTACCTTTGTCCTTGTATAGTAGGAGTTCATTTTTAAATTGCTATAAAGTGAAATTTAAAGGTGTTAATCTAAAAACTGATGACTCAATTCTGAGTAACCTGCAACTGTAATCACAATCTCGTCGTCAATTTTGATTAATTTATATTAAACAAATGGAATTAATTTTCTCATTTAAATATCTTTAGATCTCATTCCTCATCGTGAGCTTATTTCATATTTAATTAACGACGTAAAAAATCTATTAAGTTTTAACTTCCACGATATCATTCAGAAAATACTTAATTGGATAATTAAAATGCTAATTTTTCTTTATTTATGGAGATGATCTTGATAGTTTTAATGCTATTACACTTATCTCATACAAATTATTTATTAATTACTCACGAAAATATTTATTTATATTTTTTTTTTTTGAACTTAAAGACTGCAATAAAAATTCATCGACACGTACAGTGTTGAGATTAAATCATGTGTAATAATGTTAAGAAGGTTTTAGGTAATTAAATGTCAACCGTTGAAACATTTACCGTTGGCAACTAAAGAAAAGTGTTTGTGGACATTTCTTTGCCCAAAAGAACAAAAAATTAAATTGAAACAAAGCCTTTCTAATAAAAGAGAAAAGCTTGAAATTAATTCAATTATATTGTTCATAAAATTTATATCAACACCGTTACAGTTAATTATTTTTTATTCCCACGAAATATTATTTTATTTTATTACTTTTAACCATGAACATTCCTAAATATTCAAGAAGCATAGAATAATAAATTATCAAAGGTAAAACTTGGTGATTTCTAATAACTCTAGAGGTGTTGGTAGTGAATTCAACAAAAAAATATTTGAAATTCAAATAAGCTGACGCGGCAAAAAATCTTCAATTATTTCAAACCATTCGCTGTTACGTAAGTTAACATTCTATTTCCGCTTCTTCTACAAGTTATTTCCTATTTCTTAGAGTTCGCAATATACCACCATATTGACTACTTTGTTCGAGTTTTGATGAGTAAAAGTATAATAAAAATAAGACAACTTGAAATATCTTTGACTGGTCAAAGAAATAAAAAGCAATTGGCACTTCGACAAAGAACAATTGAATTATTATATTATAGGAAATATTTTTAATCATCTACACTTTTTCATTCACTTTTAAAATAATAATAGTAATAATAAAGATGATGGAGTAGTGAAAAAGAATTAGATCATTAGAAAAAATATAAAGGATTTGGTTCTTTTTCTACACACTTGAGTGAAAAATTTCAATTATGAAGTATAAAATAAATACGTGTTGTAGAAAGGAAAAAAAGAGAAAAATAAATAAGTATTACATTTCAATTAACGAATGGAAGGAAATAATAAAAAGAAATACTTCAACTTCTCCACGATCGTACAGTTTTATTTCTACGACGATAGGTATGCCAAGCGAAGAGAAATTGGCGGAAATTACAGAGGGAGTTCTTGACACGATCGTATCAAGGTGAAAACAATTACTTCAGTTGTCTATTTCCGTTTACTGCTGGAAATCAATTATAATTCACGAACATAATAGCGGATATGGTTTTCGTACAACCACAATGACATGGTAATTGTAAAATAATTAACATTCACTGTATATACGAATATTATTATTAATTTTAATTAAAATAATTTTTAAATAGTTAATAAATTCCTCTGTGATGCTTCATGACTATTCATAAGTTGTAAATTAAATAAAACAATTAGATAAGTCTATTGAAATGTCACAAAGTTTGGTAAATTCATCATAAAATGAATAGATAATTTATTTCGTGGTTAAAACGTTAATAGAAAATTAGGATTATATACTTACATCATGTCTGCAAATGTATCATAAAGGTCACACAATAAACTTCCGACCTGGAACCAACAAAAATATTAACTATTAAAACTGGAAAGTATGTTTTACACGGGAATGCATTTTGCTTAGTGTGGTTTTAAATGAAGAGTAGTCAAGTTGTTTTATACAGAGTTAGTAGACACTCAAACAACCTTTGTTTCATCAGACATTTCTTGGTTATGTCTTGGTCAGCTAAACGTAATTTCGCTTTACCACCAACTTTCTCTACGGTTGACGTTAAAAGTTCAAAAGACTTTATGAAAACTAAACAATTTTCTTCATTCCATTTGGCTTCTCACGGTTAAATTTTCTAAGTTAGTTCTTTTAGAATCCAATGTCCAGAATTCTTTCTTTTCAAGTTTCTAATTTGAATCGATTTCTTCCAAGTATCAACAAAAAACTTAAACTCAAAATGACATTATTAGATTCGTTCTTTTAATTAAAAATATTGTGTTCATTACTTTGCAATATTTTAAAGAAAAATTGCTACTACATTTATTAATCCCACTGGAAGGAACAATTCTCCAGTTTTAATTTTCTTTTTGCTAAACTATCTGTGATAATTAATTTGTAGTCAAGTAATTGAGTCATAAAATACTAGAATGGCTCTCACTTAAAATGAAGATAATTTCGTGCGAAAATTTGTAGAATTGACCAATTAAAAATATTTCCTTTATTTAATTCTACAGATATTTTAATTATATATATTTTTTATTTTTCTAAACATGATAAGATATATTATAATTCCAAGTAATAAAATAGTTTCGACCATGCATTGCACGTACAACATACATTTGAACATATGTTTACATATAAATTAACATAAATAACGGGTATAATGAGGGTCTGTTCCTAGACATCCTGTTACTTTTATTTAAGTGATACTAGAGAAAAGGTTATTACATCGTGTCGCTCTGCTGCCCTATAAAATTTTTTTTTTATGTATCACAACCAAGGATTCTACCCTCTGCAGCCCTTATCATTTTTAATCTATTATGGCCTTCTATAAACTAATAATACCGTACGTAGTTAAAAAGCTTCTTGAACATTCCTGTCAGCAGCGATAGGATGAATGAATTAAAATGAAAAAGAAAAAAAATGAGGAATCTATTTTAGTCTTCTCTTTAGAATGACTTGAAAAATTCAGACTGTCATGACACATGCCGATGAGAATAATTAATTTTTATATTCAAATTTGATAATGAAGAGTATATCAAAGTGCTAGAATGATCAAGATACGAGAAAGCAATTAGTGTATATAATTTTACAAAGAGCTCTACTAGGATTTAGCATATCAAACGTTGGAATCGAGCATTAGTTGAACTCGTAATTAAGTAGCTAATTTTGCAAACACGGATACAAGCAGAGATGAATTAGGAATAATCGATTAAACTATCATTGACAAATTATCATCACTCGCATTTTCGATTAATGCCTTCAATGAAATGAAGGACAGACAAGGATTAATTCCTTTAGCCAGTTACATGCTTCAGATTAATGCCCCACTGAGACTCAGGCAAAGAGCTTCTATATATACTTGTTATACACGTATTAATACAACGTATTTGCATGCACTCTTGCTGCATAAATATGAAATAGCTTGTGAAGATAAAGCTATATATTATACAACCATAAATTTCATACATAACATTCATCTCAAGGTTGAAGTATTGAAAGACGACGAAATGAGTTTCCTAAGTTCGTCTAACTCTAGTCGATTAAACAGTTGTTATTTATAATTCTTTTTAACTTGCTTTTGATATCTTTTTTCCATGAATACCATTCACCATGGTGTCGTGTACATTCCACTTCCATTGTTTAATTATTACATTGATTTAATGTGTGAAAAATTCATCGATGAATATTCATAGGATTAATTCTTATTTTTATATAAAAAAAATATTTTTAAGCTTTATTACGAAAAGTAGAATAGAACTATTAGTAGTCAGCCGTAAGCTGAAAGTTTGTTTTTGCTGTTTGTAGCAGCTGGAATAGAAGAGGAAAGCTGCAAAATAGAAAATAGGAAATTGACTTTTAGTTTAAAGCTTACTATGTTAGTTGACTATTCAGGACTAAATACGTGTCTGGACTATAATTAATTGGATATAATGAATATATGTTCTCTACTTATAACCTTAGTACATATTAAAAAGCACTAGAATATAACAAAATTTATTTATCAACTTCTTTCTCATACTTATTAAGGTAAAAAATAAGAAAAATATTTATAGCTCCTCCAAAATGATCTACAGACCTCTATTCAGCCTACCTTTCACCCTTATTTTGTCTCCATATTCTTTTTTTGGCAAATTACACTCAACACAAACAGTGTACATGAATAATTTTGATTCTAAACGTTTATAGATTGTAACATTAGTAATAAACCCTTTGTGATACTTCTGTCACGTTATGAATAATTATTATATTCATTCAAATGACAACTATTATAGCTGTTATTAATAGAGGAACTAACAGAACAATTAACAACACTCGGACGACAATGAAATGATTTATCTTGTTCTATAATGGCTGTAGTGAAGCACAACATCAAAACAAAGTCATATATTTAAAATAGTTACAAAAGAAACAATTTTATTGGCAATTAGCTTGATTAATTAATAAACTTTCAGAATACGAGTAATAAAAAATTGAATGATTGAAAATCGATTACAATGTTTACCTAGACAATTAGCAATCTAAAATTAAATATCATTCAATCGTTCATTTCTTATGTCAATAGGAATTTCAATTATTTTTAACTTGATCTTATTATTTATAATTTTTGTTTATATCGATTATTTTATAAATATGGATTTTTTTCAAAGGCACTAGTAATAAAAATAGTTGCAGACACTGAATATTCTTTCTTAAACAACCATCCATTTTCTCTCCCTTATTTTACAAAGCAAATTGTCGTTATGTCTCACCTCGTCAATTTCTATGCAAGAATATAATACTGTGTTGTTATCTCCATCTGGCAACATATTCAAAATCTTCCTCGTAGTTACATTTCTGCATGAATAATATATTAAATTTTACGTAGTACAGCATCAGTAAAATATCTCATCAAAAAATATTTTTCCAAAATTCAAGATTCTGTAACGAATGAGTTTGTATGAAAAAATAGGAAAATATTCTTTGATCTTACTCCGTACACCGAATAATAGTCGTAATTGTGGCTCTCTTTTGTATTATACCATCCTTTTATCTCCAACACTTAAAGTTTTTATAATGATACTCAAGTGCTCTAGCCATTATCTTTATGTAAAGAGAATTGATCATTAAATTTGAATGGCTTTGATATCGATTATCTCTTTGAATGCATGTATTTATCCTTATTATCGCAAATATTTCAATGAAAGTTTTGTAAACTTCATAGTTAGCTGGAAATGTAATTTTCTGCTAGAATATCATACATTTACTCAATACGATATTGATTCGATCGTCGTGCATGTAAATGGAAATATATCAAATTCCGAATATGTATAGTAGAATAGCAAATGAGGAAATGAATATATAGTCGGTAATATAATAGCTTGCAAATGACATTTCCGGCTCATTTGTGTTTACATCAACTCAGATTCTGAGACGATTTCGCGGGTTTAAATACAAAATCAAATGATCAGATTAATGCTGTTGGAGATGAATGAGTAAACTTTAGAATGTGATGAAAATCACAAAGTGTAATTTTACATAAGAGTTATTGAGTATTTTTCGATAATAAAATTGATTACTCAATAACTTTTATCATTAGTTAACGTTAGAGTTGCATAGAATCTTTATTATTTAAAGGCTTCTGGAATTGATTAGATCGACTGTGATTTTATCTTCTCCTCTTTCCAATATCGCAGCAAATAGATGTAATTCAAGCCCTTTTATATAAAGAATCCCTCAGTTATTTTTTTTTTTTTATTAAAATCAATTGAATAAATCAGATCAAAACATATTATTAAAGAAACTCTAATTATTTTTATATATCCGGATTTGAAAAAATAAAGAAGATATTTTTTAAATAGAAGTAAAATTGAAATATTAGTTTAATGCATTCTTTCATTAGTAGTAAATAATAGAAGAGTATTTATTAATTATATGAACTAGAAATAAAAGGATTAAATTAATAAAAATAATTGAATAAACCCATTGCGCATTCAATTTTATTCCACTAATAAATATTTCTAAAAATCAGCAAAATAGGAGTGTCCTTTTGTGATGCTATAGCTACAGTATATTTAATTATAATCCACATGCTCAATAGCATTTTATTTCTCTTAGTATTATGCAATCAACACAGCTTTTTTTAAACTATAGATATTCATTAGATGAATGAGAATTTTTTTTATCTTCACTTTGTGTTGAATGATTCATTAACCTAATTAAAATTGCGTTATCGTTAATTGGAGAGGAAAGAAAATATAGCAAGAGAATTTATTCTGATTCTTATAATTTAGTATGGGAATAACACCTTTGAATACACAAGGAGAGTAGGAAAACCTATTAATCGAAATTACTTATCCATTAACAATGATAATTCTAGTTTATTCGAGTGTGACAATAAATATAAATCTATAACAATACAAGCTCTCTATCTTTCACAGAAAATAATTTATGTTTTACCAGAACAATAAAAATTATATATCTTTATCAATTCCATATCATAAATTAAAATCACTGGCTTTTCACAAAGAGTTTAATTCATGTAGCTCGTTTATTATTGAAAAATGATTGTAAGCTTGTTACTACTGAATCACTAGAAATAATTTTAATTAATCTATTATTAAAAATCCTATTATTGTAATTGGTTTGACCAATTTTAATTCAGAACATCAATTCGAAATTATTGAATGAAAGGATGCAGAATGATTAAATTTTTATCAGAATCCATTTTTTTTTTTTTCAAAGTTCATAAGTAGAATAATCCATTTTTGTTCCGACACCACACTGAAATCTAGAGTATTATGATACTTTGATAATTTTTTTAGATTATTGAAGGATAAAAATAAATGTAGGCTCAAAAAGTTAAATATTACGATCAATAAAATGAATTACTTATTATCTATAATAAATGAATGGTTGAAGGGCATATCAATCATACAGTAATATCCCTTAATCTCAGGATTAAATATTTACCAAGGCTAGAAAAATGTTAAATAATATTTTACGTAACAAAAATATAATATGATAAGTGACTTTTGACTTTATTATATATTTTCGAGTTAGATATAATTTATATATCATTTTGGCATGATTTCTCTACCATGCACCTGTGGTGAAATTTTGTAAAAATGTCGAGAAATGTCAAAGTTATGAAGATTTATAATCTGTCAGTAGTTTATGATCGAGTGTTGTCTTAAACTTGTGATACTTTTTTTCTGAAAATAAAATTTTTTGAGATGGGTTACTATTGTACATTGTTAAATTTATATGCACAAGTTATTTAACTTTTAATCAAATTCTCTCTAGTTTCTGTAAAATAATTTTTCGGAATTTATTATAATAGTCTCCCTTGACATCTCGAGGGGTGTCCAATTCACTCTTCAACACCTCATACAGAGATCTAATATAAGTAATTTCCTCAAAACCATCTCAATTTCCTTAGCAACGAGAGCAAGTATGTAACAGAATACTGGAATATTTTATGGTCGTAATACTTCAGCAAGAGGTGATCTACTGAAGTATTCCACTAGAGATTCCGGTAGCCACCATCAGAAGGACTGTATTTCAGACTCTCTAGCTCTAACTCATAAGCAAAAATGATGAAAATCAGTAGTTAGTTGGTACTTCAAGTTTGACATGTTCTACAGGACCTGGAAAGCCTTTACTCTGCTGAACAAAGCTTTATCAACTTATGTAATTATGAGCTATGTTATCGCCTCAATCGACTACTTCCTTTATAAATGACTTCCTTTCTTTACTCCAAAAGCCCTTTAGCTGTAATATCCACTAGGTCAATCGAGCTTCGTACTATGACATTCATGAAATTGATTACTACCTTTATTTATACTGACCAACATGCTTCCACAGACACAGTTTAATAGAAATTTTATTTAATAAATAATGTACTTAGCTGTGAGCAGATTTTTTTTTGGAAAATATTTACATATTTACCTAATATTTATTTAATACAAGAATGAATATTGACATAGCTGTTGAAACAAATCACGATTATATAAAGAAGTTTATATAAATTTAATATATCTATAATTGAGGTTTCATGAGAATTGAAAATGAAAGATAATTATCATCAATAAAAATGAATATTGATTAGTAGAATTAAAATACCTATTATATGAATGTTAGATCCATTATAATTTTCAAGGTTTATGATTTCCAAGGACTTATTGTTAATTAATTAAAATCCTACTTATGGTAAACACAAAAAAATATAAAAATAATCGATGTGTTTATTAAAAAAACATTTACATTCAATTATGAATTATGATTAATGTGAAATAAAGTGACTTTTGTAGCTGCTTATTAATTTTTAAAGGCACTTGTACTTGAATGAGGCAGAAATTTCCTGCAGCTAAATGCAACCCACCTGTTGCTAGGCCTATACTACACGATATAGTACTGGAATTGTAATGCAAAGTCACTTGATTTACTGCAGATGAAATTTTTTTTATTTTATCAAGATTAAAATGAATATAAAAAAGTCGTAAAATAGGAATTAATGTCACTTCAACAATGGAAACTTTTTTAAAAAAATTAATTCAGTTGAACACAATTATATTCATGAGAACAAGACTTTTTAAAAATAAACTTAAATTAATATTTTTTTTTTTTTTTAGAATTGTCAATCACTGAATTTTTCCTCTAGAGGATTGCAATAATAAAATAATATGTTTCACACAAGAAAGTCAATCATAAAAAACTATTCTAAATGATAATTTGACGTATCTCATAAAAATATGTCAGCTATAAATAGAAGTGTTGTATAACCACAGGTCTTATTTATTTCACACAGATCGTCGTTATATTTTGTGATTTTCTCGTGGAATTGTCAATTGCTACTCTGCTATCATTCTTTTCCAGTTATAAACTACGAACTGATTGGTGTACAAACGAGATTGAAGCTTGAAAAATTGGCATGAACACGAAATCATAAATTTTACACTGACCGTTTCATTTATATGGTTTCAAGGATAAATTAATCCCACATGTACAAGAAACTTTAAAAGAAGTGAAAGCAAAGTTTTTTAAAAAGCTTCTTGACTTTGTCTTTCGTATATTTTTTTTTACATAACAATTTTTTTTCTTCCTACTTTCGATAAATTTTCTACTTTAATGAGGACAAGGTTGAAGGGGACGCGAATTTTATAGCAACCACGGGTACATATAAAGTTTATTTCACTCTTATCGCTAATAAGGTTTTCTTCGCGAAGCGTTGGAGCACGCAAAGGAGAATCCCTGGGAGCTGTTGGTTGCTACGGAGACCGCGCGTCTACTTTGCGATCACCTTCATATACGAAAGGAACATTACCCACGCACCCTTCTCGCTCCTTTCACAAACCTATTGAGATGCGTCTTCGATCTTTCAAGTCGAACGACTTCAAGAATGTAAGAGAAAACTATCAGTAAAAATTTTGAACTCTTTTTTTTATCTCCATTTTGCAATATTCCATTTATTATCAAATATTTTTATTAAAGATATGGAATGAAAGTTTATGGAAAAATACTTTTTCATGGTGATATATATATCAGCATTGACTTAAAAAATATCTGCCAACATTTTATACAATTGATTCATCAATAATTTTTCCATTTCAGTAGTATTATTGATGTTTGTTCCGACAGCCTGAAGTTCTTCTTATAACAAAACGTGTTGACCTCTCTAAAATACGATTGTAACACATTTTTATTCTTCTATGCTGATCGATTTTTTTTTTTTTGTAGCAACTCAGTTATTGTCATTGAACATAAGTTTTTTACTTTCACGCTAAATTGCGCAGAAAGTAAATAAAATTTCCAAACACATGCAAAAAATATTCAATCATGATGTTAGAGAACATTGAATTATTATCATTATTTTCAATCGAATAAGAATCTCTTAATATATTTTCTGTGTGCTTGAATAATATTGAAAATTTATGGATATATGTACCATCATAATATTAAGCCACTGGTGATATTTATCTTGGCGAAAAGCAATATGTTCAATCTTGTGTAACATTTTATTACCACAATATTATAATGGTTTCAGTTCCATATACCAAAATGTAGATCTTATTTATTCCATATTTGTTTTTCTGTGAGGTTCAAACTATGCGGAGAACTTGAAATGGTAGTTGGATAGAAGAGAAGATGAAAGAACAAAAATAATAAAAAAAAAAGTTGAATACAAAAATAAAAAAGGATGAGATATCCAAAGCTATGGCTTTAAGTGTTGGCTATGTAAGAAGATAGATAGAATTTCGTCTTTCAATCTTGGAAGAATCATCAAATTCTTTCGTTTTCTTTTGAGTACGCATTGCAAAGACTTTGAGAGGTCACAGGTGAGTGAGATAAGACACGTGGCCTTTCAATAAATTCTGTCAAGGGTTTGAAAAATCATAACATCTTTTTGAATTCAATAAAAAAGAAATTTTTAATGAAATCTGCTTGTTTATTTTTATGATAAATAATTCTACTACTTTAAGAATATTTCAGTACTTTCAGAGGTAAGTATTAGCTCTTGTGTTCATCTATTCAAGGTAGGATTTATAAAATCTAGGATTTCCTCAAAGGTTCTTAAGTTTTGAAATTTTTTTCATAGAAACCAATTGAATGTGGTTTGAAGGTCCTGGGATTAAGAACAGGCATATCATATATTTTTCTTCAAAAAAGTAAATATTCCTTTAGAAATCCTTCTTGCTTTTACTAAAATAGTTCTCATGTTTGACCTCTGATATTATCTATCCTTCATAAATACTTTTTTTGTACATTACAAAAATTTAATTCAGTGTTTTAATATTCAGATCATTTTATTCACAAAGGAACGAATTTTTTTCTTGTAATATTTACATAATAGACATGTACTTTAATAAACAATATTTTTTACTCAATAGAAAAAATTCGCAATTTACTCAATAAATAAAATGGATACAATTTTTTGCTTCATGATGATTTTCTACATGATAATATCAATCATAAAAAAATTTATAATACAATTTTGATGTGTATAGATTTTCTCTTTTTCCTGAGTAGAAAAGTTTAATAAGCCTTCATATGAAATAAAAATTTGATTAATGTCAACCTAACCATGATTCTCTACGGGAAAAGTAAAGGATCACGTAACCCTGTCAATCTCGACACGAAAAAGTACTTGCTAGCTCGAAAAAAAATCTGGTCGTTTCTCTTGGTCGAAGATAAATTGTATTTTGTGCGAGAGGGAGTATCTATTTTCTGAATGCAGATGTATTTTCAATTTGATTTTGCGTAGTTTCCTTTCTATCGGCTCATTTTTTGTTTTTCTCTCATCTCTTTTATAGAATTATTTTCTCTTTTATTCAGAAAAATGTGCAATGTGCGAATGACAGAAAATATATGGACTGAGAAGTATTTTGAGGTTTACAATACGTAAAATACTGCTATTATTTTTATTGACATATTCCTCCATATATTTTATAATATTGGATAATATATTATTGATATCCGCTTGTCTGTACCTTTCATTTTATTAGTAATTGATTAATCGGACATTTTGTTAAAAATGTCAGTAACGATCGTAATTGAATAATTATTAAACTGTTATAAGTTGAAAATAACCGAGAGTAATTTTATGTTGCATAAAAAATTTAAATTCTACTGTCATTTACATTTAAAAGTTTGCTAATAAAAAAGTGAATAATTTTAGATGATATACCATGAAAAAAACTTTATTAAATCAAATTATATTTTTTATTTTATCCCTGAAAAAGTGCAACCAGAATTTTTTTCAAATGCATAGGAAAGATAACATGAACAACGATTTAATAATTGATTTAACGGGCTTTAAAAATTTCTACAAGCGATGAATTGAACTTATCCAACTAAAAAGTATTGTTAAAAATAATGTATATAATCCGATAGATCTAATGGAGCAATGTCTATTTTTATCTCGAACATTTCAATCATTTTTGATTACAATAGATAAAATGCATTCAAGAAATTGATAAAGACATTATTTTTTTCAAATTTAGTATGATTATAAAATTTAAATGGATGATATAGATTTTATTGAAATGATTTTTATTGACAGAAAGGAAGTTAACGATTTAAATGGCGAAAACAGAGCTTTACTGTTCAACAAACATGACTTTTATAGACTCACAATATGTGTTTACATCTTGTTGCTTTGTAAAATATCAACAAACTAAGATGTCGATATTGAATTTATGCTCACGAAAATATCTTATCTATAGACCCTGCAGGCGATGGGATGAAATCTAATACAAAAAGTGATTTTTATTACGAATAAAATGTATTTGTCGTCTAGTAAAAGGATTTTGTTCGAATTTAATACTTTAGTTGGTAGAAAATTACTCGATTTTTGAAATATTTTTACTGGTTTTTGCACTTTATCACGTCAATCTTAAATATCGATCTTATGCGCTTCATAGGAGTGCTTTCCACTGCATTAGGAATTTGTTCTTGCATTTCTGTCAACCTTGACACTTCACACTCGATTGACTATTCCTTCGTTACACCATTCGTGTTGTGTAATTTATCACCACTTCAATAAATACGTGATAAGAAATATGTTAAGGAATAAAAAAAATTCAATTGACGGCTTTTATTACTTCTCTGCCGTACATGATATTATCTATCTAATTTATTTATTTGACGCCAAATCATTTCCAAGACATTAACAAGACTATGCTTTTGATGTGATTACTTTGGTTGTCTCGTTGAATATGGGGTGAAAATATGAAGACTACTATATCGTATAGGCGTACTATATCAAGGATTATCTACTAGCTTGTTGACATACAAACGTCTATACGCGTAGCATAATAATATTAGCTGCTTGTGTCGATCAATTTATCAAATGAATTATGTCTACATTCAGTTTAATATAATCAAAAAAATGACTCGTTAAAGTATTGCAAATTTAAAATGGCAATAATAATTATACTCTTGATAAAATATTCTTATGAATTAATTGAAATTTTTGTAACATTTGTTATTATATCATACATGAAAGTATTTGATAGCTTTCCATCTGTGAAAACTAGTTTTGAACTACTTACTAAATCTACGAATGTTCTCTATTATTTTTATCGACATGTAGAAGACTTATCAGCAGTTTATAGTTTGTAGCACAAGTTGGTAAGTCAGGATACCCTAGTACTGCTTGCTGTGCTTAGAAAAAAAAGCTCTGATCAAATGTAAGGGTTCTTATTGGTCGGTATATTATGAATTACGTAATGGAAGCAGGAAAAATTCCATTACCATTCATCGTCAGTATGATTTACTGTTTTACTAAAAAATAATACTCAGATGAATATTATATAGTAGAACATTTTTTTTTCTTTATTTACTTCTTGAAATAATTAAATTTCTATTGAATAATATCTGTGAATTTTTTTTTTTATTTGCCAATTGCAAATAATTACCGATTTATAATTTTGTTTATATTCTCCAGGCATACTATTACATTATGAATGTAAATAGCTCTTTTATTCAAATAAGCAGCTAAAAATCATCTTGTAATCTTGATAGATTATAAAAGCCTCAAACTTATGGCGGATTTATACATTAGTGAAATTTATGTTTTGAGGTCAGACTAAACAAAGGTTTTTACTACTTGGACTAGATTTTGGATAAATGATAACGAAACGGTCAAGGACCCTAATCATTGCTGATTTAATGATCAAGAATATCAGTCGATTTAGTCACAATTCTATCCAATTGAATTAGAAAATTTATGAGAATATAGTAAAGCAAAAGAAACTTCATCTATCACTGTAAAAGAGTCGATTTATAAACGAAATCAGGATAGCATTTTATTTTGTTGTTGTGTTTTACTGAAAACACTTTAACAGAAGTTAATTTATTACAGCCGTCACATTCATTTATTTCTGACAAAGACTTAACAAGAAATGTACTGGGTGCAGTATAATATATATAAAAACACTGAATTTTGTAAAACCTTTTATGGTTTCCGAAACCATTTTATCGCATTCACGTATGTCTTACTATTTTTCCCAAAAAAAAAAAAATCAAATCGAACGAAACAGGTGATAAATCCCTAAGCCAATTACTTGAGACACTTGGATTTGTTTAAATCTACCTGAGAATGACACCTAACAGATTTGCGGGTGACAACTAAAGCTTAAATCAGAGACATTTGTTAAGCTGCATTCACAATTACACGTAAAGTTTAACTAAAGTTTGTGGTTGCTGAGTGGACTGTTGACGGTGCTGACGATAGACATGCATTAACATTGTCAGTAAATCACAAGTTTTAAGATGGCTAGAAACTATGGAATTTATCTATAAGTACTGAACAATCAAAGGTGGTTCTTATCATGAAAATAAGGGCAGAATAGTTTCCTTGATAATCCTCATAATTTATGCAGAAACCAATAGCAAAGCTCTGTCATAGTTGATGTGAGACTTAAATTTTATCCAGTACCCAGAGCTAATTTTCGCACGAATCGTAAGTGCAAAAATATAAAGTACACTTTTTGAAGCATAAAAAAAAAATGTATATTGTCTTTAAACTGACACCCCATCGATATTGCTAGAATCACAGGATCTTCAAACTCTGTGATACGATTAGTGGAAAAATGATCTTTCTGTAGTGATTAATTTTCGCATGTAAGTTATAAGCAAGTGAAAAATGAGACAATTTCAGTGCTCAAGATGAAATTAATACATCCATTAAGTTTTTTATCTTTCAAGTAAATTATTGCTATAGTTCTTTAGAGGTTTCAGTATTTCTTTGACTATCTGCTAGTAAATATCTCACCACTATTTTCATTAAGAAGAAGCAATAAGACTTATATTACTTTTTACCACATAATGTAGAGAGCTATATTACTTTCACCTTAAGCACCACGCTTACCTTACTTCAACCAATACATATTGCTTCTCAAGAGCTAATCCCTGGGCTTAAATCATCATCATCATCTTTCATACTTCAATCGATACCTCGTAAAAACAACCTATCCATTTTCCAGTTTCATAAATAAAAAATAATATATGTATAAAATATATACTAATAATCCTGTTAAATATGTAATCAATTGAATGATAAAATTGCCAGCAATATAACAACAGGCTTACATGTGTTGAAAGCTTTCTTGTTAATTAAATCTCACAGGTCTTCAGCTATTACTTATTGATTGAAGAGCAGCTAATATTCTTTAGAAACAATCGAGTTAAAAATCTACGAATCAAATTGATCTTGGTTTTGATAATGCCAAAGACATGTTCAGGCTTTATTTTAAGGCTTCACTACAATGTTACCTCAAATATACTTGGATAAAATTGGAAAAGTTATTTGAAAAAAAAATAATCCAAGCCCTAAATCCATTTGGATTTTCATGGAATTTATCATAAAAGTGCAACAAGATTATTCACATGAACTAAAAAAAATAGTAGGTTGCAACTTATCGGTCAATGACCTAAATGTGAATGTAGGCCAAGTTAAAGAATCCAAAATAAACCGGAAGGATGTGAAGACGCGTTAAGAAAGTTGTGTTCACGCCCAGAAAGAAAACCAGTAGAGGAATAAAAAGGAATTAAAATTTATCACATGATATGTATGGTACTCCTATTCGATGATACAGCATCTAATGAATTATTTTTTAGTGTGACTTAATTTCTTTCTTCAATATGCTTCTTTATATTGTTTCAACAACAAACATTTAAAAAATGCATTGAATGTAAATGCTTCATTCAAATATCTTGGGTTTACCAAAAATAATAGCACAAGGCTAAACTTGAATTCATAAGAGAATAGCTCTGCCTAGAAGCTTATAATTTTTTTCATAAGTAACAAAACTCGTTTTTGTTGACACGAGTGAATTCGAAGGTACTGAGAAGCTATGATACATAAAATGTCGGGTAATAAAGATGGCTTGTTTACTTAATTAATAGCATATTTTAGAACAATGTTGAATTTCACTGGGGATGCAATTAATTAGAACGAGTGTTATTTTTCTCAAGTTTTTTTTGTCTGCTTATAAATGGTAATTACATACCTCGTAAAACAATGTCTTAACAAATATTACAACAATGATATAAAAGTTTGAGTGCTTCATTATCAAAACATTTTATCTACAACAATATAATGTCATATAATTAAATAATTAATTATAATATACGGTTATAATAATATTTATAAAGCTTTCAAGAGCATTGGAAAGCCTGGAGAAAAAAATTATCGTTGATGTAATAATATATATAAAACATTTTAAATACTATGTGAAAGAAAATTAATTATTTACATAACTAATTATGTATTACAAGCAGAAATTAAATTATTAGAAATTAGCTTGTTAATTATCTCGATCTATTATTTGTTTGTGATCGCGAGAGTACGATAATTAGAATAATTATGCGTAATTTACAGCGTAATAATACTAGATTATAAATCTATTGTTCAACATATAAAATGTACAAATTGGAATTTTTTTTCAAGATAACTTTTGTGATGTATATCAGCATAAAGCATCAATAAAAATGCACAACTATCAACTTCTCTTTTTTTCGCAATATTTAATAAAAACTCCAGTAAAATGATCATGCTTCAATTGAAATATAGAAATATGATACCTTTTTAAATGAAACTTCAAGACAAAACTAAAAAATATTTTTCTCATTTATTCATATTTTCCAATGAATAGTTTGTACAATTTTACGTACATTCTAACAAAGACGGAAATGTGCAGTGTGTATTGACATGATGTATTGTTGAAGTAGACTTCATTGAAAGTGTTGAAGCGTAAGAACATTTTACTTGAGTAGAATAAAAAAAAAAATAAATGAATCTAGTCCACATGTTATAGAATGTCAACACGATATCCTACTTTCTACAGTAAATACTTTGAATGGATTTTATTTAAGATTATATTCCTAAAAATCATTTATGTTTATGACATGCGATAACCAACAAGATCCTTTCAATGACAGCTGCCAATAATACATAATGTATTTAATGAAAGCTATGGCGAGACTAAAGCTTCTTTCTTACTTTTACAATAAGCTGCTTCCAGCATATATCCTCCATAAATCTTATAATAAAAACAAAATTAAAATATTTATAACTTTGTAAAATACATAAAAGTTTGGTTAGTAAATCCTGTGAATTGATTTTGAAAAAAATTTCCAAGTTATTAATTAAAAATTTATGAAGTAAATTTTTTTTATCAAAATGCTAATGAAAACTTAAAACATTTCAACAGCTTTCTTTGTTTAATTGAAGCAAACGTTCATGGAATTTTTTGAAATCTTAATTACTCCATCGTTATGACATTATCAACACAATTTTTTTCCTATATTGTCAAGTTGAAACACATTGACGATAATGAAGATCCGAATATTCATGAGAATATGTGCATATTCATGAATAAAATATAATTTACATCAAAGTAGATTGAGTTAAACATTTTTCATTAAAAATGAGTCTTTAACAAGAATTTAATAATATATTTTTACTAAGTTCTATAACTGTTAAAATGGAAATTATTTACTGCACTCTTTGTCATGTTCGTATTTTATAATTTTACTCTCATATTACCGAAATATGATTAATCCTTGAAAGCTTAAAATCTTAATTGTCAGTATTTAACTCTAGTATGACTTATCTATACAAATAAGAGTCAGTAGAAGCTAATCAAGAAAGGTAATAGCTAATTAATTATTATGAAAGATAATCATGAACATGTACAAAAGCTCCAAAACAAAAGAAGAAGAGGGAAGACGCCAAAAACCTTTAAGGATGCACAGACCTGCGCAGTGCCGTATCAATGGGGGGTTGCATTGAGTTCATCGAAAGGGGCGCGTGTCGTTACCGGGGGTGTTAGTCACGGCCCATCTGCCTACCAACAAACACGTAAGTTTGTAACACGTTCGTTCAGCGTTGATTCATCGTTTTAACAAGTTCAATCACAAAGATCACACGAAATGTGATTGAGAACCGATAATAAAAACTTCGTGATGATTTTTATTTATTTTTTCACACATTTTTGCGTAAAATTCTGTTATCAAATCGTGATAAATTGCAAACCGAACGGATATTCGATCTTATAAAAATGGCGGTTATTTTACCAAAACTTACATAAAAATATTACTTTTCTTATTCGTTAAATCAGCAAGTGATTATTGTTGTTAAAATTTAATTTTTTTCTAAATATTTTCATTCATCATTGTGTATTATTTATCATGAGGCTGTTACGTGGTTTATTTATTTTGATATGAGAATATAATTGTTATGGAAATAGTACTTTAAATTTTTACAGCCTGTTGTTAAAGTAATAGAGAATAATTAGATTACTTTATTAACTCGTTTAAATTAATTGTTAGATACGTGCTGTTTTTATTTTATTAGTCATTCAGAATGGTTAATCGTAAATAATGATGATAAAATACACGTGCAAAACACGCGGCAAATACATTTATTGTTTTAGATAAATTAAAATTATAATGAATTGTTAAAAAAAATTAATTAACGTGAGCAAAAAAAAAATTATTATTCTAAAAAATGTGTACAAGAAATTTTAAATAAAAAAATTTATTATTATTATACGAATATTCGAATGAACTGAATGGATGTTTTAATTAATTATTAAATTTTAGCTCTATGATTATAGCATTCTTCATACTTAAAATCACAGTTGACTATTTATACTTTTATTTTTAAAAAAGAATAATGATCATGATTTCGATTGAAAAATATTCCAAAAATAGTATTTCCATATATAAAAAATAAAATAATAACAATGTCTAAAATAAAAGGATATTTTTTCTGCTAAGAATTTTTGGAATGCAGTTAAAATTTATTGTGTTGGGTTAATATATGTGTTTGACATGAAAAGCAGTCGTGAAACTCAATGAAAAGAGACTTGCGCGAAGAGGAATCGTTTGTGCTTATACAAGTAATAATAATTTAACGGAAACTTATCTTTCAAGTATTTAAAATATTGAATTAAAAGTTTTTTCGATATTAAAAACTATATAAGTTTATTACAGTATTAAGGCATTGATGAAACTCTAGAAACACTCTCAAACTATTTATTAAAAATTCGAAATTGAAAATTGAGATTGACAGAAATCTGATCTACTTTAATAAATCTATCTTTTGCAGTGACTTGTTAGTCAATTGCTATTTTCTCATATTACTTTCACGTAATAATTATTAGATAACAAAAAAATATTGTAAGAATAATACTTTTGATAGGAATAAATTCATCAAGAGTTAAAAACATTTAACTGCACTTAACGATAATATGTGCCAGTTTCACATGAAAATTTGTGTAATCATTTGCACAATCAGTACATGAGCTTATTATCAGCATTATAAGTAGTTGCATGACTCATTCCACTAATATAAGCGCAATAATTGAAGCTATTTTCTAAATCCACATATTTCATGCTATCAAACATACCAATCAACCCATCAACACCATTTCTCATATGCTTGTGAGCTAAAAAACTCTAAATACTTTGAAAGTTTAGAAACTTAAAAATTACGTACACCAACAGGTACTTATTCACTTTCTGCAAATGAATAATAAAAATATGACAAAGTTGGGTTACCTAAGCTTGACATATAGAGTTGCGTGTCAAGGAAAATATAATTTGGTATTGATTTTGGCATTGATTATTTCAAGATTTGTTAATCCATATCCATATATCATACTTTAAATGACTTTCTATTTCAGTGAATACATGTTTAATGTTCGTAATCTTTTCTATAAATACCAATCGCGAAAATGACATCTTCAATACAAAGATCTACTTTATTTTCGTATCAAAACATTCTATTAATGTGTTGCTGCCGGTGCGATAAAACAATTTAATCAGCGTCGGACATTCACCTCGCGACAGTTGTATCACACAATCGATATAATGGTTTTATTTGCATATTAAATGTTTATTCAAAGTGACATCGATATTCTTTTTTTCTTTCATTTCTTTCGAAAGTAAATTACATATAGAAAAAAAGCTGCCCATTAGCTTTTTTTTAGTGATTTTAAAATATAGTCATGTTGAAATATAAAACAGCTGATGATATGAATTTGTGAGCTTAATTGAATTCGATGAATAGAATGATGCGGTTAGTCAAGCTTGAAAAAAATTTCACAAAGAATGCACTGATAGATTAAAGATCAGGGTACAAAGATAAACGCAAAATAAACGATTTGATAACTGCTGCACGGTTACTTTGACCTCTACTGTCTGCAGTTCAATATCGTAAGTGGGACATGAACCTAGCAGGTACTCAAGGCTTTACACAAATGTTCAATATAGCCCACGTTCGCTCACCCTCATGGGTAGTCCTCTTCAATAAATACTTCGTGATATATAACAATACTGAAGTTTCATGATTCGTCTCCATATCTATAACTACCTCTTCTTCTTTCACTGTCGTCTTTTTCCTCTTTTTGTAACGATCTCGAGAAAGACGTTGTTCTAATTCCTCTTTTCCGTCGTTTTGCTCAGATGAAAATTCTCGGAAGGATGAAGAGGAAGTTCTTCTCAGAGCACTGAGTGCTGGAAAAACCGTCCTACCTGTCTATACCAATATAATTTACTCCATTTATAGGTAGATAAATTCAGTAAGCCGTTAATAGCTCAGGATATTAATTTAGATGGAAAAAAAAATTATGCTAAATTCATTTGTTGTTTGAGTAGTTGGTTTATCTTACTCGAGAAAATCTGCTATATATTATTTATGCAATTTTTGACTTTCATTTTATGTAATGAAAGTGGAAAATGATGTGGTTAATTTTTAAAAAATGTTCCAACACATATCACATTTTACCACAGTGTTTCCTTTTTTTTCTAACAAGTTTTTTTTCCGTTTATAAAAATTGAAATTTTTTCTTGGGTGAAGTTTTTTGCTGCTAAAAAAATCCATTGTGTTTAATTACATCAGCATGGTAACTATTTTACTTCATTAATGCACATCTTGTTGAAAATCAATGATGTTTTTGAAGTTAAGAGTGAAGTTGAGTGTTCTCGTTCATGAAGCTCTAACAAGTCAAAAAGCTTAGGAAATCCAATAAATTCAGAAAAATCATTGACATTCTAGAATATTGTAACTCAATAAAAATATAATTTAATTGATGTTTTTTACAACTAAAAATAAGTTTGTTCCCCTTCAAATTTTCTGACTACAATACAATAAAAATGAATTGACTTTCAATCATTGAAATTTTTTTGATAAATAAAAATATTATTTTCTTGTCAATATTTTTTTTAGAATTTGATTATTAATGTGGTTACATGTCCAAACAACGTGAATGTTTATTGATGAATAAAACTGTTGGGTAGGATTTATTAAGGATTTAAAAAGTCTGTAGATATATATATTCTATACATATATTCTATACCATTACTTTTGAATTCAATTTAATCAAATGATGAAAAAAAAATGATCAGTATTTTGATATTTAGTTTATTTTAAAGCTTGATTTGCTACTCTGATAAATACTTTGTCGTTTGATTTTAGAATTGGTTTTTTAATTTAACATGAATGTTAGTATATCCCAGTATTTGTTAAGCACTAATAAAAAATTCGTAAAAAATAAATTCCAGAATAAAGAATAAATAGACATTGAAAAAGTCTTTTTTGAATTTGTGCTCTCTATTCAAATATTATTTTATAAATAAATAATTACTACCATTTAATCTGGGACATACATTTTTGTAAGTTTTAATCCGACCATGTTTCAACCAACATCATCATCCATTATAAAAAATTTTGATGGAATCAAAAATTAACACGTGAATAAATAAATCCAAAACTATACTATTTTTTTTAGATTACAGAGATGATGTTTGAAATTTATAAATTGTTTACATAAATTTTGTAACATTGTCCATCAAGATGATTGTCATATTGACCTTTGTTATATTTTTAGTCAGCTCTATAATATTAAAGAATAACCATATTTCCACCCACAAAATATTTTCTCGTCAATTTGACAAATTCCTTACAAAATTAATATTGAATATCTGATCCTTCACAACCCACTCATATTACCAATTATTTATAACACACATAAACCTGTCACTAATGTGATTGAAAATTAGTCACAGGTTTATTAACATAATTCGATCAGATACAGATGGAAAGATTATTTATCCATATGAGATGTTTATTAAAATTCTATCCAAAACTCATTTCATGGTTATAAAAAATTAATTCATAAATCAGTGTGATGAAGGAGAGAGTCTGAACGTACAATTGAAATTACTCGGCTGATATCTGAATCACACGTGCGTAGCGCAAGCTCATAAACTACGGTAGATTTACGCACTCAGCTGATTAAATTAGGAGCTGTGGATAATTCAATGATTATCATACAATGTCCATTTGCGACCAAGTAGAAAAGATAGATCGCATTAAGTAAATTTTACTATACATCTATATATAAATCAACCGTCAATGTATTTCTAATTATCGTAGGATTAGCAACACTTTTGGCATCATGCCAATATTACTTTTCTCTTACTTTCTTCGTTTTTGTGGCATCTTTCGAAATTACTTGCTATGTCAGTTCAACTAGTTCAAGTAGCTTCAAGTATGCCAGTATAATTCACTCTGATTATTCAGTATATTTTTTTACAATTTTTTATTATATAAAAAAAAAAACCTTATTCTAAAATAAAATAGAGTAGGTGTAGAATTCTAAAAAAATTAACATTATTCTTCACTCTCATAAATAAATTGTGAATTCGTTCTTTTAAATATGAATGCTCCGAAAATTAAATATTAAAAATTAGAAATTTTTTTTAAGAGAATTCTTCATCCTTACTACTTACTAAAATATTCTCCAGTTTAATTGTATAATAATTTATTTTTATAATGAAAAAAAAAGGCTCATACATTCCTAATGGAATTATTTTTTTTTTCAAGTAACAATTACCAAGTCAAAAACGTCACATAAAAGTTGAATATAACCATTTTGAATTCACATTTTTCACTGCATATCAACACAAGTATTCTTGACCTTTTTTTTTTTTTATTATTATTATCGTGTACAGAATATTACTGAAAAAATCAATTCACACATAAATAAAAACTCGAATAAACTTTTTTATAAAATAACAACTTTGTGATATGGATTTGTCAAATTAAAACAATGAAACATTTTTTTATTAATATATTTCATGTATATATAAAGCATTGAAGCACTTCAGATTTAATATCTACAGCAATTTAAATCACCGCTCGCGTGTTAATAATGAAGCTAAATAATAAATGATGAAATGGAATTAATAATCATAGAGAATTAATAAAATAGTAAAAAGTCACGTATCATTTTAATCTAAGCTAAATCATCTGAAATATTGAATATCATCATTAAAAAATCGGAAGTGGTAACTCGTTTTTCCTCCCAACGAGAATGGCATGATACTGATAACGTACGGTTTGTATTCCTTCTCTCTTGCAATTGCGGTGGTACCTTGATATACGCGAAAACGATTATCGAGCGTTCGACAGACACGGACGAATACGCGCGCTAGAAAATTCCATCAATCAAAAGCGTGATTTTTTTTTCGAAGGGAATCAATTTAAATTTAATAAATAACTGAAAAATTAGTCACGTTCCAATAAAACGAATTCATTCAAGCTAAGAAGGATTTTTTATCAAATTCAATTTAAAAATAAAATGATTATATAATCATAAAAGACGACATATAGATATAATGTAACATTTAATTCCAACGCAGTCAAAAATCGGACAGTTTTTATCGAAAGTCTGGCAGATCAGAATGATTCGAAAGCCGAAATGAGTATGTTTCAACGACTAACTTACTAAGAATAGAAAATGGGAATTGGTAGACGGAGACGTGGAAGTAACGAGAAATTGAAGAGGGCAGAGAATGGAGAAATAGAACGGAGCATGCCGCTGGGTTGAAACTGTTGGGTGCGGCGTAGGAGTGATCAATACTCCCCCTGTACCAACTTTCTGGGAGAGTAACAAAGATAAAACGATTCGCGAATTTTGGAAATGCTCGAACAGATTACATAGTCAGTAAAAAGAGAATGGACAATGTCTTTTCAATTCATACATGGAAATTTTTTACAGGAAATTCTCCCTTCTGTATTCACCAGAAATAATATTTCGAATTTTAGCTTGAATTTGTAATATTCAATATTTTAATATAAAATTCAAACTATATTTTTGACTATAAAAATTTATTTTCATTTATTTGATTCAAATATTGTCGATTCACATATTTACTGTCACTTAAGCATTGACTTTTTAATTGCTCTAATATAATTAATCAACATAATCAGATCAACTACTTTCAAAATTTAATAGTCACATGACGGAATTTTATTAAATGACACAATTCTTTTAACAAAGTATGTCACCCTTGAATTAGGAGTATTTGATGATTAAAAAAAGCTTTATCGTCAAAGAGGAATGTTACACAACTGAAGTGTTGATATAAAGTATGTACTTTGGCACTGTCTTTATTCACTCATCATCTTGAAGAGACATTGACATTTAAAATTTATAACTGAGGGCATACTTCAACTTTCAAATAAATAATCTTATAAGTATTTTCATTTTTCAATAAAAGTATTATCTATAAATTAATGTGATAAATTATTGCAGTTTGCTTTTTCGTAGACAAAAGAAAAATTGTAGCAAATTTTATTTCTTTCTACTGCGTGACACAAAACTGTTAACATAAGTAATAAATCACGTATCTTATTCTCGAGTTATATCACTGAACGTGTGAACCAATAACATCCCCTAGAATGTTTTCTTTGCCTTATTAATATAATCGTACATTAGATCAACATGATTGATGAGAATATTAAATGAATATAAAGAGTGATGAAGAATTGGAGCGATTATATTACTGGTAGACACGAATTTGATATCATATAAAAAAAGTACTTTATCAAATAGAGAAAATCAATTAAACGATTAATCTAAATAAAATTAAAAGGATAAATATATTTTTGTTCTGCTTGAGCTAAAAAAAATAAACTTTTGAGACTTTGTTTTTTACTGATATAATGTATTAAGTATCATTATTTTTTTTGCTCAATCAAAAGGGGAAGTACCATAAAGTACAATTAAGCTTTGATTTTTTAGTCTTGTGAATATTAAATATAATAAATCCTTTTTTTTGAACAATTTTAATTCAGTTTATCACAGTCAATAATATTTTATTCTTTTCACATTTATGTGTTCACTCAAGTACTTTTTAACTGATCATGAAAACAATTATTATAATTATAATTAAGTAACTAGATAAAAAATTTATGAGAAAATTATTAAATATTTAAACTATTAGTCTCCAAAAATAAGATGAGTTAAATATTCAATTATTTAAGATTAAAATAATTTATGCAGGATATTATTTATTTCAATGTTAAAATTTTCTGCTATCATTTTTCGTAATTCAATAACACATATTTATTATCATCTTTTATTTAATATTTGCCATCTTTTTACGAATTACTAAAAAAATTATCGCAAAATGTATTTTAGAATATTTTTTATGCTTTTGCTTATTCCTCTGTACTTTCTGGATTTTATGCCCTCACAATATGTTCTGAGCATGACATTTATATTTCCATAGCTTTGTGCTTTATGAGAAGAAAGAGTTGATAAACTTTTTTTTTATTGCGAGAAGTAGATAAAATCATGTATTTAGTATTCAACCTTCATTTTATTTAAAAACTAGATACATGAAGTTTTTTTCCCCCTTGAAAACCATTGGATAGTTAATAAAAATCAATATTAATTAAATAGCTTTACTGGTATTTACGAAACTCTTGATGTGTGGAGTCTGAGGGTAATATTACTAAGGCTAACGACCCTTGTGGCATCTTAAAGGGTATCAACATAGATAGAGTGAATGATAACGAAAAGAGGAAGAGATTACTTTAGGTAATAGCCAAATATTATAATTTATAACTTAGCTTTCTTTTTTTTTCAATTGCAACAAGTTTGAGCTGATAAGAAGAAAGAAATAATGATGATAATTTCTTTGAAATAATTTTTAACAAAGCAGGAAAATGAGTTATAAAGTACCTATAGTGTATGGTACCAAAGTCATTCTAACTACATCAAGTAATTTCGTTTCTAATTCTTACTGAATTTTTCTAACGAAACACGTAACTCTATCATCACCTTCATGATATAACTATTGAAGATCTGGTTTGTACATGTAAGAGACTCTTGTAACAACGTACCTTGCTCTTGTAGATTATTGCCAAAACTTTTGCAATTACTGTTGATACTTTAGTGTTCAAGAAGTCGAGTAACTTCTATTAAAAACAAGCTCAGCTAAAGGTGAATAGTTAGTCCAAGTACCTGAAACAAAATTAAATATGATTTTAAATATTTCAACAAATCATAATCATGATGTGCTAAATCTACTATTTTGATACATTGATTAATTTCTCCATCATTGATTAATACACATTCGACATGACATATGAATTAACCACAAGTTATTAGATGAATTAATAGATTAGTTAGAGATAGTTAATTCCACATATTTCAAAATTCTACCATCATAGATAGGTTTGCATGTTTTGTACAAGACTACGTGGAATTTATCATTCATGATAAAGCATGCGAACGAATCATCAGTTATTCTTTTCAAATAGTAGTTAAACAAATTGAATAGGTCACAATATCACCATTGTTAAAAATTAATGGACAGTATTATTATGATTAATTTTTAGATACACTGACACAACTTTATTTTTGATAAGATATATTGTTGATAATAAATAGAAAAAAATGTTCATTTATAAAATTGATGTTGTAATTTTGAAAAATTATCTCAGTATTTGCAATAGCAAAAACGATAATTATAAATTAAGAATTATTTAATCTTCTTTAGATGTCTTGATAAATAAATGAAATTGCATGAAAATATCTTTTCATGTTCCAGCATAAAATAGCGTGTCAACTTAAAAAGTTCATTTGTAATAACTCATGCTAAAAGGAATGATTATAGCTTTTATGAAAAAAAAAAAAAATGTCAAACTTTAATTGCGAATAAAAATATCACCTAACAATTCATTGAAATTTATGCAAGAATAAATTTTTTTTATCAGTTTTTGATAGAAATAATAAAAAATCTACAATAAAATATTCTATAAAATATATTTTAGAGGTAATGTAATAAAAAATAATTCAAGAAAAACAATACTATGTCTGATCATAAAACCTTAATAATTTCCACACTAACATGCTAAAAGATTAAGGAGAAAAAAAGCTTGACGATAAAACCTTTTACGTGATGCGGCGTTGTATATTTACCATTTAATTATCTCCGAGAACTGACCGTTGCTAACTCAAAGTAAACGTGAACCATTAAAACTTTGAAACGAGTAATTAAGGTAAATAAGTAGAGGGAACGAAATTGTTTTATAAGCGCCAACTACTGGGAAATTTCTTTTTATTTTCACTATAGATGAATTTCTTTGTAATACCAGTTTATAATTATCCGATAATTCATCACATTTTATTTAAACACAAAACTATTGAAAATAAAATATGGAAATACTATTGTGCCAGTAAAACAATATGTCATAAAAATAATTAAAACATTCATAACTTGTTATAATGAACAAAAGCTTATAAAAAAAAACATTGTTATGCCAGCATTTTTTATTCATTAATTATTCAAAGTCAAAAATTTTTTATTGTAATTACTTCAGCGCAGTAAATTACTCTTTTAGATCCATGGCCATAGTTCAATAGTGATCAGTTAATTAGTCAACCACGAAGATGCAGCTGCGACTCCAAGAAAGATATTATTTGTGATCGTGTATGTGTATTTAACAGAATCATACTCAGCATTATCGGATAATCATATTTTTAAAGACCAAGTCAATTACCAAAGGAAATTAGTAACAAATGTTTCGAGTGAACGAAAGCCAAAATTTCCAAATAACGACAATTACAACCGACCATTCTACACCGGTCAATGATACTAGTTCTAGTTGTAGCCACGTGGACTTAAAAATATCAGAAAATTACATTCGTCAATTTTGTCATAGGATAGAGAGTTATATTGCTGATATTCCCAGTTAATGTAATAGTTTAGATGCAAATAAATATCATCAATAGATAATCGATAGAGTTAAATTTAATGATCAATTGCTATTCATTAAAGCAACATCTGATCCAAACCTATGAATCATAGCTTGCGCAGTGATAATAAATTTTAGTGTGTGCCGTTTCTAGATATTTATTGATAATAAAATCCTAGCAATATTGTTGTTATATCCGTTCTAAGAGCAATAACTAATCGGGCCATTCGCGCGCGAATTTATATAAGAGACCATTCTTCTATTGTGAGAAAACCGGAAGTGCTACAAAACTTCAAAGATGGCTTTCGCGGCAGCTCGAATGATTCTCAAGGACAAGCGACGAAAAGCAAGTAAAGAGGATTTTGCACCAAGAAATAGGAGCAAGGTAAAATCTTTTCAAGTTTATTCCTCGATTGCTTCCATTTTATAATAAAATAATAATGGAATAAAATAACTTTAGGCAAATGTTTAATCATTATTAAATATGAATAAAATTTCAAATATCTAAATTGGAGTAATTTAAATTTACTTCAATAGAAGTTTAATAATTATAATGACATGTTATAGAATTATAAAAAAATATATGGTAACGAGATGTTTATTGTATGATGGTAAATACAATAAGTGGAGATTATTTTTTTATTCAATTTCAATACAATGTAAATTGGACTCGCGGAAGTGCAACATGAAGATTGGATCTTTTTTTTTTAACTAACTTCCGTTCCAGTGATTTTCATGATTCACTTCGGTTACTATTTCAATGGTGATACGCATGATATATAGTTTGATACAAACATACAGTTTCGTGCTGGAGATATTCAATAATGAAAATTCCAGGAGTTTTGATTAATTCAATGCATAAATTGACAGTATGTCACTTTGTTCGTACGAGTGGTTATGGAATGTTGATATAAAAAAAAAAAAATACAGAATAAAGTCTGCACTAGAATATGTCTATTATTTTTATATTTACTTCATTTCAAAAGTTTCCCCTATGATCACATAAAAGTTTTTAATCTATTTTTTTTAGCTTTTATTGATGTACAGACTTGTGATTAATAATATCACTACTAAACTTGAATAAGTTGAATGATAAAATTAAAAAAAAAACTTAAACAGAAAGTGCTTGATAATATATAATTAACGGAGGAAACTTTTAATGATATTGAAAAAATACAGCTGTCACAGAAAAGTTTTTTCCAAGTTTTTTTTTTTTTCTCCATTATCGATAATAGCACTTGAAGATTAGTTCGATTATGCATCATCGTTAATATCGACTAGGAATAGAAAATGGAACATTTCACTATTTTCATATTGAAGCATTGGTTCGTGAAAACGTCATGTTTGATAGTTCTTATCGCCCTTTTCCCGGCACAATACTTCAGCAGCTAAGACTTCAGCTGCTATCAACTATCGATTCATCCCAAAAACGTACTTTCAGCGATGATGTTAAATCTCATGATGCCTTGTCATCTCTTTTGTTATCATTTTCCTGCTGTTAGTCTCGAGGTCTTTTGAAAGGCTCTTCACTTCAAGAACCATATGGTTGTTGAATTCAAGTGTATTTAATTTATTTATAACTTTAAATAATTCAAGACTTTTGCCTCGTTGAATTATTTTATTTCAGTATATTTAAGATATTTTATCATTTCAATTCCATGAAAAAATATGTGACAAAATTATCGCTGACTCTCATTCAGATTAAAAGCAGATGGAGGAAAAGGGATTAAACTGGATGAAGATTAAAAATTTTCAATCTAGGAATCCATGAAATTTTATTTCATATTTTCTCAACACATTCGTGGTAACACAGAGAATTCTATTTCCTTGTTAATAATATTCAATTTCCTATTAGATCACATCTCATTCATTTTTTTAGTTATGCAATTTTCGTATATTCAATTATGTGACTAATATTTTAATAATAAAATAAAAGATCTAGGTATTTTACATAAAATTTTTCAATTATCAACTAACAAAAGTGAAATAAAAAAAATCCAGCTTCTATCGATAATCAATATTGCAAATTGTACTAATTTGTAGAATCATTAAGTTTTTTTATCATTTTTTGTGCTCATTCTTTTTCTTTAGTTCTTTATTGCCAGTGAAATTCATGTTTACTGAAGTGTCAAATTGCTATCAATTGGAAAGAAATCATTCAAGTGCTACAATAGCTCTACTGTTTTTGGTCTCATAAGACCATTAATTTTTATTTCATACTGCTGAAAAGTAAATGGACAATTGGAAATTACAAATACAAACGATTTCCTTTAAAGAGAAAAACACCCAGTGAGTTTAATTAAAATTTAGAAAAAAATAATAATTGGTGCATTCATTAACTTGGGTAGCAATTTAAATTGGGCTTTATTCTGGAGTCCTTATGGTATTGGTGAAGGAGTAGATTCAGACCTGGAAGAGGAAAAAAGACTAGGACTATTTAGCAATTATTGATGTAATAGGTAGTTCTATGGTAATAATAAGATAGCTGGAGTAATGAGGTGATATTAGAGTAGTTGGAGAGTAGGAACATGTGATCAGGTCCATATTTCATTGCTATTCGAGAAATCACTGGTAAAATCTCAATAACAACTTAACAAGCTGCTCCATTAAACTAGTTAATGAATCACTTAAAAATAACTTCCACTTTTTAAATTCATAAATATTCTTGAGTTTTTACTATCTAATATCAACATACGATATTTGCATAATAAAAGTTAGATCTCGATGCTATTTCCAAATATCATGCCGAGAAATTTAATTAACACAGTTCAAGTTAAGTTCTCAAGTTCTCAATGGAATTACAGTGAGTTGGTTCTGCACTCTCGTGCGAACAAGGTGTCTCCAACTTTATCGAATTGAGGTGTCGATGATTAACCATTATTTTCAACTCACAGTATATGTATAAAGTCGAATTCATGGTATTATTCTATAATGACCATCAAAAACCAAACGCTGGTATTAACGAGAGTAAGCATAAATTTACATCACAGAAAATTCACAATGACCATTAGGAAATGAAATGTGTGTGTCTTGCAGGTCAATTGTTGAATGAATTTGAAGGAAGTTTGGTGGTGCATTCATGAGGAAAAAAAAGAGATTTAAAAAACCATTGTATAATTTACACAAAAAAGTTCAACTAATATGTGGAGACAGTTTCTTAATGAATATTTCCAGCGAATGACAAAGCATAAAATTCATATAAACAGTGACTGGAAATTTCCGGACAGAAAATAATAGTACAACACATGCAGGTCTCGTTTCAGTGGGTGACAGAATCGGGATTGTGTTACATGCACATTCGAAAGATAGAAAAAAGCTCTGACAAACGTATCACAGCCTAAATGAATGTACAGTTGATTGCAATGCATCGAAACAAACAATGCCAAGCGCCATGTTGCACTTCTCGAATTCAAATTACATTTACAACTGATAGACTGATAACACAGTAGATGTGTTCAACTGCGATGTGACTCTGAATAAATTAGGAGGAAATAGGAATATATTTGATCGACATTATATATAATCGGAAATCGGTAAATGTATTTCACCCCATTGCCAAATTTATTATACTTAGAATCTCAAGGGATAAAAATGATTTCAGACACACACAAAAAGTCATTTCTGTAAAAAGATTTCTTTATAATTAATAAAATAAAACTCAGATAAAATTAAATCGTCTTTAGAAATTTTCTCTGTTCGACTCTGATTTGTTTTGCTGATATATCAGAAAAATTATTGAAAAAACTTTTTTACGTTACTTAAAATAGATATCACTCACATTGATATTTTTCTCTAGAAGCTTTGTTTATTTATTTCGACTTCAATTCTCTATAACCTGATTTCCATCAAAAATGATCGCTTTAGATCTATTAAAATTCACGACAGGAGATCAGTTTGAATCTAGCTATTATATTCTTGATACAAACAGTCGACTGAGCATTATTGACAGGAACTTGGAAACGATTTGTAGTAAGGTTACCTTTTAAAATTTTCTATGGAAAGTCATCTGCATATTAATCGGAGTCGTGAATAAAAATTTTGAATAATAAAGTCTATTAAATTTCATGAATTAATTAAATGAAAAAAAAAAACCAACACCTGAACTCATTTATTAATTATAAAGAAATCTTTTCCTCAATGTAATTTTATCAATGTTCAATTGCTGTTGTAGTATGCTATAACTGTCATAAACTGTTAAAATACAAGAGCTAAATAAAAATTTATTTAATTATTGACACTTTCTATGTATTGATCTTAAGAAGCTATCACTATTTTTCAATCTACTTTCTATCTTATTCTACCAGTTATTTTTATTCTTTTTATAAAAAAAAAAAAAAGAATTTCAATCGCACGCTTTACTTTATGTGTCTCAAGAAATAAATAAAACAATAACAAATAAAAATGTACAGATAAACAATAAATGTTTCCAGCACATTCATTGGATAGAAAATATACACATTGTTTAGAAATGTAAATGAAAACTTTTCCTGTATGTGTATCACTGGCTATTGAATGTTTTATCTTATATATACATATTTTATATCGACTATTTATTACAGACTATCACGAATATATGAATTTAATAATTTATTTCACGTATTAACATACTTCTATTCTACTTTTTTCAAAAAATACAGTGTGATTGGTGACCCGTATTGTACTTGTGTTTACAGGCTCGCAGCGCCAGTACAAGTAGCTTTAGAAGCCTAAGCCAGGTACAAACTAAGATCACAGTAATCCACATAGCTAGATTTAGACCTAGCAATTTAGTTCTATTGTTTCTTAAATATTTATAGAACTATTCAATGATAGAATGCATTTTTGCATTAAATAGTCACAGTTTAAATTTATTTCAAATATGTTTATTCTATTTTATTGATTCATTTTTGATTTCTATATCTAATAAAAATATTTAGATTTAGAAATCACCATGAAATTAATATGTAAGTCTTAATGGGATATGTTCTATTTTATTCTAATAATTATGTTATAAACTCTTGCTTACATGTTATTCTTCCATAGTTCTCAACTTCCTATACTCATTGTGTTCATAGAAATAAATTTGTATGAAAGGCTCATATATTTTTTACTCATAGTGCATAGCATTTTTGCACGAAAAAAGTGAAAATGATGCATGCATGAAGCACTTGCTTATGTGTGGTTGACACGCTATTGTTGGAGCATGCCTAATCACGCAAATATTTTTGAAATCATTAGGAAAAAAATGATTTGTATCAATTCTTAGAACTAATGGGTATAATATTGCACGTGATTGTAGTTGTCTTTGCTGTCTGAACTATTTCTTCGTTCTCCATAATTAAAAAAAAACGCCCAATCATCACGTACAGAACATTAATAATGGAAGTGCAATGTTTTTGCCAGGCTTATAAAAACAACATAATAAATTATTTGATTTTAAGACAAGTAATAATATTGATTGAAGAACATTTTAGTTTTAATTACTATTCAGAGAATGTTCATTTGTTGTTAACATTTCCTCGAGGTATTTTCTGTACACTCCCTGTATAATCATAGTCTCGTTTCATTGCAACACGTCTAGTGTCTGACGTATTAATAATATACCTGTTCCTTCCGGGTATTTTCGCTGGTGAGATATAGTGAAACTGAACTCTCTGATTCTGTATCTCATTTATAACACATATGACCAGAGGAGATACGTATCAAATACCTCTAAATCGTGTTATAAAACAAGATTGAATAAATAAATCTTATTACAAAGCTCATTCAGATTTCAACCAAGACTATAAAATTGTCAATTTTTTTTATTTATTTATATTGTTATTTAACTTACATGATTTATTTAACAACTAAACAACTTCCCATTGCAATAATAGTTTTTAAAATTGGACGAGTTAATATGTAATTACTTAATGAGTGATGTTGATTTATCTACGAATCAAAATAAAATAATATTTGCAGAAACAGAAAAAGAGATCTCTAATAAAATGAGTAAATACTTAAAGTTTTTTTTTTTTTTTTTGAATTAAAAATTCTATAAATACAAAAGAAAAACTAATATGATTTTACTTTTTATTTTTTTAAGGTAAAAAGTAAACTATTTTTAATAGGTACAAAATATTTTTCAAGTATGTAAATGAGTTTACTATGACAGCCAGTAGAAACTTTGTAATTTTATTTTACAAGAGCTTCAAATTTATTTTTCTTCACAAAACTTTAACACTTATATGACTGGAACAAAATACATTGAAAATTTCAAATATTTATGAATTGATTTTATATCAATTAGTTTCAATTGCAACATGGAATTATTAAATTATCAAATCCCCATTGATTTATCAAATCAAATAATACAGACTTAAAAGTCGATCAATTAATTGAATTCATCCTTTAAAGAGTTCTGTGCAATAATAATAAAAAATAATAAACGATTCTACTTTACTTAAACCATCTTCTAGACATTAATTGAAACATCAACTGTACTTTACTGTGGTAAAGAGACAGTTAGAAAAAGGAAAAATAATCGAAAATAAAAACATAATTGTAATTGATATTTCTATTGGAAAACTCGTCGACACAACTTTCAACAATTGTAGGTCGCAGTTTGGCGTAAAAATGACAAGACGATCGATGATCTCGCGGGTGCAGTCACGAGTGTACACAGCAAGTAGTACATACTCGTCTCTTTCATTTATTAATTTCCTGCTGAGGCATTCGACCATGTAAGTGTAACAATTCTGATCAAGGTCATTCTGGTAATTATTGCAATCATATCCAGCAAATAATTGACTTTTCTATCTATACAACATACATCTATCATTTTTAATTGAATCCTTTAATCTTTTATGAAACCTCCAGCAAAACAATGGAACAGTTTTATAATAAATTAAAAGCTAAAGAAAAAAGTAGAGAATTACTTCTTACAAAAATCAAGTTACGGGCTATTTTAGATTGTTAATAAAAAAAAGCTCGTTTATTGTTAGCAATGCTTTTAAGTCTTCATACACTTACAGAAATGAGAAAAATTCAGAATCAGTAAACTTTGATGATAAACTAGATGTACTGATAAATGTGACATACAAAATTAGGTCGTACCACAACGCATTTTATCTATATAAAGGGCTATCCAATTAAATTAACAAACATTCTCAGTGCATCTTGATGTAGATATATCAAGTGATGATCTATCTTCCATAATGGTCCAAAATTATTCCGGACAGTTCACAAGTGCGAAATTCCAATTCTGCTGACCGCATATTGCTCATCCCTACTACCCTCCTATAACTTGATCGTTTCCAACTTGCGGAAATCTCTGATTCCATGTCGTTGAATACATGAGTTACCGTCAAATACGCCGGTCATTTCTCACATTTAAAAATACTTAATCAATTTAAATTGATGACAATTGAAGAAAAATGTCTTTATATTCTTCCATTCTCTGTTTTCGTCCTCTACATTTTTACTTTGCAGTTCGACAAATAAATTGGCCTCGGTAAAATTTTTATTTTTATCTAAAAATCTTCTCATGGGTTTGCTATCGTGGCATTTGTCTTCAAGTTCTTCTTTTCCTCAACTCTCTGGAGGAACAGATAGAGAGGAAGAGGAAAAAGAAAGAGTAAAACTTTTCAAGGACAGTCGGCAAGCTTCTTATTGATCCCGTTCAAATGGTTTCCGAGCCTGGTAGCAAATACAAAGATAAAGCTTGCACCACCGTAGAACCAAGAATAGAGGTGATATATCTACATATGTAAATATACTATGACTTAAATACATAGGCATACATTTATATATTTAGAGCAACACTAATCTACGTGATAAGCTTCTTAAATCGAAAATTTACCGACTGCTTAAACTAAGAGTAGTCATGAAAGACAATTAATATAGTTAGCAATATCACACATTTGCCAGCTTTAAATGCAAATCTATTGTAAGATTATGATAAAGGTCTAAGAAATATGTGCTTGTTTCTAAATAAAATAAAAATCAGTTGAGAGAAATAAAATAAATTCATAATATGAAAAAATATTTTTCATTATCTATGAAAACATGGAACATATTCTAAATATTGTACAATACAATTTCAACTTATGTATTCAAGATATTGCTTCATGACATGTGAAATGCATAATTTGATATTCAAAATATCTTTATCAAATATTCAGAATATATTCTACATAGATAAAATAAATATTTTTTGAACATGTAAAAATATATTCATTGTTATACATAAATATTTGTTGAAATGACTCTTATAGTTTTTATTATAAATTACCTTTTATTTTATTTTATATTAAAATTATCAATTTTAGTAATGAAATAAAAAATTCATGTATCTGAATAATTAAATAAAATTGTTCATTACAATTTAAGAAAAATAACTCAATTGAATAGAATTGAATTTTACAAGACTTCATGAATTATATATTTATAGATATTAGTCTCATCAGTGTTTTTCTCGTATTGTTACAGTTTTGATTTTTTTTTATAAAATTATTAAAGTGCACTGAATACTCGATATTCTTGATCCAAGAATATAATTTTATTAATGTACCATAAAAAATTTATGTAACAGTAATCAACGGAAATAAAAATTGACAATCTTTAAAGTCGAGAGTAATGATGAAAAAAAATCTGTGAAAAATAATTTATTAAGTTTATACATTTACTGTGATGGAATCCTTTTTAATTACATTTGTAATTAGAAAGTAGTAGAAGAGTAAAATAAGCTTAAACTCATTCAGAAAAAAAATATTTGGAAAACTTCTCTAATTATTTGAATCAAAAAGAAACTTTCAATGTTTCTACCATTAATTCTTAATTCTATTAATTTTTTTTTCATCTCAACTGAAAAAAAAAATAACACACAATAGAATAAAAATAAATAAATTATCGTAAATAAAATTAAGAAATGAATTTACACCCTACTTGGTATATTAAATCATCTATCTGTCATTTTATTCCAATACTTACAAAACTACAACTAGTATATTTTGAATTCATTATCAGTTGGCTATCTCCCAAAGAAACAAGAGGTGTTGATTAGGTACAGATAAAGTACCAATCAATCTTGTCTTTTGATGTAATCATATCATCATGTCATGGTAAAAGATTAATTAACATGAAATTCATTTAATTAACTGACCCTTTTCAATAAATATTTTAAATAGAGATGTCAATGAATATTATTCTCAACCAACACAGAATATTTTTCGATTAATAGAACTGTTTTTCAGGATATAATTACCGTGACATATCCTGAGATATTTAATTTACAGAGCTAATGGGTAATTACCGGACTCTCTTAATGAGATCGAGAACTGTAAAGACCACTCTGGATTGATTTACTTATCTTGCCATGGCTGTTGTACACGAGAGAATACTCTTCTCAAGCACTACCAATTACTTGTCTAGATAGAAGCCAGTCTCGTTTGTCGCTGTGCAAAGGTGTCATGGCGAGCTTGAGGTTTAGATACATTACCTCAATGGTCTACTGATATCAGTCTGACGCAAACTAAATTTCATCCTCCAATGTTATGAGAAACATGTTGTATCACAACACCATTACCTCGTATCTCTCTTTACCCTCGATAAAGTTCCACCAAATGATCAGACAGAAAAAATGTTGATGGACATGCGACACAAGTAGCAAAAAGTACACTTCAACACCACTCGGAATTCGATACAGTCATGATTGATTTCACCCTGATAAATTCTTCTCTATTATGAATCGTGATACTTCTGGTATCTAGTGAGAGAGAATAACATTTCAGTGATAGAGATTGATTTCTTTTACGATCAATGACTCTGTAAATTTTAAAATTTATACCTTTGTACTGCAGTTGTTCCAATACAAAAAGGAAAAAGTGGTATTGATATCATTGGGCAAAGTTCCAACACGCGTGGGTAGTCGAAATTCCTTTTTCATTCATTCTTTGGCGTTCAGTTCTCATATTTCAACAATAGTCCCAGAAATGTTGTCTGTTTGCCTCGAATTTCCGAGGGTTTGTCAAAGAGATACAAGTTCATTCTATAAAGCTATCTTCAGGATGAAACATCTTTAATTGTATTCCGGACAAATTTGTTTCTCTCCGTTTAAATTGTGTTCATAATTAGATAAGGTATCATTGTCACCTAGGGATGTTCTTATGTAGCTGTGGTGGAGCCACTAATTTATCTCATATAATTAAATTTGGTCCCAGACTTGGAATACTTTCTCGAATAAGTATTGAAATTATCAATCAGAATATCTGATTATTTATCTTCAAATGAAAATAGTTTTTCTATTTTCTAAATGGTGGTGATACTTCAAGTCTATCAACTCTGCATTGCAATGAAAGCAAAAGAATCTCTTTAATTTTTCGTAAAATTTGGAAACTTCTACAAAATTGACAAAGAACTTCAAAAAACCTAAGTATAGCTTTTCAAACTTTGTATGTTCTACTTTAAAATACCATTGTAGAAATGTTTTAAATGATGTTTTTTTTTGGTTGAGATATGAACTGTTGGAACAAACTTCGTTCTAACTTTTACTATCAGTAACTTCGAATCAGTAGATCTTCACATGAAAAGTATCCTCTACAAAATCCTCATATTTAATAGAAAAAATTCTTTTGCATTTTTTTAAATTTATATTTTGTCACTTTAGTAAAGGTTATCTATCTATTATTCAAGCAAAGTACAGAGGAACAGTGACGATGTAGCTAGAGGAAAGTGAAAAATAATGATCTTGACAGACAATTAGTTAAGAAACCTGTCAGTCTTGTGCAATCAGAAGTTTACTTCTACTCTTGCAGTTCCTTGATGCATTTGAGATCCTTAGAATCAACTTCCGGAGTTGTCACATCATCTTTTATTTTCTTCAAAACCCCTATATGAACCTCGGCAACGGTGAATATTTAAATGAGAGTTTTGCACGTTGTGGCCGACAGCTTTTGCCATCCCGTCGACTTTGATAGAAAACGAGAAGAAAAAAATCAGCGAGAAAGCAGAATAAAGTGAATAAAAAAATGCCTCAAGCGCTCTTACCCTGCCTTTTTGTGGAAATCCATTAATCTCCGCGCCGAGGGAGAAGAGCATAGGGACTGCACTAAAGCTCGAGAGCAGCCCAGGACGTGATTAAAATCTTCCGCTCTCGGACTTGCCGATATCCCTATGTCCTATTCTATATCCGATTATCAAACTAAGGTTCTTTCATTGTGGTACAAAATTATTATCTATAGATAGAAAGAAATTGGATTTAAAGGACTTTTTGAAATGAAATTTTCTTTGCTTTAAATAAATGTCTATCTTCTTACTTTACTTTGAATCTTATCTGCTAGTTGAAGACTAGATTAATTATTCAATCCTTTGATGAATATAAATTTTTTATCTATTCATGAATTAGTCATTAAATAAATATAATGGTAATTTTCTTTTAAGACTTACAAAAACTTTTTAAAAATCAAAAGTTATTAATAATAACAAAATTGACTCTACAAAATAGTGAAACCATTTAATTATTGTTTTTTTTTTTCATTTACATGCAACGTGATAAACTGTTTATATAACTTGCATATAACTCAATTCAAGGCATAGAAAATAGAGGTGGGAAAATAATTGAGCGATGAAGATAATTGAGAAGAAACCATGCAATTAAAATTTAATTGTCTGTTAAAATTATGTAGATACGTCACCTCTAATTATTTGAATGAGGTCAGTGGAAATAGGACTTGAAAATTTCGAGAATTTTATTTCCATCCAAGAGTTACTTCGTTTTATATTTCAAAAGAATATTTTCAAAAAGAGAAACTTTTACCACCATTTGAATCAACTTCAATGGACGTAAAAGCAGTTTGAATTGAAGAAAAATCTAACAACCTCACAAATAATATTTCTAAAATAATACATTCGAGCTCAAGAAATTGTTATCTTTAACATAAGAAATTATCCAACAAAACAAATTTTCTTTTAAAACATTTACCTTGTGAAATATGAATTTAAAGTGATAAAATATTAGGTACTTAAATGCGAGAATTTTATATAGTACATACTCCATGTATAATTTATACTTTCCTCTGCATGTGTAAACACTGAATATTAAAAGGGTAAAAAACATTTTATGCTTTGAAATTAAAAAAAAAAAATACAACAGACCAAATGGTGACTAACTGTAGAGATTAAAATATTTTTGATTGTTGATAGTTGTCTTAATTCATTTTATTTAAAAATTTTATTTATTGAAAGATTTAGCATCAATAATAACGGTCAAGTTAATTATTATTGATTTTTTGATGATTTTGGGCACACATTGGTGAACAAATATTTAATTTTATAACAAAAAAAAATTTTAGAAATATTTCAACAGCTATTTCTCATACATATAACGACATGAACTAATTCTATTATCTGTAGAAGAGGATCAAAAAAGCTCCACCTTACCTTACACCAACCAAGAAACAAAAATAAGTGAAAAAAAAAATAAACATTTAATACTAAAAGCTCAAGAGCATTTGGTGAATTTAAAATCCAAATATTCTCATTACGTTCAGGAGAAATTTGCGGTCGTCCGTATACAGAGATTATTCTCCGCAAAAAATTTAATTCTAGTTCTCATGCACATTAACTTTTTATGCTTTGCGAATAATCGTGATACAAACTACAGCAACACCACATATATAATTCAACTTTCAGGAAAAATTTTAAAGACGAAATAATCCTAAGGTATTCTTAAATAAAATTTCGTAAATTATCATTTACACTCTCACGTAAATTTTTTTCCCTACAAAGATCTTAAAGGAGATGATATCTCACAGCAGAAATCCACTGCAAGACGAGATCCACCAGTTGTATCTATTTTAGCCATCATTTTATCTGTCTTATACCGAGTTCTTTGGTCACCCAATGATGTCAGAATTTCATTTAGCGTTGCATCTTTTTTGTAATCATCTCTATATACTTCTTCACACTTAAACTAAATTAATTTAAAGATGATTCTTGAGAGATATTTTTTATTTTAAATTAACTTACTCATAGAAAATATTTTTGTATCAATCTTTAAACTTAGGGATTTTCAGACAAGTGTTCATCACTCAAATAAGATTAGTTTTCATAATGGTACCATAAAAATCGCGACTCAAAAGTTTTTGTATGCAATCGGATGTGTTCCGGATGCCGCAGAATTTCAAGCGAATAAACTGAGGGTGGGTTTGGTTGAAACTTACTATAGTAGGTTGGCCAATTTAGGAAACGTGCTCGAACAAATTCACGACGTGGCGTAACGAGAATATTAGTGAGATCGAGCGAGTGTTGGCGACAACGAGAATGGTTGTTGTGCAAGAGAAAGAGCCAAAAGCTAGTGGCAGAGACTTTTGTTAGCCACGCCGGATGGTTCTACATGAGGGTGACTGGCTCAGCAGAGTTAGTGTTTTAACTCTTGTGTAATCGCTGAGACCCTAAGCCAGCATCAAAATTAGTCATAGCCTCCAAGCTACTACGAGATAGTGGCAATCGTCAACCAAATGCATAATTCCGTTATTCTTTATCACGTAGGCAAACGTGACATATTATTATTCAAATCGTGTTGCCATTATCAGTCTTAATCAATGTCAGCACATAGTTGATTGAGATTTAATCCTGCTTGGAGACTGAAATCACATTTCTATACTATCTCTAGCCTTGACTGCTTCATTCAGTGAGGTACTGATAGAGACATCAATGGCTTGACTGGACGATATCGGTTGGTGTTGATATAACAGTGTCATGCTGACAAAGAGCTCAGGGAATTTACGATGGATTTTTGCTAGCTATTTGTTGCAACTTTTTGCAAGAAAAATCCAAGCTTTCAGATAAAGTGAAGAATAATAAAAGTCACAGATTTCATTTTTAATCTAGAAATTCTAATTGTATAATTATATCACACATTTTTAAATTCAATTGTTTAAATAGATAGCTTTAATAATCCACAAAAAATTTAATACAAGAAAAGAATGAAGATCTTTTAAATAAATCACAAAAAAAGAATAGAAATTAAATTGAATGCTATTATTCATTGAGATACTTTAGTTATGGCGTATGACAAAAATAAAAATGAAAGGATCCCTACGCTTTTCTAGATAGAATGGATATAAAGTAAGCTAATCTCGAATTTTTTATATCATTTTTTCATAACTGTGATTCTACTCTACTTGAATATTCATTAGAATATGAAGTAATAGGATTCTATGATATACAGTAATTACACTGAAAAGTAAACTAAAGATTACAATCGTTGATGATACAACGAATGTAGGTCATAATGATGATGTTATTGTATGTAAAAGTGATGTAGTAATGCCGTCAATCTTTATCTGTGTAAATAATTAGAATAATGCATATTCGTGATGGAATATCGATGCATATTTGCATCACCATTGCATTCTGTGCAATTTTATTCAGTATGGTTTATCTCATTTGCACACTTGCGTCCCTATAAAGCTTAGAACTGATGTATTTGCAACCTGCGCATAATCTCAGAGCTTTATTGGTTTGTCGAGTAAACATTTCATATGTATATAGTCGTGAGTCAAAATAGCGAAATACTGAATTTATTCCATACAAAGCTCAGCAATGATAAACATTAATATTTGTTTTTAATTTTGATCCTTCTCATTCTTCAATAAAATTTTTTTAAAAGGTTTTTCAATTTAATTTTTCAAAATATTATGCCATCTTACAAAATTGACAAATTAAATTTTATGTAAATCCTTTGATTATTATTAGAAATATATTTATTTCATTCGATATAGCAACAATATTGATATTGCAAGATAATATATATTGTAATAAAAAAAATTATACTCTGTATGAAACAAATACACTCTCAATGTGTATGTAACAATGTGTGAATGAGATTTTTTGATGCATTTCAACAGATTTTATATTTCTATTTTTCGATTAAACATTTATAAAACATAATCACATCAACAACTTATCCTATTCCTCTCTACAAATATTATCAAAAATTTTGTTGTTCAAATAAATTCTATACAAGTGTTAATCTGAGAGTATTTTTTTTTTTGATTCGCACTGAATACTAGAATAAATAGAGTCAAAATTTGCAAATCGACGCAACGATAAATATACATAAAGTGAATCATCAATAAAATGAAAATAACTAACGCCTACTTAAATTTAAACTATATAATTTGTCAGTGATGTTGAATATTCCAGGAGAATTGGTTTCCATTTTAATAGACAAGTAATAGTAGTTTTATGTCGACCACGCGTTGGAATTTGTTACTTGTGCCAAATGTATCAATATACATCTGTGACTCTACAAATTTTTTTAAAATAATGAAAACTTGTCTTACAAAGTAATGCCAAATCAGCATGCGCAGAAATTTTATTATCAAAAATATATTTTTACACAAAATTATACTGCCAAGAGTTACAATTTTATCAATTCCGAGAAGAGAAAAATCTTTGAAAATTTAACTTTGTACTGACAAAAATTTTTATTTGATAAATATTGTTATTACTTCAACATAAAATACTTTAGAGGCAACTAAATGGAATATTATTTGTCTAATAATGATAATTGATCAACAACTATTAATTATTAATGAAAATTTATTTTATAAAATAGATATAGGGAATCGAACGATCCATTTGGTGACCTAAATCTCAACATCTTGAATGTTATTTAGTTGGTACCAACTAGTGTTATAGACGATGCATAGTTGTTGACATAGGCATAGGCATGAATGATGATTGAACAGAGCGGAACTAATGGATTAACCTGCACATGATATATTACTGATGAATTAGTAAATCACACCAGATGTACAAATTGTATATATCAATTGAAGACATCGAATTCGATGTAAATAATTAAATTATAGTTACCAAATTCAAAAACATATTGTGATCATAATTGAATTAATGTAGATTTGAAATCGTAGATCACAATATTACTGTTTTCATCCTGTTGTTACATTGTAGTTGTTATCACAATGATTTTCATAAAATGATTAAAGTTTGCTATAAATTTACACTGCATCCACTATCAAGAAATTTATTTCGTGAGAGTCAGCAGTCTTGTGAACTTTCGTAAGCAATTTGGATTCCATTTCGTACTTTGTCATCGTGATTTAAAGTCGAAAACTTCTAAATTACTACGCTTATAATAATATCGTACTAATATATTACTCAAAAGCCCAACTATTTAAAACGAATTGTTTGTGAAATCTGGAAATCTAAATATTTCCTTTTATCTTATCTGCCATTTTTTCACAATATTTATTTTTCAAATATTCTTGACCGGAATCAAATGATCCAGGATTAACTGACCGAGAATCGAGCGAGAAATATGATTAAAAAAAAGAAGAAGTATTATTTTAAAAACTTTTATAACGTAAAAATACCGAATGTATGCAAGGATAATTTTTTTTTGCAACAACATCAACAGGACCAATAGAAAAAGAATCTAAAGGGCTAAAATTCAGCAAAAATAAATATCACATTCTTGATTTCTTTATTGAAATGTTAAAAACGAGAAGTGTGCAAAGAAAGAATAATATTTTTTCTGCCGACTCGAGAACCGGAAACGATCTATGGAAAATAAAGGATTTTTCAAGCATCCTCTGAAATCCATGTGACTATCTAGGATTATATGGCTCGTAGTTTATTTTCCTCGTCTCTCAGCACGTAGCTAAACTGACAAACGCCTCAGATTAGCTGGAAAAACATACAATTTGACACATCATGTGTCTGCGAAATTTACGCTTAGCGTTTTTATTTTTATTCTGTTTTGTAATCTCTTTATTTTATTACATTTTTTTTTTCCTATTTATTATCTCTTTTTTCCCCTTATTTTATGTTTCGTACACTTTTTATCTCATCATTTCCTGCTTAAAAAAATACACAAAAATGTTTTTTACAACGAAAATTGGTTCGTCATAAAAATTGTTTCGCATTTGCATGACTACAAATCATTTGAACTATTTCACTTCCCAAATTCATTCACAACGAATTTTTTTAACAATTCAAGTTCAGTTGTTATATATTTCACAGCTACATTTTAAAGTGGCCAGACAGTTTGATTTAAAAATTCACTGCACCACTGAATTCAAAATACGGTAAAAGCTGTAAAATATTGGAAAACAATAAGAAAGTGTAACTTGATTGTTATTTTATTACTATTATTTTTTTTCGTCATTATTCTTAAGTTTCACGTTTGATAATTGAATATTCAACTGAACCATAAGCCGCTAAACAGTTAAAAAAAAAAAAGTTAAACAACTTCCACGGTATATAAATAGCAGTTTTAACCGACGACTCTAATGCTAGATTCAAGTATAATAAGCTCACAAAAATTCTGGAATATCATTCGAGAAATTGCGAAGCATGCACATATGAATTCAAATGAAGATTAGGAGTTCATGTTTAAAACAATCCCACAAGAGGGAAATATTCTAAAACATCATTCAGAACATCTCAGAGAAATTTTATCTTTGATGATGTTGAAGTTACATCAGATTGTGATCAGCTTACCAAAGATAATTGATTCAATTTTCTAGAAAAAAGATAATAATGTAAATTTTGTATATTCTCATGTAATAATGAGAAAAAAATAGCTCATCATGTTCAAGTTCGAGGATTAAAATATTCAATAAGAGAAAATTGAAGTCAAATTTGAAAACTTCTTGGCAAAGTTTAACATTCAGAACATTTAATGATTTCTCTAATTAACATTTATTCACGGTGAGAAATGTACCTATAGTTACTGAGTAATTGCATTTAGTTTCACCGAGAGAGGAAAAAAATAAATAAAAAGTCCACAAGAAGGTGGTACAGAGATATTGGAAAAAAGTTGTAAGTAGTATTCTAATGAATCAAAGAGTTTTTTGGCAAGCATTCATGAATTCCATAACAGCTATTTTCATTTATTTAATCATTAAATTTAACTACAAAAGAATTATAAAATATAAAACGAGAAAAAATATTTTGTAACCAAGCCAAGAAATAAAATTTAACGACTCAATGCCTACTATCGATTAGACGAAATTAAGTAGAATAGAGTTTGATTAACTCAATAACTTGGCGACTATTATAGCCATAGTTATATCTCATGAGAATACTCCACAAATTGTTCTAGTGTCTCCTGGGAAAAATATTGACCACAGGTAAAATTGACTGCTTTTCTACGACGAGCGACAGTAGAATTAAGCTTATTTAGAAAGATAAAAGCACGATAAAATGAACTTGTACATGTAACTTGACTGATTAATGAAACATTGATGAAGTGCCTTGGGGCGTTGTGAAGCAAATGAGAATGCCATTATACTCCCTAGGGCGTTTACTTCATGTTTAGCATCTCCAAAGAATTATTATGACCTCATTAGGAACTCGATATTAATTGCTCTGGAGTTAACAAGAAAATATTACTACCAGTCTAATTCTGGTGTGTTTGTACGTTCACAATAAAGGATAGTAAATTTGAAAACGATCGTATTTCTTATAGTACAAGGAAACGAGAAATAAAGCCAGTCTCTAAAATTATCACCACAATGTTACAGTGTCACATAAGACTTACTTGATTAATGGCACATTGATGAAGTACACTATTACACAAAACTGACCTACTACGTTCGCGCATAAATGAATGAAGCTATTACGTATTCATATATTATATCTTCCTGTCATATGCAACATGGCACTCTATATTAATTTTCTCACGTAGTTAAGCGGATATTTAAAATATCATTTACTCGAGTGAACGAATTCAAGTTATGATAATTTACCGTACAAACTATTTATTAATGACACTTTTCATTAAATTCATTTAATTGAATTAAACTTTCTTTTGATCTGTGTACCAGTCATTATACAAATGTATGTTTCTTTCACTTAAACTTGTAGTTGACATTTTCTCAAGTAATTTAACTATGATTAACGCAAACTCTCGTGAGTATTGTTGTCAAGAATTTAATTAACAGAAGTAACATGATTTTAATGATTATTTAATTATTAACACGCTTGGATAAATAATTTATTATCAAAATATATATATGTATACTTTTTGATAAAGAAAATAGAAATCATTCGAAATAATTATTTTGAGTAAACACAACGTAGTTAGAAACTTCATTCATCTCCTCTTGGATTCTCGAGATTATTTAGATATTTCAGCCCTATTTTCTCACTCTCGCGACATCTAAACCATCGGAATTCTCTTTAATGTGCTAGTGTAGTCTCATAAGGTGGAATAACTATTATACAGAGAATATTACTAACAATTTCATATTTGAATTGTCTCTTTTACGAGTGAATAGTTACGTTAGAACTCTAATCTAGTGTACCTTGTGTATTTATTCACGTTAAAGAATCCATCTCCGAGAATCTGGTTTCGAGAAGTCTGAATCACGTTTTCAACATCGAGTGCAGAATCTTGAAGCATTGTGTCTGTTAATAGGCTCTTCTCTCAAACTTAGTCTGATCTTCCATTCACTTTGATCAACTATTTGCTCTAACCACTTTAACAAAAAAAATAATACTTGAATGAAATACCTTTGTATTTATTTTTTTAAGAAACTTGAAAAAGCTTTTGAAATTTTTTTTTTAATTTTTTTGATAAGTTTATGAAAGATTGTTAAATCAATTGGAAAAAATCAACGCTAAAAAGTTTGTTTAATATCTGAGGATTGAACTTAGATTAAATTAATCGTATTTTTCTCATTTAAACTGATAACTTCACTTGATGAAGTAAAATTATGTTTGAACTCTTTCGAAAGAGTAGATAATTGAAGCTTATAGAATCACAAAATTTTATTAAACAAAATTCACTCAAATCATTTAAATCTTTTCTGAATTTGTATACTGATATTTCAATTGGGCTAATATAATTAATTTTAATATAATTTAAAGTATTTATACAATTGTAAATTTTATCTACCTAGAATTTTAAATAAATACCTTTCTGCAAGATAAAAAATAAAATTATAAAGTAAATAAAAGCTTTCCATTACGGATATGAATGATACCAAAAAAAGGATTCTTCTCTGAATCATAGTTTTTTCTATTAAAACCAAATTGAATTGAGAATTTATTTTTTATCACTTTCTATATCAAAAATGTATCGAGGGATGAAAGACATTTATTTTTTATCAAAAATCCCATCACTTCCTATATTTAAGATTCAAAATAAAAATAAATCATTCTTCCAACGATGTCATAATCATTTTTGTTAATTAATTAAAAAGCAAGAGACATTTATCATGTACACGAATATTGGAAAATTTTGGATAAATTTTTAGTCATACAGTATGTTATCAAGAGTTAAGATTTATCAATAACCTGGTGACTGTTGGCAAACAAAATGGTTGTAGATTGTAAATGACGTCTTTTGATTAAATTTTAGGGCTGGCTATACCAATGTTCAGCGGTTACTGATCGAGTAGAGATTAGTAATTAAATACATTGTTCCGAGCACCCTTTATTGCAAGTGAAGGGCGATTGATATGTAGAGCAGCATTCACAACGTTAGCGATAAGCTTGAAATATGATATTGTTTGTTGAAAATCTATAGATAGAACTTTAAAGTAAAGTTTTCAACAAGAAGGCTGTGTGATAAATGAAAAAGTAAAATAGAACAATGAATAAAGATGAAATGAATAGCAGAAAAATATGTTTTAGCAGTAGACATGAGTGATAAAAGAATTTTTCATTGACTATTCATTTTAATAGACATGATGATGTGTAGACATATTCATCTATCCTTCAAAATTTTAACAACTACTCTTAGAATAATTTTCTCTTTGATCAAGTACCATTCGTGGTATTTTCATTGTTAAAAAAGACAAATGTTAGTATAATTTTATCTCAAGTTATTTTCTAGGTCACAGTTACTACTGCAAACAGGAAAACCCTTAACGACGTGGAAGTAAATCCTTAAGATAAAACTTTCCAAACTTTGGATTCTTCACTTTTCGACTTCTAGTAGGGATAAAAAATCGAGGTATCTTTCAGTATCTCGTATTAGAATATGTGAAAGCTTCTGATAAAAATTTAAAAAGAAACTCCAATTCTATATTCGACAACGCCACAGGCATTAAAAAGCATTCAATAGAGGGGAGGCATATTTTATTCCTCCAATAAATCAAATAACTATTTATTCCTAACAAGAGTGTTGAATATAATCATTTTTATCTGCGGAAGTAATAAAATAAATTGATTGTTAATGATTTCAATTGAAATCTCTAGATATCAATACCTTATCACGCCAAGGGTTTTCTTTATTTGAATAAATGAACTGTTTTTAAAAGGTCTAGATTGAAGTTTCGATTGCTAAAAAAAATCTATGCTTGTCAAGAATAAAAAGATAACTAATTTAATGATGGGTAACCATAAAAATAAAAGCTAACGAATGACATAAATTAAATTACTACGAATTTAATAATATAGAATTCATTAGTTCCAGCTCAAATCCTCTCGAAAATGATTGGTATCTAAATTAATTAACGTAGATTAAAATCCATGTACATTACGTTCTTGAAAATTGGTGAATTTTAACGTAATTAATCAATTTTCAAATGAATAAATCTGATATTATTTTGCTTATACTTATAATTATTAAATATTTAACAAGGTTTTAACGTTAATTTATATTTATAACTGTGTAATTAAATTTTATCAAAGCCAAACAGCTTATGGATTAAAGTTAAAATTAAAATATCTGAAAACTATTATATTAAAATTTTATTATGATTTACATAATCAATGTTGTTTCAACTAATTAATACATCGCTGGAGAACAGGAGATAAATTACAGTATTTATCAAAGAGTTTTTTTATATAATTAATTTTGTTATATAAATTTACACAAATCAATAAAATATAAAATAGTTTACCAAAAATAAATATACACAGCAGAATATTTCTACGTATTCCATTTCTGTACCAATGAATTTCCCTGAAATAAATTTCAAAATTTAACATCGAGAATTCTATTTTGTATTTCCGCTGTACCCTATTACAATTTGTCTCTATTTGTGTCATAAATTTAAAACATATAATTCAACTTTATATTAACATTTATGTATACATCTTTGCAAAGATATTCTTCATATTATTTTTTCTGTATTCTTTATTACTTATCTTGCAAACCAATCTACATTTTGCATGAGCTTTTAAACTTACACAATAACTGCCTATTTGAATTACATTCACCGAATGAGATTAATCTCGTTCACTTCCAGTTTTACTTTGACTTCCAGTGAGTACGTTAGTAAGTATAGTCACAAGAGTCTTATACCTTTACAAGTACTATGAGTAAATTTATACTTCTAGGTGTCTTATACTTTTTAATGTCAAGAATATTTTCATGGTATAATCGTACATCCCGAGAGATTTTTTAAACAAAAGTAATGCTTTTCAACATGAACGAAAAGAAAGATAAATGTACATTCTTGATATGTTTCTAATATATTATTTACAAAGTTAAAATTTAAAGCCATTGCAGCATTAAAAATTCATCTAAATCGCTATAGCGATGTATAGAGGCGCCTATTTGAATTTCGAGTACTGACTTCAGTGTGTGTAATAAAAGCTGCTTCATCGAGATTTATCGGAAAATGCATTACAATAAGAAAGCAAACAAACGTTCCTTTACTTCTAACGTAATTCCCTGTTTGACGGTAACTTCCAGGAGAACCCGCGAGCTCTGCAAGTTTCGATCGCTGAGTGTCCTAGTTTCTTCAGTCCTCACGATGTTTCTATGAAGTGTCGGAGATTCATTCCTCTCGCAAGATTCGTATCTTCAGCTTATATTATATACTGTTGAGAAAATTTTATTTTTATACTTTACTATCAACTTTTTTCAATTTTGCTTCTTTCTTTTGTACATAGAGCAGTGGATGAATTTTGAGAAAATATTTATCTCAACAAAATAATTCAACAGAAGATTGAGTATTTATTTAATATTTTTTTAACTAGATTTTTCGTCGAAAAAAATATTAATTTATTAATTTTATTTATAATCGTTTTTTTTTTTATATATATGCTAAATACATTCATCAACAATTTTCTTTATGCAAGAGAAAATTTATACCTAACTTTGACTTTTGTTTCTATTTTACTGTTTCAAACTTTTGCAAGTACAAATTTCAGCCACTTCGAGACTTAAAGTAACATTAGTTGTGACGTATATATAGTTATAGTAGAATCATTATGTTACAGCTACAATATTAGAGTAGACACGAAATTTCATCTAGCATATGCTTAAATTGAAAACAGACATTTTAAAAATTATTATTAAAAAAAATTCTATTTAATAAAAAAATGTTGCATCATTTTTTATTCTCAAGTTATTTAAATTAAAAAATTCTATGATTATATAATCTAGATATTTTTTTAAATTTATAACAAAAGCTTCCAAGATAAAAACACCTATTAATCAATCTTTTTACATGCGACAGGCTCGTAATAAACCAGCAGATGGAGTTGGACACGTTAATCAAAAAGGAACTACCGGACAAAAAGCACCTCTGACTGGCAGCCAAAAAGGTGCTCCTGGGGCGAAAGGCGCAGCAAAACCTGCACAAAAACCGAGTGCGCAAAAGGGACAAGTCAAAGTAACGCCTAAAGCAGCCTGTGTTAAAACTGGAAAAAATAAAAAGAAAGGCCAAAGACAACAATACGACTTGATAGTTAATATTAATATAGTAAGTACTTTGCTTCTTCTATTCCATCTACTACTACCATTATTCCTATTACATTTTATTCCATTTAAATACTCATAACGATAATGATAACCAAAGTTAAGTGAACATTTAGGAGTAAAAGATAGAGTATGATATATGACATTTATAACTGAATTCATTTGAAATTAAATAAACTATGCTGTTACATTTGATGAATATAATGATCATTACTATTGTTATTATATCATCAATACTGACTATTCATCTATGGCATGATTGTAGCAAAGATTTGTGGTACAGGTATATTCAATTCTCGAAGGCTTCTATATTGTTTTCCGTCCGGAATACACCACAATAGAGGGAACAATATTAAGCTCCAAATTTGAATGAAATTTTCAGCCAACATTTATTCTATTCAACGGTTCCAATGAGAATAACGATATTCATAATAATAGGAATAGTATTTTGATATCATCAAAATCCAAATGGTAAAGACTATGAGCCAAAAGATACTTTTCCACTCAGTATTAAATAATTAATTTTGGTCTATCTGAGAAACTGATTTTTTATTTCAATGAATTCTAAGTAAATTTGTTAAATAATGAGTTAATAACTGGAAAAGTAATTTTAATAGAGTTTAAAAAAATTTTTAAGCATTCTACAATCCAACGTAATAATTTAATGACTTAAAAATAGAATGAAAGGATTTAAAGCAACTTCAAAGAACAAAAAATAATTGAAAAATGTGGACATACCCGTAAGCCACGATAGTACGTGCTTGTCATGATATTTTTCAAAATTGTCTGCTCTTAGTCACGATTCATATAAATTATTGTGATGATTATTCGCTAACGAAGCTGAAATTTTTTGGACATTATGTTTGAAAAACACAAATGCTGCAAGCTACAACCATTTATTTTTGATGCATACTTTTACAAATATGTGACTTATTTATCAAAGGTTTCAAGTCTTTGAGTCATTAGTATGAACTGTATTTAAGAAACTAAAATTAATTTAATACAATAGCAAGAAAGAACCCAGCCTGCTTGAAAGTTACAATGACTCTTTTGCCATCAAAGCAAATATGTATCACTAAAAGAGAGGACAAGTAGACGGAAAACTATCAACTAAGTTGTTGGACTTCAAAAGAAAGAAATTTAGATGCAAAGAAATCTGTGTCATTAAATCTGTAGCGAAAAGCTATTTTTTTCTAAAGAATGTTTAATATTTTTAACATTGCATAAAAAACGATGTTATCCGTTTAATTGTAATTGTCAACTCAGGTATTTTTTTTTTTTTTTAATTCACGAAGTTTCATTATCAGAGTGAAAATTGCGAGGAAATAAACCCCTAGTGAAAATAATATTTCCTGAAATTATTTTTTCTATTAATCCTGTGAACAGCTTGAATAAAAACAAAATTAAAAAGTATGTAGTGGAATCAACATAAAACATAATGATACAGAAGGGACTTTTTTTGCTTTCATTTTACTTATAAGCAGGTGTGAAGATTCCATTCAATTTTGCCGAGTTCTAAAACTTCTAATTGATTTGATAAGAGTCTCAAGAAAGTTTGTTTGTTGATTATTATTATTATGATTAAGTTGAAAAGCAAATTTTTTACAACCATTATAAATTTATTTAGAACACTCAATTTAATTAATTTTTCACACCTTCTTACTCATCAAATCTGGACTTAAAAAAAAAAAGTTTCTTTAAAACAAAGCTAATTTTAAATATGAAGAATTAATTGCAGTCAATATTTCGTAGGGATATTTTTTTATATTTACTTCCAGACTTAATAGCAAAGTAAACAATAAAACTTTCAATGTGACTTAGATTAAAATAAAAAAAGGTAAATAAAGACAGTAAAATATATATATTGCTATTTAGTTATTTGTTATTTAAGTAGTTTAATTTGACCTACTTGGACTACTGCAGCGATGACCAATCGATAGGTCTTTAGCACCTGAACTATAATAAAGTATCGAATAGAATACTGTGGATATTCTAACCCATTGTGTTACTTCAATGCATGTAAATATCTCTCAGTATATTATTCCATCTCTCAGTTTAGCCATAAAATGCTACTTTTACGATCAATTAGATTGTTTCTACACGATAATGGAATGTAACTATACATATGGATATACTAAGCCGTTGCACTATGAACAAGTTATTCAAATAATTACTGCTAGGTTAGTGCAGTAGTTCTTCGCAAATTAGTACGGTGGTTGTACCAATTTAATATTTGTTTTCTTCCCCATCTTTCTCGTAATATCAACTGTTCATAGTTATACTATATCTCTATTGACCATTGTTCGTAAATAAAAGAAAAAAAAATATTAGGATAATTCAAATGAAACTCAGATATTTTTAGTTGTTGATCATTTGTTTTCAAAAGTAAATTTCAAAATATTTTCACACATAATTTTATTTTAATGTGCATTATTTAAGTAAATAATATTCAAAATAAGAAACAATTTTTGGCAAGTATTTTATAAACTTTTGTTCTTAGATTTTCATTTCAATTTTTTAATGTTTTTTTTTTAAAATTATAAATCATAATTAAAAGAATATAAGCAATTAATAAAATATATGTATGATAGTAATGAGCCCTTGAGGTAAATTGCAGATCAACTTACACTCTACAATCATGCTTTTTGGCAGAGTATAAAATTTCTTGTGTGAGGAACCTCGTCTCTAATAATGCGTAATGGTGCAACAAAAAAAAACCGGTTGCATCAATAAATCGTTAGAAATATACTAGTTTAAAAATGATCGAAGGTTATACTAGAGTAAACGAAGGAGCTTCCTCTTCCTTTCAAGATGTCTAACTGTCAGTGTCATGCCAGTAATCTACAACCAACTATCATTGTTGAAAGCTACCTTGCTTAAACTTTTCACAAACTAAGAACTCTCTACTTTTTTTGATAAAATAATTGTAATAAAAAACTGAGAAATTTTTTTCTATCGATGAAAGAAGTTTTTAATTCATCTATTTGCGGTGGAGTGTGGTGTATATCACTGGAAATTTCATCAACTGAAACGAAAGTATAAAGAAATAATTGGTTTGTTTACACAAAGTGTGGAGAATTGTGCTCTACACATCGAACCATCGGTATTTTAATTTAGATAAGTGAGATTCCTCTACCAGGTTTCAACCGCATTTTGCATGTTATTTGTTGATTATCTAATATATTTCGAGGCTTTAGAATCGTGGCAAGAATTAAGCCGGAACTCGTTCCCAACAAAACAGAAGTGGTTGGGGAATTTGGGAATTCTGGCAACCAACTACTGGCTGGGACGCGCCAGTAATAAATGTAGCGGACCATCTACATAAGGAGGACGCGCGTTGAGTATAGTAGCACAACCGCCATTTCCGTGAAATTCTGCTAAAATTTCTATCATAATATCTCATCTTGTCTTAACTCCCACTCACAACTAAAAATCGACAGTTCGTTTATTGCGGAAACTTGAGATCAATGAATTTTCTCATAAAATTCACGTGCACGTGCGCCAGTGGAAACTAGTTTATTTCTTCAAATCAAAAGTGTTTATAAAGAGTTGATCAAGTGTGAAGGAGTGAAGCACGTGACTAATGGCTGAGGCGGAGAAAAAATACACAACAGCATATGGAAAGTATAGAAGACTCACGAGTACTATTGATCCTCATATAAGACAAATCAGTGTAAGTTTTCCGGTATTGAAGATTTTTTTTTTCCTCATCTTATTTCATATAGTAACTGAATCAAAACTGAACTAACATCATCAGCTATACAGTTGGTTCCGCGCCAAAAGTGACAATAAAAGAATCATACATCTGTAGACATGACAATTGTCTATAGATAACACTATTCTATCTTGGATCATATACTAGAAGACTAGATGTTGGTTTTATTATTAAAGCATAAATTATTTATAGATAATTATTCCAGCTGTGTATTACTAAATTTACAATGATATGGTTTAGTTATTTTCAAGGAAATACCGAAAAATAAACAATAAACTTCATTAGTGGCTTTCGTGAAGGTTGATTTTAAAATATTGAACTGTAAGTTTCTAACCTTGCTAATAAAACTCAAGGCTACATATTTGTTTCTGATAAATATCTAAATGGACAGCATTAAATTCAGTCGTGTCATCATTTATAAACAGCGAGACAACACACACGTGTCTCCCACAACGAAAAATTTGCTTCCGAGCTTTTTTTATCTACAAAACAAACCGAAAGATCTACAAGAGTAGTGATATTATTATTAGACAAAAATCCCAAACATGTCGTATCATGAAACGTGCTTACATCTCAGTGGCACGCATATTCATTCGAATTGAAAAAAGATCTATTTTATGACGATATTGCCTGATTTCTCTGACTCTAAATATAGTCTGTCACATGTGACACATGAAAAGGAAAAAAGAATATGTAAATCACCACCCAAGTAATCGTGACCGAGTTTTTTTTTTCACCGGAAATAAATGTGAACAATTTTTTCCCTTCTGTACTGTGATTCAGATGAACTGACTGCTGTCTTGTATTCATTCAGCAATTTATGAGACATTGTACTTATCCCCTGTGTACCTGACGAATCGAATACATGAAAAGTTTAAATATGTAAATTTCTTGAGATGATTTTATTGATAAATGATGGTTAATTTATTTTTTAAATAACAAAAATGAATTAATTCCTTAGAATCAACTATGGATTTGCAAAATGTCCAGTAAATTCATATCAACATAAGCAAAATATTTGCTTAGTAATATGATCATGATTTAATTGAAAATTTTTAATTATAAAAAAATATTTTAATTAATTTTCTATTTCACAATTCCAACCACTTTTAAGAGCTCCATAACAAGAAATGAATTAATTTGACCAGTCTCGAAAATAATTCATTACCGGTCTCGTTAGTAGCTTGAAAAAAAGTACTTTTATATTTAAAAATAAACGAATCAAACTAATTAATAGAACATTTTCGTATTTTTTTTATTTATATTAGCATGTAAATGCGGACAGGTCCGGGGTCTATGGAGAACTTTTAATGACCTAATTATGCTGCTGCGGATATCCGTTAGCATAGCTAGTGCACGTTGGTTGCAATCACAGTTTACTGTGGCACATATTACTAATAATACAGGATATAACCACTTCCGTAGAACCGCAATACATATATACATATATTTTCGGTTCGAAAGTTGAGAGAGATTTTCGGCAATCAGCCAAAGTCTTGTCATCTTTTGATCTTATCATTCTGGAGATGCAAATTCCAATGCCTTAGATAAGTCGATGGGATTTTACTTCAATAAGTACATTGATCGTTTATGCAGTAAATGGAATATATTCTATGTACATAAATGTTATAAACTCTATATACTATGTATCTAAATCCCTACTCATTAATGTACGTTGAGGAAGTGATATTAAAAGGAATTAAGTAGGAATAAAATCACTTATGAATTCATCAACTTGATGGATTTTTTATGAACGTATTAAAACATACTTCTATTTGTTTTAGTCGGAGTATGGACTTACAGAGGATCAAGTTGCAGGTGAGTCTTTTGCACTAATATAAATGTCCATAGGTTATTTATTTTTATGGGATATAATTCAGACCACTTTATATATTTTTTAAACTATTAGCAATCTATTAACGATCGCGAAAAGAATTAAAGTCTAAATGCCCTTCCATCATTTAATTTTCAATGAAAAAAAATTTATTGCAGTTGCTTGAGTATAAGTAAAACATTATTAATCTTATCTAAATCTAATGAGTTATCTGGTACAATTTAATAAAAATATATCAAGATTAATATCAAGGTTTATTAATTGAAAACTCTGATTAAAATTCAAACTAATATCGTTTCACTCTTTATCCTTATTCGCGGAGTTGATTTATACTATTTTCTTGTTGACATTAAGCTGTTTACAAATGTGGAGTAATTTACACATATTACAAACTGTTTTAAGAAATGTAAAGGTTATGGATGTGAAAGGGAGTGTTTGCGGTCACGAAATTTCAAGTATTTACAATTTTGCTGTACACACCTATCCATGTAAACATGATATTAAAAAAATTTTCATAACCACAACAGTTGAAAATTTTATTTAATGCATAAATTAAAAATTATCTTTACACAACCATAATGATCATTAAATAAATCCCAAATGCAAACTAATTTCAAAAACTAAATATTCATTTAATAAATATTACTTTTTATTAAATATTCATATTAAAAGAGATAACTTTTCATCGAAATAAATAGCTTTTATGAAGTTTGCTGTATAATAAGGTAATAATCGACACATACTTATAATGAATGGTATGAAAGTTTATCAAACTTTGACTATCTTAAGGAATCTGGGTCATTTTACAAGTTAAGCCTATTTCTGTCATGGTATTGGTACCGTAAATTTATATTAACTAAACGAGATTCCACGAAAGCGAATAGATCCTATTTTGATCTCCCAATGGGCCTCTACGATGGCCATTTATATGTCAATATCAATTCCAACAGATTGTATTAACTATTTTACTTGTCGAAATTCGCAATGAAATAAACTCAATTAATAACAGAGTTCGAAAAAAAATCTGATCATGCATCTCTTTTTTTCAACAATATTACTGTTAAAATAAAATTGGATAAATAAATAAAAAGTGCAATAAAAATTTAGACTGCTAGCAATAAACTATATTGATTATTTTCGAAAGTTTGGATATGGTTTGAATCGCTTTTTAAACAAATAATCTCATTTTAATGATAAAAAATAATAAGTTTTTCAAATTTTGAACAAATAATTGTGGAAAAAACATTTCATAGTCATAAAAATAATTGTTTTTGGAATAAAATTGACAAAAATAGCATATTATTTTATAACTGACAATAAATTTCATATATCACCTGACATTTCATTAACAAAATTTAACCATTTACACGACATAAAATAAATTCAAGTTGCAAGAGCGTTCATGAGTCTAAACATCGTAGAGCTTGGATAGGAACACGAGAACTCACTCGGGGGCTTTAAGATCAAGATTTATAATATCGACTATCAGAAAGTATAATAGTGTGTGGAGAATTCTGGCTAGGCGCCCAGTAGCTTTTACATGAGATCTGTGCTTTCAAGTCATAACCCAGTGACCAAATCGTGATGTATGTCTATACGTATTTTACACATAAGTGTGCACAAAAGTATAAGATTAATCGACAATGAAATTTACGCATATAAAAGATTATGTTGACAATCGTAAGTTTCCAATGGATAAACATTGCCAGATGATTTCATTGAGCCTTTTATTTGTTAGCTTGCTTGCGTGTTCAACGAATGTACTTCATCGTCGCCAGAAAGTCGCTCAAGTTTTTTTTTTCTACCCCAACTATCTGAATTTATTTATGATTTCCATACAACAAAATTTTGTATTAAACGATCCTATTAACCCTGACCGGGATATAAGTAGAACGAACAATAAATATTTATTGTCATAAATTATTGTCATTTTCCAGAATTCAAAGAAGCTTTCATGCTTTTCGACAAAGACGAAGATGGTATGATCACAATGGCAGAACTTGGAGTTGTGATGCGTTCTCTTGGACAGAGACCTTCAGGTGAATAATTTAATTTCAATTAGTTACTTATAAATTTATTACTCTTAGTATCAGTATCATTGTTTCTTTAAACTTAACTTTATTATTTACTTAAAGTTATTATTATCTTAGTTTTAATTTATTTATTAAAAAGTGATATTATTAATTATTGAGATTTTTTTAAGCTTATTTAAGAACTCACTAACGTTAGAGCTTTCACAAAAGAAAATGAATTATTCCAAGTACTCAAGTAGATTTTACTTTTTGTCTTTACCTATTTAATCTTATCTACGCAATTGAAGAATGCAACAGAATAGCAAGTATACTTTATTCAAAGCTTTTGACATGAGATTCTTTTTCAGTCAACTACTGACTATTGTCTCAAGAATTTACTTGAATAGCTATGAAGAATTTTTAACAATATTATATTTCACATAGCACATAAGTAGTTTGAATAAGTTTTTAACAAGCTTTTTCTTTTCTTATATTTTTGACTTTTTTTTTTTTTATTTTAACATAACTATTTGCACTTTAAAACGTATGTGTTTTTAGAAACAGAATTGCGGGACATGGTTAACGAGGTTGACCAAGACGGAAATGGTACTATTGAATTCAATGAGTTCCTTCAAATGATGTCGAAGAAAATGAAAGGTGCTGATGGAGAAGCTGAGCTACGAGAAGCATTCAGGTAGTTTTTTTAATTATTAATACAAAAATGAAAATAGGTCACAACTTTCATTTTGACAGTAATTAAGTATTTATACAAACTCATGAAAAATTTTTATTTACTTTAGAATTTTTTTTTTTTTTTTCAAACTTAAATTTATCAATGATTTTTTGTTACATTGATACTACTCACATCATTGTAAATATTTAATATATGCTCAGATGACACTAGTACTTTTTTTAAATTATAGATCTGAAAATCAATACTGTCTACCTTTCATGTAAATCCTAAAATCGTAAAGCTTGTATAATTTATGAAGAGCTTTATAAATCTCATTGTAATAAACATGAAATTAATTCAACATCTAGTCAATTTTTAAATAATCAAAATGGATAAGTCCAGATAAACTTTACTATTTAGGCATTCATATGATGCTTTTAAGTAAAATACGAATTGTTTTACAGAGTATTTGATAAAAATAATGATGGACTGATCTCATCTATGGAATTACGCCATGTGATGACGAATTTAGGAGAAAAACTTTCTGAAGAAGAGGTAGACGACATGATTAAAGAAGCCGATTTGGATGGTGATGGAATGGTAAATTACGAGGGTGAGTAATTCAAACACCATCTGGTATAATGATAAAAAACTTTAAAATATGTAAAAGTTAATATTATAATTTTTATCACTAAAAACTTTCAGAATTCGTAACAATTCTAACGTCAAAAAATTAGTTGGTGCAAATAATTAAACTGCAAGTTACGGACGAGAAAACTATACCGATTATAAACTCTTGAAAAAAATTTCAAGCATTAATCTGCAGATGAATAATACTGCAGTAATAAAAATATGTTTTGATATTCCGTAACGTTGAAAGCGCCTCGAGGGATAATAAAATCTATAATAAAGGCAAGATACAAAGGGAAGAAGCAAACTTTCTTCAGGATAAAAGGGCAGATGATCAAATTTCTAAAACTTTCAATGCCTCGACAAGATTCGTTTACTCAACGAATAAATCAGCTAATTACATCACGAAACTGTTTTTACTTATTTTTTAAATTAATTTGTTCTTAGATTAGGTGAGAATAAGAACAAGGTTGCATCCTAAAACAATCAATTGAGCTTCAGTTAGCATACCTATACATATATAAATATTTAATGTATTTATATATCGCCGTTTATAACTGCATTAAGTCAATGAAAACGGCTTTCTATTGTTATAAAATCTTTAATACCAATTATTTATTTGCTATTCAAACTATTTCCAATAATCTAACCAAATATTAACTTTCAATTTTGTTAAAACTTGATATAAAAAATCCATTCTCTCACCAATTGCCAATTCAGATAAACTTATAAAATATAATTTCACTATTCTAATTAATGATTTGATAATCAAAAATATATTATATTTTAATTTTGGAAACGTCAAGTTCCTGAACTGAAAAACTACAAAATTCAAATTTATTTTATTTTTATGGCAGTTTTTTTTTTACTATTAGTCGAATTCTAAAGCTATCAGAGAAATTTACAGAATTGATATAACAATACTATGAATATCAAAGGAAACATTTTGACATCAAATATATACTTTAATTCGGTATATCTTCGTCACTGTCTTTCTCTATAACTACACAAGCAAATGAATATCGTGCACCTTCTAGAAACCCCTGAGATGATGACATTTGAGATAAAAATTAAAACATAAATCAATTTATAAATATTAGGTAATATCTCACGCATTAACAATTCTATATGATTAATCGATGCGTGGAATAAATAATAAAAGGTGAATATTGATGTAGATTATGTAGTAAAATTAATGGTATTGGTAACATAGAATATTTTCGTTGTTTCATAAATAATAAAACAAAAATTAAATATTTTAGAAAATATAACAACAATTTAAAATCCTGAACATTATGCGATCGATTGATAATTATACACTCCGGAATGAAATTGAGATAATTTATTAATCGATTTTTAATAAATTATTTTTTATCAAATAAATTATTTAATACTTGAAAATATGAATTAATTAAACATAAGGAATTCATCTGACGTTAATAGTAAACTAAAATACTGCAAATAATACAAATTCTAAAGAAACATTCAGAGGTATAAAATATTTTGAAAAATATTAGACAAATATTTTTATAATCATGACTTATTTATTCGTTGAGTCTATAAAAAAAACCGAGCGCTTTTTTTCTAGTTTTATTTCTAAGTGTATAATTGACCGAAAGATAGGAATAATGAGAAATGAAAAAATAAAGAGGAAACAATGTCGTTGTTATCATCGGTAACGTCGATGATTATTCACAGCGATAGACAATAATGTGTTGTGTTGTACTTGTTCGGATGTTGATTAAAAAAAAAAAAAACATACGATGTACTAATTTATTCATGTAAGATTATAACAAATTAGTATCTATATATTATATCTGATAAATAAATTTTTGTGAAAAAAAAACGCACATTAAGATAAGAAAAATATATTTGAAGACAAGTAAAGTGCCACCATCGACGTTCCCGATTATTACTTGACATTATGTTACAGTAAGAATCGATTGTACTTATAATAAAACAGCATTCATAAAATAAAAATAAATAAAGTACCTTGAATAATGCTGTTAGATGTTAGCCAAGATATACAATGTCAGGGTGAAAAACTTCTTATACAAATAATACAATGTATAAGCCATTGACAAGATAATTGCGATGAGCCAATTCAAATAGTAATATAAAACGTCCCAAAGACAATATCTGACAGATTAAAAATACATTTATCCAAGCATGGGTTAGTCATTATTAAGGCGGCCTAAATTCTACTATTTCCATACAATTTCTAACGAAATATTTACGATAAAAAAAAACTTGTTCAGCATCAATTACTCCATTCTAAATGGAATAAAATTCCTAAGCTTGCATTTTTGCCACAATCTATAAAAAATTAATTATTCCTCTCCTCCCTCTCATTAGCCATCTCAAGGCTACGAAAAGTGTTCACGATGTTTTTAACTTCATCGAATCTTATTCACTTAAAATGATTAATTATTTATTTTATCTAAAATATTTATACCTAATATTATATTAGTAAATTAAAATTAAAATTATTTTCAATTTATATTTGCAAACCACAATTACATAAAATTTATTATGAATTTATTTCATTATTATAAATATTATATTTTAATAATTATTACAATTAATGGTAATAATAGGCCGTCATGACTATCCAAAATATTAATAAATGTAATAATTTATGTAACTGTTAACTTACTATTTCCAGATCAGAAAACAGTATCTTTCGAATTTATTGAGTCGAAAGATTTATTTATCTCGGTCTAATCAAAAAATATTTTTATAGCTTAAAGTCCTTAAATACACACGTGTGCATCATGACTTAAGGTGTACACATTATAATTAAAATCATGATATTGTTATGTATATGTATATCAATAATTGAGGGTGCAGGTCGTCCTAAAAAATGCCACTTGTGATGAGATAAATTGTTCTTATAGCTTATTTTTTATTATTAAGGTCTTCCTCATATCTAATTATGTTCTTTGTATTAATTGACTGCGTTTTGATGTAACATTAATTTAATAGCTTTGTAATATTTATTTGCTTCATCAGCTATAATTATAATTACAACGAACCTAATTAAGTATTCATCAATCTTAATGATCTATAGAATCTATTTGTTTTTATAATAAAAATATCAAAAAAAAAACTATTGATAAATAATATATTTGAAATAATTCTTTTAAATAATAAGAAATTTTAAATTAGTTGAATTCCATTGAGAAAAAATGTTGACATTTTTTTCATACTGTCATAATATCATAATAATCAATAAGAAACATGTAATAAAAAAAAATATCATGTACGTTAAAGTTGCAAAATAATCAAATGACATTAATTAAATAACTTTAAAAAACCTAATTATTATATAAAAAAAATAAACATTTAGATATGTAAACCAGTTAGAAAATAATTTAGATGGCAACTCCTGAAAAAATGAAATATTATGCAGACTGCAAAATCATTCAGTTGCTAAATTGATGCTAAAAAAATTGACAACAATTTTTGCACTGAATTATACTTGTTATTCTATGATTGATATTATACTGATGCAATGTACATGTATGTAGGTATATATTTACATTGCTGAAATATATAAATCAGAAGACATGAAAGTTACCATGAACCCGAAAAAATCGTGTCAAAAAAATAGTGCAACAAAAAAAAATTGCAAGTAACTGTTAGATGTTAAACGTTTTAAATAATAAAAACATATAAAATAAATTAAATATAGAATCATAGATCATGTACTAAAATGATCTTTGAATGATTTCATTCGTATTACCTAGAATTAAGGTTGGATGATTGTATGTGATTTTTTCAACTACTTATTACTATATATTAATTATCTTATTAATTGTCCGTTAAATATATCAAATATTTATATGATGATTTATTATTGTAATAAAAGAATTAAAAATTTTTTAATTATTCAAATACTATAAATTTTAAACCAAAGAGGATCTTGAGATAAAGTCATTTTTCAAGGAATTGCAGAGAGTATTTAGAAAATTATTCAGATAAATAATTGAAGAATTTAATAAATTACTATCTTTATCAAAGATAAACCCATTTAATTTAATAATTCAATAATGGGTTATTTTTCATAGAAGTTTGACCTAAAAATATTGCAAAATGAATACCATTGATAAATATATTATAACAAAAGATATAGAAACAAGTCTTTCACTATTTTATTAAGTAAAATAAATATTATATAATAACTGAATATCGGAATAGAAAGGATATGGATCGCAGCAGCTGGACTGTATAAGATTTATTATCATTTTACTTTGGAGAAACTAAAAATATTAAACAATTGAAAAGACAAGAATCATATTCACTGGATTATATGGTTAGCTTGGAATTAAATTTTGAAAAATAATATCAACCAACTATTCAATATAATGCACATGGGAATTCTATCATCAAAGAAATTTAATATTTATTAATTTTTTTCATTGAATAAATTCTGTTAATGATCTGATAAATTTACTTACAATAGTTTCAAAAAACATATACATATTTTTTTTTAATTTGCTCCAGGCTAACTATATTAAAGGTTTATACTTCTTTAAAAAAAATATATGTATATGGAGCATACAATGAAATATTATTATAACAAGTTCAGACTTATTTTATTTTATACATGAACAAAATAAACTAAAAATATTTCTACAAGATTTGCTCTTCGATAGAAACGCTTGCAAAATTATTTTTTTAGAATACATTTTTCTATAATTATCAATTGCTACTATTTTTATGTAAAAAAATGTTTATAGTACTAAAGCTTTCGATACTAAAAATAAAGGAATTTGAACATGAAAATTACCAAATTTTAATAAAATTTTGAATGTCTAGTAAAATCGAATCATTTGGATCTAATAAAAGAAAAAAAAGAAAGAAAAAATATTAAATAACAATTTTGAAAATTTACTTTAACTTTTACACTGTTCATGCACTTTGACTATGCTAAATACATTGGCAATATGCAAATCAAATTTTTATGAACATGAAAGTTATTGGAATTTATTAATCATAATTACTTATTGCAATACCATTCGATTTATAGCACTAATGGTAACAATAGTTTATTATAATATATTATTTATAACACAAAAAAGAATATATATATCTATATATATATATTGCTCTGAGTATGACGAAGCACAATCAGTATAAAGCAAAGGTTTTGGATCAGTAGTTATCTCAAATTTGTTACGATAAATGAAGCTTAAAAAAAATTTGATAGATACAATTATGTAGAAAAATTTATCCTTTTTTGAATACGTGAAAAAGTTCTGCTAAATGTGGAGAAATCAGGCATACGTGCCTCTGTGTTGAAAAAATTTTATTATGTACATGTGATTAAACGAATTCCCAATATTGGAATAGTTCTACATCTAGTTACTGAACTAAATTATTTTTCAATAATCAATTAATCACTCTCTAATCTCTCAGTAAAATCACTCTATTTTCTACAATCCAGAGTATCGTAAGAGATCTGCTTCATTCATGTTTCGTCATAAAGTAAAACATGATTTAACCGTTGAAAGATGAGTATGTGTGATGTTAGATGTATGTCAACAATCATGTGTTTAATGTCTTGTAAGTATTGTGAGAATAGAAAATAAACTGAGACAAACGGTGACGATGTGTACTGATGGAATGTACTACATGTATCACATTATCCATGAAATATAGCCATTTTTTAATGGATATTTTATTGTCTATTTCTATTATTTCTACTACATGTTCCTCTCTTGTAAGCGTAAAATAATTGCATAATTTTATTTCCAATCATTTTTAGGAAGAAAAAAAAATTAATTTAAACGTATGTATTTTGAAACACATCTTTTTGATTGGAGTACATATATAAAGTGAGTGATTCAAAGTAGTCGCAATGAAAAGATAGGAATTTTTTTGAATACCTTTTTATGTTTTTCTTATTATATGTTGTTCAGCGGACGCAATTTACTGATTTTATATCGAAAAATCTTACCTTGTTTATTTTGATGTCCTAGAAGCTTTTCCAGGAATTCACCTACTCCAATTTATTGCTCGCAACACAATAAATTTGCTCTACTTGTATTAACACACTACAAAACGCTTCATTTTTACACTTAAATAATAGATACACTTTTTAATTATACAAAACTATTATTTTTTGTACAAAAAAACACTAAAAAATTAATAAAATTAACTAACGGACTAATGACGCCGTAATCGCAAACCACCAAAATAAGTGCTCCGATTGTATTACTGACAATAAACGTTGTTCACGACTAATTATTGATCTAAAATGACTCTATGGCTTTAAAAAACTTTATTATATATTAAAAATTATATTTATTTACTTCGATAATTTAATTTTTATACTATTTTAACGGAATTTTGTACGCGGGCTTGAAAATCATATCCACCGACGCCGGTAGACGCTACGAAACTACCAATACGCATGCAGTTTCCCCGCCTGCGCAGTAACTGCGTGCGCCGACAGAACACGGACTAACATTTTCCCGCGTAAATCTTCTACTCCGAAACAAAAAAAAAAAAAATTTGGAGTAAGCTACTTTTATATAAATGTATGTATATTATATAACAACAAATGAAATTAACTTATTAAATTATTTTTATACAACACTGTCCAATATTTCGAAAAAAATCTTCTGAAAAATATAAAATCAAAAAATTTAATTTTTAAGAGCACATTAAAAATGGAGTAGAGTGTTATGTGATTTGATTCTTTTCCTAAAAGTATTGTCTCTAATTAACAGTAAATAATTTTTTAAAAATATCATGCAGATTATTAATTAATTAAAATGACAGATTAATTGAAATATGACAGAATCATTACAAAATTGTGAATTAATAAGTACATAATGACTTAGACAGTGTTTATTAACAATAAAATTAATACCATCATCTATACAAATATAGCAGAATAATAATATAATATCAAAGATTCGACTGGGTTAGAATTACTTAAGTCATATAATGTGTCAAAGTATAAATTTTGAAAAATAAAATGGTTCATGAAAATAAATTTTCTATTATCTGTTCAATTCAAATTCATTATTAGACAATATATTCGCACGCATTCACAATGATGACATCAGTAAAAGTAATGCCATAGTAGTAAATTCATTCATCATAAAACAAGTGTGAATATTTACAATTATATTGCGCTCATCACTCTAGTATATCGAATTTTTGATTGATTGTTATAAAGGTTGAATGAAATGAATCTTATAATTTACTGTATTAGTTATAATAGCTCACAGTTACTTCTATAAGTTATAATAATAAATATCTTAAATTTGAATAAAACAATAAACTGAATAAATTTATAATTGAATGGAATCTCCATAATTACTTGATCACCATAATTGAATACTTCATTTTTTTTTACCTTTTGTACTAGACTTTTGAATTTTATAAATCATTTTAACACAAAAATATATCAAAAATCTATTACCAATAACTGAAAAAATATGTTCTTTTTTTATTAACGAATATAAATGTAATTTTTTACTGTCAATTCAGAAACTTTTTTTTTCTTTCATGATTAATCCCTATACCCTGAATAAAAAATATAATTATACAAACAACATTCGTCATTTACATATTTGCTAAAGTAAATTAAAATTTTCTATGATTTTTGTTAATTAACCAATAAAATAGTTCAATAGTTACAGTCAAGCGTGAAAGTTATGTATAGTTATCCTTATTGTATCTTTATTCACGTCCTACTACTTTAGTAAATAAGGCCCAAATAACTGTTAGAGTATTGATTCACATATTTATTTATACTTCAATTATCATTCCTTAAACTGCATCATTAGAATCCAATTACTCCAAAATAATTCTTCATTTGCACATATTCATAAAGTCGAGGCATCAGTTTGTTTTATCCCAACGGGATCATCAATACTATGATACTATTGAGATAAATAAAAATCTTCGGGCAACTTATCAACTCATCCTATATTGAGCTGTTTAATTTTTTAATCATGCTTATCATCACATTCACAGTTCGTCCTTTAATAAGGTGTACCTATTTTTGCTAGGGGCCAGTTTCTTAAAGGTTGACTCTGGAGGAGTTGTTGGTATTTTTGGTTGATCTGCGTCTGGCACTTGGAGACTAGGATCGGGTCCATAATGGTATTCACGATGAAGTTTACCCGAATAAAGATCACGAAGGAAATTTTTTAATTTACTAGGGGTGTGAATGTCTGAATATTTTGGGAATAAATACATATGTCGAAAACTGTCAATTGCAATTAGAGGCAAATCTGAGGAATTTTTTCCTAAATGGTGAAGTGGGTGGGCAAATTTGAAACCATCAGCAGTGAGGAAATTGACGTTTTCTACAAATTATAAAATATTTATAATAGTTATAAGTTTGAAAGAAAATAATCTAATATCAAATCAAATACGTACGTTTCTCATCCACAAGAAAATTTGTAACGACATCTTTAAATTCTTTCACACTCTTAACATCATCTGGAGCATGGAAAAGGATTAAGAATGGTAAACCTTCTTCAGTTAACTCTTCAGCATTCTCGAAGGTGATCTCTCGTACTAATGGTATACATTTTTCTTGAGCCCAAATGTTGAGCTCATCAAAATTATGAAGACTTCCTTTATATGTTTCATCTTCATCATTCGATAAGGCTCTATCTGGTCGAAATACGATGATTGGTTGGCCAGGAGGATGCATAGCTTTACTAACTTCCCTATAAAAAAAGATTCAATGATATTCCAACAAATACACGATTACTATTGACATTGATAAATAATTTCAGCTGAAAAAAATTATTAAAAAGCTACGAATAATATACAAAATAAAAAAAAATAAGCAATATTATCAGTAATTCTTTTTTGTTAATTATAAATATTTATATCTAAGCTCAATCCCCATGGATTAAGTTTTTATTGTACGTAAGAGAATGAAATAATATTCATTAAAAAAAAAACTAGACCTATTTGCTCGACGAATTTATTCAGTTACTTACGATTCGAAGAATTGTCCGATTTGACAGGATTCTTTGGAGCAAAAGCTTGTCAAATTACATTTAGATTTAATTATATTAAACATTAATTCAATATGTTGTTCAAAATCATATAATAATTTCAATTAGATTTTAGCTCACAAGAAAAGTCTTTGCAAATTGTTACTTTTTTCATCTAAGCGAATGACCCGGCTCATTAAATTTTATTTTTGGTTTTTTATACTTCACTATTGAATATTCTTCATATTTATTATAAATTATTAAATCAATCATAATGAAGTAGATTAGTTATTGGAAAGACTTCTTTTGTATAATTTGATTTTTTAAATTAAAATTTCTGAAACTTACCCGAAACCAACGTGGAACTGACAATCATCTTTCAAATTTGTTGCTACTCGTCTGAATTTTTCATATTCAGGAACATCTTTTCTATCAAAATAACCTATTATCATGCGTTTCTTATCATCTAAATCCATCAACTCTTTGAGATCATGAAATTCTTTAATTGGGTCTTCTAACTGTTTTTTAACAAACTCTACAAACGCCTCAACTGATCGTTGACCTCTATATTCTCGTTTTGTTGGTTGCCCATTTTTAATTACTTTTAATGTTGGGTATTTTGTTATTTGGAACCTCGATGCTATGGAAGCTAAAATAGTGAATAGATAAATTATATCATGAGTCTATCGTTAAAAATATAAAATTTAATATTAAAAATAAGCATACACTCTGCATCACAATCTACTTTGCCCATAACTACTCTTGTTGGAAAGGCCTCCCTGACTTTATCCGCTGCTTCATCAAATACTGGTGCTAATATATTACTAAACCGACACCAATCTGCATAAAAATTAATGAATACTAACTCATTAGACGCTGGAACAAAAAATATTTAATAATTAATACTCAATAAAAAATATATGTATGATCAATTTTTTTAGTCATTTAAATGAACTAATGAGGACAAATTAGAATAATAAGTATATGTATATATTTATTTATATATCAATGATAATGATTCAAAAAAATAAAAATTAGATAAAAGAATATTAACAAGTTATTTTCAACAACTTTTATTGCATAACTCAAATATTTCATGTATGAAATACTCTAAATTAAAAATAGTGATAAAATAATAATAGCGTTGTAAAAAAATTTTATAGCAAGTGAAATTTTCATGTAAGTCGTTGATTATAATACTTGATATTTACCTAATGTCATATCAATATCTTTTTGAGTGAGTTGTACAGCACCTCCATCAACTTGACTTTGTGTCAAGAATATCTAAAAGAAAATCGAGATTGTTATTGATATTCTACAATAATAAATTGTTTGATAGAATTTTGATAAATTTTGAATCATTTTCAACATGCAGGTCATATTTTTAATAAAAGAATAGTAAAGTTTGAATTATACCAGAATATTATAAATGACTGAAAAAAATAATATCATCAAAAAACTTGTTGGATATATTTATAAATATAATTAATTAAACCCTTTGCCACTCATCTAAATATTCTTCTTAGTTAATTACAGTCTGTTATCGGTTACTTCAAACGTGTCACTTGAGACGATGACAAATTTGAAAATTATAAATGATTATTACACAATTGAATATAAAAAAATAACTTACTGATAAAATAGTGAAAAGGATATATTTATGGTGGAAGAAATTACGTGAATCAGGCATTTTGTGATCATTAATTAGCTAAATTCTGTGTTTAAAAATGCCAACATCGACAAACACCCGAAGATGTGTCAACTGTCGTGAACTATGGTGTGAAACTTAAGATTTATAGTGGTTGATATCGAAAAATTACTATCGATAGATCGGAATTAAAATTAATTCATACCAACTCAAAAAATTCATTTTATATTGTTGGTAATAATACAACTCTTTAATCGACTGCTGACACTGGTCTCTGACTGATGATAAAGTCGAATTCTTCCAATGATAGTCGACAGTATTTTAAATACCACTTTTGATCAGACATCATACCAGTTCATCAATTATGCAAGAAAAAGTTCAAAAACATTTTCAGTTTCTAGCTAAAAAATTTATGTATATATATATTTATAGAAAGATTATAAATCAAAGAGTAATATTATCGATACTCTTTGCAGTGTACTTGTGTTTATTTCTGAGAAATACGAATTTTAGTTTCATACAAGAATTATATTTTCATAATTATCTCTGACAAGTCATACTTTTGAGTAACAAAATTCTTTAATCAAATAATTATGAATACTAAAAATCCTGAAGATCTTCGATGACTTCCTGATGTTTTTCACCATTGAAACTAGGTGACTTTGTTTCAATTAACATATTTTTAAGATTTATACTCTCAAAAAATTTGTTGTGCAAACACTCTACCGCTAAAATAATTATAGAAACCCCAACTCCTATCAAAAGAAAAAATAACGCTGGACAAAAATCATTGAAATTCATTGGTGATGGTTTAGAATTGTGGGCTTCTGGACATATTGGTTTCCTGTGATGCCATATTGGATAAAGTCGTTTTGATATGCCATGTTCTACAATTTTTCTGTATCTAAATATAGAAATTAAATAGTAGATAGAAAAATGTTTTTTTCACATCAATTAGAAAGAATGTAATTAAATTTAAATTATCTAAAACAATATAATAAATACCCATATGTAAACATTTTTTTAAAAGGAGAATTTTTAGATACAACACTCCAAGTTTTTACATGAGGTTTAATCACTAGTATTTCTTGTAGTTCACATATTTCATCGTCATTAAATGTTTCCTAAAATATTTTCAAATTATGATTTAACGTCACATAATACCAAGAAAAAAATTTTCAATTTGTCTTACTTCTATAATTTTATAGCCAATTGCAAAATCACAATAGAAGGCAAAGCCTCCTTTTCGGACTCTTTTATATCCTTCTTCGGCTAAGTAAAATTCTCCTTTGAGCCTATTTTTATTTGGTGTTACTTTTTTCAGATAAAGTTGGCGTGCAAATGGATCGGTTGTGAGCTAAATAAATAAATAAAAGGATCCTATAATCATGACAGCTGCTCTAGAACTTAAGATTTTTTTTAAACTTACTTTATGAAAATAATAGCTGTACAAAATATCTTCCATTCCACACTCCAAGTTACTATCTAGTAAATCTTTTACTGAGATAATCCATCGCGGAGGTTTTGCAAGTAAAGAACTTACAATATCAGCTGAATAATATTGGTAAAGAAGAAATGCCCATAGAAAGAGTGACAGAAATACAATTCGACCAGAAAAAGTACTTGGAGAATTACTTACACCTAGATATTAATGCAGTTGAATAATTTTTTAAGGAAAAAATTTATCACAAATTATCATTATACCTTGCTGTGAAATTGCAGCCATAGTTATAAGCCCACTTTCAGAAGCTGGAATTGACATTAAAGTATTTTCTGATATTTCGAATTTATTAAAACATGCTTCTACTTTTACTGTAATAAATAAACAAATACAGTAAGTGATACCAATAACTAAAGACACCGACCATGTTAGAGTTGTAAATGGCTTTAGAAAGCTATTTTTCATTTCATCTTTCCTTGGATGACGAAAAATAAAACCAATGCTAAACAAAAAACAAGATTATATTATTTAATTTTATTTTAACATTAACTTTTATAATACCCACTTTACGTTCCATAAACTAACAGTATATTCGCACACAGATAATCTTTCTGGCCGAAAATAAAATGGTGAACTACTGAGATCTGTCACACCATCGAGCATTTCACCAATAATTCCATTCCATGATCCATTGACTAACATTCCCCAAGAGCTACTCCGTTTTAAATTTAATCTATTGGGCACGAGAATTTTTTTCTATATTAAATTTAGCATTTTTACATTATTTGAATTATAAATGATCACCTAAAGTTATAATAATCTCTCAAAATCAGATTTACAGCATGTTGAAATCTTGCCATAGTGTCCAGCTGTGGATTTACAGGTTCAGTAACGTATTTTTCAAAGTCCATATCTGTACTTTTTGTCAACTATTTTTAAATCAAAGAAATTAGCAATTCCTTTATTATACTTGACCTCAAATAAATATGTTACATACCACAATAGATGCATTCAAAGACAGATCAGATAAATTCTGACGTCTGATATACTTGTATTGAGTTAACTTATTGACCAATCCATTTTTTGGTGTCCACTGTCCTTTATAAGTAATATTAATAAAACCTCCATGACGGTAACTCGGATTATAAACATCATAAAGCTCAAATAATTCATTTTTTCTGGTAGCAACGGTCATTTCAGTTTGCACTGTGAGTGGAAGATCACGCAAAGAAGCAGTTGGTGGTGATGATGCTTCAGTAAGCAGTAACCAAAAGTAAGAATCATTGAAAACCAGTTGATCAGAAAACTGTTATAGAATTCATACTATTAAAATTAATTTAATCAAGTTATTTAATTTGAAAAAATCCATATTGTAACTTACCTGTTTCAGAATAAAATTACTTTTTGGACAATCATAGTCTAAAATGACACCGATGTGATAATAATTGACTTTCAAGAGTGATATTATGTCAATATGCTCATGGATCAAATTATAAGACACTACTGTGTCTAGTTGAGTAATTTTTTTAACCAATTCAATTGCATCTGAATTGTTTTTAAAACAGTAGGTAAGAATATTGAATTTAAATTAATTTTTTATGTAAGTAATATTATTTTTTAATACCAGGAGCACTCCAGCAAGCAAAAATTACAAGTTGATGAATGTAATTACTGGCAAAATATTCACGCAGGAAATGAATTAAGTCCTTATCGCATTGAATCAGCTGGAATAATAAAGTTGATAATATGAGCCATATTTTAAGGTTCATATCTCGTGTCTGTACTAATTCTCAAACTATGATATATGAATTGAAAATGGAAAGTTCAACTGAATTATGAATGATGACTAACATTCATCTTTCGTGCGAATCATGCTCTATATTGATGTGACAACATTGAATAAGGTATCGCAATAATAGAAATCATATATTTTCGAAAATGAAGGTTCTGTCGTGACTCCACTAATTAAATTCTTGATAATACCTTCCTTTATCCTAACTTCTGGTGAATTGATGTAGAGGTTCAATTATAGGTTCCAATACTTCAAATTACTCCTTTTAGAACTAAAACTAAAACTTTTTCAATACTTTGTATTGACATTTAATATCTGTTATCAGCTATGTTGATGGTTTTGATTTTACACCCTTACATTACATAAATCGATGTAATAGTCGTTTCGTGACTCTACACAAAACATAGGTATTAATATTCTCACTCATAATTAATACTTCGTATTATAGAATAGTACTCCCATTGATTAGGAATCCCATACTTCACTTCATAAAAAAATTTACTGTACAGAGAATAGACAGTTGTCCCTGTAAGATATTTAATATCGTTGAAATAATTTTTGAGAAGTCTTCTATTCTATCGTTTCACACATTCAGCTATTAAATAGCAATAAAATTAACATTTAATAGTTTATTGTGTCTACAAATTGCAACCTAAATACTCAATCTTATTTTATTGTTTACTCAACATGGTTTATGTTGAATATGCTTACAATACAACACAGTAAATTATTTACAGATCATTGACGCATTGTTTAAGAGGCTAGTGTCACTTTATAAAGCTGTCTGTCACAAGTACCGGATAAAGCAAGTGCTGTAGGTTGCAGAAACTAGTTGACACACCCAAGAGAGATGCATTGGTAGAACCATTAAACTGCATTGTTACGAATTAAAGAGCTGACAGTTTGCGTTACTGAGATCACAGTGAGGAATTACCACGCGATAACAGAGGCGTGGTAAAAACCTGTGAAAGAATATAGGAAGGTACATGCAATCTATGATGCTAAAGAGAAGCGAAAGAGCGACGCGCGGGTAGAGCGATCAAGGCCTTTTGGCCCCGTAGATCCTGAGAAACTGGAGAACTTAAGAGAAGTATAAAACGCCCCTCTTATTCCTTGTTTGCGCATTATTGTTCCTTACTCTGTACGTCACTCTAGACATGCGTTACATTTTTGTAAGTTGGTTCTTGAGTTTCTTTAATAATTTTTTCAATTAATCTGATTACATGTTATATGAACTGTAGAGTGATATTTGTGGCTGAAAAGAAAAGTTATTAATCAGTTGATAATCGGTTTTTATAGATTTGGTTACTGAGTATAGTTGCCTTGTCAACGGCTCAAGATTATAGGTCTCCAGCGATTCTCACGGATGCTCGGTATCTCTCTGGAGATGGAACATTTGGTGCTGCTTACACCCAAGAGGATGGGGTGCAATTTAAAGAGGAAAGTGATGCCAAAGGCAATCGGAAAGGATCATATTCTTACGTAGATCCTACAGGACAGAGGAGGACAGTATTTTATACAGCTGGAAAAGACGGATTTCAGGTTTGCAAATATATTTTCAAAATAATATAAAAAAATCAATAACTAAAAATCATTAATCAGATTTTTTATCGAACATCAACAAACAAATAATTTATTACATTTATTTATGAGAAATGCTATTCGAACATTAATTTATCACTCCGTCACATGAATTTAATTAGGTGAATTTTATTCGCTCTAGGCCATTGGAGACGGCATTCCTGAAGTGACTCCACCAACTCCACCGCAACCAGAATACGAACCACTTCCTGAATATAATCCTCCGGATTATAAATCTCCAACAAGGTCATACGATTACGATAGTGAACCACAAGCTCCTACAAAGTCCTACGATTACGATTCTGAACCGCAGCCTGTCAGGCGAGTGACTTATGAACCTCGTCCTTCACCTTCACCTCCTCCACCACCACTTCACCCTCGCTTGTCTTATCAACACCACTATCAGCCAGAATATGAGCAACCTCGTCCTGTGCATGAATACCGTCACGAATCTCGACCTTTACCAGTATACAAACCACAACCCACACCTCCACCTCCATCACAATACCATCAACAACAACCTGTTCAACAATATCGTCCTTATGTAGAGTATTCAATTGCCATACCAACACGCGACGCAGCTCCCTCTCGATACAATGAAATTACGACACCTCCACCTCGCAGATTTTATCCTCCAGGAAAATTAGATTTCACGAGAACTCCAGATGGCTTCTCTTATAGCTTCAGTAAGAGTTGAAAGTGCACTGGAAATTAAATAATTAAATTATTGCAGTTATTTAATCAAACATATTACCATCATAATATATTATAAAACATTTTATTTATATGCACTCTTAATAGTTGCAATACTTTATAATTATATTGATTTAATTGTATCAATAGCAGCACTAAAGGTCAACTTCTCTTCACTTCCTGTATTGGATTTAAAATATTATGATCAAGATTTTTATCGATGCACTTTGTAATAAATTTCCAGAGTAGATAACTGTAAATTGGAATATTTGAATAATAAAAATAACTGAATAGATTTTAGTCTCAATCAATATAGAAAGTCATTTTACTTGAAAAATATAAAAGTGATTTAGATCCGTGTGAATTATTCATAAATTGTCGACAATCAGAATTTTGAAACAATTGATCCCTGACTCCACCCTAAAGTGCAATGAAAATTGACTTCTTCATAAGAATCATGGGATCTCGGTCATTTAGCGCCATGAGTTCATTTTACTTTCATCTGCTAACCTTTGAGACTCTCCCTTGTGTTGCAAGAGTATGATTTTATGAACCCACAAGATTATTTACTAAGACCATTTGGATTTCATGATATTGCAAGAAAACGAATGGTAAGTATAAGTTGGTGTTCATTATTTCAATAAATACTACAATTTTTTTTTACTTTAATATTTATTTATAAAGATATTGTGAGTATACAGATGAATATTATGAATATGGCAGTATTATACTGATTCTGATTAGCTGTAAATGACATCAACAGTATAAAAGTAGTTAAAAACAGCTGCTAAAGGCGTTAGCATTTAAAGTACATTTTTCTTAATGAATATAAAAAAAATAAAAAAAACAAATATTACACTTATTATCCATATCTTACTCATAATAATTATGCCAACGTGCCTCCACATTATAAACTAAAGATTTCTTCTCCAGGAAAAAAATAAAAAGCTTTATAATTAATTTCAAGGACAAGGCACTATGCGTCTAATAAATTTTTCAGTTCTCATGACATATTATCAGTACATTTTAAAAAAATTTCATTTCGTTGCTTTTCAATATTAATAATCAAATTTTTTTCCTCCATTTCATCTCACAATTTAGAGTGATTTTTGCACTAAAATTGATGAATGCATTATCATAGTACTATCGATAATAAAAAATATTTATAATTGCACTTAACTATAAAAAAAAATTAAACAACAAATTTTTTGAACGCTGTCAGCCCGTCACTTAAAGTATTTAGATTAATTAATACAAAATATTATCAGTAAGAAATAAGTTCTACGTTTCTTGACATAAATCACTGGAAGAATACTTAAATGTATAAAAATGATATTAAACCTACATAAATGGTTTTATGATATTTATTAAGACGTTTTTATGCACGATCGATTCTTTTAAAATTTCTTAAGAAATATTGAATATTTCAATAGCATACTACTACCATAAATTTTTGAATGAAAACTATAAAAATACAACATTCTATAAATAAAATAAACTTCCTTACATATTTTAATCGAAAACATTGAATAATGTTAAACTTAATATTTAACAAAAATTGAAAAAATTGTAGTCATTAACTACCTACGCATTGTAAAATATCAATAAAAAATTGAATCTTATTTTTCTATTCGGCATTTATCTTAAAATAGCTATTATTTACTTAAAATATGTAAAAATGCATAGAAAATACAAATAATTGCAGTATTCAGTCATATTCATTTGGCCAGTCGAAACTAAACTATTGTTAAGTAGGAGGCACGGCATCTTTACATGATTATTTTGTATTTTTCATCAAGTTTCCTTATTATTACTTAAAACTATTTACGAAGACGTAAAAAAGTGTCGTATAAGCAAACTTATATAATCAATTCCACGGTCACAACCGAGAAAGAGATTTAGTTAAAGAATCAAAAAAAAGAAGCTATTAATCTTAAAACATGTGCTATCTATTTACTTACATTTAGATACTAGCTTGACAATAATTCATTAATAATGTCATGAAAGTATCTAATAGTAGTCTTTCTAGTATATTGAATTGATTCGCGTTAAAAAATACACAGTGACAAAATTTAAATTGTCATCTTTAGTTCACAATAAAAACATGATAAACAAGTACATAAAAATAGAATAAAAATGCAAATCAACATAGTACTATCCCTGAGTGAACTTAATCAGAAGACACTGTGTATTTTTTATCTGTTTTGCTGATAAAATGATCACAAAGTGCATGCCAATGCAACCGTGAATAAGAGTAAAAAGTGATCGTTTAGTTGTACTACGGTAAGACACGTATCGATGGTACATTTTGATAGTTGAAAAAATTCTAGCTGCAAAGTCCAGAAGGGTCAACGAGACCACGAGCAATCAGCTCTGCTGTTGCAGGATCTTGTTTAATACCTGGGTGTTGTGATGATGTTTGTTGAGCTTGAGGTGCTTCAAAATGTGAGCGTACATGGAACATGAATTCCGTTTTATCAGTAAAATCGGTTCGACACATTAAGCAAAAGTGTCTCTCTGATGCATAAGGTTGTGGAGGTGGTGCTGAACCAGGGAAATATGCAGCAGCATGTTGAGGTGGTCCTGAAGCTTCCAAATGAGATCTATAAATGAAATCAATGAATATTTTATTAAATGATTTTGATGTGCTAAAATACTTTATATAATTAGAGGTCTCAAAACTTCACTTCTATTTATGTATATTTCTATACATTGAACATTTCAAATATTAAGAAAGTCAAGCACATAAGATTAATGTATTATTTTAATCTTACCTTTTGAAGTATAAAAACCATAAAAGTTAATTTAGAAGATAAATGAATAAATAAAGTTCTTTAGAGTAAATGAGTTTAAAACATCCTCTTAATTTTAATAATAATTACCGCGCATGCTGCATCCACTCTTCTCTCGTAGCTAAAACTCGACCACATAATTCACAAGCCCAACTAACTGGTTCCTCTTTTAATTTATGAACTGTATCTTGACGTGGCTGTTGTTGTTGTTGCTGTTGTTGTTGTTGTTGCTGTTGCTGCTGCTGTTGTTGTTGCTGTTGTTGATCAGTACTTGGAGCTGTTGGAGTAGACAAAGGCGTAACTCCAGGTCGGTGTCGAAGCTTATTCATATGAATGACAAGTTTATCTCGTCGTGCAAATGCTTTTCCTGCAAATATTATTTAAATTCAAATTAAGCATTGAAAACCATAAAGAAGTTGTACAAAGATAAAGTTTGATTGAAATGTCTCAGTGTACTGACCACAAACTTCACAAGAATATGGTTTTTCTCCAGTGTGTATACGCATGTGAATAACAAGTTTGTCTTTACGGGCCAATCCTTTCCCACAAACCGTGCAAGCAAATGCCTTTGTTGTTGGTTCTCCAGTATTGGTCGCTTTTGATACAGAGCCCGGTCGAGCTGCAACATTATTTGTAGTCCGAAGGGGTTGATTTATTGTCGTTGATCGGTTATTCGGAAACTGTTGATCTGTCGTGCCCGGAAATACTGGCATTACTCCACCAGGACGGGCCATTGCAGCTGAATAATCTGGTGACCTGAAATGCAGTTATTGACCAATAATTATTTTATCAATTATTGAAGAGAATTCAATAAAGCATCAAGATGTTGATAAACAAAATGACGCATACAAGTTATTAAATTTCAATTAAGAAGAGGAATCTTACCACGTGCCAATTGAACGGAGCACACGAACCCCATCATCATAACCAAGGCCATCATCAGGAAGTGTAAATGTAGGATTAGGTGGTTGTGGTGCCGATGGGGGTCCTGGGCCAGCAAGTCTTGCTTGAGCAGCCTGCTGTGCCATGTGCTGTTGAACTGCCGCATGCGCGACAGCATGAGCTTCTACATAAGAACGTTGCTGTTGCTGTTGACCACTCGTCGACATTTTGTCTTTATCGTTCTGAAAATTAACATAGATTAAATATAGTTAATAGTCTACTCTACCAAATTGCTTATAGAGTAATCTACTGTAGCAAACACAATTTAATCTACCGAAACTTTAAACGATTAATTATCATAGTTTGCAATTGTAAGCTAATTATTCCATTAGTTTATAACTATATCATTCAGATACTCTTGTGAAATGTAGAAGTTGTCACCAGTGTCAATTTATAAAGCTATTAATCTTTTTCCATCAATTTTCTATTAATTTACTATCAAAATATTTGATCTATTCATCTAAAAACAATTCAAACTCATTCGTAGACATTGATATTAATGGTCATTCACAAGCTTCATAAAAAATCAACGACTTTGATTATTTTAATTATGTATCCACATTGTTTTCACTGATCCTCTGTCTACTATAAGTCTTGTTTGTTCCCTTTTAAACTAATATTTGCTTGGGGTAGTGACCCTAACGATCGATGTTGAATTAGATGAAGTGGAAATAATCACATGAAATAATGATAATAAAGAAAGTAAATAAATTAATAAAATGTAACTAGTTATTATTTCAGTTGTCAGGGTTAAATAAAAGTGCCTCGAATTCACCATAAATCGACATTACTCCTGGATGAATTATAAAAACATACTTGTCCTTCACTTGACGCTGTCGGGACTTTTTATTGCATTTACTGGAACTACATGATGAACAAATTATCCTCCATACAACGTTGAAATCAAAACTGTCCTTGTAAGTTATAATACACTTTATCTGTACGTGTATGGTATGAATTGTACACTAATTGCTTAAGACTTACAGTATAATTAAAGGTTTGTACCTTAATTGAATTAAAGATTTTGAGATCATAACAAATGTGAAGATAAAAAGGTGAATATAAAAAATTAATATAGTAATTACATGTTGACAGTAATTATTGGTCTTTTGATTCAGAAATGTTGCTCATACTAGAAATTATTGCAAATTAATAATATGAATAAATGGATGATTGTAAAGCTTGGAATAAATTTCAAGAAAAGTGGTAAGTGACTATGCGTAGCTAGAAAAACTTTATTTTATCCTGCATAATTTATTCATCTTTAATTATCATAAGAGTTAAGTGCTGATTCAGATATTTACAAATAAGTTTGTCACTTATAAAAAACTTGAATATTATCTATGTAATATTATTGAAATATTAAAAATAATAAATTAATAATTAAAACTCACTTGTAGATTTTTGGAGCACTAATATAAAGATAAGAAGTAAAACCAACTAAAAAATAATAACTTGACTATCTGTCACTTTTTTTTGGAGTATAATGATGTTTACTCGAGTCGTTTAGACCGTTAATAAAGCAAAGAAAGGAAAAAAAGTAAAGTATAAAGGAAAGAATAAAAGAAAGGAAAGTGAAGGGAGAAAGCAATGAGGCAAATGAAAAATACAGTAGCAAAGAACTTTGTCAGGAAGATTTGGCTCACGGAATGGACGTTAGCGAGCTGAGAACAAAAGAAAGATTAAAAAAAGAGACCAAAGAGTTGCGGTCTGATGGTCGTAAAGAGTAGTATAAGGTACGATAAGTGCGGTGAAGTTGAGAGAGATAGAAAATGACAAAGAAAAAAGGGACCAAACGTGTGGTTGACACGGTGCGCGGATGCTGCTGCTGTTGTTGTGCTGCAACATGCAGCAATATCGTGAGGAAGACACACAGGAGGCACGCGGAATGCAGCGTGGCGGACGAGAGAGGAGAGACTGGCGCGTCCGATGGCTGGCGAGTGCCCCGAAACGGAGGAACAGACAGACGGAGACAGGGGAAGAATGAAAATACGAGTGAGCAATGAAGATGGAGAGAGAGAATGAGAGAAAGAGGAAAAAGTGGAGAGTCTCGGGCCGTGTGAAGGTCCTACCACCGCAACCTCTTGCTACCATTGAAAACGTCTGATGTTCGGGGTATATGACTGCAATGGACAGCTCGAGTTACAAGGGTTACTCTCTTAATCGTGTGATCACATTCATTTTAGTCTATACATAAGCCTGATAACGTACTCATATACTTAGTAGTAGTAGAGCACGACCTTGACACTGACATTGAAATAGGAATACTAAAGATCAGGTTATCGTATATGTTGAGAGCCATCAAAAAAGTCTGATACCTGTAATAAAGCCAACATAAAGAAAGTACGTAAACGTTCTTTATGAACTAAACTTTCGGCAAAGTGAAATACTTCAAAATCATTTAGCTTTTGTGCCTCCCTTTTTGGCATTCCTCATAATTTACCATCGAAAATGCGAGCGCATTGTATTTGTTGTCGATCTTTCAAGAGTTGAAACAGGTTTTCTCGCGAAGGTTCAAGACGCACCTGTACCGGGCAAGGATCGGTTGTGAAGGATCGAACGATCAAGTATATTATACTGAAGTGAGATAAAAGAATATATGAAGATGGAGAAAGAGAGAGAGGAAGGAATGAGTACACACATGCACACCTTAGTGATTACAAAGCAGAAGGGGAACTAGAGATATGAGGCAAGGGCTTCGAAATCAAACGAGTCGGTTATGCCTCGATGGATTCAACAGACAAAGATAGAAGAAGGCGAGACGCTGAAGAAAAGAGAACTGACTTTCACTTTCCGTGCGCGACGCAGGGCCATGACGCGCCGATCAATAGCACCGCAACAACGGTTACACTCTCGCTTTGCACCGTATGTGTGAGGGTGGAATTATTGAGATTGGCGCCGCGTCCTAAGGGAGACTGGGGTGGCAAAGAGGTGAAATCAAGGACCGTCCCAGACGACCGATCAACATCTCACATTACCAAATTCTGCACCAGTCATGGGGCTAAGAGAGTTGACTTAATTTAATGGAAACTTTTTAAGTCAATACGACAATGTACCTTTGGAAACCTTCCACATTACTTTTTAAGAATCTGTTAATAGAGATGTTAAAAAGTGGAAAATAATGATATTGGTTGCATGAGCATAAAAAGTATTTATCTTCTATATAAAAACCTTTCAGACAAAATAACAAAGGAATTGGTGGTATGGGGATTTGATAATTGCAATGATAATTAAAGCTACAGCTCTTACAATAAAGTGAGAGATACACCACGTGTGTGCATACAAGGGCAAATAAATTTGCACCTCTAGTCTCTTAAAGGGATGGCAAGGTCAAGAGGATAAGAGTTAAAAAACCTCAATGGTATTGAAGGCCTCTGGTAACTAACTTTTATCTAGATGCCTTGTTATAATTATTCGAAAGAATCCATAGATTTATCAATGATTGTTGTTGGAAATTATAGAATGGAATGTATGTTTTGAATGAGACTAATTTGAGTGTTGCATGATGTACGAATTTTATGTGTTGTCATGATTATAATATAAATAAAAAAAAATATTAGTATTACCTGAGAGTTGACTGACAAAGCAAGATGTTTTAAGCTCTCTGCATAGTTCTTTAACACCGTTTCCGTTGTCATACAGCTTACTCGAAACTCGTAAAACATATCCAATTTATAAACACACTTCTGGCAAATATTTTTAGGTAGAGCATCCTCTTTAGTTATCTATAAATAATTTTAATAAATATATCATAAAATAATGAAAACAAATTTTTTAATTCAGTATTAATCAAAATGAATAGTATTTAAATCTTACCACAGAAGGTATGCAAGAACGAATTTTAAAAAGCAATTGTCGTTGTTCTCCCTCTTTATCAAAAATTTGCAATTGATGACTACTTTTTAAGGAACAGAGTCTGCACAGTTCAGAAAAACTAAAATCTTCATTTACTGCCATTGTTTGGACTCAGGTAAACGCAAGTATGTTAGGTTATAAAATTAGATAGATTAATATAAAATTATTATTTTACAATTGAGAAGTTTTACGAGTATAATTATAAATAATTACTGATAATATGAATAACTATTAATTCATAGTACAGCAGTAATCATAATAAAAACAAGAAAAACACTTTTAAAGAAACTACTGTTCAATGCCGGAAGAGTTAAACGTCGCCATTTTCAAGTTTCTTCACCACCCCATCGAAAATCTTGTGAATTTACAAGCGCAGGAATTTTTGAGACAGTTACAATCCATCTAGCGGCTGAATAATGAAGCTTGTGAAAAATAAACTCTGTCGATAATAAAATATTTTGTTTTATCGACGTTAACTACAAAGGAAGACTTCTAAACATCAACAATTCGGAGAATCGGTTACACGTTAGACTGAAAAGATTCAAACTCGGTACTTACGAAGCCAAGTGTATACAAAGTGATAAATATTGAATTTTTACGAAGTAATTTTTTCTGATAAGACTCAATAAAATATGAATTTCCACCTAAATAATATATATTATTTTTTTAAAGCATATTTTATTCAATTCAATTGTAAATAAATATAGCGTGACATCCAAATCATAGCATGAGCTAAGTAGCATAAATTTATAATCTATTTCACAGGCGTTTTTGTAGTCTTTTATAATTCATTTGTATATGATAAAATCTGTTGAATATATAAAATGTTATTCCACGGGTATCATAATAAAATTGTACGTAAAGAAACATTCTTTACCATTATTTACTCAATCATCAGAAGCATACAAAGTATATCAAGACTATATAAAATTTTATTACATGGATAAATATATTAAAAATAATTAATTGATATTCATATACTTTGCCAATAGAATAATCGATTATTTCGTAAAGTTTCATAGTGATAATAATAAACCATGAAGAAAATGAATGGTTTTAAAGTGATCCGGAATTTGCTGTCATGTATTCCAGGAGTTTTACTTCTGGCAATTGGAGTTTATCTTATAATCTTTAAGTCTCATGTAGATTTTGTAACCAAATTAGTACGTGAGGTCAGTTTTAATTGCTACAAATTAAGTGTTATTATAGCACATAAAATAATTTTCTCCATTTTATCAATTTGCATAATAATATAGTTTTACTCTCTTCAAGTCAAAAATAAAAAATTATAATGATAATGACACAATTTTTTTCAAGAAAATTTTTTCATAGTTTATCTTACATTGTATCTAAATGAGACCTCATTTAAATACCATGTTAAACATCATCCGGGTGATATTTAACGGTTGTTATCTCATCATTAATTAGTATTCATTGATGTCATTATATGGTGTTATTTGTAGGATGCTGAATTAGTAGATGGAAAATTTGGATACAAAATTTGGAAAAGAAATGAATTATTTTTTAAATTATATCTATTTCATGTCACTAATCCTGATGAAGTGATGCAAGGTGCAACGCCAATCCTTGAAGAACGTGGACCATTCGTCTATGAGTAAGTCATTATCAATGCTGTTGTGCCTAGACATCATAATTACATAAAAACTGGCTCTTGTCAAGGTTTGAACTTTTGACCTATATTTTTTACAGCTTAATCATAGACAAGCGAATACTCAACATTGATGAAGAAAAAGATGAGATAGCTTTTACTCTAGTTAAAACTTACTATTTTAACAAAAAAGCATCTGGGAGCAACTCTCCAGATGATAAAGTTGTCCTATTGAATAGTCCTTACGTTGGGATTATGAATACTGTAATTATTTTATACCTTATTTTATATTTATTGTTGAACAACTTTTAATTTGACGTAATGATTCCTATTATAGTTAAAAGCAAAAGCTGCTATGATGTTACCCAAATTAGGGAATCAAATCCAAAATCTCTTTCCCAAATTCCGTGACATATTTTTACGTGTACAAGTGAAGGATTTATTGTTTGAAGGACTTCCACTATCTTGTGATAAAGATAAGTTTCCTGATCTTGGTATGATCTGCACTTTCTTGAAAATGCAAAGACCGCCCATGATAAAAACTACCGATCGGGACGGATATTATACCTACAGTCTTTTTGGAGCGGTACGTATCTTTTTTTGATCATTATATTAATCATTATGGAAATAATAATAATAATTAGAAAAAAAAATTTTTTAATGCAAATATATAGGTAAATCTAATAGAAAGTATTTTAGAAAAATTCAAAAAAAAAGAGAGAGTTATAAATTATAGTATGGTTCAAATTTTTTATTCCAAATTTTCGGTGTGCAATTTTTTTTATTTTTTTATCATAATAAAAAACACAACACGAAATAACATAAAAAATACAGAAGTTAAATAATTGTAGTTTATTTTAATAACAAAATAAAATCAATTATTTAAAGAAACTCTTATAAAAAAATAAACACACATAACTTATTGAAAAAAAAAACAATTACACATTTATAAACATTAATTATTCATTTTATGTAATAATCGATATTGTTTATTAAGATTAATAAATAGATTTAACTCTACGTTAAAAATAGTTTTTACAATAATACAATGTAATATTACGTCACAGCTTAACGGTACCGAACAAGGCCCCTTTACTGTTAACAGAGGAGTAAAAAATAAAGATGCATTAGGCAATACGACATCTTATAAAAATATTAGAGTAGGAAAATTTTGGAATGAAAAAGAGTGCAATATTGTTTCTGGTACTGATTCAATTACATGGGCTCCAATGGAAGAAAAATGGCCTTTCGTTACCGTATATGAACCTACTTTATGTCGGTATGTACAAAACTTAATTCTATGTCTCAAAAAGTACTGTTTACAAATAAAAAATATTTTAACACGATTATATTATTATAATAGATCAATAGAGACTATGTATAAACGAGATGAAATTTATCACGGATTAATAGGCCATCGATATGAAATGGATGATTCCGTTTGGTCTGAAGACAAAATCAAATGCTACTGTCCACTTGGACCAAAAAAAGCATTAAAATGTCTACCAACTGGTCTTTTAGATATCTCAAAGTGTCAGGTAATAATTTACTATGTAATACTTCGTATATAATTACTTTATGAGCTCGATTGACATTTTCAGGCTCTATGTAACCTACTGTACATTGCTTAATAAATAATCGTTCACATTACGTGAGATCGCACGTAGTTGATTATAAATATTTATACTTTCTGCATAAATGTTACAGGACGCCGAGGCAATATATTCAGAACCACATTTTCTCCATGGAGATCCAGATCTTCTTGATTATGCGAAAGGTTTGACGCCCAATATAGAAGCTCACGCAACTTATATTGTTATCGAACCTCTTACTGGAGCTCCTTTGAGTGGGTCGAAGAAATTGCAACTTAGTGTTCGAATCGCTCCAAATACTGCAGTTACCGTTTTATCTAACCTTACGGAGGGTTTTTGTCCCTTTCTTTGGGCCGAAGAGGTACTTTTCAGTACAATATCATTTACCGCTTTGGATGTTCTCTCAGAAGCTTCCAGAGTTAGACATAGTTATTTCAAACCTTTTAAAGGCGTAAATAGTATTTTTCTGTTGATGATTGTTATTAATTATTCATTAATGGAAATTGATTTCTTGAAGTTTAGTAATACACATTTATTCTTGTTTAAGTAAATAATTTTGTTAAAGTTTTAACATATGTCTAACCACTGGTGCTTTTACATTATTCATATCCTATTCTGATTGTAAATATTTTGTTTTTCAATGTTTTCATAAGCTCGAATGTTAATTTCCATGATTTGTAATACAGTAACCAATTCTTTTAACTTAGCTGAAAATAGTTTGAGGATAATTTCAATGGAGAGTTCGTTGTAGAAAAATAAATCATTCAGTAATTGAAATTATTGTAGAACGAGTTCTAAGAAATTCTATTGAAGGCTATTGAAGTATAAAAAATTCGTACTGAATTGTAATAATATCATCATGTTTATTTACGTAATCGTACTATAACGAAGTCTCTATGCTGTATATAAATTAATGTGTCATAAAAAATCACGCAATCTTCGTTTTTTAATTCATGAATGAATTATCACATTCTCTTGTAAATTGATAGAATTTAAAAATGGTGTTTGAATCGTTTAAAAATTTCAAGTTTCAATTCTCTCATGAATTGTAATCACATTATCATCATGTCATTGTTCTATTTATAATTTAATTGAAAAAATGTGTCGTAAATAATGTTTGTTTTGTTTTTTTTCTTTCCAGACGAGTGAAGCAAGATTAGAATTACTCGCTCCTGTTATTAGAGCTCATCGATTTTTATACTTTTGTCGATATCTCTCATGGATTCCAATCATTCTTGGTACTTTTTACATGTTATATATTGGCATATATCAGTTTACAGCCGAGGATAACAAAACCGGTCATGTCAAAATGGCTCAAAAGAATCCATCTCCAAATCAACAACTTGTTAAACAAGCCGTGAATCGTCGTAATCACGCGTTTAACTGAAGGTCGTGTGATAATATTTTTTTTTGCTCCATTTTATTTCATTTGGCAAAATACCTACTATGTCACAAATTAACTATAGTAAGTATCCATAAGTTGAAAACGTCAGACGAATCTCACATGTTTTCACTCGAATTTCTCGATTCTTTGTCCTTGATTCGAGCGAGTGAATTACTGGGCGTTTGTAGCATTCAAAAAGCAGATATTCAAAGTTGTTATGAGTAAGTTTTGATAATATCTGCTAATGCGACCCACGATCCAGTGACTAAACCGAATATTGAGAAAATACCAAGGATGATGTTTTTTATTAGTCGCCAATAACACGTTCCTAAATGTCCTTCCCAGCAGGAAATTGTTTCAACAATCGCAGGAATACTGATACCAAGAATCGAGAAAAATACTGCACCCACAAGAGAAATAAATGGCTCTAATTTTGGAATTGCAAGCCCAACAGCAACTGAAATAATTCAACATTATATTAGTTCTCATGTTTATTCAAATACGTAAGTAATTATGTTATTTATGTATGATAATTACTTGTTAATAATGCCATGAAGACCCTGAAAACTGTTTCACCAACGCCAGAAAATCTGTGACTCAACCGAGCTCTGACTAAAGTTGACATAATATCTAGAGGAACAAAATATTGTAGACCATAAGTGAAAAGTATAGCCAGAGCGATAATAACTTTCACGGATTGACCCAATCTGAAATTTGAATATTAACATAATATAAAATTCAACGAACTGTGTAATTTAATTTCTCTAATAAGATAAAAAAGTTCAAAACATGCAAATTTACATAAATTAGTTCAAAATAAATCTTACATGTCTTCGGTAGCTAAATTTAGAGTGATAATTGATTCCGTAGAGTCACCGTATTTTAAATATCCAAAAATTCCTACGAGTGTATACAAGAAAACAACAATACTCATTGTGATATTAAGGACACCTGGACATCCCAAGAAATGATTTGGCTTCTCCATGCTGTTCTCCACAGGCATTACCTAGCAATAAATTAAAATTTGTATAAGATCTTGAATTTATAAATAATTTATAATAGCTTATTTTTTGCTCAACTTACCACACCAATTCCTTCAATGGCGAAAATAACAGTAGCAAAAAACTTTGGTAGATTACCAACTTCAGCAATATATTTAATGTCTTTGGTGGGTTCAAAATTATTAAAAACATAGTACAAGGTCAGAATCAAGCCAAGCATCATACAAACGTTGGCGAGTGTAGAGAAAGGAATGAGATGCTTCAAGTTACGGACTTGGGCTAGGAGAATAACAGCTGGTATTAACGCAAGAATATACAATCGTATATCCAAATCCGTCTTGGTGTGAAAGTCTGTAATCTACAGAAAGTTGTATAATTTAATAATTTGCTCATTCATGGTTGAAGAAATTAATTTCAATGTAGTTTGTTTATTTACCTGTTTGATAGTTGTAGCAATAAACACAACGTAAACACATGCACCGCCAAAATAGGTACAACAAAGAGCAGTGTCCACGACGATCTTCATAAAATTTGCAAAAGGACGAATAGCTTTCGGGCCGCAAGCAAAGGCTGCCTGAGCTGTTTCGGAGTACGTCATTGATGGTGTTTTTGTTCGCTTACATAAAGCGTGGGATGACTTGACAAGGATATGGACACAGTGGCCACAAAGTATACCGATTAGAATGGTACCAATTCCACCAAATAAAAGACCACCATTTTTTATAGCATTAGGCATCGCTAATATTCCTGAGCCTAATGATGATTTGACCATATGTACAAGCGATCCAAGGTCACTGTTGATTTCATTATTTACTGTTAATCACTATTTTATTCACATTATTATGTTTCAAATAAAAAATTTAACGCTAGTCATTAAAGTGATTTATATGGAATGTCGTTGTGATTTTGTACTCAATCATTAATTTTATGATTTATGTTAATATTGTGATGGATTTATATTTATTGAAATATAATTTCAAAGTTAATTCATTATTAAATGTGTTTTGAAAATAAAAAATATTAATATTGACTCAATGAGTTACTTACGAGTTTGCATGTTTTTTATCACGATTCTCAAATGGGTCGTAAAGTTCATCTTTTTCGTTATATTCTCCGATGGGCCCAGGTGCTATTTTTGTGCTATAAATTTCAAAAATATTTTTATATAAGGTATTTTAAAAATAGTTAAACTTGAAAAAGAAATACTATTATTAATTGAGAAGGTTATTAAAAGTATTTTTATCGTTTTACAAAAGTTTTTTTTGAATGATAATAGTAAATCTGAATCATATTTAAGTTTTTGAAAAATTATCCTTCACTATCATAAAAGAAAATAAATGTCAAGAGTTACACAAGTTTATTGATAAAAATATTTTTTTTTTTTATAAAAATTCACATTGTAATCACGACTAATATTTTTTTATCAATCATAGAATTTTTTTACCTATAAAACTTTTACGACCTTTACTATCAGATTGTTTAGTGACAAGTCGATTATGATAGAAAGATAATAATAATAAAACACTTCATTCATAATAGTTAAACATTATATTGAGGCTTAGAAGCGATAATATTATTTGCACTTGAAATTTTATCATAGCATAATGTTGTAACTTAAAGTGCAAAAGTGAAATTGAAGCTGGGTAATCATAATTTTTTTTCAACTCAATTAAATCCAGTTTCCAAATTTACAATATTTTTTGTAAATAAAAAAAAATGAAAATAAATATATCATATCACAAATACACTGTTATGTGGCGATATGAATTCGATAATATCAATAACAATGTTAATGGCCACCAAGTAAAGAGATCTAGACTAAACATCAACAAAAAACGTCATGAAGTTATAATAATTAATTGATAAAACATGCTATAAAATTTTTTTAGAGAATTACTGATTCGACTCGATGCCTAGTATTTATTTTAAATTTTCGAAAATGTTATCATTTATTATTACTTTGCCTAAGCCTTACATGCTATTTAACTCCAAATCTAAAATATTTATTATCTTTATATCATTTTTAATGCGCATTACAATCATAACATTGACAATACAAAGAAAAGGTAAAGATTATACTTACGTGCTGCTAAACTCTTTCATTTGGCTGCCAGGTGTTTCCTTTTCTGTCGTACTTTTCCACATTTTGCTTGATTTTCTATAAAATAAAAAAAAATTATCTTTACTTGCGTTCAATGTGCTTATTGGCCACATTCTTTTATTTATTTACATTGTAATTATCTTTTTTAAATACAGATTGATAACATAGCGGAAATTCCCATCAAAAGATTATCAATGCCAAGATTGACTGATACTATTTTCTATGTGATAGCTAATTGATTGATTAAAAGAAATTTGGGATTTTTTCACTTTCTTTCCACTTTTTGACAGATGAAAAAATTTATACGGAAGAGAAAACTCATTGTTCAAGTACATATCGAAGGTCGAAGTATAATTTCTAATTATCAATTCACGCAAGTGAAATCGTTGTGACATTGACACCAAATCAAACACGGAAATGGAATCATGGTGTATCCAAGCGAGACAAATACGTAAATACAGTGTGACAAAAATTGTGTTTGCAATAGAAATAATTAATTTAATGTTGATAAAAAAAAACAATCATCAATTGATTCCAATTGATTGCATTCGATTGTATTCTTTATTATATCGCTCATGTAAGCACAAATATCATCATCTTAATCTGATATATTCTTGGTTTTCTTTGGAATGATGAACGTCATAGATTTCAAACAAAAGAGAAAGACTTTTATCACTTTATGGAAGAATGATAATATACGTAGATAATTAATTAAAATAATCAGCAGCAATGAAATTATCATTTCTGATAAATTATAAGGTAATTGATCAATCAATTCGATACTTTTCTCATTTCCCTGATTTATTAAAACATATTATTTCGAAATTGTTAGGGATTTGTTTTAATTTAATATTCTATTACAAAAATCAAAGTTAATAGTTTTTAAAAGCTATCACTAAATAAATGACCTTGTCGATAATGATTATTGCAAAATATAGGTTTTATAAAATTTTGTTAAATAATGTTAATTACGTTCTTTTTTATTAGTAACAAAAGTTAAATCATCGTGATGTAATTTATTGTGTAAATTGAGAGCTGAAGTAAGCGATTACGCACATCTATTGGTCTGGTTTATGAATAATAATATGTAATTGCAGTATAAATTACAATAAATCTAATTCCCAGTGTTATTGAGGTTAAAAAATATGTATTTAATGAGTATATGTAAACATACATTGTTTAAAGTCCTGATGATAACAAGTATTTATTGTTAAAATAAAAATAACTATGTTCCCAGCTAGTATCAACTTATCTAATATCTAGAGAATTATTCTATTTTTAAGTAAGCAAATAGTTAAGAAGTTAAGTTCATCAAATTTTATCCAATTTTCCTGAATTTATTTAATCGAAAATTTTTTGTTCACATTTGAAGAATGATAACTTATATTTGAACACTTTAATCATATCTTTTTTATTTATTAATCATTCAGGGGATTTTCTCTTTACCACGTGCTCTACAATATTTATCAACACGGTAATTAATCGTGTCATTGCTCGCAAAATTTTATTGCACTTCTCTATCTTGGAGTAATAAAAGATCAGAGATACTCCAAAAAATTAATTCAAATTTTATGAATAGCTAATTTAATATAAATAAAACATAAATTCATAAAATTTTATTAAATAAAAAAATTAGATCAACAGGATTATATTTTAAAATTACGTAAAAACATGCTAAGATATTGGAGCAGACAATTAAATGTTAATTATAGTCTCTTTAATCCTCATTAGTTTCATTAAAGTTACACAGATTTATAAATGTTTTCGTTAATTAAAATGATAATTAAGAAACATCAAGTTAATGATCAACATCAATACCCAACCGTTTTATTTTATTTCATAAGAGTTAAAAGTTGACATTTCGTTATTTCAGTTGTTCTAATCCTGGACCTTAGTATTGAATTTCGGATTTGCAACTACTTTTTTGAAATATTTAATGTTTTTTTGAAACGAAATTTCTATCTAATAATTTTCAAACGATTGGTATTAACGTCACATGAATGACTTGCTAATGATTAAATCATTTTCATAATAATTACAATAGATAAAAAACTTGAAGGTTTATCCTTAAGCGTTGGTGTAAGTCAAGCAATAAATATAAGTCAGTACATACTTGGTATTGAGGTTGAAGTAGAAAAAGTATTCCTTGTGTCTAATAAATCACAGTAGAATAGTGTGTAGTGGATGATCACGAGAGTCGAAGAAGACTGAACGTCTCATTCGATGGAACGTCACTCTCCAAAGCTCGACAGCCTTTAAAGAACACGTGAAGAGTCGTTTCACGAGACAAATATTTCTACGTTATCACCAATGATTGAGATGATTACTGATAATTCGCTTTATATTGCCCCCATTTATACGATAATTATTATCGTCATAGATTAAAAAATAATGAATGTGGTTGTTTAACAAGATTGGTATTATCTTGTTGCCAATAAACACAAAAATGCACTAAAATTAATTAAAAATTCAACTCGTTGTTTCTGCAATTTTTTTTATTTACAGTTCAAATGTTGCAGTTTTTATTAATTTACTTCAACTTTAACAGATTACTCGATCCTTCCAAGAGTAAAATCGAGAGCGTAAAAACGAGTGATTATGTTGGTAATTGAATGGAAGATTCGTACTAAAGAGAATTGTTATGATAACACTTGGAGGGCGAACACTACTCTCAGGTGTCTTCAGCAGTAGACAGAATTATATATACCGATAGGAATGCACGTGAGGGTCGCAGGTAAGTCATCAGCGGAAAATAAAGGAGCGGATTGTGTCAGAGGGTGGGGGATTCGTCCTCGACTTGGCATGAATTTTAGTAGTGAGTTGTAAGTTTTGTTAAATCGACATTAGTTTGGTCGTTTAGTGATGAATAGTGGATTGACAGGCGTGTACGTCATAGTATATGTCGAGGATATTGTGTATGAATGACAACGAGATGATAACGAGAGAATAAAAGAAAGAAAGAGGGGACAGGTAAATCCGTCCGTTCTTTTGAACCCGTTAACTGCGTTTAACTTCTGTTATGCGTTCACACTTTGTCTCTCCCTTTCTCTTGCAACTCACCGCCACCTCCTCTCTATCGTTTTCTCTCCCCGTTAATTCTTTTTGTCCTCGTTTCCCCTCCTATCTTTAATACTTTATTCTTCTCTATCATATGCGAAATCCTAGTGTAATTATCCTTCTTACTCCTCTGGAGAGTCCCTCGCGTCTATATACCTTCTCGATCTCGTTCTTCCTTTCACTTTTTTTCAGTATACAAACACGTGACTCTACATTTATTCCATTTCAATCATTTTTTGGCATTATTTGTTTTGCCTTGTTCATTATTTTAGGTATTGCAATCTTATTTTTTCTTTCATCACCCTTAAGAAACTTTATCAGTCCTTTTTGGGAAAATTTCGAAATCACACTTTTGACATACGTCAACATGTATTATTACTATCTCCATTCTGAAGTGCCATGATTATTTTGCGCAGATTTTCTGACGATCCGAACACCTGAAATGAAGATTTTTTTAAATATTAATAATTGTTAAGGCGTCTCGAGCAGAAAAATATAGATATAATAAAGTATATGGACCTTTGCGCACTAGTTTTAGCAAAATACGCGAATTTTTTTCCCTTATTTTATCTATTTATTTGCCTAAAACCAGTGCGCGAAGGTCCATATACATTTATGCATTCCTATTTTTTCCCTCAAAGCACCTTAGGAATCAGCTTAACTATAACTTCATATGGAATATTTTTTGTATTATTCATCATCTTGTATTTATAATAAGTTGATGACTTATTAAAATAACAAGAGATTAGCTCGATAAATGCCACCTCATCTAAAGTGTAAAATATCTCTAAGTCATGAAAATCAATAACTCTTATCATTAAAAATCAATTAAAGCATTAATTTTATAAGAAAACAAAAATTGTATTGACAAGGTAAAATTTAATTAAATAGATATTATTATAAAAACATCATCAAAAACAGAACTTCAAAAATGACTAATTAATGATAAATTTATCGAAATTAAATTAAAATCATTGATATCAATTGGAAAATAATAGCCATGTAATAACGTAAATACTACTCGTTATAATATATGGGTACTTAAATGAAATTTATAATCTCATAAAAAATACTTTGTAGATAAGTTACATTTAACTTGTGTAGTTTATATAATAATATAATTAAAAAATATTTTCAATGAAATACAATTTATTTGATAGTAGCATTTGATTACTCACAAATATTATGAACCAAACTAAGGTGATTAATGAAGCTTTGACACAACGTAAATAGAAAAAAAAGGGATGTTCTTGATCGTGCCATTTAGTCATGAGCTCTACAATGATAGGTAATAGTAACATAGTGGTGGTCATGCTTAAAGCTGTTAAGAAACCAAGAAGTGGTGTCATTTGTGGAATAGCAGCTGCAAAAAGTGCTGAAAAAAAAGAATATTAAATTAAAATTCATAAACTTTCTTGGAATACGATTAAAACACATCATGATTGATAATAAATTTTACTTGTAACTGTTACGCCACCTAATCTAAATAGAATCTCATACAGACGAGGATGGCTTTTTGCTCTCTCACTTGCTTGATTGATTATTGGCCATAGAATACATACTGGTATGTAATAATGAAGGCCATATGTACACATTACTGACAATGTGACAACAATTTTTACGAATTTGGCTGCACTAAAAATTCAAACATTTCATATTAATTGTAAACAATATTGATATATTTTTGCAAAATCTAATATCTAACTACTTTCAAGGTGAGTCATGGAATATTCCATGTATTACAAAGTTTTCTATGAATTAATTAGCAGACCAAGCAGGTGATATTGCGCATTACATAAGGAAACAAGAGTCAAGAAACTAAAATATTATAGGAAATTACTAGTTACACGATTTATTTATGAGCATATTAATCTTTATGCATAACGGAATAAAACAGATTATTATACAAGTAACTCACACGTCATCAATTGATAAATTCTTTATCACTGTATCACAAGCATTAAGATATTTATTGTATCCTAAAAAACCAAAGGCCATGTAAATGCATGTGTTGAGAGTCATGCTTGAAATGAGAACTCTTGGCATGTTTTGAGGATTTTTCATTGAATTCTCTAGGGGCATTATCAGTGTCATATTGTGTACTGCAAAGAGTAAGATGCTGCAGTAAATAGGAATGTAGGGAATTCCCGTATATGTCTCAAGTCTTCCGGGTGAGGGAAAGTCACTAAAAAAGTAGTAGAGAGTGATGCTCAAGCCTAGTCCTAAGAAGATCGAGCCCAAAATGGAAAATGGCAAGAGATGTTTGAAGTTTGGTATTAATCCTAATGCCAAGTAAATTGGCAAAAACATAAGGATGTAGATTCTAATGTTCAGTGATGCGTTGAATAAATTTTCTATTATCTGCAAAAAATACAGGATACTTGAATAGTTTTAAATAGTCTGAGTAGAATATTTATGGACGTTTTAGAATAATACATGCAAATATCAAAAAATACATTTTTCAAACCGGAAATTTTCAGTATAATTGTTAAATAAAAATGTTAATTTTCGTACAATAGAAGTTGTTTGAATTTTGCTTGAAGTGAGTTTTATCTATTGAGGTTTGGAATTTTCCACATCTCGTGACCGGTTATTTAATTATCTAAGTGTTAAATATTGCATCTATCTAATAATTTTTTTGCTTAGTTTTTTTCAAATTTAAAGTAAACTCAAATTTTTTTTTTACTTGAATTACAATCTATTCAAATAACAAAATTATCCACAACGATAACTATCATCTTCATCATTATGCTTATTAAAAAATTCTCAAATATTTTTTTGATTATTTATTACTCAAAAAATATAACGACGTAATTATAAAGTTGTGATGCAATTATATTCAGTTGACAATCGAGACATCCATCACTGTATTGAGTAAAATTTCTCTAATATGAGTTGGTAAATATCAGCAGTTAGTTGATAATATAGTTATTACGCCTCTTATAAGTTCAATTATACATATTACGAAATAACTAATTTCCGGAAGTTTTTTTTTATTGTCTACATATACCGGAAATTACGTATTGCACGGTGGTATTTACCCAGAATTTTCAAATATTTACATAATTAACCAAATCTGTCCCGAACAAGACAAGAGTTTTCATTATCCGATTACGAGGATGAACAATTTCCGGTTAATTCTAGTGGAACTAAAGGGATAATTGCATTATGCGTAAACATATCTAAAATATAATCATTTGTTTCTGGAATTATATCGGATTTAATTTTTCTATTACTCAGGAATTTTGTTGTCCTATTTAGTTTGGAATGTTACTGATAATCTATGCGTCCTAGTAAAACATGATTCATTGAAAAAAAATCTTGTAAATGATTTAATATTTAATAATATTTTCCTCTTATGTTTTATTATCACCTTCTAAGTAATTACATACCTGTTCAACGGACGTACCAATGTATATTGAGTATATTATAACCGTCTCATATTGAATAAAGCATACAAGAACATTTGTAAGGATATTCATGTGAACAGCATACTTTCGAAATCTTTGAGGTCCAAACATAAATGACGAAGAGATTGTTTCAGCGAGATCCAATGAAGGTTTTTTTAAACGTTTACAAAGGATCTGGGAGCACTGCACCTGCATGACAAACCATGGAGACATAAGAAAAAGAGAAAGATTAAGTGTATGTATTGGTATAAGTATCAACGTAAGAGGTATCGACTCGTGGTCCTGGTCGATGCTCTCTCACAGTCATTTAGCTAATAAATACATTACAAGCTATGTAAGTAAAAAAAAATTCAAAGATAAGCGTTGCGTAAATACTGACTCTGGTCTTGAAACCAAATAAAAAGAATTTATAATGAACGCGCGGGCGTATAGTTGTTCATATTCTTCATACATGAATATTCTGACACCATTTCGAGATATATAAAAATATTTTTGCATTTATAATAAGTGCTTTTGTCACACATTTTTTCTAGTATTTCCTTTGTAAGACCGGCAACTTCACGGTTAGACTCTAGAAGTATTGTTGAAAAAATCGATATCTCGATTGCAAACGAATTAATCGTACCACTACAAAATTGTAGACAATCGATGATAATCGATTATTGCCATCCGATTCTGATAATACTAGGTTAGATTTGTTTTTCGAAAATATTTAATTTATGTGTTAATATTTATTTATTTTTAAAATTCGTTAATAAATTAAATTTTTAATGGTTTATTTGTCTTCAGTTTATTTGTTCCGTTATCACAAAAAATTAGATTTCTCGAAAGTGTGGATCATGTTTTGTGCAAAAAGTTCTCTGAATCGGATAATTCTTTTTTCTCTTTACTAATAAATATTGCGAATATTTTTTCTAAAGAAAGAGGTGTGATAATTATAATTCAACGAAGTGCAACAATTTTTTAGAAATATTGTAAGACTGTAGATTCAATTTTAAATAATTAGTGGTTGATCAAATATTTTTTATATAAATAATTTATATTATTATTTAGTTGGAATTAATTATATATATTCATTCAAATACTTTAAAATTTATTTTAAATGACACTGAAATTTATTGCAGGATAAAAAATGTCATCTTAATTAAAAACGGTGAAATACCTTAAGTATTGCATAATTATTAATTTTATGCAGATCGTGTCAAAAATTCAATAAAAATTTGCTCACCGGTCCAATCAAGGTAACCTTGTTCGACAAAAAAGCTTAACATCGATTAGTTTTCTTTTAACTGCCTGAGTATTTTATCAATTAAGAGATCAATCCTTTCTGTTTTGATTAATTATATAGATCAAATGACTCATTTTTATTTGATAGAGGTACGTTAGTAATTATAATAAAACATTATAGAATTTTTTCATGTTATCAGGTATATTTGATGAATATTTGGATCATTTGGAGGATCCAAAACAAAGAGATCTAATCTCGATATTTAGACAAACCTTCATAAACCAGGAAAAAATGAACTTACGATAAGAATAGCTGTATAGGAGCTTATCATTCCAATCACCAAGCTACATGTTAAGGCCGTTACATAGCCAGCCAGTCTGAATGCATGTGGAAGAAAAAGTATGCCGCTGCCAACTGCGGCCTTCAGTAAGTGCATAAACACCACCAAGTCACTATAATCGAAGGATAATAAAGATCAGTAATGTTTTGAAATTTTCATTTTTAACATCTTTCAATGTAACTTAATATGATAATTGATACTGTGATGTAAATAATAGAAAATTTATCAGTTTCATAAATCTTCTATTGAGATAGCTAATTAATATTTTATTACTAATCCAATGAAATAAATTTCATTGAACAAATACCAATTGAAATTTATTGGAAATAAAAATAATCGAAGTTCATGTACTATTTAATATTTTTAACTCTGTTATATTAAAAAAAAAAATAATTATTCATTTCATTTTATTTTATCTGTGTATATTTACAAATATTGTAGAATTCAATGTAAATAGAAAAGATGTAATTTCATTTTTATCTAGAAAAAAGTAGTCAATACATGATACTTGTGCATTTATACATGACAATCTTATCAGTGATACGAGAAATTTATCTACAATAGTAGTCGCTAACAAATTCGAATTATAGAGAAAACGACCTTTTTTACTCTCTTAAAGTTTACAAGATGTCACATTTAATAATTCATAAGATAACTGATCGAAGTTTTTATTCTGCTATTATTTATGTACAATATTGTACAGTGATTAAGTTTGATTTAACATGACATTTTAATAAATGGCAATAAATGTTTCCTTTAAAGAATCAAAATAGATACATTTTTCTTGCCTTTTAAAGTATTCTTACGATTTAAAATATTATGTTAATTTCACATTATTTCATTCATATACATTATCTAAAATTATAATTTTTTTGTTTAATGATATCATTTGTCACGTTTTAATTATTATAACTTAATTGCGGTAGATAAATAGTAATAATGAGCATAAAATGGCATGTGTAATTTGAATTTAACTAATTATATTTGAATTATGAAATTATGAAGAATCTTTCCACTCACACTCATAAAAATGAGTGATTCATTTTCTTATAAATTATAATAAATTATTTTCATATTGCTTATAGTGAATAGAAAGTGAGATCTTTGGAATAATTACCTACAATGTATTAAGAAAACTTAGTAGCAAATTTATGACATAATTCAGGAGAATATAGATATGACTTTTTTACCGCGTGTTCTCTAAGCTAAAGATATGTTATTGTTTATAAAATTATTGTATACAAAACAATATTTCAATGAATGCTAATTACTTAGTTCATATTTAAAATCCGTGCATTTATCTTATCATCTATACAATTGAATTCTACAAATTCAAAGTTCATTATGTAAGAATTTTTTACGTGAATGTGAGGAAGTACACTCGACCATGTCGGTGAGTCCAATGTTTATTATGTAAATCATGCTTTTAATTATTAAATCATTTTTCGTACGAATTAGTCTGAGTCAAAGATCGTGCTGCGAATGGATCATATTCTTCATTGATATTAGCTTCAACCTCAGCAACAGTTGCCGTTTGTGGATTTTCACCTGTCTCTCTCGTTTTTTCTCTGTGCAGACAGTGGTAATGAACGATGATAAAATAATCGTTAAAAGAATAAAAAATGAAGAAAAATACTGGTATGAAAGATAAATGAGCACGTGTAGCAGACGTGAAGTTTCTTACTTGTTATCCATGTCACGAAAGAGCACCTTGCGGCGATTACAAGGTCTACTTCAAGGAAGATCCGGTCATCACATTATACTTCCGTATCAAGGAGGTCAACGCTTCTCGTCATTAGAAGTATTTCATCGTGAATCAAGTTTTTTTAAATGTTCTTTATGAGTCTCGAATAAATAATTTAATAATTATTATTAAAAAGTATACTTAAAATGTGTTAAGGAACATATTATTTACATTTTTACTTAACGCACTATAAATTTTTAGTGTCAGTGAATGTCAATACTTGTATACAAAAGGAAAGAACAAGGCCCGCAATTTACCTCAAAGCAGGAATGGTATCAATTACTTTTGACTTTTATGGTTTCACGTTGATCTTAAATAATTCTTTAATAAATCACGAAAAAAAAACTTTTGAAAATTGATGATGTCTAAAAAGTCGATTCAATTACTTTAATGATGTGAGCCATGTTTAAGTCGGTTAGAAGAATAATTTTAAATGTCAAATTGTAGAACAAAGTTATAAGGAAATTACTATCCTTGACCTTATGCTTACCTTCTACAAATTGGCGTGATGAAAATGTTTCTATAGTGACAATAATTCAACGCAAACAAAATTTGTATGATGTAGAATAAGTGCTAATGACCTAAGTAAGAACAAGGTCCACTGGTATGAAAAGAATTAAATTGAAAAAATAATATCCTACAAGGCTGTCTCGAAAGATGCTCTCAATCAAAATTTGTGTTGGATTTGTCACCTTGCAAAGATGACAGGAATGTGATATTGCGTTTGTCATCTGTTTATTTTGTAATTATCTTTTATTTGAATCGTGTAAACATTATGACTAGAATTTTACGCTCGTGAAATATTCTTTTGTTATACAGGAAACTTAAAAAATAGTATTAAGTATTCATTATATGACGAATTAAATCATGATTAATCATAAAAACAAGCGACTTGCAACATTCTATCCTCAATTTCAGTAGTAATTTTTTTTTTATAAAACTCCATTTTAATTATTAACTTAAGGATGAATTACGAATCATCTAATCATAATCTTGCTAATTATTTTAATTATCGATGATAATAACTAATTTTTGTAGATTAGTAAATAATAAAACAACAAGTCAATACAATGATAAGATTAATAGATACATTAAATCGTTATCAACGGCTTATAGTTCAATTATTTCATTTTTAGTCTGAAATGGTACTTATTTCAGATCTGTTATTGACATTGTTTTATGATTTTTAAACTTAGTCTATCAAGAGAGGGATAAATAAAGTTTTAACAAACTTTGAATTAGAAGTATAAAATAAAAATAATACAAAGAATTCAACAAGAAAAAGAATAAACATTCTTAAATTTTTCTGAATTTATCATATTTACGTTTATCATTTAGTAATAAACAATCTAGAGACACAGTGAAAATTTTCGTAGATAAATCAATGTTATTGAAAAATTTTAAATTGATAAATCAACGATAGGAGATATTGATTATTGATTCGTAGGAAAATTAATATGATTTGATGTTAAAGCACTTGAGTGATTGACGTAATTTTTTTCTTTATTAATCTTATCACGTTATCACGCATTTATTACATATTATAGTTTATGTACATTAAAACTAGTTAAATATTTTACGACTTGAGTTTTATTTACAAGTAATCGGTTCGCACTAACACAAGTGTTATTCAACGTAGTAAATCGTACAATGTTACAATATTTTTGGAGTACAAATTTAAATACAACTAGATTATCCGTGAGAAAAGCTACTTATTTTTTATCGTAGCAGTATCTTATTCATTTCTCTATTATTACTAATCACCGTTAGCGTATAAAAATAATAGTCTCCTGTAGACAATGCTGGACACATCATAAGAATGTAAGAATTCGTCAGCTGCACAAATAATTATATCTGAGCATATTATTTTTTATGTTTGCATATCTTATTTGTCGTTTTAATGACGGATAAAAAACATAAAACACCACAACATAAATTTAAAAAACCATCGGTACGACTGGTTCTTATTATGTTTTACATTGCGTTGTAGTAAATCAGGCACTAACACAATAAGTAATGTCCTGTCAGTCCTATTCAACTTATCTACGTTAATCACAAGTTAGTGACTATGCATACACGTACCGTTTAAATGCCAAGACCTTAGCACAATTTTATCTCATGATACGAATAATAATTCTATGCAACATTGTCTCTTAGAAATTTTATCATGTTTCAACTATATTTAAACAAGAAAATAACTACTCTTACATCTTTAATTTATTGTAATAATATGGTATATTTTGTATATAAGAATTTCAAAAGTTTCCATAAGGTTTTATTTTTATGGATTTATCTTATTTTTTTTTTTACATAGATGAAATGATTGAATGATTATGAAGACATATGATAAATAATTATTACAATTAATTGTGCTATAGTCAAGTCATTACATATGCATAGTCTATAATTATAAAAGTAAATCACAAGATTTTCTGTGATAGAGCTCAAATTTTTCATCGTTTTAATTACAATACATAATTATTAATTTGTCCATCAAGCAAAAATCTAGATTTTACAATAGCATCAAATTATTAATAATTATTTAAACCTTGTGACGAATGTAATCATAAATCATTTTCTCTTATTAATTGTGAAAAAAAGACTTGATATTAAAATAATTTGACCGAAGGCAGATAGTTTTTGTAGTTAATCATAAATGTAATTGTAATGTCTGCTAATAATAAATCACTGAGATAAAATTATGTCAATTTTAATTTATTGTTTTTTTTTTCAATTTTTCATTTGATATGTCTAATACTTTTTATTTTTATTAAATAAAACTTTATTTTGACATACTTTTGCTTTAATTTTTATTAGGCTAATATGTCAATATTTTCTGCATAAAGAATTGCACTTAATTATTTATATTTTACAAATAAAATTTTTAAGAATCTGTAGAAAAAATTCAATAAAAAGTTAACTAAAATATTACACGATAATAAATTAAAAAAAAAAATCACAAATGCTCATCGGAATGCAACACTGCACTATCAAAATAAATATGATGGAATGAACTTAACATTCGAGGCTGTTTCATCTGTTTTCATAATAAACCCTCTATCATACGGAAAATAAAATACCTCTAGATATTACAAAATAATCACAAATTTTCTTAGTACAAATTTACCTTTTAATCTTATAATATAAACATTTATATTTACAATTTTTATAAACATAACAAACAGATTAAAACAGCCTGCTCTATCAAAATTTCCATGATACAAATGCATATAAATTGCGACTTTCCTTAACAATGTAAATATAGAGATTAAATCATTGATCGCAATCTTAGAAGGTATCAAAGAATTTTAAGTTTGCTAAACAAACTAATTCTTGAAATTCTGCATTCGCATGCATTCACTTCTTACATAAAATTTGAAAATAAAATTATCAATAACTCTTCTACATCTGATCATTCACCTCATGTTATTCTTCAATCAACTTTAATGAAATAACAATTGAAAATCATTACGATAATTACTAGTATTATATTGCAATAATTGTAACAACAATAATCTAAAAAGATATTGAATAAATTTTACAAAATATAAATGTTGCCTAACAATCAATGATCTCATTACATTCAGAATTAATTTTGCAATTTTTTCATTGTATAAGTGAGCAATACATTAGTGTCGTGAAATATATCAGTTTTCTTCGTTACTTAATAATATATAAGTGTTTCGGAAGCACTTACTCCACTCGATTAATTTTTGATAGTTTGATTTTTATAATTAAAAAAGAATTTTCAAAGTAATAATCATTAATAAAAAATATATAATCTTAGAGAATTGATGATTTTGTACATTTAATAGTAATTAAATTTTAATCTTCGCTGGATATTGGATGTACTTCAAGTGAATCACATTCAGCAAGCGCTTCACCACGTCTTAGAGGGAATTCATCAGTTGAAAGACTCTCAGCAGCCATTGCAGCCGAATCTATGCTATCGAAATACTGATGTTGCCAAGCAACATTTGGTCGAAATCTTCTGGTCGGTGAACCGATCATGAATTCCACTTTCGTTGATCCAGTTATCGATGTACTTTCTGGATTCAATGAATCTGGACACAGAGATGATTCACTAGCTTGAAAGCCACTATGAGAAGAACACCAAGAGGTCGGAGGATCAGTAAGAGCCTGAAATATATTGAAATATTAATAGTTTAAAAAAAAAAAAAAATTATATTTGATTAATGAATACCCTAAAATGTTTTTGCATCAAATTTTTATATTTTTTTTTTTGTGAATGGTTGATGTTAACCATTATAACCTGGTCAAAAATTGATATTTCAATAGAAAACTTTCAAATAAATTCCGGTCCTTTGAGTTAATTAAGAAAAAAAATTGTTTGCCAGAAAATTGATTAAGAAATATAAAAAATACTTTTGACAAGGATTATTTTGGTTTTCGATGATGCATACGTGAAAACATGATCTATGAATAATTTTACCAATTCAATAAGATAATTTAAATGATGTATTTATGTAATTATCAAACTCTTGCTTATGGCAAATATAAAATTTAAATGATTAGGAATACAGCCTTTATTATAGATTCAGCGTCGAACCGCAGACCAAGCAGGTAAGCGTGAAGTCAATCGAGTTCGATGAGTTAAAAATTGTTCAATTAAGTGCGGCTGGAATTGTTCTTTAGCTATGTCCGTATGTCAGGCAACAAGGATAGCAGCAAATAAAACAAACTTGAGCAAATAAAAATAGCAAAAACAAACTTTTAATTAATTACTTTTAATTAATTTTCAAATCCAGAAGGCTTTCAATTCATATCAATACTTTATCAAAATAAAATTGAATGAATATCTTGAAAAAAATAATTATTGAAGTAATTGATTTCGAGAATGTAATACTTGAAATCAAAATTAATTACTTCATGCATCAACTAATTCATAAGAAAGATAGTAAATTATAAATCTATTTCATTTCATTTTCTAATCTTTACAGTATGATGTTTATTCGCTTTTACTACTGATAGCAAGAAAAAATTTTATAACTTTCTAATAAATAACCACAAAACTCTCAAAGTCTGGTTCAATAAGTTAATTAATTTTTTTTCTTATGAATAAGTCATTAATTTACTGTGGACATTGAAAAATAATTTGATAACGTTGACCATGAATGAATTAATTTTCATGTAATTGTTTGATAAGAAGTTAAAAGTAATTAAACTTTCAAAAAATTTCTATGTCGATGGAAATGATTTGTAGAGCAATTTTACAGTCTTGAGTAATTCTAATTGATGAAAAAATGCAATAAATAAAATAAACGACAGTCTTGCGTGCACATGCCAAATTCGAATGATTAGGAATATAGGTTCTACAAATACTACCAGGTATAATCATAGGAGATTCCTATGGGCAGAGGCTTTAATGGTTCACCACATCCAAAAAGAAGCATTGAAGCAAATGATAATAAAAGAAGCATAACTTACGAGAGACTGACGGACGCGAGAAGGGGCCATTTGCGTTTCGCACAGCTGGGGATGGACTCGAACGCACGTTCGCCTGCGCTCCAAGTTCAGAATTTTTGCAGTAGATGAGTTGTCAGTCAGTTTTTTCTTGTGATTTATAGTTCAATCTGAGTACCGAATCAGTATAAGACTATTACTATTTTTCTTTATTAATAGATTTATCTACGAAATGATTGATGATATGAAATTCATGTATGACACACATGACAGAGAAATCGAAATAATTTAACCATTTTCCAATATCAGAATTAAATGAAGATCTAAAATTTTCTGAATATAACAAAAGTGAAATTATCGATGTAAATAGTAACTACAGCATTAGTAAAAATTGGTAAATTAATACAAATCAGCTCGATACTTTACTACATTACAAAAATTATTATTAAAAAGAAATTCAAAGACTAATCTGCAATATATATCTTATTAGTTTAAGAACATCTTTATTCAAGTAAAAATGAAAAAAATATACTTCAATTCAGTTAAATAGATGAATTCTAAAAAGAGCCAAATTAATTTTAATTAAAATTCATTTCAACTTCAACGTGTTTGCATTTTTTAAATGTAAAGACTTTCTTAAACTGAAAAAATAATTACTTTAATGTATTTAATGGACTGTTCTGTCACTATTGAAATGTTTTTCTTTTTAAAAATAATTTTTACCTCATGATATTTATTTCTTTAGCATAGTTGTTGAGAATAGGAAGAGTAATAACCATACGAAAACATAAAAATTAGTATATAGCCTCAGTAGAAATGTCTCTGTCAACAGTGAGTAGTAATATTTGTTCTGAATGTGGGTCACAATATACTTAATATTTATTTCTGTCATGTCAACTAGATAAATAGTCTCAAAGAGTCAGCCCTATCCCTAAAGCGTTCCGTCAGGCCCTGGCACTATTGAAGTTTGTTGCCTCGATTTAATGGAGAGTTACTTCATCCACTTGCTCCAAAAGACGAACTTAGCTGGTCCTACCTTGCCAGTCGTATCTGTATCGACGGAAGCTCGAGCCAGGCTGTGGGAACGACGAGCAGGAGCGAGTGGCCGTCGAGGAGGAGTACCCGGGGTGTTATTCTGGAGATGATTATGATGATTATTGCTCGATTCTAAAGAGTCTCGAGCACGGGACAGCGAGGATTTATTTAAGGAATCTCGACTGGAACTATTGCGTGGTAATGAGGACTTTGATAAGGATTCTCTGCTTGATTCCTTTCCATTCTTAGGTAGACTTTTATTTAACGATTCCCGACTTGAGTCCCTCGTCTTGGAAAGCGACGTCTTGGAGTTATTGCCAGTGTTGCTCTCACGACTAGAATCCCTTGGAGGTTTTGTCAGAGACTTGAGTGAAGTCTTGAGAGACTCGCGACTGTCGCTCTTGCCATTACACATCGGAGGTTTGGGTGCTGTTGATTTGGTAGAATCTGGCAGGGGTATTCGACTAGGAGGCCGTTTCCGTGGTGACGGTTTGACTTCAAGTGTTTGATGATGATCTCGAGCGGACTCTGTGCTACTTCCTGGCTCTAAACAGCAGGGTTCACATCGAGGTTCTATTTCAGACTCTAGATCGACATCGGACTTTGTAGGTGGTCGTTCTTTCAGTCTCTCTAATACACGAACTTGTGCTCGTGTACCTGCCAACTCAATGTTCCGTTCTTCTAACTGAAATACAAGTTACATTAGTGTCAAGATCAATAATCTTGTCTAGAGTAGTCTAAGAGCCACATAATGTGGTGTGAATATGAAAATAATTTATGTAAATATTTAGAAGTGTATTAATGTATTTTTTTCATTATTTTTCACTTATGACTTGACAAGTTTTCTCTCAATGCTATTTTCATATCTACATCACATTTGTTAAAATTAAAATAAATCTTACCTGAAACCTTAAATCATCATTTTCTTCCCTAGCCTTATACAATTTTTCGGATAAGGTTTCCGTACTTTTTTGGACTTCATCTAACCTTTTTTGCAGGCACTGAAAAAATATTGATAGTTAGTATGTGGTCAAAAAATGTTTCAATGATAAAATAAAATTATATAGATATTAAATATAAATTAAAACCTGATTATGGACGGTTGTAGTAATGAGATGTCTCTGCAGTTCTAATGGAGAATGTTCCCGAAGAATTGCAGCAATTTTCTCAGAGTCAACATTTTTTACATGAGCTACTCTAGTAGGTGAAATGAGAACCGAGTCTAAAGCTCCTAATCTTACTCTTCTTTGTTGAACAGCAACATCAGGATCAAACTCTTTAGTAGATTGCACAGCTCCATTAGCTAAAACGTTTTTTTCTATCGTCCTCGTTCTAAACCGATTTTTATGTGCCTTGCCTGCAGCAACTGAAGCAAAGGCTGAAGATTTACTTCTAATGTTAACTCCTTTCTTCGGTGATTCTGGAGGTGACGTTGGTACTAAAGCAATGGATTTTTTTTGTGCTGAAGGAGTTAATATTTCCTGTTCTCCATTCAGTCCAGCTCTCAATCGATCTTCTAAACCACTCTTAATAGCAGACAGTGCTGCTAGTTCAGACTGTAACTCTTGTGCTCGCAATCTACTTGATATCGTTTCAGCCTCCAATTCTGCGACTTTATCAAGAAGTTGCTCTTTTTCTTTTTTGAGTATCGTTACTTCTTCTTCCTCTTTGTCATTTCTATTTGATGACTCTTCATGACCAGTCACTTTTTTCACAGCCTCAAGCACGTCTTCAGCAACAAAATCATTACAAACTACACTCTCCAATTTGCCTTGAAGTGACTCAACTTCCTCTCGAAGTCTTATTCCTTTTCTATGAATTACATCTAACAGATTCCACAGTTCATCTTCAGCTTCATCTAACATAGGTTTTGGACTAGCTGGTCTAGGGATTGCCGTTGATGCACTGTCTTTCGACGAAGTCTCGGTACTAAATCCTGAGTCTTGGACAGTTGCACTGTTTTTACTGCCTCCGCTATGCGAGTTACTTCTACTTCTTGGTAACGATGTTGCTGAAGTCTCAGCTTCTCGTGGTGCAATTCGTCTTCTAACTTTACCTGGCTCCCATTCACTTATTCTTCGTGATGACGGACTTGATAATGCTAATGGCGTATGTGAATTCTGCGTCGACGACATCACGGAAGCCGCAACCGAGGCCGTAGCCGAAGCAGCCATCTTGTGCCTGAGGTTTGGGAACGTCTCGATGACGAGGTCCCGGAATTCGAGAAGAGCACCGACCTCATTCTGCAGCTCTTTGAGGGCGACCAAAGACTTAGCCTGTTCACTTAAGTAGTGAAATGGTCCTGGTCGAAGAGGCATGCAGTCCATGCCACCAGGTTCACTATTCACCACCACACCTTCGGTAGATCCACTGCCGCTTTGCTGAAAAATACAAATAAAAATCATTAGAACAATCATGACAATTATTCAACTGATTAGTTATTATATCATTATACTGAATTAATGAATTTATTATTTTCTATTTCGTTAGGTAAACACATATTAAAAAAGATGAGCAATTGTAACGTAACTGATGATGTATACATGAATAAGTAAAAACTAAAATGCTCATATATGTGAGTAAGAAAAGCGTATAATATTGCGCGTTACGCAGTGAAATCGTCAACTTTCATACGTGAAAATAATTTATGATTGCTCAGTTTATGTCACGATAAAACACTCGAGTATACATAGAAAAGATTTAAAGATCTAACAATTACATATATGGATGCTGATAATCTCAATACGAGTTATGTAGGAAGAAATTGTCTAAAGAAAAAACAAGTGGTATTTCATCAGTTATGGTAAAGAAAAAGAGAATGACGAGTTAAAAATTAACTAAGATAATTTATATAGTTTTTATCAGTATAAAGAAATGTCCTACACTTACATAAACGATTGCGTTTAAAAGTTTAATTTTAAAATCTCAAGATCTATCAACAAGTACTTATGTAGAATTATTCTCAAATAATTTATGGTGATGAGTTTGAGAAATAAATTTAGGAAAATATTTCCTTCTGTTGATCAACATCAGTTTCTGTACTGAATGCATAGGCAATTCAACTATAAATGTCTATGATGTCCAAGTAGCCGAAGTACATAATAATAATGCTGACAGTCAACTCACATAACAAGAGAGGATGTGGGCCAGACATTGACTTGTTCTATGACTGCTACATGCACATACACAGTTGTTTTCATGTACTCTGTATTCCCATTACATTGACGGGCGTTGTCGACGTGCATCGTTGCTGCCGATCCCAACTTTGTCGGATCTAGTCGACCGGCAAAACAGGAAAGTAAGAGAAAACTGGGCTTTTGTGTCAAAGCGTTTCAAGTAACTCATTTGAGGCGAAGAAAGGATTGAAGAAAAAAGTATGATTGAAGTGATCTTCATGATGTGACGAAGTGTTGAAATAGCTAGTATTTGTGATATTTTTATCGCTCTTTCTCTTTGAGTGCTATTTTACTTTTATTTCCTCTGCATCCTAACTTCAAAATAATATGCACGCTTACCAACCACTTGATAAAACTTTTCTACTTTTGTTTGCACTTTTTTCAACCGTCTTCATAATTATGGTGGGATTAGGCAATTAAATAGCACCCGTTAATTAATAGAAATAATTGTACAGTACTTAACTGTAGATTATTCAGTACATAATAATGAGAAAGTTTTGATATTAATAATATTAGATATGGAAATCTCACTGAAGTCAAAGACATTAATTCTGTGATACATATTTTTAAAACTACTGATATCAGAGAGTCTTTTTTGTTTGTATGAATTACATAATTCGATCAGTGTATTTATGTCTTAATGAAAATGAAAAATAATCAATTTCTTAAATGCAGATATACTTGATTCATTTTAAATTCAAAAATTAATTTAGTGTGAAAAATAGTTCAAATTGATCTGCAAATTTTAATGCATGCCACACGCACGTATGAAAGAGCAACTTAATGAATAATTACAAAACTCAAACTCTGTTCTTCCTTTTTATACTTTTTTGAAATACGACTTTTACTGCTGTGGCAAATAATGATGAAGATAATGAAGCGTACTTACGGAAGTCTTGCATGACAACGAGCACGTGATACATTAATTCTTTGAAAGGACCTTGTAATTTCAGCTAATAAGCACGCGGTTTTGTCTTATGTACCAAAGAAAAATGAATATCACGTGTGTGCATTCTTCAGAAAATCAAGATGTTATGATTTCTTGGATTTATTATTTTTAATGGCTCTTAAGACTATAAAAAATGGACAAAACATTCATTAAACATTTCTCCAAGATCTGTTCCACCAAATTACTAAGGAATGAGGTAAAAATTAAAAAAAAAATGAGCGCTCGTCAAATTGTTGTAAAAAGAAAGTCGGACGTATTGAAATGACCGAAGGAATTGTTTGAATATTTTTTCAGGCTTTTATGTTAATATAACAGCATGTATTTCAACAAGAAAGAATTGCTATGTGAATAATGTTTTTTTAACAGCTGCAATAAATAATAAAAATGATTCAATATTTTATTTTTGCAGCTTAAAAAATTTTTTATAACTGTCTTACGACTTTTATTACGACAGGTAATGATAAAATAGTCCAATAATGATTTTTTATAGGAGTTAATAGTATCTAAACATTGTTATGATTGACTCAACGAGTTGATATCAGAAGAGATTAGTCAATGAATTCGATTAATGCAAAAGCAAAAATAAATGATGATTGTAGTAAGGGGATAACATGGAGAACATGGAGTGGTGGAATGGATTATGCAGATCGAACGAGTTTATTTATAGATCAGCCTTACTGGTCTCATGAATTCCAATGACGGGGGTGAAACGCGTTTTGCCATGAAATCGTGACAAGAAAGTACCTTGAAGATCCTTTGAAAGGTAACTCTTTACTGTGAGCATTCTCGTGATATTCTTGAAACCACTGTCGACTTTTCATTGTTTTTGCAGGCCACCTCTGTGAGCAACTTTCAATAAAAAAGGAAGGCATATAAAAAATAAAAATCAAAGGATAACGAATGTGAATTAAATGACATGTATGAACAAGGATCGAGTTACAGAGCCGGTTTTCTACTCGAGCAACTGAATATTCAAAAAGTATTTTTGCAAAATTACACTTCTGAAAAAGTCTCATTTGATTCCATTTACATCTATAAATTATTTCCATCTCATCAACATCATCATTTCATCATAAATACTTTTACTTTTTTCTGCTGACCTTCGTTTCTTGATTTATAGATATGAAGCCCATGTGTATTGTGTGCAAGACGTTGAATGAAATACTCTTGTTAGTTATAATAATAAAGTTTTCACTGCCAATCGTCACCTTCAGGCACTAATTCCAACTCATTCAGAAGCTATATCCTTCGATGTTCTATAAATTTTAATGTCATAGCCTATAACACTTCACATGGCAATGTTGTTGTCGAGGTAACTGCACCAGAGCAAGGATAAAGTCTTTATAAATTCTTTGGTCAAAGAAAAAAGATGAGACATTTTTACCCAGAGGCGATGATTCATGCCGATGTCATAGGACAGATAGTGGAGCTTATCTGGTGTAGGTACTAGTTATACCGTGAAGCCTATCAGTCTTCTTGAAACGTGAGCACGCACGTGGGCTAGGTGAAAAGTCCCTGAAGTCTAGTCTGGCATTACTATATAGCCGTTAGTGTAAAAGTAACGATTCACGCGACAAGGCGAGGCTCATGGTAAAGCCTGTTCTTCACTCTTTAGTTGAAACACTATAGCAATCATCTGCGCGGGTGTCAACGTTCTTATAAGGAAAGTCTAGGAGGTGCTCTGCAAGTACCAAGGGTAGGCGAACTATTCTATGTAACCCACGAGCTTCACTCTATCTTTATGCACTCAAGGCAAATCCTGTCCGCCTCCGCCTGTCTCTTCCTAGTGTTTTCTTAAAGAAAGCTTAAAATATCGTATTCACAATCACTAATAATTATAGGAAATTGATGCTCTAACGTGACGAAACAGAAAAGGTCTGTCATTAAGAAGAAAAAATGTCCTAATCGTGATCATTATTTATTGTCATCATTGTAATCACATTGTGTTCTGAAGAGTTCTTTATTGTAAAATTAAATGAGTAATAAATTTCTCAATCATTTTCTATAATGTTTACAAAATGATTAAAAGACAGGTGATTAATTAGACAAATATTTCATGTATCCTAAAAATTAAATTCTTTTGTATTTTAATTAAATGTATTTATTGAATCCAAAAAACCTTTTTATTTTCCTAAGAGGCGTAACTCAATAGAGAAAAAAATAACAGTTATTACCGGCTGATTAATTTTTAATATCAATTATCAGGAAATAGCTTGTAATCTATCACATGAATAACAACACTTGAGACTTAACTGTTACGTACGTTCTCTGAGGAATCAAAATGAAATTGATTGTTGACGTGTTAAGAAAGTAGAAACGAAAAATTAGGTTTTAATAGAATGATACAAAGAATGTTGATATGAGATATATTGCTTATCAATCATCGATTTAGAAAAGTAGTTAGATCAGGCGTGGTTTCCTTTGGGAAAGTGACATACTGACTTGTGGCCATGAATTAAGAGGTACATGGCTTTCTCCATGTAGGTACTAGCAAGTGCAGCTTTACGTCCTAAGACAAGATCGTCATGATACCCACTGATTCAAGGGTATACCATGGACAACTCCAAGGTTCCAAGACAAGCAGATCTTGAGTGTCAAGAAACAAGAAGATAAAACGGAGTGTGTTAAGTAGTGGAAGAGAGTGGGCGAGACATACCGGACTATACAAACAAGAACTTGCAGTTCAGACCTTCACAAAAAAAAATATTTTCTTGTCGTCGTGGGTCAAAGGTCCATTCCTGCATTAGTTTTGATTTTTGTCATGTCTACCCTTGAAAAATAGTTAACAACTCCTAGCAACATAGTAATAGTTTATCCTGCAGACTAGATACTTTTACTTTAGATAGTATATCCAATGAGGTGATAATTAAAAATTCTGCTGATAGTGTTGACTTTTTTTTAAGCTGTCAATAATAATTTATAGAGTAATATTTATCACTTTTCAAAATACTCTCTATTTCAATGTTATTATAAGAATGTTTAATCATGAATTTCTAGATCAAAGAAAACTATCAAGCAAAAAAAAAGATTGATCCGCGAGAATATCTAAAATATTTAGATTAGCAGTGTCGACAGTCACGGATGGTTACACGCAAGTCTATTCGGTTGTTTCTAACATTTGAAAAAGCCTCTAGCTACATTCTAGTAAATCTTGTTAGTTTAGAAATATGCTTGAAATACTAAATAGTGCTTCTATGTACACAATGGAAATGTCTTTAGAAGTTGTTTGAATGACTCATGGTTAGTGTGTAGGCTTATATTACTACTCAGTTGTATATACATATATTTGTGTGCATACAGATGATAGGAACGGAAACGAATCCTTTTATAATCGATCGCAGGTCATCGATCTTCCTTATTCAAAATTCAAGGAAGCGAATGTTATTCGTGACTTTTCTGTATGGAAATTATTAATCAGGAGAAACTTTTACTCAATTAATTGTTTCTTCAGGATTTTATAGAAAAATCAACTGTGTGTAAAAAGAAATGGTTTAGTTTTACGCTACATGGAATGAATAAAGTTGCTTTATTTTAATTTTTATTGACAATCGTAAAAATAAAATAAATTGTCAAGAACTAAACTCCAAAAGTTTTAATAGATAAACATACTTCCTTGTTGGAGAAATTATTCTATTTTTCTTTTTTTTTTGAATTATCGATGATCACGATAATTTATAAATAAAATATTTTATATCTTAGATAGAATTTCATTTGAATATTTTTGTTTATTGCGGTAGTTGGAAATATATATTCTTTTTAAAAATTGTAAAAATAAAAATTTTATGTTAATAATTCTATTTTCACTTTAATATAAATAAAATGTTACATAAAAAGCCTATTAAAATTTCCCAATTAATATTCATTTTAAATCTATCCTTTATCTTAGGAAGCTTAATTTATGAAACTTTCATCAATGGTATTTATCAAACAATAAATTTATACCAACTTCCTGTTTATAATGTAGAAATATTAATAAACGTTCATAATTATGAAAACTCGAAAAAAATGTATTTTAATCAATTAGTCTTGAACCAAGTTGAAAAAATACTTAAGTAGTTTATCAATCACAAAAAATAATTGAAAATAATGATTAAATGAGTCTTAACATTTTTAATGAATAAGCTAAAAGAAGAAATTAGTTCTGCTGAAAGTAAATGAAGCATAGTGTAACGATACAGATAAAGATTCTTTCTCTACCTATAGAACATCATTTAGCCTCTCAAACAATCTAAAGTAAGCCAGAAAAGGCAGAAACCTCACTCATCATCGTTCTGCTGCTTAAGAAGGACGAGAATCCTTTCAGTATAGACCTTGACCCTACTGAGATACTTGACCTTTCAATGCTTTCAATTTCTAATAAGTGTTCAACATATAGCGCCATGTTGAGAGAATCTTTCATGAAAGTCAAATATCTGCTGACATATACTATTTGTTTCTCATCCAAGATTAAGTAATAATAAATAAAAGATTTACATAATAGAAATGTTCAAGTCCCTTGGTAGAGTGATCTTTAAAATGTTTATCAGTATCAACATTATTCTAAAAATATCGCAATACCTGTCAGACCCTTTTCAAATGTAACATCATATCAGAACATCAAGAACCTATCCAATGATAATAGAGCTCTATATCTTTCAACTTTTATTTGGACTTTATCTACATAGTACATCCGTGATCAGTTATTACATATATTTTCGTTTCTCTTAGCAAATGTTTACTCTGCTTGCCAAAGACTGCCTGTCGGAGATCGATATCGAATTGATATATTCAAAGTAGTGGTTGGAGAAGTCGAACTTATTGAAGATTTTACTTTCCAATCGGTTTTCTATCAAACATCCGACTACATCTTTGAATACTTTGATGCTTGATGTATCAATATATTTAGGAAAATAAAAAGATGTGATATTTGCTTTCAACATTTTTATAATATTTTAAAAGTCACAGGATCAAAACTATTCCAAGTGATTGAACAATTTAGAGCAGTTTTTTGATGAAGTCTTTCATTGAATATCGGCTTATCTGGTGCGGAAATTGAATTCGATTATGTCATTGTGTTCAACCTCATCTTGAGATAACTTCACTCAAGAATAGCATTAGCATAATGCAAGCGACTGGAAGATATTGAACAGTACGTTTGATTACAACAGGATTTATCGATTTTTGTGACGGTATAAGGATATCTGAGTTGTCATCTCCAAACAGTAATCAGTACGTATTGGCCATGGACCCGTTACTCAACCGTGATCCCAATTCACAGTCCCTTTACATTGCATTAGTCGACGGTGTATTTACTTAAGAGACTATGCAGCAATTGTTCAAATTTTTTTAATTCCCATTGTCTTCGCTTTATCATCAATTCTTTTAATGACTCTATTGTAAAGGTATTTTCTATCTTTAAATAAAATGTATACAATTTTTTTCTACATTTCACGGGGATTTAGCATACGAGAATAATTAATTATTCAACTTTTATTAAAATGTGTGAGTAATGATTTTTAATAATAAATATTTAGCCGTCTCTAATTATCAAGTGTCATGAAGTATTTGATAATTAACTTTCTAATTTGAAAGATCTATTGTACCTGAGAAAATTGTAGAAAAATATATATGATTACAATCATGTAATAAATATTTTTATTATTTTAGTATTAACATTGTAGTATGTAGATTGTATCGTGAGGAAAATCAAAAGAAATTTTAATGAATATTATTATATTCATCAAATGATGATAGTGTGAGAAAAATAAATATAAAAACTTCCTATTAAAATGGAAAATATCAAAAATGAATAAAAAAAATATTTTCTGTTGCTTCACAGAAATATTAGTTTCTGATATCGATGGAGAAATCATTTTCTCATATCTAATTGAACGAAATAAAATTCAAATTCACAAATATGATTAAATGCATACCTGTTCCTTGTGCATGTAACTTGTTTAATTACACGTTTCTTTGCAGTTTTCATAAGTACAACGAAACTACGAAAATAGAAAGTTAACTATAGGTATTTTATACCACCAAGAACTAGAAAAAAAAATCATAGAACATGAGAAAGGATGTAAATAAAATGAAAAATATTCTGATAGTCTAGATTATCTACGGCAGAGTACCGATAGTGATTAGATAACTGTTGGCTCGAGAATCAAGCCAAGTATACACATAGACACCTTGAATACGTGTCTTTTAATTAAATCGCGCAACGTGCATTGTCAGGGTTCAAGAGTTAATTATGTACCACAGCACAAACGAATTCAAAAGCAATACGTGATGGTTTCAGGCATGTTCTATTGAAACTTAATGCAACTAACTCATACACATGGGTAAGGGTGGAGCCTTGGGACCTAATTTCGCCGCACCTACCCGTTTTTCCTCCTCCGCTTGGTCAATCCTCATCACACAGGTACTTATTATTCACTCAGTCAAATGTAACGTACATCGATTAGGTCACACTCTTTCTATATCTGAGTTTTTTAGTCTTTGATTGACTTTACGAGTATCAAGAGGCGAGGCTCCTGACCTATCTAACGTTGAATAGATATCCATATTTGACAAACCTGATAGATGCTAGTAATTATCAATTCAAGATTTGATAAACTAATCAAAACTCTTTGATTTCATCATTACAACTAGTCTCAACTTGATTATTTTATATTTCATTAAAAAATTTTTTTTTATTACCCATCATTATGAAGCATTTGTTCAATTGAATTTCAAGTAAAATTTAATGCATATCAAATTGTAAGTATTTTATAATTAGAATGTTATCTGAATACGTGGAATATTTGGATATTTATAGCTTTGTTATCAAATGTATGTCAAAACAGTAGAATTTTGTAATTGTTCTGCTTTTATTATTATGATCGAATGTTTTGAAATTAGCTGATTGTTTTTTTGTATATAAAAATAGATTTAATGAAAGATAAATTACACTTTTTGACCCACATTACTTTAAATAGCATCCGGATAACTGTTAGAAACATCAATGAATAGATACCAGTTGCAGAAGAAAATTCAGAGCATGAGAAAAAACTTTTTACAATTCTTTTTGTCTCTCTTTGTTTTGAAGACGTTAAAAAATGAACGAAATAACATTAAGTACGTATCAAATTTATTGTTCTTAATACCGTTATTAAAAAATTTCTCAAATCTTCTAACACTATTATATTATTTATTCTTCATAATGATTCTGCAAAATTTTAGTACAATAGTTTACTCTCATGTATCTTGAAAGCTTTAATTTTCACGCTTTTATTTTTATCACTGCATTATCTAAATCATAAATGAATAATGTGGAATAATAATAATAAATAAATACAATTTGTATATCATCAGAAGATCTTTATAACAGGAAAATATATGTCAGTCCAAGTGTTGGTCTTGGAAAAAAATTATTCTTTCTAGAAACTTTGAAATCGATTTTATATAAAATAAAATCATTGACACGAAATATTGATATTGTCAGTAATTAATTAAAAAAATATTTGCTCATGTTATATTAGATGACGTGAAATAATATTTCTCTTTCTACCTATATCAAATTTCTAATAATACCAAGCTGAAAGCAACTCCATTACATCAGAATTTATTTTATTATTTGACGTAACTGATAAATTACATATGTTTTGAATTATTTCATTTTTATTCCACTCTATAATTTGAATTATTTCTTTCCAATAAAAAGAATAAATTCACACTGTTTTATTATTCTAATTCTTATCGTATTGCAACAGTATTTTCTCCTCGTAGTTGTAGTGATATGGCTAGACACTTTGATTTTATATGAAGTTGGTACACCTCGACTAAGTCTCACGTATAAGCTAGCTTGTAGACCATGTTCACAATGTTTAAAAAAATATTTACAGGGCGCAAATTTCTCTTGTCGACTATCACACACATCTAACTCTACGCCATGGATGTATGTTCAAATAGAGTTCAGAGAAAACATATCAAAGATTAAATTTATAACATCGTTATATTTATGCAAATTTCATTTTTTGTTATTGAAGTACTTAGGAAATAAAATTGTTTTAATGTCGACTTGAGCTACATTTCAATAATATCTTTCACTAAGCTCGAGCTATATGACTTCTAGATCGAAACGAAAAATGATCTTTTGAAGATTTTTGTTTGTAGATGTCATAGAGATTTTTTATTATGCACAATGAATTTCTTGCTGCGGATCATGGTCATGCAGGCGTGTCAGTCAGTGTGATAAGTATAATTTCCATGTGAACTTTGCATGTATAGCCGAGGTTACAGCAGAGTATAGAACACAAGACAGAATTATAGTTTTGTTCTTCGTATACATAACGCTCTATCGATCAAACATGCCAGTATATAGTTTGTCTAGTCATAACTAAAGTTGTACATACGAATGTATATTGCAAATCTCTTCTCTCAAGCTGTTATACTGTAAAATATGATTGGCAATATTTATGTATATTACCTTGAACGAGAAATAAAATCTAATTTACTGATTTACTTGCCTTATTTTAGTTGTTAACTTCAATTTATCTGAAATGAAATCTATTACTCTTGTGGTTTTTGCCGATATGCATTTTCTAAATGAAAGTCATTTAGTAAATTAAAATTATAACAGCCATTGAAATATTACAACTTCTAATAAATAAACTTTCGTGAATTATACGAATAATTATGTCTGCAATATCATAAATCATATTTTTATTACAATATATAATTTTAAAGAATTGATTTTATTTAGAATTCTTCGTAAAAATGTCGATATTTGGGATAGTTTTTTTGCTGCAAATTCATTCCTTATTTCGAGTCATCAAAATTGCTACGAAATTGCGAGGTAAACCGCAGGTATATTTCGAACGGTAACTCGTAACAATCCTATAAATTTTTCCTAGAATTCACAGGGGCTGGTAACCCAACTTCTACGAACTGATGGTTCGATATATAGGTCATTGCACTGCGTCAAAATATTGTCTGCTAGAAAATAAAAACTTGGCAAATAAATATCGATTATAAAGTCTTTCGTCTTTGAAAGAAAACTAGTTAGGTATTTTTTAAAATTCATTAACCGAGTTCATCTTTAATTTAAAAAAGCTATCATGATGTAAAATTGATTGATTTATTATTTCCTGTTGAGAAAATTATTTAATAGTTAGAGATGATGCTGGTAATTACAACAGCTGATGAGTTTTATTCAGAATGAAATTAATTAGCTGCTCATTATATTTATAATATTATTTCTCGATTTAGTTCAGTCTATTGTAATGAATAAAAAATATATTCCAAGTGAGTTCAATGTCCAGCAGAAGACGACCAACATCACATGTGCGTGATCATAACTTTTTTTTTCATGCCTAGAAAACAATGACCACCAAGCTGGTCAGTCTCTAATTCAGATAATAACTAAGAGCAAACACATCTTTTCATCACCACAGAGGATCAATAGCAGTGGAAAAAAAAATTAATTAGGTTTTTCAAAGGATTTAGGCTCACTTCTAACGAGGCGTGGCTACAAAGTAGTCTTTGATGAAGGTTGCTTTATAATCTCTTTTGACAAGTTTATAAATAGCTGGTTGAATGACATAAATGGTACAAAAGGGTGACCGGAAGCAGCGGAAATATTTGACTATTCTGTGTCATGTTAATTGATGTCATGGGGAATCTCATCATTGTCATTAATTTTCCTCTTGTATTGAATAATAAATTAATATGATTTATTTTTTATCATCACTTTACATAGACATTTTTTTTTGTTTTTTATCAGAAAAGGGAAGTGAAAATAAATAAATATCTGTACTTGTCATCGTTACATTTAGAAGTATGTAGAGCTAACATTTAGAAAGTGTTGAACAACGCTAATCGTTTTAAGTGTGTCTTAACAAGATATATCAGAGAGAGAGAGAGAAAACCAGGTCGCAGGATGCGACTGATTGCTAGGTTTTATTAAACCGCTGCTCGGTGGCTCTTAATATGCATGCACAAGTCCCCATCATATGTTTATTATATATCTACGATCAATTCATCATTCTATTTTTTTGTTCAATAAATTTTAACTTTACTTATCGATTGAAAAAAAATTATATAAACGAGATTTTTTCAATGTCTAGCATATCATAATTTTGTTTAATTTCTTTGGAAAGTAAGTTTAAAATAGCTTGTAAGTGGTTTTAATGAATATTATATTTAAGATCATTTATTTTAATAAGTAATATGAAGTTTCTAGAAAAAATTAATACTCTATTTGTAATTTGTAGTATTGTTGGAATAAAAACATCGACGTTGTAAAATAATGCCAACTGATCACGAATCGCAATTCGATCCAACAGTTACATCACAAGATTAGATAAACATAGAATGAAATATTGCATCCACAGAACCTGAAATTCATGAGAAACCGGATTTTATGTTTATTCACAGCGACATATTATCGAATTCAAAAGATGGTGAAAAGAAATTACTACCATATATACATTTGCGGATACAATTCTTTACATCATTCAATCTATAGGCAGCTTGTCTGTGGGCATTTTTTACACATGGGTGTATGTGTGTGTTTCTGAGGATTGTATTTTCAACTGAGTGTTGGGGATATTAGCTAATTGATTGATTCATTGATATTCGTCTTATTTGCAAATGAATTGATAATCATGTATATCATTAGACATATCATTGTGTCAAATACTTTCTAACAGTGAAAGGTAATCTCTCCTCATATTGTCAGTTTATTCTGGAATGCATGACATGCTTACTTCAATTATCCCACGTTTATGATATATTCGAGATGAAATGTCATATTTGTAGTGACAGATGAAAATTGAGAAAGTTCTTTTTCACTTTTGTATATTTATATTATTTTAATTTCTTATTAATTGAGAAATGTGACAATGATTCTACATGTTTTGAAGTTTAAAAGGAAAAATAAATTTAAAAAGATTAGAAAACAGTAGATTGATTTATATAATATTCAAATTAGTTAAAAATTAAACTTGGAATAAAAAGTTTCGGAATTTTTTGAGCAAAAGTTGGAACTTTCAATAAATTTTCAGTTATCTGTAATGCAATTTAAAGTATTTAAATATGTCATTAAACACTTTTAAGTGCATTGAAATAAGATCGCAGAAAATTAATAAAACAGCTTATAAGCTTTTTACAGATATCATCTGAACCTACATCATGAAATAATTTTTTCAACTTTGTGAAATATTTTCATGATTTATATCATTATTTATCATAATTAGAAATAACCATTAACTTAAATAAACAGTAAAAAAAAAGCCGGTAAATTATTGTCCATTTAGTATGATGAAATTTACCTCATTTTAAATTAACTCAATTAAAAGATAAAAAATAAAATATATTATTAAACTTATAAGACAAAATGCGCATATATCAGGGTTACCATGATTTATTATGACCCGAAATCCATAAATACTGTATTAAGAGTGAAAACACGTTTGCATTAATTCAATTAAAAAAATAAAAATAATTATAAGGTATAAGTTGATAATAAAAACGTTGTTCTCACATTCCTCGTAAGTTCCGAGTCTTCAAATTAATTATTTTACTAAAGAATTAAATGTGTAATGATTAATACTGTATTCCAGTGGTGTCATCAATGTATTGCACGCATTTTAAATATATGTTATTTCGTAGCATGTTGCAATGAGCCGCAAGGCCGGAGAGAAACCATACCACGCGAAACTTTTTCTCGAGAATTTTCGAAACGAAGAGATCTCACGAGCTCCTTTCCATGGCAATAACATCCAGCATTACCAATAAAACTAAAAAAGAAAAAAAATATTGCGAAAATTACGATCATGTAATTGATGAATTACATCATGATGATTCATTAGACAATTTGATTAAAGATTATAGCATTATGCACTTCCTTCTAAATCTACTTTCCCCTTGATCACTTAGGATTATAGGAAGAATTGAAATTATTGAAAGACACTTCAGACACATTTGTTAACACATGAGTTATACAGCAGAAGAGATTGGACGAGTAAGGAGAATTTAATCAGAATTCTTTTGAATCATTTAACTGATTGATTCAAGCACAATCATCCTGTTTACAACGTTGTGAATCGTATGTACGATCAATTGACTTGTCTCGTCACATGTCGGAATATAACGATGTTCCATTGCAATGTCACTTAGCAATCGTGTATTAACCACACGAAAAATTACATATCAATCACAATAACATCGAATATACAATAGAGACACCTATTTGTATCACTTCCTTCGATCTGAAAAATTATGTAACTTGATTGGTTGCACCCAAGCATTTCATCTAACAGAGTTAACAGGTGTTCCAAGGACGATGACTATGATAAACTTAACTTTTTAATAAACTTTAAATAATTAATTCTAAAAGAAATAATTTGAAGGTAATTGTACGTGAATGAGCATGAAATGTAATTTTATTTATATTTCTTCTCATTATTCTTATTTTGTAATATTATTTCATGTGTGTATACAGATGTTGCGGGATGTTTTGTATAAGTTAATTTTAATCTTTCACAGTGTCTTGATGATTTTATGTTCATAATCAACATCATTACATCATGATCACAAGAAGAGACCATAAATTTAAATTAAACTTCCGATACGCGTGTCGAGCGAGAAAATTACAAGGATCTCATTCAGACAATCTTGATGTGTATTTGTAACACTTCCGGGTGACATATCAAATGCCACGAATACTAGACTCATAAATGATTTCAAATTTATGTGAAAATCAACTTACACAAAGCGTATGCTTGAAGCTTTGATATAATTATAGAATGGCGAAGTATGAGTGAAGTTTGCATTGCCAGTGTTTGCTTCATCAAGGAGGAAGAGTGAAAATAAACATTGTTGGATAGATAGATTCTATAAAGCTGTTCGTCAACAAAATTTTATAGGCAAATATTTACCAAGTGTAATCATCTTTGTTACTATTTTTATGACGAAAAAAATCTGTTACTTTGTTACTTTATGTTTTTTAATAACAGTTTTGTTTAAGATGAAGTATGTTAAAGTGTTATTTTTAGCTTTTCTGTATTCAAGCTCTTTTATTACATACTGAAAGAAGAGGAAACATAGTTGCACACCACATGTACTACCGTATTGCTGAACAGGTGCTTGCAGATGACAGATGGCAACTGTTGAGAAACACTTGGGATGAAATGCAACATCCATAAAGTCAATGAAGTGTAATACGATAGTAGGATTGTTTGCAGATAAGGAGAAGAAAAAATAGAATCTGAGTCTATCGAATTTCTTGCAGAGTATGTAACAGTATTCAAACAAATTGCTAACATTATCGAGGATTTATTTTACATTGAATTTATTTATTAAAGTAATAAAAAGCTTTTAAAATAATTAAATTGCCCGACATTGAATTTACTATGAACTTTAGTTTGTTTTTTTTTATTCTCTTAACGTTATGGTCATGGTAAAAATATTAAACTCCTTTTATTTTCTCCAATAAAAGAAATAAAACAAATGGAAAATAAAATGATTGAAAATCACCTTTTAAAAATAATGATTAGCAATACTTCGACTAATTGCAATAATAAAGCAATGAATCTGACGAATCCTACTTAATAAATGAAAAGCATAATTTATCAGCAGCAGCATCATCATCATCTTCATCAACTTTCACTTATAGATGATTAATAAAACAAACATTCCTCATAGAAGGATTAGAGAAACTCCAAAGCATTACTGAAACATCTGCATCTAAAACTCTACGATTTTATTTTATAGAGAGAGAGCCATTGAAATAAATTGAACTATTAGATTTTTTATATTTCATACAAATATACCTACTGAGGAAACTAGAAACCGACTCATAATGCGTAACGAGTGGGAGAGCATTGAAAGACAGAGATAGTAAAAATAGTAGAATTGCAATAGACGTAACTTGTGTCGAGTAAATGGCAAACGACTTACCATACTCGATAATCGTTCAATTAAATACTCAACTCATTACTCATTTGTGCTACAAGACTCACACACCCATTAGTGTTTCTCGCAGTACTATTAATGACATGTAACATAAAGTCCAGTCACTCTCTTATGTTCAATTACTATTTTAAATGGTCTAAATTTGACATTATTCATTTTATATGAATTATGCAGATAATTTCTTTCAAAAAAATACTGTATTTTATTGCATCCATTTATTCTAATATTTTTTTTTCTTTGCTCGTTGTTATTTATTAACGAACTCACCGACATAATAATCAGAACCAAAAATATGTACATAAGTAAATTTATTAGCATTTTTATTAGCAAGTACGTAATTACATAGTTTAATTACTATTCTTGCTTATAATTTAAGAGAATATTTACCGTAATTTATTTATATTCATTTATCACTTTATTACTTCAATATTCCATTTTTCGTATATAGTGCAAGTTTTTCAAGTATCCTTTTTTTTCTTTTGTTAATTAAGATGATAAGCGTGAAAATAATGGTTTGAATCATGATTAATGATCATCACGATGAAATGATAAGAGACTGGTAAATAAAAAGTTTTCATCCCTTAAATGGTGCCATAGTTAAATGCATAATGCAAGGTATATACATCAGACAACATAGATAAAAAAAGAGCATAAAGAATATAGCGTTTTCTCTGTTGATTTGTAGAGCGTAGCAAAATACGTTGTGTTATCCATCGTTAGAGTACCAGTGAGCAAACTCAGCAGACGGTTATTTAGACATAATAGTGTACTATCAATTCATCTATCCTATCGCATAGAAGGGACTGATGTTATTCAGCTGTTGCTACTTCATCAGCTCATATCGTGATTTTATTTGCACGCTAGAAAACTTTCTTTATTTTTTATTTTTTTTTTTTTTTCAACACAGCTCTAAATTAAAAATGAACATTGAAATCTGATTTATGTGATCAACCACAATATGATGAAAGAGTTTCTATAAATAAAAAAAAAAATGTCCGATAATTTTCGGTAAATTATTTTTGATCATAAACATTGATTAAAGTAGAGAATGATTATTATTTTGAAATGTATTTTAATTTTGGAAGATAAATCATGAATAATGAACAATTAAAACGGATATGAAAGACACCAAGAGTTTTATTCTGAATGGCATATGAGTTAATTAATAACGGTAATTTTTAGAGGAATAGTAGAACATAAAAGTGTGACAAATTTAGAATGACATATTTAATGAAATTTAATAAAAATATTTTTTAATCTTTTAGTATCTAATTGAAATAACAAAAAATAAGTTGAATAAATGTGATTCTTGAAGATAATTAAATTTATCACTCTCAACATTGCGAATAAATTTCAATAATCCGATTTATTGCCTTTTAAAGCGTTCCAAAGTGATGCTTGGATTCAAGAAAAAGACGACGGACGTATCGCAACTCTAGGGATTTCTGTGACACGTTTGAGAAACGGAGCTCAATGATGAAGGAGTCATGATACTTAATAGATACGGTTTGCATGAATTGTAACCGTAACACGTCTCTTATCCCCAAGCACATATAATTCCAACTCGTATTCGCGAAACTCTATATACCTACTCTATCTCTCGTACATCACGCAACACGTACATTCAGTTATTTTGCTTTGACTCTGAGCTTCGGAGTCCGGGCTTCCTAATCCGGTTAAAAGATGCCTGAGACCGACAGCAATGAGACTACTCTCAAGTCGATTCAATCATTCGTGAGAGAAGTCGTTACGAGGGCGTTCAACCTATTGCGCTCGTTGTTTCATCTTTTTATTTATATTTTTTCTCTTCTTTATTGACTGGTCGGTGCAATAAAGAATCATAAATATTTCGTATTTTGCAGCTATCTGGTAGACAGACAACAAATGAACCAATTTATTGAGCCATTTAATTTTTGATTAAGCTGAAATGATCACTTTTATGATATAATATGTTAATGATCATTCATCGTCTGATAAATATATATCATATAACTGTTAATAAGAGGGTAATAAGCGTGTGGTCTATTAGAAGAAAGATTACTTGAATTTATAAGTAAAGCAATGTAAAGTCCAGTTATAATCAATATGAATTATGAATAAAATAATTATTAGATTCGAGTTGCATGAAATGTGTTAATTCTATCAGACACCGTACACGGAGAAAAAATTCCGTTAATTTTTATTTAAAAATCCATACAAAAATTACCGTGCTGCTCAAGAATGTGAGTTCAAACTTACTGAAAAGTAAAAAGTAATGATCAACATACAAAAATTATAAGTTACATAAGAAAATGTATCATTCAGTTTTTTGAAAATTACTTTGGCAGCACCAGAAAATTTAGTGTTCCACAGCACCTGAAAATTTAGTAACGTTAGCTGTGATAACTACGTAACCGACAAACAATTTTATTTAAGTTTAGTGATAATTTTTTTGGTTATATAAACAAATAAATAAATAAATTAGGTTCATTGATAATTAACTTTCTTAACTAATTAATTCGTTGGAATGAAATACGGCACACGTTTTACAATACTGCCCCCCCCCCTATCCCTACGATCGGGATCTTACGCAGAAAACCTGTGTCGTCGATACAACCACCCGGCTCTCCGAAGAGATCTTCCTCTCCCGCTCACGGTGGCCCGAGAAAAATCATATAAATGACTTTTGTCTCGGCCGGGACTCGAACCCGCGACCCATCGTGTGTCAAGCTGACGCTTACCCATGAGTCCACCGCGTCAATCCGTTTAAGCTTATCATAAATTGTTAAGATATAACGTGTTGCCGCCAATATTGAATCGTAACGAAAAATATGAATGTCATCTTTGTTTACAATATGGAAAAAGTAACTATAGCACTGAGGGTGTTCACACAATCAAAAACAAAAGCCGTAAGATGTACGCATGCGTACAAACCAATTTTTAACTTATTATGATGTTAGTATGCACGCGTACGTCTTAAATTGTACGTTTTACGGCTTATATTTTTGATTGTGTGAACGGTCTTACAATACAAAGAAAGATTGTGTTGGACCGATAATTCGAAGATTCCCGACCCAGCACGGAAACTCTCGAGAATAGAAAAAATTATAGGAGAGCACCCGAATTTTTCCTACCACACGGATCATAATAAATTATATACAGATTCTCATTTTTTTCTAGTCACTTACTAATTTTTGTTTAAAGTTTGAATAAAAATTAATATTTATCGAATATTACCGTGCTGCATAAGAATTTTTACTTTTACTCTTCTTAATAAATATTGAATCTATAATAAAAATTTTAAAAGGATTACTAATTTTTCTTTGAAGGTTGTCTTAATTTTTTAGGGAATTGACATTTGCGCGTGGATTGTTGTGCTGAGCACGGTAATTTTTATTGGAATTTTTTCTCCGTGTACGGTAAATGATCCCTCCGGCAAAACTCTAATTTCCACTGCCATGGAATTTCGTCTTGACCAACAGCACGCGATTACTAGTATGTAAGCTACATCATAGGATCGAGTTATATTTACACCCCTTAGTTAAGTTTTCTACACTAAACATGAAAAGGCCGCAAGCTACGTGTCGTCAGTTTGACTAGACCTATTAGAGTTTATGTACACTCTGTCTCCACGGATTTCCGACTAACTGCAACCTCTCTATGTGTTTCAGTCACTTGGCACGTGCAAAAGATAAAGATGAAAAATATGTTCAACGTTTTAAACTTTTTTCCGCAGGAGTGATAATGTGTGGAATAATTACTTTAGAAAACGATAAATTTTCTATTATCTTTGTGCAGTTAAAAAAAATATGTCGACATTAGTTTGCTAATTTTTATTTTTTGAGAAAATATATTGTGAAAGTTGAAATAAAAAATTTTTGAAAGTAAATTTGATCAAGTATAATTATTATGGAATAAATTAAATAGATAATTTTCAGTATTTTTTTTTGAATGAAAAGACTATTTTTATGAATTTTATCTGAGATTATATTTTTATCAAAAAACATTTAATGATGCGTTTTTACACTCATTCAACATCATTAAAAATTTAACCCCGATTTTTTATGTCTATATTATCATAGTGAACAAGATTCAATTCATATAATTTACATTATTAATTCGACTTTAAACATTACGATTAAAAAAAAAAGACTAAAATGACTTTTTTAAATCAGTTTCTCTTTAAGTATGATATAATGACATCAATCTATGTTAATGCTTTTAATGTAACGCCTTCAAAAACTACTTAAAGATAATTTTGATAATTGTCTTTAATAATTTAAAGTGTAAAAGAAAATAAGTTGGAAAATTGAAAATAAAATATTTAATTTAATTATTAAAAATTAAATAAACAACATTTTATTCATCTTTTTTTACCAATAAAAAAAAAGCTCCAAAAAACATGTAATATACTTTTTTTTTACAGTTATTTGAAATCATTAAAAAATTAACCTGGATTCGGTAAGTGTTTATCATTGTATTAAATATGCTGGTTCATAGAATTTATATAATTAATTTGACACAAAGCCAAGTTTTTTAAAAACTCTGAAAAAAACAAATTTACTTTCAATTCTTGTGAAACGTTATTGTATTTATTTCTTTGTGTTTGTCTCTATTCAATACACTTGAATTTTTATTCTTTTCTTTTTTGTTGGCCCCGACCTGCCGGAAGTAAGAACCATTTTAATGCGTTTCAATGTTTTCGTTTACTCTATTATTATTTACCTGATGATCTTACTTTGTTTTTATTATTTAATCATATTCGAAACTTACACGTAATATTTCATTTACGCACGTATGTATTGATAGCTGACATGCAGAAACATGATGCGTTCAGTCACGTCAAACGAGACTTAGCTCATGTTTTTATGTAACGCGAACAAGAAGAGGATCATCATCACAAATAAGACATAAACCAAAGGGAGCACGAGCGCTTGGCCAAGCGTAGCCAGGTTACATCCGTTTCCGCAGGAAGTGCCTTTAGTTTCAGACTCCCCTTGACCGAGAGTTCTTGTTGATCCGGTTAATTCTGTTACGATTCACTAGTTCCAGTACAAGAAACAACGTAAAATCAGGAATTTATGTTAATTTTAAAATTTTAAATCATTCAATATCTGCTCCAGAATTGTTGTTTAGAATATATTCATACTACAGTGATAAAGCAAAGTAAAAACCTGCTTTTCATATTCAAATTTGAAACAATAACTTTACACTTAATGTAAATAAAAACTTCAAAGTCGTTACATTAATTTTATCAGCAATTTTTCATCATTGGATTGGTTTCCAGTACCAACTCAACGTACCATTTTTGGCAAACCTTTCTTTGGTAGCCATGGTTTAAAAATATCCAATAAAACAAATGTTTCAACTTCACCCTATATTCACAGTAGTCTCAAACGTGCAGGAATGACAGAGTAAGTTATTTAAGTCTTCAAATGATTGACCTTGAGGAGACTTTTTTTTGACAAGATCATTAGTTAGATGTCAATTGATCAATAGGACCAATATATTAAAGTGAACGATACACGTTAGACTTTCGGACCACTATTTGTTATTTATTATCAAGCAATGTGGAACAGAAAGAACTGAATGTTCATTTGACGGGATTCAGTAATGCTCGGAACGTGACCCCAAATTCTCGCGGATAATGGTCGTTGGCTTCCCAACCACATGTGTCGCGTTTTTACCTAACGATTTATTTGTAACTGCGACCCGCATACCATTCATTTAATCTTACGATTATTTTATCCGATGCGGGTTGGTTCAATATCAAAAGGGAGAGATGTATCTTTTGGAAGTGCAATAATTATGATGGAGGATTTAAACTTGTTCTGGATCGTAAGTTAAAAAAAATGTTACAAAGTCGACGGTCTAGTAAGTTGTGTTAATGAATTCTGAAGTGCGTTTAAAGTAGACTAGAATCATTCGCCGTGTCGACAAATCTGTGACAAGAAACACTTGGTATACTACAGTTGTAAGACTCAATCCCAAACAAAGTTAAAGGTTGATAATCGAATTAGAATCAAAGCAATGCGATTAGCAAACTCGATTAGCTAAATCGGTAATATTAAATCGAGTATTTAAGATCATTTAATTGTAAGAGTCAACGTTCCGTCTGCATTACAAATGCCTTGAAGAAGTAATGAGAAAGTATAAGTCAATAGTTGGAGAATCAGCCGCATTAACTCTATTAGGAGGTCCAGTTGCAGCTGCAGACTCTAGATGTTCAAGCTCTGTTGACTGCATGCTATGCAAACGAGACTTCTAGACTTGGATCGCCTTGTGGAGGTCGTCTAGTTGCAAAACTTGTTCCTTCTGGCTATTTGCCTCTGGCAAACCATGCGAAATCACCAGCACACGTCGGCATTTATTCACAAGGGAGATCTCCTGTCTTCCATATTTGTTTATACTTATGTTTGGTTACTGCTATCAACATTTTTCTCCTTTAATTAATTCTCAATACGATAAAACATGCTAAATTAACAATTGAATATTCATTCCACAGATATCAACGATAATTTTTAATTAGCTTCTCCTAAATTATTTACCACTTGCTTACAATCCAAGATGTCATCTGAATAATCTTTAGCACATAACATAAATTACTGTAATACTGAATTATTTTCTTCCAGAAAATTTATTCACGCAACAATTACCACTTGTATATAATTTAAACAAGTTGGCAGAAATTTTGAAAAACCTTCATCTCATAATGAACATTAACCTTGAGGGGTATTTCATAAATTCATTAGTCAGCTTTACAATTTATGACAAAAAAAAACCAGCAAGTACAGATGATTTAAAATCATTAAACCCCAATGATTAGATAAAAACTACCTTAAAACTGCCATGAATGCCTTGACTTACCTGAAACAGAAAATGAGACAGTAATGAGCAGGTTAAATCTAGATAGGTTATTAGAGCTTATAAAATAACTATGTTATTTACTCGTCGTAAAGTATTGAAAAAATAATGTTATAGGTTCTTAAATAGTAAGGACTTTAAAGCTGTCAAAAAGAGCTTTATAGAATTAAAAGATACATACAATCTTAGCAGTTGTTCATAGCTTTTAAATTTACGTTGTAATAAAATATCCAGTTAGATATATGTATGAGATGGTCGATAAAACAACCTGGTTGTACACCAGGCGTGGTGCCAAGTCAGACTTATACTGGACAAAGGGTGTGGGCCGAAAATTGACACGTTCCTTACACCCACTAATGAAAGAGAAGAAGATGAGCCTCAAGGCACATCATACAAACTTAATATTTCTATGCTCAATTTATAATCCATGTGAATTATTATCTACATGTAGGTGTTTAACTAATACTTATTTATAAAAATGAAATTTTTTATAATTTATTTATAACATGATACTGATGAAATGTTGCTCATATGATGCTCTAACGAATGCTGATGGCTCACGCAATCATACAATTCAAGCATGCTGCATAACACTTCCTATTAGATCCCACTCACTTCTTGTATCTTCCGCTATGTCGACTCTATTAATTCCATGTATCGTGACAGGTAGCGATACGCATTTAATCGTCACGCGCGTCTGGCCTTTCCGCTAAATGACGAGTAAATGCATTGCAATCGAAAATAAACGAGACGAAACAACATTACGGGACAATGAACGGGACAGGTGCCAAAGATGGTATCGAGTTGAAGAAAAATTGATTTGAAATTCCAAGAATGTGTTTTCAGACCACTTAGATCAAGTAAAACATCTCGTATTAATTAGCTGAGACAACAATACCAATGACTTTTATAGCCATTGTCGTGGTTCAGGAATCGTTGCACGAAGTCTATACGACGATATATTGGCATTTAAACCTTAACAATTTTATTGCTGGCTTATAAAGAAATCGTTTTCTTATAACGGGAACAACTAACTACTTATTTGCTAAAAAATATTCTAAAATAATAAAGTTAATGAAGGTACTTTAATTATTGGAGGTACCTCTTTTAGCTTTTAACTTGATTCTTAAAATCATTATGGAAAGTTAGGATTTATGATCAACATATTCGTGTCTCAGTATGAGCAAGCTAGAGAAGAAGTTGAACATTTTTTTAATTATATATTTTTAGACGTTTGAAATTACTGTACATCGTATTTGTATATGCAATAAAGTTTGAGCGTGAAATTAATTTAATTGGTTCAATGAAGAACTGTTGGAATCGCTTAACAAAAACCAAATAATTCGCTTAAGTATTATATGAGCAATAAAATGTAAACGAGAATCTCGTTGAAACACTACCAATGATGTGTGTATATAGGTATTATATGTTTAGTCTTAAGAAGAAGGTATCGTCCGGATAATGATAATAACAACGAACACGCTGGATAATAAACCTTCACCGTTATTTGGACGGCACATATAAAGCTGATCAGATGCAACTATATACCACTTTTATCGTTCTTTATCAAGCAAAAACAATATTTCGAATGACCAGTATTGTACTTAAGCCTCTGTACCTCATGCAGTAATTGAATATAATTTAATGGCTCGAATTGAACATAATGTACGTTATTGAATTCGTCTGAAAGGATGTCGAAAGAACTTATAAAGTCCTGAACGTTAAAATATTACTCCTTTCGGCTATTTAACCCTATACAAGCTTGAAAAGTATGTATGACCTCTTTTTTTATTTTCTTTTTATCGACTGCCTTTAGATGCAAGATTGTAACGTCAAGTACATTATTCAGCTGAACTTTTGCCCTTACTTTCTGCTTTTCTCTCGACTTTTCATTTATTTTTTTTTCTTGGAAATAATAATTCTATTTGCATAGTTTGTTTCTACTATTCGTTATATAATTTAAAACAATTTACTCCTTAAATATTACATTTTTTGTGATGATTTTTTTGTTGATACAATTAGTTTTTATGTTAAAGATTAAATGATGCCCATAAACGAACAATTTAAAGAAATTTATCTTTAAACTGTCCAAAATACAGTAATTACTACAAGTATTTCAACAATAGCTTCATGTTATTGACGAGAAATTTTAGTGCAAAAAATTCTCATGCGAAATTCACTTCCTGGTTTGGAGTCGTAAAACAAAAATGATATTTTCTTGTTTGAATTTTTTTCGTTTTTTTTTTTAACATAAAATAATAAAAGTAATTAAAAATATTTTTTTACTATCTTTAAATTTAATTTAAAAATAATGTATAATTGAATGGTACATCAAAAAAGTATTTCGAAATTCATGCTACGTACCTATATATAACTTACAAAAAACATTCAATAAAAAAAAACCTTTTGTAATCATTCAATTGTATAGAGTAAAGTCACAATGAAACATGACTAGGAAAAGGGACAATGCTTAGTCGCGACATATGGTTGTGCACACGTCACTAATAAATAAGAATCTGAAAACCTGCATTGCATATATTATCATCATCATGATGTCTTATCACTACTTATAATCTTTTACCTTTTGTTGACTGCAGTTAAACAAGCACACAAAACAATGACCCAGACTTTGAATAATTATTCAATCTAAACAGTAAAACTCAAAGAGACGTGTGCTTGAAGAAACTATTTTCAGATACTGAATACAGATATACATCTCCATGTGGATCTTTGAAACTCACTAAAGAAGAGAACAGCAGCTGGTTAATGATTACTTGCACTTCAATGAAAATTATAGTATATACTTCTTGCAGGTTCCGTATTCTTAATAGTCCTAGTGGATATTAAACACAGGTGCTAGCAGTCAATGCCTCATGAAATCAGCCAATTCTATTTGAGAATCCAATAAATTACTAGTCAGCTAAAGAAAGAGTATTTTAAGGGAAACGTGTTAAATAGAGAAATTTCTAAATTATTGTTATTCTTAAGTTAATGTTAATGAGTTATTCTCAATAAGAGTTATAAATATTATTTTGCTATAATTATGGTTTATTGAATTAGTATTTTTTCCCCTCAAACGAAGTATTTTAACTCAAAAGGATTCGTAACAAAAAAAAAATGCAATTATAAAAGTATATTAGTGGGAAACTCTCATTAGGAAAGGAATTAATCGCAATCTTAGATAAATTGCAACGATAGAAAGAAAGAAATCGAATCGTTAACTAAAATTTTATGAATGGCATTCTTTGAAAAACTTTAATTCTATCTCTAATTATTTGTTCCGCAATCTATAAGATTAAAGACGTAATAAAGTTTGTCTATATTTATAATGAAAAAAAGATTAATCAGAAAAAGTTCACATTAAGGCAATAATAAATCATATAGAGAGAATAAAAATGAATCACTGCAACTGTGGATCTCAATTAACCGGAAGAAGGAGGAAGTCACCTTGCAGTGCAGCAGCCCAGAAATATTGCTGTTCATGAGTCTGGAAAGCTCTATTTCATCTATCCAACCTGCAAGATATTACCACCAACTTGCGTGCTCGAGTACTACTTTGAGTTTCGCTTCAGCAAGAGGATACTTGCTCTATAAAAAAATCTTTACGGTGATGATGAGAATCAATGAGTTCATCAGGTATTTTTTAAATCAAGTAATAAACTTAATAATTACAACAAGCCTTCATTATTTACTATAAAAATTAACGAACGAATACCTGTTATTACTGTTGCATCAGGTAATGTATTCATTCACACCAACCATCAATTTGTACGTTTATTATTCTAATAAATTAATCAGTGAGATATTTATTTCCTAGAAAATGGAGAATGATGTTGATCAAAATTCAGGGAATCGAAAAAATGATCTGCTGATGTACCGTTAGGTAAAGTGCTATAAAGATAAATGAGCACGCGTCGAAGTAACCACTTAATTATTCGTGTTCCTCTCATTAACGACTTTTTATTATCCTTGATTTCTTAATTGGACAATGCGATTATTACCCTAGATATATACGGATGTACAACTAATTAAATTAAATTATTCAACATAGAATAAAATTTTTTCAATTGTATTTTTCTTCAAAACAAATAAATATTCATGATACTTCAATTTTTAAATTCAAGTATCTTCCTCTGATAATAATTTAGCAGACTACACACTTCAGCAGTTGAAGAGATATAAATTAAAGCTGACTCTTCAATAATATTCTCAATTCAATTATAAAATTCATTTTTTTTTTCAATTCAATAATAAACAAGGAAAGAAATATTTTATTCTAGGAAATTAATTTTGTTATAAGTATTGACATTATGATTAATGAATTCAATAAGGTATAATTTAATTTGCCAATCATAAATCCTTCATCTAGAATTATTTACTATGATTCATTTGTTATCTTGGATTTTATTGCAAGACTTAATATAAAAATTCATATTTCCGTAGTTTCACGCGGTCATGTGATAGAAATACTACAAGTCAAGTATACTTTAAAGATAACATTCAAACGTCTCCAATTCATCAAGCCATTATCACACTTGGGGATAACTAATATAACATGGAGGAAAAATTTTCCACAGTAAAGAGACCGCCTACGTCTATGTAGAACTATAATATATAAAGTGAACTAATTTTTAATAAAGTGTTATCAAGGATTCCTTTATTGCTAATGCCGATCAAGTCACGAGTACCAGTCGATGTTGGGCATGGGGTCATGTAATCAGTAAAAAAGCATGCAAAACATAAATATCGCTGATTAATGATACACGTGGGTGTGGATTAAACACATGATTTTTAGCTGATAATCAAATAAAATTGTTAGAAAAAGTTCATTAAGGTTGTGAGCTGTCAAAAGTTAATTCAATCTATAATCTGATATTTATGGAAAAGTGAAAAGGTTTAAGGATTAATTATTACTCGATTTTTGATGTAATAAAAAAATGATTAATTATCCATGGAAAAGTAATTAAGTAGTTTTATAAAATTAAATAACACTAAATAGTTCGATATCTATTTAAATTAAGGTTATTATAATTAAAGTCATAACACATCCTATATCTAAAATCTGTAAGTAATCAATTACAATGAATTTTGAAATAAAATTAATCAATATTACCAAATTATTGATCACTTTTGAAATATTATTCGAAAGTAAACTTGTAGAGAGTTGATTTAACTTTATTAGGAATTCCTTATCTATAATAGTCTATACCTGTGCTGATTCTGGTGACTTATTGAACAGGATTATGGTCTCATTTTATAACTACTACAAATAAAGTTCCCTCAATAAGAATTTATTATTAGCCTACAAAAAATCTGTTATGAGTAAGTGATAAAAGTATTTAACATGATAGAACAGCCATATTATATTTAGTTTCTACATTATGTATAAAAGCTGATAGAAGAACAGAATACTTATTTCGTATTTCTGACATTCAACAATAAAATTTTATGAGCTAAATATTTTTTTACTCCGTTTAGTTAGACTACTTTTCTGTGTTTGTCTACTTGGATAGTTGTGCTCCAAAAATTGATATTCAATTTTCATGGAATTTTCTTTCATATGTAGATATGTTATCAGATAGATGTGAAGTTATGTTTGATTAAAATTGGGTAAGTAGTTTCCAAGTTATAATCGTATCATAAAGTCATCCGTACATAAAATTATTATATTCCCACGTGAGTAAAGTCGCAGGCAAGAATAATCAAATTTCAATATCTAGGAAATTTTACGCAATAAAATAATTTTAATAGCAGGATTGAATTTAATACACTTGAATTTACGAGAATAAATAAATCAAAAAGATAATTTTGTTTTTCTACAAGTATCAAGACTGTTATTTTTATTGTTTTTATATTAATTAAAAAAAAAAAAAGTTTAAAAGAAAACCTCTAATTTATTTATAAAAAATCGAATCATTGTTAATGAATTTTATTTCTTCATAATAAAAATTCGTCTACCTATAAAACATAGATCAAAACAACCGATTTTTTAAACAATATTTTAAGATGTGATTGGTTAAAAGATTTGTCAGTAAAAGCGAACAATCAGAGCATATCCGTAAGGAAAAAACGTTCTCTTTCGAGGTATATTTTACTAAGGACAAAAATCAAGAGCAATCACTGAAGCGTGAAATTCTGTTGTTGACTCTAAATAAGCTTCTCTTTACCACAAAAATGTACGCAGTACAGTCAGTAGTAGGTTTAAAAAATAATATTTAATTCCAAGTCTAAATTTAACAATAACAAAGTTTAATTTACTTCTTGTATTGTTTGCTTAATGAGTAAAGTACAAAACAGTTTGGATAGTGGTAACACCCGTGAAAGTAAAAGTTTTCGAGTGCCTTATTATACACCACAATGTACACATACATATATACAAAACCAGGTAATTACTTCTGTTAAAAGACAAATAGCAAGTTGACTGGTGCTCACAACTTTTTACGTATACCTAGACTAATATCTGCCAAGCCAGTGAGAAACAAGAAAATGAATTAACACGACAGAGCCTGGTGTCCTTCAAAGTGTTCCAAGAAGTCTTTCCAGGATCTTAAGATAGATTGGACTATTATTACGAAGATGATGAAGAAGAAAATTGATGTCCTTTGATGACACATTGATGATTATATCTTACAGTGTAAACGAAGTCATCATTATTTGTTACTTTGTAAAAACTATTAAGAATTTTTTGATTATTTAGAAGAAATAATATACTCTTGTGTTCTCAATTTGCTATATGATAGATAGAAAATAAATTCAATGAAATAAGTAGTCATTTCAGTTGATTCAATCGTTACTAAGTAATGTCAAAAGAATAAGAAACCTCTCTCACGTATATTTTACTTGCAAATTAGAAGCCACATAAAGCTTAGAGAGCAATAAAGACGTTTAAATGGTTCAAAATCAATCATAATTTATCCTGTCATGGATTTAAATGACAAAAAGGAGAAAAATATTAGAGAAAAGAGTAAAAAGTATGCCAAACAAACCACCAAAGTGAATACAGTTTGAATAGATTTTTTCAAGTCACTTAGACAAAATATATTTACTTCTAAAAAATGGTCAAGAAAGTCTGCTGTCATTCTAACAGTGATGATACTGCGGTCGTTAGTCTTTTCAAAGAGCTTTCGAGAAACCACGTAAACATTTACAATGGTTACTGAATACAAAAGAAAAAGTGTAACTTTCATTACATTTCTTTTTGGTCCATACAATGAGTGTGAAATTGATAATTTATTTGAAATTTTTGAGAGAAAAAAAAATAAATAGAAAAAAGTCCAATAGATTCCTACTGCTATAATATAGTAGTTACTAAGTAATTGGACAAGTTTAAAATTCAATCCTATGTTGTTGATAAGTGCACATGCGTTCAAGCCATCAAGTTTCTCCGGTGAAATGCAAACTATTGTTATCCTCATGCATGCGGTCTGAAAGTAACGGTGAAACCCGGCTGTCCACGACGATAAACAGTTCGCGTATTAGTACGTAAACTAAAGTCGGAGATAATGGAAATGAGAAAATGAGAATGACAAATGACAGTTTTGCGACTGTGCAATTACAAAAGTAAACATTACTGACAACACACTTTTCTTCTTTCTTTATTATTTAACAGCTATATCACATTTCGCAGTCATTCCAAGAACTGATTCAATTAAAATCCAATTAGGTATATTATTTAAACATTAAATTAATATTACATTATTATTAAAAAATGAAAAAATTAAAATTTTCAAGTACACAGCAATTTTCATATCTTTCATATAACTTAAGAATATTCAATTAGAAAATATTATTATAACTTAACAGCAAAAATGATGAAATCAGTAATTACAATATTGCTATAATAATTATTTATGTAACATTGTAGAGCTATACATAGTAACATATTGTTTGAGCTCCAATTCCACGAACAGATGATAATTTGCTGCCATGAAAAATGAATTGCATAAACAAAAATATAAAATAATAATAATAAAAAGATCAATTATATTTTGAAATACAGAGTCTACACATAGACGTGTAATTTTCACCGAGACAAAGTACGTCTGGTTGTTCGAGCACTTCAGACAAAGAGGAGTCCCCTTAGGATAATGTCCTCGGCTGCCGTTACAAAGCGTGTCTACGTGCGGAACGCATTTCATGACTTGTCTGCCCTATACCGTAGTTGGAGTAGCTACCATTGGAATCAAGCTCATAGCCTAAGTAAAAGAGGCAAAGATACGAGAAACAAGTCTCAATGTCAAGTGTCCATATATACTCACTAAAACAATGGAAATTCACCTACGTAACTTACAATCGTCTTTTTTAGTATGATGGATCCTTTTACAGTCCAGTGAATTGTCGTAAAAGGATTTATTGCGAATATTATACACATTTTGAACAATTCACCGAAACTTACGTAAGCTTTGCCTACGAAATACTCTTTTTTATCTCTAACATCTAGATGATTTTACTTTCTCAGCACTCGGAGGTTATTACTACACATTTTTTTGTTGCTCAGAAATTATGAATTAGAATCCATAAACGCACATGAGTCAGATATAGTTAAACTTTAATCTAGAAGAAAACCACATACTGCTAGTAAAAAGTAACAGTATGAATTTCTCGTAATTATATTAATGAAAGCTAAACCACTATATGGTGTCTGAACGTACATGTAAACCCAGAAAGTAAAGATGGAGTAAATTATCAGTCACTCATCGATATAATTGTGGGTTATCACAAATAAACAATACATACATGGTGAATTTTCTGCAGTAATTATACTTACAGTACGTAATTTGCTTTCTACTGCTGAACATGCTTGTCTGACTATCTTTTCTGAATGTGAACACGTGTCATATATACATGACCACTTATAGAAATAATTATTTTACGCGTCTTTAGTGGTTAACATATGTTTAGATGGATGTATGAATATTTTAAAACCAATGAACTAGATCTGATAATTAATTTCCAACCTTGATCAACTCCTGGTCTTTCACTTAGCATGATGAATCATCGATTATCAACTTGTTAGAAAAAATACCAATTTTTCAGCGATTACTAATAATTATAAGACAGTTTAATTAATTATTTGCAAAGAAAAGAAAGCTTTTTCAACGGTCAGTGTATTTAATTGAAATAAATTAGAAAATATATGCTATACTGCTGTCTATGATGCAACAAGTAATTTTAATAAACTGACATAATGCTTTTTATAATTATTAGAAGATAAAAAAAAGCCTGGAAATAACAAAAATATTTTTCCAATTTATTTCTAAACCAAGAATGAAGTCATTTCCGTTCGGATTTCCTCATTAGTAATTATATGAACGCGTGCTCGACCTGCCGCATCCACTAATTCCATTGTAAATTCCTTCAAACATTAATTATTAGTCAAAATAATTTTTTCCGCAGTTCATATAAATAGACATAATTAGTTAGATTATTCCGATAATTAATCTCTTAGACATCTCCAAAAAACATTACATCATTCTTTCAGAGTTCTTGTTCCTCATTCCTCAAGGAAATATGCTACAATCGAACCTCTAAGAAGGTGAGAAGAGGAAAAGATTTATGGACTAAAGGAATTAAAGTATAGCTTCCGTATCTCTTTTTCTTTTTGTTAATCTTGGGAAGAAATTAATAGGAAGAAGAATCTATTATCTATTATAAATTTTCACAACAGTAGCAATTACTGCAGCACACATGAGCCACATTACGAAAGCCTGTATTTTCGCCTCTTTGACCAATTTAATTATTACACCGTCATTAATTTCTAGACAATTGTAAGTAATCAATGAGTAAAAAATATTGCGAAATGATTTCGAAAATTTATCCTTTTTATTTTTTCTACTAAAAATCTTTGTAATGATATGAAGACATCATTTGATCATTAATTTTCTCTGAGATGTTTACATTATTAAAATTCTAGCTGAACTAAATGACTAATTCATTTACTTTCATTATCTTTAATATATGGGTGGTTCATCATCTAAGTGAAGAAATGGCTTCCTTACTGTACGCCTCATGGCAACATCATACAATTGTCGTTCTTCATTCCTTCGGTGACGCATCAGAGCATCTGTTTCCCCAAATTCACTGATTATTCCACTTTCACTGCTACTCTCGCTCCTATTTGAAATGTAAATATTTAATGCTCGTCCCAGAAGCCTTTTCTTTGTTAAATATCAATAGAATATATTGAACTATAACTCCATATATAATGTACATTCATGACAGGAAGCACTTTTATTTCCTATTTTTTTTTTCTCGTTACCTTTATCTCAATTCTTTATGTAATTTTTATAATAAAACGAAAACCTACTTCATAAAGATTCTATCTTTAGTTGAAACCGTTGCTCATTAGTCCCGTCAAAATACCGGAAAATTCGCACATCATGGTAACCGGTTTGTTCAAAGTTATAACATCTTGTATCAAGTGTTAAAAGTCAGTTCGGAAATTACCAGGTTTTTGAATTACCTTCAAAATATTAATGAAATACATGCAATTAAATACTAAAGTAGATGATAATTAAATTCAAGTATTTTTTAGTTGGAATACATTAAACTACTGATACAAATCACAAGCTTAAAGAAAATAATAATTAATGAGACCTTGGATTGTTCTGTGACTTGTATTGACCTTTCATTGACAACCAAACTTATCAAAATACAATTAAATCGATGACTTAATGAGCAATAGACCGAAAATATAATTAAATATCGATTCGTGATTAGATACTTCTAAAGCCGTAAAAGAGTTCATTTGAATCAGTGAAATTTAATTTGAACAAAAATAAATAGATTAAAAATAAAAAGTTTATACTGATTTATCTTAACTGATAAAAACTGTGCCGCAATAATTTTCAAAGCGGCGACTTTTATTCATAGGACTTTTGCTTTCTAGAATAATTAGTTAAGGCTTGAGTGCGTACTCGCGTGCAACGAGCCAAAGAATAAGTGCGTGCTCCTCCATACATTAAGATAATTCTTAGATATTTATAAATAACAGAATTAAATTCATGATATTTTTAAAAATCACGCAGAGTCAATAATAGATTCAAAACCACAAGCAGAAGATTTACAAACACTAGAGAGGTGTCTATCTAGTCGATCATCATTGCCATCCGTGACGAAATTCGTTGTAGCAGAAAAAAAAATTGAGAAATATTATAACTATATTTTATACTACTATCATTTTAATCAACTGAATTTATTATCATTATTTAGCATTATGTTTATTCTGTCATAACAGAAATATACATTTATGTTTTTAGGCCGAAAAAATTGTCTTGTGAAAAGAGACAAAAGGTGAGAAAAAATCCAATTCTTTTACCCAGTCTAACTGATGATGTTTATGGAGTACATTGAGAAACATAATAATCGGTTTGCGTGATCCACGTTAAAAGAGCAACTAAGGAATGAAAGACAATAGACAACTCATAGTTGACTCTATACACGTAAAAATCACTTTAAATGCTGCAACAAATCGATGCATTTATACACATTTAAAAAGTTCATAACGTAATCCAATCACGATTGAGTTATAGACAACCCCTTTTTTGAAATTAAAAAAAAATAAACAACTTTTCTCTCATAAACTACATATCTTACTAATCTCCTTGCCATTAACTTTTCTCTGCTTACTTGAAGCTTGAGGCAATTATACGATTTATAAGAATAATTATTGTAAATTGGCAACTTATATAAATCAGAGACAGATGAAACTGATAAAAGTATGTAAGGAAAGTATCGGATTGCAGCGTTTCTATTCGCTGACTTTGCCTAATTTTTCTTGGGTACGCCCGATCGAAAGGTCACGGAAGACTTTATCGGCACGCCACAGTCATTTCGTACCCACGAACAACGTGAACGCGGACGAGGCAAAATCAGGTAAAGGCCTATCTACCTACGACCCCTTAACGAAATCAAATAAACCCCAATCCATATCTCGTACCAGGTACTAGACTAGCTGTTATGCATTCAATGCATCCAAGTGTCATTTTCACTGACACAAAAAAATTCTAGATTAATTAACAATTAGGTTTCAGTTGAGGCATTGGAGTATTCATAAAAAGAAAAACAAAAGATTGTGGAATAAAAAAAATTTGGTAGGATGTTCAAACAATTCGGTAATGAAGTGTAGATGATTTATGGTTAATGTAGACCAATTGCGAGCGCTATATGTGGTTATCGCATGTAGACACGTCGTGCAATCCGTACCTGAATAAATACTGGTGAGTCACGATCGAACGTTACAACCTCAGGGCATTGCACGTGTATATACGTACTCTCCTGAACAACCCAAGCAACGGAGTTACGTCGTTTTTTTTTCTCTACATACACTCAAACAACTGCACTTCTTCAAATTAAATTTATGTTGCATTACAGTGACATATACATAAAACAAATTGTAAATATACCTGAAAATTGCAATGTATTAATCATGTAAAAAACACTACGTATCCTGTGAACATATCCTACAGCCTTATTCCACTCCAATCTCAACATAAATCCAATCCTTACACAAACTTATAATCAATTATTTTTTGTAATATCTCAAAACACACATATTATTCTGAAACTGAGGTATTACTTTTATATAGAAGCGGCAATTCTTCGATCAATACATCAGTTAAAAAACATAATCATCATAATTCATAATAAAACAGTATATGAGTCACGTTCGGTGGGCAAGCGCGTGACGTTGTCGGGTATCACATATAATACACTTTGAGAAATAAAACGCAATGTACAAGACACTAGATCCGGGGTACCGTAAGCATGTGTTCCATGGGAAGAATGACCGCGAAAGTAACGCTCGAGCACCCTAGTTTTACTCCATCTAATTTGGAATTCATGTAAATTACTAGTGGAAATTTTGTATCAATTATTGATGATCACGATGATGACCTATACCATACACATACGATATTAAAGAACAATCGTTCGTATGTAGTAACCTGAAAATGATTTGAATCGAATTGTCGTGCGTATCACCGCATAGAGCGAATGTAAACCAACCGCAAAGTGATACCGTTACTAATTTTTTTTAGCTTATATTCTACGCGATTAGAACTTACTCTGATACTAACCACATTGACTATTTTCTCAATATGTCTAGACAACATTTACTTGTATGACGAGAAGGTGAAAAAGAATGAAAGGAGGAGAAATACTAGAAGAAAAGCAAAAGAGGAAAAAGAAAAGCAAGGAAAAGCTAAAAAGACTGAAAAGGAAATCAAATATTCACAGATAAATCCATAGGAAGTAACTTTTTCAACAGAAATTACCTCTTTTGAAAATTTGTCACAAGTTGGAATACCATTCATCATTAAGTGCATTCAACTCTAAAGTATTTTATCTAATATTTATTTCAATAATACTCCTAGTTTCAATCATTAATTTTTATGTCAAAAATCGATGACATCATACCCTCATATCCAAGCATATTCCCTTCATTCTTGTGAGTTCATTATTGAATTATTTCAATTTAAATAAATTAAAATTTAAATGACTATGGTAACTCCAATTATTGATTACCTTGGATTATAGGAACATGAATTTAAAAAAAAAAACTTCAAATAGTTATCCATTGTTTACTATTCTAAAAAAAGTAACTTCAGTAATTGAAGCAAGCTTCAAGAGGATTTTACACAATCACAAGTAACGTTTACATGAATATAGTCTGTAGATTTCAACAGGCATAGCTATTTCAAAAATCGTCGAGAAGGTTTAAAAATAAATTCGAGAACGTCCGGTTCTTGCAGAAACTAGATCAAACCTGGCATTTCCTATAGCTATTTAACTTCTAAATATTAAGCAGTGCACGCGTATACATAATGTACGGGTGTTTAGAAATGTACATTTGTAATTTTGGAACTGTTTAGTCATGAATGCACATGGCATCCGGCGAGGGCCTATATTGATTATAATCAACTCACCCAGATGATGGAATACCACCAATCCTAAATGTTCCAACGGAATTGTTTGGTAAGAATAAAGGAACTCTTCTGGGTTCAAGAATTATCCTTTCACTACTCTCAGCTCTAAAAAAACATTTTCATTAAGATAAAAATTTTTTTTGATATCCAGAAGTTGATTAATGGATTCTCATATTTGATACTTTTTTCTCATTATTGATCATCAATGTCATTTATGATTAAGTATAAAATGATAAACATGTTTAGTCACGTGTAGATACGTTGGGCTAACTGTCATAATTAATCTTGTGGGTTGATTATTGAATTAGTAATCGATTGGTTGTGACAAGTTCACAGCTAGTGCAAATAATCTGGCTGGAAGCTTGTGGTACTAGATTTAATCAGGTGAATACCAAATAAAAGGCACACATGAGGTGCTTCTAGGTTTTGTTATCCGTTAAACACAAAGAGGGTTGCTACGCATCTACATGATCGATCTTTCACGTTCGCTGGCCGAGTTAAGTTAACTTTCGAGCAAACACGTCAACATTCACGTCTGTCCACAGTCGAGTAATCGATGAACCTCTGGATAGTATGATAGAAGGTATAGAATGGTATTGAACAGTCTATATGTTTGTATTCTAGTTTACTTATCAATCAAACTGAGTCAAAGTTTGAGCGGATATTGACTGCAGTCCTTGACATACCCCATTGGAACGTATAATGTTGCTACAAACTCCATAGAATTTCCAGCAACTATAACAGCTGCATCTTCATTCCTTATAGTTGACATAGTTAAAGCATCCATGCTTGTATTGACACTATGAGAAATCATCAATGGAGTTGTACTTATGGATGGGAAAAAAATAGTTGAGAGGTTTGTATCACGCTGTTCAGCCCTGTCAGTTTCTAGTGATGTATCATCTAGGAGTATAATCATTTTACTAAGATAAAAAAATTCATTTTTAATTCAATCATTCAAATAATTCCCAGAGGCATTTCAGTAATCAATCAAATTTTAATCAAATAAAATTGCAAACAAAAAAATTCAAAACATGTTTGTTTATTACAGATATTTTTAGATAGTTATGCAAGTTACAACATGACTGTTTTGAAATCAACTTCAGAAATATTTTATTTTTTGACAATGTTAATCTAATATTAAGTGAAGTAATTATTCATTTTATTGAATTAACAATTTAATCAGTCACTGGTGCAGTCTGGGACAATTCGAATCGAATGAATATTTTATTACGAATTATTAATGAAGTCACTGTTGGCAAATATGGTTTCCAACATTTTCAATTCATATATCAATATCATATCACATATAAAAGATCATTTGTAAGTGGATGTATGACTCACAAAATTATATGTATTCACTGTTATTTGATGTATAAATAAATTGAAAAAATAGAATATGTAGATTATGCAAAAGATAGAACTTTTACATCATGTGAGCATGACAAACATTAATAATCCAGAGTAAAAAAGAACAAAATATATTAGAATGTCAATGTACTTGTCACAGGTCTAAATGTTGACGTTGATGGAAGGTCAGCTGTGTGATATTCGTATAAGTTTGGTGGACGAATTGATATTTCAAAATAATTAGAAGAGCTTGAACTTGAAGTATCTAGAGAAAGGAATGAAACATATTTCCATTTCAATATCTCAGCTTGATAATAAAAAAATGTAAAATTAAAATAAAAACAATATAAATACACAAACTATTTGGTCAAATATTAACTGAAATGATGAAATTTCCTGGTAGAAAAAACAATTTCATAACATTAGTTTATCATTCGATAATAATGTAGTGTTTGGTTACTTCTCCTTCGAGACGTATTCTTCACATCAAAATGAAAAATCACTCGGACTTTTCAAGGTAATTGGGGTTAGGAAATTACCTATAATACACTCTAGATCATTATTCAGCGCCTCATAATAGGGATCACTAGAATCAGCTACTGTTTCATCAGATGTTGAACCCACGATTTGTTCCTGTCCATCAATTTTAATTGCTTCAATTTTTTCTTCACTTAAATTTACGTTGTTCAGATTTTTCAATCCTATCAAACGTTTTAAATGATTCCTGATGTTTGGCAAACTAGATCTGATCTATCATAATTCCATTTAATAAACTAATTTATTCTAAATAAATTAATTAGAAAATGAATTAAAATATGACCAACCCTTTCACCTAAATTCTTGATAACTGAAATTCTGTTGATGTTTTCATGTGGAATATTTGCATTAGATGGATTATTTGGCAATGAAGAAGATCCAGGTATTGAATCATTGTTGAAATGCTCCAAAAGATTATTTGACATTGTATCATTTTAATTTATATGATTCATTTTGATTTTATTTATACTAGAAAATTTTCCAAACCTTTTAACTTTTACTCCGAAAATAAAATGTTTCACTTGACAGCCAAATTCACTTTGTTATACTTTCTTGTTTATTTTTTCAAGTTCAATGACTATAGACACACATCACTTCAAACAAATTTCATAAATATGATTTTTATGAGGATGACGGAATAAAGAAACCTTTGGAATTTATTTATAAAAATCTATTTATGTGTTAATTTATAAATCAAGTAGAAAATGAAATGATTGAAAATATCATTGATTATCATAATTAAAAGCATTATTAAAAGAAATCTTTATTTAATGTTAATCACAAAGGTTTTTTAAATTTCAAAATATCCTTTTGTTATACACCCTCGATGATTTCATCAATAATAAGCATACGCACGCGTAGCCTGTAGAAAACGGATCGACAAGAAGGAATCATACGACGAAAACAATAGGTGTAGAAAAATAGGAAGGTCGTAAGGCACGCTAACTTTCTAATCATTCAATAGGATCAATAAGTCAAGGATGTAGTACTTACCGGATATGCGTATGGTGTGCAAGGTACAAAAAATTCCCTGTTCATAATACGAAAAAAAAGGGATGTTTATGAAGTCCAGCTGATAGCTCTCAATGTGTAGAAATGTCAAAATGCCGGTGGTGCCATCTTGCGCTGTCGAGAAGGTCGTCAAGCTGTCACGAGGACGTATTTTCGACACTTTAATAATGACATCGCTGATGTCTTGCATTCATTAATTTCTTTTCGGACTAATATTCAAGATATTCTTTTAGCAAATGATATAACACATTAAGGCAATCGTCTAAATGGTTTTAAACTATTCGTGATTGTGAACAATTGATGTCAAACAATGCTCCAAAGCACTAACACTACCATTTCACACACTCCTTGTCACACAATTCGTCTGTAAAAACCTCATCGCGGAGTCTAGAGGTTTACGAATAAATTATTGACTATTTTTACTCTGCACCGGCCATGAAACCGGTTCCCACCGTTCAGGGTGACATTTTAATAAAAAAAGATACATAATATTGCAGATTGGCGCAACTCTTACGCCATTTTCACTTTGTCTCTTTACACCTGACTCATCTGCACTCATAAATCACACACCTATCGCGTCTACTGACAAAAGTCTACTGCCGTCGATTGCTGAAACTCTTCCATAACTTACTGATGCGCGCGTTTGCAGTGGCTGAAATTGAAACTATCTAGTCAATAGTCGATAAAAATAAAATCTTTCTTACCGATAATAGATTTCTGTCTGAAAATATTCAAATAAATAAAATTGATTCTACAAATTTGAATATAATACTTTTATTGACTATCGTTTTTCTCTTGCAATTTATTTTGCATTAATTTCGTATAGTCGCCCTTGATGAATATAAAACGATGAATTTATTTTGCATGGAATCGTTGATGAGATTGATTCAAAGGGAATTCCTGGAGGCGTATTATAATAAATCACTATTGATTATTCCCAACAATTTAGCTCAATAAACAATTCACCATTTTTTTTACTAAATAGTTTGACTTTTTAGACTGGTTTATAGTTATCTATAAAAAAGGTGAGGTTGTTTTAGAGTCGATTTTTATTGCTAACAAATTCAAATTACATTGCTAAATAATTTTTAACATGCAATGAATATTTGCATGTTATACTTACCCACCGGATAATATTGTTTTCTTTTTTCCTTGGTACATCGATCACAGCAACTCGAGTTTTTACAGTCTAAATTATTTCTCAGACGTCGAGTGTTTGCTGTTGGATGTTTTCTGATTTTTGGTTCAATAATAATATCTTTAGGGAGTATTATGTTGTCCCAAGGAATTTCAATGTCCTCTCGATCACATGTTTCTGCCTGCGGCACATCTTTAATTCTTGTTGGTGTTTCTAAAGTAAAATCTTCCCAAGGAATCTCGAGAGATGAATCACAAGTTTTTAAATTTTGACGTTGTTGTCTTTGAAATTTGACGACCATGTCGTCTATAATGATGTCACTCCAAGGGAGTTCTATTTTATCCGACGGTTTTTTTTGTTCCTTATTTTTATCATCAGTTCCAATTACTGTTTCATTATTTTGCCCATTTTGGATATCTACTTCTTGTCGAATTTCTAATTTTTTATGCGGTAAAGCAATGTCTCCCCAGGGAAGTTCAAAATTCGAATCACATTCAATTGAGGCTTCTGAATATTCTTTTTGAAGATCGATCATGTAAGGTTCACAAGAAATTTCATCTCCTGGATTATGTACAAAATTTTGTCTTTTTTTCTGAACTTTTTCACGTTTTTCTCTCAACATTCTTTCTTTTTCCTCTCGATAATATTGAAATCGAGGTTGATTAACGCTCAATTTCAGTGGCTTTCCAATTACGTAATACATGATTTCAACAAAAAATTTGATTAAAAAATTACCCACAATGAAATAGATGATTTTAAAAATTTTTATTTCATTTTTTTAATGAGAAAATTAATTTAATGAAAAATTTTTTGCATCGCTTTGAAGATATCTGCTTTAATTTTTGTTACTAAATTCATAATTATGTTAATTCAGTTTACTGACACAAATGATGAATTCAAAATTCTCATAATATCCCGCCGTAGACATGTCATCTACCAGTTATCTGTAGAAAACTGTCAAAAAAGCGCGAGTTGTCGATAACAAAGAATTTGTTGGAAAGAAAATCGAATATTCACTAGAAAAGTGAAGAAAATATAATTAAATAAAACGAATATTGTATTAGAATTGACGACAAAAAATTATAACGTCGATTTGGAATATCAACGGTAAATATAGAACATTATTTAATTAAATTAATGAGTATAAAAGATTTTTTTATAAACTACAATCTGAGTCACGCAGTAGGACGACGTTTAGAAGGTAGCCATCTTGCAATCCCTAATCAAAGATCTTTGGCTAGCGGGTTTCGTTGTCTGGTTTTTCGGCCAGTTAATATCAACACACAGTTCATCAGATGGCTTTAAAACGAATTAATAAGGTACGTTAAAGTTTCATGGTGTTGATAAAATATAAGGATAAACAATCATGGATAAAGAGTGTACAAAATCTGGACGTACGCCCCTAACGATTGAAGTAGAGAAGCAATGTAAGCCAGCATTGAAGATCGTGGTGGCTCTGAACGTCCTTTTTGCCATATACCGCTTGTTGTGCTTGGATATTGACGAATTTATATTTTTATTTTTAACTTTATATAAAGTAATCGGAGGATTCTTTTAAAAATACACCGGTGTTGATTACATAGGTGACAGTGAAAATATTATCAAATTTGGAGTGGCTTTCCAATAAATTGCCGGAAGTAACGTAAAACCGCACTTTACACATATATCTATATATACACATGAGATCTATAGATAACTTAGAATTTACTGAAATTTTAATAGTGAAATTGTTAACGCGGTGTCCAATTGTTATTTAAAAAGTTCCATAAAAATTGTGATAGGTATTCCATTCCAAAATTGATAAAACTTTACACTATCTATTGTCTATCAGGTTAGAATTAGTCACTCGATCTGATGTTTCATTAATGCAGTCATGCACTGTCATTCGTTTATTGTGTAATGAGTAATATGAATTAATATTGATATCCTAAATGTTTAATTGACGTCATTTGTATACATAAGAATCGTGCCAAATTATGAGCCGAGAAAAAATTTATCATCGCTTAATTGAACTTTAATAAGTTATTCTTATACGCAGAAAGCGCATTACACATTTTTAACTTCTGCTTTGTGGTAAACATCGATATATAGACACGAACTATATATAAGTAATTCATATCAACTTCAACATAACAAAATACTGCGTATTAATGTCACTTTATCATCATCTTTTCATTGTTTCGTAAATAAAATATTTCACATTTTTATTGTTGCAGGAACTTCAAGATCTTGGAAGAGATCCACCTGCACAATGCTCAGCTGGTCCCGTAGGAGAAGATTGTAAGTTTATTTTTCATTTTCTTGCATTTATTATTTATTAAATCTTCTAGAAGATATAAGAAATTATTAAAATGTAAAAACTTATTCGCTCGTTAAAAAAAAATCAGAAATTTTCTTGGATTTTATTCGAGAATTTATTTTAATTCTTGCACTTAACCTTTTACAGTATTCCACTGGCAAGCCACTATAATGGGACCAGTAAGTATAATATTTTGTTTTATTCATGTAACATTTTTATATCTGATATTATAGTTGATTGATTTATCGATTGAAATATATTAATAAATAAATTTTATTTCTAGCCTGACAGTCCATACCAAGGAGGCGTTTTTTTCCTTACAATCCACTTTCCCACAGATTATCCCTTTAAACCACCTAAAGTAAGTAAAAATTATTTTCTCATTTAATGTTACTTACAATTTTAAATATTCTTATACAACTAATGTTTTACTCCATTTGTAATTGATAGGTAGCATTCACGACCAGAATTTATCACCCTAATATAAACAGTAATGGAAGTATTTGTCTGGATATATTGAGATCACAGTGGTCTCCAGCACTCACTATTTCAAAAGGTAGCTATAATTGATACTTAAGTAAAATTATATCAGAGATAGAATGGCAGGAATAAAGCTGATAATCAATGTGATGTGCTTTCAGTGTTACTATCAATATGCTCTCTCCTATGTGATCCAAATCCAGATGACCCGTTAGTACCGGAAATAGCAAGGATATACAAAACCGACAGGGAGAAGTACAACGAATTGGCACGTGAATGGACGCGCAAGTATGCCATGTGATGCGTCAGTTTCTGTTGACTTCAACATCTAAACACCACCAACGAGCAGCCCCAGCCTAATGCCACTTATCGTTCAGCACCGATTCAAACTAGCAATTGCTCGTCCGATTTTAAAGTTGTGCCGCAGTTGAGGCTCGCAGGAGCGCTCAGGTCATACGTGATTCAACGCCAAAAGATTCTAGTTCCTGGGTAGCCTGCGAGTTTTAAGACGGCGACACGAAGGCTACTGAGGCAATTTTAAAGGTGGTCACACAATATTATTCATCTAAATCGACAAAAAAAAAAGAATGTCCGCTTTGATTTTCATAAACAATAAAGAAATTAAATTTAAAAAACAAAATAGGAGAGTGAAAGTAGGATTTGTATTTGAACTTAATAGTTTAATTTTCAATGATTGTGCTTATAATATTGTAATATCGTAAACCTACTTTCTCAGTGAAAAAAAAAACCAAACTTCGTACTGACATCACACCGGTTGTTAGTTTTTATGCAACTGAGCGATCTTTGCCCGTCCCTTGAAACAATGCGGTCACTTTTTTGTAAGACTGGGCTCTATATAAATATTTCTGAAACTATACCTATTCAGTTTTGTTTGATTATTAAAATTCCTTACCTGTTTTATAACAATTTTCATAAAGTACTATTGATATTCATAGCTCGGTTTGACGGTGTGTGAAATAATTTAATTGTTAATTTAATGTTTTTTCGGCTGAACGGCAAATGTGACTCAGGCTTATTGGCTTACACTAATTATAAATATTATCAGTTATATTTAAATTAAGAAATTGTCGAAATTAAATGTTTAATCACTTAAATAAATCTGCTTTGCGTTACTGAAACTACAGTTAGTTAATCTATTGTACTTTTCCCATTTCAACAATAAAGCTTGCCTCAAGGCCACTGCCATAAGTCAATAATTTGCCGCTCATCCACTTATTTAATGGCATTCATTTAAATACTTCATTGTCTAATATATGGATATTCTTTTTATTCTCAAGGGGCCTTTTATAGTTCTCTCGTTGCCTCGATAATCTCCTTCTCTCTTATAATAATTTAAAAAAAAAGTATTTATTTTACTACGAATGTTATGTTGTATATTACTGGACAATAATCTGAATAGCATAGCAAAATTTTTTTTTTTAATCCAATTCTCACTGAATGAATCAATATTTGATGGAAATATTCTTTAATTTATTATAACAGAGAAAGAGAATTTGAATGAGCTCAATTTATTAGAAAAAAAAATAATTACGCATTATAATTTCAATTGTTAAATGTTAAACTCCCACGCAATGCTAGAACTTTCGAATTAAATAAATGATTGTGATGAGATTGCACACTTTGATGGCTCTAGCAGCGTTTATCTTTTGATTTTATTTAACAAAAATAAATTTTAATCGTGATACGCCATGATTGTGGATCTCTTAATTAGAGAGTAAGATAATTTACAAGAATGGAACGTGTGTCAAAGTGAATGTAAAAGTTTTGTAAAGCACATATAACCAATTCCATCGGTGCTTTAATAATTAACAAAAAAAAAGCCTGTGGATTATTGAAAATAAAAAAAAAATTGTAAACGTAGAAAAGAATTTAGTTATCCACGTTGTAATGGGTGGTTCATCGATGCCAATCATGTTTTAGATGAACATTTATCATTGTAAACACGATAAAGAAATAAAAGGAAGCGCGGCACGATAGGTATTTAAATTGATTAAAAAAATACAAATTATTCCGGATAACCATTGTTCACAGTTATTAGAAACAAGATGCGGTTCAAGTGTAATTATTATTTTTAACGCAATCATGAACATTTTTAATAACTTATCTTGTGTACATTTTAGCATTAGCCCTTTATATAATAAAGTCCACATAACAATAACAACGTGCTAAAGATTATATTATATTTCCATTAATATTAATTATAAAAATTAATTAAATTAAATACAATAATTCTTATTTTACGTAAGTTTTCTTAGGACATAGGTGTTCTTCTGTTTCACAATACCTAACTGCTAAACTTGCTCGATGAAAACTCACTAAAAAGATTTTTGTGTCTCAGAGCCATCAGAGAGAGTGTCCGCAGGTGACGCAAGAGGTAAACGAGAGGCCCCTTCCTCAGTGTTTTCTTGCGAATCGGCACGCGAGGTGGACGGATAGGATGGAGTTAATGTACTTTGGAGTTCTTACGTTGTGTAGAATCCAGTCCATTGGCGTCGTTCATAAGCATTGGGTTCGTATAGAACCTCAGTACTTACAGTCGTTTGGCCTCGCTCCTTTCTCATGATATGAAAGCCGCTGGACCAGACTTGTTTCACACTTGATCAATTCTTCAGGATACAGCCCTTGAACCTTAATCTTCATTCCCAAGGTAAGTCTATTGTTTTCAATTTCATTTTATTAACCTCTTTGTAAATCCTTTTAACACAATTATACATTTTTTATTTCATGCATTTCATGAAACTGCTGACGTAAATAACTTCTTATGAGAAATTTAAATGTCAATTAAACTTGAAATTCAAAAAAATTCATTGTCATCAATGATTAAAACATTTTTAAATTTAAAATTTAGTCAAATACTGTGGTCTAAGATATTTCTGTTTTCTGATAAACCGTTTGATTATATAAAAATAAGATGAAGTAACAGAATGGAAGATCATTCAAATTTTATTCAAACTGTTACTTTCATTTCAAAATCTTAAGAAATATCTTCATAGTTGATTGAAAATGCATTTCTCGTAACTTTCACATAAACTAGACTCAACAGAATGTGTAGTGTTATACGCTTTGGAGAGAGTGAAAATAAAGAAGTCAACATCTTGATGGAGATCAACAGGCTATCTCATTTTGAAAATTTTTTTCTCTGCTACTGTTAAGTTAACAAAATAATTGTAAATTATAACTTACTATCATGCCTAATTGTATAGTTGTTAAATATTGTATTAATTTTATTTGGTGATTTGTTTATGATGAGCATAACTATTATTCTGATCCACAAAGAGAAAGTTTATCTTCATCACTAATAATTAAAAATTAAAATATATCTCCGTTTCTGAATGTTAGTGGTTTATTCTACAAAATACTTATCTACCACATCATTATAAAACTAAAACTGGTTAAAATAGTTGGTAGTTGTTAGATAATTCATCTTTAATAAGTATTGCCGTTATAAGCCGTGAATAATTATTTATTTTATTTTGTTTTAGACATAAACTATTAACAAGCCTTTCAATGATGAAACTATTAGCAGCTGTAGAGGAGGTCAGTGATGAAGAGACAAAGAAACTTAATAATACTCAAACAATTATAGCAAATGAAAATCATAATACGACATCAACAAGTACAGAAGAAGTTAAAAAACCATGTCTGAAAAAGGTTAGTATACAATATAACATTTTTTAGTTATTTCTTTTATTACAAAAAGTTTTTTCCATACGAATAAGCTTGCGGACACGCATCTAGTATTTTCCGGGTTACGACAATAATTTCAGTAATTTTCTGCAGATTTCTAATACTTACTCTCTAAAGTTATTATTATTTATGAATAAAATTCCACGAATTATGTTTTTGCTATTGAAAGCATTAGTTTAAATTAAGGATAATCCAATTCTCAATTAAAATAGTAAAATGTCATGATTGTGGTGATGACGGTAAATAATTTTATCGCAAAGTGAACCGAAAAAACTGGTGATTTTAAAAATCCACAATATGGGACTTGACATAGTGAGATGAAAAGCAGGTTCCGTTGCGACCTACTTGCCGCTTTCCTATCTCATCATGGCATAGAATATTTCTCCTTTTACCTTCTTCTTTCAACTGAAGACTCTGCAAAAGTTTAATCATCGTAAATAACTATGTTGTTAAATTAATGGCTTTTCTTTCTTTCTCACTGTACATCAACTTTTAAACTGATAAAATTAATTTAAAAAATGAGGCGCTTATTATAATGCATTATTTAGCTTGTTTACTAGTTGTATATAAGGAAGTATTTAGGATCGCTCTCATTCTTGATAAAAAAAAATGTATACAGAATTTAATTATTCGAGTGAACTATTTTAGATCATTAAAAAGTTTAAATGAATCTAAAGAAAGTATTCTACATAACGTTATTTTATCGAATAAGTATTGATCAATTGGTAACAAATTCTTTGTCGTAATGCCGTGAATATGCACAACTTTATCAAGTTATAATCAAGGGTCAACGTGATACGTTATGTAAATGCAGTCATTGACTATTCGATTTCCTCCTCATGTCTCACGTGCATACAAACAATTTTCCATGAAATACATGAGTATAATAGATACTTAAAAAAGTTAATACTCCAGATGATTTTTTTGAGCAATTGTACCCACAAGTAATTGCGAAAATTTCTGTTGTCCTTAGCGTCCGGAAGTCTTTAGATCGCTTTCAATTGCTCAGGATTAAAGATGAAAAGGAGAAGAATGGCCTACTTATCCCTGTAAAATCCAATGAACCTGTGGCCTCGTTAGATTTGAATGAATTAATATATTGATATTAATTTCAGTTAACTTAGTTAACATATTTTTCTTATTCTATTTGCAATATCAGTAGTGTTATCAGTACATTAATGGTGATTAAAATTCAAATTTTTCTGGAGGTCAAATTATGTTGACTTGAATTGTAATTAAAATTTTATTGTTTCCCAGGATTATGATTTTAAATTTGATTTTTTACAATTTGTAATTTCTTAATAACTAACAATAATATTTCTCGGAATATTTCAGGTAGCACACGTGAGGCCAAAAAATCCAGCAGGTTCACCGTTCAAAGGTGAAATTACACCTGAAGATGAGGAAAAAATGAGGCGGCTATTACCTATTGAAGAAGCTCCAGAATATTTAACACACAATCCTTATATTTTACATGGATATCGTGGATATTTAACTACAAAGCTGTGTCTTGAAAGGTTTAAAAAATTTATCATAGTATTAAATAAGATTATAGAGATTGCATTAAAATTATTTCAATATTTTTCAGTGTATTTTGGTGGACGAATGAAACAATCAACATATGGAGTCACGTATTTGGATGGATGCTTTTTCTCGGACTTACACTATACGATCTGTGTTTATTGAATATTCATGCTCCATTTGGCGATAAAGTGATAGTAGCACTTTTGCTTATTTGCTTTCAGGTAGACAAAAAAATAATACAAAAAATAAAATAATTTTTTGTTTATTCTGTCAATTTTTTTATACGTATAAAATTGATTCATTAGTTGAAATTATTTGTTATATCACTGATACTCCAAAATGGTAATAACCAAGACAATTTTCTCTGTCTGGTTGATCAATCATAAGACTAATGAAATAAAACTCATTTAACTTAGTAAAATAATTAATAAAAATTTCATAAACATATTCCAGGCATGTATGATACTCTCATCCGTATATCACACGTTCTCTTGTCGAAGTGAAAAAGATTACTGGTGTTTTTTATGTTATGATTTATTCGGAATTGCATTAAGTTTACTGGCAATCTACATGTCTGGGGTTTATTATGCCTTTTGGTGCCACAAGGTAAAGTCAAATATATTTTTATATATTTAATCTTTAGTGATTAATGGAATAAATAACAATGATAACAATACTATTTCAGGAGCTTCAACAATTTTATTTAATTACCGTACTGCTGATATTTGTAATCGCTATGATACTGCAGATTCCAAGTCTTGAGGTGAATGGTAATATAAAACTGATAGTTTTTGTTGCTTGGGCAGCATACGGTGTTTTGCCGACTCTACATTGGGGTATCGCCATGGGAGGAATGGAGAATCCTATGGTACAGATGCTTATACCAAGAGTTTTAGGAATGTACATCATCAGCGGTTGTGCATTTGCCATATACATGAGTAAAATACCTGAACGATTTTATCCAGGTAGTTAATCTTCAATAATTTCAATAGATATCTTTCAGTGATAAGAAAAAATTATTTAAATAATTTTTTTATTAATATATAAGGAGCTATGGATTATATCGGATCATCCCACCAATGGTGGCATGCATTAGTGGTTCTTGCTTTGTATTACTGGCACAATACCGGCATGCTTTACGTGGAATATCGAATGAACCATGGATGTCCTACAAATATGAAGTTGTGATAAGTAGAAATGAATGACTTTATGGGTAAAGTTAATTTTATACACTATAGTTATTTAACTGTATATTCGAAATCATTGTTATCAGACTTTATATTGAATCTACTGCATTTGTACAAAGTATATAGATAATAATTAGTTATTAAAGGGTCACACCTTGCTTTAATATAAATTACTTCAAGATTGACAGAATATATAAGTTATAGTAGTTGAAAAGTAGATCGACCATTTTTTGTAAGTAATGAAATATTTTCAAATACTGCTCATTACATATTTTTATTATACTGTGTATATATTGCTACCTCAAATTTCTAAAATTCCATCAGAATATATTTGACTGTTACCAATAGCCATACACTTGATTTTTATATTTCATCAAGAGCTCATGCTCCCATGACATTGTTTATAAAAGTGAATTATTTATTTTTATTATTTTGTTAATAATAATAGTAACAATAATTATATCTTTTGAAGGTAGTATACCGATAAGCTACAGAGTTCCATCGAATCGATTGCATCATTATAAGGCTTTTACTTCTGATGTTCAGATTGATATCGAAAGATGGAGTTTTTGTTTCTTTCATAGACTTTTTAAATTTATAAAAATAATAATCTATTTAATTATTATTAGTTAAAGATAAATTTATTGTTCATTATATAATAAACATTATAAAAATTTATTTGTTCTTTTTCTAAGTAATAGTGTCTTGCAAAGAGAATGAGACTAAAGTGATTGCATGTTTATTGCTAATTAATGATTAACTAAATTAATTATTAAAATAGTTTTTGTTTATTTTTTTAAAAAAGATTTGTTTTAACCAATGAGGTGGAAGTTCTTTTATTGTGATTCTTCATTCACTTCTTCAGAGACTGTATAAATATGACCCTATTTTTTATTCTTGTGTTTTTTTCTTTCTTTGCTGGTGCAGACTCATCCATTCATTCATTCGCTCACTCATCATCATATTACTTATAAGCATCCTTATACTCGCCGTAATTCACATTTTGCTCTCTTATCCAAGCCCACTTAATAGAGTTAAAGACTATAATACCTTTATAAAGTGTGCAGAAAAGCATTTATGAATAATTACTTCCTCAATTTATGAGAAAAACAAACTAGTAAATTGAATGAGAGTCTTTAAACCTCAGTTAAAAAGTGATTGAACTTATAAGAACTAATGTTTTGCCACTTTAGTATTGCAAATAAAATGAGTTAATTTTTTAATACCACAAAACTAAACAAGTTTTTTTTTGTTAAATTCTTTCTAAAAAATATTTGTACTTCCAATGAGATAAAAAATGTAAAAGATTATTTTAAAAGGATCATAATAAAAAAAATTTTTTTTTTAAATTGAATTGGAGAAATACTTGTCGAAATTTTGGCTTCCTATCTCGTCATTTTATTATTGGTAGCGCGTGCGCAAATCGACTCAATAAACACCTAAAAAAGCTTGAGTAAACTCTAGACTGGACTCTGGATTACTTTCTGCTATACTTACTTTTATTTTCTAGATACAATACCTTCCTGTTAGTGGATTGTCTTTTTACAAATATTTTTACGGAAGGATATTTTCTACCTTGTCCTCAATAAACGTTGCATTGATAATTATAAAAATTTAAATGTTCTAAAGTAAAGTCCTATGACAATAAATTAAGATTCTTAGAGCATATTCATCTATTTATCATTATTTATTCATGCTACATAACAATGTTTTTTAGAGTGATCTGATTAAACATTGTTTGTAATCAGTAATAGCTGTAACAAAGCACTCATCATCACGTACAGTTGAAATGCCACGTATGTAAACGTATTTTTTTAATAATGTGTATGTTCACTAGAAAAACAGCAAGTAGACTATCATTGGAGTTACAACAGTAAACACGAGTAATACATACGTTCTCTCATTCCAGCTATCTTTACAATAATCTCGTATCACGTACAAGTGTTATCAGTAGGCAAACAACCCTCCCGGGGAACCCACGTGCCCATACCATCATTTCTACTCAAGATTTATCTTCTATTGAATGTATTGCATGCACAATATGTGCGAATAGAAATATGATTTTTTTCTTTGTACTTTGATCAATGGCATATGGTATGAATGTTATTCACTTGACTTTCATGAGTTATTTAATTACCAGATTGGTAGAAAAAGGTATTCCAGGTATTATTATATAAGGTAAAGTACTTAATGCTAAAGGGCAAAAGTGAAGTCAGGAAATCTCGTTATATTAGCTCAATTTTCTCATCTCCTGGTCTCTCGGCCACTTACACTTTACCTAATTGTGAAAATCCCATGGCTTGGAAATCGGTTTGAGGACACTTTTCCTCTGCCTGAACGACCCCTTTAAATATATATCTAGTTCAGGGGTGGCATCGTTTTCCCTCGAAAGCAAGCTTCTGGAACCCAACTAACAACCCTTCTCGTTCAAGACCATTCTCTTCCCTCAGTGTTTCCAGTGAATTAGACTCACTAGCAAAGGAATCGCTCGCCTCTTTGGCTCACCTCTGGCATATCAGACGAGGGTTCAAGGGCGAGGAAAAAGAGATAACCAACATTCTCTTACTTGCTTTCGCTCTCTTCGTAGCTGGAGCCTCCATTAAATTCATTAGGCCATTAGTGGCTGCAACCCTCCAAGATGGCTTCCGTCGTCCTGGCAACAGGGACTGGGGGTGAGTGAGCGGGTGGGTCTTGGCGTGTAATTAGATTCAACGAGCGCGAAGGGAAGGTGGCCCAAGGTAGCCGGGGAGAACTGTCGGAAGGAATAGGAAGGAAGGAAGAACTAGAGAAGAATGAAGGAAAGCAAGAGGCAGCAATGTACCTTCAAGAGGATTGCCGTCCGCACGTTATTCTCTGCACATGTAAGCAGACCCTGATATATTGTGCTGTGTGAATATTCTTGCTCATGTATCTAATATATATGTATGAATACATTGTATCATTATATGTATATTTCTTACTCTTGTGCATATTCTGCTCTCTTGAAGGTATTAAAGCTGATTATAATAAAATTTGTACGTGTAACATATGGATTTATTACAGCTAGGGCTTTTACGTATGGTATTATTGTCACCCAAGGGAAAACAATGTCATCGGAGAGAAAATTCGTCGAGATATAAAATATCTCTAGAGAGTTGTTAGGGATTTAGATACATGATACAGTTTTATGATTATGTTAATAGTTTCAAGTTTGTTCATTGCTGTGAGATGACTTGAGGATATAAATTCGAAAATTTTTTTCATGTCATTAATTTTCAGTTCTTTGAAATGCTAACAACAAAGTGAAAATACTGAGCTACATGTATATATTTTTGTAAGTATAAATTTATTTAGTTGTCTAGCGATTACTTTCGGGGGTGTCGAGGCAAAGAGGATTCTTAAAATACTCCCAGAGCATCTAAATCACAGAGGCTTAGAGCACGACATCATGTGAGCAGGGATTATCTACCTCACTTCAAAGTGTCCTGCAGGTGCAGCCTTTTAGATTTCAAACTTGTCTTCTAGTCGTGACGTTGAATCATATGTCAGACGCTGATAATTATGACATTTCTGTCAACAATGTCAAAGTAAATTCTTCTTTATATTGAAAATCAGCCTATCAGGTTATCGTCTATTAAAAAAATTCCTCTTTATTTTGAGTTAATAAAAATTATGTTTAGAACTAGATTCAAGGAAAAGGTAGTAGAGAAGGGACCAATCATCTTAAAAATATCCTCAGACAACAATAAACCTGTCAACTTATTTTTCTGGGACAATGCTGATACATCTATTGATCTTATTTAAATTCCAACTTGTCTTTATTTATAACAGAGTATGTGTTACAAAATCATAGATCAGATTTTAAATTTTACTTCTAAAAAATATTATTCAAATTCTATATAAAGTTACCCTTTGTCTAATTATTTTTTCTACTAATTCTCAACTAAATGTTTTGATATTAAAAAAATTTAATCAACTGCATCACTCTTTTTAACAAGGAAATTTCGCAAATGATTAAAAAATAGATATGAAGGAGTTATAAAATGGGTAAGAGAAATAAGCCAATGAAAAAAAACGACATGGTCCATTTTCAGTGGAGCGTGAACTCTTCTTGAGGTAAGAGAATCTCCTCTCCCAATTCTCTAAGCCACATCTTGAGCCCTCAATTTCACTAGAGTAAGAGCTCAACGAAAAGCGTGATAAAATGGCTTCTTATTCCCGCGTTTATATTCAATCTCGGGACGACTTCGTAGGCACAAAGGGCTTCATCTGAAACACGTTAGTCGATGGTAGTATATGCGCGTAAGAAAAGTAAATCGACGCCGATGCATTATGTAGTATCTTGATCCTTGTAATGCATCTATGCATGGACTTTTGAGGAATGTGTTTCGTCAGTTTTGAAAAATACATTCCAGTTTTTTTTATCTATACATAAATGTGGATGTTAAATTTGAATGATGTTCTTCATTTCATTATTTTCACTCTTTTCAATTTATCTAAAGCATTGAAAGGAATGAATAAATTAAATACAAAGTATTAAACTGAATTATACTAATTATTATTCTTTTTGTTCTTCATGTATGCTAAGTGCAACTAGATTTAGCACTCTACTTGATTACTATTTACATATTGGAGTAGTGTGAATAAAAAAGTCATCAACTTCATCAACAGATTGCTCCATTTAGGACTGAGCAGTAAGTAATCATTGCATTTTAATAATTTAAAAAAATTATTCCACTTTTTATTTTATTTTCCTGGTAATTTTATTGTAGAAAAACTTCTTGATGCATTAAAAATGTTACAACATTGAACTCACCTCGTTAATAAAAAGTGTCTGTTGAGGAAAAGGTATTTCCGTTTCATTGCATTGACTCCACTGGACTTTACTTGCTACTAGTTTCTTCGCGTATGCGTACTTCCAATAAATATAATTTTGTGCTCTACCAAAATCCACTCTGCACACTAGGTAACATAAAGTGTAATGTCCATACATGTGGACATGACCGAGATGTTTCAACATGACGATAAAAATAAAAGACAGAAAATATTGAAAAATAAATTGATGGAATATTTTGCTAATAAAAATTTCATGAATTATTTTTTAATCTCAATAAATGAATTTTCGTCGAGTAACTGAATTGTTTAGAATTAACAACAGTTTGAATTTTGAAAAAAAGTTTTTTCTCTGAGTGTCGTATTTTGTGTTCCCCTATTAAAGGGGCTGAAGAGAATACGAACGAATGAATAATGATAAAAGCCAGCTCAGATATTTATAATTCATTTGACCAACTTCGATCAACCGTAACTTAATTGATGTATTTTCTTACAACTTAAAAGTAATTTAGTTTTAAATGTAATCGTTTGTAAATTATTTCATGATGTATTGTCAAGAAAAAATTTATGATTAAAGAATCCAAATTCTTTAATAATTGAGCATGAAAATAATAAATACAAAACGTTTAATTATTTTTTGCAATTCAAAGTTTATAGTCTTGACAACATTTGAAGATTGCGTCACAAGATAAAGATAAGACCATGGAGATGTTGGTGAAGATACGGTATCTTTATTACCTTTCACAGAAATATATGTTGCCTTGGTTTTAATGTTCACTGGTTAGGTATTTTATCATCTTCCCATCATGTTTAATATTGTCGAATGACTGTAATCTTGACGACGTTTTATGATGACCAATTAAACCATATCAAGTTCATTTAGTTTGAAAAATTGATATACCAAATAGTAATATTATTTTTTAATTAATTTGTTTGTAAAATATATTACTTGATAATTTTTTACCACAATAAGTTCATATTTTCATCAACTTTTTTTTCAATGTTTCTAAGTGAGTTATAATATAATTATTCTCTTCTTTAATTCATCAGTAAACGATAAATCATTTAGAAAAGAAATCTACTAAATCATCATTTAGTTGGACGAAATGTGAATCAAAAAGAGCATGACGTAGCTTCTGATCTAAGTGTGGTCATAAAATGACTATTCTTCAGACTATATCCAGCTGGTCTAGATTGTGAGCAGCATGAGGAGTGAAAGTGTGACAGTTTCTAAGGGGTCGAAGTAATCAGGAAACTCAGAATATATATTTTTCCGTGACAGGAATCTCAGGGTTGTTTCTCAAAACTTTGTTAGGATACTTTCAGCTTTCTTTTTTCCTCTCTTTTTTTTTTTGGCTAAGGATATGTCTATAATACACTCTACTTCATAACATCAAATTGCAGAATATCAAACCAGATAAACAAATTTGTTTATTCAAGTTTTATTTTTTTTTTTTTTTGATAAATAAAAAAATATTTGCTTATTTGTTTTAGGGTATATTATTGTTGGTTTATATATTTTTTTTATGAAAATAAACTTATATCGACAGATAGAGTTAGTTTCGTGCAGTAATCTGACATGTTCACGACGTCTCATCGGATTTTATTCGTTGAGTAAATCCTCGGGTCTTCACATTCTAGGTTCACAGTACCACTGAGGGAACTGAGTATGTTGCAATGGAAGACTACCCTTCGTATTACGATGTCTTCTTTCTCGTAAGTCCGAACGGCGCACATACTTTACTTCTTTTATTTTCTTTTTTCTATTCAACTAGAAAAAATAAATCAGATAATACAACTCCAGTATTACCTAAAAAAATCTCTGCTTTTCTTTCGTGGTTTCTAAAGGATGATCCAATTAAAACAATCCAGGATAAAACATTTAAATAATATTTTTAAAAAATGTTATAAATTACTTAAGTGAAAAGCTCCTATAATAAATTCACACTTAGTGTGGCTGATAAAGTAAGAGTATTCCTGCTTAAGACAAAGTCAAGGTACATGAGCATAATCTTGGCTAAGCAAGTACATCGCACATTATCCTTTCTGCTCGAGGAGAAGCGTCCACTTAATGGTGAACCTTGGGATGGTAATATCTCGTAATAGGAATAACGTAAACGTATGAAGGTACTGTAATGTACGTTAAGTTCAGTTTAGCGTATGCGAGGGGCTCTAGCGATGTTCGCTTCAGAATTTCACCCTCAGTGTGGTGTTCAAGCTTGAGTAGGGTGCATAATTTATCGCTTTACACCCTTGGCCATTGTTTAATGCAATACGTTACGACCTTGCTATGCATGAGAATTCTGCAAGGTTATCGCTACTTATCCGATAATCGAGGGTTGGCAGTGATGACTTTAACCAGTTGTCGTCGATTAAGTGACGATTTGTATCCCGGACGACTATCCATATCAGATTGCAGTGTCTATTATTGCCTTGATTAACAAAAATTTCATGGATCACCAGTTTTTTTCCTAACAATTTATTCTGTTATTTATAAATAACCTATGACTATATTTTTAATGATGGGAAAGATAAAATAAAATGGACGAAATATTTGCACAAACAAGTATTTTTATTATTTTGTCGTTTTTTTAATTATATTCACCTATTTATAAATAAAATTATAAAACTTAGTGGAATTAAATAAACGACTTTAATATAGAATAGAATCGGTTTTATTGTGACTAGATTACAAACGGAGTAGAATCGAATATTTGACATCATTCGATTGAAAACATGTACACATTTAGTGAATGAAGGTAGTGAAACATGTGAGCTTTCGTCTCACCATGCGACTTTGGGATATGTGGCTTTTGACGTTGATATTTGTACGATATTGGGATTCATACAAAATAGCGATCGTCTTTTCAAGTTTTTTTTTTCTTTTTATACCTTAAAGTCTATACAATTCTATTTTTTTGGATTGTGAAATTTTCGTGGCACTTTAAAGCTCTGAATCAGCTCCAAATGATACGAAGATTATTTTTATTTGTCAGGATATGATATATTATGATATATGAACAAAAGAACAAGCTTTTAAAGTGGTACGAAAATTTTTTATAATTTTTTAAATATACTGAATACCTTTCAAAACTACAAACTAATATTAATATTTATATAACGTACAATATAATCGAGATAACGATTTTGCTCATACACTGTACATGGCAGCTTCAAATCGATGAAATTATTTCACTTGATGCATGCCCAAACTTATTTAGTTATTTTTTTCTTCTACAGTTTTAGGTTTTTTTTTTGGTATTAGCTGAATAGTACATTATTTCATTAATGATTTATTATTAATAAAATGTTACAACTTTTTTGGTTAGATTAACACGTCGTATATTTAGTTTCTACTATACAGATATCTACAGAATAGTGAGTTCATGACGCGAACGATCTCTTTATCTGTCGGTTCGTCTGCGATCAGTCGTTAAACAATACTAAAAAGGCTTTTTAATGCTATTAGATATATTTTCATTCATCGCTCATATCATTATCTACGTCAAGTTGCAGTTTTTGCAAATATTCCAACAGATGTGAATTTATTATTCTATTCTTTCTATTTTTTTAAGAATTGTAATCAGACTTTATCAATTTATAACTGAAAACGTTAATAAAAAGAATATTGTAAATTTTTTATTGTAAACATTACTAAGCTCTTGTACGACAAAAAAAACGATAAAAAATTATTTTTACAATAAGGATTAATTTATTTTTATTATTTAATGATTATTTACAGTAATTGTAACTCAACGTAGAAATGTTCACTCATAAACTCAAATTATTTAACTCACAATATTGCACGAAACTTTGGTCACAGTGAATATCAGTTCTTTCTCATCATGAAATTTGCTTAATGCTTTGAATATAAAAAATGATACTAGATAAATTAAAATAAATTTTCCAAAAGACTCATTTTCAATATTCTGACTGTAATCGTGTGAGAATCGACAATAGTAGCTATAAGCTCGCGCGTTTAATTCGGTGATCACTGGCTTCGATTTTCATCCCAAGTAAGCGAAAGGGATTGAGACCCAGTAGCAATGGAATTAGTGGTCCAAGAATCAAAAAGGGAAGACCAATATCCTGCAGCTGATGTCGCAGCATGTTGCCAATAACCAGGAAGCCTTCCACTAGGTCCAGGTGGTCCAGCAGTTCCCATACCTATTCCTACACCAACTCCAATACCACTCGAGCCATTATCACTGGTAGCAGATGCACTGATGATCATTCTAGAATCGTCATTGATTTTCTGGTCCGCCGCTGCAGTTTCCTCGTCATACATGAGGTAGTGGGGTTGAGATGTAGTTGACGAGGGTGTCGATGACAACATCGGTGATGCGGCGGACCTTGGCCTGGGTCACTCAGATGATCTCAATGGATTATGTGAGTCGGTTGTAGATTGATTGGTACAGTTGGTTGACTGCGGTGTTCCAGCTACTTGATTATTCATTGAACTACCGGCAGTGGACACCGAGTGATGGGGGCTGGATGCAGCCCCCGCCTCACCTCAAACTTGAGCTCGGGCGGTGGCATTAGCATGATCAGTACTGGGAGAATGAGGATTCCCACTTCCAGTAGTTAGAGCATATTGACAGGCACTCAATCCACCTCCAGAAGAAGCTCTAGAACTCACAGGACTTATACTCCCAGCACCTGTGGCTGTAGTTCCAGTACTGAAGGAGCTAGCAGATCCATATTCGCTTGAATGTTGTTTTGCTTTTAATCTTAATGATGCAATACTACTGTTCATTACTGTACATGACTCGGGCCCAGCTGTTCGATGATGCGGAGTATAAACTGGACCATAATGATGAGGTGCTGCTGGAGCTGCATAAGGACATGCAGCTCCAGAAGCAGCAACAGGCGATCCAGCAACTCCAAGACCTGAACCCATTCCAGGTAGCATAGATGTTGCTGCTTGGCCAACTGACATTGACATTCCACCGACGTGGCTTCCTGCTACTGAAGTTGAAGTATTGAAGCAATTCACTGGTGGGACTTGAGCATGATGATGGTGATGAGAAGCTGTCGGTACAACTGTTCCTAAATGATTCACCCAAGGAAAGCTTTTACTGCTCAATGGTGAAGGAACTTTTGCTGCCCAATTATTATAAGAACTGTAAGAACTGTACATAGCATCTACATCAGCACGTCCTATAAAACTGTTGAGCCCCGCAGTGCTGAATCCAGTTTTAAAATCTGCTGCGGCAGCAGCTGCTGCTGCGTTTGCTGCATTCCTCTCACGTTTCCTCCATTTTGCTCGACGATTTTTGAACCAAACCTGTTGAAAACATTCAGTTTTAAATATTTTTTTTCTTTAAGCATAAAGTAAGGAGATAAATTTATTAAACATATTCTCTTATAACTTTTTTATTGAAATTCAAAGTATCAATCGCTTAGTCTCTATTTTTTTTTTTTTTTAAATATATTGAGAATTAAATTAATTTTATAATAGTAAGTAAAATGAAGTAATTTAACTCTAAATTTTTTAACTCATAATTATAGATGATAAAGTTTTATTGAAGATTACCCAAATAACTTCACCTGAATTTTTAGGTTATCTTGGTGTTTGTTCAAGCTGGTTGTTTGATTGAGATTTTAAAAATGATGAAATATTAAATCCAAAAAATAAGTAGTTGTAAAATATTAGAGCGATAATCGTCAACGTAACATTTATTCTAGTACACACCACTATTTTTTTCGTTTTTATAGATAGACCGATCATTGACATACAATTTAACTTCTAAAAATAAAATAATTATTATTATTCTATTTTTATTTACAATGCTGTTAAAATCTTTTTTATAGTAGTCAAACAGGAGTACTATCTTTATTGTATCATTTACAGATTTAAATTGATAGCCTTTTTTGTAAAAACAAAAGGGTCAGTTATTTAGCTCAATTCTGTTGGATAAATTGGAGAAAAAAAACGTCACTGATAATTTATATCTTGTTTATGTACTTTGTTAGATATAAAGTTTACACAGAAGTCAATTTAGATTTTCTTGAAAATGAGTTTTGATTTTCTGACAAATTGAAAATATTTTCTCTTTTTCTTGACAATTTTTTTGTATCAACCATAAATAAAAAAGGCAAGTCTCGAAAGTAATGCTTTAGATCGAAGACAAATAGGAAGAAGAACCGAGAGAATTGGAGCTGGGTCTTCCATCCTGAAATATGACAGCGTTAATTCAAGGCGGCGTGGCGGAGCGTTCGATACTATACGGAACCGACCTCGTCAGCCGTTTCCACCCTCAGTCCTTTGACCTCAGGGCTACTGGTATTCTGGTACGACTGAGTCTTCTCCTTATTCTATATCTAACTTGTGGCGAACGAACCCTCTAGTCCTGCCACCCTCTCGCAATTATATGGATGGTTGCACTTGGATACACGTCGCGCTCGCGTAACTGTAAGGCAATGAGCGATAAAAGCGACATGGATAAAGCTCTGAAAAGGGAAATAAATGGCAAAGACTTAGATAATAAAAGGAACAGAGCAAGATGACAACCATCAAAATCTTATTAAAGATAGATAGTTACTTGATCGTGGCGTGAAAATGTTAAGAGCCAGAATGGAGTCATTGAAAACATGGTAAGGAAAAAAGTAATGAAGACTAATGGTCTGATTATTATACTGTCTTTAATAACAGAACAAAGTTTCCTTTTTTTTAATGTTTTCCTGAAGTTTAATCTTCAATTTAATGGTTCTTAATTTGTTTGATATAAAAAAGTTACGGCGATTATATTTTGAGTAATGTCCTTTTTTTTAATCAATCTCTTAAAAAATATCACTGACGACTTGAAAATAAAACTAACATTCTTTATAGATTCATTAAATCGTAAATGTTGGTTTATTCTCATGAGATGAAAATTAAAAATGATTAAGATATAAATTTCACGTTTAGTAACTAAAGTATCATGTTAAAGTGAAGTAAGGAACAACTTTCTATGTTATTTTAGTATAGTAGTAAGTTGACAATGAGTATGTTTGTAAGACTTAAAAATCCGGTGGAGAAACATTGAGAGTAAGTGGACGACGAGAATGTAAGAGAGAAAGAGAGGATGAAGATGCTACCGCGGCAGGAGAATCAATAAACCCGAGGCAACGTCGAGGCTCCCACCCGACGAGGTCGTGGGTTTGTACACGCGAAGCCGCGCCCATAAACTTTAACAGCGTCGCAAAATTTCACGATGGCCGTCGCTAGGTAGTTACCCTGATGAATGAACTTTCAAATTCATGAGATACCACAGTATTGTCATTTTCAGATTTTTAAGATTGTTTTCCAGCTGTTTGACAAATTTTTTCAACCCTTCTATCCTCATTGCCTCATGATAAGAAGTCCAATAATAAATAAAGATGATTAATTAAAATTAAAAAAATATTACAGAACAATAAAAATTTAATTACTTGGCTGTAAAATGATCAATCGAATGTGCGCACGCAGTTTTTAGAACAAAACCGCTAGAACAATGGCTTCCTGAAGCGACACGCGAGCAATAAAACCTCATCAAATCACGACTCCCTCACCACATCCTAAGCTTGTGCACAGCTCAATCTATAGAAGCTTATATAACTGTAATGAGACCGTGGTCGAGCGTCTCATCAATCACTTCACCCCCAGATCTCCCTTCTCACTGGCTCAGGCCACTATTCTCTCTGTTCCACTACACCTCGGTAACTATAGATACGTTATAGATGTTGAGACTTCGTGGCCCATCAGTCGTGATCCTGCGACTTAACGTCTCTGCTGGACAATGGTTCAAGCATTGTGTTCCTCTCATCTCTATTTCTTTCCTTTACTTTTGTTGACTGTTTTATGTCGCTTTCCTGATACACTTTTATATTTATTTCCACTTGATTTTTTATAGGTCATTCTTTTTCATTCCAAGTGAGTATTTACGATTATTTAATTGACTTTTGATAATCATTGTTTGATTTAAAGTATTACTACATTTATAGAATTATTTATTAGTTAGTTTATTCGTTCTCTGAAATTGTCTGATCTGCACGCGGGTCATCTACTAGCCACATCAATTGATTTGTTACATATAATTGCTGGGTTGAAAGGTTTTTGTTAATAATTTTAGAATTATTATTTGAAGTATGTTATAAACGTTGTATCGAGTGAGTGAAGGAGAATCTTTTATTTTTTTTAAACTATTTAGGACATGGTTTTTCATTTGTCTGATTGCAGGAAGAATTCATCTACTTAAAGCCGAAAAAGTCTAGGTAATTTTCGATAAATTTTTCTGCCAATATCTATCCCCATATCTCCTATACCATTTCTACAAATATCCATATAGAGAATAAGCTAAAAAGTCTTTTCCCATTTCTCTTCTTGAAGGAAGCCATCTCAAGAATATCTCGACTCTCAGGGCGGTGCGTGTATATCGACGCATCACTCACGTTGGTGCGTATCCATGGAAGTGGTGTTTCAACCCAGCGAGGGGAAATAAAACAAAACTGGAAATAGAAAAAGCTGTGGAGTATGAGAGAGAAGAGGAAGACAATAGTTGAAGAGTGTACATAAGGGAAAGAAGACTCGATCGTTCTCGGACGGTCGTAAAGGGGAAAGAAAGGGAGTATCATGAGCAGTTGAGAGAGGGTGAAGAGAAGAACGCGGTGGCGGTAGTGCTTGCAAGAGGTGGAGGAGGATAATATTGATCCCCTCGTAGCCCCGCCCCTCCTTGCTTGGCGACGCCATCATTATATTATCCACCATCCCTCTGTCTATTCCAAACGTGTGCGCACACCTACGAAGTTCCCTCGCAAAAGCGAATTTGCTTTTTCCTTCTCCAAATGTCTCAACTCACTTTGGAAAATGTTTTCACTCTTTCCCTTCAACTCAACTTAAATTCTTTCTTTAATCAATAATCTGTAATTTTTCTTCTTCTCCACAATCCCCTAAAAAGGATGAAAGTGCACGTACGTTTACCTTCAGCACACAAGTGTCTTCGTAAAAATGTGTAAAAGTAATGGGATAGTGGAGAACGACAATATGATAAGTCCTAAAATGTACTTAAAGGATACGACGTTCGACTTCATGTAGACTTCTCTATTTTTCCGAACAAACGGTCGGCACCACTTCATTAAAAATAAATTCCGCGAAGAAGCCACCGGATATCCGTGGCTTCGCAAGGATTTTCAAGCGCAACTCCAGCCAAGTCAGTATCCATAACTCTATTCAACCCCTCTCTACATCAGAATCCTTGTTTTTTTCTCATTTCTCCTCTTGCAATACTACTCCACGTTATACGCTACATTTCTTCGTGTAAATCTACGTACTTCACCCTCGCCACAAATTTATTTTGCACCTGTATTTATATCGTGTTTTTGCCTTTGAGTCGCTATTTATTGCTGATTTCTTTACGATTTGTTTATTATCCTAATATTTTTAACAACCTACTAACTTTTGGATGGCAATAAAAATTATAAGTAGACTGAGGTAATAATTTAATGTTGAAATGATGAAAAAATAAAAGGAGCAGAAACATGAAAAAATAAGTTTAATTTTTTTTGGTGATTCTTACAATAATATATCTCTCTCATGCTTACCCCTGTCTCTACCTTTTACCGCACCGACTTCCTCTATTTCTCGTATTCTCGCGTCCCCGGAGGAATGAGCAGTTTCCAGTGGCAGCGGCGTCTCCATAAATCTCACTGTACCGTCGAGATGGATCAAGCAGAAAGCGACCACGTCTCACGGGGTCGTGCCAAGGAAACATGCAGCTGTGGTTGTGAGTACGTGTCTATCCATTTATATGTATTTATATAGATGTTGGTGTATGTACATAATATGTACTGTATATATATACATATACATATACATAGACTGGAATGAAAATGTAAGGAAGAATATGCGCAATGCGCATATACATACATCATCGACTTATACACTTGAATATGCACTGTATGTTTTGGAAAGACCATTGAAAGTAGATTCCTCGAGAATTCGTCATACTTTACTCAGGACTCGAGAAAAAATAAGATCTACATGACTAAACATACCTACAGCAGTTCATGTAATGAACGATCGACTTTCCAACTCGACAACTGCATAAAATATTCCTTCAAATTTGTATAAAGAATTTTTCCAAAGACTTCTGGATGACGAACAACACCTTATAATTATGTGCATCACGTGGGAATGATATGACAGTAAATTGAGATAAAATGCAACTCGAGAATTTATCTTTTGTGTATAAATATGCCAGTAAAGTCACTTTAAAGATTATGGTATTAAATATTCCGTATCAAACAAGAACGTAATAAATTAAAAATATCATTGAAACATTAATGAAAATATTTGAACAATTATTACTTAATGCCTGAGCTTAAAAAAAAAAGAATATCAAATAAAAATAGCAGTTGGATAAGAGAGATGTTTTCTTGATTAATTTAAAACGTAACAAAAGTGAATGAGTGCAACAAGACTTGATTAGTTCTAGTAGGTCAGGTGGCATGTTTTGGTGTGTCAGAGCGTCATTCAGACTGATCCGGAATGATCCCGGTGGATTTGGCTGCGCGACCCTTATTTGTAATTGGCCGTGAACGCCTGGCACGTGAGAATCGTCTTTGCCATCTCTATAAATGCTTTGCTTCTATATCTTCCTTCCTCTTTCACGTTACTTAATCGACTTGGAAACAAAATCGAATTATAGAAAGGGGTTTTAAATGTACGATTATTCAGCGAGCTTGAAATGCTTCTCTACTGAATGAGAATTGGAGTACCCGTGTGGAGGTATAGGTGTGCAGAGGACACAAAAATGTGAGGGCAAATGTCGTATACGTACGGAATGAAAGAGCAGTTTTATGGATTTTTTTTCACACTAGTGGTGGTAACACTCTCGGCAGTACTGCCACTACCAGTGGGATTCGGATATTCAATGTTAGCGCACCTGTATGGATATTAAATTAACACCCGTAAGCCGCAAGTATTAACAACTTTGCAAAAGATTATATGAGATTATGAGCTCAAGCGGAACACGTGATTTTTAATGCTCATTCACCCCCATCACCACCCTCACATGTTCATCGTTACTTGATAATTTATAAATAGACAAAACTATCAAAAATCCATAGTCATTGTTTTGCTTTATTTTTTTTTCAATTTTCAATGCTCCATTTTTATAGATTAAATTCCAGAGACAAAAAAGAGACCATCAGACCAACAAAAAAAATGTCTGCCTTAAAAATAGTGATACGAATTACCCAATTTATCTTTATAGCACGAAATTTAACCAATCCACATCCCTGCTCCATTTATAGTAATTTGGAATTCCCCTACAAAAGATTTCGTCGATACAAAAGTATACTTTTGTGACTTTTGACCTTGGAGTTGTCTTTATTTAATGAGTTTACACATTTTTTGGAAATGATTAACTTTAACACACACTGCAAATCCAAGTGTATTATTGTTAGGTATCTAAACGTGTTAAATATGACATCAATCATTTGATTGATATTGTAGACACTTTTTACATATTTAGGATCACATTAAAAATGATTACAATGTTAATCAAATGGTTGATGTCATATTTAACAGGTTTAAAAGTGTAACAATAGTGCACTTGAATTTACAGTGCAGTTAAAAAAAATGGATAACAAAAAAAATTCAATCAGAGATCTACATGTTGCCAGCAAGTTATCAGCTTAATTTTTTGATTATATGCAATGAGGAAAATGTAATTCAACTATTCTATGATCAATTTACCTTATTACGTTGATTTGAGCCAAAGTAATCATTGAAATGAAGTTTATCATATGGCTTATTTACGTGATTGAACTAGAATTAGAAATTTAAATGAACAGAGCGTGATTGTACGAGAGAATGAGTGGACAATCGAATGTGCACATGGTTATAAACGATAAGCAAAACGCATATACGACTGTTATAATTGATATGAATATGCAGGCGGTTTATGTGCACAATGCTCGACCGTTGACAGTCGCTAACCCGCCGAATACGGATGACAGCGGTAATCCTCACTCTCATACCGGTTTACATCCTCTGTTGGCTATATTGTGTGGCTATTTCCACATTCAACTGACCAGGAAACCCTGTGCTATGTATCCTACTCCTCTTGGTTGCCATTACGATGTTCTCGTACATTCGGTCTCTCTTGTTTCTATTCCATGCAATATAGCTGCACATGTAAGCCACAGACAAGGGTTAGAGTGAGAAAGAGACATTATGCGATGCGACGGCACCAACGTTCAGCGGTGCGCGGTGTGCGGTGCAACCATACTAATCCGCCGATGGATTTATGGTCTTAATCACCAACGGATTATCTCGGACAGCCACACCGCTCTGCCACGAACCGAAACATACGCCTGCCTCTTTGCAGATAACCACAGCGACCGAACGCCTCGACATTTTCTCCTAAATCTCTCCATGACGTTCCTATACGACCGATTTTTAACTTTTTGAAACTTTTAAAGACAATTAAAAGTATTTAAGTATTTTTATCTAATTATCTTCTCTTTATTTCTCCCAATTTTCATCATTTTTTTCATTCAATTTTATATCTACATTAAAAAAAAACCATTCCCCATCAATAGTAATGAGTTAATCCAATTTTTTGGAGTAAATAAAACAGAAATATTTTAATTTTCTATTTTTTCACTAAGAGGATTTTAAAAATCACACACAACTCAGTCCTAACAGATAGTCAACAATTAGCAATTAAATGGATAATCGATAAAAGACTTGAAAATATTTTTGAAGCAAAAAAAAAAGAAAGATATCGATAGTGGAATCACAAGTTCTCGACACCAAAGTTTTTGGTATTCGATAAATCCACTCAGTATAGCGAGAAAGTTATATACGCTTAGTGGCATAATCCGTTGAACGCAGTGGAGGTCCTCGTAACGAAAGCCACAGGGGCTCTTGGAATGAAGAACGTTCCATCGGTGTGTTACAGTTCGCGAACGAGAGTGCAGTGCCAGTAGCTAATATAATTCTCCATCCTGGTAAATGCAGACCCAAGTAACGTAGCCATACTGCTATACACCACAGGATCTCTACTGTAGGACTACAGAGTTTTGGTGCATGGTGTATAGCAGGACCTAGTATACCTTGCGTTGTGTGTGGTTCTATAAATCCATCGGGAGCTTACTCGCGTAAAGCCGCCCTATAGCTGCATCCACATAGACCTTTCTACCCTCTATCCTTTTAACTACCTTGCCTCTCTCGTTTATACATTGTTTGTAGTAGTCTACAAATATCTTTATCTTCTTTCTCGCGTAAAGATAATTTTGTAGCCGAATTCCCGACAACTTTTTCTACAAAAAAAAAACAAATTTCTACCTTTTAAATGGTATGAGTTTGTTTGGTTTCTATTTATTTAGATCAGCAGTTGTTTAAAATTATATAAAAAAATTCATAACAATCATGATTAAATAAAATAATCTACAATGCTAAAATAAAAAGCTCTTAATGAAGCTTAAATTCCTTGATAGACGATCGTATTATGCAGCTTAAAAAAATATATACATTCTTAAATTAAGCATAATTCTGAATGTAATTGAATTTAAGTAAATTATTCAATCAAAAAAGTGTAATATTTTATCTCAGGCTTTACTTTTGCATATTTTGAATATTAAAACAAAGAAATACTCATCAATTCATCGGTTAGGCTGGATCAAATCAAGAGACTGGCAACTGCTGCCAGAAAAATACTTGTGAGGAAACGAGATGTTGATTTTGGAAACTGATATGCTTCAATGCCGGCACTGTGCCAACAACTTGACGACTTTCTGTTACTATCATCCAAGTGTCTAAAGGATATTAAACATAAAAAACACACCGGGAATTCTTGATTGATTCTAAGATGAATTAATCTTGATGTTCAACATATAAAGAGCAATTCATAATTTTGATATATTCGCTAGGAATAAGCTTATAATAAAAGTCCTCAAATGCAGTCAAGTGTTTGTATGATTAATAAATGCTGACGTTATCACTAACAGAATGGCGTTCGCTTGATTCCATACTACCTACTGTTTGATTATCATGATAGAGGATGATAACTATCAAGTAACGATTGGTTAAACATCATACATTATATCTCATTAGTCAAAAGCATTTCGAGTCAAAGTTATCATTTTTATTTATCAATTGATGGTTTAATGCTGCCTGATACTTTCAATTTCAATTTATTCATTGATTTGTTTTTATTTGAAAATTTTGCATGAAATGCATCTTTATTCATTGGTTTATTCTTCAAACAATAAATTTATTCATAAAAAAACAACAAAATTCCCAACTCACCCTAACGCGTGCTTCTGTCAATCCAGTCCACATTGCAATCTCTTCCCTGGTTGCCATGTCCGGGTATCGATTCCTGCTGAACGTCGATTCAAGTTCCTGAAGTTGTTGGGAGGTAAAATGTGTCCTTTGTCGTCTTTGTCTTTTATTTTTTGTACCATCCTTGTCGACTGCATCATTTACACTCACTACTCCGCCAGAAGAAACAACTTCTGATCGCATCTCGTGTTTTACTTCAGGTGTTCTAACACCTAGATAATAGAATATAAAACAAAAAAGTTGGTCAATTTGTTTAGCAGATAAAAAATGGAATATTAATAATACTCAAAATTAGCAAAGAACATTTTTGGAAAAAATATTTCTCTGGATTAATAATAAACCAAAAAAATTCATTATCGATTTAATGACTGTGTTTATATGTAAATGGCAGGTGATATAATAAGCCCTGGATTTTCAATGTCCCGTAAGTCTTTTGATAGCTTAGTCTAGCGTTACTAGTTCTCTCGATCCGATATATGACACCCACATGATTGATAGGCCCCTCCTGTCACAAACTGCCTTTATCAGCACCAGTATTTCCTGCAATACCGAAGCCAAAATCTCTTCTTGTAATGAATATATATCACACACCACTTAGTGATGTCTACTTCAGGTATTATAAAGCTGATAGTCCGTGAGTGTTTAGTTTCAATGATCACGAAAAACGACAGTCGCACTTGGAAGTTTCATCAGTAAAGTCAAGTCTTTCCAACAAAAATAGAATAACGTCACAGAAAGATATTCAGCTTGTTATTTATAGTCTTTATAACATTTACTAAATCAACTACAGAATTGTGTGATGTTTAGTAGCTTTATTGGTTATTATGTTTGGTAGCATTAGTGTGGATTAGCAGCTGAAATCGGAGTATGATTAATTAAAATGACAGTAAAAATAAATAATGTACTGTGTCCGAAACTACTTGGAGTTTGTGGTACAGTCAGAAGCTCTGTGAACGTGCCGGACTTGCTCAAGAAATTGCGAGAAGACTTAACCCTCATCCCTTGGATTATCTGGAGTGAAGTGAGATCTGTCCCAGTTGTTGTTAACCAGTAACGTATATAAGACTACAGGGATATTTCAATTTGCGGGGATTTAGAAAACGCTGCCTGAGTCTTGAACAAACAATCGAATAAATGTTGACATCAATAGATGGCACTTTGTTGTACAACATTTAAATTTCTCTTGATTGACATTCGAGGTGAACTGTTACCCTAAACAATCACAGTGATGCTAATAATGAATTACAATGATAGACAATTTTCATTTTTATGACTGTTTACCTTTACGAATGTCTGTCCTTTGATTGTTATTTGTTCGATTCCGAGGTTGTGCTGTGGAGAATCCTCCCGAGGGTGTCGAAGGAGTAGCACCTGGTGTACTTGGTGTACTACCACCTGGAGTGTGTCCACCGTGAGCTGAAAAGTCGAGTCTTGCAAGGCCTCCATTCGTTTCATCCCGGTAATCATTTAGTGCTAATACTAAAAAAATTTCTTTTTAGTAAACATTTATTTCTTTTCTAACAAATAAATAATTTATTATTAATATTCATACAAGAATTATTCTAACAATTTACTTGCTTTCGTTCTAAATGTCAACTGGAATATTTATCAAGAATCACAGTGATTTTATTTAAAAATTATCATTATTTTTTTTAATCAAAATTCATGCTGGAAAATAAAAATGAGACTGTTGAGATTGATACGTTCATTAATTTGGTGAATATTCAAGATAACTCTTAGTTGCAGAGATTCTTGAGATAAACAAATTTGAACGTCACAGTCTCTTAACTTTGTGACGTGAATACGTTTATTCAGTGTCTTTTTCTTTCTATCTCCTTGTCGTTTCTTTTACGTTCTTTTCGTAGTTCGATATGGATCACGCGGAAACAAGCGCGACGGTTGAATAAAACAGTAATGTTTTTTCTTCTGCAAAGCTATTATTCGACTAGATATATACGATGAGGGAGGCAGCTTTACGATCCATGGTCACCATATTTTCTATCGTAAAACAAAAAACGAGTCGCAGAGTTTTATGGAATGTACACGTGCCAACAGTTGAGTTGCTCGTTTCAATATTTAATGTAATAAATGCACTAAAAAAAATTTTAAATCTCTCTAGAAACTCATTTGTTTATTTTAGAGTTATTATAAACAATTAAATTCACACAATCATAACGATAATAATAGTTAATAAAATATTTATTGCTTTTATAAAAGCGATTTAATAATTGAATAATAATTCTTTCTTCATCATAAATCTTTTCATTGACGGAATTAATTATTTTTACCCTAAAAAATGTCTTTCTAGCCCAAAATATATTTTATTTTCCTTGATAAAGGTGTCATTGAATGAAATTCTATAGGATGTCGAACCTCCAGAAGCCAAGCACAGTCATAAATATCGGTGAAGGTAAAAAAATTAATAGTTGATTATTTCGTTAATAATCCAATTTAGTAAGTGGCTTACAAGCAAGACATTAATCGATGTTCTTTCAGGCGTCTCTTGGATATTTATCAAGTTGCTAGGGCTGCGACGGCGTCGAGGAAAAAAAGTTGAAGAAAGAGAAAAGTTTGTTATGAGCTGTATAGCATGTTCGAGAATAGGGCTAGAGGCGTTATAGTGACTTGAGAAGTTAATCGGTCGGGTCGTTTAGTTTAGTTTCGTTTAGTTATATTTGGTTAGCACGCGAGTCATTTGGGGGACGCGCCTCACAATTAGTCGGCACATAACTCCGTCTGATTTAGAGCGAAGACGTGAACGATGTGGGGAATCTTTGGACTTTTGTATCTATTACTGAAGTTCACTATGCACCAAAAAAAAAAAAAAAATAATTTAAATTATATTAAAAATAATTTTTTGAAAAAATGTATTTTTATTTTAGATTGTTTCCCTTTTATTCATGATAGATCAATAGTTTTATCAAAACATCTGTGTAATTCTGTGAACTTTATCAGAAAAAGTTTTCAGAGTCAGTAGATTCGTTTCTTATTTATTTGATTATCCCGTAAATACTAGTAGAACATGTTTAATGGTGTATGAATAAACCGGAAATGTGTTTTAGGTGAATAAAACTGTATTTAGATAATATAAGATGATGATAAAAATATTTTAGCAACTGAATATTTTATTTTAATGTTTACTACTTGACTTTAAATTGGTTTTGTATTTTTAAGATATTTTTGAATTATTTTTTTCTGGAATTCTCAAAACTAACCTATTAAATTAGAGAATCACATACGATTTCAGTATCACTTGAGTTGAAATTTATGAAGTGAATTCGATGAAAAAAAAGTACTAAAAGTAAAATAAAGAGGACATAAATTCACTGGCTTAGAGTTTTCGTGTGCGCTACCCCGCAGAGTTCTGAGAGGCACGAGCCTTGGGATCAGTTGACAATTGCGTTTTCTAACTACTTACAGCTCCTTTAAAGTAAGATCAAATGATGCTTTGCCATCATGCAGAATGAATAAGGGTGTAATGTCATACTAAATGATCTTTACCCTTGCTAACCAACACTCCACTTCCAACTTGTCATCAATGATATTTAAAACGTTTCAGAGAATTATTTAATATATCTGTTTTGCCATAATATGGGGATCTCTCGACTAGTGATGTTAAACATTTTTTCTTTTCTGTTAAAAATAAAATGAGTATGAATTTTTCCAGAATCATTAGTATTATTTTGAGGGTCATGACACTCATTTAGGTAACAAATCAACAGTATTGCCCCTCTCAGTTAGTTCAGGGAGTTTAGACACGTGTTTTAACACCAAAAAATATTTCACGGGCCCTAGAGAAATAGTTGACCTTCGTAGAAAAAAAATGGAGGCCCGTCTCGTACTAAAGATTTATTTAAAGATGACCTTAGTCTATAAAATGGCCCAATTATTCACTATGCTATTGAATTTCACGAGGACAGGGAAATTAATGGATAGAAAATCGGATTTCTAAATTATGGAATTTCTTGCATAACTGGCACGAGCGACTCTTTAAATTAAATGAACTTAAGTGAAATTTAGTGAAATCTAAAGACCTAGAAAAAATGACGAAGAATTTAATTTATGTTTGGAAAAAAAAGAAGATATAAATTATGACTTTTCTCTGGGTTACTTCAAGTTATTTCACTCCAAAGACAAACCATGTCATGGGTGATTTGAAGTAGGGGCTAAGGGAGATGAACGAATATCTCAGCTGCTCGGTGCGTTTTTACCCGCGGGATATATTAGCGCCCGCTAATCCTAACGGATTTTACGAACGACTGTGCACGCGAGTTTTCCTCACTCTCATTCTCAAATTGGCTTTCACTCTCGTTCATTCTGCATTCATTCTCAGTCCGTTCATGCTGCAGTGACTATCATATATGTCTGTTGTCGAGAGTATCATTAATTTTGGAGTAAAGTATCTATCTATTATTTCATTACTGACATTTATTAAACAGTTGATTTTATTTTATTTTTCCTAAAATATTGGAAGACGATTGAATGAAACTGAAGAATCATCATGAATGTATTTGTAATTGGAAAAAAATTGCACAAACGGGAAGGAATTATAATGCAATGAGAATATTTTGTGCGTCTATGAATAAAATAACACGTGACGCAAAAATTTGTGGGTGGTTAGTGGGGCGTATCGTCTCGGCAGCTCAATGACGAGGAGAGTTACAAGGGGGCGGGGGTCACTAAAACATCCCTGACAGCTGTGGTTTGTGCTAAAGTATCCCACGAAATTTTTCTCAGGCATAAAAATTCTTAGATGCAAATTTTTCATGTTGACAGTCGATAAATTATTCATCAAATAAATTACCTAAATTATTATTTTTATATTGATGTTAATATAATTGAAATGAATAGTTGACGATTACTTTATCGATTGCTTAAAATGATATTTGGAGCACAGAGGGATATTGGGTATCAAGAAAAAGAAAGTGTCATGTGGCAAATAATTACTAAGTCAAACTGTTCCTTAAGTAGAAAAGACATGAGAGGGATATGTCAGTCGTAAAGTACAGGCATGTCGTGTGAGCACCTGTGAGTTCAGAATAGAGGAGCACGCGGCTGCGAGAAAGTCAGCATGGACTCTCTTCCCTAATCTCCTAATCCTTGGCTTCCTTAGGAAGTCGTTTATTAGTCAGCCACGCTGGGCGTTATATGTTGTTTTAGAAACGACACCACTGGTTTTTGGTGACGTTTAGTAAAAGCACGTGCTTAATCATCCTAGATGTTGGATAGATGAACTCCATGGTTCCATTTTTTAGATACTGATGAATTTTATAAAAGACTTCTCAATTAACCTTATGATTACAATTCTCTTAATTTAATGCTTTCCAACTTGATATTAATTTTTAGCGGTTCATTACTTTAATTTCTGCAGCCGACGGATGGTGTCCAGCTCAATCTCTCCAGGTGAATCAACATCAAAGAATATTCCTACCTACCAAAATTATTCTTCCATCGATTCATATTTATTGAAATGAACTCTTTGAATTATTATTGAATTAATTTTGTTGTAATCCAATAAGGTAATAAATTTATTAGAGATATAAAATATTAAAGGTATGAGTTATCCGACGGTTCAACGAAGACAAAAGTTTGATAGGGTTGACTAGAATGATTCAAGTCCTACACCCTAATATGTTACAGACGATTTGGTTAGTTTCAACTTGACTCACAGAGAACGCATATGCTATCCAGAAACTTGAGATGTTATTGCGGAGAAGGGCGTTTTCAAGATTTGGAGCGAAAAATCGCGGCGATATATGGTCGGAAGTTTAGATGTGGGAGGTCGGGAAAGTTGAATATTCAACAAGAAAAAATTAAATTTTCTTCCTATTTTGATTGACTGAATTTAAAGTTATGCTATTGAATTATTTAGTCACATCATCAAAACTATTTTTATTAATTAATAAGCACACTAAATTTCAAGAAGATTATTCATTGATTAACTTCAATGGAAAAACTACTGTCTGTTAGGTATGAAGCGACGGGGCTCGACGTCTCATCTGAGATTGTAGAGATAATGGGAAGGAAATCAGTTCATTTCTATGTTGATCCCTACGGCGATCCGGGAGCCTATACTTCATTGGAGATGCTGGTTATTCGCCCGACCTCGTGATCGAAGAAAATCGAAGCGGAAAATCGAGTCCGTCCGGCAGTTTCGTCAGTCCGTCGCTACCTTCGTCGTTTCGATGGGCGTGACAAACAGGAAACCGGAAATTTCCCTATAACACTCGTGTTACATGTTTTTACTACCAAATACGAGCATTTACCACGCTTATGTAATACTTCTAGGGTGGTCTGGGTTTGCATCTGTAACCACAGTTTGTAAACATCTTAAAATTGTCTTACATTGAAAGAACTCAATAGTTCCAGTTACTAGAATAATTTTAGGCAGCTAATAATAGTCAATAAGAGATTAAATTAGAAGTGGATTAGAAAGAAATTTGTTCTAACATTCACTGTTGATTAATTAATCATTTTAATGCTCAATTAGTTTTTTATTGACATAAAACAAGATAAATAAAACAAGTAGGAAATAAAATTGATTGACATTAGGATGATATTTATCTCTAATGAATAAATGTTATTTTATCATCAGTTTTTGTGTTACTTCTGTATAGTATGAAATTTATGTAATTATTAACATATTTGTGCGGAAATAACATAATCTATCCAACTACTTTATTCTGTAGTCCCTCACTAGGAGCATTTTTATGTATTATCTAATATAAATATACAAACAATGCGTCACCAAAAAATAAATTATCTATATCACAAAAAAATAACTTGTTTGTTTTTACGTAGATAATTGAAGAATTTTTCAGTTACACATTGAATATTATTCTTTGAATTCTAAATGATATTACTTTTTTCAAATTTACTCAAAAATGTTCTTCTCATGAAATGTGTCATGATTTTGTAATTTAATTGTCAATTTACGGTAAGCAAACATGATAAGAAATTAGTGTATTAATTTTCCGGAAATGTTTTAATCAATTTTTATGAATCATTTTATGTAAGAATAAAAGGAAATTTAATGAAACAATTCTCAGGAAATTTGAAACTAATCAAAGTAAAGGATTAACAGCGACAGCTTCAGATGGCTTCTCGGATGAATTATTCTATAAGAGAGCTAGGAAAATGTGCCCCTGTTAGATTAGACAATTTCGTGGTACAGAAGAGACACATAAGGCGCGTCTTGCTCCCTGGGGAGACTTGGCTAGCCGAGCAATTTGTCAACACCATTAAGAGGAGGCACAAGGGTTGACTTTGAGGACGCATCTGCCCAATACTACTGAAGCTATCATCATCATAAAGGGGTATTGAATGACTTCGGGTTAGTATCAAAATAGGTGTCACACCGTATGGTCACCCCGTTGGCAAAATATTGGGATTCTCATTGATCCAGTAAACGAAATTTTGAAGGGTCTTTGATTGACGATTTCAAATACTATTTGTGTCAGAAGAGATTTATTGATTGACTGCTTGTAGGATAATCGTTGGTTAAATAGTTACTAAGGATAAATTGATTGATCGAAATATTATTTATAAATCGTTTTCACGATCCTAACTATTTTAAGTGACAATTATTTAATACTGATTTATTTTGACAACCAATCTATCTAATTTATTTGTCAATATTAATTAATCTGGCATTGATAAGTTTATAAAAAAAAAACTAGCAAAGATGTATGAAGATTGTAAAAATATTCACAATGATTTCTTGATTGAGTAAAAAATTCAATTAATACAAAAAATTTAGCTCTAGCCAAAGACATTGAATTTCTTGGCTCTTATCATTACTTTACGACGCCGTTGATCGCCAATGAAGCCCCAATTAATTACTAAGTGTTCACTGGCGTAATTTCAATTCATTTTGAATAAATTCTTCAAGATAACGAATTAATTTATTTAAGAAATTAATTACTGTTAATTATCTTGACATAATTGGGCTTCCTTTAAAAAAAAAAATAGAGAAAATCTAAAGCTCAATGATGTTTGACATGACATGTTACGTGATTATGATCAATATATAATAAAGACGACAGTGATTTTCTTATAAGCTTATAAGCGTGGCAAGTAAAATGAAAACGGAAATAGGTGAAATGCCATCGAAATAAGATCGAGTTTAGTCGCGATGTCGAGTTCGAGCCCTGGATAAGTCTGCCTTATCCCGATAAGCCGGTGAGTTAATGAATCACAAAACAGGTGGTGACGCCAAAGAGAACATCTTTCGTCTGCAAATTCGTATAACTGTTATATGTCCAATGCTTGAACATTTAGAAAATCTCTTAATATCTTAACATTATACTCTAAACAAGCAATCAAATTTGTTTCTCTTGTCCAACATTATATCTTTTTCTATCATCTGCAGATTTATCATCTGTAAATAATCTGCTCTTTATCCTTTGTAGATGATAATTATAATTATAATCGAATTTACGTCTTTATTACATACAAATAATTTATCAATGATAAGAAATTCATTATATTTTTTTACCATTTATTAAATTTAATAATTTTATCACAAAGTTATATGAATATTGATCTTTTCAAGAAACTGGTTTGAATTACCGATATCATAAATATTTTAATGATCTTTTTATATTTCATAAAAGTTCTGTACTCGATTCATGATCGTAGGCAATAATCATGAATGTGATATTAATTATCACCGTAACCAGAAAGTAAAGCAATGAAATATTTTTTATTTGTTCAATCATTTGACGTCAAAATAAATTTTGTTTCAAGTAGTTCCAATGAACATGTATCTATTCCGTCGGGAGACATTGTCTGCTCCGGAAACCAAACATCGTAAAAGGTAACAAAAAGATAATATAAGTTGGTCACTGATAAGCTCCTACGTCTTTAACTACGTCTCATATTATTTACCTTCTTTTAACTAATCAACTAAAATACAGGCAAACTTATAAAAAGTTTCATCATTTTAATAAAACATCAACTTACGTTTCATTTTTTCCAGTGGCTCGTGAGGGAGTTGATGACCAAGATTGCGAATCATGGATGTCTCGTGATGGGAACCGGCATGTACATCATGATGATGCATAGCACCTTGGAGATGATCACTATGGAGTCCAGCCATGGATGCTGCGTGTTGGTAATGTTGCACAGATAAACCAGTAGTTGATCCTGAAACGAGGTCCTGGAGACAGAGCTCAGTATTTCCACCGCCGCCGGCGAGTTCGAGGCTTCCCCCGCCCCCGCCGTGCTCCATGCTGTAGAAGGTTAACGTCCTGCCGACTGTGCTGTACACCTCGAGAACTCACTCTCCCTACGGAACGCTGGTGTTCTTAGAAATCACCAGCACCTTGACCTAGTGAACCGACTCTAGGGTGTCATATGTTCAGTAATTGCACGAATACACCTTCACCTTATGATGATGATGTTTAAATATCAATGCTAATGAAGCTAGGAATCCACTTAATTGACACAGAATACAATCACCACATAAATAATCAAAAATTAGTATTCTGCTTTGGTTGGAATTTCGAGTTAATACGGTGATGATTAAGATAAAGAATAATATTTTAGTAGTTAAGTAATAGAGTTTATTGATGATTCACTTAGAGCGCACTGCAGTCACAACACAAACAAAAGGATAACTGAAAATCCACTCGGGAATCAAGTAGACTTAAGTTCCCAACACCTACCCCAAGAAGTCGACATGTACACGCGTTCACTTGGGTAGCTGACGACTATTGATAATAAACCCGATAAACCGACAGCTCACTAGGTTGCGTAACGTCCAAGTTAGTTGGCAAGTAGGTTAGACCATCCCGCCAACATAAAACACGAGCACGCGTCGCACTCTCTGCTTGCTACTTGACTGTACCCATTCACTGTAGCTCTGGACGCAAGACCAGCCTCCGAGTCGACGCACAATTCTTGGACATTTACACCCGCGTGTCCACCTTATCAATTCTGATAATGACGTTAGTATGATAACTGTCCATGAGTATGTCAGCTCGGTGGTGGACTTGATTGGATTGATCCTCGTGAGAATTGGCGAGAGTTGATGAAAGGGTGAAAGACACGAGTATAGTAGGTTGATAGGTAGTCACCTAGGTGGTGTATTGGCCACACGTTGGAGACGGTAGGTGGGTCGACGAGGCTTAGCCGGTTGAGCCTTTCGGACTGCCTGTCGGCTTAAGTCTCTAAGTCGGGTAAGCCGTACGGATCTAGTGGTCTTGGCTGCTGCACTGTGCCTAGCACGCTGACTCTGTCTTGCTTGTCGACCAGCCTGCCTGACTGTCTGACTGCGCTTCTCTTGTCGCGACCCTAGACTTACTCTCCCCCCCGCGTGGACAACACGAGCTTCCAAGCTCTACGATAGCAGAGAGCGTGAGCCACCACTTGGTTTCAGCCTGCGCTCACAGTTATCCCCACCGCTTTTATCTACTTCTCCACTAGGGTGGACGGCCACTCCCACAATTACACACTCAGAGACCTCAAATCGCCACCAACCCCCACTCTCAACTCATCGCTACACACTCACTCTGTATATTTCAGATACTCTTGCTTCAACGCAGAGCTTTCGCAGTGATGTGTGCTTTTTCTGTTTTTCTCAGCTCCTTTGGTCTACTCCTCGTTTTATCAAGCGCTCACAGAATGTAAGAGAGAAAACAGTTTATCGAAGGTGTAAATATTTCTATCAGTAAGAATATAAAATAACTTTCCTTACCAAACATGTGTTTCTTCATGTGCATCTTCAACTGAAGCTTTTCAATGCTATGCAAATAAGCATTGCAGATTAATAAACACAATAGAAGCTTTTAATTGTTTCAGAAAATTTTATTCACTAATTGTAATTATTATACTTTAATGACTGTCTGTTTTAAAATCAACATTCCATTTCGATAAGAAAAATTCTTTCCTATTCAATCAAATAGATGATGGAATGACGATCCATCTTTTTAAAAATCAATTTCCCTTACATTTGTACCAGTAATTCTTATAAAAATATTGAACAAAGCTGATATCAACTATTCTTTACAATAAACTACAGTGATAAAGTAAAGCAAAACAAAAACAGAAAAAAACTTTCAGGAAAAAGAAGAGCTGAGTCTGAAGTAGAAACAGACACAGCCGAAGGTGAGAACTGCAAGTAGTAAAGGTCATAGTAGCAAAGTACTCGGCTGGAAGCGCCGATCGGGGTAGTACATACGTCAACCCTGCGCCTTCGCAGCCACCCCAACAGTACAGAAGGAAAGAGGAAGACAAAGAAAAGTAAGAAGCTGAGGAACATCTACAAGAGACAAATGACGATCTAGCCACGCCTACAATTCAGTGAGGGCGTTGTTTAGAGTCCTTACTATGAGTATGTGTGTCTACTCACAAGATTGAAAGTAGGGGAAATAGTAACTGGCGGGGGATCGTTGATTTTTTAACAGAGAACAAACCCCAGCTCGACGTGCTCGTCACCATCCAACATACGGACCTCTTCTCGGTTTGATTGTGTGTGATTACACACTATTTCCGTGTGGCTGAATGAGAAAGAGACAGTCTGTTTCGAGGTAAATGTGCAAACGTGCAAAAATGTGTGCTTACACGAATGAATACAATGGACACTGATGATAACATGCATAGAGCATATAGTTATTATAATTTCATAATTGAAGGATTATGGATTACCTGCAGATTGGCTTTGAGGTCGTTGATTATTATCGGCTCTTTTGATTGACTGCGGATCTCGTGCATCATGCTGGCAAAGTGGAAATAGGATGAACTGATCAGTTGCACACACAGACAGATACAGCTTTCCTGATTTCCATTATATCTCAGTTGATGCATTAGTTTGACATCAAGTGCTAATTTACCAGAGTCTACTTTTATCCCAGCTTCAAATGATTGCATAATTATTTTTAATAATATTATTTATATTTACATTGTGGAGAATTTTTTTTTTTTTTATTAATTTATAAAGAAGCATACTCGTAAAATGTTTTAATAACTGTCAAATAATTATCACCAGTGTGCTATGTAAAGATTGGAACAGACATTTATTAACTCTGACATTTAAACGCTTCACAGTAAGACCTCAATTTTGCTCCAAGGAAGGTCATGACAACGCATAATAGTCCTCTGATGTTATTTACTATACATACATATTTTACGTCTATTGTGAGATTTTTTATTTCAACGTAAATTATAAGATGCATATTTCATGACAACATGTATTGTAGAAGAGAATTACTCCAAAATATATTGATATCAGAGACCTTATTTTTGGAGCACATTTAGCACATCTTTATCATCAATTGAGGTCATAATAAAAACATTTAATAAAACTTGTGAGTTTATAAATATAAAAAAAAAAAAAAACAATGGAGTGAAATGATAAAGAATCTTGTTTTTTATTATTCTGATATTGACTTATGTCATTCAAATTAATAAATAAAATTTTCTCATTGAGTAAACAAGTCGGCAGAATGATGTATCATAAAAGAGTCTATCAGTTACGGAAGGTTGTACATACATGAAGATCAATTGATGCCGACATGCTCGATCGTGTTTTATTAGCGATAGTACAAGGGTATGGCGCAAACAGTCTATATTTTTTTGTGTAAAATGCCTTTTTTTAGATTCCTATCGAACATCAGAGAAGATAACACATTCCTTGTGTCTACAGCCACTACTCGATAAAATAGGACAAAGAACTCAACCATAGATCATTGATGTTTTTATTGATAAACTGACCAAAGTTACTTTAAAGTAATTTCGAGATTTTTTATTTCTAGATTCATGGTGTTCTAATTGAGAGATAGGTCAGTATCAAGTCATCAAGATTTTTTGAAAAGATGACTTTTGAGGTTTTTTCATAAAAATTTCATTTTATTGGTTGCATTTATACTTGTTTAAATTTCAAAGAAGTAGATCGTAATTTTGCCAATCTTATCCATTTGAAATTCCTAAAATATCTAAAACTTTATGGCTGAACATGATACTAAAACGTAATACGTTTGAATAAAATCGCTTCAAAATTCCTCAATTCCACTGCATATGACAATTCTGCACATATTTTTGGTGTCACTAACAATAGTCGTAAATTTTACATTTTCATCTGAAGAATCTCAAATTCCCTTAAATTATAAAATTGCATATAAAAAATCGTATATATGATCGTATAAATTTGAGAGTCCTAAATATTTTGCGAAAAAAGAAATATTTTTATTTTATTGCTTGACAATAATTTTCCTTTGATTGATGCACAGAAGTATATTTTTTATTTAGGCCTATTTTATTTGTAAATTGTTTGGGAATTATTACGTGAAAAGAGCAATTTGTAGTTTATTTTTAAAATAAAGTTACTTCAGCCTTTTTTGCCATCCCAAGTCTAACTTGATCTCTACACGCATCGCATCAATAGCAAATTGCCTTCACCATTTCTCGATTTTCTCTCTATCACATTTTTTCGCGTCCTTTTTTTCTCTTCGTGCAGTGAGTGAGCTTCCGACCCTCATCTTCTACTCTATATACGACCGAGCTGCTCAGTCGTTACGACGCTCCGTCTTTACAAATTTTATATCATTTTTATGAGGCATAAAGTCGTCGAGAAGCCGACGGAGAAGGAAAACCAACGCAACCAGGCAGAATGAGAGACAAGGGGTCGGAGGATGATGAAAAAATGAGAGTGGAGAGAAACGAAGAGAAAGATAATACTTTGGGTCACGTGGCTGGGCGGAGCAGATTTCATCCCTTCGACGTCAATGTAGTAGGCAACGAGAGAGGGTGAAAACTCATAGTGGGGTAAAATGTGGAGCTTTGTGTATGTAAGGGGTAGTGAAGAAGATTCTCTATATCAAATGTTTGTATTTGATTAAAAAATTTCTCAGCTGAGGAAAAAAAAGAAAATAAGTAAATATCATATATATCTATAAGAGAATTTAAATTTTTCTGTTGAAAATGATTGAAAAATATTCAATAATTCATACTTAATGCACGAAAAAAAAATTGATGTAAAGTGTTCACTTCTTCATATGATCGGTTTTTATTATAAATTTTATTACAATGATCCATAATTTTTGATAAAACTTTTTTGATGACGAGTTCAAATCATCCTTACGATCCCATAAAATATAAATCCTCTGGAAAGTATGATCATTCGATCATGAATATTTAAATACTCACTGAACAAATACACAGAAAGAATTTTTTTACTGAATATGAGTGCAAAAAATGACACTCGCACATTTCGAAGTTGATAAATAAAAAATTTTCTATCTAACAGTAAATTTTAAGTTCTTGTACGTAAATTTAATACTTAAGAAGTGTCTATACAAATCCAGTGTTTAAAAAGACTAAAAAATTTAAAAAGACGACTTTCAGACGTTTAAAACATTGCAAACACTTAAAGTGTTCAGTTTTCTTAAACACTTGTTAAACACTAGATTTGTAGTGGAATAATTACTTCCAACAATCCAGAATTCACTGTTAAACAAAAATATTTGTACTTTTTATTTTTTAATTGCAAATTTAAAATTCAGAAGTATTTTATTTCAATGCACTTAAAGTGTTTCAAAATGACATTACTTATTTGATTAAAATTCCAGTCACTTTTAATTGACTCAAACATATTTAAGAAGTGACTACAATGTTAATAAAATAAATTACATCATTTTAAAACACTTTAAATGCATTGAAATAAAACACAACAATTTGCAATGTGGTGCCAAAGGTTTTTTCGTGTATTAAAATAAAAACATCTTATAATAGTTTATAAAATGTCAGATACTTTTGGGATTAAATCTAAAGTATATTATGATTGAAGCTACTTGTTTAGCGACATACTTATGTGTAAATATGCTGTGTCGATATTTTCACATGAGTTGTCTACTTAAGTTTAGTCGCAGTTAACGTTAATCCAGTTTAAGATGGAAAAGTGGGTGAAAACTTGGCGTGTTTCTTAGTCGATTTGTGGCGACAGCGATGGCTTAGTAGTATTAAACTTAACGATGTTAACGAGTCTTTGATTCTTTGAGATTTATTTATTTGTTGCATTTATAGACCATCCGCGTGTATACATTTTGTAAATAACCATTTTATCAACCAAGAAAAAAATTAAAATAAAGATATATCTATTAAGTATCTTTGATAAATGAATTTTAAACACTATTATCCCTTTGTCTTTTTTACATCGCTTCCGAATCCTGTTGATTCCAGTCCATCAATTTTCAATCACAAAGAAGTCTCTCCCATTTTCTCGCGTCGTCTTTGTAGCTTCTTCTCAGGTATATTACTTATACGTGTATGCTTTTCGTGCTCGTCTTATTGAAGAGGGTGCAAGTTTTCCTGTCACAAAGAGAAAATATTGAAGGTTATTTCGCACGCACGCGCTTCAATATATTTTCATGTACTCTTGAACCTTTTCTGCATGCATAAAAAAATTCGCCATTGACAAAATATCATCTGATACACTCTTATTAAATTCTTCAACGCAAACTATTTTTTTTGCAACCATTATTTTATGTAAAATTGCCATCCAAAGAAACTTGTAATAATCTCTTTCAATTTTATTACATAAATATTCATTAATTTTTATAATAAATTGATTAGTTATGACAGATAATAACAAAAAAAATTATCAGACTTATTATTGGTGTAGTAATTGATGATTTTTCTTACTTGGTAACTTGTGTGATTGGAAAACACTTGGATTGTGTAGACATACATCTACCTTTATCATCACATGTTTCGTATCGGTGTGTGTATAGATTGGAGTGTGGGTGCCCCTGAAATCCCCGCACTTCCGCGGCGTCGTGACGTCACCGCCAATGGAGTCGTGGCTTTGGGGCGGCGCCTTCGACTCGGCCAACATGGCAGCTCGCGACGCCGCCGTCGTCCACCCCGCGGAGCTCGATCACTTACTTCGGACCTCCAACAAACAACATAGCCGTCGACGTCGAGTCTGTCACTATCCACTAGCTGTTGAGCTGAAAAATATTCACTCCATTATTTCTTTTATATCTTTTCTCATTAATCACCTACATTTCTTGACTATGCATATTTTTTAAATTTCATTTTTTCTTTCAATCTACCAAGAAATAAACAAAACTTTTATAACGATGTAGGGGAAGATTAAAAACAAAAAAAAATTGTCCAATTATTTGCAGATGATATTTTCATATGACTAACAGAGTCAAGATGATATGTTGGATATACTCTTAAAATTTAAGACCATCTCTGTAATCGCTTTGAGAGCAATAAATGAACGTTTTTATAATGACCCTCACATACTCATAATCCCTCTTAAGGTAGATAATAATAACCAGACTGCATTTTACGCCGGTCATATCATACGTAGGACCACAATTAATTTGTTTGGTCTCCTATATAGGCACAACATAACTTACTCGTCTGGCTTAACATAGTATTGCAAATTATTTTCCTACCGTCGCTCGGACTAAGCCGACACAAAATCTCCTACACCAAATAATTACCTGTACGTCAGTCGATTTAAAGTTACGATGCTTATATGATGGAATTTAATATTATTTACTCTAAAAGAGCTTTTGTAATGGCCCGATTATGTAAGTCATATAAGTGCCAACTTAGAAATTAAAAGGACCAAGTTAATATTGATTCAACCCATTAGAGTTGAAAAAAAAAATTATTAAAATAAAAGAGATCATTTTTTCTTTGCTTCAAGAGTTGATTAATTGACGTTGCATCGTTTAAATTTTAGGACGTGGAAAGTTTATGGTCGTGAGGACATTTCATGGGCAGCAAAGACGACGAAGATAAGTTTGTTTTATAAAGAAGGTACAGCAGGCATCAGAGACGATGAAGATTGTATGAAGGTGTGAAACGAGCCACGTGCTAGCACCGTCATATATCACGACCCCTTCTACTTTACAAAAGGCGACTGTAGATTCGCAGTTACCGCAAGAGCGAATGTTCTACAGTCCTGCACAGTCTATCGTATGCCAGGGGATAGGTGGAATAAGGAGGGTAGTCTATGAATATTCTCGCGCCTGCCACGGCAATAGAATGATGAACGATGCCCTTGCCACCCCAAGATAGCTTCACTGCTACTGAAAGAATATTCCCATCTTTCTTCCTCGCCTTTGACATTCACGCATCGATTCCTTCTTCCATCCATGCGAACCGAACATCGGTTTCTTAAACTATTATGTGGTCGTCTTGAACTTATCTTCCTTTCCAATAGTAATTTATCAAAATTAAGCTTATTCGTGTGTTAGATATTCCGAGAGTCTTTTGAATCAAATGAATTCGACAGTAATTGGTTCACTGAGAGCAAAAAGACTTTTGATTGATGAGATGATTATTAGATTGCTTTTAACAATTTATTTAAATATAATTATCATCTTTAAATATTTATTATTAATATTTTTTTACAATAATACAATAACAGAGAGAATTAAATCCTCGGTGTTGGAATTGTTTCGCTATTTATTTTTGAATGTTCTATTTTCCAATGTATATTATTATTATTATTATGATATAATAGATTTTTTTAACATTATATTAATGACTGGTTATAAACGATATTATCTATATAGCTCGAGTTATCTTAATTACTTCGTTTGCACTTGTTTGAAAAATTCGCGAATTTTATTATGTTATGAAGCGCATTGACGATTGTAAGTCTTTTTTGTGTTCACAATATACTCAATGTCGTTAAAAAGAGAATTGTGAGACAGATTTTATTTGAAGAATATCAGGTAGAGTATATCTGTGTATTTGTATTTAATGTCACAATTGTTGAGTAATAATTCTTATTGTTGACCGATGCAAGTCGTAAGAAGTTTAATGTAGAAGAAAATGCACGATGGACTACAATCATGATAAGTGATGGGCCATAAAACCTTATCTTTTGAGTGTTCAAAAAAATTTCAGACGTGAGTAAACGACTTGTCGCTATCTTTTCTTCACATTCAAGTAAATATTAAGTATAATTAAACTTGCCGATTAATAAAACAATTACTTTTTATCTTCACGTATGTTTTTTAATATTAATTAAAATTGTCATTTATTTTATCTACATTAAAAATCAACTGAAATTATTTAAATAATATTTAAGTGATTTATCGGGCTGTTCGTAATTTTATTTATTAGAAAAATATGTCAATAACCTTGACAGTTATAGATATTTATTGAAATTGAATGACTGATCAAAAATCTCGAATCAAGAACAATCTACAATTACAGTCAACCACACAAAAAAAAAACAATCAGATGAATTTGCTTATTCCTGTCACAATTTGAAATAGACGTTGCAGTTTATCGTTGTATCATTGTCCCTGACTCACTGCTCTCCCCTGAATTTATGCCTCATGAAGCACATAATCTTTGATAACGAACGACTGGGATAGAAAAACTGAGAGCAAACGAATTGTAGCATCAAGTGCGTCGTTATTCGATTCACGTCTACTATATCGTTCTTCTGTCATAATTGTTGTATATGTGCTACATGTGATACCCCAGAAATATCATGGCTATACGAGCAAGCAGTTAAGCATAAGACATCATTGATCGGAGGGTTCAATTGTCACTCAAATGTGATTCTATCATTTTTTTCAATGGTGGCATTTTCAAAAAAACCACCTTAAGAAGTTGATGTCTACTTTTGCAGAATAATAATAAACTTATTCAATATTGATAGATATGATTTGACAAATATGACAATAATTGTTGTAAATATATCTGACGTGAATAGATGGAATAAAAATAGAGTGTGATTTATAAAAAAGACATTGATGGGATTATATTTTGTTTTAAAATATGTATAAAGTAGATTGTAGGATGTTATTTTAAGTGATCTCAAAAGAGGCGAGCTACAAAGGGGATGCCACAGGTTAAGTTAAAGCTTCGGAGACAGGGATGTCGAAAGAGCCCTTGAAGGTAATCTCTGCTTCTGTGGAGGGCTGCATTTTGATCCTCAGAGCTTTTGCTGTGGCACGCTCTCGAACATTCACGTGATCTTTATTTCACTTTCTTTTTGTATTTGATATAATTAGAAATTATCAACAGAGAAGATTTTATTTTAATTAAAAAAAAAAACCTTGATACAGAATCATGTTATATAATCATAGAATTTAATTGAAAATTTTCTTTTAAAAATATTATAATACATGTTTTAAAATGATTGTATTTGTAAATCTGAAAGCAATTAAGATGAGTTCCCACACTGTAGCAACCCCTTGACTCATTGAAAACCCTTTACATTCACTATTTTCAAGTGTTTTCAATCGTATCATAACTGCTCTTCTACATATTTTCTAAATAACTTTAAAAAACTAGATAAACACTTGAGAATGAAATAAGCATATTGTTCAGAGTGGACAAAAAATTTTATATAAACCATAAAAGCAAGTTGTCAAGATAATGACTTGATTTTCATTGGATTAAATTCTATTCAGCTTGAAAGAAAAAAATGTTAAAAATATCTTTTATTGATGAATGATAACGAGAATTTATATTTTTTTCTCGAAATAAAATAAGCTCTTGGATATCCTAAATATAGAAAGTATTATCTGAATGTAAATAAAAGCAAAAGTTGAGCAACCAATATATTAATAAATAAAATTGAATGGGAATTCATAGATTGTATTTCTGTAGTTGTTGTAGAGAAATGACTGAATGTGAAAATGTCACATATGAAAGATACAGGAAAAGAAAAGAAGTTACCCTAGAGACTATGACGGCGTGCTGCTCTACGCTGATAAATATAACGTAACAAGTTCAGTAGAATAGCAACTTCATCCCGAAAGGATCAACGCGTCTTTCCAACGACTCACTTTTGTTTCTCTCATCTCTATCTTGCAAGTTATTTGGCTCTCTCACCTACATAGAGATTCTTTCTCTCTAACTCAACTACTAGACGAAGGCAAACGCGCGGAAAGACTCGAGGATAGGCAGGGTAAAGACGTATAGAACACGCAACGTAACCAATCACCCGTTCCCTCGCCAAGTAAAGCCGCTTCTATTTATTTTCGGAATATAGACAACTATCTTTGTAAAGCCCTCAAAACAGAAGTGAATCTACTCAATCGTATTTCTTTTCTTGTTTTACTTATGTCACTCTGAGTAATAAAATAAAAAAATATTAAGAATGTTATAAAAATAATCTTGTGATCTTTCAAATTTATTATTTTTCCCATCAATGTTTTTTTGTTTAAAACCAACAAACTTTTCATGTTTATTTTCTAAGAATTTTTATTGTTTTAGATTATTTTTAAATAAATTTTCATCATTGAAATCAGTCCCATACGTGGCTATATTTCATTGCTAGTCAGGGTTGTGGTGGTATTTTAGATGATGCCATGATGGGAAATAATAAGATTGAGATAAAAAAATTTAACACACTACCTAATTCCCTATTATCTTACTGGATCCAATTGTGTTATTTAATTGACTCCCGAGCAAATGCTCTCGTTTTCCAGCACAATATGAGGGTTAGTAAAACTAGAACGAAATACAGGCAAAGAAGTGAAGCGTTAGTTGATTTTGCAAACGCTGAAGGTTGACAGAGTAGAAAGTATACCTTGAAGCCTGGTAGTAAAAAGTAAATTAAATAAGAATTAAATACAAATAAAACCGCTCGGCCAAGTAATTGGCTACGCTGTTTTGTCTTTTATCCGTGGATCGTATTCTTTGATCGATCCATTTGCGAAAAGAACTGCCACCGTCCCTTACTGTTTTCTTAAGCATCGTAAAAAAAGAAATCAATCTACCTTTTCTCATACTCATCATCAGATGTAGCTATATTATTTTTTTTTCTTCTCCAATGCTCACTTCAAATATATCAATCGGGACGAATTTAAAACAAGTAAAATCCTTGACGCGTGAAAAGATGATTGTTAAAAGGGATATATGTAAACAGAGTTCAGACACACGTCGTGATAAAAGGGGTTGAAAAAAATTGAAATGAGGATTCGCGGTGAGAAGACCAAGGGTGGTGGCTAGGGCAATCATGATTGGATTAAGGCTATGTATAAGGATAAAATGAGGGCGAAAAATAAGAGTTTGGAGGGTGCGGATGTGTTGTATGTAGAACTTTCAGACTGAGCAATCGAGAAGGTTATGAGTTGGGGGTCAAATGAACACAAGACAGGAACGTTTATGTAGGGTGGAAACATAAATGATATTCCATGAGTGAACATATGCGTTTGGTGCGGGGATAGTGTCGAGATAGTTTACCCTTGGCAGCGGGACGTTACTTTATTACAAACACGGATTAGGACAGAATGGGAATCTTTCTGACCCATATTGACTCATGTTTTCTTGGGGAAAGTTTTGCGATCAATTTTATATTCCAATTATATTGGTAATTATATGCTGAAATAAAAAGATGCTCACTAAATAAAAACAGCCATCAGTTTTGAATTTAAATAGGATCATTAAAATTTTTTATATAAGATTCAGGATGAATTTTAAGAAGCTTCAAGCAAACTCAATCCTCCATTTTGTTTAATCACTTAATTAAGTTTAAAACTTGGACTCTTATTTGAGATAATCTTGATTCTTTTTGACATTAATTCTCATTGGAGTTTATCAATAGTGGTTGATGTAATCTCTGAGACTAATTCAACATCATCAGATAACATTGTTGTATGCTCCATAATTCAGGAACTGCTAGCATAACTGACATTTATGATGTGATATAATTTCATCGATTCTCATAAGTACTGTAATTGTTTAGAGAGATAATATTGAAGTAAATTACAGTTAATAAAAATAAATAAAGAAATATAAGTTTGCAGAATGATATTAATATGTATCTCATTGTCAAACATTTAAATGCTATAAAATGTTCCATCAGTTTTACGACTGTAGCCAGGATTTGTTTGATCCGCATGAGGACCTTCGATAGCCAGCTTGAGACTGCTGGGATGAATCCTCTCAATTGCGCGCATTTGTGAAGCATAAGTCACACGCCTCTGGTTTTTATCCAGAATATCATCTCGTTTGTGAGAGTACTCTTTTGATGGTTCTGTCGTTGTGTAGTTGTTCTTACTTGGTGATGTTGAATGGTAGTTTTTGCTAGAAAATACTCTCTCGGAAAAATTTTTTTGTCGAGCTTTTTGTTCTGTTGTCATTGAACTCATTGGAGGCTAAAAAAAGTTGGTATCATTCCATTATTTATAACAACCAGAACAACACTTTTTGCTAATATTATTCTTACTTTCAATTCATTTCGAAGTTGTCTCCAAGTTTGTAGATTCAAAGACTCTGGCTGCATGAAGACATACATTTTGGGAACCATGAAGTCATCGCTATGAACGTAGATAGATGAAAGTGCGAAATCAAGTGCATCCCTTGGTTCCTGCGGAATTGAATCAATAAATATTTCCATTGTCGTGGTAATTGTAGAGAATAATTTACCTTTTGTCTGATGAGTCGACAATCACGACGAATGCTATTAAGAGTATGGTGGGAAAACAGACGTTCAGGAACATTAGCTTTAGTTTGCCAAGATCTGTCATAAGGTGAGATATTTTTTCCTAAAACTGGACCATTTGGATACCAGTAACCTTCGCTGGAGATGTTGGGCACTGGATAAGGATTCCGATGATTTGATGGCATTTTTTCTCAAGCTATTTTATTAACCTAAAAAAATAATAAATGTTTAATAAAATTGTCTAATAAAACAAAGAAAGGATATATTGAATATATAAATAACTGTTGAGGTGATTTTTTATTTTAAAAGTAAAATAATTCTGATAAAAGTGTGTTCAAAAATGTTCAAAATTATTTATATAAAATGATTCATCCATATTTAGTAATTTTTTGTTTTACTATAGCTATTTTATTTCTCGTATCTTAACTCAAGATAGATGATAACTTAATCATATATTCTACATACAGCTGGAAATGAGATTTACGACTAATTGTTTATTCAAGTCTTGCGAGATAATGTTTGTTCGTTCTAAATTATATGTCCTCGACATTTTTCCATCATTTATTTTTTTTTCTGCTTCTAGTTTTTCTTTTCCATGCTTTCATATGTACAGATTAATTTTAACATAAATTTTTTTCATCATATCTACATAGAAGACAAGATAATTACAAAAGTTCAAGGTTTAAAATTTTTTCTTGCATTTTATTTAAATGTGAAAAATGCGATTAAATAATAAGCTGGTGAATTTAAATACCACTCACGATTTCCATTTCAACAAATAAAAATTATTTTATTTTCTAACAGATTGAATTGTGATTTTACCGTTGCAATTAGGGCAAATACACATAAACATTCGTGGTCGAATCCGTAGTTAGCCCGACGACGATTTAACTCGGCGAGCTTCGGTGTGCTGTAAACGCGACTGGCATAATTAACACGTTCACCAACAAACTATAATGGCGTGGGGTATAACCGGTAAACCGTAATGAGAAGACCACCCTCGTATATCAAGAGCTGACGTCTAGCTTTAACCTGAATACTATACATGGTCAAACAGTGTGCCATGAAACTATGATCAACATACATGAAGATAATATTTATTATAAAAATTTCTTCAAATTAATTATTTTATTACTTTAGATAAATAAAAAATAGATATGAAGTGATCAGAAGATTTAAAACATGTACCAGTAGAACTCACAAAGTTCATTCACTGAAAGTTCTGATGGTTTTCATTCTGGAAGACTATTTAGAGGGATTAAGAGTAAGATGGATTCGTGAGTATTATTTAAAACGTTTTACCGCGAAGGTGGTAGTCCATGAGGCAAGCTGAGGTCCAATATTAAAGCCACAGTAATTTATGTTAGTACGGGCGTGCATAATACTGTTTGTCCAAAGCGACAGTGTCACGTGCCAGCACGTGCTACTGGGTGGTCTCCCTTAGTTTCACCGATTGCTTCACTGCCTGACAACATTTTACTGTAGTTTTATGCATCTATCTTGTTCTTATTGCTCTCTCGTTTCTATGGGCATGATTTCAAACACCCTCATTCACTCCCCGCGTGGGAGCTTCATTGGCTATCCTCTGCCAATTTGATTCGCTTAATCGGATTACGTGTGTAAGTAGTTTCTAATACGATTTCTTTTCTGTAAACACTTTCAATTGGTCTATCAAAACAACTTATAGAATTGTTTATTTTACTGTTATACACGAATTTATAGAGCTAAGAAAAAGAATAACAGTCCTTAGCTGGAATATTGTGGAATGAAATTGTTAAATGATGGCCCGAGAAATTATTAAAAGAAACACAAAGTTTATTTCTACTTGATATTATGGATTTTATAATTGAGGAAGACGTTTAATCTGCTTCAGTCTAAGTTGTGAACTAACATAAACAAATCAGTCAAGCGTTGCTAACAACAAATTTCAGTTAGATGGACACACACATTGATTTTACACTTCTTCCGGTCTTCTAAAAAATGATTCCCGGAAATTCCTGATAGTTGGATGAAATATTCAATAAGTCTGAATTGTGAGAACGAGATCTTTTTATTGCACGAGTTGAAATCATAATTAGAGCATAATTGATGCTAAAATTAAAGCAAGTTCCCGTTTTACCCCATTTTTGAGGTGGAATAATTGATTTTATATAAGTTTGACCTGATTCCGCATTTCTACGCATCAAGACGAAGGGAATGAGTGGTCAAACTTGAAAATCGGAGAACTTTGATTTTTCGACCCCAAAAAATGGCAAGTGGTACCCCTTTCCATTTTTTTAGGCCAAAAAATAAAGGTACTCCGATTTTGATGATTGAGGGCTCATTCTCTTCGTCTTGATGCGCAGAAATACGGAATCGGGACACCGCCCGAAAAAATCCACTTTAACACCCTCAAAAAGGGGTAAAACTAGTTACAAATTACGAATAATCATCCCCTTGACTTTAAACCCCTATAACTCGTAAACGGACGGTCTAATAACTATTTTTAGGGACGTTTTGGAAACCTTAAAATCTAAGCTAAATATGCATATCCATAAAATATATATAAAAAATTTATTTCACCCTTAAAATTGCTGAAATGTAAAAAAAAATCACATTTTTTTGGGAGTTTGCCAACTATTTTGGCCATTTTGAGGGTGAAAGAAATTTTTTAACCATTTTTCATGGATATGTCGCTTTAGCTTAGATTCTAAAATTTCTAAATAGCTTTTTACAATTATCGTCGGATGATTTTTTCACGAGTTATGAAGATTCTGAGTCGAAGAAAAGATCATTTTTAGCCCTTACTTTGACTTTGGACGACTATAACTCTTATACAAGTCATCAAATAATGGATTTCAAGAGGTTTTTTAAAACTTTAGAATCTAAGCTAAAGCGACATATCCATGAAAAATGGTTAAAAAATTTCTTTCACCCTCAAAATGGCCAAAATAGTTGGCAAACTCCCAAAAAAATGTGATTTTTTTTTACATTTCAGCAATTTTAAGGGTGAAATAAATTTTTTATATATATTTTATGGATATGCATATTTAGCTTAGATTTTAAGGTTTCCAAAACGTCCCTAAAAATAGTTATTAGACCGTCCGTTTACGAGTTATAGGGGTTTAAAGTCAAGGGGATGATTATTCGTAATTTGTAACTAGTTTTACCCCTTTTTGAGGGTGTTAAAGTGGATTTTTTCGGGCGGTGTCCCGATTCCGTATTTCTGCGCATCAAGACGAAGAGAATGAGCCCTCAATCATCAAAATCGGAGTACCTTTATTTTTTGGCCTAAAAAAATGGAAAGGGGTACCACTTGCCATTTTTTGGGGTCGAAAAATCAAAGTTGTCCGATTTTCAAGTTTGACCACTCATTCCCTTCGTCTCGATGCGTAGAAATGCAGAATCAGGTCAAACTTATATAAAATCAATTATTCCATCTCAAAAATGGGGTAAAACGGGAACTTGCTTTAATTTTAGCATCAATTATGCTCTAATTATGATTTCAACTCGTGCAATAAAAAGATCTCGTTCTCACAATTCAGACTTATTGAATATTTCATCCAACTATCAGGAATTTCCGGGAATCATTTTTTAGAAGACCGGAAGAAGTGTAAAATCAATGTGTGTGTCCATCTAACTGAAATTTGTTGTTAGCAACGCTTGACTGATTTGTTTATGTTAGTTCACAACTTAGACTGAAGCAGATTAAACGTCTTCCTCAATTATAAAATCCATAATATCAAGTAGAAATTAAAAACTCTGTAATTAAATCTTCCAATGATATGAACAAGCCTTTTTTTTATGTCACTGGTTATGTAAAAGACACTTAGTTTCTCCGTCTGCTCAAAACCAAGTAACTTTCTCTGTTACTCTTCGTGACGTTTGGAACATGACGGAACCCCACGTAGGCGAGATGACACGCGTAATCGCGTAATCGTGGCGCGTGCTAGAGTTCAAATCAGGGGGGCTTTACGTTCGTCTACACTATGCGCACGTGGTGCGATGCTGCACGCCCTAAATCAACAGAAATCCTCGATCTTGCTCGCGTCCGTTGATCCGTCAGTCGTGTGCATCTGTTATATCGATAAATCTGTAATTTTTAGTTATTCCAACCAGCTAAAAATAGTTTACATTAAAAAAAAAGAAACCTCTTCTCTCTCACTTCATCATTTAATACAAAATCTACATCAACTTTATTTGATAATTTATTTTTTTTAAAAAAACTTTGCAGCACAAAAACCGTCGAGTCCAGTTTAAAAAGTAAATTTTAAACTTCCAACTTTACTTCATAAATCATAAATAATGGAAAAAAAATTCCAACTCAATGAGATTAACTCATTCGTTTTTTTTTTAGAAAAATCCTTGTCAGTGGGATTAAAAAGCTGATATTGATTCTAACGTAAGAATCGTTTATTTAAATAGACATGAGTGTTCCCAGCAGCATTGGAATCAACTAAAATGAGGAAGAAGCTAAGAGAGTATTGAAACTCCATCATAGCAGGTCACGCTAGATCCAGGAGGAGTAGCAGCACAATAAGGGGATGATATTGCCAATATTTGGTTTGATTCTCTTACACCGGTATAACTCAGAGCGAGTGTATGTGTTTGTATGTGGACTACTGACTTTCATGCTCGAATATATTGGATGCATTACCATCTGAATGCCTGAACCCATCGGTCGACCTTTGTTAGCCCTTGTGATGCTGACCGCACGTATCTTTAAGCCGCCCCTTTTCTCTTCTGCCCTTTAACCCCCCTGCCTCTGAACTGTCTACCGAACACATTTGCCTTTTCTCTACACTGCTCTATAAAGCTCCGAACATCCCTTCAAGGTTCTCTGTGTAAAGATTTCTATGGTGAAAGTCTAAATGACTCTTTTGGTTTATCTATGGCACTGTTGTACATAAAAATAATGTGAAAGTTAGTAGATGTTCGAGGGTAAACGATAAATGATGATAATTATAATTTTGATAGAAGATTGATGAATTTTTTATGTGAGTAGACTTCTAAAACAGAAGTGAACGAATAATTTGTTGTTAAAAGTTATAATGAAATAAAATATTTATTTAATTAAATAAAAAAACTGCCTCCTGTCATTTAAAATGTCTGATGATCATAATATGTTTTTATAAAAATTTTAGATTTTTATTTCAAAGTAAATATTGTTCTATTGTGAAAAATATACTCTTTACGAGAAAACCACAACAATAGAAGAGAGAAAATATTGATACAGCTTTTACTTGCAATGTCCAAACATTAAAACATGTGACATGATGATCTCCTTCTTTTATTTGTCGAAATTCTAAAAATCTCCAAAGTATTAGAGGTTGGTGGATACATCAAGAATTAGTAAAATTAACTAATGAATATCTAAAGGTAATCCAGGTATTGTATTAATAATTGTACAGTTAATGAATTCAAATTGATTATCATACACTTCATGAAAGCCATCGACATTTGGAATAAAACGTCTGATCCTGTGTTCAATCCACAGTGAAAGAATTGAGGAAGAGAAAAACCAGTAAGTGCGACAGGTGGTCCGTGAAATCAGTGCACGAAATCGTTTTATGCACCCTCTTTTGCTTCGGCTCATTAAGAAATTAAGTGTATAATAATAGGGGTTGGGGTGATGATTTTTCGCCACTTGGAGATTTTTTTTTCACACGATTTTTCATCACTAAAATTTCGAGACATTTAATTTCCATACTTATTGTTAAAAATGTAGTCGTAAAAGTATGTACACGTTTCGGGGGATGAAATGAAGGAGGGATGGGAAAAGTCTTCTAAAATGAGTGTCGACATATACAGGAGTATATTTTAGCATTTCACGTTTGTTCCCATTTAAATGGTAATCGAGTCCCACAATATAATTGTATTCGCAAATGTAAGCTGGGTCGCGACGCGGCGCCTATATTCCACCATTGTTCGCTTTGTTCTCTTTGGGTTTGAACAATACTCCAACCTCTCACTACCATGGCTATCTATATACTGTGCTCCTGTCAGTAAACTTCATCGTCACTCGTCATTCAAAAAATAAGCTTTAATTTATCGATTCAATAAAAATTCATTTCCCAGAGAAATTTATTTTCATCTGTAAAATACACTTACATTATTTCTCGGTATTGTATAGGCAATGTTTCTGCGATGGGAAGATATATAAACTTGATATTTGAATAAACCAAAAAAATGTCGATAGAAAATAAAAGAAATTATTGACCTGGTGAGATTAGTGTATGCGTTATAGATGCAGTGGCGACTGAACTAAGCCCATTCGATTCAGGAACCGCATTGATAAACATAGCACGCTGAATAGAGGACTTGACCGAGCTGAAATACAGGGCTGTGGCTTGAGGGTGGTAAATACGATATTGTGATGGGGATGAGGGGGTGATAGAATATACAGAGCTGAAGCTCGGTGTTGGAGACATTGGACCATGAGATCGTTGTCTCGCTTTACTTTGTTTCCTTCCTCTCATACATATTCATCAAACACTAATTAATCATCGCACAGCCAACCCACAAATGCTCCACCTTCTATGCAACAAGGGAGTTCAAAAATTCAGTCTACTCCTCTGATACATAGTTTGCATGTGAATAATGTAATTGACTTTCAAACAAATTGCAATTTTTTATCTGAAAGTTTTAATAATTAAAATCGTCTGATTTATCAAGAAGAGCATGCTTTTTTTTGATAATAACTGTGAAATTAACGTCTACACATAATCAATCTACATTGTCCCAATCCTATTTAACAGGAAGTTCACCTTCTCACATTACCCAAGCACTTGCTCGCCCTTCAGCTTCACGCAGACGGGACGCGTATAATTAGGCATCGTTTATTTTACACCCGAGTCGCTTTAGAGGGGTTCGATTGAACCAATACGTAGGCCTAATACTTGATAGGGGTTTCCCTTCTTGTTTTCTATGGCCCCTTCATTCAGGATGTTTTACCCTCAAAGTAGCGGTAGTTGCTCATAGAACGCTTCATTGCTAATGCGATGTGATCATTGCTACCCCGTCATCCATTGATATTATGCAATGTTAGGGATGGTGTACATAAGACACCCTTCCATTCCGCGGGTGCTAATCATATTTTATATTAACTTTATACGACCTTCTATGTAGATCAAACAAATATTCCAATAAAAAAGAGTTACTGATTGATATATTTGCTATTAATAAATTATATTTTTTTTACATCACCCTCAATGTTTTAACACCATTATTCATTTCAATTACCTGTAATTTTTTTTAATTTTTAAATCACCAAAGTTTTCATAAAAAAAAATTTAAATAGGGATAAATTAAATCAAAAAAAAATTTTTTCTTTTATTTAAATTTATAAATGATATTTTATTTATTGATTTTGTGGAAACACTGATTTTTTTTGTAAGTACATAGCATGCAGCTGAGATTTTTTTTGAATGACATGAATTCGAAATGAAAAAACTGCGAAATACCCTACGCAGATAGATGTAGGGGGTCCAGTTGACTTTATAGTCTACCCTCCGTCAACACAGTAGGTGTCTTCAAGCCATTTAAATGCTCCCAAATGGGCTTTTCGATTTTTTTCAGTCGCATACATATACATAATATGTTTTGCTATCTCATAACTTTACTTCAAAAAATGTATTACAATTTTTAGTCTTGAATTTTATTCGATTTTTTATGTGATAGCAAATATAAAAAATTCTATAACTATAAATTGTAAAGAGAACGAAATTAATTGCAGTCAACCACAACAAAATTTTTTTTTAAAAATAATATAGGACTTTAAAAAAATATTTGATCATCATTAAATAATAATTGACGAGTCATCGAACAATAAAAAATGAATTACACAGCATACTATTCATAAATAACAGAATAAAAAATGGTTTTTTTGCATTTCAGTCAACAGATAAATCACTGTTATGATTCACAGGTATAAACAATACCAATGAGTTTGCGTACTTTGACTGAAAGTCATCAAATGGCAACACCAGCAGATTGCAAGTTGACAAATGAGTGGCCCAGTGCAGGGACGCGATGCACAGAAGACATATGGCTCCATAAAAAAGAGATACAAGAGGTCGGGTAGTATCCAGTCGATCCGATATTAATGGAGACCAAACACCGCACATTCTGTGTCGTGTTGTCCCCAGAGTGTGTACACACATTGCTTTGCCATAATGTGTCCAACATAATGTATATACACTCCCCCTTTCGCACAATAGAATGATCTATAGCAAAAGAGGACTGTGATCGTGGAGACGATTCCTCCCTCAAATTTTTTGATGCCCTCCTATCTTCCTTTCTTATGTGGTTGATACTTTTACTTGTTTCTTTTTTCTATCTCACTTTTATTTGCTCTTAAAATGACGCGATAAAAATAAACCAACGGTGAGACGACCTACTGAAAATATGAACTAACTGAAGTAACCATCTGCTTTCATGTATCAATGTCATGACGCCTACTTTTTGACTTTGTCATTTTTTCTTTTTATAGAATTAAATTTACAATTGTTCGTAGATGCTATTTCAATCCTTTTGTTTTATTGATTTATAGAAAAAAAGAATTTTCAAAATTTTGATTGAACAAAAGTGTTTTTCTCTTAAACAATTTTTATTCTAATAGTGATGTTGTTTTGATGGAATGTTCACGTGCCTACAAGTTAAATTGGATTTCATCACCCTGCAACATTCATTCACGACGCGTGACTCTGTGTAAGGGTAAATTTTCGGAAAGCAGCCAAGGGTGATTTAGAAGACTGTGGGATCAAAGAAACTCTAGATAGTTGTACCAAGTACTTTGACGTATTAGTTAGGAATTGACGTCGACAGGCAAGAGCAATTCTGCACCTTGCAAGCTTTGATCCAGTTTACCTGAGGGAAAACTGTCTGTCGACTGGTGTCTCAATCACCGACTGATGTCAAAGAGACTTTACCCTACCATAGATAGTTCTATGCCTGGCCTTAATAGAAGTAAAATTAAATTAATTATGTTCTGAATTTTCTAATACACTCTATAATACATTTTCTTACTCATTTATCGAAATAAAAGATATTGTGCATTACGTATTATAATTGTAATAAATTACTCACCAGTAAATGATAATTAATTTCAATAATGACAAAAGAGATTGGCAAAACGTTTTTTTAGAAAATACACAATCGATCAAATAATCATGTTACTATAGAAATTTCAAAGTTGAATCAATAAAAACACGAAAAAAATCCCCCACAGAGCCATCTATGTTTTATAAGTAAATTCAACAGTAATCTGAGGTAGTACTGATTAGCGATAAAAACAAAATTTACCTTTACGATCGATAGAATAGCAGCAGTCGATAAAAATGTTCTCTATTTTTCTACCAGTCGGCAACATAGTTACAATGACTCAGCAGTGATGATAAGTTCAAACGGGAATTAAAATTATCAAAAAGAGATATGAATAAATTGAAGTAAAGCAAAAAAAATATGGTGATATGGCGAAATAATTTAAATTTAACATAAAAGATGTAAAAAATGTTTCCGCCCGGGATCGAACCGGGGACCTTCTGCGTGTTAGGCAGATGTGATAACCGCTACACCACGGAAACTTGTTGGAGAAAGTAGTTAAGAGGAAGAAGTAGATCTAGAGTGAATGTGGAAATTTCAAGTATCATGACAAACTCAGTGCTGGTTACATCATTCTTCTGCTGATATTTCCTATCGAAAAAATAAAAAACTTAAAAAATGTCTTGCTGAGGTGATGGTTCCATATAAATCAAAGCACTAAATGATAATTTTATTTTCCATAGTAAGTATTAAATTTCAAGCCTCCTTTAGTACGATTACTGTACCTATATTGAAAGATTTAAAAAACCATGTAAATCTTGTGCACCACTTAAGATGGTGGCCCATTAAGTTTTCAAAAAAATAGTAAGTACTTCACAACAAAAAATGTTTCATGCGGTAACTCGATAGGTCCAAGAGCAAGCTCTCAGACTAGTACATACCATCCTATGGTGCATGTCTTCATAAGGTATATTTTCCCTGTCTCGGTATGAGTTCAAGGTATCTACCAACTAATGATGTAATTAAATTAGAGGGTGACTGTCTATGAACCCTGTATGATAGTTCATAGGTCACATAGGCCATTGACTTTTTTGTCATCGATATTATTGGAATTAAATTAAATAATGTTATCAACTGTTTCAATACATAATCATAAATTTCAAACAGTTGGATAATTAGTATCAATGTAATTACATTTAATTCCTCATTAAGTATTTAGAATGTAATATTTTTTATTATAATATTTTCATTAATGGATCCAAATTCATTGAGATATTTCTTGAATTACAACTAAAAAATATTATTCTATTATTTCTTCAAATTCAATATTGCCAAGGATTGAAGTTTATTCACAGAATGAAACTCCTACCCTCATTGCAGAACAATCTATAACTATCTTTATTATCACTGTTGTGAAAGTTAATTACACTTGTATTCTCATTATTAATGAACGGTTTAATGATTCTATGCTTTGAACTATTTAATTAAATATTTGATCTCAAGTAATTGAAAAAAGTTACTTGGAGATTTAAATCTTAATGAGATGCTTCTTCAAAGGCAATATCAATTCAGCATTATATTTTATTTTAATGATTGGTGTCCTCACTATCATAAATACGACTATAAAATTTTGCCATCCAAATAACTCATATCAGCACAATACTGGAAGTTCAATATTTTATAAATTTTTCTTCTATTATTATCATCTTCCAATACTTGAGTATCTAATTAAAAGTATCATTAAGGATGGCAATATTAAATATTTTCAACTCATTTACGTATTTCAATTGTTAAAGTGTTAATTTATTAGTGATTTGGATGTTTGGTCATTAACAATCAACTATTTGTATTATTTATATTCTTCAAAGGTGACGAAAAAAGCTAAATTTTCAAGTTGAAAATGAATTGAGTCAATATACGATTGAAGCGCTGGATGCTCTGTACTCGGTTTCCACTTTGCTGTACCTTTGGGTTCGTTCTAGCGGACCGCATGCTCATCAGTCGGCGGCTGTACTCCGCATGCAACACATCGTTTCTTCCTATATGTGGTGCAATCACTGAAAACTGTTTTAAAACCCGTATATAAATTTCTTCATGTAAATAAGTAACTTTATTGAATTAGAATAACAATTTAGAGAAGAAAAATTTGTTGAAACAAAACGAGTGAGGATCACCAAAAGTGGATAATTGTTTTTATTTTTATAACAAATAATGTGTTACGTGAATGAGAAATTTTATAAATAGTGATCATATTTGAGTAAACTATAATAAAACTTATCTAATATTTTTTAAATGTAAAAAGAAGTATCTTTGTAATTTAGTTATATAGCTGATTGACAAATCTATCGTGCAGAAACAATCGTGACCGATGAACGAAGGTGATAAAAATATACCGGAAAAAATTTCGGCTCATTGCCAAGCAGCCTCGACTCATATGAATATCGGGTCATTCGATAAGATTATTTAAATGAAATTGGAGCATGATTGAAAATTTCTTTCTCTTGGCAATTATTTTTAATAATGATATTTCAATTATTTCTAATTCATAATGGACTTATCAGTATCTTTGTAAATTTCTTGAATGTGAATGAAATAATGATTTTTGATGCAAATGTCATTTAACTTTTTAACGATTTTTTATCCGTCAATCTTTCATAAATTCATCATCGTCCAATAAAGCTTCGATTAACGCATACAAACTGTTTCAAAAGCTTGATGGCACGTGATCATACATATTCAAAAAGCATTCGCGGCAGAGAAAACGTTCGCTGGTAGAATATGTGCCTTCCTAAACGAATATACTTATTTTCATAACAAAGCAGCATCGAAAAAATTTAAAAACAAAATTCAAAGATAACATTGATTTATACTTGAATACAAAAAAAAAAAACGAACTTTGTTGGAGCAAAAATTATCGAATTTCTTTTTAGTAAAAATAATATTGGTTTTCAATTTGTTTCACATTTCAACACTTTTCTGTGCAATGTAATAAAGATTATGCATTGGAGATGTGACCCGATGTTCATGTGATATATTCATATCTATCATCCAGATATATTTTTCATTCTTTTATGTGAGAAAAATGATATTATCTCACAGATAGCATCTACATCTTTCACCGTTTCACGACATAATACAATTTAGAAAAATCATATTTTACTCTTCTTCGATATAGGGGCAGGTGTAAATTCAAGAGTCATGTAGAGCACAGCACCATGTGAAAGCACATTAGGTATATGAAAGATACTATGAGCATAAATTGCACGTTTGTAAGATATATATTGGTTAGTATGTTCTTGAACTCCACTATATACTGAAGATATTCGTGCAATAGTACGCATTGTGCATACATATGTACACATTGGTACGTGAACCGAGTAATTCTGGAATATGGTGATAGAAATTAGTATAAAAATAATTGGATAAGATTTTTATAGAGCTTTTCTACGAAGAGCAATTCAATAAATTGATAACCAAAAAAACTCTAGTGGGCAGTTAAGGGTGGACAGGTATAATCGGGACCAGGTTCAACATCAAATGGATGCGTTTGCCCCGGGCATTTGTGATAGTGATAGTGAAATCGAGAGACGAGAAACGTGCTCGATTTAAATACATAAATGAGCGAGAGGAGTCCACAATGGTGGCCCGGCTCCCGCAACAAGTTCTGCTGCTTCTCGTACTCGGTGAGTAGAGTGACTCTATATTTAGATGTCACTGGGTTATATAGATTGTCAGTGTAGTTGCATCTATTGCGTAGTTCCAGATCCTATCGTTTTTACATTCATCAAAAAATATTTGGTTTTGAATTCTATCGTAAAAGTTTTATCGTCCAACTCTACTCTCTCTATGCATAATAACATTGCATGTCGAAATATTCCTCGTTATTGCATAAAATTCGTCACTGAAATTAATAACTTTATAATTAGAATTTAAATCCAATAAATTCCATCATTTCAGAAAAAATACTATAATCGAAAATGATTATAAATAAATGTCAAATATTCCCAGTGACTCTGTTTAAACTAAATATTGTGAATATAATTATTAAATATAATAATATTTAATTAATTTAGCTATATTTATGCATGATCTATGCCTTAAAAAAATTAATTACATAATATTTGAATAACGCAAGAAAATATATGCGTTCGAATGGTAATCAAAATGATAACATTATCATTAATATTAAATGTACAGAGACAAAAAGAGATGAAGTAGATAAATATTTGAATACATTCTATAAGAAGCATGTGAAAGAAAAAGAATTTAATTAATATGTTGTTAAACTACTTACTAACATATTATTTGTAAACGTGTCTATACTTTTGAGCTTAACATAAGTATACATAAGGCTCATTGCAGGTAGCTTGGAAATCAGCTTAGAAGAGTCTAGTAATGCTGAGCATGACCTTATTTATAAGAGACGCGACGATGTTGAATCTTTTCTTGTATTTATTTTGTTCAGAACTGAAACGAGAAAAATCTTTTTCTACTCATTCAGTTTTATAATATTTCCCTCGCTTCTCAGAATATATACGAATGTTTTTTGAATTAACACATACATCTATTTTTCAGGCATGTGTAAATAGAGTTTTTGAAACTGAAAATTAATTTAAATGACAGTATTTTTTTTTTTTTTTTATATAAAAATGTTATATTTGTATAAAAGATAACTAAAAGTCGAATAGATTTTCGATAATGTAGTCATAAAACATTATATGCGGCACATTTGAAATGCTTTCACTATTCTTTTGATAGTAAAAAAGATAAAATGGCGACGATTAATAGATGCTAGCTTTCGGAGCCTTTGTTACAAAAGATTTATTATTCTTACAAATAGTCTCTACCACATGTATAGTCTGCAAATCCGACATATAGACACGGTATAAATTCTTTTAGATATCACGTAAAACTTTATGTCTACGTCTTTATATACTTCCGATCAGCAATCTATCCCAAGATACATCCTGACAAATATATATCTATTTATTATTTATTTATTGCTCCAAAAGAGATGTTTCTATGTTGAGAATTTTTTTTTTTCAAGTAATTTAATTTTAAATTAAAATAAAAAATTATTTATACCAATTGTTTCTTTTTATTTTGTAAAGTAAAAAATTGAGTTTTGGATTTTGGTAGACTGATTGAATGTCGTCTACGATCAAATACTAAATTCTAATACCAAAAAGCGATTGAAATATTCAATTTCAGCATAACCTTGTTACTATAACGAATCTCGTTGATTGTATATGCATAATAATACGTATGCTGGATTTTAACTTAAATAATATTAATAATTATAGATCCATCGTATGGTAACATTATGTGAATAATTTACTTTGTCAGAGTTTGCACATCGTAGCCGATTAATTAATTAACAGAGACGATGTAATCACTCTTTCCAACTAATGTAATGCTAGAATACTCCCTGTTGTATTGGCAAATGCAATGTTACTTATACTAATGTGCAATTAGAAAATTTTTCATTATTATCTTAACAGTTATGATGAAAAATGGTGGAGATATGTTTGAGACTAAAAAATATGAATTTATGGGTTTGAAGGAGAAATAATCAGGTCGGAACAACATTGAGTCATACTACTTGGAAAAATAATCATTTTTCACCGTAAGATTCATTGCATAATGCCAAATGGGGAATTAAAATTATGCTCACCTATAGGTAATATAATTACAGCATTCAATATTGTGGTGAGCATTTTAAAAAAAGAAAAATTTTATTTACAAAAAATAAAAAAAAAGCTAAAGTTCATTGATATGGTTTTGAAAAGAGCTTAATATGTTATTGAATGGTTTATTACTTTTTCGTTAAATTGTTCATAACTTTTTTGTTTATGGAATACCATTTATATTAAAAAAGAATTTATTCATAAAAAAATTATATTTGATCAATAACAATAAAATTTTTAAAACATCTTGTTACAATAGTATGTTTTTTAATATTTCACTGAATTACGGTATTTTTTATATAATAAAAAGTTTTTCGAGAATTTTCCATCGTTTCCCACATCTATAAAAATTGTTAATGGATGAGATATTAAAAAATGTTGATACAAATGATAAAAAAATTATGCTTGGAATGCGTATATTTCCAGCCACATATTACTTGGTATATAGAATGTACTCATAAATTATAAAGACTATCATCGTTTATCATATGAATTATGAAAATTTTTCACGCAATAAAATACGAGCTACAATTCACCTTATGTACAAAATGTTCAGCATTTTTTTAAATCAACAAAATAATGGTTTTAAAAAAAAAAAAAAAACATTCCAATTCTTGGACGCAGAAATATTTATAGTTTTCGCAAAGCATATTCGCATTCTTGCCCAAAGTAAATATCGACTTTGACCCTGAACTAAATGAACACAGAGCAATTTCATAAAGTTATGGAAAGGTCTAGAGTCCAGACATTTCACCGCACAAAATTAAGCGCAAGAACTAAAGTTTGTGCTATTCTGCAAGGTGTTTAGTAATTTTGGATGTATAGCTAATTCAATTTGTCATCTATTTAAAGTTCATGTAACAAGGTGTTCTTGAGATTACTGTTTTTATTTTATTTTTTTGTGACCATTAAAATATTCAACTGAAATACAAAGTTAAATCAAGCATATAAATTCATGTTAATTACTTGAAAAAAATTGATGAATGAGTTTATGAAATGCATACAGCTAATGCATTCATAATATGAGTCATGACATTGACAAAAATATCTTAACCTATTTCCGGTTTCAAAACCAAAATCTCGACTATTTTTTCATTTTACTTCTGAATGTCAAGTATTGTTCAAGTCATTTGAATAAATACATCTAATTATTTTCCAAAAATTAATTCATCTTAACTAGTAATTTACAGAAAAACATTATTTAAGTCGATTGAATAATTTCATTGAAATATCATAAAGTTTTATTCAGCAAAAGTACATCAAATATGTTTTGAGTGGTTCCACGTATTCATATCTAAAAATTGAATAACATTGAAAGTTTATTTAATTTAATTTTCTTGAATAGAAAGATCCGTTTCTCTTGTAACATTATCGAGGCAAGAGGCTTTTTTTTCTTTAGATTTTTTCATAAATGTTTTCTCTATAAATATAACAAAGTATTGCGGAAAAAAAGCATGAATAAGTTTATCGACGTTTGAAGGCAACTCACGGCTAATGTCTTTAAAAGGAATTTGAGGTCACGCTCTGGTAAGAGTTGAAAACCTCTTCGATATACCCTCATTTCCTCCAGTGCAAATTCACTTCCGACCGGTAAATTTTATTCCGAAGACTACACCATAGCCAGGAGGTTATTTCAGTGTTTTATTGTTTGGACTATGCTGTTGACTGCACACTGCAATACCACTGCCAAACAATACTGCTCCATAACAAAGTTTTTTTCAGATTACGTCTTCTGTTCTCGAAGGAACCTTTGAATATATGCATTGCTTTTTCTTTGTACTTGATAATAAAATAATTAGCTAAGGAATTTTTTCTACTTTGAATCGGTTCTCACCATCTCTCTTTACATTCTCATTTTTTATTCATCTCTTTTATCTAATTACAAAGCCATCTGTTAATTACTTCTAGTGGAAGAATAAAATCTAAAATGTTATTAATGAATTCATTTTTCTTTCTAATATTTCAAGTTTAATGTTACCGGAATGAACTAATTATCTACAACTACTGATGAATACAAATTTCTAAGAAAAAAAAAAAATTCACTTCAGTAGATATTCGTTCTTGTTACTTATTTTTTAATGAATCTCCATTGAACTGAAAAACTAAAACTTTATTTTTATTTATTTATATTCATAATAAGTAAAAAAATTTTTTTCACTTGCTGGCAGACTATTTGTATAGGAACAGAGTGCTAAACTATTGTTCGGTTCTGGTATTGTAATAATTCAATTTCATTAAATTAATTTTTTTTGTTTTCTAGATACAAAGATTTATGAATTTATATTAATTCTTTTATATTTTTCGGCATTATATGATGTTTATTCGAACCTGAATAATTAAATTCACAAATCTCAGTTGAATTTCAATCGTCGATTTTTTTTTCCTGACGATAATACATGTACTGGATAGTGAATGAAATTAGTAATTTGGATATGTATTTTACACCACAACTGAAATTCTGAATGCCTGGATGTTGGTTTCAATTACATATATGGCGTACCCAAGCTCACTTTACCTAATTAATATCGTAACTTAGTTTAGGTATAATGTCAATACAGATTAATAATCAGCAACAGTAGTAAATTCTGTAGCAATCTAAAACATAATACTGAATTAGTAACTCAAATTCCGATAAAGAGTAAGAGATAAATAGACCTTAGATGGTTGAGTATACATTTTTTTGGAATTTAATTAAGAAATTTTTTGTTTTGAATAATTCACAGGGAGAAATGAAAAAAAATTTATTGTGGTTAAAAGCGAAAAATGAGAGCAAACGGCGTACATTTAAAAATTCATCAACGGTTCTAAAGCCGCACAATCCTCCGGAGACGCGTTCTCATTCGAATCGAGTGCAGCTTTTACCTAACGTGCACAAGTTACCCAGGCGTGTGTATTAATATGTCAACCTACATTCATGAGAATACTTTGTCACATAACCTATCTAGTGCATCTCACTAAATTGACCCGATTCTCATGCGATTTTTGGCAAGATAATCGACGGATTTTTGGCAACATAAATTATGTATATACAGGTATAATATTATACCTGTTAGACTAATATTTTCTTCGGGCGAGAAGGAAACAAAGAATCTGCAAATCCTAAAGAAAAGAAAATAAACGAGAAAAGACACAAAAGGGAATGAAAAGTAAAGAAAAAAATGAAAGTACTAATTTTTGTTGTGTAGATGAAAAAAACTGTGAATATCAACAATAAATGTGGTGGGATGTATATCAAGAATACTAATGCTAATAACGAAGCTTAATTTTCTGCACGTATTATCACATTGTTAGATGTTGTGAAAATTACACCAGATATATACACGTGTATATGTCTATGTTATTACATGAAGACAGAGAGGATATTCTTGGTTTTTCCTTTTTGTTATTTTTTTAATTGTCACTTTGTAAACTCAATTCAGCAACATGACATTAATTATGCAACGGGTTTTGTTGTGTCTTTGCAATATATCTCGACACAAAGCACATGTACTACGTACTCACTATAATGTCCCATGTGTTCTGAATATTATTTAATTTTTTAATTAATATTTGCAAGGGCTCGAAGCTTACAGAGAAGATGGAAAGACACATTTACATTTTTATTTATCTCACAAATGTTCTTAAATTAAGTTATACGATTATAAATGGCTAAAAATATCACGATATTTTTAACTTTAAGACAATTTTCATTATTTATAATGAATTTGAGTTTAGTTCCATTTCGTTACATGAGGCTGTACCATAAATGTATTGTCGTATCTTGATGAAATTGTAATTCGATTAGTGAGGTTACCGGTCCTGCTTTGGCTCATCAAAGTAAAATTTCTCACACATTCATCAAACTTCCTTTTCGTTCAATATTATAGTCTCAGAGTTTCATAATTGTTTTCAACTGCATTAAACTTTATTGTGGCTTACCTACTTACTTACATCAGTTGAAAAAGTTTTGTATTCTTCGATAATATTATTCATGTTATAATTATTTACCAAATGACTTAATTTTATAAATGGAGGATTTAAGTTTCATCTTCTTGTATTCGATGATAATAACATTATTTTCAACTGAATTTTAACTTCAAAGGTATTTTTAAAAAAATTGTGAAACACAAATGAGTTGATGAACTTTCATGATTCTTCGTTCATGCATGAATAAATAAATATTTTCAGAATACTTGTTTTAAAAATAAATTCTTACGAATTTTGTATTCTTCAAGTTTCAACATCGTAAACTATTCATTAGGTTATTTTTTTTCTACTCTACAACTGACCTAAAGTAAGTTAATTTCTTTAACTTTGTGTTTCACATCAAATACTACACAACTGCCCAATTATTCTAAATTGGATCAGTGACTGAAAATATCTCGGGTAGTTTTAAAAATACATAATTGTTGTAGTGTGAAATTTACTCACCATTCTTGCAAAATTATTAAAATATTAAACAAAATGAGTTTATTCATGATGAAGAAAATTTTTCTAATTTTATTTTTTATTCATTAATCACTTGGAAATAGGTTAATAGAATGAAAATGATGAATACAAAAAATAATCGCTCAATTGAACATTGGTTGAACAACTCAAACAGACAAACGTGAGTTAACTCGGTTTATCAATAGGTATCAGGATATCAGTTACGAAGAATCACTAGCGAAATGCTCTGCGGTTTCAGTATCTGTGTTGGGAACAAAAAGAATTTCATCCTCAAAGAGATCAATAAAGCGGCTCAAGTATTTTACGAATTGATGTGTAACACTGACTTTTGTCGATTTCAATAAATTCAGATTTATAATGGATTAAATCAAAAATATCAATATAATAATTGTCTGTATTTGATGATCTGAATATTTAACACAACAAAAAATGTTCAATTTCCTAAAAAAGTAGATCTCTCTTGAAGCTTTTTTTGCGAATATTATACAAAGTTTTTTTCTAATTTTTTTTTTTTTAAATAGAAGAGAAGATACAGCATTTTATTAAAATACTGAGAATACTATTTTTAATCAAATTATTCATTAAAAGTTATCAAATTTAAATGTCGATATAGAAAAGTCAAACTGGTACAAAAACGAGCCGAACTTTTGTGTCTGTTCTCTAATAAAATAGCTAAATAATTACAAATAAACTCGACTGTTTTTTACAACACTGTAATTAAATATTCTTCCGCATAATTTTAAAATAGATAGCTGCTTAATTTGTAATTAATATGGTATATTGAATATATTTTACCTTGAATAGAACTTTAATGTATAAATTGAATATTAGATTCCAAAATTAATTTCATCGTTCGAAGACTGATCCAATGAACAAGTATTTTTAAAATTGATTTTTTTTCCTGAGCTATTAAATTAATATCTTGATGGCTTAGTTGCATACAAACACTTGGTCATATTAAACAGAGGCATATGCATCGTTTATGTCAGAAGGATTTCAATTGCAGTTTACTGAATGCGTAAATCATAGAACTAGAGCTTCTAGGTATAGAATTTACTCAACCATTTCAATTTGCCCATTACGTTTGCCATAAACCACATGTATCAGCATTAGAGGTTTCATAAAAATTATTTTTTTTTATATTTACATCTTGTATAATAAATAAAACATTCCTTCGCTTTTTATAGACTGAAAAACTTCAGGTGCAGTTGAGAAAGTATTTTCAATTAATTATTTACTAATTAAGACATTAACTAACTGTAAGTAAAATTTGTAAAATTCTATAAATTCTCAATGATAGTATCTAGTTAAACGCAAAATTCTCGGAATGCAAATACTCAGGAATCTGTGAGAAGGATTCACCAGTTGTGGCTTAATGCTTGCTTAATATTGCACAGTTCTCTTGGAAATTAGTTTAATGATGTTCCTAGTATGAAATTTAAACGAGCGAGCTTGTTATAATTTGTTTTTATGTACATAATATTGTCTATAAAAGTTCTATAAAAGATAAATTAAAACTTAGCTTGGTATTTTAACATTTAATTAAATTTTCAATGTAGAGATGTGCCAGAAAAAAATATGGGCTTTATATTAACGCACTCCTAGGGGCGACTTAATACTCTATCAATATTAAATTAAAACATTAGACAATTTATTACAGATCAAATATTACGACTTTTATTTTTTAATCAATATTTTATGTAATAGATTAAAACATTTTAATTGAAATTATTGGAAATTGAAAATATATTTGTATTTTATTGGTATGAATTCAATATTTACCAACATTTTTATAAAATAACGTGAGTCTTTATCATTTATCCTCGACTCTCTTCATGTTTCATGAATTTTATTTTTTCAACACTCCATCAATCTATCAAAAAAAAGTTCTCGACAATTCAAATTTACGTTTAAATCTAGTCAGAATTACTTGGTATCCTCAAAACTTTTAGTAGCTATCGATAATTCTCAAATACAATGTTCTGTCTACAATTCTGAAAGTTGGAATTGCGAATTTTATTTCTCTGTACAAAACTTTTCCCCTTTTCTAATAGAATCCGAATATTTTTATCTTGCGTTCAATGCAGTCAAATTTTTTGCAAGAGATAAAAAATCTATCGATATCAAATGTATTTCTCTAACAATATAATGTATTATTTCTTTTAAATTTAACTAAAAAGTTACAGCAAATCAAATAGTTAATAGTTAATTGAAGATATCTATTTTTTATTTGGAAGGAAAAAAAAAACGCCAGAAAAATATTTTTTTAAAAAAATTTTACTTAATTATCTCAAAAGATATTCTGTATTCAGATGAAATAATTTTCTAATGTAACAATAATCGTTATATTTAATATGTTTTTGTAAACTAGATAATCCTATCTACGATCAAATTATTTCTATGTGATGCAGAAAATCTGCTTGATGCCAAATTACATAGAAAGCATACAGAAACATTAAAATGGGTGAAGCCTCGAGCGTTATTAGCAGTTAAAACGTGAAACATTATAGGTTATTGTTGACGGATATGAATAAAAGCTCGAAGGAGTCATAAATAAACATATGAAAATAAAAAATTGATGTATGATTTATGAAAGCGATACAATGTATTTTACTCACCAATAGTTAATCGATATACTGGACAGATATTTGAACAACTATTTCATCTGCATGTCAATTTAACGATTAAGTTATTTATTTTAATTATAATTTTAAACTTGGATTGAAAGAAAAAGAATTAAAATCAACTAAATTACTCTGATTTCATTTGTTTATGTGTGTCCAGGACTGAATTTAAATTGCTATCAAGGTACATAACAATTATAAATTTATTTTTAGTGGTTTGATATGATGAAAATATTATATGCTGATGGCTATTTCTCAAGAGATAAAGGAGTCCATCGAGTCTGAGGCTTCTCAAGTGGAAGAAGAAACTCTTGTCTGTATTTCTCGCCTTCATCTCCATTCACTGAGTACCTCCCTTGTTTTCTTACTATCACGGTACCGTACATGACGCGCAAGAACTTTAGAGTTTCCCCGAAGAAAAGGGGAGAATACAGACAGAACAAACGACTGAAAGCAGGAGACGCTTCTGTGTCACACTGAGATAACTACCTCCATGATTATCCTCATTTACTCTTGCATCTGAAAATTAACGGCATGACTGCTTCACATGATGTGTAAGACTACTTTGTCATATTCAACTTATCTTTGACATCAACAAAATTACTCCAACACGCATTATGATCACCCATTCACATGACTAATTTTTATATTTATCTCTTATGAACAAAAATTTATTCTAAAGCATTATTTAAATCAGTCTCATTAGTTATTCTCTGTCAGTCGACATTACCTCTGAATCTTAATCATTTCTCTGCAAGTATAAGTAGAGCCCAATTGCTCAAAGTTTACTTGTTCTAGACAGAATTTAACCGTAGGTATTACACGTATTGTACGTAAATGTGAGATTTCAAAGGATATATTGAGGAGATCAAAGCGTTCAACTAGTTAAAATGAAAGCTATTAAGATAGATTTATTTCCTTAATCAAAATTGCAGTTAGTCTCAAATTTACACTACTCTGATGAGATTTTTATTTACTTTATGTAGTGGAATCCAACTATAAAAATACATCACACACTAGTTCCGATTATGGGAGTAATTAAAATATGTTAATTTTATTTATTGCCCTGATTCACATAACAACCTAAAATTAAATTCATGTTCTTTTTACCATACATATTCCGATTTCGAATACAAGCGTAACGAGTATGAAATTTACTCTAGATGAACTAATGAATGTATGTTTCGAAATCTAAAAAAAAAACTATTGACATCGTTATTCATTTATTGTTTCATTAGTATAATTTATATATACATGAGACAAATTTTATGTAATTAAATAATAACTAAAACAAAAACATTCATATATCAGATGAATGCCAATCTCTTCTTATTGCATTAATAATGCTATTATTTTGCAAAATTAAATACCTATATTTTTTTACCACTGATGTTTTCCTACGTAACAATAATTAATAGTTAAAAAGACTCATCTAAAATGTAAAGATGTTAAGAGTATTTTTGCCTATAATTCCCAGGAGCGTTAGTGGTTAAAAAGTCCTTAAAAGTTATAGAGATGTTATTAAGAGTGTTAAATAAAGAAAAAGTCTAAATTATCCTCAAGAGCTGAACTTGCATCCTTACGATATTGCATGAAACTATTTTATTCCAGCAACGATGAACTTAAATGCCTAATACTGAAAACTTTTCTCTCCTCCTATTATTAATTCTAAATGAAGATTGTTTGCTGTTCTTTTTTGTCAAAAAAATATCTTCTAAAATAAATAATAAACTTCCATGACTGCAAATACTGACCACTTCCCGAAGTTCACTAACTCTTATTTCCCTTCAATAACCTGGAAGTGGTCTGTTGAAGAGATTCTCCTTGAGTTCGAAGTGGATCTTCACCACTTTAGTGCTTCCATTTACGTAGTAGCATATCACTTACTATCAAGTTAGTATATCTTAATAGATAATGTTCTCGTTTATCGACTTAAATTTAATAAATCTTTATCAATATAACAGTCGTTACGCTAATTAATTCAAGTTATATTTATTAAATCTATCATCAAAAAGAGATTCTGGTTGCTAGCTTCATTATCAATCAAGCAATGGCTATTTTCTGTTTGTGAATTTTACTCATGAAAAGGTAATCAGTATTTAGTGATACATAAAGTAATTAATAGAGTAATTGGAACGTTTTAATAAATTTGAAATTGCTTAGTCGATATATTTATTCCACTATAAATTATTTAAATAGACCACACATATTATAATTTGTAATGACGACAAACTTTGAAATACTGTTACAAATATTAACCATGTTTGAGTGAACCTGACTTCATTCGGTTTTAGATGGCTGTATATTATCATAATTTTGTCAATATATAATTTATTCTCTAATGTGTTTCCAAATATAATAATTGTTTTAATGCAAGTTTTCATGAGATATATTGTACATATTCAGAACTATATGCGTCTGAAATGAAGCGTGTTGAATTAATACTGACATTGTAATTGAGTGAATGTTGAATAATGCATAAATACTCGATAAAAAAAAATTGATAGGAAAGTGTTCCTATTCCGATTTCAATCTTGAATTAAATCGATCCTCAGTCTGACATGCTGCTAATGAAATTTTTTAAATTTTGTTTTTATTTGACTTGAAGAAATTGAAATATAGTTGTTAGAAATGACTTATTGATTTTCAACTGATTTAAAAAATCTTCTCAAGATGTTTATTAATTTTTTTTTTTTTTTTCATACCCTTCAATGTTCGTACAATTATTGTTAATAATATTTTCAGTAAAATAATATCCAATATTGATTCGTTATGTTGGTGTTACTGCGTTTTTTTTTCAGTTCACTGCCATTGCAATTTCATTTATGAATAAATAATTTTTTTCCTCTTAAATTGCCCAATCCTCATTCGACGGGAGTTATCGATGACTAAAGCAATAAAATTTTCTTTGATTTTAAACCAACGATAATTGAAAAAGCAAAATTGAAGGGTATAGTGATAAATATACTTGTGTTCTAGTATCTTTATGTACTAAATTCATATAACAATAAATTTTGTTCAACAAGTTATTCTAGAATAATTGAACGAATTTATAATCTGATTAGTATAAGCTAGTTATTCACTTGTGAATCCTAAGATATTAATACTAACAACTATCTGTAGCGTATTTCGACAGATTAACTCTCATGGATTGAATAAAAATTGATGTTTAATATTAATTCTAGTTATTCGTAAAAATAAGTAATGTCCTAGTGAAAATATCAAAATTGATGAATGTAATAGTATTTTAACGATCTTGATTTCTCTTTCAGAATCATTAAAATAACTTTAATATCAATAAATTTTACTTTTAGAGTTAAAGTTTCTAGTGCTTACTAAAGACTTATAAACTAAAAAATCAATGGTGAAATATGTCTTTAACTTATGAGCTATTATTCTGAATAAAAGTGATGTCTGATGGAATTTAATGTGATAATTAAATTATTCTGGTTTATACGGATTTTCTTGTTTTTACAAATTTCAATCATGAATGATATTAAAATTATGAATAATTTTATTATATTGTATAATTATTATTGGTAATACGAATAAAATTTAAAAACATTTTCCTTCGAAAAATTTTTGAATAAATTATATTAAATTCAATTAGTGGATTGAAAATGTTGTTTTTATGTCAAATTATATTCATGAAATAATATATTCATCATATTTTATTAAAAAGTTCGATTTCTCAAACACGACATGATGGATGTTTAATACACTCGAAATTTCTGAAAACCAAAAATCCATTGAATGATTTATATTTGTATTACAACGTGTGTCAAAACTTTCATGTTTTCCATTTTCATTATGCCAATTACAAATTTTTGAAACGTACCATCATCTACATTTTAACTTTTAATTAATTATTATATCATTTAGAATACACGGAATATAATATTATTAAACATTCATCCATAATGAATATTTTTGTGGTTGAAATAAATGTATATGTTTTATTCTTTGACATCTATTTTTCATGAATCAAAAACCACTTTTAAGTCAAAAAGTCCTGCATTAAATTTTTTTTCTATCTCATAGAATTTCATTCGATCTTATTGGTTTTTGAATATGAAAGTGAAGGAAATCTAGTGCTTTATTGTAACTTTTATTGAATAAAAATGAAATATCAGAACGATTTTCTATATTACACAGCAACATTTTTATCAATCGTCTGGAATTTTTTACGTCCAGTTTTGTTGATTATTATTTCTACAAAGCCCATTCTCTCTAATTCTTTCCAATAACAAAAGAACAATAATAATTTTAATTAAATGAATTCTATTCTCTACTGTATTATTAATATTATTTTTATTATTTTATTGTTATCAATTATTTTACTCTATTTACAATCTTCAGTATTTTTTCAAATATTACATTTTAACTCTGCTTCAGTTTACTAAATTTAACATGAACTATAACTTCTCTAAATTTAATAAAGCAGATGGTATATTTTATCTTTAGATTTAATTTAATTTTCTGTCTGTTGAAATTTTATTCTCAACATACCTTCAATAATTTTAATGTTACATATTGTAACCATCAGTACGTATGAATGGGAGTAAACTTTTTGTAAAATTTTAAAATTCCTCATATTTATGGATTCATCTGCAAAACGTAATATTCGAATAACTGACTTTTCAACCTCACTGAGTTCATTCTTTACCGAGAAAATCCGCAATGTCAAATATCGGGCTTTCTGAAGAAACCCCAGAAAAACGGCTTTAGCAAAGAAAGAATTATACAAAGTGAAAATCTAGTGAAATGATGCGATAAAATTAAAAGACAGATGGAGGATGAAAGGAAAAGAATATGAATTAAAAGGATCATAACAATGGTGTAAAAAATAGAAATTTTTTTTATCAATATATTTAAATGTCCATGCACATGGTGTATTCATCACATTTCACATTTTAACTCTCCATTTAACATTTCAAAGAATTTGAATATTAATTAATCTCATAAAAAAATGGCCTAAATAAAATAAATGTGCGTGATATAGTTTATAATATAAGATGTATCTTCATGAATAACTACCCGTATAAAAAAATTTCGTTCCCCAACGGTTTGCCTTGTAGAACAACATTTTTATGTTAAAATAAACGAGTGTTCCCGTTTTACCCCATTTTAGGAGTGAAAAAATTAATTTTTTATAAGTTTCACCTGATTTCGTATATTTAGACATTGAGACGAAGAGAATGAGTGGTCAAACTTGAAAATCAGACAACTTTGATTTTTCGACCCCAAAAAATGGCAAGTGGTACCCCTTTCCATTTTTTTAGGCCAAAAAATAAAGGTACTCCGATTTTGATAATTGAGGGCTCATTCTCTTCGTCTTGATGCGTAGAAATACGGAATCAGGGCACAGCCTGGAAAAATTCACTTTAACACCCTCAAAAAGGGGTAAAACTAGTTACAAATTACAAATAATCATCCCCTTGACTTTAAACCCCTATAACTCATGAATGGACGGTCCAATAACTGTTTTTAGAGACGTTTTGGAAACCTTAAAGTCTAAGCTATCTAACAGTATCCATAGATTCATAGAAAAAAATTCATTTCACCCTTAAAATAGCTAAAATATAAAAAAAAAACACATTTTTTTGAGAGTTTGCCAAGTATTTTGGTAATTTTGAGGGTGAAATAAATAAAGTTTGACCACTCATTCTCTTCGTCTTGATGTAAAGAAATACGGAATCAGGTCAAACTTATATAAAATCAATTATTTCACTCTGAAAATGGGGTAAAACGGAAACTTGCTTTAATTCTATCATACAAATTTTGTTCTTCATAGTACCACAAGGGGAACCTTTGGGGAACGAGATTTTTTCATACGAGTCATCAATTATTATGCTTACTATATAAATATAGATAATAATCATAGAAATAGTAAGCATAATTTTTTCCATATTCCAAAATACTTACTTTTATAAAGAATTTACTTTTCATTACACGGTCCAAAAAAAAATATTCAATTCCTTTAAGAAAATTTGAAATTTAATATCTTTTTAGTGAATTCCGACTGTCGTCTGATTCGTTTCAAACCATCAAAATCTCTGAGACAATATTTAAAGTTGTCAACTGAGATCATATTTGTTAAAATCAAAGGAAAGTGAAATGGAAAAAAATGGTAAATAAAAAAACATATTTTCCTATATAAATATTAATTGCACCTTTCATCTTCGAATATTGATTTTTCGTGTACTCGCCACATATCAATATCATTCTCTGCATCAATAGTTGGTTTAGTGGAAGCAAATATTGTTGGAGAGTATTTGATTTTTATTTGCAAAGCAGAGTATGCTCTTTATAAATAGTAATATTAATATACATATATATCTAGTACATTTATTGACAATTACGACAATATTTTGTGTAGGTTGTTTTGATATTTTTTAGATTGAAATTTTTTCGTTTTTGTATTCAAACAAGATCTTGATTATAAATCGTAGCGACGAGCCGAGGTCGAGCCAAGTCAGCGAAAAAGATAAATGGTGAATGCCAGAAATCCCAATGGTGCAAGTGTAGTTCACCACACGATGGGTCGTCCGGAAGAGATCTAATGTTACACCCTCTTTTGCAAAGCTTTTGCTTTACTGGCCAGGAGCCCACAAACCTTCTGGATACACTATTCAGCTGGTTTTATAGAGGTCACGTTGATCTCTAAAAAGTGTTTGATTAGCTTTATGTTCATTGTGTTTCAGCATAAAATAAGTACAGTTGATCATTTGCCCTCTTCTTTTAACTTTCAAACGATATTGATATTATCTCAGTCAAGAGGAAGGTAAAATGTATTAAAAATTAACCTGTTGCATTTATCAATGCATATAGAAGCTTAAATAAATTTCATTGAATTATTCATGGAATATTTAAATCAGTCTGGTTATACAGTGTTGGAAGTAGATCTGATATTGTTAGAGTATCGAAAGGTTACAATAGAGAAACTTACAACAATATATCTGCGGTTCAATCGGAAAATAGACGTTATATCCAGAGAATAGAAGTACCATTGCAATTAATCGCAAATTCGAGTTGAGTCTTCGAACTACTATACTCCCAACAGTTGGATACTTATAATTATAGAATGAAAGCAAACCCCTTCGTGTATTTGCTAAATTTACTCATGTAGAATTTCACGCTCAATTATTTCAAATAATATTTACAATATTTTTTATAACTATGTTATGGAAATATTGAAAAATTCATTTCACAAACCATCAGTTTTTTCAATAAATCCTGTCATTGGCATTGAAAAAGCTGCATGATCGAAATGGTCACAGCATCGATTCTGTGATATTGCATTATTGAAACACATCAAACTTTTTTTTCAAATAGTTGACTGTGAGAGTTTGAAAATTGTATTTCAAAATTTTTGTTCTCTAGAGAATATTATTAAATAATTTTAATTATCCATCTCTCACTTTTAATGATGTACTCTTCTTATCATTTTATTTTTAGATATCGTAATTAATAAAAATATTAAAGTTCATAAATTAAATGAGAATATTATTACAAATATACCATCATCTCATTAAAAATTTTATCTTTATTACAAAATTTCACCAATACAAGGAAATTCTTTTTGCAGTATAGTAAATGTAAGCTATTTACGGTGTTCAAAAAAATCTCTGGATCGTAAAAAAGGTTTATAAGCTTCTTACCTGAATATATATTGCTAAAAACATTTATAATAGTTGTGCAATTTTGTATTAGAATGAATGCATTAAAAGAGAGCTTCACTAAATAAATATATATGTATATATATAAATAAGGAAAAACTTGAATAAGATGTGATTTCTGTACTTTTTTTTGTAACTCCTTAAATAATATAATAATAATGATAATAATATCTACACGTGAGATGAAATCAAGGAATAGCTTTAAAGGAATATAGGTCAAGAGATAAAGCTCTAATCAACGCGGATGTCAGGAAGTGTCAGAGTCATTAGTAATAAAGTTGAGGAAGGAGTAGAATTAACGAAATAACCCGCGTGGGTGTTAAACGAACTACTTTTTTTCATGTCGACAGAGCATAGGTAAAAAATAAAAATAAAAACTTTTTAAACTCTCGTCGGAAGTTGTGGTTGTACGAATTGCATAATTTTCTCATCGCCAGTCATCGTATTTCAGAGGTTGTGGAGCTCTTACTTTCAGAACCACGACAAGGCTCTCATTTACACTGTTTGTCTCCGTAGGCGTGAAAGAAACGATGCGCTGGCTGGATATCACAAGACTTAAAGATAAAGCGAACTGGGAAGTTGGTAAATGTGCAGACTTTTCAAGCTTACAGAAGATGCCGCGGCATCTGATTTATTCGAGTGGTACGGATTTAAATCCAGGTTCTTGTCTTCAGGTAGGCGGTCCTCAACGTTTTTCGACTCTCTTGAGATTTTCACAAATTCCTTGTGATACTTTGGGACCGTTTGTTTTAAGAAACCTCCAGAAGTAATGGCACAAAGATGTGATTCGAATTTTTTTTCGTATTGAACATTTTGCCTTGGGCAATCAAAAAGAGATTCCTTTTACAGTTAATAAACCTCTCTCACTACTAACAAATGATGTGACAAAATATCACACTGTAAAAAAATTATTTTTTTTACAATTATAACTATAAAAAATATCTTTTTTTATAACACTTCTATTTTTTCTAATGATAACAATGCTTTATAGACAAACTGGATTATAAAAAAAAGCATATCAATTTTATGTATCTGATTCTATAGATATTGCATTTACGACATTTTTGTTCTTCAGTTATTTTTTATGAGTGCCCGTGAAAATTCTATTGGAACTATTTCTTCTATAAAATGTCCACGGTTTAAGTATTTCAAATAAAACGAACTGTTGGCAAAGTTTGTGGCATCTTTAATGGGAATTCAGTGTTAAATAAAATAAGTATAATTGTTCGAGAAAAAAATACCATTTTCTTATTCATTTTAATTTCTTGAAAAGAATTGTTTCCTTATTTGTTGGTGAAAAAATTATACTGGCAATCTCAACGTTATATGTTGCTGTTATCGATTGGAGGAGATTAAAAAATTTATTCGTTTTACTCAGGATGAAGTTTCATTTTTTTTTTTCTCGAACGTAATTTTTTTTTTTATTTCTCGGGTCACCATTGCAAAACTCAATTACTCGTATCGAAGTAGAAGGGAAGCGAGTTTAAGATTAACTTTTTCACACAAAAAAGTGACATTAAAAGAAGACATCAGTGAAATAATCTGATCTTAAAGATTAAGTTTCAATAGATAGAAAATTTTTTAAATTACTTATTATACTATCACCTCGGTATATAATAGATAATATCATTTTTAATATCGTCCTTCTCTCATTTCAAATGTTTTTATCTGAAAGCTTTTTATGAATATCTCATATTATTAATGTTTTTAGAAGTTTCTGTTTATGCTCTAATTCTCTTGAGTTTCCTGGCAAGATAACAATTCAAATATATCGGTTAATGGTTTCCTACTGGACTTATAAGTGTCACGACATCATCAAAATGGTACGGTTTGTCAACTTGAATTATTTCATCGTCGGTGAAATTCACTGAAGTTGAATGAGCAGATAATTTATTAAAAAAAAAAGTCAACTCTTTCCAAGAATAAATAAATTATATAAAATAGTAGAGAATGTTTTCGACATTTTTTCATGTTTCGTATCAAGTTTATAAAACACTAACATAACTAATTTATAATGGTTATAACGTCAGGATATTTTTAAAAAAAATAAAACTATAATTGTGATATCTACGCTCTAAACACACGTTGTACAGTTTATTGTACCACTCTAAATAAGACGAAATAGAAAAGTAAACGTAAAATTTTATTGTTGCAGTTACTGGAGCTACTTCGGGAACCTACACAACAAAAGAATCCAATTGGCATGCTATGACTGATGAAAAAAATTCCAAATTATCCGACAACACACTAAGCACTTCATCGAAACAAAAACTACTCAAGAGTTTAACCGTATTTCCGAACAAATATTATCCTAATACGCTATCGAAAGTTTCGAATTCTAATATCCGATTGGAAAGGACCAACGCAGCGACCCGTATTAACTTAGCAAACAGTCAAGTTAAAATGGCTCCATTGCTGACTTCAAGTGGAGCAATTGGAGATGACACTGGTTTACAAGTTGATGACAAGGAAAGAAAAGCAGCTGAAACTTACGTTGAAGAAGATATCGAAAAAACGATTTCACCAATCACTGATATGAGTACCAAAAAAAAAGAAAAGTTATTCCAATCACTTTCAATCCAATTGGATATTCCAGACGAAATACATCTAACGAGACTGAATGGTTCCCGTCAAACAGAAGTATTGCCAAAGGGGATTGGAAAGCAAGCAATGAGAGAATCCTCTTCGATGCTGCCCGCAGGAATCGAAAAGTATGAAAAAATCAACGCAAGGGGCCTTGATGCTACCACAAAATCTACTGCAGGAAATCCAACTCCATTCAGCTTAAGGATTCAATTGGATTCGACCGGCACAATTTCAAGCACCGACGTGACAAACCCTCTTCTTCCAGATCAACCAGTGATAGAAGACGATGTTAAAATGCTTTCCCATCCAACCGAACTACATTCGTCCACCCATTCACTTCAATTTCAATCGAAAAGCACTGAAAACCACGTGATGCTTGTACCTAGCTCTATAACAAGTCCAGCTAAGACGGAGGCAGAATATGAACATGCTTGGCTCTCCGATCAATCCAACACTTCTCTCCTCTCAACTCAACATTCAACCGTAAATCGATGGCTCCAGTTCCAAGATCACGAATCCACTTTGCCTACTACAGTGGTTGGTCCATTTCGACGGTATATGCGGGATGCCCCTAAGAACCTTTGCGAGAAGTTTGAAATAGGCGATGACGCCAAACGGGAATTCTACAGTCCCAACTACCCGCAGAATTATCCACCTTCGGTCGATTGCGTCAGAGTCCTTGAGGGTGAGTTTACGATTTGCTTTTACTCTTCTATCTGTACAAATAAAACTATCTCCTTTCAACCTTTGTAATTGATTTCAACAAATTTTACACACATTACTCTCTCAACATCGACAGATTATTTATATTAAATACAATTTTAATTACTATCAAAGATATTTCATATTTAATTATCATAATCTTCCATTGATCCCTTCATTTTCACTGGCTATAAATTCATGAATTACAACATACTAAAAGTATCGTAAATTTTTCATCGTGCTTATTAAATTGGCACTTTTCAAATTGACATCATTATTATGTTATTCATTGAAATGTACCATTCATGGTATATGTTATTGAGTATCAGTAAAATCAGAAATTTTTGGAGAGATTTTGTCGTAGTTTTACATTAAAACAATATCATGTACAGTTAAATTAATGATTCATTAGCAAACAGGATATTTTTTTTAAATAATTGAACATTTTCAAGATAACTCGACACCATTTAAGTTGTCAGATTCACTCAAATCGATGAGATAGAAAAAAAACAATTAATTGAAGCACGTTATAAAAATCATGACAATCAATAAAAATTCACATTAAAAATACAATAGAGATATCTGCTATTTATTTCACTCAGAAGATTTATAGAAAAAAGTTAATCGTGCATTCGATTCATGATATGAATTATTGTTGGTTTTTCAATAATCAACTAAATCGCATTATAAAGATGAGCTTATCAGTCAATTCGATAAGCTGTGCAGTAGTAAAAGTGCACTTTAGGGAAACAATATAACAACTTTAGCACGAGGGTTATGCCCAGCTAGTATTAATTAAATAAATTGTAAGTTATAATTTAAATTAAATTAGGCAAAAAATATTATTCACATAATTTCATTGCAATTGATATGTCTGCATGAATTTTAACTCAATATTGGTGCTTCTATGATAAAGTTTAATATTACATTTGAGAGTAAAGAAAGATATAAGCTGAAGTTTCAAGTAATAAAGGATGTTTATTATACAGATTCAAAAGCATACATGTTTTTGTTTGTTTGTAATTACGTATATACAGGTATTCAGAACGCAGCTGTGTAAATTTAACTACTCACTGCTATTACGTTCAAATTTATCTGTTCCAGTTGATATACTTGTTATTGTTAGGTATGTTCAGCTACATTTTTTTTATGAACTAAATGAACATTGAAGCCGCGTACATCCGTACTCAAAGTCAAATAGTCATTAATATTTTACTTTGCCTCCAAGGCTATACCACAAACACGATGATATATTTAAAAGAGTTTCTATGGTGTCTCTGGAATACGTTTTTTAATGAACTTAATTCTTTTAAAAAATTTTTGGTACTATAATTGAACAAAGTTTAAGATGAAATAATAAAAAAAAATCATAAAAAATTGAAGAAAAAACTGGGATATGACAAAATACGGAAAAATGAATAAGAAAAAATATCTCTAGTATTTTTATGAGATATTTTTTTTCTTTAAAGAAAAAAAAAATGGAAACTAACTTCACTTCATCAAAAATCAATAACATTTCTTATCAATCTGATAAAAAGTTTGAATCTGATAATCAAAATTTTCACTAGAGTTCTTTGCTCAGCAAATTTATTCATTTCTTTTTTTTTATTACAATTAATTTTTATCGATATCACGAATTAAATTAAATGAACAGTAGGTATAAAATTCTAACAGTTTTATTTCAAAAAATAATATGCGTCAGAGATTCAAGAGTTAATTTTTTTTTTACAGTTCTATCTTGTCATAAAATTTTACTGTTAAAAATATATCATTGAAAACTAATGCGATTCAAGGATCAGCAAATTATCCTTCGCTATGCCATTCGGCAGAACTCAGATTCATCATAACTCTCGTTGAAGTATTAAATTGCAAAAGAGACTTGTGTGTAGAAGTACTACGTGAAGCGGAAGTTAAGTAAGAGAAAAAAAAGAAAGCATAAAAAATTTTTAAAATTCAATAGGAAAATTATGCGATTATTTGTGAAATATCTATCCTTATATTTGATATGATCAGGAAATAAATAGATATTAAAACATCTCAAAACTTGATGATAAAGAAAGTGTTTTTATCAGAAGCTTCTATACACGGAAAAAACCATAACAATAAACTGGTCTAAAAGATTATTATAGTCATCAAGAGTAGGTAGTTCAGTAAAGTTAGGGTACATATAGAACGACTCAGTCTACTATCTCTCAATTTAACCCCGCAGGTCCACTCGTTGATCACATGAAGATAGAGAACGACTAAAGGGAAGTTGTCGAAAAAATTGGCAAGCTTCCCTGGAAAGTCGTAAATCACTTCTTCTTTTTCTTTTTTTTTGTTCTTTTCCTTCTGCTTCTATTGTACTTCTTCTTAGTGCAGTCGTCTATCAGCAAAAGAATTTACCAATCGATTCATCCCCTATGAGGCTATGACTCGTGTACGAAAGAAATGAGAAGACGATGTACACTCATGTTCTTTTATACATTTATTTGGAATTGCACTGTGGTTTCGATTAAATAAATATTCTCATATGTAAATATTTAATGAATACTTTTATTAACTTTTGATCAAAGTTTGAATTAAAATGAAAGACACCTTAAATTATTTCTGAAAATAAAAAATGATAAAATAAAAGATTTATTAAAATACTAATGAATGAAGTAAATGATATTAATAAATGTAAATTATTTTATTTATATTAAACTTGAATAGATATTAATTATAAATGATTTTTAATTAAAAACATTTCAAATCTTCTCAAAATTTCAATGAATGGTTGGAAATTTTATTTATTTCATAAAATTTTCCATTTTATATTTGTAAGCTTATTATATAAAGCTTGTTGTATGAAATAATGATTATATTATTTAATATTAACATTAATGGATGATGTAGTTATTATTTGAATTAAAAAATTGATTTAAATAATGAATATTATTATGATTATTTTTAATAGTATTATAAATATGTAATAATATATAAAATAAAATATGATATATTATTCAGACTTTTAAATTGGAAATGGAAAAATGGAAATGGCTATGTTCATACATAGACTTGAATTAGTAAAGTTTTTTTAGCTTTCCTAAGTTTTTGAACCAATAAAACCAGATTTGTGTTCAAAAGTTAAAGAGAAATTTGAACATAAAACTTTCTTGGACATTAGTATTATTGTTGCGTGAATAGAAGTAAGGGTTAAAAACTTTAAGAATTACAAGAAGCATTTTTTCTGAAAACAGTTGTACATCATAAAAAAGTTGAAAATACAAAATGAATAATGGCTGAAGTTGACTAAATAGATTATTGGCTCCTGTATGAATCTGAGTCAGGGTCGACGTGCTCTACTATTGGAATTTAAACCCAAAATTTCTTGGCACCTAGAAATAGTTACAAATTCAGAGAACACACGTGTCCGGTATCGTCAGTGACTTTGGAAAGTCTCGAGGTGAATAAAATGACAGCACGTTGAATTATAAAATTTCACGAATGCGCTGTTAACATATTATAGAATAGTGGAATCTAAGGAAACTGCGATAATCATTGGGAAATATCATAATCCCCCTTAATTCACGATGATAATAGGTATCAGGAATTCATGAGGAATTCGAGACCGAAACCGAGGTCGGATCGTGAGACACAGAAACGTGCTTGGCATTTGTGAATTACTTGATGAGCTGGGCGTCAATAGGTGAAGCGAGACTCTGAGTTTCTCACGTGTATATTTGATACCGTCATACACTTCAAATGTATAGGAAATATGTAATACTCAAAACAAATCAAACTTTTAAGATAACATATCTCACAATACGATGTTTTTCACGACACCATTATTAAATGGTCTAGTTCGAAATAAAGCCAACCTGTGAAATTTATATCAGTGAATGAGATATGTGAAGCTCCTTTTGCAGCAATTAATTAAAAATATAATTAATATACTGAAAGTGGGAGCAACTGCGAGTCTTGTGAAAGGAATTTGATTGAATTGCATATTGATCGGGTAACTTGAAACGGTTGGGGTAATTGAAATCCTTGCAATGGAAGATATTGCATCGAATTGGGATATTTAAGGTTTCTACGTGCTTGTGATTTTATAAAATGTTTAGATAAGATCTGCAATGTTTGGTAATGAATAGTAGTGACGCTATGAAATTACAAATAGCCATGAAAATAGAACACTATTAATAGCTAGTATGCAGAGAAAGAATAAGAATGGAAGCATTTAAATTCATTTCTAAATTTAATTTGTTATTTAAGAGTACAAGAGAATTGGAATTACTTGTGCATCATATTTTTAGTGCCATTGATTGAAGCATCTAAATGATCTCATTCTATGAAAATATTATTTCATGTCGACATTTCATAAAAGATTTTATGATTTAGTTTAACTTGCAATCATACACTAATGCATCTTTTAACTCATCAATAAAAAAAAAAATTCTATTAATAAAATAACAGCAGCTTTTTTATATTGTATTTTAAATCAAATCTTGATAAAGACTGTGTCCATCTGTTACTATCAATCTTCTCACTAGTTTATAACCCCATGACGTGAGTTGTTTTATTTAAAAATTTTCATTATTCACTATTTTTTGTAACTTGTTTAAATACAATGTTTAAAACTCGCTAAAATACTATTAAGTGTTTAATCTGATTAAAGTTACCACTATGATAATGATGTATTGTCTTGACAGATAGGTTCACTGAACTTTCTAAAGTGAAATTAGTTGAAACAACTTTATAATTACCATAATAATTGTCATTATTTATTATAAAAAGTTTTAATTAAAAAGGACATTTCAAATCGAATGAATTATCTTTAAAGAATAAAAATAATTTTAGAAATACAAATTCTAAGTGTTTTAATAAGTAAATCAAAAACCAATACAATTTTTCTTTTCTGATAAAAAATGTGTTTATTTATTTATAATCAAAATAAAATACATTTATGCATCTGTTGACATTAAAAATTATTTCATTAAAGTAAAGTATTTTAAGGAGACTGGAAAAAAAAACTTAAAAATACTTTAGAATGTTAAAAATAACATGGAAACTTTTATGAACTACTTTCAAAGAATGTAAATATTCATCTCATGCATATCCTGTGGATTTTTCATGGTTTACTTCCCAATGAAAATATTTTCTTTCACCTTGTATTCATTAATAATTACCTATTTTTTTAAATATTATATGAAAAAAAGAAAAAAAACAATCAAACTGTTGATTAATCTCTATATGATAACTTTTTATAAAAAAAATTCTCCAGAGTATCCAATTAAATTTTTTCTCATTATACGAACACTTGTAAACATGACAAAATGTTAAGTAACATTTGAATGAGTTTATGTAAAATAATTTCAATAACTTGACGGTACTTCTCGTTAATGAAATAACAAGTAGTTGACGGAGCTCTTTGATACAACTTACTCGATCACTCTCCATCTCAAGTCCTTTGACGAGGAACGCGGTCAAGTTTTGTATTTCAGTACTTTCTGATTGTAGTGATGAAACTTTTTAATCGCTGCTTCTCATGATGACGATAATTTAGTTATAAGTCATTTATGAAATATACCAACTTTTCAATGCATCTGAGCAAATAGATTTGTTAACGATATAGCTCGTGGAATCTTAATGATTGAAATAGCTTTGATTCATTTCCATCAATGTCTTTACACAGTAAACCACATCAGAGTCTAAGTTCATTAAATTATCGGGTTCGCAAAATGGATCTGATTTAATTGACCTCACATTGATTCAATCGAATACACGGTTTATTAATCGTCAGTAAATTAAACCCCTAAATTTTACTGGATAAATACTATTTTTAATTTTTTTACTGCAATTAATATTAATGATTCATAAAATACTTGAAAAATTCCATGAAATTATTATGAATAAATAATAAGTAAGTACAAGCTTGATTTATCTTTCTAAAAATGAATCAGAGAAAATCACTGGAAAATAATGATATTCATTAATTCATTTTTAGAGAGATTGTAGTGACGTTGATACACAAACAGGGTGCTGTGTTGTATCTATGAAAACGATGTTGTCTAGAATTAGGTAGTAGCTATATGTGGATTAAGAAGCAGATTAAGTAGAGATGAAATGTCTACCATAAGCATGAACAAAGCTATGATAGCTAAGTACAAGATAAATTCAAAGAAGCTAACGGACAAGGATTAATTTAAAATATCGGTAAACACTACAAGAGCTACACCAATAGACGACAAAAAAAACGAAGAAAATTCCACTTGAAATGGACCAGCTTTGTTTAGGTATTGACTCTCCTTTAATAAATAATTATTTTTCAGTCAATTTTTTTTTACAGCCTTCTCGAACGAATTGATTGGAAAGTTTCTCCAAATAAAAGAATACATTCTTCAAATAAGTTAGAAATAGATTTATAAATTATTTTTTAATTTTTTTTTTTTAGACTAAAGTTACTCTGAAAATAAAATGGATCAACAAAGAAAGAAAGAAATGAGAAATATGGTTCTGGATTTAGAGAAAAAGTGATAGAAGTAAAAAGCTACTTAAAAATAAAAGTAGTTTGATTTTTTGTGTATATAATCTTACAATTTATATAAGGATTTCTGGACTTTGGATAATTCTTGTGCTTTCTAAGGTGGCTTGACGAAATAGTTCATCTACTGAGCTTTTAAAGTTTAGTGGTTACTTTGACTATGAGGACATAGAAAGGAAGTTTCTTTAAGAAGATATAGTGATGTTGTAGAATGGACTTCTACCCAACTTTCTGTCTTTTATAGAGTAGACTTTGGCGAAAAGTCACAAAAACTTACTCTGTCCAGCACAAAATAGACATTTTAACTACAAGATCTTCTTTTCTATAGCTGACCAAGTATGATGTGAGATATCACAAAGTATTTTCTATGGTCAATACTTTTTTTACAGTATTCCAAAAATATAAAATACAAATCAAAAATATTCAAATGTATCGAAAGTTATTATTTCAACATCGTCCAAGAATTACTTCTGAGAATATCCTTTGGAGAAAAAACTTTTGAATTTCATTTATTCATTCTTTCTTCTTTTCAACTTATCGAACAAACTTTTGAATACTTATAAATACGAAACAGATAAAGAATAGAAATAAAAGGAAGTATCTAATGACGTGAAGAATAAAAAAAAACTTCCAAAGCTAATTAATAATTCTTGAAGTTGCCTGCAAGCATTAATGATCCATTAACTTTCAGCTAATTCCATTCTTCACACATCCTTTGAATGAACTAATGTTCAAGTATCTCAAGCTGAAAGCTTTTTAGGAAAATTACAATTAAATTGAGAAAATACAACCACTTGATTATAAAGAGTAGCTATTTATACATATTGATATGAATAAAAGCTACATATGGAAGGATAAATCTACTATACTACACTTAACGTTAGAAACCACTTTGATGCGGTTGGTAGTCATTTGGCAGATCGCTAAATTACTGTATAGTCACTACTCACAGTAATGGTACTTGAAGTCTCTACGTAACGTATTTTCTCAGTGTGGTATTTTTGAAGTGATGCTTTATTCATTCTGTTCAATTAGAAGCTGGTTGAAACTACCAGATTTGAAATCCTTTTACTTACAGTAATTTAGCTAATGATACCATTCACCTAATTAGGTCATTTTATTTTTCGTACTTTTGTAAATTCAGCCATATGATATGACAAGTACTTCCGAGAATTGTTAATATTTTTTTCTTGTATATCCGCCACACACCTATTGTATTTGTCAGACATTCGATGACAGAACGCTTTATCTAGTTTGTCCCACGCGGACATCATGAATCATTTCTCCAACGGAAGCCTGTGTGTTCCCAATGAATGGTGCAACGCATTGCTGCTGCTTCTGTCAGCCAGACAAATTTTAAGGGTGAGTTCCAGTTATCATATGGCCGACTCGTTGGGATTCGATAATGGAATTTTAGGAGGAATAAAACCAGTTGAATTGGAAATTCTGGAGATGAATGCTGAAGCTAAAGCTTAATCACTGCATCTGAAGTAGAGTGAATAGGACATGTAGCTGTAATCCCTTTTTATATGTCACCTCAACAATTTATTTCTTTTTTCATTTGCATAAATAAATTAATAATATATATTCAAAAGCCTCCAAAATGATATTCGACTATTTTCTAAAGATTTATTACCACACAATGAGAATGGATATACTGTTATTTGTTATGTTATTAAATTCCAATCACAACAGTGAATCCGATTAAATATTAAAAATGTATTATTCGTTTTTTTCAATTCAAAAAATTCTTTCATTTACTTGTGTTGTTGGTAGAGGTTAATCTATATCAAAAATAAATCGTGCCATTGTTTTCTTGAGCTCTATGGAAATTATTTATTTCTCTTTAGAAGTACATTCCTTTATTGCCTATTGTTTTTCCGGATGAAACAATTCTGGTATTAAATTATAGTTAACGATTAAAATTTATGAATAATTATTACAATATTATTTATCGATAAATTGTTATGGGAAGTATATAAATTGTCAGAAATTTTGTTTGCCAACAGCAGTAATTTTATTTAGTCATAAAATTTAAACAAAACTGAGATATTAGCATCAACGTTCTATATTTTTAGTTTTTTTTATTTTTATGTGGAAACCACATTTAGACAAGCGCTTAAAAAAATACAAAGCAATTAATGGTTGGTTTATTTTGACTAATTAACGATTGTTGATATTTTGTTATTTTTGAAGTAAATGAAATAACGATGTCTCTTGAAAAAATATTTATTTAATTAAATAAAAAAAACTTGACCATAAAAAATATGTGTATGATGAATATGAAGGATGTGTCTAAATATTTAGTGAAGAATTTTTCCCATCAATCATCACATCAGTATCTAAGAAATAATTTTGTTTGGTAAATGAAGCGTTGAGAAAAGAACAATCAGGTTGACGGACAGTTAACAATTAAAAATATAACAAAGAAAAATTAAAAATTTATTCCAACGACAGTCAGTTAATCAAAGTGAATGTAAATTACTTCTAGTACTGTACATCTGAACTTTTGCATAATTTACTTATTTACGGACTTTTTAATATAAAAATTAATTATAAGTCCTCTGACTCTCGAGAGACTAGACTTAGAATTTCTTGCCTGGAATATTGTTTAAATTATCTCATAAATTTTAATACGATTTGACCGATCTTGCTGAAAATTTCATCAACTCTATGTTACCATAAGACATATCGATTAGTTTTATAATAATTATAATTAAGCAAGTTTAATTTATTTTAAATTTATTAAAGAATTTTCGAAAACGAAAAAAAAAATAATGTTGTTTATAAGTTTAATTTAATTGGTTTCTTTAAAAATTGTATGAATTTAATGAAATTTTTTCTCTCTACTGTTTTGCGTTGAAATAGTTGTGAACTATTGCTTTTATTTTTATAAAAATAATAAAGTCAAGTTTTTCACATGTACTTACTAAACTTAAAGCAGTTTCTCGAAGCAATAGCTAAGTTTCGACTCTTTACTTGGTGAAGTTAATTTTCTCATAAGAAATGCACGAATTTATTCAAAACTTTTAAAACTATTATTAAATTTAAATGAATTTTCGGCAAAAATATTTTACACTGATTACATTAATTGTAAATACGACTTTAAGTATGATACAGTAACTTGCATAAAAATATTATTTATCAAATATAAAAAAAGGTGTATTCTAAAGTGCATGCATGTGTATACACGTCAGTCTTTCAAGTTATTTGAAGACATAGCCAAGTATTTTGGGGTTTGTCAAGAAACCAAGAGTGAGAAGCAATTAACTCATTCAAAATATTTCAATTTATATTTATCCTTAACTATTTATAAATACTAACTCATAGATATTATCCAATCACATGTTGGATAGAATAAATCCATTTCAGCTGAACCGAATCCCTTAGGAATACATTAGTTTCGTATGAAACAGTAGATTTACTTACTTATTGGAAAACCATTTTATCTGACGAATATTGAAGAATATATTTAAACAATAAAATACTTAAGCTTAAGCTTTATTCGATATTTAAAATATTCTATATTGTCACGGTGATTTCCAAGTAGCATAAACATCCGGTTAAATTTCAGTCGCTTTCTGAGAAATTTTCAGTATCTTCAGACCGTTCCAAGCATCGTTTAACTTAACTATATTTCTCGACCATCGGATTCTCTTGCTCGGCAGCACAAAGTCCATGAGAAAAGTGATGTGTTTGTAGGAGAAGTTGGAAAGTATCCAAGCGCTATCGATAGTACGCCGGGTCATTAATTATTTGAAATCGTAAGTGTAAAAAGGAAAAGGGCTTTGATAATCGACTAATGAGAATGATCTCTTTAAATTTGAAAAAAAATTTAGAAAAATAATTCCAGTGCTCCGAGTCATATTATTCTATCATAGTAACACTCGGCAACTAAGAATAAACAGCTCCAGGGTACTCAAGAAAATCTTAGTCTTGATGCTTAAAGTGCTCGCTAAAGTGATTACAGCATACAATTACCGGAACTTTAAGTACTTGAGTTTTTTTGTCTTTAAAACATGAAGCTAAATGTATGAATAATAATTAGAGTTAATATACATAGAGTGTAATAAAATGTGAATTAAAATGAACGAGAATTTACTTTTACTGACATGATTATATTATTACAGAATGAGAAATCATTTTTAAGACTGGCTAGTTTTAATAAAATGAATTTTCTTAATAATAAAGCGAAAACTCGACGAAAAATTCAATTATCTATAAGAAATTATGCTAAATATCAACATAAATGTGTTCAAAACTTAATTGCATTCCTTTCTAGCAGAAAATTATTAAAATTTATTCTTCGGTTCTTCAGAAAGGAAACAATTTAGCCTACACATTTCATTCGAGCATTCTAACATGCACATTGTTTTTTCTTTCTTGGACAGAACGAAAAATTTTTATGATATCATGTTGATTATTAGATCATAAGTATAATTGATTATTTTCGTTTAAATCTTGAATTTATATTGACTAATAATATATTTATTATAATTATTTTTTGTGCTAGAATTAAAATGATTACAGTTAAGTAATTTTATTTTTATTCTACACCATAAAACAGTTAAATTAAAAAAATTAATGTTATTCGTACATGAATTTATTTTTTTCAATTTCCATTCATTACTTTTTTCTCATGTTGAAATAAACAGAATTCCTAAAATACTTTCCTTCTTTAACTCCAAGTTAAGTAATTTGTTTTTTTTTTTTTAACTTTAACAATCCGTTGACTTTATCTTTGTTGTTTTTTTTTGTTCACTCGATTTATTGAGTTAACTTTTAATGTTAAAGTAAATTGGTATTTTTATTTGACATAAATAAAGCGCCATTGATGTTGGTTTCAGTGTTTATTGAAAATTCAATTAAATGTGAAATGAAAATAGCTTTCTCTAGAATCATTAGAAACTGTATATTGGTTAAATACAGTGAATATCATGCTAAATGTAGCATCGATTAGATCAGAGAACATCAAACCGACAGCTTCTGAGTAACGAGAATCTTTGCTCTGACATTACTCCTCCTGATAGCACATAAAGCTGTACCCTCCTACACACTATGCCTTGTGTCTAGATAGTATTTGCGTAAAGTATATATACCTACAATTCCTGTGGAAGAGGTTCAGTTGCTGGTTATACGCCAACAAATGGTTAAGTGAATTCTAACGATCGGACCGAAGTTGAATAATTTCAGGCCAAAGCTACTTTGTACTACATATGCATTCTGAATATCTAATTTTTAACATCGATTACCATCGATCTGACTCTCCTCTAAATTCACTTGTAAGAATGATTTTCAAGAAATTCAAAATTTGGCATTTTTTTAAATGATGAATTGGCTATTATGCTCTTAAGTCGAATCTAAAATGCTATAAAGAGAGATAAACTTCTCCAAACAAACCTGATGTAATTATTTGTTTCAAGTATTTATTCAGTCTGTGTTCATTTATTTTATTTTCACTTATTTTTAGTAAATAAATTGTATTAAATCAATTCTGTATAATTGAATTGCCAAGTTTACTATAACTTTTTTGAAGCATACAATATTGTTTTCACTGATTAATATAATTTCCATTATATCTGCATCGTTGACTTCGTTTAAAAAAAATTTATTTAATAGAAGATACCCAAAAAACATTTCAATTTACTCTCTATAATTTAATTTACGAAAACATCATCAAAGACCTGTAAATATAATTTTATTCTGACAGTAGATGTTTTAGAAACTAGATGGAATAAAATAAATAATTATCGAACTTATTTTAAATTCTTTGATGGAGGTAAATATTTTTATTTAAATATTTAATATTCAATTTATAGGACGTACCTAACTATCCGTATACTCTACAGTTACAAATAGGCGAATGTTTACTTTTTTACATGCATAAATATTATATCATCTACATTGCTTTTAAGTTTTTTCTATATAAATTTTTGTGGCAAGTCTTTACAGAATAGTTTTCCTCAGATAACAGACAGCATATGCAGAAGTATCCATCTTTAAAAAGTACGTAAATATTTAAAGCTAAAAATCAAGATCATCTTATTTTCTCTCGAGAAATTAAATTACTACGTCAAAAGAAAAAAGTAACTCTATTGTACAAAGTAAAGTAACAAGAAAATAAAATAAATATATTTAAATTTTAAAATTACTATTCTTTACATTTTTGTACATGAATATTTAATTATTTATTTTGTAATAATATTTCTTCTTTTCACATAACATTCGATTGAATCAAATTTTGATCATCTACATGCCAAAATTATCATAGAAGATCGAGGCAATAAGCAGCTTTTGATGAGTAGATTTCAATCATAGGTTTCGCACATAAATTTGCAAATATTACTTATCCCTATTCATACAAATTATGCGATACTAATAGTTTAATTTGAAAAAGATATTGAGTGAAAATTTTTAAAAATGATGTTATAATTAAATTTCAGGATGATTGTTAATTATATTGATCATGTAATTTGAATAATATGTGCAACAGGAGATCATTCAATTACTAATAAGTCAGTTGAATGATATTTATTCTGTCCCTTTATCGTATATCGAAAACTACAGTTAATTTTACATCAAGTTTATCACGGATAATTAGCCATTATTATGACATAGTATCATATATTATCGTCTGATGATATAGTTATTATTAATATTCATTGATAATAGACTGAACACTCGTTTGCAGTATCGTTGATATACATTTAATTAAAAGTCCGATATTTATTAAATATTTATTTTATTGATTACTTCCATCACGGATGACTTGATTCGTTACTCGAAACAAGTTTGAAAATTTTCAATACCTACAATTTGTTAATCAACATATCACTAATTGTTTGGGAAATTTTATTATAAAAATCGTTAATTTATGTTAAAAAATAGAATTTATTTACAACGAGCTTTTTGTGTCTGATTCATTTTATTTTATCGATTATCTGATAAATTGAAATGATAACATCTTTGAAAGCGTCGAAAGCTAATTTGAATTTTATTTTATACTGAATTTCAGCGGACAGAGGAATGCTGATAAAACTCGATTTCCGAGACCACTTCGAGCTGGAATCTGCTATGCCAATCAAAGACAATAAGGACTCCGAATGTCGATTCGATTTTCTCGAAGTACGGGATGGTCAGCATGGTTTTTCCACTCCCATTGGAAATTACTGCGATAAAAACTTTCCTCCTGAAATCACATCCAAGTCCCGATACCTTTGGCTACGCTTTCACAGTGACGAAACGATCGAGTACAAAGGATTTAAAGCTGTCTGGAGTATGGTCCCTCGACCAACCTATCGTAAGTATTAATTTTTATCACAAAAAAAATAAGACTTCTCTAAATACATTATATAAGGAATGAAATTTATAAGAATGAAATTATGATTCCAATTTATGAGACTAATTTTTGTAGAAACCTTCGCTGATATTTTTGACCGTAATTTTACATTAACTTAAATTAAAAGTCAAAAGTCCTTGTCTCGAAGATAAAACTTCAATAAAAAAATATATAAACTATTCCCTAGGAGAAAATACTTTAGAGACATCCACAGACAGTGTATTTATGTATTTGTGTGTAGATCTTATTTCTAACTTTGAAAGTACTATTGTTATACGCTCTCAAAACTATTTCCGAGAAAATCTTGGACTTTATTATTCGCTTTCTTCTAACATTTTTCAAGTTCTTGTCGAAATTCTTGATATTATTTATTAAAATATGAAAAATTCTACAAATTACGAAGCACTTTTACTTGAAAAGCAAGATTGGATTTTTATATTTTGTTAAAAGGCGAAGAGTAGATGATTTTTGGCCCTCACTTCAACTTTGGACCACTATAACTCTCATACAAGTCATCAAATAATGATTTTTAAGAGGTTTTTAGAAACTTTAGAATCTTAGCTAAAGATACATATCCATAATAAATGTTTAAAAAATTTCTTTCACCCTCAAAATTACCAAAATACTTGGCAAACTACCAAAAAATGTGATTTTTTTTTTATATTTTAGCAATTTTAAGGGTGAAATAAATTTTTTAAACATTTTTTATGGATATGAATATTTAGCTTAGATTTTAAGGTTTCCAAAATACCCCTAAAAATAGTTATTGGACGGTCCGTTTATGAGTTATAAGGGTTTAAAGTCAAGGGGGTGATTATTCGTAATTTGTATCCACTTTTTCCCCCTTTTGAGGATGTTAAAGTGAATTTTTCCGGGCTGTGCCACGATTCCGCATTTCTACGCATCAAGACGAAGAGAATGAGCCCTCAATCATCAAAATCGGAGTACTTTTATTTTTTGACCTAAAAAAATGGAAAGGGGTACCACTTGCCATTTTTTGGGGATGAAAAATAAAAGTTGTCCAATTTTCAAGTTTGACCACTCATTCTCTTCGTCTCAATGCCTAGAAATACGGAATCAGGTCAAACTTATACAAAATCAATTATTTCACTCTGAAAATGGGGTAAAACGGGAACTTGCTTTAATTCTATCATACAAATTTTGTTCCCCATAGTCCTACGAGGGGAACGAAATTTTTTTATACGGGTTTAATTATCTAAATCTAATAAAGTCAATATCACTCTTATGATTACCACTATTCCCAATCTAATTTTCTCTGATAAGATAAATACAACTTTCTTTAGAAATCATCATATTGTTCCATCCATCACCAACTTTGAAACTTTTTATCTCGAAAAGTTCTAAATCGGAATATTTTTTTGTTGGCAATGTCCACATAGAATTCTAAAGTTAATTTCTCTAAAATTTTTCATGCTCCATCGAATAATAAACCTCTTATTCCATGCTTTGCTTTTTTATTTAAATCTCAAAAAACCAGTGGTGTATTAAATACACCAAATAGAATCCTACTATTTACTTTATCTATTTGGAAAAAGCATGCAACCACTATGAAGAAACTTGTTGTTTTTTTCATGGAGAAATATTTTGTTTAGTCAAGTATTTCATGCTTGAAAGTCAAAACAAGTATAAAAGCTACGTCAAAACCACTTGGTAAATGTTTTATAAATGGGTAATTTTCTAGAATTGGTATATTTGAACGTATTACCCTGCTATTGACTACAATCCTGATATGTGCAATTAACGAATGGCCTGGGCAATTTGTGTTCGAGGATAATGCAAATTACCTCCGGCAACTGAAGAGAAATTATGAGACATTTCGGAAATAGATGATTCTGTATAAACCGTATGCACACTATTAGTTATAGTGAAATTCATTTATATAGTCATCAAGTAATTTCTCTATGACTAGACGATATATTGTTTCTTATTTTAAATATCTATACATTATGATAATAATATATATAAGTATGAATACATTTTATGAATTTAGAAGAGCTGTAATAGGTTTAATTCACAGCTGGAGTATCACCGGAACCGGAACCCTGCATTAGGAATGTGACTGACGAGTACGAAGCAATAATCAGTAGTGCAGATGTTGAGGAAGAGAAGAAAATCGCAGAAAAGAATGGAATGCCATTGGATTGTTTGTGGGTTGTTACCGTAAAAGAAAAATGGAGGGTAACTATTGTTTGCACTCTTTTACATAAAAATTTTTATTCTCTTTAAGACTAATTAATTATTATGTGAAAAGAAATATTGAAATGGCTTGATTAGAAAACATCTAGAAAAATAAATGATCATTTTTGTGGTATAAATATGATAAAAAATATTTTTAATATATTTTAGAATTCATAAAAACTCATTTGTTTTCTGTTAAGATATGAAAAAATAAAGAACATTGAATCCTCAGAGTTTCAACAATGATGAAGTGATTTTACTGTATTTTCCCAAGCGAAAACGATCGAAGAATAAGAATTTATTTAGGATAATTAAACCACTGGTCTAATTATCTCAAGCCCCTGAGCTCTTATTACCCTGAATCCTTAAAAACTAACGAACAATAAATGAGTTTATATGTAAACTAATTTGTTCTGACTTGAAGTTGAGTAATTAAAAAAAATTTTTTACTTGAGAAAATCTACTCAAGAGCATATACTTCAGTCAAATATAAATCTTTATTTGCAGTTGCCTATCACGAATATTAAACGGCTCTAAAAGAATAGTGTTTAAAATAAAGTTCAAGTAATAAAGTTATAAATTACTTAGACTATGTGGAATATCGTTTTAAAAGTTTATAGTCAAATTTAAAATATTAAATAATTAAATAGAAATAAAGTTTCAACTGAATTTTCATGTCATGTTCAATTTTCAATTATTTCATACAAAAATGCACTGACAGCTTCAATTTTTTTTATAACAAAGTTACTGAGCGAGCTTTAAATGACTGTCATATCTGAAAAAGAGCCTTCGAAATTTGAAATATCCATATATTCTCTTGTATTCAGTCAGTCTGATTTAATAAATATTTTCATTTACTTAAAAAATAATTCAATTTATTTAATCTTCTCAAATAAGTTTTTAAACCGATTAAATGTAATTTTTTTTTACAATTATATGTTTTAGATGCAGTTAGGATTCGATGTTTTCAAATTGGATAAACCCAACGATTGCGATGCTAATTTTTTATCTGTTTTTAATGAGAAACCGGAAATGCCTTCATTATTGAGAAACTTTTGTGGTAGCATTGCTGAAGCAGTTGTTACCAAGTCTCACATCATGTATATTCGATTTTATGTAGAACCCAAAGCCATCAATAGTACTTTTACAACTTTAATGACAGCAGTAAGAGATAAAGAAAGTAATGATGCTTGTACGTATAAAATTACAATTTAACTTCGATATTTTTTTTCCCTGATTCGCTTAATCTTATTAGTATTTATTTTACTCCGAACAAATGAGGAGGATTTTTTCTTTAATATTTAAGAATCATTGACAATCGTAAATATTTTTGAAGGAATTCAATTTTTTTTTTTTTCTAAAATAATGAAAGGATGTCAGAACAAAATAAGATAATACTACTAGTGAATACAGTGCTTGATACTCATAATTATTTTCTACATTCAAAACAATTCTATTAATTCGAGTTTAGAGATTATTATTATTTTAAATAAGTGATGATAAAATTTTGATATGAAATTTTCAGCTTGTGAAGAAGACGAATACGATTGTGATGATGCAACATGCATAGCCGGATTTTTACGATGCAATAACCGTGAAAACTGTCGCCTTAAATGGGATGAAGATCCATCTATTTGTGGGGTAAGTAAATAAAATATTGTTAAGAACTAAAGTTTTTCAATTTTACGATCAAGCATCTCGATTATAATATTATTCATGAAATGACCAGATATCTTATTTTAATACGATGCCTTTAGATATTAGAGTCATATTTTTATTTCGAGTTGCTATGAGGAAGTGTAGATGTCTGACAACGAATGGGTGGGTGTTTCCGGTTTCACGATACACAATACCTTGCTTTTGGCAAACTACCAGAACAAGACACCAAACGATGTGTTGCTTAAGACGGAATATTAATCTCAAGAATTTTTAATATGTCAACATTATTTTAATAGCACTTTTTATAAATAATACCACAAGTTGTATTTAACTGTTTGAAAGTTAAATATATTTACATCTACTAATATTAATCATTTTAAATTTAAATGCATAAATATTATGCAACATTAAATTCATTCTCTCAATGTTCATTCCATGGGTATTTAAGATATTCCTTTGTAAGTAATAAGAAAAGATTGATCGTGAAAAAAATTCAGCTTTTTTTTATGATTTTTTTTCCTGTATAATATTAAACGATGAACTTTTTCTGGAAGTCTTTGTACCTACTTGTCTTTGAGAATCCTTCAACTTCAATTTCCCTTATAAATAACACAAATTTTCTATTTCACTTTTCGATCTTATCTCTTAATAGTTCATTCAAATTTTTTTTTTTTAGCTACAAAATATTTCGAAATAATAAAAACAAAAATTCTTTATTCTATTACTGATTAAAAATTTCTAAAATATTTTTAATAAATTGTTGTAATGGAATTATAAAAACGTAAAGCAACATTCCAGTGTTAAAATGAAAATAATTCTAAATATTTATTTAATTCTATAAAAAAGAATATCTGATGATATTACAATTACGAAAGGAGAGATAAATGAAAATTAATTTAACAAATTCATGATGAGTACAACTGACTGCGTCAATCATCAAAACTCGTTTAAATTTTAGTTTTAATTAGTTAAGTTAATTTCAAGTTCATCCATCGTATTTCAACTATCTACAAGCTCAGAACTGCAAGACTGAATATGCAAGATGTAAATCAACTGGTTCAATTTTTTTTTTTAAACACATTAATATCAAATTATTAGACATAACATTAATTAAATGTACTTATAGCTCCAATATTAACTTTTGGATTAAAATTATCATTATTATAATTATTATCAATTATTATTATTATATTAACTTCACATTATATATTATACTGTAGAAAGTATCGTGGATAGCTTTCATAAACATTTTTTTTTTTTTTTTTTTAAACTTTAACATTTGTACAAAAAATATTAAGTTTTTGTAAATCATACTCATAGTGGAATGTTCAATTTAAACATCAAAAGAAATACATACTTGTTTTGTTGCTTTTTATTTGACATTGCAGTACATTGTATGAAAATGGTTACAAAGTCAGCAGCTCTCGTCAAATGCTCATTCACACGTAGAAGAGAAAGTCAAAATGAATGTGGTTCTTTTCTTTTCTTTGATTTTGAATCCTGTTTACCACGCAACTATTTTATGTTGATAATATGTGCTTGAAATTTTTTCATTCGACAAAAATATTTACTTATTTTCTCTATTCAAAGACATACTAAATTAACTACGAATTCAGTTTAAATCTGGTGTGCATAACAAATATTTTTTCACAGTTGACAACTGAACAAGTATTGCTATGTTCAATACACTGAATAATACTTGATACTCAATTCAAATCGAATAAAAATACTCAAGTCTATTGGGGAAAAAGGTAACATTAAACGAGTAAATATTTCACTGTTCCCTCGAGATGTAAGTCAATGTTATGTCGGACGCAGTCAAAGCCATAGACAACAAAAGAATGGAAATTATTTATTAAAACCTTTACATCAAAATTTTTTTGCGTAGATGCACAAAACTTGTCTAAATATGCTCACAAAAAAATCTAACATTTATTCATTTGATTTTTCTTCAAGGAAAAATTTATTCCGACAGCTTTTTTGTGATAAAAAAAAATAATTATATCATTTAACTCTCAAGAGTTCGCTCTAGACTTTTAAATGAACTGTATTCATTCTTTTCATGCATCTAAACATTTACATCAATATTTTTCTTATACTTTTAATTTATAAAATTATTCTAACTTAGTCAATGAGAACACAATTCGTTTTGATATTACAAGGATAGTCATGTAACAAGTGGTGAATGAGAATGAAGCTAAATATCATAAATCAACATTGTAGTTTCAATTTTAACTCTATTGATTATATAATAGAAATTTGAATTTTAAGATTAACATTTTAGGTGGTAGTTCCGTTAACTTCCAGAAGCTAAATGGATTCTTGTTGTAATGTAGCTATGCGGTTGTGGTTGTGGTTAATGCTTCTGGCAAGTAGAAGAGAATAGATTCAGTAGACATCTTGTCAACTATCTAAGATTGAGCTATCATTTTAGAAACTTTACCAATCATAAGAAAAAAATTTATTGTAAGAAAAAATATTCTAAAGAATTTTTTTAAATGACTTAGTACTGTGGGTTTAAAAATAAAACAGATAATGAGAATAGAATTTTTAAATCTAAAAAAACCAATTTGCATGATAATTCACTCAAGAATAATTAAAATCACAATTTACTGATGCCCCAATGTCAAGTAAAAACAGGTTGGTATTAAGTTATTTACCTGGTTTAAAGACCTTAGATAATTTGGTTGAGGTGACTCATTATTTCTGTTGTGGTTGACTCGTAAAGATCTTATTTGTCGTTGCATTAGTAAAACGTACATCTAGTGAAGTAGGAAAGCCGCCACATTGTAATCCCTATAATGATCCAACCTCAAGCAAATCTCATGATCTTATTGAAGATTTTCCTCCCTTCGTAATTAGAGTACAATTAAAAGTCTTATGATATTCAAGATGAAAAATAATCATTTAATGATTTTATTACCTTTCAAAAAGAAAAGATTCGAGAAATATAAATTTTTTGCTGAATAGATCATTTTTGATGAATTAAATGTTTAATAATAAAAAGACGATACAATTTATAATAAGATTAAAGAAAAATAGATGTTATCAAAATATTCTGATTTAGTATTCATTATAATCAAGTGATAAGTATAAGGATTAAACTCCTTAAAATAGTTTTCATAATTATGTGAGTTAACAATAAACTATTATAATTATGATTTGACCATAATCATAATTATCTTTGTGTTTCCTATGTTTCAGCAAGGCAAAGGGTCAATTGCTCTAGACTCAACAAGGATCGTAATTATTCTAGTTATATTTTCCATGATTATGTTTGGCATGTGTTTCGCTTTTATATTCAACTGCGTTCAAAAACTTATACGAGACCATCGAATAATTCAAGTAAGCTCAAAAATAATTTAGTTTTTATCAGTTAATAGTTTCACAGCCATTCATTATTTCATTATAAAATGTGTCAATTTTCAATTGATTTATTTCAAGTAAAGTTTTAACCAAATAAATTTCTAGCTGGTTGAAAATAGTTTTTAGTAATTACTAACATCAGCTAAAAGAATATATTAAAAATAAGTGATTTAAAAAATAGATGCATGAATATTTTGCATTTGATTCTAGGAACATATAAGGCAGTCTCGAGAAAATCGTTTGGATGAAATAGGTCGCAAAGCAACGCCTTGTCCAATATCATCGACGCAGACAGATATTCGTCAGAGAAGTAGTGAGTCACCAAGTTTAGAAATAGACTCAAGCAAGGAACTAATACCACCGACGACTCTTATTGCTCAGGAATACACAAAAGAGCTCGTATTGGAGATGAACTATGGAACGACAGAGATAAATGACATTCACCAGAGCAACAATGTTAGTAATGCAACGCAGGAACGTTTACAAGAATCAACAGAGGAGCCAGAAATGTGTGACAGTTCTTGTCAAACTCGGGAAAGTCTTTTTGATCCTCGCATTGTAGACCCGGGAATACCATCACCAGCATTTTCAACATTTGGTTATCGTAGTGCTACTAATTCTCAAAATGGTGTAAGCACAAGTTCACGAAAATCGTCACAAGGTCAATTGTCAAGACAAAGTCCAAAACAAATTTCTCTGAACAGTTCTGGTGTCAGACGACCCTCCGAGCAATGCTCTATTTGTAGTTCAACTGTAAGACAAGACAGTGGTAATGGAATTTGTCCAAAGCATACTCCAATACCTGCACCACCAGGATGGTCAGTTCATGAACCACCATACTCGCCAGTCCTAACATCTGGTGGCTACACCGAGTCTGACTATCCAAGTTATCAGAGGTACCAAAGCCCCAAACCAGAGAGAGTGGCCAAAAACTATCAGGAGTCTAGTCTCGTGAGGCAGGCGACTGTTGGTTCAAGTGAAAAATACGGAGGCTCTTCATACGGCTCTGGTCGTGGATCCAATAACACTGCCAGCAATGCACATAGCTCTCCACATTCAGGAACTCCAAAGTATTCACCCTCAGACCCCCGATATCGAGCGGAGGCGGTCATCGAGGTAGACCAAAAGAGGCCTTTTAGCATAGAAAGTACCAAAAGTGCTCCGGACGTCATCGCGACGCACTGACGACGGGAAGCTGGGGATTGGGAACCTTACAAAAGACGCCATCCCCGTCTGAGTCATCAGAACTGTCAATCACACAGTACCTTTAACCGAGTGCCACTAATAAGTGTTGGCACACAGAGTTCGTTAGATGATGATACCTCAATGACTGCTACATTTGAAATGATCATGACTTCCTGATCTTCGTGTTCTACCGCGTTACGTCCAAGTACCCAAAGCCTTGACACTTCACCGCACTTGGACGATTTACCCATCTTAAAACCACCTAGAGAGTTTCGATCACCTGTCATTACATGGAGGCATTGCAATTGTGTTGGACACTCCCACCTAACATCTATACGTCCTGCTATGCCTTGTTGTTTACTCAAACGTTGCACGCAAGATACGTTATATCGAACATGGCCTAGTAGACTAACCAATACAAGACCCAGGAAAAAAAACACAGCAACCCAAAGCTCTCCTGGGATCAATGGAATACCAACTACAGATATCGATCGGACTGTTTGGTTTACAGGTTCAATAGAAAAATCTTTGACCAGTGATATTGGTGTGTCAATACCTTTCTGAAGTTCATTTCATGCTGTGAGAAGCGTTTTTAACACAATCATCGAGGCTTTGTACATTTCCAGGGTAAAAATGGTGGATGTTGATAATTAAAGACTCAGGAAAATCGATTTTTGATTTAATAAGAACAGTACGCACAGTTAGAGTAGCTTTGTTCATTTATTTCTTTTTCCTCTCTGCCCATCTTCAACAGTTATTTTATGTCTAGTCTAGTCAGCACTGCCAAATGATTAATTTCTTTTTAATATTTAAAGAAGCTGATCATTCAAAACTATTAGTTAAATAATAATTGTACATTTATATATGTGTAGATAAATACATATCGCTGTCCAGGTGACAGATCTCTGTAAAATATAAATTTTTAAAGTTTCACAAGGAACAGTGAGTTTCATGTAGAAGATGAAAACATGTAATTTACTCGAAAATGAACTTTCAAGTTCTTACAATATTTCATATACTAGATAATAATGTACTATTACATGAAATGTTTTTCATAAAGTTTGTAATTAAATTTTTAAAGACCTTTGAAAAACAAACACTATAAAATACAAATGTAAATGGCAATTTACAATCAATATATAATATAGTGTATGAATAGTAATATTAATTATGCGGTTATTGACATATATATAAATACTGTAAAAAAATAGTATTTCTAAACGGTCTATTTTTTCACATTGATTAAATAAATTGAATATGTCGAATTTAACGGCATCGTTCATACCTACGGAAATTATTGAAGGTTGCATTTATTTATTTTTAATTAATTTTGCATTTTTTCATTGATGAAAAATATGTCAAAATAGCGATATTTAAAAAAAAAAAATTTTTTTTTATTATTCCGAGTGTGAACGATATATAGAACATAATGAGAAATGATTTTAATCAATGTAGTCAATTAAATTTATTATCAAGTGATGTCATTTTGATGTATCTATAAAGGAAGATGAACAATATCATACCAGGTGAAGATCACTATGTACATGTAATTATAATATAGAGAAGCAATAGTGCTTTATGTACAGATTATGAATTAACAATAGTGCGTAGATGAACGTACAGGGTGTACACATTTGTATATAATATATGAGTTAATCATAATTATTTGTTAAAAATTAGCATAGTAAATAAATAAATATTTATTAGATTCAATTAATAAGAAGCATCTGATTTTATTTCTCTTTATTTTTTCCCTTTCTGTAAAAAAAACTCACATTCTGTAGATATCATGTCTGTGATTTGGAAAGAATGATAGATTTTAAGTCAAGAGTATTAGGACTGTTATTCTTTAATTCCAGAAATCCTTTATGCATTACTATCATAGTTGTTGATTTATGAAACGTTATCTTGGAGAAGTAAGAATAAATTTAACATATAAACTAGCGAATTAACTGTCTTCCGCAGTAATTCTGCAGTAAGCGATGCCACGTTGGTGCTTGCGGCAGAGCTTGCAAGAATGCTACACAATAAAATATACACGCTTGAGCAGTACCAACGCTACGTTATACGAATATCAAGTAAGATCTTGGAAAATTATCATGTGTCTGCCCTGTATAAAAATCTCCCTATTATATCAATCATCCACTCAGATTTAACCTCATTTCCTTCTTCATCTGTTGAATTAAATTATTGCATAATTTATAATTCCGTTTATGACTTAAAAAAAAAAAAATCTTTCATTCTGTCAGTAATAAAAAGGAGAAAAATTTTACTGAAAATAAATTGTGAAAGTTAATTTCTTATGTTTATATATTACAACATAATTTTTTTCAATTACACTTAACTTTATTTTCTCCCTCTTTAAGATATTTTATTAGAAACATTCAGTTCTAGTGCTGTGATAAACTACATAATTTCATTCTTCTTCCAAGATTTGGTTGTAACTGTTTAATGTAGAGTATTTGAGAGGAAAAATAATAATCCATTACTTTTATATGATAGTAAACACTTAATGTATATAGAAAGATTAAAAGAAAATATTTTATCGAGTAAAAGAAAGCTTTTACATTAGTTGGTGTTTTTGAAAGTTGTGATGATTTAAACTGAAATAAAAATCCAGATGATACAATATTTCCTTCAAGAGTCATAATGTCTTTCTTTAGACTCAACGAATCGATGGAAGATCAGCATCTATCAATACTTCAGTATACTTTACAGCATTTTTGAGTGACATAATCACTTGTTTCAATTGTCCTAAACGAGGTGAATGACAAAGAGTGGTATTGAGTTCACAATTCACTCTTACAGTACCTTTTTCATTGTAACTTTCATCGTACATTCGATGCGACGACGTTGAGCTCGAGCTATAATCCTCCAACTTGACAAATCGTCTCACTTTCCTACAATTTTATGGAAGTCACAGAGGGTCTGAAAATTCTAGTCTTTCTACTGCCACGATCAATGGTTATAAAAGTGATAATATGAGACTTTTTTCGTACTTTAATCCAAGAAAATGTCTTACTCTTATTTATCTGAATCACAGAAGAAGTACACAAAAGAAATATTACTCTCATTACTGCTCAAAGTATATCGCTTCTAATGAATTGTTAGTTCAGGAATCTTTTTATCATTTAAAGATCATTGTTTAGCTACAAGAAATATGCTTTTAAAGTTAGCACTATATCTTATAAAGACATTTTGTTAAGATTTGTGAGCGTTAAGTAATTTTTTTTTTTGATATATGTACTGTAGTAACAGTTAATCTTGTGACTAATGAACACTTAAAAAAAATTTATAGAATTTTCGTAGTTTGCTTGAGTAATACTAATTTCCATTAATTTTCGTAATTGAATTAACTGGAGGATTTTTAAAAATATTCTCGAATAAATAGCACGATGTTTTCATCCAAATTATTACTAATTTCTGCTATTATTCAAGAATACGTGGATTATAAACTCACGATTTCACCATTTTATGGTAATGTAATGGCAATTTATTTTAATTATTTCATTTTTGTTAAATGTTTAAAATTTATTTTTCTATCAATGTTATATTTTCAATAAAAATAATTAATATTTTAATATTTGAGTGGGTAAATTTAATAATTTTTTTATATTTATAAAATAATTACTTAACACTTTTTAATAATCGATATTCATTGATAGAGCTTTTTTATCAAATAAAATAATTAAGGGTAAAATAAAAAAAATGGAACCTCGGCTATTGAAGTTCTGTCACTAACGAAGTAAACCTTTTATTAATTTATTGAATTTTTCTATACTGTCAATATCAAATTTTATTTTTCAGTCCTTTTTAAAAGATTAACAAAAAAATTTTTTTTAGATGATCACACTCGAATTGGAATTCGCTGTTGTTTTTGTAATTTTTTTTCAAACTTTCATCATTAAAAAAACGATATAAAATAATTTTTGCAAAAGAGAATATGGAATAAATCTACTATGAATTACAAAACCAAAAATATCGTTGAATTAAAAAAAAATAACTGAAACATTTTTCATTTCTCTAAAGTTTATACATATTGGCATATACAAAACAATTTTTCAATAAATCCTTTTTCGTTATTCGACTCATATTTATTGTCAAATATCATATAGACCATACCATGCAACAGATAAAAAATTTATGCTCATTGGTGGGCATCCTTCTTTATGATGCCAAGTCATAAAACGAGCATTACTCTGAAATCCCAAGAAAGCTGTGGCGTGGAATTGACTTGTTCATAGATAAAATATATGTTATTTATTCTGACATACAATAATAAACAGGATGTACTGCAAACTACTTGTCGAACGAAAGAAAATTTATGTGTATTAGTGTATTACATTTTTATTAGCAACTTGATGTCTTTTATCATTTCAGTTGATTTCAGTGGATGTCTCCAACAATATAAGTCAGTATCACTATCGTGACGTAAACTGAACATCTTAGAAGCCTATCGGCTATCATTAAACTATTCCCTAGTGTAGAGACTGTGACAATTTATAGAGACTGTTATCTTTGCTGAAATGATCATCGTATCACAGATGCGCAGACATTAACGAACGCTAGTAACTCTAGATAATAATCGATTTCATGAATAGTTATGCTGCATTAGATATGCACTTTTATTATTCTTTCGCTCATAAAAATGAATAAGTATAATTAGATCAGAAATTAATAATCTTCTCAATAGGATTGATCAATTAAAAGTATGGATTATTGAAAGATAATCTAATGTTACATTGACAAATATTTTTACATCTTTTTTGAAATATTTTGATAATTATTTCATAATGTTTTATGCTTGGAAACAAACTGATTACATTCTAAAGAACTAAAAATAACAAAACATCCAATTTCATTGGTAATTGAAAATATAATATTCATTTTATTACCTGATATTGTCGTATTAATTAAATTGCTGAATCGAATAGCTTTCAAACGATTGTATTCAAACGTTTAAAATCTATTTTATAACGTTCTATTAATTTATAATCAAAAAAAATTAAATGCTTATTCAGAAATAATATCAAGCCAGAAAAGGGAACAAATAATATCTTCTATCTATTTCTTGGGAAAAGCTCACAATAAATTAAATTAACGCTCTTCATCAACAACGAAAAATTTTTTATTGAAATAGAACTGATTTTAAAAAATGATAGTATAATCTGCGATCTCTTTTAACTATGAGAATAAATGAATAATTGAATTTTAAAGTAATTACAGAACCAAAATATTCTCTCTCTCAATAAACAAAACAATTGTATTCAGATCAGAATCTCGATCTAGTTCCATTTAGCTAGAAATAGGATTATGGCACTGAAGGCACGAGTGTCTCAGCACGTGCATTAACGTAATAAACGGACACGATACAATCTGATGTATAGATATACAGGTGAATATCCATATATTTGAACCGGTTTAGTCATTTATGTATATTTTCACACGTATCCCAATAAAAATTTAATAATAATAAATTGCACGAAATATTCATCTCATAAAATAGCGGAAGAGAAAATAGAGCCATTATATCTGGATAATAAATTGGTCAGAAGTTACACAAATTTTGTAAATGTAACCAAAATTTTTCAACAGTGGACTGAGAGTGTGTTTAAAACTGAAAAAATTATCAGAGGTAATTCAATGTCAGTCAATTTTATTTATCATAAAGAACAACAAAAAAAATTGACAAAAGTTATGCAACATGTTTTATTATTTTCAATGCTAAAATCAGGACAATATGCAGTCACCAGTGATGTTATGCATTATGAGTATTAATTCACGGTGGATGAAACTTATAACGTACACGTCTACATGTTCTGTCTTCGGAGTTCAACTCGCAGACTGATCTTGTTGAGCGTAACTAATACACAGTCGGAAGCACAACGATTCATCCATCCAACCATCATTGCCCAGAGAAAATGGTTGAAATATTCCGCTTAAAAGTATATTAAAAGTAAAGTACTTGAATAATTTAATAGATACTTTTACAGACAGTAAATATGTAATAATGAGCATGTAAAATGTATTTGGAAAAGTTGACAGTTTGTCGATTGAAATAGGCGAATTGTCGATACATCAGAGACACACGTCGCATGTTAGTTTAATTGACAGGAAACGTTTATCGACATCTTTAGTACGAACTTAAGGTGAACGAGTTTCCTGATAAAATTTTTACCTTTTCTAGTAGTGCTATTATTTGATGTTAACCAACAATCCTTAAAATTCTATTGTCATTAATGTTATGTTGGGTAGTGTTCTATCAACAATAGAAACGAAAAAAAAAGCTCATGATAAAAATGAAATGTCTTTGGCAGCTTTTGTATGTCTCAATTCATCATAAATAATAGTCCCATCAGGTGGTATTTTAATAGCTAGCAAAGAGTGTACATAATTTATGTAATTGAAATAAAAATTATACCATTCGTTACTGTTTCACTTAGTCAAGCGCACTTAAAAAAACATTTTTCTTCTTCATTATGTCATGAATAAATATCACATACATTACTCAACAATTTTCACACCGATAATAGTCAAATTTTTTCTCCTCAACGGAAGACAAGCCAAAACAAATAACCATAAAATTTGTAAATGTATGATAATGGGACGAATTTATTAAATTCTGATAGCATGTTTTTGAAAGTTTTAGAAAGAAGGTCGAATTGAAATATAATTGAATTTTATTGAAATTTGTTCTGGCTTTGTTTTTCGTGAAATATGAAACCAGTACTCGTAAAATACTGACATCACAAGAAAGCAATCTTGGGGAGATTCACTTCAAATAAGTATCCTACATCTTTACTTTGAAATAGCTGGATTTTAGAATGAGTAAAGGTAAGTTGTCCATCTTGATTGTCACAGGAGGAAAAAGGGATCGAAGCGTCACCACACCCGTTTCCACGATGACGCCTATCTTATTCCTTTGGGAGCTGCTCCTATCAGGCTTGGCTTCACGCTAAATCATACTACTCGTGTACATTTTCAATGACCATATGTGAGAATTTATACATACATACCAGTACTCTCTGACCCGTATTATTCTTTGTAGCAAAAGCAAAGACAAATAAAGAAATGTGAAAGCTACGAAACCACATTTTTAATCGATTACGCTCTGAAGCATGCAAGTTACATAAAAGCTCCACATACTTTACCATTTTTTATTCCCTTTACACTATATCCTCATGCAAGAAAAGCTTTTCTTTTAACCTTCGATGTCTGTACCTCATTCAAAGTCATAAAGTAACTGTGTGAAAGATCAATATGTAAAGAGAAAAAGAATACCATAAGTTTCACTGGGAATCTGCTGATTCTATATTCAAGAGCCAATATTTCGGTTTACTTTACAATTATTATCACCACCAAGTTGATAAAAAATACTATTCACTTTTTAGTTGAAAGTTATTAAAATTCGATTCCCATGAATTTTTCATTTTTAAAACTTATTAAAATATTCAGCCAGTGAAGGTTGATAAATATTGTATTTGTATTTGATGATAATTTTATAAAAGTAACATAATATTTAGGTATGAGTAGAACTCATAGTGGAATGAACAAAAAGTTATTTCTCTCTTGGCTCCTATTTTATCTAAATAAATATTTAAAAATTAAATGAGGCTGATATAATATAAAATTTCCCAGACAAAACTATCGTAATAATATCAAGCAATATCCACAAATGACATTCACAAGAGAATGGCCGGAAAGTGATGCTGTGGCTCGAAATAATAGGACCAAAGAGATTTGCCGATAGAGAGAAAAAAATAAAAGAGTTGTTTTAACGATTACTATTACTGTATAGACTTGAAAAGTTCCCAATATTTAACAGAATCGTATAACTGTAACGATACGTAATTGACAAAATCAAAAAGTTTTAGAGCAAGGACTTAACTCAGTTTGTTTAACGCTTCACCAAATAAAATATTACGTATTAAAAGCCTCTCTTTATTTATTATAACTACTTTATTTCTTTTACTGCAAGTTCATGTCAGTGTAAACAATTTGTGAGCTTTCTGACCTCAATATACTCAACTCTGGCCTTTTGCTCTTAAATATTTCCTACATTTTTCTGAATTTCTCGCTACGGATTTTACTCATAACTCTATTAATTTGAAGTCACCTCAACAGATACTTGGATAAAAAATATTTCAAGACTCTTGACTTGTGAAATATCTGCGAAGCAAACGAAAGTAAAATTTCTAAAATTTTTTTATAAATTATTTATAGAGTAATTGATTTGATAATAGAATTATTTATTATTTAATCACTTCAATTAAATGCTTGAAAGTAACTATTGATCTTATGGTTTTCAAGCATCACCAGGAAAAATATTTAAACTGTATTACCAAGTAATTATTAATATTAACTTGAATGCCAATATTTGAGAATAAGTTATACATAATTAATAACGTTTTCACTAACAAGATTTCTAAAGTAAATAATGAAGTTATGCAATGAAGTTAGAGGCATTGAAGCCCTTATATAATACCTGTATAACTTAACCACATGTTTATAAGTACTGTAGGCATATAATAAATAACTTCATTAAATTAGAAGACCATAATTTATCTAAAAATTATTTTTTATTCATTATTGAATTTACATAGAAAAATGAAGAGCACAGAAAAATGCATTCTTGTAATCTTTTATGCTGATCAAGGTATTTTTTTGTTATCAATATCCCAAGAACAAGATACCTTCAGGGATTTTTAATGTTAGTTACAAGGAAATGTCTTTAAACTTTGTCATCGTTTAAATAAAATTCTTCTTTACATGAACAGCTAATGTTTTCAATAAACTCAATTCCATCAAATAAAGTATATCAACTCTTGTTGTTTACATCAAATTTTAACTCAGAGGTTTAAAAACTATTTTCTTCTTAAAATCTTCCTTCAGGCACGAAGTGTTTGATGCTTAACGAAGTTAATGATCTCTAAAAATTTATTATAAGTTCAAGTCAATTAAAAATGACTCCAACGTCAATTAATATGGATACTAAACAGATATAACCTTTCATTATATGATTTATCAACAATCATTTCAATTCATATTACTTCAGTAATTCTAGATACCTCTACTGGATATGAATAATGTAAAAGAAGTGGAAGCATAACCACCTACATGAGGGTATTTCATTTAGATGACAACAAAAGATCAAATTATGCAAAATTTAAAATTTCCATTCATGTTTAATATAGTTACTCTTTATGATCAAGCATGTTATCCCAATATAAAAAACCTACAATCATGTAAATAAAATTGTTCCTGCACTGTTATGCCTTTTGTGAAGCTTCACGATTCTTTAGAAACATTAAAATATAATTTTTAGAAAAAAAAGTTAGCATTGACCAGTCGTTTCAATGTGGAAAATGTCACTAAATATTGTATTACCACCTGGTTAAAGTTTTGACTGTGCTTTAAGTGAATACATAAATTATGCACTAATAACACCAAGTCTCGTACCAACAGATTCTATTAAATGAGAAAAGAGGAATAAATTCCCTCGGGTGTGTTTCGAAGCAAAAGTCTGGCTCAGAAACACTGCGTAATATTATAGTGATTCACATCTGAGAAACGCAATGTTAATTGCAAGAACTCAATTCACATTATACATACTTTGAGAATATTTATTCAAAGAGTTTACTATAGGAAACACGATAATTTAATTTACCTTGATTACGCGGAAGGAGGTTTCGAGAAACCCTCGTATCAACGACAGTCTCCCAAGGGGCCAATCACTCTCCTAGACTTCATTTACAAACAGCACACACATCTTTATGCATTCACGCTGACTCGTTTAAAGTTCTCTTACTGTATAATCTCACGAGGTTTTCAGTCATTCAGGATCCTGAATCGTTTTTCTTATACCCTATAACGAATTGATCGCTGTTAAAACTTTCCATAATGTCTCTATAAATATTTCACTATTTGATGAATCGACACCATTTTTTTCTAATCATTTAAACCATTTGTATCCAATTAGTCACGTTGACACGCAATTTGTACTGAATTTTTATTAAATTAATTTTTTGTCTATTATTGATTGATATTCATTCATTTGTTTCGTATCACATTAAAATATTTGAAAAGCAATTTTAAAAATAAATTAATTATTACATTTCCTGTGTATTGTCTAAAAATAGTTATGCAATGTAATTCAGAATGAATGAATTATTGATGATTATTATTTTGCAGTAAAAAAGCTTTTTGATTATTTGAGTGCTGAATGTTATGTGTTCAAAAGGTCTGGTGGTTGCTCGATGTTTTCCATGGTATTTCATAAATTTTTCTATCAAAATACTTGTAATGATTGCATACAAGATATATGTATCCTATATCATTGTCAATTCAATGTATGGAATATGTTCAATTGAAAGCTTATTGATTCCCAACAATATTTTCACGAAGGGACCATTGTTCGGTGAATTCAAAAAATATTTGGTTTCAGGTTACAGTCAATTTCGATAACTTCACACCAAAGAAAATATGATTTACTAAATTATTTCATACCATTTTTCGAAAGCACAGGACACTCATTTTTTAAGGAAACTCATGAAAATTGAATGAATTCTGTTTAAATTTGAAATACAATTGGTTTAGTAACATAATATATTTATTTATTAAATGTAAATCTAGAAAATTTTTCTTGACGTAAATTTTCGTTCTAAAAAATATAAATTGACGGTTTAATAAAAATTTAGTTGAGCTTTATAAATATTGGATGAATATTTTCTTACATATGTTCTATGTACTTACGTTTTTTGTAAGTGGAATAAAAATGGTAATCCTTTTTATGTTTTCCGCTACTTTACATCTTTTAATGATAAGTACATAAAACGATATGATAGGACATAATCCTTTTTATGATAAATGAACAATCATTATAAAACTCACACAGTATTTGACGTCAAAAATCCTGGGAAAATAGCATCCATATCGATTGTGGACTGCCAGTCAATGTTAAGTCTTCGAAAAAAAATTCAAATGCATGAAAAATAGATATTTCATTATCTCATCAATATAAATAGTTATGATATACAATTTATTTATGATAAAAAAATCAAATGCGACGAGAATATAACAAAAAAATTTCAATGAATATAATATTGGAAATTTTCATTTTTTAGTGTTTAAAAAATGAAACTTTACGAGACATGGTGGTATAGAATTTATGTCTTTATTCAAGGATGATATGTACAGAGAAGAGCAAATGGCCTCGGAGTGTAACGTGACATGGCGAAGCTGCCCTCTTGCAAAACACCTCTGAGCCTGAGATGAGATCATATTTTACATGACTCTTCTACCAAAGAGTAATTTATTTGTTTTACCTGGCTGCTATCTAAAACGTGGTAAAGCATATCGAGGATATACCGGGAAAAACCTTGCATACACCAAAATATCGAATCGATATATCGATTTATTTACTGATTTATTGCGAGATTTAACATCATTATTCATTAATATCATAAAGTTAATACATACATTTACAAAAATAAATATATGAGATTATATTTTTTTTGATGGATTTAGCATAAAAAATTCAATCATTCTGGAAAAATATTTCACTCCATTTCCTATAGAATATCCAATGTATATACAAATGAATGTATTTTATAAATAAAAAAAATTTATAAATAATATTCATTTACCAGTATTTCAATTATTTCGTATAAAAAGTCACAAATCATGCATTTTTTAAATTGATTCCTGAATAATTTTTTCTTCCTTTTATAAATTTCTATTTTGATTTCGCAGAGGATGACATTTATATATTTCTGAAGCATATTGCATGTCATTTAAATGAAAGAATATTATAATTTTAATGAATAAAATAACCTTGGACTGAAAAAATTTTTTTTATTGATATAAAAAGATTATTTTTACGATCATTTGTTCGAAACACTTGCTTATAATCAACGTTCTAATTTTTTTATACTTCCAGAGTTGTGAGTTCAAAAAATATTATTAAAAATAATGATCATATCTGTATGTCATTATGTGTTAAAAAACAATTAGAGTAGATATTCTAAATATCTCTTTGAAAATTAACAAATTTTTCAAATAGAAGGAACGAGTTCAGAGAATGCAATAACTAGTAGAAGAACCATATCGTTGGGTCAGACATATACTCATTTCAGTCTTAATCATTTTTAATATGTATAAAGAAAAAATTATGCATAATTTTTTCTTTCATCATGGACACGAAAATTGCAAAAAATATTTAATGAAAATAATTTATAGTAAATTTATACCAATTTATTTTAAGCATATGACATAAATTTTATTTTAACATATTTTCAGAAATACTTACTTTCGTAATATTGTAATACAAAAATTAACACAAGAAAAAGTTATTCCATTTGGAAAAGTTGTTATATATCAAACTAATCCTACCTTTCTGGTTTTTATGTGACGACATCAAAAGTCTACTTTTCAAGTTTAAGCTCAACATTCAGCTAAATGGAGAGGTAGTTCGTTTACTTTAGTATAGAATTTACATTTCTATAATACAATAATAAAAATAACTCAATGAGAATTACAATGGTATTCATTAAGAAATTATTGTTTTTATTATTCATGAAAGATAGATCGAAATTTCAACTCATAATCTGTCTTTTATTTTCCCTTGGATAACATTGTCAATAACGATGCAATTATAGATGTCAATTATTTAAATAACACACGAAATAAAGTAGAGTTGGTCTATCTTGTCGTGTTCACTTTAATGATATCTATAAACAAATTTTCTCTCATTTAATTGGACAATTCAAGGCAATTAAATCTTTATTAAACAATGACTTTAAAATAGTTTATTAATCAAAATAAAATACTAAAAGTCAAAAAGTCATCATTGAATATGTACATACTCTATATTTTTTTTCGATCAATGATGATTGACAATTTTTCCGAATAATCATTCTGAAATATTTTCTGTTCATGACATTCAAATATTTCACTAAAATTATTTTATATTATGGAATCCATGAATATGTTAATTGATATTTTAATTGCAATGAAGGTTTTAATTACATTGAATATGTAAACAATCATTTTCATTTGTAAGAGAGACTTACGGCTTGACGTTTTAATTTTAAGTTCTCATGTCACTGTAATAGTCATTAACTATTAAAAGGGATATAGCTATCGAAACTTTTTTATTCTTTCTAATGCTACTCTCATCACCTAAAGTTTGTTTAATGAAATTTATCTACTATTATCCTAATGATACATTTAACTTTATTACTGAGATTCCAAGTTGCTTGAAACAGTTTTCAAATGGCCGATGTAATTTATTAGATGACATTTTTTTTAAATTAAAAAGTTCAAAAATTTCATTAAAATAATCGATATAAATTTTGCTCCATATTATGTTATAGAGTTGTAAGTTTTATTTTATAGCAAAGTTTCTGTTAACTTTGAGAATGTATTTAATAATAAATAATGAATAATTAGCAGCTCCAGAACTGGTTTTTTTTTTTCAAACATTAGTTTGTTGAAATAGTAATTGAGATAAAATTTTTAATCAGTTGAATATTAATGATAATAACAATAAAATTTAGTTATATTAATAATATACAGGCAATTCGGTCTTTATTGAGTTAAAATTAACTTGGAACAAAGTTAATAACGTTAGGAACAATATAGAATAGAAAAAATGTAAAGAAAATAAAAAGCAAATGAAGTTTACGAACAAAATAGCCTACCACTAGACCACTTAATGGCCAACTAAACTTCCATCCTCAATGTTGTGCTACTTCTTTTGCTATTTCCTTCAGCCAAGTTGTTCATTTCCTTATTGACCCGATTACCCTCATAATCATAAAAATTACTTATCGATAAACTTAATTATAGAATTCAATCTATACATTATTAAATATCTCATTCCTACCTTTTTTATTCATTATTACCTCGTGAGGTTATAAACAAATGGTGTGACTTAATTATGTCTATAATTTTTAATATCACCACTAAGATTTAATTAAACAAAAGAAGTGATTTTAGGGCTGAAGTAAAAAAAGTATATTACACATAATAAGATATACCTGAAGGTATTTCAGTACCCAGTCGCAATCATAAATTTATTATATTTTTCGAGGGTAACAAGCAGCTCATAAATTTTCTTCGTTCTATACGGTCATTTTTCCATGCAATTTGTTAGCTCTAATTTGTAGAACAAAATGAAAAATTATTTATCAAAAACATCAACTTGGAGTGATGAATTTATTCTTTCGTGAACTTGAACGTCTTGAATTATTATAATTAGTGTTCAGATATAAAATTAATTTACCAGATAATTAATCATATTGATTAGTGAAATCAATTCAATCTCACATTACTCACATAGAAAGAAAATATATAAAATTTTCTGCAAATATATACGCATATATTTATTTCCATAAAGATAATGTGAAAGAATACTGTTTTATAAAATTATTTGATGTCATTTCCACACTCTTTGTTTAATGTATACAGCTTTACTGGTTTGAATATATGTTGCAGAAAATAATGATGATTGCAGTTGGATATTGTGGTTTATCCTTCAACCAATTTTTTTTTCCTTTTCTTCATTATTCTATAACATAGAAGTAGTATGTGCTATGAATTTTTCCTAGCTACTTTCTCAATTATAAATGTTAATTAGTAAAAAAAAAAATCATTTTAACGAATGTTGTAGAAAAAATATTTTTATTTGTCGTGCAACGTTGTGAAACAGTATACCTGAGTATCTTAATTAGCAAGCCTTCTAAGAACATTTTATAAAATATTACATGGAATGAAAAAAATACGTGAAAAATATTGTGTAATTCTAGAGTATACTTTTAAAAAAGTTTATCAAAAATATTACTAAAAATTGAGAGGCAAAAATTGGATGATTAAATATAAATGAATAAAGAGGAAAATAACTGAATCAGTCTCAAGAAAAAAAGTAAAAAAAAAATATCGTAAATAAAATGAAAGATTTTTCAACTAATTTTTGGCAATATAGAAAATATTACCATCCATGTATTATGAAGCTTAGCTACCAAACAAAAATTTGACATTTAGAAATCCGATAACAAGCAAACAGGATGTTTTAACGATTTCTGAGCACGTCAGTTAGAATAAAGGGATTGTAATTCAATATTAAATATTTTTTTACAAAACCATTATTATCACTAATATAAACTAGTATGATTATTATTATTGTGACAATATTCTTACAGGAAATATTCCAATACAAAATGAATAAAGTTATTTTCAACTATTTACATGAATGGAATTGAAATATATATTACATTCAAATATATATTTATTCTGATGTCGATGAAGTTTAGTTATTGACCAAATAAACTTTACTGGCATGCAACAAGCTGTGCTAAGCACTTCCAATTGAATTAAGTTCCATTCCCCACCGAGTAATATCCGATCTAAACGTAATATCCTACCAATTTTCCGTATGTGCTTACGAGTGAACATGAAATAAATCAGTTTAATTGCACTTGAAATTTTGTGACAATTAAAATACAATCTTTGTAGAATTTAGTAAATACCCTATTCAATTAGATCAACATGTAGTATTGGATTAATAAAACTCTTTATCAGGACATAAAGAATGATCAGGATTATTTAATAGACGAGATGAACAATCGCTTTTCTTCATTTTGTTATCCTACAAAAATGGAACATTTTCTTTCTAAAACTGTCCAACTCTAATTTATTTTCTGATAGTAAATAAAATTTTTATGTTTACTTAAAACATAAACATGAACTTGGTGTTGTATTTATCTCTTATTTATGTGATATTATAACTTACAAAAAAGTGAAAAACATCATGTATTTGAACTTGTAAAAATTTCTATTCCAGTGTATAGTCCATTGAAATTCAAACCACCTACAAACTACAACAATAATCGATCTCCATGTTATACAGGGTACCTGTGCATCTATATAATTTTCAGACCCCTCCGGGATACAACTATGTACACTGCGCAAGTGATTTCTATGATACAAACTCAAATATCTCAACGGAACTCTAGCAGTAAACTTGAATGAGATAACTAATAGTTGGTACATTGAACTACAAATCTTTTCTTTTATTCTGCAGATAAGTCTTTAGAACATTTATAATTTAAATAAACAAAAATGCTACCATTCAAAGTCAATATTAACTAAAAAATAATTATAACATATTTTATGAAGACCAAACAAGATTAATGACTAAACAAAAAAATTTCATTCTATACCGTTGCTTAATTATTGATTTATACTCGTCCATTTCTGTTTTTTAAATTAAAAATATTTTCAATTTTTAGATTCTTCTTTCAATTTGCTAAAATTGAATGATGATTTTTTTTCCTATATAAAACAAATATGATCCACATGAAAAAGTCTGGTTTAGTTTTATAACATTTTTTAAAATTGCAAAAACGTTCACACATTTCAGCATAGTCATTCTGTATTTTATTTATAATAAGAATCTTACTTAAAAAATAGTTGAAAAAGAATTTTTACATTAAAACTCACAATATATAGTTGTACAAATTTACTAATCCATAACTGCCTGATGTCTTTCAGACACAATAAATTTTCTGTGGGACAAACTTCCATTAAAGTCGAAGACAGTTACACTCGTCAACATCATCGAGGACAGATGCTCGTTATTTGATCCATCTAAACACATAACTTCTAACACTTCCATTTAGTTACTTTCCTCAAGACACCACATTTCAAAGCTCATAACTGCCTTTCCATTATATTAATCATGCAAAACTACGAATTGTATTAATTCAACTTGACTAACAAAATGATGAATAAACCAACGAAACATAATTAACTAAAATCTTCTATAGTCATTGGCATTAAAATATGCTTGGACTAAATGATGTTACTTAACTCAATTACTTTTACATATGCAATTACTTATTCTGTGAAATCGATTAGAAATTAGAGTTTCTGTGTGAATAATCGATAAGTACATATAAGATAAATGAGTTAATAGAAACTTTAAAAAAAAAAAAACGTCAAGCTGAATGTTATAACAGTTTTGTTAAATACAATATTTTTTACTGATGTTTCTGAGATATTCAATCAAAAATCAAATATTCGGTTCAGTTCGTTAAATTACTGAATCCTCTAAACTGCAGATGGAATTGTATCCACTTCAATAAAATTCAACTTTTTTAAAGCATCGATGCTTGATCGAATTTTTATAGTAGCTTGCAGTGACACTCGTTGTTCTGTGGTGCTTCTTTCTATCTCAAGAACCAACTAGCAGAATATTTCATTTATTCTAGAGAAATTAAAATATCATGGAAAATAAAATACATCTCTTATTTATACACAAAAAAAAAAAGATAAATTATTAACTATGGTTCAATAAACTGTATACGTATGTAGTACGAAATATATTTTTCGTCATGCCTGCGCGGAAAGTTCACTTTTCCATTGGAGAGGGGTTGAACTTTCCACTCAGGTATGACGAAAAATTATATTCAGCCCTAAGGAGGACAATTAGACAAGCTTAAACCACGTGTTTACCCCCCTCGCCTTCGGCTCGGGTTGTAATTTTACACGTGGTTTGAGCTAGTCTACTTTTCCTCCCTAGGTGTGAAATATACTATTCCTTGGATAGGCATATATGCAAGAAGCGTGATTTATTTTTCGGAAGAATTCTAAAGTTACTTTTGCCAATGAATATATTTATTTCCAAGATATATTTTTAGGTGCTGTCAGTAGTGTCTATTTGATATTTATAATATTGCTGAAGACACGAAAATGTTAAGAAGAATAAATTAAATGTCTCTATCTATTTAAAAGCCGATTTAACTTGAAAAAACTTTATGAGAATCTCGTGAAATCTTCTTTAGTAACAGAGTTATCCAATTAGGTATTTCAAAAGAGTATCAAAACCTTTGAAATCGCCAATTACAAAGTAGTATGTTTCATTCCTCAATTAAACGCCTTCAAATGAGGATCATTATGATGAAACTAAATCTCCTCATCATAAAGATAAAAAATTGTTTTTAATTTTGAATTTGATAAATCCATTATCTATGCCATATTATGAGAAAAATACTTATTTTTCATTTAGCATAATGGCTTTGAAAATAAACAGTCAGTATCATTGATGTAATATAACATCGATCTGAGGTGACGTTTACTTATTGATCATGTACAGTTCTGCTGAAGTTAAAGCTAACAGTTTCGCATGTATATATGTATGTAGTCACTTCAAATATTCTCTGTTTCGTCAGAATAACTTCAACTCCTATCAAACAATCAAAACTTTCGTTGTAACAATGTCGATATGTAACCTGTCTCATAAATAATTTATAAATCACTATTTGAATTTATATGTATTCAAAAATCATTCTATATCTTCAAGTATTATTACTTATTAACGTGTTTTGAATCAACATTTGCTTTTTTATATAAATAAAATATCATAATCATTTATGTGAGAGATTTCTAAGTAAAAAGACTACTCTAAAAGTTTTCATTCTTCTCCTAATCTTAGGATTTTATAAAAAAAAAAAAAAAAACATTAGCATAAAATATAAAATGCACATTATAATTATCATACATCTTCATAATAGCTTTTGTTTAATTGACAGAAATTATGAGACAGGATACATTTTCATTTTTTTTTTTAAAATAATGAAATAAGATTTCTCAAAACTTTTTTAATTAAAAAATAATTGGCATTATACTATGTTTAATTAAAACTTTTTAACATAAATTATATAATACATTAAAAAATATCAATGATTATGTTCTTGAACAATAATAATTTATTTTAAACCTCGAATGTAATTAAAGCAGCTCTTCATCTGGTATGTCTCCTCTTTCTCGATGATCAAAGTCAGAACTATACCAGTTTTCTTCGCCTTCTGGAATATCTCCTCTCGAAGGTTCTTCATCAGATGAGTCAACAACAGTTAAAGTTGGTTTAAAATCAGGTCCAAAGGTACTGCGCCTATGAGGCACATTGTTAATATCTGTGCCATAGTCATAGTCAGGATATTCGTTCCATCCTTGTGATCCAGAATTGTGACTAGGTCTTGCTGTTACAAAGTTTGTGAAACAATTGAATAGTACAATAATAGTAAGTATTAGCAAAATTTTCTTCATAGTACTATTATTTTTTAGTTTGAAATGTTGAAATGAACCACTTTGTATGAACTTGACTTTACTTCTGGTTAGGTGTCAGTACTCAACATTGGATTTATAGGTTCAATAAAATCTGCCTTGAACTAGTAATCTAAAAACTTATTGAAACAAGTTCAAATTTAATCCCATAAAATTAAAAAATCTAAATAAAGATAAGCTTATGCATATATTAAAATTCATTATCTTAAGTGACATGATTTTTTTATATTGAAGGTGATATCAATCATCGAGTTCGGTTATCTCACATATTTGAGTGATTAATGGATTAATTTACTGTTGATACACTGTCGTATTTGAATTTTTTTCAAGTTTATCATCAATCCTACGTTCTAAACATCATTATTTACCTTTTTTGGAATTACTTATCATATTCATTAATAATGATATCTCAAACCTACATTATCAACCACCTGATCGTTCTGCTAATAACACTTGAGTGATTTCACTTGGACGGAAATCGAAACGGCTGTAATCTTGACTCTTAATTTTGATAATTATAGAAATATAATTAAAAATTATGTATATCTAATCTTCTTCAATATTGAAGGTAACATAAATCATAAGGTGAATTAATTTATGCATATACATTTGTAATTAATTCTGCTGAATCACAAAAACATTCCTTTATGCTAGAACGTCGTGTCGAACCGAATGGTGCTTACAGTAACCATTGAAATTTCATCATAAAAAGTTGGAGTAATTAGGAATGTATTTTGTAATCATATATCATAATGAACGTTTAGAATATCAAATAATGGAAATTGTAAATAAACTCTTTTAACTAATTTCATAATATCATGTAATCTATTAATTAGAATATAATAAAAATCATATGAAAATTGCAAGTTAATTAATGTAATTCGTTCGATAAATGAGAAGTTAAATCTGATAGTAATAAAATATATTATTTCAATTTTATTTGTTACAAATCATAATTTCTTTAGATAAATAAAAACAATTATTATGAGAATTATACAGATTCTTGTGCTTTTCGATATTCAAACACACTTCCATGTTCAACGAATTTCTTTGGTACACTTTGTGCCTCTAATGACTTCGTTCCAGGAGTTCCATATCCTCCACCTCCTGGAGTTTCCAACAGGAATGTATCCTAAAAACAGAATCGAAAAAATCTCATAAATTATTATTAAATTGCAAACTTTTGATATCGAAAAAATTTGGCGTCCATTTTTTATGCTAAGTGCTCTCAAAAAGTACATGAAGATCTCATACATTTAAAAATTTTTTTATAACCTACGTTTTTTTTTCTCTCTATATATATATATATAAGTGATATATACAGTAAAAGAGTGTTCGTATGTCATTCCTAGTTTTAAAATAAATGTGAAGGCAACTGACTGTTCCATAAGTACTAGAAAATGTTCACTCCATCCATCAGATTTCATGCCGGCTGGGCGTCAAAGCGTTCTTCACTTCAATGAAACTTTATAATTTGAGTTTCATCACACTCTAATCAAGTTTTTGGAGTATATGTAAATCTTAGTTATCTTCAATATAATTTTCTATCATCATTATCACGACCATCTTCTTATTATCATATTTTTTTTGCAAAATAAGCATACCGTAACATATAACAGATGAAACCAAGATGATTTTTTCATCTGAATATACATTTTTGTTGGTACGTGCCAGCTATAGCTTCGATAACAACAGAGAGTATGGTGATATGTCATGGTACCAAACATGAAAAAGGCGGTGAGCCGGAAGAAAAGAGGCTGCTTTCCACTCGTAGAAATAAAATCTTTACGAGATCACATAAAACTACGGAAATCTGGGTCTTATATAAGTATGCATATGCAACATATATGTCTGACTCTATAAGGTATAGATATACACATACTTTCTTTAGCTGTTTAAAATTTTTTTATAAGAGAATATTTTTATTATCATTACAATAAACTTTATAAAAATTTTAATTTTATGAGGAGTCAAAGAAATTTATCTTGAACCCAAGAATAAAAGGGATATAGTAAATAAAGTAACAACTGCTCCAATTTAATATCTATTGTAACTAAAGGAAACTTTAAAAAGTTCGCCAAAGGTTTTACATAAAAGTTATAGAGAAAATAAATATTATCAAATACGATAAACATATAAACTTACCCCCGGAAGTACAGGTACTGCAGTTTTTGGCCCAAGATTAATTTTCCTACCATCTGCTCTTATCAGAGTGTTTCGTCCTCGAGCTCCTGGTAAACCACCCTCTAAACCTGGTGGACTGTGAGATCTTCTCTCTGTCAAAACAGATAACGTCATGGATGATCGGAACTTCATTTTCCGGATAACTCCATCACCTCCACGATGAGCGCCATTTCCCCCACTTCCCGGACGTAAAGAAAATTGTTCAAGTATAACAGGATATCGTAATTCAAGAATTTCCGGATCGGTGATTCGTGTGTTAGTCATATGTGTATGAATTCCTCCTCTGCCATCCCAAGTTGGACCCTTTAAATAAGCATTATTAGCTTAAAAGTTGATCAATAAACATTTCATGGTAATAAATATCACTATCCTCTTACAGCTCCACTTCCACCTGCGACAGTTTCATAATAACCCCATGTATCTGTACCTAAAGTAATATTATTCATACACCCTTGCGAAGCAGCACAAGCACCGAAAGCCGTAAAGACTACATCAACAACTCGCTGAGAAGTCAAAACATTTCCACCAACTACAGCAGCATCTTCTGACGGATCTAGCAAGGATCCTTTGGGAATTATTATTTGCACTGGTTTCAAACAACCCTACAAAAGACCATCTTCATAATATTTTAAAAAAAATGCAATAATTCTCAGTGATAATAAACTAGTCCATACTTGATTTAACGGAATATCTCGACCAACGATGCACCTTAAGCAATAAATTATTGCTGATAACGTAACCGCACGTGGTGCATTGCAATTACCCCAAACTTCGTAGCTGGTACCTCTAAAAAAAAATCATCTCTATTGATAATTCTCCTATACTTGAAGCTATTTTATGAGTCAATTTTAGTGGGATTTATTTGAGAAATTGCTATAAATAACAAGCACGAAATGAGCAATTCCAACGTACGTAAAGTCGCAAATGGCCTGACCCTTTTCTACATCGAACTCAAGCCGTAGTTGAATTACACTCCCATCATCCAGATAATCCACGGCCCTGACAGTGGTACTTGCCGTTTTATGAAGCAACTTTCTCCCTACAGACGTGAGCATTTCGCGCACAGCTAGTTCCGCATTTTGCTGTATATGAGCCATGTATGCTTGGACAACATCCAAGCTATAAATGTCAATGAGTTCGTTTACCAGCTGCGTGCCCTGCAAGCCGATTTCAAGTCAATATACTCAATAACACTTCTTCACTCCATTTATTTACAATTTTTCACCTTATGATTAGCAGCTATTTGTGCTTTGAGATCACTTAAATTATCTGCCAAGTTTCGAGTTCCAGAACTCCCCGGTATTTTCCCTGGTTCCATCAAAGCTTCTGTTAACTCTTTCTCACGAAAAATTCCTTTGTGAACTAATAAAAAGCTTTTAAAAGTAGCTCCTTCCTGTATAGTTTTATAAAATAATAAAATTATACTTTGATACATTGTTAATTTTTAAATTGTTAAATGAATGAAGAAAACTCCTAGACATTTATAATCTTATAATATACGTCTTTTTTAGTATTATTAATTTTCGGTTTTAAAGTTTCTTATTCACTTTGAATACTCTTAATTGATGGACGATTGATCGTAGAAACTTTTATGAAGACACTTTCGAACCGAGAAGCATGAACTTTTCAATAAAGTTATCGTTTTTTATTTAACTATTTTTTATCCATTTTATGGAGTTATGGAGTTTTTAGTGTTTCGTAAAACAATAATAGATCATAAAAAAGTAATGCTTTCAAAAGCTTTTCAGTTTAGGAAATAAAAATAAATAAATAAATAAAACAATTCAATATTCAGGAAATCTAAGTATTAATTTTATGTAATTGATAAATGCGATCATTAAAAAAAAGTTAAAAGTAAATAAAAGAAAAACTAGTTTTCGGGTTTTTGATAAATGCTCGAACAGTCTTACAGCGTTGTTGAAATTCTACAAGCATCGTGAATAGAATAGAAAATTTTTAGCAAAATACAGTAGCACTATTTACTTGATTTAAGGATGTTGAATGGGGAGGCATTGACCCTGGGGTAATACCACCAATGTCTGCATGATGACCTCTGCTAGCTACGAAAAATACGGGCTGTGGCAAGTCACTAAGGATAATTTTTTTTAATCCCCACGTTTTTATTTTAAAAAATAAAATATCTTATAAATGGTTTGGCTTACCTATAGAAAACTGGCGTAATTACAGTTAAATCCGGTAAATGTGACCCACCAGCTGAGGGATGATTAGCCAGGATTACGTCACCTCGACTGAATACTCCTTCAAATGCTCTCATTTGATACTGCACCGTCTCTTGCATTGCACCTAAATGAACTGGAATGTGAGGAGCATTCGATACAAGACCACCATCTGGTCCGAATACAGCACAAGAAAAGTCAAGTCGTTCTTTTATATTGGTGGAAATAGAAGTTCTCTGTAGAATTCTAAGCAATGATTAATCAAAGATATTATTAAACGGAATAGAGATCATTTTAAAGGTTTTAAAATAGTTAAACAATACCTGCCCATTTGTTCAGCAATACTCATAAATCTATGCGAGAAAATACTTAAGTGAATCGTATCTAATTCTGTGGTAACGAGCGATCGTTTGCCCTTTCCAATTGTTATCCGTATATCTCCACGGGATGTAACACAGCCAGTGCAATCGGGCTCAATTAAAATTGTACTTAAGCTGTCCATGATAATTGCCGGACCATTGATCATATGGCCATGCATTAGTGTATGCATTAGATAAACATTGGTATCTTGATATCCACCTTCAAAATATACTTTTGCAACCTGTTAAATTAAAGACAGATGCTACAATGGTTATTTTAGTTCACTAGTCATGTTGTATTAAATCAACTCCTTTTTAATATCAGGTTTATTTATACTTTTTCAATTTTCGGAGGTTCAGTTACTGATGGTAATTCTTTTTCTTCAGGAATTTTTGATTTACCGATTCCACGAACTCGAATATCGTTTACAACAATCTTTCGACTTGGCATTGTAAATCCAAACTCTGTTTGATATCTACAAAAAATGGTAACAATTTGAACATTTATACATCGTCAATAATTATTATTCAAAAATTATTTACCGTTCCAAAAAAGTTGATTCGAAATCTCCATACTTTGGGCATTCTTTTTCATGTTCACTTGTATTTAATATTTTAGGAGTACACATTAATGCACAATCAGTACCTTCATAACGTAAATGTAAATAATATTCAAATTTTATTTGATCGTCAGTGAATCCTTGATTGTATAGTTTTTTTTTGACATTTTCCTTTAAATAATCAAAGCGCTCTCCAAGATGTTGAAAAGAATCTGTTAATAATGACCATTAGTTTATTCCTGAAAACTTACTATTTAATGACGTCCAATTATTAATATAATATAATGATTTTCATTCACCTTTTTCATAAAATTCAGCACTAGGCTCTTGAGATTCTTCAACAACATCTGCAAGAGCCATTCCATACGCCGATAAAATACCAGCGTACTTATGAACGAAAACTGTACTCATACCCAGAGACCGAGCTATTGCACAAGCATGCTGTCCGCCTGCTCCACCAAAACATGCCAAAACGTGCATTGCAGTGTTATATCCTTTAGCCTAGTTATTTTAACATTACATTATCCACATAATTTATTTTAAATTTATTTATTTATGTAGATAAATACCTGAGTAAGTGCTCGAATAGGACGACACATTGTTTCATTTGCAACTTTAATCAATCCCATAGCAACTTCTTCAATCGTCATTTCTGTTTTTGCTGCATTTTCAAGTGTTGATAAATAATCATTCACCTGAATTTGCAAACAGAGAATAAATATAAAAACTTTTTTAACAAATCAAGTGACTTACTTGTTTTGTTAATTCTTTAAAAGCTTTTAAAGTCACTGATTTATCCAATGGTTCATTTTCATTTGGTCCAAATATTTTAGGAAAATATTCAGGCAGCAACCGTCCAAGGACAAGATTAGCATCAGTCACAGCTAAAGGACCTCCTTTTTTATAACAAGCAGGACCAGGATGAGCTCCTGCACTTTCTGGTCCAACTTCAAATAGACCAGATCTGAAAAATAACATTGAGCCTCCTCCTGCTGCTACAGTATTTATATCCAGCTGCATATCAACATAAGAAATATTTATCATTTTCAAAATTTTTGTAAAATAATAATACGTTTGAAAGAAATACCTGAGGTGCTTGAATAGTAACACCAGCTGTAGTGCTTTCATATACATGTTCGTAGGTACCACCATAGCGACTAACATCAGTAGATGTACCACCCATATCAAAGCCAATAATAGGCAATGTGGTTTCTCTATGATACGTAGTCATTGCATAACCAACAACACCACCGGCTGGCCCTGATAATATAGCTCGAGAACCATTGAATCTTTGGGAAAGTGCAATTTTTTTTTCATAAAAGTTATGTTATTTTTAAATAATATGTACCATGGGATCGTAATCCTTTTAAAAAACGTTGATCCTACTTACGAATTCATTGGTGTAAGGCCGCCATCGCTCTGCATAAAAAGTACATTCACACCAGCTAAATTATTTTTAAACCCAGAGGAGAAGCTCTAAAAGTAAATAACAAATTTTTTAATATCACCAGCTATTAAAATTGACAACTTAATTTGGAACTAGCTCAACCTGTAGATAAGTTTTAATATGAGGCGTTAAATATGCATCTGCTGCTACTGTGAACCCTCTTGGAACAATTCTAGTCATTGGCATCACTTCATGAGATAGAGAAACTTGAGAGAATCCCATCTCTTTAGCAATTTCACCTACTCGGCGCTCATGTTCGGTGTATCTAGAATAAGCAGTTTACCGACAATTAGCAATTAACAACAAATATACTATCTATTTACAAGTAGGAAAATCTGGAGCAAAATAGACTTATTCATTAATTATTTGAATGATAATAAGATAATATATATCATACACAAGAAATATTTTATATCAAACATTGAAAATGATTCTGCTAAAAAATTGCGTCTGATGTTCTTACTTTATATCGTGGTAATTTTATAGGTATTTTATACAACATACGTATAGCTGTGAAGTAAAACAACAGCCAAACTCTCGATTCCACTTTCCTGTAGAAACTTTAAGTTGTTTCTCAAAGTTTCCTCATCAAGTTCTTGAGTAACGAATAAATCTTCTCCGGTCAAACCTTTTACTTTTCTCCACCTTGAACTGCCAAGAGAACATTTTCCTGATAAAGCTGGTATTACTCGACACTTAACTTCTACTACTTTGGAATAAAGAACAGATGGTGTTACAACTTCCAAGTCAAAAATATTTGGACGTGCTTGATTTCCAATGTAAAGTAAATCTTTGAATCCTTCGTTGATCAGTAAAGCCATTTTAGCACCTTTTCTTTCAAGCAATGCATTTGTTGCGACTGTCGTTCCCATTCGAATCCAAGCAATTTTTGAAGTATCTACTTCATCTTTCATGGAACATCCTGTTTCCTAAATAGAAAATAGACTTTAATGTTTCAATCCGCTTCATAATTGTTAAAATTCAATATCATTAAATTCAATCGATATGCTCATTTCTGGTCTCTCATGAAAAGTTGATTGTTGTTGTTTGAGCTTGTGTATAAAATAGTTATTTTCAAAGTTATATTAACTTTTTAAAGTCACTTTTGTTTGTCACTATGAAATGTACAAAATAATAATTCACTTCCATAAAGTAATATATGGCCTATTAACTTTCTAAAATACTTTGAAAACTTTCACATTCTAAATAAAAAATTATATATATATATAATTCTAAAAGTCATAATAAAAAATGTTAAGATCTGAATAAAGGTGTTATAGCTTACCTGCTCTAAAATTCTTTTTATTCCTTCTCTTGGAGCATCATCGTAATTCGCAGGATCAACAGATAACAATTTCATAACTCGGATTTTACCACCAGGACATTGAGCATAAATATCCGTAAAAGTACCACCACGATCTATTGCGAAGCCAAATTTATCGTTTATGATTGTCATTATGGTGATATTTACGTTGACGCACTATTCTGAATTTAAACAGAATTTATCGTCGTTATTTAACTGCATCTAATAAAAGTGTCGACAAAAATTTTAAAAATAAAATAAAATTGTCAGATGAAATTAAAATATTAAGGGATAAAAAATGAATTTTTATTCCGTAGGTAATGCATTATTATATTGTATGAGCATTTTTTAACTGATGGATTGAAACAAGTTAAATGCAACAAGTGTCATGATTTATGTTGTACATATTTCACATTGAGTCTACCATTATTAACATATACATATTAAGATATTTTCATTCTCATTCAAGTCATAAATTGTCAGAGTTATATAATAATAAATTAAAACATTATAATGTAAATTCAAATATGTAGTGGTATCATTTTTTAAAAGATCTTTATCAGCTCTAGTTAAAATCACATGACAACAGATATCTATATCACTGATTGTTGATAAGCTCGGTGTAGTGATTGTTTGTAATATCTGATTGTTATATCATAATAATTTGCGCATAAATTTTTTTCCTATGATTTGATATAAGTTATTGTTTATATTCGAAATTTTACTGATTTTTTTTTGAAATTAATGAACTTTAATCGTCTATAATATTGGATGTATAATTACCAAGTATTATCAACTATTCAATTAAGTAATAAAAAGATCACAAAAATTTAGAAATCAACTCTTTTAAATGAACTCATGAAATAATAACCTCTCATACGTCTGAACGAGCGCACGAGTTAACACTAACTGTCACATTTAGAACGTTTAGGAATCATTGATGTGAAAGTGGTGCTTAAGATGATATCAAAACGTGAAGAGAACAGATTAACCCTGTTTCATTTTATTTCCTATTAAAACTATTATAAATAAATTACAAAATCATTACAGAGAACAAAATATTGAAGAACTTTTATTATTTAATATTGTTTGCCACGAAGTAAGTAATTTATTTATCAAACATTGATCAATGTTGAATAGAAGAATTTAATGAGAAACACTGGCACTCTGCGAGTGCGCAACTAATTTGTTATCAATTATTCTTTTGGAGTTTTTTCTTTAAAGTTTGAATATAAGGGTAATTCTTGAAATATAAATAACAAAACTGGTAACAAATTTTTTTATTAAATAAAATATACTTATCCACCATATGGCCTCCACTCATTCATTATTAAATTTTACAGTAATATTACATAAAGCTTTTATTTTATAAAGCTACCATTATTAATATACCATAAATATTTTTCATTATTATATTTATGAACATTTGAATAGTATAAAAAAATATTAAACTATTTTTTTACTTTATTACTATCAATAGGGAATAGTCACAGACCTGAAATGAGTCTTTTGTGGAATTATCTGAGTATTATGTAGATATCATTTATGTAAATTTATATATTTATGTATATATAACGTTTTTTTTTTGGAACGAAATAAAAAATATAAAATTCTTAACGAGTTTGAGCTGAGAAATTTAAAATAAATTTTTATCACATTTTTATACGATATTTTATGTCTTTTTTTCATTTATTGTAGTCTGAATGTGCATTTAGCTTTGTTAACTTTTTAAATATCATCTTAGTAAGAATTTTGCTCATTCTCAGATTAAAAAATACATCTATTTAAACTCGAAGTTTTTCTGATAATAAATCTTGATACAATTGCTCGGTAAATCTCTCGTAGTTTCCAGATTTATTTAAGAAGTATACTGGATCTTTAATCTAAGAAAAAATTTCAAGCATAAAGTTATATTTATCAAATTGTAAGTTATGGAAATTTTTAGATCATTTTTTTAGCTCATTAATTTACTTACCTGTGTTATATCATATCCTTCTTTTTGAAGATCACGTTTCTGTAGTTTAAATGTACCTAAATGTAAATAATTGATAAATTAAAATTCTATTACTTGTTCCAGTTAGAAATATTAATGATCTTATCACTCACCTGTAAGAGGTAATTCTGATAAGACTCTGACAAAAATCGGTCGTGCATATAGTGGTAAATTTTTCTTTAATCCTTCTTCGAGCTCTTTAATATTCAATGAACCTTCAGGATCATAAATAGCTGCCATACCTGCTTTGCCTTCATTTCCAACAACCTTTTATCAAAAAATTAAAGGATAATTAATTTCAGAAAAGGAAGAGTTTTTCGTTTTAAAGTTTTCAAATTAAATTTTGAAGCATACTTCTACTCCATAAACCACTGCATCCTTCAAATTTACTACATTACTAATAACAGCTTCTATTTCTGTAGTTGAAACATTTTCTCCTTTCCACCTATTACATCAATTATAACATAATGAAATATTTGAAAAAGATTTCTTCAATTTAAATTTCTAACAATATTTACCGAAATGTGTCTCCTCGTCGATCTTTGAAATAAAAATATCCAAACTCATCCATGACTAAAATATCACCTGAATTGAAAACTCGGTCTCCTTTTTTTAAAACATCATGAATAATTTTCTTTTCTGTCTCTCGCTTGTCAGCATAGCCATTAAAATCATGTACTGCTTTCTTTGGATTTATTTTACCCACAAATATTCCAGGCTCACCTAGAAATATCCATACATACGGTAAAGATTAGAAAATAAATATTTCATATTATTTTTGAGCATTAATAAAAGTGAACCCTTGTTAATTTTTTATTCTCACCAGGCTTGCAACGAATACATAATCCGTCAGGTCCCCTAACAGGCTCCCCCGTTTCTTCATCAATTTTTATTAAAACTACAGGATATATGGGCCCAGCGAATAATGGCAGAAAACCAACAGCACCAACTTTTCCGTCAATATTGACTTGAAAAAAAATTAAAAACAAGTTTTTATATATTATAACACAAATACTTAATTATATCACTAAATTAAATTTTCTTACCAAGATTAGAATTTCCTTCTGTAGCACCATAAAATTCTCCTATTTGTTTGACTTTGAATCGCTTAGTAAATGTTTCCCAAATTTGCGGGCGTAATCCATTTCCAAACATTAATCTAACTTTATGTTTAGTATCATTAGGACTCGGCGGAACTGATAGTAAAAAGCGGCAAATCTCACCAATATATTGTGCTATCTAGATTCCAATAAAAAAATAGATCATTAATTAATTTTTTACATTCATTGAAAACATAGCCTGTAAAATGATACTACTTTAATTTGAAATAAAAAATGCTAATAAAAATTAAAAAGTATTGAAATTTATAAAAAAAATTGTCAGTTTTAAACTTTCAATAAAGATGATTATAACTCTTAAAACGTTAAAGTTTCCAATAAAAATCAAGATTCCAGAAAATGAAAAGTTCAAATGTGCGCTTTTGCGATATTTTAGAACTTAGAAATTCTTTAAAAAATTTTATCCCCAATTTGACAATATTGATAAGAAAGCAATTACAGTGCAGTCATGTCGAATACAGTCAGACCAAAAATTGGAAGCACTGAATTTTTTTCGAATAACAATGGTTATTCCATTGCAAATTGCTTGACCAGCACCTATAATTCCTCCTGCACTATGATAGAGAGGCAAAGAATTGTAAATTCGATCCGTTTGACGAAGGCCAAGCATACAGTAGACACCACAAGTCATCAACATGTATCTATATTTTAAATAATAGCACAATTAAAGCCTTCGTGGTCATGGTATTGAATGAAGGTATTGGATGTCAATTACATTACCTACCTCAGATTAGTGATAACTGCAGCCTTTGGCATTCCAGTAGTCCCGGATGTGTAAATGTAAATCAACTTATCCCTTGGGCATGCAAGCGACATGTCAACTATTATAGGATCGTCTGCAGTATTAGCTACAGAGCTGTTCAAATCCACTGCATCTTGCAAGACAGGTTTATTAGGATCTTCAGACCATTGGTACAAACTAAGATCAGAAACTGTATTTCTAATCTCTTCAATTGCTACAAGAATTTTAAAAGAATTATTAAGTTGATAATTTGTCTTAACAAACATTCTTTTTCTAGATCATTTACCTTCTTTGAACTCTCCTCCGAAAATGATTGCTTTTGATTCTGCTATTCTAATGCTATGAATCAAAGCATCTTTTCGTAAGTTAGTATTAATTAACGCCGTAACAAAACCAGCTTTACTAAGTGCTAGCCAGATTCCAATATATTCCGGCCGATTTCCCATAAGTAGAGCAATGCTATCACCGCGAGAATATGGTTGAGTACGCATAAATCGTGCAAATCTGTTGGTAAACTTATCTAGCTGTAAGAGTACTTGATATTATTAAAAAAAAATAAATGCAAATCACAAGTAAACTCGAAAATGAAAAATTATATTTTAGAAATTTAATTAATAATTTGTATATTTATGTTACATTCACCTTTTTGTAAGACCATTCTTGATCTTCAAAAATAATAACTATTTTATCAGGATGTGCTTCAACTTGACGAGTAAATAATTTTGCTACGGTGAAATCTCGTTTTTCCCAATACCATAGTAATATATTTACTTTTAGAAATCTTAATGATCCTCTGTAATGAAAATTAGCAATTAATTAATGAAAGTTATTATTATTGAACAATTATTTGGATTTCGTGAAAAACAAACATAAAATTAACTTGTTAATATAATTATACCTTTGAAAACATATAATAATAATGATTAATATATTATATATCTTATTTTTTGAAGAAAAATATTAATGTTAGTCATTAATTGTAATTTTATTTTAGCTAATATCAATTTTCTCGAATTGCGATCTTGAATATTCGAATAATGTCCCGGAATTGCATTACATTTCATTGAATAACTGAATCGACACCATTTACCATAATTGTTTAATACATGTAAAGTACAAAGGTAAACGAATCAAATTTCATTATCCCGGTAAATCGTATTTCGATTTACAATTATTTTATACCCCATGAATTAGATTCTGCATTAAACAATAAGTATTATTTTATAAAATTAATTAGTCCTAATTATCGTAAGTAAATAAAAGGTGCATCAGCTCTACAGATGCATCTCATGGTTGCTATAGATGACCTAGAATTTACCATAGGCTTGGTACTCTAGACAACTGGTACAGACCGCTTTCTTGTAAATAACCGTGGACTGAAAATAGTTTTTTATAAAAGAAGAAAATAATATAAGCCTACATAGATTTATTTTATTATTTCATATTCATATACTATTGCGTAGTAGGCTGAACTGCGATGTTATATCTGTGAGTCTTAAATGTTTTATACAACCAAGACAGTTGATATGATAATAAGTTTATTTTAACTCAAAGACACTCTAATCTATTTTAATGTTCCACACCACATAAGACCCTAAGAAGAAAGTTTACTAAACTCTTATTCCTTTTTTTGTACGTTTTTCAACATCATTTTAGTTGCTACTGGTGGAAATTCTTTTTATCAACATAACAAACAATAAACAGACTTATCGAGACGATAGATCAATCAAAATTATTGATAAAAACTTACATGATATCTCGAGGCAAAGTTCTGTAAAGGATATATAGTGTACGCCATCGACTTCCGGTTAACAGATAGGCAGCAATAAGAGCGATCACTGCTGAAGAGCCTATCTGATAAAGTCCCATCATCATGACTGTGGATATTTTCTTAAACTAAATAACTAACAATTGATACAACTTAATTGATCAAAATTTTTCAACAATTTCTATATGTACTGAAGTTGATATTTTTTGACAATATAATAATTAGTGATTAATTGGATAAAACTCAGATGAAGAGATGATTCAAACTGCGACGAACGCAGGCGAACGCTGCAACGCTGACTGAATGTAGAGAGAGTACATACATACAGAGGCACAATAACGAGCTATTAAGAGGCCATGGGCGTCGCGAAGATGAAATTCCCAAGCCATAAATGATAATATTTAATTTTCTTCTCTCTCTTTTTTACTTTTCCATTTAGATAAAGAGCTACAATAGTATAAATACACTCAATTTAAGAAAATTATCGTTTATTATATAAACTTACAAATATTTTTTTTTTATAAATAATAGTAATTTTTATCTACAGTACTTAACAACAAATAAAAATTTACATCACAGAAATAATATTTCAAAACTTGGATAAAAATTTCGTAAATATTACATGCTAAATATAAACAGTATTTCATGTTATCAATAAACAATACAATAATAAAAATTTTCAGTTTTTTTTTAAAAATATAAAGATAAAAATATATCCTGTATTAATTAAACATTATTTAATACTTTATACATTTGTTTACAAATATGTATAAGACTGGAATCAATATTTTGCTATCTGATGATTATTGTGTAAAATAAGGTACTGAATTTCTCAATTAACTGTTCAGTCAAGAATACTTCACAATGATAGGCACTGAAAATTACAAAAAATACATTCAGTATTAACAGAACATTTATTCTTTCAATTAAGATATTTGAGCATTTATTATTACTACTTAAAGGAATAATCATTTTGTTTATTCTTTATTTTTAAATAAAGTTAGAGCGTGATGAACATTTAAATTGAAATATATTCTTGTGAAGACATGAAATTCGTTTTAAATAAATAATTATGAATAGTTAATATGATATTTACTGCAGTAAAAAAATTTATTTATAATGTTATGAACATTGAGAAAGATATTTAAATGTTAATCAAATTAAATGGCAAAGAGCAACAGATAAGGTTTATATTTTTCGCAATTATTCTATATAATGAAATAAATTATATTAAAACAAGGGGTTATATAATAAATAAACAATTATAAGCAGCGATATCAGTAAAAATAATGACAAAGCATTCAATGCTACTGATAAGGACTCAAATACCTTAATTTTGTATAACAATTTGGCAGAATAAGACGATAATTATTTGACAACCAGATAAAGCACCACAATATCTAAAACTGAAAATGATATACAAATTCTAGCTGTATGAAAATCATGATCGTTACTTCAAAGATTTTACTCTTCATCAAAATAAAAATGATATTAGAATGATTTGATGGATATTATTTGAAAAAACGATTATAAAGTGAAATAATTATGCAATGATTGGACAAATTTTGAATAATAACTAACTAATAAATAAAGAATATTCAATTGAACTTACCTATGATGCATAAAATAATTATGATGGTAATTCCTACGACGAGTGCCCTTGATTTAATATTTTGGATCCAAGCTCTTCGTTGTGCTTTTTTAGCAGCATCACGAAATTCATTTCCAGCAATATTTAATCTATCACTAGCCATTTGTAAATCTTCTAGTCGTTCTCCTCTTTCTAGTACTCTTTGTACATTATCACGCATAACTTCAGTCACTTCACGTATTTGTACTTTTACACTGAAAATAATTTTGGAAGTTTATACTTTACTATACCACAAATTGATGATGTTTTCGACATTTTTTAATTAATAACCATATAAAAATTCAATACATACCTATCAATCTTTCTGTGTACTTCAACATCATCTGAGGACACACTAGAGCGACTGAAATTTTGAAATAAATTTTAATTTTATAAAATAAGACATGATCTTCTTCAAAATAAATAGTGACTCTAATACTTACTTAAATATCATATCTTCATCTGGATCACTATCATGTTCTAGCAATGTTTCCTGTAATAAATTTTACAAATTAATATCAATAGTTTCAATAGTAGTGATAGTTTTATCGTAGAAAATACTATATTTTATAAAATTTTATTGACGTTACCCTTTCATCAGGATTTGCACTTCGTACATCAGAACTTGTAACTGTGGATCTGTTGAAACTTGCCATATTGAGTAATTACTTTGAACTTGATAGAAATTACTAATTAGTACTTATCAAATCAATATTTATTTTTAATGTATATTATTATACATAGAAAATAAACTTTCGAATTTATTATTGACTTTAATTTTTAGAAAAACGACACATATGAACACACGTACTCGAATAGAAAAAACTTAAAAAAAAATTAATTCCAGAAATTCTACTCACACATCAGATAAAACTAATAACAAGTATCAAACAAAACTGTACATCATAAAAATAATAAGTACATGATTAATGACTGCAAAAAATAGAAAAAATTAATCATCTTTATTTTGATTAATCAGTAGACAAGTTTTCACTACAAAATATAATAATTAACACAGTGTTGGAATTCATCGATGAATATTTTTGTTGGCTCTATTTTTGGCCAGCTGGACTATATGTATAGAAAACGAACTATAGCATATCCTTCAGCTGGCTGAATGTATACTATAGAATTCCCGCTCCATCTTTTCTATGATGAAAATGCGTAGCTTGTCTGATATTTGAAGAAGTAGGGGCATCATTTCTTTGATTCAGTCCACTTTTAGACAGTGTAAAACTTTTGGAAATGGAAATAAAATAATTCTTTTGGACGTAATTTACATTTATCCAATTTTTCCTAGTGTTTTATATATATAAATAACCTTCACACGCATATACATTGCTTGTAAATAAATTTTTATCGTTGTGTATATACGTAATCCAGATATTAGCAATCTAGGATCTAGTGTGTACAATATTTACAAAGATCACTGTTAACAAAAGAAATCTCATGTTTCGTGATATATTAGTGAACAGTTCGGGTCATGGCTTATGTCAATGTTGCAGAATGGAAGACAGAACAAGTTTGTGAATGGTTAAAAGGTATTTTATAACAAATAATCATTACATTTACTACTGATTCTATTATAATTAAAAATATGATATCATTATTCAGGGCGTGACAAGCCCAGTATTAAGCAATGTAGAATTATTCAATATTACGCACTTTAAAAACTGGGTATAATGAGTTGATATAATAATTTGAATCAATGAATCAAGTAATATAATAAATACAGAATTAATTCAATTCTTGAAAATTTAATAATAAACGGAGTTTGTTCATTGCTCCAAAATATCTATTTAAAGAATAAGGAATATATTCATCGATATGAATGATTAACAAAGATAAAATTTGTATTTTTTTCAGGACTCGACAATTCAGTGCTTCCATACGTTCACAGTTTTACAAATAATCGAGTCAATGGACAACAATTACTCAGTTTGCGACCAGAAGACTTAGAACAACTAGGAGTGCTCAAATTAGGACACCAAGAAATAATTATTGAAGCTGTAGAATATTTAAGAAATTTTCATTATGAGTTGGATCGTGAAAATTTACAATTACTGGCATTACGGCTTTCTTGTCAAGCTCACAGTTTACACAATGAATTGTGTAGACAAACTGGCTCTAAACCTCTTTCAACTCAAGCATTATCCGACGTAGTTGCTGTAATGTCAGCTGTTAAACCATTAGTACGTTGGCTTGACCGACCACCTTTTAGTGGACAATTGGAATACAATGATAAAAGAAACGAATTATTAAAATTATCAATTGAAATAGCGACTTGTGCTCAAAGAGAAAGATTTGCAGTAAAACCTATTGAAGCAATAAGAAATTCATGTGGTCAATTAGCTAAACTTGCTGATTATATTATTCAAGATATATCTGATCCTATGATTTTACAACCTTCTAGTTTAGATTTGGCAACGTTAAAAAAAAGACCCGGAGATGAATTGGGTTTTTATATTTTACCATCATTTCATGGCTCTCATCAAATTACTGATATCAAATTCAGCTCTGCCGCACATCAATGTGGTAAAATGGAAGATAGTGACGAAATAGTACAAGTTAATTATCAAACTGTTGTAGGATGGGAAAGAAAAAATGTTTTAGAATTATTCAACGAATGCCCTTCAGAAATTTTATTAACATTAAAACGACGTCCAAAGCATACAAAAGTATTTGGCCAAATTTATATCAAACCATATCGATTGCCTAGTAATAAAAAAACTCCATACACAACAAGATGGCAACACAATCTTCCATCGCCAAGACCTGAATTACTTACCATACCAGATTTTACTATACCACTACCAAGGTATTACATATTTTTGTAAAATTTTTATTTTCTTATCATAATCTATTTATTAATCATGTTTAAACATATTCTTCACAGACATACGCCTAAAGATCCTAGCCCTGAGCCGTCAAGTATTATAGATACTGTCAATATGTTGAATACAATGGTTACAGATAGTAGTGGATCAGATAGTGAATCTGAACCAAATTTATCAGAACGCCTGTATGCACCCAAACCTCGTAATTTAGTTCAAAGACGAGCAACAATAACAGGAGCAAGTCCAACTACCAAACATGCTGTTGATATTGAGTTACTTTGGAAAGAGTTAAAACAAGAACATAATACAACGTTTCAGTTGCGTGATAAAGCAGCTTCCTGTGCCCACGGTTTGGATAATGTGCCGTCAAGTATACGTCCTCAAACGTGTTTGGGCATTGAACCGAGTAAACGTAGAAAAAAAACTGATGAGCCAGTAGAAGAAAAAAAAGTGCAGTTTAATGAAAAATTGAACCAAATTAAAACGAATTCATTACCAAGTGGATTAATTGAAGATGAAGTCAATCAAGTGGTCTCAAATGGTAATGTAGAGGTTCAAAAATGTATTAAAAGTGATACGGCATTAAGCGTACAAAGCAATAATAATGATGACAATGATAATAATAATAATGGTGATATAGAAGTGCCTTCTACAATATGTAAAAAAATAAGTAACACCAATAATCATAGTAGTTCTGATAATGTGTGTGAATCAGCTGTGGTAAATCAGAGTTCGCATACCGATTGTGAACTAACTAATATATCTTCTACTAACATTGTTAATTCTCATTTAAATAATGTTAATAATAATTCTGAATTAATGGATGAATCAAAACACGCTTTAAATTTTTGTAGTATTATTACTATTAACAAGACTGATAATGATGTTATTACGGATGATGATATTAAAAAAGAAATCATTAACACTGCTGATAATAATAATTTAAAGGATATGGATGTTGATTATGAAGCAAATTTAATAAGCAATCTTGAAGGAATAACAAATGAAAATATTTATGAAACAGAGGAAGAAACTGGAATGGATTTTTCGGAAATGACAAAATCTTCAAGTATTATATCAGATAATAAAATGTTTAATACTTTAGATTATAAAATTGACGATAAACAAGAATCTACTGAAATAATAAGCAATCATAATATAAATAACAATATTAATACTATCAATGATGATTTTAATTCAAAATGTAATATAAATGGTAACGTAATTGAATCATTATTAGATTCTAAAAATTGTGTCTTAAATCGAGAAAGCAGTGAAGACAAATCTGAATCAACTAGTAGTTATTTAGAAAGTATTTATAGTAGTAGCAGTAGTAGTGAAGTTAATACTTTATTAAAAATTGAAAAAATTCAAGATTCTATATTGCCGAAATTAAATGAGACAAATATTTCAAAAAATCCAAAGGATGATTCAGATAAATGTACAAATATGCAAGTGCCTTTAGATCATTCATCGCCGTTAAAGTTAGATAATATTGGTAAAGCATTAACTATAAAAGATGAAGGTCCACGGATTGTTGAAAGAAATACACCAACTAAAGTTAAGCAGACACCACCAGAACCACCACCACGAAAATATTTCACCAGACCTGCACCATTAAGTGTTTGTTCTAGTAGTAATTCTGATATGGAATATCAAGAAAAGCCTAAAATTCCAGATAGATCAGACATTCGGAAGAAAGAAAAATATAACGAAAGATTTTTTAATTATGAATCGATTTCAAATTTTCAAGAAAGTGACAGTTATGATATTTTTCATAATCCGAAAACATCCAGGGATACAATTAATGGATCAACGTCATCAATGAGTGATCATGTATCCTTAGAACACATTGACCATTTAAGATTACCAAGAATGAGTGAAAAAAAAATTCATGACGATAAATCTAATTATGACAAATATCAATTATTTACTGAAAAATTTGGAGGATCAATTAATTCTACTAGCCCTATTACACAAAGCTCATCGCAAGAATTTTTTTCAAGGCCTGTAGACTCACCTGATGGATCAGGATTTTCGCGTCAATCACAAACTACTCCAGAGTTGAAGCCTCGTACTCTTGATAAAGACAAAAATTATGATAAAGGAGTTGTTAATAGAGCAATGATGGTAGCTAGAAGTATTGGTTTACATAGTAGCTCCAAGCTTTCATCTGGTAGTCCTAAAAGTAGTCGTAAACGTAATATGTTACTAGCAAGAAGAAGAAATGTTTCAGTAAAAGATATAGCTCCCGGTGATTTAGAAGGATGGTTGACTTATAGAAGTAGAGGTGCTGGTGGTGCATGGGCTCGATCTTGGTTTATTCTCAAAGGATCATCATTATATCGATTCAAAAATCAAGAAAGTACCAAATCTGATTGTCTTATAGTGTTACCAGGATTTACAGCATCTCAAGCATCAGAAGTTAAATCACGCAAATATGCATTCAAAGTTTACCACACTGGAACGGTATTTTATTTTGCAGCTGATGCAGAAGATACATTAACACATTGGTTAGACTCGATAAATAAAGCAACTTTTGGAGTAGATAGCCATAACCGTACAAGTGGACTTTTTAGTGAAACTGATGAAAGCGATACTGAAACTAAAGTCAAGGTTAAAAGTGCATCAACTTTGGATTGTAAAAATACATTTGACAAAACATTCGGATCATTAAAAAAAGTTGGAAGAAAAGATTCAAGTGGAAAAAGTCATGAGAGTAGTGGTGCAAGTTTAGATCGAAAATATTTAAAATTTTTAGGTTCTCGTACACATAATGTACCTGTTCCAACAGCACAATTTCGAAGTTATAGAAGAGTATTACCATCATCAACTTCAAATAAGTAAGCTTTTACATTTAATCAGTATATAAATAAATTGGTACAATTTTTTTTATGTATCAATTTTTTAGGAAACCAGAAACACCAAAAAACTCTCAAGATGTTCGAGCTAATACAGCAGGAAGCTCATTTTTCAGTTTATCATCATCAAAAAGTGCTATGGATGTACCAAACACTAGTCAGGATATGGGTGACTACCGTCAAACCACAGACAGGTAAACGATTTTTACTCCAATACTTATAATTTTCATAGTACTTATGAAAATTTAATATTGCATGTAAAATTAATATTTCTAATGTAAAAGTAATGTAAATTATCTTTCTAATAAAATAGTTTTCTAAATTAATTTTTCTTTTATTTTATTTTCAACTTTTTGTGCATGTTTTTTTTGTTATTTTCTGGTTAAACATTTAAATATTCACTGCAAGTCAATTATTACCTTCTAAATGTTAATACTATATTTATATCGGTAAGTAATTTATAAAATTATGAAATACTTTGAATAAACATTATCAAAAATTTTATTTCTGATCCATTTTTACAGGTTGCTGATTAATCGTAATCGTCGACCAGACGATCTTCGTGGATTTGTAACTTTGGAAGAATTTATGCTTTCTCATCAAAGTGAAAATCAACGTATGTTGAACAACAATGGCTCGACTTCATCACCTACTGCATCATCAAGTCACGATCATTTTAATTATCAGCATAGAAGCGTCGAAGACAATAATATTATTTATGGACAAAGTAGTAGTTTTAAAAATGGGTCTGTCAGTAACGGTATGATTTACGGGCACCCAAGAAATGGAGAAGAGTTACCGATTAATACTAACAGGACTGCTTATGATTATCATCCACGTAATTTAGAGGATAGATCAATAAATGAAAATCAAGTAAATAGTCCCCATGAGCAAAGGGTAGATTATAATTCAGCTGTTGACAAGGCTAATGAATTTAGTGGACAGCCATCTCCGGTACCGAGAATGATCATTGATTCTACAAATAAACTCATAAAAAGAATTCATGACAATGCAAGTTATTATCCAGAAGTAGCAAAAGAGGATAAATTCAGTTTATTAGACAGTACAGGATCACACAGAACTCGTACTAATACAAATGATTCTTATCACTCTCGAAATGAATTTACAATTGATAATAGCTTTCGGAGTTCAAAATTTTTAAGAGATTCTAATAGGAATGATTTAGCAGGTGTTACACAACCACCACTAAGACGATATGTAAAAGATAATGGTTATTCAGGGTCTAGTGGCGATTTGAGCTGCTGTACATCATCAGAAACACTTCAGCGTGCAAAAAAAGAAGCTTCCGTTAGTAGAAAAGCAAGTTTCAATCTTAATGATCGACGATGTAGTTACTTTCCACCTGAGAGACATTGGATGGATTCACTGAGACGATCGGATAAGAAATCAAGTTCGAGTGAAATATCTCGACTAAAAAATGTGGCACAATACCAGCCACCACCTATTCCATCTTCACCATTTGATCAAGAAGGTTCTATGCGAGCGGCATTTGAAATGCATCTTGATAAAAGTGAAAATGTACAAAAAACCAGTAGATTAAAGAGTTTTTTCGGCAGCAAAAGTCCTCAAAAATCAACATCTGATTCTTCCAGAGAAACTCAGAAAACGCTTTTAGGTTCCCCCAGACTTCACAGGGCATTATTCCGTGATAAAAATACCAACCAACGTTCCAAAGCAGTTGGCCAATGTTCTAATGATAATTCAATTAACCAACCGTCCAATTCTTATAATAAATCTAATCAAAGCTTCAGTTCAACTAATGACTGGAATCGTCATTTACCAGTCACCAGCAATATTCAAGAGGTAATATATTTACTTCAGTATTTAAATCTTTTTTATTTTATTTATAGTTGTTCAATAATTATTTCTATTTTCAGTGTACCCAAACGTATGAGATGTGTCAGAAGAAATCTTCACACATAAATGCCAATTTATTAATGCCACCGACTCTGCCATATATTCCTCCACCTACCTCACCACCACCAGATGATTATCCAGGTTTAGAATATCCGCCGGTATTTGAACCCGGTACATATTCTTTGTCAGACGCGTCTCTTCTCCGAAATCGAAGTAAAAAAAATCAAAGAGACAGTTCTGAATAAATCAACGTAGTAATAAAATAAACAATTAGATTTTCGCTACATGATGAAGAGCATATTAGAATTACATTGTGATTTGATACGGCAATAATATAAATTATATCGACATTAAGTTCATAAAAAGATATAAATAATAATTTTGAAACATGCTTGAAAAACATATTAGAAACTAAATTATCAAAACTGCATATTTTTTTTACTAAAAATTTATGATTGATAAAAAATAAGGCAAACCGTCCTATTAGTTTTCTAATATGAAAAATGATAAAAATATAATTGCAACTCATCATTATGTGAAAATATATGCACGGATTCATATAATATTAGAGAGTATCGTACAATATTTTAAATTAAACATTTTAGGTAAATATTTACGATATTATTATTGTGGCCTTATGTTATTTATACTAATTTCATAAAATAACATGAATTACTTTATACAAGTGCCTGGATTTTTACTGATATACATATTTTGAAAAATGTTAGATAATCAATTTTTTAATGAAGTTTTTGTAGGTACTTTGACCGTATATTTAGTTTTTTTTTTTGTAAATTTAATTTTGTTCATTTGTAAATAGAATAAATTGACTACTAAAAGTCAACTAAATTTTTTGTTGTATTATTTAAAAAGTATTTTAATTAAGCATTTTTATTTGTGTAAAATGGAAAAATATACTACAGTAATTTAAATAAAAGTTTTAGCAATGATTATTACCGCCATTTTTTAAGCGAAAATGATACATATTTTCTACGTTATCAATCTCAGATAACTTACCAACTGTCGAACGGAAAAAAATGTAGAGCGGTCACATCTATATGCAACATATGGCTTCGCCACTCCATTAAACCGTTATTGCGATTGTAATTCGAAAATTGTGCAAAAAAATGAATGTGTAATTTGATTAAACTGAAGGTAAATTTTCATACATTTTTAAAATTTGTTAAATATAACTAAACCGGGTTTTAATTTTTCAGAATGATTGCCGAATAAGTTGGATCATAATGAAACCGACGTACTATCTATTCTGCTAATGATTCTAACCTCAATAAGTGTACGATTTTGTGGAGTAAATTTTTTTCAAGAAAACGTTGACTGAAAAACTTGATATCAGTGTTGTTTAGTACGAAGAAATAATATATTATAAATAATCGAGAGAAAAATAAATCGAAAATGGCACCAACAATTCAAACAAATGGTACTGCTAATGACAGAGAAAAAAGACCTGTAAGACCTGCAGAAAAAAGATCAGAATTGATTTGTCGTGTAAAATATTGTAATACTTTACCAGATATTCCATTCGACCCTAAATTTATTACTTATCCTTTTGAATCTTCAAGGTAATTTTTATTTCTATAATACTCGTACAAAATAAAAGTAAATTAATGTCGTTTTATTTTATTAAAATAGTACTTTCTTCAAATTTCAGATTTATTCAATATAATCCCACATCTTTGGAGCGTAATTATAAATATGAAGTTCTTACCGAACATGATTTGGGTGTTGAAATAGATTTAATAAATCGTGATACATACGCAGGCGATCCAAATGCTCAACTTGATCCGGCAGATGAAAAATTACTTGAAGAGGACATTCTTACTCCTCAAGACTCAAAAAGATCTCGACACCATGCAAGAAGTGTATCTTGGTTGCGGCGCACTGAGTATATTTCTACAGAACAAACTAGATTTCAACCTCAAACAATGGATAAAGTTGAAGCAAAAGTTGGTTATAGTATCAAGAAAAGTTTCAAAGAAGAAACGCTTTACATGGATCGTGAAAGTCAGATAAAAGCTATTGAGAAGACTTTTGAAGATAATAAGAAATCTATTGAAAAACATTACAGTAAAGCAAATGTTGTTCCTGTTGAAATTCTTCCAGTATTTCCTGATTTTAAGTTGTGGAAGTATCCATGTGCTCAAGTCATTTTTGATTCAGATCCTGCTCCATCAGGACGTTCTGTTCCAGCTCAAATAGAAGAAATGTCACAGGCAATGATCAGAGGTGTGATGGATGAAAGTGGAGAACAATTCGTAGCTTACTTCTTACCACTTGAAGAAACTTTAGAAAAAAGAAGAAGAGATTTCGTTGCAGGAATTGATTACGCTGATGAAGAAGAATATGAATATAAAATGGCGAGAGAGTACAATTGGAATGTAAAAAGTAAGGCTTCGAAAGGCTATGAAGAAAATTATTTCTTGGTTATGAGAGATGATGGAGTATATTACAACGAGCTAGAAACCCGAGTAAGATTGAGCAAGCGTCGTCAAAAAGTTGGACAACCAGCTAATAATACAAGACTTGTTGTACGACATAGACCATTGAATGCCAGTGAATTCAAAATGCAAAGATATAGAGAAAAACAATTAGAACCTCCTAATGAAGATGATGAAGAAGAAGAGGAGGAAGAGGAAGAAGAAGAAGAACGAGAAAATTCTGAAAGCAAACGAAATAATGACAATGATGAAAGTGATAATGAAGAAGTTGGAACACGACCTTCGTCAAGAGCTTCTTCAGCAGCTTCGAGTGACAAATCTCGACAGTCTCATTCTCCTTCCAAGTCCAGATCTCAATCACGATCGAGATCGCGTTCACACTCACCTTCAAAATCAAGATCACAATCCAGAAGTCCAGCAAGATCAAATCGATCAAAGTCGCGTTCAGGATCTCCAGAATCAAGGAGCCGATCAAAATCACCCTCAAAATCTCGTTCTGCTTCGAGATCACGTTCTCCATCACCAGCTGGATCTCACTCTCGCTCATCATCTGCATCTAGATCGCGCTCTAGGTCTAAATCAAAGAGTAAGTCACCCTCGAGATCTAGATCTCAAAGCGCGAGTGAAAGTGGTAGCGGTAGTGCTAGCAGTGGAAGTGGATCTGAGAGCGAATGAGCTTAATAAATACTCTCTAGTATTGATTTCGAAAATCGGTAAGGATCAAGCTTTTGTATGTTTGTATAGAAGAATTTTCATTACTTATAAAATCAAATTAGATATTATTTATTATCTATGTACATATATAAACATCGCTCATAATGTTAAAAATAAAATTAATGAAGAATTAACAAAATGAATCATCTTCATTTATTTAACATAAGAATATTATAGAATATACTAGTATCAGCTGTGGAATTTTTCCACAAGCTTTACTACTAAACCCATAGTGGATATGTGCAGAAATCAGCGTTGATAATGTTGTTATCAATTTTATTTATATATGATTTAAATGAATCCAACTAAATAATCCAACTAATTTTTAAAAGATGGAAGGATAATAGTTTTATGCTTATGCATGGAGAATAAAAAATCAACATAATATTCAGCAATTAGAGATTGAGGGATTTAAACATATTTTTATGAATATGAACAAAAAAAAGATGGATTGAATGCAGAATAAAACAATTTTTAGACTCATCAAATTTAATATTTACTTTTAAATATTTTTCAATTTTTTGAGACGTTGAAAGCAATTCAGTTCAGACAAAAATATCTTGTGTATAAATCAACATGTTCTTATAACACCTACATCACAAAGTAGTGTTAGCCGAAAGGCAGTACAAGGCTTTTTACTCATACGATATCCGTTCTGCTGTATCTTTCTTTGAATTATTGAGATCGAAATTATTAATTTTTCAACAAGTTCTCGCACGTGTGACTCGTGGGTGCGCAGCATTAAGTCCGTAGAGATATAGGCGGCAAACTGAGTATATCGGTAAAGCCTTTATAATTCAGTGTGTTTTTAAGACACCTACGTTTTCGCAGCGGTATATGCGAAATAGAGAGATGAATACATACCTAACCGTAAGACATCTCTTTTTGCATGTTAAGAATTCACGCGCTCGCTCAGCCGCATCGCCGCTCTTGCAGATCCTTAAATTACTCCATTATAAACGTAAATCAAATTCATCTTCCTGTCGATTTTCAGTCTTAAAAGTTTAATATGAATATTCCATTAATTCATTAATGATATTTTCAATCCAATTAAAAGCATAATTGTCCATCTTATTTTTAACTAAGTAATTAGAAGATAAAGTTCAATACATTATTTTTTTTTTTTATTCCATTAAAAATGATAAAAATAGTATCTTGTATTTAGCTATGATCAATACCATTAATTGGATAATAATACTTTTTATTTGTGATAGATTTTTTGATAAAAACGTATTCTGTGAAAAGAAGTAAAAATGAATTTCTATCAGACTTTTCTTCAATGCGTACGTGACGTTCAACAAGATGGAAAACGTGATTTTTGAAATCGATTCTCAAGTATTTTGGCTGGTGACTACATGTGCAAGTTAATGCTTCACTAGACATAGATAGATTTACTATAATACAGATGAATTGAACAACAACGCAATATTCAAGACAGTGATGGTTGGATGCAGAGGCGTGATAGACACAACAGCCTTAACTTGTCATATTTGTAAAGGAAAAATGATGAGATGATGTTGGATGTCTATTGACCGATGATTGCTAGGTATTTACAGAGGTATTACTATCTGTGGGGTAGCAGTGAAAGAGAAGAATCAGCGAAAAAATAAACGAGACTACGTGGACGTGAGCGTGACGGACGTAGATGTAAATTTCCCATCTCATCAGTAAGATTCCATACGACTTCAGATATTTTTCAACCTTCAATCGTATATAGAAACAATGACAATTGAATTGAATTAATAGTACGACTATCGTATTAATCACTTGTACATGCAAGGTTGTTTCCTTGATTTTACAATTTCCTCATTACGAATCCTCGAGATAGATCCGATAAAGAACGAGTGGGAACACGTACAGGCAATCAGAGATGGAAGAGAGAAGAGACATAGAGATGGGTATTCTCGCGCGCTTTGAGAGCATCGGGTCAACGACGTTCGATAAGCGAAGAGCTCCATTCGCTGGATACGCTTCGCCGCTAACCGAATAAATTGGCTTCCTATACAAGGAAAGTATAATTGAATGGTCGTATGTATACATATATAATAGTAGAGTGCCATACTTTGAAGCTTCAGGTATTATTGCGTGCACATGCATTGGCCCACGCACCATAGTAGTGCCTACGCAACTTCTTAGTATAATACATGCGTTAGTTACGTAAAAAGCCTTTCAAGTTTCAATCGAAAACTCTGTTTGCACAGAATTGAGTATTGAGCATAAAACTGAGATTGTATGTAAGTGCAACCTACACCCCCGTTTGCCTTTGTCCAACTTGCGATAATTGTCCAGCACAGTCCTGACTATTTTGCCATGATATTGGGTGTCGGGTTCTGCCACACCTCCACCCATTGTAAATCAATCGGCATGGCCGAGGTCGCGCTCTCAACCAAGATCAAAAGTCCCCTCGCTTCCTACTCTTCACACGTGGCGACTCTCACTTCCGTCAACACGACGGATATATCGTTCTTTGTCATCCGCTCACCATAAACCACCGGTCGATCGATCACCGTGCATTGTTAGGCCTTTTTCATCATTTTTCAATGGTCTCAAGACAAATGTTAATTTGAAATTTACATTTTGTTGAATAAAGTGTTGACATTCAGTGAATAGAATGAGAATGCGTATGCAACAGATGATGAATGTGAGAAAAATGCTGTCTTTCTGTGAAATAAATATCAACACTATCTGATTCAATTAATATTTATGCTTAAGATTTGTGCTTTGTCATTAAAAAATCAACATTTGATAATGATGGAAGTGTATTCTATGATTGATAATTAAAAAAACTTACAAACAACTACATATGAATTCTCTTTACGCTCTAAAATAGCAGTGAATATTCAAATGATGAATCGATTTCCTATAGAGAATATTTTTATTGATTCAGAGATATAGTGCAGTTGTGCAATTATTCAGATGATTGCTTGTGACGATTATAGGAAATATAGATCCGGTTAGATGGCGAATGAGGTATTTGGTGTAGCTGGCACATATATCTTGGATATCTATAACCCGCACATATCGTATACATATATGTGTATCCGTCAACTCCTCTTTCCATTTCGCTTGTTGGATAAAACCTTGCGCGTGTCTCTTCATGAATTGGTTATTGGTATTTGCCATTTGAGAAGAGCTTCAATGAAGAACGAGAGATGTATAGGACATATAGACTGCTGTCCAACTATTTTATACCTTCGGCCTGTGTGGGAAGTCTACGTCTGCTTCAATATATCGAGTATTGGTTGCTTTCCGTCAGAATTCTCAACTGTATTTTCTCTTTTTTCTTCGTCCACTATGTGCCTACACCAAGTTGTGCCAAGTCTCGCGATTTCTCTCTTTTTCCTCGTTTATTTCATCATTCATTCGATCACGAATTCGTTTTACCCTTTTTCACTTCTTCATTTTATACCTTCTCCTGCTACCATCCTAACTCTTTTTTTGTCTTTTACCTTTCTCCATTTTCTTCCATCTTCGTATTACTCAGCTTTCAATTAATTTCACTGGTTCGAGCCAAGGCATTTTCGCTATTCGAATTTTTCCTGATGATCACATGCTTTTTTTAACAGAATTTTTTTCTGTCCTCTTCCTCTTTAACTTTTGTAGAAAATAAAATTCAACTTGAATTCCAACAAGAGATAGCTTCGTTGGCTTGGTAAAAATCAATCATTACAGCTTGCACATTTATAGATAAAGTAATGTATATCTTTATCAATAAAAAATAGAGAATATAAAAGCATCATAACATGTATAGATACTTAGAGTGATCAAAGAAGATTCATATTTACAAAGCTGAAGAATAATTCAATGCTATTAAGCAGAACAGTTTTTTTCACTCAAGAAATTATATTTTTAATTATCGTTAGAAAAACAGAGAAGCTATTGAAAGGATTATTTATATAAAACAAATTGTTGTAAATATTTTGCTCTTTTTTCTTCTTACTACTCCATAAAAAAATCCTCAAAATTTATTGTCTATTGATATGCTAGTAGTAATGATAATGAATAAGTACCAAGTGATAGAATCAATCAGTTGTTATGAGAAAATCTCATTGAAACATTTACCACGTCATAATAATTAAATAAATATTTGAGTACAAGCAATTATGATGGTTAAACTTGGTGTGTCTCTTTCTCTTGATTTTCATAATAAAGGGGAAGGATTGTATACAGCATGAGCAAATATTATTTAATGAGCAAAATGAAAGGATGAGAAACACGTGTTACCTTGAATTTCTCCTGTAAGAAATAAGAGCACAAGTAGTGGCCTTCAAGTAGGGTCATAAGAACAGTAGTTTCTAAGAGAAGGCATTATATGGAAAATTTATAGCACTTTCTTCTAGTTCTGATGCCAAGAGAAAGGGAAGTGAACCTTCTCCTCCTCCCTCTGGTGGTTGTAACTAAGATAACAATGCTATATAAGCTCAACCCTTATGTCCACACTCTCATATGAGTAACCATCACCCTGCTACGTTAAAAGATATAGGGAGGTGGATTGTGCACAGTGTCTGTGGTATTTGAGGGTTGTGTTTGTGGTAACTATGCTGTTGAATTGCCTCTGTCTTGGACAGAGTTTATTCTAGTAACACAGTTTCTGTTGTTCAGAAACAAGTCTGTTTGGATCCATCTCGCTTGAGAGTAGGCGGTCCTGGTAGAAAGGATGCAGGGGTTGGAAATGGAATAGAAGAGGGTGAATGCACCAATAGGATAGATTTGCAGTAATAACCCTCGCACTCATGGCAATAGTTTTGCTGCACATTAAAATTATTTAAGAAAATAATATTATAGTCACTTGAGATTCATTCATATCATTTTCTGTTGTGCATAAATTTCAGATGTTTTATTTCAACTTATTTTCAGCTTCAGAGCTTTATTGCATCACAAACGCAGAGCTGACAGCTTAATGAACCTCATTATTGCTCCAAAAAAATAGGTGTCAACGAATTAATTTATGAAATGAAATTTTTATAACTGCTTCTATTTTTCGAGTTTTAATCATGACTTATTATGCAATTTAGTTTGATTAATAATATTTCAAAAATTTATTAAATTAATTTTTTATTCTAATTATCCTCTACTTTATTAGTGATTAGTATGTGGAGTTAGATAAAATTACATTGTTAATTAAATAGTGAAATTAAATGAGTAATCCATGTAATTTTATTCTGTTAAAAGTTATAGATGTCATAGGTGGAATCTACTTGGATGTCGTTGAATAAATAATAGAGATACATATCATCAGCATTATCCCTGTCATGTCATCAATGAACTTTCACGCCCTTGGATTAAAGTGATACTCACATCATAATTTCCAGTGTTATCAGTATGTCTGTCTCAACCTACGATACATCGAACCTTTTGATTCCAGTAACTACATATCTTGATTAGGTAATCATGTACTTCTTCCGCGCACGTTCGGAATTAATGGATGCCGATAAACGGCTATAGTCTTTGGTGTATGTGCATTTACTGCGTGTTTCTTGTTACGCGTATTTCTCAGCATACATACATTTATATATATGTGTACTGATGGTTGGTTTAGAGGTATTGAGTATTTTTTTCATGGCAAGTACCGTGTCGGGAAGTTGCAAATGCAATTACTAATATAATGAAGGTTTCGCCGAGAGTGGTTTTCATATATGACCCTCTCAAATAAGTTGGTAGCATGATTAAGAGAAGTCGTTTCTCATTGGGAATTTCTCTCAATGCTTATTTCTCTCTCGCACTAGGACAAACAAACTTATTACGTAACAAACGAAGCGAAGCTGGAATATTCGGTAGCGAGAAGGACATTTTCGTTGGATCTTGGGCGCCATAGATGCTGCGCATGTAACGGTGAATAAATTTTCATCCGCAGTTTATATCTACCGCCCTCTGGTACGAAGCCACGTTAGGACGAGAACCGTGGGAAATGCAGTAATGCGTCGGCAGGGTATAAGTCATCTTTTGCCCGCTACATGAGAGTAGCATGAGAGCTACGGCCATGTCTCAGCTGAGCACGATTTCTTTGCTAGTAAGAAGGAGAAAGAGTACGACAGAGGAGAGTGAGTGCGTATAAGAACTTGCCATGATCTATCCTTGGTGTCTTATCCGATTTATCGGCCGTCGGCGCCCTTTTTATCTCTCTTATCATGCAAACCAGGATAACACTCCATCTTATCAAACATAATCCCTGCATTTTCTTTAGGAATCTCTTCCATCGAAAAAGAAAATAAATCCTGAAACTGCAAGGTTCACTCATGAATGCATCATTGGTCTCAAAAGTCAAAAGGACTGACAAGACGAATTACTTATTTTCTGTTGAAACTTTTTCCTCTTTGTGTCGATTTGGTCGTGTTGTCCTCTGGTGCGATTGGACCCTCAGGGCTGATGGTGTATGTTAAAGGATGAGTTAAGGGTTAAAGCGGAAGTGCGGTAAGATGTTAGATGGTAGAGTAGCTGGGATGGGTGATATGGCCATGAAGTAACATGCATCGGGGACAGACGGGGCGGTACACGCGGCGTCAGAGGCTGAGACGCCGACGGCAATCCAGAGGGACAGTAGTGTGAGAAGGAAACTGAGAGGACGACGACGACGAGGGTTGAAAACCCAGGCAGACGAGGGAAGAGAAGAGAAAGCAAGACCACCACCTCACTTCGCCTCTTTGCTACGCCACGCCTCGTCTCACAATGCACCGGATTAGCGATTGTATTGATCCGCCCTCGCTGGTCCCTAGACCTTTCTTACTACTTGAACCACATTTTGGACGGTCAAAGCTGTGCTCCGTTTGACACTTGAACGACTAATACTCCATCAACATCCACTTTTCAGTGCTTTACATAACACCTTATCACATCCTTCTTCATTTCGGAGAGCCAAATAATTAATCAATCCTTGAGGTTAGAACAAATTGCTTTAATTCTCATTAATGCTACATCTTCACAGATAAATGGACTAGAGCTTCACCAACTGGAACGCTTCAGTTAATTTCAAAATTTTTAATTAAAATTTTACCTTTAAGTTTTATGAAATTGACAGACATTGCAGAACTAATTATTTTTCAAATTTTTTCAATGCAGCTGAGTGATTGAAAATAAATCATTGAAATTTTAAATTAAATGAGATGATTGAAAGCAGATACCTTTAATGGAAATGAAGAACCATTAAGAACAGAGAAGTTGGCAGTAAAATGGTAGAAAGGGGTTGAACAGTATGTGAGTTGACGATTACATGCGTTCAAACAAACTCCTTACTGATTGGAAAGGGTAACGCCTAGTTCATAAGTGAGTTTGAATCAATAATGGTTAGAGGAGGGTGCAATAAACTAAGGAAAAGTGATGAAGAAAGCATCCAAATACTTGGGAAAATCAGAGTATGAGGGTCGAGAAGTAAGTTGTATAGGTACTATACACACAGTCATCTTTCTTCTGTTGGACGCCATGTCGCCCTGCCTCGTTTAGTCAACGTCGAAACTCAACTTACCGACTTTCTTGCCATCCGGCGTTACCATTTTTCCTTCCTCCGATGGCCTTTTTACTTCAGCTGCACGCTAACAGATAAGGTATCGCCATTTCGTCATCTACTCCAGCTCTTTCGCGTCAGGCATAAAGATTCTCTCTCGGTTTCTACCTCATTCTCTTTCTCCTGCAACACTGCGTAATGGACTCGCTATTGGGAAAAGCATCGACATTAACGAGCAGTCTTCAGGATTTAGAGAGTTGAATTTTTTTGTTCGATATGGAGATTCACCGAGGAAATATGAAAGATATGCCACTGAATAAAGGAAAAATTTGATAAGACATTTTTAGATTATAAATAATCTGCTAAGTGAAAAATAAGAAAGTGCAGTGATTTTTTAATTTTAAAATTCCGGAAAGTATGAAATCAAAAATATGCAGTAATTGTAAATAAAAATATCGAAAAATATTAATATATTTCTCACTATTATTTAGATGTAGACATTTAATGTTGATTTAATCAATAAAAATAATTTTAAATACTCACAATAAAATATTGTATTGAATTTAACGATATTCGCTTGAAATACGCATTTTGATATTTAGTTCAAGATTATGATAAATTTAAATACAAGTGACGTTAAATTGATTTTTACTTCTTGAGATACCATGGATTTTAAAAAAACACTGATCAATTAAATGAAGCACAATAAAAATATATTTTTTGAATAAATTATTTATTCATCATTTTAAGTAACCATCAAAAATATTATCATGTTTTTCTCAGTATATCTTGAGACTGTTATAATTTATTGTTCAGTCAATCAACATTCAACTAAGTGATAGATGCATTGATCTATTTTGAAACAATGAAAAATTAAATAATCATTTTATTGTTCGAACGATGATCTCTTTATGAAAAGGAGATGGTAATAGCATTAAAGACACAGACCGAGGGAAATAAATTAGATGAAAATTCTCATAGTGAAGTAATTTGCTGTCTGACGGACATCGAAAATGGAAGAGGATGAGATAGCACGGAGATGGGTTAAGATGCTTTCATCAATTTATACAGTTACTCACGTCTCCTGACCTATTATAATCGTTCATGACGAGACAGTCTTGTTCATCATCATTCTGCTGGGCTTTATCACCGTCTAAAATTCAACTTTGTATTAATGCACATCTACAGAGGTATATCAGAGATGTTGTCATACACTTGGTTGCATTATTGTGAATGGAATTTCAGTCCATGCATGTCGCGATATCGCGTTACGTAGTCGCCAATAAATGAAATGTAGAGGCAAAGAGAAAGAGAATTGTGATTGGGATACTCATGGGAATTCTAAAATTAAAGTTCTCGGTAAATGTTGGGGATTGAACATTTTCCTCTATGTTATATACACAAGAGCTGCTTTTTAAAGTAACCATATTCGTTGGTATCGATATCGAGTTGAAGTTGAAAAAAAATTTGGCATTAACATATTCAGTAATATTGCAGTTCTAACATAAATGTAGCTCATCGATATAATATACCGGGTTAATTTACTCAACAAAAAAGTAACATCAATTGAAGTATATTTATTCACATTAGTATAGATTAATAAGATAAATATTCATTCACACACGATATCTTGTTCCGAAAAGTTTAAATCATTGAGTTGAAAAGTAATACGAACAGTGGCAATCAAAACGAGTTTCATGTGTAAATGTAAAAATGTATATATGTATATATGTGGTGAGTAAACGTCGTGGCGGTACGCGGCACGAAGAAATTAAGCTGAGGTTTGGAATGAGGCCAAAAGAGTGGAGGTAGCGATGCAACAACAGCTTTTCCCCTGTAGCCCCTCTTGGAGTTGGTCTTTACCTTTGATGTGCTACTCTTACACCAAACATAGCACTCACCTTACCCTCAGTGTATACTTATATAGATGGGTACGTGGTTGTACCCGGGCAAATGGAAGCATTGGCGTGCGTGCGTGTCAGACGGACAATGAGAAAGAGCTGGTGCATTTGGTGGATTCACAAGGGGATCGTAAAGAGAACGAGGGAATAGTAGGTATGAGAAATAGGAAGAGGAAAGGTGAGGGGAGTCTCGATGGTTGGGATTCGGCTGGCAGAGAGATGGGTGAACGAGAAAACGAGGGAATGAGAAGGGTTGAGAAATAGGAGAAGAGGTAAAACGGGTTGGGATTGCCCGGCGGTGGGTGCAGCAATCGGCAGGAGAGAAATAGAGAGAAGGAAAGCAAGACAAGAGACGAGAGGGTTTACGACTTTGGTGTGTGCTAGTCTGGCCGACGGGGTAGAAGGTCGTATAAGCGACGAGAGGGTGGGACCACCGGAAGGGTAGAATGAGCCCGGGGAGAGGCGACGTGATAGAGGTTGTGGGAGACGTGGAGTAAAGGGACGCGACAGGAGGTGGTGGATAGCCGGGGGCGGCTAGACTTCCGAAACAGTAAAACCGCGTCGGTGTGTGCGTTGTCCTCGTATCCACCGTCCTCTGAACGAACCCTCTTCTCCCGATTCCTAAAGCCCACCACTCTTGACTCATTCTCTCCCTTCTACCTCCTCTTCCTCTTCGAGCATTCACTCCCCATCCTCTTTCTCTACCTGTAGCCCTATAAACCCTCGTCGTCCGCTTGCACTAGCCTGCTCACTCGAGCGATGTATCCAGACGTAAGCGAAGGTCGTAATTTCGCAAGTGTCTGCGTGAAGCCCCTGATCTTGTTTTTGTGAGAATCCGTGAGAGATATGAGTGTAGAGCTTGAGCACATGAGACGAGATGTATAGATGGAAGACTAGAGAGTATTTGTGTGTGTGGAGTACACGTCGAAATTTAGTCGTGTAGTAGTAACAGCAAAGTCTGCAAGTGCGTATAGCTAGGAACGCGTTGAGATATGTGGAGAGAAAAGGATACAAGTCTTTCCTCCTAGTAACGTTAGGTGGCTACACCAGCAGCTCAATATTACCAATGACACTGTTCGATCAATCGTAGTTTCTATCGGATGTCAAAGCTTGTAGATATACTCGTTTTATACCGGAATTAGTCTGGATGCATTTCCATTCGATTCCTCCTGATAAAGCTTGATGGAGTCGATGAAGTAAGTTCTCTAGAATGATGAAACCCATCAACATGGATCCATTGTACACGCTTTGGTGCAATATCGATAAATTATAGTAATCTTCGTTGCGGTTATCAGCAGTTGTAATCAGAAATACTAATTCATTAGATGATCTGTATATACTTCTTCCCTTTTGTATGATTTTTATAAAATTTTAACCATTATGCATATCATATTTCGAATGGGATGTTATAAAGAGTAAAAGACAATATAGGACCCAAGCTACTTCATTTAAATTTCAAAACCTTAAACACAAGGCTGTACATATAAGATAAAATAGACGATCCAGTGTTTTAATAAACCTAGAATTGATGACAAAGTTTCATGCGCGCGCGTGTCATGATAGAGAAGAAGCAAAAAAGATAAAGATAAAGCAAGTTGCTGAAGCTTTGTGAATGTAATCAGCGTTGCGTACTCGGGCGTACCTTGAAAATATCAATTCAACTTTTTTGTTGCCAATATTAAGCATAGTTTGCTTTTAGTATTAAATATATTTAATAAAAATCTAATAATTATTAGTAAACAATACAATGGAGATTTTTTGATATACATCTAATTTGATTGGCACAGGTGCCATCTCTCACAAATCTTTGATGATCCACTTTGCAGACTATCAGTACTACTTTTGGGAAGTGCCAATCAATTTTAATTGACAATCTACCAAGCTTCAAAGTACTTACGTCAGGGTAACACTTACTTGATAAATTTAATCACTTGGAGGTGTTTTTTTTTTGTCGAACAATGTGATTTAAAATTAGTAGAAAAAAAATTCGTATCAAGTAGTGAGAATTTTCTCACTAGCTCTTGGGTAATTAAATCATACGATTTTAATAAATCCAGATATTTTAAATTCAATCGGTTAAAATAATATTATTATAAAGTAAAATTCTAATCAAATTAATTATCATTGATCAATGGTACAAAGAAAGGTTATTTCAATTTTTTTGAAAAATAGTTCAAGCTCTTATTGACTCAAGTTAAACTTAAAACTTTGTTCAGTGATTTTAGTAATAAAGTAATTGGGTACAAGTATGTGTGGTTGGATAAAAGTCTAAGTTGTATTTTATGTAATTGCAGTCTTTGTTCTATTATTATTAGCAAGAAAAAAAAGGTTTCTTAATTTTTTGCTCACAGGGTAATGGTAATGTATACCTATTAAATCACATATTTAATAATAATTTTCATTAAAATATTTTCACACAATGAATTCATGCTCATTAATCAAAACAAACTTTTTTTCAAGAACACGTTGTATAAGGTCTTTATAGTGAGTAATATTGACCTACCTCAAGACCATTCTTTTGCCTGACGATATCGCCAAGACAAAAAATTTAAACTTCTTTTTCATGATACCAATATTTCAGCCACGATTAGAGAAAACTAAAGAAGCAAAAGGGGAGGCGAAGCGAATGATGTGTATATACCAAGGGAATGCTTTTTCTACCACAGAATCGCTTTTGTGTGGGAGTTTACGGCATTTTCGCATATAGCTGTGTACATGTTCAAGGATAGAGAGAAAAGGTAGCACTTGATGCACATAAAAGAGGAAGAAAGAGGATGTTTGTGAGGTCGCGCTAGTACGTGATACGGCATTAACGGGATGGCAGTAAATTCTAGAGTGTGTGAGTGGCAATGGATGCCAGTGGGTGTGGGGGTGCGTCTAGACGTGGTAGAGACTGCGTCGTCACAGCCCTAACCCCCGTATCGTAATGTGGAGAGGGACCTGTTTAACGACTATCGGCAGAGTGAGAGGGGAAGTCAACAAATGCGCGGGAATATTTTCCTGCCAACTCTCCATCTCGTTAAATACCCTGATGCTGCTGGTAACAGTAGAGCTTTTTTCCAGTCTTAGATCATACTTTACCCCCTTTTCTTATCTTATTGTCTTTACTACCAGACTTTTTACTCTTTTTTATGTTCGTTTCTTATTTCTTCCAGGCTTCTATCGTTCACAAAAGATTACTGCTTTGGAATTCGTTCTTTTGTTTTCTTCTCGAAGAAGTACGGATTCTTTTCTAAAGTTAAGACGTTAGATTTTTGCTATGTCAAGTATGACGAATCATAGATAAAATAGAAAGCAGAAATAGCAGAGATAATAAAAGAAAAATAAAAAGATTAATCACACACATAAGATCGGAGTACGATATCTTAGTCGTAACTTCAGGTGAAATGTCAAATAAAATAACAAAGTTGGAAGAAAGAAAAAAGAAAATAGGTCTAAGATGTAGGGAAACGTTGGAAATCGCAATTTTCATTGCGCATATCATAACCATAAGGGGGTCGTATTTATTATTGGAGAATGTGTCTAGACCAGGTACCAGACACGTAGTTCCTTGGAGCTTATATTGCTGCTAGGTCCAACGATATGCGTTGTAAAGAGAAGCCATGCTTCGTACATTTGCTAGCTTCGGTTTATGACCATCCAGTTGACTGTTCTGTTGCTGATAATGATATTTCTCAAGTTTTTATCAAGTTTGCTGGAATTCCTAAATTTATCTTCATCATTGATATGGTATTTTTGAGATTCAGTTATTATAATTTTTATTGGAAGATTTTTCCATGCCAAGATATCTCTTTGTTTGTAAAGTAAAAAGAATAAAAACATGGCGAATTAAAAAGACATTTTATCAACCATAAAAATAATTACATATTTTATCTATTGAAATGACAAATAAATTATGTATTTATTTTTATAGCTACTTTTGCGCTCTTAAATTAGATTTACTTGCAATTTGATCTCACGCGTGAATGACTTTCAGAGGGTACTTGATGTAATACATGTAAGTACAAGTACATGTATTCGCTCATTAAAATAAATCTGCGCTTGCGTGTAAGATTCATGATGCGACAAGGCTGCGTGGGCAAATGCGTAAGAGGTCACAACGATTCATATACGCACAAGCCATGTAAAGACAAAGTGTAAGTGGTAACAGACTGTGGTAGTAGGACACACAACTCATCGTGCTGACAGTGTGAGTAGGCAACTGCTTGAATTGACGTTGGTGTAAAAGAGAAAGAGGCTAAATAGAAAGAGAGAGAGAAAGATAAAAAGTGGTGTGAGGCAGGTCCGGGCGGTCGATATCACCGTCTGTGCCTTCTCTTCAAGCTTCTACTTCCCTTCCGTTGCACCATCAAGGTCCGGGTCCGGTTGGCATCATTTCTCAGCTTGCCAACTTTACTGAGACGTTTTCCAGAGAAATATCTTCACCCAGTCTCATGTCCATTCTCTCATTCGCAATCTCTTTTTCCAATTCTCACTTCATATGTTTTCATATACATATTTTGATTCTTATTTTTAATTCCACAATGACGATTTTGTTTTCAACTGTTATTCAATCTTCCAAAATTAGTTGCATCATGATTTTTCTACGCAGATATTTTGAAGATAACAGCAAGTCTTTTATCAAGAAAATTAAATCGTATCTCAGACTGTATTTAATTACGGGTATTTAATTTTGCAATTTCTGCATTAACAGTAGTTTATTGTACCAAGAATTCTACAGTTCTATAAACTTAACAAAAGAGTAGAATTTTCAGTCTAAAAAGGATCAATATAAGTCTTCCAAGACTGTAGTATTTACGTCAATTTTTTTTTTGACGCAGAAAAGAATCTGGTACATGAAAAGTATCCATGTGCTAACGACATTTTTGAAGACTTTGTTTTTTTTTTCAAACCACTAAAGCCAGCAGTCTTATTTCTCTCAAAGCTTCTTAAAATTGCAGCTGATGAAGCTAAAGCAGCTTTCGTTTGCAGTATTGACCAATCAATACTATGCTCTCTTTGATATACTTGCCTGTATACGTATATTTCTAATTAATTTTGAATACTTTATCATGATAAGTTTTCAATTTTAACATCTTTGAGGTTTAGATAACTCATTGGAAACTTCACTCCTTGGTTATAGAGATTAAGTGGAGTTAATAAACATTCTGAAAGTCAATTATTCATTCTGATTATGTTATTATTCTCTTTTATGCTAATCTTAGCTATGTTTAGCTTCATCAATACCTGTTTACAACGCTATTATCATGTGAAATAATAATTTATATTGAATCTTTTTATTAATTATTGTCTATTAAGTACAAAACAAGTTTGTATACATTACAAGAAATCATTTATTATTTAACGCGTGAAAAATATCTCGTACAAAAAAAAATTAATTTCTTCTGAATGAATATAAACGGAAGAACAGGGTATACTTACTCATGTTCAAATATTTTGAGGCATTTATTTCTTCAACTGCATGAATAAAAATATTTATACGTGTAGAGTTGATAAATTTACTGGAAAATTTTATTTCATTGTTCATTTTTACTTTGTAATACTAAAAACTTAAATACTTGTAATGAAACAATTATGATAATTGTGATAATTTTAGCATTCAGAATTTTTCTTTAAAGATATACTTTTTTTTCTCAAGGTGAAGTTAACATTCCACAAATTTAAATTATACGTGACTCACGCATTTTAAAATGTACTCGTACATTTTAAATCGACAGAAAGAAATATTACGCATAATCAAGTGTTCAAATGATTGCTTACTGTAAGGAACAATCTTCTGTCATTTCCATACATCAATTTCTTGTGTGAGAATTAAATGTAACATTTAACTGTACATTATGCAATTATGGTACAAATAGTTTTGTGTGAAAATTATAGTAATTAAAATATTAACAATTATTTAATAAATAAGTTAATAATAAGTTAGGGATGATACCATCACAGACATTCAGGATTCAAATAAATGTTGATCATTAAAAGAATTAAAATATTTTAATGCAATTGATGGATGCTTGAAGCTGAAAAGACACACTAATTTGCTAATGGTTTACACTGATTCAACTTGGGGAAGTACTCATTGTTGATCTTTGTTTGGGATGAAATATTCCTATTTAATCGCCAATTTTGACTTCTACTTTAAATAAATGTTTAAATAACTATTTGCTGTATATATAGATACTTCGCATCTATCAATTTCAAAACTCTGTCAAACTACGATAAAGTTGTGAATATTTTAATTGAAACTTGAAGAAAAAGAGCATTATATTTCTAAGCCACTGCGAATATACTTTATCCACTACTTTGTTAGGCATTGATCATGTAGACCTATAAACTTTGCAACAATTGAAGCACAATATTACACAGTTTATAGACCTGATAATTTTTCTCTATCATGAATTAAATTTGCAAGATACTCAGTATAAGTCTACGTACCTTATAGTTAGATGGGAATAACAATTGAATTTGTTCTTCAACACTTTGGTTTTACTGAGCAATTTGATATCTATTTTCTATGGCGATGTATGCTTATTAGTTAAGCGATGGAAATGTATAAAAGTAAACAAATAGAAATGTTTTAGGAATAGTGAATAATGTCTAAACTGTTATAATTTATTTATGGAAATATTTTATTTTTTTGAAAGTATTTGTAAAAAATCCGTATGGAGTTTATCGATTTGGTAGCGAGAAAGGCTTTTATTTAACTGGTGAAAAGAAGTAAGATCCTTCAATAGTCCATTCTGATTTTCGGTTATCCAACTCAATAGTAACTCGAGAAAAATGTTGAAGATTTTTTCTCTTAAATAAAATCGATAAGGGTTGAAATGCAGGATGTCTTTTACGATTCATTTGGTTATTTTTTTTTTTTGCTCACTGCATTCTGTAGAAATACTTATTGATTTTCTTGTAAGATTCTTTGCACTGTATATTAAGTTCTATTTCTTGAGATTCACGTTACTCCAAGCATGCGTTGATATCCGAGCTGAGTACGACATCGTAATAGAATTGTCTCCATTATTAATGAGACGTACGCTTTGCTACGAACAAGTCCTCTTCACTCGTAAGAACGACATGTCGTGCAGCTTGCATTCACTCTTTCCCTCTCTCTACAACATTACTCCTGACTTATTCAAGTTGGCTTCGAGTTCTCAACGGAAACCAATAGAAGGAAGTTTCCTTGGTTAGGCTGAGACTCTACGATCGTTTACGTACATTCAAGTAGGCCGTGCGTCAATACATTGCGCCTCGATAAGTGAGTTACAGTAATGGTATCCCATTGAATTATAAGCGTGTGCAAACATGCAACTCAAGATGATTATCGATACAAGGAAACTCATCATTTTATTTGACTTTGTCACACGTTTATACCAGAAGAGTATTAAGTAAATAATTTTTTTTTTTTGATATCGACTTTATTTATCGGATAAATAAATTACACGCTAAAAGTATATATATTGAATAATATAACTTTCTATGCATGACATTTAGATTTGTATCACCGACATTACTAGCGTGAACGAATTACGAATAATATTCATTTTGGTATTGTTTAATATTTGGCGATTAAACTTTATGACAAAATGTTGTGTAATACAGGTGATATTTGTGATTGTAGATTAAAAACTCGAATATTTGGTTGATTAATTACCCGTAGGGCTTTTACTACTAATAATCACCATTTTATAACACATTTATTATGTTCAAGTAAATATAAAATAAATAATTCATCTATTTTTAAATTATTTTTTTCTTTTACAAAAAAAATCAACTTATACTTTATTGTACCGAAGAAAAAAAAAATTCCATAAATCGTAAAATAGAAATGTATTGCGGTAGTAAGAAAAACTAAGTCAAGTAAATGAAAAAATATAAAAGTTCAACAAGAGTATATAAAAATTGTAAAAAAATTATATATTTAATATTATGATGATTATTATCATTTATTTCAAGTTGAACATGCGACATCAAACTTTATTATCATCTCTGAAAATAAATGCCAGTGAAGAAAAATCATTTGGTCTAGCATCGTATAAATATAGAGAAAAAAAAAATATTAGACGATGCTCGTAAAAAGGCAAGTGGGGTTCTAGACTCACTACGACATTACGACTGTGCCTTGAAGTCCTCTTCAAAGGACATCATTTCTTCGAACGGACGAAAGTCGTTTTCTCGTCCGTGATGCTCTTTGTGAGAATGCAAAAGTGGTTGTGTGTACATAGTGGTAGTATTGAAAGAAACCACCCTCTTATGTGGCCATATATAGCTGAGGTTGTATGTTGAGATGATAAAAGTGTGCGTGAGGACGACCGTGCAAAAGCCTTTCCTCTTTCAGTTTACTTTCTTTTTGTTGTAGCATGAGGTTAGGTCCTAGGTTCTTCTGCGACCTAACACTACTACACCATCGTCTTGGTCACCAGCTCTATACCTTTATTTTCTTTCTTGCCTGCACGCGTTTTCTGTCTCTCTTGTGACCCAACAACTACGTTCGTTGAGCTTCCAGCTTTTTGTAGAGGTTCAACCACCTCGAAGCGATGCACGCAGAGCCGACGCACGCAACCCCCGAAACGTGGCCCGTCGACGCCGCCATCGTCTCGACTAGACGAGTAAAAGCTCGACACGCGGAATATACCCAGTACGATCTAACTGCGAACACGAAAGACGTTCAGCCAACAGTCAGCCTCGCCCGATGAAATTGCATTGGAATGGTTGAGTGGCATACACCATTTTTACCCTAAGGAAAGACACGGAGTTGAAACTGAAAAACATCATAGAAATTCATGCGTTCATTTCAGCATTGAGCTTTTATTCTTTTCGTATTTTCCAATGAGAAAAAGTAGAGAACAAACAAATGCTCGATGCATGAATGTAGTAAATAAAACAAATCCTAGGCAAATTCATTTCAAAATAAATCAAATTATTAAATGAAGTTAAAAGATGATCAAATCAAATTTTTTTTAGTGAGGAAAAGATTAAATATTCTTGAAATATTTGAAAAAGTGAAACTGACTTATTTTGTTCAGACATTATCCTTTCTGCATGTTAGATGATTAGTTATATTTATCAAGATCAATATTATCACATTTTTTATTTATAAATAATAATAAATTTATTTAAATGATATTATAACAGTTTTATTAACATGATATTATTAATAGCTATAAACATGGTTTATATGGAGACGAAAAAAAGATGATAAAGAAATGTGACAATAAAAAAGATGAATATACTTAGGAGCATGGCGTAGGATTTTACAAGAAGAAGAGAAAATAAATAGGAGGACAAGAGAGTGCAAGTGAGAAGAGGAAGTAAATAGAATTTGCATGGAAACTGTGCCAGTGGGGCGTGCACGGAGGAGAGTATTTAACGTTCTAGTAGTGTAGCAACGGAGGGGTCGACTGTTCTTTTTTTAAGTGCAGGATAATTCTTCTTATCCCACCAGTCGTTGACTTGTTTGAATAAATTATGTTGAAGCACAGCTTTTATTAGTTTTGTAAATGTCTCTTACGAAAGAATAAAAAAACGAAACTGGTTAGAATAAATGTTTTTCTCTTAATATTTATCATGTTGGAGACTTTGAAAATTTGATTGGCTTGAATGAAATAATGTCAGTCTTAATATCTCCAAAACTATCAAACAATGTAACTTGGATGCACGTGCAAAAATGACCAAATGAATCTAATATGAGCCAGCCAACTTTTATGAACCGTACACGCTACTTACAGGAAAGTGGAAAGTTGTGAGTTTGAAGGGAGCTTCACTCTAGTGGAACATCCAAAGACGATGCGAAGTATACCTAACGAAGTTTCTTAATGAGGCTACCCATTTCGTCGACTTAACCTGGTCGATAACTCTTTGCCCGTTACCCATCTGCCTTTTAGTAGATCTTATACTAATTTGAAGTAAGTCTGCCGGAAATGCCGTAGCGACAGCTATGTTTTTTTTTCTTTTTTATCAATATCGAAGTTATTCAATTACTTTGCTGTCATTTCTTATACTTTTATCATCAGGAAGTTATACACTCTATGCAAACGTCGATAATGGTAGACCATTAATATTATTTTCAACCCCTCCGAATAATTTCCATCTTTTCATTTTTGATGAATTTTTTACCACTCTTCAGAAGCTCAAGTAATCGTGTTTACATTGACTATATTGGTCCACTTGGGGTATTTGTACAGTGAAGAGGAACAAAAAAGACAGAATCGTGTGAGGATTTTCTTTGGAAGAAGGAAATTGACTGACGGCAATGCGTTGTCGACGTCGGACACATCCATAATTACCAGAGCTGACGGATACGGTAAGACGCAAAGAGGGCGTTAGGGGTAGAAAGCCGCTTGATATGGAATGAGTGAGCGGTTGGAGGAAGAAGGGAAGTAGCAACGAAGAGAGAAAAGGGGAGGAAAGAGGAGTCTCGGGTCAACCGGGGTCAAGTCGCGCCACCAGACGCGACCTCCCTCCAAACTCTGAAACGAGACGCGCCACCATTCCTCTTCCCCATAGCTGTTTGGCCCACCTCCAACCCCCGAGCCTACCCTTCCCTAAGGATTCACACGCATACGCACACTAAATGTGCGTCTGGCTATCCAACTTTTGTCTGAATCTCTCTGGAGTTCGTTCACACCGATCTTTTATTATTCCTTAAGCGTTTTAGGAGAGAGGCGGAGAGAAATAAAATAGATAGAAAGAAAGTACAGAGGAAAAAAAACAGGTAGATATTTATTTTTTTACTCGGGTATTGTTTCAAGGAGGAATTTACAGGGTTTAAGTTAAAGCTGCTCTCGAATTCTTTCAGATGGTTAGGGAAATCAGTTGCAGGCGAGTGAACTGCGGCAAATGAGAAAGAAAGACAGCGAAGGATTCCTAGATCAAGGGATTAGTTCGTGGATAAACTCAGAGGTTTTACTGGGGCTTTAGGAAGTCAATCTTTCTTTCGGGAAAATTTTTTTTCTTAACTTCGGAAATTTTCAATTCATTAACAGCTGGAGAACTAAAAATAACATTTATGCCATTTAAAGTTGAAAGAAACTATAGTTTATAATGAAAAATTAATATCCATTTATTATTCTGTATTGTGAAAATTAAATTAGTCGTTTGAAAAGGGGCTATTATACAGTCCGCACTGCAAAGGACAAGTCACGTAGATAGACAGAGCTTTACTAACTCAACCCTTGAAGGTTCGCTCACGCACAACAGCAAATATCCGACTGGCTACCAAACTTTTGTCTGAGGTGGGCGGTTTTAACTGCTATCAAGTCTGTTTCTCTCATTCTTCTCTTCACTAACTCCGAGTTCGTTCACACCAACAGAACCGTCTGATGTCGAGGCCAGAGGCACGATAATATTCCGAATCGAGAGTGTAAAACTTCGTCTTACGGAACAGTGATAATCGTGAGCCGAAGAATTGTCTTTTCTTCAGTATACTCGCCTCTACTTCATTTTTCTTTTAAACTTTCTACTACGAGTAAATAGGTTAAAATGGTAGTCGAGAGGAAACCTTCTAAGAAAATTAATTTCTAGGAACCACTAGGGAAAAAATAGTATCATAATTGCTATTATTTTTCTAGCAATTAAATTGAAATTTTTTATCAATCACATAATTATCATTTCTTAAGTTTGCTATTGATTGGAAAGTTATACTTCTCCTCTTTAAAAAGATACTACAAAGATGTTTGTGATGAGATTATAATATTTTAAAAATGAATTACAATACGATTAAATAGCATCAATAAAAATGCTTATTAAATAAAAGAAATTTTTTGCATTGAAGCATTTATCTTTATCTTTTGCTTAATTCTCACTTGAAATTTTGTGATAAAAAAACTAATCCAGCTTAGTGTTCAGTAAAGTGTGAGTAAAAAAATCCTGAAAAAGGATTTTCAAGCTCTCCAATTGGCGTCTCAATCGGTCTCCAGTCTCTAGTATTGATTACCGAATTACGAAGAGAGGAAGTAAGAGAGAAGCAGTATAGGAACCATTTCTGGGCGTATGCTGTGAAATTCTGTGACTCCACGTGAGAGGTATACATACGTTAACGACATTTTCCTAGTCCTGGTTTCCTCTAAACCCTTGAATTCTCTAGCGGTGCTTTCCGCAAAGCTTCACAAGCCCACAACCACTAATACTAAGCATGCTTTCATCCTCAGAGTTGACCGATCAATGCTTTATATCATTCTAATTAATTTAGAGAACGTTGATTAGTACTTTAAACGACTGTTGGCGTTGATTAGATGGCAATAGGAAAACGTGCTTGACTCTAAGTAATCAGGGGGTAAAAGAGAAAACTCATCTATAAGCTCAAAGGAAATGAGAGGTAAATTTCGAAACCCTAGCACAGACGCGACGAAATGCAGGATGTAGGATAAAGAGCAAGGATAACAGAAATGTAGATGGGTTGGTTTGGTAGAATAGGCGAAAAGGTTGGGTCGAGTTGTGAGTTTGTAGGGATGGCGACAGGTCGTTGCCCGAAAACGCAGTCCCGTTATCGTCCTCTATTCCCATACAACTTTACTAACCCCCTACTTCAACCTTACTCTATTCTTGTTCTGCTACAATATCCTGTATTCTTGAAATTCGTAAACTCTTGTACGCACATTCTCACTTTCCTCACCATTTATAACAAAAAATATTCACTCGTACTTTATTTCTTTTTTGATTATTTTTTAAAACATCACGTTCTATATGTGCACATACACTACATTTGGTATCCTTTTGACACACACGCATAAATGTGTGTGTGTGAATATAAGCAATTGTACAATTTCGTAGTTGGTATTCACGCATTACTCAGAGAAGAATGTTCAAAATGTTATTGCGTTAGTTAATTTCATGGTAATGAGAAAAAATATTCTGCTATTTCATTGGAATTTTGGTATACTCATTCCGTGAATATTTTATGAACAGAGTAGTATTCAATATAAAAAATAAAACAAAAATTATTTTTGTATTTTTCGGGAATTTTTGTTAAAAATAATTATCAACAAGAAAATTAACTCTAGATAATGAAAATACATTACTTGAATTTGCTAGCAAAATATTTTTGTTATCTTTATTGTTTGATAATAAACTTGTTGAATAATTACCTAAAAGCATGCATCATTAGTAGGTAAATGTATTTTTATGAAAATATACTAATAAAACATGTAATTGTATAAAAGCCACGTAATAACTTACCTACTCAATTTAGTATATGTTGTCAACGTCAGTTCCACCGCTTGTAACCAATGAACTTACCTCTTTGATAATACACCTTTTGAAGTACTAAAAAGTTTTAAAAGCATCAAGCAGAACAACCTTTTCCTTTTGTACTTTCTCTATAGAATTCTTATCACAAATTTCACTGACACGGGTATTATGATAAAAAAATGATTAACTACATAAGATCGTTGTAAACAACTTCATTGTACGTGTTAATTTCATTTTATTATTTTATTGACTCTAAAGACTGTAGAGACTTTACATAGCATAAAAGCTTCGAAATAGCCATTTACAATCAATATTACATTTTTATGGTCTATATATACCCTAATTTGGTCGATTTAGGATGAATAGAGCCCTTTACCTAAGTGTTTTACTGGACATTATCCATCATAAAGTGACCTTAAAACAAATACGTTTACCAGTGAAAAGGTGTTGGGGAAGAAAACGTTTGAGTGAGGGCGTTGGTGAAGTAAAGAGCATGCAACACATTTGTCATATTCTAGTTATTTACGAAGGGTAGCAGTAGATGGATCTGTTTACTTAGTCAGATATGCAACACTTTACATTATTAACGCATCGATGTTGTAACATTTACTGCAGCCGTCAATGCGTCAATTCATCCAAGTTTTACGATCACGACGAAAATTCATTGTGATGGTATGCTCTATATTGCGAATGTATGCACACTGATCTTTGTCTCGCGTCAACCCTAGTCGACACAAATGCATTAGACTTTACGACAGCAGACGTGATCGTTTCGTCAAAGTGGTTGCAGACGGTGGCCAGACAGAAATGTATGTATGTGTACACATACCTAAGACCCTAGATCACTTTGGCAATATTTTCTTTATGGTACCCCGGTGATATACTATCGTGAAAGCAAATCATTTTTATGAGCTATTTGTATGAAGACTGTTGTAAGCATAAAATATTAATTTTGAAAATAATTACGCCAAAAAAAAATTTTAAACCCAAAATATATTGATTCATGTTCAGATATCTTAGGCTTTACCAAACTGTTTGTTGGTGGAATTACATTTTATTGCTCTTCAGAAGTTACAACAGTTACATGAGCAGATAATAAAATACCAAATATTTTATTTTATTAACAAATAAACGTATAACTATGTGAAAATACAATCATAATATTCAATCACAAAAATAAATAAATAATTCGATAATGCTGCATCTAACTATATGAACACAAATGGTTGGAGATAGGCAAACTTGGAAACGCCTGAAGGAGGTGTATGTCAAGAGACAATCTGATAGTAATGTGTGTATAAGTTAATACTTTATCTATAATTACATGAGCTTTGCAAATATTTTAGTAATATATTGATGCAGTATTATATTACATTATTATTTCAATAAACAATCATACTGAATGTCATAAATAATAGTAAATTTTTTATGAAATTGAAATAACGATAATGAACGGTGGAAGAATGATTGAAGCACAAGTCGTGCAAAGTAGCAACGTTATTACTACTGTCTGACATCAGAGCAGAATTTCAGAAAATGGAATCACAAATTGTAAGATTGTCTCTTCCATTGCCTTCGTCCGACAAGTGTGTTCTCTTGTAATGCGACCAGGTTGTAAGATAGGTATACATGCGCACGATTCAACAGTGCGCACGGTCGGCATCTTACGACGAGAAGTAAGTCTAGAGTAGGAATTAAAGCGGGCAATTCCAGGGTTAAGGTTACTCTGAGTTCTACGTTTGCAGAGAAGGTCAGTGACCCTTTGCTTTTGCTGCCGTGCTTCGGCTTCACTGCTCAGAGTTGTTTACAGTCTTCAGCGTCGCGTTCCGCTACGCAAATTACAGTCAATTAAAGCCTTACGCTTTCCAACGTGATGTCGAATACTAAAAGTCAGAATACAGGGACATCTTACTTTTAAACATTACCCAAGGTATGTTTGCCGTTTGCTCATATGACTTATTTTAAATGATCGAATTACTGAAAAATATATTTCATTGTCTTACAGCTTGGTACAAATATAGACGATTGAGAATAATTGATGCGTCTCTGTAAATACAAACAATTTCTATGCATCGGTTAATTATTGGAGACATTAGTGTCCACAATTGTGTGGTACAATGAGGCCAAAACTACTCGCACGCTCGATTACATATACCGCACCAATTCACTCGACTGTACTTTACGAAGATGTATTGTATTTTCTTGATACTAATTAATGAGCTCGCATTTTTCTTCAAACCTGTCCCACTTTTTTATTTTGTTAATAGAAATAAAATAATTTGAACAAAAAAAACAAATCAATCATTGAGATGACTATTGTGTTATTAACTATAAGACTAGAAGTTTTGCAAGTAAAATAATACCTTTTTTAAATTTGATACTTGAATAACAAAGACTTGAAGAGTAGACCCAGTAGACCCCGGCAGTTTGGTAAACGGAATCGAATGCATCCTTTGTTATAGTGATTGCGTTTGACTGTAGTACACGTGAACAATTTCTCCACCCAGTTTACCTTCCTTTGTTGCAACGTGAGCGTTGCGGTCAAACGAAGAGCCCTGGAGGAATGCAGCAGACGTGTACATAGATCATCGAATTACTTCGAATCTACGGGTCAAACCGCAGTTAAATTTGCCGCTCGTACTACCTCTCACACTTTAAACCCCAGCTCTGCCCGTTTTCTCTCTTGCTTGTAATTTGGAAATGTTACCGAGCATGTCTATTTATCTAAATGATCAAGAATCAGTTGAGTATTCTCATGTAATTATGAGATAGAGTTGTCTTTACTTTGTCTAATTAGACACCCGATTTTTATTATCAACATCTGAGATATCTATTATTTAAATAAACACATGTGACTTTAGTTTTTGTTTTAAACTCGAGCGTAATAAATTCATTATAACTGATCATGATAGAATATTGATAAAATGATGTGTTTATTATGTGATGTAGAGAATTGTAGTTTACAGAAGAATATCAAATGTCACAAACAAGGCTAAATGCACTGCAGAGACAACGTTTGAATTAAATCCACCAAAGTGACGTTGAGCTTGATGAAAAATATTGTTTTTTATAACTTTTGAATATTGAAATTTGATGTTCAAAAACTCAACGAAATATCGTAAATATAAACATAAAAAAAAATTTCAAACTTTTTAATGATAACCGAACAGTTATTGAACGATTATTTGTTTATGAAGTATGAGCGATCAAATGTAAAAAAAAAAACTTTACTTTAGTAATTGATTAATTTTTTACGCTATAGGAATTTTCAACAAAGAAATCTGAGCTTTAAATTCTACTGAATTGAAAAGCAATTCAATTGATATTTCATGTTTTTTTACATTTTTGAAAATTTTTATAAAATACAGATTTATTTTTATAAAAATAAAGTATTTCAAATAAGTAAAGTTTTTTATAAAAAAAAAAATGGTACTTTTTTAAGGATAGATTTAAGGAATAATGAATATGGAATGAAATAGTAAAACTATTAAATACATCACATCGATGGATTTACTTATGATGAATAATTTGAATAGTATCAGAAATTTATTGTGTATAGCCGTTGTTCACCTGAAACATTACCATGGATCATACGTCATCAATATTTACGTATGCAGATAGGAAGATACCTCTTCATAGGTGTCAGCATACTGCCAGTCAGACAAATATCGTAACATGGATATCATCCCTGGAAGGCTCAACATGTCCATAGAATACGTCAACAATGTACCCTCTACGGAGTGCTAACGTTACATAATATCGCAAAGCATCCTCGATGCATATGAGAAGCTTAGCTCGATTTGCAATGCGTGGTATTCACACATCAGATCGATGCATGAATGTGACCGTAGGATGGCACGCAGGATCACGTTTCAAGTGCGGATGCACTACTATCCTGAGGGCATGCTTCGCCCAGACACATCCGCGTTACAGTAATACCACCTAAAGCAACTTATCTTGGGTACTTACTGGAAGAAGCGGGGATATAATTGCAGAGGAAGACGACGAAGAAACGCAAAAGAGAAAGAGAAAATACGCGAAGATGTTCTCGCCAGGTCAGTTAGGGTCACGTCTGGAATTCAGAGCAAACCATCCTCCCTGTACTCCCATCTTGTGAGTCCCGTCCATCCTGTTTGTCTGCCTGTTTACTTGTCTCTTTTTTCTCTTCTCTCCTTCACCGGTTTTACTTTTTTTTTCTCTTCATCTGCGCAGGCCAAGGTTCACGGTTATACTTAGGGCCTTAGGACTTGCGGGGGATCCTGATGTCTACTGGTCCTCGTGTTCACTTCTCAGTGTATGTGGGTGCCAAGCAAACGAACAAGAGCTTGTCTCATCTTCGTGAAGACCGCCACGCGAAGACCCCGTCTTTCTCGTTGCATCATCACCAGCACGATCTCTGTTCTGCAGTGGACTGACGGCTGGAGAACCCCATAAATTGCTCGGCCCCTAAAGGCCGGGATAAATAGGCGTGATCGATTATGCTAGTCGATATTGTATGCTCTGCGTGCGTTCGACGCCTCAAGAAACTTGTTAACTGTTTTTCATTCGTGTGATGGTTTAATCATTTTTTTAAATTCTTAATCGATTCATATATACTTATTTAAAAATATGTCGTTCAGTTTATTTTCGTTTCAGAGAATCTACAATACTTTTTAGATAGAGTTCAAAACCTGAAAGCAATCAAATAATTAGTAATTTCTCGTAAAATAATATAGGATTGTTTAAATAATTTTATTTTCCAGTTTGAAATGAAAACAAACCTCGTATACAAACTATTCCAATTTCCATGATTGGATGGTGCGAGGAATTGGTGACGGGACAGATAGAGATCCGTGATGCCGCATGTGGAACCTGGTTGGGAGGTCGCGACGTGTTAGGGATGCGCCGCGTGTCAATTAAGTGGCTCTGACCAGTGAGATACGGGAGCTCCTTTCCATACGGATATACACTCGTACGTTTCTCGCATCTCACATTCCTTTTTCTGTCTTTGTCTATCGCACTGTTTAGTCCTTTACATATCGTCACTAGCCGTACGTGCCGTACCAACCCTGTCGAATGAACAGCTGCAGTAGAACAGAAGGATCCACACGTTGAAAACAATCCGACCTGCCTCATCTTGCCATTCTCACTTCGCGGCTGCCTCTCATGGGACTCCCATTACGAAAGCCTGTCCTTCTCCTTCTTTTCCTTTCATCCGTTTAGAGATCAGGAACTTCGTTATAATGACCTATCCACATGCAAAATGTATACTACATTGGTATCCATCGCTATCGAAGTGTCCTCCATGGTGAAGGTGAACGGGTCGACAGGATTACTCGATAATAAATCGAATTGAAGTGCTAGAATTATCTTTCAACTTCATCGCCACAGGTAATTGAACATTTTGTGTAGATGTATGGAATTCATATAAATTCCCTATGCTATAATGAAACAAATAAATTCATCATTTTAACATCAAGTCAAACTTCATGTTATCACATAACAAAAAAAAAAAACAATATCTAATCCTTTGTAAACTTGAATGTGGAACAATTATTTATTCAAAATTGTTGCAGACATATTGGTGATTCAATTTTTTATGATATTGAGATGAGTTCACTATTAATAACGAGAGAAATGGCAGGACAAAAAATAGAGCACCCACAGGTCGATACACCAGCAAACAATCCACAAATCGAGTACAAGCCATATTATTCCAATCACTTGCACATTCGATCATATAGAATGAATGGATGTTTTACATATTTCGAAATTTACAGTTCTACATCGATGATTTATTTCATATTTTCACTTTACAAAATATATATATTGGCAACCAACAATCTGATGTGGAAAATTTAATTTTTACCTCAACTAAGCACAATTATTAATTTCTATTTTTCCCATGTAATATGATGTTTAGAAAGATTTAACAAGAAGATGATGTTTATTAACTCTTTAAAAAGTTAAAAACAGAATAACGGTATTACATTGCAATGCATGAGAACCTACTAATAAATGATGAGTTAATGTTCAGTTACGATAACGCGCATCGACGAAGGAACACAGTAGCCAATGATGGTAGCAGGTAGTACTCATCTTCCTCTTGTAACCTCTCTCATTATGGCGTACCTTGGCTAACAAAATGAGCCCTCGTTACAAACATCTGAGCCCCAAGTCGATCCATAATCTTTAATCGGTATTACCATTGACCCATCAAAGAATTCCTACCAAAAAATAAAAATAAACTTTTCTGAAAATCATAATAAAAATGATGATGAAATGTTTTAATTTAAGTGAACAGAATTTTGGAGAAATAATCTGTCTAAATAAAGTAAAAGAAGGATGTGATAAAATGCTCTTAAAGGATGTAGGATGATATTCAAGGTAAGTTAGGGTGGAAGATCTTCTGTTAAAAGAAAAGTTAATGCGAGTGTGGGTGAAAGATCAGACGTAACTGCATCCGACACATTTCCACAGGGAGTCGTTTTACGCGTTTCTCTTCTTTGTAAATGTCTGTATGTGCAGAGGGTTAGTTCTCACACTTATTCTTCGTTTTCATGTTTTCACCTCGTGTTTACATCCTTTACTGTGTGCGACTCTAGCCTCGATGTGCGTTAATGCATATTGCATAAGTGGTATATACTCTAGGGAGTCTTCACGAATGTTAAAAACGAGTGCAAGAGGAATGAGTACTTTAACATTACAGTAAAAAATAAATGTTTTCAGTTTGTAAAGAATTTAGCATTTAAAAAATAATAATTTTGATTATCTAAGATGTCTTGACTTTTAAAATGTTCTATAAGTAGGTAAGGGCAGGTGGTTTTTAATAAATCTTTCAGCCAATTTATGTTGGATATCATATAAATTATATACACAGTTGAAAAACACTTTTGACACTCGGTAATTATTACCATTTACGTTAATTATTTACTTGATAGGTGACCACCAGTATAAAAATATCCTCCAACACTACAGAAATATTTGATGGCTACCAGTGACCTTTTCACCTTTTGACTTAGATTTTATTCTTTTGTGATGAGTAAACTTGATAATTGCCATCAGAGTACAAATACAAAATTTTTTAACAGCTTTGTATTTATATGAACAAAATTTGTGAGTTCACTACATTGAAATTAGGATCTTCAGTTATTTTAAAATAATGATGATTCAAGAGAAGTTAAAAATGTTTGTATAACATAACTGTAAAATGAGGAAAATGATAGGATCGTGGGCAATTTAAATAGTTTACTATTGATCTTTTGTTACCATTCTTGTCGATCAATAAAAATGGAAAAATGTGGAGAAATAGCAGATGATTGACTCGAAAGTTTACTTTTCTCTTTGTGCACTTAACGTTCTGTTGAGAATAATACTTTGATCTATGGGAAACATTTGAGAATCGAATACTGTTTAGCCCTAAGTGATCATGTTATGTAAAATGATTGCGAAAGTGTTTGGTTCAGCATAATCATGAATTTAAAAGTTTACTTTTTGATTAATGTCCAGGAATTCATTGTAGAATTGTTTCATTTATTTTGGATGTCTTTTAGTTGGAGGATTTTCAGAAAATTAAAAATTTCTTCAGCTGAAAGAAAGATAAAACAGGCTAAAAAAATCCAACTAATGAGATTCATAGCACAATAAAGTAGAAAAAGTAGACAATTGTCTTGAGATTTAAAGACCAACTTGGCGGCTCTTAAAGGCTTATATATTGTTCTGGTTGAGCGGATCTATTCCTGGTGTGCGTTAGTTCGTGACTCGGGTTGGTTTGGTCTAGAATGAGTCGGAAGCTTGGAAGGACTCTCTCAGACATCGCTGGTCACGTTGCAACCCTTTCCGAGGATGCTGTAAGTGAACGCCAGAACTTACGTACTTTGGTGATGAGTAAAGAACGTGGACAGAGTAAAATAAAGCAGAAAAAAGTTTGAAAAAATTCTATAGACTATTTCAAGTTGCGAGTGCTGCATTACATGCTGGGCGGTGCTGAAGAAGAAAAAGAACAGACAGAGGGTGCTGGTTTGGAAGACTTGGTTAAAGAAGGAGAAGTTGAAGGCATCGTAACTCGATACTATCATCCAGCTACAGGAGAAAAAGAAAGACTGAAAGCCACCAAGTTCAGGTCTCCTGCTGCCTCTATGGACTGTGTGTACCTTCCATGTAATTATTCAGCAAAGAGGACTCGCGGGTCAAGACAGATTATCTTGGCACTAGGATGCAGGGTTATCTGGTCTACCCTACTATGTATTTCTGTTCACCAGCTTCTACCCTTTGCTATTCTTTTTCAACCTTCCAGTTTCCCAAAGTGTGCATTATCCCCATGTGAAAATTCATCATTAACACTTTTATTCCTCATACTTTCACGATAGTAATTGTGCTAAAAATAGTTGATAGTAGGATTTTTGATCTGCATCAAAAGATTCATAGATGACGATTCGTGACAAATTTATTATGCGACAGAAAATTGCTTGCAAATCGTGACCACCTCTAGATGAATTTGTAACTCACTGTAGGTTACTGTCTTTAGTGTCATGTAATATTCTATATAAATGACTAATGAGAGTTGTTGGTACTATATTTGTTGCTGGAGTACGAGACATTTATACTTATCTTAGCACCTATAAATTCATCATTGTAACATTATTTGCTATTTATTAGTTTGAGTATCAGCCAAGATGATATAAATCATTCATTTTATTCGAATATTCATTTAATCTTCTTTTTATTAATTAATGAGATATATTTTGAACGCATTAACATCATGAAGAAGAAAAATACTGTAAAGATATGCTTAGACAAAGTTGTATCGCCAGACAGCTGTGACAATTGCACGCTGTGCGTTTGCGGACGTGTTCCATTTCCATCGTTGGGTGTGCAAGAGAAACATTGAAAGGGTTTGTGAAGCCAAAGACTATTCTAGAGTTTATGAGAGCTACAGGAGCATGGGGATGTACTCGTAACGCGTACAGTCGATAGGAGGCACGTAGACTCTCAGTGCAGAGACTCCAGCTGTGCCATGTGCGTCGTTTGCTGCAAACGTGACATTTCAAGTTAAAGTTTTTCTCATTCTTTCTTTTCTTATTACATTACCTGTCCTGGATGAGCTTTCCTTTTAGTAGGTTTCACGACTTTTGATGATCTTTTTTTTTCCGAGAAAAACATCATAAAAATAAGAAAACATTCACTGTTAAAAGTAATATAATCTGTTCATACATTCATATTATTTTATAATTTATTTAAGCAACAAATAAATAGTATAAAACAAGAATAAAATCAAGCTTTATTATTTTCTAGTAAAAAAGAGAAATTGCTTATGATTTTCTACTTAAAAACAATGAAAAACACTTAGTAGTACATTAGGTAAACATTAATTCAAATTGAAATCTGTAATTACCCTATGTCATCATTGTGAAACTGTAATTCAGAAACTAACATTTGTATGTTATTTGCTACAGACTCATATCTACAAGAAAGCTCTACTTTGTGGTAGTTATTACAGAACTACGTGCTGGCATACTAACTCGAAGTTGGACTCTTTCTCGTTGTTGTAGGCATTAGTAGAGGGAAGAAATGAGAGAAAAATAAGATGAGAGACTTTAAACTAGGGACAGAAATGATTCCGCTGGTTTGATTTCACGGTCGGGCTGTTTAGCGATGGACACAGATACGAAACACCTTGAAGGCGTGTTTTAACAGAAACAGCAGGATATCGTGTAATATACCAACACTTATGTGTAGATGTTGAGTGTGTATGTACAATTATAATTGTAGCAGGGGATGAGAAATCCCACGTGCACGACACCTCAGAAATTCCTCAACAATTTCCAAAGTTTACTTTATGAGTCTACCGTATTTTGGAGTATCTCTGATTGCGAATTATGCCGAAATTCAATTATGACACAGAATGATAGCTTGCACAGGCCCAACTACAGTAATGCTATTGAAATTTGTACGATATTATTTCGTACAAACTATTCCTGTAGTCATTACTATAGACACTGAATTAAATCGTATTTTATTATTCATCTTCAGCCAGATGTACACAATAATTAGCGCATAAATTTCAATGTCCATTAGCGAAAATTTCCATTCAAAAAGTATTTGATTATGATGGATAATGTGATAGGGGAAATGTAAAACTAAACAAAGACTTTGAAAAAAGAAATATCTCCAGTTCAACGATCTAAGTCTAAATATAATCTCAATAATTGTACGCGTAAACTTATTTTCTTTTTAATGATAAATAAAAATGCATGTAACATCGAAGGCGGAAGTGATGGATAATAGTTACAAGAAGATTATCCATGTGCATTGTCATCAATGTCAACAGACATAGTCGATTAACTGCCCATTATTTCCGGAATAAAGATCTTAAAATATTCAGTCTCTGTATATACAACTAAATTTCCAACTCGGTGGCTTAGAAACTAATAGTTATTGACAATTAAAAAAAATGTCTGTTAATTGCTCACGTCTCCGAAGAAATACTCGGGGCGCAAGTTTTCGATACACCTTGGTTGATTATAATGTCACTGGTATAATTTTCACGAGTAGTAAGCGATTAGAGGAAGAATTAAATTCGCAATATCGTGGAAGCCCCTGAGTTAATTTGATTGCAACTCGAAGACTTTTACCGCATGCAGGCGCGCTTGTCGGTACTCGTGACTTATTATTACGCCGTAAGCCGCCTACGTATTTAGTGAAGAAGACACGGGAGAATGCGAGAGACAAATGGGTAGTATTGAACTACCACGTCGCCGACAGTCACAACGAAAATTTAGTATCAGATCAGTCAACCGTACACCAGATTGTCTCGGACTGACTTTATATATAGAAACCGGGTAAATGTAGTCCCAGTTGAGGTGATTGTTCCCGGAGAGAATTTAAAAATGGATGAAAGCGTCTGCTAAAATGACAAAGTAATGATGCTATTATTGTCTGCAAAACGAGACATAACGAGATACGGTTGTGAGTTTTAACTCATTTTCTATTGGCCAATACTTTCTCGTTGTATTTTACTTAAGATGCTGAACGCAATACTTGGACTTTTCTATATATGATTTCGACGAGACTTGGTAACGGAATAAATGTTTCCTGGTTTTAATTCACACAATGAAAGCCTGCGAAGAGTTAAAAGGAAACATTTATCGACTTTCAATGTTTGTATTTCATGGGAATGCTCTAGATAACTTATCCTTTAGCGACGTTCAAGTCCTATTCCTCTCTGCGATCTTTAACTCTTACTATTTCGATTTTATCTCTTGTTCTACATATCCCCTTAGTCCTTTGTATCAAGAGATTATTTTAAGACTAAAAATATGGATCAATAAAATTGTTAAATGCTTATTCCCTTTATTTAAGCTATTTTATGATCATACACATTTCTATTCCATATGTGTAAGTGTCAATTAAAAAAATTAAATTCTCTTCCATTATTAAAAACTTCATTTTATCAATAACAGTGATTGAAAATTCCAAGTTTTGATTCCACTTAGAGTGATAAATCTTGTTCTCAGTTCAGTTTATCTAAATTAAACTCAATTAGTCAATTACATTTTAATATTCCACTGTCGCCATTAGCAATTATTTTCGTTATTAACTCATCAATAATTAGCATTGCTTAAAATATTCAGTCACTCATAGGTGGAGTATTTTTTTAACCACATTTATGTATATAATCGAAGGTGTCAAGTATCTTGAAAGTATCAGTGTAAGTAGGAATTTCTCCTTAAAGCTTAAAATTATTCGATCGTTGCAGATGATAAAAATAAATTGTTGTCGATTGTGCCGAATAATAGAAACCCAACAGCTGCAATATCAAGCTCTAGAACGCTCTTAACATTGAGTAAATACCTTCCTCGGCTATTGTTCCTAGGATTCCGAGAAGCCAACCAAAGAAGAGGTTGGGTGTTATAACATGAGTGAGAGAGAATAACTGAACTGTTGGTATTTGAAGGTTTGAAATTTCCAGACGTGATATCTCCAGTGCTTTCTTCTTGCGTTGTAGTCCGGAAACGTTTGCACTGGATACCACCAGATACAACAGATATATTCGAATATAGAGAAACACAAGGAGGCAAGTATAGCAATGGAACCAAGAGCTTTATAGTGAGATGTGAATTCATGAAATCCTGGCTGTCTTTCTCTTGTGTCCTTGCTTGTCAACTCAATGAATGTTGGCATAGAACAATAATCGGCAGACCGGGAAATAATTAGTCACCGCGGTAACGTGAAATCTTGTATCAAGGGGTTAATTAGTCACTCACTAACATTCACGAAACTTGAGCTTTACTAGAGAAATAACAAATCCAGTTGTACTACCTTGGATGTATCGATAGAAATGTAGATCACACAGGCCGTTAATGTTGATATTATTGTTTATTGGATGTTTACATATTATACAGATACTGAAGTAACAATGGGGATAGCAAGGACCAGTGGAGCATTAACATGGAATTCATGACTGTGCTAAGATTAGAGACCACATAATCATGATAACTAAATTCGTTAGACTTTAAAGCCTCAATAAATCCAAGATGATGATAATAAATCATTCTTCCATTGAAAACTGAGAAATCTTTTTCTTTTCTGAGTGGTCAAAATTCAAATAAGTGGCATTAAGGATCTGAAAATAAATCAGAATCGCAGTTTGGCATTAATTGAGCTGCATTGTATGAAGCTTCGGGTTAAGAACATTGCACATCGATTTACGATAGATAAAATGTATTTTATGGGGATGTACCTAAGGGGGACCGCAAGTTGTTTACAACTCAAGAGGCAGCTTCGGTTTTTAACATAAGAAACTGGCTCAAGAGAGGATATAGAAAGAAATAAGAACTGTGAGAAGTGAAAGGGAAAATATATACGTATGTATGAAGAAAAAGACATAAGTAGACTGGCGAATAAAAGAGAATGGGAATGAAAGAAAATAGGGATGTGAGAAGAGTCTTGGCAAAGATGGTGAGACGATTTATATATGTACTCTGACTTTTACAGGTAACACGTTTTACTCACGCCACAGTGCGTACAGACCTAATGATCCATGCCAGCCCTCGGTAGACTCATATATCAAACGGCTAATTAATGCTGCTGGTAATTACCGCCTATCATAATGTGGCCGGTGTATAACACCCCACCTTTTCTCCTTCTCTCCTCTTTCTCTCCGTTCGCTCTTTTTATCTTTCCTTTTGCTCTTATGTCATCTGAGTATTCTTCTTATCATTCACTTATTGGTTTTAATTCAAAAAAAAAAACATTAAAAATTCTTCTGAACTTCACAATCAGTTGTGTTCTCATGTCAACATCATCCAACATCTCGTAAAGAAAAACGAGTTATGATCTTCACTCACTGCAGTTACGCTAGGCTAAATATAAGCATGCATCAACGCATTCAGTAGGCAGGCAAACGTCAGCATTTTCCTGGTATCCTTAAAGTAAATGTTATATTGAACTCTAAAATTCACGTTACTCAACTACGCTGAAAGCTTTTTCAGCTTCTATAGTTCTCTTATATTATTCATTATTTATCTAATGGAGGTATTACTCTATATACCAAGTTCATGCGTATATAAAATCCATTTATTTATAGATTAACTTTTTTCCCCCTTTCATTGACTATCCACAAATTATTGATTCTATAACTGGATTTTCGCATATTACGAGCAAATTGTTACTGTCCATAATAGAATAAAAATTTTCTTCTCACGATAAGTAGTTGTGGAAACTTTTATTGACATATAGATTACCTTTGATTTTTATTCAACATTTCTATTCATATCTTTCCGTGTTTCCATTTAATGTCATACAATTTTTTTTTTAGTTTAATAATCACACACTGAGTTTATTTAATGTTCTTAACACTCTAGAAAAAAGTTAAAATATTATAAACATCTTAAAAGTCGTTTAAAGTTTATTGACATTAGAATATAGAGTTATTTGTAACATAAATAACTTGATTAACTGCTGAGTTGCATGATGGTAAGTCACAAATTTATTATTTTACAGTACATTTAGAGAATGTTCAGTTAACATCCTTTTGACATTTATCAAATAAAATTTTTTAATCGTAAGAAATAATTCGTTGTCTTATAAAAACCAATCAATGTATTATATTATGCGTCACTTGAAATGTTAAGTTAGACGGATGGACACGATTCTCACATGTCGCACGTGCGCACATTGAGAGACAGTAGTTGCATCTATCGAGAGAAAATACGGAGGGTATTTACCTGTCTAGCGAGCGTGACCCGGCAAGTTCCGACCATGCATTTCTAAGCACTCCGATCATGGTTATCAAACTGTCTGTCTCCGGTGAACTATATACCGGAGCCATTGCATGTGTCCGGGTCTTTTATTCTCTTTCTCAACCTAACGGCAGAATTTTTTTTTTTTCGTAAACTGTCGATCGTCAGACGCGTGAGAAATAGAGAAGAGAGAAAACCTAGAATCTTAATGTTAGCATTTGACTTCTCTTTTAAAAAAATATTCAGTCCATGGTCGAATACCGTATATTTATTCTTGAAAAAGTCCCTCTTTATAAAATTGGTTTGTTCCTGCTGTCATTTTTTTCATTTACTTGTGATGTAAAAAATATTCATCTTCAGCTAACAAAGAATATATAATGTTTTATAAAATATTCATAATGCTGATATAAAATTTTATTAATTAAATTTTATTACATTATATAGTTTAATAACTTCCAAACAACCGTATCTAAAAAGTTACTCATTACACATATGATACACTTTTTATTTTATTTTTCAAGCACTCTGTTAACTTTATAAAAATATTTTCTTTAATTAACAACTGTCACTCTCGTGTTTAAATATTTCTGGATGTAATCTTAAGTTATGGAAAAAAAATGTATAATTAGATTAATTCTGAATTTATCATATCAGAAGATAGATCAATGTAACTGATCATATTATCAATTAATAATTATTCATGTACTTTGTAAATTCATCAACTCTGCGTTTTAATGCAATTTAATTCAGCGAGAACTCCCTTGTGTTTATTTTATCTTAGAAACAATCGCGTGTTTTATACAATAAAAAAACGTGTAAACGCTTGTAGCTCGCTTCGCTAATTAGATTCTCAGCCAATCTCAAATGTCATTCACTTATTTACTTTATTTATTAACAAATATAAATTTATAATTATACGGTAAATATTTATTATTTTAGATTTTAACATATCAGAGAAAATCGTAGTGTTTTTTTTTGAAGATTTTTCCTCTTTACTCCAAATGTACTTTGAATGTTTTCTACTTGCAAAAACAATATATATAATGATAAAATTAATGAAATAATAATATATTGGCGAAAAATTGTAAGACATGAAAATTTGAAAAACTTCTATGCTAATGATGCTACGGGGTTGATCGAGGGCTTAAATGAGAGATCTCGACGAAAGGAAGAAAGTCGATATAGTTAAAATCATTTTCGGACCATAATTAATGCTAAAATTGGAGCAAGTTCCCGTTTTACCCCATTTTAGGGGTGAAATAATTAATTTTTTATAAGTTTGACCTGATTCCGTATTTTTAGGCATTAAGACGAAGAGAATGAGTGGTCAAACTTGAAAATCGGACAACTTTGATTTTTCGACCCCAAAAAATGGCAAGTGGTACCCCTTTCCATTTTTTTAGGCCAAAAAATAAAGGTACTCCGATTTTGATGATTGAGGGCTCATTCTCTTCGTCTTGATACGTAGAAATGCGGAATCGGGACACCGGTCGGGAAAATTCACTTTTACACCCTTAAAAACGGGTTCCACTAAATACAAATTACGAATTATCATCCCCTTGACTTCAAACCCCTATAACTCATAAACGGACGGTCCAATAACTGTTTTTAGGGACGTTTTGAAAACATAAAAATCTAAGCTATCTAACGATATTCATAGATTTATCGAAAAAAATTTCTTTCACACTTAAAATCGCTAAAATGTAAAAAAAAATCACATTTTTTTGGGAGTTTTCCAACTATTTTTGCAATTTTGAGGGTGAAATAAATTTTTTAAACGGTTTTTATGGATATGTATCTTTAGCTTAGATTCTAAAGTTTCTAAATAGCTCTTAAAAATCATTATTTATTAACTTGTGTAAGAATTATGGTGGTCCAAATTTCAAGAGTAGATGATTTTTTGACTCTCACTCGACTTTGGACCACTATAACTCTCATACAAGACATCAAATAATGATTTTTAAGAGCTATTTAGAAACTTTAGAATCTAAGCTAAAGATACATATCCATAAAAACCGTTTAAAAAATTTATTTCACCCTCAAAATTGCAAAAATAGTTGGAAAACTCCCAAAAAAATGTGATTTTTTTTTACATTTTAGCGATTTTAAGTGTGAAAGAAATTTTTTTCGATAAATCTATGAATATCGTTAGATAGCTTAGATTTTTATGTTTTCAAAACGTCCCTAAAAACAGTTATTGGACCGTCCGTTTATGAGTTATAGGGGTTTGAAGTCAAGGGGATGATAATTCGTAATTTGTATTTAGTGTAACCCGTTTTTAAGGGTGTAAAAGTGAATTTTCCCGACCGGTGTCCCGATTCCGCATTTCTACGTATCAAGACAAAGAGAATGAGCCCTCAATCATCAAAATCGGAGTACCTTTATTTTTTGGCCTAAAAAAATGGAAAGGGGTACCACTTGCCATTTTTTGGGGTCGAAAAATCAAAGTTGTCCGATTTTCAAGTTTGACCACTCATCCTTTTCGTCTTAATGCCTAGAAATACGGAATCAGGTCTAACTTATAAAAAACTAATTATTTCACCCCTAAAATGGGGTAAAACTGGATCCACTTAAGAAATCATCATCCCCTTGATTTTAAATAATGTCTATTAAATAAATTATGACATCACATTACAATGTACATCTTTTATCAAAAGAAAAAAAAATATTCACTTGTGGTATATAGGTACTTGTGTATGTACAAGGACAAGTAGCATTATTGAAAAGTACGTTCATTATCTTTAATTGAATTTCCTCTAGGGATTTGTAATAAATTTTCCTCCGTAATTCACTCTCTTTTCTTGAGAGACCGTTTGAAAAAACTAATCCATATAACTTATATACGAACGCAGATATGCTTTTAGTGTATATATTCTTTTTCGGTTTCTTTCTTCGGCGTGTTATATACACGTAGTTCGAAGGTAAGTGGTGCAGAATATAGCACTACGTGCATGGTAAAGTGCTTTTACGAATGACCGCAATTGAATATATGCTTCAGAGTACTGACATAAATCACGACTTCTTTGATTCTCATCCAAGCACATTTAATTTCTATCTTCAAATTTTCCTACACCACCAAGAGTCGTCTTATGTCTACCCAAGTATGGGCAATAATTAAAAATACACAGAATAAAATGAAAAATGGGAAAATTTTAATTAAATTAAATGCTGTAGGATTTTATAAATGATATGAAAATCATTTGTTTGCATTAATATAAACACACACACACACACACACTTACACAGACGATGTACACAACAGACTATTAATTAAGAAAATGCTGGTACACAAATCTTAGCATGATTATCAATTTTGATTAAATCAACGAATGAATGGCCGTTTAATATAAATCACTTGAAGCGTGTAGAATATAGTCGGAGAAGTAATTATTCTCAGTGGATCGAGATTAACCGCGTACTTCCGTAATATCACCTGCAAGACGTTTGAGATTAAACACTTACGTCAACAATCCGTATATGCGGCATGTTAAGTTTCGTATATGCATTATCGTGAATGATATGAAGAATCAAACTTTCTTCGAGAAATCACTCGAGAATGAGAAACAGAAAGTACAAATAAATGTACTATGCACAGTGCCTATCTTCCCAAAGGATAAAACACATGCATGAATGCAAGTGATGTCAGACTTGCTCGACACTACCGAGACGATTTATTATTCTAAAGCCTTCGCGTCATATTGAGATGCGGAGCCAGTTTCACACCATTATCATCTACTATGCTTTCTTCTTTTTGCGTGATGAGAAATATACTCTAACCATATTTCAGTCTATATAGCAACATCAAAATGACAAGAAAAAACTAATTTTATTCCGATGTAATATTGTTATAATACAGTCATAAAAAGAATAAGTAATCAAATCAATGTAAGGTATGATGTCTCTGGAAGATGCTGATGAAAAATTCCTCACGTATCTTGGCGGCACGTTCTTCTCAAGCTAGCTCGTGGCAAATAAACTTTGACAAAAGATAAAAATTCCAACAATGTATACTCTTCTTTTTCCCTCATCCAACATTGTGTTCCTATGTAGCGGCGAATGCATTTATTAACGCTTGCCTTCGTCTATGCGAGCATTGTATTATCGCGATGCACGAACCGTAATGATAATAAAGCGTTGGTTGTGGCGTGCGCGCTTTCGATAGTAAAGGAAGATTTCTCGAGTGTAGCATCATAGTATTGTAGGGTTGGAAGTGGAACTTGGTAACCTGGTGTCAACTGCATTTGTCACGTCGACCCTTTTCTTCCTTTATTATCTGACAAAAGCTTATGGTTATCTTCTACATTCATTTAATAATGAGCACAACGCATAGATAGTCTATGTACGCGCAAGATACGAATCAACGTTGAGGGTGTACCTATATCAAGCATGAGAGCATAAACATCATTTCAGGCTTATGAGAATGACTTTAACGGACGTTATAATGTCGTGTAGATCCAAGACGAGTGCGCTACGATGGCTAGTCGTAATGTTGTAATAATGGATGTACTGGCAGCAACAGTTGTCCAACAACATTACCTAGAGAAAGGGAGTATAATCGGATGCAAAGGGTGAGAGGGTGTACATGTGCATGCTTACGTCGTACCCAGTACGAGGCGTTAGGAATTTATATGCAGTTGACACTTTAACCTTTTTTTTGAACACTCTTTTTCATATTTATCCCCATGACCAACGCCTTTAAATATTTTAAAAAATTACTTCACTTTTTTAATTACACTACGTTACAAAGTTTTTACGCGACGTCGAAAAAGAAATTTTTTTATAACGAGTTATGGAACATTGAATTTAGAAATAGTTAATTAAAGCTAAATTTTGTCTTTGCTTCTCTGCATCCTAGGAAATTTATAATTAATTTTTAAATTGTTTGCTTCTAATAAGCGTCTCTTGTTACTATACACAATCCGTCACATTGCTGTATGAGTTTTTAATAATCAGATTGTCAAGAAAATGTTTTGTTCCTTTTAAAAAAAAATAAATAAATAATCTTGCTTTCAATTGATTTATTTAGAATATAACTTTATTTTACTTTTTAACTTTATAATACTGGTGAGAATATTATTCACTTTTATCCATTCTAAGGGAAAAAAAGCTGCAAAAATATTATTTCATGAAAAGTTTTATACGCATTGTTTAATACCTAGCGTTAGTGAATTCAAAAACTTTCACTTGAATACAATAATTATAGCAATAACAATATAATAATGGCTGTGTTACTTTAGATAATATACATTAAAGGATGTTATTATAAAAAGATTACCAAAGAGAGCGGATTTTTCTCCATGGTAACATAGAGTAATCATTTTGGAGTATTTTTTGGAAACAAATTTTGACAGGTAAAAATTAGTAATACGGAAGTCGTTGTTAGTCTGGCGTTTTGTGAGCGTAGGACATGGGACTGCTGGCGAAAATGTTGCTTAGCCGCACGCGAGTTATCCGGTTGGAGAACGCCGGATTGGGGTTATTACCGTTGATTTATGTGGACGGCTGTCGCTCGCCGTTAATTGCTAGTATAACCTGTACGTATAACTTCTACTTACGAACATTATCAGTGAGTACAGTACATCTCTACATTAAACACTTCTCTATGGAAATATACATCTATCACTCCTGACTGCTCCACGCAACTTCTGTCTGCATTGAATCCACATCAATAATCTGTGGTCATTCTGTAATCATACAATTTAATTTTGTCGTTTAATTGAATTCGTAATTGCCGAGTAGATCGTTCAATTCGCTCTCCTTCTCACTATACCAATTTGTCCGTCTGTTTCTATATTCTGGTGTATTTCCATTCGTAAAACCATTTTATGTATTGGAAGCATCGATCATCAACCACGAAACCGTAAACGCTGTAGTTTTATGACCTTCAGGATATAATCGATTGTCGGAGAAAAATCAAATAAATTAAAATTAGACTGTAGAAAATAAAAAAGTATCTATATCACATACTGAATAGCCAAAAAGTTGTCGACATTTGTCGTTGATTCCTTCTCTTTTCTTTTTTTTTTTTTGTACTTGCCCTTATAATTAATTCATAGATATATATATGTATAGCGTGACGCAATGCGAATAGCCAACGAGTTTAACGATTAAACGGTATCCTTGGAAACGCAATAATGATTTTTATAGCTTGGTGTGCCATGATCGGAACCAATAAGCTTCATTCAGTATGTTTCCATGCACTCTTAGATGAATATTATAAATAAAAAAAATTTCAAGCATCATTAATGCCAAAATAATTCCCTCAAAAATCAACTTAAAATTTTTTTCTGGTCTTTTATTTAAATATCTCTCATAAATTATATTGCTCGAGGATAATTTAGCCGAGATACATTTATCATAACTCTATCCAATGTTACAGCGGTATCAAGTATTTTATTTCATTTCCTTTACGTGGGTGATCTCGAAATGAAAAATCCAATGCATGTTTACTCTATTGTTTATTAAAGACAAAACAAAGTTCATTGCTTCAGAAGAATCTTCTTCAAGACAGAATGGATCTGATATCTCGCGACAAAACACCGTTACAAGAATGGCTTTGACGCGGCACGGATGATCCTTTGATCGTAGGAGGAGGTCGTTCGTGATCGAGAGCGTTCCGGGTTCACGCGCTGACTCTTCTTGCTTCTCAGCGGGCCGTAAGCTTTACTTAAGTCTTCCTTGATGTCTCATAGAGCCCAGTGCGTACTTTGGATACATACATGTTGCATAAATAGTCAAGACGGCTGCTAAGTATGCCGGCAAATGCTTGAGCAAGAAGTACGCTTCGTGGGAACTGGATCATTCTACATACACAATGATACTTACATCAGCAGAAGTACAAGTCAGCAGACAACCCCTTTTATAAATCACCGTCGTATACAATTTTCTTCTGTGGTAGGTAGAAAATAATTCTTTTGACATTACTTCTGTTCTAGGAGCTCCATCATCATGTCATTATTGTGATGGTGCATCTTTTTTGCTGGATAAATCAAATAATGAGTGATTTAGATTTCAAATTAATTTACTCTCTTGTCATGAATAATAAAGTTTTTTATTATACCTACTTACTCATGAATTTTTCAGTGATTAAAATCGATTCGTCATCGAATTCGGATGGAAATAAAGAAACTAATGGGTATGAGAGTAGAAAGTACTAAAATAGAAATTACTTGAATAATTGTTAGAATATTTTCAACCGATAGTCATTGTTGTCGTAGCTTCCTATGTACATTCCAATATTAATATTCAGATGCACAGGTGAAAATACATGCCTTTTTTCCATTCTTTTTTTTATTTATTTTCATTTCTGAACAAAAGTGTGGATTGCTCATTTTTTCCTTCATTCGAAATATTTTAAAAGAAATATAAAAAGAGAAGAAAATAAAACAGGAAAGAAGAGAAGTAATGATGGGGGACGAATTGCGCATTGTCGATATGGAAGAACTTTGTGGGATTGGCCTTTTTTTGCGCACATACTATTTTTCGTTGAATTTGTTCTTTGTTCAGGGGGACAGGGCCACGTTAAGATGAAAAACATGAAGCAAGCCTTGCGGCCGGTTGGAGATATGCCAAATAATATACTGGCACCCTATATCCAAGGACTATACTCATATTTCCGTGACTACTCATATATTCCATGTCCGGGACCTGAAAAGAGAGAAGGTAGATACTTTTATATTTATTACAAGCCATGGACTGAGATTAGTAGAATACTGAACTTGAGTGAAAATCCATCCTAGATTCCTATCTTTTGTCATCCGTATTGCATGACTTCCTCATTTTCACAGCTCAATGCAATGCACAATTATCGTGATATCGCTTCACTGCATTGTTTAAATACCAACATCTGCATTATTTTTAAGTGGACTCAAATCATGGTCGAACATTGTATTACAATTATTCGAATAAAAATAAAATTTTAAACTATTTTTTAAAAATAAAAATTAATTCAAGGAATTAGTAATTAATAAATGTAAAATTTAAAGTGATAATTTTTTAATTTATTCATAATAATTCTGCAGTGGGAGGTTATTGTAATGAGCTCGATTCATAAATTATATTATTTAATAATACAGAATCCCAACATCTTTTAAATAATATTATAATTATTGCCTGTTGGAATCATTTGAATAAATATGATAAAAATATATTGTAATAAAAGATAGTTTAATAAATAAAGACAATAAAAATTTATAGAATTTTAAACTTGTGTCAGTATTGAAAGAATAGCATTCGTAATGATATAATAGTGAAAAAATTATTGTTAATAGTAATAAAATGGTGCTAACAATAATTAAATATTGTTAGTAACAAATGATTGTTGTTAATAATTATTCGACATTATTAATTACAGTAATAATACTAATAATAATGATAAATATAATATGTAGTATTTTTATTCTTTCCGTTGGGAAGTTAGTTGTGGAGATTTCGAGGGTTACATATTTAATTTGTTTATAAAGTTTTTTTAAAGTCAATCTTTCACACTATTAAAAGTAAAATCTTTCAACTCAGAGTAACGTAATTCAATATTTCTCTTCCATTGTTTTACTTGTAAATTGTAAAGAGCACTTGATTTTGTAGTTTATTATAAAATATTGACACTTTCTCTATCATGAAGTAGTGTTTATAAATGTAGTAAAACTAGCATTATGTTATTTGTTAATTTAAATCGTTAGTTCAATTGTTATTTGTTGAGCATTAAGTAATTCTATATAACTTAGCAAGTTGAAGATGATTTGTTCAAGTTTGGATATCGTGGAACTCTGGAGAGTTAAACATTTGTTTTATCAAACATGTAACAAGGCTATCACCAAGGTGACAGTGACTAAAGCCATCAATTGTCGCCATACTGTTCGTCTAGTTTCTACTCCTTCCATTAACCCCATTCGTTGTCAGTGTTGCTTCATGGATATCTCATGCACCTCGAAAACTCCATCAGAAAGGTGAGTAGAAACATGTCAGATTGTAAACGACAGAAAGAGAGAATAGATGCGTCATATGTTGCTAAGTTGGAATTTGTTTTCTCCATTAATAACTTTACCATTAGTAATCAATCTTGATGGTTTAATACACTCACCTATCCACTGTTGACGATAATAAATTATAACAAATAACACATCATCATGGACACTAATAACCGAAAAACAGATAATAGATTAGGACTTGGTAAAGCAAATTTTTTCTCTCATGTTCACACAGATACAAAATCCCTATGAACTATTTATTAAAATCCAATCTTTGGAAATAATCACTATTAGACACAGTTGAATTCTCTCTCAATCGATAATAATTCAAATGAATATTTTATATTACAGCATTGTTAACTCATTTGTCAGCACAAGTGCAAGTCTCAAAATTCTTCGATCCGTTAAATTGAAGAGCGAATAAACGATGTCAGATTCTCATCCAATCTGGATGCTGAGTAAATTCCGTGAAGGTGGAAATTGACCAGGGAATGAAACGATGAAGAGCAGTGAGTCGACGGTGGCTATTATCTATACAGAGCGTATCTACGACTCAAGGGCTCGAAGATGAAGAAAAATAGATGGAGGAGGAATAAAAAGAAAGCAAGCTGTGTGATCTGCAAGTAAGGCCTACAGCACACACCTTTCGTGAATACTCTTTTCCTTGGTCATGAAGTCAAGCTCGAGGCGAAGATTGCAGCGTATGGAACAAGAGATTCCCTGGCGATAGTCCAGAAGAGTGTATTGGAACCCTAACGCCGTGAAGGAGCAAGAGAGCGAATGCATCAGCAAAGGAGAGCGATGTGGATGCTCGCGCGGAATGAACCAGATTATTGGCTGAACCCTGACCGTGGAATTACGTATTCGGTAAAACTTCGGGCCGTGGCGTTGTTTTTTATCACGGATGCGTGCGGAGAGTTCCCACTCGAGTACTCACGCTCTCAGGATCCTTGCGGATGTGCTGCAGTCGTTCTTCAGCATCTTTTTGGTTCCATGTACAACGACGATGTACGAGTATTGGTAACAGTAAGCGAGTTAGTGTACATTGGAGCACCAGCATGAGGATACGGTCCTCCTGTCGAGGAGAAGAAGATGCTGAGTAGAAAAAGAGGAAGAGGATGGAAGAGAACGAGCAAGAAACGTAGATGTGGTAGGGAGGATCCGGGTCACAGATCAGCGTCCCGCGTGAGCTGAAGAGCCGTTGGATACCCAGTCCCATCGAGAGCGCGTATCGCGAGCAAAAGGGTACTTGGGTACTTTATACCTGCGATTCTCCTCCTCTTCTTCGAAGGATTCAAGATTATCTTTACTGCGTGAACACTGCGTAGCTAGAATCTACTCCTTTCCAGTCCAACTGTAGCTTCTGATTCTTTCATGTTGATATATTGCCTTTTATTTCTCTTTCATGTAGATTCGATTGCTAATGACGTTCTTCACATTGGTAATACTCGTTATCATGTAAATTAATTTTGCTAACTATCTTTTCCGCTATTGAATATTTTATTTAATATAAAAATGTCTTGAGAAACTTTAATTATCATAAATCAGTATTTTCAATAGTAATATTGACAAATGAAATTTTTTTATTTTATTTAATGAAGAAATAAATTGACCAGTTGAAAAATGTAATAATTACTGGCAATTCAGCTTTATTGTCTCAACGTTCAATCAAGTAGCACAGAATATAATACGTAGTCAGGTCAATTTTTCGTCATCACATTTCAGAAACATCGATTGAGTCGCTTTCTCTTCCATTCTCACTATATCTCTCGACTGCTTCCAAATTTTCTAGAGTCCCAAAATTCGCAGAATGGACATTGCATCATAATGGCCTTCAACATCAGCTAAATCTACGCACGCTATATTTTAGGTATAAATTATACCTTCTACCCAAGTTGGCTAATCTTGCTAACATCTCCAATTAATTACGATTACTCAATAGCTCCTGCGATGACCTAGACGCACTTTTATCCATTTTTCGTAAGACGTAAAAAATTTCATAAAATTAATTTGATTGTCTTGAAACGAAACAGTTAATGATCCTAAATAAAACTCATTTGCTGTAATATTGCTAGAGGAATTTAATACCTGCGATCATTGATCCTATTTGCTACATCATAAGGTCATATAACTCTCGTTCCGCTCTCTTAATCTTAAAACTGTGAGAGCCGGAAGGTACCAATGTTTTATATGATGCGATGAGAGTGATCTTTTACCTCCTCTTTCATTCTCTTTTACTTACAGTGATTAGTAGAGTAATCATAATCAATAATAATTATTAACAAAAATACTTCAACATGAGTAAAAAATTTAAGACATTTCAAGATTGATTGCTATTGCGTGAAGGCAAAGATGCGTAGATAAATATTTAAATGAGAACATACTTCATACATTAGCTTACGCTTCCGCCAGATGATCTAAGCTGACTTGGTGCATTCTTGACGTTCAGTTCAATTCTTTCCTTTTTGCACCGCTGTGCATATAACTTTGAAAGCAGAATCCTTGGCCGCGACTTGGATTTTTCAACTGTGACCGACTGCGTTTGAGTACAACGTTCTTTTCACGCCACTCAAGGAACTTTTTCATAATTATTACAATCAATTTGCAAATTATTCAGCAATAATTATTTTTTTTTTTTTTTTGAACTTGATAAAAAACATTTTGATGATTTTATTTTGAAAAAGAGCAAATGATTAAAATAACTGAGCAAGTAAAATACACATTATCTTTTCTGCTTCAGAATAATTATGCAAAAAAAAAGAAACAAATTATTTTCATAATCTACAATTCGTTATCTGCAGCGATTGGAATTCATCCCACGCTCTATTTTATTTTATCATCTGGTGCAATTTATACGCGTATACCCTCGATCAAGCTTGTATAGTTCGTAGTCCCGATGGGTGTATACAGTCGCGAGAGATGATCGCGCGGAGATCTCGTTCTCCCTGCGGAGTTCACGTTCGAGACCGCGAGGTCATTGGGCAGCCTGCCCGACAACAAATCATGGCTAATGATCTACTCGTACCTTTGCCGTGCCCTGCCGTACTTTACTCAGGGAAGTTATAGAGTAAGAACGAGAGGTAGGAAGGAAGGAAGAGAAAGAGATGGTGTACTTAAACTTCTAGTCGGTCTGATCATATGAGTCTCTCTCTACTTTTCTCTTCGTTTAGTGGGATCTTATGACAAAGCGAAGCGCTTGTATATTTTACTCCTACAACATTTTCTCTATTTTTCTCATTTTAGCTCTCATCTTGCGTAATTAAATATATTGCGATTGTACTCGAGAGTTTCTCGCACAACCCTTTGGACCAATTAGCTTCGAACGTTAATTACTCCACACGGCCGAGGAATTTACGATTTTCATGAGAGAAAAATTGACACTAACTTATTTATATACATTTTCTCTTACGTTACTTAAACTCAACTGATGTTCAACATGTGTAGTAAAACAAGTATGTACGATCTTCTTGGCAAGATGCTTTTCTCCGTGTAATCGTAATTTCAGTTTAAGTGAACGGATCGAAAATTGTTCAGGATCCTGAGAAAATGAGATCGATAGAGAAACGGGACATGAGACACTCAACGGAGTATCCAATTAGACGTGAGAGAAGACAGCAGCGTCGCGTGGGTGCTGCAACGACGCTCCAATAATTATGAACCACCAATGACCTGCACAGTTGTATCGAGGATACCAGCAGAAGGCTACTTTCAGTCCACAAGACACTCTACTGTATTCTTCAATAACATCAACTTGTTCGATAGGACTTGGAATTTCTATTTCATATAAATAAATATTAATTAATGATCTTGGAGACAATTGATAAGTTCACCACCAAGTTGAGAATTCATTTTAATGATGACAGCAGTTGTGTACCTACTTGTGGTACTTGAACAAACGTCGATCGTGGTGAAGTAGCTGGGGGCGAACGAGGACATCCTCTTAGGTCAGATGGGGTCAGTGCAGCGCAAAGAAGTACAAGCGCCGTGCACGGCCGTTGAGTTTACGGATAAGTCGACGGTGTGTGTGCCCCACGAGAAAACGGATCGAAGGCACGAGCGCACGCGAATCGAGATCCTGGTGAAGCGATAGGAATACCTAATCGTACATTCCGGATTGCCCGGATTCATGTATTATCGCTTCATCTCAAGCTCTCGTCCGGGTTAAACTCAACGTGAGGCAGAATTTACTTTTACGCAGAATGTTCAATAAAAATGTTTTATTTCATTTCAACATTCTCTTTTTTATATTCATCCCATGGAAATATAATTAAACGATTAAAGTTTACTTATGCAATCACGAATAAATTCTTCAAAATCACGTTTAAGTTGGTTCATACTCCGCTATCTATTTAAGCTGATATTTTAAATAAAATTGAATCATACGAGGTGGAAATAAGTGTATATGGTAAATCGTGCTGGATATCAGTTTGTATCAGAAAGCAGACCATTTTAAGAAGGTTGGAAAGCGATAATCCACCGATTCAATTTAATGGCGGTCATCTCACCTGGTTTTATGCTAAAAAGCTACCTAAATATATTCAAGTAAGTTACAGTACGATGCTTTAATATTTGCAATAAAAATAAAAAGAAACATTACTCGACAAATATCTCTATTGCACAATTAGTAAGCATATTACCATTGAATTTATGTCTGAAAATTATAGTAGATATTATCAAATTATTTTTTCTTTTTTTCATGTAGGACAATCTTGAAAATAAGGAGAAGATATAAAGATTTATAAGTAGAGTTACTGAGAAGCAATTTATCGATTTTCTTTCAAGATCCTTATGATGGGGTATGATTATCCTACTTCAGAATTTTCAAGGGTCACGTCTTGGGATTTTCTTTTTTTTCTTTCGTGTTCCACGCACGTGCGTCCGAGTGATGCGACTACGTGAACTCAAAACAGGAGGTAAGAACGTGAAAGTACAGTCGAGGTAGACAAAGAGATGAAAGGAATGAGAAGAAAGGAATAAAAAAGAAAGAGAAGAAGAAGTCGTGGACGCAGTGGGCGGTTCCGCGTGCGTGCGTGATCGTGATCAGGATCGTGAGGTAAGATAGCGAGGTCGCCATCATACGCCTCTCACGTCTTACAGGGTGGTCCAAAATACAAGTCTCGGATATACAAGAAACTCCTCATTGGTCTACACTTGATAGTTAGAAAATACTAGAATCTTCACTTAGCAATTCATCCTTTTCTCCTAATGACTAACAGCCAATTTTGGAGATGTTATTTGCAGTCTTGCACTCCAATTATTGACTTTAATGTAATTGAGTTATCCAATCACAATGCAATCGTCTGATATGTTACAATCTCATAGATTGTCTCTGGAGTTCAAGAATAGAATCTAATTATCATTTCCTAAACTCAACTATCGAAACATCAAATGTTTCATTTCATTCTAAATTTATTTGACTGAACCAAGTTATAACTATGGTGTCGGTGGTTTCATTTCTTTTTCCAATAAAACTAATTCACTGTCTAAAAATTTGGAATAAATTTTTTTTTTTTTTTTACAGAAAACTATATTTGCAAACCATGTAAGCCATGAGACAATATTGACAATTGAATATGATAAATCAATCCATCATTTAAAATAGTGATACTTTTTAATAGTGAGATAATTTTTTTTATACTTGCTATAAATATGATTTATTTTGCTTCAGACTTTACAGGACAACTCATCTATTGATGATTTAATTTTTTCGACAGTCTATAAACTTTTGAAATATATATTGATTGTCTGATAAATTCGTAGAATAAAAATAGAGAAGATGAAATTTTTTTTTTTTTAATGTCTCATTACCTTTTTGACACGTGGCAAGACAATGCATCACGTTCGAGCAATCTGCTATTGAGAATTATTTTACTCCATTTGAGAATCAATATCAAGGGAACTTTATATTTGAGAAATAGAAAACATTTGAGTATCAACACTATCACCAATGACTAAAGTAGGTCTAGAGTTTATCATGACTTAATAGAAGAAAGTCTGATCAGAAAAATTAGTAAAAATGTAAGGAAATAAAGGTAAAAAAATATTCTAGATGAAAAGAAAATAAAGCAGACACAGATGAGGGTATTGTTGGAGAAATCAAAAGGACGAGTGAGTTTTGTCACGTTTCGCATTGCACGCACCAAAGAGTTTCCAATGAAGGTTGCAGAGAGTGCTGATCCTTTCTTCTCCAAGTCTCTCACAAGCTGATCACAGCGAGATCGTGCCGTCTTTGCTTCGACGTGATGCAGCGTGACGTCTTTATGTGTTCTACCACTCGGCTTTACTTCTTCTCTCATTCTTTCTCCCTCTGGTACATCGCATCGTGCTAGTACGATAGGATCGATCGATCAACACAGTACAGTTGGATAGAAACGAGCTGTCCTTTTCCTCGCGTGACTTATTATTTATCACGTGAGAGAGATCGTAATGGCTGCACTAGATGTCCTCGTCATGTTTTGAAGATAAAAATGTGTGAAGTAATGTTGTGTTTATTCTCGCCAGCCCTTATTTGGCTTTTCGATTACTTATTGGATATTTTAATTCTCCTGGTGATGGTATGATGATGGTACAAAATTCATCCAAAAGTGTGTTGCAAGAGAAAAAAAACCAGAGGAGTGATGAAAGGAAAAAGAGAAATGAGAGGAAATGGGCTATAATAAACGAAAGGACAATTTGTAATATGCAATCATTTAACATCAGAATTTCGTGATGTTTTTGTTCGATCAGAACCGCCAACGCGCATCGATAATTGTCGAACTTTCCGCCTTCTCTCTTCGACAAGGTAGTAAGCCCATTAAAAATCTGTAACGCGTTTAGTCTGATGAGTAGTTTGGTGAGTCGTGCAATTTAACGGCATTAAATTGCCATGCCATTTCCGCTAGTCAATTGATTTATTGTATGACAAATTTTGCGATTACTGAATTAGCCAACATCCCATAGAGATTTTTGCCGCATTATTGCTGATTTAAAAATCACCTTATTAACTGACTATTCTTTTCATTAGCATTCAATTTATTTCTATTTTTAAATAGAACATTGTTCGAACTCTTTGGACACTTGATGAGTTTCAAATCCACTTCTTCTAGTTTTAAAAAAAATATATCATTTCTAATAAAGTAATTACTCAAGTTGAATATAATCATTATATGAAAATAACTAAAAATAAAAAGATTCCGGTAATTGCGTCCTCATTAAAAAATCTTAGCTTCAATCTTTTTGACCTTAATCATATGCTGTCAGAACACTGTCCTAAGCAAAACTTCTTTGATCATCGATGCTGGTCAAGTGATCTTTTCTCAATACGAATTTTTTTTTAAAAAAATTGAAAAATTTGTCAAAAGTTGCAACATATATGAGGTTCGTGGCTTGATTACTATCCGCTAATTCTTCTTGGAGAATAAAAGCAGTGAAGGGGTGGAGCTGAGACGCTGCCATAATTCAAGCTGACTCTGTTATTCAACTCGCGATAAGGTTGTTATTAAGAGGACACCAATAACCTTAGCAATACGGCTCTATTACTACACTCTGTTAATGGATCAGTAAGCTGAACTATCGATTTACAGACATGATTTATGTTAATTTGGTAGAGAGCAAAGCAAGCTCTAGACATCTCGGTTTAACTCAAGTAAATCGTCTGTGCGTGAACTACGTCTATTTATTGGTCCAAGACGCGGCATCAGCAATAAATAACATTTCCCATCTATCCGTACCATAATTTCAACCATTTTTAACGTTCAAGTTTCCAATAATTAAAATCTTTGAATTTTTTATATGTAATTCGATTTTTTGAGCCTTCAAATACACATATCATGTTACTGGTTTATTAGTAAATTATAAAATAATTATCAGGTGTAAATATCGGGATTATAATTTCAGATTGCTTATATAGTACTTATAAGATACGTAATACCATGGCTTTAAGTTTCCATGTCCTCTTTCATTACTGATCTTCTCACCGAACTCTTCTTCTTTTTCTTGCTGACTCGTTGCTCTTCATCACCTCTCGATGTTTCTCCTCTTACTCCGTATTTAATCTCTCGCACTACACTTTACTTACAGTATAAGAAGGCCGTTGATTTCTTGTTCCATGATCGAATACAACAAATCGTGTACATCCGGAACATCACTTAGCTGATGATGACTCTTTTTCCCTAAATTCTCACGCTTTTTCCATAATTGTTGCTCTTATTTTTTTTATTTATTCGATCATGAGATAAAATTTTTCTGTTTTCACGAATTTCAAGTGTTGTTGGATGAATGTAATTTTATTGTAATAAAAAAGGATCTCATTTGATTAGCCCCCTGTTATTTACGCCACTGTCGAGTGCCTGAAAGAGATCGTGAGTCAGCTAGAGAGGTCCCGGTTGGGTTCGCTGCTCGATTGCAACGCGCTGATCTTCGCTCGATTTTAAATTAGCCGACTTTTAATACGCGTGCTATTGCATGTTTTGCAGATACGGTCTGTGCGCGTTACCATCCTTTTCTCGCGCCTGCAGCATAGCAATTCATTTAATATCCTCTCAAGCAAGTTGGCAATAGAAAATTGTTGAGAACATGTCCTCTTCTATCATACTCATGAACTTGATAACAATGAACATCACCTTTTTTTTATGCTTAGTATATTTATTTCAACTCAATGTGACGACATCGAAAAATTGCAGAAGATGAGCTATAATAAGAATAATTGTGGATAATTGTCATTACATAAATAGTTGCCGACAATGTTGATATGTTTGAAATGGAGACTAACTCTTGGCATCATGTGTCATTTTAGCACGAAAAACAGTATGTGAATAGCTTGCACGTCTCATGTATACATGCATGGAAAAAATATTATGTTGCCGGAACAGATTGAAAGTCTTCTTCAGTGACAAATATAAATTTATTTGGTATTCGTTGTGCTTATAAATTGTTCTTGAAGTTAAACAAAAATCAAAAAGGTTTTGATCTTTTGCACTGACAAGAATTTTTTCCATATAGCTAACAAATCCCTGAGGGCTACATTTTTTACAGCGGCAAAATAAAATTGTAAGGTGCTCGTTTTGCTTTAGGAAACTATGTACATGAGTTTGTGGATATTTGATTACAAGGAAAACGTTTTTATTATCACACCTGGAAGCATAAAAAATTATAATTGCATATTTTTTGATAATCGATTTAATGAAGTTATACATAACAAAGATAAAATATTCGATTAAATTAATTCCAATATTATTTACATTAATTATAAGAATATAAATTATCATAAAAATTTCAATACGATATCGCCTGGAAGCATTTTTGGAGAGAAATGGCTGAGTTTCTCAGTGTTTAAAGCCGCAAGGCACCAATTTTCGCACGAGTTTGAAAATTACACGATCCCTTCACATATATTATCACGGTCATACCTAATAGAAGTGCTCGACTACTTTATTCTTCTCCGGTCTTTCACTCATTTTACTTCCTATATTTTACATCCAATTACTTAATATCACTTTTTATTTTCTTTTTTTTTTAAGTTGACACATGAGTGCATTATGTTGGATAATAAGATGTCGACACGTTTCTGTATTGCATTTGAAGAAGGAAGGCTTAAATTGAAACGACTCGATCATTAGGCTATTTTATCGCAAGAGGTACGTGACACATCGCGGGTGGCTAATAAATAGCTGTCTTCCGGGAGTTCGGATCTTCATCGTTATAGGTGCAGGTGCATTCTATAACTACAGTAACAGTGGGTTTATGTTGATGTAAAAATTTAGAGCAAGTAAGTTCATTAGCAAAAATTAACTTTCTGTTGAAAGGAAGGTTTCTGAGTTAATTTATAATGAATATACAATGGATTGATATATAACGCTGATAAACATCGGCTTGACTCATTCAGTTATATACAATAATGATCATCTGCAGTTCTTTGCACATAATAGCATGCACTGTCTGTATTTATAATTATTTTTGACTTATTAAGCATTTTTGCGTAATTTGCACGATTGCAAGTTGAGAAAAAAATACGATCGAGGATTTAGAATGTATTAGCTACTTTTTAAATAATTATATTTGAACTCTCCGTATAGAAAAATTTTTGTTCCACAAAGGTTCCCTGAATGTTATCAGGTGGGAAAGTTCCTCGACGTTCCGCTCGTGAGACTATGGGGAACGTTTAGGGAACAAATTTTTTTTTTTTTTTTTTGAAAATTTGTTTTCTTTATTCCAAACGTACTTTAACCGATTTTTTATTGCAAAAACAATATACATAATGAAAATTCATAAACTAATGATATATTGGCTCAAAATTAAGAAATATGGAGATTTGCATAACTTTTATGCTATTGATGCCACGGGGTTGATCGAGAGCTTAAATGAGAGATCTCGACGAAAGGAAGAAAGTCGATATAGTTAAAATCATTTTTGAACCATAATTAATGCTAAAATTGAAGCAAGTTCCCGTTTTACCCCATTTTAGGAGTGAGATAATTAATTTTTCATATGTTTGACCTGATTCCGCATTTCTACGCATTGAGACGAAGAGAATGAGTCCTCGATCATCAAAATCGGACAACTTTGATTTTTCGACCCCAAAAAATGGCAAGTGGTACCCCTTTCCATTTTTTTCAGCCAAAAAATAAAGGTACTCCGATTTTGATGATGGAGGGCTCATTCTCTTCGTCTTGATGCGTAGAAATGCGGAATCGGGACACCACCCAGAAAAATTCACTTTTACACCCTTAAAAACGGGTTACACTAAATACAAATTACGAATTATCATCCCCTTGACTTTAAACCCCTATAACTCATAAACGGACGGTCCAATAACTGTTTTTAGGGACGTTTTAAAAACATTAAAATCTAAGCTATCTAACGATATCCATAGATTTATCGAAAAAAATTTCTTTCACCCTTAAAATCGCTAAAATATAAAAAAAAATCACATTTTTCTGGAGTTTTCCAACTATTTTTGCAATTTTAGGGGTGAAATAAATTCTTTAAACGGTTTTTATGGATATGTATCTTTAGCTTAGATTCTAAAGTTTTTAAAAACCTCTTGAAAACCATTATTTGATGACTATTATTAGAGTTATAGTGGTTAAAAATCGAAGTAAAGACAAAAAATTATCTACTCTCCGACTTTGGACCTCTATAACTTTGGTACAAGTCATCAAATAATGGTTTTCAAGAGGTTTTTAAAAACTTCAGAATCTAAGCTAAAGATACATATCCATAAAAACCGTTTAAAGAATTTATTTCACCCCTAAAATTGCAAAAATAGTTGGAAAACTCCAGAAAAATGTGATTTTTTTTTTATATTTTAGCGATTTTAAGGGTGAAAGAAATTTTTTTCGATAAATCTATGGATATCGTTAGATAGCTTAGATTTTAATGTTTTTAAAACGTCCCTAAAAACAGTTATTGGACCGTCCGTTTATGAGTTATAGGGGTTTAAAGTCAAGGGGATGATAATTCGTAATTTGTATTTAGTGTAACCCGTTTTTAAGGGTGTAAAAGTGAATTTTTCTGGGTGGTGTCCCGATTCCGCATTTCTACGCATCAAGACGAAGAGAATGAGCCCTCCATCATCAAAATCGGAGTACCTTTATTTTTTGGCTGAAAAAAATGGAAAGGGGTACCACTTGCCATTTTTTGGGGTCGAAAAATCAAAGTTGTCCGATTTTGATGATCGAGGACTCATTCTCTTCGTCTCAATGCGTAGAAATGCGGAATCAGGTCAAACATATGAAAAATTAATTATCTCACTCCTAAAATGGGGTAAAACGGGAACTTGCTTCAATTTTAGCATTAATTATGGTTCAAAAATGATTTTAACTATATCGACTTTCTTTCTTTTCTTTTTAATAGATGTAATTTTTTATTCAACAAAAGAAAAATTTTCTTTCTATTTAAAAATTTTTTAAATTCAATTTAATTATCGCAAGATGATTTGATTAAATAATAAATTCGTGTGATGACAATAATTGATGACCAACGATGTGTAATTGGAAAATAATATGTATAGCAAAACCATAAAACATTGTTTTCTAATAATGCTGAGGAATAAAAAGAACGTGAGAATTATTTATGAGAAAAGTTTATGTATATATAAAAGTATATCCACAAGAGATCTTCGATGACAGTTAATAAACTTGCGTTATAGATTTGCGTAGGTATAAACGTTATACCAATAGACTTTCAGAGTCCGACCCTTTTCATTGCAGCAGAAAGCGCTGACCTATGACATGCACATGCTATAAACAATTTTGCTGTAGACTAAGTGTATTCATGCTGCTTCAACCGCTTTAAAACAGACTGCTGAGAGTACTGAGTCATTTCTATCTTTGTCTTACTCGCTGTCATGTCACCTTTTCATTCTTTCCGGCATATGAAATACAGATTATATTCATAATTTCTCGCAACCCTCTTCATACATCAGTGGCAAATACTTTTATTATTATAACTGATGAGTATTTCCTTCTTCAATCGATTTTTATTTATTTATTTATCTTTAATAGAACTCGAGGAAATTCTCAGTTATTTTACTTTTTTTCTCAAATTTTTTTGTAATTAAAATTAAGTTACGATGCTTACATTCCAGGTATTTTTGTCTTAGAGAGAATTCAGTTGCGCCACCGGCGTCAGAGATAAAGTATGACCTTTCTGCGAGTTTCATTCGGGTGCATCGTGATGTACATCGGTCAAATGAGGGAGAAACATCCCGCAATATCTTCAAGAAAGTCATGAGTACCTCAGAGGAGCGGGAAATGTAATGTGATGCTACTTTTCAAAATATTTTTTTTCCTTTTTTTTTTTTTGCACGCGTAAAGAATGCAATATACCAACTTGCTGAAGGAAGCTAAAAATGGATAAAAAACTACAGAAGTTGTACGGTAGTAAAAAGATTATTACAAAGTGTGAGATAAAACCTTGCTACTTGAAGATAAGCTGAATGCAAGGTCATGTAAAAAGTAAAGGTGTTTGAATTTACTTTTTAAAATTATTTCTTGTATTCAATCGTTTACAAATCATTCTTCGTCATGATTACTTCATTAATTCAGAATGTTTTATAAAAAATTGTCGATCACAAAAAACAACTTTTTTTTATGTTATAAATAATTAAATTCTTATTATTATTAACTTTAGAATCAATTATTCATGCCCCAAAGCATTCAAATAGATTTATTGATTTTTTATTCTGACAATATCAGCAATGATTATTCTAGTAATTACTTATTTGTTAACATTCTTTATATTTTAATAATCATTGCAGAACTACTCGATGTGTACAAAAAAATTTAAAAGATAAAACAAAGTGTGTGAACACGTAACTTGACAATGGATGTTATTTTTATTCTATAAAGACAGCGTGACATTTAATATCATGTTAGCTTAAAGTTATATAAAAAAAAGATTGATAATGATAGTAAAATTATTTTAATTATAAATTAAGTAGATAGTGTAAAAATGATTGCGTTACGTATGATATATAGAATCAATCGTGCACTCGGAAGTTGCATAATTCTTATTTTAGTCACCTGACAGTAACCGCAAATAAAGTGATAAGTTAAAACGCAGTAGTGCGCGGAAATCGGCAAAACTGTTTCGAGAAAATTAATTGTTTATTTCAAATTGCCTCCTACCGCAGAATTCACCGCAAAACGTTGATCCGCTAGCTTTGTCAGACCGGCACAGATGCTTGGTTCAACTTCTTCTTCGTTTTTAAGATGTTTCATGCCACAGAGATACCACTTTCACGCACATGGATATCAACGTTGTCTTTTTCAAGTAATTAATAGGCATTTATTTAAAATTATCATCAAAATAATATATAATACATTGTTCATCTCTGCAATTTCTATGCAAAATACTAGATGGTAATTATTCAGAAGCTGTTTTAGCTTAATGTTAAAAATTATGTATCATTAAAAATAAATTTTTTACATATCCATGGCATTTTCATGCTGCGAAGAATCACTTGCAATGTTTTGCAGGTATATTCCCATACCAATTTACACGTATACACTCTTATACTATTGCTCATCTACAAGCTCTACAGACCGGACATGGACTGAGATGCGTGCGTGCATGCGTGGCATGATGAGGATTCAGCGAGATGAGTTCCTAGAAATGGCGTGCGATATCGTCCAACTCGATCCTTCTACTCATCCTTACTCCGTCATTCTACCATGATTCTCTTCACGTCGCGTAGGTGATACAACTTTTAACGAATAAATCGCTAGAAGCCATTTGGCTCAAAAGAAATTAATGGCATAATATATGAGTGAAGTTTAATGCATCTAATTCGCTTTGCATGCTTGTGCGTGTGATTGTTAAGTGCGTGAAGATGCACATGCGTGGGAGACAGAAGATTGTGGTTTGTTGAAACCATAAGGAAGAGATGAGAATAAAGAGGTATGGTAAAAGCCCACCAGGTAGGTTTTGCTGCGATCCCAGAATAAGAGACGAACATTGGTGGTTACAACGTAGAGTAAGGAGTAAAGAACAGGGGGGACTTGAGAAACAACCACACGACGAGGACGACGTCGATGGTGGCGGATGGAAGGTGAACAGCGGGGACAGACTAAAGGAGCTGAGAGAGACCAGACAACCAAGAGAAGACCAGTAATCTCGTGGTAATCTAATTTCAGCGTGCGGACGCTTCCAGGAACGCGCCGTGACATTAGCGAACTACCTTCTGCTTACACTAAGTCTTTCCGTCTCTGTCTGTCTATCCTTAACATTCGTGGTTCTCTTCATTTCGCAACTCCTCTTTTCCCGCTACTTAACTCACTTTTCCATTTCATTGAATTTATCATTTTTTTAAGAAGATTAAAAATATATTTTCTAGTTTATTTACTGATTTTTTATCTGTCAAAATAGAGTATCGTTAAAATATAAATATTATTCTGTCTTATATTTATAAACTCATTTTCATTCAATCACGCTGTGAAATAAAGCAAGCATACACAAAAATACAAAATAACAGAAACTAAATTAAAATACTCGGTAGAATCTCGATGCCTCTTTCAATTTCCGGAATTCCAGATTTAATTAATTATCGACAGGTCTTCTTTTGGCTGTGAAAGCTAATTTGTACTTGATATAAAAAAGAAAAAAAAAAAGGAACGAAGGGAAATCCTATTTATTTCGTGATTAAGGTTTTTTGCATTTACTTCCTTTTTAACGTCCTTCCTTCCTCGTTGCTCTCGGGACTTCCTATCTGTCTTCTCTCTAACCCTCCAAATAGTATTCTCCATTCTCGTTCGTATATCCCAAGACCATCTTCTCGTCTAATACACGCCAAATAAAGCGGTTCGACATTTACGCCCGAGCAACTAACGGGCTAATCCCTCGATTTCCTGTAGCGGCTTCAGGTTTATAAGGCTTTTGCACCATCAGACCCAACAGCGACCAGAGGTAAACCTACCTAAAGCTGCGGCATTGGAGCTGGCACAAAGTGGAATGAGCGTACGAAGATCTAGAGTCGTTCTACAAAGCTAGATTTAGTCTTTACGTATATATGTCTAGGTGTTGGATCAATGCTTTTGCTGCTGCAGTTTGATAAGATACGCTGGTTGCAAGTGATAAGCGTAAAGAATAAAATGAATTATATTTTGCTAAACATTTGGATGGTTTTCATTCTTTAGTTTAACTGACACATAAAAAAGAAAAAAAAAGATGCTTTGTCAGTTGACCACTAAAAGAAAAGAGAGATGAATCGACATTCCTTGCCGGAAGTGATGACTCCTGACGTTTTCTCTTTACCCTAGAGACAGTTGTTCTATACATACGACTGAGTGAGTAGACTTGACGAGCGATGGAAGATTTGCGCTGCAAGTCGATTTCGCTTCAAGGCGTCAATTATCCGGTGGCATTAAACGATAATTGATGTTGCGGGCGGAAAATACCAAGTAATGAGACTTGTATGAAAATTATTATGTTTTTAACGAAATCTATGAAACAGAAAGAATATAATAATTTTTTTATCATAATAAAAATAGGGGACATGTGATTCCAGTGTAATTATGATAAAAAATAAAATTATTTCTGAAAATCTTTGCTTGACATATAAATGTTAATTTAATCAATTAAAAAAAATGAAAATATTCACTATAAAATATTTTATTGAATTTAATGGAATATATTTGGATATTTGGTTCGAGATTATGATGAGTTTAAATACATATTTTCTGAGACAATATAAATCTTAAAAAAAATGATCAATTTAATGAAACACTAGAATAAACTAGTACTCAGATAATTCCGTTTAAAATAATTGAGTACAATACAAATGTATGTTTTTAATGAATTATTTTTTGATTATTTTACCCAAGACTAAATTTAGAGTTTAGTTTCAATTTCAAAATATTCAACTCCTCTAGATGTTCCAATTGCCGCCTATAATTTAATTCCATTTTAAGAATCATCAACTTCATTGGAGATTTTGATGTCTTAGCCTGATCGAAAGAACCTTATTTTAGTCACTAATGTTATTATAAATTTTTATAACATTGTTTGTATAGCATTTTTTATTATGTCAACTTTAAAATTATAATTAAAGACTCTAAAGTTGAATGAGAATCTTAAATTCAAAAAAAGAATTCATTTCAATTATTCAAAAGTTTTATTATATTACTTGTTCCCAATAAATTTTTTTCTCAGTATAGGAATATTAGTTTTTCAATAAACAGTATATAAAATGATATTAATATTTTTTTTTACAACCAGATGTTCAAAGATTTTAATTATCAAGTCAACTAAGTTCTATCTGTAAAAGTTTTCACACGACGACCGTGATGTAATTGAGCGGCGGATTGGTGTTGTTAAAGAAGGATAATTAACGGAGATGACATTCGATATGCGCATCGCATAATCTCTCGCTTCTGGTTGGCACATTATTAATGTGACGTAGGTATACAGATGGTCGAAAGACTAGGAGACGTTTAGGTTGCTGCGAATGAAGGTAGTTCACGATTCTCGCGTGACCTGTGAACTCTTACACGCAATGAAAAAGAAGAGAATATACAGCATCTCGACCACCTCCACCAACCTGCTACATTAGTTCATATACTTACTCGTCTCTCTTTATGCCTCCTCGTTTTATACCTACAGGCTCTATAAGTACGCCTGCTCGCCTCCGGGCCTAATAAATTATCCCTCTTACATATATCTCCACAGTCCCGAGCGACCGTTTGAACTCCCGCAAACCATTATACCAGCACCTACTTATGAGCGCACCAACGATTGAATTGCCACGACGATATATACTGCATCCAGCTCTCTTCATATGTTCTGTGTTTCTTGCCTTCAAAAGAGCCGACTTGTCTCTCTTTGTAATGAGTTTTCAGTGAAAATAAAATCGAAATATTGCATGTTTACATTATTTACGTTATTAATATTTTGAATTTCATTTATATAAATTTATTTGACCTTTCACTTATCAAACACACTGCCAACAAATTGTTATTGCAAGGATTTAATTATGCTTTTAGAAAGTATGTCAATAAAGTTTGTGTGTTTGTATATATATTACGGAAAATTTAATCTCCAATTTATTCTGCATTAAGCTCATGCTTTCATGTTTTTACTATTTGAAAAATGTTCTCATTTGATAAAAAATATTTATTTTATGGAATTTAAATTTAAAATTTATTTCATTATCAGTAATAATAATAATAATAATAATAATAATAATAATAAATATATTAAAGTTAATATTGTGTATAAAATCCAATGAAAGATTGAGAAAAATCTTCCAACAAATTTCTCATAAAAGTTTAAAAATATTTTCCATGATTTTTCAAATGGAAGAAAACAGTCGTGTTTATCTAGAGTGAAAATTTTCTAGAGCACATTGTCTCTACATTACTTGAACTGCCGAGTTAGCAAAGAAGAGAATGAAGCACAAGTGGAGTAAGACGACACCGAAGAACTGCAGATCGAAACCAGCAGCAAGGGAGGAAAGAGTAAGACGACAATACACGTACTTGCGCGTGCATCACGAATATGGAGCGTAGGGCAAGGGGTGGCCAAGTATATTCTTAGAATGCCGAGGAGACTCCAAGTCGATGCCACGAAATGGCTGCGCAGGACAAACACGATGCGAGTCTTATTCTTATTCGGTCTCTTTCTTTTCCTGGTTTTTTCCCTCTCTTTCTGCCTTCGGCCTTTCCTGGTACACCTACGTGTGCACTCACGCGCGTGTAACTTTCTTTTTTCCTTTTTTTTTATCTTCTCTGTCTTGCTTTTCTTCATTCTTATATTAAACTGTTTGAGCTGCATGACTACACTTCGCTTAGCAAAATAATATATGAGTCATTTTTTCCTCTTTTTCTTTGCAACATTTTCATTTATTTAAATGTTCATTCAACATTTGTAACATTTCTTCTCAAGTGAAAAACTATTGAGCTGGTAGCTTAATAATTATATCAGCATTCTATTATTATTCGAATTGAAACTCTTTCTAAACGTTTTTATTTTTTTTTTTTATCGATTTCTGCGTAATACAATTGAAACAAGAAGACAATTTTATTTTCCAGTGTTTGCACAAGTGAAAATGTTTCGATGCAGAAACGAAAATTCTTTCGTAAAGACGACAAGCAGCGACAAGTGTATCGAAAGCTTCGATCGAGTTAAATTGTATTCCATAGGATTTTATATCCTCGACTGGTCCCTAGCGTACGTACGCGCGAAGGTACAGAATCTCTTGCGAAGCATTCAAATATACCTTGGCCTCGGTTGTCTCTAGCGAATACGTGTATATAAATGAGACATGTATATCGACGCCATTGTTCTGGAGTCGTGACAGCGCCGCGGGTCAGGAACGCGTGTTGCTGTAGCAGTCAGAGAGGGCGAGAAGAAGAAAAGGGGTGTATGGGGCCAAGTACATTAGCATAACCCTCCTTGAATTGCTCTCAACTTTACTTCACAATCGGTAGCCTCATCTTACTTCGATAACGTCGACTTAAACTTTTGCTAAATATTTCGGCGACATTTTTATTACCACTAGCTATTTTCTTTTGTGACAAACAACATCATCACACCAATAAACAGCAATATAAGAGCCTTTACATTTAATTTTATTTCATGCAAAGAATCTCAAGGCATTTAACAAGCAGTGGAGTCTCAACTACAACTAATTGTTAATGCCGAAAAGCACATGACGGAAGAGAGAAAAAAATAGAACGAGTCAACAAAAAAACGAAAAAATGCTAGCAACGTCAGGTCGCGTAGACGAGTAGAATCGCAGCAGGTCGCATTAGCACCATGGTGCAATTTTACAGCGCAAACCCTGGCACTTTGCCAAGGCCATGTATCACTCGGCATTGGAATTCGTTGTTTCTCGTCTCGTTACCAAAAGGTTTTACATTTTCTACTTTTGTTCTCTCTGATCTTTTCCATCTTCCTACTTTTGCTCCTCCGCCAACCACAATGAATACATGGAAATGATTGAATATATAAGTAATTCTGAAATTCATCACAAACCACTGTCAACTTGGCGATGAAAAAGTTGGGAGAATTGAACTGCCCAAGGTGGAAATTAAAATCCGAAAAAATTATCATTAGGAAGAATATTTGAATTCATCTTTTTTCTCTTCGTTACCATTTTTAGATTATAATTAAAATAACTCTCGACAATAAGTAATATCGATCAACTCATAATGGACTGTCATCAACATTTATTATTCCTTTTCATTAGAATTAAAAAAAATAATACTATCAACGAATCTTCAAAAATAAATTCACAAGGATTGAAGAATAATTTGATAATGGAAAATATATTTTTACATAAAGTTAACCGAAAAATACAATAGAATATCTTTTATAGCAAGTTTCAACTTAGAAAGTTGTCCTTTTTTTTGGATCTCAACATACAATAACTTATGAAAAAAGTAAAATGACTGAAAGGTCAAAAATGGCATTTTTTTTTTCTATATATTTATATGTATATATATAAAGTTTCTTCAAGACTTAATAATGGTAGCTGCAACTGTTCCGCGTCGTTAAGCAGAAGTAAGATCATTGCAAGAAAAAACTCATGAGTCGAGAAAAATTGTGAAAAGAATGAAGGAAAAGGGAACAGCGTACAGAAAAAGAAGAATGAGTGTGAGTGAGAAAGAATTGATAAAGAAAAAATGTGCCTTACAGACATTCACTAGGGATAGATGTCAGTTTTCTTTTCGAGATACACAGGCAAAAAGAAGGCGGAAGGATAATAATGAAGAAAGAGTCGATATAGTTCTTTATCCCGCCCACGTTCGTCTGAGTTAGGGCTGGTTAGGGTTGTCTGATATACAAGGGCTGGGGGAGAAATGGTTAGGTTTGCGATCCCTCGCACATTCCCCTGTGTGTCAGTGGGGAAAGAACAGAAGGGCGTGAGAAGTTGTCCTACCGTTGGGGTAGGTCTTGACTTCATGACGATATCGCAAAAGCCACGCGATGAGGGTGTTGTTTTGAAATATGGCGCCTGTACCACTTTAACAATATGGTTGCATACTATGGATATTAACGAAGCTTGAAGAGACATAATCACTCCACTGGAACGAGGGTACCTCTGTCTAGTGCTTGATGACTAGAGTGTAATATAAATTATGGAATCTGCTTTTCACCAGTGATAGTGATGACCAAGAGTCAACTTCTGAACCTAAAAGTGCCCTTGAATATGCCATAGGGATCATGACATTATTGTACTTCTAAAATCGTTTTCAAGTGCTCTCCTGGGCTAGTCCAGCAGGGTTGTCATGATTTCAATTTGACTGAAAATAGATGTTGAAATGAAATATTCTCTTGTTCAAGTTGATGATGAATAACAGGAAGTTTGTTCAGTTGAATCTCAAAAATTGGAATAATTACTTTAACATTAATATCATTAAAAAAATTGTCATTCTAGACAACATTTTTTTACTACTCAGACTTTATCATTTTGTTTTTATTTCTCCTTACTAAAATTCCATTTCAAGATGTGAATAACTTTATAATAGACCATTTTTCGTCCATTAACAAACACTTACCTACTTGAAACCATGTAAGTCGACACACCAGATGCGTCCTTTTATTTTTCTCTATCTGTTGTATAAAAGGTAACAATTTAAGACTGCGTTACTGACATGCATTGATTTTTTTTCACAAAGAAGACACACTTTCTCTTGAATGAGACTCGCTCCACCTACTCTTGGTACTCGACAAAGTGCAGTCAGGCAGTTATATCATCCCTTCATAATATGACTGAATATGATTTTTCATCTTTTCATTCTTCTTCATTCTCGACCACAATATGTGACACTGTTTCTTTATAAATTACAACAACTTTGGTAAAAAATTCTATAGGTTTTTGATAAATAAACAAAAAATGACCAAGCAAAAAGAGAAAATATGCACAGGTAGTGAAGCATTTCCAAGATAATTGGTCATTGTTTTGATAAAAAAATTTTTAAAACTCTCTTCATCCACTAACAATACGTGTAAGAGATAAGCATCATAAGATATTTGTCACTGTAAGTTACTAATTTACCTGTTGCAGCAACACTCGTTAGTAAACTGCGATCTAACTTCTCTGCAATGTGGTTTCATACTCAACAAGAAGTTATACCACAATTTGTAAGCGACACTTCGAGAATCTTGTACTTCTAAACAAAAGGTGCAATATTGTAATCTATATAATAACGTTTAATTTCTATATTAGATTATACAATAATCGTATAATTGACGATTTCCAACATTCCAAGATATTTGATATTTTTTTTTAACAATAATTAATGCTAATGAAATGATTGATAATAAGTAAAAATATAAATACTTTTCAGCATACATCAACTACAAGGGAGAGACTATTTTCATAATTGAGTTGACGTTGATTCCCCAGTGCAAATACTGTGGATGTTTCAGTATACATGTAGGTATGAGTGTGTGCTTTTAGCTTTCGAGATAGTATATCTATGGTGGTTAGCAAGCCCAGGTGACGGTAGATGAGCAGAGATGAGTTCTTGGCGTTGCCCAGAGGCCCAGAAGATATGAGAGCTTGGGCTAGGGAGAAGCTTTAGTGTAATGTCTTCTCTGGCAAAGTCTATTGACGTCGGAGCGACGTTGCGACGAACGTCTAGTCGTCTTTGGTACAAGCTCATCTGTGCACGGATCTGTGCGAATAATCTCTTCCTATGTTAAAGCATGGGTATAGGGGTAAAATGTATTGGCTAGAGCACCAGAAGCACGTACACATTCAACTTGTCTGTTAGACTCTTGTTTGGAGACAGTATGTGTGTCGAAATTGCGTCATACTGTGCTCTCAGAGACTCAACTTGGTTCGAGCAAAGTTGAGACGTGGGTCAAGATACTTGTATGCTACTGATAGCCTTGGGAGAAATGAGAAATTCGTCTTATCATTAGATATTGCTATTTCATGGATGATATTGTACTATTTTTTATTAAAAAGTTTCATATGAATGTTAATTAATAAAAATGAGGCTTATTTTTTTTAATTATCATTCATCACAATTAAGAGAAACATTTGAGAATAAAGTTCAATTACAAAAAAAAACTTTGTAGTAATCAATTCATTGTTTTAGTCAAAAGTAAATTCCCAAGGTCAGATAGTTTATATGACCTAATAAAAAGTAAATGTGTTAAAATGTCGAGTGACAAACTATTCAATTGAATTTTTCACATACTCCAGAGAGTATTGGAAACTTTCTTCCCTATACAGAGTCACAGTACTCTTGTATATCTCTACAAACTCTAATATTCCTTTTTATCCTTATACTGTTTATAGTGTTATATCGCGAGTAAGCTCGATGCGACATTGTTGAAGTAGTTCCATGATTACCAGGTGTGTTACACTTTGCTGGAAGAAAGTTTTGTGTTACTCTGCATAAACATTACGAACAAGAGTGAAAGTGTTGCTCTCATCCTCACAAAGTTTTCGTTGTAGCAGGTGATAATGATTCTGATTCTAGTTACGGGGCTAACTTTTGACATAGTACACCCATAAGTAAATAAACACGTTTCATTACTTAATAATTTTATACCAAACATTTTGATATTAAAAAAAAATCCTTACAACAGAAACAAATAAATCATTCAGCTTTATTATAATTTGTAAAATAGAATCGTTGAAGTACGAACATTGAGATAAATTGGAAGATGAAATTGTTTTATAAATGTGTGTATCGATCATTACCCTATTAGTTTACCAAGGAGTCCTTCAGAGCATCAATTTATTGGGAGAGAAAAAATTATCTGGTACAGTTGATTCTCCAGTTGAGATAGAAAAAATCGCTTCCCTAATCCTTATCAAGCAGTTGTGCCATTGATACTGCTGCCAAATGTTAGCAGCAAGAAGAAGAGGACAAAATGTTCGAAAAAAAGACAAAGAAAAATTAGTAACAAATGAGATGAATCAGATAAGAGTTTTCGTGGGAGTTTTTTCTACCATGAAAAATAAGTTGGTGAATGTGTAAACCTGGTTACTTATGGAGACCATTGAAGTTTGTAGGTATGTGAATCCTTGACTATAAGGTTTTAAGGGCTTCGATTCACATTAGAATCACATCTCCTTTTCATGAGTAATACAAAGAAAAAGAGAATGACGATCACAGCTGTAGTAAGGTTGCACAGTTGACGTTCGTAAAGACAGTATTGAAGAATGAAAAGAAGAGGAGGAGGAAGATGCAAGAAAATGAGCTAGATAGATTGGTAGATAGATGGACTGTAGGAGTAGAAAGGCAAGGGGAAAGACGAGACTGAAGATCGAGCGAACGCAGTGTAGATAGGGTTGTAAGAGATCGAGTGTAAGGGTATTGCAAGCTGAGGGTACAGGAAGGAGAAGATGAAGGTGTAGGAAGAGTGAAGGAGAGAAGGACGACAGGGGATGGATGTGCGGCGATTTGGTTTCCAATCATGGGACGACGGGACGCGCCTTTATCGAGCGAGCAGAGGCCCGGCCATCCTGCCTCATACTCCTTTTGCTTGGAGCCATGTCGGTGCTGGTGCAAATCGACCCAACCCAACGGCTCTTTCCTTTAGCTATACCTCTGCATCTCAGCTCAACCGCCTCCACCATAGTCACCCACCTCTTGCCATCTCTTTCTTCTTCTTCTTCTTCTTCTTCTCCTCCTCTTCTTCTATGCGTCTGTACTGCTGGCGACGTCGGTGGTGTGACTGCCGTTAGTCCCCCTATCGACCATCACTCCTACTACCACGTCATCCACTGAACTACCCTTAGTGCAACCTCCTCAAATACTAGTGCACCCTCACACCAAGTCTTTTCATGTCCCTCGACGTTGCGGCTCCAATTTTCCTACGGCATTCCCCAGCCTACGCCAATCTCTAAACCATTTCTTGTTTTTCACTATCGACAATACCTACACTTACTCCGGATGTCCTCTCGATTTCTTGGCATCTTCTGACACCAACACACCTTTACTTTTTTATATTACACTTGACGCTTTGGAGCAATAAACGAGTATGAGAAACGACCGAGATTTTTTACTGATACCGATGCTTTATTGCCAAGAGAAATCTCCAACAGTTCTCTCTGGGGTAAAAAAGATTGTCAGAACATTCACAAAATCATTGGCAACTGGTACATGCATGTAAGCTAAGAACTGGGTCAGGTTTCTTATTGCAAAATTAAATGAAGAAATACGATTTTTTTGAGAACAATATTTTTCATTATAACACAATAATCATGGAATGAATATCAAATTTGAAACTCGAGTGAATGAATATGATACATGGAAAATAAAATATCTCACCCTTATATTTAATGTATAAAAGTCTAGGCTAGCCTTGACATTTGGGTGGAGTGCGCATAGAGTAATAAAATTTCGTTGAATATATATGCTTGACCTAGAGAAAACATAGCCGTGAGTTCTCTCTTTTCAGATGGTGAAATCAGAGAAGAGGATGAGCATACACGAGTCTCTCTGTACTGCAAGCTCTACAATCTCCCTAGCGGAAGTTTTCTCGTGAGTATAGCTCTGTGTTTACATACCACAACCATAAGGAAAACTAAAAGCGGATATGACAACATTCATCTAAGCATAAAAGAATGTTATAACAAAAAACAACTGTGAATATTTATTTAACTGTTTAAAAAATTATGTTACACTGTTTATTAAGAGACTCAAAACAATTAAGATATTGAATATGTCATAAAAGCTTCACTCTGAATACGTTTCCCAATTTTTTTTAATATGTTTATCAATGTTAATTTAATTAATAATTTATTTTTAACTCACAATAAAGTCAACCTAAAGTAGATTGAATTTTTTTTAGGAATTACTAAACAGATTATTATATTTGAAGTAATTTAATAAAGAGTTTCAAAACAATTACACATTACTTTTTGCCTAATTTAATTATTATATATATATTCGTGAAAAGGTGTTTGAAAAAATTTTGAAACCAAAACAATGTTTCCCCATTTGATGGTTTAAAAAAATTTTAAAAGCTTAAACAATAATTTGGAAATGAAATTCTACAACTACAGATTTAAATTACTCCAAACTCTGTAAAAAAGCTGAAGAAAAGTTTGTTTCCAACCATTCTAAAATGTGTAGGAATACAAAAAACAATTTAAATATATATTTTATTTAATGTTATTCATTTATAGAGTAATAGAAAAAAATTATATCCCATTTTGACTATTTTCAAAATTTTTTTAAATTCAATTTAATGATCATAAGAAATGCATCTTAAAAATAATTTTCCAAGTTTAATTGCTCTAGTCTTTATTGGACTTTTAAATGTTCATTTACTTTTCTAAGTATCTTTGTAATTACGGGATTGATTCAGTTCTATAAAATCGATAGATATTATGTTATTCATTTGAGAGGAACTATGCTAGTTATAACTAGTTATTGAAAGAGTCTTCAAACTTACACTTACCAGTAAGTTTCACGAAACTCGGTCTTTCCATGATCTATGGATATGTTTCACAAAAGTTTTTACCTTGTTGGTCTTTGTTTGTAAGAAAGTTGACTTTTTATACTTTTCAAGGTGATCAATAAACATGATAAAGTTTATTCTACAGATGCTAAGTATTATTTTTGTTAGTAATTATCAACTAACCTGTGTTTTCAATAAATAAATTAAAATATAGTTTATTTTAAAACTTGTATAACTCCAAAATTACATTATGAATCATATACATTTGCCTGACCTTTCACTGGAGAATATGAAATTTTCGACCACTATACTAGAGTTGATGGCCACCTGTGGTTCAAGCGTTCTTCTATTCCTGTAAAATACTATCTGCATGCACACACCCATAGTCTAGTTTCACCTATGTATATGCTTTTATTCTAGACACGTTCTCCAAGTGAGAAAGAGTTTACTACGATTTTTATTGCTCACTATCTTCTTCTCAATATTCACATTCTACTTCTTTCATAGTCATAATCCAAAACAATGATAAAAATCTACTGGAAGCATGACTAAAATTCCTTCGACCGAAATGATGTTGAATTTACTCACAGCATCTCACGTGAGATTTAGCTAAAATGATGATGGAAGAAATAATAAAAATTAATAGAGCATTAAATGAATGAATATATGTAAATAAGATATAGCAGAGTTAAATCGTAATTAAAGTATAGAGGGTGGAAGAGTTCTCGTGAATGAAAGTGATCCTTAACCAGCGAGGATTTTCAATGAGCAATTATTTCCAAAGCTATGCAGTGTGAGGCTCTTCTCTGCAGTCTTTGTAAAAAGCATTGGAGAAGTTTGACACTTAATTTACTGAAATTCAACGAATTCCAGTGTAGATACGCGTCACAGGAGCTTTGGAGGACCGAAGGATATGCAATTACGATGAAAGTCGAGAATAAAAGAGGTAGAAAGGGTTGAGATGAAAAGTTGAATAAAAGTGCGTAAACGTCAAGTGGTTGTTTGATGGCCTACATAGTCAAGACTCTTACACAAAGCGTGACGAAAGGTATTCGTCGAAGGGAGACTAAGAGTAAGGGAAAGGGTGATTCTCCTTACACCCTTCTATAGTGTTCGAAGACAGAGGAGTGGCAAAATCGCTGGAGGAGAGGAAAGCTGTGGAGAAGAGGAGGGCTCTTTGGGGCTCTGAAAATGCAGCGTAATTTGTCTTTGTCTGGCGGGGGCGAACGCGCGGTATAACGACTGGAAGCGGTGAGGGGGCAGAAAGTGAGTGAGGAGTTTGGTGGTACTAGCGGGTTGCTAGAGGGTGGCTGAAGGGTAGAGATTCCGTGCTTGACCCGCCTGGGATCGATGCGTTCGTCTGCCAGAACGCCGAGACGCCCGCGTCCTTCCTTCTCTCTTCTCTTCCCTGAGGACACACTCCCTCTCACTCTTCGTCTCTTCTCTTTCTCACCCCGTACTTTACTTGCTTCCTCTCTCTTGGTGGTTTTGCTAGTGTGCCTCTGACGCTCCTTCCGCTTCGCTTCAAACCGTTGGCCGTCGACAACGCACACGCCGTTACCGCACTGCACAACGCGTGCAAGCATGCTCATCCTCCCACGTCTCTCTACGTCTTTCTCATTTCTCTACCCCGCCATAGCCACCCCCGATCGTCCTCTATCCTCCGAGTGTCCTTCCGAGGTTTTCTCGGTTGCATGCACACCTCCTTCCCTCACCCGTTTTGCTTTCAACTCTGCACTGACAACCGTCTCACTCCTCCTTACGACTTCCTCTTTCTCTCCTCACGCTTTCTCTGCTTTTACTCAAAGTCGATGTGGATGTGTGTGAGACTCGTTCGTGAATGTATAGATGTAAGTATACACACTCTCTACCCATCCCTCGCTCTTTCTCAACGTCACATTTCACGCAAACCCCTCAGGGTCTGCAAACCCCTAGGGACCGCACCCCAAATATCGAGCTGTGTGTCTCCCATTGGACGATTTTTTTCAAATCAAACCAGCGACGCGATCTCTTCCAACTTGAAGCAATAAGAAAATTCAAAATAACGGAAAACTTCAAAGGCAACCGAGAAAGCAGTTTGAGAAAGCGTAAATATATGTGTGCAGATAAAATTCGTTAAAATATCATTTTACAAAGGACGATATTCACTAAACCCAATATACCATTTTCACTGTAGGGTTCAAGTTAAATAAATATTTATGAAACTCTGAACCATTAATTTTACCGATATAGACGCGTCACGATGCTAGAGTAAGAGAGGTAGTTTGAATTCTTAACTCCACTTCGCGCGTTGAAAGATTTATAGCCAAGGGACAACATCGATGTTACACTTGACGTGCTCCGTAAAATTACTAATTAAATACCGACAATTCGTGTCAGACAGCCCTCTTTTAATAATCAGTCCAAGAACTACGGCCACACTTGCTGACAGCTTTTCCAAAGACTTTATATTCTATTTCATGATATGATAATAAATTAAACACCAATATCATAACTATTCAATTCACTCAACATCCAACAACACAATATATTATATTCCAATATAAATATACATTAAAGTATCTTTATAGCTATTCTCTATAACTTGCCTTTTACTCAAGCGATAAAATTTACAACGTCTGGCAACCGACTAAACTTCCACATGATGCGTAAATGCGCTCCTATTTCTTTCTATTGTACTCAAAAATTTTCCAGTGTCGCTTTTCTTTCGAGTTTATTGCACAATATTTCCTACCAAATTTCTTTTCGCGATTTAACAGTAGCTCATTTATTTATGTCCTACTGTATGAATTATATAACAGAATGGATAGATACAGTCTGATATCATGGAAAAACAAATGGAGAAAAGAGTTGAAGAAAAACAAGATGTAAGTTGTCTGAACCTTGAATTTCTTTGCTTTGAATATTCTTTACATTTATTTGAATAACTTGAAAACGACTTGGTGGAGTTTTTTTTTTATAATTTCATGTGCTCTAAATTACTTCAAGAAATATCGATCATGTGGTTAATGTATATTAACAGTTGAACGAATAACTTAGATTATTATCTAAAAAATTTTTTATGTAAAAACACACTTTGGCACATCAAATCCATAATTACTAAATGGTGATAGTTTTTTTTCTTTCTTGGGTCTGGATCGATTATTCTCTTATAAGTGGAACAAAAGCAATCAACACGTATATATTAATGTAAATGAAACAGCCTTCATTTATCAAATTAATTTTAATATATTTTTTATTAATTAAAATTGAATAATATTGGCCGAAATAAGTCCGTATGATATAATATACTCTTCCACTAATGATCAAATGATATTACTGAAGACTATCATCCTTATTATTGTTGAAAAGTTTCCCCAAGCAAAACCGTACTGCATTAGCAGAAAGTATAGATGGGTAATACCTGGAAAATATTCAAGTGCTGACTATAATACGCATGAAACTTGAGGATACTTGTTATAAATTTTATTCATTTAATTCTACGAAAACCAGATAATGTATTATTTTGGTATGTTTGATGATACATTATTCGTTATAATGTTGAATTGCATAACAAAGAAATTTAAAATATAGAATAGTTTTTAAATTTATTTATCAATGCACATTAAAGTACATTAAAATCTTCATTTAATAGTTTCAATGTACATTATGAAATATAAAGTAAATCAAAAACTCTCGAATAAAAAACAATAGTATCATAGAAAAAAATCTTCCTCACTCTACTTATCTCTCACTTCTTTTTCAGCAAACGTTAGATGACGTCGTACCGTTTGCACCAGATTTCCCGAGAGAACATCTAGCATCTAACCGAAAAACGCGCTGAGGTCCTAGATGCGTCGATCTCAAAGTCGATTACTCTTCCCATACCTCTGGGGGGTGGTGTCAGTCGAGAAGCGACAGGATAAGAAACAAAGATAATAACGAGTGAAAACGGAAGGCTTCAGAGATGTAGTAGATATATAGAGAGACTAAAAAAAAAAAAGTAACAGAAAAGAAGAGAAATAAAAAATTCTAAAAGATTGAGACTCAGAGTCCGGAGGAATTAGATTTGCTCGGTGCTAGCCAAGCGCAACGAACAGAATGCAACGCAATCCGCTAGTAATTTCAAACGCGTTCCTTGAAAGTACGGAAATTCTTTTCTCTCGGAGCTCTTGATGCCACACCAATGGACGACAACATCAAGGGTTCGTGATATCAAATTTCTCCTATTTATTTTACTTATTCATCCTTTTTTTTTCCTTTAAACATTGTAATCAATGTTCTTAAAAATAAATAACGAAAAAAATTACATCATTTATAGATTAATCTAAAATTTGTGCTTTTGTGATTTAAAAATAAATTATCCTTATAATGAATAACTTAAGTATATTGATGTTTAATTGAATTTATTAAATTTCTATTAAGTTAATAAAATGTAGCAAATTGAATTCACTTATTTGCTGCAAGTTAAATATAACTGATATATCTGACCAACTTTCAGCCATTTAGTAATACTTTAATAATATATTTTCTGTTATTTGGCGTAATTCATTCTATAAATATTAGATTTATGATGTTATAAACCAAATGATACTTTTTCATTCGCAGAATTAAAGTCTTGGAGTGCGAAACGAAAATAAAAAAGCTAAAATAAACGAAAAGTAGGTCAAATTGCGTCAGGATAACAAGAACAAAGCATCAGTTTCTCTGGCTTCTTCTTAGAAGTGTCTACTGTTCCACTTTGTAATTTCACTCCTGCTTCTCTTCCATTACAGATCAATCTAAAGAGTCATTTCTTGCTCTTTCTAGACTTCTCTTTCTACCTCTTAAACATCCATTACGCGCTTTGGACAAGCCCTAACCAGCAGAGAGAATCGGAAATTTCCTTCTGAGAATCTTACAAACCTCTTCCCATTAAATGCTATTCACCAAGATTCTTCAGTAACAAGACTAAAAAAAATCTAATATTCTGCTGCAGTATACAAGAAAATTTTATCTTCCTATTTTTATTTAATTATGATATTTATTGTTCTTTCAAATAACTTCATTTTTGGAATTCTTCATTCTCAGTTTAGTCAAGTAATTATATAAGTCTTTCAGTATACCCTGCATACAACTTGTTGTCTGAGCAATATTTTCTTGTTCTACTAGTTTCAAACGAGTCAAACTTTATTCTATCAATTAATCATGCTTTGAGAATATTGATAATTAATATCATTTCAAAATAAACAAAAAACTCATTGAGATTTCTTTGAAATAAATTTTAAAAATATAAAAATAGAATACATTTGATAGGATAATTATTTGAGAAGAAATGTCATTCTTTTCTTATCATGTTCTCACTATCTCCAACATATTACCTGATCTCTTTTTTATTTACTCGCATTTGTTTAGTTTATAAAGCAGCTAAAATATGATACACTTCTCTAGAATCAAGATCCGTACAGGTGGCAAATACAGCAAGAACTGCGTTGACAGTCGAGACTTAGTTTTGAAAATACTCTTGAATGATATTTCTTAACCCGGTTATAAGCTTTGTGTCATGTGAAATTTTTCTCATGTTCTGAATGTTTTTTCTCTGTCTCATACATATTCTGCCAACGGAAATCTGGTTTGTTCTATTTACATCATATACAAAAGTTGAACATTTTTTAGTTTATCATGGCATCTAAGCAAACTCTTTCAGATCTAACAACTTGGCAAATATTTTTGTTTTCTTTGTAAAATTACTCACCTTGTATGTAAAAAAAAAAGGAAAAAAAAACAATATGAAAAATAATGTAGCATAATATAATATGACTTATGTTATACGTATTCTAGAATATAATTTTGCCTGAAGCCATAGATAGTCTCTTGTGTTCTCTTTTTATTTTTTCACACTTCTGTTTCTGTCTTTTGCCACTGAATCCTCTCTTTGGCACTACGTCTGTGTTGTGTAATTGGGTGTGAAATGAAATCTAACGAAAACCCTTTTAGGCGTGTGCACAGTCGCTCAGCCCGGCCCAACCCTACTCTCTTCTACTCTCTCTCTACATCTATCTATCTCTTTCCTTTTCTACTCTTCATATTACTATCACTTTCAGGTACGCAAAGGTAGCAGTTTACGATCAAATAATTTTCATTTTTTGTCCCAACTTCTCTGCTTTCTTGCTTTCTTTTTCGGCGTAAACGAACCGAAAAATTCTACAAAGGAATGGTGAAATTTTTATAAGAAAAAAAAATCTCAGCATTTTTTTTTTATTGGTTTAACAATAGAAAAATATAGACATTGTTATAATTAGCATCAATACAATGTGGATAAAGTTATATTATTGAGGATAACAATGCCAGATAATGAGAAAAAAAAATTCCTGAATCTCTCTGAGCTTCCAATGACTTTGTTTATTCAAGAGTTTATCACGCCGAAATAAATTCACTTGCGTTTCACCAAGAAATTTAATTTGGCATTGTATTCAAGCGATAACTGGACCGCAATATCCTTGATGGTGGAAAGACGAAGACGCCAATCAGTTGTCGCTGAACATTGTGGAATCATCGACGGCCCAAAGTCTTTAACGAGACGTCTACAGCACAGAAAAGACGATCAACGATCGAGTCAGTGCTTCCTGCCACGATCCTGTCGATCTTAGCCTCAGTGACGAAGATAAGGAGCGTCACCAAGGAGAGTTGCAACTCGTTAAAAAGCATAAGCAAGACGTTTATAGGTACGCATCGTCGACCATCCGCCAATTCTAACGTAATTGTATGCCTGTGGGGCGTATACGTCTACTGGAAGAATCTTTGCTTTACTCTTTAGTGCTGTAGTTTCATTCTTTCCGTCTTCCTCCAATTGCTCTTCATCTTCTTCTTCTTCATCCCTCGCGACCGACCTGTCGCTTTGTTTTATTGGCTCGTAAATAGTAGTGGCCAGTGAACGGAAGTGGTAGACTGCGGACTTCCAATTACGAGACGCTTTCGTTCAGTAGATATTAGGAAGAAAAATATGCCAACACTGCACGTCTGTTGTGTATTAACGTAATAATTTGTTTAAGATTACACTGTAACTCTTAGAATCTTATGGCTTGTCTGAGTAACATTTTTTTCTACTAGTTTCAACATGGTATAAAATCTTACTTGGACAGCCTATAATTGACATTCCTTTATCGATCGTGAAATGTCGTATATTTTTTCAACTATTCTTAACTGGCTACAATCGAAATTTTTATTGTAAGATACTTATTTAATTAATATAAACAGTGCTCAGTACGTTTTCTATCAGTTAACCCACAAATATATTAAAAAATAATTTCTTGGCAAGAAACAGAAACTCCAAAAAGTCACAATTGGTGATAATTCAACGGAGTAAAATGTAATTGAGTAAAAACAAAAAGTGACCCATAATCCTACCTTTTCTTCTCAGTTTAAATTCTAGTGACATTAGATTAATTCTTACTTTTTTAGAGCATAGATCTTGAAAAAAAAATTAATCCAATAAAACACCAGAATAAACCAACAATTAAATAATTCTATTTAATTAAATGCGGCACTATAAAAATGTATTCTTTTAATGAATTGTTTATTTATTATTTTATGTAACCATCAGAAATGTTATCAAGTTAATTCCGAAAAAAAAAACATTTTATTGTGATTATTCATAATTGTGATTTTATTATTTGAAAAAAAAATATCACTTCTTCACAGTAAGTTTTTTTCTTTCAATGTAATTAAATTATTTCTTCGGATATTCTAAAATTATTTGGAGAAATCAATTATGGAAATTAAACAAACTTTTTACGAAATTGACAAAAATAGATACTTTAATACTTATTTCTCTAAAAAAAGTTTACTGTAAATAGTTTAGCCAACCACGATTATAAGAAAAGAATGTCATTTTTTCATGACTTCTTTTATTTCTAAATGTCTTGATTTCTATAATCGATTGATTCATGTCATCATGAAATTTCTTATTGTAAGACATAAAACTGTCTGCCATGACCGGAACACTGACTTCTTTTTTAAATTCTAGGATAAAAAGTGAGCTGGCCATGCTACGGTTGATTGTCTACTCTCTATTGTATTTAATTGAGTTTCTTGCATTCTTAATTGATATAGTTTTAACGCACAATTATGGAAATTAAAAATCGTACATTTATTGATGGTATTCAATTAAAAATTGATATGTAAATAAATCAATTTATCATCAAGATCACTCATAGAGTTTAGTTTTTTTTCTTTCAAGTTTAAATGTATTTATTTTCAACACCTGCACACGCGTCTTTCGAGGAAAAAAATTCAGTAGTGATTACGTCCGCAGAAGAATTGAAACGACAAAGTAAGTTGAGAAAAGAAAAACGTCATAACGATCGTCTCCGGTGATGCGAAGCAAAGTTTCGCGAGCGGCAAACGATTCGATAATATCTACGCTCGATTCAATCTCCCTTCGGGGTTTATTATTAAGGCTTTTGCAAACCTTCTTTATTCTACAAGAAAATCGAGAAAAAATAAAATACAAACTTGCAATGATGAAGAAAACTCAGAAAGTATTTTCTTATCCAATCGCATTGGTGTTGATACAGCATGAATTTAAAAAAAAAAAACAATTCATAAAAAATAATTGATATTCAAAAATAACAATATTTTTTTTTTTTAGAAAATAAATTGAATGCTGTAACTAACGAGTTTTTTTCAACAGTGACTTAGTCGTAGCTGACTTCAGACTTTTAGCACTTCTACCTGAATAAACTTCAATAATGTTCATAAAGTTGGACGAAATTTACAGTGAAATGATCTGTAAAAAGCTGTCATACTCTAGTCTCTTGTCATTTTTTCACACACACCCTCGAGTGCAAAAGTAAACAATTTCCGGTACGCGGTATGAGACTTACTCGATGACCACCAACAACGGTGAGCAATGACCGAACATCAGTTCTCGACGGGAGTAGAAAGAGGAGGGCATGTGAGAGAGTGGATCGCATAGGTGTTTCGCCTACTACACGTTCCTCCCACTTGCGCAATGAGCGTGTGTGGCCCATTCAAGCGTAATGCGTTGTAACGTCGTAACATAATGCCTCGGACGTCCGTCTTGTACCAACAGATGCTGTGAGCATCCGTAAACTCCAAGGTGCGCACATTGCCCCTTGCTGAGCTACTGGTCTCTCCTCCCCCTTGTAAATATTCACGTAAGTTACCCGCGCATGCATATCCCTGCTGCAACCCAATACAAATAATACGAGAAAAGTGATAGATGGGAACATTCAAAATTCCGTTACAAAACGTTTTACAGAAATTTTAGAATATTTAGTTGACTAGAAAATTTGCTCCAACTTCTTTAAAAACTTCAACACTGCGGATCCAGGAAAATTTAAGTGTTTGGTAATAAAACTCTTCAAGTGTTTAATAATTAATATTCGTCTATAAAACTGCTATGGTTTATTTATGGTGTTTAACATTGTAAACACTTGAAATGTTTAATTTTTAAATACTCGGATTTTGCAGTGTTTGGGTTAAAGACATTAAAAACCTACTCGATGGATAGATTGGTATCATTGCTAATTGTAGAAATTTTATTTTCAATTGAACATTCATAAAAAAGGTATTATTTATAATAAACTTTTTCTTTTAATTATTAGATAAAATTTTTTAGCCAATAAAATAATTCTTTTTCTAGGAAAACCTTTTGATTATTTATAAATCGATGAAGGAATACCATTGTAATTAATGGCATAGTATTTTTATCTAACACGAAATTATTTGAAAAAAGTAATTGAGAATGAAAGAACAATTACAAACTGTATGTTAATAAAAATATTAATATACTCAATGGAACAGCGTGTGAAAGGTATGCATACATGTATAAAAACATTGAATGCACATTAATATATTATGTCCGTAAACTCTAACTTTTAAAAAATTAAACAAATGTTCGTTGTCTTTATTATGATCCCTTGATAAACTGAAATTTATCAAAATCTATATATTCAATGAATATTACATCTTGTAAACATTTATTAAAAATTTTTTTAACAAACCCCAAAGGCTACAGAATGCCAACATCAAGAACGTATGACTTTTACTGGGAATATCGTAACTCAAGAGTCTTACTTTAAGATCAGCAATAGAACTATGATATTTATACCATTTATGAAATCTGTAATCTATACTTTGGTCAAAGCCATTATCTTTCATTGAGAAAATAAAAATCATTCAACAACCATAATTGTTTAGTTGAAATACATTTAAAACCATTACTTACAATTCCTAATTCATTTATCCAAATAATTTTGATTTGCAAATTTTCAAAATAGGTTCAGTCAAGTATTCATTATATTTAAAGTTTAATGCATCTCATACCTTAAATACATTCTGCAAAGAGATAATATATGCATGAACACCTATATACCAGATGGGTAAACATGGTAGAAAACTTGAATCACTAGCCCAGGGCCAGCTTCATTTAGTCTACCGGAGTACTTTCGTACTCTTTACATATTTTACTCAATGCTTATGCACACTCGCGTATCCAAGTAAGTATGTCGTTTATAAACACGCAAGTCGTAACTTGGGAATCTCCATCATGATGAAAATGAATAATCTTACGATTGTGTACGAAAGACGGATCATGTTTACCCTGGCATATATGATGGTAAGTCAAGAGTAGTAAAATAACGTTCCTTCTTTCGTATATCGTTTTAGGGTCTACATCGATTGGACAGTATATTCAGTCTGTGAAAATTAAAAAGAGATGGAGTATTGCTTAGGGCATTTTCAACGACGGTGTTTGAATCTAATCATACATCTGACAGCATAACGAAGAATATAAATGTTCTTGTTTGAAGTTTTATCTTTAATCATTAGACTAGTACTATTGCAAATTATTTATGTCTTTCAGTGCAATTTTTGTGATCAAATGGCTATGACGAATTACAATTAGTGATTAATCGAATGGAATTTTTTTCTTTGTTACTCATTTATTATCTAGTCAATGAAAATCTGATTAAAAATTTGATATGGTTGATGGTGTGTGATATATGTGTATAATTAACAAAATGTTATTTAATTCCATTATTCAATTTACTAGAGTCTCGTATGGATTAAAAATACACTGAAAGATTTTTGATTAGTGGGATTTTTTATATTTCGACAGCGTTCTTCCGTTACTCTAATTTTCTCACTGTGGTCTCTTCATTCTGAAATCAAATCTCCAATAATTCCGCAACAAAAATTCCAACTCTGTGACAATGGATAATAATACTTTGTTTGGTTATACGTCAGTTGACTATTGGAAATTTGATTGAAATGTTCTATTTCAGCATTTAAAACATCATAATTGAATTCGGCTGAAATCCGATCAATCATAATTACCGTCTCACTATAAGAAAAAAGATTATTCGGAAAAATAAGTTGAAATGGATTATTTTTATTTGACGGAGGGTTTCAATGTCTGTATAGACTAGATTCAATTATTTCTATCGAATCGGATAATTCATAAACTTTAGTTATTAATAAGTGGTACAGTATGAACAGACAACCCTTAAAAATATAAAAGATAAGATTTGTTATGCATTGAGAAAAAAATTTACTTATATATTTTTTTTAAATTGACACTTTTATAAATTCAATTTTGATGCTTACTTAAAATAATAGAAAAATAAATCATTAAAAGAATACATTTATATTGTGTTCGATTATTTTAAATAGAATTATCTGAGTATTGATTTATTTTAATGTTTCATTGAAATGATTATTTTATATGATACATGAAGACTCAGGAAGTAAGAATTAATATAATATCACTTGTACTTAAACTTATAATCTTAAATTAAAAATCAAAAAATGTTTTACAAACAAAATTTCATTCAATACAATAAAAAATATTCTATTGCAGATATTTCTAATTTTTTTTATTGATTAAATAAATATATTTTTATACAAATACTGCCAAATAATTGCATGCCTCCATCTATATGAAGACTGATAAACGACAGGATTTGTTGTTAGCAACGCTTGACTTATTTGTTTGTATTAATTTACGACTGCGACTATAGAGTACATCAGACGTTTTTTTATAATTATAAAATCCTTGCTGTTATTTCTAATAAATTTTTCGTTCTTTCAAATCTTTTCTCGTACCATTATTTTACAATACAAGTAAAAAACAGTAGCCAATAATACGCACTGATAATTTACAATAATTTGAAAGCAGAACGAAAATTTTCTTTTTCATAATAAAAAAATTTGATCTCATTAATTTATTCATTGAAAAATTTTCTACATCTTAATAATTTCACGTAGATAATACATTAAAGTGTAATAACATTAAATGATAATAATAAGAATATACTTAAAGAACATTCATTAGTAAATAAGATTGACAACTTTAGTGCAGACCATTGGATATCGTGACCAACGTGGTGTGTCGAGTGATTTCTTTCTCTCTCTTCTCTGGGTAGACTTGCGTCCAAACAGCTGCGATGGAGACTGTCAGGGAAGACGAATGACCAAATCGTTGATCTTGAGAGTCACAGCAAAGCGACAAGAATCGATCGTTAATGGAGGAACTGAATAAAGTAATCAGTGGGACAACAATCATTACTGTCAGCACCTTCATTCGTTAAATATTTCAATAAACTCACCAAGATGATTTTGTTAACATTATTTGTGAAAGAATACATTTATTTCTGCTGCACTTTAACTATTATAAATAGCTGCAGAATAACGATGCGTGTCCGTATACTACCATAGTGTGAAGTTAATCAAGTTCGCAGACATACACAAGCAATAACGAAGCAAACTATGCTAAAGTGTAGCCTTCAAAGACTACCGACATACTATTAAATAATTATCACACGTGTACATGAGTTTTATTTATTTCATTTGTTATGTCAATATTGGAAATTAATTATTATACAGCAACTGTCATGATAATAATAGTCAAGGAATCAATAACTGATTATAAATCTTCAAATAATTTATTAAAAATTAATAAAATACAAATTGACGCAAATAGAAAAAATAAATTATGAAGATATTTGAAGATACATGAGAGAGATCTTATTCTGTCATTCGAAAACTTGGTTGACGATGTATATTTTATTGATGAGCGAAATTAGCTTCTAAATGGATGTAATTTATAGACAGGATAGATGTACATTTTTTAAATATAGATATCTATACATGCTATAGAAAAATATTCATAAAAATTTTGAGCATTAAAATTTTTATTGTGTGTTTTGAGTATATTTCATAACATGTTCATAACTTCGAACAGGAGTTTTACGAACTTCTAACAGCAAATATGCACATAAGTATAGAAATGATGGATAGTACAAACTGGCTTCGGTGAAAAATACAATATTATTATGTTCGAAAGGCGTCACCTCGTGGCTCGTAACTCTGTTAAGGAAGAGGAGATTGAGGAAAAAAGTATGAACTAGCAGAAAAAACGAAAAAAGCTACTGGAGGGCGTAAAGAAAACGCGTAATGGTTATTCAATGGTACATTGCGAAGGATCTTCGGCTTTTAAGAGTACAATCTTACTGGACTTATGATGGTGAGAATTACCTTTTCGTTGAGAAAATTTCATTGTCGGTTCTACCGTAACGATCACACTCAGTTTTTACTTGCTCGCGAACAACCGATTTTGCCTCGGAAGTCTTTTCTTTGTCGTAGTCGAGAGAGAGATGGTTGTCTTTCTAGTTGCAAGTTGGAATGAATAAAGGAGAAAGATGGAAATAATGTTGAAACAAGAACGCAATAGTTACGAAAAGGTTATTCGCAGACACGTCTTCTTTTTCGCGGGGCATTCACGCAGCTCTTAACGAACCGTTAAACCGTTTACAGCCTCGCACTTTTGCAAAGTGATGCCAATTTCTCTCTTCTTCCTTATATTGTCAATGTAACTATAGTCATTTTTTTTAACAACCACTTTTGTCTATTATTTTCTCCTCACTTGGAAGGCTTCTTAGGATCCAATAAGCAGTATTATTTTATTTATTTCAAATAACTGAAATAAATAAGGAATATTAATGGTATGTTTAGTTTTGAAACACTTGGATTAGCAGTGAAATAGCTGGAACATTTCTTTGTAATTTTGTTCCGTAGAAATGCACGAGTATACAAAATAAGAATCACCATTTGCAGCTAAATATTCATGCACGTGCTCAGAAGTAATATTAATTAAGGTACTTAATTGCTTAATTATGACATCTCCATTATTACTTTAATATAATAGGTTCTTATAAAATATTATTTCAAGTACTTTCCAATGTATAACATTAATATCTGTAATTTTCCATTTGAACCATATTAAATTAGTTGATAATTAAACTATTTATACATCTTTTTGCCATGCTTCTTTTTTTTTATAAGTAACATTAACATCTATTATAATAATTTATTATAATCTATTATCATTTATGAAAATGTAAGCTAATATGAATTCTAGCCATGTGAGTATATTTGACATATGTATTTACGATGTTATTTGATTGTAAATAAAAATAAAAATAATTTGATAAATAAATTTATTCAAATCAAAATTTAACAAAAGTTTCTTTTAATTTTATTGTTCATTTTTTAAGCCTTTATTAATCTAACGGCCTTGATATTAATTAACTTTCAATCACGATGTTTTAATGACAACAATCATCATTATCAAGTATAAACAACAATAAAAAATATTCATCTATTATAATAATAAGTTACAATTAATGTCATATTCATAAAAAAAAATTACAGTTAATTACTGACAGAAAGTTTTCTAGTATGAGTTGATTAAAATATTTTGATGTAATTAAATGTATCTAAATTCTTAATAAAAACCTCAAGAAAGATTTCAGTGTCATGAAATACTAATAAGATGATCATTAAGTGACATTTTGACAATGTTACTTTAATTGTTAAATTTAATTTTAATGTGTATTGTTATGACTTTTCTTGTAAAGCAGACAATTTTTATTTCAAAGCGACGGTTGCTAGGTCCGAAAGAATTACATTCTTCCTGTACTTCGTGAACGATGCGTATCTTCAACCATCTCGTAATTTCTCAGGAAAGTTAATTGCTCACGCACTGCGCGGTGTGTGCGAATGAATGAGAGGACGCTAATTCGATCCGTCGGACCGGAATGAAGTTGCCGGAACGCCGACGCTCGAGTTACCCAGAGGTTTTTTTTAAGAGTAAATTCTGCAAGCACCGAACCTTTGAAAGAACTTTGAAACCACATAATTGCATTGCCAGTTTCTTTCCAACAGTTTTATAAAACAATTTGTACTAAAATTAATACTTTAGAGCATTGCAATTTTTTTCTTCTTTCGCACTGAAATCCGTCTGTAGAAAGTGTCTTTTCATCAAATTATCTCTTAAAGTAATCAAGTACCTAATTGATAAAAATTTTAGCTTAATTACATTTCAAGTAGTTAAAAATATGCTTACATTCAAATTAATCCTATTTCAGACCATAGAATATACTGTGAAAAAATATTCAAGGGTTATTACATGCAACTAAGTCTCAATTAATGTGATATCATCATTGAAGAATAAACGAGTTCACGTGAGTAACCGGATCTTTTATTTCACCTTTAGTTTAATATACCGAAAAAATTTCTATATATTTGATTATTCACGTTCTTTTTTAATGGTAAATTATTCCTTTATTATATTTTGTTGATCATTAAAAAATTTCCTAAACTCAAACATTCACCGAGTTATTACACGATATTCAATTCAATATGTAGAAAATAAATAATATTTTTATTTTTTTCAAATTTCAAACTTGGAAAAAAGACAACAGCTGAAATGGTAGAAAAAACATTTTTACATGGAATTATAGAAATATACGTATATGGCAATTGACCATTTTAATTTGTTGCTTGTTTTGATGAAAACGATGGAAAAAAAGGATTATTTGTGCGCCAGTCGGTACTTGGGTTTCGAATTAACGGCGGAGAGAGACGAGAATGAAGTAGAAAGAGAGAGAAATAGAGAAGCAAGTCGCGGTTATCAGGCCACAGGACCAATCAATTACCATGTTGTGCATGTAGTATCCTACCTGCTGGCACGTTGTCCTGTACATCGGCGCAACTATATCGAAAATCAATGAAATCCACGAAAAACTGCTATGTTATTGATACACCGTGATTTAAACAACAGCACCGGCATACTGTCACACGCATCAACACTGCCAGTGAAAAGAAGAGAGAAATATAGAGACTGAACAAGGATACACTTGACTAACCACCATGAGGATATGTCCAACACGTGGTCCGTAACGAATGTCAAATAGACGAATATCATCGCAAGTCTGCAACGACCCACAAAATGTTTTAGCAGTCAATTTTCCAATCTAGAGTAAATATCGTTGTATTTTTAGATATTTTATTTGCGTTTGATGAATAATAAAATTTATATCTAAATAGTATAAGGAGAAAAGTCAATGGAATAATTGAGATGATTATCTGTTTCAGATGATAAACTATTTCAAGGTATAAAAATGATTATATTATCGTTTAGAAGATAATCAAATTTCCAAAATTCAATCGACAAAATGTCAACCAGACTGTTTTGAATATTTTACTGGTGATACCAAAGTCCAATTGAGTGTTTCCTAAAGGGAAAAGGAAAAAAATGATTTTCGATGCCGCACACTAGTAGGAGCCCGTTGAAAATAATCCAAAATAAATTGGACGTATCGATTGGATGTAGGTAGGGAAAAAAGCAAAAGAGAAGGAGGTACAGAAGTTAGTTGGCAGCCTCTAGTCGCACAGGTAGCGTGCAGATGAAGTGCACGCTATCGCTACCGCACCAGCGTAAGCATTACGTACACACCAATATCCGTGTGCCCTCTCACCCTCCACCTACCTCAACTCAACTTTTATTTCATTTATCGGGTTGAACATGCGATTTCCTCCAACGTATTTCCACCGATCACAAGCTGTTTCTCGCGACCCCAGACTACGACCTCGAATGAGATAGGTCATGATTCGACGATCATTCGCACAACTGCGTGTCTACGAAAAATATTTTTCAAGCTCTTGATGCCTCGCTCACTTACACTCACTCATTCCAACAGAGCTGTAATATGCTGTAGTTTACATGATACTTCATACCAGTCAAGTGTGAATGAAGCAGAAGTCTCAGTATGGATGGAGATTTTCACCCCAACGACATTTGCGTACCAGGAGACGAAGATGAGGTCATGTTGGAGGAATTTTTTGTCACACAAAGGTCATTGTGCCGCAAGTTGTGCTCTTTGTCACCATGAGAATAATATAAAATGATTATGCCGATTGCGTTGAAGTGTGTGCATCTCTGTTAGTCTGAAGAAAATATACTTAACGATTACTAGCAACATCAAGTGAGTTCATGGTTTAATATGTCGTATTTCCCTCGATCGACCTTATCGACAATCATAAATTCCACGATTGAGTACTCTTAGTATCGACGGCAAATAGCAAACATACAAGATATACCCTAAGAGATTGAACAAAGATTTCTATCAGATCCTAGTCAAATCTGATATTTGATATTTATTGCTTAGTTTTTCTTTTTATTTTCAATAATTGAACTTATAAGTATTGTAAAGATAAATATAAAAATGACGATCTTTCTCGATAATTATTTCTAAAAAGTTACGATCGGTTAATGTAACTTGCTTATACTTGGCCGATAGACTATGATAGATAATGGATTACATTACAAATTAATGAACTGTAAAGTGGTACGATACTAGCACTCTATTTTTATGTACGTACATAACCGGTACACATGAGTGTGAAAATTTAATAATCTTCATGTGTATATATATGTACTGAGCCATTACATGATGCGGGTTGTACATACATTGAGATATCAAATTTCTTTCAGTTATTTCTACATCATTGTGTGTAACTTTATATTCAAACTAATTGTATTTACAGCTAAACAACATTACAAAATCATTTAGCCATTCGATAAGAATTTATGCATTTTTCTACATTGAAGTAAAAACAGTTTTGATCATAATGAGAAAAAATCAAATTTCTCTACCTTCTTTATTAGCTAAATCTTATCCAATGAATATTCACCAACGTCTAAAATTTCGTCAAATAAAGGTCATTACTGAACTTGAGGTAGAATTTTATACATACAGGATGGTGGATAAACGATCTTATGACACTTTATACTGTTAACTTGACGTTTTCAAGCTTTTTGGCATTTTTAGTGCAATTATGTGATTATAAACGGACTCTTTGTCACTCGTATGTCTCTCTGCTTACACTGTGTATACGCTCTTGTGAATTTTATTCTTTTTATTCCTCTTCCTCCTTATTCATTTTTCCTTTCTTCTTTCCGTGCTACTGGTAAAAAAAAAACAGACTAAAACATTTTAACTGTAGACTTTTTATGTCATTCTGTGTTGGTGTGAAACAGGTGAATAAATTTTTAAACAATTACAATCATTGAGTTTCAATTGCTTTAATAACAACGGAATTAATTTAGTTAAAACTCTTTCATTTTCAATGTAGATTGTTTAATCTCTCTTTCAATATAAGAATTGATGTTCAGTCAGTTTCTTTGAATTCAAAAACAAAATTCTAAAGAAAAGTCAATGTTTCTGATAGACAAGAAAGAAAAAATTTCGATCATGTAACATGTTAAGAAATGACAGGGGGAACTGAAGAAAGAAAAAAGTGGAACATGGGAAGTAGAAGGGTGACTAGGTAACCAGAATGTAGCTCGAATTCGGGCCAAGGGAGACAGGAAAGCAGGGAGAGGAAGAAAGAGAGGTTCGGAAGTTGCTAGGGTGGCAGGACGCGAGGTTCGGGTAGGTCGGGGTAGCTCGTGGAATTCGGTCACCATTTTAATATCGATCCACTTGAAGCTACCGCATTCCAAGCTCACGCTATTTCTTTATCGTGAATAAGTAACGAAATATTTATCAAAAAATATTGTAACTTACATCAGACTATTTCTTGCAAATGTCAATTACTCGACTGAATAAAATAAAAGCTTATTCATTAGCTCAGAGTGATGAGCAACCTATTTTTCGAGATATTTCAATAGCTTTTACGAGCAATTAATAATTCGTAGTATGATGTTGGAAGACTTATCCTGTCGCGAAGAAAAATGCTTTTGGCTTTGATGGACGACTAAAGCATTATACAAATGGAATTTAGTGATTAAAGGGAGACTTACAGTACTTAGTCCTGGTTAATCGAATACGACTATCGTCAAAGTGTCGTCTGTCCTCAACAGACACGATCGAAATTTCTTTTTTTATAATGCAAATGTACGCATCAAGTATCTTCTTTTAAACTTCACTTATAAAAATATCATCAGAAGATATTTCATTATAATTTAGTTTGATTTCAAAGTATTATTCTCAGGTCAACATGTCTGTCTGAACATCGACACATGCATAATGCAAATAAGAAAGTTTATATCTTGGCTGTTTTGTATCCACGTACGAGCCAACATCACGAGAAGACATGGGATTAAGGAATACACAGCTCCAATGTATAGAGAATATGGAGAGAAGTGTAAAATATGTCTCTGTTTCACGTTCAGCTTGTCAAACCACTGGTAACATCGTTTTGGCGCTTTGTGTTCTTGTATGAAATTAATCAAAGCCGTCGTAGCGTGATTAGATATCAGAAGATTTCATGATCCACTTGAGTGCATGATAATATTACAGCTATCTTTTTGTACCATTATTTCACACGTATCGTAGTGGTGGGTGGTGAACCCGAGTAGAAATATTTGCTTGGCACTCCTAAAGACATATGTGGTCCTCATTACCAAACTGTGGAGCATACCAATATATTAGGCATTTATTATCATATCCTTATCAAAATTGGAATATTATTTATAAAATAATATTTTTCGATTATTATCTTAAAACATATTATCATTAAAATACCTATAAAAAATATTTAGATGAATAAACTAACACATTGCGAACAAGGTATGGTTTTTATGGTTTTAGAACAACTTCAGTTATTTATTTATTTTTTTTTAAAAAACAATGCAAGAAAACTAAAGAGACATGTTCCAATTTTAGAAATATTAAATGTATCTATTTAAAATAACTGCATGGAGAAAATTTTATTGTAATTTACGAGCAAAAAAATAAATAATTTATAGACATTTTTAGTAAAAATAGCTAACAACTTAGTGAAAAATACGATTTTGATAAATAAAAATGCTCAGAAAGTTTTTTAGCTATTTTTACTAAAAAAAAAAACTTATTGATTTTTAATTTTACTAGTAAAATAAAGTATGAAATTTTTTCCGTGTGAGGAGTGTTGTTCTTTTCCATCTATCATGGGCCAGCTCTTAGATAAGTAATTAGATCAGCAATTAGGATTACCCCTTGGATTCTACATGGGAAATGTGGCAAAGGTCATGTGGACCTAAGATAAAATTTCTCCTCGGAAATGTGTGAGATTATTTATACTCATTTTAGAGATGACTTTTAACTTTTTTTTTTTATAATGGATGAGATATAGCTTTTTGTTTGTTTAGAGTGTAAGTTTAAATTAATTTTTCAGAAGACAAATGCCTCTAATCGATTTACGCGTATCACCACGGGGAAGAGACTCGTGAAAATATATATTTTCGTTATTCATCGTGTATTCCGAGCTGGTGGCATTTTTGGGTCGCAGCGGCGCGACAACGCTTGGCACTCGAGCAGCAGTATATCACGCGCTAAAACGCGTAACTCTCACACGGAATGAACCAAGAGGGATGTTACCGTCGAATCGTAAACGTCGCTGGACCACTTTGTAACACAACGACGAGTCGCAAGCATTAGGTATTTGCCAGAGAACAATCCTAGTGTGAAAATTAATGGCACGAGTTACTACTTACATTTTACATTTCCACTCAAACACCTGATTCTCGTTTAACAAATTAGACTATTTTAACACGTCATCAACTCAAATAAAAGATTTTATGATACTTTTGTAAACGTCATTTTCATTATAAATATGATACATTCATACTGATTGATCTGAAAACTTAGAATCATTCCCCAGAATATATTATTCTTGAAAAAAGTCATAACTCGATCATTTTCAAACTAATTCCAAGTCAATTATCCATGTGTATATAATTTTACTCTATCACCCTCTCTCGTTAGTAGGCTGCAAAATGTACCAGGGCAATGTTTCAAAACGTTCCCTGCAACGTCGGACGGTATTAGCGTGGAAGTTTTTTACGTTGGCAATTAGCGTTGCGGTGGCCGCGTTTACGAGCCATCAACTCGATGGTTTATCAGAACTCGGATCAACCAATTTTTCTAGACATTTTTCATTCAACTGACAAATCGCTCAACAATGTAAGAATATTTATACGTTAATCCTTGTCTTTATTTTACCTCTAGGTAAATAGCGTAATCATTCATTTGATGAATAGTCATTACATCAACAACTATGATACGATGCACTGACAATCAATAATAATACTTATTACCTGATCATTAAAATATTCGAACATTTCAAGTCATTTTCAATGCAACTTTGTAATCAGTTAATTTTCAGTATTTATTTCAATGGATCTTGACCTTAAAACAATTAGTATTGAGTTTTATCTTAGACTTAAATGCTGCTGTTAATATCAAGGACATGGTTGACTTATAATATTAAAGTTATAAGCTCTTATATGGTTATTAACTTTAATCATTGGCTCATAACATACAAGTAAACTATACTCGATAAAAAATAATTCGAATCCATGCTTTACTTATTATTCAAGCTCGAATATATTCCAATAAAGACTGAAAGTATTTGAAGTAATTTTCTAACGTAAACTACTACTACGTCGTATTTCAATTAAACTTTTAAGAGACACGATTAAGAATGATTATTGTAGGATTTTATGACAAAAAATGAAAGGCTAGCAGTGCTAAAAGTTAACGCGAGTTAACTGAAGGACATGAAATTCACCGAAGCGGTAATTCACAGAAGATTCAGAAAATGCGAGAAATTTTTTTACAATGTTCAATCTTTTTTTTTTATATATCCATGAAACGTGTATATACGCAAGAACGCAGTTGCCGATCTTGCTACAAATCTATTTCCACGCTGAAGCAAAAACTGAAGACACGCCGTACCAGGTAATGAACTAATCTAGCAGAGGAACACCAAGGATACGATGGCTCCGAGTGGAGGTAGAATAAGAAAAAGAGACGAATAGAGGGTAAGAGTGAAAAAGACTTTTGCCGCAACTTAATAACATAAGTTTTTCTTGACTATACAGAATGAAGTAAATGCTTGAGATCAAAATGAAAGGGCAAAGCAAAGAACCAAAGTAACTAATACACAACAACAACGTATACAATCGTGATACCTTGAAATGGATTACGATGTTAATTTTTTTTATTATAATAAATTTCTCCTCCTTGTATGTGAACTTGAGTCTCATTTTATTTGTTTTAGTGTTTTTTAACATACACTTAAAAACTCGACAAATGTTATGAAAGTGTAGCTTACAAAGCCATAAAACATATGTCTTATACTGAGTAATTATAATTTATTGAAAAGACTGTGACTCTTTTTTTGACCTTTGATCTCTCGACTTCTTTGAGTTATATTTTTCACCAACATTATCAATAGAAAAGTCTTCATTTAATATATCTCATAATTAACACATACTCTTGCAATTACACAAAAATATTTCTGAATAATTGGATTTTTTTTTTTCAAATTTCTTGATATTATTTTGATGACATGATCAAAGTTACATAGAACGATGACTTCTATCATCAAACTTTCTTTCAATTATTTACCAATTAAGGAAGATTATACCATGACGTCGATGAACATACATCAGCAATGGTTGATAATATTACAAAATTAACTATCATATAAATAAGTACTATCGTACAAATAAATTATAAATGATGCATAAGATTTAAAGTACAGTAAATAAATTAATAAGTGACTCCATCCACCAGGAAATAATTAAAAATTAATTATCCGATAGTACAATATCCAACAGTTAAATTATACACTGTCTTGATTTAGCTTAAATAAAAACGAAGCATTTTATAATTACTTCATTGCCTTTATCCTTAGTAAATAAAAATGAATATAATAAAGCAACATTGTTGCAGAATGAAGGTTGGAAAGGAGGAGTGGAATTTACTCGAAATAATAATGAAACTTTAGCAATGACTGCCCTACAATGTCAGGTACTTTCGACCCCATCCAACACAGGAGCTAAGTCTGAGAGGTTTAATAATAATAACGTCGGAGGATTTTCTGCCGGCTATATCCAACCATAAACGCGAATCCTCATCCTGGTAGATAATGATGGTCTTGGAGGTAGGACAAGAGAGACGGTAATGCGTGGCTACTGCACGACGCCCGCCGTGTGCGGTTTCGTTCTCCAGGAAAATCCAGCTTACGCACGTAAAGCTAAAAGCACATTTCTGTAGTTTCCGCCATTCAACAACTCCAACACTTATTTCATATTAACAAATTGTTCCTCAACTACTACTAGGAATCATACACTATTGGTCTAATTAACTAATTCAACTCAACTAATCTGTTATTAATTCGAAAGTTTCAAATTTATTTCCTTTTCAAACTTGCTATTTTTCGAATAAAATAAATGTCTAAATATGGGTTGAAGACATCAAAGAGAGGCCAGGCTTTAATTTTGCTTAAAAACAATTTTAAATGGCATGTTCTTTTTCCTCGAGGGGCATAATAACGTTCGTGCTAGGTCGGACGTCGACTAAATGCGTGAAGCAGTGTTACTGCGTGATGTCAGGCAAATATACTGATGGGAATTAAATACGAAGGAAAGACAAAGAACAAATAAAGTAAAAGAGAAGCGAAATGGTGCCGGAGGTTACGCACTAAGAAGCGACAAGAAGGGTCGAATCTTAAAGGCCATAAAATTTCAAAGTCCTTCGTGTAAATTCGAACGCCTCGATGCCTTTCGAGTGTCTTATATCGCAGATCCTTCCTGTAACACACTCGTAAATATATTTGGGGAGAGTGCAGACATTGCCAAGAGTTGCTTTTAGCCAGAATGAAGACGAGATTCTCCTTGATCTCTTGTTTCCTTTTACTTGCACCTGTCTGGTGTGCACATGCATACTCCAAATGTACTCGTATGTGCCTATTAGAGAATTCCAAGTGCGTGCATCAGACATAAGATTGTGTACGCCTTCAGGCCCTCAAATTTGTTGGCTTAAAAAAATAATAAAACTGAAATTATCGCGAATATTTACAGACGAGAAATGCCAAGCTGTACAGCTATAACTTTTGCGTGTCCTAGAAGATTGCTCCAAGGATAACTTTTTTTACTCGTTAAAAAAATTCTCCACTGGTCGTTAATGAGGGGATATTCAACCTTAAAGCTCTATTCCTGAAAAGACCTACCAAGTTCGATAGTGATATGTAGAATAGAGTGAAAATACCCAAACAAAAATGTTAGTGTGGTCCTAATTAGGAATCCTTATTAGTCTTCAGTCATCCTCAATTTTAATTTCTAATAAATTGAATGATTTAACAAAGTTAAATGACATTTGACACAATTTTGTTTTGGTATTTCGACCTCAAGAATGTAAGAGAAAATATTCATACCCTGATCTGTGAGTAGGTTAGTTATATAGAATAATGCAATGTTGTGCCTACAATATTCTCTGATCTTGTGGGGGCGTAATTGCAATCGCCAAGCTACTATGTACTGTAACTGATGTTAGCAAAAGCGAGAGATCGTCTACCGTTATTTGACGATAGGTACCTTACTATATACGCAGTCTACAGTGTTGTTAACTAAATGGTAGGAGCATGTAGTTGTTGATCGCTCGACGGACCAGTAGAAATTGTTACTGCAGTAATGTTAACCAAGCATTTCTATGAGACCTAGAAAACACGACTTCAGAATTTCACATCACGTCCTAACTCCTCGTTCCAAAAATTAAACAACGTGTACATTTTTTTTTTTTATTCTTGATGATACAATAATAAGCATTAACTACCACTTTGAAGGAATTGACCTATTTTATTTTGCTTCAGAGAAGAAAAAAAATGTTTAGTAAAATTATTTACAAAATAGAAACAACTTCCTGATTCATTATCAAAATGATGAGTAATTAAATGTGATAGACATTGATGCATATGGTGGTATTTTTTTTATTTTTTATCTACCTTATTTTACATTCTTTTAAAATATTAATCATAATTACTATAATGATTGGAAGTTGGTATAATTAGCCATCTAAGTTAGTTGTTACAATCCACATTTATTGTATTTTTTTACAGAAACTATTTTATCTGTGGATCACGAAGAATCTTGTTTCATAAAAAAAACAAACGGATAAAAAAATAATAATATAACACGCGTGCGTAAGTGTAGATCCAAAGCGTCACGCACATCGTGCAAAGATTATATCACCAAGTAGAAGTGGCCTCGCCATTAACTCACGAAGACGCGACATAATGTATATGATGACCGCAAATGTGGGTGAAACACGAAGATATGTATCAAAAGTGCTAGACCAAGTGTAAACACACTAAACTTTATATCCAATATCGCTTGATCAACTTTCAAAGTGTGGATCAAGAGAGAAGCTCAATTTTAAACTCTTTTTGTACAACGCGATTTCATATATGTAAAGAAATATAAAAGTTAAATGTTTTTTTGAGCATTTATAGGTAATGAAGCAATGTCTTGACACGCTATAATCTTTTTCTATTAAATATAGTTTAAGAGTATAGAGAAATAAAAAGTCTTGATAAGAGTATTATTAGTTCAAATGGAAATACCATTTCCATGAATATATGTGTCTTATTGAGTTTGTATAAACCCGTTTCTTTTCTTCCGTGACAGACGACCGTGCAGCCAATGCATATGCGTGTTAAAGATTTATCAAACCGTAAATGCTACTGCGGTAGCATAGACGGACCATTTGTACATTGAATAAACTACATAATCGCAATAAAATTCATAAAACCTAAATATTTCAATCTCTAATTAAATATTATTTCTTTCGTTATTTTATATTTCGCATTCAACGTGATTAATTAACTCTCTTAAAAAGATTAAAAAAAAAAAATAGTTTTTAAGTTAAAAGAAATATTAAAGATATAATAAAAATGATGAAAATTAAAGTTCTAGTGACTTCCGGCAAGATATTTCCGGCGGTATCGTGATTCGTCGCGAGATCAGACAATTAGTAATCACGCATATTTATTTCGCAACACTCTTGCGTAACGACGCCTGACGAGTTGAGAGATTAGTATCGGCCCACAAGAAGCAGTAGCGTATACTCATCCCATCCACAAATCATCATCGGTATATATACATTGTCGATGTGTGTGTGTGTGTGTGTTGTCTCTCACACAGAGCACACATGTTTGTCTGGATGCACGCAAAATACCATGGACTCCCGCATAATTATATACATAAACTGAGGGAAGTGTTATTTGTCGCACGTGCATGTTTTTTTCATTAGTTATTGCAACCCTTCAACAAAAGATTTTGTCACGACAAATAGGCCTATACATTTTTCATATTCGATGAAGGTAATATTCACTGTTATTATCATGAGTTTGCAATTAATAATGTTATAGTGAAGTGTATTTCTGCTCCCTTGCAATTCTCGACACCCTTCCAGGGAACTTATTCTCAAGCACGTTGAGCTAATCACATCCACCCCCTCATAGGCTGCTGATGGAACTGCCGACGTGTGCGCAAAGTCATGTAAGGGTTGAGTGCGCGTGAAAGTAGGGGCGCGATCATCGGGCGTGTTGAGAGTGACCTCGCGATGTAAGAAATGACTCGAGATTAAAAGTCACACCGAAGTAAATAACGACCTATTGTGTGTTCGACGTTTATTTCTATTTAAATAATTGGATTTATTTATTCTCATTCGAGTTTTAGGAATTTAAATTATAGATTTTTATGCTTAATTATATTAGAATGGGGATAACGTTAATATGTTTACTTGAAAAGTTAAAAACTCGAAGTATTCATTACAGTATTTGAGTGCCTAATTACAAACTTACTAGCAGTCATCTTGAATTTATTATAAACTTAGACAGTCATTATAAAGTTCAATAAGTTTGTGAGATACTTATTATCAATAACCAGTTCATCAATTTACTACAAGTATTTTCAATATTTATATTTTTGATAAAATAAAACATCTTTTTTTCATGTTTAAATATTTAATTATTAAAAATAAATCTTATTTATGGATTTTTTAATAATCTGAATGTCTACCCAACACACTCATGATGGATGATAAAAGTATTGAAATAAAATCAATCTCTTTTTAGAGTAATGTTTGTTAATACCTCAGTGCAAGTACTTGAATATGGGTACCATGTGGATTTTACTCAAACGAAACTTTGGCACAACCGTCGCCGTGCGTGCATCCTAACTCGATGGCTGTACACGTGATGATTTCCTAGAAATTGGTCTGACGCACGGCATTCGTCGATAAAAAAAAAATATCGATCGTTATGCATAACAAGTTATTACACTTAATATGTAACTAAGTCTTCTGCTGATAATGTGCATATTTTATACGTTGAACCTCAGCTAATTTTTCTTTATCTAGTTTGAAAAAGTTCGATCCTCACCCTAAACTGATTTTTGCGCTGCTATCAAACAATGCTGCACGTGAACAAGACCTTGATATGGCACTACAGTGATAAATATCTGTACAATAATTAATTTGAAGCTTGGTAAAAATAAAATTATTTATATTTACATGAATTTAATATATGTTTAATAAAAACATTACAAGTTATTTTCTTTTTTCTTTTTGAGTAAAGGTATTTGCACGACATTTTTTGCTTTAGAATAATATGTTATTTATCGAATTTACGAATAAATTGATAAAGATTACTACTGTAATCAAAAAAAACCTTCTTTCTATAGACAATAGAAACTAACATGAATTGTTGATACAAGGTCATACGATAAAAGTATTACATAATATCGAAAACGATATTTTATTTTGAGTCAATATTGTGTCATATTTTTTTCTTTTTTGTAACTAAAAAATGTATTCAGCAAAAATATTCCTGGAGTTATCTTGAATAGTATAACAGGTAAGTATCTTAAAGTATAAATGAAAGAAAAAATGTTTAATGGAAATACAGATAATAAATACCATGTAAAATTTAGGTGAGTAAAACAAAAAACTGTTTTGTTCGAATTTTGAAGTAAATAAAAATCTTTTTTTCCTCTCAATTTCAGAAAATTGTTTTTCCCCTTGTTTATCTAAACTTCAGAATTATATTTTTTTATCTTGACCTTAAAATATTTCATTTTACCTTACAGAATAGTTTCCAAGGTGTGGAAAATTTTTTAGAGTGATTTTTGTCTACACGGAAAGGAAAATGGAGTAAAAATTACCCTGCAAGATGATCAAATTTTTTGTTTCCTTTGTTCAAACTATTTGAAGGGCAAATTTTACTATCATGTGGGGTGGAATTCAACCTAGTGTCTGGATTGTCCTAAATTACAGGGTAATTTTTACTCCATTCTTTTTTCTGTGCCACTGCAAATCCAAGAAAATTGAAGTGTTTAACAATAAAATATTTACAGTATTTAATAATTAAATACCCAAGTGTTTACAATGTTAAATATTATAAACAAACTCTAGCATTTTGGCAAACAGCAAGAAACGTTTAAAATTCATCTCCAAAATTGCTATAATTTATTTATGGCCACTTGAATTTGCAGTGTATGGAGGCTCAATTTCAAAGAATTCCCAAATTCAGTGCACTTTTGTGCTTCATATTGCTACCTTTTCAATTTTTATAATTTTCGAAAGTTCCCTACTGTTTTTTTTCGATTAAACATTACTCTTTGATAATTTACCTCAAATTTAAGAATAATTTATCAGGAATTCATTTGGTTTTTTTCTGCAAACTAGCTAAAAACAAAGTAAAGTATTTAATTTTTACTTGATAAAAAAATCGCATTATATCCGAGCCACGCAGCAGGAAACTTAGGAAGACTATATGCAAACTCTCAACCGACAGTCTCTCCTGTCTCTCTTGTTAGTAAGCTGAAGCTTTACTCCTCTGCACGGCGAACCAGTGGCTCGATCGATATTATATTCGCTTATCCATAACGAGTCTCGTGTATACACAACGTAGCCTCGACGAGCCGTGAATCAAAGCTCGTCTGATCGACGAAAAAAAAGGGCAATATAACAGATCTGCGCTTGCTGACGCTCTCTACGATGATGATGGTGAGTTGGGGTCGTCGTACTATCACATGGATACTGTGAAAAAATATTTATAGAAAAACATGGGACACTCTACAATCAAGAAAAACTCCCATGACTTTTCAATCTCATAAAAAGTATTTCATTATTATCTATTTCTAAGATTGAGAATCAAATTAAAAAAATTAATGGATAATTCTAGAGATCTTAAAACTATTTAGGTGTTTAAATCTATCAGTAATATATCTCATGAATCTCATTAACGAAATTTCGAAATATTATATTCACACTTTTCCACCGCTGAAATTGACTTTTAGCTATTGACTCAATTTATTTGCGTTTGAGAAACTGCTGAATCGAATTATGTGCAAATGTTCAGGTTAAAGTAATTAATAACTATTAACTTGTATAGAAAAGGCAATAATTGTGATTTACCATGTAATGAATAACAAATTAACGATTAAATAGAGTTTCTAAATATATATATTCACTGAAATCGATATTTTAAGATTGTTTTCTTTCTTTTTCTAACAAAGAACATTGGAAAATAGAAATATTCGTCGCGTGTTTGTTTCAAGAGTAAGTAGATTCCCACGACCATCCTGGTCGTTACTTCTTATACTAGAACCTTCTGCTACGAAAGTATACCTACGGAAGAACTGTCGGCTACATCATCGCACTACTTGTGTTCTCCATCCTGGCTTATCCATAACTGTTTTAATATCTTTTACCTAACGGTTGCGTCCTTCGACCACGCACGCAGGACCTAATAAAAGATCCATCACATACATGGATCTTCGATACCATTTATGTTAACACGCAAGAATCAAATCATAACTTTCTATCTTGCCAAAACTTTTTCAGTAATTCTCAATATTTTCTCATTAAAAAGTTTCTCTAGTAAAAAATTCATTATCCTACTCCTTCCTACTACGTATTAATTTATACATGAAATTTCCTTTCATTTAAAAAATTATTATTCTTATTTGTGCTTGAAGATGGAAAAAAAAATTAATTTGTTTCAAAGTCAAAGTAGATTAAGTAAAAATTATCAACTATTATTTTCATTCATAATTTATGAATCATAAAGAAATAATTCAACATCTCTATTGTAATGAATTATCAACTTTCAAGGCCACGTTTTATGTATCTGTTATTTTTACAAAGAAATATCGACATAGATGTTTTATTTTATTATTATCATCATTATTATTTTTTTATAATTGCAACAGTGATAAAAATGTTCATGCCATTTTTTCATGTTATCAAATAGGTATTTTATGTACAAAGAAACTCATAATAATGTTATAGATATTTAAAAAAAACTATAAAACTTGGCAAACGAGTATTTGCATTCGTTACTAGAGCGAATTCATGATATCTTGTATCTGAGTGTAGCAAACGTGACCTGTAGTAGCGTCCAGTCATATCTATTATCTATTCGTAGCCACGCAACTTCGACGCATGCACGAAAGTACCTACAAACGTCAAGCAATGAGACATATACATTGAGCGTATAGTCATAACGAACGGTTTTACTTAGGTAATACTTTATGAGCTACTGGTACGGTCAAGAAACGTATAAATTGTCACACAGTATCATGTATAGGTCTGTACTACGATGTACAACATCGAAAGTTTAGTTCAAGACTCCAACTCTTGTTAGATAAATGCGTTTGCCTCAACTTTTATTTTTCTAATAACCAACAGACATTTCTAGCTTACAAAAATAAAACCCGTTTAGTCTGCATATGGGTATAATTACTGTAGCGAAGAGATTATATTATTAATTTTAATGCAATCAATTTGTTGAGAAAATGCACGTAATATAATTACAATAAATACATTGAAGTATTGTATATGTACATATTATGATTCAAATGATAATTAATATCTTGTCACTTGCATGTCAATATTTTTGTTATAAATGCCATGAAGGAACAGAAAATATTATTTTCACAGGAGCAATTGATAATTATACGAAAGATACACGGCTTAAACATGTATTTTTATTTTAAATCCCTTACAAGTGCGTTTGGAAAACATATCTTTCAATAATACTTGGACATTATCATTTTTTTTATACTCAAATGATTCTTAATAGCAATAATAATAAACGTTAAGCTGACATTTATAGTTGTAATACTTGTGACTCGATCATAAAACGAGAAACATCTTCTTGAAGATGAATCCATTACGAGAAAGTTACATGAGAAGTCACAGTAATTTTCTTTGTTGTAAAACCGACTTTTTTTCTCTTTAACACTGAGCAAGATGTTTATGTCAAATTTTTTTACTTTATACAGTAATAACTAATATTTACGCATAAAGTGTAGTCTATGATGAGTAAAACAAATGAAACTCTTGATGTTTTCAGCAATTCGTTGGTGTAATTATGGAACTATTCCGCTTTGGAAATGAGCTTTTTTTGTGCGTTCACAAAGCATTCTTAGGCATTTAATTTAACGTTGAGCGTAAAGCAATTGGTATAATTTATACGCGGAAGAACGAAAAATATTTTTTTCTTTTACAGCACAGTAATAACTAAAAATAAAATATGCTACATCAATTGTTATTCTGTTTGTTCTTTTGATTATTTTTCATATTCATTTTTAAATATACTTTAAAATCTCTATTTTATTGTCTCGTATAAGTTTCTGAAAATACTCAACAATTTCCAGATAATAATACTTTATTCTAAAGTAATTAATAGCAACAGTTTGACATTTTATTACTAGGGTATAGCATAATAACATAATTAATCCTTTGCATCAAGTTTTTATTGTTCTTTTCATTATAATCTTCAATAAACGTTTTCCATATTCAGCAATCATGAGAAAAGGAAGCAATTTAGTTGAAACTCTCGTCTACGTTCTTGGCCTATCATAATTATTCCATGTACAAAAAGTCAACGAGTCAATTTTGCGTGCAGGTCAGCATTTAATAGCATTTTCGAGTCTTAATACAGGTAAAAACTAATCATCTATTTAACTAAAATCTTGTCTACTTGCTTGTACATTTTTTTTTCTAACATTACTTATCTATATCGTTCCCATAAGCACTCTTAATTCAATATCTAAAGGCAGTACATGTCCCCATTTATTAATATTCTACGTTCATCATCTATTTTTCTCTCTATATGGCTTCACTCTGTTATTCTTTCTTTTTCTTTCACGCATTGCAATATTCAAGATGTTTGCAAGAATACCACCATTTTCTTAACAGACTTTTAGAAATGCTGATACAAATTAACTGATCCATAATATCAAGTTTCTATTCGCAGTAAAACACCAGCAGCCCATTTCTCATCATTTCGTTGTTGCAACGTCTACGATTATTGTCTTCATTCATATTTCATCGTATCTTCTTTCAGCTATTGTTGGTGTATTTAATATAAATCTTTGCTTTCATCAAAACGTTTCTCTAGAAAAATTCTAGCATAATAATTTTAAATTATTAATATAATATGCTATTTTTTTTAATCAACTCAATGTAGATATTCTTGTATATTTGTTATAAAATTTTAAAGGGAAAACAGCTTTTTAAACTAATTATTATGCATTTATCATTTATGAATAAATGTAAATTTCATGAGAATATTTTTCTCATTTAAACTAGAGTTAAACATTTATGATACATCTAATGAAATTAAATGTCATGTGAAATATATAATTTGTCAGAATGTATTTGTTTATTTACTCATTTTTTTTGAATGAAAGAATTCCTTTATCAAAGCAGAAAAGCATGAATGAATTTTAGTAAGCGTGAATAGTGAGGTAAAAAAGTTCTCAGAGATGAAGGAGAAAAGTTTAAGTGTTTACTTACTTAGACTTTAGATTTATTCCCTCGTTAAGAGCTTAAGCTAAAGGAGCTACCTGTTTGTTTACTTTTTACTGTCAAAAGTTCACACTTCCTTTCTTATTATTAAGATATAGATTATTTGTTGTTCGCTATTTTTTTTTTTGTACCGATTAAATGTCAATAAAATTTTCTATGCTTCTCATTTGCAATTTCTCAGCAATTGAATTTTTGTTGACTTCGAAACTCTCCCAAAACGTAAGTAAATCAATTTTTTAAATATTTAAATTTAGATTGGATTATAAATCAACATCAAATATACACTTTTGCATCTGCACATGAAATATTTTCATTTATGACTCATGAAGGTATATCATATACTTCCCTTAAATTTTGTAAAAACAAGACATAAAAGTCAAACCTTTCCATCACGAAAAAGTTTCGTTGTGAAGTAACTTCAAAATTCTAACACTTTCCGTATAAATATATCTTCATCCTTAAAGTTCTACTTTTAAAGTACAAGACTACACAAAAACTTTAAGCTCAACTATGTATAGATAGTTGAAAAAAAAAAAAAATATTGATAGCAAGAAAAAAAATTTTTTTTGGATATTCAAAGTAGTAAACTTGAAAATCCTGTATTATTTACAATATCCTTCATGATGAGTGTAAAATATCTTTTGTAATGTCAAGTTAATTTTCGTAAAGTCATGTAAACTTTCTTATCAAACAATGACAAGTGTAATACGTTTAAATTTATTTATGTTATACGAATACAAATTGAAGAATTTATCCTAGAATAAATGTTATAATTTATTTAAACGACTTTAACCAAACAAAAATTATCAGAAGTAAATTTTATTATCTAACTTCTGATGGTTTAGATTACGTTACAGAACATGAAAAGAAAGTAAAAGTTAAATTCTAAAGAACAAAGAAAATGATATTAAAGTTCAACTTCTTCAATGCATGTCTGTCGCAGTAAGACTGTTTTTACTTGAATTTTATTTTTAGATAGATGTCTATGAGCTTTTCTTCAATTTTTACGTCCCTCCAAAAAAAAAAGAAAAAAAGAAATAAATAAATAAACAAAAAGTATGCAAATGAAAATAATAAGTTGGAGTCTTAATATTCATTCTCACGAAAGAGTAAATGTGGTAAACAAAATTAATTGCTACGCGATGAATGTGGGAACAGATTAATGAACAACAAGCGACGAAGAAGAAGTGGAATCAAGTGAATAGAAAAATCATCGATAAAGTAATGGCACCAAAATATCTAGCAAATAGGCGAGTCTTTTGGAAGCTGACAAGAGTTATTAGTGGGTGAAGGTAGCCAGTAGCTGAGCTGAGGATCAATACCAGGCAGACGTCCGTGCAGCGTGGTAGAGTGCACTTCTCCTACACAGCTCTAGGCTAGGCTAAAGCTAGGAAAGGCTAGGACGGAGGTTAGGTGGGGTTAGATCGTGAGATCTCTACGACTCTACGTAGACCCTGGTCCCCATAAACTAACCCAGCTTGACGGTGTAGTCACCACAGGGGCTCCACTATAGAAAAATAACGATACTTTTTTTTAATTTTTTGGAGTTTTTATTTATTTATTTTTTTTTTAGTCTTTATTTTGCTTCTTTTCAAACATTCTTTATCGAGATAAAAAGTTAAAAGTAAATAGCTTCAAATATATTTCAAATGTATTTAATATGGAATTTATTTTAAATTAAAATATAATGAGCTACGTGTGAACTTGTTGATATAATAGTTAATTTTTTACGTAGAATAAATTTTTTTAAAATTAAATTAGTCACGTAAATTACAGGTAAATATTAATGAAGTAAATTTATCACGTTTAACTAATGGAAACGATTATCATTAACTTTATTTTTTGTATACAAAATGGCTTGTATAATGATTACTGTCAATTAATTTTTATGATGAATTATTACCCATTGATTGTTTCTTATCAAAATAGAAGAGTTAAAGATTGATGAAATGAATAGGGCATACCGAGGTGTCACATAGATATTATAAATATAAAAGAAATGCATTTAAAATTTATTATTCTACATCATATAGTTGCATGTCTTGTTATCTGTCGTAATAATTTTCTTGACATTGCAACGTTTGCCTGTTTAATTTATGATTAAATTTTTTCAAGTAAACTGCACAAGATGTAAAGCTGAAGCTACTTGAAAATTAATAGGATCAATTGAGTCTATGATTTCAAACATGTATCATTTCATTCATCTTTGATATCATATTTTTTGTATCCATATCTAATAAAATTTATTAAACGAATAAAATAGTAATAACACTATCTAACACATATATTTCAACGGAACAATGTTATATCTATGTGAGGTATATAGATTATTATTGATAAAATGAACGAATGAGGAAGATGAAAAATGGGGAAATAAAATAAGAGAGGAGGAAGAATGAAAGAATAAAAAGAATGAGGTAAGTCTCTTTTCTCTCCCTGTCTGAGTCTGGACGTCGGCTCTGGGCCTGCGTGACGACGCGTACACGCCGATGCAACGAAAGGGGTGAGGAGTTGAAGCTGAGGAAAGGGTCGAAGTGGTGAGTACGCGGGGTGATTCAAGGCAAACTGTATGGCCCGTCGAAAAGGGGTCGAGAGGGGTGCCAAGAGGTTAGAAACACGGAAGGCTACGATTGATCCGCGGTAGCCCTCCGTCCCCGACCTCACAAATTCGTTGCACACTTTTGTGTCTTTCTTTCTCCCTAGCTGCGTCATTTCTCTCCATCTTTTATTTTCATTTCTTTGTTGCTTGTCCACATAACGTCTTTATATCGAGCATGACCGGATTAAATTTTTTGTTTAATGTAACGCTTTTAACTCTCTTCTTCTATGTTTTGTTTTAGTCGTTTTAATTTCCGGCAATTAGAAAAGATGCACCAAAGAGATGGAGAATGAAATGTAATTAGTGTAAAAATCGAAAATTAAATTTTTTTTTATTTAAGATTTTTATTAAATAAACTTCATTCACTCGATAAAAATATTTCTTGTACATATTGAAATACGATGTGAACTTTCTTTGATTTTAAATTAAAAATTTCTTCCTTAGTTAAATGTATCTATTGGTCTAATTGATTTCTACGATGAGAAATAAAAAATTGATCCTTTGATTAATAATAGTGATAGTGTATATTTGAATTCACATGCATCTTTGGATCAATTTACCCACAATTGATACTCGATACACCGTTAGTTTGCCGTTAGATGCATGAAAAAATCTAATAAAGAAAAAAATATATAGAAATTCTCTATTCCGAAAGCGGCTTTTGCACACCATAAACGAAGTCACGCGTATTCACGCGGTACGTATAAGGCGGCGGTGTTAAGCTCCCAAGCCGCATCCTAATTAACCGAAGAAACGAAGAGGAATCACTTTGTTACTTGCCGAAGGTTACCGCTGTCGTCGCCACGTCGACTCGCGAAAAAGTTGCGAGAGCATACGACGTATATTTATTCATAGAAACGCGTGATTTATTTTGGCGTGATAACGAGGCCGTTTATCAAGCAAATCAGTGTGTATTAAAAAAAGCCAAGTTAATTTTGTGGATCGTGGGAAAGCTTAAGTGATTGGTTGAATCTGTTTAATATTTTTTATGTTACTGTCATTAAATTATCGGTATTATTGTTATTATTATTATAATCAATGATATGGTTGAATTATTTTTAATTAGATACACACAAGTATTTATTTATTGTAATTATTTTCAGCATAGGAAAAGGTCAAGAATGATTGGTGTGCGGAATTTTACCAGGTCATCTGAGGTCTTTGATTATAACCTTATTGGTTTCATAACTTTAATCAGACCAAAACAATTGTAATATTTTATATCATTAAAAGTCGTCACTAAATTTTCCTTAAAACATTCAAGCGATACGATTGAAAGAGTCGAGCTTGCAGTCAGACAATTGAACTTAAGATAAAAGCTTGAATAATTAATAAATACATCGTTTAATGTTTCCTTTAAAAAATGTATGCTAACAGTAATGATTTAATTGAAGGATTTAAATAATATGAAATTGAATAAGTGAAATGAATTTCACTCATTATTCCGACATAAAGCAAGAAGAAAATTTATTCATCATACTTTCCTATGACTTTCAGTTAGTTCGTATCTTAGCCACGATGCAAAACAATTTATAAAAAAAGCTAGTGTAATCACTATCTTAACGATTTTCAATTTCAATCGATCAAATATATATCATAAAACTATTGCACCATATCATCTGAAACTTTTGAATTGCCAGTACCACAAAACATTTGTAATGTTACGAGAATGAAATAAATCATAAAACATATTTACAATGTAAATTTATCACAGCATCGGATAGATAAATTTTAATTAATAGTAGTTAATCTATATATTTTTAAAATTCATTGATATCCTTGATGATAAATTATTGTATTGTATAATTTACTTGAAAATGATGTATTCACATAAATATCCAAGTCACCATGGAGTATTTTCTGTTGTAAAATTAATTAAAAGAAGTATTTTGAATTGTTTATCGATGTGCAATTATCAATGATGTACAATCAATCTAATGGAAATATGTTTGTTGGTAGATAAAAAAATAAAAATATATTCTTTCAGACAATTATAATGAATCAAACACTCGTGTTATAAAACTAACATGAACATGTTCGCGTAACGCAGAATGCGTCACCAAGAAAACATACCAAGAAAGTTTGCTAGCGTCAACAATGCACGCGGACGCATCCAAGAAGAAGCCTTATGTACACGTGCAGCTAAAGAAACGAATTATGAAACGCTCCACATACATTGACTATATAAACTATCAAGTGTCCACATCCAAGTAGAACCACTGGCGTTTCGTCCACGCAATTACATACACGCGGTATATTATAGAAGTACACAGAGTTTATACTTAATAACACACGTAGACGCAATTTTCGAAGACCATGCCGTGTACACGCACTAGCTGTTGACTGCACGCAAAAATAAAGATTGAATTACCTGACGATATAACACTCGTCATTATTTATTCTTGCGATACTCGATTATCTAATGACTATTTTACCAACTCTATATCATCATTTTATTGGCGATCTACGCACATATGTTCCTCTTTGTTCATGAAAATGAAAGAAAAAATTTCTGCATTGAATTAAAGAATAAACATCGACAGATATTACGGAGAAAACTTGACGAGCAGTGGATATACAATATTTCTGGTGAAATATAATCTCAGATTTTTTTTTGTTTTAAACATGAGTTAATTTATAAATTAACACACTTATTGGAGTATTATTAGAAGTATTTAATCATGTAAAATATGTAATATAAATGAAATAATAAATGTTGTAAAACATTTTTCAAAAACCAGTTATTTAAGATCAATTCTTATTTTTCATTTTTATATTAAAGTAAAATTACCACATGTTAAGGAAAAAAATGCATGTTATAAAGTCTCGACTTTGGAATATTCTGTTTTTAATAAATAAAATCTTGATCACAAAAAAATTTAAACATCAAAGAAATTGATGTGTTAAAGTAAAAATTACAATTTTGATGAACTTCTTTATTCTCTATTGTGAGATAAATTACCATAAAAAAACATTTCATTTGGTATTTTTATAAAAATAATTAAATATATGAATTGCAAAATATTTATTTTTTCATATTTTACATCACAGTCAAATTAATAATCGTGGATGAATTTTTTTACGATTAAAATATCAAAGCTAAATTATAGATTCGTCCAGTATATATATATATATTTTTATATTTATGATAAAAAAATTGGAGGAATTCGAAAGCAGTGTATAGCCAAAAATAATCGAAAATGTAACTCGAGTTAATTGGGGAATCAATTGAAATTAATTTAATCAATCATTAGTCAATACATTTTCAATATTGCGAAATAAAAATGGAATAAAAGCTAAATTTTTTTGTCATTAATTTTTATCCATTCATTGAGTGCTAATTGATTTATTTTATTGAACGAAAAATGATGAAACCTAAAACGATAATTAGTTGGCAATGCGACAAATTCCTTATCTTCGTGTGCGTCATTCGGTGCGTATAGTCATATTATGGATCGAATGTTCGTGTTAATAATCGCGAGAATGCATGCACACGTCGAGTGTACGACAATTTAGAAGTGTGCGTATACGCGTGCGTCGCTTGATTTATGGTATATATTATACGAATCTACACGCTTGCAAATAAAGTTGTGTGCAAACGATGTAGACGAGAGAACGCAATTCGCGTTACCTAAGAATCTACATAGGTACATATAAATATATATATATATATATCTATATCTATATATCGAGACGAACGCACATAGACAAAAGATACCTTGAATGCACGCGCCTGCGTTCTGTGAGTGTGGGTGGCCTTCTACGCCACCTGGTCCAACGTGGCTATAGACTTTTTATTTTTAAGTCTAACCCACACACGAATAAAAATCCTATTTTTCTTCACACTCAATCATATCGATCATTACACCAACTTTTTTGCGCATAAGCAATATATGACTATTTAGAATTCGCGGTTCGAATGCGCGCGCAACTACAATTTTTTGCAGCAAATTTAAAATCAAAGAAATATTTGGAATTCTATCTTATTAAAAATGATTCATAAAATAATTTCAATGCAAAGAATAATTAAAAAATAATATTTCATTCTAACCATTTTTTAAAATAAAAAATTCTATAAAAACCTTTTATTTTAAATGGAAATAAATATTCGTTATTTAAATTGATTCCAAACAACTAAGTATTATATCAGATGATAAAAAAATGAGTTAATATGAAATAATAAATAATTATAATTGGCAAAAAATAATAATAACGATTGATGAAAGTCACGAATTCAAATAAAAGTTTTTACAATGTTTTTACATTGCAATTCATAGATACAAGTATACCAATGTGAGGTTTTTATCATTCTTTTTATAAATAACATGATGCGTGTAATACTTACATTGTCACTGACACTCGTCATCATTTTTTCCTGGTCCAACGAGCCTCTTGTGCCTTTGCAAATCCACGAGATCCGCGAGGGAGCATGTGTGCGTGAACGTTTCACACCTGACTACTACGTGAGTCAAGTCAGCTTCTCAACTCGGTGTTTTTATACACAATTTCCTGAAAATAAATGAAAAATCATTGAAACAATCATGATAAATATTAAAAGTATTTTTAATAATAATATTTAAAAATAAATTTGCGAATTAACGTGATATTATGTTTGCAAAATATTGCAAACACGGTGGGTAAGTTGATCGCGGGGCCGAGTGAGCGCTGAGCTGACAGTAGGCCGGCGACGTCACAGTGGGCCGGTTGAGCCTTCCTTCGTTCGATTCAGGCAGGCTCTCTATTCATTTTACATGTAGCAAGGTAAATATTGATATGCAGTGTCTAATTTTAAACGTGGCCAGTGCGTGCATTCTCTAAACCGCGCGCTGACCAGTGCGTTGAAACGTGAAAAAAATATCAAATAGTATTTGATTGTGAAATGTCAATTTAAGTATAAAATGATAATTGAGTACAATAATCACAAATTGTCACGTCAAAGTAAGCGAAGATGATGATGATGATGATGATGATTATAATAGTAAGATAAAAATGTGATTAATTAAAAATATTTTTCTCATCACTCTGACAATTTGCTGCATTACTACTGCATTCAGTCGTAGTGATGCGTCTCAGCTTGTCCAAGAAATCCAAGAGAGGAGAGAGAGTGAGAGAGAAAGAGTGAGAGATTTAAAAAAAAATCATTATATAATTATTTCAAGTGGGTACTAATTATTTAGAAATTGGAATTATTTTTTCAATGCATGGAAGAGTGAAACAATTTGTGTGAATGTGACAGAAGGTGATGGAAAACTTTTTCATGCTTGTGTTCTACATGAGGCTGTCGATAATTCTTGACAATTCAACCGTCGCGTTCACGCATCATGCATCGCAACACGTGAAGACAACAACATTCAAATAAACATCAAAACGCACGTATTTTTTCAATAGGATTACATATCGAATAAATTAACTCCTTTTCTATTTATTTATATATTGTACTTTTTGTACATTCGAAATGTAGTTTGATTCTTTTTTTTTCTTATGATAATTCAATGCATTACAAATAGACATGAAAAATGACCTTGATTGATGGTCAACCTTTGGCAAGCGTTTTTGATACTTCCAAGTGACGCATAACGACCTCGAAAAATTACATGGCCGTCTGAAATTGCTCAAATTGTGGGAGGTAGTGACAGATTTTGACAATCTTATTTTTCACTCTTTTATATTTTCATTTTTTTCTCTCTCTCATCTTTTTGCAATGAAGCCAATTAATGATTCTTCCACACTCTTATTCATTGTTTGCATAGTCAAAATTAAAAACAAAAAAAAATAAATCTAATCTTTATTAATTATTAATTACAATAGTCACAATGTTACTCCGTTTACTTGATTTAATGTAATTGATAATTTTCATCGAGCGGGAAACCCGTTAGTAGCATGTGCTATTATTGCTCTGAGAGCACCCATTGTGACACGTGACAAGTGTGCGGTTGATAAATGCATTTTTCGACCATTAAAAAAAATTGACATTAAAAAGAAAATATTTTTAAAAAATCAGACGAACAAAATAAAGTATCGTAGGAATTTGTACTCGGTGTTAAGTCATTCATTTTCTCAATTCGAACACTCAGGAGACCGAGATCAATTCTTTATACTTTAGACGTTTTTATCTCGTTGTTATTTCTCTTTCGAGCCAACGACCGGGCAACGTGCTTACCTTTCCTTCGTGCGTGACGTGCAGTATGACGCATCGAAGTGTCTTTCAGTTTTCGAGGGTGTGAATGTTTTAGATAAAATGATAACAAAAAAATTTTTTGCCAAAAAAAGGAAACTTGGGCAGTAGTAATATGAAATAAGTAATAAATAAAATAAAATTATAGCGTAAGTTAAATGAATTTCTAAGTAGTAATTGAGTATACAAAAGAAAATAAATTTAAGAACACGTGTCTAGAGCTTATGAATAAAATAAAAGACCTGACACTTTGACGAGAAAATAAGTCGTTAAATCAGATGTACTTCTTAATCTGTTACTGCCAGTGGTACTTAACAAGTTGAGAGTTGCTCTCGTATCTCAACATATCACTAAGATCACATATATAATATTGACTGACCGCAGGCACGCGACAGAGAGTAAGAATGACAGCATGAATCAGAAATCATGAATGAGATAACACTTGGAAACTCATATATTATCATCTTAGGTTAATAGCAACTTTTTAGAAGTAATCTCAACTTTATTCTTATTTATTATCATCAATATATGCATTTTAAAACTAATTATTCCATTAAAATATTTTTTTTTAACTTAAATAATTTATAAAATAATATTTTCTCTTAAATGTAAATCTCGAGTAATTTATTTCATTATTAATGGATTATTGAGATTGAAAATAGTTTCTTAATTTAATAAGATTTTAAAATGATATAAAAATTTCCAATTGCTTTAATTGCGGATTAAATGGAGTAACACAGTGTGTATTTAATAGCCGGCAGTGAAACCGCCAAAAATATCTCACATGCGTCGCACAGAGGATGTTGGGATAGACTCACGTGACGATTGGTGAGAACTTTACAAGATATCATATTAAATAAAAAACTATTAATCCAATTTGTTTTTAACAAAATTTTTATTACTCATAAATTCACAATAATTAAATTAAAATTATCTTTCCTGTAGTAATAATAGTTATTAAGTTAACAATAAGAAAATCACAAGATATAATATTAGTAAAACGAGTTGATAATGATCCAGAAAAAGAGTGATAGATAGATTCGCGGATGAATGCTCTTTCATTTTAGTTACGGCCCTGTTATGTCGGTTGTATGTAGACGTTTGACGTTTATTGAAGGCCATCTGTTCTCTCCTTTGTTGTTGCTGCTGCTTGACTTTATCACACTCCATTTCTAATCATAATTGTTCCACGCATAATACTTGGCAAAACTAGAGGTTAATATAAGCAAAAAAAAAAATACTTTACATGGACCGAATATTTATTAGTAAATCAGAGTATTAAAAAGTTAAACTCGCGTTTCTGAACTAGAAAGTTATCATTTATAAACTTCTCATTAGAAAGTTATTTTCATGGGGTCGATTTTTGAAATTCGTAATTTTACTATATCTTCACATTTTTAAACATATGAAAACACTTTAAAAGGTTTAAAAATGGATGTCTGTACGTACAATTGTGCGTACGTACATCAGGTGTTTTTTCGTTTCTGATATCTTGAAATCCGCTGAAGATATCGACTCCAGACTAATTTCATTTTAAAGATAATTGAATGAAGAAGATTTGAAAGAAGTTTAAACAAATTCTGTCTAACCGTTTTTTTATGACAAAAAGACTGTATATATTGTTTCTAACAATTTCAATTTACTATAAACAATTAAAAATTGGTTTAATTTATTGAATTATCAGTTTTTATAAATTATGGATTTCAATAAATAAGAAGATTATTGTCAGGGCATAAAGTATGCCAAGACCCATTTTTTTTCCTTAAGGATATCCTTGTATTATCAACAGCTATCAGAGAAGTAGAAACATATCTCATCATGGGCACTTTATGATTGATGTACTAGAGAAAAGTTTATGTTATAATGATCAGTTGGAATTAATAGATGTCACTTCAATAATAATTTATATAAATGTAATTTTTACATATTATAGTTAAGCATAAGTAATTATTCATAAACCCCAAGTTACTATCTTGAAATAAATAGTAACTAAAGCTCAAAGCGATGAAGAAAAGATAAATAACATTTTAAAATCTGTCAGACGTAAATAAATTATGGGATTAAGGCATAAACAGGAATGATTGTCGTTATTCTGGTAAAAGTGCAATAACTTTTAGAAAATGTATTCAATCTTTCATATTTAAAATATTAAAAATTTAAATATTAATACCTCGATCACGATGCAATATTTGTAACTTCATTTAACAGTAATTCTATCAAATCAACATCATGGAAATGTTTTTTGTTATTCTATCGCATTATTAAACTTATAGATTTCGTTTGAAAAATTTTCAAAATAATAGAAACTTATGATAAGTTACTGTTTCCTAACTTGCATTTAATTCACTGATATTCCATCAATGAGTAATTGTTAGTAGTACCAAAAGATTGATAAAATTGTGCATCACTTTCACTATCTTTCTCTCTCTCATTGCTATTTTCCAATTTCACGCTCGTTTGTATTCCCCTGACAGTATCCCGATCACTCAGCATCAAGCACATGTTTCTATTCACATACTCACTCACACTTCATCAAAAATTATTACCTTCATTCTAACAAGTCCTAATTAAATATTTCATATACTTAATGAATGAATACAGTTGATCATATAAATTATAATTCAACATAAAAAGACATTTAATCATCATATCAAAATTTTTTTATCTGATTTAAAAGATATACAAATCAAACAAAAATAACTTCAAATGGAGATCATTCTGTCACTGTGGCAAAAATATTTAAGATCAATATTATTTGCATGTAGGATCTTGGTAGTGTAAAATAATTGTATTAGAGTCAATAAATATTCTTGTAGTGAACTATACACAGCTGGAAAAAATTTGAATATCGTGAATAATTCAAAAGGAAATATTTGCGAATATTTATTGCTATTTTTTTATTTTCAATTTAGCAGTAGCATCGACGACACTAAAGCCGCGAGAAGAATCTCGTTAATCCGATGCATTACATCATCCACGCATAAGCCTTAGCTATATAGCAGTGTTCATAATTCTGTATTTTCCACATCGATTGCACATTTCGCGAGAATTGCATCCACCCACCGTAATATTCGCACATCGTTTTCCGCAATTTAAAGACAACGTTCAAAATAAACATGTAAGCATTAAGATTAACCATTCGTAATATGCTTTTTTACACTCGAGTTAGCTTCTTCCATCCTATTTATCTCTCTCTCTCTCTCTCTCTCTTTTCTTTATTTCTCGATCTGTTGATTTATAACGACCTTTCATTATTTATTGTTCGTTCAAGCATTCCATGCGCTTTACAACTAACTTTTCCGCACAGTCTGGTTACACGTATGAAAATGATAAATCAAAAGAATACGAAGACAACTAAATACTAGCGGTTTAGTATCGATTAGTTATTCGTGTATTACCGATGGAACTCCTCAGCTGTTTGACATTTTTCGATTCTGCTAATAAATAAATTGGTGGAAGTGAACTCTTGTCTTTAAACAAAATGCAAGAACATAATAAAAACAAATAAAGGGCTTTAAGAGCACGTGAAACTCTGTAAACATGACCTACACTCGTAGCGATAGCTTCACGGTGTCTTTATGAGTATACTGGAAAATGTAGTAAATGTTTCAAAATGTAATACTGGTGCTCTACGTGTATACAATGAACTCGTAATCGCGCCCTTAAATTTAATAGCGATATTATAAAGCATTACGCTCTTTATGTTTATAATGTGCTAAACTATCAAGGTTCAATATGATTTATTATCAACATTTGTGATCTATTTACCTTTCCTATGATTAGGAATAATAAATTTATTTTTTACTTAACAGCATAACTGTTAACTTTTTAAAAATACTTTTTTACCAGTAAACAATTGCCTCCGTCTAATTTAAATTAAATCGATTGTTGGCAAGTAATCTTAACTTAATCTAACCCTGGTGTCTAGTTAACTCCGATGGGTATAAGTTATTTAATTGAATCAGTAATAAAACAGTGTAATAGAGGATTAAGAAATGAGATCAAACTCAATGAGATTAAATATTTCAAAAATTACTCCATTAAGATGATTGTTATTTTTTTTTTTCTTTTAATATTTATATTTATGAATTAAAATAAAATAATAAGAAATAGATAATTTTATGGGAACACTTTATAAAAAAGTATGCAAATGTATAAATAAATACTAGGAATTGTATATCTGTTAACACTTAAAATTCATTGATTATTGCCTGTACATTTTGATCACATTTAAAGAATAAAATGACCTTATCTTAACCAGCACCACCGACGCACCGCGTATTCGATTCTAAAACACGTGTATACACGATATAACTTTGCTGATATGTATAACGTATAGACTAGGAATCTCGAAGTATGTACATATATTATGTATTTTATGTATACAACACAATAACATAGCAATTTCAATGTTTCACGCTGGATACTTTACAATAATAGTTATTATGACAGTTTGTTGGCGTGAATATATTTATAAGAACTGATTTCTTAGTTCTTCCGTCCCACGCATTGTACGTTTGTACGTTGACGCTCGGATATCAATTAATTCAATTAACGCACGCCAGACAAAATAACTATAGCATACGTCTCTAGTGTGATATGCTTACTACCGTTCCGCATGCAGAAATGTGCGCATTATTCTTTTGTTCATAAGATTGTGAGAATTCTTTTTTTTCGTTCTTAAAATTAAAATTTTTTTCTGCTGTATCTTTACAATAGAAGTCGACGTATGATATGTCACAAAGCCATTATGATGTTCATTTATTAATGACATCTTCAAAATTTCTAATAATATTTACAAAATAGTCAAGTGGAAATTTTCTCAAAGTATCCTTTTATTTTAAATAAAATATTTTCGTGTTTTAACTGTATCATCCCAATCATATAACTATTTTTTGTAGTTACTATTGTTGTATTTTAATACGATTTTATTTAAATAATTTGAATTTACAAAACAGTTTTAAGTTAAATTAATTATTTATTATTCTATGTTGAATATAGATTCAAAGTAAAATAGTTTACAGAATATTGTTAAAGATCTGATGGATGGAAATTTTATTTAGACTTGTTGAAGTAAGAATTGTAATTAACCTGAGTTTCAGGGAAAGATGGCCATTTGTATATTAGAGCACGGTGTGCTATGTGAACTATAGTCGATGACAAGGCAAAAGATTCCTGCGTGAAAAATTGGGTGTCGGACTAGTGAACTCAATTTCATTGCAATTTTTCGGAAGGTTATAAAGTTAAAAATATTCGTGAGAAATAGAAATCTCAATAATTGAATTTCAATGCTCAATACATTTCTTTTGTATTAATAATTGTTTTGTTTAAATAATGCTATTACTAAAATGAGTTATTAGTTTAGTTTTTCAATATTATAAATAATAACTTCCCGTTGTTAACTGAAACTGTTTTTTTTTTTTTTAATATTTGATGGAATAATTACCTTTATTACATGCATTATGATGGTATTTGACGTAACTGACTACGTCAATAACTCAGATTATTTTATCTAAGATCAATTAAAACCTCTATCATTTTAAATATTCTGAAAAATTTTAAAATAAAAAATATTCGGGTAATTCAAAGAGTACACGAGTATTTTTAGTGTATAAAGAATATGAACTTGCTCGAATACAACGGTTGATTATAACTCAAATAGTATGAACAATCGCTAGTTGGTTTTATCAATTCTTTATTAATAATTTATATTAGTGAATGCCTTTATTGCAAATAAAAAGAGGAGAACATTTTTATGGAATGTTATTGTATGTTTCAGGAGAATGTAAAAATTGATTTGACTGTACGCAAAAATGTGTACCCACGCGTCTCGTTAAAACAGGACGCATATCAATTAACACACTTTGAGTATGACCGGGTGGCCAACGCGTGGGCGATTATATATATATATAGATATATTTATGTGGAGAGATATAGAATGCGTGCTTCCGCAGACACGTGCGAATAGATTACCCTATACGACACCCTACACGTATCCTATATACTATGTAAATTATTGTACAGCATAATCCCCTGATAGTTGACTATAACACTTAATAGATTAGTCATTAACAGATTACATAAATGATGTATTAAAAAAATTGCTCTGAAAAATAATACGTTTTTCCGATCCTCTTAATAAACATTATCGCTCAATAATCCGATATAAATCAACGTAAAAAGCTGATAATCTTAAAAAAGATCCACCTGATGGATTTAGTAATTTAACTTCTAACAAGTTTTACAGCCCACACAAATTTAACTCAACACTACTCCAAAACTACATTTATTTGTAATTTTTTTCTTAATTCATCAAAAAGGTGTCTGTTATCATGTAAAAACATTTAATTCGATAATAAGTGTATTTACCTATAAGCTCTAGGCTAGAATAACATCAAGTCTTTTAACAATATAATTATTTTCTATCAATAAAAAAAACATCAAGTATGTCTACTTAAATGGTCTATTTTAATTAATATTATATTATTAAATCGTAAATAGCCTTTTCAAAACTGTCTCCACAATTATCTGAATACGAATAGCTGAAAATTCAACTGCACGCAATATCACCCTTATTTCTGCTTGAAGAAAAGATGTGGAAAAACATTAATTATAATTATGCGGAAGGATACCTTAGGTATAAAATGACAGGAAAATATCAGACACCTGAAATCAACTCTCGGGGGCAATCTGCGACGTCGTACAATCCCGGCGCTAATTTACTGACACGGAGCTTCGTCCGTCCCACGCGTTCCTTCTATACAGATGGAACGCGTATCAATTAACGCGCACTCTTGGGTTTGTGTGTGGTGTAAGAGTGTACTTACGTTTGCTTCATGCTTACGTACAACATCTGGCTACACCTGCAGCAAACGTACGGTATGATAGTGTTGGTGTGAGTGAAAATGAGAAGTTTGCTGAATGATAAGGATAAAGTATCAAAATGACACATCAACTTGAGGAACCACAGTTAGGATAAGAAAGTTCAGCTACTACTACACATAAATACCGGCGTAGACAGTTGTGCGTGCATTAGCATATCAAGTTAATTCGTCAGACGTGAATTACTTGTTTTATGATATCTAGAAAAAATATTTTTCACTTTAAATTAAACTTTATTTTTATAAGACGACATAATTTGATTAAAAATGTATCAGTAGACAACTTGACGAAGATAAAATTTGATAGAAAATATTCAAATCTGAAGACGTTAATTTATTATATCAGTTGCGTTTGAGTGTTTATTTGCATTTGACGATCATGACTTATTTAATTTTTTTGTATCGATAAACTGGTTGTCAAGTTCAATGAAGCAAGTTGTAACGATGTATTTTACTTGCAAATACATCATAATATAAATGTTTGCGAAAAGTATGACAAGAGAGAACAGTATATATAACATTGTAGAATTTTTTCAAATTTATATGGACTGATAAATTATCCATCTTTTATTCATCTGCAATTATGTAATACATATTAATAGTTAGAGCAATTGGACAAAAAGTAAACTGTATATTAATTATTTAATTTTAAAGTTAAAATATAAATATTATAAATAATTGATAAACTTCTACAGTTAATTCAAAATAAAAAATTCTTTTTTTTTAACAAATTTTAATTGCAAATACTTTGGCGTATTTATAACAAAAAATAATCCCTACAACATTGTAGAATTTTTTGTTATAAAGTTGCAATTTTTTTACATTTAATGATTAATTTATTAAATTATGTATACTTATCATCATTTATTTAAAGTACTTTTTTAACGGACGTTGATCGTTAAATTAATAATAAATCTGGTATCGTATAAATTAAAATAAATACTTCGTAATCATTAATAATAAGTGAGTACTTTTTATTGATTCTTGAGTACCATTCTTTTTTACATCGCAGTGAAACTAAAATAATATCACGTAAATTTAAACTCATATATAACAAAATTATACACAATGTCATCGACGAAAAAAAAACAAAACTCAATACTTTCTACATGTTAGAATTACAATCTTTAATCGTGATATTGATTCAGTCTTCCATATCAATTATATTTAATAATTAAATTTATTTATTCAAATGTTTAAATAATTTTCATATATTTTTTTTTGTAAATTTCAATCTAGGTAGCATCATCTCGTAAAAAAAAAGATGAGTTAAATGATGCGTATAATGAAATGAATTCAAATATGATTAAAATGATATCAAAAAATGCCACGTGTTTGTTCCAAAGACGTAGAATCTGTTTTTAAATACATATGCATTAAATAGAAGTAAAGTAACAAGTGCTACTGCTGCTTCATTTTTTATAGCTTGTTATCATACTAGAAAATGGCTTGTTTTACTGAATCGTAATTTTTTTACGGCCATGAACACCAACTACTTCGATCCTTCAGTAAGTTTATTTTTAATTCCACCATTTTTTTTTGATATTTTTTATGTTTCGCTGGTTACAAAGTTGCACAGTGTACGTCTAAGCGACACAAGAGGAATAATCTGAACGTGCAATTAGCAACACTGTCGACTCACGACATCATGAACGCATACTTGTCAACATATCATACCAACACCACAGTATATTAATGTCTCGTATATATACGCACGTGCGTTGTTTCTCAAAGTGTAAATACAACACACTTGTACATAAATGTGTACATGAGACCACGTGAGTCTGTATGAACCCAGTCAGGCAATAAATAGCATGAACAAAATAGTGACGATAAAAGATGAATTCGTGTATCGTCAGCTGATATCTGTCATGTTTCACCACATGTGGTTGAAGCGAGAATCAATATAATCACCCTAAAGTTGAGTCTCGTTCCACTCGTGTATCGGGTATATGGGTCTGATAAGCTTTCTGTTGCTACAGCAATGCCACCGTCTCGAAGCACATAACACTCCAACGAGTACATTCGTGCGTCTGATAATTTATTATGTAAAAGGCAACGCGCGGAGATAAGCAAGCACGCAGTATGTCGATAGCCAATGTCAGCCAGGTATCCGGTATAAACTTTAATGGGCCAAGGAGACGAACAATAATCATATTGCTGATTTCTGGAATCACATGCGTGCTTACCTCTAAGTAGTAAAATGTAATTACTTGATATCGAGTTACAATGTATTCATGATTGTCTTAGACAATATTAAAATTGACATTATTTTATGGTTTCATCGCAAGTAATTACTCTTAAACTACTTAGAAAATATTGCTATTAAATGTAATCAGTTTTATCGATAAGTGAGTAATGAATTAAGTTCTATTTACCACAGTCATTTTTTATTTTATTTAAAAAATATATTATCATGACTATTTGATGAATAATTTTATTAATGCATAGTGTTTTTATCATTTTCTATTAAACAGTTTTTTTTTGTCATTTGTACTTTTAGATGTAAAAAAATTTTCATAAAATATTACCAAGATTTATCTCCTCAGTGTATTATTCAATCATCATTTTTTATAAAAATAGCTTTATATAACTGATATGATTATGAATATTTGTGTTATTATAAAAAAAAATTCTAGATCTCTTTATCAATGACTTGGACATTAATTTATCTGTCTTGCAGTCTATTGAGAAAAAAAAACTTTGATATATTGAGCAGGTCTAAGTAAGATCTACTGATTGTAAGTTATTAAAATACCACGGAAAGACGTCATATGTAAACTCAACATACTTATTTTGACATTTCATAAATACCTCAAAGTATTTATTTAAATCTTAATACTTCATATAAATATTTAAATCTTCAACTTCTCAATAAAAAATTGGCCTATACCACTAGGTGGATAAGAAATTTTCTCTAACCAACTAATACTTGAGTATAATATTAATGAATAGGATTAATTTGATGTAATGTTGTAAGAGTTAGATCTCAAATCAAATGAATACTACTATAGAGTGATTGTAAGTAAAGACTAATGTAAAGTATGTGATTTATAGCAGGGTTGCGGGCAGTTCAGACATGGGAAGTGAGCATTACTGCCTGAGGTGGAACAATCATCAGAGCAACTTGCTGGGTGTGTTCAGTCAACTACTGGAGTCAGAATCACTGGTGGACGTGACGCTGGCGTGCACGGAGGGACCGTCAATACGTGCGCACAAAGTAGTCCTCTCCGCGTGCTCCAGCTATTTTCAAGCTTTGTTCCTTGATCACCCTAATCGCCACCCCATCGTCATCCTAAAGGACGTCCGCTTCTCTGAGCTGCGCACTCTCGTCGACTTCATGTACAAAGGAGAAGTGAACGTCGAGTACTGCCAGCTTTCAGCTCTTCTTAAAACTGCTGAGAGCCTTAAAGTCAAAGGTCTTGCAGATATGACCAACATTAACGCAGCAGTGGCGTCCAAAGATGATCAACAGCATCTCAACTCTGAGAGTCTCAGAGAAACACGAGGGGAAACACGTGAAAGAGACAAAGACAGAGACAAAGAACGTGAGAAAGAAATACCTAAAACAGAGCCTGATCTTCAACATCAGCAACAACAACCACAGCAACAGCAACAGAGAGATCAGCAACAAAGAGACGTACAACAGCAACAATCATCTCAACAAACGTCTCAAATAGCAAATAATGAAAGCTCGGAAGCGGTTGACATGACCGAGTGTCCGACATCTCCTTCAAGAGCCAGCAGTCCATGTCCTGGTCCACTTGCACTCGACAGACCTAGGAGAGATTCTGAAGATGCTGTGAGCTTAGAAGAAACGAGAGGTTCCCTTAGTCCAATTTCCGTACACAGTGGTCCTAGTGATATGAGTTTAACTAATAACACTGGCACGCCAGGAGTGTTGCCATTAAATTTACCGCAGAGTCGACTTCCGTCCCCGCACAGTACCGAACCTTTGGCAGGACCATCAGGACTACCTCCGGTTCAGCAAGTTCCACTTGTAAGTCCATCTATTTTATTCATTAAAATAATTTACTTCTCATTAAGTATCTTCATCGTCTAAAGTTTTTTTTAGCTTCGATGAATCACTTTGATGATTTTATTTGAAAGTAGTTTTGGAGAGTAAATAAAATACTTGAATTTTAAACATTCAATTTAGCTTTTCTTAATTTCAATCAAATTGCAAAATATTTTTGACACCATTTCATCATAATTGATGCATCATTCGAGACATTGGTATAAGAAATTTGATTTATTATAATCGGACAGCTGCTTATTAATTTTTAATTATTTCAGTCCTTGAAAAAAGAAGTGGACTGGGAAAGGTCGACTGAGGAACGTTGTGCAAGCAGTGAAATGTCGGCAGATTATAGACTCCCACCAGACCCGGTGAGTCTTTATTCGGTATGAATTTTTGTTACCTTTTTTACTTATTCTCGTTATCGTACATAATATCTATATTTAATATATATATCAAGTATGGCTCTTTACTCTGCATTTTATATTAATAATTATTATTGCCAGCTGAATTTATATACTCATTTGCAATCATCAATTAAGCAGGGTCGTTAGGTTGCCAATGATAATACAACAGAAAAATATACATAAATAAGAACAATTATAGCGTATTATGTATCGTGTTATATCATTTATGGAATTATCATTGTTCATTACCGAATATCGAAAACCAAAGCAGCAATACTGTTCCAAGATATTGTCGATACATAATTAAAACGCTTTTCATAATGTATCCGTATTGCATGTTAGTTACTATAATGCATGATTTCAAACGCTTCTGCTGCTCGCTGCTCTCTTTTCACGCCAATTCTTTCAATTTTTATTTTTTTAGCAATATCGTTAACAATCTTTTTCCTTTTTAAAACATTGAAATTAAAAGTAAATCTTCACATTCAATTCCCAGTTAAATTGAATCTAAATCAGTTGAAATTATTAATCCCACAAAAGACTCATCAAATTATTATCAGGTAACATTGTTCTAAATTGAATCCAAATCCTGGGTGTATGATTTATAATAAAAAAATATTACATTCTTGTTTTTTTTTTTCTTTAATAAAACGTAAATAATAAAATCAATTGATAAAAATAAATCATCTTGATTGTTGAATAATTGAAAGATTTTTCAGCAACTTTCAAATCTCATTCTCACATTAAGCATCTTGCAACAAAAATCAAAATATTCATCAAGTTAATAATAAAAAAACACATGTGCATGATATTCACTTTGATAAAGTCTGTTGTTTCTCATATACCGTGTTATATTCCACGCTCAAGGCGTCGTAATATTTTTTTTTCCATGAACATTTACATATTCTTTTCCTCTTCTTTACACTTTTATTTGCATATTTTTATTTAATCATCTCATATTCTTTCTCTCATTTTCGTATTTTTCTCCTGTGGTTATAATAATAATTATTCCCATAATTTTCCTCAGCACCATTTTCCATGTCTTCAACAACATTATTCAGATACATAAAAAAAAAAAAATTTTAAAAACAATCTCCTCGATATTTTGTTAATCTTTGCCACTTCATGATATTTCTAATGTTTTTTTTAATCAAATTTATACTAATAAATAAATCAATTGATTAATTGACTTTCTATCTAGTTACATTTGTAGCATTTTTGACAAATATAATAAGACATTTTTACATTAGATATTGAAGAAATTGTTTTAATTTTATATCAAAGTGGAATGAATGCATAGAAATAAGATGAGTACGAATCTGTCAAAAATACTACAGACATATTCCGGACAGTCTAATGTTAGAGTATCATTTAAGAAAATAAGTATTATTCTTTCGTATTGACTTTCTGAGAAATATAAAATGTATGCCTGCCTTCTAATGTTCATGTGCATATTTTTTATTTCTCTAAGCCTCTTCCAATCGATTATTTCCTCGCCAAAGCCTGTCTTGCTAGCTCACTGTCAAGAAGTTGACCTTCGTTTTTGGCCATGGTTGTTTTTTAACTACATCTATATATACAGTATACATGTGTATATACGCATATATGACGTACACGATATATCATATCATGGGTTGAACTTCGAAATTGATTAGCTCTTCATATCCCAAGCCTACTGGAGTGTCGCCAATGTCCGGCACAACGTCAATGAGGCTTGGAAACAAATGTAGTGCATGAATTTCGAAGCCATTCCCTCAATGTATACCACATATGATAAACATATGTATATATTCGTTTGGCATATCGTTTATATGAATATGCGAATATCTACATTATAACTCATGACAACATCATTTTTAATATATTTTGATATCTGTATTTCGATTGTTATTTGATTGAGTGCAATGCGCCTTTTCTCCAATGTATATAAATTCATATATTTATATACATTCATATATATCTATACATATAAATATATATCCTGCATATATGTATACATATATATATTTAATTACGATACATAACGGTATATAATAAAGCAAAAATATCAAGTCAAGTCTTGACGAGCCGGCTCACAAAGACCATAATTGGGAATCAATTAGTAAGAAACTTTGGGGTTGGTTGGAGATCAAATGAAGTAGGAATTATATTTTCTATAAATATATTTTACATAATACCTATTATTATCATTCTTATTGTTATCATTACGATAGATACGATTATTTTAACTATTATTATTATTATGATTATTAATTATAGTTGGTCTTATTATTATTATTATTCATCATCATTATTATTATTATTAATATTATTATTATTATTTCTTATTGATATTATTATTATGATAATTAAACACACCCACTTAGATTTGAAAATCATAACAAAAAATATTTGAAAAAAAAAAAAATAAATAAATAAAAACGGGGGACGGGCGCGCCAAACAAAAATGAGCGTCAACTTCTTGTGCTATCGTTGTTCACGTTTTATATAGTTGAAAGTGAGAAGTTTGATGACTTCTTGCAAATGATCGCGCTTAAAACACTTATTAACTGCCAATAAAAAAAAATTTGTAGAAAAGTAGATAATTGATAACTAGAAAAAAGAGTGAAAGAGAGTGAGGAAGAATGAAAATAAATGACTCTGCACCCTAACGAAATGCCTATGTCCAGTTGACTTTGTTCTAGAGGTGCTCTAGATGTTCATGGCTGATGGAGGCTTCCAATTGGAACATATGTCATGATGGACTCAAAGTCATGCAGGCCTGGTTACGCGTGCAGAGTCCTTGACCTTGATTATTTTTTTCTATTTTACCTTGAAACAGTTTTGCTGTATTACGGAAAAAAGGGTCATGATGTTGACCATTAATCGTTGATAAAATTTGTTTTTTTTTTCTAATTTTAAAGAGTTAAAATTTTGAAATAATCCAAAAGAAATGAAGTTTAAAGACTAGTTAAGCTAAAAATAGAAAATGAGATAAATTAGAGATTAAACACGGGAGAGAGAGCGAGAGAGCGAGATTAGCCGGAAGCAAGAAGTTGATGTTCTTGTTTGTTTGGTTGCAGGAGTTGATGGGTGTGGATGAGCGGGTGTTTGCGTGCATGTACTGCGGTGCCTCGTTTCTTCACCAGAGCAAGCTGACACGGCACATCCTCTCGCACAGCCTCGAGTCGCTCAAGTACCGCGAGCAGGCACACCTGCAGCTGCAGGCTCAGTTGGGCCTCGAGCCCGGTATGCACCTGCCGCCGGAGGCCCACTTTCCCTCCGGTGGTCCGGTTGAACCAATGGACCTCGAGCTGGCCGCCCATTCTGATCCTACATCCGGCGTTGTGCTTTGCAAGTTCTGTGGCAAGTCCTTTCCTGACGTTGGCTCACTGATAGCTCACCTACCGGCCCACACGGGTGATCGGCCGTTCAAGTGTGAGTTCTGCGGCAAGGCATTCAAACTCAGACATCACATGAAGGATCACTGTCGAGTTCATACTGGCGAGAGACCCTTCAGGTGTACGTTATGTGGCAAGACCTTCTCCAGGTCGACCATCCTAAAGGCACACGAAAAGACGCATTACCCAAAGTATGTGCGTAAGTTTTTATCCCCAAGTCCTGTGGATCCTTCGGAGGAAGAAGCACCACCGCCACCGCCACCACCGCATCATTGAGTTTGTCACCGCCCGATGCCAACAACTACTTCGACCACTTCACCACGCTCATCCGCTCACTTTGGCTGTGCTACCAACATCACCTTAAACCTCAACGTCAACATCACCAACGCTGACTTGGTGCTACAGGAGAGTGAGAAGGACGCGAGGTGTTTCACCGATCCCTCAAATCAATTATTTACTTATCCACCTACCCGATCCCATTGACCTTTAACATTACATTCTTTTCTCTCCATCTCAACCAATCATTTCAATTAATATCTTCCCATGCAGAAGCCAAATTCAGTTATTCCCGAATTCCCCAACTCACGACGATCCTCGCGTCCAATATCTCGATGACAAAGAAGACTTGATCGTCGTCCTTGTGTCGTTAATTATCGACGTGGCAGTGTCGAAGGTATTTCTAGTTAGTCCTGTGATTTTGATTAGGATGGGTGGTATATACGTGTTTAGAGGGAGGAACACGTTAAAATCATCTCCCTCGTTTAATCAGTGCTTTAAGACAAAACGTTTAGCTTAATTATACTTATATAATATCGGTAAATTATTAAAGTGACGATATTGGAAATACGCGGAAACAGAATAATAAAAATTGTTTAAATAGTAACAAGGTAAAAGCGGCAAGTCCATTTAATGGACAAACATACACTTGACAGTGAAAATAAAATGAATCAATGGATAAAATAATCAAGTGATTATCAATGATTGAGAGAGAAAAAATGGAGCCGCCACGGTTGGTGCTTTTAAGAGATTTTGATAAAATGCTGTGAATACTATATTGATTACGATAACTATAATTATTGTAATAATGTACTAACGTTGTACGATGTACGATGACTGTTGTTGATTCGATTGAGAATATTTTATACAGTTGACAAGAGGGGATGGGGTTTCGTGCGTTCGACGTAATGGAGCAGTAGGCGATGGGGGTGTTCGTATGTTCGACGACGGATGGCAATGATAAATGCGATCAGAGAGAATATTCAATTCGTGGTACAATAGTATATATAGTTAAATACTGACATAGATATCAATATAGACATATATTTGAATGCGCATGGTAAAACGTGAGTGTACTCCGTGGAGAAATTGTTTATCTATTACAGATCAAACAGTTCAAGTTTAAATTAATATCAAAGTGGAAAAAATTATATATTTATTGTACTAATTGCTCTTCAATATTTGAGATAAAAATTACGTTAAATATATTCATTTTTCTGTCTATTGTTGAGAACTGTTATTTTTCAAATATTATTCATATTAAAACTGTCATTATTCAATGCAAATAAGTTAATTTAAACTTAGAACAAATCTCCATGATAAACGTAGCATTACAATAAGGCTGCTGTAAGAATTAGTAAAATGTCTAGAGTGCGCTGGCATAGTGGCTTCTTGAATTTCGTCACTTTCAATTATGTCTTGAAATTATTTTCCAACAATAATGACTCGATTTTGAATGAATTTAACAGGGCATATACAAATATGATCATACATACGAAAGTAATCAATGTGAAAAGACAAAATAAAAATAGAACGAGAATGCAAATCACTTATTTATATACACTTATTATGTATTATTTATACATAGAAACATAATTACGGATACTTGTGGACGTGTATACAGTAAGCTATAAAAAAAAAAACCAAGTCGAGGAATACTTGACGATACGGTAGCCATTGAGACAGTGCAATAATTAAATTCTAATGCCACTATTTTTCTCTCTCTCTCTCTTAGTCTGATTTTGAGATAGCTTACACTCTACTGTTTTAAGATACGACCTAGGTATATTGATTAATCGTTACTTTATAATAGAGCACACTCGGTGATATTGATCTTTATTTGAAGCAATTTATTCCTTTAATTTATTTATTTTTTCTGTTATAAAGATATTTATATAAGTCACAAGCCAAGAAGACAAATAAAGATGAAACATATTCACGTATTGTTATATTCATTAAGTGATATCAATGAGAAAAAAAGGAATGATTATGATAATAATTGATTGATAATGAACGAGTGATATGTTGTTCTAAAAAAAAAAAAACAATCTCAGCTCTACTTTTTCTTTACACGCGCTTGAAAATTTCGTAATTCTGTTATTTCAATAAGTGATATGATTTATCATGAATTTAAGTGATATGCAAGACAGTATTTGGATTCAGTTTTTTTTATCTATTATTTATGATTATGATAAGTCAATTGAAAAGAACAACAATTCAAAATATTTCCACCGTATTAATTAATTTAAAAACGGTACATCTTAATTAATAAATAAAAAATAACATTTGATCACTAAATTTTTTATTACTCTATTGGATTTAAAATATCATTGCGGAAATAAATTCGTTATTATTGATAAAAAAGACTTTATATTGCGGTCGATGCTGTTCTCAACTGTCACATAATAGTTAGAGTAATTCCAACGTGATTGATAAATATATTAGGAAGAAAAAAAAATTATAGACTGCTACACTTATAGAAGATATAGTTGAAGGTGATGTCAACTTACTTTCTGGCATATTTAAAACCATATTGTGATTTCTATCTTTGAAAGTGATAAATAAAAAAGATTTTAAAATTGTTTAGAACCCATGTCTTCAATTAATTGTTTTGTAAACTCGGTGTTTCCTGTTTTAAGCTTATAAATTATTTTGTTACATCGAAAAATATTCAAAGATTCTCCAAAATTTTTATCATTTTCATTATTAAAAATATTTTTATTATATAAGATTGAAGTAATTAAATACATTCCAATTGCTGTGAATTAATTTTATACGTAAAATTTAATTTAAAGTTATTTTAAAAAAGTCACTGACCTATTTTTTATTCGAAAATAATTTTTAATCTTATCCTAATTGGTAGTAATGTAATTCGGAATTCCCACTGATGATTTTTTTAACAAGACATGATGATAAAAATTTAGAAATATTAATTATCAAACACATATTTTTTAATTAATTTATTCTCTCTTCTTTTCCTTATGTTGACTCCATTAATTAATATAATTACTATCACGTTTACGATTACGTTTAAGATATCTTTGTTTCTTGGTAATTGTTTGAACGAGCACTTGTACACGTACGAATTTTATACAGTTTTATAATTATTGTAGCTGAAATATATTTGTAAAAATTTTCTTTCCATATAAACACTGATAGTTTGAATCCATAGGCTTTATGGGTAATGTATAGATCGGTGATTTATCTTAAAGACCGTTAAAATAATTATAATCCGATTTAAACAGTATCTATTTGCCTCAAAAGGACATTATTGCCAGAAGTATTAATTACTTTAATTTATAATAACACTCATTTCTTTTATCCAAAGTAATGAGTGTGTACAAAAATAAAATATTAAAATTTCTCGTCAGATTTAATTCTTGGATCAATTTTAAATACATTTAAAATAAAAAGTATGAATTGAATTATGCCATATTTCAGTCTAAAGAAATTGCCATAGTTATAGCTACAACGAATAAATTGAATAAGAATAGAATTTCGATTTTTTTTCTCTCTTTTTTTTCATTTGGTAATATTTCAACATATTTGTTATTAAATCATATAAATATTCCATTTTAAGATAACTAATAATTATTATTATTTATTAGTGAACTGTTAAAATATACTGGGATTAATCGTCAAATATTTACATGGTATCTAATTCAATTATCCGATGTTGAATAGTGCAATGAATATAAATAAAACAGAGCTTACGCGCTACGATATGTACGATAATGCACCTCTGACATAGAGTACAATCGATTAGCAAACTTGCAATTAACTTAAACTTGAGAATTTATAAATATATATTAAGTCGTTGACTTTTTGAACATCATACATGAATTCAAGACATTGTTACGAAAGCGAAAACAGAAAAAAATTTTCCAAACTTTAGCAGACAACAGTTATTGTTATCATTATCGAGTATTTCCAACTTGTCGTATATAAAGATGATAAATATATATTAATTATTATTTTTCTGTAGATAAATCTTTATGTAAACTATATGCCCTACAAAGTTCTATAAATATATATCATTATCTATGATCTTATATGAATAAATTTTGTAAATATATTCGAATATATTTTATTCTTAAATTAAAAAAATTCATCAATAAAAAGCACCGAGTGGCTTAACTGGCTCTATTAATTTATCAAACAAATAAATGTTATTTTATTTTCTTTATTATTATAATTATTTCTATTAATAGTCGTCAATTAATGAAAGCATGAAAAATATAATGAAAAATAATTTATTGAAAAAATAAAAAGAATTTCTTTTATGTTAAATAAATTTTTTTCAATGTATTTTTCGCGTGGTAAACAGTATTTTTTATCAATTGTTATTTTTGATGATAATGTTTATGTATAAATATAGGCCAAAATGAATATTACCATTAATTCATGCGCATAAAATACTGCATTAAATAAATATATATATAGATATATATTTACATACTGGCCGAATTCTCTCTCTTATATAGAACGTGAATTAAACAGTCTGGGACCATAGAGTATTCGTTAAAGTGTCGAAAGGGTCGATTTAAAATTTTTATGTGAAACATTTTATCGTCCCATACATATTACAGTATTAAAATACATCGCAGCTAACTCACTCTTTAATTCATTTTTTCATAAATTTTTTTCTAAAAATATTTTATATCGGGACATTTTATTTTTTATTTTGTTTGATAATTTCGTTAAAAAATTAATATACTTCAATGTATTTACAAAAATTTTATATTATACATATTCATCTTTATAAAAGATGAGTGTATTTATAAATTTAATTTCCCTCATAAATGCAATTTATTTCGCGATTTAAATGTGATTATGGTGCTTTTCATTACTTTGTTAATGTTAAAATAAATATCTATTTTATTATTATTTTAAATAAATTAAATAAATGCAGGATTTTATTTGTTAATATACTATTTTCATTACTTTCAATATTATTAACAATTGATAAATCCACATATGACTTTTTTGCTATATTATTATTAATTTTTTCATTATTATTAATTTTATCATTAATGCTACTATTATTATTATCATCATAATTATTATTATTATTATTATTAAAATACAAAAACCTACTTCAAAAACCAGTGTTTTTATTTTCTTTATTTTCATCTTCTAGTTTATAAACTAATTTTACGATTAAGTTATTACGCTAGAAATTTTTGTGAACCGTTGACAATTAAAAAAAATGCGAAACTTTCTTCAGTTTATAGGTGATAAACTTTCCCTTTCTTTCTCTTACATACTTTGTAACAACGAAGAAGAATAGAGTATTGATTTAAACGTTCAAGCAAGTAGGGTATTTGAGAACTACTTGTCGAATTTGCAAATTTCGTACTTTAGTAAACTTATTCTTCTTGCATTGATATTGCTATTATGATAATTACTATTTCGAGCTTTTGTGTGATTTTGACAACTAAAAACTTTTAGATTATAAATATTTCAATGATAAAATAATCCTATCAATATCTCTGCGAAAATGTTACTTTTCCATTTGAAAAATGTCAAACTTTTTTTACAAATCTAGCAAAAAATTGTATCGAACACTAAATAAGACAATCAGGTCATCTCCAACCATGTTTTCGTCACTCAAGTCGAAAGTGACAGTGACCAAAATGTGGCTCAAGTCAGCCTGCTTTTCCTCACTAGGGATGAAATGTTCTACTACTTAGTAATTGTTTACAATAATACACATGGAAATATCATAATCATTCCTTTAATATTAATTACTGTCGACAAATGACTCTTTTATGTTTATTTTTTACTTCGTCTGTTTGCATAAAATTTATTATTTATCATTAACACTTTTTATTGTGTTTTGCTAAATAATTTCTCGTTCAAAATTTTGGCAAATGGTGGTGGGAATTGAAATTGGCCAGACACCATCTATCAATTCGTTATGAGTCTGCAAGTGCAAGTGAAAAAAGCCATGTAGAGACAGACCTGATACAAGCATTAAGATGTTAAGAGAAGAGAAATAGTAATGTACTGAATCTCCCTCCCCTGAAACTAAATAAAATCCCATAAAGTGGTGCACTAAGTTTCATAGTTAGCTGGCGCACTCGACTGACTATAAACTTAAGTAAAAAAAAAGGAAAACAATAAATGGCATAGAGTACTTACATATGATAGTATTTAAAAAAAGTTGAAATATCATTTTAATTAATAAACCAACTTATTAATTGATATAAAAAATCATTATTAAAAGGATCGTAATATTAATACATCTAGACTGATGGCAGATGATTGAGTTATTCTTTGATTAATATTGTTGATCAATTTAAACTTGTTTGATTGAAATATCCATGTGTAAACTTGACATTTATTTTCTACTATAACACACATTTCTGCATAAAAGTTTTTCACGAGTTACATATTCGTCTCTAAGAGCTACTAAATGTCAGTAACAAAAATAGCACACGTTTACGAGGAATAGCAACAAATTTTGTGACTTGCTAGTATGATTTTTCACATGAAAGAAAAAAGGGTAAATAAAAAAAAAACATTTAAAAAAAAAAAAAATCAGATATAAAAAGTGAGGACTACAAACTCTTCTTCTCTTCTATGCTCTCTAATAATGCGAAAATAGAAGAGAACCCGTCACAGTTGCGGGTAATTATGTGGCGAAACGAGACGTATCTTAGCAGCTAGAGAGAAGACGCGTACTTGTGAAATACTTGTGGACAATGACGAACGTACATACGACAAGCCCCCAGGCCTCCGGAAGTGCATTCTCTTTCGTGTGTGCTACGCCTTGGTGCATAATTAAATTTAGGTTACAACTTGAGTAGGTTTAGTATATAATTTAATGACAGATAATTAATTTTTAAAAAATAAAATATATGCACTTATTAGTCATTTTTATGTTGGCAATTTTCACGAAACAGAAAACAATAGTTATCACTAAAAATTGCTGTATTTAATTGGTAATTAATACATAGAATTGGAGCAGAAAGATAATTATTGCACGCAATCAGTTGCTCGTTGAAGGGAAAATTGTATTTCACGTTGAAAATTAGAAAACTATTTAAATTAAAGTATGAACATTGGGTATTATATAAACTATTAAATATTAACAGTTAATATTAATATTTATTAATAATTGTAATCTATTTTTCCGTGATATTTGAATATTACTCAGTCGTTATATTATAGATTATCAGAACAATGTAGAGAGAATAATTTTTTATAAGATATTAACTCATAATTTATTATAATATGAAAGTGGAATATTTTCAATTAATATCTCTCATCTCGGCTCAACGTATTCCCTTCAATATTTGCATTGGATTGTGGACAAAAAATATTTCAAATAATGATTTTAATAAACAAAATAAAAAAAATGTAGGTTATTAATAAAAAAATGATATCAGTTTGTGCAAGAGAAAACCTACTATGCAATGAATCCAATAGCAATAAACGTAAAAATAAAAAATTAAAAAAAAAAAAAAATAACAAAAAGCGGAGAGGTCGAAATATAACAAGAGCATAATATCGATTAAAGGCAATTACTGTTAATTTCCATCGCTCCGTTTTTTTTAATACGCTAAACTTTACATCTATAAATAAACAAATAAATACAGAAAATATATATTATATGTCAAGAGATATTTATACTAGTATTTTAATAGTTTAGTACTTAAACACAATATAATTATAAATTATGAAAAAAAAAAAAAATAAAAAATGAGCCGATGTACTATACGAGTGATAGAATAATCGAACATTTGTAAATAAATAAAAAGTCTTATAGTAATTATTATATTATACAATATAGTAAATTTATCTATTGAATATATGGAATAGTGATATAAAAAATATTATATAGAATAATTATATACACAAGCATATTGACATAGTTGAATATGTGAATAGGAGTTAATCTCACCACAATTTACTTACATGAGTATTTAAGCTATGATGAGAATTTATTATTATGTAAAGAGGCATAGATAATATCACAGAGAAACACGTATTCATAATTATCGATATTATGATCTAAAAATAATATGACATTAGGCAGGAATAGTGCAATGAGATAAAAAGAATAACACTGATCTGTTATATATGTCTATATATAACTCCATTGTTTTTACATTGGCCACGAAAGCGCTGTATTATTTCTCTAATACAATAATCCAACTCCGTGAGTTTTTTACCATTTTCAGAACCGAAAAAATCATATTTCAAACCAAATATTAGCAAATATTTGAATCATTAAAATTCTTATAACTTCATTTTTTGCTACCAAAAAGCAACATGAATTTCGTTTTTACCACAATAATGGAAATTTTTTTTTAATTTTCGGGGATTAATAATTTTCTATTAATTTGATTAAAAACGTTGATTATCGATACATTAACAGTAAAGATTTTTTATCGAAATAGAATACGCACAAAAAATATCACAGGCACGAATTTTAAATTGCACGATTTTGGGTAAAATTAAACACTCATCGCCTTAAACAAGAAATAAACATTCACTTTGTTAAACCGCGGAGTGTATTAATGCGCGGATGTCATTCTAGCCACAAATGCCTGCAAAAAATGCTGGAATAATAATTTTCAGCTAGTTATCATTATCATTATACGCTTTTCTACCGTTATTGAATTAAACTTAAAAATAAAAATATCCTCAGGACAATGTCCTTATTGATATGAGTTAGACTATAATAGTAAAATTATTGAGTAAACAATAAATACTGATGACACAAGTGATATAAAAATATTATTTCCTCATTTTTAAATACTTTATTTTCGGTTATTTTCTCCAATAAAACTGATGTTGTCTGTCCTTACTAAACAGAGTAAATGAGAATTAGAAATTTTTAAAAAAATTTTTACATCTCTGATGTTTAATCATAGACTCTATTTATTTTTATAAATATCAGAAGAAAAATGAAACCGAGAATTGAATGTCTAAGATTTAAAAATTTTTTGAAAAAAGGCATCTACTTTTATTATGCAGACGTACATTCACACGATCCATAAACTTGACAAGCATATATGAACTTGGAAATATACTTGCTCCAACAAAATACGTGTATACGAATAGGAATAAAGCACATGTAACATACGTCTCACGTACTTCATGAATATTACGCGTTCATGGAGGAAAATTCTGTACGTAGCATCAAGCTGACCTAACGATCAGCCGATATGAATTCGGCGACACGCGCTAAGGTCAGAGTGTACTCACCTGGCACCGCCCCAAGGCACGCCTACCTGCGCATCTTGGGGATGTAGCAACGCCTACGCGCCTACTACGTTTATTTCTATGCCTATATAGCCCTTACATACACCAACCTCATTCCAATAACCCCACTTTTCCCCTCATTCACATATATAACCTGTTTACGCCTACGCTTGTGCTTACATCCGCACCTTCACTCACGTCTGACCCCCACTTTCTGTTTCTCCTTCCACCAAGTCTGCCTACAGTAGTACCTCTTTCGCTGAAACGCACGTGTCTCATCAGCTTATATTTTTATTAAGCTGCTCTAGGCTCGAAATAAGCACTTTTCAATTTGCCCTCAAGATTTTTTTTAATCTCTTGAATTTTTAATCCATCCTGTCTTTACTCTGTATTTAACCCTTTTTTACTCAAACTACCTCCACATAGCATCTACCTATGGATATAAATTACGTTCAAAGCTATTCCTTCGATCTTTAGGAAATCTCTCTCCGCATTTCTGTCTGCCTCTACAACAATCTGTCTTTTTTCCCTTACAAAGTAGTTGGAGTACTTCTCTGTCTGTGCATTCCCTACGCCTATGACTCCACCAATGCCTTTGCCCACGCCTACGCTGTCCCCACTACTGTGTCCGACCACTGTCGGGAAAGCTACTACTACCCTAGTTCGTTGGTGCGTTATATTCCCTCGAGTTAGTGGATCGGGTCACCGGGTGACGTAACGCGTCGCGTCCGTAGGGGGTTGCACACTTGCAAACACTCAAAGAACCCTTACACTCACGACGACTCTGCAATATTCTCCACCCACATTGCCGCGTGACCCATCATTTCTTCTTTATTTTTTATCTCTCTTTCTTCCCTTTCTACTCTAATCCACCGCGTTCTTACGTCACTGAAAATAAGAAAGAAAAACTGTGGACACACATGCAGTTTTATCGGCCGGATGCTCGTTGCCACACGAATAATCCGATCATCCTTCTTCTGTCACGCGTTCTCAGAGATAAATCTAAGAAAAAATTTAGGACAAACGACAGCTACAGATAAAGTATTTTAAGTGGTATTGAACGTAGAAATCAATCTCGTGAATTTACTGCAACTATGACTCACTCCTCAACCAACAACCAACAACTGCAAATAAATAGACCAAAATAATGGTTTACTTAGAAAAATTACTCTTTGCATCACACTAAAGTCAAGGACTGAGAAATAAATTGTACGAAGATGATCGGAAGCAACTTGAAATAGTGCAATCTTGGCACACCTAAATGCACATAAATTAGAGTACATTGAGATGAATTTCCTGAGAACAGTTGTCTCATAAACACATATTTATCAATAACACTTTGTTAAATACCTATTTTCATTCTATTAGTTATTCACAGTAAATAAATTTCTCGACAAAAGTAAATAAATTCATTGAATTATTAATCAGTAGAAAAACATTGAAATAGTCCGACAGAAAAAAATCAACATCAGTATTTATTGTATTCTCATAAAACTAAAAATGCAAAACTCAAATAATTCACATTGCTATTATTTTTTTTAATCGCAAAATTGCACGATGGGACGAATAGTGTGTTCGAGTTAAAAAAAAAAAAAACCTGCGCCCTTAAATAGTATTTGAAAGCTCACGTAGTGAATGATACAAAATGAAAAATAATAATATCAATAAAAAGATTAAATAAGCTTTTCCGTACCGATATATATTATGAAACCTACAAATTGTTATGTTTTTCTACAGTAACATTTGTACCGACTTACAACAAATATTTGTACAATATTATGATAAACAAGTACCTATACAACATAGGTATATGTAAAACCCAGATGCAATAACTTTTTTAAATGGTGTTAACAACGGAATATTTTTCATACGTCAGACGATACCAGCACGAGCCGGCTAGACGCCCTCGTGCATTTACTACCTAACTCATTTCGTTTTGTGCCAACCAGAAATATTTTAGATTTGCGTTTCAGATCAAATGTGGTTTATATAACTTCATCCAATATGTCGGGACAATATATCCTTGCTATAATAATTAATTATACCATAATATGGTTAAATATAACACCCAAACACTTGCCCCAGATCAAAATATTATATATATATATATTTATTATTGATCAAGTTTATTTCGATATCATGCACTTTTGAAGGTATTTCCAAAATGTCATAAAGCAAATTTTATATAAATAAAGGATTTTCTTTGAATTAATTAAATGATTTGTTAAAATAATAAAATAATAATAATAAATATTAGTGGTTGACATTTTAATTATTAATTAAAGTAATTGAAATTTGTTTGGGGTGATTGAATTTTCTTTAATACTGCTATATTTAACATACCCCCACTGAACTCGTTTGAGTAGCACGAAATTACCAAAATGACTTTATTCAGGCTTGAAAAATAGTTATCACGAAGAAAGAAAAGATAAAAAAAATAATAATAAATTGAATTTGATTGAATATATAAGTAAATAAAGTGAAATTATTTATTCATCAGTAGATCATCATTGTGCACTAAAAAAAAATCCACACATTAACACTATTGTAGATAACTCCAAATCACACTCATTGTTTTTATAGCTCGGAAGACATAGAAGTGAAAGGAAAGCGAGAACAAGGGAAAGAGATGAAAAAATATGAATAAAAACAAAACTCGTCCCAAAGTATATATCTATAACACCCACATTGAACTCGCAAATTAATTTTAATAGTAACATTTGTTCATGATGTTGAGGACAAAGTTAAACAATTTAGTGTAACATATAAAATAAATTTTCTAATTTTACACCGATTGTTAATAATATATCTAAATACTGTTGGTATATTAATAAATAGAAATCCATTTTTTTTAACAAATAAAAATAATTTTCATATTTTACAGTAAAAGACTGTTGTCGATCACAACTATGTCCTCAAATCATGGATGCTCAGCAACATCTATTGCCTGTGAGCAAAGAAATTTTCATTTAATGTAAGATAATTTTTGTTTTCGTTTCTTAGAAGAACGAATGCATATCATAGTTGTAAATTAACAATTTGTGAAATAAAACCTGCAAACTGTTTGTGTTATCATTAATTTCTGTTATTTTTTAACACTATAGATTTTGAAAATAAAATCCTCATAATCCTTTATCCCATTTAAAAAATTAATTAACTTTGAGTAATAACTAATTGATTTTTTTAATCATCACTCATGTATGGTATCAACAAAATTTTATCTCCAATCAATTCAACCAAAGTAAATAAATTTCTATCAGTCATGATGCAAATCAAGATACAATTGCCTACAAAAAATACAGATCAATTTTACATTTATTTATGTTTCAAGAAAAACATCATTTTATTTTCTTTTAAAATATTTTTAATATTTGCTTGAAATTCTGATGTTAACTTGGAATTAATATCCGGCTTTAAAACTAAATTTATCATCCAACCCCTTTCCACAACTTCTGGGCTATGTAGGTGAGTATCGATGTTGAATTTAATATAGTGTAGAAACACTAAATTTATTTAAATGCTGACTGATAATAATCAAATGTCATTGACCTCTTACATTCACCTGTTGGCAGATGTCATTGGCCTTAGGCTTGGAAGCAGGTGGTTGGGGTGCACTGGTGGAACGTTCGGGTGGCAGTGTAAGTCCACTTCTACCCCATGGTCCTGGTAGTTTTGCCGGCTTGGCTTCTTTAGTTCGTCGCTGTGGTGTTTGTTTAGCAACTTTTCCTTCAGCTTGGCTTCTGGAAAGACATGCTCTCCTTCAGCATGCTGGTCAACCAAACGACGACAAACCCTTCACCTGTGAGCAGTGTGGACAACGATACCGCTACCGATCAGCTTATGTTAAGCATCGAGAGCAGAATCATCGAGCACGTCTTCCAGCAGACAAACTCTTCACCTGCGATGTATGCGGAATGCAATTCAGGTACCTCAAGTCTTTTAAAAAACACAGGTTGAATCATGCTTTAGAGCGGCTTCAACGAGTACCAGAACACCGGAATCTTTCAACAGCAGAAAGAAGCGATCAAGTATCTAGTACTGGAGAACCATCGCAATTGGAAACTGGAAGTGATACAGCCAGTCCGATGGATGATCAAGACGAGTCAGCTAGAGATATAGTAGAAAGTATCAGCAAGAAAGAGCCACCAGAAACGGCTAGTGGTCAAGAGGGTCAGGATGCTAATGATCAAGCTAACGATCGCAATAATGGATCTCGAGGTATTCGTAGTACTGCTGAAGTTGATGAAGGTCATGATCAAGCAATTGACGATGATCGACATGAGACAACAACAGAAAGAGTCATAGCCGAAATAGTTAGAAATCATGACTCTGATCGTCGAGAAAGACGTTTTGCTTGTCCGTTTTGTGGCAAATGCGTTCGATCTAAAGAAAACTTGAAACTACATGTTCGCAAACACACTGGAGAACGACCATTCGTTTGTCTTTTTTGTGGACGAGCCTTCGGGGGTAAAAGTGACCTCACACGACACCTGCGTATTCATACTGGTGAACGACCTTACCACTGCGAAATGTGCGGCAAATGTTTTGCACGTGCCGACTACCTCTCTAAACACCTTACTACACACATTCATCAACGGTAAATTTTCCTTAATCAGGGATCTTCTGTAGGAACTACATAATAAAAAATTAGGATTCGTTTCACAGTGCATTTTTACTGAAAAATAAATACAGTAATTTTTGCACTTTGACTACGTAGCTACTATCTGAAACTCTACAGAGTAGTAAAGCTTTTAAAAAAGTTTCACATTCTTTAGGAACTTTTTTAAAGTATAAAACACGTCGAGATATTCTGTTTACGCTTTTATTTCAACAGTTTTAGTTGTTTTCACGTAAACCTGAATATTATAAGGAGGATATTATTTTTTTTTATCTGTTGAAAATAATAATTATAAAAATAAAAATAAGTGGAGTCATTAATACAATATATGCTTATATTATACATACAATCACAGGCCCATTACGACGTGTCAATTACCAAAGAAAATGGAATCATTAACTTGATAAGATGAATTATAAGTCATAGAAGAAGGGTATTTAAGTCAGAAGTACTTAATGAAATAATTAAATCATCTCAAATGGATTTAAATCAGGCGCATGTCGGAAAACGACTATAATGAAACATTATGTTAGTGAGAATAATTTGTGATAAGGATTTAAAATACCAAAGAATGCGCGTGACGATAGCGACAAAGAAAAAGTAATTGTCAAATATGAAAGATTATTTTAAAAAAATATCATTATTTATTAGCAATATTATTATAATTGTTGTTAAATTATTTTTGTTGAATTACTTTTTCAATTGGAAATCGTGTTATTATTGTTTGTTATTACCAGTGATATACAATAACGTATAATAATTCAAAATATAAATAAATAAGATAATAAAAAATAGAATAAAAACCTTTACAATATTATGCTATTTAATAATGGAATTATATGTGACGCCAATTCGTTATATCATAAGTGATAATTTCTTACATGAGTTCTAAATATCATGGACTTGCTAAAAACGCGCAATTAGGTAAAACATAAAAAATAAGTCGCAAAAAACGGATGATACGATGAGTGGATGGAATAGATTGATGCTCGAAATGCAAAAAAAAAGCTTAGCTAGATACAAAATAATATTAAAGCTACAGGAAACAAAAAGGGAAAACAAAATAAGGAAGAGCAGATAGGAAAAAAAAAAAAATAAGCAACGGTGGAAGAAAAGAAAATTTAATCCGATGCGTCTTTCCTGACAGCATGCCGGTGCCTTTAAATCCTAAATCCTTTTACGTGAATAGCAATAATTTTTTTCTCTCGTTCATTTTCACATTTACACAGATACACTCGTCGCTATCGTAATACAAAACATTTTTAATTAAATTAAAAAAAAAAAAACAAAAATTGGAAGAATAAAAACTAAGAAATGGAAAATAAAATTTTCACTTAGTCATCATCAAGAGTCAGAAAAAAAATTTTAAATAAAAAATAAAAAAAATGAACAAATTGTTTGTAAATAGTAATATTAAATGTATGTGTACAAGCTCTTTTAAACGGCTTTACTTTGTCCATTAACTCTGTCCGTACTATTAAAATACACCGGTTGGCATAACAATTAGACATGGGACAATTGATTCATTTATATTATGATGTCTTATATTAAATTACTTAATATATTAATTAATGTAAATGTATCATTTCGTGGAGAAGGATTGATATAATAATTTATTCGTCATCATTCAGTGTCGATTACGCACAAAAATTTATTGTTAACAAAAACGAGAGGAAATAGTTAAAATATTTTTTAACATTTTTTAATGTCGATACTAATGTATGTATTTACCACAATATGAATGATAATAATAATAATAATAATAATAATGTATTTATAAAAAATAAATATGTGTATAAATACATTATTATTATTATTAATATTGAAAATGTAATTTCGAAAGTAATGTACAATCATAAATATTTAATTAATCACATGATATAACATCTGCTATGTCCGTCTCGTTTTGTTCAAGTGCCAAAATATTAAATAAATAAATGCTTCAGTAAAAAATATAATATATAGCAAGGAAATAATGATTAATAAAATATTGTAATTTATGAAATTATTTTTAAAAACGTTTTAAATATTTATAAGGTTCATCTTTGTAAGCACATGGTGGAGTATAAAATTACTAAGGCCTAGAATATAATGAATCTTTTGTCACATGTCTGATCAAATGCATTAAAATCGGTGAACGAAGTTGATTAAAGGTGCTAATAACCTATTTAATAAGCCTGATCGTCCACAAGTTGAGTCTCATGCCAACGAAATAAATTAATTAATCAATTTAAAAACAATTTTATATTTCGGTTGTGCCAAACGATCATAAGAAGCATGCAATAAATAAGTAAGCGATAAAATCTAACCGAAAAAAAAATCGTTCTTAGACCGAAATAAATTTATTTTACTCCCTCCAATTCTGAGACCAACTCAGTGCGACTCAGAGGCTAAATTCTAGGTTAATCCATAATTTCTTAAGAATATAGAATTAAAGGAATTGTATTGATATTTTTATCAATACTAGTGAATTAATAAACTGTAATTGAACCATGAAAAAAATTACATAAACTATTAAATGCAAAATATTCCATAACGCTTGTTATATTTGCTTTAAAACCGATTTCTTCGAAAGAAAATATAAGATTATTTTGTAAAACAGTGAAAAAAAGTATTAAAACTATTCTTATAAGTAAAAATGCACTCACAAAAATCGATTAAAATATTTTAAAATAAAATTAACGTTATACGACGTACAGTTGAAAATAACAAATATTACTCAATGAATTTATAAACGTAATTTATCTCTGAGCAATTGAATTTAAAACAATCCCAACGAAATCTAGTACAACGATATTTAAAATAAACTGAAATTGTAATTCAATACAAATTTAATTGAATGACTTTGATAAAACAACGATGACAATTACAACGGTTTTTGCTACAAATAATTCGCAATATGATATTAAATGAAATAATTAATGAAAAACTACTATACCAAGCGTTATGGAATAAATAAGCAGCTAATGAAAAGAAAATGCAACCTATGGTGAAAATAACAACTATCTATGCAACACCAAGTAACATATAAATATATATATAAATATTATATATATATTAAAATTCTGATAATATACGCGAAAATACATAATGATATATGACGATAGTAGTATATATGAAGATATATTTAATGAATGTTCCTATATTTATACTCTAAGTATTTATTAAGTGTACTATATCGATATTTAATGGTGATTTTAAATTTTTACCAAAAAAAAATTGAGTGTATGTTTAGATATTAGTTATTATCTTCAAGTTACATTTATAACAACAAGGTGAGAAAGAGTTGATTGGTTAGTAGGCGACAAAATTGTACGGTTTATCTATGTGAATGGAGGATGTAGTTAGAAACAAAAATGAAAACAGGAAGAAACGATTTAAAGAGTATAATATGTAAGCAGGTCGCATGTGGCGGAGGCAAGGGTCTTCCTATATTGACTGAACGATCAGATGTGATATACGTGTAAGAAATATAATATAATAATATAATTAATATTATTATTTACCATAATCCTAACAATATACATAAATAAATATTTAATTATTAATTATAAGATTCATATTATTACTATTATTATTAATATTATTATTATTATTATTATTATTATTATTATTAATGAGTTATGATATACAAATAATTATACCTATATGAGTTTATTGTGTAATAAGTAGATAGGCAAATATACAACATTTTTAACTCGTTTATCGATGTTCCGAGGATATAGCTATTATGCTAATAAAAAATTAGATAGCCAAAATGGATGATTTCACATGATTAAATGCTCGATTCAAAAGGGACCGTGCGAAGTTATGAACTTTTATGACTATATTTTGAATACAGAATCGGTTTTAAACTATAAAAAAAACCTACAATCAGATTAATAATGATCTGTTGTAGGAAATACACGTACAAATTGAAATATTACCTCTATAAAAAAGAAACTATAATATTATATTACACAATTAATTATTGCTATTTTACTCATATATGCTTCCAATATTTATTTATTGTTATACTGAGAATCAAGAGTTAAACTTGATTATGCGTCATGTTAAACTTTAGTGAGTCAAGTAAAACAATAGTGCCAATTATCATTTATTATGAATTCGCTATGTCCCTTAAAAAAAAAAAAAAAAATGAAAGAACATCAGTAAATAAATATATGTATAGTCAAGTAGTCCGAGATTACGCATTCAGTGTAATAACAGTTTGCTCAATCCTCGGTCTCCATCAGTCTGTTCGTACGTAAAACGACTATTTAGATTACAAACATTTAGAAACCAATACCCATGCTAGTATTTGATAGTAGTTTTTAGAAATAATCCCAGATAAATGTAGTTTCATCAAAAAAAAAATTCTCTTTTTTCAATTATTCTCGCGTCTCGGTGTCCTCGATGTCTATCCTAATAATTATTATGCAAAAAAAAAAAAAAACTTGAAAAGAGTTGAATAAACTATCTATGTAGAATATTCAATAAATAACCCTTCTAATCACTGTGATTGCAAAATATATCATTTTCATTTATTTAATGAATCAGTTCAGTTATTCTTCAATAGAAAAAGAAAAAATAAATTTTTTTATCATTGAAATATTAAAAAGTCGCACTGATTGAAAAATATTGCCTGTTAACATAAATATAAATAAAAAATCAAGATAAATTATTCGATATTTTGCAATCACTTTGAAAAAAATTTCGTGACTGTATCATCGTTTTCATCGTACCTCTATAAAATATATATTATTCGTATATGGCACAATGATAAGGTCATGGATATGTAAAATGCATTTTGCGGGATAAAAAAAGAAGAAAAACCAGTCGATTTTATCAATCGCAAAGTGCTCATAATGGCAATGCATAAGAACATAAATGTTAGAAATATTTTTTAACTTATACTAAATGTGATAATTGATGAATTGACAATGAGCAATCTAATTGTAATATAAATATTATATTATATTATAATAAATATATATGTATATAAATGTGTACACATTAGCATGATACATATATATACATATATATATATATAAATACAGGATAAATTAAAACTCATATATTAATTGATGTTGTACAAGCCATAACATAGAACTTTTTCCATAATATGTGTTAGCTGTACGTGCATATGTAAATGATATATAAGAAAGCACAGTTAAGTTTTAGGAAATAATGAATAAAAATAAAAAAATGGTAATATATATATATATATATAAATATATATGTATATGCCGTCATAATTCTGTCCACGATTCATCTAATGACGCGAGGTGACGAAGGTAAACTTAAAATCTGATTATCGTTCGTCCTTCGTTTTATAGTTTACACACGTTGATGATATATACTATGCCGTTTTAGATGAAAGTAAAACAAGATTTACAATTTACAATTATCTACTTGCTCTTTCAATTTCAATATTGGTACAAACGTCATTTTTAATCCGATCCGATATGCTGTCATAGTTTGTATGTTTAATCGACCAAAGTAATAACTGACAGATGAAATATGCCATAAGAAAAAATAATACACCTCGCGCCAATGGTGTGTATAAATGATGAAATAATAATAATAAAAAAATTAATAATTATATTATATATATACAGACATATATAATATATATAAATAAATATAATGATAAATATTAACATCGCTACACTATATTATACTCTATAACCAGTTGTTGTCTACGATATAATGTTATTTTTCTAATTCATATTTAATTGTTATTGTTGAGGACGAACACATCGAATTTTAGACGAGAAATGTGTATGTATTTAGTTGCTGTCATTTGAAAATAATGCAGCGATTTTCAAACGCAATTGCACGCGTATATATAGTTAACCCAATTGCTTATTGCAATTAGGGAAAGTGCTAATTCGTCTCCATTTCCAACTCGAATATACACATACACATGTATAAATTGTGGAGATTTTAGTCAAGTATTTTAAGAAAAAAATTCCAATGTCAACCGTTGAATTATAAGGCACTTTATTAAACTGTTTTTATTCATATTTACGCTTCATCAAGTGAATTTACAAATTTTAATCACTGTGCCAAATGTCATACTTTTGTTATTTTTACTCAATATTTTAATATATTTGTAATTGTTTTGTAATTTTTAACTTTTAACATTATTTCAAAAAATATTATTCATTCTACGCTGAGACTAATATCTATTAAATCAGATATTAAAATGGAATATTTTTCAAAGATATTTCTCTATACCAATAATTTATTTAACTATCAATTTGAATAAATAAAATAAATATTCAATATTCCATTCAAGATTTTATAAAATACTTAAAAAAAATAAAACAGATGTTATTTTTTCAGAGCTGTTTATTAATGTCCCAGTGTAAAATAAAATAGAAATAGTTGAAATGAATTTGAATTCTTAAATAAATTATTTAAATATGTTAAATTCATTAAATTGGCCATAGTATCGTCAAAATAACTATTCGATCTCATTGATTTTAAATAATGTTAAGATAAAAAAAATTTTTTGATTAAAAAATAACATACTTGTATCATAATTATAATATAATAATTGATAAATTTTGATGATTTAATCATTTTATGTATATTCGATTATTTCTTATATTATTTTCTAAAAAAGTAAATAATTGATATTAACTTAAACAAACGAAAATAATTCTACAATACTCACAAGTGAGCATACAGCAATTTTAACGAGTAGTACACTGGTTCTAGATAATGCTGTAAACACGTATTGTATTTTTTGTAAGGCTTATTTGGCCGGATTGTGATAATCGAGTTTGCATCATTGTCAAAAGCTATCACCAGCGTATCACTCATAATTAAATCTAACTGAATATAAGTTAGATTTTTTTAAAAGCATAAAAAACTGTAGCTAATGTTTAAATAATTTACGATTACTAGTTAATAACTTTACCATTATAAAACCAAAGTAAATTTGTTTTTATTATTAATTAAACAGTAGTTAAACATTCTCAAAGCATATGTAATATTGTTATTGCTTTGAGAATTAAAACAAATGTAAAAATTCATATGAAAATGGTAAAAGAAAAATTTACATACTCCAAAAAAAAAAAGTGGAGGAACAGTCCGTAACTTTACATGACGATGTATAAGTAAAAATTGTGAAATATTAAAAATAATCTAGCACTAATTATTCTGCTAAATTTTCATATTACTGTAATTTATACATGAATCGTGGCAATAATAATTTTTATTATAATTTCATAAAATTTTACTCTATATCAATGTCGTGCAAAGAACGGCTGAACTCCTCGATGTTGTGAGTATACATACTCGTTCTTAGTAACTCGTATGATGATTACTATTCCTACTACTCATGACATTACATTGATCCATTTTACTCTACTTATTCGAAAAATAAATAAATAAATTCTGTCCAAATATTCTTTATTCTGTACTCATTACTTCCCTTTCTATATCATCAATTTTTCCTCTCATCATTCATCAAGTGAAAAAATCAATTCAAAATACTTATATTTTTATGATGATTAAACATTGCTATTTTATTTCATATTCATACTATAATTAGCTTCTTACAACTTTGAATTACAATCATATATTACAAAATTCTATAATCTTTAATGTCATGGCTAATTATATAGATATTTTTTTATAAATTCGAATTTTTTTTTTACTATTACTCTGTAATATTCTTATTTAATTATGTAATTGAATTGTACTGACATTATTTTATATTTTGATTTAAAGAAAAATAAATTTCCATACTTTCTATGTTATTTTAACATAAATCTAGAGTTAGTGATATTATTATACGTGAATGAATTAGAAAAGCGTAAAAGATTAATTTAGTAGTAGTTATTTGACAATATATATTAATCATTTACATGATTATTATTGTCATACGAAAAGACTTATAATTTCGAATAACTAATAATTTTTTTAAAACTATATATTAAATTAAATCAAAATTTGATTTTTTTTTGAATAAAATATTCTTTAAACTCATTTAAAAAACAATCAGTCGTCAATAACTACTAAAGATTAGTAGAATAAAAGATATGAGATTGAGATATACTTCAATGAAAAGAATGATCAGTAATTATACGTTTTAACGATAAAAAGTAAACTTCTAAAGAGTATTCAAAGTAAATACAGTCAGATTGGCAATAAGGAATGATAAAAAAAATTATTTGTAGAGTAAAAAAATTAAGACCCTCTGTCATTTAATTATGACAAGTAAAGTTATAGAAAGATTTCAGAAATATGTTTGATTAAGACAATTTATTAAATTACTGACTAAAATGAATACGTTTATACTCAGCAAATTTGAAAAGATTCATTCGCTAAAACTCGAAAGTACTAATATAGTAGAAAGTAGTTCGTTAGTAATTGAAGCTCTATAACTATGTCAGATAATTTTACCAGCCTTTTTAATAAATGTCGATGATGAAGATATATTTCATCAATTTTTCATTATAAAATAACTTTAATGGAAAAGAAACTTTTTTTTGTTTCTTATTTGATAATATTCGATAAAAAATTATAAAATAATTTATCAAAAAATTCATAAAAATAAATTGAAATGATGTTTAGAGATATAAAAAAAAAATCTTATTCTATATCTATAGTCGAACCTTAAGTTCCTCCATGCGTTGTTTTATTCGTCGACGCATTTCTTTGTATCTAAATAAAATGTGTCGAACCAATTAGAATGTTTTAAAAATGTATTAATAAACAAGATAAATCTACTTACTTTTCTTTCAAATGAGATATTTGTCGTTCTTCTTCAAAGTGATATCGTTGTAAAATCCCATGGCATTCAGCTATCGAAAGGTTTAAAAATTGTGCAACATCCGAACTTATTTCGGGAGTCGACAATTTATCGACTAAAAATAAACGAGCAACGTTTTCATGAGGTCCAAGAGAAACACGAACTTCAAGAGGATATTCATCATCCCTTAATCTGCGTTGCTCTGTAAATAGAGAAGATGTAAGAAATTTTTCAACTAAAGTCAACCATTTTTCTTTAAATACCGTCATAAAATCTTACCTCCATTGTCTCGAACAACGAACAAAGCAAAATTGTCAGGTTTCGCGTCAACTTTATATTTGTCAAGCATAAGATTTATAACTTCTTGAGTGCTGACAAGACTAGTTACCCATACAGACATTTGAGAACCATGAGGAGGTGTGAAAAAACTAGTTTCTCGATTATAGAAGTGACCATTTATTGAACATCGACGTCTTAATCTACTTTTTGATTGTCTTCTACCACCTGGACGTCGACGTATGGCTGTAGAACCTTGTTTACGACGTAAAACCACTCCGTCTAATTCTAATCCACTATCAGTGGACATTGTCATATTATCATCGTCCCTAAAATGAAGGGAACTTACAGAATCTGTGTCACTATCAGTGCGATTTCTTTGGAGACAATCAGGTCCTGACATCGAACGGTTCAATCCTTTTTCAATCCAGCTGTCATCATTACTTATTGATCGGTTGCTATTACTTTTCTCAAAACTGTCATAATAATCAGTTCTTCGTAGAGTTCCATTTCTACCCAGTGTACTTTGATTATTTGGAGTATCTGTGCCAGAGGAACTATCTATGCTATGAGTAGGGGTACTGTTAATACTACTATCATTGGTTCTAGAGTGAGAATTTGAACTATTTACAGTAGAGCTACTTCGAGTATCTGATGAATCGGTAATTGGTTGACTTGTCTGAGATGATTCAGTACTGGAATGTGAACTTATAGATGGAAGATTTTCGGGCATAGTTTGATACAATTTATCACCATCTTCAATTTTACGTTCTACTTGAAGTAATTCATCAAGTTCATCTAATTCCATGTTTTTAACATCAAGTTTCATAGGCAATGTAAGACTTTTCAAGTGATCTGGGGACGTGGGTAATGAATTGGGTTCACTTTCTAATTGACTTTCTGTAGGAGATAAATCTTTCATTGAATTTACAGGTTTTTCATCGTTTTCTTCTATTTCCTAATTTCAATAATAAAATCAAGAGAAAATTACTAGTTTCAAATATCAATTAATTGCAATAAAATGTATTAAGAATTTATGAATTACCTCTGATACACTTTTTCTACATGAATTTCTATTTCGAGCTGTCACAACAGTTCTTTGATCATCGTCTTCTTTCAAATGTATAACACCTTGTACACCCCAATATATCCTCAAAGCTCCTTCTAATATTAATCGACCATTTACCTAGAAATCAATCAAAATGCAACTCCAAAATATTTTCAAGTGTTAATGATAGTAAAACAGGTATTAAAAATATGTAATAATAATTATACCTCTCTGCTTCTTATTCCTCCACTTTTTCCTTCATAATACTGATTGAAGACCTTTAATTTTGTTTCCAAATGTGATCTGTAAAAATTCATCACAAAATATACAATTCTGAAATGTTCTCTTTGTATATATATTTTTTATTAACTCACCGTGGTAATGATGATTTGGCTTCTTTTTTACCAAAACTTGTATGAGATTCAACCCTAGTACCATGTCCAAATAATTGTGGACCAAATAAAGCACCATAACATGGTACATGACAATAAGGAACTCCTTTATGCTATAATTTTATTAGTTTCGGACTGAATTACAAGTCATATTCTTCAATTTTATTTAATTGAAGACAGGAATTTTTAAAATCGTTATAACATCAATGTAAAAAATTTTTGAAAAGAATAATTACCTCTGCATGCTGGCCAGGATTCAAGCGTTTTCCACATTCTTCACATCTTAAGCATTCAGGATGCCAATCATAACCCAATGATTGTTTCCGTTCCGCTAAAAAATATATTTATATAAATAAAAAAATAAAATGATTTCAAAAAATAAAACAACTCGGAAAAGTATATTTCCCTGTTATATATACGTATATATATAGAAAAGGATAACCTTGATTAGAGTACATTGACCTATCTAAATTTATTGTTATTCAATTTAAATTTTTGTTTTAAATTTTTTTTATCATCAAACAATCATTACTATTTATTACAACGAAATTATTACTAATATAACTTTCATATGAGAAAATTAATTAAAAAATAAATTTAAGAAAGGAATTTAGTATTTACCGAAATAAACAGGTTTTCCACATTTGTGACACTTCCACATGATGATATTATTGGCTGTAATAGACAAAATATTATCTTTGATATTGCAAATAAAGATATATCTATATCATTTTGTTTATAATAATAATAAAACTTTTTTTTCTAAATGACGTGAAGTATACATTTACGTTTACCATAGACAATTCACCTATGAAGGAAAGAGCAAGATAATACAAATATATCAACAAGATCAACAAAAATAAGAATACAAAAATACTGTGTACATAGGAATCACGGCATGAAAGATCGCCATTTTGATTTTATTTTGCTCTTCAACGCTACTAGCGCCTCTATTCAATATTTTTGCTATCTACGATCGATTAAACAGTTATTGGTGAATATTCATAAAAGTTAAATTTTAGCGGGAAATCTACCCTTGTACGAATAGCTGCATGAAATTTATATTGGATATTTGTACAAGGGTAGATTTGAGTTCGATGCATTCCTTCATAGATTTTAGAAACACTGTAACTCATTAGATTAGATATGCAAATATTAATTATAACCCTTATAATAAATTCATTATATATTTATTGATTCGATGATAGTATATAAATAAATAATACATTATAAGTATTTTTTATTGGATTTATAAATTATGATTGAAATAAGACAATAACATTATTTACAGAACGTATTATTTTAAATAAATTAGTAACTCTTCTGCAATGATTTTAATTTATGGTTGTGTGTATAAAATATTTTACGATTGTCATCAATTAAAAGAACTTAGAACATAATCAACGGTGTCTAGGTAGTTCCAAGTATAATAATTTTATGTTTTATCAATATTGCACCAGTTTTGGTAACACAGAGATAACTTGTTTCTGTAAAAATCTTTTAAATTAACATACTGTTGATATAAAAATATTTGGCAAATTATTAATTCATATCTTGTTGTTTTTTCTTCACTAAATCAACTAACTGACGATATCTTATCTGACACTCTTCCTAAAAAATGAAATTTATGACCATTATAAATTTTTTTATGTTAGTGTTGTGACAGTAATTTTATAAACTCTTTAGCTAATCTTTACTTACTTTCGTTTTTCCGTCGACACAATTCGCAATTTTTTCCCATCTGTCAACAGATGATCCTTTAGGATATTTCAAGAGTGCTGATTCCAAAGCTTTCTGCTGATCTTGTGTCCAAGTAGAAACATTATCAACAACTTCAACACGAGTTTTGACTTTTTTCGGTTGTGTATTTATAGGAATCTCATCTGATTGCTGGCCAGGCTTTATACCTTCATCTTTGATTTTTTTAGCCATATGTGTCACTTCACTAATACTCCGATTCATTGCATCCGATATTTTTTCCCATCGTTCTGGTGTACCACCAGGATATTTTTTAACTAATTTAATCAATTCTGCAATATCATCATCAGTCCATAGTCCACCAGTATATTTAGGCTTTTCATGAACATTAGTCGATTTAATGTTTTCTTTTTTTTTCGTTTCTACAGTGATATTTCCACTTTGTTCTTGTGGTATGAAGCCTGCCCGACGACGCCGAGGACCACGCACAATTGGTTCTGATTCCATTTCTTCATTTTCTTCAGCTCTAAAATATCAAAAAATTCATAAACATTGATACAATAGGGTTTTTAAAACTTCATAAAAGAAAATTAAATTATTTTACAATGCAGCTTCTTCCTCTTGTTTCCTTCGTTTCCGTTCTTCAATCATAGCTTTTATCGCTCGAATTGTCGACGGAATTCCAACGATGGAGGCTACAGTCCAACAAGGTAGTTGAAATGGTAGAGTATTCCAAACACTTGGTGTTGGTATTTTTTCCAATATCTCTGCTAGATCGGGAATTTCCGTTTTGGTTTTACGATTTTTTTTTTGTAATTTTTGTAATTTACTACCTAATACTTGTTCCTGGAAAATACATTATTAATTAATACGATTTATTTAATAAAAAGTTTAATGCAAAAATAAATAAATGTCTAGTCTATGACATATACTTACGTAAGTATATCTTTTTTCAAAATAAGCTGCCCATGCAACAAGATATTGTCCAATAGTTATTACTATAAATAATATAATACTCATTTCCAGCAATCCCATTTTTCGAACATGTCGGTAGTAGTATACCGCAGATCGCCAATTCGGCAATCCATTAACGAGAACATTATCATAATGTTTCCGTTTGTTGACATCTTTCAAGACATCATAAACAGCAACTAACTAAAAATATTAACAATTACTTGATGTGAACATAAAGAAATAAGTAAAATAAGTGAAATCTTTACTCACGTTCCTGAATTTTACTTCTGCATCTGGTGCATCATTTTTGTCAGGATGCAATTGGAGTGATAACTGACGGAAAGCTTTTTTAATAGTTGTCGAATTAGCATCCTACAGAAGTAATTAATGTCATTAATAATGTTATAAAAAATATAAGTAACAATTTACTAAATTAATAAATATGTTCAATAATATAAAATAACCTTACATTTGAAATTCCAAGAAGTTCATAAAAATTCTGATTTACTTCCTCCACAACGTCAAAAACTTCCAACTCTTCATCATCCCAAGCCACTGAGAGTTTACATATGTTCAAAAATTGTAAAATACTTAAAATTATTACTACAATCTTCATCTTGTCTTTTGAAACAGAAACATAATAACAATTATTGGCTATTTAAAATTTTAATGGTATGATCCGGATTAAGTCACAACATTAAAAGAAAAATATAATAAACTAATTTATTGAAAGATTTAATATCTTCACTCAAAATTTTATGTGCCACATCGTCTTTTATACATTTCTGTTGCTTATGTTTCTCATTTATTCAAAGCCAGCATGTGTAAATGTATATGTATACAATTTTTGGTTATAATAATTTATTTGAGTTCCAATAGATGGCTTCAAAAATTTTCATCTAAATTAACGATGACCGATAACATAATTTTTTCTGTTTTATCGACTAATTTTCTGGCGCCATAAATTAAAATTTTTTATAAATTTATTTAATAAATTAATTGATATCTTATTGAAAAAGATATTATCTCTAATTTTTATATTCTAAATGTCTTTCATTTGAAAATACCACTTCTACCTAAATAATAGTTATTTCATTATTCTAATTTTTTAAATTTCACTAATCTGGTTTATTACTTTTACCATCCCTTTGACAAGCTTATAGCGCAGAATCCGACAACTTACCCTCGATATACAAAATCAACCCACTGTATACATACACATATATAAAATTATACCTGTATATGTTTATGCGCATACGTCACATTGAGGATTCGATGTTGCTTATCGTTTTTCTCTACCCGTAGAATGGTGCAGGCTACCCGCATCTATCAGCCTGTCGCACCAATTCTTCTCTTTCACTTCATCTATCAAGTAAGAGTGATAAGCTTTAGCAAATAAAGTTCAATAATTAATTAATATTTTTATCACGATTAAATAGACTAAAATACGCAGAAATGAATTACATATTTTTTAACGTGATTTGATAAAAATTTTTATTCGCATTCGTCAAAAGTCGATCAATACGAGCTTCTTCGCTCTTTAAGTCTTGACTGTACCAACTAGTCCGAGTGTATTTATTTCTTAATGCGTAAGTTAATTATTCCTTATATTTACAGTGCTTTATTACATTTGTGTTGTTGATATAAAATAGTTTTTTTTGAAGATTATGAATTAATTAAAAGTATGTTGCTGGTGTTAATATTCATCACAATTTGATTTTTCAACCACGAAATTTACAATGGTATCATTATTATAGTAATAATGAAATATTAATTATTACTTTTTTAAATAAAAAATCAATGTAGAGAAGTTTATTTGATGATGTATATTTTATGTAAATCGTAATCAATAGTGTAACGTAAATAGTACCAATAATAGTGAATGTTTGTTCTACCATTGAAGGTCTCTGCTAAGGTCTGCAATGAAGGGCATGCGTAAGTTCTGAAAATATCAAATTATTTTATAATAATAGTTTCTGATAATATGATTTATTGATAATCAATTATTTTGGAATATCAATATCAAGATATTATTTTGCAGTTGCTCTCCACCAAAAGAGTGCTGTTCGTTGGGCTGTTGTTATATGTATTCACAGCCAACTACACCAGTCACAGAAATGTTTGCAATCCTGATCTGGACTTATTGGTATTTATGGTTTGTATCCATTTTTTTCTAATAAACAATAATTTATCACAAATTGTAGCTTATATTAAATCAAATTCATAGTTAATAAAATCAATCTTTTAGAATAGAATTTAAATTAAAAATAAGATTACAGAAACCAATAAATCTTAAATTTGTAAAATTTTAATTGAATCTTTTTCAAATCAAAGTAAACCTTTAAATATCATCTGACGTCAATAAAATTCATAAATAAATTCTAATTCGACATACATTCGATTGTTAGGGCGGCTATATTAGCAGGATTGACGTTGGCAGCAGTATGTGGCTGCTGGTTGTGGCAAAGACGTCGGATGGGTTCATCAGATGATAGCACTATATCAGATCGAATGTCATCGACATCACGTTATGCCCCTCCACATTATAGTCGATGTAGCTCGTTTGTTCAAGCACTGCCACCCCCATACAATGAGGTGAAATACATTAACCCTCATGCTACATAAACCCAGACTAATATTTATTATAGAATATAATAATTAACTATTATTGTTATTTGTAGGTGACAGCAAAACCAGATTTGTATCCACTAGTAATTGGTTATGATGAAGGAATGGGAAAAGGTACATCTGGGTTCGTGATGCGGTACTTTCGCACGTTATCACACGCAAGTACTTTGGATTCACTGAGTTCTAGTTTCATGTGTAATGTCGTGAATGAAGCTAACACAATCATTCCACCGCCATACTCCTGTAACAATAGCATTGATGAATTATCAGCAATGGGATGCGACAGAGTGGAAATCGTTGCTGGAGAATCAGTTGTTTCTCTTTCTCACAATAGAACAACGTCAGACATATCGAGTTTAGCGGCCCAGTCGCCGTGTTCTCCACCTAGAGCTACTAGTCCTACATTAGAAGTAAATATAGTAGTTAATAAAATAAAATTAACTTTAAATATTCTTTTTAACACATTATTTTTTGGCAGTTACGAGAATTACTTGACAAAATTCAACAATTACCTAATGAACACCAAAATCTAATATCTTCTCTTTCAAATCGGCCGCAAGTACCTCACTCATTGAACGTGAATTCATCATTCCCTCGACCATCAAGTCCAAGTGAATGTGCATTAACTCGAATGAGACGCGCACGTGGAAAGATGTATATGCCTTTAGGATTGCCTAGTTCAAGAAATAAAACTAAACGATGGTTATCTCGATCAGCCCCTACAACACCTTCGGGAAATATCCCAATGACTTTGTTACCTGGACAAAGTATGAGGCCTTCGGAAACTGATAATTATAATCAGCAAGTAGTCCCTCTACTTTCAGAACAAGAGGAAACGGATACTAACAATATTGAAAATTCTCGTCATGTATCATCATTCTCAGAGCATGAAGAAGAATCTCAACATTTATGACAAGAATGATATTATTGTGATTTTTAAAAGAACTCTTTTAGTCGACACTCATATAAATGACTGATTGTCATTAATAATATGTTTGAAAAAGTGAAAATCAATCCTCTGCATCAGCGAAATACCAAAAAAGTAAAATGAATATTAAGACTGTTAATGCTAGAGGAAAAGTAATTAGTATTTATCAGTATTGATTTTAAGAAAAAATTTTTCATTAAAGTATTCGTTTTAAAGTATAATTAAAATCCATGTGTGATGGATTTTTAACTGCCCTCCGTTGGTGCCGGATGATTTTTTTCAATATAACATTGAAAAGTGACGATTTAAAAAAAAAACATTACATCGCAAATAAATAAATTAAACCAACATTAGGTTACTCTTGTTAGAATTTTAGATTTGCCTTTCATTAAGAAATATTTTGAATAATGTATTCACATTAAATACATCGAATTACACAATCATTGCTTGAAACTAAAATTATTCATTCATTTTTATTAAGATTAAACCAATGAGAGCACTTTCGATGTGCTTACGTTCAATTCGTATTCAATTGACAGTTTTCAAATTTAGTCAGCATAGTTATGTAGAAAGAGAAAAAAAATCCATCCATTAATAGCCACCCGGAGTAAGCGTCATGGATTAACGAAATTTTTAATGACAATATGAATTGTTAATGAAAATAATTAATTGTAAATGACGAGATTACATTAGGAATCAATGTACAATATGAAATCCGTCAAAAAATAATATTTAAATAAAAAAAGTGTGTTAGAAATGGGCAATAACATGATCAATAGTAAGCACACGTTCATTTGCCCAAGTGCACAAATGCGATATGTACAGTTAAACCTCTGGAAAATCATATTAATTGTATATCATGTACAACTCTTTTCCTAGAATACATTTTGGAGTTTTTAAAAGGCATGCCTAATTATCATATATAAAAATCAATTGATATCAAATGTATGTTAAAGGAAAACGATGAATTAAGAAGAAAAAAAAAGTAATTTACGATGTAATAATAAACTAAAACACAAGTGATAATAGTTAATTATTTTTATTTTAAAATCTATTCATTAAAAAAGAATGGAATTTTATCTTTAGTTTTGTAAACTATATTTAATCAATATATTATTCAGTCATTTTATTCGTGATTTTAGTATAATAGTTATTTTAAAAAATAAACTTTAAATAAATAATAAATTTCTTACTTTACTATAAGGGATGAACTTGGAAAGGCTCTACTGTACATAGAGGAATAATATCTTAAATAAATCGTACGATGCACTATAAAAAAAAAACGATATTCATACGTACTCAAATGAAATAATAAATTTTGAAAATTTATTCGAAATTCGGTACGCACATAAATAAAGTAAATTAATTTTCAGGGGTAGTGAAAGATTTTATTGTAACATATAATATGAAGCGGCCGATCATTATTATTATAAATGTATATTAATCATATACATTACGTATTGTCATGTATTTTTTTATGAAATATAAATAAAAATGGATTTCAGGCCTTTATGAGATTTCACATCAATGTTTTATACAATTGTTATCTCTTAACTGCTATTTCATTATTTATTATCTTCAAACAGTTTGAAAATCAACCCTCTATTTATATATTTTTTTTCTGATATGAATAAACAAGAAATAAATAAATTATAGATAATATATTTATTTCTGTAATGTTGTATAATTTTTAAATAATCAATTGGTAAATATAATACTTTTTTATTATAATATCAACGAATTACATATGTATACCAGTTTATTTAAAAGTTAGACGGATAAAGTAATTGATCTGCATTTTGTACACTATTATTTTTTTATTATTATTATTTCATGTAGATATAGGTGGACGTTAGTAATATACTTTCTTTTTCACTCAAGACTTTTCAATTTTTAGACCATATTTTATTTATTTATTTATTATGCCTTTTTATAATTTTTTTTTTTTTTTCGTTGATCGAAAAAACACAACTCTATTAAGCTTTAGAAACATGTATGAAATAAATTAATTCATTGACTTTCGATTTTATTGATTTTTTAATGTTAAAAAATCAATTAAGACCGAAATGATTAAATAAAGCAAAATTACACAAACATTTATTGCATTTAATCTTGTTAACTATTTAGATATATGAAAATAATAGTCCAAAAATATTCATATAAAATATTTATGATATTAATGTGTATATGAAATAAGATATATCTGTAAATTCTATTGGGATAAATGGTTAAGATTAATCAAAGTAAATTTTTTAAAAATAATATTAAAAATGATATATAAAAAAAATATAATTCATGATTATTTTCGAGATGTACATTTATGCCTTTGTAGTATTTAAAAACAATTAAAACGAAATGTTCGCCAAAAATATATACATGTTTCGAAAACAAATACAATCAGAGTGCAATTTTAAGATAATTGTACCCTGTTAAAATATATCACATATTTATAAATCAACTTATATATTTTTACAAATTAGATATAACATCCGAACAATATAAATTTTCCTCCCTTTTTTGTTTTTAATTTAAATTATTTAATGTAAAGCTATATTAAAGAGTAGTTATCGCTCAACAATACCTACAGTACACATACACTTATTAAAAATGTGACACTCAACTATATGTAACAATCCAATCGCAAATTACATTGAAATATTCTTTTTTCACAATTATATTTATAATATTTGTTGTCATTTATATAATAATTTACATCTATGAGAATTTCAATCAATTAATTTCCAGTTAATGTGCGTATAAACGCATATAGATTCGATTATAGTATACAGATCTTGATAAAGAATAATTTAATAAAAAATTTCAAAATAAAATATAATAAAAATCTTTTTTTTTTTCAAAAATTCCTATTTGTTAAGCATTAATTTCACATTATTCTATTATCTTTTTATATTGACTTAACTATTGTTTCAAATCAGACTTTATATTATTACAATTGTAAAACTCACCTCTAAACATGTGTAAGTGTATTGAAGTTCTGATGCCCATGAAAAAGTTAAAAAATCCTCCGTTATAATTGAGAAGTTTCGAAAACTAATTTTTTACTGGCCGACATTACGTTAAATACTTACTAATTTGGTATTATTTTCTTGTAAAAATTATAAAATATTATATAAAAAGTTTGTAGAAAATGGATTAATGTTACCTGTTTCATTGATAATTATAGTGCATATCACTGGATAAAAAAAAAATATCATTTAAACAGCAATCAGCACCCTAATGTCATGGTTTTAAGCAATACTTGTATGATTATTAGCTCCACTAATCGCACTGAATAGAGCCGCACTATTTCTTTTAAAACTTCCAATTTCATCATCAGGCCAAATTGATTCACCGAGTAATGAAGATAAATTTTGGCATAACTTTTGATAATTTTCTCGAAGAACTTCTTGATATTCTAGCTGATCATTTGTGATCAATTTACCATTAATTTGAAGTGCCGTATAACATATTTTAATGAAATCTCTGAAAACATCTTTCAATTCTTCAACTTTATCGTCAGAATATTGAGGTGAAAGTGCAGGATCTAGAAACGCCGATGCATAAGCTAAAGGTCCAGCATTTACTGTCACACAAATACTTCCTTGAAGTTTTAATTGTAATTTTTTAGCATCAGTAGGTGCTATTAAAGCAACATCTTCTAACTCTTGAACTCGCTGTCTCATTTCATCTAATGCAACTTCTATCGGACTAAGTTCAACGATCTTTTTTCCAATAACTGGAATGCGTTTCTTAATGTATGGAAATGCATATTGTGTAGTAATAATTGTTCTTCTTTTCCACTGATCTTCAGGATTTCCTCGAGGTTTTCCTTCATGAGTAAATGGAGTTTCAAACATGAAACATGATACATCATGATTTTGTTCAAATTCAGTAACTCGAGACTCAAGCTCGACCTTTTCAAAATAAGGTGTTACGTGGGTAACTTGAATGTATGCTATTTTTGTATCAAGGTCTTTTAATTCAATCGGTGCTGAATCCATAATCATTTTAACGTTTTCTATTCCAAATTTTTCAGCATATAAACGATGAAGCCGCTCTGAAATTTCTGATAAAGAAGTTACTTTAGGCTCTTTATAAATATATTCTTGTCCATTTTCTTCCTCAAAATAAGCCTGAATCAAAATTAAGATATAAAAATTTTTAAAAAAAGTTCTTTCAAATATTAATATACTACAGAAATTAAAAATAGAATCTTACTGATCCGAAGAATGCGACTCTATAAAATCGTCCAAGTAATCTTTTTCCAGTTTTTGTGACTTCGACAATTTTATTACATGCTTGTGTCAGATGAGAATAACAGTTAGATAATGCTTCATAATTCCTTTTATTTTCATAAATAGGAATTATCAAACGATACAGATGTCCGAGTAATTCAAAGCGTTCAGCCTTCTCTAGCATTTCTGTACAACTTTCTAATTGCTCCAAAAGTATGGACTCATTATAATGAATATCTTGTACCCCTGAAAGACATAAAAATATCTTGTACATCAATTTAATTTTCTTGTACGGTATACAACACAACATATAGCATTATAAGCAAATAGCATTAGATACAATTGTTAGTGCAAATGCAAGGTTAATTTAGACATTTAACTACGACATGTTTACGACATACAAATCTCACCAGCATCAAGCTTGAGTCCTCTTTCATCTCGAGAAATATTGACAGATATTTTATCAAATGCTTCTGCACCCCATGAATGGATCTTTTTTAATTTTAGATATTCTGCCATAAGAGCAGCAATATGTAATTGACAACAAGCCGCCTAAAATTGTTTTGATTTGATAAAAAAATTTGAATACAAAAATTACATTGTTCGTTAGTATGATTAATTTATTGTAAGTCTTTTATTATATTATTAACAAATAAAATTTTAAAGAAAAATTACCTCTGAAAAATTTCCATCTCTAGCATGATTGCGTGCCATTGTTTCGAGCCATGTATGCCTTAACTCTGGCGTGCTTGCATATGAATTAGCTAAACTATGTTGAAGATCAACGAGCATTTCCGGATCATTATTATGTTCTCGCATTTGTGCAGTGGCCATTAATACAGTACGAATTCTTTTATTTAAATCTTTAACTTCTACAGGAAAACCAGTTCCTTTCATTACTTTGTCTGACGAAGCATAACTGTTAATAAGTGATAGTGATTCTTGAAATCGTGAGTTATTGAGTCCTATCACATTTCCAAGCATTTGTGAAACTGATATTATCACCTAGATAAGATATTTAATTTGAATAAATAGAAAAATTAAATGATATAAAAAATTTTCTATTTATAAGATATTACCTGCAAATGCACACGGATTAGTCCTTTTCTACTGGTGAATTCAAAGTTGCTTCTCATAAGTAGATAGAGCAATGCACATGACTCTTGTCTAATTGAGCTTAATTTACTATTACAGCATCGTAATAACTCATAACAAAGGCGGCCACAAAATACCGCGTTACCTAATATTGTTGTTAACAATTTTATATAAATATATTTAAATGATACAAAAAAATGTAAATAATAAATTTTTTTTTACCTTGAAATAATGCTATCGAATAATTATTAAGAAATGCTCGTAAACTAGCAAAAACATGTCGAAATAATGTCTCAGACTGACCAAGTTGTAAGAAAGATAAATATATATTGAATAATTTCTGCATGACAGGATTATCACCATCATTAACTAAAAGCACATCCTGCAATCATTGATATAAATTTAATATAAAATAATTATTAAAAAAAATAACTAAGCATTATAATTTAAAAAAAAAAACAATAAGTTACTTAAAATTTACCTTAAAATGTATGCAGAATAATCCAACACAGTCAAGCGTAATAAGTCCAACTTCAGTAGCCATGTTTGCTTCTAGTAACACTTGGTGATGTACGTGATTTTCTTCTTCAACTAAATTTTCACGAGTTACAGTATTATGTGGTTGAAGAGTTCCAGTACCTGAACTATCGTTGGTGAAATCCGGTGGTGCCATTCTTGCTGGCAATGTCATGGCCTTAACAGTTTTGGGTTTACCGGCATTATTGGTGACATTAACGGCTGCTATTAACCGTTTTCCGATATATTTAAAATGATGTAAACTCATTTCGAGAACGGTAAAAAAACTTATTATTTCAGTTTCTGAGCATTGATGCCACCAGGCAATAACTTGGTGATCGCCTAAATATTTTATAACAAAAAGAAAACACAGTAACAGATCTTTCATTTCTGATGATTGGAGTTTATCACATCTAGCTGATGTTTGAGTTACGCTAACAGATCTAGAGTGTCCTTTCTTTTCAGAGGTACCATTCTCAATCGGTTCTCGAATAATGGTTGTTTCCTGAGAAATATGTGAATGCGAAGTGCTTGATATCGTCGATGCGTTAGATTCAATGCTAGCACAAGAAAAGCCATTCGCTAAACCTTGACCAGCAATTGCAGCAAAATAAGTGGAATCTCTAAGATGCATTGAAGCTCTTATTGGAGATTGTGAATCTAAGTGTAGAGTAAATCTATGAACAGATTTGGGTGTATCTGTCGCTGTAATTGAATTTACTGAATCTTTATTTAATAAACAATTACTACTACTACTTGATATTTTATTAGTATGATTTTGTCTCAATTCAGTCTTCATTTCAGTCTCATAAACAGATTGGAGTCTATGTAAATTTTCCAGAACCACTCCCAACCATGGAATATAAACTGCAGCAATACGACTCAATTGTCCTTTATTTTGATATCGATCATCTAATTCATGTTTTGCTAACAGATCGCGTAACGTAGCGATTGCAATTTTTCTGATTTGGACAATCTCATTCAGAGATGATTTTACTTCTTGAAGTAAAAGACCCACGAGAAAATGATGCTTGCAGAATTCTTGTGATAAACAGTATTCTAACATCAATTCTGAAATTTTGAATAACATTAATTAATTTTAATATATTTAATTTATTAATTATGGATGATGATTGAAATTTTTTTTAGCTATAAAAATTGTGTTTTATGAAGAAGTGTTTTAATGATCACACAAACAAGTGCTTATTAAATGAAAAATGACAACAAAACTCCCATTCAAAAATTAACAAAATAGTAATAGAATGAAATTATTGTGATTATAATAGGGAGTTGACAATATCAAAACATACCTTCCGGTTCTGTTTCTGAGTCTTCAGAATAAGCAATACAAAATTCATGTTATAATTTTTAATGTTAGGTTTACAATATTACTAAATGACAGATTGACTCACCTTTTGTTGTAACTCTTGTCTGCATCATAGGTAGATTAAAAGACACATAATGTTCATGAGAACAAATTATTTGTAGAAAGGTAAATTTATAGTCTTGAAGTGTCTTCGAATCACCAGGTGAAAAATTATCCATATAATCATTAATTAGAGTAAAAACGAATCCTCTATCCATAAACGTCAAACATTTCTATAAGTAATGAATACTATAAATTAAATATAACTTTGACAAATAAAAAAATTAAAATCAAAATAATGACCTTTAAAAATTGTGCAAGACTTTTATTAAGCTCTTGTGTTTCAACTGGCATATCCTTATATTTATTCATAATGTACGGTGTAACAACTTCTAAAAGTTTTTTAATAGCTTCATGATAATCCTGTGAAAATCTTTCATTTCGATGCATCTTAATTCTTCCACTAGTTAGCATGTGTTGAGCCATACTCTTTACCATGATGTCAAAGAAAAAACTTGAGTGATGCATAAATTTATTCACAACCAGAAAGTCTGTATTATTTGGATGCAATAAAGATGGTAAATATTTAGCAAGTTGTTCATGAACAGTAGTAGTAACAATTTCTTTTGAAGGCAACATGAAAACATATTTAACGTAAGCTTGGATTATATCTTTTCTACTAGCTTTGAATATCAAATTAATTACGTGAATCAGTACACGAATAATATAAAGGCCAACTTCTTCAATGGACGTACAAGTAAGTAAAATAAATAATTGATTTAAAATTGTTGGTAGGAATGTAATGGCTGTAACTAATTGTATAGCATGTGCTGCTTTTAGTATTTTACAAGTTTCTGAATCTGATGGAATTCCAGATAATTTATTGTCCAATATTTTTTCAGCATGAACAAATAGATTATGAAGATGAGGATCTCGAGTGAAAACCGTTGATATTAATTGAAAAGAGACTGTAAATATAGGACGTTGGCCATCAATCCAAGTAATATCAGGCCCTGCATTGCCCTTTCCAAGTCCTAATGGTTGAATCGCCAAATAACCAGCTGGTAAATGTGTTGCCACTGGCAAAACTTGAATATTAGCTTCTATGTCAACTGCTAATCTTCCTTTATATATCAATGGTAACCATGCATATCCAACACAACTCTCGACTCCGTTTTCTTTTTTTTTGTTCATATCACAACTAATGTGATAAAATGAAAATAAGAGATGATGCTTCGCATGCAATTTAGTTGGTAATCTCATCTTTATCTCTTCATACCATGACGGAACTGCACTATGATGTAGAACAGCACAACTGGCTCGTGTACAAAGTATTTGCGAACCCGGTCGACCATAAATGCATTTTAATGGTTTAGCATCCTCAGTATCATTATCGCGTAATTCAACAATGCACGCAATATTTCGTGCTCGGTTAAAAATTTTTTGCGTATCGAAATTTAATACTTGAGGATAAATATATAAATGATTTAAATAAGTAGTATAAGGATGCACATCCTTTTCACAAGAACTTTCAAATTCTGCCACTTCTATTGTTGGTTTATTTGTAGGCGGTAATGGAAATGGTTTTAAAGGAGCCAAGGAAGTTGTTAAAGTATTTTCCGGAATATCTGACAATGGTTCGATCGTTAACTTCAACCATCCTGGTATCACAGTTAATTTACTAAGTTTATCTGGCTTTCTGTATTCAGCAAGCATTTTTAAAATCTCATCATCACGCATTTTATTCCCTTCTTGTCTATAAATTGCCGGAAAATCAGAAGATGTATCAAGTTCATTACTGTAGAGTCGAAATAAAGGTCTGGCTGCCCATGCAAAAGGCATTCTATAATTGCCTAATCGTTGACAACAAGCTCGAACGTTTTTGTGTACTTTAAGACCTAAACGAGGATCTTTTGTTGCTCTAATATACGGTTCAGATGTCTGACAAATACTTCCTTGAAGTATTTTTTCAATTCTTACAACAAGAAACACATCAGGATGTGGGTTACTAATACTGAATATTGCTTGTTTTGGATACTGAATCCATTTTTCAGGAATATTTTTTAATTCATTAGGTAGCTCACTTTGTTCATTTTTTTCAGTTAAAACACCATTGGGACTTAACTCCTGTACCATATCACGAACAATCTCATGATTAACATCAAAATGAAAATTTTCAGATAACTTTCTTCCATTTCTAGCGTCAAATAAACACAAAGTTGTATGGTAAGGTTCTACTTGACAAAGAGATTCATTTTCATCAATTGGTGCTTGCAATCTAAATTTAAGAGCTTCACATTTAATAAATATTCTCTGTCCAAACTGTTCTTTGTAAGGATCAACATTAGAATCATCAGAGCTTCCTGTCTGATATTTACTAAGTGGAATATGATGATATAAGCTAAATAAGCGTTTTCTATTTTCTCTTCTAGCTAATAGTATACTTGTATCAGTCTCACGAGAATATTTAATTAATTGTGGATTCATGCTTTGTTCTAAACCTTTCAAAGTTCCGTAAATTGGCATTGGTGTCGGTGAAGGTGGTGGAGTATTGCAAGTACGCTCTAAAGAAGCAGCACGCTTTTCTTCTTGTTGTTTATAATATTGTAAAACAGAACTTAACTTCAATAACCATTCCTGCATATCAGTTTCGTTATCAGCAGCAAATGTATAAAATTTATGAGTTCCACTCATTCTCAATTCAAAACAATATCTACCACGTTTAGGATTTCTTACCACTTCAGTACAAAAATCCATAACAATAGTTAATTTTGCTTCCCCTTTCTTTTCATCTTTGAAGAGTTCGAGAATATAAGTTCCATCAACCTCTTGTCTTAAATGACAAAAACGTCTTTTAAACGATTTTGATCCAATATTGACAAACATACGATCACTACTTCCTATTTCCGGTCCTTTCATTAAATACCCTTCTTTTGTAATTCCATCATTTTTTATCATCTCTTCATCTACTTGATCAACTTCTGTATCTATTTCATAAATTTCTTCCTTAAGATCATCACTTTTGGATAATTTTGGTAAATCAAGGTATGTACCGCTATAGGCAGCATACTTGTAATGAACTAAATTCCAATTTGATGCATAACTTTTAAGACATTCTTTCGTTAAAAGACTCTCTGTACCATCGGTTTCTTCAAGAATATTTTGCACAATTGGCTGTACTGTTCTATATCTTCTAGGTAAAACAATTTGCTAAAAAAAAAAAAATGAAATGTTTGTTATTCTTTAAGTTTAAAAGAATCATTGCTTAGTGCTTATCTTAATGTATGTTTTCCCGTGGTTACTTGATAAGAACTGATAGGAAAACTTACGGAAACATCGTCTGATGGATAAAGCAATAATTCTCTCTGTGGATCATTTTGTAGTAAAGTTTTATTTTTTAAAACAAAACTTTCAAAATCTATCGGCTCTACCAGATGAGGTTTATTCTGAAAAATTTAAATATAAAACTAAACAACTCATCAATTTCATCATTTATTGTATTAAATTCCATTAAAAGCAACTGATAAAATTAAATTGATATTTTTGATAAACCTTCATTCACCAAAAATATCATTTATTACTGACGATAAGCAGACATTAAGTGTTTATTCTAATATCATCGATAAATATAAAAAACATTTCTTGAATGCCACAGAAATAGATTAGTTGAACATTTCTTGGAAAAAACGTGTCAAGGCCCTACCTGGACTGTACTCTCTCGAACTACTTGAGATACAGTTTCCCTAAGTTGAGCAGCCATGCCGGGCTTTCCCAAAGCCCGGGTGAATTTTCGTTCACTCATATTTATTTACGACACTTGAGATTCATTTTATGTTTCATAGAATCACATCAAACCATCAAGCAAAACAAACTCGTTATAACACTCGACTCACTGCCATGTCGCCGCAGTTAGCCGCGACATTACTATATATATGTATGCAGATAAAAAGATTTGGAGTCAAAGCTCTTGTTATAGATGAACAACTATTATCCAATTAATTATTTTAAAAATTTCTGTTCTCAAATAATCATCGAAATGCTTGTAATATATGAAATTAATTTATTCCAATAATGTTATTTTTTTTTAATTATTTTCTAAGCAAATTAAACCTGATAAATAAATATCCCTAGAACAACCAATATTTAAACGTTTAAAACGCATGCGTCAAACTGCAATGTCCAATGGTGGGAGGTAATTCTAATTTGGCTACTGCGCGGGCGTACCTGTAAGTGCGATTGTGAATTCTCGTGAGATTGTGACTGTGAGTTGCAAATGGTAGTTGGACTGTCATCATTGTATCGTTAACATCAGGTAAGCATTCTTGAAGGAAAATTTCAAATATCTTTATTCTAAAAACTCATATAATGATCGTTACTGTCAAACAATCAAGTTGCATGTCTGCTTTCTACTCTGAATTGTATAAGGATCTCTTAGAATGTTTCTCCTATTACATAAAGTTATTACACAAGACTAAAATAGTTGTTCTAGTCTAATAATTCAACGGATAATTTTATTTATTACTGTATTATTTGTCATTTCAAAATTCTAGATCAAAAAAATAACCTCTCATGAGAGACCTTGATATTTTATCGATGATACCGGAAAATAACCTAATTTCAAGAAGCACACACATTTATGGTACACGTGTGTGTGAATTCGTGTTACCTATGTGCTTACCAGTAATGGTGCAATCTTACCAATAATTGGTGTATTAATTAAATATCAGTAAACAATTATTTATCTAATTTTTCTTTTATCATGTAACCTAGAAATATATGTATTTGTTAAAATTTAAAGTAACTACCAGTGGTCTCAGTTTTACATTGTGTCAGGTTAATCGGTGTACTTGACCTCATTGGAACATACAATTGTAAGATAACTTTGACTAAGAATACAAGTTCTCTAGAAAAATAGTGTAACTTAGAGCGCAAAATCATATGATATGTAATAGGGGAAATTCTATTTATTATCAATGGAAAAAATTTGGAACGATTTTCAATATTGTCAATATCAACATTAGATTGATTATTATGTATCAAGAATATTGACAAATGTTGTTTTAACTTTGAACAGATAATCAATAAAATTATATATTGTTTTTTTTTTAAGTAGCTGTAAACAAATTATTAAAAAAGCATTTAAAAAACGCCGGTTTCTTTAGAGGTCAACCAAGTTAAGACGTCAATGTCTCTGGCAAAAGATCAAAAAACGAACTACCATACCTATTTATTTCACGTCAACTTATTTCAATGCTAACCCTTCTTTTCTATTATGCAAATGATAAACGATTTTGCGCATTAATTATTGAAGTAATTTATTGTTTTCTGTTACTTTCATTAATTATGATGATTATTATTTTTTATGCATAAATAATGATAGACAATGTTAAATTCAATGACCTAATAAAACTTATTCTTCTTATTAATCTGTCAAAAATATATACAGCAATGAAACGTCAATCAATCAGCAGACAAAAGATAAGCAAATGATAATAATGAAAATAAAATACCAATAAAGATAATAACAAATAAAATTGGCAATGAAAATTTTTTGTCTCATTCTCTTTCGTATTCATCATACTCACAATGTTATTATATTTTTGGGTCAAATTCTACCAATACATTTGCCTCGAATGAGTATTTTTGTGTTCATGAATTGTCGTAGCATTTTTATCAAATATTCCATTGATTTATTTTTGAATATATGTTTTTTTAAATTACAGGTCAAAATGTATAAAGCCCGGGTAGTATTCAGTTCACTTACTCCCTTGGCACCTCGTGTTTGTGGAGGTGAAAGATTTGCTTCCTGGCTAGTTGGAAGCAATTCTCTCTCTCGTACATCACAAGTTTTTGTGGCTGTTGAGCCATCCAGAAGATATGCTAGTAAAGTAGCAACAGAACCATTCTTAAATGGAAGTACGAGTTCTTATGTCGAAGAAATGTATAATGCATGGCTCCAAGATCCACAAAGCGTGCACGTGGTATGTTATTCATCTGTATAAAGCTATTATTTTATATTAAAAAAAAAAAACTAAATGACTTTTTATTTTCATTATAGTCATGGGATGCCTTCTTTCGAAACAGTACCGCAGGAGCAGGTCCAGGACTTGCTTATCAAGCACCACCATCGTTAGCATCAAACTACAACCAAGTTCCTTTAGGATCTCTTTTGCCAGCTTTAGGAGGAAGTTCACAAGTTGGTCAAGTACCAGTTAATGAAAAAATAATTGATGATCATTTGGCAGTTCAAGCTATCATAAGATCTTATCAGGTACGTGCCGTTGATAGGAACAATAATAAAAGTTTTGTCAGTAAAAGAAAAAAAAATATAAATTGACAATAAGTTTTTTCATTTTTTTTTTTTATTATGAATTTTATTTGCATAAACTAATTGATAAATTTATCAATAAATAATCAAAGTAAATTATCCTTATTTTGATAAATTACGCAAAGATGACTCGATTAAAATAAATTATAAGAATTGAAAGGAAAAAAAACTGAGTCACTCAGCACCTCCCAGTTACAGATAATTCGTAGAAGGGAATGATAAAAATACTATCATAAATGTTAATATTATTATTTACAATAAAATGTTCTATGTTAGTGGCATGAATTATAAAGCAAAAAATTTATTAATACCGAGGGAAATTAATTGTTCGAGCTCTGCATGAAAAGCAAAGTATTTACTAGACAATTGGAGAATCATGTAATTTGTGTCACAGGTTAGGAAGATTTTGAAACACCTTGTTTCAGTAGTTTCAAGCATGATAATATAATAATAAAAAACATGTGATAAATTTAAAAGTGTTAAACTCACAAATTGCGTTCATTATCACTGTTATCATTTTTTTTATTGACTTTTATCATACTACAGCTGCTGATGATGCCAAACTAAAGAATTGACAATCATTTATACACATTGAAATGTTCATTCAATCAACCATCGATAATTGAATTATTTTTATGCATGTTTTTTGTTTCATTTGCTGTTACTATTCATTAACTTAGGAGTAAAGGTAGTTGTGAACTTAACTAGATACCATAACAAAATTTAGTCCATTTGGTTGGATAATCTAAATCAATCAGTCAACTTTATTAAATAACTCATTATGATGCGATTTATTAAATGGAATCTAGGCCCGGGGTCATTTAGTCGCCGATTTGGATCCCCTAGGTATCATGAGAAATGATGTACATACACATTATGCAGCCCGCAAGGGATCTCCAGAACTTGTACTACGACAATATATGCTTGGTAAGGTTTCATTAAAGACCACACAAACGTCTATTCGTTCATACATTATCCTCATGTAATAAGGTGAAGGCCGTTTCAATTTACAAGCTACGAGAGTTAATTTCGTTATTTTTGTTTATTTACCAATATTATTGCCTTCATATTATTATTTTGAGTTATTTTTTGGAATTAGTTATTCCAAAGTAAATAACCATTTTATTTATCCTTTGTAATTATTTTAAATTACAAAATATTTTAAATCTTTTATAATTAGCAGATTTAGAAATTATTTGGAATTTTTTCTATGATTAAATAATTGATAATATGGAATTTTTTGTTTATATTACTGTGTAGACTGGTACTGAAAATGTATATTGATAGTATTAATGATTTACGTCTAGACAAGAGAATTTTAAATTCAATTAGCACTTGAACATGTGCTTACTTAACAATCAGATCCATTAAAACTCTTTCATTCATTATTTCATTTCAAATGGTCGTCAAAAAAAAAATATGAGAATAAGTGACATTATGTAAAATTATACATCAATTTTATTCGTTTTGTTTATGAAAATGAAATATTTTCTTGAGATTTATTGTTTAAACAATCATGCATCAATCGATTATTACATTTAATCACTTGATTTATTATGTTATGGTTTGCATGTTTACAAATGCCTGTCTGAAATTTGCACGCTAAAAAGTTATTGTTGCACGTTTATCAATTATTACAATATAAATAACATTTTTATTTTTTTTACTAACCAAATGCTTTGATTAAGCTTTACTAAAATGCACTCTTGAGTATTTATATTTTTTTCATGATAATTTGATTTTGCTCCACTTGAGGGAGGTGTTAGGTGAGCTAACATGGTTTTGATTAAAGCTTGAATTAATAATAAATTGTTAACAAATCCTTATTAATAAAAAATTATAAGACATTTATGACATGTCAAAGAAAAAGGTGTCCTATAAATTTGTAAAACATTGAAAAATACCAACAATTACAATAACCATAAAAATAACAAGACATATATTATTATAAAATAGTTCCATCAACTGGCGTTTATTGATTTTTGATAAAAATTGAATAATAAAAAATGTTAATGATTAGGTTTGAAAAATATTATATAAGTCGATGTAGCAGACATGAATTTAACGTTAAATTGACAGATCCGAGGGCATCATATCGCTAAATTGGATCCACTTGGAATCAACAGCGCTGATCTTGATGATAAACATCCACAAGAATTGCTCTATAATTATTATTCGTTTGGTAAGCCAACTATTAGGTAACTTCATTATTGAAAAATCTCAAATGTAATTCAATTTTTATAGAATTAAATTAAATATTATAGTATCTTGAGATATTTTTTACATTAAAATACTATAATTATTATAAGAAAGTATCAAAATTCTCTTCTTTCAATTATTTTAAATATCGTTTATTATATTTCAGTAGTTTACATTTATAATTTCCATAATTATTCATAAAAAGACCATCATATCATATCCATTTTATAACCGTTTATAATTTCAATTACTTTATTTATTATCTCAGTATCTCAATATTATAACTTAATATTCATGTTTTGATGGAAATGAATCATTCATATTATTTAATATGATTGTAGTTAAAACATTAAGTATTTTACTAATTAATTCATGATAAGTCTATCTATTTTTTCTTCCACAGACGTTAAAGTCGTCTTGAGGTGACGTATTATATTGAACTTGACGTAAGAATCTAATTTATGTAGCAGATTAGTAAATAATCTGAGCCGAAGAAAAAAAATTATTTGATGAATCGAAAGTCTATAGATAATTACTCGTTTTTAACCGACTACAAATAATTAAATATTTTTGATTATTCTTTTAATTTATATTATAAAAATTAAAAAAAAAAAAATTGATTCTTATGATAGATTTGTAAAAAAAAGCGCGCTTACCTAAAGATTGGAGGTAAATAAAATTTTCAGTCAAAATTTAATGTCCACAGGAAAGAAATCTCGCATCACATACTCTCAGGATCTGCAATATCGAGTAGCTGCTCTAATGAAACGTATGTAGTTATACCGACCCAACTTCGAATTTTTCGATTTATTATTTGTCAATTTTATTGGGAGACTGAAATTATTGGAGATCATTAGATTTCTTTCTAGCCGTTCTATATCATGAGGTGAAAAGGCATTCAAAATATTGAATATTTTAAAATCATCAATGACTTTATTCATTTATTACAAAATGAATATAAAATATAAAAGATAGTTTACAGTATATACTATCAATCTCGGTTATTGGGATGTTTATTTCTTTCTTGCTAATATTTTTTTTTCATGAAGCCATATTACTCATTTACACACTATCTATTGTAAATTGATTTCTTTTGACACCTGCATGGATTTTGTGTTTATTCACCTACTCATTATTGTACTTCATTATTATCATGATTTTCGTCATATCATCAACAATTTTTAGGCGTTCGCATGATTACCATTTTTGTCTAAAATAAAAATTCAATTGTATTCATAAAAAGTGTTTTATTAGTTTCGTAAATTTTGAAACAAAGTAAAATATATTGCTTTTATTCATTGCAGCAATTTCAGTATCAGTTATTATTTTTCACAATAAAAATAATTCATAAAGTTATCAATTATTTAATTTTAGAAAGTATAAATAATACTTACTTTGGAAATCAAAGAATTCTATTAATGTATTAAAAATCTTTGAAAAAAATAGAGGAATCAGACATGGATCGAGTATTTAAACTTCCATCAACTACATTTATTGGAGGAAAAGAAAAATCTTTACCCCTCAGAGAAATTTTGAAGCGGCTTGAAAACACGTATTGTGGTCATATTGGCGTAGAATTCATGTTCATTAATTCTTTGGAACAATGTAACTGGATAAGACAGAAAATGGAAACTCCGGGAATTATGGAAATCAACAATGATGAAAAAAGATTAATTTTAGCTCGGCTTACTCGCGCTACTGGGTAATTATTTTTACTTGAATAAACTATAATTTTTTTTGAGCTATAAAACTTACTATAATTATATCTCCATGTTATATTTAAATAAATATTATTCTTATTCCAGTTTTGAAGCCTTTTTAGCACGTAAATGGTCATCAGAAAAACGTTTCGGACTTGAAGGTTGTGAGATTTTGATTCCAGCAATGAAGCAAGTCATTGATAAATCAACTGAGTTGGGCGTGGAATCAATTGTAATGGGAATGCCTCATCGTGGTCGCTTAAATGTTTTAGCAAATGTTTGCCGTAAACCATTGAATCAAATCTTCACTCAATTTGCTGCATTGGAAGCAGCTGATGATGTAAGTTTTCTCATTGTAAAATATAATTGATTGTTTAATTGAATAATAGTTTTCTAATAAATATGATGACTCATTCAGGGTTCTGGTGACGTTAAATATCACTTGGGAACATATATTGAGCGCTTAAATCGCGTAACGAATAAGAACATCCGTTTAGCCGTTGTCGCTAATCCATCTCATTTGGAAGCTGTTGATCCAGTTGTTCAAGGAAAAACGCGCGCCGAGCAATTTTATCGCGGGGACGGGGAAGGCAAAAAAGTAAACATATTTTTCTTCTTTTTTATTGATATAATTATTTTTTATGAGCAATTTTATTTATAATTGATTGAATAATTGTCTTCTAGGTCATGTCCATTCTTTTGCACGGTGACGCTGCTTTTTGTGGACAAGGTGTTGTTTTTGAAACCATTGGTTTATCAGATTTACCTGATTATACAACTCATGGTACCATTCATATTGTTGTTAACAACCAAATTGGATTTACAACTGACCCACGGCATTCTCGCTCTTCACCTTATTGTACTGACGTTGCTCGTGTAGTAAATGCACCTATTTTCCATGTCAACTCTGATGATCCAGAAGCTGTAATGCACGTTTGCAAAATCGCCGCTGAGTGGCGAGCAACGTTCCACAAAGACGTTGTAATTGATATTGTATGCTACCGACGCAATGGTCACAACGAAATTGATGAGCCCATGTTCACCCAACCTTTAATGTATCGTAAGATCAGAAATACTCCTCCAGGGTTAGATATTTACTCAAAAAAATTAATTGATGAAGGTGTTGTTACACCAGAAGAAGTAAAAGATGTCAAAGATAAATATGAAAAAATATGCGAAGAAGCTTATACCAATGCTCGTCAAGAAACACACATTAAATATAAAGATTGGCTTGATTCACCATGGTCTGGATTCTTTGAAGGAAAAGACCCATTAAAAGTATCTCCAACTGGAATTAAAGAAGATACTCTCACACATATTGGAAAAAAATTCTCATCACCACCTCCTAACGCAGCCGAGTTTGTCATTCATAAAGGAATTGAGCGTATCTTAAAGGCTCGAATGGAAATGGTAGAATCTCGACAAGTTGATTGGGCTCTTGGTGAAGCAATGGCATTTGGATCATTATTAAAAGATGGAATTCATGTTAGATTATCAGGCCAAGATGTAGAAAGAGGTACTTTCTCTCATAGGCATCATGTACTTCATCATCAAACTGTGGATAAAGCTACTTACCGACCTCTTTGCTTCCTTTATCCGGATCAAGCTCCTTATACAGTCTGTAACAGTTCTCTTTCAGAATTCGGAGTATTAGGATTTGAATTAGGTTACTCAATGACAAATCCCAATGCTCTAGTTTGCTGGGAAGCTCAATTTGGAGATTTTAATAATACCGCTCAATGTATCATTGACCAATTTATCAGCAGTGGTCAAGCTAAGTGGGTAAGACAATCGGGTCTTGTGATGCTTTTACCTCATGGTCTTGAAGGAATGGGTCCCGAACATTCTAGTGCCCGTCTTGAACGATTTTTACAAATGTCTGCTGATGATCCAGATTATTTCCCACCTGAAAGCGAAGAGTTCGCGGTACGACAGCTTCATGACATTAATTGGATTGTAGCTAACTGTAGTACTCCGGCTAATTATTTCCATATTCTTCGTCGCCAAATTGCTCTACCTTTCCGAAAACCTTTAATTCTTATGACACCTAAGTCATTATTACGTCACCCTGAAGCTCGATCAAGCTTTGATGAAATGACCGAAGATACTCAATTCCTTCGACTAATTCCTGAAGACGGAGCTGCTGCTAAGAATGCAAGTAATGTCAAGAGAGTACTGTTTTGTTCTGGAAAAGTATACTATGATTTGAAGAAATCTCGCGCAGAACGAGGTTTAGATGATAAAGTTGCCATATCAAGGGTTGAACAGGTAATGTAAACTTCAAAACATAGTAAACGTACTTGAATTATTTATTATGATGGTAATAATTACAATCAATTTTTCAATAGATATCACCGTTTCCCTATGATCTAGTAAAGAAAGAAGCGGCAAAATATTCAAATGCTGACTTAGTTTGGGCACAAGAAGAAGCTAAGAATCAAGGTGCCTGGACTTATGTTCAACCGAGATTTTCCACAGCTGTTAATGGAACTCGAAATCTTTCGTAAGTATTTTGTTTTATTTTATTTTCATATTATTTTTTATTAAGTTATCAGTGATCAATCTTTCAAAAATGAATTCATTAATTTTTTTAAGTTAAAAAAAAAAAAACACTTATAAATAATTTTACGATATAACTGCATACATGGCCCACGTTTTTAATCAAAGGAACAATATTTGTTAAATCAAATAATAATAACTTTATTTTTTACGTATCACAATGGATTTATTCAGTACAGCACGGTGTTGGTATCAAATTTATAATTCATTAATTTGATTTGCTTCTATTACTGCAGTTTTGTTTTCTCTTATTTCTTCTAAAGAAATTCTTTAAAATAATATAAAAAATGTTGGGCCATGTTGCAGTAGCAGAATTTCGGGAGAAAATAGTGGTGGTTGGTTGAGTAGTTTATTTTCCTCATCCAAGTCATCAAACAAATCAGAAACTGTGAATGAAACACAATCAGAACAATCGACAGAATCAAAACGAACATTGAGGTGAGATTGGACATTAACTTAAAAAAAAAAATACGAATCAATGGATAAATGTGAAATATGTAAATTGAATACATAATATGAGAATGAATTATTAAATAAAAGAAATTCAATATCTATTTTCAGATACGCTGGTCGTCCAACAGCTGCATCACCAGCCACTGGTAGTAAACCACAACACCTCAAAGAACTTAAACAGTTCCTAGACGATAGTTTTAATAATTTGTAAGACATTTTATTATATAGAAACATAATTTTATTTATTTTTGTCCTTTAAATTTTTTTATCGATCATCCGCAGTAGAATCATATATTACGTTCATAGAAATTAATTTTGAGACTGTAACATTCAGCTGTTTAAAGCTCGTTTTATCCATTTTTAGGATGAAAATTTGATTAACACTATCAAATAAATTATTTCATCTTTTTTAGTAAATTTTAAACTAATAGATACATAATTCATGTTTTCTTCATATAACAAATTTACTCAATTGTATTTAGTATTAACAAAAGAACACGGATGATCGACAGAATTTAGTTTGTCAATGAATGACAAAAATGGAAGATTGAATGGTAGGAAGTTATGTATATTCCAACGTCACTAAGTGACTTATTTATGTGTGGGTACTCGATTGAATGAGTTCGTGCTACGTGATGCCTTGTAAAAATTAAAATAAATAATAATGTACTGAAATGATTATCTCATACTTAAATAATTCTTAGGAAATTTCATCAAAACAAATATGGATAAAGTTATTAAATTCATTCAAAGAAATATACGTAAATTTTTGGTAGTTAATTTTATTTTATAAAAAAATTCATCAGTTAATTTATAATATTTTGTGTATTTTGAACACATATTCAATTCATTTTACTGATGCTAAATTTAAAAGTCCCTTAGATCAAATGAAAAATAAAAATGAGGAAACGGTTTATGAATGTATGGAATTTTTTGAAAGTAATATTTTACCTTGAAGAAGAGAAAAAGTTCAACTGAAATTGAATATAACAGGAATTGTAGATGAATTATGGTATTATTTAAAAGTCTATAGTAGACTGATATTATTTACTCTTAACAATTATAACATTTAAAAAATTTCAGTATTTATTCTTTTAATCCTGTGTATTATCTTTTAATTATAAAACATCAAGATCGAACCATGTTGAGATCCAAAACAAAAATAACTAGCTCAATTTTTAATAAAGAACTAGTGTAACTAAAATATTTAGATGAACATGGTTCGACAAAATGGAACTGTTTAAGGATCTTACAATGGTGCACATAGTTTTAAAATAATAAAATAATTTTAATAATAAAAAAATAACTATGTTGAATTTTTCGGCCAGAGGCAATAAAGTTTCAGCATATGTAACACTGTTAAGTAATTAAATTATACATAAACAAATTGGTATACGAAGTATTTTTTATTCTCTCTTAATTTCATTTTAGTTTAAAATAAATTCCTAATAACTACTACTGTGAATCACCGTTTAACGTTATATTATGGAAACACTGAATAATTTTAACTCAATTTTTCATCAAAAATATTTATTTGATAAATAGTATATTTTAGCATTAATTCTATAGATTTTTAATAATTTATGCAAATAAACCTTATTATTGCATATTACAATTAAGTAAATATATTTAATTTTCATAAAATAATATTTATAAGATCAATGAATTATTTAATAATCCGTTGTTCCAAGCACGCTGTACATAATCCTTTTGAAGCTGTTGCTTTGATGAATTTTTTCTCCATCTTCATCATAACCACTAGCCTGAGAATTAAAATAATAAGAGTTACAAATATTATTATTTTTATTTAATAATAATAATAATCAATTTTAATCACTCATAAAACTAGAGGACGTATTTTTTAATAATTTGTCATGTATAATGCAATAATGAACGTACAATTGATGGTAAAATTTAGTAGCTGTTGACACGATCCTTTATGAAAGGAAGAGGAAAGGGACGATACATTCCACCCTTAATCAGACAAATATTAAAAAATTAATGATCCATGCTTGAGAAAAATTTCTTGTTATTCATTTATCTTATTTTATAGAAATTAAATATTAATATCGTCTTAAGGAATATTCTTTATTACATATTTTATCTGTTTTTCAATTACGTAACGGATAAAGAAATAGACACAGTAGATCAACAGAGATTCGGTCAGACATGATGCAGTGAGATGTACTTTTTTGTCAAATAGGAGAAATTACTTACGTAGGACGAGGCTGGACTTTTTGATGGAGCATAGTGAACCTGCGATTAATTAAAACAATATTAATAATATAATGTATATAACATACGAGTACTTGAAAATTTTTAATTTTAAGGATTGAATCATTTTACTTTACTAAAAAATTCTTAATGATATAATCCATGTATCTAGATGTCAGCAAAATTAATATTAATTAATCAAAATAATGATCTTACTCTATTATGATGAGCCTTTTGAGGTGCAAAAACACCAGCACGTGTTGGCTGGTTGACTTCATGTACTTCATCCATTTCCTCTTCTTGAAGAGCTTTGTAGGCCTCACTTTTGCTTGGATCATACTTCATCGGCTTCTTTGCACTATATATAATTTGTACACGAAATCTTAACTCGCGTTTCAACGAAATAATGTACAGATAAATTTAACTTATAATATCTTTTTTAAAAATCTAAATACAAAGCTCACGAGCACATTCTCGTGCAAATAATCACTATTATGAGACTAAATTTCTAACTAATAACAAAACAATCGAGCAATAAGCAATACACGCACTTTGATTATTTGTTAGTAAAATAAATTTTTCAAAAATATAATTTAAATTTTGATATCGTTAAAAATTAATAATTACTGTCAATATAACACATGCAACAAGAGATCAAATCTTTGGCTTTTATTTATTTTAAAACTCTAATACGACTTGTTTGAAATAAAAAAAAAATTTTAACTATACGCGATTGATATGAGAATAATTAAAGTAGAATAAATGATCATTGAAGACTATTCGGAATTGGATTATAGAATTTTAACGAACATATTTATCAATAAATGATCACATGAGGATGAATGTATGTAAAAAAAAAATAATTAATTTTTTGGCCTATTAAATTGTGGCCATGGGTTTTGTGTAGCTTCTTCCCGGGCCTTTTCTTTCATTAATCTCGCCTGTTCCTCAATATCTCGCTTTTGTTTCACAAAGGAAAAGTCGATAAAAATGCTGGAAAAGCAAACAATACATAAACATATTTTTGACAATTTACGAAAGCAGCACAAAACGTGGAGAGCGAATCTATCGATCCATTATACGCATATAAAATTTTTTATCTTATCATGATCGTTATTGTTTGTTATTACAATAATTCTATTTGATGTTATATTTTTTTTAGTTTAATGCATTATTAAGTATTAATTTTCAAACGTATTAATAGAAAATTAATGAAAAACTTGATTTTTATATATACATCTTCATTAATATATGTATGCTTCATCGCAAGCTCCACGACATTCAGCAGCTTTCCTCAATTATTTTTTAAAAAAAATATTAGATTGTTAAAAGCTATAGATTAAGAGAAAATAAATTTAAATATTTTATTATCATGTTGAAGTGTTTTATTATATATTTACTTACGGAATGGCCGACGTTTGACACTTTATTGTGTCTGCAATATTTTGATCTGAGTAGAGTCCAATTGGTGAATTGAATTGTTTATGGACAACCTGTTAAGATAAATAATCATTCATACATAACGAAAAAGGGAAATAAATAAAAGCTAGAAATTACTTGATTTCTTTTGAAATGGGATGATTAAAAATAGATGAATATATATAGCACTTGAAATTCGTAAAACATCATGATGATAATTTAAAGGTTTCTTATTTATTATTGTTGTATGATATAATTGATGAAAGAGACTTAATTTAATTGTAATTGAAGATTTATTAGTAATTTTATTTATAAGTCAATCAAAACACACATCAGCGGCGATATTTAGTTTTTACAATTTAATTTATCTGTATATTCAAAAAAATTTATAAACAATGTGATATTATTTTAGCTGAAATAAAATTAAAATAATGGAAAATTATTCACTTCCTTCTAAAAAAAATCTGTCAAATATTTAATATTAAATGCAACAAAGGCGAAGCAGTAATGATATCTCTATTAATGATATAATTGAAATAAAATATTTAAATTGATGGATATTTACTATCGATGATGAATTGCTAAAATAAAGATTAAAGAGTATATGATGTTTCTAAGCACCAAAAGCTATTTAGATAAATAATATCAAACCTTTGGAACTTCATTCGGTCCCAAGACACGCTGCAATACCGATTCTGCCACCTGTTTTCAATATATTTAAAAAGACACGCGTTTTAAAATGAATGTTGAGTGAATAATTATGATTATTATTACGATAAAATAAATCAAAAAAATATATATTCAATATTTTAGCAAAAATAATTTTCAATCTGACGATTCGTGAATTTTTTTTCGATCAAATTATGATTTTATGCTGATTTTCCACCTCGAGCCTTCAGTTCAACAGTAAATTCTGCATAGTATTGAACCTGGCGGCTGTATCTACCTACTTTTTGTTTCATCGCCACCTCAGGATGTGCCACTTCATAGTGATGAGGGGCAGCTCTGATCATTGGATTTGGATGATGGCGTAGATAACATTCACCTAATGGTGCATCCTTTTTAATCTTTGCTCCTGGCAAGACTAATGGAGTTGTACGATAGGGCTGAAAAAGAAATTATTCAACTTGAATAAAATTATAATTGTCAATAATTATTACATGAGAAAGGTTTATAAATATTTTCAATGCTTAAATTTTTTCATATTCATACAATTCCTGAAAATGCGGGGATTAAGGTCACTTGTTTTAAATTTCGAAATTCCAACACGTACTCTCTTTTTCTCTCTCTCTAATTCAGGTGGCTACGCGCCAAAAAGCACATTATTTGTGAACAAATAAAATACTTATATTTTTATTATTATTTTCAATTGCTATTGAATTATTTTATTGTCAAGTAAATTAAATAAATAAAAAAAAAAATAGACTTATTTACAATGTTTAATTGAAAAACATGTGTACTCCAATGTTGTGATTTTTATTTTAATTAATAATTTTATGTCTCTTAATGGATAATAATATGGAATAAATATTTGTAAATAAAATAAATAACTAGTATTTAAAAAAAATATGTAATATAATGAATTTCCTTTGTAAACACTAATTTACGGATGAAGGAAAGTTACACCTACGCATCTATTTACAAAAATAAAACTCGTTGACAGCCGGATGTATACGAAAAAAATTCCGACACCGAGTTTATAACGCCTCCTTATTAATTTAATGAAATGATTTTAATTTTTTAAATATAGTTCAAAAAAAAAAAACTCATCATAAAATTCTTAAACTTGTATTCCATAAACTCAGTGAATTTCGGAAAGAAATTCGATCTGTTTTGGCAGACGTTAGATTATAATCAAAACGTCGTTTCAGCTCATACAATAAAAGGAATTGCATAAATGTTAAGGTGCAATGCTGCAGATTATAAAAGCTTGGCAGGAATACACGTCGTTATGTCACACACAATGATGACGAAATGGTCCTGGTAACATTAATTTCAGCTTTTCTTATTGCTGCATTTGTTTTTTATAAACTTGAAATGTTCTACAATATTTATGTACTGTCAAGCATTTAAGCACTATTTAATTCCACATGGTCTTTATATTTTTTCGCAATAATTCTGTTAAACAATCATCTCGAAAAAAATATTTAAGCTTGTAAACAATATAAAAAAATTTGTAAATACTATTATTATGATATTGTTCTTATTATAGATGAGCTGTGTTGAGAGATATGTTCTAAAAAAAAAAGTTGTCAATAACTCGAAACAACTACGAATCCAGAATAAAGCTTTGAATATATTCATAATGTAATTCATACAACTAGAAGCACTTGAATTTTTTTTTATATAATTTAAGAAGATTCATTTAACATCATACCATCTAATTAATCTGATGTAAAATAAAGATTATGTTAATAATAAATTGATTAATGGTAGTGTTGTTTTATTTAATGATTCCAAGTAATTCCAAATTTATATTTTTTATAACAAGTGGGTCAAAAAGATAATAACAAATTAAAATATATGAGCAAAGACGATATGCCAAAAATAGCCGAAGGTTTTGAGCTGGCAAAAATAATCTGTCGTTTACGTTGCCACATCATGATCTCTATTTAATTTTTTATTTTGTCCCCGATATGTAACCTTCTAGCATATAGTCATTCAACTTCTACTAGGGTGTTGTCATGTCAATATCCTCAAAAATATTTGAATACAATTTATCAGGAATTTTAGTGAATCCTTGGTAGTGTTTGAGACAAATTTGATAATAGCATCATTGCTAAAAATAATATTTAATCATGAATGATCTAAATTGATCCAAAGTTAGTAAAAAGTTTATGACTTAGAGTGGATAATTTTTTCTTTCATCTTCTACCAATCTGTATCATAGTCCATTTGCTCGTTGTGAGGTCATCGTGCTCCTTCTATTCTGGTTTTACTGAGATGTCAAAATGATTTTTCTTTCAAGGACAAACAATAAACTGAGAATCTTTCGGTAGAAAATTACTTTTGTGCTTCCGGATAATATGTCAAGGTTCGCTGGCGTAATCCAGTTATAATTATATCATTCTCCCATTACATCACTTATGATCTTGACTTTCATCTGATTATTAAAATTACCGCCAACTCATTCATTAATCTACACTTCCCATCTAATCTTTAATTCATTCATCATTTTAATCATTAACATTAACACTCATGATTGATCATGAAACATCTGGAGAAGTATCCACAATCATCATGAAAGAAATCCATCAATTAGGCAAAATGAATTTGGAATATTTAAAATCCTTTGAGAATATAGAATTCAAAATTGATAACTACATAGAATGTTAAACATCTGATTGACAGCTTGGCAACAAAAAGTCATCTGTTAATTCACCGGCCATTAAAATCAGTCTGGTTGGATTTTAGTAATCAATATTTGTCAGATATTTAATACTTAATCGTAATCTATTGCACATTCATTGAAAATAAAAACATCTACCATTAAATTCACTGTGATGATATTTTTATTTTTCAATCATACCCAGTAAATTGCAGCTTCTTCATCTTTTGGTTGACGTTCAATTGTGTATCGATAAGTCGTCGTATAACCCGGCATGTTGCCACTACTTTAATATTATAAAAGATTTAATTAATTTAATATCGTTTAGTTCAACAAAATTATTCAGACACAGTTATTGAAATAAGCCTAGAAAATATTCAACTGGACTCCACAATGATTTGGATTTCTGAAATATAAACGCACTGGTTCGAAGCGCGGGAGGCACTAACTCTGGCGTTTTCCAAGTATCTTACAAACCTCTGCCTTACTCATACGATGCATGGCTTGTGTGTATCTTGACTCTTGTCAAGATTTTGAAACTCCTACGTTCTTTTCAGGGTTATTAAGATACTTAAATATCAAACTGATGATGGACATCTTAAAAAATATTCTTCTTTCTTTTGTATTATGAAGCTTGACAAGAATATTTTCACGTATTTTTGTATCAACAATTAATTGGAAGAGTTTAGAATACACTTTTCTTCATTGCCATCAGCATTGACATAATACATTATTTCATGAAATTCCTTGTTAAGCTAGAATTCGTTGATCGATGAGAGTAATTGCATGTGCACTGGTGATTGTTTCAGTGCTAAGATAAGAAATGAGGACACAAGTGAAAGTTTAGATAGAAATTGGATGAGTAAGTATCGAGATTGGTAAACGAACGGTGGTTCCGATGCAAAAGTGATATTTATAGATCAACTCTCCGCGGATTTTCAGACATCGAAAGGCGGGCCAACGAAAATATATTCTCACTCGTGTCTACGTTAGCTGAAGTTATCTCATTTGTACATTGACTGTTTCATTTTTCCAACATTTATTTGTTTTCAGGGTTGTAGTATTTTTTTCCGTCATCACAGTATATTTCTAAATATCCGCATTTATCTATATATACATTTTCAATAGTTAAAAAATAATAATGTATTCATTTTTCATCAGTCAACAAAATGAATAAAAAATCTTTTAAACAACATGAATGATTCAACAAACATTTTTATGAGTACTTGAAAAGTGCTAGAATGAAAATATCGATCGACAGCTGTTAGAATTTGATCCACACACGTACTTTTACACCGGCCATTCTTTTCGCTCAGCAAATCAACTCGTCTACGAACACACCGTGTCATATCAGCCAAAATAGCCGTCGTTTGTACTCTAAACTTAGAGACAAGGCAGCTGTGCTTGTTCATGCTTGCATCATTTCAATAGATTCTTAAACTTTCCATCAGTTGAGTTAATATTTTCTTATTAATTCCATTCATTTCTTCAGCACTTTTATCATGAATTTTTTTATTTAAAATTAACTGAAATTGTTGAAAAATACTTAAAATCATTTAAATAGAGACAAAGGTGTCTAAGAGATAAATTGAAACTTATTCTTGGATACTTTCCATCGACTCGACCGAGTTTATCCACACAATCACATAAGAAAGTTATGTACTGTTACGTCTACATAATGATGATCATTATTTATGTATTTCTCTAAATGAGCTCTGAATTATTTAACTATATAATATTTACCTGAGATAAATAAAATCTTTCTTCTTGAACTTCTTCAATATGTTCTTTGGGTGGATCAAAATGATTCGGTGAAAAGGCTTTATATTCACGAGGTGACATCAATGGTGGAACTGGACTTTTTGGTAGAACTTTGGGCTGTGTTTCTTTGGGCCTATTTAGTAAATAATTATGTTAGGAAGAGAATTGATTTAAAATAATAATAAATATAGAGAGAATTTAAGCTCAATCTGTGGAAACCCTTTCTTACATAAAATATTTTTTTTAAATTTAATTATTAATAGAAAGGTATGCGTTATTTTTTTAACAAGAAAAAATCTTCATAATATTTAATTAACTAAGAGTTTCCAGCAGATATTTATTTAGTCGTGGTTATTCCCCCTGGCGAGCATCGTTCGATCAAGCATTCGCGATGAGGCATACAAGCATTACTTGATAATAGTTTTGTCAATTTTAAAAGAGTCTTGAAAGTAATTAGCAATGCAGCTGTTAAGAGCAATAAAAAAATAAAATCAATTGTAGAAAGAGTGAAGTGAATGTTTGTTCTGACAAATTAAAGTATGCAGCCCCGTCGTTTGAGTAGATCGACTCGACAATCGATGACTGTGAAGTGTATCGATTGCATGACAGATGATTTGTCAACAGCTCAGACCTTTCCACGACTAGTCTTACAGACTCTGAGTTTTGAAGTAAATTCTGGGCGTCCACGTGCCTCAAATCACGAGCATCATAGTCATCTATTTTCTTGATCACGTCACCCTTTCGGAGATCATCATTCTCAGACTATAACAAACAAATATAATACATCATTAATATACAGAAAAAAAAAACTTAAAACATTTTAACGTTTTCTAACATCGTATTCAATGTTATTTGAATATTTTAATATTTTCATTGAATTTCTCACAATTTCTCTATCTTACATTTCAAAATATAACGTACCTATAAAATATTATAATAAATTTTCACATTTTAATCCACTAAAATTAGTCGTAAACAATATTGAGTTATTGTCAGATCCAACTTGGCCATTGAGTGATGAAATTATTTCTATGTGATTTTTATTTTGCCAAGTAATTTATTTTTATTATTTGTATAAATTATTGAGTTTCAAGCTTTTTACTAAAGAATTTATATACAAATTTTTGTCTCATTGATTCATTGAAGGTCTAATGATAAATTACCATAAACCCAGCAATTCAGATAGATACAATAAAATCACTTGTCAATAAAATGATTGTAAACATTTCATAATTATACCAAAAAAAAAAACTTTTTATTTACAATTTTATAAAATAAAATCACTCACACGGGTGACGACAATCGGTGTATTTAAATCAGCACCCCCAGCAATGCGAATGCCCCAAGGGCGGTTTGGGTATCTTCGCAAGTTTAATACTAACGTTTGTTTCTTCGTCATACTCTGAGCTCAACAGTTGTCAGCTTCTTTTTGTAGTCAGTTTTAAGAGGAAAGAACCACACGAATGTGAAAACAGATAAAAAACAGGAAAACACAAAGTGAACACAAATAGGAGAGATAAACAAATGACGACGCTTGCGTGGGATAAACTTAAAATGTAGTTTCAGAATATGGTAGCGGGGGGATTCACAGAGTTCGGTATACTGTCAACTGTACTAAAGAACTGCGGTAACGAATTGCACTTTGACAGGCAAATGCATATCTTCAGTAGATTGCCAGTGGCCCTGAAGTTACCCAATAAGCGCCGGCATAACTCGACTCAGTTTCTGCCCAATCTGGCCTCATTTTCTATTGGCATACGTTGCAAGCATCAATATAAGCTCGCTTTTCAATCTGCTACTTGCCCCTTATTTCTATGGTATTTATAATGTCTACAATCATTGAAACAAATCATTATCGTGACTATTAACTCTCAGGGATTTAACAGTCACTAGTCATATTATTTTTAAGGGTACTTCACTCACAAGACACGAGACTGAATACTGACAATACCGCCAATGTATTTAAATTTTGATTGTTTCCGCGCCGCGAGATCGCGGGATTTTTGAACATACATCATTTTGCTATTGTGTTCAAATTTGTATAATTTGTAAATACTCTGTTATCAAGGTTATCTACATAAATGTCTAGCACTGAAAACAAAAATGCATTTTATATATTAATTAAAATATTTCACTTCACAAATATCTTATTATTGTCATTTATTAATCATTATTTACTTCACTAAAAATTTCAACACTTCACTGGTGACTTAAAAATACTCACATAGGTCTCATAATAATTTCCAATGGAAAATTTTAGAGCCATATTTTTGTCCTCCTCCTTATTCTCTTTTATAATTATTTAATTATCTTCTTTTCAGTTAATTGAATCAATATTCTATCCCAGATATTTATAAAATATTAAATTTTAGCCTCATTAAATTACTATGAAGAGCCAGTGGATCACACAGCTTTTTCTTCCTGCCGACGATCTAATTAGTTTGATGATCACTCGATTAATGAGTTTAAATTAAAAGAATGAGAAGTAACTAAAATAGAGATAGTAAGTGTAAAGGAAATAGGGGTGTTTGCGTTTCGAGACTCAAATTAGCAACCTATAGCGCTAAAGGTTAATCAGTTGTAGACTAGAGATTACTCGTGTTCTAGTGACTCATTTATCTCAATATATTAGTTGTTAGAAAATTTAGTTAATGACATATCTAATGACTTCACCGGAGACTGACCCTAATGATCTTGCATACTTTCAAGGCTGCATTACGACCCTGTCATGTGAATAAATTTTCTAGATCGATGAGGTGTGATTACATTTATAGATCGAATTTAATGTATCTGTTGACAAATCAATGAGTAGTAACTACTATTTATTTAGAATACGAATTTTCAACATAATGTTTAGGAATATAGCTTATTAAAAATAATTATACTCATATAAAAACATACATTATTTATGAATATTCTTCACTGATTGCTCGACTTATTACCATTCGTCGTATTTCACTCGTTCCAGCTCCAATTTCATATAATTTTGCATCTCTTAAGTAACGACCGGTAGGATAATCATTAATGTACCCATTTCCACCTGTTCAATTATTCATAATAATGTAGAATATTCACACCAATATTTATAAATACCTGGAAATTTTTTTATAAATAGAATGCTCCAAAATAGGCTTACCAAGTATCTGTATAGCATCTAAAGCTGCTTTAGTAGCATTTTCTGCACAATATAATATAACTGCAGCACAATCTTTACGGTTCACGTGTCCAGCATCACAAGCCCTTGCTACAGAATACAAGTAACTCCTACTCACACTCAAACTCGTATACATGTCAGCAATTTTCGATTGAATCATTTGAAATTCAGCAATTCTTTTATTGAATTGTTTTCGTGTGTGAGCGTATTCGAAAGAAATATCACAACAAGCCTGAAGAATTCTGAAAGTGACAAAAATATCACTACAATTTTCTATGTAACCATATTTTACTTATGAATTAAAACTTTATTACCCTAATGGTCCGGCAGCTAAAACGAGTCTCTCCAAATCAAGCCCACTGAATAATACATAAACTCCTTTATTTAATTCTCCTAGCATATTTTCAGCTATGGATATTTCGAATGTAACATATAAAAAAATGTTAATACAATGACAATATTAATTTTAATTGAGTAAAGATTAAAGTAAAATATTTACCAGGAACTTTGCAATCTTCAAAAATAAGTTCTCCTGTATTGGAGCCACGCATACCAAGTTTATCTAATTTTTTACCAGCACGAAAACCTTCCATTCCTTTTTCAATAATAAATGCAGTTATTCCATGCTGAGGCTTGGATGCATTAAGATCAGTTTTTGCATAAACAACGAGAATATCAGCATCTGGTCCATTAGTAATCCAAAATTTATTTCCATTTAAAATGAAGTAATCTCCGGCCTTTTCAGCCTTGAGTTTCATAGAAATGACATCAGATCCTGAACTAGGTTCAGACATTGCTAATGCTCCAACGTGTTCACCATTGCAAAGCTAGTATAAAATAGAAATTTTTTGATAGTTATAATTTTTTATGTTTTATCATCATTGTAAATTTATTACTTTTGGCAAATATTTAAGTTTCTGTTTTTCTGTTCCATTTCTATGTATCTGGTTAAGACATAAATTCGAGTGGGCGCCATATGTTATAGCTACAGATCCGGAAGCTCTACTAAGTTCTTCCATTACGATTATATGATCCAAATAACTACCACCTGTACCTCCATACTCCGTTTTGGCAGTGATTCCAAGAAGACCTAAATTACCTAATTGTCTCCAGAATGTCTGAAACACACAAAAAGAAATAAAATAGTGTAAAAAATACTTCTTTTAGTGTCTCTTCAATCAAACTGCTATACCGATCGTTAAGAAAGATTAGATTTTAAATCAAATATATATAATGTTAATTATTTAAATAAGTTCATTATTTAATGCTTACCCTGAGATCATCAAAGTCATTTTTTCTGTCAATTTCAGCTGCTTTCGGAGCTATTTCTTTTTGAAAAAAGTTAAACACCGAACTCCTTAGCTGAAAATTATTATTACAATCATTTAAATCATATTGATTATGGAGAATTATTTATTTATTATATTTTTAAAAATGTATCTTATAATAAATGTACTTCTCTTTGTTGTTCATTCAGTCCAAAAATATTTTCATCAACGGGATAAAACTGAGAAAGACATCTATTTAAATATTTTGTATTAACTTTTATAGAACTAATATATTTAAAATTTTTTAAACTTAAAAAAAAACTCATATTTAATATCTATTTCGATACAACACAATTGGGTTTAAATAATGTCAAAAAATAATTAAACTTCTAAAAATAAAAAACATATTTTATTTCTTCATACATACATAATACAAATGAATTATTTATATACATCTTTTACTGTGATTATTTTATCGTCGAGTCAAAGTTCATGATAACAACCTGTTGTTATCAATATTTATACGGGGATCTTGCATTTCTTTTTCTCAAACAGAGAAAAAAGATAATTTATACATACTATATATTATTTCTCTTCTCTGACTCAAACAAATATGGAGTTGAGGGCGCCACTGATGCAAAAATTGTACACAGAGAAGACTGAGAGTGTTTTTGAAGTGCAGAGAGAAGACTCTTAATCTATAGATATAATTAATAATGCAGAGAGAAGAGTCTTAATATTACCGAAATTAAAGAATTATTAGTGTTTTGTGTATGTATAACGCTTCAGTTTATTTATTTAATCACTTTGTTTTTGAACGCATTCAAAATATAAATAACCATAACATGCGCTAAAAGTTCAAAATGAACATTTGATTACCGCGCTTTTGTTGCGAGCATTGATTGGTTAATATTTTTTTGCAGAGGGGAAATTGACTATGGCGATCGAAAGTTTGCTTCGTGTATTGCAGAAAATCACAAACAGTTGTGTTTCCACATGATTTCTCGTTTTTATTTTTAGGTTAGATTAAAAATTTTTAGTTTTTTTTGTATAATTACGTGTAAAAATGGGTGAAATCAAAGTAAAAAGTATAGATAGTCTAAAAGAAGGCAAATACAATAAAGTTATAGCACACATTGAGGTATACATTAGACCGGCTAGGTTAACTTTTGCATTTTATCAAAATATCACCAATGAAGACATAAAATCATTACTAATAATATATTTTGTTACAGAATAAATGGAAACTTGTTCCGGCATTTTTGAAAGGAAAAGGTTTAGTTAAACAACACATTGATTCATTCAATTATTTCATCAATGTTGAGATAAAAAAAATAGTTCAAGCCAACCAGACTATTTATAGTGACGCCGATCCTTTATTTTACCTCAAGTAAGACTAATAAAACGATACCATTATTTCATGATTAAAAGTTCATTATTATTCATTTTGATTAATTTTTATTTTAGATATTTAAATGTATACGTTGGATCTCCAGATGTAGAGGAAGGTTCCCACGTAACTCGATCGACAACTCCTCATGAATGTCGATTGCGAGATTTAAATTACTCTGCTCCAATTACTGTAGATGTAGAATACACGAGAGGTGATCAAAAAATTATAAAAAATAATGTAATTATTGGAAGGTAAGTTCATATTGAAATTTTAATTAACATAAGTTTTATTATTAGTTACAAACATTGTAAATATGTTTCAGAATGCCTATAATGTTAAGGAGTTCCAACTGTGTTTTAACAGATAAATCTCATTTTGAACTGGCCAAAATGAATGAGTGTCCACACGACCCTGGCGGTTATTTTATTATTAATGGGCAAGAGAAAGTAATTTTAATTCAAGAGCAGATGATCCGAAATCGAATAATTCTTGAAAAAGACAATAAAAGTTACGTAGTTGCTTCATGTAACAGTTCAACACATGAGAGAAAAACAAAAACTAATATAATTGGCAAGGGTGGAAAATATTATTTGAGACACAATATCTTTCAAGATGACATTCCAATTTCTTTGATATTTAAAGCAATGGGAATTGTTTCTGATCAAGAGATTATGCAACTTATTGGTACAGACGAAGAATACATGAGAAAATTTGCCTCGAGCATAGAAGAATGCCACGCATTGAAGATATTTTCTCAAAATCAAGCTCTAAAATATCTTGGAAATAAGATAAAACAAAAAAGATATGCTTCAGCTGTTAAGAGAAATGTAATCGATGAAGTCAAAGATATGTTGGCACAAAATATTTTATCACATGTCCCTGTAGTTGATTTTAATTTTAAAATGAAAGCGACTTACTTAGCAGTAATGATTCGAAGAGTAATGAGAGCACAATGTGATGAATCTTTGCTTGATGATCGAGACTATTATGGTAATAAAAGATTAGAATTGGCTGGTTCACTTCTATCATTAATGTTTGAAGATTTATTTAAACGATTTAATTCAGAACTAAAACAAATTGCTGATAAAAATATTCCAAAAATCATGGCATCTCAATTTGATATTGGAAAACATTTGAGACACGATTTAATCATGAATGGTTTAGCATTCGCAATTTCCTCCGGAAATTGGACTATAAAACGTTTCAAAATGGAACGTCATGGTGTTACACAAATTCTATCACGATTATCATATATTTCAGCACTAGGAATGATGACACGAGTCAACTCTCAATTTGAAAAAACCCGAAAAGTATCTGGTCCTCGATCATTACAACCATCACAATGGGGTATGCTATGTCCGAGTGATACTCCAGAAGGAGAATCTTGTGGTTTAGTAAAGAATCTTGCACTCATGACCCATATCACGACTGAAATCGAAGAAGAATCAATCATTCGTTTTGTATTCAACCTTGGTGTTGAAAGTATAAATATTCTTGGGGGTGAAGAAATTAATCATAAAGACGTTTACATGGTCTTCCTTAACGGAAATATCCTTGGAATAATAAAAGACTACAATAGACTTGTAAATATATTTCGAATGCTACGAAGAAAAGGACTTGTAAATGCTTTTGTTTCCATCTATTTACAACATAAACATAAGTGTGTTCAAATAAGCTCGGACGGCGGAAGACTGTGTCGGCCTTATATTATTGTAAAAAATGGTGAACCACTAGTAAAAGAAGAGCACATACAAATTCTAGAGCAAGGAATCAAAAGTTTTGAAGATTTTCTGCAAGAGGGTTTAGTAGAATATCTTGACGTCAATGAAGAAAATGATTGTTATATAGCATTCAACGAATCACATATAAATTATGATACAACACATTTAGAAATAGAACCTTTTACGTTACTTGGAGTTTGTGCTGGTCTTGTTCCTTATCCTCATCACAATCAAAGTCCTCGAAATACGTATCAATGTGCTATGGGTAAACAAGCAATGGGAACTATTGGCTATAACCAACGTAATCGAATAGATTCGTTGATGTACAATTTAGTATATCCTCAAGCACCAATGGTCAAATCTCGGACTATTGAATTGATTAATTTTGACAAACTTCCTGCTGGACAGAATGCAATTGTCGCGGTGATGTCTTATAGTGGTTACGATATTGAAGATGCATTAATATTAAATAAAGCATCAATTGACAGAGGTTATGGTAGATGTTTAGTGTATAGAAATGTTAAAACAACACTCAAAAAATATACGAACCAAACGTCTGATATAATACTGGGTCCGTTGATTGATAATAACACCAAAAAACCTATGTGGAAGCATGATATTATTGACTCTGACGGCATTGCTGCACCCGGAGAAATGGTGGAAAATAAAAAAATTATGATAAACAAATCCGTGCCAGCAGTAACTATTAGCCCTGTTAATACACAACATGCTCAAAATCCACCTGATTATCGCGAAGCACCAGTACTTTTTAAAGGCCCAGTACCTGCATATGTTGAAAAAGTAATGGTATCTACAAATGCTGAAGAATCGTATTTGATCAAATTGTTATTGAGGCAAACTAGAAGACCAGAAATTGGTGATAAATTTAGTAGTAGACATGGACAAAAAGGTGTAACAGGTTTGATTGTTGAACAAGAAGACATGCCTTTCAACGATTCAGGAATATGTCCAGATATGATCATGAATCCTCATGGCTTTCCATCTCGAATGACAGTTGGCAAATTAATTGAACTTCTAGCTGGAAAAGCTGGAGTATTAAAAGGTGAATTTCATTATGGAACGGCATTTGGTGGTTCTAAAGTCTCAGATATATGTGAAGAATTAGCCAAGAATGGATACAACTATCTTGGCAAAGACATGTTTTATTCAGGAATAACTGGTGAACCATTACAAGCATATATATATTCAGGACCAGTTTATTATCAAAAGCTAAAACACATGGTACAAGATAAAATGCATGCAAGAGCACGAGGTCCAAGAGCTGTATTAACTCGACAGCCAACAGAAGGAAGATCTAAGGATGGAGGTTTAAGATTAGGTGAAATGGAGAGAGATTGTTTAATTGGTTACGGTGCAAGTATGATGCTAGTGGAAAGGTTAATGATTTCTAGTGATGCTTTTGATGTTGATATTTGTAATAAGTGTGGACTAATGGCATATAATGGATGGTGTCATAGCTGCAGATCAAGTGGATGTGTCTCAACGATATCAATGCCTTATGCTTGCAAACTTTTATTTCAAGAACTTCAATCTATGAACATTGTTCCACGATTAACTCTTAAAAATTACTGCGATTAATGGTAATTAGCATTTATTATAAGTTGTAAATAATTTTTTATTTAATAAAAGTATTTATAAAATATTTCTTCTATGAATAATTCATTTTTGTATAAAAATATTTTGACAAAATTTCACCTGTTAATATTTCAGTTTTATGATAATTATAGAATATAAATATTTAATTTTCATTTTATATCATCATATTTACATTGCTAGATAATTTTAGTTTTTTATTTGGTATTTTTTTTTAAATAAAAATAATATACTTTATATATATTTTACTTTGAATACGAAATTAATAGTTTAAATTTTTCCCGCCAAATAATGGCAGGTATGCTTTTGTTTTTTTCTCCTTGTTATTGGCAACATTGCCAGCCGGCCAAAAGAGAAATTTTAGAGTAATGTCGAATAAGTGTCGGTGTCGTATAAAAACAATTAAGTTTTCCTTGTGCTTCCTCGAATGATGGTTAAATAATGTAATACTAAGTTATTAAAAAAGGAGATTTTACTTTTTATTTATATAACAAAAAAAAAATAATTTATTAAAAATAATTTTATATCGCGACGCAAAAAGTTTTGATTAGAATTTAAGTCTGTAGTATATACTAGAGGTGACGTCTGAAATCGAAGGACCAAGCTTACATTTTCTAGAGGATGAGTTCTAATAACGTGAAGGCGCTATTCGCTTGCTCCAGGTGTTTCTCACGACATCCTTTTGAAGAATTATCTCCGGGGCAACAGCTATGCAAGGTAGAATTATATAAATAAATTATCCATATTAAATAAAAATAGATAAACAATCACTAAAATAGAAAAAATAATATAATCATCAACGAAACATTTCACTAAGCGTCTCATTGACACAAATATACATTATAGCGATTTCTAATATTAGAATTTTGTAAATTGCGTGCTAATACAAATGAGTAAATTAATAAAAAATTCTATTAATTTCCTTTAAAGTAGTTTAAGTAAGCCCAATATTATATTATCGTATCAAACAGTATCTTATTCAAGTGTTAAATGTCAGACCTTGAATTGTCTGAAAAACAATCGTATAACATCGGTTGTTAACAATATTATTTATTTAGGAATGTCGTGGTTCGTTTCCTGTGGTTAAGTGTACATACTGCAGATCAGAATTTCAACAAACCATGTGAGTATTAAAAGAAAACATTTTATTTATACAAGTGAATACTCTGTTTGTTATTACATTATCTATACGCTCTTTAATTAAATCATTTACTTTCCAGTAAAGGTAACACTTGTACAATTTGCAAAAAGTGTGAACAGAATGTCAAGGCCTATGGAAAACCATCGGCATGCGAATATTGCAATACTATTGCAGCATTTATTGGTAGTAAGTGTCAAAGATGTACCAATTCAGAAAAACGTTATGGTCCTCCGGTAACATGTGAACAATGTAAACAAAAATGTGCTTTTGATAGACAAGATGAAGACAAAAAGGTACAATATTAATATATAATTTTAATATTCATATTTATTTTTTACATAATAATTTACCTATTAAATTAGGTTGATGGAAAGTTACTATGTTGGCTGTGTACACTCTCTTACAAGCGCGCTCTAGCAAAAACAAAGCAGTCTGATGCAGAAAGAAGAGCTCACCTGAAACTTGCTCATGAGCGTGCGGCAAAACATAAAGAACAAAAGTAATTATTCTTCTAATATTATATACAGTAGATGGAACATTTTCAAAGGTATCGATGCATTAAAACCGCATTGAGATCATTTACATCATTAAGTTCAATTTTTGTATTAATCAAATTCGAACATGCTTTATTTAAAATTTATTAACTTATAAAATAATTTGAAACATTTATTTTATCATACAGATTTTTTTGATTTGTTTTAGATTAAAAGGACACAATAAACGACCACATCGAGTGGACGTGACGAAATTACCTCCACAATCGGATTCTACAGAAACAAATGGACCAACTCCAGTTAAAGTTACACGAATGGTTGGAGTTCATGATCCTCATGATCCCAATAGTTCAGATCATGTTGTTGCTGTTACTCAACTTAAAGAAAAAATAGCTCATCTTCAAAAACAGTTAATACAAAAAGATAATCAATTACTTAGTAAAGATAAACAGGTATGCATACATATATCAAAGTTTTTTCAAATATTTTAAAATATTAAATAGAGAATGATGTGAATATCATAAATTGAATAATTATTTTTACAGATAACTGAATTAAAAGCAAAAAATTTTACAGCAGAAACGGAGCTGCGTAATAAAATGAAAGCAACAGAAAAAGAATATGAAAATAAAATAACAACAATGCAGCAAAAAATATCATCATTATTGAAAGAAGTTGCTACTTTATCAAAAAGCACTAAACGTGCTGATCGTTTAGCGGCAACTAAAAGTGAAGCTGGAACTAATAGTGGAAGTGGAACAGATAGTCCAGTACCTTGATAAGGTAAACAAGATGTTGAACCTAATATTTTTTATTATTATAAGTGAATGATTTTATTATGAGATAAATTAATTTTAAAAATATTTAATTATTTCAGGGGTTTAATTAGTTGTAAAAACGTACATTCAAAGTCCATACCCACTGGAAATTAAGTGGTTTACTTATATAAATAGCAAATTCTTTCCATCTCACAATACAAAAACTGTATTATTTTTATAATATACGAATAATAATTATCCTCGATGATGGATCAAAAAAAATCAACTTAAATATTGAGGATTAGAATGAAAATCATTATAAAAGCAATGTAAATGTGCTTTTAATTATTCTTTTTGAAGCGGTAATTTTCAGAAGTGATTATAATTATTATATTATATCAAATGAAACGGAATTTATTATCTGATCATTAGTTAAAATTATAAAATGATTTAGCGTTCATGTATGTATGAAATTGGAAACTTTTTCATTTATGTATATTGGCAAATTGGCAAACTCAAATAGTAGTAGTAGAAATTGGATTACTTTAATCACCGCTATATTTAATAAATATTTGTATTCATTATTAATGTCAATGAACCAAATGGTTGGTCATTTTGAAGAAAAGTTTTTCAATACAATTCATGAAAATTTTTTTACTTCCATTTTTTTTCTATAAAAATGTACCAAATCTATTATAATTCCTCTCTATTATTTTATTATTAACACAATAATTATTATAAAAAAGAGAAATGAAAAAGCGAAGAAAAAAAAATACACCTATTTAAATATCCAACAGCCATATATTTATTCTTTATTTTAAGAAACAAATGCTAGTTGAGCATTACCTATTCATTAATTATAATGATAATAAATGCGTAACAATTTTTTTACTATTTACGAAGTGTAAGGATATTTAACATTTAATTCATAGTCGTTTAAATACGAACGTGCGTTTCGTACACAAATGTTTACGGTACAAGATTGATTGAAATTCATTATGACATTTCTATTATTATTCTTCCTGGTTTTTTTTTCCTTTATTGTTAATTTAAGGTTCATAAGAACTAAATATTGCTTATCTGTTACCGAGGCGAATAATCACTTTACTTCCTTCGATAATTTTTACTACTTTCAGCATATTTACATAATCTCTATAATTTTATAATTAATCAATTTGTTATGAGATTCGTTTTATGGTTGTCCATTGTGGTTTGTTGATCTTAAACTGCATGATTTTTACTAGAAGTGCGCTTTTTACAGGCAAGGTAGCGAATCAAGACAATGTTTAGAATTACTTTTCTGTAATGCGGTAATGCCTCTGGAAGCAATTTACATTTCCAATTTTGAATCTATATGTTTTTTCATGTATTTTTAATTATAAATTAGTTAGTTTCAATATTTTAATTGACTTGATTATTGAAAAAGTATGGAAGAAAATGCTGTTCAGTTTATTTGTTTTTTTTCTTTTTTTTTTGGAAGCCTCTCAACGCTTTTTGTTCGTATTATGTGTTTGTGCAAAAACGGATTTTTTTTAAAATCATTTTTTCAAAAGTATTTTTTATCGACTAGAAAAATGTACAAGCACTTTCAGATATTATGAAAAATATTGACAATGTTATTTGTTAATTACAATTTTCATTTTTATTCTTTAAATTATCATGATATAATTATTTGATTAATTTGTCAATTTTTTACAGAATTAACTCAAGTGCATGAACATTTTAACAATTGTTTTTTAATTAATTACTAGAAAATAATAATTAAATTTCGTTTTTATTTATTTATATTTGGCTCTGGCATCCCGCAGAGTGCCTGAATCATCCACGTTGCCTGATGTGTGTTAATATCATCAAGTGAATAATGACAAGTAGAAATAATAATAATAATAATGAATCATAATAGTACGAAAGAATTTGTGAGTTTTTGAGTGAATTATATACATATTTTTAGATTTTTCAATTAAAATTATAACTCAAAGAAATTTTAAAATGAGAAATTCTCATTATTGCTTTTTTGCACCGTAAGTACGATGTTAAGTATGAGCTTCAACAGCTGTATATCAGTCTGCGAATTCGTCTTGAAAATATCATCATAGATTAGCGATTTAATATTTCTTCGATATATATGTTCATTTATTTACTTATATAGTTTTAATTAATTTTTTATTAAATTACTTTCTTTTTAATTTATCGCCAATCATCACAATAATTCATAATTAAAATTATATCTCCTGTTCAATACTATGATGGTAAACAGTCTGAAGCTTCATTCAAAATCACTAGTCTATGAAAATATCCGTAAGCACGTTTCGTTTTTAGCGGTAGGCTGTTTTCGGTAGTGAAAGTGAATGTATTGTAATAATGAATAAGTATAAATGAATGCCTATACTTAATGGAAGTATATGTTATATAAAATTATTCATATACATGGAAGGATAAAAATGAAAATGGAAGAAATGATATTGAAAAAATTATTCAAAAACTTATATAACGTTTTCATTAATAATTAGAATATGAATTATTTTAAAAAAGCTCTTTAATCGTAATTATTTTGAAATGTCTTTGGACGACAATATCTTTGAAAAAGTTCATTTAGTAAATAATTAATTGAATATGCTCAAAGTGAGTAAAATAACAAAAAATACTGATTGGTTGTTGTTCCTAAATAATTTTACGTCATGATTTAGTTTATATCACCATTAATATAATTAATACAAAGAAAAAAATATTAAAAAATATATTTACATGTAAATATAACTATATTGAATTGTTGTATGATTTTATGTAATATGATGTTGGTGACAATTATGAACTCAATGTTGGAATAAGTTAACTATTATTGTTAATAATATCACTACGTGAATACAGCCTACCGTTTGGCCAACCAACAATAGAAATTATATATTATATTATAAATTATAAATTATATATTTGTATCTATATATAATATATATTTATATATTTTTTAAATTATTTTTCTAATTACTGAATAATTATTCCTTACGTTAGTATATACAGGTACAGGTCTCGTATAGTTGCAGTCGTGTCGTCACTGGTTTTTAATTTTTGCCATCTCCCTGATCGTTATTTATTGATTTTAATTTTTTGTTTTATCTTTTCATTTTTTATTAACTGGCGGGTGCCGACAAAATCCGCCAAATTGAGATAGTACTCCAGAGTACGGAATTGATTAAAGTACATACAAAAAAGACATCGAGTTTTATGGATATTTTATAAAGAAATAAGCATTCAATACCTTTAAAGAATCTTTACACCTTAATGTTAATATTTAAGAAATATTGGTGTTTATCTTATCTTTTTTTATCCAAACAAAAACTCAATGATCTTTTCGTGCGTTTGCGCATTAGACTCGATTATTTATCATCACCAATTGCGCAGATCCGAAGCTGCAGGGTCCCATACAAATGTCCAATTATCACGGTAGAACATCTGAAGATTTCGTTGCCTTTAAGTACACTCGATAATATGTGGTTGAGAGGTTTCTATGACGCTTGGCCGACCCACTGAATTCTCCAAGTTATGAAGAGATGTGGAATGTGTACTGGTTCGTCGTTCATAGTTTTCTATATGCTCCAACTCACAGTCTTTGGGCATATTTCCTATAAACGTATCATACAGAAATTCAGTTTCAATTCATTTCATTATTTGATAGTGAATTTTTTTTTGAAATATACTACTCACCAACACTCATATCAGGACCATATTCATAATAGGTCGGTGAACCAACAGCTGCAGCTAACGCGAGTTCATCTTCAATATTATTTGGCCTACAACTAGTTGTTTTCCAGTGAGTTCTTAATCCACTTGCACTAATATATTTTTTATCGCAACCCTGACAAGTGTAGGGCCGCTCGTTCGTATGTAACCTTTTGTGAAGTTTTAAATGAACGAACTGGGTGAATTTCGCAGGACACAAATCACAGGCATAAGGTTTTTGACCTGAATGTAATCTCAAATGTGTTTTGAGGTTTGATGTTGAACTAAACCTTTTTTTACAAATTTCACACTGATGAGGTTTTTCACCTAAAAATATTGAAAACATCACGAATTAAAGTTTAAAATGAAATTGATTGATTTTTATTAAAATATCATATTTATTATCAGTAAATGTTTACCTGTGTGAACTAAGTGATGTTTTTGTAGATGGGCAAGTTGAGTAAAGCTCTTGGTACATACATTGCACTTGAACGGCCTTTCGCCAGAATGAGTCCTTAAGTGGACTTTGAGATTGGACAATTGCCCAAAAGTTTTACAGCAAACATTGCACTCATAATGCATTTTGCCGTCTTTCTTTTTTAGTGGGTAAGGCAAGGATCGATATCCCCGTGAGCCTTGTGAATTAGGACTGAGTGATCCACTTTGCGAGCAAGCATGATCATCAGGAGACAATGATCCCGCTGGGGAGTATCTGTTTAATGATGAAGAGTTTGAGTGAATCGTAAGACCAGGATGATGACCTAAATGTAAATTGTGCGTTCCAGCAATGAGATTTGTTTGATTGCTTTCCATTTGCATTGTTGACGAGGTTGGCATTTGATGACTACTTGCTGTTTCATGTCGTCTATTGTCACTTCTTTCATAAACAACACTGGTTGATGGTGTTGGTGAATAAGCTGAGCAATTAATCGATAACGGTGCAATGTGTTGATGCATCGAGCTATTTTGATGATAAAGTCCGTAAGGATACGAAGAGGGAGAATGAATAGATGGAATTGGTGAAACACTTTGATTATTCCCTTGCGATGAATAATTTGATTCTATATGAGGACTGCTTGAGCTTGAATACATAATAGTTGATGGTCCAATGGGTGATGGTGCTGGTGCACTTGTTGTTGTTGTCGTAGGTGATGGACTTTTAGATTTACGGGATTTGTTTATGCAATTGCTGGTCGTTGCAGGATGAAGGCCACTCGTGGTTGATGTTAAGACTGTACTAGAGTGAATGTTTCCATTGCCAGAATGAACACTACTCGAGTTACAAGGATGTAAAAGATTTCCTGTACTAGAATGCAAATTTCCTGAACTTTGAAGCATAGACACATGGCTACTTGTAGAATTAACTGAGCTTGTACATATCTCTGTTTGCGAGGGCATATTAGAACTTGAATCTGGACTGCAAGGAAGAATGTTACCATACCTATGAGATTTTTTGTATGAATAAGCCATTTCTGTCGGACTTGAAGGAGGTGGAGTAACTGCATCCAGATGACCCGTACGATTATGACTTTGTTGAGCATGGTTAAGATGATGATTATTGCTATGAACTTGATGTGAATTAGTGCTATTATTATTATTGTTGTTGTTGTTATCTGTATTGCTTCTAAGTAGAATATTCTCAAGAATTGAGCTGCTGGGACTTGTCATACATGAAGACCGACCAGTAGTGGAAATAGCATGTGAACTGCCTTTAACTTCTAGTTCATAAAATGCTTTAGGTTTTTTATCCATTTCATCGTCATTTGAAGTAGAAATAACTGTTGATTTTTGTAGAACCATTGGAGACACAGATTTTTGCGGAATTTCAGGTGTCACTGCACGAATAATTTCATCTTTTTCTTTTACTACATCACAAGTTTTACCAGACTGAAAATTACCATAAGTCTTACTAATCTTTATTTTGACTTTTCTGTACTCATTCTTTGCAACGACAGTATCTTGCTTAATAATTCCGTTGTTACTAGATGTTCTTGTATTTTTGCTGAAATCGAGAACGTAATTGTTTTCAGAATCGGATTCGCTGCTCTCTTCAGGCGGCGTGAGGATCTCATCATGATAACCATTAGAATGATAACCCTCATCTGACCTTACGGAACCTTCTGTTGGAGTCATTTGACAACGTCTTTCATATATCGTGGAGTCCTTAAGTGGTAAGACATCTACAGACGTTGGTACCTCTGTCGGTAGAGTCGATTGTTGAACCTGCTGACGTATTCTTTGAAGCATCAATTCCCCAGTTAATGGATAATTAAGCCTTTCAGCAAACTCTCGACAGTACCACACTAGTAATTCTTGATTCGGTAAAATTGGTTTGATTGTGTAAAAATAAATGTTCATCTAAAATAAAAATATTTTATATATCGTTAGTAATTATTCTCAATCATTTTAAAGTTCAATAAACTTGATTAATTCAATTACTTACATCATATTGACATGCTATTAAATTTTGTGATTCTGATGAGTACGCAGGATTCACGTACCTCATCCAATTAGACTTTTGTATATCGTAACCATCGATGTAATAGAACAACTCGTTATTCTTGTAAATCTAAAACATAATTTATTGATATTTTATTATGGTAGTTAATTTTAATTTACGTAATCAAATACATTAACATTCTATAGACTATAAAAAGTTCCATAGCAGTGAGAATTTAACTCAAATGCTTGTATTCGATAAGTTAAAACCAGTTTTGCCTTTGGCAAACTTCTTAAACTTCATCTTTCCTTATTCTTCCTATCTCCGTTTCACGCTTTTAATCGTCCTGTTCCTCATTCACGATTATAAAGTTCACTCCCAGTACACTTTTTTATTTGTATACATAAATATACATGCACACTTCCTCAAACATTCTCCATTGTCTGATTAATTTAACAATGAAAAAATATTAACTCACCCTCCAAAAGTACTTCCGATTGGCATCAACAGGAACAGAATCTTTCTTGTAAACCTGTCCAACCAAGGGTCCAAAACGAGTTCCTTTAGGGATGTAACCTGTACTCCAAACTCCCAAAACCTTTTATAAAAAATATGATATATTTATTTTTTAATCCCAAAAATATGCAATCCTATGAGGTGAAATTTATTTATATCAAGTTCTTTAAATCCTAGTTTGAAAGTTAAAGGTCAACAAAGACAATCCGTATTTAATAAATAATGAAATTAAAAATATCCTCAACAACTGAAACTTTAGATATTGTCGTTTGTCTATGCTAAAATTACATCGAACAGATAAGAAAAAATAGCCTGACGCTTGACCTTATACATTATTATATTTATCGATGTTTTATGAGAAACTTAGAATGAAATTCTGTTTTAAAAAATAATAAACATTACTATGAATAAACGGTATGTTTTAAAAATATATTACTTAAATAGATTGCAGTTAGAAGAAATCGATGGTAACTTTTTGAATTATTCTTGTAATTATTTTACCAATAAGTTTCAAGTAATCTAGTGTAGTCAAAATTTTGATGACTGACTAAAGTTATTATGTTATTATATATAAATAAAACTTACATCGTTGAGAGCTTGAGATTGTTTTAGAACAAGATTTCTTGGTAATGATGCCTCTGCCCTATTTGACTCGTTTGCTGATGCCGCGACATCCCGTACAAAGTAAACCGCGTGTTGTTCAAACTCCTCTTCTCTGAGGGTCGCATGATCCCACTCACTAGGCTCCATCGTTCACTATAACATAAAGCAAAATATTTATCATTATTACCATATCAATTACAAAATATTTACACTAAATATTTAATTGAAAATTAAATTGTCCATCTAGACATCTTAATAATAATTACAAAGAATTAATCTGTTACTATTGACTTCATTAATAAAAAGATACTTTTTTAACTGAATAATTAAAACAAGTTATCACAATAATACAACTAATTTCATAAAATATAAATAATAATTACTTTTAATACTACTTTATTTAATATGAACTTTAAATTTCACTGAAGAAATCATTGAAAAATCAGCATAAATTTGACAGCTCAATAAAAAGTAAATTAAATATTTGCAAAGTTGAATGCGTAAATTGACTGTTTTATTTTTATTTAGTTAATTTGTAAATTAATGAAAAATAATAGATGACGTCGTTGCACTGAGCTTGCACGCTTTAACACCGCGAAAGTGAAACCCGTCCATGCATTGATCGACTGCAAGTGAGAGGGTGAGGGGATGCAAGGGAGAAAAGCAGCAGGGGGTGGATGAGAATATAAACTACCAAGATCTATCGACGACCAAAATACCTTTTCATTCTCAGATAAAACCATATATAACCTTTCAATTAACACATTGTCATTATCGCTTTTTTATTTCTAACATATTTTTATTTATATTCATTCGATTATTTATGACTATTTTTAAATTATTATTATCAGAGATATGTTACCTACATTGTTTATATTCAATGAAGCATTGATCTTTGAAAATGTCTGATGCAATTCACTTTTTATTAATACAAAAAATAAATTAAAGATTGTTTATTATTCACTCTTATTTTTATTCTTCAATTAATTGTTTTTTTAGTCTTTCAGTGTTTATGTAATCCGGTGATTCTTTAATGAAATTTTCGTCATAATGATTGAAGTTGATAATAATACAAACCCGTAATAATTCGAGACACACAAAACATCACTTTTCTTTTGAAATTTGCGAAGAATTTTCGTCAACATTTACAGAAAATGAAATGACGACAAAAGCTAATCGATTCTAAATACTTTCCGCCACGTTTTCAAGAACCCTTATCGATTATCAGGACATTGGTGTGCCATCATAGTTTTGGAGAACATTTTATTTCAATTACACATCATCTTCCAATTTAATTTTTTTTTATGAAATTCAATAAATTATTTACGAAATGTCATTGTTCATTTTTTCTAGATGTAAACACTCTAAAATCCAATCAGTCTTATCCATTTTCGATGTTATTATTATTCTTATTATTTGGAGAAAAAATCGTGCAAGTTGTTTGTGCGAATCGTTGTTATGGAAGATCAAATATTTGAAATACTGTAAAATTGAATTTTTTTTACAAGTATTACATTTTTTTTTTGGATATTCACTTTTGATTCTGGGTGTCGCCCATTTAAAAATCTCACTGAGCATTAAACAAAAAAAAATATCTCCAAGATTTTCCAAGTTTCCTTTCTCTTTTTTCTCCGCGCATGTCCTTCATACATTAGGCCATAACACACTTATGTCACGATTAAATATTTGGACGAAATCTTTTTTTCCAAACGAAATTCCACTATTATTTGACATTAATATCCCAAACAAACGTCATAACAAACTACCATTGAAACTAAAAATTATCAACGACAATCAGTGTGGAAATAAATTGTTGTCAATTAGGAGAATACTATTTGATCCTTAATGACACTACACTTAATTACAACTGTATTAAAAAAAACATGATATCAATGATTTAAAAAAATTTCCAAACAGTATAAAATCACAGTTGAATAACGACAACTCTGATGAATTAATGAAATCGCCAACACTTGAGGAAACTCAGCAATGAGTTCTTTATTAGCAGTCGTGACAAATTCGAGAGTAAGAAAAGTGAAAAAATTCGCAAAAAAATAGTCGATTATTGCATCAACTTTTGGCCCTCTGTTGCGACGAGGGTTCGCGGATGGCACAGTGTGGAACTCGGGTAGACCTGACCTAGCCCAACACGAGTCTGGTTGGCTCGCCTACGTTGGTATTGGCTGGCGCATGTACATGCTATGGCAGAGGCAGCACCAGTAAGCTGGTGCATTTTCTGTGCTGCGCTTTCGATCGACCCGTTGCTGACTGCGCCCTCTCCCTCCCTTGTATTCTTCTTCATTTTTACCCTCCTCATACTACTACAACTACTACTACGACTATTACTCTCACTCCCTGAATCCCTCTCATTTTCACATTTATATTACTCATTCTTTTTCAATTTTCATCTGCTCGTATTCTTTTTTCATCGATTTGTTTTATGACTTTTTTCTTTTTACTCCATTTACTTCTTTTCAACTACTTTTCCTTACATATTTTCAATGACTTTTTGCAGCCTTCAGTCTATCGTTTTATTTTTTTCTTTATTCCTCTTACGTATAAATTATTCACCAAACTCCTTTATGAATATCAAAAAATGTGCAGAAATTTTATTTGTTCATTTTATTGTGCTTTTTGTGCTTCAGTATCTTCAAAGCCTATTGCATGCAGGTGAAACAAAATGGAAGAAAGGGTAAACACGCAATCACCCTCTGTTAAATCTAACCCAACCTTTATTGAATATCACCATAGTGATCTATAGATGTATATTTTATAGTGACACTTCAACAATCAGCTTTAAAATAATTAACAATTAAAAACTTAAATCAAGCATTAAGTAAAAATAAAAAAAAAAATAAAAATATTCAACTTCTAATTTATTCATTTATTATAATCGAATCTATAGATTTAATAAAGTGCCGTTAATCTGCACTACCAAGGTCAATGAACTTTTTTATTGATGCAAAGAGGATTTTAGCTGAAGAATAAATAATTAATCACAAACGTTGTGATGATTGGATAGATTTATATTGACAATGAAATGAGTTAAAAGTGTAGTAGATGTTCAAATGAAAACTCAGCAGTATTGAATGAAAATTTCACTTTTCCATGTGGTCTCTCCTACTCACCAACAAACCATGTTGGTCGTACAAGTAAGCTAGCGAAGAATTTCCGCGTGAATCGGCGACGACTACTAACCCAGATACGTCCTCAGGTCGTCGATCTCGTGCCTTCTCGAAGAAGTTGACTCCATGTGTACCAGATAACTTTTCTACGATCGTTTATACTCCCATGACTCGTGCCAAATACTTTTTCTCTTTATATATATATGTATATTTAAGAATATTACAATTAAATTCACCTTATTGTTATGGAATATAAATATATATAACCTGAATTTAAAAAGTACACCATTTAATCGTGACTTTATAAAAGATGAAAGAATAATTCTTTCTCATAACAAGAGTTCATTGTCCTTCTAAAACATTCATAAGAAATCTCCTGTAATCGGTATTGCAGGTGATTGTGAGCGAAATATGTAAACCGGAAAAGCAAAGAACCAGTCGAATAGTAAGTCCTTTTTCTCTGCAAGTGTCTCTCCTCTTAATTTCTTCTACTTCTCAAGTACAAGTTCGTCATTAGGGCGTTCATTCTCTCACCCGATTGCGGACTCGAAAGAAGGTCTCTGTCGGTCATTGTCCCACTTGGTAGTCTCCTTACAAGCTGGACTTAGTCTTGGACCACCAATCAAAACTCTACGCTCATTTTTACTCTATTTTTTTTTTCTTTTCTACCTTTAAAAACAATTTTCATCGTCACTTTAATTAGACTATCTATCAACTATGAACTATTTTTATTTGTCAATTACATTTGAATAAACTTCCGTACAAGTCCAAATGATTTTATAACTGTACTATTTGTCTATATGCATCTCACATAATAGACATGATAAAAACAAACAGGAAAGCATGACAAGAAATAAAAAAAATATACACTTAAAATACGGTAAAATGACGGTAATGTTATACATATGGTATTTTTCATTATACTAGTTCTTGTCAATTGAATATCTTCACAATTACTTGAGAATTTTAATTGTCTCATTTTCTTGCTGTTTCTCTTCTCATATTTATTCATTTCTTAAACGTAAGTAGTATACACAAAAAGATTATACAGACGAAATTCAGGTGAACATGCGTTGTGACTCTATAGGTGCATACACACGGCTACGTGCGCACCGTTATCCGAGAGTCCCGTTTCATCCGAGAGGAAAGAGAATTAAGATAGACATACTGATGTATGTGTATACATTGTGGCCCAGCCAAAAGTAAAACTGAATTCATTTTCGGTCTCGTAAGACCGAAACGTCGCCCGGGTCTGACTCAAATCTCAAGATCATCTTACGTTTAAAAAGCCAATGTCTCTTTTATACATTTACACAATATACATTCCATTTTTTTTTCCTTCTTTTCCTTCTTCTCCAAACTCTATCTCCCTATTAAAATCTCCTTCGAGGTGATTTTTAACCTTGACGACCATAATAATGGCTTTTGATTCTAAGAATTTGAAAAAAAAGCTTCAAAAAAAATCAACTAATGATTAAATGTATGTTGCGCAACCAAACCTAGAGAATTTAAAAAGATGATAGGATCCTAAATTATAGGACCTCGAAATTCACCAATCCAAAGGTCAAAAAAAATGAGAATAAGTTCATTGAACTTTTGTGGTAGATTGGACAAGACAGACTATGTAACACGTGTCTCTTATTCTTTTATATCTTGTTGGCTCTCATAGACCATCACTAACAATATATCGCCATTAAAAGTAGTTGAATATATATTTCATGACATGTTCTTTTAATTTATTTTCTTTCTTTTCTTGGTTTTTTATTTTTTTCTTCTTCAACTTCTTTTCGGGCACACCTCCTGCGGTCAAGATCAACGCACTTTTGCTCGGATACGTCAAAGCCAAATTCTCTTTCTGACTCTTCCTCTCTCTTGCTCCTTCTCCTTCTCGTTTCTCTCTCAACAGGATCACCGGAGGACGTTGAACTTTTCACGCGCTATCGACTGCAAATTTTATCTCGACGCCCTCGGTTCCTCTCATCGCTTTCATCATCTTTTTAGGACTTCAATGGAATGTCAAATATACAGTTAAGACATTTCAATCATTTTCATTCCATTTTAATCAAGTATCATTTTTCCATCAGTTCATCAAAAATTGACAATTCAAGGGAAAATAATTGTCCACTTCCAATGAAGGTTTAAATTTTTAAAACAATTATCATAATATTTATTGAAATAACCAACTTCTTGTTACAACGGAAATTGAATGAATAAAAAATAGTGTAGTAGAGAATGTTTGAATATAGCTTGCAAACTAAAAGTGGTGCAAGTCAACGTTATGTCGTACGTGCTCGTAGTTTTCAATGAATGTTAAATGAATATATGTATATATTTATTGCATGTATGTAACACACTGTATGTCGTATATGAACGTCATGTGACGGGCTTAGGTTGAAGTAGCATTGCAGCAAAAGAAGAAGGTGTAAAAGAATAAAGACGAGGAAAAGAAAAGGAGAAGGTTTGTGGCAGTGAAGGCGTATAGATGTAAAAGCCGCTATATCATTTTGCAAGCTATAGGCTAGGAACTCTCGCAGTCCAAGCGCAAACTGAAGAGGTCATTGAACTGGTGGCACTCTTGCGCTGCATAACCCATTTTGTAATAGCCCACTTTGTTTAACCGGCACGCGGCATCCTCGCATACGACTTGAACTCCAAGCAAACCCAGATACCTTCGTCGATATATTGCAGACTTACACATTTCATTCTCCTTATTTTCCTGTCCCACCAACGGGATAATGGCCCTCAATCGTTTCTCTCCCCTCTCACTCTTGAATGTGATTTTGTGAAAACGCCTAAGAAAAGAGAACATTCAACTGGAACGTACACGTGCGATTTTTAATGCAGATTTTTTTTTGTTATTTATACTTTTTTTTAGTGAAAGTTTTTTTTTGCAAAACTTAAATCTGATTTATATGACAATTAAAAGAATTTTTTTTTTTCTTTTATTATAATATTCTGTATAAGATATTATTAATAAATATTTTACCGGTTGAATTTACTTCAAGTGCATAGAAGATCGATACCGCACTTTCTAACCTAGTTAAAATCGCTGTCTCTCAATTTGCCATTCTTTTTCTTCTATTTTTTTTTTCCTTCTGCACATCTTCCTTCTGATTACAAAACCGTTATTTCATTAATTTTTTTATCATTGTTATTTTCTCACAGACTATAATTTATTAAAAAATAAAACCAATGAATTCGTAGAAATAAAATATCTATAAATACATCATATTTTTAGTAAAAAAAAAAAAATAGATATATGAATATATAATAATGTAGTCAAATGTTTAAAAAGTAAATAGTCTGATAGATAGTTAAATACAGTTGTGAAAGAGATTAAGTAATCAAGTTGGTTATTTCTACATTAAAATTACGCTCTCAAGATGTCAATGTCAATGTCACGGTTCCTCTTTCTCCTTATATAACAAATAAATTAATTCACATTTTAAACTATTTTTAAAAATTTTCCATTTCATTTTAAGATAAATAAATAAATTCATATTTTATATTTAATGTGTAATAAAAATAATTTATTTCTTCATGACAATATGTAATTAAATAAAATAATTTCATTTGTTGTAGATACTTGAAAATAATTGGAAGCATAGATGATGGAAATAAATAATGAATTCTTGATCAGAAGCAACTTATATTTGTCGCTGCGCGTGACCCTCAACGGACAAGGCTACTCACGAGAGAAAAAGAGAGAGCAAGGGTGAGGAAGAGAGTGAGAAAGAGAGAAAGAAGTCAAGTAAAGGGAGGGAATCTCACGGCTGACGGCTGGCCGTGACTTTACTCAACTCGTGCGGCACTCAGCGCAATACAACGCGTCAATGTAGAACGGTCATTGACTTTGTGGTCGGTCGAGCTACGTATGTACTCGCAACAACCATCACCATCACTATTACAACTACTACTTTGCCATCATCAAGACATCACCATCATTACATTGACTCTTCTATCCGCTGTTGACTATTATGTGCTATATAAGTGTCGACTTGCCTATTTTACTATTTCATAATTTACTTAACCTACACTCATTTTATATTTAGGATTAATTCAATATTTCATTCAACATTTTATCATTACTTATCAAATTTTTTCAAAATTCATTTGCAAATAAATTAATTAATTAATTAACTTAAAATAATGATTGTGAGTGAATGAATAATTTAAAGTTAAATTTAAATAATTCCAGAAGTTGGGATGTCAAAAAGAAATATTTTACTCAGGTATAGGATATACAAGAAAGTGAGTATTGAAAGAAATATTAATTGAAGAACTGGAGAATATAAAAACATTTGTTTTAAGAAGAGTAATTAGTTGATAGATATTTATAATTGAGATGATTTCTCGTGGAAAGTAATGCAATGTCACATATGAAAAAAATGGCATATGCCATATAAGCACATTGAAATGATTGTTCACTAACATGACACATCATAGATTTACAGGTATCATTACGGTAGCTTGTAATACTTTACAGATTTATCATACATATCACTGCAGCAGATACACGGTACTGTGCGCCATTTTCACACAGAAAATAGTATTACGGTACTTTAGCACTATCACTTGAGTGCAATGCTCATGAATCTAGGCTAGTAACCTTTCAACAAGTAAAAACGACTTAATACATCTGTCTATATCTTCTAAATAATTTAATAATAATTATTGCGACATTCTTTCGACCATCAAACTATTATTATTAGTAAGATAATGAAAGAAATGAAATAGAAATAGATAAATAAAATAAGGAGTTAAAGTTGGCAAAAGAATACTGATAAGAAGATCCTTTCGATTTATGTCTTTTAAAAGTGCAATGACCGCTCCAATAAAACTATCCCCACTTCTGGTGATTGGTCGACCCTGGTGCTCTGGTCGCTAATGTTCCGCCACTGCTGTCACGACCACCCCCACCCTAAAAAGATTACATATACATCCTTTGCAATATCCCGCCACTGAAGATACCGTTATGTCACATTAGCAGACACCTGCACAGTTCATCTTCTGTCTATGTCTATTTTTATTGATTCCTGTCTATCTCATCTTAAGGATCATGCGAGTATGTGTGTGATGTATTCATATAAAAACTCATCATGGTATAGTTTGGAGGATCATAAAAAAAAGGAATAATAACAATAGGCAAAAATATCAATTGATAAACATATAGAACCCTTTTATAAATTTGTTTCCGGGTGAAGTACAATAGAAGTTGAATATCCGTATAGTTTTCCGTTATTCCTTTCGACAGCCCTTTCATTTTCTGATTTCTTTCGTACTCGTTTTACGACTTAGATGAGAGTGAGATTCCTCTTTCATTTCTTTTCCCCATCATCACAGTAGCGGCATTTTTTTCTTTCTTATTCCGGCAAAATCCCGTTGCAGGGCATAGAACTCTCATTGCTTGCCTTCTTGAGGTTCCGTTCGAGCGGTTCCCCAATCCCAAATGGCTCGCGTACTTCTTCCGTTCATTTTTTTGTTCATCTTCCTTGCTTTCATTCTTTCTCTTTCTTTTCAAAAGCAACGGTACACCGTTATGTCATATTAGGAAATACGTAGATTTAACGGCATCTTTCACATACCCTTCATTCCCTGATTATTTTCCGTTTCTATAACTCTCCTCTGTCGACTAGTGGATATTTATTTGTCGACCAAAACTAATTTATTCATATTATCTTTATATTCTTTTGTATTAATTAGAAATAAAAATTTCCTGTTAATATTAAAGTAGATTACGTACTTGAGATTTTCAATAAAAGTGAAATTACAATATTTTTTTCTATGGATGTAATTATCTAATGTATAACTGATAATGTCCTTTTTAGTAATTTTTTCGTTGATTTAATGTCGTAATTCTTTCTTCTATCCTTTCTGTTCTTACGAAATTTGAATAAAGATCCAATGATTATGTCTAGCAGAGTCCTTGAGTCGAACCTGAAGGCCAATCTTTGGCAATATCCATAGATAATTTAATATATTTCATCATAAATCCTTCTAAAAAATTAGATCCTTGGGATAGTCGCTGGATTTTATTCTAAAGATTATATAAAGGCTGCAAATAAACTCGACACTTTCGATACTTCAACCTTCACGAACTTAGTAAATAGCTAAGTCGTCTCTACATAGAGAATGACCTTGGATGTGCGAATACCAGCAAAAAGTGACGGAAGAGTTAGGTATCTTGTTCTGCTTCGTGATCCAAAAGATTCCAAGAATCATTTGAAATTACTTTATTCGAAGTATATTAAACATTTATTAAAATATTGTTGTTAAACATTCAAGTCTTTACTTGTCTTGGAAATGTGTCAAACATAAAAACAAACGGAACAAGTGTCTAGAAAATTCTCAATCGATTTTCCATTGGAATTCCAATCATTTGTGCAATAATATTTATACATTAATTGTATACACAGGCTTATTCAGATATTTGACAAATATAAGTAATAATAATTGTCATCATGAAAAAAAAACTTACCTCAGTCACCGGAGCTTTTTAAATGGTAAAAATGTTCAAAATGCACTTGAACAAACTGTCATCTCTGCTTTCTTGACTATTGGAAGTAATCGCAGTATTACGATTAATATAAAATTATTAAACTCCAGGAACAGATTAAATAGATGCTTTTATGTATCCAAATAGAGTCTTGGAACCACAAAAAAATATCCGTTGATGATTGAATATAAAATACAACAAAAATTTGTTAAAACACTTCACAATGTAAATTTTTTTTTTTTTTTTTTAATTGTATTAATAAAATATCAACTTTTCAGTTTCCACTCTTCACGAACACCACATTCCTCTTCAACGAGTTTTCACGTAGTAAAAAAAAACTATTAAATAAATAACAATATCCAAATAATATATAAAAGAATAAAATAAAAGATGTCTATTTGTATATTGATATATAAATGAGTAATGAATATAATAAAAGTTTAGTTAAAATGATAAAACATTATGGAAGAGGATTCACACCTCAATGTAGTCAACGTCCTTAATGAACGGTTGTTTCGTGGTTGCCGCGTGGTACGTACTGACGCTCAGAAGGTGAGTATAGGTATAGGGAGGCCAGAAGCGCGTCCACGACGTCAGCGGTGGCGGCAGAGGGACGAAGAAGAAGAAGGAGGTACTAGCAAGCAGAAGACACACGTTAAGCGTTGAGCTCACGAAGTCGCTGGAGCCATCAACCAAGGCTGTTCTACGACCACGGTGACTTCTCCCTTCGTCCGTTTATTTCTTCAATCGCTTTGCTTTCGTTCTCTTCGCTGTCTTTTCCTCCTTCCATTATATCCACGATACCTTGAAGAACAACCCAAGCGCCTCCGTTCGGTTTACCTCGGCATTCTCGAGACTATCAGGAGATCCACAGGATGCCTCAAGTGGAGATAGAGAACTCTCGGAGACCCGATTCCTCATTGCTTCATGCCAGCGGGAGCAACGGTACTTCGCGCTCTTCTGTCTCACTCTTCAATCTCTGGTTACTGACCTCCGAAAATACACCCAGAACATTCTCCCTTTATTATATATATTTTTTAACAACATTACTAAGCACTTTTTTTGGAATACTCTTTATCATAATTAACACCTCATTCCATGAAATATTGTTTAACAATCAAAAAACATCTGAATTTTTTTTTTTAATTTCCTAGGGTCTTTACATGCTTTCCTGATATTTCAAAAAATATTTATCCTTTCAGGAATTGTTTCTTTTCATTTACATGATACTAGTATTGACAAATATAATATATGTGTAATGATATTGATTATGAAATCTGTACCTGGTGATAAATAAATCATGATAAAGGATGAAATGTTTTCCCTTTTTCCTTTCCAGCTTACACTCTTTCATCTTATCACCATTGAAATAAGATCTTCTTATAAATAATATAAGAGATTCTTATAAATTCAAATCCATCTTCTCAACTTTGTTCAAATTAGTAAGTAATTCAGTCTGGAATAGAAAAATTAAAAAATATTCATTGAGATTAATTCGAGCCAATTAATAAGTATATTTTTATTTTAAAACCTTTGATTGGTACCGTTATGTTTTAAAAAATTCATGCTTCTAAATGATGTAACTTAAAAAGAATTTTAGATTATTCATATGATGGATCAGTTAAAATGTGACTAACGTTATATTAAGCAAGCACTTTCGTTTGATTCGGTCAATGCTCCCAGAATTTCTTATCCAAAAACGGGTATCATGATGTCTTATTTCGTAGATTTTGTAAGTAAAAGTATATTCATTCCGTTAGTTTTTATTAGTATGAGACTAAATAAACAACATTTCAAATAGTAAGTTCAATGTTTCCAGATAAATATTATTCATTCAAGATCCCAACTCCTGTAGGTAATCAAGTCGTGATATCAATTAATTGATCTGTCAGAATTTTAGATAAATTATTCAATTGTAACTTTGGCAATCTACTATTCAAGACTCGATCATTGCTCACAGTTATCTCATGACATTGGACAATCTTACTTAACATCATTACGAGACATGTTTGGCATGAATCACTTGTGACCTGAGTACACATACATTGTTATAATATATCATTGACAAATAAACTCGCCTATTTAACTTTGTATTTTGGATGAAAGTTTATCAACAACTTCAACAATAAACAACTTATCATCACTAGAACAAATAATATATCATAATTGACAATAAAAAAATAAAATAATATCTCTTATGCTGTCGTTAAAGTCTCCGCAGTTCTAACAGAATATAAAGAATAATAGAGACATTAATTTTCCTCAAATGTACTCGAATGAAGTAGAATTAAAAATACTTAAATTATTGAATATTATTTAAACATATACCGTTATTGATTTTGAAGTGTTTATAGTAACTTATCATCCACTGTCATAGGTGTTGTATCATGTTAACGTAATTCTATGAGGGTTAACTGCTGTGGGTACTGATATAAGTATATTAGTTAATGCAAATTTTTTTGTAGAATTCAAATACTTGATTATCAGTCGAAAAAAAAAATTCGCAAATGTATTGATAATTATTATTGTTAATTTAATTGATAAAATTCAAGTATTGTTGATGTATTGAGTGGTATTTTTAAAATATAAATATTTATATTGTGATGGTATTTATTTTTTGAGATTGTGTGATATAAAAGATTAGTTGTTAATGGAATTTAATTGAAAAGAATAAAACAGTAGCAGTTTTGCTTTTACATAATGATTGTAAAATTGCAAATAGTTGAAGAGTACAATAATAGCAAAATATCCCTCTCCCGATTGGCCATGAAGCTACCGTCGAGTAACCGGAACGGAACGGAGTACTGAGTGGTTACTGACCTCGCGAAGTACTCTTACGCTTGCACTACTTACTAACTTGGCTTAGAGGCCTTTCTTTACTCGAGAACGCACGAAGACTTTATTTCTATCTATCTCTCGGTTTACCTTTACCTTCACCTTGGTTACACACCGCTTCATCGTTTCTCAAACACAAGAAAATTATTTCTTCTTTCAGTCTTTTAATTTTGCCATCTACAATTCTATTAAAATACCTTCAAGTGAAATGCGAAAAATCATGAAGATAAACATTAGTCTACCTTACACAAAAGAAGTAAAAAAATCATTTTATTTTCCAAGTTCATTAACTGACTGATAATTTCCGTGAAATGATTTATCTTTTTCAAGTTTTTTTTTTCTCTTATTCACTTTCAATTTCAATTTTTGGATGGTTCATGGACGGAAGAGACTTGAGAAATAATTTTTCCAACAAGCAGTTGACGAGATAATGTGTGATTATATTTCAAGAATTAATCAACTTTTCTAATGGTCGAAAGAAAAAATATGCCAATAAAGTAAGACATGACGTCGCAAAGTAGATGGTGTTGGTAGTCAGTTCATTAACCCTTGAAAATACTCTTACATCGCGGTTGCGTGCCCACCAGGTCGGTGCACTAGTTTACTTTACGCTCACTCGCGAATCACCGCAAATCCTTCTCCTTCTCTTCACTTATGACTCTCTTCAAATCTCTTTTTCCTTCTTTATCTTATAATTTTCTTCGCGCTCTTTTCAACCTCGCTGATTTCCTTTGCGTTTCATTCAACGGAAGCTCTCTTCTCTGCTGCAGACCAAAGATTTCTGATGTCAAGAAACATCATTTGTTCATCATTAGAAAACCACTTCACCTACATTAAATCGTCGCACGGTGACTCTCAAGCGAAACTATTACCCTTAGTATCTATAATACTAAAGTTCCTTTCATGTTACATTATGCTAACACTTCCGTTCGTTCATTGCTCTCATTTCCCTATTAGATCCATATAAATTCGAATTATTCCATTAACTCATTATTATTCACTTAATTACTCATCTGTTTTAATACTTTAAATTTTTTCTTTCGGTTATAATCCTCTTTTAACACTCAATATTATTTCTCTTAGATTTTTTTAAAATTTATCTAAGAATAGTTATGTCCAAAATTGATATTAAAATTAAAGTTCCTTACAAATACAGTACAGTAATGAATTTAAAGTAAATTTTGACACATAATTGAAAGACATAAACAATATAAGAGACTACATGGATAACATTAAAAGAAATAAGAGTGAAGAAAAATGATATTTAATTAATTAAAACTTATTGTCTCACAAATATTTATTAAGATAATTTTTTTCAACTAAGTACCTTTATTAATGCAAATAAAATTTCGGTTATTTTATATATGTACACACAAAAGGATTAATTAATAATACTAAAAAAGTACTGAACATTGATAAATAATAATTAGGTAATTTAAACTACTTAAAAATCAAGACTCTAAAATATTAAAAAAAAAAATGCCTATATTTCGACTCGAGTTCCGCATTTTTTTACTTTAAATATTTTTTCCAAAATTAACATTTAATTCTCACACAATTAAAATTGAAGCCCAATAAAAAAAAATGAAAATAAAAGTCTAAACGTTACAAAAAAAGTCCTTCCCATTCGATTTCCTTCGTCATGGACCTTTACCTTCTAATTTAAATTTTCAAGGTTAACTGGTCCCTTGAAGTATCCCCAGAATCCAGTTATATCTTGGAAAACAAGACAAAGGTAATCTTTACAGCCTATTGTTCAAGTCATCGAGTTGTAATATGTATGAGAATAAAATCAGAGATTCATACTAAAATATAGTATTTGCGCCAAGTCATAATGCCTCTCTCTTTTCTTCGTATCCGCTAGTACGCGATTCCGTAGCTCGGTCACTCGAAACGAACGTTATAAGTGAAGTGGCACACGATGCGTAAGAGTATTTTCAGGAGGTCGTCGACCGCTCTGTTTCTGTGCTTATTGTGCCGCTCTCAGACTTGACGGTAAGCCAACGACGATCGACGAATCGTAAACTGTAAAACAGTCACGTGCCAACGAAAGCTGAAGGCAATAAGGACTTGACAAGGAACAAGACTTAAAGAGAACAGTGATTAAAATTGTGTATATGATGTCGAAGTTTGTCGTCAATCAAAAGTTTCAATTTTTATCACATCTACTAAATTATATCATAAAAGAAATCGTCTTCTTAATAAATATAATCATTTTAATTTTAATATATCCATTTGATAAATGTTTCTGTAATTGATCTGTCATCTTATTTTAAATATTCATCATTCAATCTTCAAGTTGATGAAAATTCTTTCCTGTCAAAAAGAAAATGTCATTATAAAGTTATCAATTAAAATGTATAGAGAAATATGTATATGAGTTGCTAATAATTGGTTGTTAATTGCCGATAAATCTTCGAAATTTTTGGGGTTAAATCATCATAAACAGACGATGCTGAATTCATTACTTCAGTAAGAGTTTAACTGTAGACACACTTTTTGAAATCACTGTTCGTTTTCTTTAAGAAAAGACGATTTTTTCTAAATACCTCATTTGCAAAACTTTGCAATTATGCGAATGATAGTGAAGAGCTTTTAGAACTTCTAATGGGAGCTTTTGGAAGATCGATAACACATTTATTATCAATTAAGTGATGTAAATATGATCTTTGATAAATGGAAAATCAAGATGATGAATCGATTCTATTTGAAAAGGAAATTCTTGTGACACATTCGTTTTTATCGTCAGTGCGTACGGTCACGAATCTCAGGTGAGTCTATACTGCTTAATACGGAAAGTCGGCAAATACTGCTCCGTATACAAGGCATTGACCCTCGTTCTCGTATACACTTGCACCAAGAATCATGTACGAGTGTCCTTTTGAACAAATCTCTTGTAGTATTACTTCTTACACATCTTTAGCAGATTCGTAAACAAATTCATATCTAGCGGAACCAAAACCCGTTAAATGTGGGCTGGACCATTACGTAATAATTGTATGTCTAAAGTCTAATTCTAACGGAATAATGACATCAAGAGTAAATCAAGTATTATCTTTTATTAAATACTTTAATTGAACATTTCAGGAGAAAGAATATATCTACATCCAGTGATAGATAGCGGAAAATTCATGATGGAAAAACAGACAACAAAAGGAAAAATGAAGAAGAAAATAAGTCATTGACACTAGCAAGTCCGGAGACAAGTAAAAAATCTTAGAGAGTCGGCGAAATTGACGTTGGGTGAGCGTGGATGCATCTAGAAGGTAAAGCTTCCTAGTGAAGTCTGCAACGAAAGCGAGGGGGGGGAAGTCTGTTCTATACACTCACTGCAACTATTCGATGTGGATTTAGTTGAGAACGTGAGAGACCTAGTTCGAAGGTAGAACGCTTACAACGGCACTAGGTCACGCATTGCAGTTCCTGGATGGACATGCGTTCGTTGATTGTGCGTATATGACATATGCATGTACACATGTGCACAAATAACTATTATATCTATCAATGAACTGATCACAGATGGTATGATCTTCTATTATTTTAGCTTTTTATTGCAGCTGCTTTAATCGTGCCAATGCTTCCAAAAACTATTCAACTAAACCATTGCCTATTGAAATATTATTCATATACTTGGATAAAAAATATATGATATATTGCTGATCTGCTCAAGAAAGTCTATTTAGTTAACTCATATCAGTGAAGTGGAATAATTAAATGTATTTTAAATAAATAACCTGTTTAAAAAATATTCTATAAACCAATTACAAACTAAAGTAAAACGGTAAACTTACTCTTTAAGATAATTCTAATCAGAGACTGCAGAAGTAACCGTACAGTATTAACCTTAGAAATAAAATTACAGTATATATTTATGATGATTATGTATTCTCAACTCTTTCGAGCCCTCTTTTCATTACAATGAATGTTACATTGGAATACAATCTATTCTATGGCTATCTCTGAATAAACTGTTATTTATAATTATTGTAGTTTTACAAAAAAAAATTAGGGTTAATGTATTAAATACGCCAAGAAAATAAAAATTTAACGTCTGATAACTGTAATATGTTGAATGAACTATGTGATGTTGATAATTATTTATTCAAGTTTCCTCAAATTCAAATAGTTCAAACGTTTATAAACAGTTTGAGCATCGCAACTATTTTCTCCCGGAACAAGAGAGGCGAGAACGTCTTAAGTAAAAAGAAAAACGCCCGATTCTTCAACGATCAAGTGAACACTGCTCACAGGGTGGCCCAGATTTCTTGATTTGCTCAAGACATATCAAATGCCATACGATCAACTGAACTTGTAAAAAATCCTTCAACATGCTACCATTCATATCATCAACTTCTAGACAAGTAATTAATCAAACTTATAATTATTCTATCGATGGAAACAAATACATGTGCATATCCTACAAATAACATTTATTATGCTAATAATGCTAATGTTTCTAAATAGAAATGGTACCGTCTTAACAATAATATTTCATTATCTGATAGTCATTAACTGATATATATTTTTTTTACAAGATCTATTATTTGTTTAGACACAATTAGATTGAAAAATTCTAGTATTACATGTTCTGTTATCGCATTTTTCTGTTCATTACATAATAAAGACAAAATTCATCCAAGTCGAATGAGCCACCGAACTAATCGATCAGAAATAACAGATACAATCAAGATCGACTGATCAATTTAAATGGGTAATGTGACAACAATCCGATAATGATAACGGTTGATTCTCCATTTATACTTCCTTGGTTTGTATCTTCCATTCACATCATTGAAAATTCTTGCGATTGGACTATCGCTCAAGACGCAATACAAAACAGTCATGTAAGCGACGCTAGGGTTCAACAGTTAACGGTAATACACGTCACTTTGTCCTAATTGCGTTTAGAAAACTTTTCCATTTATTACCATGGATGAAAGTGTGTAATACTATTTGAAATTTTTTCAAATTTATTCAACATGTTTAGCTAATAATAATTCCACATTATTACAGAATATCTATTATTATATTAATTAATTAGTTCAACTAATTAATGGCAAAATTAAAAAATTGGATTTGACGCATGAGATATTAAAGTCACGGTGCTAATAAATAATGAAAGTTTATGCAATTTCTCTATTTTATTTGTGCCATTTTCACAATAAATTTTGCCTTTAAATGAAACTAAAGTTAACGCATTAATAAATTCACTTTTTTCAAGTACCTCTTATGTTTATAACTATTTTCATCGACTATATATCTATTTATAATTATTCCATCTTCAAAAATAAAAACTGTATTGATGTAATTAAAGCAATGTAACTTTCAAGAATAATTTTAATTAAAAAAAAAAAAAGAAGAAGTAACGAATAGAATAGTAGACTTAGAACAATAGAAGTGTTTACTGTAATACTTTTATGAAAGAATAAAACACATTTTACTCGTTCACATTCTGGAAGGCTGACGAGACAAGTATGACGTAGAATTAATTTTCTATTTGACTTTGGTAATTAACTACATAATTTTCGTGATTGTTTATATGCATTTATCATTCGTTGTGTGTAAGTTACATCAATCATCGCAATGACATTCGATTTTTGATTCTAGAATATACAATCTGTTGAATCATACAGATATTTTTTTTATTTTTGGCAGCAGTGACTCTTAATGATGCTATCAGAAGACGTCATGAACCCACTGTTTGATGTAATATTATATATTACCAGAGTAAAATTGTCATACAATAAATTAACAAGATAATTTATGCACTGAAATATTATTAGCATTAGTACTATTTACTTTAAAAAATGAAATTACATATAAAGAAGTCAAAAACGAAGAAATACCTACTGACGTATATCCTCCAGCTCATCATCGCGTGATTTACGTCTAGGCTTCGTGTTATGGAGATGATGATGGTGTTCATTTATATATATGTGTACTTATACATGGATATAAAGGTTGTGCAAGTAAGGTTCATCGTTCCGCGAGTGCAACTTTCTCATTCATAATAAAAGCCTTAGGCACTCTTATGGGTTAAGGCTACGCTGTCATTGAACTACATTCTCACGTGTTTTCATCTTCCTGAAACGTAAAAAAAAGTTATTTAAAACTCATCAATTACAATACACGTTTATTCAATTTATTTTTTAAAACAAATATCAAATAAATTCATTAACAAAGTCTGTTTTGTATTTATCCTTGTCGACAATTATCTAAGTTAAAGCTCATGCGGGTATTAAGTTCATGCAAGGGATAACTAAATTTTGTGGGTGCTAGGTAGTAATCAGAAGATAAATCGTATCCTTAGGTAACACAAAACAGGGTATACAGAATGAGAAGGAAAGTTTGTACAATTAATTTATTTCATAGGTGAAATTGTATCATGATCGGAAAGTATTATACTTACAGGATGAACGTCCTTAAACGAACCTAGACCTCACGAGTATTAATTTTCAAGGACAACTTGGAATAGTGGGCACTGGGTTGAGGTGAAGATATGTGATGTTGATGCAGGTACAACTACATAAACAAAACTCATGTTTAGTTTTAATTTAATCTCTATGAATTCTATAATTATTACGGGTATTTACATAATATAAATAGATATCTATGTATTTGTAATTTTAAAAATTATTATTCAACGAATCAAATGATTTTTGAGCTAAAAATATAGGAATGATGTTATGATTTTGATTTACTAAAATTGATGTAATAAATTAATTTTATAAACTTGATGTAAATAATTTATCCATATAGCGGAAGTGTAATATTTACTATGGACTACTTCCATTTCGTGGTAACTGACCTTCGTTTTATAGAAAATGCACCGCTACCAGCAACTATATGTATTACTAGCCAGCCATGCAGTTTCGCTACTTCTAACATGTAGTACCGTTTTTTCAAAATTAAACTCTCAACTTAATTTCTGTAATCATACAATATACACATGAAATTATTTTTTGAACATATTGTATTTAAGCTATGTAATAAAAGAAAAAATTATTATAATAGTAATGTTTAAAATTTGAATACATGCAGAAATATATTTTATGGTGAAGAGAAAATAAATAAATTCAAGAATGAAGTTGGTGAATCAATTTAAAATTATACTTACTACTGCTACTTATTTGCGAAGCATAAAATAAAATTTTTGGTATTATAATATCCTTCCTGATGTATATCTGATATTGATTGAATAAACAATCATCCAACATACGTAATGTGTTAAATACATGATACGTATGAAAATAATTTCATTCCATGCTTGGTGACCTTTATCCTTTTCTCATCTCGACCTTCAATCTAAGAGATGTTTAAACCGGGAAGTTAGTAGTCAAACGGCAGTCTTCGAGTTGTGTTCCTTCTCTCTCGGTGGCATCGACCCTGCTTACAAACGTTCTCGGGCTGTACATGGCGCTAAAAAGAAAGAATGGAGGAAAAAATGAAGTGCGTAAACTTGTGTCTATCCCTGCCTACATACTTATCATTCATTCACTTGAATTCTTTCAATATAATAAGAGCATAAACTGCTAATGTGTGATGTTCTCAATCGACAAGATACTAAGACCCCTTGAGAGATTGAGGTTTGGTTAATTGACAAGAAATAGATATTAGGTTATATGTAACTAACTGACATATAAGAAAAATCAGCAATATATATATATATATATATAAAATAAAAAACACATAGGTGTATATATATGCCGACTAACACCTGTGTAACGAATGTGCGAGAGCGCAGTTGTCAGATGGAAGTCCATCTTTGATGGAGGTTACTTCGGGACATTGTCCCACATCTTCTTGGATATGAACTTGTATCTTCGTTGAACTCAATGCATTCTCTTTCCCTGTTCTTGTACCTAGCCGACGATGTACACAATCCCCCTCCCGCACTCGATCAAAATGAAGAATGCCAATTGGCTCTATCTTTCTCTTCATACCAGTTTCCTTTTCTTTTTTCGACTCACAGGATAAACTCTCGTTATCCTTTATTATTTTTCATTGAAATCTATCCCTATTTATTACAAATAATAAGTTACTTATCTTTCAATTTTATATATTCTTACTAATGAATGATAATTATTATTCTTACCGATGTCAATAATGATCTTGCATTAAATTTTCTATTTTTTTAATGCCATAATAGACACGAATATATTTATTCATTAATTTTTATTACATATTGATATTTAGTAAATTAGACGACGGAATGCGTATGAAGAATCTTGAAGGTACATTCAACTTTGCGTTGAATGACCTTGGACAATATGTCCTGTAGATTTGGTAGACACATGATATTTTATACCGGAAGTAATTTCGTTACGCTATGTTATGTAATAAATAATAAACCATATTAATTATGTTTTTTCTCTTAACTACATAAAATATTAACCAATATTGTAGTTATTTTAGTATTTAAACTAATAGTATATCGTAAATCTATTCAAGGTCAAGTTCATGCGTTTAACCTTCAATTTCATTGTCAACTTAAATCCATGTTTCTCTTTATTATATAATAAATATAACAAATCGTTTAAAAATTCTTCTATAACTTGTTGCAAAAACATACTGATTAAACAATTTATTATATAAATAAAAGAAGCGATGATAATTCAGCAAAATGTGAAAAGTATAGTAATATCATCATTAAATGGTTGGATCAATATTTTACATTGTTTTTTACATTTTTTTTATCTATTAAGTGCGAGAAACTGCGGTCGAAGACACGAGAAACGAGTAGTTACGTAAGAAAGGTAAAGAATCTCTTCTGCTCTCCTTGAGCGATCCACATCCGCGATTATGCCACTTTCCATTGACCTCACTTTATCATGGAAACATCGCGCACGCGCAGCTTTATCAATCACTGTTATTGTTTGTTGAGAATAGTTATATATTTAAAGTACATATGCATAGTTTAATCGAAATATTTACAGTGACAAAGCATTTAATTGCCATGAGTAATTATTTAATTTACTTTTTACGTACAAAAATGGATAAATAATTTTAGTCGTATTTTAATTGATCAAAAGCTCCATGAAATCGTGTGTTGAATGTCTCTATTAAATAACTCTGACTGTCCACTTGATGTCGACCATGTCTATTTACATTGTGTAAATTTAAATAATCATTCTGTTCAGGTTTATTTAAACTTCAATAAACGACACAAATGAATTCATATAGTTTTGTATAAACTTATTATTTTGACAAAAAATATATAAATTATCAATAAACTTTATTATTATATAACAAAACATTTTAATTATAATTTCTGTACATTATAATTTATAATTATATAACAATCACCGTGATAAATATTTATATTAATTAATATTTGTCTTTTAATTATTAAAGATTTATTGAAGAATGGTAATATACTAGTATAAATAATACTAGTAGTAAGTGGCTTTCAGTACTGAAGGAGGGTTTTCAATTATATTTTTACTTTGTATCAACTTTAACTCTTTCTTCCGCACATCCTGCATATTTGGATCCTTACATGCTATGTAGAGGAAAAAAAATAGATTTCAAAATATCACGACAAAATTGAAAACATAAATTAATCGTTATTCAATTACCTGCAGCATATTCATAAGTTTTAAGCAATATAGAATGTAAAGTGTTTATCGTTTTTTCTAATGCACTTTTCAAATCTTTCTCTAAAGTAGAATGTGCTAGAAATAAAGCAGCAAAAAGATCTCCTGAACCAGTATAATTGATTGGAATCTTTGGAATGTTGATTGTTATCATTTCTTTGTCTAAAATATATTTAATGGACAAATAATAAATTTTTTAACATATTTTTGAATAAAAGTTTGAAATTACCTCTACAGTTTCCAGCGACTGCAATTAATCTGTCATTAATATCTGTGGATGATATAACGACTGTTTTGGGCCCTTGCTTGTATAAATAATTAATAGCATCTTTAACATCGTCTAAAGAATGAATTTTCCGATTAGTCAACAATCTAAAAAAATTTTTTAAAAATACATATTTATTCAAATATATTTACTGAGATCATATAGTAGAAAAATAATTTTTTTACTAAATTCAGTAATAACAAATAAAAAAATTTTTCCAAGAAATAGTAAAATTTTACTCTAATTCGAATTGATTGGGCGTTATGATATCAGCTAATGGTACAATTTCTTTTTTATATATTTCGACTAGTTCTTCTGGTATGTACAGTTTTCCATTATCACCCATAACTGGATCGCATACTGTAAAATAAACATTTTGCTTATCATAATGTCTTTAAGTTATTACATTAAACATGAAAAATTAATGATAAATTCATATTATTTACGAACAATAAATAAGTTTAGGATTTTTTGCTTTCAACATCGAAACAAGTTTTGATATGTACTTTAAAAAAGATGCTGAACCAACATATCCAGTGAGTAAATGACTGTAGTGATGTAGGTCATTTGCAACTAATCCTTCCATTAACTGACCTGCAAAAAAATTCATTAAAATACTTGATAATTTAAAAAAATTGTTTTTATTAATTTTCTTACTCAAATTTTGATCATCCAGAATATCTCCTTTCGTCGTTTTATAACCAGTATGATTAGATAATTGTACCGAATTGATGGCATCAACTTCAAACCCTAGTAGCTGTGACAAGAAGTAGATAACATTAAGCATATTCCACTATTTATATTTGACATGACATAAAATATCAATCTGATAAACTGGAGGCTGCTAAATCAAATTATCTTATTTAATAATATGTCATTAAATACTTTAATAAAAAATTTCATTTGATTCTGACAATTTTATGTTTTAAAATTCTTATTAAATCGATTATCAATAGAAAAAATACCATATTATCAACTAATAATCAACAATTATATTTTTTGGAGTAAGGAATTTACCTGGAGTGGAAAAGTTGCACTCTTATTGCCCACATAGCCAGAAACAACATGACTTTGAATAGATAAAACGTGCAATTCATTATTTGAATCCATTGCACTAATTTTGAGGTAAAATTTTGGAACACAGTAGAATTAAAATTTTCTATGAAATAGAAGTAAAAGACAAGTGATTCATACAATCACAAAATTGTTTCACAATTAAATTAGGTATCAAACAACTAATGTTCTATCACCTCTCGTGTTCATTAATAATGGTGTTTAGCATGAGACATTGATTTAAATATGTGTATTGGAGCTTGTGTATTTAGATAAGAGAAAAGTAGTTATCATTAGTATAACCTTCAACATAAATTTACTGCGTCATTTTAAAATTGATAAAATTTAAAAAATTCATTTTTTAATAAATTAATTATGTAAAGTTTATCGATTAATAATGAATAGAAAAAATTTATCAAATTCATGGAATTAAATTTTTTCTTATAATAACATTGTTTAAATTTTATCTAGAAAAATGACATTTAATATTTCTCAATAATTCACTAACCTTAGTTAACAAGAAAAGAGTCTAACTTGTTATATACTTACTTGTTTATTGTTTATCAATTTTAATTTAATTTATTATTATTACTTAATACTATTTATTGTTATTCTTTTATTTATGGAAGACACTATTTTGACATCGGAAAATTATAAAAAGCTTCAAAAAAGCTACAGAGAACACCAAAGGAGCCGGATTTGGATTATTCAAACTTTTAGTACGTACTCCGATAACGTAATGTCGCTACTTGTTTACCTTGAGAATGTCGTAATAGTAGATCGACTAAAAGATTAAACAGTAAACTGAAGAATTACCTTAATCCTTTATTGTATTTTACTGACAAATTTATATAAATAATTGAGATTTTATTTCTTAGAAGTAATGTATTCTTTCCATCATTATTAATTGCCTTATTTTTAATTCCTCGATAGTTTTAGTGGCGGTGTTTAAAAAATCCCGCGTAACATCAGCGCCACTGATCCTTTTTGTTTGTAACTACATTAGACAGGCGTTATAAAACTTAACCTGTTCATTGCATCATACATATTGTTATAAATATCGAGGTTTATCCCGTAGCTCAATTTCGAGAGTGGATGTATTATGGTGCTAAATGGAGATAAACAAATACCCAAATAATAAAAAATTTTAAAACACTGACTCTGTGGAAGATATTTTCTAATGTACTTTAAAACTTCGAAAGTTAGCGTAGTGAATGTTGATAGATAATCGACAGAAAACATGGCGACGTGGGAGAATGAAAAATTTCCAGAAGATTTAAATACCAATGATCTTGATAATGATTTTGATGAAATTCTTGTAACACACGCTCTTGAGGATTGTCTTGATGATAGTCTTGATTTATCTAGCTTTAATAAAGTTTATGAACAATCAGAAACGTTAAACAATGGAAAATATTCTGATGAAGATGCCGCTTACATTTCGAAATTACCTGATGACAGTTCAGGGTAAGAAATTTTTATTTATAAATTTAAAATTACTTTAAAAAGTTCATTACATTCGAATAATTTTTATTTATAATTAAAGATGAAGTTTTGAATTTGTTTGTATATACCATTTATTATTATTGACGATTAAATAATCAGCAAGATCTGTTCTATCTCATTCCCTTATAAGGTCACTGGTAGATTTGAAACAGATAAAAAAATATACCCCACAAATTTTTTCTAAATGTAAGATCATTTTTCACCAGAAATAATTAAATTTATTTATTAAAAATGCATTAGATATTCTAAAATTTGAAAAATCATTTTAGTTTTATTTATTAATCGTAACTTTGTTTAATCGTTATTTATTTCCATTGAACAATAAATAATTTAAAAAAATTTTACATTTTATATTCTTAACTCAAAAATATTATATTAATAAGTAAATGTCCTTCACACTAAAAATAAATTTAATGTTTTGGTGTAGACTATTAAGTATGATTTCCCAATATCAGGCATAATCTTCATGTTACATATGTCATAAATAATGAATTCTGTAACAGGTGTATTGTTGGATTTATTATAAAATTGTATTATTCCATTATGATTAAAATAACTATATAATAAATTTTAAATATAGATGAAACAACAAACTATCATTATTGCTGTACATCGTTAAAATTTGATTAGTAAACTGATTTACATGCAATGTCAAATACTTTTTTTTTCCTTTTTCTAAACTTTAATTATTTTTTCAGATATATACATCACACTATCAGTTCAAATGAAATTTATATGCGAATCCATCCGGGCCAAGATGACTCAATGCCTGATGATCCATCTCATGCTACAATTACTATCGAAAGTACGGATCCAGATACTAATCAAAAACACATTAGTCGGTATGAATGCGAATATGAAGGATGTTCACGTACATACAGTACAGTTGGCAACTTAAGAACTCACATGAAAACGCATAAAGGTAAATTTTAAATGATGTTACAGAATTTCTTACTAACTGATAGAAGCTTAGTTGTAACCATTTATCCTCTATAAGTGATCAAAGAATAGTTATTATTGACATTAAAACTAATATATAATAATAAATCGAATGTGCATTAATATGAATGTAGATTTCAATAATCCGTAATGCTTGAAACAATCATTTTTATTATATGACCATTGCATCTGCTAATAATTAATGAAAATTAATCCATTATTCATTCATTATACAATAAAATTAATGCTTTCTGATGACCGTTGGGTAAGTAAATCTTAACATAAAAAGTCATTTTGTATTTTGAAAAAAATCCACTTAGTCGTTTCTTTCTGCAGTTATAAAATGGAATCGCAGAACGGGAATTGCATTAAAGCTTCTTCGTATATTCAGCTCTTGTCTATAAATATCCTTGAACGTCCGATTGTGATTGCAAAGGGATTGCTTGGATCTGCATGGCTTTCGGTTAGTGCGTCAAAAAATTCTGTCAAAATTTTTTTCGAAAAATTCAAACGATTACTAAATTTATTCATAAGAAAATGGCATTTTAACAATTAACTTAAATAATATTTATTTATTACAGGTGAATATCGATTCAAGTGTACTGAACCGAATTGTGGCAAGGCATTTCTTACATCTTACAGCCTTAAAATTCATGTTAGAGTACACACTAAAGTTAAACCATTTGAGTGCAACCATGACGGCTGCGAAAAAGCATTCAATACTTTGTACAGGCTACGAGCACACCAAAGATTACATAGCGGGAATACATTTAATTGTGAAGAAACTGGATGCGTTAAATTTTTCACAACACTCAGTGACCTCAAAAAACATACACGAACTCATACTCAAGAACGACCATACAAGTATGCTTCGTTTAATGAATGATTTATTTATGTAGATTACACGAATTAATAGTAGTAAATTTTTCATAAAGGTGTCGAGAAAAGGGCTGTGGAAAGGCGTTTACAGCATCTCATCACTTGAAAACTCATAGGAGAACTCACACTGGAGAACGGCCTTACATGTGTACTCATAATAACTGTCAGAGATCCTTCACAACTCCACACAGTTTGAAAAGTCATTTGAAAACGCACAAAAAAGTAACAGAAATAGTAGATGTTGTAAGTAATATGCTAATATTTATAGTATTGGGTTGTTTTAATTAAAAATTTTCGATTGTCGTTATTCATTATAAATATTTTTGGTAGATCCAGAAAGATAATTCACCGTTACTGACTTCAATAAATACCCCCAAAAATTCTTCAACAAGCATTACAATTATTCCAATGAATAATAATTCAAATATATCGTATGCAGCAGAAAATCAAGCTAAAAATAATACTATTTTGAGTATTAATAATATAAATAATAATTTCAATTTTGATATATCAAGTACAAATAATGAACAAATTAATAGTACAAATAGTAATATACTAGTGGATGCAGGATTTCTCTCCACAGAGCATAGTTCAGCCAAAGAAAATAATTTTACAAATAACACCTATACCAAATTTAATATTTTTATGGAAGATAATCATGAACAAAGCCAGAAGAATTTTAAAAAATCTGATAATTTTATTCAAAATTCCCAGCTTACTGAATTTCAAAGTGATTTGAATATCAGCGAGCCTGCACAGTTGAATTTAGAACAAAAAATAGTACGAGATGGAATTCAAAAAACTATTGATCAATTGACTGATACATCAAACAATATTCTATATCATAATCAATCTAATAACACTGATAATATTTTAAAGAAGAATACTAATTCTGAATTTTTTGAAGATAATCTTCAATCGTTAGCATTTTCAGCTGAAACTAATATAGTACCTCAGCATATCAATCATAATAATAAAAATAATGATAAAAATAATAATAGTCATAATAATGAAAAATTAGAGGCTGTAGAATTAGCAATAGCATCAGAAGAAGAGATTCCGTCACCATGGTTTAATGTTATGGCATTGGCAGCTGCACCAGCACTCAGGACAGAATCATGGGAAGAAGTAAATGCGTTTCCGACGGCAGTGCATTCACTTGTTGATTTAGTTGGGCCAGAACCTTATCCATTAGAACTAGGAAATCAATTGGGAATAACAGAAATAGTTGATAAAGTTACTACAGAATTAGTAACAGTATCTCCAAAAATAGTAAATAATACTTCAATTACGCCTACAAATAAAAAGAATAATAACACAAAAAATAGTGATAATAATGTCAATAAGAAACAAGAGAGAAATATTTTACAAGAAATAACTGCTGATGCGAATATCTGTAAATGTTCAGATTGTAGATGCAACGAAACAAAAAATTGCCAGGATTGTCCAACAGAACCATCAAAATTAGACAATACTGAACAATCTCAATTAAATATAATTAATGAAATAGTATCTCGTTTACAAAGTAAATGCGTTTGTACTAATGAAGAATCAGAATGTGGATCATGTTGTATTGTAATTTGCTTAAAATCTCTACAAAAGTTACAAAAAGTATTTAAACAAAATTGTTGTAAAGAAATAGAACGTTCAGGGTGTTGTAAAAGTAAGGCGGCCAAACAATCGAATTTTTCGTTTCCGATCAATACAAATGAAGTAACAAATAATCAGTAGAAATTTGTGTGTGTATATATATATATACGCGCAGTCAGTGTAACTAGTCAGTTTTGGAAACTTTTTACTTATATAATTGGTTTAATAAATTAAGTTCATAATTTTTTGCATTTAGAGCTTATCATTTAATTTTGTGAAAAGTGTTAAGTTTGTTCGGATATCAATTATATATTTTCATGATAAAAATTTATTTCAAGCTTGAAAACTGTTAAAATTATAAAAGATTATGCAATAGCAGGCTTCTTCATATTAAGTCAAATTAATCATTGTTGATATCTAAATAAAAGTTCAATGTATTTATTGTTACTCAAACCTTTGTTATATTTTTTATGTGTATATAAAAAAAATATCAACATAATTTGAATATTGATACATTTTTAAAATATAATAAATAGATTATAATTTTAATCTATTTTGTGAAAACGAATTAATTTTATTTATAAAATTATTATAATCAATAAGAATAAAAAACAAAATAATAAACTTATTAATTTGGTGAAGTTTTAATCATTTACTGATATATTTAATGAAAAAAATAATTAATTTTTGAACGTTATTATTATTGTTATTATTATTACACGATATAACAACGATGAAATATTATAATAGATAATATCTAACATCTCTATCTCTAATATTTAGACAAATGATGATCTTCCAATTAATTTATGCTCTTATTATGATTTTTAATGGTTCAAGATGAAGCCTGTACTAATGCTTCAGCAACTTCAACAGCAATAGCAGCTTCAGCTTTATCTTTTTCAGACGATGCTGATGTGAGTTGTTGTTGAGCTTTGCTTAATAATTCTCGGGCTGCAGAATTATCTAAATTTTCTACCGGATGAGCCTCTTCAGCCAAAACCTGAAATAAACTATGATGTATTTAATTTTTCATTTAATATTTAATTGACACTGCTGAAGAAACAAATAAATCATTATTTAAAGTACCTGAACACTGGAATCTTCATTGATGGTCACGGTTCCAGATGATACAAACACCTTTTTTGTATTAGTTGCATCTTCATATACTGTTACTACTCCAGGTTTTAAAACAGCTAATGTAGGAACATGTTTTGGTAAAATACCAAATGAACCAGAGAAAGACGGTACATCTACTTGACGAACATTAGCATTATCATAATACACCTATCAAAAGTTTAAAATATTATTATAATACAACAGATTAAAAGTTAGTATTATTTATCATCTATCTACACTTTTAAATACCTGATTAGCTCCAGCAAACGTGAATTTCATTTCATTTCCTGATGCCTCAGCATATGATCGTGTTTGGTTACGAAGTGTTCGCATTACTGATCGAGTGCATCGAGCTAATGTTGCCATATTTATTTCTAAAATAATGTATTCGTATGTATTAATTTTATATTAAATATAAAGTGTTTGACACAAGTGTTACATCACAGTTAATGCATAACCCCTTATTGTTATATGTGATAACTACGACATTATTATCAATGAAACAATAATAATTTCCATAACTGTTTATGATATTTGTGTATAAAGTTATGAATATAAGTAATAAGTTAATTTTTTTTATTATCTTACTTTAGTTTTTCCTGATTTTATAACAAATATAACGTCCTAAATTTGCAAGAAGTCCAAATTTGCAAGAATTGAACAGAGACCTCTTTATTTAAAAAATCGAAGCATGTAGTTCTCTATTTATCCGCATGCAGTGCTACTGTTAAAGTATGATGTAATTAAATTTAAATTTACAAGTATTTCTAATTTTTATCTCTAATTTAGACAATTTATCATGAAGACTATATTATTTTGGTTGAAACAGATTTTTATTCTGAAAAAAGTTCATAGATTACACTACATTTTCAATACTTCCAGAGTATGAATTATGATAAGGCATTTTTTTTACATTTTACATTTTTTAACTTTTTTTTACATTTGAGATTAACCTTCAAGCGGTCGCGCGGTCATTTATACGAAAACGTATTATGCGCGGTCGATTTGACTACGCGCGCCCGCTTGAAGGTTAACGAATAAATATTAATAAATAATAATTATATATTGACTCAATAACTCATGTTCAAACTTTCGTTATTGATTCATGTTTAAATAAACTTAAAATTAAGGTCTTAATATAAAAATACAATATTTATACAATAGCATGACTACAGTTTCGGTGGCGCCACGAAATGACTATGAATTTCGATAGAACAGTCCAAAATAAGACGAAAGTGAATAATTTTTTCATATCTCACTTAGTTTTCGAGATATTGATACTTTAAATTTTGAATTTATATGGACTTATACATGGGCATAATTTTGGACTACAGAATTAGAGGGTTCTCTCCGGTGGCAGCCTTCGGCCGCACCGTTTAATGAAAAAAAATCACCCTGCAAGTACATTGTACCAAGTGCCAACAATTTTGCGAGTCAAAAAAAAATTTCGCGGCGCCACGAAAACTCTTCTATACAATTTATACAAATCAAAAAATTACACATTATTTGTGGGTAACGTGCTAGTTTCTTGATCGGCATTGCTTTGATGTCTTGATTTCATGTGACGCTCGAGATCACGCCGTCGAACAAGCACTTTACCACAAAGATCACATTTATATGGTGTTTCACCTTCAGCATGAAGTCTCACATGTTTATTTAGATTACTGGGATCACCGAATGGCCGAAGACAATACTTGCACTTCAATGGTTTGTAACCAGTGTGAGTTCTAACATGAATTTTCAATCCGTATTTTCTTGAGTAAATTTTACCACAATAAAAACAAACATGACCTTTGTTCGATTTACCTAAATTACTCACAATAGTTTCCACTTGAGCAGGATCAGCCATATCATTTCTCATTTGCGATACTAGAGTTTGTGTATGATAAACATTATGATCAACAATTGGAGGTGGGTGACTCACATATCCTGCGGCAACATAAGGTCTGAATGCTGAGCTTGCTGGCATTAAACATGGTGGAGCTTGAAGTGGCGAAATTTCAACTGATGAGTTGTGAGGTGAAATAGTTCCTGAGGTAGTAGATAAGAGCTCATTGGACGAAGTTGAAGTCGAAAAATATGTTCCCGACGGTGAATGAATGTGTGGTGATGTTCTCATCATAATAGGTTGTGCTAGATCATAATGTAATGAGTATGGTAGTGAAAGTCGAGGTAGTGGAGTCGATTTAAATGCCAATGGATCTCTTGAAACATAGTTACCTATCCTATAACCCAATTTGATAGTAGTGAGATATTCCTCGGCAAAAGTATTCCAAAGATGGCTGGCGTCTAGCTGATTACATCTTAAAGCCAGATGAATTTTCAAAGGATTTGGACTCTCGAATGAACAATTGCAGATATGACACGTGTACTTGTTTTTCCCTAGAAGAAGCAGATAGAAAAAATTTAATTTTACGAATTATCAAAATGAAATGATATTAGTAAAATGAATAATTATAAATAATATAATCATACCCTGAATGTTTGGAAGTGACAGAAAAGGCATGTTCATCATCGCAAGAATGGCTTCATTGAACCACATTAATAGAGGTTCTCCAGGCATAATAGTGCGGACTGTCTTTAAAATAATACCTTCATCTGTATTTGTTAACATCACATTATTACTTTGACAGTCTTTTGCAATAGTAACTATTCTTATCCAATAAGATGCATTTACTGCATTATCAACACAATAAAGATGGCCCTTTTCATCAGCTATCTTTGCCTGAAATATATTTATCAATAGGAAATTAAACACGTATATACATTGTATTAGCAATCAAACAAAAAAATATTTTTATCATTTGCAATCGTGACTGACAATTGAAACTCAAATATTTCAGTATTACAAATGATTATTAATTTGTTCATTCAACGGTATTAATTGAAAAAATGATTATTACTTTAAAAAAAATTACTTACACGGCGAATAACAGAGTTGCTTCTTTGTGTTAGACGAGCGACATCAATGACTTCGGTGGTTGAATCACGTTCAAGATATGTTGCAGCCCTCACACTATTCTTTTGGAAATACTTGTGACCGTAAGACATTGCAATTTCTTCTAATGGTGTACGAGTTGGTATAAACCCATCCGACATTATTGAATACAACTCAGTATTCGGTATGGCAATACCCTTGAAGATGAATTTAAAATTCACAACTAACACTCCTCGAGTTCACAGAGTTACTAAAAGTTTTTCACCCAGTTAATGTTTATCACTAACGCGATTTTTATTTTCTTCTGGATGACTACTGTTTGAAGAACAGAGTCTACTGATTTAGTTTGTACCCCGAGCGGCGCTTAAATATTCTCGGTGGACCAGACGGACCTTATTGGGGATGGCTACTTTTGGTTCCACCCCCAACCAATATTGTCTATTGCTATAGGTCTAAATTTACTAATTCTACCCCTCTCTCTTGGTATTCTCTGTCTACTCATAATTGTTGTCACCAAAAGGTACATCCCCAATCATCCCTCATTGGCAGTGATTTTTGAATCTTGGTGGGGGTCAACGTGTTGAAAAGACAAATGATTGAAGATCAGAACACGTGCTCGAGTAAGGTGTAATCATATATGTCTCACTTAAACATCTGATTAATGAAAGCTAATTTATTATTACTATCACACTATGAAACATATGACAGTCATAAATACTTCACTGGTTTCATTATTAGAAGTCACACTCAAGTATTGACTCCAAAAATGACTTATTAATTATCAATGTATTTTATATCATGTAATAAATATTTATAGATATTTCTTAAAGTTTTCTTTAAGAACTTTAAGAACATTTCATTCAAATAGTTTTTCTTCATTACTTTATTTTTCAGAGCAAGTTCTGTTCCGATTATTAAAAATACAGTATGAGGATTAATCAGCCATCAACATTATTTCTTAATTTGCAGCGTATTTCAAAATTGAAGTAACAAAAATATTAGGTTTTGTTGATAGTAATAATAATAACAATAATTTATTAAATGGTTCCATGTGGGGCTATCAGTACAAGAACCAAACGAGTGTGGTAGAAAAGGTGGTGTTAAAGGCGATGCCAAGTGTTTGATGGGGCTATAAAAGCTTCATGTGAAAGGACATTGTTTGATTCAGCTGCAAACTGATGAACGTCTCATCAAGAGCTGGGGATCTTTCTGCTAAAGGTGCATCTGAATCAACGATTGATTAACAAATTTAGTGCTTTATTCTTTCTGCACTAGGTCACTGCAAATTTTGCTGTATTTTTTGACTATCTTGATCATTATCTACTTGAGATAAAGCTGATAAATATTGTAGGTACGACATGAATGTCAAAGGTAATTTAGATAACTAATTTAATCTTTTTTTTTTTTGTTTGTCAGTCTTTAGATGGTGTTTGCTTTAGAAAAAATACCAAATACAAATATTCTATAATTATACCGACTTAGTTGATTATATTAATAAAAAGTCATCAAGGAATAGCAATTATTGCTTTTCAAGAATAAAAAAAAATAATTAACTAAATGATACTTTTCCAAGAAGCCGATAATTATAATGAAATCAACAGTAGTAAAGCAGTCATTGTTGTAAAAAAATTTTCAACCATCAGAAAAATTTCCTCAAGCATGAGTCATCCTGAGTGGTGTCAAACATCAAATGACATGAACGCTTACAAATTGCACTTAACTTCTTTTAGAAATATTTACTAGTGTTATTCACAAGTTTTGTATTTTCAAATTTCGTAAAATTAACAATCATTTGGTTCATTCATTGATGAATAGAGACGTAACTAAAGAAGTTGGAAAAAAATTTCAAGTACTTTAGTACCTAGTATTCTAGTAGTTGCATAAGGATAAGAGGGTTCATCCCTGTCAGTGTAGTTGTCATGTACCCTCCTATATAGTTTAAATATCTCCCTCTTGCATAGCCGCAAAATCAGGATGTATTCAAAGAACACACTATAAACCACGACCCAGTAAGGGAGCAAGTGTTCTGCCGTGACCAATGCAAGTCTGCACGCATGTGCGCGCTTCCCAATGCGATATTAATATCACGATTATCATCTACGTATTATCGCTAAGAACCCCTCGCTTAAGTTGCTATCGTAATAACTTGGATGTCATTTTCTATTATTTTATATTTCTACTATTTTTTATATTAAATAAAATAATTATTCTATAAAAAAAAATTTGAAAACAACTTTATCATCATAACAAGTCCAATGACTTATAATTATTGAGGTTATTGGCACATTGAATAAAAAATAATAGTATAAATAAAAAAATGTTTTGACTGAAAATGGTGGATTCATTAAAATTTCCACCATTCTTTCCAACCGAGACGAATTTCATTGTTCAATGGTTACCCTTGTTTTACAGATTGTGCTTTTTGATGCATTGACATCATGTATGATCACCGCAATGGGATGACTGAGATATGGTCAGGTCTTGTGGGGGGTGATGTGTGTATGGTTGAAACATAAAAATAATTCGTCGCGGTTTTGCAAGTGTCAAAAGCTTCCGCCTAATGGTTTTTATCCTGTTCATTCATCTCATAAATTATTAATTTATATCTACACATGAAAATGTCATTTCTATCCTATTTCCTTTGTACTTATTGATATCTTTAATATATTATATCCACATTACTCTTATTTTTTCATAAAATCAATCAAATTTGATGGTAAAAATATTTTTTAACACCAGAAAAAAATATAGAGAAACTTGACTTGATTTTATAAACAGTAAATATTAGACCATGGTTTAAGATGTAAGCCACTTGTATGGTCACGTGTCTTAACACATTGTCTGTGTCTCACATGAATATAGTTGTAACATGGCACGTGACTACTCGACTTCGAAATTATTCTCATTTTTCATCTCTACCGATTATGCTTGGCCATTAAAATCTATTTACACTATTCTAAAGATCTTGATCATTTTTATGTCCTCATTTAGAGTACCATTAAATTGCAATTTTACTCCATTGAAATATTTATAAGAATATTCATAATTAACTCCATGATTTATAGAGAATTTTGAGCATTTAGAAAATTATTTAGTAAAATATGTCCATCGTTTATTATCAAATAATTCAATCAAAAAGTTGAAGACCAATGACAAAATAATTTATTTAGAAATCATAAAAACACAAACATTAACATATTTGATATCATAAGAAAAAAAAAATCATTTAAAGCAGGTGCCACGGGTCACATGACAAAATAATATGGGTTCCCTTTTTATAATATAGCTGCTGTACCAATTCCAGATCAGCCCCATCAAGTAACTCTGGTAGTGTTCCCCTATTAAAATACGTCTCACTTGGCACACAAGTATTGCATGCATGCATCAACGGGATGTACAACCCTACAGGCTAATTTAATCCAATACAATATGTCCCTCTCGCTTAGAACCTTGTCTTTCACTATTTTGACCCCCTTATAAGTTCGTGTGGCTGTAAGGGGCGCTTTAAAAAAGGTGGGTGGCTTTTTTAAACTGCGCTAACTTCAATTCCCCGTGAAACCTCATCCTATTATGATATGTCTAATCCTGATTGCATTAGACAGGTTTGTCTCTGTGGTTTTATTTTTATTTTCTATCTGTTCATTACTGTAAATAATTAATTAATTAATTATAATAAAAAATAGTTAGACATTATCAAAGATTAGTTAGTATACATTTATTTAACATTTGATATTTTTTTCTGAACGCATAAATAAGAATTGGTGGGAAAATAATGATGGATGTCGAAGTAGAAAAAGCCATCAGCAGAGCAGAAATACCTTAAGTCAACTTTAATGTGTTTCAAGGGAAATTAGCATCAATGGCTTTCGGTGAGACGTGGAAAATTTTGGCGTCAAAAACGAGACACTGACGCCAAGATGTCATCGATGATGGCTATTAAGAACAATAAAAGTAATATCCGACCTAACTAGTTACTCGACATAGGGGCAAAGACAGGCGATTACTGGTAAAGGGACTTTAGCTCTTCAATTGAACTCAGACGGTATACGACCTTCTGAACACAGGTTCATCCCAAGATAGGTATCACTAGTTTAGCTTTATGAAACATCATTTTCCTCGAACCAGGGAAATCCTATTAGTGTTAAGTTAGCTTGTGAATACCTCTGGTCAATATAAAATAATTATATTCATAAGCAATTAGGAGTGCGATGCACTGACTTGATAAGCTAGATCAGGTATGAAAGTTTGTCAAGTTTCTAAAGTAACAGGAGCGTGAATGCAAGCGTTATGATCATAAATAGTATTGAGATAGTATTCAGATAAATAAAATAAGGCATTTTTATGTCAATAATATTTTATTACATAAATCTCAACGACAGACTCATGCCACTGTCCATAATTCTAAAAAAAAATGTTGACAAATATTTTAAATAAAAAATATCAGTCTTCTATATATAAGTTGTTTGTTTAATTTTAAATAAAGATGGTATAATTACAAAAATTAACTTGAAAAATAATAATAAAATTCACCAAGAAAATGATTTTGCAGTTTCTGACTTTAACAATGTCTATTCTACTTTTTGAACTGATTATTTCAGAAAAATTTTTAATGAGCACCTATGAATCATATTTAATGTTAATATATGACTAAAGTTCTTTTACTTAGATCACTTTGAAGTATTTTCGAGAATTACTAATTTCATAACTACTTAACTGTGCATAATTTAACATCGTTTTTAATGACATTGACGATGAAAATTTAGATAATCTTTTGTATACGAAGAAAAAAGATTATATTGAATGTTTGAGATGTATTTCTCATTTGGAGTAGAAAAAAATATGAAAATAATTTAGTACAATTAATATATGTAAGAAATATTTTAATTATAAATACACTTGTTGACTAACTCATTCATTTATCATTTATTATTAAAACAAATTCATTTATATATTGAATATTTTTTTTTATATAGTATAAACAGATCAACTACTCACACTCTGACATCAAAAATTATTGCAAATAAAATTCAAAAAAAATTTCCTTCTCTGATACGTCATTGATTTGTTAAACAAGGCACATTATTATGACGGATTAAATCACCAAAAATCAATGATTGATTTTTAATAGTTGCAGGTTTGTGATTGGAATGTTTGTCGTGGGGATATAACATATTCGAGGTTTTTCGGTGGTGTCGAGCTTGATTACGAGAGTCAGGGGAATAAAGACAGGAGAGATGGATTTGTTTTGCAGCTGTGTACACCGGCACTAATGTAGTAGAAGGTGGATAGATGAATTAGGGAGGCTATCGACGATATTGCTGGTTGAGATATTTTTTCGAATAATATTCCACCATATAGATAACAAAACTTTGTTAACATGCACCATAGCCGAGTGATTTTGAATTATGGACTGTCAATCACTAACTAAACTTGATATTTCAATAAAAATATTGGACATAGATATTTATTATTGGAAGGAATTTGAATTATCAACTATCAATGACTTGTAATTAATAAAATTACTATCTTTTCTCTTGATGCCATCGATTTCTTCTATTTCAGTATCATTTTCATCTGTTTGAATATTTGATGATGAGTGGTAGTCTTCACCTTGTTTTTGATACATTTCTGCTCGTTTCTCCAAAATTTCTTTGATTATTTCTGTAAAAATTAGACATAGTTGATATTTCCATATTAAAAAATATAGTATAATTATTTTTCTTGCATAATATAATATATTTTGTATTTAAAAAAAATTGCATTCTTATTTAATATTTTGAATACTGTTACGCCTCTGTTATATACCATTTATGACGGTAGATGATTTATTGTAAACTAAATGTTCAAGAAAGGTACAGAAGCATAAATATTGGCATCCGATACAAAGATTGGATAATCATCTCAGACGCCAAGACAAATCTGGCGCCAGACAGGACGGTCATCAGACCAACCATTTACAATGCTATTACCTACTTGTGAAATATAATTCAAACGTCACTTTAAGACTTTTGACGTATTGAAATTTTACTCACAATTTACAATGTGAGTATACAAGTTAACACCCTAAATGACATCATTAAAGAGAATAGATTTAGTAAAGTTATTAAGACAGTGTTTTCACACAATTGTTTGAATAGAAGAAATTTATCTAAGATCTGATGTTCAACAAATGAATTCACGATAGAGCACATACTTCTTTTCATCTGTATTCTGCAATGGCGATTTATCTACGGCTTACCTTCTAATAGCTGTCTACTGTCGACTACTGTATTCACTTCTTTCTTGACTTCTTGGACAAGCCAAGGAATAAACCCTTCTTCAACATCACTTTTAATCTCATCCAACAAAAACCCAGATAACTTTAAATCTTCCAGTACACTGGGTAAAATTTCTGCTACGTAACCCGTTAAAAGTACAGCCGCAGCTACACGGTCTTCAGTTTCTTGATGAATTAATAATTCTTCTCTACGTTGTTTATCTCGTTGTTCCTAAAAAATATTTAATCAATAAAAATATTCCTATTTTACAATGTTTCTAATTAATGAAATATATAATAAAATAAATCTATACTTTTTCTTTTTGAAGTCTTCTTTCTTTTTCTTCTAATCTCAATTGTTCTGCCTTCTCAGCCGCTCTTAGTTCACGGAATCTTCGTTGCTGTTCTCTAAGAGCTGCGAGTTCTTCTTCTTCTAAAACTTCGATGAAAGCTTGTTCTATTGTTTTTCCAACGAGCACTTCAAGAATCGGTTGGACTTCAACATCGAAGTCAAACAGCTAAAAGAAATAACATTTTAATAAATAATATTTCAGCAAAATGCTTCTTAATTAATATTGAAGCTTGACTTACATCACCTGGTGCAATTTGAGTTCCAGCATCAACGCCTGTTTTACTGGGACAAAACGTTGGTGTAGACGGTCTGTCTAGAAAATAATCAGTTTGTGTTCCTACCTCAGACTCTTGGGGTTTTTCAAGTAACTAAAAAATATTTCAATGAAATATTAATTGAATAATGAAAACTTTTTAAATTATTTTCTTTTAAAATTATTAATTAAAAACCTCTTCTAGGTACAACTCAGTTTGTACGGGTTCATGTTTTCTTCCTGGAACTGGTGGTGGAGAAGACATTCTCATCATCATTGACCTAGTGGATTGAAGTTTTTTTTTAGCTAATTGTTTTCTCCTCATTTCAATATGTCGAGCTGTGTGTGATTGTTCATATTCTGCCTGTAAATATATTATTTTGAATTTTAGCTGATTTGATATGTTAGAAGAGCAAACGTATCTGATTGATTAGCACTTACCATATTTGTAGCTGTAACAAGAGTACTCCCACGTACAACTCTTCTATCAAACATAATATTTGCAAAGGGAAGTGGGTGATCGCTGCAATGCAGAAAATTATTATTATTACTAAGTTGATTTTTAAGAATATTATAGCCAAGTTATCAATGTGATTTAATCACTTGAGGTCGTGTATCTCAGTATCATAATTTATGCGAAACGCAAGGAATAGCTCTGTATAATTTCTTGGTACAGGCATCGACAAACATTCCGGTCTCACGCGACTGAAGGAAAAATTTTCATTTTGAATTAATTTTCCAGTCTAATTTGCCATATTGTATGATTCATTTTAAAAAAAGAATATTTCAGTAACATTGGTTGAGAAATGAATGACGATACCTTTATTTTGATAAATAAATTAAAATATAATTTTAAAATTACTCAGCTTATAAAGAATAATTAAATTCATTTTCGCACTATTAAATAATTTCCAAGCAAAGCAAATGTTGAAATGAATTTTTCATTTCAAACTTTTAGCAAATATTTTTAATTTATCGCTCAGTGAAGAATGATGTTGATGTAATATTTATTATCAAATTGATAATAATGGTGATGATAATAAAATATTAATAACACAATTTACTTTCAGATGGAATCGATTGTGCTATTTATTTTTTTAAGCAGCCAAAAATTGTTGAGCTAATGGATAAAAATTCAGTTCTAATAATAACGTGAGTGAAATAAAAAAAATCTACTATTACTATTTATAAAATAAATGAAATGATACACTGGATTGGTTAATTGTTACCCAGGATTTAAAGTGATGTGCATTGAGGTTTTTAATGGCTTCAGCTTTTTTGGTAATGCTTCTGGTTTCTGATGAATCTCACTGAAAGAACAATCGTTCCTTCTTTTCATGTAGAGGTATAAAATTGATTTTTCATTGATGAATTCATAGACAATAATCGAGAAATAACCTTAAATATAATCAATACGAAAAGGTATGATTTTAGTACAATAACTTACATTTCATGATTAGTAAGTTTGTTGCAAAATGTTCGTCGAAGGCGTTCTTCATTCGCCAAGGTCGATGCTGTGACGGCTGGAGAATTTACAACATTAACAGCAAAGTCAACCGTTGCTTTGAGAGCCGTAGGGCACCTGGCATTGTGACTGTTGTGACGTACTTCCGGTCGTCGATTAAGAGAAACTAACGGCCGGAATTTAGAACGCGGAATACCCTCGTGAACGTCTTCGGGGTCGTAGCCAATCCAATCACCGTTTGGTGCCATCCCAAGAAGTGCTGCAATCTCTGGTGGAGGCATTAAGAATTCACCGCTCTTGACTGTTGTAATGAATGGTTTTTTTTGAAATGATAATTTTTTTTTACTGTACATTTTTGTTGGATCTTTTTTTTCATTTTCTTGAACATCTTTTAATTTTGCTGTTAAAACTTGATTGAAATTTTCTGTTGATAAATTGATAGGTAATTTATTAGCTGAATCTCCGCGTGATTTTTTTTCATCTTCCAAACGTTCGTGACTTTTACTGTATTGTTTCTTCTTCAATGGATTTATCTGATGGTTTTGCAGACTAGCAAGTACTAGATGATCATTTGACTTGCTAATACGTTTATGTGAGAATAATGTATTTTTTTCATTCTTAACTTGTATTAAATTTTTATTATTTTTTACATTATTATTATCATTTTCTTCGTTAATATGATTGATATGAAGAATTGGTAGAGACGTTTCATGGTGATCTCGTTGTATAATAGTAAATGCAGGTGAGTTTTTATAATCATAATTAAAGGAGGACGGAGGAAGACTTGAGATTCCAGCCGGCATTTTAGATTATTTCAAATATTTCCTTTTTTTTCAGTAATTTTTAAATTCAATTTTTTTTCTGCCTAGTTTATAACTCCTCAAGTTCCTTTAAAAAAATATATTCCATGCTAACTCAAAATCTATCAATAAAATCTTAATTATTTTACATTTAGAATATATTGAGCGTGCTCGACATAGAAAAGAAAAGTGTAACAAAGTTGATAAAAATCACCAACACGAAAGACTGATTTTAGAGTTTTTTTTTTCTTATTATTATTATTCATGCATGAAAAATAGTTGCTGTGAAACATTGGTAGTCTCATGTCTGTTTGAATTTGTGTAAATGTATTAAAGTATTTGTGTGAAATTAGAATTAAAGCTATTCATTTATATCGTCGTTTAGTAACATAACTATTTCCCTTTATTGTTTTCAAATTTATTACATATTCGCATAAATATCAAATTAAAACTAATAATATTCATATTAATTTATAAATATAATTCTTGACTGAATTGAACATGAACTTTATCGCTATTCGACACTTCTTCATTATTTCAAATACTTATTTGCAAATATATACATTATCGATAAAAAATACATCAAATTTACTTATTAAATGTTAATGTTATGTACAACATTGTATTAATGATAATAAACCTTTGATCACGATATGTATGTAATCAATAACAAATCAAAGATGAATGAATTCGATGAAGACTAGATCAAAGGTCTATAATTGAACAAGTGATATGTGCTTAATGAAATCTAATTTAAAAATGATAAATAAAATAGTCTATTAAATAAACATCATTTAACAAAATAATAATTTTTATTTTGATAATGAAAAAGCCAAACAGTTGATGATAAATAATAAACATCAAAATTAAATTGTACATACTTAAATAAAGCATAAAGAATTTACATATAAATACTAATGATTTTTTTTTTCATTTAATTACAGTGTATACAATAAACTCTTAAATAATACAGCCACACATAATATAAAATTAAGCAATAAATAATTTTAAAAAAGTGCATAATTATAATAAATTATGAGAAAATTTATAATACCAACAATCACGTAAAAATTTGTTTCCATCAAGACTCGCGGTAGAACTAAATTCACACAAGGGTAAAAAATTTTCTCAAGTGGACATCGTCCAAGCATCGGTTCAATATAGACTACGCAACGAACATAGACATCTAACCCTCCTCTCACTACATTCTGTACGTGATGTATGTATATATATGGATATTTTATTTTATATATATACATACATACAATCTGGACATTCAATACCACTGACCGTTTCATACTCGCGCATGCTCTTACTTTAAATTCCAAATGACCACCACACATATGAACACCGTTAATACTCAACGTGTATATATTTTATCATGTAGACGTTGTATTTCAATACAGACGAGTACAAGTCGTCGTAGATGCGGAGTTAGTAAAGAATTTTCTGATTGTTAACGCCCTTGGCATTTTTTCAAGGTGAAGGGTTCTCCAATGACACATACTATGCTCTGATACTAATTGTTTACTTCTGTCAAGAACTTTTGACTTCCTGTATTTTTTTTTATCAACTATCTCATGCAGGAATATAAACTGTAAATTTTCTTGTGAACCAGACAATTATTGATATCAATTAATGAATACTATTTCTTCTAAATAACAAGAGTCTTTTAGACTTTAGAATCAGTACAAATGGCTTTCAAGTGTGAATAATGGTTAGACTTACAAAAATTCATCGAAAATCATTATTCATCAAGTAAAAATAATTAAGATTTTTTGTAATGTTTCTATTCCTTTGTTTGTTAGATGAAATATTGTGATTTTATAATCTGTACACTGAATTATCCTAGTACTGTATCTGTCTCGTAACTCTTCATTTCTAATTGTAAATAATTGAATGATACAACCACATTTATACTAATATATCTATAAGTTGACTCTTGATACGATCACCAGAGCGGTCATTTCCTCCAGTATCTAAGCACATTAGATATAGTACTGAGATTATAACCCTGTATGATTAGAGCTAACTTTGCATTGTCGATGTCTAAATATATTTATTGATTTTTATTGATTTTAGTGATATATTGAAGTTGTTAGAAATTATAAACTCATTTTAACTAGTCAGTGCACGGTATATTTAAGAAAAAAGAAAGTAATATTTAATGGCATTGATTACTTAATATGTCATTAATTATCAATTAATAGTACCTTGTTATTGAATAGCAATCAACATTGAAATATAAAACATGCTGATAATTTGAAATCATTAGGTTGTTTTGAATTTCTTTAATGAAATAACTACCACGACCTTAAGTCATTAAATAAAACTATTATTTAATGAGACAATTAATTAATCAAATTTCTTACACAGCTGGTGGAGTCCGATATTTTTTTTTGGTATGAAAAACTGCCCGTGGACTTTCAACAAATGTATAAGTCTCCTTCATCGTTGAATTAGAACTTGGTATATTGTAAAATTGTAGTCCTCGGTTACACATTCTGCACTCTTGACATGTTTTCGATGCCATTTTTATTTAATTCAATCCAGTGGCTCATCAACTATGTAAAATTCACAATCAAAAGAAGTCAGTTTATTTGAAAAAATTTGAAACTTTTTATATTATTGAGAAAATGAATAGAATTGTTTATTTATTCTTAGCTACGAATAATTTATGCTAAATTAATAGGCTGTTAAAATTTAAAAATCATTTGTAGTATTATTTATCGATAAAATTTAAGTTATAAATTGCAAATAATAAATTAAATCAATACTTTACTTTGAATGTAGCTGCTGCAAAGTTTCATTTCGTTTATCAGTCAACTTCCTCGTTGCTATAGAAACAGAGTATGGAAAATTGTCTTGGCGTATCACTATTTTGATGAGTAAATAGTATTTGATATGAAATTATCTTAAAACATTTAAAATCAAATTATTCTTCTGTTATTTACATTAAAATTAACTAAAATACTTAGTTCGATAAACAATGACAAAAACATTAATTTTTTTAAAAATAAAAATTTAATTGATAATATAAATTAAAAGTATCTGAATAATAAAATTGCAAAAAATCCTAATTATATCGGTATAATTTAGGAAATATGAGTTAAAATAATTATAAAGATTTTTTTAATAAGTAATATCAGTTAGAAATACAGTATGAAAAAGATATCAATTTGAATTTATCATAATTGGCGCCACTAGTATCGTGAATGGTACAGTAGCCAATCAAAGAATTAACTTGAAATTCAAGTGTGTTTGATTGGAGTAGAAACAGTTTCCTGTTCAAGAAGTAATCTCATATGATGTAGTGGGGATCATCTATCACCAATGAGAAACAGTGATTGGATGAAAGTAAACGAAGTGTCAAGTTGCAGAAAATCTACCCGTAGAGCGCGGTTCAGCTGTGCTTTAGAGAAATTATAGAAGCGTCCGTCTAGTAGCGCTCTGTGCATCGTGTATATTTCTTGTGTTTTTTACAACAATATAATTGCAATAATAGATTGCTACTTAGAAATAAAGAAAAAAGTTATTTCGAAAGTGCAGTGATTGTTGTAAAGTAAATAGGTCTCTGCAATGTAATGAATGGAGATTATAAAGATAATTAATTAGTGAGGAATTTGCCATTAAAAATGACGAAAATTCGATTTATGAGAGACCTGTGGTAGAGTGAGAAAGTACAAGTAGCAAGTGGACGCTAAATGAGTGAGATAGATAGACATGTGTCGGTGGATGAATTACTACCATTTGCTTAATAGCTAATAGACTCAAAATTAGTGCTGTGCCTATGTGATTTGTTCACAATGGCTATATTTTCAAGTACAACGGTATATGTACTTCTCCTTGGCTTATTAGGTACAATAAATGGTATCGATAATTTTCAAATACATCACATTTATTATTGTAGTAGTCAAGTAGTTACAAAAAAATCGACCTTCTCATTCCAATGAGAATTTTTTATCATTTTCAACTGAATAAATTCACCGAGAGACTTTAGCTATGGTTTACTTTGCGATTTTTAAGGCCTGTTGAATTTAGTTTGCTTCTACATTATTGGAGGAGAATCGCAAAGTAACACATTTATTGCTATGGCTGAGTGTGTGTTGATATTGTAAATAAATGATTACTCTTTCTTCAGAACATTTCTGTATCTATGTCTTGATCTTTGTTACTCATTGATTATCCAATGTTTACATTAAGTTATGTATCAACACACTCATATATTATTTTATTTGTAAACTCCAATTTTCATTGTTTCATAATTTATCTACAATATTTATTATTTTTTAATGCTATTATGAATTTTTTATGTCATTTAGGTCTATCCGGAGCCACTTTAGGTCATGATATTAAAGGTTCTAGACAATGTGAATTTTACAACGAAACAACGTGTACAGATCCACAGCAAAAATGTCCAGAAATAGAAGTATGTTCTCCACCTGAACCAGATAAAAGGAACCATTGTTACGTTCTATGGCAGATAGATCCAGTAACTAAAAAATCAACTGTTAAACTAAAGGTATTTTCTTTTAATAAAATTTCAGGAATTCTATAAAAAATGACTAGTAAATTTGAAATAAATCATGAGGTTCTATTTATATTTTCTAGGGCTGCTTTCTAGACAGTCGAGAATGCTACGATAAAGCATGCTGTGTTGAAAGAAATAGTGATCGTAAGGGTCAATTATTTTTCTGCTGCTGTGATGGAGATATGTGCAATCAGAATTTTACGTGGGATCCACAACCAACGGAGCCACCAACTCAAGATCATGGTAATTTTTTATGACAAAATTGAAATCATTCTAAATTAAGAATATCTTAATATTTATGATTTTTGTTTATTTCAGAGTTTAAACCTGTTCCAAATACGGAACAACAAATAATTACTTTAGTGATATCAATATCAGTACCGATGTTGTTCATATTAGTTGTTTTTACGTCATTAATATGGTGCTATAAGCGAAGAAAGCTTGGTTATTTCAATGAGGTAAATATTTTGGAGTAATAAACTATCATCATTAAAATATGATACAATAAAAAAAAGTTCTATTATTAATATTGTTATTCCAACAGGTACCAACACTTGAACCTCTTCCATTGCCACAACCTTCGCCTAATTTGGGGTTACGTCCAATTCAACTGCTTGAAATAAAAGCGCGCGGTCGCTTTGGAGCAGTATGGAAAGCTCAACTGAAAAATGAAATTGTTGCAGTTAAAGTTTTTCCTATACAAGATAAACAATCTTGGCAAACAGAACAAGAAATTTTTAAATTAGCTCACATGGATCATGAAGATATATTACGATTTATCGGTGTTGAGAAAAGAGGAGACAATCTTCAGACAGAATTTTGGTTGATAACTGCTTATCATGAAAAAGGATCATTGTGTGATTATCTAAAGGCAAATGTTGTTACGTGGCCAGAAATGTGTAGAATTGCAGAGTCAATGGCTCGCGGTTTGATGCATTTGCATGAAGAAATTCCAGCAAATAAAGCGGATGGCTATAAACCAGCCGTTGCACATCGAGATTTTAAATCGAAGAATGTTCTACTTAAAGCTGATATGAGTGCATGTATAGCAGACTTTGGACTTGCATTGATATTTCATCCTGGAAAACCTTGTGGTGATACTCATGGACAGGTAAAATATTTATTTACGATTATTGTATGTTTAAAGATATCTATAGATTACCTGGAATATTATTCTCATTTAACAGGTTGGTACTCGAAGATATATGGCACCAGAAGTATTAGAGGGTGCGATAAACTTCACGCGAGACTCATTCTTACGCATTGATATGTACGCATGTGGTCTAGTACTTTGGGAATTGGCGTCACGATGTACAGTACAAGACGTAAGTTATTTAATACATTTTTAAAATTTTCTTGGATATAAATTATTAATTTTATTAAACATTAATTCGTTGATTATCTTAGGGACCAATTGGAGAGTATAGATTACCTTTCGAAGAGGAAGTAGGTCTTCATCCAACATTAGAAGACATGCAAGAAAGTGTTGTTCACAAAAAGGAACGTCCAATTATTCTAGAAACATGGCGAAAACATCCGGTAATCAATAATTTATTGATTCTAAATTTTCATGAATTAATTATTTTAAAGAACGTTATTTTAAAATTAAACTATATTTTTCTATAGGGTCTTTTATCGATTTGTGATACGATGGAAGAATGTTGGGATCATGATGCTGAAGCAAGACTATCAGCATCTTGTGTAATGGAACGAATTACAACTCTAAATAGATGTCTCGTAATCAATTCGTCAACTTTGATTCGCGTCGACAACACAAATGAATCTATCACCACCAAGGAATCTAGTATGTAGTTAATTTGAATGTATCATATTTTTACTCAAATCGCACATTCGTTTCCTGTATCATATTTTATATATACAGATATATCCACAGGGAATGCTGACGTTACAAACATATAAAATTATTTTATAATTATGTTTTTTTTTTTCTTACTTTTAACAATTTTTCATCTATTTTTTTAACGATTGTTACTAAGTACTTTTGGTTTTAACATACCGTAATTAAATAGAAAAAAAATATCGTTATTAGTTCTCGAAAAAGATAAATGTTTTATTTTATATGTTAAATCAAGTAAAAGCATCACAAATAAGATACATAATTGATGCACATTAGTAATTACCTACAGCTCATTTGTATGTATAATTAGATTAATAAATAAGTCAATCGTTGTAAATAACATGTGAATGAACTTCTGCAGGGTTTGATTAGTAAGTTGTAGGTAAAGTGAATGGCAAATTCGTGTCGCAATAAATCAGCGTTCCCTGTTATTGCCAATAATTGATCAAGTATTTAGGGATTACGATTCTAATTATAAATTAGGCCGAATAAACCCAATTTTAACAATGTATGTATCCATAAAAAGAGCTATACATACAATAATATGAAAAAATCGTGTATATTAAAATGTGGATGCAGTATAACAACCGTAATACGATGTACCTGGTAGACACAATCGTGTTAACCGATTGATAGCCACGAGGAATTAAAAATAGAAATTCGACTTGTAAAAACAATATTTATTAATTGTGTTTTTTGCTTTGTGTTTCAATACTTGGTAATATTACTTAGCTTTTAAAGCTTTATCAATAGTTTAATCCATTATTAGCGCTATAAAAAAAATTGAATTTTTTTTTATTTTAGTCATTAAAAGAGTTTTTAATTTTGCATCGAATTTTTAGATCGGCACTTGATTGCATGAACCATATGAAGCCACGGAAACGTAATTTATTGTACAGAGATTTCACCATGGAAGATTTTACTAAGAAAATAAGGAATATTGTTAATTTATCAATTAATAATATGAACAATTATATTGATAAATTAATAATACGATTTATTTAAATAATTATTTGCAATATAAAATTTACATTGAATAAACCACATGTCTACCCAGTATCATGATGTTATTAACAGTGTTTTTTTATAAATATTTTTTATCTTAAAAACTCCAATATTGTAAAAAAAAAAAATCCCAATATTTCAAATTAAATTATTTATAATAATTAATTCGAGAAACATTTAATTGTCATTGATATTGGGTTATGACTGTGCCAAATAATAATACTAATATATGCATATGCCACAAATTTATTTGTTCTGCTATTTACATATTCATTAATCCTAAGATAGAATTAATGCTAGATCTGATATAATATTCAAATAATTTCAATGTTTAAAATATCAAATAATTAAGTGTTGGTAAGATTTAGTTGCAAAATGATGTGAATTTGAGCTACTTGACATATCGGACAGTGAAAATAAGTGATTAATTATTAATTAATTACATGAAAGAAATAAGTACTATTACTATTATTTAAGCCATCGATTAATGGTATTATCAGCTGGAAATTTTGACGTAATTACTTTTTATAATGTAAATATAAAACACTGTTCTTGAAAAACTGACTGTTGAAGAACTGTACAATGTCCTATTTGTTCCTATTACATTTTTTATATCTCAGCAATCTTCATCTTGCTTTTTTTGCCCACATCTGTATGGCATAATGAAGTAGAAAATTTTTTTATCGTTTGGTGAACAACGAAGCGTTTATAAAGAACTAGTTTCTCGGAATATTTTTAAAAAAATTTATATATTCATTATTTTTATTACTTTTGTAATGTGTATAAACTATTTTTATTTAAAAAAAAAAAATTTTGTATTGGTATAATTACTCAGCCAAATTTCATATTAATACAAACAAAAAAAAATTATTTAAAAATTTTTTTATTTTTCAATTAATGAATAAAAATAATTATGATTAATTTTTCACTTATTATTGCTATTCAATGAATATCAATAAATAGATAATTGTCTTTAACATAATTTAATGAGCTTTTTTAATTTCGTTCTCAGGATTCTGTTTTAATTAAAGTATATCTGTCATCCCAGGGTATAATATTTGTTTATTATTCAGTTATTTTTTGTAATACTTATTTTACATTGTGATGACAGAGACTGAATGGACAATAAATTTGTCCACAATTTTTTACAACATTTATCGTCAGTGATAATATAAATATACTTTTCCTATATCGTTAAAATAGCTGTTCGAGTTATTATTATTCGTAAAATATGTTTTACTACGATTATATTATCTATATCAATGGATAAAATAATAGAAAAAATTATGAATTATGTTGGATCAGCCGCGTACAGATTTTATAAGAAGAAATTGCATTCTGCGTCAGTTTTTAATCGAATTCAAATGTAAATATTATTAAATAATGATAAATATATTGTAATAAAAATTTAGGAGATTTAAGACTATAAAAATAGCTTATTATTTATCATCGATAGGTATCGATTACATTGGGAAATAGTATGTTTCTACTACAATTGTACTCGTCAAGTTAATAAAAGAACTTGCTAACAAATTGATTGTAATGTTAAGATGAATAAAAAATAAGATAAATAAGGTTATTGTACTTTATTTTTGACGAGAATAATCATTTTTCATAATAATTATTATATCGTTTTGCAATAAAATTGAATAAACATAATCATTGTATATTTATGTAAGAAATAAATGTGCTTGTTGAATCGCTAAAGTGTGAACATTTTATTATAAATGAAAACACAATGAATTCATAAATATGGTCATTTTATTTATGTAAATGTATACATACGTATGTGTTTCTTTAATACGAGCGAGATAATAAAATTGAAACGAGGCCAATTCTTTTAGTGTTTCTTGTGTATTATACATAATCATCTTGCGCTTAAAGATTTATTTTATAAATAATCATAGTAATTTTCTGTGAGTATCTATATAATATCTTTCTAATTAGATATGCATAAATCACAAAATAAAATAGTATGTATGATATTTATGTAAAATAATAAATTGTTTAACGTTCTCATCGTCAATATTTTAAAAACATATGTTCATATTTATTTAAATGTCAAAACATTTAATTTATATTTTGAATTTATTTTAAAATTATTATTAACTTTCTGGTAATAACGAGACATTTATACTTTTTCTAGCAAAGCCATCAAGATTAACATTCGCACATCAATTGAAATTTATACTTTTTTCATAATTTTTTCCCTTTGTTTTATTATTTCAAATTATATATATATATATTTATATTATCAAATTTTATTATTGCACCTCAACTTATCAAATTGCTCCCCAACTGTACAATTATTCAAAAATGTACTAATAATCTTAAAACTTAAAGATACGACTCTGATGAATACAAGAAGCATGTAAAAAAGTCGATTAAAAAATCACATAAGCGCAAGTTAGCATTCTTAATTTATATGCATATTCATTTACTAAAGCTTTGGAAAATCCTTTTTGCGCGTACGACATAATTGTTCAAATTAATCGTTACATTATACAAAAACAAAAAGTTTACATTAACAATCTTCAAAAATAAACCAATACAAGTATAACAAAAATTATCATCCGATAGACTCATTTGCCTATTACTATGATCACAGTTACATTTATGATAATATATAAGTTATTATAACTATTCAATTGTTAATTTAATGTTAGTTATCGTCATCATAATGTATATATATGTACAAGGATATAAATAACTATGTTTTAGATAATTAAATACAATCTGGTTACAAGATTCTATGACTAGCAATCATTATTTTAATTTCTATTTTTTTAACTGATGAAAGTACCTAATTTAATGATTCTGTAAATAACCAAATACCAATTAGTTTTTGAAATTATAAACATCAATCTCTTTTGTTTGTTCATAAACATTTAACAATTTTAGTCTTCAGTTTTAAATACACTGTACATTGAAAATCCAAACATGTTCTTAACTTTAAAATTCATTGATGATACCACTTGCACGAATGCCCTTCAAGCTTACTAACTGAGAGTTTCAAACATTTCGTTTGAATTTTATTGTTAGTTTGGATTTCATTGCTGATCGTTATTCGTAAAAAACTGTATGTTAAGTTGGACATATATGCACGCAAGATCTTGGAACTAAACCCTTTCGATCACCTTTCGCACACAATAGCCATTTGTTATCAACTTCCAAGATAACTTTTAGTCTGTCACCTTCGTTAAATGATAGGTGACCATTATCCGATGGAAGCCTGTGAGTAAGCGTACGAACTTCTCTGTAAATAAAAGGGAAATATTTATCAAAAAGTGAATAAATCAAATGTAAATAATATATATTTTTTTAATGTATGCCTGTATCTGTGCTTTGATAATAAATTCCTTACTTAGGTGGACGTTTTAGTTGAATGTTTGCCTTAGATGCAGCAGGAGTATTTGGCCTTGGTAAAGATGTTGAAACAGCACGTCTTTGTGGCGACACCAGATTTTTTTCTTTGGCTGTGACTCCGTGTGATTTATACGGCAAAGAACTTGGACGTGTCAAGTGATTTCTTGGCGTCATATTATGATCTTGATCAACTCTACTTGTACGTTTACACACATCTTTACTCTTTAAATCTAAAGTTTTTTTTTGTGTTACTTTATTCATAATTGTTGAAGGTGGTTTTTTTAGACTAGGAATTCCGGTATTTGGAGATTTAGTTTTTGCTGTCATTGTTAATGTATTTGCTGATTGTTTAACAGGAGAAGTTAAAAGTCTGGGAATTTTAGATTTTGTTATGTTAGTTGGAGTTTTATTTGGCGAAGATGGTGAAGTTAGAGTAGTTTCTTTTGGTTCTTCTTTTCCAGTCATTAATTCCCATTTTTCTTGAAGTCTTCTAAATTTTATATCAGCACTAATCGTATCGTCATTGTTATCAGTATCATTATTGTTATTTCGAACATCAGGACTTGATATCCTTGTAATATTTTTTCTAGCTCGATTTAATGGAGAATGTTCTAAACTATCTGTATACTCTTCGGAATCTTCTGAAACCAATTTATCCAATACAGGAAATGCTTTTGATCCCATAGCAAGATTACTCCATCGTTTCTTCAATATGTTATCATTATTTTCAATTTTTGTTGATGTATTTTTATCTTCGAATGATCCACAAGAACGAGGACGTGTTCTTCTGGGACTAGGAATTGTTGAAAGATCATTTTTAAACTCATGCTCTCTATTATCAGTTGACACAAAGCTATTAACGTGACTAAAACTATTATGGAGTTGTCGATATTGATATAAAAGATCTAATTGGAATGGACAAAAAGCGAGAGGATCTAAAGTATTAAGAAAATGATCAATAATTTTGCGAGAATTAGCACAACCAAGAGCTGCAACAAATAAACTATTGCTGCTGTAATGTTTACGTAAAATTGTTTCTCTAGTACATAAATACGCAAACCATGCATCTAACGCTCGTAAATTTAATAATCCAAATATAAATGCATGAAATTTCAACATTCCTTCTGTAATAAAATCTTCGCCATTAATTTTTTGAACCAGTTCATTTAATGTCTTTGTTAGAGGGCCTTGTTGTGATGAAGCTTCCACTATTTGCCATACACTGTTTGAAATAGGACCGAAAATTGAATTTAGATGTGGTCTCAAACCATCTGACATGATTGCATAAAGAGCTGGACAAAGATTTTTTAAACAGATCTGTGCACACTCGTTTTTATCTTGAACTCTTGAGTCCATCTGTGAATTCCAATACTTGATCAATAAATCAACTGCTTTACTAACAGAATTTATCATTTTTTGTTTTTCTTCTAAATTAATTAATTTATTTTCTGATTCATCTAGCTGATTATTTATTTCATCAGTTTTCTTTATTTTGTTGGCTTCAGTATAATATTGTTTCTGATTCATTTCAAAGCTTACAGTTTTCTTCTGTAAATCTAACATTTCTGCACCTTTCATATTTTTATTCATCCTTAAGGCTAAAAACTTTCTCACGTAGGACCTCAATTTAACATCAGGATCTTCGCCATCATCACTACTATTTGATGAAAATCCGCTTCGTTTAAGAAACTCTTCCAGTTGTTTGACATCATCGCCACTAGATTCAAGGTCAGTCGTTTCTATTAATTCATTAGTAACTGCTTCTCTCATTCGCTCAGCATAACGTTTTTCTTCAACTTCGTCTATATCTTTATCTGAATCTATAATACGTCCATGATGTAATAATTGAAGATCATTGTTAATATAATATGGTTCTTGCAATGACATTCTCTTATTTGGCTCTGGTGATTGTGACTGATCGTCTACTTCTTCAACACCGCCCATTTCAAACATACTGTATCTCTTATTAGTTGTTCTATTTTTCCTTAAAATACTTCTTGGTAAAGGAGGCCTTGGTGGAACTTTACTTGGTTCATTGGAATCTCTTTCACCGTGAGGTAGAGATATTGACCTTTTTGGGAAACCACTATGACTTGTTCTCGCTTGACTTCTTCCCGCACGATGTAATTTCTTATCTTGGCTAATCAAACTATTTTCAGAACTTCCACTATCATAACGATAAAGATAAAGTGGATTTAAGGTATTACTGTTTACTTGATTTGTTGAGGAGTCTGTTAAAATAGTTGATGATCCACGATATCCAGAGGAGGGTTGAGTTCCTGTACTACTACTAGATGAAACATTTGTCGAAATAATTTCATTCAATGTACGTGTCTTATGACGCATATGCGGTGATAAACAAAATAGTGGCTTTTTTGTTTCTTCACTGAGTTTTATATGGCTTGGTATTTCGGGAACATCATAAAGAATTTTTCGATATTCCATGGGTAAAAGAAAAGTTAATGATTCCCAATCTTTTACATGTGAAAATCCACGCTGCTTTAATGCATCAATGTCATTACAAGAAAATGGTCGATTACTTCTTTCAGATTTTTTTGAGATTACCCTTTCTTGTGGCTTTAAAGCAATATTATCAAGTTTTGTATCTTTAATGTTTAAAAAGGATAGATCGGGTAATGTATAATTGGGATATACCACATAAATAGGTTTTTTATCTACAATAGTTTCTTTCAACCATGGATAGTGATTTTTAGGAGGTAAAGAATACAGTAAAGAAGTTTGAACTCCATTTTCTTCTACTTCTGTAATGGCTTGAATACCTGTAGTTTTACAAATTGGTATTGTTTCATGTTCAGATGATTTACTCCAAGATTTTTTAGAATTTTTTAAAGAATCATTTCCCTTAATTGTTTTATCAGTATCATGTTTATTAAAAGTTGCATCTGATTTTAGAATACTTTCAGATAACTCTTCAACTGATGGTGATTCCTCTTTAAATTCTTTAATTGATGGAATTCGTTTTGAAGTGTTACTAGAACTGTCGTCATGGTTAGATGCCCCAGAACTTTTGTAACAATCAGTCTTGACCCAATTGATAGCAAAGTCATTTTCTGGAATGTATTTCTTACAAGTTTCATTAATATTTTTTTGAATCTGCGTGTTAGTGTTTGTTCCACTAGCACTACTGCTATTACTGTTGGGCCATCCATTATCACTTGCTGAATCCGATTGGTCGAGCGTTAAACTCATACCTTCTGCGCTCATACTTTTTTGTTTCATGAATAATTTAACGAGACTCATATTTTGTAATTTTTTCCCATATGATGCATTACTGTTTGCACTTTCATTAACAGATCTACTCATTGCTGATTCAGAATTTAGTAAATGTTGATGATGTGACTCAGCAGAATCCATAGAAAAATTTAAAGGTATATTTATATGTCCATATTGCTGAGTTTTCCTAAGATCCGGAAGACTCAGACTTCTTTTATTAGGATTCAACATAACCGTGGTTGCTGTTACTTGAAGAAAGTTTGGGATTGTGTTATTATTTCCTGATCCATGACGAGTGATAGTTTTATTTGTTGATGAATGTTTTAAATTACTCCAAGTTGTGTAAATTTTCGAATCTGAACATGCCATTGAAAAATCTAACATATTTTTCAAGTTCATCTTTGGATTATAATAAGTTTCTCTTACTTCCGATGTTTTTTGTTTATCTATAAAAATAATATAAAATAAATTAGCTCATGTATATATTATAAATCAAATCAGAAAATTTTATATAGTAATCATTATCACCTTGACTTTCGAAATCTTGCGAACCATCTGAATACATTGTCATACTACCTTCAAATGCTATTGTATAATTATTTTTGTTATTTGCTTGACAAGTTAATAACATATCTTCACAATCTAACGAGTCAACACTATAGCTACCTCCTGGTGGTAGTACCGGTGTTTCCTTTACGGGTGAAAATAACAATGATGACTTACAAATGGAGATTGTATCGGTGGTTGAGCAAGCTGAGTCTTCTCCCTTGAAAAAAAAAAAAAGAAATTTTTAAATTGTAATATTACTTTAATTTATTAATCAAATTCATGCTATCATCGAATAAACAGATAAATTTTCGATAATGTTTCATCGATAAATGAAATTTTCTTCATGCTTGATCTAGTTTATACATTCCTCTTAGACGTAATTCTTAAATAAAAACTAAGTGTAAGTAAAAACATAACAATTATTGTCTGTTCATTTCATTTTGTCCAAGTCGTACCTGGCTACTAATGTGTGGACTAATTGATGAACCAATGTCGATTTTTTCCATAACTGAGCCAGATATACTGGCATAACGTTCTCTTTGATAGTTAAACTGTTGTGTTAAAAAATATTTATTCACATGTATTTAACTGAATATATTTACATAATATATACAGACAATTGATTAGATTAATTATACCTCAGTTTGTTGGACAGGATCAGTGCACATAACTGGGAGAGCTGTGAGCAAAGTGTGGATATCTGCGGTGCGAAAGCTTTCCATGTCCACTTCGGCAAGGTTGGCGTCCAAATTCCTTGCCAAGTCGTCATAGTAACCCAAGTCTTCTTGAGTGTATGAAGTAGAAAGTGAGGAAAGTACGCTTGAATGTACGTGTAATCCTCCATCTCGATATCTATTTGACATAAACATAACATAGATTTATTTCCACAATAATTTAAACATTTTTCTTTAGTAAATATAATGAAGACAAAAAAAATCTTCCAAATAAATATAAAACTGTAAGTTGAAGCTACCAAAATATCTTTCTCTTGAAATTTTTTCTTTATTATTTCTCTTATTTAATTCTATGAACGCTGAAAGATTATATTTACCCATAATCAATAAACCATTGATAATCTGAATTATCTTGAATAAACTCCGAGCTAATGAGATCCTGAGGAATAGGATCTGCTGGATTAGAATTACAGTCAGAACCGGGAGTTTGTGGATCTTCCATTATTTCTCCTTTGTCAATATCTAAACGAACAAAAATAAATATTAATATTATTCAAATGTTAATATTGATTGATGCATAAATTTAGTATCCACCTTAACAGCAATTATTCATATTTTTATACATTTTTTTTAAAGAAAATTTCCATCATTTACTACACAGTTATTATTACATCATAACTTATTTCAAAAACGAGTGCATCTAATAATATAACAGCTGTTCTAATAAGTATTCTCATGAGAATAAATGATTTTATAATCATGGATATAAATGGTATTGTATTCTATTGTAAATATGTAGTCTGTTGAAATACGCCCTGTAACTTCTCGCTATACTCTTCATAAACTTGACTGCAGTTGACACATTTTGAATGATGTAATTATACAAAAGATTGAAACGCATTTTAAGAAGAAAATTGATTATCTACCAGACATGTTCAATAATAAGGTATGAATAATTTAAAATAATAATTTAATAGATATTTATTTACTCACAATAAATAAGTATTCCAAGAATTGATTAATTTGTGTCATGTTATTGTTTATGTACTCTAATTGTGGCTAGAATATTTATTATTTACTTTTTACTCCAAAAAAATAATTCCAAAAACTTAACCATTTAATCCCAAATAATTGTTGTCATTTGACTAATTAGTCCTAATATGATTTAAATGATTCAAGCCATCAAAAAAAATCCCATTACGAACGAACAATATAATTAACTTATTCTAAAATGGAAAGTATTTACATCAAAAATAAAACAATTATTTCTTGAAGCGTAATGACATATTCTTGGTTATAATGGTGCTTCTAATTTAATTTGAATGAACCAATTTTAACCGTTTTCTAACGAATTCTATTTTATCGAATTTTTATTTATTATCCAATATATTGTTGAGACATTGGAATTTAAACAATGACAATTAAATCAAAGAATGCAGACCTGTCTATATTCTTTGATTGGTATTGAAGAAAGTATTATTTTACATAGTATGTTTTTTTGTTTTTTATGAAATATAGTACGTAAACTTTGAGAAAATGTCTTGAATAACAATGACAGTTAAATAATGTCTACTTTAAAACATATATATACCTATTATATGTAATTCTCACAGACCAACCTTCGTTCATTTGTGGAAGTGTACGATCGATCATATCGCGTACGCGATATACAAACCATTCCATATTCAACAATCAATAATTGACACTTAATCACTAATGTATTAAAACTAAATATCTCGACACTACACCTCTATTACTACACTCACAAGACTGAATTTTGAAATGTGCTTGATGTATGAAATACATGAGAATAGAAGAGAAGTGGTAAGTAGAATTGTAAGTAAGTGACGTCATATAAAAGAAACATGGCGAAGCGACAAAATAAATAGAGCGCATGTGCGGAAGATATACAGCGCAATTCTGATTTTTGAAATATTTATAATCAATTTTAATGTGATTAAATCTCCATACTCTTAATAAAGTATTTCAAAAAGTATTTAATAATTATATAAAATTGGAATAAAGTTTTTTCATCTATTTTTTTTGTATGGAATTGTATTGATAGGAACTGAAAAATCGAATTTAATCAATCAATCACGCATATCATTTTATTTTTCATGCACGTGCTTTGAATGTCAGATTAATTAGTATAAAAATTTTTGTCAATTAGCTTAAATAATAATATAGGTTACGTTATTTTTGTTATTCACAGTGTTAAATTTTTATCGTTTCAAAAGAATGTTTGTAGTTGATAGAAAAAATAGTGAAAAATTATAATTATAATATTTTGGAAAAAATTTTATATTAAAAATTCCTTTATATTTTTTTTAATAATAAAAATACCTGGATTTTTGTTTCAGAATATAATTAATCTAAATTGGATACACTTGGATTTTAATAAAAATATTTACACAAGTTAAATATTAATTAAAACCACAGCAAATGATCCGTATGGAATTTCTACTGCATCCGCTCGTATGGCCACACTTTTACTGAGCTATCGTTTTGTGTTATTTGACACTTATATTGTAAGAAATGTACATATTTTGTGTTCTCATTCATGACTCATCTTGAGCCATTAACTTTCGCATAATTACTTATAGTTAAATAACGCCTAAAATTAATAGTTTTTTTTATATTGAAGCAGGTTGTAAAAATAATATTTTGTTTCATATTTTTTTTTTGTTGCAAGGAATAATAACGATGTCTGAAGATCATGAAATATACAATATGAAAGACGAAAATGATTTGGTCGAAGAATGACCGGAAATGATTTAGTTCAAGTGCATAAAGCATTTTATAACTGGGCGTATGCAACAAACTCTCAGCACAGAAAAGTCGACTGTATGAAGTAATTTTAGACAACTTTAAGGTTTGTCTCAAGAGAAAATGAGTCTCACGGGCAAAGTAAGTATTAAAGAACTTGGCACTCGCATATTTCATTTATGTATTTGTGAAATTTGATCTCTCGAAAAACAACTCATATTTTTATCGATAATATGAAGGCGAAAAAAAAACAAAAACAAATCTCAATTATTCAAACTCACTAGCTTGTTATTTTGTATGTAATGTAATGATCAAGATCATTTCAGAGAATTATTTCATATCACTTTAGACGTTATCATAACAATGTAAAATTCATAGAAATGCTTACTTTTGTGATTGTAATATTTAAATTTGTTATTCAAATTATTCCAATGATGAATCTTGAAACGTTTTTTTTGACTTTTACTGTAAAATGGAGGCGAATGTCTTGTTGTTAATGACAAGGGTGGGCTAACGCGCCCAACAGATAACTCAGCTATTTTCATTATGACACACAAAAGAAGCACTAGCATCATATCATTCGAGAAATGTACTACTTAAAGGCTTGTTTTGCCCTTCTGTGTTCACAGCTGCATTATAGTACTTAGTCACTCACTGATTTTTTACATTAACATACATATAAAACTTACTACTTTATGGATAACAAAAAACTTTTAAACATACAATTTTCCAAACAACATTCAACATTATGCACTACACTTTATTTAAAATACACTTTTAAAATAGATAATCATTATTTGTGATTAATTAAAATCAATTATTCCTACAAGATTTTGTTTGTTTCAGCCTGATAAAAATCTCAGATAAGTGGATACAATAAAATATTTCGAGTTTTCTGAAAACGAGTGGCTTGTATCAATTGAAAGTTATAATAATGGAGTTGACGTCACTACAAGCACATAGAGGCGTTTTAAATTGCAACAAGTGACAAACCAATTGTTCCAGTTAATCGAACAGTCAATGTGATAACGAGGCTTTGCTCTCACTAGGTTTTTATTAGGTATATAAGGTCGTATTTTAGTTCTGATGAAGGAAATGTCCAATGAGTATTTTTAATTAACTATGAAATCTAATAAGTTTAAAAGTTTTATTAAAAAATTAAAAAGTTCAATTGTATTATGATGATAAACACAATCACTTCCGGTTATCTAAAATTACTTAAACACTGGTAATTAATGTAATAAAGTTCAAACACCAAACATTTGGAGTAAAGGTTTGCTGAACAGTGTTTTATTATAAAGGCTGCATGATTATAAATCACAGTGATTGATTAAGAAGAAACAAATCGTACACATATCAAAGAAACTTATCAAAAAAATAGTAAGCTAATAGCTTCTGGTGATATTTTATCTAGTGATTGAATTGAATAATATGAGTTTGTAGTGAAATACGTGCGTGGACCACCACAAGCTGACTCAGACTGTTAGCTTGGACAAGAAACGCGCGGAAGAACGTGTGCACACGATACTACACGACGCTGAGTTTAATTTCTATTAATAAATACACCCAGTGCATGGCGAGAATAGAGCTAACTCTTTACTCCTGCAGCTTATTGAATCAACCCTGTTGATATTTTATGCTGTACTGTATTTTTATTCTCTGTCAATTTTACTAATAGAAGCACACCAATTAATTGTTTTAGATGATCATTGGAATTGAAAAGTAATTATCTTTTTTAATTAATCAATTTAAATATGTATTTATTTATTATATTCTTTGTTTAAATAATTTTAAATTTTTTCTATAACTTTACTGATGATTTAACTAAACTTTTGTGTATCTAAGAATGATACTTGAATAATTATAATTTACTACATTTTTAGGGATTCAATCTGATTGTTAAATCAAGATTTGCCACGTGCATCAACTTGGTAGATCCATTTGTATGTTTTCTTGCAGAGAAGCATACATATGAGACGATACATGTTCGTTTAAAATAACAACCCCAGTCGACGTAGGTCAAACATATGCTGAAAGGATATACCTAAGTAGTTTAAGGATGATGACACGAGAAATAAGTTTATCAAATTTCAATCGTTTTTTACTGTATGATTGAAAAAGAAAGATTGTGTTATTCAATTTATTGTCAAAGGAATATTGGAGTAATTTACGATAAATAACAATGGAATTGGTTTAGCGAGAATCAAATAATATCTCTCAATAACTAAAGGTAAAATAGGATTTTTGTCAATAAAAAATTTACTTAACTATTCAAAAATAAATGCTTTTTTATTAGATAAGTTTATTCAAAACTAGTGATATAATGTTTGATTATTGACCATGGCCTAATTTATCATTTTATTAAGATATATTACAAACATTTCGCTGCAAATATTTCCTGATAAGTTTCGAATGGAAATTAAAAAGATCTTAAATATAATGTCAACGTATTATTTTATATTCTTATTTTCTAAATTCTTTTAGGAAATATTGATTTTAAAAGTATTCATCTCAATAAATTGCTGCCAAATTGTTTTATAAAGAGCTTTGCTAAAATTTCGGAGCAATATTATAGACAATCAATTCTCATTATATGATTTAAAATGAATAATTTTAAAAATCCAAATACGGTGTTGCTGCTGCTTTTATATTAAAGTCAATAAATTTCACCTTGTCTAGTGCTGTAGTCAATATCAAAATAATTTTACTTACATTCATGGCAAAGATTTCAACGTGAAGCAATAAATTCACTAATTAATCCACAAAAATCCACACTATTGCCGTTGACTGTAACTAACTGAATCAGTTTCTTCACAATTCGTACCTAAATTGTGTAACAACACAACATGCTGATAGTTTTAGTTTAATTCTTATATCTGCATTAAATTCAGAAATAAAGCTTGAGGGTGTGCAGACTGAGTCACACGAATCAAGAGCCCCTCCCTAACTATACAACCCTACGGTCGATTGTTCATGCGCATGCTCTAGATTTCAAATAAACTGATCAAAGGGGATGATTCTTGTGTTTCGATTAAAGTAACTATTTCAAGGAGTCCAAAAGTCGCAGGATTTTCACTACACTTCCTCATATGATTAACATTAAAATAAAACGAAGTTTGCACTCACATAGCGAGTTTAAACTTGAAACTGTTGATATTAAATATTTCTTTTAACTAAAATTATTCAATAACTATTTTATCATACTCCAAAAAATTGTAATACATTTTTACCATTAGAAAAATTCTTCTCAACATAATTTTCATCTTATTAAGTAAAATCATATTGATAATTTTAACTCATAACTCACAGATTTTTTTATTTATAAAAAAGATCACTAAATTAAACTAACATAATTCCGTAAATAATGGGATGAGGGTCAGTATTGATTTTCTACGAATTTCATGAAAAACTTGAACTACTGAGATTTAAGTTTCGTTAAGTCTTATATTTGGTAAAATTCATTTTTTAGTCTATAGAGACATCATCACATATCTGAAAACCAAAACATAAAGTTTGAATAAATCTCCATGTTTCTAAGCTCTAAAAATTATTTCTCTAAAGACATAAGAAGCAGACATGCATATAAAACAAATATCAAATTAACATAATTAATAATATAATATTAAAAATATAACTAAATAAATCTCAAGATAGCTGTATCAAAATACTCTATATTGAGGGTCTAATTAACAATCCCGAGTCGCCAGACTTGTATTGCAAAGAGTATCCATAGTAGAGCTTTCTGCATTTGCCAAATATTTATTGGCTTGTGAATTAGCTTGAAATAACAACATTTCAAGTGCTGAGCAACCATATGATATGTTAAATGACACTTGGATCAATAAAATGCCAAAAAACTATTCATACTAAGTAACTTGATTTTTATATTTGTACAAATACAAATACAAAATAAATAATTTATAAAAATATTTATAAATAACCCTGTACGTTTATTAGAGCTTTGTACGAATTAAAGATGATTTCTATCAATTTTTAAAAAGTTTAGTTTCATATTTCATTCAATTTAAAACGTTTGGATAAATTTCCATTCGAAAAATAGCCAATTTATTATTTGTACTTTTGTCTTTTCAACAATTACTAATATTTTCAATGATTGATTTTGTTTTTTATCGAGTCGGTATATTTTCATATATTAACGTAATATTAAATGCTAACTAGCTCTATAATTCTTGATCGTTATAAATTCTTAATTTTAATCTATACATACATTATAAAAATGTTATTATTAACACTTCCACAAATATTCTGTTGTTATCAGAATAAATTTCTTTTAAGAGTTAAACCCTGTCTTTTGATAATCACTATGATTTAAATTCTATCAAATGTAAAAATTGAACCATTTTTTTTTGTTGAATATCAGTGAATTAATTGATACAATTGATGACAAAAATAAAATACTGTTAACTTGTATCACAATTCTAAAAAACAATGAACGCACTTTTTAATTATACGTTGAAAACAATTCAGTGATAGGATGAGTCTTACAATTAACATAACTTAATATGCATGATAATTGAATTAGCACAGGGGTATCATGAACTTTTGAATCAGTACATGAATATTCGTTCATTTAAATTGATTTATAAAGAAATTCGAAATTGTAGGTTTCATGTATATCACCAGAGGAATGTTATTATTTCGTTATCAATTATTGATAGCTCCAAAAATAATTTATTACTTAAATCTAGTGAGCTAATAAATTATTCTTCGAGATAATTATTTAATTTTTTATAAAAAGTCGACTAATTTTATACGTAACGTCTATTTTTTGGAGTTTTTTGACATCTTTGTCTTCCGAAAATAGCTATTAATACAATAGCAATAGTAGCAAGAAGTACAGATCCAACAGCCCACACAGCAGCACTAATGCCATTTTTTATCAATCTATTTCCAACCTCAATAGTTTCTTCGGAATCTGATATGACTTGATCCGAGTTTCCAATTGAATGAGATTGAGAGGTAGCATTATCATTATGTACAAATGAAGAATTTACGCTCTGTGAATTTGTTGATTCTGCATCTAAACGACGTTTATTTGTGTGGTCAGATGTTGGAGATACTTTAATTTTTGGCACAATCGTTAAATCTTTAGATGTAGTAGTAGCAATAGTGGTAGTTATAATAGTAGTTGGTGTTGTACTTGTTGTCACAGGTTTATTTATATTTTTTTTATAATCATCTTCTAGGAGCTCTAACTCTTTTTCAAGCTCCAGAGGTAAATTAACATCTTCTTCATAATCGAATTCATCAAGAAAATCTTCGAGCGGTGAAAAATAATTTACTAAAGAAGTAACAGAAACGTCATAAATTTTTAAATACTTCTCCATTGTATAGTGCCAATTTTTGGCAGTTCCGTGTTTGATCATTTTACTGAAAAATTATATGTGCTATTTTAATATTTTATCGTGTTGTAATATCAAAAATTTAATTATAACAAACAACTGAAGAATATACGCTCTCTCATTAAGCTCTTTTTGTAGAAATTTTTTTATGAACAAATTTAGACAAATACTTACATAAAGTGGTGATTTACAGAACGGATTCCAATGTGGTCGGTTTTAACATCTGTCGTTTTCATTAAGTATTCATACATTTGAAAACCAAGAATAATTCCAATAAACTTACTGAAAAAATTATAATAATTGACTAAAAATCATTCAAGTTATGAATAGCATTCACATTCACAAAAAGCTTGATACTTACGGAAGATATGGTTTGTTCTTTATAATATATTCATCGTCTATAAATGTTGGCAATTTCACATCAGATGTATTAATTTTCTCGTACTCTAATCTGTGTTAATAGTGAAACTTAATTTGAATTTTTCTTTTTTAAATATGCATGAACTCGCTTGTTAAAACTCGTTCAAACCCTTTTTCCAAATGTAATATTGAATTCATTTTAAAAATGATTACCTATATTTCCACCATGAGGTAGTTAGGTGTTCAGGATTAAAAGTATTATTTTTAATAGTATCTATTCTCCACATATCTCCACTGAAATAGTATGCGAGTCGTGGAAGAATATCGAGAGCCGTTATCATGATTGAAATAATTTGAAGTTCATCTGGATCTTTGGTCTCATTGGTTAAGTTTAAGGTAGACAACCATGCTGGGCTTGCAGCTAAAATTCCAAATAATTCGGATACACCTTCTTCTATAGCTGTAAAAAAAATTAAAGTATATTTCAATATATTTTTTTAACATGATTCGATATTTAAATCCACTAGTTTTCGGTATCATAAAATATCTACAAAAAATGGACGAAAAAAACTATCTAATCAGTTAATCAAAATGTAAATAAATGAAGATATCACATTAGCTCAAAGTTAGCAAGGAGACTTTAATAACTAAAATGAATTAAAAATTGATATTAATCTAAATTTTGAGTAAATTATGTATAAACATACCAGAATAACGATTTTCAATATTTAAAATAGGACTAGTTTCATCTGACATTTGATGAATCATCACTTTAGCAATATCTTTATGTGCCGATAAATAATTAGTAATCGAAGACTCAGAGCATGTAATAACTCTCACTTTGCCTTCTTTACAGAAATTGATCAGATGCGATGGACACTGCCCTTGAAAGTTACTTTCATTGAAGAATTGTGCCTCTGGAACATGTTTTAGTACTATTTTTGCTAAACCAGATGCCGATTTGTACAAATTTAATCCTGCCATATTCTAAGTAGAAAAATTTATGAATAAAATTGTTTAAATAAAAGTCTTCATTAAATTTTTAAAAATTTACCTTTTCCAATAAATTTTTACGCATAGTATAGATATATTCAAAGTTAGGAATTACGTCCATTGCAAGTGGAGTCCAATCAGTACTTTGAAGTGTTCCTAAAGTGAGTTCAAATATCAATTATTCTAGTTTAAAAGACTGATAATTGTTTTAATTTATTCGGAAAACTGATATTCTATTTTACCTAATAAGTGAGCTGGTAATGTATCACTTTCAATAGCATCTTTATATTTGAAAGACAAACGTTTGTGAACAAATTTAACAAGTTTACTATGAATATTTGATATCTTCATCCATTGAGTTTTCATCTGTGTGTATCCATTTTCATATCCACATAATATTTGCCAATACTCTTCCACATCTTTTGCTCCTGAAAAAAATTGTCAGTCATTGTTTTAGAATGAGAAAAGAGTCACTATCAGGGATATTTTCAATATTAAACTGCTATTCACATTCCATATACTAAAACGAATTACGCAAAGAAAATACTTGACAATTATCCAAAATTGCTTATAATGAGTATGCTTTTTGCTCATACTAACCATTAGTTATTGCTGCTTTCTGAACATATTGTAAATTATCTGGAAATTTTTCGATCAACGGCATTAATGATTGATGCCATAATGTCCAGAACTTTAATTTATTTTCCGCTGTTCCAATATGAGCTAATACAGTCTCTGCATCTTTAAATCAATAATTTTTTTTTAATCTATGTTAATTAATAAATAATAATACAATCTACGATATGTAAAATAAATTTTCTTTTTCATCCGTTTTTTACCTTTTCGATGTAAATGTTCAACTCCTGTAGTGTGATTTCCATTGAATCGCAATAATTCTGCTTCACCAATAAAAGAGATGAAATTGCTCCAGTCTTCAGGATTTAGCAATGCATCACCAGGCTTAGTGACAAGATCAAATTCATAGCCTGTGGAAGGACTCAATTCAGTTCCATTCATCAATACGCTTTTTTCAGCTTCAACTTCATCCTTCTTTTTACGCTTAAGTGAAGCATAATTATTAAGGGCAGTTTTCTGTAAATTAGAAATATTTATTATAACTTTTTGTTTTTGGAATGATGTAAAATAAAAATTAATTTTGTGTATTATATTTTTAAAAACTTTTAATAAAAGAAGGTGATAAACGTTATTCATTTACCCAAAGTTTCAGGGTATTTTTGTTTGGATGTTGGATGAAGATCCAGTGGGATTCAGCTGTATTGTTGCATTCATCTCCATAATCATATCCAACGAATTGTAAAGAGGTTTCTAAATGACTTTCGTTTGATGTATTGGATGTACTTGTTGCAATAACAAACAAACCAGTGATCACATAGCACCACTTTAGATTCATACTTTGTACTTCTAAAAGTATTGACAATTTTTAATACAATATTTGTAGAATATTTTCAAAAGAATAGCTTGTCTAACAGAAATGGAATTTCAAGTGGATTGTAATCACAAATGTCTTAATAAAACTGACGATCGATTGATCGTACGTCTTCTCAATTCTAATTATTTAATTTCAGGCAATTGGTGATAATAATTGATTGAATTAAATCATACAAGCATCAAATAACGTTGAAATAACATTTAAAATTATTTATTTGAATGATTTTTCTTCATAGATGATACTGATGAATACAGTCCTTCATTGATGGTATTACAGTATACTTGGAATTTATCAATCTTCTCTTGTGAAGAAAGTAATATCTGGAATTAATTCAATTTATAAAAGATGTAGTCTAGTGAGAATAAATTCTTTTTCGAGAGGAATTACACATGTACAATATATACATTGTATTTCTTCTATTAATATAAAGTAATCTGGTATTTATTAATATAACACTAGTAAATAAAGAAATTCTTTAAAAGAGCTTAAAATACGTTCAATGTGTGTAGAAACAAATTACAATTATTTTTAATATAAGTATTTTAATTTATTTCTTTTACTCGTAATTTATGAAGAATCGTGAAAGTATATCACTATACATGAAATTCCTAAATCATGAGTAATAACTAGTCTGCTGAAAAATGTTATGTAAAACATAAAAATTATTCATCTTCAGATAATTTTCTTTTTAATTTAATTAAAAAATTTTTTTAATATTTTATAATTTTTGATAACTATTACATGTGATTCCTAAATTTTTTTTGGAAATCAAGTGTACCATTGCAATAATCAATCTTAATTTAATAAATTATATTTGATATTTGTATTTATATATTTTCTATTTATTTTAATATTTCCTAGATTTGCATTACATGTTTTACATGATAATAATGACATCACGTGACCTGTATTGTATTTGCTACTGTCTTGATTAAACGTATTATTAAATACGTCCTCAGTCAAGGTTCGAATGAATAAAATTAACGTTCAGCAAGTAATAGCATATACACAACCGCATGTTTTCATTCACCTGAAGAATTGAAACGTGAATAATACTTGAAAAGTATGAAATGATTTCCGCTCAATTATCTAGAAAAATTATAAAGTAATAATTGATAAGTCCTTTAGTCTTGATAGAAAATTGTTTTTATTTTTGTTCTGTTGATGATTACTGTTATTTGAAAATATCGAATTTTATTTAATGATTTTTATTAACATTTCATAGTCTGAGAGCGATCGAATAAATAAATGTAAATTAATAAGCGAAAATCTTTCCATCTTTCTACCTCATAATATTTTTTTTCAGTCAAATAGATGCACTTCGGCTTAACCTTTGGCTTTGTGTCAAGGATTAGACCTAGATGCTGCGCACAACAAGTTAACTACAATACATCTGCTAATATTAGTTAATATATTTGTTAAACTTTAGTTAAAACTGAATAACTAGATTTTTTGAATGACCGAAAAGAATAAATTTTTTCAAAATTTTAATTTATATTTAAGTTATGAAATAAAAGAGAAAATTTTTCAAATTTATTAATACATAAATGATGTCATGTATTTGACTGAATTTTATTTATGCACTTTTATTGGAATGTCAAATTGTATTCGAACAGAATAAATAATTCTTAGATCGTTTTTTCAAATGAAAACTGACGTAATTTGAAAAATATAAATATGGAGTGGTGAATTACTGATGTATCAATTTCTTAGTATTAAAGAATGTATCGGAATTATTTTTGATTAATTGATTATTTCTTAAATTCTGATTTATTAAAAAAAATCTATTGTCGATTGTTTGATGTAATAATACCACAAAGATATTATTACTTAAATAAGTTGTTGACAGAAAGATTATTGCCATGTTATAAAATTAATAGCAGAACTATTTATATTTTGACGCAATTTCAAATAAATTAATAATTGTGAACATTATTGCTATTGGATGGTATGCAAAAATAGAAAGATATGAAATAGTTAATTATAAATAAATATTAAAAAATTGTTGTTGATTACATATGAAAATTCTAATAAAACTTCTATTAATTACCTTCAATAGTTGTAAGTTAATTATTTATCAAACAAAATCTTTTGTTTTAATTTTTAAATACTATAAAATGAACTTTTATTTCAGAATTGGCCGAAATTTTCACTGTTTTGCTCTTGACACTTAATCGGTTATCTTGTCTGATGGTGATGACTGATGACTGTAAATACTACACTAGGAAATTCCTTGTTGCACAAGTAATCAAGTGATATAACTTAGGTACAACGATTAAGCGGTTTATCTAAGAAAAAAAGGAAAAAATTCAACACGTTTTGTACACCCGCGCTGACAATTAGTTCAAAGTTCAATCGATCTAGATTCCGTTGTATCACACTCTTTATTCCATCGACGACATTATTACAATGAGCGGTAAATTCTTATGCGAAGTGATGACTGCAAACAGTCATAAATCACATTGTTCGATATAGATATTCCTTTTCAATCTCTTTAAATTTTTTTATAACCACTTCCGTCGGTAAAGTTAATTTCTATCATTGCATGTATTGTTAACAAAAAAATATATTTACCATCATGAAGAATAATGAGTCCTTTTATAAATAGCTAACGATAATTTTAAAAAATTTTAAATGCATTTTTTTTAAATTACGATCATTTATAAATTATTCATTAATATCAGTTTTACATAGAGTTCAAAATAAATTTTAACAAATTATATCTATAACATTTTTAGAAATTTTTTTATTTAAAATTTTTTTTTTCTACCGTTTTCTGTCAATCGAAATGAGATGTAAACTTTTGAGATTACATACTTTTTCGATTGCTAATTATAAATGTTTATTATCATGTTTGATTGAAACTGTACGGCAATTAGATGATTAAAAATGCACCATACGATACGTATGCCAGAAATAAATATCTGTCATCAGTTCCAGGAATGCACGATGCTTAGATGTGTTGATTGTTATTAACTTTGATATCTTAATGTTTCAAAATTGTTAACGATAATATTCATAATCATTTAAGTATCCCATTTTGGGCTCTACGTGATATGTAATTTTAAGCAATCGATTTTATAGTTGGAGTATGCGTATTGAATATCTCGTGCAAATCAACAATACATCGTGTTTACTCTTTGATCCCAAGTAAGTTTTTAGATTTAAATCATCAAAAACGGTCAAATTTTTGTGCTACTTGATTTTATCAAAAGGTTTAAATAGTGAACAAATTTTTAGTACTTAAATTTAATGCGATATTTATTTTTAAGTATTTTAAATTAAGCATAAATAAATTTTAAAATAATATCAAAAAAGGGAAGATGTTGAAAACAGCTGTTATTTATTATAGAATTTATAAATTGTTACTATTATCGCATTATTGTTCGAAATAATTATTTTTAATGGTATATTTATTTATTTTTTAGTCAACATGCCTTCAGTACGAAGAATAATACTGAGACATGTAATGTCTGGAATATGTTCAAAAATGAACCGGACAAAACGCTTAGATGGAGATATGATGGAAACACCACTTAAAAGGTGTTTATCAACTTTTGACATGACCCTTCTTGGTAGGTATGTGTTATTATTAGATCAATTTTGATATAATATAACAAATTATTTACCAACACTTCTGCTTATGCATTTCAGGTGTTGGACATATGGTTGGAGCAGGCATTTATGTCCTCACTGGAAGTGTAGCTCATTCGATAGCTGGTCCCGGTGTAATTATAAGTTTTATGTTGGCTGGATTAGCTTCTCTTCTAGCAGCCGTTTGTTACGCTGAATTAGGATCTCGAGTCCCTAAAGCTGGAAGCGCCTATGTTTATACCTACGTTACAATGGGTGAATTTTGGGCTTTTATAATTGGATGGAATATCATGTTAGAACATGTGATGGGTAAAAAAAGAACTGTTATATTCAAGTTTATTTTTAAAGAAAAAATGAAAAATGATATATGATAGAAATTTTTAAATATCTTTCAAAACTATTCATAGTAAATGCACAAATAGATTAATTGGCGGATATTAATATTTAGGTGCTGCTTCTGTTGCACGAGCTTGGAGTGGATATGTAGATTCATTAACTGGTGGACCATTTAAAAATATGACTCAATCATTGATGTATTTAATTACTGGAAATGACATGAATGAATCAACATTAAATTTCTCACCTGATCCTGTAGCGGGTGTTATTTGTATTCTTTATGCTTTATTGCTGGGATGTGGAGTTAAAGTATCAGTGAGATTGAATTCTATTTTCACTCTAGTAAATCTTGGCGTTATTATCTTAGTAATTGGAGTAGGTTCACAATTTGTTGACTTGAAAAATTGGTTTGATGAAAGTCATGGTGGATTTCTGCCATTTGGATTTCAAGGAGTTCTAACTGGTAATAATTAATATTCGCATATCTAATACGATCAAAATTTGACTAAGTTATTGGTTAATTAAGTAATATTTATAAAAAATATTTTTAAGGTGCTGCAAGTTGTTTTTATGCGTTTGTTGGTTTTGACTCAATTGCTAGCTGTGGAGAAGAAGCTAAAAACCCGAGCCGAAGTATTCCTTTGGCTACAATATTTTCAATGGCAATTGTAACCGTTGGTTATGTTTTAATAAGTGGAGTGGTTACATTAATCGTTCCATATTGGCAAATAGATCCTCGAGCTGCGCTTCCAGAAATCTTTGATTCTGTTAATATTACTTGGGCTAAATACGTAATAACTATAGGTGCCCTTTGTGGAATGACAACAACGTTATTTGGATCTATTTTTGCAATACCAAGAATTATGTATGCTATGGCCTGTGACGGACTTCTTTCTCCCCATTTTGCCAAAGTTAATCAACAGATACAATTACCTATGTTTAATATTGTCATAAGTGCTATTCTTTGCGCTTCAACAGCTTTCTTTTTTGATCTTCAACATCTTGTTGAATTTATGTCTATTGGGACTTTTTCAGCTTATTTAATTGTTTCAGCAAGCGTTATTATTTTGCGATATAGACCAGATAATCAATTATCTCCAACACTTCCTACAAATACCAAAAAAAATCACTCGCTTGAATCTCCAATGAGTGATAGTAGCAGTCCTACAAGTATTGCTGATTCTTCATCACCTGATGATTCTGAGGTAAATAATTTCCCTGTACTTACAGATATAGTCACTAAAAATCTAATATAAAAAATTATTTGTTCCAGTCACTTATAAACGATCAAATAAACAAAGCTGGACATCTAAAAGCGCGTTATTCAAAACTTGCACGGTATTTTGGCAACTGGGAACCTGGAATGGCAGTTACTATAGCGGTTATTATTTTTACTGGAGCATGCATTGCTCAAAGTATTATCAATTTTTATCTCTTTATTGAACCAATTTCATGGGCAAATATACTTCTTAATGTCCACTTTATTTTGATTATGGTAATATGTGAGTATACTTCTATCATTCAAATAATTAATTGAAGAATATAAAAAGCAGAAATATATCAATACATCATGGAATTTTTCTTTTATGAATCATATAGGTTTGCTTGTAATCAGTGCTCATGAACAAAATCCACCTGTTGATGATAAATGCCGAGTTCCAATGGTACCCTTAATACCGGCATTAAGCATTTATTTCAATATAATACTTATGGGCCATTTGCAAATAGTAACATGGTATCGATTCTATAGTGGGATGTTCATTGGTAAATTAAATTTATTAATTATATAAATACATAATTAAAAAATAATTTTAGAAATATTCATGTATCTTTTTGTATATTTTTAGGTATATGCATTTATTTCCTTTATGGTATTCATCACAGTAAAGAAGCTTCAGGTGCAAATTCATATTCTGTTCTTATGACAAAAATGGAATTAGAGCAAGTTCAGTCTCGTATGAAACTTAATTTAAAAACAAAGCAAATTCCATCGTATTCTAAAAAAGATTCAGATCAACTACCTATTCTTACTAATTAATCATATAACTGTTAAAATTTAAATAAGTCTATTCATATATTTAAAAAAAATCGCTTAAGAAATAATCAAAATATTTAAAGAATCGTTAAATATAAAAATAATATACTTAAAAGTCCAAAAATATTTATTTATTTTAATAATGTAATATATTTCGAACAATAACTATTATTTTTTACATCATACAAACATTAACCAATGAAAATTATAGAGAAATTTAGTTTAATACCATAATAATAATAATTTAACGTAAAATTGAACTGTAAATTATTTTTAAATAGATTATTTTTAATATCATTAAATAACTATATGTATAAAAAATCATTATACATTGTTAAAAAAAAGTACAAAAATTAATTTTAAAACATTATTCTTGTATTAACTCTTACATGTAATTCATTTACATCAATGAATTGAACAACATGCAATAACTCATAATTGATTTGTGTGTTTTGTTAAGGAATGATTGATTCATTAAGTATTATTACATTTATTCTATTGATTAAATTGACTAAAAACTTTACAGTTAGCATTTCATAATGTATTGGAGTATAATACAATTCATCAGTGTTCTATGTACATTTCAACTATTTAAAAAAATAAATGGTGATACAGATCAAGAATTTCCTGTATTTTTTCGATCTTTACAAAATACCAATCATGGTCAGAAAACTGAAGTGCGCTTTAATGATGATGAAGATGATCCAGATGAAGGCAGTTTTTGTCCACCTACCCATTTCGGAGAAATTGCACGTCAACCTTGGGATGTAAAAGGAGCTTTATCTGTATCCTTGGTACTTCCAACTCCAATACCTGAGAAATCAACAGAAAAATCGCCTTTGACCGACTGTGATGATAATGATAGTTCTGCATCACTAATTATAAAAGTGTTATTTGATCATGATGATTTGTGTGCTAAAAATCGTATAAAAACTAGAATTATTAAACCAACGGATGAAAGTAGTTTATCAAAAGAAAATGAAAACATTAAAAGTACCAAAATTTTTGATGCATTTGAACAAATATAATTCATGATATTGTTAAATGAATTTTGATCTTCAAAATATTTTATTAAAATGTGTGAAAAAAATCGTACGTATTTTTGTGAAAATAACTTCTAATAAAAAATTATGAAAATCATTTTTTTATTGTAACCCTTTTGTAGGCTCGTTCATCCTAATAGAATGACGCAGACGCAATGATGAAAATAGCAACTTATTTTTATATTATACTTAGAATGTTTGCATAATAAATAGTTTGTGTGATTTTCTGATTAAATTCATAATTGTTATTCACATACTTTTTTTTTAGTGATTAGAATTTGTTTCAGAGAATTTTTTGTATCAATAAAATAAAAAATAAATTTTACTTTATCTTAAGTATGTGAAATGTGTTAAAAGATTTATAAGGAATGTCGATGTTTGAAGTGTTTTATATTGTATTTTTCAAGAATTGCTCAATATCAAGAGATATATTTTTTTGAATCTTTTAATTTGTGACATTTGAAAAATTAAAACAAGTATTTAAAATTACATTTTCCTTCCAAATAGAATATTGTTTTCATAATGAAAATTTCTAAATCAATAAAAACGTTCAACATTTTACTAGACAATTCAACAAGTATTTATACACCTGGTTCATTATTAACAGGTCAAGTAGTTCTTGATCTGCTTAAACCTAAATCATTTCGAGGTATTTGGATTTTTGCCATCAATTTCACAATTATCATCATGATTACCATAATAAAATTATATCAATCATACATCGTTACAGCTTTAAAATTGCGATTCAAAGGTAAATGTAAAGTTCGATGGACTGGAAACTCTTCTGGAAGTGGAAAAAATACACAAACTGAAGGTTATACTGGAAGAGAGCAATATTTTGATAATGAGTTACTTCTCTATGAAAAAAAAAGTAATATAAAAACATTAATTTATTATTAACATTTATTAAGTAATTTTTAATTCAAAAATGAATTAAAAATAGATTTTACTTTAAGAAAATGACTTAGAATCTTTTATTATTTTAATGTACGACAATGTATTTATATTACATTTTCGCAGGTGGTTCTGAAGAGTTATCAACGGGGTTGCATAATTTTCGATTCAATTTCCAATTACTCCACAACATTCCAAGTAGTTTTGAACATAATAATGGTTTTGTCAGATATACTATTACTGCTATTATAGATAGACCCTGGAAAACCAATTATGAGATTACAACTGTATTTAGAGTAGAAACTTCTCTACGAGTAGATTCATCTTCCTTATTGGTATTTAATCAACAACATCAAGAATTATTATTAACAAATAATTATAAATAAAAATAAAATAACAACTGATTACAGCAAGGTATAGAAGATGAGATTAGTGAAAATTTATGTTGTAAGATAGTACCATGTATTCGTTCAAGAGAAATTGAACTTCGATTTCGATTACCTAAAAGTGGGTACATTTGTGGAGATTATATTAAAGCAACTATAGATATCGGTACTTGTCAAGTTAAAAAACTGAAATTGATGCTTGAACAGGTTATTATTAAATATACTAATTTTATTATCTGTACACTATTATTATAATTCAATTATAAATATAATTTTACACAGACATTGTTGTTTCACTCAAGAAAATTACACAAAAAAAAATGTATTACTAGTATAATAACGGAAACCATAAAAGAGGGTCCATTTGCAGAAGATATTAAAGAAATTATTGAACTAAGAGTACCAATTGTTCCTGGTTCTCGTTTAGAATATTGTAACTTGATAGATATTGACTATAAACTTATATTTTATGCCGAAGTTTCTAATTGGTAAATAATTTAAACAAATTTATTGCATTTTATATATATTTGTATTCGTCAAAAAATAATATTGACACTTTTTTTCATTTCAGTAATTATTCAATCAAAAGAAAATACGACATTTTCATAGGATCTGGGTCATCAGCATTATTGTCTCAGCAACAAGTGATCAACTATCCTCCTAATTTAGCATCAACAATTGTTCCATCTGCACCTAATTGTGATTCGAATTTAATATTATCTCCACCATTGCCATTAGTACATGAACAGAAGCCGATTCTTCACAATTTAAATCTTTCTTCATCATGTTCAAACACATCATTGAATCCAGTACCTCAACCAATGTGTAACATTGGATTCATTTATCCTTATCCTTCAGCACCAGTCGATCCTACACTTGAATCATGTAAAAATTAAAAAAAAACATTGATCAAGTTGATGCCAATTTTCGTACCACTGCCTAACCAATTTTCTTAAAAATATTGTCAAACTAAATACTTTTTTTCACAATTCAACCATTTTCTTGATGTGTGATTCTAATTGTTGTCTATTTCGGTGTATCTCGTTATGTCAGTATTAAACATATCAATTATTAACATTATCAACACTAATAATCTTCCATAATAATTTACTTCGAATTTAATAATAAAATTTCAATCACAATGTATCAATTTGTCATTAAAATTCTGTATGATTAAAAATAAATAAATAATAAAAAATGTATTCTAAATATGAGAGCCAAATGTTCAAAATAAATAAAAATTATATACACATATATAAATGCTAATTATTCAGATATTTTTAATTATTAGAGAAAGAATATTTATTACACACTACGGTAGAATATATTCTTGTAATTAAACTAATTAATAATGAAAGAACACTTTATCCTTCTTCTTGTATTTACACAATTTATTTTATATTTCAACATTTTCATATTATTATTATAATTTTCATTAAATCATCTTAATATTAAAAGTAAAATCAAATGATGAAAAAATTGTCGTCTGGTAAGAAATTACGTGTAAGTCGTAGAAATATTTTTTTTCTCTCTACATATGCATAAAAATTAACATGACAATTATAAGGGAAGAGCTTCAAATAATTATTCATCCCAGATTCTGAGCGTTTAAAAATAAAAAATATACTTATGTAATTATTTATTTTGTATTATTACAACCATTTTTCAGTTATAAAATGTTATAAAAAGGAAAGTAACGCTCAAAATCAATTTGAAACTCAAACACTATCATCAGAGACCATTCTTATTAATTTAATCAAATACATAATATTTAACATTACTGCGAGTTTAACAAAATGATAAAAAAATGTACATATAGTATTTTAACACTTAACTGACCGGATTTACAGACTATAAGTTTCAACCAGTTCTAAGAGTAATTGCTAAATAACTACTTAATATTATGGTATTATATGTTATTTTAAAAAAAAAGTGAAAATATTGAACTATAATTAATCTATAAACATTATGTTATTTAAAGCAATTCAGTTGACAGAATGATCCCTGATGAAAGTTTGTTTAAATTTATTTTTAATAGAAAAAAATATGGAAGCAATTTGTATATGTACTTGCTGATACTAATAATCGATAGTTATAACGCATCCAATAATAAATCTTTAATTGTATTCAAATAATTCATTGCACCCTTTTGTCGTAAATAACGAATTGGTTTCATTCAAATATCTTATATAAATAAGCTCAGAATCAATATTTCACTGTACTAATTGTATCTTAACACTCTTTTCTTTTTTACTATTTTTTTTCTCCAAAATGATACTGACAGTATTCGTGCTCTAAATATCATAAAAGAACTGTGCGTCCTGGCGTTAGAAAATTTTTTTTTCATTATGTTACATTAAACTTCCTTCGGCTTAGGACAAACAACCTTCAATATATTATTATCATAAATAAATTTGGTCTATCGGTAATAATGTAAATACGCCGGTACGATCCTGGCAGTATTTGGTAAAGGTAGTTCATGAATACTAGAAGTGCGTTTAAAGATACATAAGATTATAAAAGATCTAATTAATACACATTCTATTTTATATAAACAATTAGTAAAACGCTATTTTAACATGATATATTTCAGTTAATAATTAATAATACATAAACATAAATTGATGTAACACTTCTAGTAAACTTGATTAAAAAACCTTCATTTAAATGACCGGGGTTGTAAATCAGATAAATACTTTTATAAATGATACATATGTTATTTTTAATAATTACATATAAATAATGTTATCAAAACATAATTAAAATGAGAATATGTGCAAAATAATAATTGTGTAAATAATTAATGTATTAATATTAGGCTGATTGGATGATTTTTATAAACATTTTCTATTTAAATGATAGATATTGTGTAGATTTACAAGTGCCCCCGGCCAATTTTTATATAAAACTATGATGACCTGCTTACTTGTATTTAATTTCAGCACTTTCCTTAATAAAAAATAGAATTGGTGTGATAGATGAATAGTGTTGTGCATCGTCTCAAGTTCAAAGCTTTCATCAACTATTTTTTTCTCTATATTATAAATATCATATTGAGTTTTGGTAATAATCCAAATAGGGGAGAAAAAGACGAAACTTTATATTCATATTATATTAATGTTGATGAATGTCATGAACTAGAGGTGATTATAATAGTAGTACTCACATTTGTATTAGTGTTTTATGTATGTATAACGCTCCAGTTTATTTATTTAATCACTTTGTTTTTAAACGCATTCATTACACTTTTTCACTTCGCACGCTTCCAATAACACCTATAATAATATATTTATTATATTACTATTTCAATTTCATTAAATTATCTCATTCATATTTTGAAATATCATAAATTTTTTTGAAAATATAAATTACCATAACTAAATATGCGCAAAGTCTTAGCCTTCCCTTTTAATGTTACCTGGCGCTTCAGCTAATCCTTTAACTTTGAGCCGATCTGCTGTTTTTAAAAATGCTGGTAACTGATCTTGAGAAACATTAACTTCTCCAGCATACATAAATTCCAATATTGCTTGTAGATGATTGTAAGCTACATCTTTCAAAATAATTATGGGATGCTTGGACGGATTTTCCTGTAATTACCAATTATTATAATAATAAAAAAAATAATAGTAATATGAACAATCAATTTTTTTAATTTTTAACGATTTATTGATATTTTTTTCTAAATTTAGTTTGACTTACCTCAAGAAGAGATTTGAAATAAGGACTACATGCGGATAGTACCATTTTATGTGCTTTGCATGTTTGTCCATCACAGGCTAGTGTCACATCAGTAAAGCTTTTTTCATCTCGTAGATGTTTAAAAGACGATACCATATTTGATTGGAAATCATTCCATTTAAGAAAAAATTGCTGTTGTTCGCCCGCCATTGTTTATGATTATTTGTGATGATACAATTTAAATATATAACTGAAACTAATTAAGCAAACAATATTAATAATCAGTTAATGTTTTAGTTGAGTAAAAAGTAATACATTAATTAATTAATAATCCTTATAAGATTTTATTAAAGGGTAAATAAGTTTATGTAAATCCTTGAAGTTTAAGAATTAGAACTAAATAAGAAGTTAAACTTATTGAGGTTAGAGGTTATTTGAAGTTTTGACTGTAGTCTACGAAACAAACAACGAAATAATAAAAAAGCAGTCTATTATAGAAATGATGATATATAGTTATGATAAAGTGATATTAAAATATTATTTTTATAGTAATGTAATTTTACATTAATATATTAAAAAAAGACGCGTGCATCCGTCTGTTATTTAATCTTACGTATACGATATTAGTCCCAAAAAACAGATCCATTTGTGGTTTGCCGCGCAAATAAAAAAGAAAAACAATCAAATGCTTTGTACTTACTATTTATTGGTAATAGTAAAATGATATTTTTTTTATTTAAATTGAGATGATAGCTACAGAAATTCACACTCTCAAAGAAAATTATGACTATCGCAAGTATTATATACACAGCGAAAACTTTACAGTGAATGCTGCCGATATCTTGTTGTGGCTAATACCACGGTGATGATAATTCGGACAAATTCGAGCAATGTCGCTTTCCTTCGGCAAATAATTACGGAAGCTCGGTCGACTCGATTCCCTTTCGATTGAAAGTGGCGCCATATTGTGACAACCTTCGACATGTGTGCACAAAAATATGTCGAAAATAAAGAGAACGATATGACCATTTGCAACAAATTACCTTGATTTTTAAAGCTATGCAGTTATCATTCGATGATAAAAAAGTGTATGTATTCGTTATTAACACTGAGCGATAAAATATAAAATTTTAAAAAATTTATACATTCTTGTATGTTTAAATAATTAAAAATAATATGACCCAGAATTAATTCCTTCAAACATTTACATTTATAGAATAAAAATGTTTTCATCACCAACAAAGTTTTACCCTCATGGATTCTCTTTCGGTAGAATCACATCAACATAACCTCAATTACGTGCAAATAAGTATGGTTTCTAAGCATACAGGTGTTTTGAACAATCATTTACTGATGTTTTAATTTTTTTTGACATAAGCAAGAATGTCTCGTATTGTGAAAATAGTGACAACAATCAGAAATAATTGGAAGAAATCCTTAGTTGGTGTTGCAGCTGTTACTTATGGTGTTTCATATGCATCTGAAAAATATCAGTAAGAAACAGTTTTATTAATTTGTAATTTATATTAATTTGTACATTAATTTATGTTCATTTATATATCATTTAAATTAGAACCAATTCGTTAATGAGAGCTTATTGTCAAGAAGTTGTAAAATTTGGTGATGAACCACTACCTACAACGAAACATCCACAACACCTTGTAGTTATTTTAAATCCTATTGCAAAAAAGAGGTGAATACGTAGATATTATATGATACAAGTATATTAATTACTTGGTAAATTTCAATGATTTTTTATTATTTTTGCAGAAAGTGTAAAAAGCTATTTCAAGAGTTTTGTGAACCTTTATTGCATTTAGCCGGAATTGCAGTGACAATAATTTATACTGAACAAGAGGGCCATGCTAGATCTTTAGTTGAAAAATTAGAAATTCCAGCTGATGCTTTTCTAGTTGCTGGAGGAGATGGTACAGTTTTAGATGTTGTTACAGGTCTTATAAGAAGATATGATGGAAATTTATCAAACATAAAGAACATTCCTATTGGAATATTACCTCTTGGAGAATTAAATAAATTAGCTAACTCAATATTTGTTGATAAATATGATGATCTTAATCATGTACGTCAAATGATCGATGCAACGATGGCAGCTATAAGAGGGTCAACGAAATTAATTGATGTTGTTAAAGTAGAACCACTTGTGGTAGGAATATTTTAATAAATCAGATAAATTGATATAATTCAGAGATATTTTGATAAAAAATAATTACTAAGCTTTCTCTTGTATCAGCAAGATCCTGAAAATCTTATCAAACCAATTTACGCAACAAACACAATTCAATGGGGTGCCTGGCGAGATGTAGAAGCTCGACAAAGTAAATATTGGTATTGGGGAAGTTTGAAAAGGTACAGTTTATCTTTATTTTTATGCTATTAACATTAATATGACATTATCTTAATGTATTAATTTTTTTACCCTTACTAGCAATCGTAAATTAATGTTAAAAAATATATTATTAAAAATTTTTTCAGTTATGTGACTTATATTTTTAATGGCTATAAAAAGAAAAATATAAACTGGGATTGTAACGCTAACATCCGATATTCAGACCCATGTCAGGGTTGTTCCAATTGTTATAATAAATCTCAATTCAATGAAAGTTCTGATAAACGATGGTGGCATGTATTTATTCCCAGAATAAAGAGTTACTCAAATGAGCCAGATTACAGTAGAATAAAAAATGAAAATTGTAATAAATATCACGAAGTTCCAATAACAGCTACTGAATTGAGTATAGTAACTAGAAATGTAGAACATTCTTTAGCGGAAAATCTACCAGCAATGAAATTAAAACTTGGTACATATAAATATATACTGCATGAAAGATAGTCCAATATTTAATTAATCACTGGATTTTTATTTTAACATCAGTACATTCATTATTAACTTAATTACGATCAATTATTAATAATACAAAAAAATTCATTTAGGTCCTGAAAATATAAGTTATTTAGATTTCGTCAAAGAAGGATGGAGAAGGAATAAAGGTTATATAACCCTTGTACAGAAGACATTTGAGGCTAAAGATTTAGAGTTGATGCCTACTATGTCAGATAATTCGGTAAGTAATTGGATTAATCTTGTTTGTGATTATTTAATAAGGTATGTCTTTTAATTACAGGATGATCAACAGTACTTTTCTATCGACAATGAAGAATTTGAATTAAAGCCAATGAAACTTAAGTTAATACCAAATGCTGTAAAAATATTTTGTCCATAATAAGACAATTTCACATAGAATTGAATTTTTTAATTTAGTTAATTTTATTGAGCTAAAATTTTTAATAATTTAACAATTTATTTTGAATCATTTAATGATTTGATTTTTTTTCTTATAAATATTTTTTATATTAAAAATATTTACACTAGTCAAGAACAAGAATATTATTGTTATAAACTATCTAACTATTTCCTTTCAGTCCTGCTGTGAATAACATGCACGTAGTATCTATTTAAATCTTTAAAACAATAAAATCTATTTTAATTTTTGTTATTTACAATTTTCATATTTGTTCATAAAATATTGGGACGATTGTCATGCTTTACTTTGCAAAATTTACACAACATGTGTATAAATATTCATTTAATGATAAACATTAAAAAACGTGTGCAGCTATTATTCACTTGAATTTCTTGCTCAAATAAAAATTATTCAAAAAAAATTTTATTTGCGTAACAAAATTAGACTGAGTCTATTAAGTAAATTCACTGATGTTTGTACGAGATTACCAGCATTTGAGAAAAATAATTCAATTTTTGTCCCTATCATTTTTTCAATATCAATATTTAAAAATATTTCGTTAAAGTAATATCGTCATTACACCATCTGTCAATCCTTTCGAAAAATTGGAAAGCAGTTTAGTAATACTTTATAAAGAATTTTTTTCTTAATCCAATTGTGAGGCACTTTTATATCACCATACTTGGCTAATTTTTGATTAGGATAACATTAGAATTACTAATAATTCTGTCCCCTAAATTTCTTGTACTTTACTTAAGGATATCATAAGTCCTCAACTTCATTAAAATGGTTTAACATTTCGACAACGATAACTATAAACAGAACTACTTGTTCAAGTAATGATTTTCGAACATTAGAATCAAGTAATTAAATATTCTCTTAGCTTTGTCTAATTAATTTGGAGGAACACCAGTTTCTTCCCTTTTTGAAATTAATCTTTGAGCATCGTCAGCCTTTTTCCATCCCCGAAGACAAAGTAAAAATCCAATGAACGATAATAATAGGCCTATACTGGCAATTCCATAAAAAGTAACTTCACCTAACGTTGGAAGAGTTAAAATAAATTGAATTTGTTTCGTGTATTCTGGCGTTAAATCTGCCTCCTGAGAAAACCACAATATAGGCATATATACACGAGGTATTTTCTTGAATATTCTGTAATCAAAAAATGTCATTAATTTTGGTTCATTTTACTTTTAATTTGAATAATTTTACAATTGTTTTCAATTAATTACTTGATAACTTTGCTTGGCTGAACTAGTAAATTTAATTGCAATCGGGCTCTCACTTGAAGTGGAACACCAACATCCTAAAGAAATTTATTAATTCTTAGAAACATTATTATTTAAAAAATTTATTAAATTAATTAAAATTATATTTACCGGTTGTACAACCATATAGAACTGGTGTTTTTCTTGATCTGGTTTTAAACCAGTTACTGCATTTATATAACTTTCATCGGCAAGATTAAAATGAGGTAGACTGACAAATGCAGGTGCATTGAATTTACAACTTGATACATTTAATGTTCCACTTGGTTGACATTCTACACCTTGGCAATAACAAGCTCGAGATGGTACTTTCGTACCATTATCGAACATTCTTGATGTAGAAATAAATTTTTTACCGATTAAACCATTATGTTCAGACGTATTATGATACTCTAAATTAAGTAATGTGCAAACATCCGGTGCAAAAACAGGTACAGTAGCATTATCAGGAAGAACAGGCCATAAGTCACCTAATGTGCCATTAATATGGCCACATTGACCAGGAAAATATTTAGATTTGTTACTGTAGTTCCATTCTTGAAGAATTCCAGTACTAGTAAGAGTTGATAATCCTGTCCGTACATTAAAAGTTCCATCGTTAAAGTCCGATCCATTTCGCTGCAATAACATAAATAAATTATTCGCATTTATTCAGAAAACCATAGTTTATAAAATTATATTCATTTCTCAATGACAATGACTGTAAATAATTTAATTATTTATGAAATACCTACAGCATAGAACCAACCGAATCTGGTATATGGGACAGTTGTAAGATTTAATTTAGTAGCAACTTCTAAGAATTTATCTTCATAGCCATCAAATAATACTTCTCGAACAGATTTGGTTATTGTTGTACTTTCATTGAACATCTCTAATGCAATATTAACCATTCGTTGAATAAATTCTGATTTATATCTCATTTGGTATCCTACTGACTGTGAAGATATGAAAAATAATAATAAATGTATGAGACAACTATTAAATAATAAAATTTTTTTCAATTAACAACTTACTGCAGCTATAGGATTTAAATTAGTCACACGGTCATTTAGAGTTCCATTTGACATGGATTCCTGAAAAATCCAAATTCTTTTCTGTTGGAATGTGACAGTTTCATTATCATTCCATATTTGATTCACTTTATAATCTATTTCTCTGAAAGAAATAAATCATTCATTGTTTCAAGTAAAAAAAATAGTTGAAATACATTGGATACAATTAAATCAAATAAGTGACTTACTGGAAAACATAAGGCCCTAATTCATTAAAATGCGGTTTTGATTCTGGATTTTTAAAGTCATGAGGATTTGTCCAATTAAATAAATAAACTTTTAGATACATAGGAATTGGCGTTTTCTCCCATAATAAATAACTTTGTGAAGTTGGAGATAATATAAGCTCCTGTAAAAATAGCAATTATGAATTGATGACACAGCGATGATTAATTTATCATATATTGATAAAAAAGCTGGTATTTTTTATGATTATTAAACAGTAAATAATATAACATAAAATATAAATTTATAAACTTACATGTCGAAGTATTCTATCGAATATCGAACTCCAATAAAATCCTACAGCTACACCAGTAATAATTGCAATTGTTGCAATGCCAAAAATAATTCCCAGCGTAATTTTAGAAACCCCCATTTTTGGGGGAGTTTGTCTGAAACAAAAAAATTATTTTTATTATTTCAAGGTTGTTATGTACTGTTTTATTGACTTTTCAGCTCATATGAACATAGCATCACCAGCTGTAAGTACCCTACAACAGCTGGTTTAATGAACTTAATTAAAAATATCTTAATTAAATAAAATTCAAACATATCTTACATTTGTGGACTGTCAACATCTTGCAAGTCATTAGAAACCAATGATTCTAATGACATTTTTACTATAATTTGGGGTTAGAATAGATATTCTCTTAACTCAACGGAATAACAATCATATCACAGTAATTAATTTCTGCTATGATTACTCCAAATGATATGGCAATCATCTTCTCACGAAGATAACACTAGCAAATACCATTTTTAGCACAAAATTACTTCGAAATTGTATGTGTAAGCTCATCGAGCAGTGTTGTTGCATGACTATTTGACTGACTGACATGTAGTGGTTATATTTTCATCTAATACTGATATCACCATGTCAACTTGGTTATTGGATATTAATGACAAATTAGATAAAACTTAGAATATATAATTATAAAAATTTATGGAGAAACTAGTATTTAAATTCAGGCCTATATATTTCATAGCTACATCTTACAGACCTACCGCAAATTTTCATCTACAGATAAAATAGTATCTAGTCTATTTGATATCTAGATAAATTAAAATATGATTCAAAATAGACCTTGACTTCTGTACAACGTCATATATTTTTCTTGTATAAAAATTATTTATAAAAATGATTTTAACTCAATAACGATACATTTTGAATTATTACTTTAGTTTTTCTTAGTGTAGTCTCTGATCAAAATTTTTGCTGACATCACGACAAAATAAAGAAAACAAAACTTTTTACATTGAACAGAGGAAAAAATAAATTTTTCTTTATTTATTTGTGAAAGAAAATTCAAACCAATAATACTATAAGATTTATTTTTATTAAGATAATAATCTAATATTATTTTTTTTTTTTCAATTTATTGTAAGATTGCATTTATTTATATAAATTAGGAATTTTTTTTAAATCAATTTGTAAATTTTTAAAAAATCTTACCGTTGTATCACAATATTTTTATTTGTAAAATTCGCTGCTCTTGGCCTCACATCATTTGGCAATAACTGATTACTCATTTTATTTAGCAATGGTTTTTGACTAGCTTCAACTTCAGAACTTAACTTTCTAGGTACAAATAATTTCAAAGCACTTATTTAAATGAGTCAAGTTATGTTGTAAAGCAGAAGTGGAGTAAAGAAATTAGATAGGACCTTATAAATTTGTAAGTTTGTTGTTGATGATAATAATGATTAAATTCTCTTATCAAATATTTGTTGGCGACTTTCAAATATTATTACTAGTAGCTGTCCAAGCCCGGTAGATAATGTACTTTTACGTGATAAAATAAACGTTTCAATTCTAAACAATCAACATTGCAGTTCCTCAAATTTACGTATGAAGTGCAAATTGAAGAAAGGTTAATATTACTACGATAACGATAAGTTACAAACTATTTTTTGCATAACAAATTAAAATTTCTCAAATTTTAACATTCTATACTATAAATTCTTGTTGATTATATAAATTTATAGATTTATGTAAAAAGGAAATTGTTAGTTTGATGCAGCTATGTTTTAATTAATTCTATTTTTGGCATTGATGTAGGAGAAAATAGCACTGTTATGAAACAATTTTCTACATTCATGTTTATAAAAAGCTTGAAAATAAATTCATAGATTTTATGAGAGGTATTTGTTGGAAAAAAAAAATGCAAAAAATCTTTGCAGGCTGGACAGAATTAATTTGATGTCGGAAAAAAACATAAATATATTGAAAAAAGTTACAATATTAAAAAAAAATAATAATAAAAACATGCAAATGATGAACTTGATAGGAAAGAATAATGAATTTGTATTATTAATTATCTATTCAAATCTCACTGCATTGGTATAAGATCAGAAGATTTATGATTATTTTTATTCTTCATCTCCATATTGCCCGTATCATCACTGTCAATCAACGAAATTCAGGAATTGTGAGAAATTCGATTATCAAATTGAACTATGGACGTGTTTGTATGTCATGTCAGCAGACACTTTTTATTAAATTAAAACAAATTTTTTATCGTTTCTATGATACTTGATTTTTATCAGATGTGCTTATTTAATTAGTGATAATCTGATTAAGTTTATTTTTATTAAATCTTTTTTTATTACAAACTACCACTAAGTTTTTATAAAAATCGATTACATCTTAAATTATTGATTACTAGACTTAGACTGATGTTATATCGTAGATATGCTAAATGAAAGATTGTTTAACAATTATGATATTCATCAGAAGAACTTGTCATAAGTATCAGTAAGTAATCGAGAGTTGACTAAAGTTCATTTTATTAACGTGTGTGACTTTTTGCGAATAGATTATATTGATGATTAATCAGTTGTATGAATGTAAAATGATAATTAATTTATAATTATTGTTATTATTTTCTATATCATTATGATAATAATTTTCTAAATGAGTATCAAACTAGTTTAATGCTCAGTTCAGTCAATGTGCATTTTAAATACGAAATTTCGTGGCACAAGTCGGGACCGGGTTCATTTAATAGAGAAAAATGCGCTGAATTTAATGAACTAATTCCCAGTCAAAAAAATCAGCCGCGTCATATTGTTATAATAAGAATCGTTGGTGGGTGTTTTGTGATAATTAAAAAAAATTATTAATAAAGTTGATATCACTTCTTAGTCAACTTTATCTCGAATTCATTAGCCAATAATTATTAAAAATCAATATTATTCAAAGTTTATGTGTTCTGGAGAATAATGATGTTTATATAAATATTGAATACCAGTTTTTGAAATAATTTATTCTATTTCAAAGATCATAATTTATGTTATCATTATTATTTTATTATTGCAACTCAAGTAATTTTAGAGTCAAAGGGTCGATTATTTCATAAGTGCTAGTTGAACTCTACAAAGACTTAATTTTCTTTAATGTTCTATAACCTGATTAATCAAAATTAGTTTAAGAAAATTAACTATGTAATTTATATTTTTTCTATCAATTATGTAAAATATTTACACAATATTTTTTTTCTGACCAGAGACAAAAGACATCAAGTATGACTAAGTGTTAGCTAACTGATATTACAATAGTTAATGTTATTCGTCAAGTCTTGGTTTTTTTTTAATTAGTTGTAGTTAATCGGAAATGTGCAACATGATGACTGATGAGTAATGAGTATAAATAACAAAGTAAGGCAAAATAATTTATAAATGAATTAAAAAAGTATGATAGTACCAATGTATGAATCAGAGAATCCTTTACATTGGCCAATATTTGTTATTTGCAGCTAGAGTGATTATGCCTATCGAACAGCAATTTAAGAGAAAGTGGAGAGGATATTTATAGTGAATGATTTTCTCACTTTCTAATTTGAAGAAAATGGTAAAAGACTGTTGTAATTACTAGTTTTTATTACAATGTAATGTTTTTATGTTTAATATTAAGAAATATATTTGAAATGCAATTTTTCAGATAATTAGTATAATTTAAAATTAGTTAATTGATTATATGCAAAATTTTATCATTTTCAAATACTTACTACTTATAAAAAACAACCGTCAAAATTGCACTCGAATTAAATCACTCAGTATGAAGATTATCGGAGCATTTATTGATATATTGTCTATGCAATCGGTCAATGTACTGATCACATCATTTTCACTTTTTGCACTTGTATTTGATTTGATAAGAATAACTGGTAGATTCGGAAAGGCCCGTTGCAACGACCAGTTGAGTCGTGAAGACTGGTTTGGATAAATATTCTTTCACATGTTTATTCATTGCTGAGTTTCATACACAAGATGTAAAGTGGGGGAAAGAGAAATGAATCAGATGGAAAATAAAAAAACAATTCCACTATATTTATCTCATAAAACTTTTTTTTTTTATTTTATTACTTAAATTCATCAATACACACATGTAAAAAGCTGTGATGCTTGAGGATGATTCAATTTTAATGTAAAATAAAGTTATTAGTTTTGAACAATAAACTGCGTTGATGAAAGCAATAATAGCATAAAATTAGGAGAATTTCATTTCAAATTATAAATTATTTTTTGAGCTGATATAAATGTTAATTCATGCAACTCTATGATGATTTTAACCAAAAATATCTGACAATTTGAAATGTAAATAAATTTATTCTTCAACCCAAAAACATTGTCAACAATTAATTTTTTTTTGTTTAGTCTTACTAGGTTTTTTTTAATTACAACGCTTCAAAAATGAAGCAAGAATGTAATTTTAGACAACACAATATAATCAACAGTGAGCTAGAGTGTAGCTTTTGAATATGTAGAGATAAAGCTGTATGACTTTAATGACATCTCGTCATTAGAGTGAATATGTATATTTAATAAAAAATATTAATTATATTTCAAAAGGTCCTGGATCTTTTTTTTTGATACGGCCCAAAGCGATCGAAATGCCGATAAATTTGCGTGATAAAAAAAAATATTTTTTCAGTCAAGTATGCCTAATTTTTGCCTTATTTACGAGATATTACATAAATAATTTTTAAATAAAAAAAAATATGACGCGGCTGTCGTTTTTGGCTGGGAATTAGTTCATTAAATTCAGCGCATTTTTCTCTATAAAATGAGCCCGGTCCCGACTTGTGTCCCGGAATTTTTTATTAACCCTGTTTTCTGCTGCACATTGACTGGACTATCAATGAAACTTATCAATAACACTATTCATTCGAAATTAATAGATTTTATTTTCAAAAATGTAAAATCGAGGTTCTCTATTATATTGAATTTAATAACTACAAAAACTTAGAAGTGTTGACACAACAGCTATAGTCCTAAAAAACAGAAAGTGATTTATAACCCTTCGAAATACAACCAACAACAGCGAGCTAGAGTGAAGCTTTTGAATATGTAGAGATAGAGCTGCATGATTTTTGCATTTAATGACATCGTGTCATTAAAGTGAATATATGGATGAATGAAAGAATTTTTAAATTACGAGTTTTTTTCTACTAAAAAATTTTCGAGTCAATGTTTTAAATTGTAAAAACAACAAAACATACAGTTATAGTTCATTTTTTTTTTTTTTTAGTTTAGTTGGAAAGTACAGTAGATGCTTTAATCGAAAAATCAGAAATAGAACATTCGATTAAATTGTATCAACTTTAATACTTACGCCAATTAGCGTAGTTTATTATTACAATAAATACTTATATTAAATATTATATTAAATACTATATATTATCATTATTTTTAAATGGACGGTTGAGTTTCAATCATTTAATTAAATATAAAGACTAACATTTATTGTAATACTAATAAATTAGTTGAACTGTTCATCATATCTTCCTGCATTTGGTTACTGTCCCTGAGTCTCGTACACATTAAACTGTACTCTAGGACCCCAATTCGAACGTTCATTTCGGAAATTTCCGTTTTCAGTTTATTGATCGTCTTCTTGATGTTAACAAGGGGAGCTAAAAATATGGATATATTGAAATTTCATGAAAATTGATGTTGAACAAAGGAATATTTTAAGATAAGATAAAAAATTGATTGAATAAATAGTTACATTGAATGGATTAAATTTTTATGATGTGTTAATCTACATGAATTATTTAAATAAAAATCTTTAGTGATTTAATGAAATTGACAACAATGGACTATTGATCTTATTGTATGATTAATCATTTTTCTTCAGTTGTATTTTATATTTTTATATACTTACTTCCATCAGTCATACTGGATCCTCTTTCATCCATTTCTTTCTTCACTTGCTCCAGTTCTTCGGACAATTTATTTAATGTCCGTGTCCGTTCAGTAACGCCTCCACTGACATCTCGGTAATGTTCCTTTATTTTTGATAACTCTTCCTAAAAGCAAAATGATATAAACATTTTATGACACATTCGAAATAAAGATGAATCACGTTTAAATAACATGTCTTTATCGTCGTGAAAATTATTACTTGGATATTTCTAAATTCATTTAATGCAGGTTCTAATTGATTATTCAGGTACATTTCTCGCATCTTCACTTTCTCTAATGTATTTTCGATATCAGTATGTAGTTTTTCTAATTGATTTTTTGTTCCATTTAAACCAGTTGCAATATTGGCTTTAAATTGTTTCATTTGCTCTAAGTGAGCCCTCCAGTCCCTAGGATCTATCAGAAAAAATTCATTAATAATGTATGATATAACATAAAAGAAATTTTTTTTTAGAACAATCAAAATCAAATAACATTATACATATCATTACCTGTTTTTATAGTGACTTTTAGTTGGGGTAATACTCTTTCTAACTCCAACTTCCATTCTTCAGCATCAGTTTGAGATTCCAGAAAGTTATCAGGCTTCTGGACATCTTCCTAATATTAAATAATATTATTAATAGTATATCTATCAAATTATTATAAAAATTACGAAGAAAAAAAATTTTTTACCATAGTTTTTCCATAAAGTTTAGTAATATCATCAATATGTAAAATATCATCATCTTCTTCATCACAGTCTGCCATCATTTCTTCTTCAACCTTCTCTAAAATCAACTCTGCATCATCATCATCTATTTCTGGCTCTTGTTCTGGCTCATCTGGAGGGATTTCTACTCTAAAAATTCGTAATTTATTATATTAATAAATTATTCATTCTCTTTGATGCACGAATTTAAAAAAAAATTTAATTATCGATTAAATTACTTTTTCCATTTAAATTTGGAAGCTTTGAGAGCTTGGTCTGCTAAATTATCTAACACAAAGACAGCTCGTTCTCCAGCACCTTGCTTCAATTTATTAGGAGAGAATTCCACCGGAACTCCGAATTCTTTTAAACGATCTATAATTAATGATATTGTAACATTAGGGTCATCAGATTCCTGAGGTGGATCAAACGTTTTTCCAGCTTTTCTTATTAACCAAGCAGCCATAGATGAAAACAAATAAAATTGCTCCCCAGGGTTTGTAGGAATTGCAAAATAATGTCTGTAAACAATAAAATCAAGTATTTACAATTACGAAAAATGATAGAAAATATTATTAAGCCCCAAATTAATAATAATTTACCTGTTAATAGGTTTCATTTTTAACTCCTGAACAAATTCATTCTCATAATTTAATATTTTCAGCTTTTCCAACAAATCTTCCATCCAAATATAAGGAACAAATGGAGCTGATGGTGCTTCATTATCTTCAATAACAATTTTTGGACCGTCTCGAAACATTTTTCTGTGAATATTATTTTTGTAAACACTTTATCCTTGACATTACACTTGTTATGAGTTGCTACCAAACTAATTACACGTTCAAAGTCACAACAAACCTAGGAAAAAATAGAATGTTCAGGTTGGTATAAATTAATTAGAGCCTCGACAGTCGGTACATTTTGATTGCGTTCACGTTTTGTTGTATCAAATTTTGACTTGTAATGAATAAATCATTCAAATAAAAGATTATGACATCAAAAGTAATTATATAAGCTTGGTGAATGATAGTGTAATCAATTGAATGACGTGTTATAAATATTTTTATTGAATACCGCTACCATGAGTTTTCTTTCGGAGCCGCTTTTATTTGCTTTTTCACTCTTAGATACAGGCGCTATACTCTTTGTTTTAGTGTATTTTGTATCCTTTCTTATACTATTTATCAAAAGTTGAATCAACAAAAATTTATCGAAACAAAAAATTCCTTTTTTTCCCAAAATAATAAATATTATTTTTTATTGCTAGTTAATCGGAATTCTAGTCCACACATCTAAAGAGTTATTTCTTTTACGTTGGTATCAGTGAGGCGCGCAGAATTTGAATAGACAAATATAATGCTATATATTTTTACCATAAAATTCTTTTTTATTTTAAATTTAAAATGTATAATGTTATTTTCCTCAATAGTGATTTAGGTCATTGCACTGTCTGATCTCGAATGTGATTATCTGAATGCCCAAGAATGTTGTTCAAGATTAAATTCGGTAATTGATACTTAAACATGCTTTGAATTTTCTACCCATTTATTTACAAATTTTTTTTTTATATTATTGAGTATAAAGTTTAAATAAATGCTAAACATTTTTTTTAATACAGTATAATTATTTTACGTATTGATTTACATTTTAAGTTTATTTGTAACTTATGTTGTCAATTCAATTTTATAATGAATATTTTTATTTTTTCTAGTGGGTTGTACCAAAGATTGTGGCACATACTCTGTTAAATCTTTTACTATTGCTCCATGGGCAATGGAATCTAGCTTTAGTAAACCTACCAATGAGCCTGTGGCTATGTTATGAATTTTTCACAATTCCTCAAGGCAACTTGGGTGTTTTTGATCCTACAGAAATTCATAATAGCGGCCAACTAAAAAAACACACGCGAGACTGCATGATATACCTTGGATATTACCTTATCTTCTTTTTCATTTATCTTTACTGGTAAGTACCCTTTTTCTTCCATTTCTTAATTAAAAAATTATTTTTCAAAGATTAACTTTATTATATTTTTATTTTAGTATGATAATAGCTTTACTACGAGGAGATCCTATAAACAGAAAAGACGACGATGTTGTTGAATTTTAAATAAAGAAAAAAGTCATCACCATAAACTTGCTTCTCCTTTGTGAAAGTTTTTTCAAACATTGGCTTGAAACACTTCAGTATCTACAATCTACAATCAATCATTTTTGCATAATTTCAGTAATATATTTAAGAATGCGATAAAATTTTGTGACTTTTAATGATCAATTTTTTACAATTATTTATCAATTACATTTTTTATGATATTTCAAAGTAAATCATATTCTTGTAGATATAAGATTAAAATTTCTAGTCGAATTATTGAATGAAAAAGCAAATAAATTGTCATAATATTTCTTAATTATAATTTGATAATTTTATTTATCGTCAATTCATTACTTCCTTAATTAATATTTATTCAGTAAATAATAAATACGTTCAAGCACTGTAAAAGTTTCAATTCTCCAAGTAATGAAAAATTTTGATGTGCATTCTTCTTAAAAATTAATTTATTCTTCTGCTTCAGGAACAATATTTAAATAATAATTTTTCTTTTATAAGATAAGTAGGCCAGTAAATAAGTGCATCCCAAAAGTAAACGAATAAATATAATATAAAGAGTTAAAAGAAGATTAAATTAAAAATAATATTATAAAAAAATGAATTCAGGTAAGAAAAAACTTTCTCTTTAACTTGTTAGTAATTTTTTCATTACTTTACTTCAAAAACATTTAATGACCGCTATTTTATTATTTCTATTATATTCCACGATAAAATTGGTTGATCCTTGGCACTGGCAGTAAAATAAACGTAATCACTCAACTTTGAATCACTATTTATTTAGATAATTATCTCAGAAAATTCTCTTATCAAGATGTCCATGGATTTAAATAACTAAATATCTTAAGACCTGAAAGTACTCCTTATCGGGGTTATTATATCGTTTATATGTCATTAGCAATAAGTTTTTATCTGATCACACAATCTCTAACACCTTTCTATTTCTCTTATTGACTTAATCTAAATTTAGGCTTTTAATTAAGATGAAATATTTCTTGAAGGTTGATTTAACAAACTTTGAATGCTTTTACAAAATTAGATCTGCATAAAGAATCGATAAAGTGATAGTTTTATGATAAAACTAATTCAAGGATATTTAAATGCACGCGCTTTGGATTAAAATCAATTTGAATGCGCGCTCCGACGCGCGCACGCGTTCGACCCTCCATCTGGTGAAGAATTTGTTTGATCTCTATTTCATTCGAAGCAAAGCGAGCAGTGGGTACACAGTCAGATTGAAAAGACCTAGTCCACCCACCGGGAGTGAGCAAAAGAGTAAGATAAAAAGATGAATTTGTGCATAAGGAACAAAGACAAGTGATTTCACACGTACAAACCTTGTATGAGTTATGTGTGAACATTCTTAGGAACTAGACATAAGAAAGTAAATTAGTGTGAGTGAGGGACGAACCGTGGCCGTGGTAAATTGTGTTGTCTGTTGCTTTAAAGGTGGTCGGTGGTTAGACGAGTAGAGGTAGCTATGGTCCATGATGACGATTCTTTCAAGTAAGTTAGCGTTAAATAGAATTTTCGGTTGATTGGAGCCTGTTGTCAATGTCCATCGAGGTTATTGAGGTGCTCTCGTTGTCGTTCCCGCGAGGGTACTGTCAACAAACGAGAATAAACGAAGCAATTGACACGGCTTTCGATGTTGTCGTCAGACAACGTCAAACAAATCTGAGAATTTGGTTGTTGTGAGAACAAAAAAGAGTAAATTAAAAAAGAAAAAAAAGAATACGTCGACAAGTAGAGCTAATAGCTCTTTACATCTTTCGACACACGCCCTTCTTAGGAATGACAAAAACATCGTCGTCTTAGTTGATTTCGAGCACCAGCTCTTGTCAACGTGATTTACTTCCTGGCTATTATTTCACTTGGAAGTGAAGATTATTACTGACATTCAAGATGATGTCAAATAACAAACAACCCTCGATCAACATGGGACAGACAAAGCTTGAGGAAGCTTTCCAACAGCTTCAAGTCGGCGAAAAGTTCATCAAGTGGGATGAGGTCAGTAAAACTAAAACTTGGTGTATTTGAATTATTTAAAAAAATTGTCATTTGTTATCCTTTAACCATAAAAACTATAATGAAGTTTCGGGTCCATCCGATTAATGTTGCCCACGGCATGATAAACAACGAGTACCGGTAAACAAACAGAACATCATTAGTTTAGCCAATTGGAAAAAACTATCAATAATACTTCAAGTATTTGGAGAGACTTTGTTTACTTAACTTTATTATTACAAAAAAAAACGTATGTTGAACAATTTTATTTTTAGTAATTGTATTGTGTAAAAATAAAAACTTTTTACTACTGTTTTAATTTACTGACGAGACATAATCGAATTCATTTTATTTTTAAAGTAATTAAGAGTAACTAAAATATATATTTATCAATATTACGTTACTGAGAGGATTTTGTATTTATTGCATTCACGATATTAATTAAATTGCAAGCGTTTATTTTGATTTAATCTAAACGTAATTATTTTGACAATTAAATTTGATTCAAACAATTTACAGGATTCTGGGGATAAGATCAATGCAACTCCAGTGACCCTCCGAGTAGATGAGTTTGGCTTTTATTTATATTGGATAGATCAAAATAATGAGGTGGACATGCTTGACATAGCTCTTATACGAGACACAAGAACAGGAAAATATGCCAAAATTCCTAAGGTAAATTTTTTACTTTATTAACATAAATTAGTATTCAAGAATCAGAAATAAAAATGTATGCAATTCTTCTATTGACCTTTTATGCTACACTGATCGACTCATTGCTCTTCTAGAAGTTACTTATTTTCTAAATTACAAGTTAAAGTCTAGCTACTAGACATGGCATTTTAGTCTCACTGCTAAAAGTATACTTTTATCAAAGCTGGTGATCAACTGTAATGCTCAAAGTTGCCTGGAATCCTATAATTATATCATGTCATTGCATACATGCCAATGACGCACATCACATCACTGCGACATAATAATTATTGACAAATTTATAAATAGAATATTACCTACTTTGCCCTTAGATTTTTTTTCTCATTCACACCTACATGTATATCATAGTTCATAATCTTTTTTATATGGAGAAAAAAGTCTTCAACTCTTCATTGAGTTCAATTTCCCTATAATCAATAGATATTTTCCTAACTAAACATACTTGGAACATCTTTGTTGATCCTAATGCCTTATTTCATGTCATACTCATTTCCATTGTCAATATTTAATATTAACTTATACATTGTGATAGATGTATGATACATCAGCCGTGAAGTTATAAAAGCAAGTAGATTTATAGAAAATTATTTATAACGTTGAGTTAAATAGATGACCTAACTTTAAATTTCAATAATAATTGTTATTTTATCATTTCCAGGATGCAAAGCTCAAGTCGTTAGTCACAATGGGATCCCAAGATAGTCTCGAAGACAAAACAGTAACTATTTGTTATGGATCTGATTTCGTCAATGTTACCTTTGTAAACTTTTGTACAACAAAAGCAGAAATAGCGCGGCTGTGGACTGACCAATTATTTCAATTGGCTTATAATACAACACAACTTAATAGTAGTACAATGGTGTTTCTTCAGAAAGCTCATACCAAGTTAGTTTTGGGTGCAGATAAGTCAGGAAAAATTCAGATAAAAGAGTAAGTTTATCATATTAATCCACGTAGTGCTTGTCATAATAAAAAAAGGGAATAAGTTATCATTAATAAAATTATCTTATCAATTTAATGTTTAGAAAATTAAAAAATGAAATACATTTTTTTTTACTTATAATTACTTTTCTGATCACGTTGTTATATTACGTATTAAATAATGTCCGGTTGAGAAACTTTTCATCGAATTTTTATTATTTTTTTCTATTTCACTGTAATTAAACGACTTTTTAAATTTATTCCCTTGAACTGCTTATGAAAAATCTAACATTAGATTATTGCAAAAGTCTTTACAATATGTGGTTAACGTAGCAAAATTTATAAATTCTCTTTAATGAACCTTTCATATGAGCCATGATTTATCATGACAATTTAATTAAAATTTTTAGAAGAACAAATCGAAGAATAAAATTACAGAAAAGCTAGGAAATTTAATTCAATTAATCATCATTATTGATAAAAGACTAAAGTTGTAATGAATAAAATATAACATTAAACTCCAATTTAAGCTGGTTACGAAAGACTGGTGATAATCTAATGTATTAAAGATTCAAGATCGAAAATGAAGTAGAGTGAACATGTGTGAAAGTGCGAAAAAGAGAAAGAAAATTTTTTAATAACATTTAGTTGAATGAATGGTGTTTTATTTCAGCATCATAAAAATGTTTACAACAAACAAGGAAGATCGAAAACGTGTCGAGAAAGCACTGGATATTTCCTCATTGCCATCCGGAAAGGTATTTGAGTCGTTCTATTCATAAATAAAAACTTTTTATTAGTTTGCACGCTTAGTTAAACTGTTTTACGCTCCTATGCGTCAATTTTTCGTGGCCACGTGCCAAAGCTACCATTAAATCTCAGTTGGATGTACATTAATGCATTTTACTTTTTGCAAATAACCTTGAGATATCCATTAAAACCATAACCGTTTGCAGATTGTTCAGCATATTTTTTTCGTTTTTATCATCAGTCATCTTATTCATGAAATTCATCATTTAAATATAAGTGAATTGTCTCGGTTTTTTTAAATCATTGTGTAACTTGAATTACAACTTATAAACATTACTTTTATGAACCTTGGAAATTATCGATGTTGTCGTGAGCATTTATATTATTCGTAATAAAGCTTACGTGATACAAAATGTATTTATCATGACATTTTTCAAGGGTTCCATTTGTACGGCATATCCTAAGATTTTTATTTTTATATAACCACCATCAGATATGACCAGAAAAGAGAATGGACGTTTTCAATTGTCGCTGTGTATGATAAAATCTTTCATGCTGAGTTGTGTTTGGGAACAGAAAAGTTATCCGATAATATTACGCTATATTTTACAGAGTAAAACCTACTGGCAGGGATCCAAAGATACACGAGAAAACTATGAATTCATTTTATCAGCTTTATATCTTCTCTTAACTCACTGTTAGGAGTTTTAGTAAAAAAAGACACAATGATTCAAACTGTTGAGACTATTTTATCCTTCAGGTCAAACGATCACAGAGCTTATTGTCAGATATGATAACACTTTACGAATGTCGAATTATCAACAGACATTTTATTTTAATGTTTCACCTCACGTGTTGTGTAATTAGGAAATTTTTCTTCATCTGTTTCTCTACATCAAGCTGTTGACAATTTTTTTTCAATAGTTACTACTTTTTACAATTTATTTTTGATGTTCTAATAATACTTAACCGTAATTTCATCAGTAAAAATATAATTATAAGCTAAATTAAAATACCATTTAATAATTATTAAATACTAATGATATTATAAAAATTTATACTTTTTGTTTTAGAATGATGCCGTACCACTGGAAAAGTTTCAGTTCGAAGACTTTTACAATTTTTATAAGTCTCTTGTTCAACGCACTGATGTAGAAAAGGTTTTTGATGAGATTGTGGGTAATCCAAAGCGCAAATTGATGTCTACATCACAGTTTGTTGACTTCTTGAACCAATCGCAAAGAGATCCAAGGCTCAATGAAATTTTATATCCATATGCTAACGATGCTCGAGCAAGAGATATCATCAATCAGTACGAACCGAACAAAGTAAACGCAAGCAAAGGGCAGTTAAGCTCCGATGGATTTCTAAGATATTTAATGAGCGAAGATAATCCAATCGTTGCGGTTTCCAAGTATGAACTGTCGGATGATATGGATCAACCTCTAGCTCATTACTTTATCAACTCTAGTCATAACACCTATTTAACGGGTGAGTGATGTTATTACTGATTTAAGATTTTATTTTTAAGTCATATCCTATCCACGTATCCATCAATCGATCAATAATATAAGTTCATTACGAATAACAAAATGACTAATTTCTTTTACTTTGATTCTTTATTAGACAAATATGATTAATGGTATCAATGTCATGGTATTTAATTGTGCGTGTAATTGATCCTTAAAAAAAAACGATTGACATTTCATGTATGATGTTGCTATTTCAAAAGTGAAACATAGTATTTTTAACTAATTATTTAATGTTGAATTGCCCTTGAAAGTTAAATTATATTGATAATAATCAAAGCATTAATAAAAGCAGTGAATAATAGAAAAAATCTGAATCAATTTATTTTTATAGTCAACAGCATGAGCTTTTATCTTTCTAATTAATCATGATAATTACTAAATGTTACAATAGTTATTCAAAATGTTTGTTTTACCGATAGGTCATCAATTAACTGGGAAAAGTTCTGTGGAAATTTATCGTCAGTGCTTGCTTTCGGGATGTCGCTGTGTGGAACTCGACTTTTGGAATGGAAAATTCGACGAGCCAGTAATTGTTCATGGGTAAAGTCAATTAAAATAATAGAGTTTATAAAATTCATTGCTTTATTCAATTCTTGTAGACTGGTATATTCATAGTTATGTAGATTCCATTGATAAACCGCATCTATTTTATCAGATACACATTCGTGCCTGAAATATGTGCTCGGGATGTAATCGAGGCAATAGCAGAGAGTGCCTTCAAAACCTCGGAATTCCCGGTTGTACTCAGTTTCGAGAATCATTGCAATCCCCGGCAGCAGGCTAAGATTGCTCAGTATTGTAGGGAGTACTTTGGTGAAATGTTGCTTGATGCCCCCCTCGATTCGCATAAGGTATTGCTAGAAGTAGAAGCTAGTGTAGAAATATATCACAGGTGTGCGGGTTTGTTTTTTGAATTTAATATTTATATTTGTACTTTTATACTAAACTTTTTTCCATATCTGCTTAACAAATTATTGCTTTTATTCCTGACAATATATTTTAAGTGTATAAATTATTTATAGGAATCATTACTTATTTTTTTTCTTTTTTTTTCAAGTTAATTTATAATAAAAATTATAAGTGAAGCTAATTTAAAAGCAGTCATTAATTATAATAATGAAAATATTTCAATATTTGCTAAACATTAAAATTGCCGCAGGCCTGTGTACATATTTAACAGCTGTAAATTGTAGATTAAAATTAGATTTTCCTTGCGAAAAATTGAATGTCGTGAGAAAATCCAATTAAGCCTACCAGGTCATCTAATTTTTTCTCTTATAGCTTGAACCAGGTCAGGAGCTTCCACCGCCGTCTTTTCTTAAACGCAAAATTATTATCAAGAATAAGAAAAAGCATCGAAATCATAAAAAAGATCACAAAAAGCGTCAAAATAATCAAAATACAACAGAAAGTACTCACGAGATCGACGATAATGGAGTAAATCAATCAGCGGACGGAGAAAATCGTCTACCGCCAGATATAATCCCTCAAAATGAAGTTGTTGATGGTAATGATCCGCCAATGGGTAATGAAGATGTATCCCATACTCCTTCAACGATGCTTCAACAGCGACAAGGTAGTAAAGATTCGAATCAGGATGATGATGAAGACGAGGATGAATCTAGTACAGAAGACGATGAGTCTAATGTTGATGATATAAAAATAAGAATGGGAGATAAAGCGCCAGACAAAGCATCGAATGCTAAAGAAACAGAAGCAGGTGCTGAAATATCAGCTCTAGTTAATTATGTACAGCCCGTACACTTTAACAGTTTTGAAAATGCAGAGAAGAAGAATCGTATGTACGAGATGTCCTCATTTGATGAGAAACAAGCAACAACTTTACTTAAAGAAAGACCGCTAGAGTTTGTCAATTACAATAAACATCAGCTATCACGAGTGTATCCAGCTGGAACCCGCTTCGATTCAAGCAACTTCATGCCTCAAGTGTTCTGGAATGCTGGCTGTCAATTGGTTGCTCTAAATTATCAGACGCTAGACCTCGCAATGCAGTTAAACATTGGAATTTTCGAGTACAATCAACGTTGTGGATATCTATTGAAGCCCGAATTCATGAGGAGGAAAGATAGACGATTGGATCCATTTGCCGAGTCTACAGTTGATGGAATTATCGCTGGTACAGTTCGTATTCATGTGATATCCGCTCAATTCTTGAGTGACAAGCGTGTGGGAACATATGTTGAAGTAGATATGTACGGATTACCAGCAGATACTGTGAGAAAGAAGTTTAGAACAAAAATTGTACCAAATAATGGAATCAATCCGATTTACGATGAGGAGCCTTTTATTTTTAAAAAAGTTGTTTTACCTGAATTGGCATCCATCCGAATAGCCGCTTACGAAGATTCTGGTAAATTAATTGGACATCGAGTTCTTCCCGTTGTCGGACTGTGCCCGGGATATCGACATGTAACACTCAGAAATGAGTGCGGTCAACCACGCCCGTTAGCTAGTCTGTTTTTGCATGTCATCGTCAAGGACTATGTTCCTGATGGCTTCAGCGACTTTGCGGAAGCATTGGCGAATCCTATAAAATACCAAAGTGAATTAGAAAAGAGGGCGAAGCAATTGGAAAGATTGATGGATGTTGATGACGGATCTGAAGGCGAAGTTGAGGTGAGTTTTGATGTGAATTTTCTATTGTAGTCTTGCTACTTGTATGACAATACTAATCACACTAATGTAGTTTTTTATAAAAGATTTTTCTTTTTTCTTCATTTAAATTTTTTGTTCTTTTCAGACAAACAAATTTAAATAAACTTTATTTTAATATAATAGCAATTGAAAATAATATTATGCATGGTGGTGTTGTTTATGCTTTTACAGTTGTGTTAATAATTATAATAATTTCTTGTAATGTTTTTACTAACTTGTCTTGGTGTGTTTATGCTTACTAACAATTTAGGAAAAAGATAAAGATAAAAATAAAGATAAGGATAAGGATAAAGATAAAGATAAGGAAAAGGATAAGGATAAAGAAAGGATTGTTAGTGGATCTAGTGCTTCTAAACCTATTGTGAGTTTTGAATGCGAAGTGTAGTAGTTTCTATTTTTGTTCTTCATATGATACCATTAAAATTATAGATGCATTTATTTTTTCAAGGATGAGTCTGCGAAAATCACGAGAATGCAATCTATAGGTGACCAACCCACAGGGACTGGATTGCAAGGTTCACATGGCAGATCATCAACAGCAGGAATTAATTCAACAGATATCACTGAACAAGAAGGGTCAGTGACAACTCCAACTGTCGCTCCTGCTGATATGTCATCGAATAAACTTGCGATCACTGTAACCGCCAGTGAGTTATTGATATTTATGGTGGAATATCTATTTTTTTTATTTTTAATTATAAATATTCACATAAAAGATAAAGAAATTGATGTTATAAATTCTTTGATAGTGAAATGATGTTTCTAAAATTAGAAGAATTAATTAATTTTTTATTTTTAGTCGGAGATGGGATTGAAGCTGAACCGTTGGAGAAATTCATGAATGACAAAATAGTGAAAAAAAAACAGATGAAGTTAGATAAAGAACTTGAAACTCTTCGACGTAAGCATGAAGAAAAAAAAATGCGTGTACAATCAGCAAAAGGATCATCGGATGGTGAAAAAAGAAAAATTAAATTTTCTCCTAGTCAATTGGTGAAACGCCTGTCAAATAGAAACATGTGAGTATTTATTGAAATTATTTATAACTGATTAGTATTCCGCAGGGAAACAAGTAATTTATTTTTAATAAATAATCAGTTGAGTAAGGTGAATAAATAATGAATGCCAGCCTCGGAATCTATTTTATGTATCAATAAATAGTGTCCTAGTTTCAATAATAAATTATAAATAGATATTCTATGGCGGATAACAAATTAATAAATATTAATACAATAAATTTCAATTAATGCGAATTTAGAAATTTATTTTTAATAATAAATAAGGGGTAATATTTAATAAGAAATGATAATTATTCGCTAAATTATCGTTATTGTATTTTATTAATAATCAATTAATAATTTTATGTAACATTGTTATTTAGAGAGTATAATTAATACATATTTTACTGAGTATGCGCTTTGTTTCTGTTTAATTAATCGATTTATTCGTTTAAAATTAAAATTTATTTGTTGTTATTAATAAAATATTTATTTTTCTAGATTCTCTAGTGATGTTGGTTTGAGTAATATAACACCAACAGAATCGTCTGTCCTATCTGATTCTGAATGTCCTAAAGAAAATCGAGATGGTGTTGAAAGCACAGTACGTGGTATCCCAAGAAGTCAGAGTGAACGATATTTAGCCGTTTGTAAACAACAATTACAGGAGGTCCGAGCTCTTCGAGAGAAATACAACGAAATTGTGTTCGCTGAAGCAGAAAAATTAATGAATAAATCGCAAGAGAATCAAATGAAAACGTTACGAGAGTTGTTGGACACAGAAACCAATAATGTAATGTGCAAGCTGCAAACGATGCGGTATGGTGAGGTATGTAATTGAAATAGTTAAAATAAAATTTTATTTTATCATTCTTTACTGATTTTTAAATTTACATTATTAAATAATTCAATAGTTACTTATAAAATAAATTGTGTTTAATAAACAGTTGAAACAATTATCTAAAGTACATAAGGATAAAGCGGAATTGAAGCGTATGAAACGTGAAGTGTCAAAAACAACTGTGGAGAAAGGCGTCAATGAGCGTACGAGATTAACGCAGATTTATGAAAAAAAGAGGTCGGAGCTCGAGAGGCAGCATGAAGAGGTTCGTCAAAGACTTATCGAGGAGAAAAATAAGGTAAAATATTTTTTTAAATATCGATTAAAAAAGATACAAACAATATTAAATATAAGTATTTTATTTTTATTTGAATATTTAAACTTATAAATAATTTTTTCAATTAATTTTAATTATTATAGATAAATTAATTAATATACATATATATTACTTTTTATTTAAAATATTTTTTGTTTAACTTTGACGAATGTGAAAAAGAATTAATTTTTTTCTGTAGGTAAAGGCAGCTCTGAATGATGAATACACTAGTCTTTATAATAAATACGAAATTGGTGAGTTAGCAAAATTACCTTCGGGTAGTAAAAGTATCGCAGAGTCACTCAGCGAAACATATTGACTTCTTTAATACATAAAATAGTGATACGATTTATCAAATAAATTAAACAAAGTTCGTGTTTTGTGTGAAGACTGTGCGTCTTCGAAGAAATAAACATCGACGCATTTACTTCATGAATAATAAGCAAAAGACGTGATAACACTGAGGAATTGGATCTTCAAGTGTCAAAATCTACATTAGATAAATCAATTTTGTCTTCAACGTCTCTGTAAATTGATGGCTATTATGAGACAAATAATTCAAGTAGAAATGTCCGTACAGTGTACGACATATCATAAGTCATTTTCTTTTTAATGACAACTCTTACTTGTTTGTTTCGTTTTTTTTTTACAGTATTAGAAAGTAAATGTTTTATGTCATTATCTTGAGCAATTTAAATTGAATGAATTTAAGTGAAAAAAAGTAATGGATATTTTTTGATGGTAACTAATTCTAAATAAGCATACTGTCCGAAATAATTGCTCTCCATCTTGTTGTTATATAAATAAGAAGTTATTTATTCAGGAAAAAAAAACAACTAATCAAAGTCTAATCACGTCCTGTATCGCAGAATAATTTATTAGAGACGTATTTGTCAGCATAAATTGGATGTTTAGATTGTTTTCCGATAGGAAAAATAAGATCGTGAATTTTTGAATATCATCATGAGCTTTCTTTTGGCCTAGGCATTGGAAAATAGGAAGACATATTTGATTGATACAAAATTGACTGAAAGTATTACCTGAAAAACATTCTTTGGGGGGTAATTAAAATAACAAAAATTTAATAAAAATATGAACTAAAGATAATAATAATAAGTCTGGAATCGTAGGTGATAAATTATCGGATAATGTATTAGGTCATAACATTGAAAAAAAAACATAGGATTACACAATTGATGAGCAGCTTTGGTGGCTTTATTTTTTGTGGCAGTTTTTGAAAAAAAAAAAAAATCGTGAAAAGTTTTACATTCATCATCTTTTTGGAAATGAGTAATTCTGGTTAAATGACCGCATTGAGGAAGACAATCAAAAATGTTACATGATAAGCATTTAGAAGTAACATTTTCCCTAATTGTTTTTGATTATATCTCAAAAATTTACTTATAATAATCGAATCCTCATTAATTTTACGACATAGATAAGGTATAAAGATCTGCGTATTGTAATTTTCTGAACAAATAATTATTGACGCACTATTACTAATATCAATATTAATATATTACTTTTTTCTAAGTATTGATTTATTTTCCATTTAAAACATTGGTTTCAAATTAATTCCAGATCATGTAAATTTTTCAAAAAAATATGATCAACCATTTGAAACCAATTATTTTAAATGGCGGTGGGATTTAAGAACGTCAGGGGATTTTACTCTTGGAATAAAATATGTATTAAGAGAGTAAAATTATTCTACAAATAATGAATAACAAGTCATTGATAATAATTGAAATTTAATATTAATATTATTGATAGCATTTCTCCGAGTCATTATTGCCATTACGCTTATTGTTATTTGTCGGCATAATGATTTTACAATAAATAAGTAAATTATCCGACGATGTTTTAATCAAACCGCCAATCAATATAGCGGGACGTGTTGTGATATTAATGGATCTCAAAGCAATCGTAGGATTGAAAAAAAATCTACGACTAAGAGGAGGTTATTAAAATATTACCATCAATATTACTCTAAATTCTTATTCGAAAAAAGTACAATATGCTTCTACTTCTCATTGTCACTAAAATTAATGGTTGACTGATCTATTTGCTACTAAGATTATAATTATAATTAAATTTAAATGATTAAACAAGTCTAATTATGGGATGAATTAAAAATTGTGTTATATCATCAATTAATATTTCAATTAAAATGCAGTTGTGAATTTTATTGCAAGTTTTAATAGTTTTATGGAATTATATTAAGATTTATCTTTAATCAAAACTCCGATTGATTACAATATAATACTGAAGGGAAAAAAATTCTAAATAATTGGAGAATGAGAAAATATTAAATCGAGCTTCAATACTCTTTAGAAAGCAATACAAAAAAGTTCAACGATGAAGTAAAAAATCATAGAGAATCTTAAATCGACTAAACCGATCCTCCTGAGTCCATTTATCCATTATACTTAACTAAGGATTGCATTTTCTAGATATTAATTGTATAATTGTATAAAAAACTATAGGAGAATAAGCGCAAGTTTTTAAAATTAATTTAACGTTGATGTGATGTAAATTATTATCAAAGATAATTGATATTCATGAATTGCAGAAACCATACAATGTTCAAATGAAGTTACCATTATGTTTGCTAAAATATCTAACTATTTTATTCATTGATTTATATACACATCTATTATATATTTTTTAAGCTATAAGCGCTAAAAAATATGATTAAAAAAAATTGATCAATGATTTTTAATTGAAAATGTATTTTTATGCATTATTGAATAGATTATTGAGAAAAAATATTCTGTGACAGAGATCATATATGTGAAAGAGTAATCTAAAGTTTATAAAAGAATTGATACAAAAAATTTTTTTTTAACAAAAAGTTTTCAAAACCATGAAAATTTTTGAATCAATTTTTGTTGCTGAAACAGACTTCGTAATTTTACTGATTGTGCTCAGAACGTTGTTTTAAAGGAATTATTTAATAAGTCAGAAAGTTTTATTGTACATTGCCTTGCGATTTCTCCTAAATTTTTCTTCCATGCCATATACATGATACATATACATAATATATATAAAAACAAAATATATATATATATATATATATATACATAAATGTATTTATACAAATGGGTATGTATAGAAAGTAATGATTAATAATTAATGATAGAGATTATTATATATTCGCGTTGATATAATATGTGTTGTTGCTGTTGATGTTGTTAATTATAAATGTAGTCAACGAGTAGCTAGACAAACTGATATTTTAGTCTTTGTTCGTGTATAACAGATAAGAAATATGTCAAGATTTGGATGCGCTGACTTGCCAAGGTATCAAGCGCGTACTTTCTGAGCCAATGTCTGAGTTGAATTTTTAAATTGAATGGAAATGATGATTTTCTAAACAAAAAAGTATAATAATTAGCTGTCTTCCCTATGAATGAAACTAAAAATTCTATATACCAAAATGTTAACTTAAATTATTTATTTTATCAATCTATAACATAAATATTTTTTAAAATATTTACATTCACTTGAAAAAAAAAACATTATCCATCAATTTAAAAATTATTCACATTTAATAATACATTTTATTGTACAACTCTATTGATTTGAACTTTCTTTCTAAGCACATGCAAGGCTCGCTAGTCGCGTTTGAAATTACGACGCTTATTTTCTGTTATTTTAGTATCATTTGTTTCGATGCATTGTTTCATCTGATGTAAGGTATATTTATAAGATGAAATCAGCATCGAGATTAGTGGTATTAATCAATGAATGATATATCATTAACAATTGATGAAGATTTTATTTCAAGGAGTGCCACATAAATTATTATTTACTACAAAAAAAATAATAAATTTATGCTCACGCGCGCTTTGAACTTTATCAATAGGACACCAATTTATTCCTAAGTATAAATGTAATAAAACGGCCTATTGACTAATCGTAGCTTTTACTCACTTTTATTCTTTGTAATTTTGCGGAAATTTCAATTTGATTGAAGAATTGGAAACTCTTTATTTCTAACAACACTATTTCTCTATCTCTGTACAAAACAAAATAACTCAAGTATCATTCTTACAACGACTTCTGGTACCTGGCTAATGCCACCAACTCAATACAGTTAAATCTTTTAATGAATTCATAATTGATTAACAAAAAAGGTCTGTGTATATTTATTTTGAAAAATGTTTTTTTAATAACAAAAATAAAACTGCAAAAATTAATGAATATTTATTAGCTATTACAGACCTATGTTGTGTTGTTGACAAAAGTAAACAGTAAATTTTAAAAAACGTGATTTTTTTTTATTTTAGTTGAAAAAATAAAACTAAACGAAATTACCAGAAAGTTATTTTTGATCATACTCTTGAAAAGTACATTTTTATTGCTTAAAAAGCTGTTGCTATTAGCATATCTTTATGTAAGTTCAAGGGAAGCTATTCTCGAAGACTCTATGATAGTATCGAAGCTACGAAGTCTCTTTAGCTATTTAATCTAATCTATATAATGTAAAACTACTCAAGAATGTTTGCCAAACGATGAGCATCGGATAAAACTTGGCATTTATCAAGTTTTGAAGATATGATTCCTCTCATACAATGAGTCTCATTTGAATCTCATTCTCAAGACTAAGTTTTTTGTCTAATGCTCATTAATGTGCATACATTGATGTACGAATGAGGAAAGAATCTTAAATTATATGAATGAATTGTGAATTAATATTTTATTCGTTATTCATGAAATATATCTAAACTTGATTATTTTTCATTATATTACCGTCGTAACTATATTATAATTATTATAATTATGTATAACATATGAAAATAATTATTATTGTCTTCCTCTGGTAGCTTTGAAAAGTCACTATCGAATTTACAGCAATTTTTAACAAACTTTTATTATTGTAAATTTATTTATTTATTTTATATTGTATCGTTAAATTTATTGATTAATGGTTGTAATGTATTATAGTATTGACTAAGCGCACAGAGTGGCTGAGAAAGATTAAGAGTGTTCTGCCATATTTGTAGGCTTGTTAAAATTTTTGAGTTTATTTTTTTTTCTTTCGTTTATTATTTTTTTGTTGGTCAGAATAATAATTATTATTGTTAAAGTTATTATACACACTTTTTTTTAATTGTTAGCACTTGTAAATTATTCCACATTTAATGTGTTAGAACTCTGATATTTTTTGATTTTATATTAATTCCAATTTTGCTCAACGGACGTCTGTGTTATTTTTATCTATAAATTGAATCTATTTAAAAAAAATTTTTTTCGTAAAATTTAATTGGCATTAAAAATTAATGAATCGTGTTATTTTAAATTCTAACGGCTACGCTTTAATTATTATAAACCGCCGACAATAAGTTTATAAGCGCTTATTTGAAGCGCGATGGAATTGCTTTAATGCGCAGCTTTTGGAATAAATGTCGGTAGAAAAAGTTTAAAAGAAAAAAAATGTAAGGAAAAAAATTTTCTCACAAGCTCCGTAGTTGCATAAAAAATTTATTTATAGACTATATACACTACATCTATGTATACATAAATATTATGATATACATTCATAAACTTATATATATATTTTACGATGAAAGTACATAATCGTTAAAATATAAATTACAATATCGCAATTAACGTAATGAAATTACTCTTAACTCCTTGATAGATTAGTAACGTACATGAACAAAAAGACTCTAAAATGTTATTTAATGAATAAACATTCCAAAAAGAGATAATTTATATGCTCTTAATTATCAATAAATTAATCAAATGGATTTTAAGTAGTTTATTCATTGAAAATTAGAGATAAATTAATGCCAAATGAATAAAATACTAAAGTTCAACTTGAAATTGTGGGGAAAATTAATTAACAAATAATTTAAATGAGTCTTATGGTATATAAAAATACTAGTTAATGTACGAAAAGATGATTTTAGATGAGAAGGGGTCATACTCGAAAAGTAGTCATCGTCCTATGATTTCCTCTCTGACTCACTTGTGCCTTGCCCTCGAGTATTCCTCACTTTTTCTGTACTTAATAAATTTCCTCTCTTAATCAATGCGTTTTCTATAGATCAATTAGAATAATTTATTATAACAAAAAGGTAAAAAAAAAAAAATATTTCGATGTTCGATGTTTGCTTCTATCGACGTAAGTTTATTAAAATTAAATTGTCCAATAATAAACGTGCTGTATTACATATGTCAGTATGCGAATTAAAATCTGCATACATAAAACGCACGATGTATATTTAATTTATTATTGTAAAGCGTCGGCAAGGCGCGACAGGATATTAATAATTAAATAAGTGTGTATATCATAATTAAGGATAGTTTAGGGAATCCTTTAAATAAAAAAAAAAAAAAAGAAATTTCTAAAAATACGATAAATGGAAAATAGAAATATTTATTTCCCAATTTTCCATTAAAATTTCTTTTGTATGACATGACTGGAAAAATTAAGTTGTATGAAATTCTCTGTACTTCGATGTTAAAATTAACCCGAGGTCTTATTAATTTATCTGACGTAAGTGAAGTTAAAAACAGTATACGTAATATTTTTTATCTTAACTGTGAGGTCGAAAAGACATAAGAAAATTTCATTAACTTTAACTTTGATTAATAATAATTTGATAAGACCTCGAAATAATTGTAGCTTGAAGTTAAACCTAATAGATCTTTTAGTACCTAGATAATTATTAACTTGTAGAATCGATTGTATTTTTTAGTGATTAGATTAGATAAATTGTTACCTGCTGTATGAAAATAAAATACCATGTACATCAATAGTACAAAAATTCATGTAATTAATTCATTATATCAATATGAATAATAATTATATAATTTAGTTAGAATTACGTTATGTTCACAGAATAATGACAGTTCTAATTGAATGATAAGAAAAAATATTAAAGTAATTTGATTCAAGTGTTATTTTTATTTCATTTAGTATCATAATTATTTCTAAAACATAGTTATATCCAAAAAGTTTTATTTCATTTTTATATTTACTACTTTAATCTTTTTTTTTCAAAAAAGTAACTAATTAATAAGAGACATAATTTTTAAGTTAAATATTTTATTCCAACAATTAAATTTATGGTTTTATTTTACAAAAATACTTTCATTATATCATTTAATTTTTTACATAAATATAAAAGTTTATTTGAAATAATGATTGTAATTTTATAACAAAGTATGGAATAATTTCTGTTTACAATTTAACAAATAAGTTAGAAATTGAAACTAAAATCCTTAAGCTGGTTTCTTGAAGTATGCTATTAACAGCTCATATCTATCAAGCACACTATATCCATTAGATTTATTCTTTTGACTTTCAAATATTATTTTATCTCGTACAACTTCCCTCGTTATTTCAACTTTATATTCATCTTTCAAATCGTTTGGAATTCTATTAAAGAATGGATTTACTGCGATAATATGCTCTGAAAGAATCAAGATTCAAATGTTATTACTCCAATATTTACAAACTTTTGACAGCTTCTTTGCATAGACTTTATTACCTAAACTTACTTTGTAAAATTTCCATGCTCTCGAAGACGAACGTTTTCTCCCTGTTGCTGCAGTGCAGCACTTCAAAGCCCACTTCCTCCAAAGTTTTCTTCATCATTGCTCTTGGATTAGGACAGCTGTGATATTCTGGAACATACCTTGAGGCATCCTGTAATAATAAATTTTATTAAAACCATTCCAAATTTTCAGTTGAATATTTAATTTTTTATTTACCTCCATGTACGGTTTATATCGAGAATTGTTTTGCATTCTTATATAAGCATCGAACCCACTATTATGAGATAAGAACATGACCAGACCTCGACCTCCTGGTCTTAGAAGCTTATAAATATTCTCAAGAGCAAGCCTAAATATTTTTTTATTATATTAATATTAAATATAAAACAATATTCAAAGTAAAAAGTACGTTTATTGATGTTATTAAGTTGATGTACCTCATGTTTTGACACCAGTGAAGACAGTAAAAGGAAAGAGCATGATCATATTTTTCATGTTCTTTGATAGGTAGATCTTCATCCTCAATATTTAACTGTTTGAATGACAGTCTTTCTTCTTTTTGATGATTTTTATTGGCATATGTGACCATCGATTCTGAAATATCAACACCCACAACAATTGAGTCAGTTGGCAATTTCGGTAAAATAAGCTCTTTAGTGATGTGGCCAGGACCACATCCAATATCTATGCACTTTCCATGCATCACAGCCAATTCATCGGCAAATTCTTCAATTACTTCGTTGGCATCACGACGTTGCACGTCAAAAGCTTCTGTATATCTTTTACACTCCATAATAGCTTTAATAAATTTTCAACTTTATCGCAATATCAATTCTTGACTGGTTTCATAAAACAGATTTATATTTTATTGATAAAATGAATATTATATTTTTAGTTATCACACTTAAATCTTTGGATTGTGATTTAAATAACTTTAAATAAAGTGATTTTGAATAATAGTCAATTTCACTGGTGATTCGGGGCCTAATGTTTTACTGAAAACATTCTGGACTGGGCCACTGCATTTATATAGTCAAGTCCCACCTCTCTTCTATACACCATGTCTAAACTATTCGAGCTTTATTTTTGTAACGATTGTCAAGGACTTATGTATGAATTCGCGCGAAATCTTCTAGAAAATTCAATAGACAATTTTAGAAAAATTATTCCGCATATATTTCACAATTACTTTTAAAAGTACTTCCGTAGTTTATTTTATTTTTAACTTTGTCGATTTTTTGAAAATCTCTAATGAAAAAAAAAAAAATTCTCAAACGAATAAAACTATAATTTTTTTTTTTTTAAAATAAAATAATTTTATCAGTAATAAAGTTTACTTAATTGTTCAGTTATTTGAGTTAGCAAGAAAAAATATGTTAATTTATTCTCTCAAATGCCTACGTTTTCTTTTTTGGCTCTTCTATTTGATATTCTTTATAGTCTAGGAATCCCAAGGGGTCATTGTACTTGCTAAAAAATTGAAGGGAAAAATAAACCCAAGAGTTACATAAGACTGTCGTAAGGTTTTGAGTTAGGTCATGCTTTAGCTACATCTATTGTGGGAATTATCGACCTTATCATAGTCAACAATTTTTATAGTGTGACATTTAAAGGGTTTTAGTAAGAGCTTAATTTATATCACTCATTTATCTTTTGTATCTTAATTCCTGAGTAGATCATAGGCATGCGCAGAGATAGTTAGAATTGTCAATTTAATTAAAGTAATATCCGCCGCCAAAATTCATTTAATCTTAAGTCGTAATAATAACAAGCCTACCAGGATGATTGTAATGATGAATAAATAAACATACAATTAAATAGAATGTGGTGACATATAAAATGATATTTTTATTTATGAGAATAGTAATTCTATAATAATTCGTAAATAAAACTTTTAAGTGATCATTTATTATGTAAAGTTCATGGAGTAAACTTGTCTGATAAACGAGAACGATGGCCATGCTCAACCATTTTCAACGGATAAGAGAAGTGAGACTGTGATAATCTCGTTTCCACCCAGTAAGTGCATTATAACTCCTGTAGCTGTTCCGGGGGTCAGACCGTATGCGACTTGTGCAATATGTTTGATTAATAATTAGAGCACTTTCCCGGGTATCCTCGATGCTTCCTTCATATCCTCACTTTAGTTTTCATTCCTCTGTCCCTTCTCACTTCATCTAAAACTGTCTATTGCATATACTCGAGTTGATCACGATATCCATCTAAATTTCAAAATTATCAGTTATTCATTGCATTTACTCCATCACCTTATTTTTTATTATTTATGTACTCGTTTCAATATCTTTAATATTTTTTTAAAATTTATTCAAATGTTAGAGTCTGCTAATTAATGTTAAATACACATTTGTTGATGAGATTACATTTATGAAAATCATTTATTTATTGCTAGAAAAAATAAATATTATTTGAAATATTTATTTAAATTAATTTAATTATAAATAATGTTAGAAAAAAAAAAGTAGAATTTATTTAATAGGAAGAGAAGGATTGCGATGCGCTTGGCAAATTTATTTATTCAGTCACGCAATTCGTCTTGGTGGAAATAAGTTTAAAGAATTATTATCCAACAGTTGAAATTCATTTGGAAGCAAGTGTGTGTTTGTGTGGGGTGACTGATTTGTATGAGAATATTTGACATTTTAGACGGAGTCAAATCGTTGACTTCTCCGTCGGGCTTTTCTCTGACGCCAAGTCTTATCTCTCGTTCACATGTATTTGCTTTTTGGACAGTGGCCCTAATTACGTATGCGTTGGCACACTCTATACATACAGGCGCATTTTGTCCTAGGGACGACCCTTTTCCAGACAAATATATATATTTCATAAATACATCTGAGTTACGATTTTTTTCTCTTCTGTCTTTTTGATATACTTCAGCTTTATTATTTATTTATTTGCTATTTTAAATTGCATCTCATACATTCCTAGCATTCATGAATTAGAGTAGTTTTTTTTTAATATTTAAATTTATTTTTCTAAAATAATTTAAACATTTTTTTTTTCTATTCATTGGATGTTTGTCGCATATTTCTTTCTTCGATGATTCACCAGACATATTTATCTATTTGGAGGTGTTAGAATATGGAAAATTATATCACTTATTGTCGCGACGAATTAAACAAGAAACTAGGTCACGATTCTAATTCTATTGAAAATGAATAATTTATTTGCCATCAAGAACTAAGTTATTTTTTATAGTAAATATTGAGGTAAGAAGAATTTTTCATGAACAAATTTTATTCGGCTTGATATTAAATATTTTTCAATACTCCAGAGGTTCTTGATAAAAGCGTTCAAATAGAATTCAAATCAATCATATCCATTATCCAATATTATATAGCCAAAAAATTTATATTCATTGATATTAAATAAAATTTTTTTTCGAATGTCAAATTTTTTTTTATCTGCTCACAATATTTTGTTTAAAAATAAACAAAATAAAAAAATACCAATTGTTTAACTATATTTAAAACAATTTATTATAATTAATTAATATTGTCAATTTATTCTTCGTAAAATTATTTTTTTATTTTTTATTTTAAATTACAACAAGATTTTTTCCTATTTTTATTTGCTTTTTGTCTTCACCTTTTCATTCCTCGGATCTCATTCTCTTTTCTATCGTAGTACTAGAACGGACAGCCACCTTTTCAGGAAAGTAACAAAGCGGCTGGTCGGTCCCGGGAGGTAAAGCTCAACGGGTGCGAGAGCTGGGTAAGCTCTCTACAGCGATGTCGACTATGGTGAGCGGGACAAGACGGGTTGGTAAGGAGACTGAAGGTTGAGAGAGGGAAGAAAAAGCGAAGATGGATATATATAGAGAGAGAGAAAGAAGCAGGGGTTTCTGAGGGATTTAGCTAGCCCGTTTGCTCGTGCGAAAACCACAAGCATCCGATACTCGATCAGCCGGCGAAGCAGAGAATGAAAGAGGATTGAAACGCTCAGAGAAAAACAACAGAGAAAAGGGTCTTAGAAAAGATGGATATTTTTCATCAAAAGTAATAATATATAGTGGATGGTTTTTTTTTTTAATTGACGTCAGAAGAGTTTTGTGTGGTAATAACATTTATTAAGTTATCGTATTCAAGAGAACTTTTATTATTTATTCTTACGAATTGAATTGTTCAGGATGATAAATGTATGTCTTAATATGTTATCATTGATTTTTCATAACAATGGACAATAATTACATTTAAAGATATAGATAGGTATATACGTCATAAGATTTTCGTAATATTGAGAGATGTATTTTTAACAGAACCTTAGGGCAACGTAATACTTAGGGGCATAATAATGACTTTAAATTTCTCTTCTTTTTAATGGAAAAGTGATTTGTCAATTAATTTTGCTAAACAATACCTATTGTCTTAGTCAAATTGTCTAGAAGACTCAATGTTTTTCAACTTGGTTTAGGTACAATTGATAAAATTAATGAAGTATATAAGTTTTTAACTAAATTATCACCAATTATTTGTATATAAAATTTTGAAACAATATAATGAATTGAATGTAACAGATGAAAATTAATGAATATTTTCCTAAAATAATTAACCGTAATACAGAAAACAATGAAATTCATTACAATTGTTTATTGATGAGTTCTTTTCAAATAATCTAAGTAGAAAAATTAAGTATAACAAAATTTATTCGATTGTTTTAATGTACAATTTTACCTACTGTCCGACTTTTATGCAGATGAATTAGATCATTAATATTAAATTAACATAAAAATTACAATACATAATTATAATACTGTTGGTAATTTAATAAACAATGCTTTGTTTAAGAAGACATAATTTTATTCAATAATTATCTTTAAAAAATGATTTATTACAGTGATGACAAATTCTATTGTATAAGCAAATTAATGAGATCATTGACACGAAATCAATATTCAAATCATTAACATTAAAATGAATATTACAATATTACAATAAGTAATAATAATTGTGTTACCAGTTTGATAAAATACTTTGAGAAGAAATAATATTATCCAACAATTACATTAAAAAACCATTAGTTACATTGATAATAAATTTTATTGTCACCAATTAAGATTAATTAATCATTAATAAACTTAATTAGCATGATATAAAAATTCTTTATTACCAATAAATATTAAAAAAAAAATTTGTTAAGTTTACATTAGGGAAGATTTCATTTATTCTAGATCATAAAATAGAAAAAAATTCCCATAGCATCGATTAAATAATAATTAAAGTATCCAACTAAAGTTAGTGATAATATATAACGAAGATTACTCTTCCACGACATTGATTCTCGTCAATTGCTCGATGTTCACGCGACTCGTCAAACACTTTCCCTTTAGCCTATAAAATTTACTCGTTAGTCATTTGGAAATTTCGACTTTAATCGCAGCAATCTAAACTTCCTCCTCGACGTCATGAATATAGATGATGAATACAGTAGAGAGAACCGCTTCCGGGACATCCTTGTGTGACGTTTAGTCAATGGCATCTTTTCCCTCGTCCTAACGTCTTTTTAATTGGGTTACCACAAACTTTATCCTTTTTTTTTTCTCATCTTCTATCTTCTTCCCTCCGATGAGAAAAAGCTTTCTCGAGTTACTCCCGTACCTATACTTTCTTGCAAACTCTTCATGCCTTAAGAACATTATTTATTGAATTATCTTATTTTAGTATTAGTTAAAATAAGATAAAACAAAAAGGTACAAAATTGTTTTCTTTAGTAGTCAATGTATGTGTGTGTGTGTGTGTTCTATTGGAAAACACCAAGTGAGATATATGACGGGATTATGCGCGATGGCGTTTTAGAGTCGAACAGCACTATTCTCCGCTCCGTCAATTATGCTAATTTCGATTGCCGAGAGATTAATGAAAGACGGCAGTATCGAAGAAGAGTCGAGAACTAGTCGAGAGGACACTCCTACTCGATATGGACCAGGGAAACGTGACGTTCTCGTTCGGAGCTGTTCAAGCGTTCATAAATGCAATGGACGAGATCGATGAGATTTCACACCCTTTGATGTTAAAATAAATTATCAATAACACTAGTTTTGTATTTTTTTCAGTCTTCAATCATAATTAATTTATTGAAAAAAATTATACTCTAATTCACTTGCTTGATAAACTTCAAACTGTTTATTGGATACTTGATTAGGTAATAAACTATTAATAATGTCAAATGAAATTATATTCAATTCATGCTGAATAATAAATTTGATTGCTTAAGTGTTAGAGTATTTTTATCGATTACACTACTTTGCTCAAAAAATTATTTGGATAGTTTATCTGTTTATTGAGTAGTAATAATATTGTCATAGAACTTTAATAAGTAAAATGATATAGATTGTTGAAAAAAATTATCAAAGTTTTTTTTTTTTTTTGGAGGAATTTTTGAATTGCTTGGTTTTATTTAATATATTTTTTGTTGTGGTTGATAAAAATTTCGTAACAAGCCACGCGCAATTATTTGTAGATTGATAATATGTGATTATTGAAGCATGCTATAATCAAATAGCTAAACAAATCAATTATTGATGGAAGGTATTTTTTTAGATAATAGCTTTTTACCTTTAGCTTTACCTTGAATTATTAATCAACCGTAAAAAATCGAAAAAAAATTTATATTTTTTTGCTAGTATATTACTGTGATAGTGTATTAATGACTGAACATATTAATCGTTAATATATTTATTTTCTTTTAATATTTATGCTATATTTAACAATTAATTAATAAATTAATAAAAAATTATGCAGTACTTAGAAAAAATTTACACTCGATAATTAATTAGTTCTTATCATTAAAATTATTTTTACTTTTTTAAAAGTTTATTGGAAAGAAAAAATACTACTTGCAATAAAAAATATTGGTAAATATAAAAAATAAAAAAATATTATTGATATAATATTGATTATAGGATAGGAATATTTATTTATTTATTTACTTGTGATTATTGTTAAGTTAATTAGTTATAAGAATTCAAATAAAAAAGGATAAAAAAAAAGTTTATTCCCATACTAGACATTTTTTATCTTAGAAAAAAGTTTTAAAAGAGAAATAATTTATCTTATTCTCTTTGGGAAATTTCCTGAACTTTTTATGAAATATAGACAGAGTCGGTGCGCGCATAGCAACGTTGGATTGCCTCGTAGGTAAATGTTGACTACCTATAGTTGGGTAGACGACGGTTGGGATTCGTGGTGGAATGTATTGGAAACTGGAAGACGCAGTCAGGCGCAGGGGAGGATGGTGGTGGTGAGAAGGAAGGAAGGAAGACAAAAAGCGCGAGCAAGAGAAGGAGAAAGTATATACGACGGGTGCCAAGAGAGGAAAGAGAAGAAGAGGATGCGAGAAAACGCGATTCTAGAGTACAGTGAGAGGGCATTGGAGGAGTAGAGATAGAAACTGAGGGGAGGAAGAACTGGCGACACAGGCACATCAATAATACATGTCGTCTGCTTACCCCTCTTCTTCTGCTTCTTCTTACTCTTCGTTTTCCTTCCCTCTTTCCTCCTCCTCACCACCTCTGGTATCTTCTTCGCATCTTCAAAAGTTATAACTGGCTCTGACGTCGGTGACCCGACTGATCTATCCCTTCTTTTTCTACTTCTATCTCATTGTCCTCTTCTTTTCAATTTTTTTAATATATTTGTTGGTTCATTGTTGCCAAAAATATGTCAGAACAAATTCTCGAATAATCTGCACCAGTAGCGAATCTTTTTTTCTTTTTTTAGAGAAGAGATATTTTATTTATTTATGTTGATGGTAATTTTATTTCTTCTTTCTATTGATTATATTATTTTTTTGTTTGCATTACAAAAAATTAGTCCCGACTAAGTGGAAAAAAATTTTTTATATAAATTCTTTATCGTCATTTTTTTTCTATTAAAGTGCTACGTCATTTCTTATTTTTTTCCCACTCTCAGTCGCCTTTTATTCTTCCCCAGAAAATATAAAAATCCATACAGTCGCTCGAAGAAAATATCCGTCATTTAAAATGGATGGATTTAGGTGGATATGAAAGTGAAGGGTAGAAGAGAATCGCGTCAGGCATCCAGGCAAAGAAGTGAGACAGCGGTAGATAGAGGGAAAGAAAAAAGAAAAATAAAGATAGAAAGCTTACTTGGAGGAAAGTCGTGAACGCCGGTTTATGGTGGTATCTTTATCACCGCGAATCTATCTCGCTTGCAGTAGTTGTGGATTTAAGAGACAGGCATTTCAAATAAATGCTTTCTTTTTGAACATCAATTTTTATTAAAAATTTATTTTATGTTATCAAAATTGTTCAAATATACTTGCTACTTCGCCTTAGTAGCATAATAAAAAAATAATGGTTTTGATCTATCAAAGATTTTCTTTTATAAACAATTTTAACAAAACTCAATCATTATTCAAAATTCAAAGAAGCAAAATTTTTCCTTAATATTCTAGTGGTTACAAAAAATAAGCTCCTGGTTCCAAGTTTAAATTGAGAGGAAAAGCCATTTTCTCGGATTGATTGTCGAGAAATGTGTTCAAGTGATAGCTGGAAAAACATAGGAATTTGCTTGGTGGAGTTATCCAACCCCAAGATCTCAATGAAATGAGCCAATGGGAAAGGAATAAATTCCACCAATAGGGTAGTTTCCAGTATTCCAATGTGACTGTGAATCTCAACCAGGTAAATGGGACTGTGTAGTAGGGATTCGAGTGGTACGAACATACAATTCGTCGTCCAAAGATTCGTCCTGCGCTCTAGATAGTTTGAATTTGTTTCTCTCACTCGTTGGAGTTTCACGTATTTGCCAGTTTCATTGGTCTGTGACTGTCGCTGTGGCCAATGGCAATGCCGACTTGGAGGGATTCTAAAGAGGGACGCGGAGTGCAAGAGACAGAAAGCAAGAGAGGGTTGTTGAGAGGGAGGTGGAAACGCCCAGAGTAGATGTGATGTGCTGTATATATTGGTGGTGCGGGTGGAGGAGGGAAAGGAGCAAAAGTGGAGAGGGTCTCGCGCTTCGATCCGAGAAAGAGACGGGACGAGAGGCAATGGAACCCTGAGAGAGAGTCCTGGCATCTCTACCACAAGGAGGCAGACACTCGGCAGCAAAGCACTTAAACCCTCCCTTACCTCATACTCCCTATTCCCTTTTTCTCCTCCCTTTTAAGCTACCCCTCTCAATTCTATTCTCTCTTTTCTCTTTTATGCTTTTTCGTCTTTCTTCGATCCTCTCTTCTCTCCACGGCCCATTCTCCGGACGCCAACCCCTTGCTTTCCTAGAAAGCACCCCCGAGGCCGCGTCGCGAGAGAGTTGCGGGAATATGAGAATTTTTTGTTGCAACTCTGGCAGATGCTGCACTTCGTGGAAAACGCGAGAGGCAATGGATGAGTGGAAGAGCAAAGTGGTTGAGAATGAGAACGAGGGAATTGAACAGTAAAAGTGTGGGTATATATGTACAGGATGCATTTGCAAATTTTTAAAAGCTTTGTTATCTGAAAGTTTTTTTCCATGAGTTTAACATTCTACTTTCAACAAATAAACCTCTATAAAATGTACAAAACTATTTGTAAATGCTGTTGCAAAAAGATACGAAAAAAAAAAAAAAATACTCTTGGATAATTGAGTTAAACTAGATTAAGTAGAAATATCAATATTCGGTCAGCCACTTTTTTTTTCTTTTAAAACAGACACATTTCCTAATTGATTATTTAATATTGTAATCATTTTAAAAATATATTCTGATAATTAATTTGATAAGGAATAATTGCCATATTAATTTTATTGGTTGAAAAAAATTTTATCAAGGATTTTTGAAAGCTGTAAAATATATGTTGAATATGAGAATTCATGTAAACCTAATAATCTGGCTGATAAATGGCAAAGAACCTTCAATTAAATCCCCAAAAAAATTTGGATACTCTGTTATCCATATGTATCAGTAACGAAAGGGCGTGATACACCAGGGGATGAAGAGATTAAGCGTACTTTACGGTTGATATTTGACTCCACGCGGTGGACTTGGTAACGTGGGATATATAACACAAACGATACAAAGTGTCGTTCAAAACGTACTAATTGGTTCATCAAAACTCTCGCCTTTTTCTGTATCACTTTGACAAAGTTGAAGTGTCAAATTTTTCAAATAACACATTTTAACTTATGTACCAATTTATTAATCATGATATTTTATATTGGGACAAAGCAATATATTTTATTTTCGTCATAGTATTTTATGCATTCTATTATTATGTGAAAAATGTGAAGGGAAAAAAGCTTTGAGGTGAAGAAAATTGTCAGTGAGTCTACATGCGCATGAAGCAAGCAGTAGGCGAACTGGAAAACTTTTATATCGACAGTTCGTTCGAGGTATTAAGAAGTTAATTATAATTGGAGTGGGGCAGGATCGTAACCAGGTAATGAGCACTTTACTGTGCTAGGGAACAAGACTAGCATTTTATTTTTTTCGATCTTTCTTTTTTTTATTTTCCTCTAGCTCTTGTAACCTCAATCATTTTTTATTCCAACATTAAAATTAAATTCGATTATCTCCAAGTTAATGACAAGTTTATATTTCTTTCAGATTCTATAATCAAGTTGTTTTTTTCTAACTTTTAAAAGACAAAAAAAAAAGCTTTCTCACCTATATCTATTTAAGGCATAATATTTTATATACATAACATATCTATATTGATAAAAAGTGTGTTCGTTTATAAAAGTCTTTGGGTTTTAGAAAACCCTTTAGTCTAGACCACGAGACCAAAAGGTGGTGGAAGTGTCAAGTAAAATTGAAAAAAAGGACACAAAGGTCTATCGGGAAAAATTCAAAGAACATCAAGGAACGGAAAGAAGAATGAAAGAGAGGAGAAGAAAATAAAGCGGTAGCCAGAGATTTTAGTCTCGCTTTGGCGAGAATAAATTTTCCGGTGGCCTTTCGTCTAGTGGCCGGGCGTTAAGACCGAAAATAAAAGCCTGGGGAGAGAAAAGCTCGCGTCACCCACCTCCAGTTCGCTTCGTCTCTTTGCTACACTCGAGTAGTGTTGCGTCGTGTGGAAAAGCGAAAGAAAAGAGAGAAGAGAGACGAGAAAAGCAAAAGTGACCCAGGGCTGTCCGGTTGCCACCTCTTTCTTCTCAAAGCTGGCAATGACAGATACAAATAAACGATTTACTTGAAAGTAACGTCGCGCAAGCGCCGATTTCTCCACCTACAAGTGTATTTTCCCACCATCTGCAACCTCTAGGATTCTTTTTCCTTATTCTCCTCTTCCTCCTCTCTTATACTTGGTCTAGCCTTTTCCTCAACCACCCCTTTCCTTTCCTTGGGTGGAGCTTGGCCGCGTGCGTCATCAGACAAATGTACAGACATAGAAACCAATGCGCGTGAGCTTGTACACGAGAGAGGTGAAGAGGAAGAGGAAGAGGAACCAGCCAGCCACTCGCGAGCGCGACGACGTCTGCGTACAAACAGTTCGACCTATCCCACCCGGAGAAACGCCCTGTTGCCCCTTCACCGAGTAGGACCTGCACCCTCGTACTCCCGTTTCCGTCCGCAGGAAATGCGCCAGGAAGTCTCTGAGGGAAACTCAAGCCACCACGAGTCTAAATACAATTGCTTAAGATACATCACTTTAAGAGCTCAAAAAAAAACATACACCAAAAAGTCGGGTCAAGTTTGGTAACTTTATCGCTGATATTTTTTGTTTAAGGAAAATGAAATGGGGGATGCCACTGAGATAAATACTCATGTTGTACTTCTTTTTTTTCTATGTATAATAAAATGTCTTTAGAGCTTTGAATATATCAAACAAATTTATCTCATTTTTTTTTTAACCAATCTCTTTCATAATTCAAGTAATTTTCATCATAGAAATAATTAATTAAAGCAATAATTATAATTCTAGAACTTAAAGGAATTCATGTACTACTTAATTTTAATAATTATGTTGTTTTTTGGCAATTTAAAAATTTAATGTCAATTAATTAATTAATCTATTTTTTTCCTAAAAATAGTTTTAAATAAATACATAAAGGCTACAAAAATATGTAAATAATAATTTTAATTCTTCCAAAATGTTTTTAATTCATTGATCACCACCTAGCCAAAAAGAAAATTCTAATTTTAATATATTAAAGAAAAAAAAAGTTAATTAATATAATTTTTGAAGATAAAATAATGGCTACCGTTGGAATTGTTCCTCCAGAAAAAAGGTGTGGGATGAGGGTATACGAAGAAGACAGAGGGAATAGAGCAGATAGAGGTGGCTTGGAGTCGAGTGCCCGGGGCTGAATCGACCGGGCCACAGCATACCCTCAACCAGTCTTCTCGTCCCTCTTTCTCCTCCTTGTCTACCTTGCCTTCTCCTCCGTCTCTTTGCGCCTCTTCTACCTCCTCATATATATCCCACAGCATCGCTTGCCGTCGCTTCCTTCCAGAGTTGTCTCTCCTTCAGCTACTGTTCCAACTGTAGCCAAGTAAAGCGTCATCTCATGTCACTTCTTCTCTTTCTCTTCATTTCCTTCACATTCTCATATTTTTTCATACTTTGTCAACACTCTCTGAAATAAGTTTGGTGTACAATATTCATATCTGATCATTATTATTCATTTTTTTTTCAACACTTTTAACATTTATTTTTAATTATTTTATCTCCACTGCAAATCGTAGTGTTTTATTTCAATGCTCTTGAGGTGTTTTAATAAAACATCCATTTGATTAACATTGTAATCACTTTTAGTGCATTGAAATAAAATACTTTTAAATTTTTAATTTGCAGTTTTTTTTAAGTATCATTTATTAGTTTTATTTAAAAGATTTTCTTTCAGAGTTAAGATGAAGAGGTATCACTTTTTAGTTGTTAAAATAAATTTTTAAATTATTTGTTTATTTTGTTAAAATTTTTATTGGAAAAAAATAAGAAATAATTCAAAATTAGTTAGAATATGAATACACGACTGTTCAAAGTTTGGAAACACCCTAATTTTTAGTCGATATAAAAAGATACTCTAAGAAATTTATATATAATTAAACATGTTGTTATTGGAATTTATTATTTTATTAGAATTACCTGAGTGTTTCCAAACTTTTGAATGATAGTGTATTTCAGAAAATTGTAGAAGTAAATAAATTATTTCAATCAGTTTACAAAATATTTTATTGATTAAAAAAATAAAACTAGATTCTGCTAAGATTATTCATCAGGGTAGACTTGAGCTCGACTCCCAATTAAAAATAGGACACTCGAGTGATCCCAACGCAAAAGCATCCCCCCAGCTATCCTCGACAGGACCTGCACCTCAGGAAAATTGAAAACGAATTGCAGTAAATGAAGATGCAGATAAAAATCGAGGAACCCTTGACTGAAATAATCGGGAGGAGGATTGGTCCCTTGGCGATCGGATAAGGAAGAAAATTCGTAAAGATAACGTGATACGCTTGAACGAAGACCCTGTGATGCCTCGAGTTACACTTGAGTCTCAGGGAGTCCAATCGACCGTCTCATTTATCCAAACAAACCAAGGGGGTGTCTTTCAACGAGATATCCATTCCCCTTTAGTGGACTGTGTTGTACACCTCTCTTCAAGACTCTCGAGACTCTTGTCTATCTCTTCTCACCTCTCTCAAATATTGTGTGGAACAAAAACCCGTCTCATTCCCATCTCAATCTATATTCGCACGTCCAACACACTTGAGATTATGAATGCGTGGGGTTAATGAAACCGGGCAAGGCGTCTGCCTTTGCACCACCGACGTCCGCCACCTCCTTCCCTTGCCTCGACACTTGTCTACCTTTAGCTCGACACTTCGATACACACTCTAGACACTTGCATATAAACACGCATACGTTAGTTCACCACATTGTCAACGCCAACGGCTCTCTCGCCTTTTTCTACCCTTTCTAATACACCTTTACGTCCGTTTCCAAGGGGTAAACATGCCGGACATACCCCGTAGAAAGTTTCATTTTTTAAAAAGACTGAAACGAACGTGTGAAAGCCCTACACTGAGGGAATGAGAATTGCTTGCTTGGGATAAAAAGAAAAAGTGAACAAAAATAAGAGAACCTTTACTCGAGTTTGCAGAAGAGTTTAATTTTCAAACATGAATCATAAGCAAAACTGATTGTTAATTTTTTTTTTTCTACTAGAAATTTTCTTTATTCTTCTGCTTGAGCTTTTTATTTTATGAAAGAAATTTCTTCTCTTTGACTTGGATAGAAATTAAGTGAATAGAAGATGTAAGATTGAGGTCTATGACCTTAGAACTATGTAGTCGCTCTTGTGGTTCTACTTCAAATATACATCTCCAACGTTGAGTTGATTCTTACTAGATGTCTCCACGTTCTGCACATTAATTTCATCATTTTTTTTTTTATTTGCTTTGGATTTGATTTTAATTATTCATTCATCTGTTCTTTTTTTCAAATAAAAACTTTCACATTAATTTTATGTTTAATAATAGATATAATTTTCAAGAGTTAAAATATATGTAGAATCTTAGTGTAATATAATTTCCTCTTAGCCATTCTGCGAACAGAATGAAATGGATTGAGTAAGGCCATAAAGTTCTTTATTCCTCTGACGTTATATCCTTGAAGTAACGTTCACACTAAAATACACGAGGGCTTTTTTACATGCTCCTGAAACAAGGACGCCCATTAATAATATATATCTGTAGTAAGAAGCTTCGAAGCTAGAAAAATGACACGACCGCTGCATTATCAGGATTTTTCAAGGACTTTTTGTCCTTTGACATTCCTCACAATTGTAATGATCCAGCATTTCTCATCTTAGCTAACAAATCAAACTCTTTTAAAATATTTTCATTTAAATTGTAGGAAGGAATGATTTATTAACTAGTAAATAATTAAATAATTAATTTTTCTTTGCTTAGAAAAAACTAATATTAATTATTTTAGTTTATGATTAGATGTTATATCGATTCTCTAGAGTGTTTCATCCTTCAAACAGACCATGTGAAATCGAAGAGAACGTTTGGGGGGCGTGTAAAGGAACAAAGTTGAAGGGAACTAGCGGCTATGCAAATATGGGGAGGAAAAAATTACGGCAAAGTGCTAAACGATCGCGGTGGAGATGTGAAGGGTCTTCAGGGTTGAACGTGACGGGATATGGTACGTTTTCGGGACCACCTTATGTCGAGTGAGAGTAACGCTATATGACGCCAACAAAGGGGGTGAAAATAAGAGAGAGAGCTTGAGATTTTTAGGATGGCATGCAAATAAGCCTCTCCCGGATGTCTCCAGGGTTCGATTTGGTTTAAAGTTATTGCCCAGTGTCGAGTGGAATCATCGTTCGCGAATTGACGGGACACACGTGCCAACTTTGTCATCATAAACGAAGTTAGATTTTATCCAATATTGTTGTGTATGCTTCTCTCCATTTTTCTCATGAATATCGATTTTTATTTCATGCTTGGCTTATTTCTTCCAAATAAACTTATTGAGTTTTATCATTTACTTTATTTTCCAATTAAAAAAAAAACATATTTCTCATTAATAAAAAATTTAATTCAACATTTTTAATATTTATTTTTATTATAATTTAACTTGATAATATTTTTCAATTTACTCCATTATTTTTAATAAAAAGAAAGTATTTTATTGTTGATATTTTTTTTTGGTTTTGGACTGTGAAGAGGAAAAGGAATTAATTTAATGATATAAATTGATATAAAGGAAAATGAATAAATAATGTTTTAAATGAAAAGTAGATATTAATTTAATCAGATGGTATGAATTTAATGATGAGGATTAAACGAAGTAGTTAGACAAGAAACAAACGTCTCATCTATATATAGTCATCTCGAAGACCGCAGGGAATTAATCAAGATCGTTTTAGGGTGGAATAAAAATGAATATTGATTACCCGTAAAAAAATGTCATCCGAGAAAAGAATCATATCTCTCGTCCACAAGCGAGTGCTTCCAAATGGAAAATCAAACTACCAATCTTTTTTTTTTTTTCTACTCTTCATCTTCTATTCTTTCACTTCTAACCACCAACTATAATCAAGAGTCCATTGCTTTATAATGAATAAAAATTATAATTACATTCCTCCACGACGTGCTGTGGAAAAGAAAAAAGTTAATCAATCACAAGTAAACCAAGGAAGACATTTCTCCCTTATTCGTTGCTCAACTTAACTACAAAGTAAAGAAGAGAAAAAACTTTATCCTAAACGGATTCATTCACCAACTCCATTAACAATATCGAGTTTTCACGATAATTACCTCTTAAACAGTCAACTTTTCTCCCTTTGCACTAGTTTTTTTTTTTCTGGTGTTATAGCAAGTGTATGTATGGAGGGCGAAATAATCTCATGAGGGTTCGAAATGAAGCCTCGAACGAAACGATTTCCATTCGATTTGCTTCTGAACAAGTTAAACGTTAAATGTTGGCATATATAGAGAGCAAAATGGTGAGATGGAATATGAAGAAATAGAGTGAGACAGAGGGCAAAAGCCCATGCATACAAATGGTATGCTAACAAGATACATTTGTCTATGGCAATGGTTCTACGGTGTGGTTCTTGGCATTTCGACCGCATGTGTTGCTTCAGGGTGCACGAGGAGAAAGAGTAAGGGATGTTATTTGAATGGCATAAGAGCTGAGGGGGGAAGCAGAACGATGTCTCCCTCCTCAAAGTACCCCCAGACTTACTTCCCCTCCGTTAGAAGTAAATTTATAGATCGATTATAGACTTCGGTCATGATTGGAAACATTTGCATGGCGCAGGTTACAAGAGTACAAGCCTGTATGCTCCACCACATCGTTCATGAATCATCCGTGCCAACTGCTCTCTCATGGTTTCACGCGATAAACGCTCCTGGGTTCTATACTCTCACGTTACACTGTCGAGTTGTCTTGACTTTTCGTTTTATTTTCCAGCTACTCTCTGGCTCTATCACACGCCCTTGAGCTTCTTGGCCAGACATTTGTTTTTTGTTAGTGATATTCTACAAGTTTTAACTTTGTCTCAGCACTAAAAAGACCGCCTGAGAGGTTATTAAAGGTTATTACTGGATGAGATATGTTTTTGTTAAGATATGTATGAGACAAGGGTTCATGATCAAGCATACACCAATTTTCTCGAGATGCTTTTGATTAATATAGAAAAAGGTTTTAATGGCTGATATTTTTAGGAAGATAAATGTAGAAGTTCCTTAATGGTATAATATCACCTTGTCAATAGTAATTTTTCAACAAAGTCCAATAATTTCATTCAATATAAACTGACAAGTATATTATATGCAATTGTTTTAGAATAATGTTTCTTTTGCTTCTGCTCCTGAATGCTTCATGCTAAAGATATAAACCATCACTCCAATTGGGCCTTCAATTGAATATATCTAAACTATATTAATAAATAAATAAATTTATTAATAGCATAATTTAATCAATTCTATAATTCACTAAGTGTATTTTTTTATCATTTAATTTTTCTTCTTCATACATCACTCCATGTTTACAATAATTTTTTAGCTCATCATTATGATGATTTTTGATGAAAATGTTAAGGAATATTTATTCATCGTCATCGTTGTAAAGATAATGCATAATTATTTACACTATAATTTTTTATCAAAAGATTTTTATAAATTTTCAATTTTCTATAGCTGAGACAAATTCTTTATTCGTTTTTATTGCAAATTTAATCAATTCAGTTCTTTGTCCAGTACTTTTCGCCGTACTAGGAGTTTCACTTGTGCACAATATTCACGGGTTTATGTTTTATCGGAAAGTCCAAGTCCGTCGTATATAGTCCTGCACAAGAAAGTATAAAAGAGTGAGAGAGGTATGCAAAGAAAGAAAGATGACGTGCAAACGCAAAACCTCGGCCAGTTCTGAACAGGCGTCCGTGCCTTGGAGAAATTAATTTTAACTTTAAATTAAGACTCGTGCTGATACCTGGTTGGTTGGCTTTGTTGCCTTGCTTGAGCGGAGGAGGGAAAGAATAGGGCTCTGAATCGTGAGATGCTTTTGTGGACGGGGAAGACAACTTTTCCCGCTCTTTTGTTTACTGTAAACGAGAACATTGTTATAACGACTTGAGTTGTGTGCCCGACTGATATCAAACTTCACTTATCATCCATGTGATATTCTTCCTCATTATTTATTCTGCTGATCATTGAGAAACCCCTTTCAATAATCATCTTTTATTGTCTGAAATATTCTGGCTTTGAAAATGCTCATTTATTATACTCTTACATTTTTTTAATCATCCCCTCTAAATGAAATAGTTTCATTCTTTAATTCAATGTCAAAACTGCTAAATTTGGTACGAAATAGTGTAATAGACAAAGACTAGCATCATAGGTCAATTAATCAAGATAATGAGGACGAAGTTGAGTAGAACAGGTCTAAAAGGGGAGAGAAGCAAATGAGCGAACTAGTTACTTCTAACATAGGTACAGGGAATAAGAGAACGCTTAGGGGGTAGAAGAGATGAGCCGCCGTATGTACGAGACATCCGACACCTCAGTTGAACGATCCTGACAATACCGAAGATACGCAACTTGGCGGTGAACTTTGCCGGCGTGGCTTCCGGATAAGCAGGCTAACTTGAGTGAAGCATGATTAATTAATTAGCTAGACCAGTCCAGCTGGAGATGAAGCGTAGAAAAGGGATCTAGGGTAGACGATAGCCTTTTACATCCTGTTCTAAAGATGTATAGCTTTCCATAACCCAGCTATTCCATGTTTTATTAGCTAATTCTGTTATTTACCAAGATCCTTTCATTATTAATTGTTAAGATTAGAGTAAACACGAGTTTTTGTCATGGATTTTTGTTCAACTTGAACCTCTTCATCGTCCTAGCATTTTAAATACACACTACAAGCATGTAGCCAAGGTAAGATAGCAACTGAGACAAAAAACCACACTGACCATGTCCTGAATCCTATCTAAGATCATTATCATCTCGCAAATATTGCTCTGAATGAGTATGGGACAACGAAATGTCTCGATGGTACTTTACTATCTCCACTCGATTCTCGAGATCCCTCGACGTTTGTTTAAGATATCGCGAGTGGACATATATCCACTCCACTTAGTTTCTCTGGACTGGAGTCGTAGGTTGAAAAAGTCCATTGAAATAAAAAAACTGTTGAATAAAACGTGAATTCATTTTGTGCTAAGTAGTCATTTCATTGCTTTAACAATAAATCTACTAGTATTCTTTAAGTATTTTTTTCAACAAAGAATAAATCTTCATTGTTTTAATTTAGATAATCAATTATTTATGGATGAAGAAGCAGAAAAATTAATGTTTTAGTTGAATAGAAGAATACTTTTTTGATTTATTGAATTTTAATAGTTGGAGTTGTTATCAAAAAATAAATGCTGAATAATCTTTATTGATAATAATGTTCTAGTCTATCGCTTTAAGAAGCATCAGATTAACAATAGTTAGAGTTGAAAATACCGCAAGTTTCTTAAACGAGTATATAAACCATCCAAGTCCTCTAGAGAGTGGTATCTTGCAAAAGGAGAAGAGGACAGGACAAGCTGAGGAGTTATGTGTTAGTATCTTCAATAACTAGAGATTCTATTTCGTACTTCGACATCCCCAGGAGATTGGTTGTCCGTTCCGGATCTTTCGCAAACTTGCATCTAATACGGTAACCCAACCCTCAGTTCAATTCTTGGGTCTTGGGGTTGGTGTGCTTGCCAGAGGTGAGGCTACACCGTCTCTTTGCTTCACCCACCAGAGTCCACGTCTCTGAGTATAGAACTTGCGTAAGATAGTCCAAACATCGAGAACAAACATTAGGGGTTGAGTTGAGACCCAAAAGAGAGAGAGAAGGAAGTGTTTGAACACCAGAAGAGCTTCAACTCTCCTTCTCTCTTACTCATCAGCAGACTCTGACCGTCAGCTATGTTATGTCAAGCTACGTCTTGGCGTTGTAGCACGTCACACATTAACATAATGCTAATTATCTTGCTAGCTCATTAGCACCAGCAAACTGTCCGAGGAAACTCGGTCGCCTAAGATAAGAAGATAGTTCTCAGTATAAGTCACAATCATTGTACGTATGTATATTTACAAATGTTGAGACTTATGTAGCTAAGTTTATATATGAGAAATTTAATTCTCATGGCTCATAGTAATTTTAAAGCTAGACAAAGAATTGTATAGGTATGATTATTTTTAATTATAAAATAAACTGAGAATACATTGCATAATAATTATAAATAATGGATTACAATAAATGTTTATCATAAAAATCTTCACTTCAAATCTTGCCTTTGATATAAAAAACGACCATTAACAGGCTGAAGTTCTCTGTGATTATGAGTTTCACTATTCCAAAACTTGACGATTTTTTGGATATCTTCCATCTTAAAAAATTAGATTTGTTTAAAATATTTTCTAATGAGTAAATATTATCACAAATGTTGAAAAGTCTGATAACATTCATCTTACCTGCTGTTTATTGATATAATTTTCATAGGCATTTATAATCCATATGACATTTTCAGTACATGGAGGCCTAGTTAGTGATCCATAGTACATAAAATGTCTTGATACATCGAAGTCTGACTTCCGTAATAGACTGAAAGGAAATGGTTGCAAATCCACTGATGATCCAGGGTATTGTACATCAAACAGTTTCTGTATTATTCGATTTAGACCAATGGGAGAGACTTTCTCGTATTTCTTTGGCTCAAAACCCTGGTAAAAATATTGAACATTCACTTATTTATTACATCTCATCTATCCTAATAAATGCAAATCACCTTACAAATAAATCCGATATTATTGCCAATCCATCATAAAAATTCAGGGCATTGTGATAATTTCTATATCCACTTTTATAAAAAATTGATTGCATCTCCATTGGAGATCTAGTGTTGGTAATGAATAATTAGTAATTTATTTTAATAAACCATTTCTACAGACGTTCATACTAACTTTTTATCAGTAATTTCATGTTCACTTCCTTCATCACTTCTAGAATCCCAATGAAATATTATTGAATCCAGCTGATATTGACCAGGAAGTATACCACCACTGATAGTTGGAATTTTTGGACCCCATTCAAATGAAACTTTTACTAAAAATTACCATCAATAAATTATCTAAACATAACAATTGAAATGAGATAATAAATGCTGTTGACTTACTGGTATGTCCAATATTGGATAATTGGACACTTATAGGAAGTTGATCAAAATTTGTGCCCATCAAACGCTCATATGTATTATTATGTTCATCAGTCCAATTCACATAAGCTTTCATAAGATCCATAGGTGACTGTCTGTTGCCACCACATGCAGGATAATTTTTAATCCAATCATCAATATAGTAGTAACTAAAACCTAAACGAAAATTGTACTTACCAAAGCTTCATTAAAAATACTATAATATATCTTTTAAATGAAATTACTAGTAATCTAACCTGTTCTTCCGTGTTTAGTTTTTGAACTCTGCCATGGAAATCTCCAGAAAATATATAGAATTATGCATAGTATACAAACATAAAAGATTTGTTGGATCTGAGGTACTTTCTTCTGATATCTCATTGCTTAAAATAATGAAGTTAGATTTATTTATTTTTTTAATTTCCAACTGTAACGAAGTAGTAGAACAATTTCATGAGTGCTATTGTAATAAAAGAAGTTACCTAGACTTCTATTATCGACGTTATCAGAAATTGTATAAGCAGACAATTGCCTTCGATTATTAATAACGATGCCAACTCACTTAAGTTCAATATCATGCACACTTTTCTTTATGTTTACATTTCAATATGCTGAAAAGGAGCAGTTCCAGTAGAACTGGTCCATCAAGATTTCAGGAAGTTAAACCTAAACTATTGAAGAATCTTTACTAATAAATAAAATTAATATTCTAATTCCTTGCATTGTTTTTATGCAAAAATAAAAAACTTTAAGTTCTTAAGAAGCAATAAATATAATTATTACTTTATTGTAAAATATATTAATTTCAAAATGGATGCACATTGAAAAATTCAACCTTAAAACAATACAAGTACATTTATTATGAAAGCTTCAAGCATTATCATGTGCATTTATTTTCATGTAATTGCTTCTAATTATCAGCAGTAAAAAAACAACTATAAATAGTCATTTATCATTTTACCTTTTGAATATATTAATACTTTGCTCTATATAATTTGTAATAAACAATAATGCTTTGATAGAGAACTTTAATTACTTAAAAAAAAAAAATTTTATAGAGAAAAAGGATAATTTATTTAACGAAAGTTATCTTGTAAGAAGAAGCTGTTTATTTCAAATCTTCTTATATCCTTCTCTTGGTTTCTTCTTCACCATCTTTGCAGTCTTGCACAACGAGCTGCAGTGACAGAAGCTTTTGTCTTGGCTGGGCAGCCATCTTAGCTGCACTTGAATTGTTTCAGCCTTAATTGGAGTTGCAAACGAGGTTTCTTAGTCCTGAACAAAGTATCCTTGTCTTTTAATATATTTTTAATTGTTTTTTTTTTGTGTTAATTTTTGTTGCAAGTCTTGATCTTTGATCCGCTAGGGAATCAGGGTATTCTCTGGAGATTTTATGTTTAATTAATTCAATATCAAATGAATAAGACCAATAATCAATACGTAATTTAAAAGTGACTGGAAATAGAGTAATTCATGTTCGTTAATCAAATACCATTCCCAAGGAGAGTAAGAGCTATCGGCTTGAGCTGACTGTTGGCCGGTTGACATCAAAGAGGGCATGATGCTTCCGTGTTAATTAGTGTCACCCACTATTTGCATATTGATTGAAGAGAACGTGTCGCGAGGCTCAAAACTAAAACCCTTTCTCACTTCAATTCGTTGTCCTCTTTTTCTTTCACGCGTGCGCTTCTCTCGAAGCTTGCAATCTCTTCTTATAACCATCCTGTGATACAACACCAAGTGTTCAACTTCTTCTGTTGTTCTTAAATGATGTGACATGGCATTGAGTTTGCCTCGACCTCAATTCACTTTGACTCGAATTTTGGAGTAGGAACTACGTTCTCTATTCAATTTTAGGAAGCGAGGAGATTTATTTTTAATTTTTCAATGAATTCATTTTATCCAGGTTAATCTACTTTTCCACGTTCATTTCAGATTTAGGCTTGCTTTATTGCATTTTTTATCAAACTTTGGTAACTTTTTAACAATATAAATTCAGCATGCTTTTGAATGATATCTGCATGAATAGAATGATTGAGTAAAAGTTGGTCCACTGTCATATCCGGTGATATATCAGATAAATCAAGTTGGCTATCTCCAAAACCTTAAAATAAATCCGAATTTTAAATGCTACCAATTGCTATCATTGCTCTGCTCATTACATAAATGTTCATTAAATGAACCAGAGGAATTTTTTTTGTTCCAAAATAGCTATTTATAATTTATCCTTGTTCTATATCGAGCTAGTTATATTATGAATGATAATAATTATTTAATTATACAATTTATTATTCATCTTTGGACTGGATTTAAATTGGTACCGAAATAGAAGTTTTTGTATTATTAAAATTTTGATTCACAATCTTTTGTTCCGTGTATTTTTACTATTCATGCAATCAAATCTTTCTCAATAATATTTATCATTATTTTATTTAAACAATCTAATAGTTGTTTTTATTTATAAAAACTAATTGAAAGAACTGGGATTTAAAAAATAAAATGACTTGTGGATAAAAATTTTTGCAACAATGACTAAGAATTGATTTAAAAAATTAAATTAATTTTATTAAATACATCTATTAAATTTAATTTTAACGACATAAAAAAAAAATTGAATCTTTTTTACTCATTATCTATCCAAATATTTAAATCAGTCATTCATGAACTTTTTTCAGCTGTAAAAGCAGGGAGACAGAAGGTTCAACACGAGAATTTTCAATCACGATACTCACTCGTTCATTTTTAGTGTTGTGTACATCGAAAAGCCACCCTCTGCATCCGCCGCGTGCCAGAGTCTAACATATGAACGAATAGTGACTTTACAGTTTTAACCTGCGTCTATTCGATCACAAATTTAACCAGTAGTTCTATTAGAATCGGTTGTGTGCAGATTTAAAAAAAAATAGAAGAAAGGATGAAGAAGGAGTAAGAAGGAAAGAGTAATGTAGATCAGGCAAAGGGACAAGAATGTATGGAGTTTAAACGAGGGTGGAAAAGAGCGGGCCAACAATAGAGTGCAAGTCACTAGGTAAACGACCGGCAGGGAATTGTTAAAACGCCCCGCGGTCGTGCCTATTTTGATTTTCGACGGCGGTGTATCGAGCTTCCTGAAGGGGTAGATATTGCGATTTTCAAGTAGAGGGAACGCGGAGTAGCTTCTATGTACGACATTCAAAGCTGAAGTGAATGTTTTTTTTCAGCCATGACTTGACTGTTTTTTCTCTCGATATTTATCATTAAACATTCTCCAATTTAATATGATCATAAATTAGTTGAATACATGAATTTATTCGAATAAATATTTATCCGCAACAAAATCAAACATCAGGAATATTTATCCTCAAAAGGTTTTATTTATTCGAGCGGGATAAAATATTGGCTAATATAAATATCGAATGGGAATAAAAATAGTCGACGAGAGAATTGAGGCATCTCGCTGGTAAAATCCACTCCGCAATATCTCGAGGCGTAGAGAAGTCGAGAGAGAGAGAGAGAGATCCCGCGAGATGTGAACTCAAATGCTTGTGAAGGATAGCCATGGGTCAGGGGGCTATCAAGAAGTTCTTCTCATCCTTGCTCTTTTCTCACCGTCTCTCAACAAAGTATGTACCTCAAACGGTTCTCCCGCACCTCACAGAGGATAGATCGAGCCCTGGAGACCTCGTCGTCCGTCACGCGGAGTTGGACCTCCAGGCTCCCTCGCTTGCTCTATATTTTTATTGATTTCGATTACAGCTTCCGAGAGGAGCAAAAAAGGAAAATAAAACAAAGTAGACAAGACACTTCTCGCATCATGATGAAATATGTTGGCTCGTGTCCTTAAGCGGTTGTGTGCTCTTCTTTATTTTAATCATTTTTCTTGTTCTGTTTCTTCCAGTATGTAGAGAAATTGTTAAAATGAATCCAAATGAAAAATTCACAAAATGAATTTCTTTTTTATTTTTCTATCTGTAGTGTTATTTAATTCATCAAAAAAATTAAACTAAAATATCTAGAATCAAAACAAAATTGTTTTTCAATAAAAAATTTATTCTGTTTTATTAATACAATTTTTACAAAAGGGTAAATTAGCTTAGTGTAAAAATTAAAATGTTTTTCCTCAATCAATTCCAGTTGTAATGAACAAAAAATATCCATCAGAGTTATTGGAACAAACATTTAATTACTTTATCATGAAATTTGTATACCATAATGAATATTTATTTCTTCAATTTCCAATAATAATTTCCACTCCCCAATTCCATGGTTATTTTCAAGTTCTATTGAATCGTAAATTTAGATGGATAAAAAAAAATATTAAACCGGAGTGTTGATAGTATTGCTTATGTGATGACGAGAGATACATGAATGCACATAGGATTGGTGTGGTTTGAATTGAAGGACGTGCATAAAACCGTAATGCTGTCGTTCGATGGATATCGTCGGGCGAAAATAAGCAATTGACCTGGGGGATAGGCTGTCGGTACGCGGGTGGGAATGAAGCATCGCCATCGAGCCAACAAAACCCCGTTCGTTCGGTGGTCCAATATGCGGCTAATTTGCACAACAAATAAAGCTTATACTACGAATTTGCATGTGTTTGAACTGCAGTGTAATTGGGTGCTACGCTCTCGCTAGCCGTTGTCCATTTTCTCTCGCTCCGCGCTCTCCTCTCGTCAATCCTGTCACTGTTTCTCTCTCCACCCACTAGTGCTTTCACGTATGTGTATTCTACCGCGGCTCCAACGTGCTCTACGGATTTTGCAATATCGCGATTGGCCGATGATGATGCAGCCCTGATGGTCACCAGACTGTCTGTGAGAGCTCGGTGAGCAAGTGGAGATTGGAACGAAGAAAAAAAGATTCCATGCCTTACATCGATCCTAGAAGTGGTAACGGCTTGTAATCATAACATAAAAGCGATACAAAGATAGACGGCACGATTTTATATTTTATTTTTATTTTTTTCTTTCTTTTTACGCTTTTACCTACACTGTTGTAGTCGCCATCTTTGAATTAACGTCATCGACGAAGGGGCTGTCGTCACGCGCGTCTACCCTTATTGCAGGTGCTCCAACCCCTCTATCTGTTTGATCTCATGAAATGTGTAAATTGTCGCCATTTTGGAAATTTCTATGATATATGGTTCATGTCATGAAATTTGTATTTCTCCTTTTATTCATTATTTTTTGACGCTCGAGTAATAATAGGTGTTGGCATTTGATTGTTGGGAATTAAAACATAATCAACTTGTAGAGCTCTGTCGATTAAACAACTAGATGTTAACAGTAAACATAGTGCTCTTGTTGGTGTATATTGTGTAATGCTTCTGATGAAGTCATTGCCTCACTTTGTGTGTCCATGTCCGAATTGTATCGCATCTCCTATGTGTCTCTTCTCTTCACTCACGTTCTCCGTTTGTTTGGCGGCTCTTTGATGTCCAGTATATACGAGCCTAACAACTTCACTGAGTCTAGTTAGTTGTACATGTAACGGTTTGCAAGCTCTTATGGAATTTCACATTGACGTACGTGCCTAAGAATGTCCATCTCTAGAGTCTATAGGTCTTCTATAAGTGAGTCAGGACTTTATAGATACAATCGAGAAACTCTTTTCCATTGGAAATATTTTTTTCTATTTATTTCATGACTCATTAAACACGTAGTTTAAAAAAATGTAAAATAATTTTTAAATTTAATTAAAAATTAAAATGAGAATAAGAAAAAAAGAATTAAAAGCCATCAAGATAGTTAGAAAAATATTTGTAGAAATAGTGAAATATTTTTTAAAATAAAAATTTACTGAATAAATCAGATAATATTAAGATGGAGTGGAGAAAGTATGCTGGCACTAAAATAATAAGAAAGCTAGAAAAAAGATATCTAGTGGAAAAAAGAAAATGTATAAGTTATGAAGACGTTAAAACAAAGAAGTATAGAATAAAGGTGGGAAGATCTAAGGGGTTGTAAGAGAAGGAATATAACCCTTCTTGTGTTCTAACTCTGCACAGAACAATTACATTTTAATTAATATTTCCTAAGAGGCTGAAAAGCCCTCCCGTCGAATTTATGATCGTTTTATCCATTATTAGGGGTGGCTGTGGAGGTCGGGAATATAGGCGACGTTGGAAGAATGGGGGTTGTGAATCTCGTGTAAAACCCATAACTTGGACTTTACGACTCTCTTGCAGCTCTCTTTCTCCCACTGTCTGATAATTGTCTCTCTTTAAGATATCTCTGGACTCCACAATTATCTGTTATTTGATTTAATGTCCCTATTACGATGGGTATTTCAATTATTTCTTACATTCAATCCCCTTTAGAAAATTAATCAAATCAATGTTTAAATGAATCAGAGTATACAAAACTAGTGAATTAGATTTAATTATTACTGACTTGCACAAAGTAGCGAAGAAACTTGAAGAAAATGAGGAAGAAGGAGTGTTGGATGGTGGAGTTGTGAGTTATGGAATGGCTGATGTGTGGAACGTTAAGTTGAACAAGCCATATGGATTTGCCTGAGGGTATTTAGTGGTCAGAGATTCCTCAATGCTGTAGTCCAGGATGGTTGAAACTTCACAATCCAGAAGACGAGAATGTCTTTGAGTTCTAGTAAAGCATGTAGTGGAGAAAGCTGTCCTTTAAGGAGCCACCCTTCTCTCATAGAGACAGTTTAAGTTCCATGGAAAAGTGTAATGCAAGGTAGGAAGAGAAGTGAGAGAAGCTGCTTGAGAAAGCAGGAAAGAAGGCTAAAGGATGAGAGAGAACTTGGGGAAAAATGTCCCTGTCGACCAAAGTATGTGAAGGTAAACCTCGGTATGCCAAGTATCAAGAATCTTTGGAAATCTGGATGATCTTTGTAGTGATGTAGCTTTTCTCGTATGATAACATTGAATTTTAGTAGCATATCTACAGTCACATTCATCCCCTTAGCACATTTGTGCTAAAATCATTCTGGCTTTGAGGCTAGATGATGAGGGGCAAGGAAAAAAATCGTTGACAAGCTTCTCACGGAGTCATCTGAGGTTTAGCATTGCAGAATGACACCCGGACCATGATGTGGACTTTTTCTTTGCCATCTGTGATAAATGGATGTGTCGCTAATATTGTGGAATTGGCCTGGACACTATAGGATGGGTTGGATAAAAGGACCAGGTTTCCTTTGATACATGTGAGTATTTAAAAAGAATAAAGCCAACACAAAAAAAAGGTTCATCCAAAAACAAAAAATGATCTTTCACTTCGTTTTTGCTAAGAGAGAAATTAATGAAATATTTAATGAATTTTCTCTTACAATAATAAACCATTATTTTCAAATAATATATAAGAAAATTCTTTTTTTGAAATAATTTCACTGCAATAATTAATCATATTAAATTCGACAATGCATTATGCAAATATAATTAATACGGAACCAAAATACATAATATTATATACTAATACATTTACTCGTATTAATAGATCCACTTTATTAATTAATATATTCAAAATAAAATTATATAAAAGCATATTTATGTTAGCTTTTCGATCAAATATGTAGTTTATCAATGCTAAATACTGTTATGAAATTAATTACATGTTTATATATGAAATAAATAATATTATTTATTCATTCAATGTTTATTTATGTAAAAATATTATTTTGTTGTGCTTTTATTTCAGTACTGTCACATTTTAATGGAGAAGTGTGGACAGAGAAATTCTTTGGTGTGCAAAATTTGAAAGAAAGATGACGAAAGGGTGGAACGAAGAAGGAAGGAAGTGGAAAAAAACATGACGGAAGGAAAGGCGAATGGTAGGTGCGATCGAACGACGAATCTGGAATGAATTTATTCATGGGCGCGGATGCACGAAAGAGAGGGGGTATAAATGCAAAATTGGCAATACATACGAAATCTCCGGGGTTCAAGTAAAAAGGGGTGAATATATTACAGGCTCGGGAATTAACCCCTTTGAACTTGCTCTGCAATGGAATAATTGGAGGATGCAGTGCAATAATTTTTATGAAAAGAAAGACATTTTTTTGTTTCATATTTGTTACCTTGAGTGAGACTCACGATCTCTTGGAAATATTTTCATACTAACTCGTACACTCTTGCTAGGTTTTAATGGGTATGTTATGAGGATTTTTACCTTTTGACGAGTGCAATTGTCTTGGGTGTACAGTTATGCAAGAACATGCTGCAGACGTCTCGAAAGGAATGAATTTATTCTCGTGCATGGTGTATTTATTATTGGTGTAATTATGTTAAATTATTTCATGGAAATTAAAGAATGGAATTTTTACATAATTATGATGTTCATTGTTTCCTTTTAAGAAAATTTTTTTTCAATGATTAATGAATAACACTACCTTATCTAATTTTTTTACCAATATTTTAAAATTAATTGATAGAAAAAATATTTTTTTCATTAAAGAATTCTTTTTTTTCTTTATCCTAAAAATCATGATGAAATTTTACAGTTATTTCACAAATATTTTGCGAGGATCTACTCAAAAACAACCGTTCCATATTTTTTCAATGATTTGTTTATAGAATATTCTTTACAATTCTTAATAATAAATGAATACAATCTATTTTTAAGTACATAATTTACTTTATTAATTAATAAAATAATTTTTGAAATGTTTTTTTTTTCACAGGATATAAATAATAGGGTTTATTGGATTTCTGAGGATCAATCAAAACCGGAAATGAAATTTCAAGAGTCAGATCAAGCCAATAAAGTGTTGGGAGGGTGAGAAAATGTTAGTCAGATTATGTATTACATTTGAAAAAATTTGCATATCATACTGGGTAGTTTCATGTTAGTAATTATGAAGATATAAAACAAAAAAAGAAGCAGTCCAAAAGGTAAAAAGAAGGAAGACAAGTTTACTCATCATTAATCATTGTCTGTGTTCTTAAAACATGGATACACAGGTATCAGATTGCCAAACCCTCCCAATTTGCGAAAGGGTTGGAGCACCCTTAGTCCAGGCCAATTTCCGAGTGATTCCGATTCTCCTCTAACTCAGTAAAGTCATTGAGATGACCAGTAAACATAAATCTCATATTAAATACACTTTTCTATGGTATTTATCAAAGATGATTTTATTTTTTTTTTAATATGACAAAAATAACTTCTTCTTTTGTTACATAAATTCTCGAATCGTGTTTCAATCTGGTTTCGATACTCTTAAATAATAAAAACTAGCCACGAAAAAAAGTTACGAGAAGATTTGAAGAATCCTTAGATGAAAGTGTGAGAAGAGCATCGATCACTCAGTGAAACGGTGGCTTTATTCTTTATCGACATACGGCGCGCGCCGAGTTTTTTTCGTTATACTCCCTGAATTCCTCCGGACGTCAACGGAGCGTGATTGATTTTTATACCCACGTCGTTTCATCGTGTGTGTTACATATGTTACTAGACTCTGCAATGCTTTGAGTCTCGCATTCGTCTTCTTTTCACACCTTCTTTCTATCGTCCTCCTATTTTTTTCAATATACGTTGATCGAATGTCTTTTGGAGCACAGTAAAAGGCTTGTTGGTAGTTCAAAAAAATATTCACAAATTTTACTCTTAGCATCTAGATTTTTAATAATAATCAAATATTAAAAAATTTTTGTTCTATTTTTTTTACATTAATCAATTTTTTTTTTTATTATAAATTGAAGAATAATTTTTTTTCATTTCTATGAATTATTTTAATTATTTTCATATCCATGTTATGAACCATTTTGTTAAGAAAGAAATTATTTATTAGAAAATTGATTGCTCATTTCTTTAAAGACTTTTTTATTCCAAGTATATATTTATTCTTTGATTAAATTTCATACACATTCTTAAATTTCTCGACATAAAATTTTTTTTCCTCCATGAACCAACCCCCAAACATTTTTTATAGTATCCAATGCCAAATCCAATTGATTGATTTTCTTTTAGGGTGTCGAAATTTGGAGATGGTTTGGACAGGTCATCGTTGGCAGCGAGGGCGGATTGATTAATTATGACATCTACGTGCGAGGTGCATTCGAAACGTATCCAAAATGAATGTTTACGAGTCTTGGAAAAAGTTGAACGATAACTTTTGTATCTGAAGATTATTAGCGGTGAGTTAAGAAGAGACAGAGAACAGAAAAAAATGCCTGGAGGTTCAGGTAAGCAATTTTTGGCAATTACTGAAAATCGTCTAATACACCTTACGGCTAATGATTTCTCATTACAAGTTATAAATCTCGCTATCCAAAGAAGAACATAGTAAGCCTCGGGATATATCTCAGACGTTCTTACATCTCAAAGAGGCTTCGATGTATATATAAATAAATAAATAAATTAAAGGTATTTTTTTAAGGACCTGTTTCTCAAGTATCATCTTTGGGGGACATTATAATTATTAGTGGTGGCGATTATTCTTGGAGAAATTATTGGCCAAGAGTATTACCCACCCTTACTCGTAAAATATTTAACTTTGCATTTATTCGTTTAAATGATGACTTTTATGAATTTTTTCTTTTCATTTCGCATTAAAAGCGGCTTCTTTATGACTAATAAAATTACAACAGTGTCATTTAATAGTTAGGTCAATCAATAAATCAAAAATACTTTTTTTCTATTTTTTTTTTCCTACAGAGAAAAAGTATGATGTTGTTACAACACATTAAAGACCTTTTCTAGTAACAATAGAATCATTTTCTTCGATTAATATAAACATAAAACAATTGTTTTCAGTTTTGTTTGTGAGAAAGAATACATTTAAATACAATGTAGTCGTTTATTGCAATAATGGAGTTGAATTTTGGAGTAAAACAAAATTTTTATGACAATAATTACTCAACAAATCTAATTAACTACAATTGAATACATGTATTAACTGCTTGAATATGTCTGTTATTTTTTTCATTATGAAGTTAATAATCGTCATTATCGCCTGAGTGTAATTTAATTCTTAAAATTTTTTATGGATACCCACAAAGACCGACACGAGTGACGGTTCGACGAGAAGATTTCACTGGCTGCACCATTAAACTGCCTATAATTACAAAGTTCCATAGAAAATTGCGACCATTCGAAATTTTATATGGAGCGCAAGGTATTGTCTTGTGGTGCGGGTGAGTGAGAAAGAGATGGTTTAAAAAAAAAAAATACATGCCTGTGAATGAGTAAAAGCAAAAGATAAAGATAAAGACGAAGTATATAAGAGAAACGTGAACCAACATTTGATTTATGGCTTTTCGCTTTGGGAGTAAAAAATACGAAATAGTTTTCGGGATGATGATCACACGGAGATAATAGGTCCGATTAAGAATTCGTTCATCGTAGGATAGAATAGAAAAGTGGACGAATAAGAGAAAAGAAAGAACCTTCAGAGCCAAAAGAATTTGTTGCAATCTTATTTTTTATTTTTTATTACATACATTTCACGAATATCATCTGACTGTGATTAAAGAGGACTGTCAAATTATTTTTATAAAACTAATTACATCATTTTAGTGATAAATTATTGCTTCGCGATTTAATTTAAGAGAAAAGTATTTTTCTTGATTAAAAAAAATCAAATAGTCATTGATTGTCAAAAAATGGAACTTTGAGTTAAAATTGGAGTATGAATGTCAATAAACTGTTGTAGCAAAAAGAGCTGTAAATAAAATCAATAATACAATGCGTGGAGACGAGTCCTTTACAAAGTTGCAAGCAAAAGATGCACGAATAGAAACGTCAAATTTACGTAATAGCCAGCTATTAAGATCATGACGGCATTCTACTGGTCATATGCCAGCCATTTTGAATTTTTTTCCACCAATCATCCCTTGACTTTTCAAATATTTAAATATTTTGCTCACCTCCATATCTTTTTTGTTTAATTGTACCTCTTTTTTTTATGCGTTCTTAAACATTCCTTCAAATTTTTTCTCCCTCTGTTATTTCTCATCTTTATTGTACTTATTCTACCGAGCCCCAGCACCATACATAATTTTAAAAATTTATTTTGCCCTTTTCCGCACCATCCACACACATAGCACAACTTCATGTAACGTTTGCAGAGCGGCATGGAATATTTTAAACTACCTCTTTCTCTTTCCACGCGAACGTATAATTTAGCTGCGTTTAAAACTGTAACCTAACGCGACTACTACCGACATATATGTAAAGTGAACAAGTGGAACAGCTTATACGACTTATATATATATATTGATCCAAGATGCCAGCCATATAAAATTAGATGGTAGCTGGAATGCAAAGACGATCCGTAACTTGACTTTTTCTCCCTTCCGGTATTATTCTTCTGAAAGATATTCTTGAAATATTTTTCACTTGGTATTTATTGCCGTTGCTAACCAATTAGACCTCACATATAGCATCGTGTACATATGAGAACAGAATATTACTTTAGTTTTTTTTATCACAACTTTCTCAAAAATTCATTGTTAAATATTTTTCCGTTATTTCATGAGCTTTTCAAACACTTTTTATTGCATCAATTGGCGTTTCTGAACTTTTTACAACACACGATCAACTTGTTTACTGACATAAAATAATATTCACTAAAATTTAACTGCACTTGAGATAATTGAACGCGTCCAATTATCCTCAGGGGAAAATATCTGCGTGAGAGTCAATCAGAAGTAGAAATGGCGAGTCAGGTCAGACAAGTGTGAGTTGTTTGTGCATGTGTCAATTTAGGATGGTGTGATGGTTAAATCAAAGGGCTGTGGACAGGAAAGGGTTGATAGAGGGGTTTGCTAGTCGACTGTATCAAATGAAATGAACATCTAGAGAGAGAAAGAGAGAGAAGAAGAGAGAGAGAAAGAGAGGCAGAGGGAGAAGGGATTGATAGAAGAGAAGGAAGGAAAGGCAGATCTCGGTGCAGAGCGAGTGCATGGAGGAAGCAATAACCTGGTTATAACTTGAGAGATTAGGTCCGGATTCGATTACCAGCAAGGTATCAAACCGTTAAACAGTCTCCGTGCTAATCAAAATCAAAGCTCATTACTGACAGGCTTGGATTGACGCCTCCATTTCCGTCCTCAACTTCATGACGTCTAATTGCATTCTTAGTTTTTTCTTTTAGTTTATAAATCATTTTAAATCTCATGTCTCAACACCAACTATACTTGAAGTGCTTAGAATTATTAAAGTGAAAGAAATTGATGAATTTCAATAAATAAGAAATCTTTTCAAGTGCAGGAATTCATTTATTTCATTTTATGATATATTCACTGAAAATAAATCAGTGAAAATAACTGCTAGACTGTGAAGAGGAGGCTGGGACTGTAACCATTGTTGATTCACAAATTAAAATTAAATTAAAATAAATGGAAAATAAACAAATAATTTTTTATTACATAGAGTATCCGATTTTTACCTCCACTGATTTTTAGTTACAAGACTATCACTGTTCGAATCAGTGCTATTATCACTGCAAAACGTAAGCATTTACTGATTTTTTTTTAGAGAACACAATTGCTTGTTTATAACTGACTTCAGCTTTAATGCATCCAGCTTAGCTTGAAGAAAATTACTAGAATTTAATAAAACTTTTATAAAAAAAAAGAAATATTAATAAACAAATGATGTAAAAAAAAATTTAATTGGTTGAAAGAAATTTAATGTTATTAATAATTATAAGTTTTAAAGCATAAATAATTCTTCTCACGTAGGAAATGATAATCATCATGAAATTATTTGTTGTACATAAATTAAAAGAAAATGATGATAAATTTAATTGCATCATTTAAAAATTTACAAAGTAACTAAAAAATTTGAATACGTTCATGGTCAATTAAACTGTTTTTTAGATTGGAAACTAGACATAATATCCATCTCTTGGAATGAAAATTTATTTATGAACATAATGAGTTGGTTAAATAATATATGAATAATTCATAATTTGCAAAGTATATTGGAATAAAATATTATAAGGCTATTGGCTAATAGTCTAGATGAAAAGTTTTCTACTTATGTTCTGGAGCTTCCGATAGAGCTCAGAGCACGTTCTCAGCCGCAACCGACTGTAATATGTTAAGTACTAACTCCTAACTACTACCATAGTACTCACCCTCTCCATTTCTCTCTCTTCTTCAACTCCTCACAGCAGAGAATCGAGTCAACTATGCGTGTGTAAGGCTAATACTCCATCACAAAGTCTATGACTGTATAAATACCTCAGGGAAAACCTATTTCATCGACTTCCGGTGTAGTTTGTGATTAAAAATTTAGCTTTTTTTAATTATTCTTTCTCTGACTTGGAATCCTAATCATCAGATTAAGTTGAAACACTTTTAAAATAGGTAAAAATTATTTTTTTCTAATTATCATAATGTGATTATATTAATTTGAATAAATGATTTAGAGGATAATATTGATGTAAAACGAAGTAATAATGGCAGCGATATGACGTCAACAGTATCATCGGTTTGCCTAAACAACCCTGGCAGGCGTAATGAAGCAATTTACACGGGTCCTGAGGTCAGTGTGATGTGTCTGGAAGCATGTGTGCTTGCAATATAATTCACATATGCCGTTCAACGTGATTGAGAAATTATTTCTCTCTGCGAATGTAATTCGATGATGTTGCACTATATTAACTATTTTCCAATAGCTATAGTTTGCTATGTGTTTATTATTATTTTTTGTTCAATCCTTAATCGTTATTACAACCACGCTAATCTTTTTTTAAACGCTTAAAACATAATTACAAATTTCCATTAGATTCAGGATGTATTAATAAAATGATTGCAAGCATTTCTTTATCCAATTAAGCTTTAATTTAACTTTATAACATAAAAAAAAAAATCAATGAAAATAAATATCTTAATAAACATTAATAATTTATAAAACTAAATTGATAAAAACGAAGTTTTATTATTATGAGAACAATAAATATATTAAGATTTATCAAAAAAAAATTATGAAAGTATTGCTGACAAGAGAAAAATATTTTATTATGAATAAATGAATGAATATTTACATTGATATAATTAAGAGGAAAAAATTGACAATAAATGGTCCATGTAGCTTATTTAAATGAATAAAAACTTTCCCGAGATGTTGAAGAAGTATCGCTAAATGGGAATAAGTTATTTGAGAGCGGGAGCTGGTGAAAAGTTTGGGAAAACGTGAGGAAGATTTGATAAATGACTGAGATAAAAGAAATTAATAAAGTTAATTAAAAATGGATAAGGTTGGTGGAATAAAAATTGAGGATAGTGTTTAAGTTGCGTGACAAGACAATCATAGTAGTTGTGGCATGTTGGTAGCTAATGCAGTTGAGGGGAGAAACCGGATCCTGTGGTTTGCCAATTAGAAAGAAGTGGGTGGCTCACTCTTACTAAGTCGCATATATAAACGTGTGTAAGGTATCTTTCCCGAGACTCCATAAACTAGTAAACGATTCGCGTGCTTCGTTTCCGCTGTGTGGTGATGGAAGGTGAATTGTATATCCAACGGCGTCTTACTTCAAGTATAGTAGAGTTGTCGTGACGTGAGTGGGGCTTGTTCCCGCACTTTTGCCCACGAATATCGTGATGGGGAGACTAGACTCTTCGTGTATTTATCGTAAATTCGAATGCAATTATGCTTACCTGACAGAATATATTTACTTGAATTTTGATTTGCAATTATTAAATGGACAATGTAATTCTGATGTTATTAATATGGATAGTATAATATTTCAATTAATTTACACGTGTACTTAACTGTCTCGTAAATTTGATAACAATCCTCAATTGAGTCGTTTTCAGCACAAGACGTCTGGCTACTTTCCTTATAGGCATTAGATTTTTAATACTGATTATTTTTCATGTTTCCTCTGGTAATTAATCTACTCAGTAGTAAGCAGCAATAAAAACATCGTTCATTTAATTTATTCTATGAATAAATTAACTAAGCAAATCTATTTTATTCATATTATTTACTAATACTTCTAATCATTCTTTCCTACATTATTTTTCACCATTAAAAATCATGTTTACTTTTAAATAAACACCTTCCATGTCTAAAATTTATCAAGAATCCAATAATAAAAATTTATTTTTATTGACAACAATTTTTTTCTTAACTATAAAATATAATTTGTGATGGAAATAATAATTATTTAAATGAAACAAGGCAGCAGCTATAAAATTAATTGAATAAATTGATTAAATACAATTGATATTCATTAAAGGAAAAAAAATGTCTGATGTAACTTTTGATATTTATTGAACCCATTTTGCCCTTCTTTTTTTTTTAATTCCATTTTTATGTCTCCTTTATTCCACATTGAATTGATTGGGTATTCAATCATTCTATGACGCGTTTGTTTAAAATTAAAGGTGCGTTTTATTCTTCCTCGTTGGTGAGTTTCCCCACTTTTTATATTCCGTTCTCTTAATTTTCGTTGAAACAAGGCGTTGAATCAGGTGTCGATAAATCGCTACTTTTGGAGAGAGGGTAAGTGTTCATAATTCCTCATCGTCCTTTCGGCACACCATTAGAAATTGGACCGAAGGCATATGGCTACCGAACAAACTCCATTTCCTTCTTCTAATGACTCATTCCTTCTTTCTCAAGCCCTCACGTCTTTGCGTCAAAATATAAAGCTTGTGCGATAATGAAAAAATACTTACCACCTGCCACTAAAAATACATTTCAAGACATTTATCTTTATATGTAAATCCATATAATCAATGGCTATAATATATAATATCATCACTAGTTATTTATTAAGTTTCTTTTTCATTTCAGAAGTGAAATAATTATTCAAAAAGAAAAGAATCTTTGTTTAAAGATTAAAAGGTTTGATGATAAGTTTTTCGTCAGAAATTCTAGACACTTTGCCCTGCAATGAGACTGCCTTTTAATAAGCTTTTGAAAACGGAAACGATTGAACGCCGGAAGGTATCCAGCTACAAGAGAAAGTCTTTCTTCAATGACTCTGAAAGACACTGTGACTTGTCTAGAAGGAATATCTGGAGAAAGAAAAGAATGTCGTTATTTTTTACTGCAACTGCGTCACAGATTTGGAGGGAAGTTTGCTTAAAATGTATTTTTGTAGGGAATATAAGTCTTGGACACGCACGAGTCTGATGATAGGTGGACACGCAAAATTTATTTTCTTCTAGAATATTTTTAGATTGGAGCTAATAATATATTTTTAAATCTTTTATGTAAGATAAATAATTCAAAAGAGTTTACTAACGAAAGAAGAATTCAAATAAACAGATGATTTTATTTTATAATTAAAATTAATTATTAAAAAAATATTAAAACCAGCTTTACAATAATTTTAAAAAATTTTATAAAACATTAGAACGTTTTATTTCATATTTTTTCCGCTGAAAAAATATTTGAAAAAAATGTAAAATGATGTTTAGAATGCAATCACAAAAAACGTAAATTTTTTGCTGAAAGAAAAAAAAAGATATGAGTTCGAATGAATAAAAAATGTAATGAGAATGGCTTAAATAAACTAAAGTAATGACATTAGCATGAGCATCTTGATGCATAAAGTCATGTCTCTGTTGTTATTTCTGTCATCCGATATATCAGTATTCTATTCTGCCCCTCTCCTCATAATACTCGCGTGCACAACGCATAACGTCAACAACAATAGATTATGCTCTAACGTTGGAGTGAGAGATGGCTGGGTGGACCCATACTCTAGTTCTCTCACACGAATGCATCAGATGGAAAGGGTGTGTTACAACGTCGACCAAACATGCGAGTCTCTCTCCCGTAGGAACCGCTCGAGCGATCGAGTCCAATGAGATTCTATTGTCTCGAGTAATTAATATTGATTACAATAGGTTATACCTGGTTTGCGTCACCACTCCTGCGCTTATATGTAGCTTAAAGCTCCAAGCTTCATTCGACGTTCACTAGAGCGATTGTATTAGGATTTCGTAGGTGCTATCTCTCACTCCCTTTTGGTTTGCCTCCATCGTTGGATGCTGTTCATCTCTCCTCATTGCATCGTCCACATCGTCATTGTCCGTGTCATCATTATCGCGTTAACGCCCTTGGCGCATCGTTCAGTTCTCCTTTCCGCGAGGGATATTAACTCCCGATTGCTATCACGTCATCACCATCTAGTCCTTTTCATTACAATTGTTTCTAAATCCACTTTATAGGAACCATTTCATGAATAGCACATCAAATTTTAGGATTACCGGCTTGACAGCTTTATTCTAATTAATATCCATTAATTAGTAGTCAACGAAATCTTTCATTTTTAAAAAACTTTTTTTCTTTTTTTTTTTGGTTTCTTTTGATGTAATTTATCCACTTGTATTTATTATTGTAGGAATTAAGTTAATTGATAGAAATTAATGTTCAAAAGGAGATAGAGACCTGGCTGATTATTATAGTCTACAAGTATCAGTCCTGTATAATTAGAAAATACTTAAAAAACAAGACTATAGTAATTAGGTGGATACTAATCTTTTCGTGAACGTGCCAAAATAATTTTCTCCTCCGAAATTCTTCTTATAATGTAACAAAAAAATGTTATCACTACATAATTAATTTATTTATCTATAAAATTTTCACCGATTTTACAGAAAGATCTTTAAAATAAAATTTCTAAAAAATATATTTTTGAGGTTTTATCATTTTTTCTTTATTTCGAATATTAAAGATTATTTTATAAAGATAAAAATTGATTGAATTTATCTTCAAGATAATTTTAAACTAAATTATCAATAATTCTAGTAAAAGTTCAGAATGTATACATCAAAGAATTGTCGTAAAATAAATCTGCATCATAAAAACGATCAAATCTCAATATTTTGCAGTTTAAATTCACGATTAAAAAAAATTCAAAAATCGAATAGACAGACAAAGAAAAGATAGTTATAATCATTGAATCGCACATCACGATTGGGATCGACGGATCCGCCTGGCGGCTTGTGTTTTTGCATAATGTTTTTTGGTGAGGCTCGGGAGTAAGCCGATACCAAGTTAATTCGAGCGAATCGACCGGTATAATACTATTGGGTTACGCCTGAGGATACACACTCAAGATGTGTGCTGTCTCCATTTATATTTGTCCGCATCGAATCGCTTCTCTCATCTTATATCCTTTCGTACTTTGTATTCCTTCCTTCTCTCCCCCTTCTAAGGGTGGTTTTCATTCGCCGTCCTTTTTTCCTAAAAATTCTCGGTTTACTTGACATAGATGCCAACTTTCTTGATGGACTCTTGTTTCCCCGCAACAGCACGCGTTCGTATTTAACAATTTAATCGCTCTTGGATCTACTCTTACAACCCAGATAAAGATAAATATTCAAGCGAGATGATGGAGACTGAAGAGAGCAGGTGGTGATGAAAAGCGAGAAGTTAAAATGACAGTTTGTTCATTTGGATATTTCAAGAATAAAATGATGGAAATAATGATAACAATAATGATAAAAAAGGAATAAATTGAAGAAACAAATGAAAAGGCTTTTGATAGTTTCTTTTAAACACTTAATGATTTGTATCACGGAAATTGAACAAGAGTGGAACTAATGGATGCATTCCACCCGCAGGGTCGTCCCCTGACCTCTCTTCAGATCCCGAAACGATTATCTCCTGATTTCGAGAGTTACATTCGATGCTAGGGATCGGAAATCGCTCTCACATACGTCACGAACATCTTTCCTGAATGATATGCCTAAGGCGACGTTTTTTTAAGAGAATCTAGTTATATATTTTTACTTAAAATTAAAGATCCGTGTAAATTAAAAACGATTAGTGACTATAATCAAGTTATTTTCATTCCTCTACGACCGTTAAAATTTGTCAAATAAATATAATATAAACTAGAGCATAATTATTTAATATTCATATTGTTTTTTATTATTTTATTAATTTACTTTTAATGAGTTACGTGATCCTACCATGATGAAACACCGTCGTGTTTTTGTGGAGAACTTTAAAGGCCACCTACGTGAAGCCCCTATGACAGCAATCGGTTTGGATTCTTTTTGGTATATTGTTTTAAGAGATGGAATTTTTTTCCTTTTTATATTTAATTAAATTTTAATTTAAAATAGATAAAAAAAACCACAATTAATCAGTCAATAATTCATATTTTATTTAATTATTTTGATCATCTAGAAGAATGAGAAATTGATCAAAATAACATTTTAAAATACTTTTAATATTTAAATTCAATATTTTAAATATTACTGTCACTATGTGACTTGAAAGAATATTTATGAATACCCAGAAAATCTTATCTGAATGGATCAAATTAATTTTAATTTAATTAAAAAAAGATACCAAAAACTAATTTCGGAATAATGGAATAAAGTTGGTTGATTTTTAAATATAATATAAAAAATAAAAGTTTAAAATGGTAAAAAAAATATTCGTATTCCAGACCACTTCCCAAAGTAAAGATGAATTTTTTAGACGATTCATTTCGTACACCTGCGAACCCGCATAATAAGATGTCTGTATGAACAAGTGGTGTAGTAGTGTAATTCAATAAGGAATTTTTTCTTCTTTATGGGGTGGGTTTTGACAGAGAAAAGTTGTTAAAAGATCTCAAGAGGACTTGGAAAACAGTGCTACACTTGATCTCATTGTATTTTTACTCCCCTTCTTGAGGTTGTCGTCAGTCATGCATCACCCCGCCTCTTCTTCCCATTCCACCGTCTACACTATCAAGGATTAAGCATGTTTAACACGCGATTAATTAATTCGCACTTACAAGTCGCGACGCGACAAGCAGTAACTGCAAGATAAGCTGACATTCGGTTCTTTCTCGCGCATGGATAATTTTACTTGCTTCCAGAGAGACTGTGTACTCGCATGACGAAGGCGGTAACCAAGTCATAACTCGCTCGAGAGCTTACGAGATATCACACACGCGTCCACCCTTTCAACATATGCTTGTGTAGAGAGAGAGAGTGGAGAGTTCCGATTATGCTCAGACAATTTTTTTTCCTTCACTGTTATATTTATTCTCTGCACTCAAATGAATTATGTTTGGCTATTTTTATTGTCACTGTATCCACGCTTTTGCATTGATACTCCTCCTCAATGATTGAGATTCGAGACGCGAAATCGATCACTTCCGCCTCAACAAGTCAGTCATCATCAACTTCAAGCTGCGGCCAGTCGTGAAATAGATTCTATAGTCAATTTTTCTATCTCATATTTTTTTTTATCATATTCACATTTTATCATAGATTTTCTAATGTATTAATATTCCATTACTATTTTTTTTCTTCATCCTACAGTAGATAACAAACTCTTCACATATATTTGTGTATACATCAAATAATGATAAACATTCTTGAAGAAATCAATTAGTTAACAAAAATATTTTTCAATTTAATTATTAAATTTAATCTTTGAATGATTTTAATGAGGCTTCTTTTCTTCAGAAAAAAGTAATTAAATAATAATTATAAATATTCTTTGAAAACTTAATTAAAATTCTTTTTCTACATTAAAAAAAAAAAAATTGCAACCAACTATTGCTTCGTTTTTTAAATTTTTTTTTCATAAAATAAAGTTGTTTGCTCAGAATTTCTTTACTCAATTAATATAATTGAAAATTCAATCTGAAGAATGTAAAGCTTTTTAATCGATCTGAGTAAAAATTGAAGATTTCAAATTATCTAATATCCTTAATGACTAATGATGTCGCAAATAAATCACTAGCATCAAGAAATGTTTGCCCTCCAGCACCACAAGATGTAGGAAACAAAAGATGGCTCCTGCTGTGCATTTCTTTCCCTCGTTCGACTGAGCTATTGTCTTGGATCATCGTTGCAGTATTCTTTTTGCGGCTGTCCTCTATCTCATCCTCTTTCTTTTCATTCTGTACCAAGACATTTTGCACTCTTATGAATTTGAGTATATTCTCTTTATAATGAAATTCTTCTGGGTAATAATTTCTCTTGATTTGCACGATGGAATTCTGTTATCGTCAACACAATAATTGTAATTGCGAACAATGTATGTAATTATTCTCCTATTTATTTTCTTTCTGCATGAGAAGAAAATAAAGAAAACTGGTATAGATGGAAAAAAAATATTCTCAAAGTAATAATTTAACTTTTTAATTCATAATTACACTGAGTATTATTATTTTCGAAAATGATTTGGGTAAGGAAATAATTATTGATTTATGAAGAAATTTTATAATCAACCAATTACTGTCATTGCAATTTTTTTATTGTTAATATGAACTTTTTACAATAAGAAACAATTCAGAAAATTTGACATTCTTATTTTTTAAATAAAAAATTTATCCAAACGCATATTTATCATTTACTGATCAAATTCACTAATGAATGAATATTAATGATTAAGAAACTTTTTTATTGTTTCTATATTTATTTTTCAGGTCTAGGTCTCTTGAGAGCTACACCAGTTCCACAATCAGGTGGCTCAATGCAATTCTGTGAATCTATATGGCGTACATATCCCTCTTCACACTGACAACTTGGCTTATCATTACATTCCTATAAATATTGACAGTAATTAGAATATTATTTATCTTAATCATATCCTAATTATTTGGTTCAGTACTTACTTCAGTACAAGAAGGTTCGAAAAATGTTTGACATGTTTTTTCACATGTAGATGGACACTTTGAACATGTTTGATTTTTTGGACATGACATATCACAATTACCACTATCATCAGTTGATACTTGATCTGATGAATTGAATTAAAACTTGATTATTCTTAAATTCATGCTTATTTTAGTGCTTTGATGAGTGATAAAAAGATCATAATATTTGTTAAAACTTACAAACAATTAATATATTCATCATTAAAAAGCTAATTAAAAAGAATGAATTCATTATTCTGATTTTTTAAAATTTTATTTATCCTGAATTTATTATTGAAACTCCTTCACTCTTGAAAACTACTACGAAAGTAAGTTATTATTAACCGAATGGCAATTTTCTATCAATAATAAACTCATTTGTTATCACCCACGATAAGTTGGAACTTCTATTAGCAAAAGTTTTAAAAAGAAAAGTATTACTTTATTTCATTATTTATTTATTCCTAACTGTTAACTAATAAACAATATTATCAAAGGTGTAAAATAAAATATAATCCAAGACAATAAAAAATAGTGTACTAAATAATTCTATCACCAGATAAAATTAATTAAAAAATAATCATTTAACAGATCGTATTATTATTTACAAGATAATATTTATTTTTAATAAAAAATGTTGAAGAAAGTTGACATTATGGTGCAATAAAGTGCCTATTATTTTCAACAGTATTGATAGCAGTTTACTTGACTAAGCTTCAAGTCATAATAGGTTATCGTTCAGTTATCTCAAGTCATGCCCTTCCCATTTCCTTCATTTTTTCTCCAGCAGGTATATCGCGAATCGCAAGTATTTACTCACGTGATAATTGCGGGCTGCGTATCTTGACTCTCGTGATTGAGGAAACAGGTGACCCCTAATCCCGGTAGGTTAACGTGATCGTTGCCTGCTTCGTTTTAGATATGATTTGTCATTAAGAAATATGTAATCATAAAAACAACAAGATTTCCATAAATTTCCTTTATACCAACAGCTTGGGTCAGCAACAATACACACATGATTTTATTTATTATTTGCTTGGCTTGATATACTTGAGAAATAAATTATATCAGTCTCTTGAAGCTTATAACAGGTAAAACCCAAGAGTGACTGGACGATTGATTGAGATCGAGACGAATCGGCTTGGCACAAAGAACATCCCTAATATAATGAACACACGAAAAGAAATAATGGACGTGACCAGCGACGAAATATCAATTAAAAATCGGTCTGTTATTCTATCGTGTTATTTATACACGCCTAAAAAAAAGTTTATAACTGATGAAGATGATGAAGATATTTATTGTGCCAAGCCATCTCTAATTTTCTCGATGGATTCACATGAATAGACGAGCTTCTTCTTGACCTGGAAAATTTTCCAGACTAAATAACATCATTAGAAATAAGTAATGAGTGTAAAAAAAAAAAAAATAGAGGCCATGAAAAATCTAAAGACCTGATTATTTCGTTAACAAGCGGGAAAAACGCAGATACTAAAGACAATGTCGTTAGTCGAACTTAAAGAGCAAAGTAGATGGCTAACAATGAGTTTATAAGCTCGAGTATTGTTGAGTCTATGGTTAAGAATGCTGTTAGTAGGTGATGACAACAAAAATGAGGACGAAGACGATGGTAGTTGGGAGGTGAGGAGACATCAGATATAAAAAAAAAGATATGTACAAGGGTTGGTCTCTTCTCGTGGCTTCCCTAATGGCTTCGACCAGCCTTAAGGTCTTAAGGACGATGTAAAAGGCTCTTAATGACATCCTCGCCGCTACTTTAATTTCATTTGAGTGAAAACTGAAGAAACAAGTGAATTAAGTGCCGTGAGTCTTGGATGCTAATGACAGATCAGGTTTTCTCTCTTTCTCTTTTACTTGTCTTTATTTACAACGATTCTTAGTGTAATTGAATTTTCTTGAGGAGTTTAAGCATCAAGGTGTAATTAGTTACTCATTTTTGTAAAATGATCATGCCTTTTAATTTTTATGGAATCAAATTTGTCTAATTAAAATAAAAATATCATTAACTTTTATCACAATTATTTGCATTTTTTTATTCATTAATGTTTTCAAAAAATATTGTGATAAAACTTGAATTGATTCAATGATGAATAAATTTATTTATTTTATTTAAAATAAAAATTAGTTGCTAAAAAAAATAGTATTGCGATTTAATTTTTTGTTTTAATAATTAAAATGAAATATCTCTTTAGTTCTTTAATTATAATATTGTTTAAAATAATTATTCTTAAAGCATTTTAAAAAGATTGATAAATGATTAAAATATTCTCTACAATGTATGTAAAATTATTCAAATGAACATTTCCCTGAAAATGTTAGTGACAGTAACTTCTTTAAATTTATCATAAAACTTTGGCTCTCCACATTTTCAACAAAATTATTCACAGCTGCATTTCCTTAATTTATTTACACCTCTGACCGCCCTTTCACGTCATTAAAATCATGTCTCGAAGAAGGATTATAATTCCGACATTATTAAAACTACTCGGCTAATTATTATTAGGTGTAATGGTATTCAATTGTTGTATTGTAATTTACGATAAGCATAAAAGTAAGAGAAGAAGGCTAAAGAAATAATAAGGGAATATTATAAAAGTCATTGGTGAGTGTTAATCGACCGACAAAGGATATGGCTGATGTTCTTCTCATTATTTTTTCTCTCATTTAAATATCTTCATTAATATCCCTATCATACATTGCAGCCAGCTTGTATAATAATAATATATATATAGACACATATGCACACTTGTTCGACCCCGGCTCAGTCTCTTCTCTCGACGTCGATTTAATTGATCTCGTGAGTAAATTACTCACGAGAGTCAGCGTGTGAAAGACGCCAAGTGTAATGCATCACGTAGATAAAAATCCTTTCAAGTGCACGTCGATTTTAGCAAGATTGCCGATTGATGAAGGTGGTAGCAATGGTGATGGTGGTGGTGGTGGGCAAAGTAATTTAGAATTTTGGAGTTAATTATTTTTTTTCTCATAAAATATTGACTGGTTATCAATGTTTTGTGATGTCTTCCTGTAGACGGGCAAGAAAGGGTAGGATCTCGCCGGAGTAATTTGGACCACCCGTTTGCTGCTCCCTGGACTAATCACAATGGCGTTTTGAGGCTTTTTATTCGCGAGCATATATTGGCGCATTAAATTGTATAGTGATGTACGAATACACCTGATATAATATTTGTGTGTATGAGCAGGTAGCTAAGAGTGTACCTAAAGGCATCAAACAGGGAGAGAATAAGAGGAAAGGAAAAAGAAGGGGAGGAAGAGAGAGCTGAGTTTGGCCATCGTAATAATCGCCCAGGACCATTAAACTAAACCGGGAATAATATTATATCGAGCTTATAGAGAGGGGTGAGGAGTAGGCGGCGGCGAAAGAGGGAAGGAAGAGGGATGCGAAGAGAAAGATAAAAGAGGAGAGGAGACGACGGTCGATCGGAAATAGGTGGAACGGGGGATGCCAGGCACCGTAGAGAGGTACATCAGGGTTCTCTCTGCTTCTCAGAACTAAGTAGATTCGAATTTCGATACGGATGATCGGGCTGAATACAAATTACTCATATATATACCCAAACTCACTCCATCCTGCGGGTAATCACACGGTGGCCCGACTTGAGATGCTCCACCAAAAGCAAAAATGCGTGCTGGACCTAAAGAATATTATGTATTATATCCTTTTTTCATTTTTATATCGAATATAAAGTGCCCAGACTATCTCTTCGCTATTCCTTTATTTCGCCTGTCTGCCAGATCTTGAACGTCTTTTTTCACTTCCAGCCTAGTAATAAATACTCCTAAGTCTTTCATATCGATCCTTTTCATCAATATAATTTCCGAAATGAATAAAATACTTTCAATTATGCGTCATAATCATTTTATTTCAATCGTGACTATCCATGATCCCGACCTTTCTCTCCGCGTCATTTTCTTGTAGACGAAGGCGTGCCTGGCTGATCTTCTGAGGAATCCAATCATAATAATCCACTGGAATCGATTGCCTCTCGAGATGCGATTGGTTCTTTCGTTGCATAAAACTGCATCAATAGTTATCCACATTTTTATTGTGTTCTCTTTCTTCCATATCACAGCTAAGTGAATCAAGGGTTGAGAGATGTGACCAAAAATGGCTCGAGTTGTTGGATATTTGGTCCATTGGATGAATGGCTCGTCGGGAGTATCCATGAATACGTCGTCAGTGCAATGTACGCATAAATAATTAATAGTAGCCAAATAACCAGAAGGCTCGCGAAGTCAGCGGGTGTTTTGTGGTTGGAAGCTCCGCCCAGCAAGACCCCAGAGACTCCTCCCTGCCCTTCGAGAATTCTCTTTTGCACTCTTTCTCTTTCCCTCTTCTGCAGCAACGAGTCGTATGCCTCATGAAATACACCAAAGAGAACGTGTTCATGACGACTGGACGATCCTCACGCACATCTTGCTTCTGTGTATATTGCCTTCATGTCCATTCCGCTTCTTCCATTCCACGCTTTAGCCGTTCATACGTCCACCATGTTCGCGTGCTACCGCTCTCAGAGCCTCCAGAACTTCGCCTGGATGATCCGGTTATTTAAATTCTCAATCAATATACTGAGAGATAATTATATCCACGACTGTTTGCGTACTTGTGCAAAGGTGGAGCTTAATATTATATACCAGCAATTTTATCATTTCAATTACCATCTAGTAAGCATTAATTTCTCATTTAATTACCTTGATGATGGGTATATCGGGGGCATTTTTATACCATTTATCGCAAATATATATATTCATTTAAAATTTCTCGTTGAGAATTCAAGCGGAGTTATAACTTGTTATAGGATTTTCAGGCTTATCCTTCAGGACATCTTTAGGAGCTACTGCAATTCAAGAAGACGTTTATGTAAAATAGAGAGAGTTACTGCGATAATCGATGGTGGGGAGAAGCTGAAGATGAAGCTGGGGTACTTGCAGAAGAGGCAGAAGGAGATGAAGAAAAGAAAAAATAAAAAGAACTGCACCTCTCATCCTGGGTTTAAGTCAAATTCACGATGGCAGCTCATGACTGCCGGCACAGCTAAAAAGGGCGCTGGGCCAACGCGAGACGCCGATAAGAAGCCGTAAAAAATAATGACCGGAAAATTAATCGAACTCGACATCAAGCCGTCGCTTCGCGTTCCATAAACTCGTCAACTTTTTGAGCCAGTCGTACTTTTGCCAAACTGCCATCAGGAAAATGCTCAGATATCATTTTAAAATTAGAGTAGTGAAAAAGAAGCTCATCATTTTCTCTTAAAAAGTTTCCTCAACAATCTTTCAGCTTCAGTTTTTCGTTTTTCACTAATGTAATTTATCAAGTATACTTAAAATAATCTAGGTTTCATTATTTTTAATTAAAAATATTTATTTTTTTTCATAAATAATAATACAGAAGACTTGATCATTATTGATGATATATAATTTTTCTGATGTTTCAATCAATAAAATATTTTTTCAAAAATTCTTTGCTGAAGAAAAGAAGCAACATTTGATGATTTTCAGTGGATTAATTGATTAAGAAAATTTGGTTTATCTAGTAAAAAGGCTTTATTGTTGGAAATGATAAAGTTTAAGTAACGAAATAAACTGAAATATTAAGTAACTTGAAGTGTTGATTTATTTAGTCTTGTTTCTAACTAAGTCGTGTTATTTTGTCGAGGAATTATCATTAATCGGCTGAGAAAAGATTCGCTTAAAGAAAGAGTACGAAGAGTAGTTGGAGTAAGTAAAGTGAAAAAGACGAGAGGGTCGACTTTGCTCGAATAAAGGGTTACGTTTACGCAGGAGTTAGCCGTGATTTGGTGTGAGCGAATCACTTAAATGATTAAGGAGTTGTTTGTACAGCAGCTCTGAATTCAGGGTTCATTTTTCGATAGTCTTCTCTTTATTTTCATCTCTTTACCAACCTCTCTTTCTCCTCACATCTTCGTTATCTTTTCTATATACCAAAGATAATATTAAACTAATCCATTTTGTCAACGTCTTAAGATGAGTCTTCATCTCATTAACGTTCATTTTCATACTTAACTTTTAGCTGATTATTTTTTTTTTCTTCTATGTTTTAAATAAATTCCAAATATTTATCCAGTGCTGTTGTTTGTGTAGATACCGTTCGAACGGACAAGTGAGAGCAGTTTAAAAAGAAAATGGAGGTGTTGAAAGAGATAAGTAAAATTCCATTTATCCTGGAGGCAAAGTTCCAGTTGTAGTTTTCATCGTTTACATCAACCTCTATAATCGCAAATTCTCAACTTCTCACTCGGGGCACAATCCGTGATATTTGCACTGCTGGCCTGCGAACACTAGCTTGGCTTCCTCGAGTAAACACTGCCAGAGATAAGGTGAGGAAGAGAGCACACGGCATCACCTCGGTCGAGTCGTACAACCGCTTATTAGGACCCGACTTGGTTGCCAGGACCGCGGTAACGCGTCGGATATCGCGCGGTCTTTTGCAATATTATAACGCGGAGGTGAAGGTGGAACCGAATATAAACCTTTTGCACGTTTCTCAACTCCTTTTACTCCAAGTTATAGCACAAAGTTGATGCTTTATCCCCCATGCTATTCTCTACAATTTAGCTTTATTTATTATTCATATCAAATCCAGAAATTATTCGTTCATAAAATATTTTTATGATTAGTCCTTGCTACAAATAAACATATTTATCGCAATTATTATAATTTTAATCCCAATATTTTTTTTTTAGTACAAGGCCAAAAAAAAGTATTTAATTATTTGAAAAATTAATGATAAAATAATTTAGTTGTAAGTAATTTATTTTTGTTGATCAATTAATCTTAATTATGTAGATGAGTTTGATTTTTATATCTTTCCCACATCAGGATAAAATATAAAAATGATTCAAGTAATATTGAATCACTATCAAATGATTCCATCAGAAGAAAAATCTTCAATGTCATAAGAAGAGAATTAATTCAGTATTTATAATGATTATTTAAAAATCTGATCAAGACGAGTTTTCGATGATCAGAGACACGATTATATACATCCGGAAGATGAATAAAAATATATCTTGCAAGTCGTACGACAGGCATTAAACCTATTAAGTGAGTGCGGACTCTCTTTTTCAAGATGACAGTGATAAACCCAAGCCCCTGACGCGGGAGGTCTCTTGTTCTTTTTCTCTCTTCTTGACATAAAAGAGTGTACTCATCTGTGTAGTATAAGAATTAGCCCAGTGAATCTACTATTTCTTTCTATACTTCCTGAGACTCGTTCGCGGTCCATTGGAAGAGTCGTGCAAGATACTAGGCCTCCTCTTTGAGGAAACATTTATGAGCTCATCTCTTTTTCTCTTGACTGCAGGCTCATATCGTTACAGTTTATTATAATATAATTATGTATCCTGAAAGGATACATCGATAGCTGGAATGGATAGATGAAAAAACAAAAGGGGGGAAGGTGCTTGAAAGTCTTGAACAAATACTCAGTCACGAAGTTAAAGTTGAGCTCGATCACAGACTCATCTTGATTCCCTTCGACCTACACTTTTTCTCAGGACTCGCGCGCCAGGACCTGGGGTAGATGAGAATGGACGACTTGCTCGTGACAATGTTTCTCGTGTAAAGCCTTTGGGCTTGGCATTTTTCTCTGGTATAAGTGACAATAAAATAAGTTGGGTGAATTGGACTAATGTGAGATGGGTTCGTAAAATAAATAGCATCGATAGATTTACACCATTTAAACTCAACTACCTCATACTTGACTGTACTATTTCTTTCATTTATACCTTTTTTTCATATTTCATTTAGAAAAAAAACCTTTCTATCCTAGAATATCGATAGATATTCAACACATCAAAAAAGTCCTGAGTCCAAATTAGATTAATAGAATAAATAATTTCGATTTAATTGGAAATTTTATCATTTATTTTATAAATAAATGAAATGAAAGCAGAGTTGATGTTTAGAGTTGAATAAAATCAACGTATAGAGCTTTTTAAAAAGTAAAAAATAATAAGAGCAAATAAATCTTGAATGGTAGATTTATTTCATCATTAAAAATTTTATCGGCTTATAAAAAATTCTATCCCCAATGTATAATATAGAATATACCATTGATTGATGCATCTATCCTCAAAACCAATTTAAAAAGTGCTCGAGAACTCTCATAACTTGATATTCCATATCCAAACCTCTACCCTATGATTGCCAAAGGGATCGATTTTCTCAAATTCCTGTTGATCATTTCACTAAATTTATGCATATCATCAGAACTGTATGGCTTCTTTTTCTCCAATCCATAATATATAACTTGTTTAAAATATATGGTATAATAATTCGTTGATATCAGGTGCCTTTAATCACCTTAAATCCACAGTTCTGGCACTAGCCCACTGCAGTTCGCTTACCTTCAGGGTTATCTTAATCTTTCGACAGCTGCCCAGCGTCTCAACTCCGATCATTTTTCGTTTCTTATGTGTATCCTTTTCCGCTATTCAATCGGTCTCCCATTTAAGTTTAACTACAATCGCGCATCTGGATATATATTTTCAACATTGAATGCACTTCCCTGCAAGCCATAAGTCTCTTTTAATTTCGATGCAGTCTTTTAACAGTTTTTTTTAATGATGACTTTTATGTTGAATATATGAACTTAAATATCATAATTAAAACTCTCGATGTAGTTTCTATTACAGAATTAGTTACAATGTTACAATATGTGTATTTAGCATCCATTCAAAGATGTAGAGGAAGTGATAGTAAGCTGGTAGCCTTGTTAACTCCTCCTTTAATTGCTTGACTTTTCATCAAACCTCACATGGAAGCTATAAAAAACAATAACTGACAACTAATTTTCCTACTTATTTTCTTATCTACTGAGAACTGCCAGTTTAATTTAATGCTTGATTTATGTAAATTAAGAGAAATGTATTAATTTGAAATGCTTTTCTATGTCCTTAATAAATTTTTTCTTCTCCATTTATTAATACGTGTTTTAATGGTATTTAAATCGAAGTATTTTATTTAACTGGTATTGGAAAAGAAGTTTCTTTCGTAGCATTTTGTTAAGATAAATGTCAAAACATTTTTGGTTTTAAACATGAGGGCGAAGAATATAGGGTAGTATATCTAGACTTGAATTTCCGATGATGGGGGAAAATCATCGCAAGGGATATAAAGAGAAAGAAAAGAGGGGGACTAAACGGACCCATGGGATGTACAATTTTGGGGCTGAATACTCTAATCGATCTGGTGGTAGTTGTTCAGATAGACGTAGATTTGAGAATCTATATCATCTCTTCAAAAAAGAAAAAAAAAAACTCGTATAAATTCACCCCTTAATGTCGTGAGCCCTCAAAAAAAATTGAAAATGTCGCTTGGCTTTATCAAAACATCATTTTTCTATCTTTTATTATACTCTGGATTATCATTCAATTTTTTATGATAACGATCTATTGAAAAATTTGTTATTTATTTATTTGTTATTCATTATTTTTCATGACAGGTAGAGAAATTTTTTTTTTTTTTCATTATAAAACTCTTTAGTAAAATGAATTGAATTGTTTTTTTGTTGTTGCAGTTTTTTAAAATATTTTTTGTGAGTTATTTTTAAATTATCCATTACAAAGAGTCGTTGAATATAAATAAATGATTGTTAAAAAGTTATTTCATTGAAAAAAAAAAAATTTGTGGTAATTTTTTTGTGAAGTAAAATAAATATTATCTTTTGTTTGCTCGTTTTTTTTTTTGAAATTTCGAATAATAATTATTATTGTTTCTTATTTGTTGTAAAATATTTTTAATTACAAACAAATGAATGCGACGATTATTTCGGGTATCGGGAAAAAATAACGAGCCCTGTGGTAAAATAAATCAACGGCTTTCATTGAAATAATTTTTTCAGTGATGTTATGATTATGTTTGTGGAAACAGTTGTTTACTGTAGCTGTAAATACAATAAAATTATTATTATTGTTTACTCAAAAATTATCTCGCTGGCGTCAGGATGCAATGACACATCTATTGTGAATGTGTCTGTCCTAAATAACAATCGGGTTGGAAAATGGCTGCGGAAAAACACATTTATATTTCACTGGTTGATGCCGCGACATGGTGAAATTCCCTTTGTGACTGTGGGACGACAATTTCACGGCATTTAGCCGCGACAGGACCCGGTCCACCCGAACGAGCAGAACAATGCGAGAACCCACGCGTCAGAGAGTAGTCGAGGGTTTGCAGTCTGTTGCTTGTGGTCTCTTTTACTCTTCAACTATCACTCATTAATTCCCTCTCTTTCTTTTATACATTGTTGCTTTTTACTCAGTTCCTCTTCGCTCAAATCCGTGTGCTGGGCTTCTTTTTTTGTACTTTCATGTACCCTTTTTTTCATCGGAAACAAAAGCGTTATTGCGGAAATTAAATGACATGAGGGAGAAGAGAAAGAATCAACGAATTGTCAGATTAACATGTTAAAATTGAAATCGCGAATCTTTTCACTTTAAATGCTTTGTTTTATAAATATACATGCTCACTTGCAGGTTCTATTGTTCTCTTTATTATTCAATCATCAAAAAAATTAGTAATAATTCAAAAGTTCTTTTTATTCAATTCTTTTCAATATTTTTAAAAAGCCGCTCAAGTCTTTCTTTATTAAATAAAATCATGTATCCAACCGTAATTTACATATTTATATTGTAGTAATTTTATTTTTCTTCAAATCAATGTCAATGAATAATTAAGATTATCATCACTGCAATAGAAAATTATTAAAGCAATTAAATATTTCTCTCAATAATTATAACTGTTAGATTTTATTATTTCTTATATCAAACATTTTATCACCTTTTTTTTCAAATTGTCGTTAATTAAATTCAAATAAAATATTCTCAGGCAACTATAAAAGACTAATTATTCATAATTTTCTGTTTTGCATACGTCGATTTTTCTCAAGAGACCATAAAATAATTCTTCATAATAATTATTAAGGAAAACTAATCCATAATAACGATCACAAAAACCTTGATTATATTCCTGACACATATAAATCATACAACAATCAATACAACAAGGTGCAAAAAAATCATCAATTCCTCCCAATAAATCTCCATTTCCATCATTTCCTGACATTCGAGTTCAAGGGCAACATATGCAACAATACATTCACCTTGTTCTTATCTTCATTTTTTTCTCGCCCGAGTTCCCGGCAAAAAAAAGGCTGCAATTTGTGTAATTGAATTAATTGCACATGCAAATCGACTCTGTGATTCGAGCGTTATTTATAAGTATATGAGAGTTTGATGAAGGCCAATTCTATTGTCTATTCTAGATGATCCACTTGAAGTAATTGATAGATACACATAATACACAACCCCTTGATAATCTCCCACTTTCTTATATATCGACGTGGCCTCTAGTCTTCTTTGATCAGAGCTAGAGAAGGAGGAGGGATCGAGGAATGACAGGTTACGGGTTAAGATGCGGGGTTCGCATGACCCTACTTCCCGGGCCGTGTTATTAGTTAATTCTTACAATCACTAGTCGTCCCTGTGGTTATTCCATTACGCTCTCCTTCTCTCTTACTCTTTCATCCCTTGGTCTGATTATCCTTAGCGTCCCTCCAGCGACACGTTTTTTTTCCTCAGGTTAATGTACTCCCTTCAATCGACAAGTTTATTAAAATCCCCTCAAAAATCTCTATTCACCGTTTTTGCAAGATAAAATAATAATTGAACCCCATAAATTCGATTAAATAAATAAAAACATCCCACTTGAGCATCGGATTATTTAATTAAATTTTTTTTTTCACTCCAAGTATATAAATGATGGCGCTAGGACCTTGATAACACACGTTTGAACATTAATACTGTGGCTATATTAAGCCAGCGGCGCCTTGATTATTTTTTCTCTCTAATGGATCTTGTAGCAGCGAGAGTAACATGCAAGAATATGCCAGCCTAACATCAGTAGTAGCAGCGCTGTTGTGTTACACCTTGAGGATCATAACGATCATCAACGGATGTGGTCGGTGTTTAATCAGATTCTTTGGAAAAATTTCTTCCGTGAGAACTCTCATTCCAAGTGTTTTGATCAGCGCGCCCTCGCGCACAGCTATTTATCCTTTTTTATTTATTTCTTACATCAATCTAGCCTTTTTATACAGCTGTGTCAAGTTATAACGTAAAGCGGTATCTGGGAAACTGCCTGGCGTGATTTCTACTGGTCTATATATCGTACTATTTTTCTCCGATAACATCTAAACTTGTTAAAAGCAATTTGTAATAATTATTGTCTATATATACAGCAATTGAATCTTTTCTTCTTGTTTTTTAACTAAACACGAAACCAATTTATTTGATGTTTATTTATCTTATTTTTTACATCAAGAGAGTGAGAGTGACGTCGAATGATATTTGACTAAATTGACTTTACGCTCGGGTGCATCCTAAAGAAAATACTCCTGGGGCTAAATGCGCATTGGATTATATTGCGATTCGATTACTGCCATTTCAACTTTTTCAGTCACGATTGCTTGAATAAATATATCAAAAAATTTTATTCAAACTCAGTGATCTAGATTCTAGAATAAACTCTAAAATTCATGACGGTCGGTACTGCGCAAATGTTTTGGAATAAATTTATAATAATAAAAAGAATACGATCAACATAATAAATTATTCCGATGACAAACATCAACAGTTTTTTAAAATATTTCAACATATTTATTCACGAAAATAATAATTAAATTTTTTTTTATCCTTCCTCTATATTTTATTCAATTTTTATCGAACCAAGGATGAATGTTGAAATTTATAAAAATGATTTGTAAGAAATATTTCTGAGTAATAAAGTAATTATTACTGCGATATTATATCTCACGTTAAGAGTGTACAGGCGACACTTTAGTTGTTCGTATTATCATTTTCTTGACGATGTTACGCCCTCCATAAGATTATCTTATGTACGTAGTACTTTCTCTGTCTTTGGCTTTTAATACTCACAAGATCTACCAGACCGCCCTCAGACCTTTCAATTCCATCACTTCCTCACGAAGACACATGTTGGTAATACAAGACACCAAACCAACTCTTTGGATCTCATCAGTCTTAACGCAACGTCGGCTGCACTCCGTGTATATGCACTTTGCATTTCGCATACCACAAAAATTGCAGTAGGCGCGCCCGCGGCTTGAAAGATTTTTGATATTCCAACGCGATAAGACGTCCTCCCGATACGGCTGAGGCATTCAATTATCCCTTGGCTAACACATCAGTACCTTCGTACGCATGTTATGAGCGGAAACCTTGTGTAGATCGAGTTATAAACAATACTAAATTTGTCACAGCGTGAAAAACCATCAATTCGACACGTGTCTAGGGTTTTTTTTTTTTAATCAAATGAAGGACAACAAGTTATTGTGTTCCTCAATGACGCGGTATTTTTCGTACATCATCAGAGAGTGTAATGACATAATACCCACAAGAGTTGCCACACGAAAGCCGTGACGAAATGATAACGTATGAAATCTCAGTTGAAAGAGTGTTTTAACAAAATTATAGAGAAAACCGTGAAATCATAATTGTTGCATGCATTCAAAGTATTACGTGCTATATATAATGTACTAACAATAATAATAATAATGTTGATAATAATAATGATCATTCGCGTTTTGTGTTAGTTATGCAAAAACAGGAAACAGGCTTTCTTTGAGTTATTTTTATTTTAGTATAATTATTGTTCATTAAAACTATGTGAATACATTAATACTTAGATTTATTTTCAAATGAAGGTTTTTTTTACAAAAAGATGAATTATGTAATTAAACATGTGATGTTGAGTATTGAATAAAGGGATAAAATTGCTAGTATCATTTTCTTAGAGAGGATATGTTTTTGGAGTCCATAACACAGTTTATAGGTTTTAATCATTTTTAAAATTAATTTGTATCATTTTTGTCTGAAATAAAAGACTGACGTTAGACTATGGGGAACGTTTAGGAAACAGAATTTTTTTTTTTTAATTTTTCCTCTCTACTTCAAACGTACTTTAAATGTTTTGTACTCGCAAAAACAATATACATAACGCAATGAAAGAAATAATGATATATTGGCGAAAAACTGTGAAATATGGAAACTTGCATAACTTCTACGCTAATGATGCTATTGGGTTGATCGAGGACTCAAATGAATGATCTCGACGAAAAGAAAAAAGTCAATATAGTAAAAATCATTTTTGGACTATAATTAATGCTGAAATTAAAGAAAGTACCCGTTTTACCCCATTTTAGGGGTGAAGTAATGGATTTTTTATAAGTTTGACCCGATTCCGCATTTCTAGGCTTTGAGACGAAGAGAATGAGTGGTCAAACTTGAAAATCGGACAACTTTGATTTTTCGACCCCAAAAAATGGCAAGTGGTACCCCTTTCCATTTTTTTTGGCCAAAAAATAAAAGTACTCCGATTTTGATGATTGAGGGCTCATTCTCTTCGTCTTGATGCGTAAAAATGCGGAATCGGGGCACAGCCCGAAAAAGTTTACTTTAACACCCTCAAACAGGGGTAAAACTGGATACAAATTAATAATAATCATCCCCTTGACTTTAAATCCCTATAACTCATGAACGGACGGTCCAATGATTGTTTTTAGGGACGTTTTAGAAACCTTAAAATCTAAGCTAAATATGAGTATCCATAAAAAATGTATAAAAAATTTCTTTCACCCTTAAAATCGCTAAAATATAAAAAAAAATCACATTTTTTTAGGAGTTTTCCAACTATTTTTGCAATTTTGAGGGTGAAATAAATTTTTTAAACATTTTTTATGGATATGTATCTTTAGCTTAGATTCTAAAGTTTCTAAATAGCTCTTAAAAATCATTATTCGATGACTCGTATAAGAATTATGGAGGTTCTAAGTCGAGTAAAGGTCAAAAAATCATCTACTCTTGAACTTTCGACCCCCATAATTCTTATACGAGTCATCGAATAATGATTTTTAAGAGCTATTTAGAAACTTTAGAATCTAAGCTAAAGATACATATCCATAAAAAATGTTTAAAAAATTTATTTCACCCTCAAAATTGCAAAAATAGTTGGAAAACTCCTAAAAAAATGTGATTTTTTTAAATATTTTAGCGATTTTGAGGGTGAAAGAAATTTTTTATACATTTTTTATGGATACTCATATTGAGCTAAGATTTTAAGGTTTCCAAAACGTCCCTAAAAACAATCATTGGACTGTCCATTCATGAGTTATAGGGATTTAAAGCCAAGGGGATGATTATCCTTATTTGTATCCACTTTTACCCCTGTTTGAGGGTGTTAAAGTAAACTTTTTCGGGCTGTGCCCCGATTCCGCATTTTTACGCATCAAGACAAAGAGAATGAGCCCTCAATCATCAAAATCGGAGTACCTTTATTTTTTGGCCTAAAAAAATGGAAAGGGGTACCACTTGCCATTTTTTGGGGTCGAAAAATCAAAGTTGTCCGATTTTCAAGTTTGACCACTCATTCTCTTCCTCTCAACGCCTAGAAATGCGGAATCGGGTCAAACTTATAAAAAATCCATTACTTCACCCCTAAAATGGGGTAAAACGGGTACTTTCTTTAATTTCAGCATTAATTATGGTCCAAAAATGATTTTTACTATATTCACTTTTTTCCTTTCGTCGAGATCATTCATTTGAGTCCTCGATCAACCCAATAGCATCATTAGCGTAGAAGTTATGCTAGTTTCCAAAAGTAAAAACCAATTTTAATTTTATTCATATTAATTTTTTTTTTTTAATTCATATTCTTACGCGTTAATTCCTTTTCTCATCTTCAGAAGGGGATGTATCGTTATTTAATCAAATTAGCAATGAAGCAAACAAGAGGAAGCATCCTATATGTTTCCGATGCGTCGCCCGCATATGAAAATTAATCCTCCTCAAAGTTCTCTTCCTGTATAAGATTTCCCGTGCTACTTTCCTCCCCCTCATGCGTTCTAGATTTATCAGTAAGCGCAAAGGGGATGAACTCATAGCTTCCGATCCCCCTGAAGATCTAAATATTCACCTGAGCGATTCAAAATTTATTCAGAGCTATAAAAAAAATTGGTAACACTTTTAATAACATTTTTCTGTTGAACTGATCATAATTATAAATGAAACAATTAGGATTCGTGAAAGGGATCACTTTAGCCTGTTAGTAGATCGTTTCTGTAGAAGACGATTGTCTAATACAAATTCATGAACACTCTCAGAGCGTTTATCTTACCTATTAGAGGGAAACACTCGCAATCAAAAGGGCCCAAACCTTCTTCCTTCCCTTTCCTTCTGGTTATGTCGGCAACACGCGTATTACGACGCTAGACAAGGCAGCTGTAAATCAAACTTGAAAATTTCTCGTCTGCGAACAGTCTAGACATGCTTGTACTATTTTGAAAGTGTTAAGGCACCGGTTAAAAATATTCTTAGACGACTTAAACCCTGTAGACGGTGTAATTACTGAAGGACCAAGACCCAGCCACAGGCAGTTATTGTTAGGTCAAACAACCTCTTTATGTTTCATTTTTATTCATACACTGTTTTTTATTTTTAACTATTTTATTTCCTGAAATACCGAGAATTTAATATTTATTTTGTTTAGTCTGACACTTTCAGAGGTTCGTTTTGATTGACGAGCATCGATTAGACACAGATTCAATTCGCTCTGAAATACCAAATGTGAATATCATCATGAAATTATTATTATTATTATAAGGTGAAATTATTTTTCATTGAAATTCCATTCATTGTCGAAATTTATTAATAAATAGAAATGAATAAATAAAAATAATTTCAAAAGAGGTTGAAAAAAATCATTGTTTGAGAATTGATGAATTATTGTGAATGTCTAATGTATTTAATGGACCAGTGTTATCTATTTTTGATGTCCAGCAGTCAAAAATCCGTTTTGTTTCAAGGATAAATAAATTACACACTCATAAAATTTTATTAAGGCCACTTACGACCCGAAAAAAGAGAATTCTTAAAATTGCAGCCTCTTTTAATAATTTATGAAGATTCTCAATTAATAAAATCCCCAGAAATATTTGTATTTCATTGTAAGATCGACCTAATGGAGCATCGATTTTTTTTTCTTTCATTTCCAGAGCATTGGTTGAAATTCAACGTCAATCAAGAAGGCACGCGAGGGCGAATAAAAATCCACGCGACGCGTGAGAGTAATTTCCGAGAGAGTCAAGATAGGAAGGACGGATCGGGGCTAATTCAAGATGATACAGAATACGATTTAAATGCACGACGTGCCCATGAGCGACGATCAAAAAGGGAAAGAGAAAAAGAGACTAAGGACTTGGCCTGAGGCAAAGACGATTTCCATCGAAAGGACGATCATCTCTATACATCTCGCGATGTAGTTGGAATTCCCATATACGATTCTGCAATACAGGCATCTCACACACAAGAGGCGACACGATGTTGTGACGAGACGCGTTCTGCATACAGCGATTCATCTCGTTGGACTGGACACTTTGATTACCGGTTTCGCGATCATGCAGGAATCGAACCGACTTTTATTCAGTCCTTCGTGTCCCTACTTTGTATTTTATTCCACACTTTGCAATACAGTTGCTGCTGGTAAAATTACTCCTGCGAATTTACAAAGTGATGCTCTGCAGCAGATCAATATTGCGATATCCATCATGCACTCAGAAATGATGAAATGAAAATTTCTTTAATTATTAACTTCAAACTAAAATTCATAATACATAATAATTCCTTCGGAGAAAAAACTCCTCTTAAAATTCGTCTTCATTATTAATTTTTAACTTTGTTATTCAAAATTTATCGACCACAAAAACCTCAGACTGAATAAAAAAAAAATAAAAAAATTAGCATTCTTGTAAATGTGTAAATTAGTGATGATGGTGATGGTGGTTGGTATTGATTTTATGACTGAAAAAGATGTATTTCATCAAAAGGAGATGTGGGAAAAATATTTTCTTGTAAAGATAAAAGTTTTGACAGATGTACATCAAAGTACTCGTTGATTGAATTAATTAAAAAAATTAATTAAGTAAAGCAACTTTACTGCAGCAGTGTAAAAAATGTAGTATAATGGAAAATACAGTCGCGTCGTCGTGGCGAATCCTGTCAGTCTCTTTTCTTGAACACTTGGGATTTGCCCTCAAGTATTGAAACTTATTTGCATCAATTAACTCTTCAGTGACGTCGTGTAATTGCATTCTTCAAGTCACTGTGAACGAGGATGTAAATGGGAGCACCTCGAGATTATTTTTTCGATGCTTAGTTGGTCTAGGAAATGTTATAGAATTATTATGATACTTTTCCGAGCATATGTAGTAGAAGGGGGTCGAGGTTATATATATAAATATATATGTGTAGAGAAAGAAGAGTAGAAAAAATAATTCAAGGTTCTCAAGAAGGCACTTCAGGCGCTAATGGCTCACCTAATTACGTTACCGACGAGTGCACATTGCGTCGAGACACATAGAGAGAGAGAGGAAGAACAGAAGAAGAGTGTAGTAGAATTCCGATGCGTTTGTATTATATTCGCTATCATACAGAACTGCAGTGTATCTACTTAGCAGAGGGAAGACAGAAAGAGAGTTTACGTAGAGACGTGAGCTTTCTGTCGATTCCAGAACGCCGAGTCGTGAGATATATTAAGAAAACACGCCTCATAAAATTACAAATTTAATTAAAATAACTTTTGCTCGTACTTGTTATATATATTTATATTTAGCTTAATGTGGTCATCAACATGCGTCTCGTGTCAGTCATAGACCAAGTCAACAACATAATTTATTCATAATGACCCAAGTATTCTATTTAATTTGATCCAAGATCTACTTATTTAGCAACTAAAAATACTTCTTTTTAATTCAGTTCGAATAATAAAATTTATTCAATAAAAAATAATCATTTGTCATGTGGAGAATTTTAATTAATATTAATTAATAAATATTGAAAATAATACAAAGCTAATTATCCAGTTGAATATTAATTTTATTAATTATAAAAGAATCCCGTGATTGAAAAGAAAAAATTTTAAAATAAAAAATAAAGTTAAAGGTTTTTGCCTCAGTATTTTTGATTGATTAAATTTAATTAGAGAAATGATTGGACAGATTTCAAGACAAAAACAGGCAAATTTTTCGATCATTTTAAATAGCACAAAGCTGGCTAATCACTAGGATGTTTTACGGTCTTGCAAGGGGTGCCAGGAGGGTAATAAAATGTGAGAAAAAAATAACGAGACTGAAAGAGAGCCGAAAAAAGACAGAAAAAGAACGACAACCCTCATAAGTATAAAGAAGAAAGTAAAAGCATGAAATTAGTTGTACTCGCGAGGTATTAGATGGTAGGCTATCTCTTCAGATGAACGAAGCCCCATTTTATTCGATAATTATGTAAATGCACGAATGATTGTCGGGCAATATGTCCTGCGAATAAAAGTCAAGCAATTCGGTTATCTTTATGATTTGAGGGCGCTTAGTAAGAAAGCAATGGAAAAGACTCGTTGGAGGAGGGGGTGGATTTTTTTGTTCCGAAAAAGATGTTGGGGTTGTGGCAAATGTAAGGCCGCAAAGTCAAGCCCTTCATTTGCATCCTAACGTTCATTTTTTTCTCTCGTTCCTTACGCACAGATACGCTGACAGGGCGACGCTCGGGAACACGTTTTGCATTTTTACAGAGCGTTCAAGAGGGTGGCTGGTTAGGCCGCCGTGACGAGAGGGGGTGAGAATTATTCTTAAAGTGTACTGAAGTTCTATCGAATGACATTTGACTTTCAGAAGTCACCTCTGCTCTTGGAAAAATATATTCTCCAGGATTCAAGCAAATGTAATCATTTTATTACCTCCAACCACTTCATCTTTTCACTCTGATAATCCAATAATTAATTTTTTTTTATTCAATAATTTTGTTCAGAAAATATTCAAGCTATCAAGAATTAAGGCTCAGGAGACTCCAAAGGTAAAATAAAATATTTCTTTTTCTACAAGTCTGGGGTTGACTGTATGAGTTACTGAAAATCAGATTAAAGCAATGTTGAAAGAAAAATACATGATGAAAAATTAAGGATACTTAAAACGTCGAGCTAGACAGGCTTAAATGAAATCAATTAGCAGACTTTACAACGCGTGGATTATAGTTATTTATTAAAATATATTCGTAACTGAAGGGTGGAGCTTGTTGTTCCAACCAATAAGACGTCGTCGCGTGCCTCATGTCGTTACGCAAGCTCAGCAAATTGATAAGAATGCATCGTCGTATGGGTACAAGTGCTAAAAGGAACTTCACTTACTCTCTGTCGAAGACTCTTTAATATTATTTAAATATTTTTTAATAAGCAATATGCATTAAGTACAAGGCAAGGAAATTTTTAATGACACCCAAGACTCCGAGAGGAAAGGGTTGGGAACATTATTATTAAAATAATTAATAGACTGATTACAATAACAACTATTTATTTTATTCATACGTAGTAATGCTGAATTACATGAATACACTTCTAGCCTCGATAGTAGATTGTATAAGTCGGATTGTGAGTGATGATTAATAATGAATCATTTATATTCACTGTACTTCAGACTCTGCATGAATTTTTTTCGAAAAAATTCTATTTATGCGTTTGAATGATATTTTGTTTTATTTAAAAATTTTCACCAACGATTACATCTTCGATGATTTTTTCAATAGATATTGAAAATTAAATACAAAATCGTCGAAATTTATCGTCAGGGAAAATAATTTATTGATGGCAGATATAAATTTTATCTATCAGTGGTTAGATTCTCGGCTCTACATTGAATTCTATTATACTTAGTCTCTACCTAGACGCTACGATTACGTAAACTTTACAACACAAGGATCTTGCAGTAAAAGACTTTGTACATGAATCTTAAATACATCGCGTCGAAGAGAAAGACTTTTTCTTAATTCTCGATCTCAATTTATAGTCTCCTTTTAAATTAAATAATCAATTGATTGAATTAATTGATTAATTATTACACTTTATTATATTTAACTATATTCTTTATTATTATAATTAATCTCAAAGAAGACTATTCTTGCACTTATCCCACAAGTGAAAAAAAAAAGTATTTCACTTCTCGCGCGTATACTTAACGTGGGATACACGCATATGGATTAAATTCAATTGTCGGTAATAGCTAAGTTTATTTATATAAATAGAGGTTGTTAGATTCAAGAGGCTACAGTTTCTCATTTCGATCTACGTATGATACAGTGGGTTTTTTTGAGAAATTTTTTATTAAATTTATTTTACTTTTTTTTTTTAATTCTCTTTATTAAAGTCCCACTTATTGTTTTTATATATATATATATATATATAAATATCGGCACAAGAGATTCTTAAGGTCCTTCCTCATTATCTTTGGCGAATTTATTTATTTATCAATTAAATTAATATTTTGTTCCTTTTTTTTTATTAAATACATATTTATTTTTTGTTTTGTTAAAATTAATTTTTTGTACGTACGACAATGAGTATCGAGAGAGAGCATGATATTTGAAAGAGGAAATAATCTCTCGCGCCGACAGTTGAAATCTCCGTACGGCTATGAAGATCGATAAATGATGATGGCTTTCAATCTCTTGATACTGTCTTATATTCCAGTGGCCGCAAATCATTCGCGTGAGGTCCACATGGTGACTCGCACGAATTTCTACGATCGACGAATTCGATCACTCGTTCCTCCCATTCGATTAAAAAAATTAAATAAAAACGAATGTGGTAAAGGAATGTAAAGTAACGAGGATCGAATCAGTTATTTTCGTCGATGAGACTTAAAAATCATCTAATTTATTCGCATCGATACAGAATAATATTCATACTTTAATCTCTATTGGAACGCATGCACTCTCGCAAGCACTCACAAGCAGTCTTTATAAATTATATCTTTTTTTCTCACTCTCATAATAACGTGCAAATTTTTTTTTTTTGACTTTATTATTTTCACTCCACACTTCTTTTATTTATGGAAGTTTTTTTTCCCAAACTTCCTCGTTTATTTTTATTTATTTCTCTTTTTTTTTTTCTTCTTTACCTTTCGAACGATGTGACGTATTTTTCATGTGCTTCAACTCCCTCTTATCACCCCCTGAAGCTACTGGCAATCAGAGGGTGAGAAGGAGAAAAATTGCACAATCACATCGTTGATATGTGCTAGATAGGTGACAAAATTATAATTTATACATTACAAAGTATTTTGTTATCAATTTTTTTATCTTTTAGACTTGTCTGTAACAATACCGATAATCTATAGCGCCTTATCGCTAGTCTTATTTTATATAATTTACATTTCGAGACGTCTGTCGGTGTGCTTTCACACATGTCCTTTGACGCTTTTTAATATTTTGTTTCCTTTTTTATATCAAAGGATCATTCGTATTTTTCACCCTTTCATTTCAACTGACAAAGTCTGATGAAGAGAAGCTGTCTTTCGTCGATTCTGGTGAGCACGTGATCCTTTTACTTTTGTATCTCACTTCCTCAAAGTTGCACCTGGCAGTTTTGATCTAAATTTTCAATATCCCATATCATCAGGCTTCCTCTTCTAGGTTGCACTTGTAAAAAGAACCGAATTCTTGTAGTAACCCGTTCGAGATTCTGTAACATTAATTATAAAAGTACTTGTTAAAAAAATTAACATAAAAAAAAAACATTTAAGTCATTTTATTAGTCATTAATGAGTTCAATAATTGAGTCACAAAATGAAAATTCAAAAAATTTATTAACAATATTTTATCGATTGATTTATAAATTAAACAATTATGGATAACATTTCTAAATTTTTTAAATTTAACATGACTATTTATGATTTTTTTTATAACTGCATAAAATAGTGAATTAATTAATGACTAAAAAAGGTTGCTTCTATTAACTGAAATGTATTTATCATGCACAAATTTAGACGATTTTTTTCATCATGTCGGAGCAAGAAATCTGATTAAGCTTGAATTTAAAGAGGGCTAAAAACGAAATTTTGCATACATTTGGCAGGCAGACTTTAAAGTGACTGAGTCGTTAGAAAATATCAAAAGAGGCTCATGTGTAATTTGAGTGAGTGATGAAGATGGCAAGAAGTAAAAATAATCAGAAAGAATGAAGCAGATAGATCAATGTATAGCTTGGTTCGTTTAGCAAGAGGCGCCGCTCACTAATTATCTTCCAAGATCATGCGTAAGACAGGACGAAGCTGAAAATGAAGATGAAGTATATTGGAGTTTAGTTGTAGAGAAGCTCAGGGGGAGGAAAGGTGAGAAGCAAGGGAAAGAAGCGGAGATTGTAAGAGGGTGGGACTGCTTGGTGAATCGGAGCCAGTCAAGTCATCGGGGCCTCGTTCATGGTTTTGCCTTTGAGATCAAGCCGCCGACTCGACTTTTTATTCGACTGTCGCTTATGATTGAAAAAGAATGCATTAATAGTCTTCTGGTTTTCTTCCTTTCATTATTCTTCAGCAAATAACTAACTGAAATGAGTCATAAAAACTACTTTATTATGTTTCTCAGATCAACTTACATATTTTTCAATATTTCAGATTGAATTTAATGTAACCAACGTCATGAAAATAAGTCAATATATAACATGAAATAAATGTCTCGTATTTTTATGAATTTCATACTTGTTTGCAGCAAAAAATGTACCACGAAAAAATGTAAATTTACAAAACGAACCGACTGGGAGCCACAAAATTCTTTATTACAGGATACTAAGCGCCGAGTGGAGAAAGAAAGGTGGAGATAAAGGAGAAGGGATGAGATTATTTACGATCACGTCGTCATAGCTGGCAGCCAAGGCGCCAACGTGAGGGCCAACATCTCTCAGGCTTCAGAACCGCGTTAGTTTTTGCGGATACAAATGTGCTAACTTTTAAAGAACTTTGAGTAGAGAAAGAGAGAAGCATCATGCACAACTTTTTGACTTGCAAGGTATACTAACACCATTTTAAGGTGCACCTGAGTGATCTAGTGTTAATGTTCATAACCATCATCATTATTTCATCCTTTTTTAATCCAATGAAATTATTTTAAAACATCAACATAAGCTTCAAAGCTGCTTCAAGAGTGGTTTTTAATAATAATAAAAAAATAAAATGAATTATTTATGTAAATCTATTTAAATTGTAGAAAAAAACGTCTAGAAAAATAAAAGAAGGAAATAACTATAGTGTACGTTTGTTTAGATAAAAAATTAGCATGTAAATTAGCGGGCATAAAAATAAAAAAGGAATAAAGCGAGTTGGCAATAGAAAGAGTGATCATAGGATCATTGGACGCACCTTGAAGGGGAGACTTGACTTGATCCCTCTCGGCTGCCTGGTGCTGCCGCGACTTCCTCTCCTGCTCGAGCTCCTGGGCCAGTGATTCTATGACAGAAGACGAAGAGAAAGGAAGTTCGCATCACCTCAAAGAAGCCAACAGGGCAAAATGGGACGATAAATTGGTTTTATTGGGACTTGATATCAATTGAGGCTTAGGAAGGAATTTTCACATGGACACCCTTTCTCTCTCATCAAAAGGTTCAACATTTATTTTCAGTTTCTCTGTAATTCGTAGCTTAAAGGCAGAACCAGATCAATGAATTCTATCCCTTGTCAACCTCATCTCTGGATCCTCACCTGAGAAAATGCTCGTTTTGTGACGGACTCAGCTCGTCGGCGCGTGAAAGCGCAAGGAGGATGAAACGGAGGAGTAATTAGTGGAAAAGCGCCCTCGCGTTCGTCTCTGTACAGCCTTGTAAACGGGGGTTTGTGAAATGAAATGAAGGGAATAGTAGAGGTAGAGAAAGAGAAAGAAAATACGAGCTGGGATAACGGGCTTAGGCAGGCGTGAACGGACTCAGGGAGTGAAGCCACGAGTTTGCTCACTGAATTCCACAAGGATTAGGGTGAAAACTGGAAAATGTCTCTTTAATGATATTACGTCGAATTAACCATAGCGTGGAAATACCAACGGTTCACTCTGGGTCATATCCACCATTAAATCTCGACAGTTATCACTCATTGTTTTATTCTATTCATTTTTATAACAACTCCATTTTTTAAATTTCTTTCCCCTCAATGGTATATCATTATTATTGCAATCCAATGCTTTTTTATTGTGAATAAATATGAAATATGTATGTTTTGATTGTTCATTCAACTAAAATTCTTCCTCATTTTTTAATCCATTTTATCAAGTTATATTTGTTTAGCAATGTAAATAATAGTAACAGAATGTTTTTATGTTGGAAATATTGAAAAATGTAAATATTGAATTCTGTTTAAAATTTTTTCTATGCCAATAAAATAATTGAAAATATTTCTCTGTATCTCTACGTTGATAAGTATAAAATAATTTTAACTAAAAAAATTATTGTAGATTATTTATTTGATGGATTCTAATAATTAAAAAAAATTGTAAACATTTTCAAACCAATGCAAAGATGATGAAAATGATTCTAGAGTATTTGACGAGACTTTTGCTTTTTATTTTGACGAGATAAAAAATCATCTTGAACTAGTTATCAAAGATAATAGTGTAGAAAATGAGATAGGTGAAGAAGAGATTACAATTGACACAACAATCGGATCAGTAGGCGTGAAACAACGCATCGTTTAGGGTGAAGAGCAATAGTAAAATCCAATTGTAAGGCCATTAAACCCTGGTTAACTGGCAGCTCGTCTCGGTGTGGTACTATATAAGCGAGAGACGAGACCCGAGATTCTATTATGCTTTGAGCAACAATAGCTGAGGGCTGTATGTTTCACAGTCGAGGTAAGGGAAGTGCGAATCGTGATGAGACAAAGACTAAGACGGTACACATGGGTTTAGGACGGTTGTTTGCATTTCGCTCAGTTAAATTACCTCCTGCAATGTTATTCTCGCGTTGGGTGTGTTCATTCCTTTGATATCTAAATGACAATTTAACTGTTTAAGCAACAGAGCCTTAGGCTGAAGTTAAAAAATATACAGAAACAGGAAAGAGTCAAAGATGAATAAGAAATGGTTTTTATCATGATGAAACAAGTCCTTATGTATTTTTATTCAGCCTTTTGGAATTTATAGCACAAAATTGCGTGTTCACTTGGTGTAATTTAAAGTATTTTCTTTTTTTACATGGCTTTGATTCTTCAACCAGGTGTCCTTAAGACCGTTTCCATGACTTTTATCGACAAGAAGGCGGAGTGAAGTAAGAAAGATTCCAAGATACGATGATGAGAAATGAGAAATATAAGAAAATCAAGAATGCTAAGAAGAAAGATCCAAGGTTTATGCTACTCGTCTTACACACCCTGACAAATCGACCAGACAATGAAAACAATTTCAGACCGGTTTTAGCGAGACTCCAGACTTAAACAGCTCGTATTGTAACCTTACTATAGTGATCGTGACCAATATTTCTCTCTTTTCCATTCCATTTTTGCTGCTGCTGTTGTTGTTGTATTTTATTTCATTTTATTGCTTTCCTTTCTAACTCAACAGCCTGAGGAGGAGGTCCTGGTGCTATGACGCTGCATTTATCTGCACGTAATTAACTTGAACACAATGCACCACCGGCTACTTTGGGAGAAACCAAGAAGAACACAATAAGTGAGACTAAAAAAGTCCAAAGAATGAGGGAATATTCTATTAGTGGTCAAGTTGTTCTGCCTGCAGTGAATTTATTTACGTTTATTTGAATTCTTCGCTAAATTATTCCAAATTATATTAATTAGAAAATACTTCTGTGCTATTCTTACGATTTCTTTCTTCAATTCTACCTTAAGTATTCAACATTAATTTTTAAATAAATTTTATTAATCGAAATTGATAAATAAATATTCATTAAATAAATGGATCCTTCTTAGATAGAGAACGTAAATGATTTAGAGTGAAATGTTAAATGATGTTAATAATCTTTTTTGGAGTATCTTCCACATGAATGAACAGAGACAAAAGCTATTAAGATGAGCTGGTGATTAGTTGAAATCCTCGCTCGACTGGATTATGCAAAAGCTTGCGAAGGAAAGGGGTGGAAAAAGACAGCATCTAGACTCTAGACTGCTCCAGAGGGTTGATTTCGTAGAGACTGCGTTTTTAATGCTCTGATCTTTATGTAAAACAGAGTGGCGCTCTGCTCTTGGTTTCTCGCACACGCTCGACGCGTACTCAAGAGCATCAAGCCGACCGTGAAATTGTATGAATCGAGATGGGCGCACAAGTGGAGACACAAAAAGCAAAAAGAAGAATTTGTACTTTCTTGATACTTGGGGGGACTTTGCTCTCTTTCTGAATCTGGCCTTCTTTCGTACTTTTATAATTTTAAATTTCCGCAGGCGACAATCCTCTCATCTCTTCATCTCACCACCCCCTTCCTACCCCCTCTGGGAATTGTGATTCGCATTTTCTACACTAGAAATTTTTCCACCTTGTGCTCTACAAAATATTATTCGTAAAGAAGAATTTTTTATTCTGAGATAATTTTTTGTGTTCTCCAAGGGAGTAAACAGAAATGAAGCTCCAATAATATCGCAACCCCTGAAAAATTTTATTTAACATCATGGATCTTCTTCTCTCACCCTCGTTACATCTCAGACTCAATTTCGTCCGAATCCTCGCTAGCTTCACGTCCGGGTAACATTTGTTTTTATATGATAATCCTCAAGCCATGTCGGCAGTATTATTATTACGTTCTGTAGCTAAAAAATAAAGTGGGGGTAGTACTCCTAAATCCGCTTCTCGTTTCTTTCCCTCCCTACAAGCTTTACACGATGCTCGTCTAAAAGAGTATTCAAATACCCACCCCTTTGCTCGTCATACTTTGCTCCTCTCTCTCTCTCTCGCTCTTACATCTTAACTGACGTGTAGGTAGAAAAGAAAAACAGTCGCGAGAAAGATTGGTGAACGAGATCACACCTCGTAATCGCAATGAAAAAAAGCAACCCCTAGCTTACTACATTCATACCTTGGAAGAGAAAAAAAAATTGTAGCATTTTAAAAAACCATCATTTTGAGTAGAATATATATTTTCTCATGAGTGAAATAGCAATTTAAATAAATTAAGTAAGAAATTACAATACTTTGGTGAATTTTACGAGTTAATAAAATGAAAGTAATTATTTTCTTCCATTTATAACGTCGAATTTTAAAATCAGATTAAAATGTCGAGCAAGAATGATTTGGGTCATTGACTTTTCAGCGTATTATCTCAGAGTTTATCACGTGGCGTGAAAAAGTTTAATTTTCTTGAGGCTGATATAATATAAAAAAAATAGAAAAAGTAATAAAGTGTTTCCCACAAGTATATTTATATACAAAATTGTAGAAGTGAACGATAAGAAGAAGAAAGTATTGAAGAGAAAGAAAAAATGTGAGAAGCAGCAAATAAGAAATAGATGGCAAGATGCAGTTATCCTTCTTCTGACACCTTGGCGGCTTACAGCAATCATTTCAATTCAAAAGAATTTTTAAAAGCTCCGCCCATCAAATATTAAGCCCGCCCGGCGATTTAGAGTGATTGCGGTCACGAGTTGGTGGCCTCCTGGCCAGAGTATGCGTGCACGTTCGGCCATGTGTTGTTTGCTGGCACGTTCGTTTTTGAATTTTCGATGCAATTGTGTGGGTGAGCACGAGCGTGCACGAATGCGCGTGATCCGTAAAACAGAGGCGGAGGGTGAGAGTAGAGAAAGAGTCAAGGCGACAGTAGTGGAGGTATAGAGACGAGGGGAACAACACGGTTATGGTCGCTATGAAATTATTGCATATAGTCTGAATATTAAAGCGTGCTAGAGTGCTTCGTCGTACTCTCGGGGTTGATGGTATGAACCTGGAGAAATCACTAGAATGATAAAGAGAGAGAGAGAGAAAGTATAGAAAGAAAAGTAGACGTGGAGAAACGACCAAGAAAATGAAGCTGAAGAGAGACATATAGTAGGCAAAGTTGGAAGGGAAGAGGAGAAGGTGAAGACGCTGAAGACAAGGTAACGCCACTGAGAGCCACGGTGGCCGCCGGGGAAATAATACTTGCCAGAGATGTGCATAAACTCTGCATTACACGCCACGGTTCTCATCTCAACATAAATATCCTCAACTACTGAATAAATTCGTTGGTTGTAAAATAACAAGGCCTCATGTTGGTATGCAAGCTAACGAAACTGATGATTCTTGCAGCTATTCCCATGACCATCTTGACTCTGTTAGATGAAATGATTTTTTCAACAACGTAATAACAAAAGAGTGTAAAGTGTGACAGTCACTGCTCGTATAGAATGCATGACTTGAAGACAGCAGCCCCTGAGGTCCTTTCGGTGGCGTATAAGTACCTTAGACGACAACCTCATCCCTTCGGCTAAGACTCATCGTTCTCCACCCATTCCCTCGTCTACATCTTCGTTGTTTATTGCAAATGGATTCCACATCATGATGCCCAAGTTGCTCCTGTACCCTATTCAAATACGTGTTTCCTCGTCAAGTCTCATTCCCCACCTTCTCCACCTCCTCCCACTGTTTGCTAGTGCAGCAATAGCAGCCAGAGTATATTGGGGATGTTATTGCTACTACCGTGATTGCTCTACTCGCTCCGAGTCTTTCGAATAATTTATTTTCGCGGATAACCGTCGTCTCTTGCCCTCCCCTCCCCTCGATGTGGTGAATGCCAGATACGAGATTTCCTTGGTAATCTAGAGGATCAGTTGGTTCGCTCGAGAGGTCAGAAAAATTGATTGGAGTCTGATACGTAAATGCGATTATTACCACATGTCCGGGAATAATAAAAAGGGTCAGGAAGATTCGAATATCATTTCTTGGTCTGTTTTATTTCTGTAATTTCATTGGAATTAAGTATAGGTTTCCCAATTGGGATGTAGGTCTGGGTGTCACTGGAGATTATGTTACTGGTCATTACTTGTGATGATGATAGACTCTCAAAGATAAATACAATCATCAAGCATTAATTTTGCAGTTACATTTACCATGGACCACAATCCCATAAACATGTATTTACACTACTAATAATTCTTACCGGCCTGGCAATCAATCACGTCTAATTGTGATCTCTTGAGAGACCAGGTTGAATGCCTTGCAGCTATCGAGGGAACCCGTCGAACCTCTCAGAAGCACAGATACAGTGAAGGAGAGAGAGAAAGCAAAAGAGAGAGAAAGGGAGAGTGGAATGACTGATCAAGTGATTCAGGGAAAGGAACCGGGAAGGTGCAAAGACTTACCTTGGTAATTTTGCCAGAAGGCGGAAGCCTGACCACCGATCAAGTCTAAACCGTATCCCCAGCCAGGCTTTATAGCGTCGGGCGTCGTTGGCTGTTGGGGTGGACGTGGCACCTGTGATTCTCGATACTGTTGAGCTTGTTGTTGCTGTTGTTGTTGATGAGACTGTTGAGATGACTGCTGCTGCTGTGATGATTGTTGCTGTTGGGATGATTGTGATTGGGAGTGTGCTGGAATGTCATCAGATGGCTCTGACTTTGTACGAGCTTCCGTCGTTACTTCTGGAATTAAATCAACCATTCTTCATCAGTTTACAAGAAAATGTATCATCATCATCAAGAATAAAATTAGAAATTGTTCGATTTCTTATGGAATATTTTTAAATCAATATTTTCGTCCAATGTACTGATGTTGAAACACGATTTTTTGCATTGAACAAAATGTGGCGCGTGCCTCGACATGACTCTTGATATTGGCCCACCCACTATGTCTGCAAGTAGACGCGCGAGACGTCTGGTTCCGTTTGATTTGAAATTAATATCACGACTCCCTGAGCCTGACAGAACTAATCAGCAGCAAAGGCACGAAATGTTATATCGAAATAAGAGATTTCACTTAAAGGGTTTCATGTTTAAGTTTTGGAAGTGACAGGGTGGGAGTCAGAGTAAATAGAAAATGAAAGAGTAAGAAGATGTACAAGTGAAAGTTAAAGAAAGAGAAAAGTGGATATGAAAATTTGGGAAGAGAATCCAAGTTAAATGTAAGGGTTGATATTACACTGGAGGCATTGGTGGTAAGGATAAGTAAGGAATCATATTCTACAGGGTGTCAGACTGTTTGCTTAGCTTCAACGAATTAATTAATTCATTTCAAGATTGAGTAGCCTCAAGCATCTTTTGTCCGTCTCATAAAGGAAGTCTAAGAATCCTGTCGCTTCAATCAAACCCAAAGAGTTCAAGATGTGATCCAAAGTATCTTTAATGTATTTCATCAAATTCTCAGAAGGATTTCTTACTATTTTGTGATTTTTAATCTTGACAATATTTCAGTCTACTCACCAGCTATCGCTCTGACTTGCTCTGACGTGGCTCCAGTGGCCTTCAACGCTTCCTCCAATTGTGTACGTTTTTTAATTTCTACATCCAATTGCTCCTGAAGTCGTTTCCTTGCCCGTCGCTCCTTTTTCAAGCGTTTCTGGTACAACACTGCAACAAATAATAATCATTACTTGAAGATAGTTTATTAAATTTCTATGATTCTTTTTATTATTAATAAATTTTGTGTGATAGTCTATTAAAAATTTTCAAGTTACTTAAAGTGATTTTATCATTATTTGATCAACTTTCAAAATAACTAAAAATTATAAAACTATTTGTTTCTTCTTTGTAATATGAAAGCAGGATATGTTCTGAATTCATTTCTAAAATTATTTTACTTTAAAATATAAGAGTGTTTTAAAGGAGATTTTAATCCAACTGATTAATTAGTATCTGAATGAATCAATTAATGATACAGTATAGATTCCTACAATGCGAGATCTATCATTGTTGTTAATACAATTTGGATGAAATCAAAGCAACGGTAATATGTCCAATATATTGAACAATAGCCGAGTACTTTAGCAATGCATTGTCTGTCGTTTCGCTTCAGTCTCTCATTCTCCTTCACTCAGTCACAAGATACTCTCTTCATCAATAGCATATACACTCAAATCCAGCACACATATGCTCGTGTTTCTCCACCACACAAGACGAAGACAATCGACAAGACCGGCACAGGATCCAGTTGCTCGATGATATGCATCCTTCATACACGATCGATCTGATGATCTGGCGGCTTCTTTGAACCCTTGCTTAATTATTTTTCATCACTCTGATTGACCCTATCTAGGTATTGGCCTTGGATATGTCGGAAATGTTTGGTGATGGCAATTTTTGAGTCTGATACACCACTATTACTTGACGGAATGTCTTGACTTCAGAGATGATCTTACGAATGGAAAGCGACGGTAGCGGGTATTCACGTGCTCAGTTGAATCTGACAGAGCAGCGTAGGTGGTACGTCGCTCGCGGGCTCGTCAAGATTGCTTACAACCCACGGTTGCAATTCCAAAGCTAAGAAGCAGCAGACGATGCTGAGTTGATGATGCTGACTAGATTCATTAGATCAAGAGTTTGATGATGAGGAGAGTATTGATACACTTCTAGAAGGTTCTTGCACTTGAGTTGGGAGCCACTGTCACGTGATTGATTCTCAGCAGACAAGGCGCAGACAACCCCTTCTCTTTCTGCTCGCCACCATGGCCGTCCCACTCTCGATCTCTCTCTGTTTCTTGCCCTCGCGTTGTAATACCTTCAATCTGCTTGTCTTCTGCCTTCCATCTCAGCTGTAGTCTCCTTGTCTTTTACTTATTCCTCATGTCTTTGTCTTACTTTCTCTTTTTCCTGCTTTTTCCTCTCACTCGTGTGCTGGTATCAGCAGACTTTGTTGTGCACGTGAGGGAAAGAAAGAGAGTGAGGTGGGTCGGCATATCGGGGTACGAAGGGGGGCCGCGAGCCCAGCATTATGATGCAAAGATGGCGAGGCGGCGGCACCCTAGAATTAGCCGGAGCACTCGCCATTGGCCGTTCAGCAAACCACTCCTTCGGTAACAACCGACTGCATACATTGCATACTAAGGATACACGCGAGAGAACAAGAAGGAAAAAGGAAGACAAGGATAGAAACAAAGAACGACCAAGAATTGGCTAGGGACTCACACCCACTTTGCTCTATCTAATCAAAATAATTCAACTACTCTTTATCCATTCATTTTTTAATCATAAACATTCTACTCAGCTAAAAATTATATCATCCAAGACGCGTAGCCTTCCCTATCAAGGACCAAGTGTTTTCATAATGGCATCAGATGTTTAGAATAAAGCTAGCCTTATTGAAAAACTTGAAGAGATTTTTTTTCCTGATGTTGCAATATGAAATTAGTTCTATGTTTGATGACACATTATTAGTGTTATTATTGAATTTTTATTTATATTCATATTCATCAAAGGGTAAACCTTTCCCATGTCTCATTTCGTCTTTCACACCTGGACTGCAATTCAAGAGTAATTACACCAGTGGTGGCCATTGAGACATAATATCTAGGAAGGTATGTATGAGTGAACGACTTAATGACAAACATCAATGGAATGTGTGCTCTGTTACGAAAGCAACACATAGGTAGTCTATCGACCCGAATGTTCATGTTTCTATTTTTATTCTTTGTCTTCTTTATTATATATATATACATTATTATTTCGTAGCCACAGATCCTTTTAAAGTGCTTAAGGCTATTGTCAATGAAAAGATAAATGAGTAGACCACCTTTGTGACCACTTTAGCTAACTTTTTACCCCAATTAACATCCCACTTTTAATCACAAATTATTCAATGATATTTCTTCTTAATAAAAAACGGTTTAATTATTTTTTATACCATTTTTTCTGAATGGTTATTAAATTGATGGAAAAATTATTATGGTGAAGTTTTATTTAAAGATGAAATAGCAACAAGAGTGATTTAATGATGAAAAAGGGATTGATAGATCAAGCAATAAAAGTAAATAAAAAAAAGTTGAGGATCTTGGTGAGGGTGGCCCATTAGATAATGCAGTCAACGTAGAAAAATCTTTCATCGGACACGTCAAAACACATCAGCTACCGCTGTGCAGTCGATCAGAAAGCCTTAGCTGTTGGTGTGGACTCCCCACGTTGTTCAGCCACCGTCGTCGATGTCCTTGCTCTCCTTTTCCTTGAGGGTTCAGCTGGACAGATCTTGATTTTCAGAGATTATCGTGCTTCAATGCTCTCTCTTTAATAATTCGATTCACCATTCACAAATATTTAAATATGAGAATATTTCTAGATCATTTCTATCCAGCATTATAATCTTGGGAGAATATCAAAAAAAAAAGTTGATGAAATATTTTATATCGTACGTTTGTTTTTATCGTAAGGATCTTGGCGTGATGAACAAACACGAAACACGCGGCGTCTATTTAATATGCAAATGTTGGCGCGATTCTCGTCAGAAGCCGTCGAGAGGTCTTGAAACCTTGCCCTCGGTCTACCCAAACAATCAGAGTCCATCTAACTAAGGATCCAAGAGGGCGAGGGACAAAGACAGTATTCTGAATCCAATCAGGCCTCTTGGAACTAATATTACATCCATATATACAACAACGCGTCTTAGTTCCATGATCGTGTTTAATACAACAAGGAGTTTCCACCCCCTTGAACCATCTTCCCTCTTTCGTACTTCTCAGAGCTATAGCGAAATAGCAATATGATTTACATTTTGCGGTTATATTGACCATTTCCGGCACCTGCACCAGCTATAGGCTACTTTCTTCGTCAAATGACCGGGTTCTTCCGGAAAATGAACGAATAATCTTGTGCTTGATCTTATCCAATCAAGACTTCTAATATAAAACTTTGAATCGTGTCTAATAAGAATTAAAATAACGATATATTTTTTAATCAAGTTGAAATGATAACATTTTTTTTTAATTTCATTTGCATTGATTTTTTGATAAATCTAATCTTCCTGATTTTATTAAAAATAATAGATTTAATTATTTAGCATAATCAGGATAAGAATAATTTTTTGCTCAACTCAGTTAAATCAATACATATTTGTTTGTATTAAATTTTAAAGAATTAATTCTAATCAATGAATTAAATAATTTGTAGCAGATGAAAATTAGCGATTTTTGACTGGAGCCCCAATTCTAAATAATTACCGAAAATTAAGATCAAATTTTTGATAAGTTGTGGGAAAGTAAATGGTTAATAAATAGAATGGATTAATTGGAAAGAGATCCAACAAACAATTAGAATTCATAACAAAGAGTGATCTGATAAAGTTGATTTGAGTTATAACGCGGTCGTAAGACAGATAGTAAAGGGTTGAAGTAAAGAGAAGAGGTACTTAGACACCCACTAGAAGAGTGTGTCTCTGATCCTGGAGACTGTTGTCGTTGGCTCCGACGGACAGCATCTGTGCTTTTAGGGTCTCCCCCGATATCCATACAAAGCTGTCTGCTGAATAATATTACACTTAACCCGTACCACTCGGATGATTATAGTTGGAGCCCAACGTCGATAGTAGTTAGAGCGTGCATCCTGTGTGAATGCTAATTCGCGTGCTAAGCGTGGCAGTATGCACAAGGAAACCGAGGTTAGCAGACTGAGTGGGTATTTGTGTCGAGGATAGGAAGCTAGGAGTTTTGGAAAAGACAAGGAGTTGAGATGATGTCCACGGGCAAACCACAAAAAGCAGCTTCAGGATAAGAGAAGGAAGCGAAAGCTTGGAATATCAATTTCCAAGGGACAACTTTTCGCCCTTTGAGTGTCATCCAAACACATCCTACCCTCAGCTCCATATGAAAATGGAGATGGTGGAATCCAGTTTGCGAGTAGAAACATCCTCCAGAGGGTCAGCCACATCACCATACGTTTTTTCCCAACTGTTTTGTTCCATCTCATCGCGTCTTATTCACTATTTCTTTCTGTCACAGTGAATATAATATATACAAAAGACCCTTCGATACTTCACACGCTTGATGTAAACTCTGAAAAGCTTTTCAAGCGTCCTTGAACCAGCTAAGATACTATTTCATTGTCTTTCACTTGCGTGTGGTCTTTGTCATACACAAAAAGAGGTTGATTATTTTTTTATTCACGTGTCCATTCCACTGAGGAGAAGATTTTCGACCGCTTGCATTACCCTGGTAAAATTATATGAAAATATTTACTGATCCTTGCACGTCATTCGAGACACGGGCTCTAGTTACCTACTGTGACCGGTTATCTCAAGTGTATCTCGAAACGTAATAGCTGGTAATCCAGGTTAAGTTTCGTACACAAGAGAGCATAAGAAAGGATATTCTAAGATTTTCAATTAACTGTAATTTTACTATCTAATTTTATTACTTTGCTGTTCGTACAGCCTGATATGCCAGCTAAAAGACCTTTCAGTCATCAGAAAATTCTCGTGAACAATTATTTACTTTAACATAACATGAGATTGAAATTTTTAAGTAGAACTTACAAGAAAAAATGTAATAAAAAATTACAGGAATTGGGGTGATGATGTAATTTTTATTGTTATTGAAAGAAATAAATACTGTGATAGCAAGTAACAGCAATAATAGACAAAGAGAGAATTTATCTTTACACTTTCGTCTCTTGCTTTATCAGCACAAAGCAGCAGCAGTTTTCGATGGAACTCGGACTATATAGAACGCGTGTTTTATTGGCCGAAAACCAATAGATATCAGGATTATATGCTCCGTCACAGAGATGAAATGTTTGTGGGGGTTGCATGCTACAAAAGGGGATGTTTTTTTTTATCTAACTGTACTTTGCCCCTATGAGTATTTGAGGAGTTGTAAATATTTCGCATGTTTGAAAATCTCAGAGAAATCAATTGCATATTTATCTAAAAAATGTACTCGAGTCTGATGAAATATTTTGGTAATTTTTTTTCAGTTCTTTATTACTAAAAACGATAATGAAAAGTAAATCAATGAAGACGAAAGATATGAAAATAAAAATTGAATTAATAATTATCGATATTCCGAATTTTTTTTTCTTCATTCTCGTCATTTTTGTGGGCCATTAAAAAAATAACCTGGTATTAAAGAAACCGTCCCTATTTTATTTTATTAAATCCAGACTACAATTACTATGATAACTATCGGTATAAGGCCATATTTTTAAAACTCCTAATATTATTGTCTGTCTAGCATCATTATCATTGCTACTACAATTTCCGAAAACAATTTATTTTATTTGTTTCAAGTAAAACAATGTTTTCCTCGCTTTCATCCTAACTTTACTTGCAATCCTGCTGAATGTCCTAGAAAATTTGTTTTTTGTTGTAATCAATAAATATTCCTGCATAATAGAAAACCCTTTTCGTTAACTCCTGTTATTAATTATCATTATCAATAAATTTTTCCCAATAACAACAAAAATTGATTTTTAAAAAAAAAAAACTCATTGATTGTAGAGTGAAAAGTAATGTATTTATTCTGTTAAAAGCTAGAACACATTTTTTCCTACTATCTGGAAACAATCCCCCGCTGTTTTCTTTGATAGGGATAGTATTTCCCCTACGTTACAGGAGATTTCATGCCGATAATGCATATGCATTGATGATATTTCATTTCGCCAGTTTTTTTGCCACAAATAAAAAAATAAATCGGTGACAATAATCAACTGTGGAAATAAAATTCGAGGGGTTTGATGTTTTTGTTTATCATGTTGGAACGTTTACTACATGAGGAACGTTGGATATCAAGAATCATTACTCTCATGAGACACTATACACTATAGAACGTTTAATGGATTTTTTTTTATCTTAACTTTAATGCAGGTTTTTTTTCTAAATGGAGGAGGGGACTCCAACAAGTCGAAAAAAACGTGTGCGGGCGTTCATATTTCTCCACACCGTCGGGAGATGAAAAAAAATGGACAAAATCACTTCTCGAAATATTAATAGACATGGTGAAATTGTCCATCAACAGTTGTTGATTTATATATTTTTTTTTCGCAGCTGGAGAATTTAGAGACAACGAATGAAGTTCCCAAGAGAAAAAGAAGACATCGCGCGTCAAATGGGGATTTCATCTTAATCTTTATCGAATACGCGTGTTGGCCTGAGAGAGTGGGAGGAGGTTGGAGTACGTGGCAAGGAAATTGAAATTGTGCTTTTGAGACGCGTATAAAATTGGCCAAGGTACAGAAAGACAAGTGGAGTGAAAACAGAGAGAGAGAGAGAGAATTTGAAAATGATGAAGAGAAGACAAAGCGAGAGCAGAAGGGGAAACGTAAGAAACAACGATGAGACTTGTGAAAGAAACTAAGACGAAGAGAGGGAAAAACATGAGTGAGCTTATATACAGTGTACGAATTAAATTCTTAAAGTTCCCTTCATGTATGGTGGAAAGTCGCATTCCGCGGGTCCCTGAGGCTTCCTCTTCCCTTCTTTACAGCCAATATTAATTCCCATAAATTTCCTTTCAACGAGTAAGTATAGATACCTTAAGTCAACCCCCTAAAACACCCCCGGCGTGACCCGTAGGAATAAGTTCTTAGAACCAACTGTTTACTTTTTTATTTCACTATGCAAAGAAGTTTATTCTTCAAGTTTTTATTCAACATCTTATCAAGTCAATAAATATTTTAAAATTCTTCATGTTATTTTTTTAAAGATAACATAAAAATATAAATGATTTTATTTAAGTTGAAAAGATATTTTTTTTATTGGATTAGAACAAGTGGTTTCATAGGAATTCTAGCATAATTGTAATTTTCTTATTCTTAACTTTGCCTTCCAGATATGTAAATATTTTTTAATCTTCTGTCATCTCTTTTACAAATACTCCAAGTGCCAACCCCAAGCTATCATCTAACAACTTCTGTGAATCAACTGTTTGCCTTTCAATTCTACACTATGCAAAGAATTACACTCAAGATACGAATGGAAAAATTCTCATTTTCATTTTTATACTTTTCCTTGGCTTGCCATAATATTTATCCTGATAAGCTACACAGCATTGCACATTTCCCTTCATGATATGAAAGACATGAAAGCAGGTCTATACCTTGAGTTTGCTGAGTCAGAAACCAGTTTCATTTTTTTTCAGTTGTTAAACCAACTGAAGATGCAAAAAGGACTGGTGGTCAAAGGTTAAGCTAAAGAAACGCAATATGGTGAGTGGTAAAAAGCGGTATGGACTTGAATCGTCAGGTGGACATGAGAAAGAAAGGGAAGAAAAATTGAAAAAGAAAAGAAAAGAGTAAAAGTACTAGCTCCTCTTCGAGCTGCAGAATGTTTATATAATGTAATGGCTCATGTGTCTCATTGCGGCTGCAAGTCAGTCACTTTATGATTCCCTTTCGTCTCTAGGTTTGCACCACACTTTATCACGCCCCAAGATTGCCGCATTAATGATCCAGCAAAGAGAATCTCTGGCCTTACACTTGAGCACCGATGATGCTACACCAACACTCGTCTTTCTTTTTCTCATTCTCACTAGTTCAAGCGGTTTGAGTTTCATATGAAAGGATTGCAATTACCCGTGTACTGAATCTCAAAAGTCACCACCAGGGGTTAGAGTTTCAAGATCTCGAGAGATTCAAACGCCATTGCCGCAAGTTATCTCTTTGATTTGTCTTTCTTTTCACTCTAAATGAAAAAAATCTTCTGCTCATTCATTTATTTTACATTACATAGAAAAAAAAAAATTCCCTACTGAAAATTTAAACACAAAGGGAAAAATAGAAGAGTAAATGAAGCAAAGATGGAAGACAAAGACTTTGGAGAAATGCTGAAGAAGAAAGAAGTGATGACAGGTGGAAGGCGGTATGCAGGATGGCCCAGTCGAGTTTAAAACCCTAAGATATCATCTTACTTCTGCAATAACCTCTTACAGCTTATACATACATTGTACCATCAGTTAATTCACAGATGGTTGGACGAGTGCAAAAACGATGAGAGAAGCCTTTTTATTTAGTGATCAGTAAAATCAAAAGATTCACATTCAGGAGACTCAGTGATGAATAAATCCGGTAAAAATGCTCTTGAGAATAACTAAGAAAGGTTTCTTATGCTTTTCGAGGCTTCTTTTATTGTCACTTTAATTAAAATGGCTTTAAATCGTCACTACTTTCATTTAACGGTTTTTTTCATTTTATTAAAACATTCATATTCTTTGATGATGATCACCAACTGATAATGAACATCTTTTTAAAATAAACAAGTACATTTATTTAAAATAACTTCAATTAAAAAATTTTTTATTACCTAAAATTATTAATAAAAAGGTTTATTGATTTTAATGATTAACTTGTTTAACAATAATATGATTTGAATTTTTTTGTTTCTATCAGATTGCTTATCGTGTTCAATTAGTGGTCAGAAAATGTTCTAGTATTACATGAAATCAATAACGCCAAATAAATCAATTTATTTTCCATCACAAAAATACTTTCTCAATGCAAATAGCAGCTCAAAATAGAGCAGATGTATTTGGTCAGTTGCTTTATTAAATAAAAATAAAAAAGAAAAGTGAAAAATTTGGGAATTGTTACATCAGAGACAAGCCGATATTTTAGGTTGATCGAGTACAACGTCGAGCTTTCCACTGCAGTGACTGACTCGTCGATTGCCAATAATTGTGAAGCGAAAGGCGATTTTGGTTGGTACATCGTTCCTCTTGTATACATCGAACATATTTCAAGAGAGAAGAGGTACAAGAGAGGGTACACGACAACCTATCATGGTTTCTATACCTACTCCGATACATCTCCGTGAAGCAGAAAGGTTATAATTGTGTCAAAGCGAATTTCCAAATTTCAATCACCATCAGCGCATTCACTTGGTATCTTACCCACCTTTCACCTTTTTCCTCTGCCAACCCTCCATACCCTCAACGTTGTTGTTCTCTTCGTTGTCTGATCGGTACAAAATCATCCAGGCATTATGTATTTGCTCTCAAGGCACTAACTCCACGGGTTTCACCCTCGACTAGACTCTTTCGAGGTCTTTGAATGTCTCTCTCAGTTATTAATATTTGCTGACAATTACCGTGGCCACCCCTTTAATTCCTCTGTTCGAAGACTAAGACACGTTCTTCTGAAGAGAATGAGTTCAATTCACATGACCAAAAAATTTTATAAGGAATTTCATTATAAGTGCATTCATTTTAGCATTTTTTTTCGTTAATTCTTTCTTCGATAATTAATTGCTTGATAAAATTCTTCATTGTGTGTAATTAGGGTGGACCAACCAGTAGTGAATCATTCAGGAAAACTTTTGAATAAAATCTAGACATAATTTACTGCTTCAGTTTAGCAAGAAATGAATCAATTAGCATTCGTAATGTTTTAATGAAATTAAAAATATTTTCATCAACCTTAGATAGTATTCAATAAATTATTGGTGATGATTAATTTAATTAAAGTAATTGATATTAAAGTAAATCAATGAAAAATTATAAATAAATGAAATTGAATGGACTATTAAAGTATTTGGGATATTAATAAAGTGATAAGCAATGGAAACCATTAGCCTATTGGTATCAATATCTAGATGATAAACACACCCCATATTCCTTGACCGGATACCTATCACATTATGTCTAGATTCAACAACTCAATTTAGTAACATCTTCCGGTGACTTGGCTATAACTCCAGCATTTGGGCGCAGTCTTTTATAGATACATCTCCATTAGTTCAGGAACCTACTTCTTCAGCTAAGGTGGGTTCGTCATCACTTGGCACAGAATGATGATAATGATTCCCTTGCGTTAAATCATAGGTCGATCCAATTATGTGCAAACAAACTTGCTAGTCTATCATCAAGTCTCGATGAGATTCTATTGATAAAAAAATCTAACGGTTATTTGAAAGATGTCTTTAAGATCAGGTTGATGTTTGTATCTCTTGCTGAGAATTTGAAATTCGATGTGAAGCAGCAGTAGCCCGAGGTCAAGTACCACTTCCAGGGCCGAGGGAAACCACGAACGTCCAGAGAATATCTCTTGGCTTCACTCATCTTCTTATCTAAGGTAGAAAGCTTCCATCTCACGGTGGAACGTAAGCTTACTAAGTACGTTTTACATCTAAGACGTTACTTGAGTTTAATTACAGGGCTTTGCGTTAGCTCATGGGCATCCCTGGCCTATTCTCCTTCCTGTCCTACTCCTAGGTGACTTGCCTGAAGATGTTTTGCGATGCTGTGTCGTCGATGAGTTGAAGAGAACGCTTATATACCTTAAGGCATCTTCGATAATGGAGTAAACGGACACTTTGGGGCATCTCTCGCTTAGAGATGGACGGGATGGCCTCATCTCGACCTCAAGACGCCTTCTGGAAGCCCCAGGCAAGCTTCACAGTCGACAGGAGAGAAAACCTCAGGGACTTGACTCGTCGTTCTGCCCGGAAGAGAAGCTTAGAAGAAGATAGATCTTCACTGTGGCTTCTACTCAAATATCCCAAGGATGATGATCTGGAGAAAGATATTTCAAAGCTCCAGGCTGCCTGAACAGTATCCAGATACTTTGTGAAACGTCTATTTATTAATTGGGATATGAATGGAATATGATAAGAGCTGGAGCTACTCTATTCACCATTTTATGATTTAAAATATCATTATGGATGATAATTAATGATGAGAAGAAAGCAGGTAATTTAAAATAATTACATTCATCGGCTTTATTGTATCACTGATGATCGATCAGAAGATTTGAGGGCTTTAATGTGTCATTTTTTATCGCTTCTATGTTGTAGCAAGTGACACGACATATGTCTTGTGGCATATTAAATATTGAAATTTTTATGAGCTTCTTCCTTATGTTCTTTGTATCGTCATTTTATAACTGACAAAATATTACCTTTTTGATTCAAGTGTATTTATGAGCTGTTGTTGTAGTGGGAGAGAAGGTGAGAGTAAAAAAAAAGGGAAATGGCGAAGAAGGCAAAGGTGGAATAAACAAAGAAGAATTTACCGAGTTTTATACAAAAGGTTAATTCTTTCGAATTTTTTTTTTCACATGCAACTAACGTGAGGTTCATTATATTTTATGAATTTTTTTGCATACTCAATGGAATGAATTCTAAACATAAGACAGAAATGGTAGGCTGTACAGTATACAGTTCTCTTCATACGTGAAATTTTTATTAGCATAAATCACCGTCAAATAATTCGTGAAAATAAAAGACAAAATATAAATTCAAAAATTTTATAAATATAGACATGACCTTCACGCCCAACCTGTAAGTAAGTTCAAGTATCATGGGAGTGAAAGCAAAAGCAATAAGATGGTCCAATGTATTTAACGGCAGCTGCGGCGTGTCGGCAAGATTCAAACACGAGTGAATTGAATTTCAGAATTTATTGTACCGAGCTTCTGTTTTGAGCAGCCTATTCTGTTATATGGCTCCAAGCATATAACATAAAAGCTTTATGATGTAGTAGCATGCACTTTTAGCATACTTATTATGGCCAGAAAATTAATTGAAAGCACTATTAAATTCCCTAACAAGCTGCTGTTTTTCAATTGTTACATTTTTTTGTAATATTCGTATTTTATCTGGTAATCAATTACGGCTTTATATCACCAATTTTTGGTCCTAATTTTATTCCAAATATAGCGTTAACTTCATCAAAAATGCAGTTTGATTTTAATCATATTAATGGCCAGTCTTTAACTCAAAATATTCACTTTTCATTAAAAAAAAAAAAACATTTTAATAATTACAAACATAAATTCTTTTTCCATAAATCAATAGATTGACAAGTAAGCCTAATAATTGGACAAAAAGAATTATTATGAATAGTAAAAAAATATTTACTTTGAAGAATAAAAAATATTCTAGTGCATTTTAATTTTATTTGTAAATAATTATTTTTCAAAAAGTAAAAAAAAGTTTTTTTGCAACCAGATTAAATTTGATTAAAAATAAAAAACTCATTGTTACTTTTAAATAATAAAAATAAAATTAAATAAAAAATAATAAAAATATTTATAATGAGATTTATTCTAGAAAAATAGTTGTTACTTTTATAAATATTTTTTTTGGGATCTTAAAAAAAAAAAAAAATAAACATAAAAATTGCAAGTTTGGGCAATTGACTGCATAATGAAAATGTAAAAAGTAGCGAAAAAGAAAATAACCCGAAACATTAGGAAAAGAATAGTACAAAGGTAGCAATCCATTAGATGAAGACCACAACGCAATGCGGCAGTTGCATCCGCTCGAGATAATTAGGTTTGAGTGCACTCTGGTCGTTGCAGTCGGTAACTCAGTTATCAGTGGACAGGCTGCGTACAATGGCTATCACAACGGCATCAAACATAACGCATCAATTAACGTGAACAATAACCAAGCCGTGGGAGAGCGTGAGAGCTAGAGAAAGGGGATGAGGGTGCAAGAGTGCACGTAAAGGGAATGAGTTGTTTGGACGATGAGAGGAGAAGAGGGTTTGACGCTTTCTGCTGTGCACCCTTCCGCTCCTCTTCATCTGTCTCGCTATCCCGTGCTCATACAAACCACATTGACGTTGCGGCTGCAAGCAACGATGTGCAGCTTCAGTGCATCCGTGTCGACGCTTCCTGTAAATTGTCTAACAGAAGCTACAACAAGACCCTGGGGCAAATAATCCTGCATAAGCGTTTGCGTTCTTTAGACGAGGGAAAAATTCCTATGATGTTTGGAGGAGATTCATCGAGACTCTAAGAGCATCGAGCTATTAATAAAGAATGGGGCTGATAGGGGTGAGAAAATGTGAATTGATAGGAACTATTAACTCGAAGATGCATTTTGAGATATAAATGCCACCTCAGCTCAATAATGTTAACATATTTTTCATAAAAAAAAAAATTTTTAATAATAAATTTAAAAAAAAATTTTGTTTTATCGAAACTCTATTATTATTGAGTAAATTAATTAATAATGAATATTTTTCAATTAGAATTTGTTTTCTTTAAAGATGATTGTTAAATAAAAAAAATTATGGATACAGAATTAAATTGATTAATTTAAAAAACAATTCAATTATTTATCATTATTGAAGGAATGTAAGTATGAAATCATAATTTAATTCAAGAGTTTTCTATTAAAATAAATATAATTATTTATTTAAAAGAATATTTGCAAGTTCTAATGTACTTTTGATATTCATAAAGTCAATTATCTTGAAAATAAAAAAAAAAAAAAATTAATAAACTTAAAAGGAATGTAATAGAAGCCATTACGACCACGAATATCATCATCAATATCTTCATCACCATTGCCATCATCATCTTCATAATCGTCATTGCGTGGGCAACATCAACGTGCGCCGAATATCATCGTTGAGCTTAATCGCATTAACGAACCCAGCGTGCTCCAGTTGCAGTGGAAGGCGTTGAACGACGATGGAACATTAATCTCGCGAGCGGTGGCAATATCGATGATATTCGGGGCACGAGCATTAGAGAAGCTAGTGTCATTAGTTTGCCATAGCTTGAGCATTTCTCGCTCTATCTCCAACATCTCTCCTCCCCCGTTCACTTCGTCTCCACCACCTCCCCGCCAGCCTTATTCCGTCTTTCTTGTGTGGAAGTGCGTTCGTGCAAGAGAACGAGCACTGGACGGCTAGCAAGTTGAGAGGAAGAGATGCGTATGCATACATACAAGCGTCAACTACTGTCTTTGTGTATGTTTCCATCAACGGTAGTGTATCGATATGCAGCAGCGTGATAATCGATTGCTGCATTCCTCGATATGAAGCTTTGAATACGCCAAGGGCGATGCGCGTGCTCGCATACAGACTTAAGTGAGTAAGGGAAGGAGATAAAAAAATAAAAACCTGTCGTTTCTTATACTGACCGCTGATGCTCCGATAAAAATTACCTTTTCAAGGAATTCGTCACGCGACTGTCGACTGAAATGCTTCGGAACTACCTTAAAGAATGTGTCGAATCGAGATGTAGCTGCCTATAGTGGGAGTAAGTATATAAGGATCGATTAAAGGGAATGGAAAATACGAAAGGATACAACAAGGCAGTTCATTTGCCGTCTATCTGAGTCAGAGTGGTAACGATAATGGCTGCTATTAACGATCCGCGGCGGGTGCCAAGGCACCTGGGCCCAAAATATCACCGCAATTAATGCAATTACAGTTTACAAGTGCTCAAGGAGTAGTAATAGAGTTTCACGACTGCCTGTTACTAATTCAGCTGCCTCAGGATGTCAAGTAACTTTATCTATTTTATTTCCATTTGCGATGGAGATCCTTTTACGAGTGGAAGGGGATGTAGGGGGATTCAAGGGTTAAGGTCAAGCATTTCAAGGGATAACTTGGAGGCATTCTTAAGACTTTCTCCCTCCATCTTAGGTTCTTGGGTGTTTCTAAACACAGCACACTCTTGGCGGTTGTGGTCGGTGTAATTACGAAAGGACCCTTAGTTCGCATCTCGCGCGAAACCGCGGACGTCTTAGCTCACAATGTAGACTTAAGCTCGTCATCCCAAGCCTGTTCGCTCTGCGATTTTCTCATCTTACTCTCTTCCCTCTCTAGCCTCCTAGGAATTACCAGAATACCGTAATTGCCCGGATCAAGAGAGATTTCAACTGAAAAGCTCTGATATGCTTCCTCTAATTCTACACGATCGAACGCAAGTTTCTCTTTGATTAAATCCATTATTAAATCATCAGAGAATTTTATTTATAAACTGAAATCGAAGAGGGATTTTTTTTACTTTAAATGCTCTTTAGACAGAAATTCAATGAATATAATTATCAAAAAAATTTTGTTGAACGGAGTATCTTATATTTATTTAAATATTAAAGAATTTTTTTAATCTTAAATAAATTTCAAGACTTGTAACAAATAGTCAATCATTTATTTATTATTTATTCATTGATTTAGAAAAGCCTGATATTAAGAAAAAAATTTTGAAGTGAGAACAAAAATCTGGTAAAGTATCTTTTGTTATAATAATGTAATGTTTGTAAATATTAATAATAATAATAAAATGAATGTTTATCAAATGAAAATAATTTTAATTCAAGTATTGAACTGTTAAAAATGATCTCTGATTCCTTGATATGAAATACTCTGGATTGGACGTCGTAATTGTGATAGTGAAGCTTAAACATCATTTATAGAACATATGGGGATCAAACAATTATGATCACAGCATCATCATCATCCAGCAGGAAACATCACCAACATGCATTACATCGAATACAATGTCCATCAGACTTTATTAGATCGCGACAATCATTCTGATGATTACAACCGCCGAAAACATAATCGTTAACACGTAGAGCCCATCAATGACTATGGACCATTGGCGAGACCAAATTGCTGGTGATCAAGTCCTGATGCTAAACTGGGATGTTTATACTCTGAACGCATTTGCTATTTAATGACTCGATGATTCTGACTGCAGAAAGCTAATGTTTATATTCATATTAACACACCCCGGACACATTTTCATAAATTTCATTTTTGAACACACACATTTGCTGAATTGTTGTTTTAATATTTTCTGCAATACCAGTGGAGATGGTTAATAAGCAAAAATATGCTTATGTGCATAATGTTGAGAATAAGAAGAAGTGGAGAGAGTAAAAGCGGGGGTTGAGGGTAAGCCCGTTTACTGCCAATAAGGGAGGCATGCATAATAGAAAGCGTTGGGATAGTGGAAACAGCCATGTACGAACAGACCGACAGTAGGACTTTAAGGGGATGTTACTTTATGAGGACTTGCATTAAGAGCCACTTCAAATCCTACCCTTCTATCCTTCTCCCAACATTTCTTATCTGTATATCCTTGTCAGCAGAAAATGGTCCTTATTTATTGATTAATAAATTATTATTCTAATTTATGATGAATTTAAAGTATGCTGATATTTTATTGGATTTAATCCACTCCAAACTAATCTCTACATCACCCAGTCCATCTCCATTTCCAATATATAAAACTAATTATTTTAAAATTCAACCACCAGGATAAATAATTTTTTATTGCTATTTATTTATTATGCAAAAAATTCAGTGGTAAGATATTATATTAAATTATGGGACATAAAAATGATGAATGCATAAAGAGCAGAAACATTTAAAATGCTATTTCCACAGTTAAAACTTTAATGCCAATGCGTTTATATTTACATGTGCGCTCGAGGCAAATTCTTGTCCCCACATCGTATTGACAAGTATACACAACGCTTTTACTACCTCGAGTGCCATCGCAATTCCCGAAATTTCATCAAAATTCCTTGGAACCCAAAATTTCCTATAAGTCTATAACAACAGTGAAGGAACACGTGAATGCCAATGAATGTAGATATTTAGTGTTGTATGTAAAATCTAAATATCGTGAATAAATGTGAATATGCATACCTCTGTGCACACAAGAATATAATCGCTTGTTAGATGGTATTTCTTACATGCTTTGTTTATTATAGCTGTACTCAGGCTCATTATTATGAAATACGATTAAGTGGGCATGCACGAGAAGACCTTCTCTGCCCCTGACTTTATCTCTCCGGATGCTAAGAAATATGCAAGCGATTGGGAATTTTCATTAAATTAAATCAAACAAGAAGAAAATTTTAATTAAATAATTCTTTAACCAACATTTAATTTACAACTTTGTTTTTATCTGATTTGATCATCATCAAACAATCATTATAAAGCTCATTTATCTTTCTGTTTATCAGATATGAATTAATCTCATTTGTTTATCACAATAGAATTCACTGAAATACAAATATTTGATTGATTCAAAGAATGTGGAATTTCTTTTGTTATGAATACATGAAATTAATTCTATAGATATTCTATATAATTCAATTTTCATCATTTCAAATAATTCTCAACATGATGAAGTTATTAGTGGATATTAAATCAGCATATTGTCAATAGCAGTGAATTATTTATAAAAATAAAAATGATTGTATATAAAATAGCATAAGCTATTATGAAAGATAAATAGAATAATGATAATAATTGGCAACTACCGTAATTTCCGATAGTTTTCTTCATTTCACTCGACTTACTTTCAGTGAATATTTTTCAGTTTGCCCCACAGGCTGTATTATTTCATTATATTCAGGAGAAAGAGGAGAAGTAAGAAGATATAGTAGGAAATATGTATCTATCCGTCTAACCGGGTAATTTAGCCTGGAGGGCAAGAAATGCGCAGAACTTTTGCTTGAATTTATTAACAAGAAACAGTTTCCATGCAAAAACATTTTCCCTTTGTCAAAAAGTCAATTATGGAAATCTAATCAAGATTTTTTTTATTGGTTATTTTTTAATGTAAAAAATAGTCGGTGGTAAGAAAAGAGGGCAAAATAATATAAATAACAAAGTCTAGTGCGTTAACTGAGGAGTATGCTTAGAAAAACGTGATAGGCTTAGTGAAAAACATCTAGAGTATGTAATAGACTCTTGACGCATTTTTTTCTCCAGCTGATTATATCCGTTAGGACGCTCGAGAGAAAGAGATAACACACGAGGCGTGTGCAATGTACTGTATTACTGTTGTGCGTCTATTTTTACGTAAGGGGTTGGTACTCATGGACGCGTTTGCAACCATCATACTCCAACAACGAGAGAGAGAAAGAGAGCGCGAGAGTTAGCGTACACAATGCATAAACGCTCGCCCGGGGGCGCATCAGCGCATTAACAATTATATTACGGAAGCTCACTGTTATGCGCCAACGAATTCATACGCGTGCGAAGCCTGCCAGAGATAGTACATGGGAGACGCGTACTCTCTTGACGGCCTCAGGGGGCCAAAGGGTGGGTAAAAAAAAGGGGTTGTTACATCACTCAAGAATTTTCAAACTCACATTTGATATTATTATTTTTATCTATCCACCACCACCACCACCACCATTTCCCACCTTTCTCTCTTTCTTTCTTTTATGGCAATAGAAACAATTATTTCACCTTCTAAAGTATTTTTAACATTTTTCAGTGCTGGGCTGTATTGATTACCTGAGTTGGAAAATGATGAGTATGAAAATGATGACTATTTTTATCTATGAGTTTTCAGCAAAAAAAGAAAGATTGCTTAGTGGGCTTTTTGCCGAGTATTCTTTTACATCAAGAAATTATTGGGTTTTTTTAGAAATTAATGAAGGCGTACATGTGGAAAACTGGTGCATACTTAGTCTTGGTTGTTGTACAAGAAAATGAGAAGAGAGGGTGAGAAGGGAATGAGGACGAAACAGAGTAGGAGCAGTAATAGTAGTTCAGGCAGGACTTAATTAAACAGCGAGCAAAGCTAGCTTAGTTCACAAAGTGACCACGGCACCTACCCCCTTGTGCTTGTTGTTGCCTCCAAGGGCCAGAAGGATGAAGAGAAGGCAAGGTAGTGAGCAATACAGGGGTGGTTGGTGGGTTGACGCGTGAGATATAATACTAGTCTGTAGAACCGAACACCACTGATGGGGTTGGTCGGTCAATTGAGTGAAAAAACATCACAGCAAAATATGCAGTTAAATTGATTCTGATCGTAGTTGGAGCTTTGGTTTTATTCTGTTGTGTGTGAAGAAAAAAATTCTCAGTCAATTTCACATGCTGGTAACGCGAATTAAAAAGAAAAAAGTAGAACGCGTGGGTAATTAATAGAGTATTTTCAACAAGCTTGGTTGGCTTTTATTTCAACCCCTTTTATTACTCTCTTGCTACTGCATCACTGTTCTGTTTTATTTGTTCTAAAGGAGCTAATTTACTAAAGAGTATCGCAGAAAATACCCTTTGTTGTGTGCAACTAAGATGTATACATACTTGAGTTTCTTTTCCCCCTTCTTACCAGTCTGTCTTTGAAGCAAACTGTGTCGCGGTCGGTGGCAACCGTCTGATGGTGTTTAAGCATTGAAGGGTGTTGTAGAGGACCGCGAGAATTGCCACCCCTTGGGTATCACCAAGAAGAAAGAGGGAAAATGAAAGACGTCCTTTTACCCGTGGCATCGTTGAAACAACATACAAGGAATCCCTTTGTGACTGACTTGGCTTCACGTGAACGCTATTTCTCTGTTAGAGCTCTCTAGCTTGTGTTCTGATTCATTGAATCTTTGGATCTTCGTGAGAGCTGCTTGGGTTAAACATGTAGGGGCTGCTGGCCACCCGGGTGCAAAACAAAGTCACAACAGTGGACAAACATTAGGAAGCCTGCTTCGATATCTTGTTCAGAGAATGTTGAAAAGGGTGACCACGAGAAAATTGAAAGAGAGACATTTTGCTACGTTCAAACCAAAGTGGAATGAGTGTGATGAACAAACGTTTACTGTAGTGGATCTTCTCTTTGTGGCAGTTTAGCGTTTCATGTCGTATTCCAACTCATTGGAAATTAAGGAATACAGAGGAAGCGTGAAGGGAAACAGGCTTGAGATAAAAAGAGTGAAATGTTGGGAAAATATTTCTCCAACTCACTGAATGTATCAGACTTTTTTATTTTTAAATAAATCTTACGGTTATTTTTTAATCCTCAAATAATAGTTTTGAGTTTGAAATCCTTTTTAACACAATTGAGTCTCATATTCATCAATTTAGCCATTTTTGTGGGGACTAAAATTTAATTGGAAGAAAACACTAGCAAGTCAGAAGAAAAGATAGAAAAAAATGCAAAGAGAATAGGAGAGGGTTGGTTGTCCCTTGGGTCCCAATTACAATGTCACCCGATCCTGGCATTACCGCCTAGTTAATTCGAAGGGTAAATCAGTGTATAAATCTCACTCTTCAAAAATAAATCAGTTTGTTTTTAATGATTATTATTGAAAACATTTGTTGTATTTATACTTCATGTACGAATCATATAACAAAAATGAACCAACTTAAATTTCTGCTGCTATCAACAACTCATCAACGTATATATTATGCAATTAAAAGTATTCATCCATCATTAATTGATGAAAAAGTTCTGCATCATATTTACACTAATGATAAATTTATCCTATTCTTCTTTCTAACTCATAGACCACACGATCATTAAGAGGTTGAGGTGGACGTACATTACTGACATCATCATTCTCAAATTGAACTGCTCGAAAGAGTTCCATCTATAGAAATAATTAAAATGAAAATTCGAATGAATTTATTTCAATAAGAAAAATATGTAGAAGAGAAATAGAATTTATATTTACGCCATGAGGTTTGATAGGATAAATATAATTCTGTATGAAATAGAGTGCTGGAGTACATGGTGGCTTTATTACACTTCCAGTATAAGTATAATAATTTGTTGGTGGGTCACTTGGATCTTCTAATAATTCTAGAAAACTGAATGGTCTGATATCTGCTACAGCTCCTGGTCGTACAACTTCAGGCAGTTTTAAAGTGATCAACGAAATAGCTGTATCTTCGCCATATGCCCATTCCTCCTGTTAAGACCAATCAAATGATTTTCTAAATCAATTTAAACATTTTATTTCTAGATGTTCTTTTTCATATTAGTCATTTTACCCAAACTCCAACAACTATGACGATACCATCATCATATTTCTTAGCTATATCATGTGAGCCATAATTTTTTTTGTAATAAACTGCATGTACTTCAAGTGCAAAACTATTTTTAAAAAATATTTCAATTACTTTTGTTAAGTAAATTTAATATATTTTTCATCATCTACCTTTCTCCATCAACCTTATGAGGACTGTTTGATATATTTTCCCTACTCCAGTAGTATTCATTGCAGCCAAAGACATATTGATCTACAATGAGTGGTCCACCAGTGATCGTTGGGATTTTATCATCATCCCACTCACCCGTTAATTTTACTGAGAATTGAATTCACATTGCACATCAAAACTGTTTTAAATTTAATATGAAATTTATGTCTTACATCCTTTCCCAGTATTATTCAGTGTAAATTTATTGGGTGGCTGATCTATATTGTAAATTGTAAAAGGCTGTTCATATTTTCCTGGCTGAATTTGATCAGTGGAAATATCGATGGGCGATTGATGCTCAGTTCCACATTGTGGATATTCAATTGACCACGAATCAGCATCTCTAAATGTATATGTGCCTATAATTTGGTGTATTATTATTTCATTTATGTTCAATAAATATACCAACATTTTTTTTTTCAACGATAAAATTCAGGATAATTGATTTAATGGTACTTATCGTACTTGAAGAGATGTCAAATAATTGAAACACAATAAATAAACAAATATTTAGAAATAAAACCATGATTTTTAAATAAAAATAGTTGAATCAATAATAGAATATAGATTCAACGTGCACTAAATTTATTTCCAAATACACTAATATTATGAAGAAAAAAAATGTTTTTTTTTCATTATATGTGAACGCATTTTTGCTAGATAATTTTTATGCTTATCGATAAAATTATATTGTAATTGCCATGACATTTCTTATCAATTTCATGAAATAAGGAAAAAAAAACTTTACTTAGGCCTTAAAATGTATTTGTCCTTGATTCACTTAATAAATTAGATTTAGATTCAAACTATAACAATTTTTCAAAGAATTATTTATAAATAAAATTCTCAGTTAACACTTCATTTAAACCTATATTTATAAATAAAAATTAAATGTAATGATGTAGAATAAATTATGTGTGCTTTCGATTTATTTTTAGTAACAGTATTAACTTCCTAAGAAATAATTAAAAATGTAATTTTTCCATCCATTTAATTAAAAAAAAAAATCATAAAAGCAAAATAAATTTATTTTGAAAGCATTTATTTTTAAAAAATATTTTATTGTATCTTAAAAATCTGTTAGACTTGAATCTTCTAATTCTTTGGTGAATTTAAAAATCTCTCTACCATTTAACGGTTGAACAGGTCGTGCATTATGATCATCATCATCATTTTCAAACTTTATTGCTTGAAAAGCTCCCAACTAAAAATAGTATGTAATAATAGCAATGAAAATAATAATAATCATTAACATGAATTAATTTATGTACTTGATCAGAAGTTATGGAATAAATGTAATCAGAAATTATCCAAGTGACAGGTGCACATGGAGGAATGAGTTGGGATCCATTATAGGCAAAGTAGGTAGTTGTATGACCGGGATCCTTTCTTAATTCGCTAAACTTGAAAGGTTCAACGTCTGCATGAGATCCTGGTTCAATCACTTCCGAAAGCTTTGAAGTTATTTTAGATAATGCTGTTCCAGCTTCAAATGAAGACTCTTCCTATCAACACCACCAGTATTATTTGAAAAATAATGAAATTTCACTGTTCATCTTGATTTTTTTTTCTCACCCAAAAGGAAGTAATGGTAATAATACCATCCTCAAAGTTTTGAGCATTGTCAATTGATTCGTATACTATTCTGTAATAGTCGGCATACATTTCTAATGCATAGCTGTGTGAATTAATAATTATAATTTAATGATAGTTTCTGAATAATTATTATTGACTCGAGAAAATAAACAACTATGATTTATTGACCTCTTTCCATCAACTGTATGAGCACTTCCAGCTGATTGTTTTCGATTCCAAACGAACGAAATTTCTCCAAGAACATAATAACCATGGGTCAGAGGGCCACCAGTTATGAAGTCTGTTTTTTTAGTGGGATACCTAAATTCTAATTTCACTAAAAATGAATACCATCATTATTTAATAACTATTTTACGAATTTTGAATATTTCTCTTTTCTTACATCCTGTTCCAACGTTATTTAATGTCATACTTAGTGGCATCACATCTTCATTGTGAACTATAAATGGTGGATCATATGTTTTATTAATTACATTTTGAGAAGGTATATCAATTGGCGATTGATGTTCACCTCCACAAGCTGGGTATTCATCAGCCCATGAGTTTCCATCCTTGAGAGAAAGACCTATGATCAATCAAGTTTATCAAATTTTTTCTGTATGATTAAATATTTAATTGAAAAACTCTGATATAATAATCAACGTACTTTTTGATACTAAAATTTGATGAGCCACGATTACCAAACTAATTTCCACAATGTAAATCATTTTAGTAGTTATCAAATTTACTTAGATCTTATTGAAATATATTTTTTCTACTTTCTTGTGAATGGAATCTCAAACAATGAACGCAAAGTTTTTATAGAATCAAAGAAATTTTTATCACCATGTTTTAACATAATTAGTAGTTAGAACCAGGATGTTGTATAATCATATTGTCAAGTATTTTATGTGTCTAGCTGAAAGGTGTAATTGATCAAATTGGGTGATTAAAAGTAGTCATTTGTCTTTGTCAATATTCCATAGATCTTACTCCTTTATTTACAATAATCCAATTAGCAGAAATAAATCAATCATTTAGATTAGATTTAATAAATAGAAGTGAAGCATTGTTTTTTACATATCCATGTAATTTTCATATGAGGAAAAAATGTTCATTAATTTTTTCCAACTAAATCAGCTATGTTGTCATTTACACCTATATTATTTTTTGCTTGACAAATTTTTAATTATTCTCTTACATATTTATTAGTTTTGTAGACTTCACGATCATTAAGAGGCTGAACAGGACGTGTGTTATGATCATCACTATTATTTAATTTTATTGATCGAAAAACTGCCAACTATAAATAAAATTATATGAATGAAATTTGGTGGTAAGTATTTTAATAATAGTATTGATCAAGTCTTTACTTCATCTAATGTTAGATAGTGAACGTAATCTGGTAAAAACCATTCTACAGGTGCACATGGTGGTGTCACTTGAGATCCAAAGTAATAAAACATGACTTTAGGATCATCATCGGGACGATTTCTTGTATCACTAACTCTAAGTGGTCGAATTTCTACTTGAGATCCTGGTTCTGTAACTTCTGGTAGTCGTCGAATCATGCCAGAAAAAGCTGGACTTGTACTTTCATTACTTATTGCCTGATGGTTAAAGCAGATATCAGTATCAAAAGCAGCAAAATATTTTTTTTAATTCGAAATGGATATTACCCATTTAGCAGCTACTGCTACTAAACCATCAGGATAATTCGAAGCTTCTTCCAAAGATCCATATTTTTCGTTGTAATAATGTAGATGAGCAAACAATGGAAAACTATAATTAATTATTATCATGGATATTTTAAATAGAGTGAATGGTTGGTGATTATTTTATCATCATTAACCTTTCTCCATCAAAAATATGACCATTTTCATCTTGACCATCTTGGTTCCAACGAAACCAGGTAGAATCATAAAAATACTTGTCTTCCCCAAGAGGACCTCCACTTAAATAAGGTATTCTGCCTTCCGGCCACTCTGATACCAACATCACTACAGAAAATATTGCATTTTGTTAAATGAAAAATTTTTTTCTGTTTAAAATTATTAAAAAAGCGTATCAAATATTTTTCTTACATCCAGTTCCAGTGTTATAAAATGTATACGTATTAGCTTGTTCATTTTCATGATAAGATATGAGTGGGGAATCATAAACTTGAGGAATTAAACTTTCGGTGTTGATGGCGATAGGTGATTGATATTTAGTACCACATTGTGGATACTCTTTAGACCATGAATTTGCATCTCTGAAAGTCAAATCTAAAAGAGATTGTAAATATTGAGCAGGTTTTTCTGTAATTATGATTAGAACTTGAATGATAATTTCATACCTGATGCTTGACATTGTTGAAATATAGCAAATGAAAAAAAGAATATGATAAACATATTTTTGATTCATATATTTATTTATAATTACTTTAAAAAATTGTTTTAGAGCTTCTTCCAGACGGATTCAAATAATTCACATGCCTTAGTATTGTAAAGGAAAATAATGCTATGGTCCTTCAGTAACTTTCATAGTTACTTACAAAGTTATGTAATTTATAATAGTTTATAACAAAAGTGATAATGATTATTAGTTTTTTATCATTCATTGAAGGTGAATACTTCTTTATTAAGGATGGTGATAAAGATCACTTAAGCAATCATGATTAAGTAGTCATATATATCATAGGTATGGCATTGAAAAATAGTACATTTTTACACAACATAATTTCTTTAAATGATTTCATTTAGTCATTTTTTCAAATTCAATTTGTCATACGGATTATCTTTAAAAATTCCTTAAATGGGGTTCAATAGGTCCATCATAGTAATGACTTGTCCTGATACTTTTGGAGTCTGATAGATCTCACGATCTTCAAGGGGTTGAACTGGTCGCATGTTATGATTTGCACCATTTTCTAAGGTCACAGCTCGAAAAGCTGATAACTGAGAAAATTACAGAAAATTTCTTTTAATAGCAAGAATCTCTCTACGATTAATCATGATCAAAATTGGGTAAATATTTACTTCTGCAGAAGTCAGATAATAAGTAAATTTTAGGACAGCCCAAGTTGCAGGTGCACATGGAGGAACTGTCTCACTTCCAAAATAAAGATAAGCATCTACTGAAGAATCTGGTTCAGCTTCTAAATCACTAAACGTGAATGGTTCGATAGGTGTTTTTGTATTTGGTTGTGAAACATTTACAAGTTGGGGTACTATTTTAGTTGTCAAAGCTGTTTCATCGATGTCGTCTTTCACAGCCTAATCAAAATTAAAATCATCAATCCTATTCTCTTAAAAGTTCTGTTACAGATATTTTTTTTCAAATTCTCTCAATCTTTACCCATAATCCACCAACGATGACAATACCATCTGGGAAATTCTTAGCATTCTCAAGCGTTCCATATTCTTGTTTGAAATGTATCCAATGGGTCTCCATTTGATAACTGAACAGTCAATGAATATCAATCATAAAATATATAAAAATTATTACATTATTGAGAGAATAAAATTCTTTTAACTTCAAGTCAGCAAGCTGATGACCACTTTGTTCATCATCAGATGCACTCCAAATGAACTGAACATGATCAAATTCATATTCATCTTTACCAAATGGGCCACCAGAGAGATAGGATTTCTGACCATCAGCATAATTACCAGATAATTTGACTATCAACAATATTCAAAAAAAGTTTTACAATTTGTTAGAAAGTTTCATCAACTTTGAAATTGTTTTAATTTCTTACGTGCCATGCCATCATTGCATAAAGTGTAATTATATGGTTTTCTATTCTCATTATAAATAGTAAACGAATTAGGATACTTCTTATAAGTTACTGTTCTGAGATCAATATTAATGGGTGATTGATTTCTTCCACCACAGTTTGGGAATTCTTCGACCCATGAATCTGGATCATCGAAACTGAAACCTATAATTTACCATTGCCAATAAATTTTATTTTTCTTCAAAGTTTTTTTTTTAGTTTTAGTTGACGTACTTTCAGATAAATCTAGCTGATAGAAGAATAATAATACTAATATGTTAAATGTGTACATCATCATCTTTGATACAAAAAGCTTAACACAAAAAATTAAATTCAATTGCTAACTAGACTTGCGTAAAAATTATTCAAGAAATTTTAAAGTAATTTACATGACTTTGAATTGCTAATAAGAAGTTCAATTGTAAGAATATGTAAACAGTATATATTTTATTCTTATCACCAAATTAACTAACTTGTTACGGTATAATTATTGTTAATTGTTTTATCTATTAAAAGATAAAGTTTGTAATATATGTTGTGGTTTCAACGTACCATAAGATGGTAGCATTTGGCACCAAGTTTATCAATAATTATTGATAATAAAGGGTAAATAATTGTTTTCAGTTATAACAGGATAAAAAAAAACAATTAAAAAATAAAAGATCATGTATGATGACTTGAACATTCAGGAATATTTTTATGATGGTAAATTCGATCAGTGTCACTGCATCGATATTTATACCACTAATTGTCTTATCTTTTGTCTGAAGGTGAACAAGTTTTAAACTACAATGTCCCAACAACATCAAAAAATTATCCTTGTCAATTAGTCATAGTTCATAAGTACCTTGTGAAGCTCTTCATTTTCAAACGTGCAGTGTCATAGACAATGGAAATAGATTGTTACTATCTTTCGTAAGTCAAATGATTAATTTTATTAACAGTAATAAGAAAATTAAAAATTTTAGTTATATAATTCTATAATAATAGTCGTCTTACGATTGCTTATTATTTTTGTTCTAGTACAATCCTAACTATAAGTAAGTTTCGGAAGTTGTGTAAGATAACTTTAGAGCTAAAGGACGAGGTGCACAGCAAAGGATTCTCCTTTAAAGTCTATACCAAGTAACAAAATGGTTTTCAGCTAATTACATCGAAGCCACAGCTTCTTGTAAACTGTCGAGACTTGTAGAGTAACTACAGTCTGCCATCTGCCGTTTGCTAAGCTTCGTGGTTTCGTTTACATACACTGAGAGTCACTAAGAAGAAGCTTTTTGCACGAGAAATCTCATCCTGTATTTGGTAGCAATAAGACAGGGGAGACAAGTCGAGAAATATCCGGCTTTAGAGTTGATCCAGAAGCTTGGCTATTTATTTTTGACTGTCTTTCATCTCCCTCACATGTTTATGTTATTAATTTCACCAACATACAGTGTGAGAAATAAGTACCATGGGAATAGAATAATCCAATAATAAAAAATGTTTGTTTATCTGTTTAACAGCATGGCAGACACCAAATTGGGCCAATATGTCTGTTGGATTCATAAGACATTAGTGAATAGGTAATCGAAGCATTTATTACGGTAATAAACGTTCTATTATTCTCGCTTGGTATACTTGCATGCCCATTCCAAGGCGTTGCCCTCATGTTATGTCTGACTACATACAGGGAAGAACCTGATGATTTGAACCCCAGTGTAAGATAATAAAACCCTCCTACACGAGGGGTTGGGTCTTGGAACCTTTAACGAAATGTCAGGCAATACACTGAATGAGTTAATGTCCTGTTTCCCTCAGCTTTAACGATCATTCGTCCATCACAATGAATACTGATAGTTTGCTGTTCTTATATTGATTATATCCATCACCAGTTACATCATGCTGATTGTTATCCAATCTTTGTTAACAATAAGATTGTTTGATAAAATTTTAAATTGTATTTAATTCCTTGCAAATTATCTAACACATTATTTTCTTATTTACTTTGACTGAATGTAATTTTTTTTAATGATAGTTTGACTGAATGGTACCAACATGTCATGCTATTTCATGCGTTCAATAATTGAACAATTTTTCTTTTGTATTCTAAAATTTAATGACATAAAAAAAAATTATTTTATAATAAAGATTATTATGTGTTTCAGCAAAACATTGAAAACAGTATTATGACTGATTCTATCATCATGTTGGTGTATTTAATATATCCAGGTACTTCGTTCAATAGAAAAAATATCAAAAACCGGTAAGATGAGAAGAAATTGATTTTTTTTCATGTAATGTTTAAAAATGATGAAGAATGTATTGATGACATTATAGAAAATAAGTTAAATAAATCAAAAATAAGTAATTTATGTATAGAAGTTATTAAGAGGATGCTAAGACAGCAGTTAAATAAATTTTAATCAATAATATTTCTTATTAGGAAAATTGGGTGGAGTCAAAGAAGACAGTTGGACAAAATGACAAGGTGTCTCTTACCAGCAAGTCATTAGCTGAATGAAACGACTATATTCTAAGGAACATATACACATAAATGTCGATGTAACTTCATCAATCATCCCACGCAAGTCTGAAAGCTACAAATTAAGTATCATCTTACAGAGAATTTTTTTTATTCTGTCTTGCATCCTGGCCGACAGATAAAGCATTAAAAATAAATTACCACAAGGTACGTAATATAGATATTAAATAAAATTAAAATGTCATAATTAATTGATAAAATATCAAGACATTCATTGATTGGGTAAATATTATTTTTAGATAATGGTAGAAGAATGATTTTCTAGCTTTGAAAGTAGTAATATTGTCAAGAGAATGAAATAAAGTCGGTGAGTTCCGGAGGCTCGGTCATTTTATGTCTGGCTGTCATATTCATGTATTGACACTGAGTCGGTTGACTAATGGACTGTCTGTTATTCTAAGCTCATGTTACTTCAAAGGTTGGGCTATTTCGCCAAGTCGTTTTTCCTGCAAATCGAATGGCTATCTTATCATCTTTCTATACATGATATCAGAGTTCAGGAAATTAGTAAATATAGATGTCACGTTTAGAAAGTATTGACCTGTTCTATTTTTCTAATCCATTTAAAAATGGAAGAATCTGTATAAGATATTGAAGCCAATGTCTATCAACGTCATTACAATCAATTCGTAATCTTTAAGGGTGTGCTAAGATAAAAAAGAAAAAAATAGTGCAGTCATTGTCGAACCATCAAACAATTTTTTTCCCTTTAGCTTATTTTCAGAAAAACTTTCGGCTCATCGACTTGATGAATTCATCAAGCCAATAATTCTTTTGTGGTGCTTTAATTCACGCGACATTGCGACACATGAAATCCCACCGAAAAACCTCTACTCTGTTATATCTTTTTTTTTTGTTATCGGAAAACACTTGGTGACGTTTGAAAAATGAGCATTTCGCGGCGTAAAAAAAAGTCTCGAGTCATCGATCTCGGGTACTGTCGATCCGTTTGTCAACTGCGTTGAGAGGGAAGACCGGTTGACTAGCGCTAGCCACCAGCCACCACCCTGAATGCTACCCTCTCTTGGATTGTGTATCCAACAACGAGTTATCCGACACGTATTGTCAACGGCCATATTTTATTTACGACTTTATATTGCGCCCACACTGAATCTGTAATGTTGGTCGAAGCTTGTGGACGCAGCTATGACACTTGATATTCGAGACGATGCGTGGGTGGTTGCACGATAAATCTTTCCAGCAAAGTATAGTTCTCTTTCTTCATCATTACACAATTCATAGGTAGATTAAAAATATCTATTGATGATTTTTTTTTTATAGATAATACAGTGTATGAAGTTGTTAAAAGCAGATTAGCAGAAAATTTTCATTTTTTCTCAATATTTCCTGCTTCAAACTCAACTTTAGTATCAACATTCTCATATATTTCTCCATCAATAAATTCATATAATCATTTTTTGTAAAATAAATTGATTCCCAAGTTAAGACGAATTGATATTTTTACTCTAGAAGAACTATTTAATCATAAAACTTTCTTGTGATAAACTTTTTTTCAAGATTAATCAAAACAATCTACTTTCAGTAAAAGCACTAAAAAGTTTTTTAAAGCTATAAAATATGATGATTGAATTATCTACAATTATTTATCAACTCTAGTGTAACTTAGTAATGAAGTAAAATTAAAAAAAAAAAAATATCTGATTCAATTATTGTTTATTAGAGCTCCCTAGCTTTTTGCTAATGACTTGAGAAATTTCCATAGAGAATGATTGAATGGATTCTAGAAGTTCGGACAAGCTTCCTGGATAAGATGAGACGCTAGGAGTGATTCCAGAGGGTTGGATAAGCCGTGGTCAAAGGAACTAGTCCATAAACACGAGACAACTATTCTATTACGAACTGACATCCGATACAAACTTGGTTGAGCGATCACGGCCTTTGGTTCAGTCTGTTCCTTCCTTCCATTACTTGAAGGATCGCAGATCGAGGGACGGTGGAAGAGTAGCGAGTCTTGTGGAAGCTGGTAATGTTGAGTTCGTGTAGGAAAGAGAAAGCATCAACACAGAATAATAGGATACGCGATAGAACCTCCATTCTCATAGGATGGTTCGACTTTATAGCTCATAGTGTCTCTATGGCTTCTTGATTTATTACCGAGTTAACCCCCTTGAGTACGAAACCCGTTCGAGACATTCGATACACCCTTATACTCCTCAACACTCCCTCCTCACCTCTTCTGCTCGATTATTACGTCGCGAATCCAAGTCTCTCTTCTTCAAGACTTTAGCACGTCGTCAATCGATACTTTGAAAACTAGTAGGTCTTATTATTCGCTATCTACTCACCTCTTGTCTTCTGCTCATCTTGGAGTTGTCTTTCCAAACTATCCTTCACTTCTCTCTCCCGCAGAACGTCCATCTTCAGCTCCGCTGTAAATTTCATACATTTTATTCATTATTTTTTATCTTAAAATTATTCTTAATTATCTCATTTAACAATAAAAGAGTCACAATAATTTTTTATAATAAATAATGGTCTTAAAATAAATTATTGTGTGCTGATTCTAAGTTAATTCAAATAAAAAATGTTATCAAAGAAACTTGGATCTAAACAAAGGAAGCAACATCTTGCTTTAAATAAAATCAATGCTTGCATCTTATCTCATTAAGGAAAATCCAATAATTTGTATAAACCTAATGAAATTGACAAGGCATTATTCTCTAAATAATTCCTGATCATTTGCAATTTATTTTCCAGAATAGATGCTGGAGAAAAATCATGAGGGAATACCAAGGGTTTTATCTAACTTGTTGAGGTCAGGTTAATTTGACAATGAGGGGGTGGTAGTCTATCCACCCTCATCGAAGTGCAGAATGTCGAGAACATCGCACGGTTAGCTGGCTTCATGATTAAATTCAACAGCGATGGGCAGACCAGAGCTCGCATAGTTACCTCTAATAGAATTATATTAAGACATGGAGTTTCTCTGTCTTTCTCGTTCTCTAAAGTCTCTTGGTGCTCTACTACGTAACTTCCTTCCTACCTTACCACCGTATTCTGGAGCAAGACGCTCTTGCATCCCCTGGGGAACTACCACGCTAAATTAGCCATTTCGAATCTCAGCGAGAGGGTCGTTAGAAACAAGTTCGGGTCGAAGGAACGCAAGGAGTATTTGCGTTATTCTATCAAGGAACAGTCTTTGAGAAGTCGACAAAGATCTCCATATACTAAATTTAAATGTGACTCAATTAACAATTAATTTCATAATAAAGGTCCTAACCCTTCTTCATTTTATCCTAAAACAAGCCATATTGAAAATTATAAATGTTTTTTATGTTTATTATAATCTTTTAATTGTCCGATTAATAGAAAAATCACTTCCTGTTCATAAAAAATCTTTAAAACCGATCTTGGAATCTAAATCAAGCTAATTCAGCTCAATAAAAGCGAGGGGAAGACTAACAAAAAACACTGAAAAGGGTCGCAAATCTATCCTGCTCTCTTTATCGAGCCCTTCCTCCTGCGTCCAACGATCCTCAAATTACGTCCGGGTGTAATGAGCCGAGCAACTCGTAACGTACGACATTTTCGCAGCCTATAAGCTTTCTCTTTTTTTTTTGCTCCACTTGGTGGTTTCGAAACTTTCTAATATTTCTTAAAAGCTTCTCCACTCCATTCATATATTTTTTTATTGAAGAAAAGATTAATTTATTTTTATCGAGAAATTTTTATTGATGTAATTGATTAAATAACAACTGGCTACTTTACATGAAGTAAAAAAAAGTGTTTAGTATTTTTTTTCTGGGGTATGAAGAGTTTAAAACAATTTGTAAATTAAACAGAGATACTTTTAACTTTTGATTGTCGGCCATTACCAATACTTTAATTTGAATATACTAACCAGAATAGAGAAACTTGATCTCCATTCCCATTATTGCCAATTTCGAGCTTGTTCCATTCACTTCGTATCGTTTAAATTAACATCTAGTTCTCTTTTGATAGCTAAAGCATTATTCTTCCAAAATTTCTCATAAATAAATTCAACTTCATCACATCTAATCATCCAAGTTTCACTGTTTCAATTTAACACACAAGCTCTCCTCCTAGCTTTAGAGTATAAATTCAGCTAGAGTCAGGGGATACACATTTTTTTGTTAGTTTGTGGTGTTGGAAAGGAATTTTTTTTAATAATGCAAATACAAGTGGCATATTGAAATTATGCTGGTGAACATTAAAATTGCAGGGATTAATATCAGCAAGGAAGCAGACTCGTTACACTTAATGGCTCAGTGGTCCAACAGTGTCTCGAGCTAAATTTTAGTTGGTAGCTTTTACCAATATGCACCGTTACGACACCCTCGTGACATTCTTCTTTTTCATTGCTATCTTCTTATTCTCATAATACAGACGAGTCCTCAGCATCATTCTTATTTCAATTATAACGAGATGCTGCGCGAGTGGTTATCGTGGTTTCGCGTCATAAAACCCTCTTTGAGTGAGTAAAGCACAAGAAGGAGCAAGAGAATTACATCTCGAGAGGAAAATTGAAGCGACAACTGCTGGTGAGCACGAGAAAGCAATTAATATCCAATGAGTCGTCAATTTGAATAATCGACGTCGTCATTAATTACTTTTCCCTTGCTCTCATCTGCATCCCTGCTTTTTCCCTTCAACTTGGGTAATGTTTCCGCAATTCAGTTGGACTTGAGATGTGGCTTTGATAATGAAATCAACTCGTTTTTCAAAAATTTTATTCATTTTAATAAACAATCAGAGATCAACTTCACTTCTTTAGAATTGATTCCTTTTTTAATGATAAATAATTGCCAGAATGAATTAATATTATGTATAAAAGAAAATAAATAGAAAATAATTAATAATAAATAAAGTAGAAATTTCTTAGAACGATTCTGAGGAAATTTTTAGGAATTTCAGCTATCATAACTTTTGAGAACGTTTGGGGGACAAAAATTTTTTTTTTTTCTAAATTTTTCCTCTTCACTCTAAACGTAATTGGAATGTTTTCTAGTTGCAAAAATAACATACATAAAATGAAATAATGATATATTGGCAAAAAACTGTAAGACATAAAAATGTGCATAACTTCTATGCTAATGATGCTACGGGGTTGATCGAGGACTCAAATAAAAGATCTGGACGAGAGAAATGAAGTCAATATAGTTAAAATTATTTTTAGAGCATAATTATTGGTAAAATTAAAGCAAGTTCCCGTTTTACCCCATTTTCGGAGTGAAATATTTGATTCTTTAAATGTTTGACCTGATTCCGCATTTCTAGGCATCGAGAGGAAGAGAATGAGTGGTCAAACTTGAAAATCGGACAACTTTGATTTTTCGACCCCAAAAAATGGCAAGTGGTACCCCTTTCCATTTTTTTAGGCCAAAAAATAAAAGTACTCCGATTTTGATGATTGAGGGCTCATTCTCTTCGTCTTGATGCGTAGAAATGCGGAATCGGGGCACAGCCCGAAAAAGTTCACTTTAACACCCTCAAAAGGGGGAAAAAGTGGATACAAATTAATAATAATCATCCCCTTGACTTTAAACCCCTATAACTCATGAACGGACGGTCCAATAACTGTTTTTAGGGACGTTTTGGAAACCTTAAAATCTAAGCTAAATATGAGGATCCATAAAAAATGTATAAAAAATTTTTTTCACCCGTAAAATCGCTAAAATATAAAAAAAATCGCATTTTTTGGGAGTTTACCAACTATTTGGGCCATTTTGAGGGTGAAATAAATTTTTTTAACGGTTTTTATGGATATGTATCTTTAGATTAGATTCTGAAGTTTCAAAACAGCTCTTAAAAATCATTATTCGACGGATGAGATGAGAGTTATGGTGGTTCAAAGTTCAAGAGCAGATTATTTTTTGACTATCACTTGACTTTGGACCTTCATAACTCTTATCTCATTTGTCAAATAATGATTTTTAGGAGCTGTTTTGAAACTTCAGAATCTGAGCTAAAGATACATATCCATAAAAATCGTTCAAAAAATTTATTTCACCGTCAAAATGGCCAAAATACTTGGCAAACTCCCAAAAAAATGCGATTTTTTTTTATATTTTAGGGATTTTAAGAGTGAAAGAAATTTTTCTCGATGAATCTATGGATATCGTCAGATAGCTTAGATTTTAATGTTTACAAAACGTCCCTAAAAACAGTTATTGGACCGTCCGTTCATGAGTTATAGGGGTTTAAAGTCAAGGGGATGATTATTATTAATTTGTATCCACTTTTTCCCCCTTTTGAGGGTGTTAAAGTGAACTTTTTCGGGCTGTGCCCCGATTCCGCATTTCTACGCATCAAGACGAAGAGAATGAGCCCTCAATCATCAAAATCGGAGTACTTTTATTTTTTGGCCTAAAAAAATGGAAAGGGGTACCACTTGCCATTTTTTGGGGTCGAAAAATCAAAGTTGTCCGATTTTCAAGTTTGACCACTCATTCTCTTCCTCTCGATGCCTAGAAATGCGGAATCAGGTCAAACATTTAAAGAATCAAATATTTCACTCCGAAAATGGGGTAAAACGGGGAAAAAATTCTATCATTAACAAATCAATATTAAAATAATGATTTTTAAAGACTTGCATTTTAGATGGGATTTTCTCAAGAAAATATATCAATTTAGATCATAAAAACCCGAAGGTGTTGGATTTTTTAGATATAAAAAAACGTCAATCACTTCAGAATGGACAGAATATCTAACGACAGACTTAGACTGGCGTTGATATTAATTGCGTGTGTGGGAGTGTGAATATTTTTTCCCTCTTTGAAGCAAAAATATCCACCACCCTATTAGCTAGCTATTTTTATGCTTACTAATTCAATTAAATTTACCGAGAAAGTCTATGCAAATTGACTCTTCTTGTGAAATTGTTTAAATATCAACAATCAACAATTAATTACTAAATCCCCTTTTTTCAAATAATCTTAAAGAAAGTTCCGTTATTAGCTCGTCTTAGATACATCCTCGTGTATACCTAGCGGAGTTTGTTGCAAAAACAACAGTGTCAATTGCCTGCGGTGCCGATGATTTAAGTAGGCAGATACAACTTGTATGTAAATTGAGAATAAATTTATTCACGTATATCTATACGAAGAGAGAGAGTATAGCAGTTTATCTGGAGATTTGTTTTCGATTAGATTCAACACAAATGAAATATTTGTTGTTGTTTATCTTATTAAAGAATTGAGATTATAGAGATGCATAAGAACATTCTAGTATAGCATAAATTTCTACTAGTAATCTTGTATAATCCTAATGTCGCACTATTTGCCTAGGCAAGGGTCAGAGAAGGGAAAGGAAACTTGGGATATTATTGTTTCTACCCTTGCATATTATAGTTGAATAACGATTAACTAAGTATAGGCAAGTTTGTCCAAGCCTGTAGGCTTCAAGTCGCTGCAATTTTATTGTCAATTTCTCTGTTAGTTTAATTTCCTTAAGGGTTCAATAAGATCCTGTTATTTTATGCAATTTTTATTCAGGCCCTCCAATAATAAATTCAATAATTTTTAATCATACTTTCACAAACAGGCTTTGTAATTTTTATTTAAAAATATTTCCCCATCATTTTAAAAAAATTTTCTAGCAATAAATAAATTAATTAATAGAATAATAGAATTTATTATTAGCAATAAATAAATTAATTGTTTATTTTTGAATGACAGAATTTATTATTTGTTATTAAAAGAAGAAAAAAAATTGTTAGAAGCAATTATCTAATAGTTGAAGACAAAGTTAAAGGAATTAATGGATGAGAGGTTGTGCCAAGTGAGTAAAAGAATCTCGTGTGGCCAAGCGATATCGACGCTGACATTGATTACCGGTCGATAATTAACGAGGCAACGCTGGCAATAATTTCACAACGAACAAACCCCAAGGCGGTGTGACTTGGAAACTCGTAACATCTAGACTTGCGACAGGAAGATGGAGTGAGAAAGTATTAGTCTAGGGTTGTAGTGTAAGCAGTATTGTGCAGTCAATAATTATTCTCCAGGAATTACTCCCCGCGAAAATAAGGACTAGGAGTTGTATGGTTGTTCTCACTCCTCTGGGATTTAAGACAGACTTAGGACTTGTTCCGGTCGCTGACCACTTTGCTTCCCATTAACCATTAACGGATTTCACCAGAATAGGATTAGATATTACCATCAGGCTGAGGGGAAGCAATACAAAGAATGACAAACTATTTATTAAATATTTTGTAGATATGACGTCCTAGCTATAGACAAAAAAAATGTCACTTACTTTTAATAACAAGAATAATTAATTAATTGAAATAAAAGTTTAATAATTGATCAAAACAATGTTTAATTGAATAAAAATATTTTAATTTATGAAACCCGAAATCGAAAAAGGAAACTCCAAAAATTATTTATAATTTTATTAAATGAATAAAATAATTGCAACTATTTAATAAAATATTTTATTAATATTAGTAATAAAATTTCTCCTGGGACAGTGAGTATATTCATCAAGTGATATTTTAATAAAATAAAATAGAATAAAGATAACAATAATGCCCCCTAGTGCCGGAGAGTTGATAGTTAGCAAAGACTATGTACCTGAATAACAAGCTTCATTAGCTAGTGTGAAGAATTTATTGTAAAGCAAGTAATTTTATTAGAAGCTGTTAATAAAAAACCCTAGCTATTTCTCTGAGTGTAGTTTATGTGCACTCAGCGTATCAATCTCAAATATATTTGATACAACGTAAAAGCAATCAGAGTAGCTTTTAACTGATAACCTAATAAAAGTGTTGGAGAACGTCTGCCATCTGTTGTATACCTACTAGCATTTTCAACTCGCACGTGTATAAAATACATATTCAGATATTGAACTAGTATTTTGTTTGAACTTACTTTTTATCTAGCAGCAAAATGTATACAATACTCTAGACCCTAATATATTAAATCCACCAACACTTTCATCAGAAGTATTACCACAAAAACAATTAGCTATTTTATTAAGTCCTGAGAATCAGATTCTAAAACAATTACATTCTACCAAAGGGCATTTTCGTGAAGAGAAGGTCGTGTTTTTCAGATTTATCGTATTTTTAGATCAGTCTTCTGACTCAAACTTCTCTGTGGTCTCGAAGAAAAGGTTGTATGCAGTAAGAGAATAGCTTAGATATCGACAGAGAAGGTCGTGATACCTCCAGCATCAGTATATTCTCTTCAAGTGAAGTAAAGAAAGAACCGCTCAAGAGTCAGGACTGAAGAGACGAGGAGAGATACCACGGAAAGCCTTTTCGCGTTCTGCGATAGCTCGCTTCGAGCGGAAGAGAGCTTGAAAGTCTGTAACGAGTTATTGCTTGCTCAACTCGCCACCCTGGAGAATGGATTTTTTTATTAATCACCTTCTTCACGTGTTCCAGTCATTTAATTTAATTTTTGTAATTATTGCCTACGTTACTCAAGTTTTTGTAATTAATTAAAACGTTTTAGCCAAGCTATCATTATTGCATATCATTTTTTAACATTTTAAATATTTATTTATTGATATTCAATTATCTTTTTACTGCTTTCAACTTACATTCAATTCCTTTTTAACACAATACCTTTCTTTGTTGCACATTTTTCTTTTATAACAATAGTGTTTCTTTATTTATTTCAAACTTTTTAAGTGACATACAATTTTTTTGTGGAAGATTAAAAGTACAATGTGAAATAAGATTAGATCTTTTATAAAATTCATATCAAGTTGACAAATCTTTAAAACTTTTTCTCTGCCTTGCAATCGTTGATTATGAATCCTTGAATTTTTTTGATGGTCTTATTAATTGAAAAAAATAATCGCTAATTGTAAAGAAACATTCCAGAAGTCAATTTTTATTTTTAATAAAATGATATGAATATAAATATTGTTGAAGTGTGTAATAAAAAAAAAAAAGACAAGAAAACTAGAATTAATCAATAGAATTGGCAAAGCTGAACAACAAATTCAGCAAAGAATCATTAAAGAAAACCAACAATTTCCGTGTGAATATTTTTTATCGAGTTTAATTCTTTCTATCGCTTTTTCCCCGAGCTGTTGGCATATAACGAGGTTCTGCCACGACGTCAGATCGTTATCGTTATTACGAGTGCACTTCGTATGCACGTCTGTCCATCAAGACTCTTACCATGCGAGCCAGAATTGTTTGCATATATACAAGCAAGCGGGGGCGCCATGTAGACATGCATATACACACGTGTATATTCACAAACGCCAGTAAGATGCAATTTACGTTGGAAGGGCGTCGCGAGGAAGTGTATCGCGTGCGCCGGAAACGGCACGCGTTGTAAAATCGGGCCGACTTACTCTCTTTAGTTCCGTCGGGTTACACTCTATCGTTATTTATTCCTCTTTTATTTTTTGTCTTTCTATCTGTTTTTCTTCAAGTGTTATTATGTAGCAGCTGCCTCTCTACCCTTTCGTCTCATTGCCCTCCCACGTGTCACTCTTCACAGGCCCGTAATTAACAATCTTTTAATGAATTCTCTCTCGCACTATCTCCATCTTTACACTCAGGCAACAGTGACGACTCTCTGACGATAGGAAAAAATACTCAAGAAAATGAAGAAAACGTAATCCAACCGCGAGTTTTCAACACGCAAATCGTCTTCTTTTCTATACAAATAACAATCTGCATCAACAACAATCAGCATCAATATCATGTGTGATTTAATTAAATATTAATAAGGAGAGAATTATTGTTACTATCATGAGTACATTTTCATTGTGTTATTTATTTCCCGTATTTAACATTCTTTGCAATTTTATTTATAATATTAAATATAATTAATGCGTGTTCTGACGAGATAATAAAATGGTGATATTTTAACAATACAATTCTAACTGCAATTTTTTTTTTCTTATTTATTCTTTTTTGTTTCCATTCTTTATTTCCTCGCTGTTTCGCGATCGTAAATAACTGTCCGGTATAATAAGACATCAACAAACAACGCCGCGCACCTACGCGCCGATACCATCTTTATGGACATGATCGTCGGAAGTTGGATAGCTCCTTTTTACATCATTTTTTTTGTTGCCTGTCCATACGATCTAACCATAAAATGTACCTAACAATGTAACTAACCGAAAACAATAAAAAAATTTTTTTATCCTGCGAATATTATTTTAATGATTATTGCGATTGTTGATTTCACGATGAGAAGTGAATTTTTTTTTTCTTGACAAATGTTATCCAATGAAAAATCATTAACATGATTAATGGTCACCTTAATTATTCTACTTAACAACATAATTACATTTCCCTTGAAAAAATAATTTATTTTAAAATTAAAATTTTCATCTTTTTCTTCTAGACACGTTGACAAAATTATTGTTTACTTTAAAATTAAATTAAAAATATTTCTATCCAACCACTCAGTGTCTCTAATTTTATAACAATTATTTTATTTAATTAAAAAAGTTTGGACTATTGAAATTTAAAGGTCAATATTGTTAATCATTTTTGTAAGCAATTAATAGAATTAATTTATTGTAAATAAAAAGTGATAAAAATAAAATTATCATTTATTTAATTGGATATAATTTTTTACTTCTCACCCCAATATCAGAGAGTTTTTTTTATCAAAACACCTGCCGTTACCACTGATAAGATAACCCGATTTTTTCAGATGAATTTTCATTTTAACCACAAGTGTAGGCTTTTAGATACCAATTTCTTATCTCCAACGAAAAATGTTCAGAAAAAATTCGAGAAAGTAAGTGTATTTTTACAGTAAATAAGCAATCGGTATACACGATCGTCAGATTCACAAGTAAGCGAATGAATCGAGTTTAAACGTGAGAGAGAAGGTGAAAGTTAAACGCAGAAAATGTTCATATAGTCGATTAGTTAATTATTTATGAATCCTCCGGTGGACTTATCGAAATAACTTATATGTACAATTTATGAGAAATGATAAACATAAATCTACACCTAACATTTATTTCTCCCATCATTTATCAGTGAGTTTAATATTAAATATCAAGACAGATATACCATTCGAAAAAGTAATCAGATAAATTTAACTTGAAATAAATTTCAGATAATGAAAGGACATTTTATTTCTAAATCCAATGATCTGCATCCTTTCCTCTTTAAAAGTAGATTGTAACACAATATTTGTTTTCTACAGGTAATAAACAAGATCGTTAACGACACTGAAATTAAACAATAAAATTCGTATGGAATTTCTTACATTTTATTACCGGTAAATAATGTACTTTATTTCTAGCCATGAATATGAACAAATGCTTGAAAAAGTTATTGAACACTGTAGTAAAAGGTAATAACAAATTGCATTTCTCTCTGTACCGTCCTTGATGTTTGCTATGTTGCTGAGGATCATCATTAACGTGCTTAAAATAGCCGGATAAATTTTTTAGCAACATCCAAATTATATTAAGTTGAAGACATTTATTTTATTTCGTGTCATAAAATGTTACGATTTAGTGTAAAGACATCACTTCGTGATATCAAACTAATCTTTTACTGTGCCTACAGAGCTTTTAATTGATGTCGAAGACATTTGTATTAAGCACTATTAACACTAAAAAAAGTTTAGTACTAAATAAATAAAAAAAAATATCGTACATCCTGCAATAATTGTGATGTTAACATTTTAAAAAAAACCAACTTCATTTTTTCTGTAATAATGATGTTATTTCCGTAAATCTAAATTGATGCCAATTAAATAATAATTTATTGTAATTTTGTAATTTAATTTTTCAAACTTGAAGAATTACTCAAAGATATTCTATCAATTTTTATAATGAATATCCTATTATTTCTATTTTCTTTTCATTTAAATACATCTTAATTAAAGTTAGAAAATAAATAAAACATAAATTAATTCAATTTGATATTAAACTTCAATAAAAAAATTTAATTACGTTAAATATGACCATCTACTGGTTTAATTCTAAACAAAATATATTTACTGATAAACAATAAATTCTCTACTAAGTGCTCTATTAAAATTTTACGAGAGAACATTAAATTTCATTCAAATCAATTAAAATATCTTGAACTAAATTGTCAATTAATAAAGAATCTTTCGATTACTTTCTACTAAAAATTATTAAACAACATGACTGCACCTTGGAATCCTAGAGCAAAAAGTCCTAAACAGCTAAATAATCCTAAGATCATCGACTTAATAATTAGGCAAAGAGTGTTCTCAGTGGCATTTTTGTTATGTCTCGAAACTGAAACGTAACAAATCTCATAGTCATTATATCTCAGGGATATCCCAATGGGAACACGACGTTTCTTTTGGCCCCGGGGGCTTCTTTTATTGTTAAATAAATAATCAAGCGGTTGTTGTCCGTGTTAGGTATAATTTATTATCCACCCTCGACCAAACGAGGCACTCCACCATCCATACTCTTAAATTTTCCCATCCTCCCGCCTTCTTATTCTTCGCTTTCTTCTCTCATCGATTTTATTTTTCCTTTTTTTCCTCTCTCGCTCGTTCCAATGGTCTTAAAGAGTTCCATTCGGCCTCGCGGACTCCCTCTACTTTACGTCTGCTGTGCCTTATGCTAAGAGCCCCGTTGGTTTCTTTAATTGACAATCCCGTATGCGTTCTTGCTACGAGTCTTGCTCACAAGAAGTGGGAACCAACAACAACCCAAGCTCCAACATCGTATTGTTCTACCATTTTTATTCCCTTCTTCTACGGCCAAAGTGGAATCCTGTGACACATACCTGCTCGATTTCGCCACTTTCATGCGATCCTCTACCAGCGAATTAACGAGCATAACAACCACCTAACATTTTTTCATACAATTATTCTGAGGGCAACTAAAAGCTTCACTTTTAACCCTTTACTCAGTTCGCCTGTGTTAAGTAGTCTAGTTTGGACATTTATTTAATGTACTTTGCACTTTAACATTCTATCCAATTTCATTTAATTGCACTTTAGAACTAACTAAACTCTTTTTAACAAACAATTACTTTTTCTTAATGAAACTTAATTGTTATTTATTCAATTAATTTATTTGTTAAGCATCAGTAGAAATGAGATGTAACTTCATTCTTAACAGAAAAAAAATACAATTAAAAGGAATGAATTAAATAAATGGGATAAAAAATTGAGAATTAATTACATCAATTACTGTAATAAATAAATAACAAAAAAATATTCAGAAGCGATTAGCAAGTACTCTCGGTAGCGCAGACATCATCAAGACATGCAACCGAATTGTTTGACAAAGCCCGAGCCCTAACAACTGCGCCTATCATTCCATCTGCATATTCATTTGCACATGGCCTGTAACCGAGTCCAATACAAGGTCTGAAATATGTTTCTTGATTCTTCAATTCCCTTTACCTTCTTTTCCACCATCCCACTATCGTACATAAACACACATTACACATTCATTCAAATAAAATAAATACATATCCCATACATACACAATTTGTTGCAGGATATATTCTCAAAGCTTCTGAGTTATAAAGGCGTGTAACAGTCTTGTTGAGCACGAGGTATCCAACATGTCTGTATCGAAAAAACATACACGTGGTTCCATTCCAATCCTAAGCCTGGCTCTTGCTCATTCTCTGCTTCAGATGTCCATTTTTTTTCCTTCCTGGCGGTCTTGCCTATTCTATTTTCTTCCTTGCTCCTTGTCGGACTACAGGATAACTGGTGTTTTTGCTTATTTATCTCTTTTCATCCACTCTGAAGGTAATTAAATATCTGTGGCTGCGTTCAAAGCCGCCCGATGCGCTACCTTAACGATTGTCTCTAGGTCAGAGGTCACGCACGCACACGACGTGGAAATATAATGCCTGGAGAACTGAAGTGAGAGAGAGAGAGGGAGAGAGGATTGCTCAGCAACAACGTTGAGACTTCTTGAGTCTCTCAGCCACTGCACTCTTGCGATGCACGTCCAATGGCATGGGAACTATTATGCTTATTAAGGTGGAAAGTAATAAATTATAGGCAGCTAATAATGGGAACCGCGAGCGTAATCGATGTATGCAAAGGAAGTTGTTTGTCTGGTCCGAAAGGCCTCTCTCATGGACGCGTCAGCTCCAATATATATCTGTCGGCTTGTCTGTTGTTGTTGCTGTTATTGCTGTTGTTGCAAAGTATATCGATCTTCCAAAGTATCCAACACATCAGGGTTGATCCTTTTGTTACTCATATATTATCCTGCAAATTATTATCAAATCCTGGATGATGAATAGCCATCAATATTCTCTGTCAACTGTCCAAGATGTCCTCGGTGCTGTTCATTATTTGAACAGAAAAAAAAACTCGAGGTAATTAAAAAAATTCATTTTCTCCTCTTCATAAGTATAAAGAGATATCAGCTGTCTCACTTTATATCGCTTGAGAGTGTAGGAAGGGTCACAGGATGGCAGAGGTTAACCATAAATCAATCAAAGCACATATCTGAGTGGCCGGCAAACTGGAGACTCTTTTGGTCTAGTGGATACGCAAATTCTCCATCAGTAGGAGGATGTTTATATCAATATTTCTGTTTGTTTGGCTGACACATTTATGCGTCATTCTAGTCTCCAGTAGTTTGCCAAAAGATGAGAGGAAGATGTTGCATATGAATGAAAGGAAGATAATATGATGGAACTGACACTTGCGTAAAATTTTCTTCAGTAAATACAGTAATAATAATAATGACAATAATAAGAAAAGATCGATTTATCTTATTAGCAAACGAGAAGCTTGTTATCATTGGCATCGCACGATCTTGCAAAGAAGCAAGAGGGGAATAAGAAAGGGACACGGCTAGAATTTCTTATCGATATCATTACACGATGCTCATGGCATTGTTGTAGACTTTGTCTCTCTTTCTTTCTCTCTCAGGTTGTCTCTGTTATATACACGAAAAGCGTATCCTGTTGGTGGTATTTAGAGAGATCGTCCTGGGCGAAGCTCGCGAATCCTGATGTTCATGCTTCTGAAGCAATCGCCCTCCAGAAGAGACCAAAAATCTTCCAACGAGGTTTATAGTGAAACAGAGCGTTTATTATATCGTCCAGAGAAGCGAAAAGAAAAGAGTCGACCTTTTCTGCCCCTCCTCTCGGTGGTTCTGTTTGTTGCTGCCTTCAATTTTAATTAACCTGGTACCGGGTAGCCGATCGCGATCGAATCGGGTGCACGATCTACAAGGAATCTACATAAGATCCTCCACTCGCGGCTACAACTCAATCCTCTCCTCTTTATTCTCTCAGTGGGTCTCCTTAACTGGCGCTTCTGCTGCTGGCTACCTCATGCACACAATCCTTCGTGCGCCTTCCACCTTATCTCCTGCAGGATCGGAGATAGCGTCTTCTCGGTGGCTCTCGTCGGGATGCGCTCATATTGTCTCCCGCGCGCTGCGCTAACTCACAACAGTCGTGCGGGTGGAGTGAATAGCAGAGGCTCGCTTCGTAGAGGGAGAGGAGGAGGAAGCATATATCGAGGTGTCGCGACGCTCAGACCTCTCTTATTCCTCGTTGCCATTCGATAAAGTCCACCCGGCGCGCATGCACAGGAAGAAGAAATAATTAAGGGGTGAATTCTTATGAGACAACCTCTTAGCTTCTGTGCACCAGAAGTTTTTCTTTTGTTTCTACCTTTTGTTCGGAGATTTTTATCCGAGTTCAAGATCAGCCACCCTCACGCAAAATTATTATGTCGTTTAGGAGTTCAAATGAAAGCTACTTTTTACGTTAATTATTAATTATTTTCTACCGATATATTTTTATTTCTTCCTTTTTTATTTAATTAAAATAAATGTTATATTTTTTGTGTAATTATTTTCTCTAAGACTGTGATAAATAATGAGTTTATTAATTTTAATTAATCAATTTTATTAAGACAACTAAAAAATTAATTATTAATCTTTCGATTACTGATCATTAAGATGTAAAAAATTTTATGCTTAATCACTCAAACAATTTCGTCTTAATTAGTTATTAAAAATTAATTATTAAATTTTTTTTTACTAATCTGTAGAATTATTTTTATTATTTATTATTAATACTCAATATAATTTATAACTTTTGTAGTCACTGAATATAAAATTATTGTCGTCTGCATCATTGAACTAAAGGTTGGTATTTGAAATAAATTTATGAGAAAATATAAATAAATAATCCAGAGGATTAATAAAAATAAAATTCATTTTATAATCCGCAGATAAATTATAAACTGCTGATACAGTTGAGAAATATTACGTAATATGATCTAATGTGGGGATAAATGTAATAAAAAAATAAATGAGTAGGAAGATAATGTGGAAAGAGAGTGAACATTTGTGATTCTTCAGGAGCTCGTGCGCAGCTCAAGTATTTGCTCTGACCACAGTATCGTGCGGGGGGTCCACGATAAAGACGAGAATAATATCGATAATATTCTACTATACGTCCAAGTCATCTCTCTGTGGATTGGCTTGAGCTACAGCATGTGCGTGTAGCAGGGCTAGGTAACACGATAGCAGCGTATGTAAAACCATCTGGTGTAAAACGAGCTGCTGGCTCGTTCAAGTATTAAATCGGAGCCTACATTCTATCTTTTACGACTAAATACTGTCTTCTTTCCTTCCCTCACATCTTTTCAGTATTTTTACATTTTTTCCTCGAGTTTAAACCTTTTGAATATTCATATTTCAGTCTGGTGAATTTTATTAATCAATGATTAGATCCAATGCTCTCTTGATGCATCAATTATCGCTTTGATTTTTTTTTTTAAATAAATTTAATTACAGTATGTACGATTTTTCTGAATGTTTTTTAATTACATAGCTTTGATGTTTAATTAATTTTATTAGTTTTAAGAATTATTAATTTAAAAAAAACCCTTTACATAAAAAAATCTGTTATTATGTTACATAAATAAAATAATTTACTCCAAATTCCAAAAATAAATAAGAGAATAAATGGAACAAATTATTATACCTACCAAGTTTTGTACAAAGACTTTAAAAAAAAATTTTGCAAGTAAAAAAAAAGTATTAAAAATAATTTGGTTAGTGAGAATATGATTTGATTTAGAAGAAGTCGTATAGTCAAGCAATTGCAAATGTTTCAAATGAATTAATTAAACCAGTTTATCGTTATTTATTATGAATGATTGTTAATAGTTTGACCATCTGCGATTGCTTAAGTATAAAAACCCATTCGTTAATGTATTCTGTTTGTATGATCATTTATTATTCAACTTTGTTTTTAATATCCAATAATAATTTGTAATTATTATCATATGATCGACATTAATAATTCAGATCTAAAATCTGACTTCCTTAAAAGTTAACATGACTATAAATAACATGAGCGCATAAAAAGTACAATAGAAAAAAGATTTGTAATTAGTTAATGCGACATGTTGAGTCTACTGTAGAATTAGTGACTAAAATGGCAACATTACTAACAATCTACATATTATTTATGAAATATATATGATCGTTATCCATATTGAAAAGTGACATTTATTTATAATTTAATAATTAAAATTAATTAACTCATTTTTTATCATTAAAATTCAATTACAAAAATCTCTTGCTCTCTTGTACATCGATTTTATCGTAAATGTGTTACAATACATTGAAGAAAAAAAAAAAAAACATCTTCGCTTCACAAGATCGATAACGAGTTGATCACTTATGTATAAACATAAAGATTTAAAATCTTATAATTAATATTATTTTAAATCTCCGGAAGATATTGTTTCTAGTTTTTATTAATATTAATAATATACTTTCAAATGACTCTCGTTAGTCTTAATAAATTTAAAGTGCCATTAATTAACATACACTAGACATTAAACCAACTTATTCAGCATTCACGAGATCAATAAAATAATTTAATGGAAGATAAATACTTGTTTTATGTGACTACAACGATAATCACCCATTTAGTAAAAGGAAAATATATGAAGCCTTATAAGAAGATACAAAATTATCCTTACGAGTGAAAAATCAGAACTAGACTCATAGGTCAAAGATCATCCATACCACAATCTCTATATACTTCATGATTTATGTCGATAGCGATACGATCGATCGACCTCTCGTTCATATGGGATAAAGCACGACACTCCTTTCACCATTAAACAATTTGTCATTGTTATAAACGATAACTGATTGTCCTAAAGATCAACTCATCAAATATTTCCCATTTTTCCTCGCTGTATTATTTAACATTATATAACCAAATATTATCTTAAATAAATTTTATTTAATTTTCTTCTTTTCATTTTTTATGAAAAAACGTTTAAAAATTTATTAAATAAAATTTATATCCATGCTTTTTGTTAATAAATACAATATCTATTTTTATTCTTTTTTTAAAACATTACATTGTATTCATTAATTTTATATCAAAAAAATAGTCATTTATTAAAAAAAAACACCTCGGTTTTTTTTCTCTTTAAAAGCATAGATTGTTATTCAATTTAATAAAATTTTATACTGGAAAAAAAATTTAGAAAAATATTATTCCACTGTCATTAAATTAAAAAACAATATAATAAAAAACGAGAGATCGACGAAATATCCTCAACTACAGCAATAATAATAAAAAAAAAAAATGTAATAAAAAAGCTAAATATGAATTAAAAAAATATCATTAATCTCTCTTAATATAATTCTGTGATAGTTGGTAGATAATGAAATTGTGGAGAGCGCCTTCAAGTGTCTTAAGAAAGCCCTGCCACTGACCTTTCTCGTAGTTGATTTGTCGTTCCTGCTGTCGCGCATTGTCAGCCGCAACCTTCAGCAATCCTTGAATATTCCTCAGCAGTGTTTCTGTACTCGAGACTGAGGGGTCTTGCGCCCCTTGTGATACCGCAACCGCAGCTGAGGCTATTTGGGAATAATTGAGCGCTTGTGGACTTTCAGATCCTGGCGCGGGTAAGGGAAGATTTTCCGGAACATCCGAGAGATCTGAAAGAGAAATAAAAATATGAATATTTATTTATCAACAGGTGGATTTCGTGCTGAGCAGGCATAAAAATATTTAAATGTATAGGTCAGACATATTATAGTGGTATTAATAAATTGGGCGGGTGTAAACGGCCGACAACGACGTTTCTTCTGGTCAAAGACTTATGTAAGGTGCGTGTCTCGAAGTCGTAACCTCCGTAGAATCCGCTTGTTGCCCTTCGGCTCTCTAATTTAACGTCAACCAAATCCAAATAAGCTTTCCTTGATCTTTCGGACATTTCTCTTCTCGCAAGAGAAACGCTCACCGATTAGTACAATCGCGCGGGTGGCGAGAGACGCATGAAAATAAAAGAGTCAATGTCTTATGGTTATTGCCAAGTGAGTGCTAGTGGACAAGATGTCTGCGTGGGTTCTTATTCCTCTCTTCTCGTCTCTTCGAGCACTAAGTGACCACTCGTGCTTCTTTCTGCGCCCACACCGACGCGACATCACTGGCTAAAGAGCAAGAGAGAACCGCGCGCGTGCTTTATGGCCAATGATATGTGTATTTATTGTATCGTCTTTTAATTATCAGCGTGCGCACCTACAACGAAACGGCATTCTGTTACTTATTGCCCAACGGCGTCTCTCGCGATCGGATTTAATGCTCGCGCCTTCTAACCATCTGCCGGCACCCTTTTGATATCGGTCTTCCTCTTTTTCCTTCACTCTTGCCTTTATCTTTCACGGGAAACCATTACAATTATCAGGAAAAAATAAAATAACTAAAAATCTATATAACATGAACTGACTTTTCTCCAATAGCGCATTGTCTTTTTTTCTTTGTTTCATTTGCCATTCGCTTCTTTTTAGCTATTCGGATTTCTCTTTGCCACTGAAGAATCGGCAAATCAGAGTTTAATTCTAAGAAAGAGAAACATGAACGCAGCTATAGAGGGTGAGAAGGGAGACCCGCGCGCGGAGGACTAAGTCTCATTAAATCAGAACGGCATTCCACGGGCGTGTACACTCCCACGGACATTCGATGGGGTTCTACTTCGATCACCGTAGGTAGGATGTACCGGTGCATACAACACGCTGAGAGACACGAGGCCACCGCCCCTCCCGATTCCTCCGCACGCACCAGACTACTGGGTCAAGATGCATATTTTATCGTCATTTTTATTCAACACCATCTTCTCAATACCTTATTTTCCTTTCATTTCGAACGCTATCCTAAAAAAATACCTGCATTTTATTTTATCTGCAACCTCTTAAGGGGTAATGAAAGACAGGTCATACATTTTAAGCACAAGCTTTATTCGCAACTAATAAATTAAAATTTTTTTTCCATGAAATCCGAAAATCATAATTTAAAAAGACCTTTAAATTATTATTTTTCAAAAAAAGTAGCGATTCTCATGTTGTGACCATGGAATTATAATTTGTTTTGCTAATTACAAAAATTTAGTTTCTCTTGAAAAGCAGGAAATAGAATATTTTTCAATAATTAATATTATTTATCCTTCATTTTAAAAATATAAACAACTGAAACTATTTGATGACCATTCTTTAAATCATTAACTCTGCAACTAATTATTTATAATGATTATTAATTATTTTAATGATGAAATTATTTTAATTATTTTTAATTATTGTTATTATTGTAATTATTACAACTAGAATGGATTGCTTTTATAAAATAATCTGCCTCTCATAAGACTTAAAAATGAATGTTGAACATGGCCCTTGTGATATTTTTATGTCCCTTCGGATTTGACTGAAAGTTATCTTGGCCAGGCGTTAATTGGGTCCAACCGAACTAATCGAGAGTCATGATAGTCTCGACTTGAGCGGGCCTACGTTATACGAACGCGAACATCAGACCAAAGCCATCGTTTGGCAGAGATGATCGATGAGTGGCTTTGACCTGCCAGTCGTCCTCTTCTGGAGCTCATTCTATGGCTTGGTGGCCACATCCAACTGGACCGATATAATTATTTCTCCGCGTGTTGTTAGATAAAGAAAAGAAATTTTTAAAAACAAGATCAACGGACTTTTCACGGTGACGGACGTATATATTCCTGGCATCGATAAAAGATTGCCACTTCTCTTTTGCTAATTGCCCTTCTTTCACATTTACTCCTATACCTTCTTTTCCTTTTTTTTACTCTTCAATAATCTCACTCTTGCTTTCTTTCGTTATTTTAAATCTCCGACATTATAACTTCACCGTCGTTCATCACTGTCCAACGTACTCGATAATTAATGAACGACTCCCTCTTAATTTTTTTTCTTCTACAAGACTAATCAAAACGTGAATTTTTCTTCGACTAAAATATTAGGGATAAAAATATTGAGCATTTTATGAAATGCCGACCTTCATCCTTTTCGTTATCATCCTCCAAGTCGTCTGAAAGGTTGTCATCTTCTTCCTCGTCATCTTGAGAACGATGTGACGCAGCTCCTTCACTTCCTGATGGTTCACCAACACTACCACTTCCAGCAGTTTTTGAAAGATTCAACACTGGACTGTGACCATTCGAAGAGCCTGTAAATATATATTTGAATTAATTTATTGGAAATGTTGAAATAAATGAGGTGACATTTGTTTTTTGATGAAGGAAGACTTGTGAATGTGATGAATAAAAATATTATGACTAAAGTGATGAAATGCTATTAAGTTATTTGGGTCTGATACTGTATAAGTTAATAAGTAGGATTGCCTAGATGGTCAATCGATCTAATCTAAACAAGACTAGAATCCATGACAAGTTGATGGATTTTATTTGCACGCAACATCTCCCTATTTGGACATCTACAAGTCTCTATCGAATCTCTTATATTCTCTTTCATTTCCCTAGAATTTTCCCAGTCTATTTGATATCCCACAGCATTTTAATCCTGACGTGGATGGATTCTATTTGGGCAGAGAGACCACAGAGGTGACGCATGGGGGCCCACCATTCAAGTCTTTTACCATTGCCAGAGGTACGAGAAGTGAAATGGAAAATGAAATTGGATAAAGAGAAGAAGAAAAAGGGAATACAAAAGAGAGTACTTTCCTAGTCAAACGAATTCGCTGGAATAAATCGAGCTCGAAAGGTCGATGAGTGAAGGCAATAGAACAAAAATGGATTTCTAAAAAGTCGCCATCAACATGCAAAAGGGAGAAGAGATGGCGTAGAAAATGAGAGACGTCGAAGCGAGATAAAGGGTTCGGCCAGACGGATTAAAATATTACGAGGAATCAGAGAGAAAGGCGCGCGGTGCCGCGAGGCAAGTTTGGGTCCCGAAACCTGATATCTAAGATTCTCTCCCTCTTACTCCTTTATCGAACTCTCTTCTGTAGAACACCAAATGCAGCCCCGGGCCCATCTGTATCTATATAAAACGAAATAAAAACGGAAGAACAAAGGTGCCCGGAAGAAACGACGTAGGAGGGACAAGAAGAGAAACGTCGAGTAGGATTTTTCTACGTGGCTAAGCTTCGATTTAGATCGATCCATCTAACGCATTATCTTAATTCGAGTGACATATTATTTCCGTTTAGGATTTTGAATGAATTATTGAATTAGCTAATTAGTTACATTCTCAGAATAATGTATTTGTTCGTTGTTTTTATTAGTTTTTAGTTCTCTTTCACTTTCATTCATTATTTTGTTTCTTTTTTCAGGAATGGAAGAGCAAGATTAAGATTACAACCTTTGTGCACTATTTTAATAAATTATTCCAAAACTGGTACAGCAAGATGACTATTCCATAGGAATTTATTATCTGCGCCCTCTTAAATCTATCAGTGACTTCAGTGTCTATAAGGTCACTGATTCCTTCAATAACCCAATTGACACTGGATAATTAATTAATAATTACCAAAGTCACTTAATACTTTGTAATAAAATTTTTACAAAGTTTTTCTTTCAAGCTTGAAGTGTTCCTAATAGATGGAAAGACCACTTTATTGTTGATATCAGTGGGAAAATGTCCATTTTTAAATTATTGTTGAGAAGGTATAAATGGTTGCTTTTCAAGATTAATGGATTTTATCTAATGGATGAATAAGTAAAGAAATATTTACCGTTGTGCGAACTGAGATCTCTTGGTTTGTGATCCAACGCCAGCGCTCTTTCAGCATCTCCTCTTTCTTCTCTCAACCTGCAACAGACAAACATCACATTGAGAATATAACAAGAAATATTCTAGTGCGTTAATAAATTTCTGATTTCAATGATTGAACATATAAGTTATCTGTTTCTTTCTCAAGTTCTTGACTACAAACTAATAATTAAGTAATTATTCTACGATTGCGCGTGGGCTGCTAAGTAAGGGTTTTCATGTTGAATCATCTTACATATCGTGATTCCCGTCATATTCAATCTAACAGTTTCTCTAGACATCTGTAAAGACCTCGAGAAACTTGATACATGTACAACAAAGTTAGGAAAAAATTCTTGCAAAAAAAAAATAACAATAAAGACAAATAAGGAATGAAGAGAAAATTTTTTAATTAATTTATATGTTGCTGCAGAGTGGAAAAAAGTTATGACAAATTTCATAAGCAGACAAAACTTGATAAACTCGCTGTAAATGTCAAAGTAGCGATGAAAGTCAGCAAGTTGGAATTTTTTATTTTCTCAAACTTACTTAATTTTATTTTTTATTTCAGTAAAACTGAAATCAAGGGGGTTGGAGAGTAACCACCCGTGGCAAAAATCATTAAGATTTCTTGGCAACTCCTGTATAGTAGAATGAGTTGATGTAAATGACAGTGTGTGACCCTCGGGGGTTAGAGAAACTGGAAAACAACCCTAGGTCATAACAATAAAACCCCTTTTTTCCGCGTTTCAACGGCCCCAGGGTCATTAATGTGGCTACGAAATAGAACTTTTTCATTTAACACGAGAAGTGGTTGTAAAAATGTAATCTAATATTAAAAAGTCAAAAGATAGTATAACAGTGATTAGAACTTGGAACTTGTTCATTTATTTCATTTCTTCATCTCATCATTATTTTTTTTTCATTTCACTATCGGAGTTTATTTTTATTCCTTTTTCTTTGTAAAAGCTTTTTCACACCTCGAATCGAACCGCGGACCATTAAGTAAGAAGTTAATATCATTAAACATAATATTGGGCGCATCTGGGAGCCACAGAGCACTTACTAACCCCCGACAAACGCCTCAAACCCCCTCATTTTCTACATCGCGAGAACTCTCTCTCTCTCCCTTTCTCTCTGCTCCCACTTTTTCATCCCCCCGTGAAAACCATTCGCTCTTCGGTTACATCACTGCCTCGTTGCTCCCTCGCGCCTTAATTTTTTAATGAGAAAATGCTTTCAAAGAGGCAAAAGAGAGATACAACGTCTACGAGCAATAAGTCACGAACTGATGGGCTCGTGGTCGTTGAGACCACAAAATATACTGAAGAAAATTCTCCAAAAACATTTCCTCCCTTTTTCTCTAAAACACTTCATTTATTTTTATTTTTACTGATATTTTTCTAATTTCCACAAACATTTGTGTCCTTTAAATTACATAAATAAAAAATGTATTATTAAAATCTCTCTCTAGAGCATTAAAATTTTTATTTACTCTTGCACTTTGAAAATATTATCATTTTTACATTTTTTAAAATAAAATTAATGAAAAGTAAATTATTAAATTAAATATGAAATTTTATTATGTGTTTTTATTGAAAAAAAAATTAATTGGCGGAGTAGAGGGATGGATTTTGAGAGCTAAATAAAAAATGGTGATTTTTGTTGTACCTCATGATGTAACAGCACTCTAATGTTCAGTCTAGACAGAAAAACAACGATATATTAAATGTGTAATTAACCGAATCTAATACAAAGTTCCCTGGCACCTTGAAAACTGCTCTATCTCACCGGTTTCTCTCCCAACACGCGTGTAAATTTATCTCAACTCTTGCTTCCATGTAGTAGAAATTATAACTACACGCATATCAGACGTAGACTGTTCTTGAATATACAAGAACCGTTTGTAAACCTCGTACCCCGTGTATTCATACATTACCGCTTTCATTATCTGCAGCCTTCTCAATTCTGTGTATCTAGAGAATAATTAGTGACGCTGCCAAGCGAAGTCTACCACGTTTGTGCTTTATTAAATATTATATTGCAATAAAAAACAACTTACCCCTAATAAAAATTATTTTTTTAAAATTTAATTAATAAATAAAAATAAAAAGTACATCCTGAGAATTTTTAATGATGATTAAAGATACTTCTGATGAACATCAGAAGCTTGATACATTTCATTTTATGTAATTAATGAAATAATAATTATTATTATGGTAAAATGCACTCCATTTTAATTTTATATTTAAATTGCAATGAAAAAATTGAAAAAAGAGCTGCAATTACTATCAATAAATAAAAATATGTAAAAATAAAGATAATCATAACGTTGAAGTCTACTTTTAATTTTAATAAAGTTATAACGTGCTTATTTGGAGGTAGATGCATGTCATAAAATAAAAAATTAAAACATCACGAAGGATCGTCATGAGAAGCATCAGAAGAACAGACATGTAATAACTTGCCATCACAATTTATATTTATATATAAAATATTTCCCTGTATCCCTTTGGTCTATAACGATATATATCATTTGTGAAAATTTTCTCGACTTTTGCTCTCCCTCAACGAGCTGCGATAATGATGACAACAATTGTAATATCGAGAGAACAAAGGACTTGTGTTCATGAATACCAGAGAGAGTTATGCTTTTTAGATCGTAGGACATGCCTACAGGCATTTCCAATAAATTTGTTGGGTGGCGAGAAATTGAACGAAAATGTAAACCAAAGTGAAACGTATCCAAATATTTTGGTAACAAAAAAAGTTCTTTTTTTATGTGCTCATAAATAATTGTTGATAATAATTAATCGTTGACTTTAATTAATAGATTGCAATACACAAAGGAATTTTTAGCTTTGTCTGAAACAATATCCTCCTCATTAGGAGCCCAAGAGCAGTCTCCAGTATCATTAATATCCGAGCTGGAAGAAACTTACGAGAGGGAATAATAAACAGCCACGAAGTAGACTAAAGGAATGAGGGAAAGGGTGAGTCTGCAAACGGACCAGTAACACGATCCAGTAAAGGAAATTCCATGAAAGTGTCATTTGATGCAAAGAAGAGTGTTCTGTCATTCTTCCAGTTCTTTATACTTCATCTCATACTTTATAATTGTACATGGAAGACAAGCAAATGAAATATCAAATTACTCAAGTTCTCTTTGACAATGTCTTGAAGGAATAAATTCACTTACGGATATTGAAAATATTATCCAACACGTTCAGAACATTTATCAAATTGGTCAGTAGCCAAAAAGATGGAGAATCGAGCAGATGGTTCGAGGGGTTCGAAGATTCAATCAGTAGATGCCTAGGATTCCATTGATGTCGATAAGACCAAGGAAGAAATAAGATGTTTCGGACAATGAAATTTTGTTGTTTGAATTTCTTGGAAAAAGGGTAATGAACTTTTGCGAGGAAAACCATTTTTACTGAATCGTCTCTTAGGTTACAATAAAAAAATTTGAAACTTGACAAAAAAAATCACAACATGAATAAAACATTGCAAGCGGTGCAGAAAAATGTTATTTATTTATTTTAAATAAATTAAATTTAATTAATGACTTTTAAATGATTAAATATAATTAATTTTCTTTCCTCCTTCATAAACAAATCATTATTATTCGTAATTCAAATATATTGTTTTAAAGAAAGTAATTAAAAAAAAATTTTATTTTCAATAGTTTAAATAAATTATTGTTTACCATTGATTTATTTTGTTGATAAATTTCGTGATTGCGGGATGTTGAGTGATAAGCTCAAAAAAAATTTTTTAGAAGCAATAAAAATGCTAACACAGATCCAAGACCTTCAACAATCTCAAATAGACTTAAAGATCCTTCTTTCATCAACTTCTCCCCATCGCTACCTTGACTAATAGATCCAAGCAGCAGTCATGACACAATCATACACCAACTACGCAGCTTCATATCAATCCAAAAGAGAAGGAAGCTCGCGCTTCCCTGGGGGTAACAAGTCGCTGATAAATGATCTTGCACCCGGCACAGCAGACGATTGAGATTAATTTCGCGGATGTTACATCCGATCCTAAGCTCGATCTTTTAGGAGCGTTTCCTGCGCCACCAGGGGTGTTGTGTAAATAAACAACGATAGAAAGATGTAGAAAACTAGCAAAACGGAAGTTCAAAAAAGCGTAGTCACGTTTGATCATTTTGAGAAGGTGAAAGTTGTATGAAAAGGAAAAAAATCTGAATGGAGAGTCTTCAATTATGCCGAATAACGTTCAATTATTTTATCTGCTGAAGAGAAGAAGTCAGAAAACAAGTCACGACTTATGATGATATTGGACGAAATAATTAGACATCCCCTTTTGACCTCTTTACATATTTCTTTTCCTACATCTTCCTTCCGTCTACTTCTCTAATTCATTGTATCGCTGTTTGAAGTTTAACGAATAATCGATCTGCTTTTTCCCTCGTTTCTACACTGTGATGCAGCTAATTATGCATCCCCCAACGGAACCCCCATGGACAGGAAATGAGACTCCCTGAGTTCCGTTTATTCGTCTTTTCGCTCCTTCTATCTTATAACCAACCAAGATACAAAGTCGAATGTACAGTTGGTGGATTAAGTCGAGATACAGCTAAGACGTTAACCCCCAAGTTTATGTTTCGTCGAGCGACAGCGGTTTAATTAGATGACGGCGATTCGCCTGGGATACGTTTATTGAACTAAATTGTTTTCTTAGCTAATACTAGCGATAACAAGAGTTAAAATCGACTTTCCACACGCTTAGAAAGACAATGCGAGATTTTACTAGAGATTAGAGAGGAAAATATCAAGTCATTTAAGAGAAAATGACACTTTTCCTTATGACTTTGCTTTCCCCTTTTCAAATACTGCTCGTTTTGATGATCTAAATTTTGCAGGGGTACTTTTGAGTCCTTTCTCAGCTCTGATATGTATACATCTACCGAGGGATGGGAAACGAAATTGTCTAGATATTTAGTTGGAGCTAGAAAGGGTTTGAATTATGAAATACTGTGTGGTAGATGTATTGTGTATCTCCTGTGATGCTCTGATGCTTGGAATAGTAAAAGGGACATCACAAAATACACGGTCATGGTGAGATAATAGATCCAAAAGATGTAGTCAAGTCTTATCCACCCTTATAAAGCTTTCAGAGAAGCAAAAAACATTTTTCAATCTCCACTGACTTTATGATAGAAATCGTAGCGCGTGTCCATGACTTTCGAGAAACATTTGTACATAAATCTGAAAATTATGAGGTTCTTTTTTTTTTTACTTCTTTTCGTCACATTGCCATTCCCCTTCTCTCACTGGCATATGCCTGAAAACGCGTAACGGAGAGATAACACGACCCCTTTCTATTTCTACGACCCTACCGCACCCTCTACCTCACGGTTCTTCTGTACCCAATGTCGAAATGTAAACCACACTGTGACTGGATAAGTCGATGATGTGCAGTTTAAATTTTCTACAATGCGGGAGAAAGTGTATTCGAATATAAATCAGAATCAGGAGAAAATAAAAATCACTTTCCAGCATTGTGGTGAGTACGTGGATGATTCGATTAAGGACTATCGATGGTCGTTATAGAGCCCAAGGGACCCAGAGAAGAGACCGAAAAAAAAGGAAGACACGAGGTGGCTTATCGTGGTTCATAGGGATCGAGTCTTGATCTCTTCCATCGAAAGTCACTCAACATTTCACCCCCAATCCCATTCTTGAAGATTTTTTTTACGATTTTGCTTCTTTATTACTTTCTTCATGTCCAAAGCAGAAAGCTATTGAACAATTTTTTATGAATTTTACTCTTCTTAGTAATTTAATTATTTTTTTTTTGTTTTTCGGAGTTATTGATCTAGAATACAACAGTAAGTTAGGTATGCACGCATGCTATGAATAATTCCATTTCGATTTACCCCTTTTCATACCCCTCAGGCCTAAGGGATGCGTAGATGCTTAGAGAGTAAGGGGGGTTGGTTTGACTCGTGTGCTTAGGGGTTGAACATTGACGATAAGTCTCTCATGTTCAATCACTCTCTCTCGCTCTCTCTCCCTCGACAATTGTTGCCCGAATGCTCAGCCGCCAGGCAAAACGCAAATAAACTCAAACTACCCTCTACACTACCCCCTTACCATCACTGTAAAGTGCAGATTGAAGAAAAATATACCCTCTAGCTAGTGCAACCGATCTTTGTTTCTTTAAAACATCTAGCTTTTATATACACTTTCAATTTTAAAAAGTAACACTTGTCATTGTGTTACGATTAATATTATTTTGTTCAATGGTTTATGCTTTTCTTTTTCAAGTCAATTTGCATATCAATATTAATCGAAATACAATTACTCAAGTGGCATGTAATTTTTTAAAAATTAAATTGTTTGAAAAGAAATACCTAATTATTATTCCATACTGAATGCTCATGTTTTATTTCAATTAATAAATCATTAAATTGTCTTTGATGAATAATAAGCTCATAGTAGCATTGGAAAAAAATTTAATTTTTATTTTAAAATACTTAGTTGAAATAAAAAAATAGAATACGACTCTATGGAAATGATTAAATAAATTATAAAAAGAGTTGGGTATTAATTTCATTAAGTAAAACAATTATAACTGAAAGTTAATTGATTGAATGATAAAAATTGAGCAGTAACTTTTTTAAGGGCAAAAAAAAAATTTTTCTTCTATCAACTGTTATGATATACACGAATAACTCCATAATGAAAATGCGTATGCACATGAATATATATCAAAGCTTCCACCTTTTTCCTATCCATTTTTGTGTAGACACTTTTCTAAACTCTCTTATCAGGTTTGCGCAAGAATAAGATTCGACGACGCTTCCGAAAACCATAACCGTACCGGTAACTGCCACCCTCTGACTGATCGAACTTATTCTTTTCCCAACACCTCTCAACCCCAATCCCCCACAAGAGAGTTTCGATAATATTTTGCAAGCGAAGAAACGTTATTTTTCTAGAAAATTGAATAGTCGAAATGAAATTGGTATTTTTTCGATGTCTTCTTTGTAAATTTAACGGGGTAGCTATTCCTCACACCAAGAGATATGTTATATCATAAAAGAACGACAGCATCACACGTTTCACGGCACTTAAAAATACGGATGGTGAATTAATGAAATAAAATACACGCATTGTAGAGCTTTTAACGTGGCCACCCTCTGTTTCCTCATTTTTCTCTCATTCACCCTCGTTGTTACTTCATATCCTCACTATCCTACCTCTTTCTCACCTTCTCATCAACCTTCAGTTAATTTCTAACCCTCTCGCTCAGGGAAAAGTGAAAGAGAATGTGCCAAGGGGTAGTATATTAAGCGACACTTGGAATTACAAATAACAAATTGCAATTTGATTCCCTGTGCGTGAGCCTCAGTTTCTCTCCCTGGGCCAAAGGCGTAATTTATCATTACAGCAGACAATTTGGTGACGTTTTACTCCACTCCGATTCTCTAACACCCCGAGGAAGGGTGTTACAACCCTCAAGGCCGAACAAAAATCATTTGGCCAAGGGTCACTCATATGACGATGACCAAAATTTCAATTTGATCCTCGGAAGGAATGAATTCAAACGGAAAACGATACCGAAAAGTATTTCCAACGTGGCGTGAGACCTCGGGGTCCCAAACAAATAGGAGTGAGATGAGAAAAGCTGGTGGAAGATTGTAAATCGCGGGACAAAGTGGTAGGGATGAGAAAAAGGGGCATGGTAAAAAGAGGTGGGGTAGTACGCGGCTAAAGGCGCATCCCTTGAGCTGTATCGATCGTTGACTTTAAAATTCAAAGAGACCGACAATGGCGTTGTTCCCTTTCCTAGGTATCAGAAGAGAAAGCTCACTACAATATCATATTCCGTTCCTTTTCGTTTCATTGTCTGGACCCAAATCCTGCGCTAATAATAAAAGATCGCTACCTTCTTAGCTATGTGGACTGCGAAAAAATGAAATGGCAAATATGGCAATGAGAAGCATTAGAAGAAGTAAGCGAATAAGACTTGGGGCGACTTCCGAGAGCCTTCCTAACTTTAGTACTACATCATCTTGGCCGATAGCAGACTATAATACTCCGTTGAAAAGTTTTGAATTCCACGTGAATTTAATATTCCGAACAAGCTCCTAAGTATGTACATATAACTTTGATATATATACATTTCTTTTGCCTTTATCATTTTTTTTATGGTTCCATTTCAGTTTCCTCCTGTGCAGCTGCTCTGTTCAAAGAGAGATAATAAATCCATTTGTCGTAATAAACAGTAAAAATTATTTAATGACTGCTATTTTTAATGGTAAATGAAATGAAAGTAATCAAAGATTTTATTAGCCAATAAATGAGGGAAATAAAGATTTGAAAAATTATAAAATCATCATCGTGTTGTTGTATGTATCCCATTCTATCCCTCTAACACGTGTCACCCTATATGCATCCCTACTACATTCGCAAATGCGAACAAGTTTCTAGAGTGAAGAAGAGTTGGCGATACAGGTACACCTGAGCTGAAATTAAATGTTTAGAGGGATACAAAATGAAATATTTAGCGATCCAAAGAGGGTTGAAGTCTATAGGGTTGTCAAACCCCTAACTACTCATGTTCTTTATTCCTTTTGTTAGTCACATAAAGTCTCTGTAGTTCTGTCAGGTGCATTTAAAATGTCAAACACAATTTTAATTTGTACGACATTTTTTGTTCATTACTACAAGTTTAAAATTTCTGCTGGGTTGTTATGAACAACAAAGGACTAATAGTTTCATGTGGAATGCATTTGTTTTGTAATCATTTGCATGTGGCATATAAATTTACTAAAATGGATTAATTAAAAGATTTTTTTAAATAGAGATTTGTGAGTGAATGACTTTCAGTAAATGTAAAATGCAGGAAAATGATTTTTCAAAGGAACTGTTATTTTATTTGATGGCAGTAAATTTATAGAAAAACAATTGTTGATGTTTGTTTTGATGTGTGCAAGTGGCAGGCAATCAATTTACAGATGGAATATCGTACCAAATTATTTATTATATTCATTTGAAACTGTTTATTTAACAAAAATAGAATAAATAAAAGACTAAAAGCTTTTAAACTTGACTGTTTTTAATGAAAATTCAATTATAATGAACTTTATAAGTAAAGAAAAATTACTTAAATAAGTTGAAATTAATTGAAAAAAATAGAATTTAAAATAAAATTGTTGAATAATAACGAAAGTTTTGGTTAAAAGTTAAAAAATGAACAACCTGCTGAAATAAATAAAAAAAAATCAAGGTCATTTATCAAAAGGTACATTCACCCTACACCAATGTACCCAAGTAACTTCTTGATGTCTTTGAAAAATATGTAAAACACCATGTCACACACCTAAAAGTTCATACCAATGGATGACATCTAAAATAATAAAAGTTACTGTCATTTGTCAGGGACATTTCTTTTTATCTCTTCTACTTCCTCCATTTCGTGCACCACATCGTAATTTCGCGACGTGCCAGCTGCGACTTTGAACGTCACTTTCTTCAACAGAACATTTAGGTTCTCCCTTTCCACTTCTGGATAAGTAGCTCCCTTAATTTTACGATCTACCCGATGACTTGTGTCACGAGACATGAAGTTGTAGGATGAGTTCCCTTCTTGAAATTTTACATATTGCAATAAGATTTGCCAGAACAATTTCGTATGACTCTTTTATTTCTTTAAAGAACATTCAAATTGCTTTTTTTTTCTTTTGTCAATTAAATTATTTACACTTGACAGTCTACAAAGGAATAAAGAAAATGAATTTTTATGCAAGAATTGCCCTATGGGTTTTAGTGAATTTATTCAAAATCCATTTTTGCTTTGAGATATTTTTTTTCCAACATCTTTTGCAATTTTAATTTAAACAGTATTATAAAATATTCAAAACAGGATAAATAATCGCTACAGTAGTTAGAAGCATCGAAATTATTCCAAAACAAGCAAAATTATTCAAATTTAATGTAAAACAAAAATATAATATTACTTTTAATCGAAAAAAATAATGAAAAAATATTATTTAGAATGATTTTTATATGATTAATAAAAGATAATAAATATTTAAAAATGAAGAAGACCGAAAAGAGAATTCTCATAGCTAGCTATGACACACAAGTACTCCAGGTAATCCCATTTTTCGTTTATGATTCAGACGCTAATAAAATAATATCCACAGACGTTCTGGCAATAATATGGTGAAACAAATGTGCCAGACGACTTTTATGAAGCGATCACACGAATATATAATACAAAAATCTTTTTTTCTCTTAACTCTTGTACTTTCTACCACACACATAAATGCGAAATAAAATCCACGATTCAAACTGACATAGGGCGTAATGATGGTTAAGAGAAGACAGGATAAAATGTTAAATACGACCGCTGAACACCGGGGGCCACCAATAAAATCCTCATAAAATAGTCTCTGAAATAATGCACCTGCTTCGAATGAGACCAGACATTCATGTCCGAGAGGAATGTGACGTCGTGGCTGTATGTTTGCAAATATGCTCAGTCCAGCCTACATTACCAATTAGCTACATCCCCTCGGCTATTTTACAAATATCCATACGTCAAGATTGCTCTGAGATATCAAATTTATTTCATTTTTTTTTTTTATTTGCTACTATCGTTGTGGTGCTACCCATCGACCACTTAAGCTAGAAAGTCATTCGAACTCGTTTATTTTAAGAGAGAAAAAACAAATTTAAACCACTGCGATATGACAAATGGTTTTTGGCTATATCACATGAGAGAAGAAGGGTGACGAGGATCAAACTTTGGCTTGGTGTTACATATCACGGATAAAGAGTGTAACTGCGAAGGAGAAAGATAAAAGTATATATACTAGAGGATAAAATGAAGAAAAAATAACCGAGAGGGAATAAAAAAGACGTTGTGGGAGCAAGCCAACTCAATCCACAGATGCGTCGTGACTGATGGTCCACACTTCCAGATGTACTTCTCTAGTCAATCCCTCTTCTCTTATTCTCTGCTACTTTGTTCACTGTGTACTTTTATTGATGCTTGTTTGTTCAGTTTGCTCCAAAATACCATCAATGCATAAACCCTATCGCAAAATGGAATTTAGTGAAGAAATAAAAATAGAAAGATTGAAGAGATTGATTTGGAAACACTTTTAAGAATATTTTTACAGTATGATACATATACGTGTAAACTTGGTGTCATCTCATGTTAGCTTTCATCAGATGATTAAGTCTCCTATTCATTTTTTCCCTCTGAGACATGTGTGTTTTATTTTCTTTGCCGCTTTGGTGTAACCATTTGTTGATTTACATCAACCACATTTAAATATTATCGAGCAATAAGCTAAAGATTAAATCATTCGTCGAGTTGGTTTTACTTTATTTCATTAGTTGTGAGCACTCACGAGAAATATACCGAGGCTATGTAAATTGAAGAGGTCACGATGGTTTTACATATTTCATCAGTGAATCAGGAGAACGAGAGACAGAGAGAAAGATGAAGGGGGGCATATGTGTATGTCGATAGAATACGAAGCAGACTGAAAAGTGCACGCGAAGCGTTTTGTCGAGTGTTTTATGGAAAGCTTTAGAATTGTAGATTTTCTGTGCTCTGGCGATTTATGAGCACCGTAGTAATACTTGGTTGGTGCTGCTTGCAAGTCTGCAAAAGAGTGTCACTGAGTCTAGATAGCTCTATATGTTCCTCTATAACTTTCAAACTGGAATAATATTATTTAAATTTCAATTCTTATATATTCTCTTTCACCAGCTATCAGAGTCCAAAGAAATTCACTCCATTTCTTTACACTTTCCAATGGCATAATCGAGACGCCAGAGGTGTCAGAAACATTTTTAGAATCATGATAAATAGAACGAGGTTTCAATTGGAAAACGATTACTCTCTTCTAGAGTGACCAAACAAACTATACCTTCAGTGATATGTCATTTGTCACACCAACTTAGTCACCCTCCAAGGCTTTTGTCAGTATCAGAACTTTTTTTTTTTAATTTTCCTTTCACCAACATCATAAAAATCTTCTTTTATTAATGACTAAGTCGAGAGAAAATTCAATCTAAAATTTTGTCGTATCATAGCTAAACAATTGATTCAGTCGTTTTAATTAAAAGTTATTTAACTGGAAAATTTATTATCAATGAATATCAATAATTACCTACAGCAATGGATTCATCTCTTAAACCTAATCATCCTCTGTCATTTAACAGTTAAGAAAAAAAAGATATGTTGCCTCAAAAAACATTAAATTAATTAAAATAATAATGACTATTTATTGTTATTAACTGAAATGTTTAAAAATAAAAATTCATTATTTTTAAATACACTTGTTAGATTTATTAATAAAAAAATGGCAATAAAAATATTCTGATAATGAATGAATATTGTTGAAAGGCTATTAATGTCATATGAGCACTTCCGAAATGTACAGTAAGATTGGAGTGAAATGAAAAAACAAATACAGAAACAGGAGAAGTTAATTGAAAAAATCAGGAAACATCATGGTTAAATATACCCAACCAAATATTTCCATGAATGGGGAGAATTGATATCAAATGTATATAATGGAAAGAAGAATTGACCACCAAAAGAGCAATGGAGAAGTGGAGAGAGTGCGAGGATGGTAAGGGTTTCACTGGCACTTTTGATAATGAACTAATATTTGCGGTGTCCGAGACCACGTTTGTGCAGCTCGAAACGCTGTGTTTCATGTAGGATAGCATCAGAGATCCCATGTGTATACCCACCCATGTCGATTCCCTCCCTGAATGTGCTCTTCCACCTCATGCTTCCAGGTCATAGGTGCGTCCAGCATATTCACTCGCGGTCGCGTGTTATCAACGACCCTTTAACAAATACGCACTTTAGCCCCTGAGGCCACAGATCCCACGATCCTGACAATCTGCTCTCAACGCAAATTTTTTCTTACTCTTCCTCTAATAAATATTGTAGTCTTTTAAAGGATCAATTATCTCGTATTACGCAAATAATTTAATAATTACCCTTTCATATAACTTATTACGATAATTATTTTCGTTTTTATCTTGTTGGAAAATGGTTTGCAAAAAATTTTGATGGAAGATGTTAATGAAGTTATTTGAAGATTATATTCAAGAAGAAGAAGAAGAAGAAGAAGAAGAGCTAGGGTATAATAATAATGAGAGAGAATTGCATGTCACACGAATATAAATAAGTGTTGGCTCCAGGTTTCTAGCTGCAGACGATGGGAAAACAGTAGGAGAGTGTTTCTTCTCTTGACCTCGTATGTAATATACTAGCGTGTATGGTGTGTGTCGAAGGAAACCATTTAATAACAATATATCTTAGCTACCACAATACTAACATACACCTTACGTCTCCTTGAATCAGGAGAGAAAAGGTAAAATGAGCAACAGCCAACAACTATTGTGCTCTCGCGGTAGTTGGTATTTGTTTTCGGGGCTGATTTACAGGGATCCGCGACATTTCTGTAATTAAATTCTATCTTAACACGCTCTCACACAATATTTGCGGACAAAGCTTCCCTTCTTGGTAATATTTCCTGGAAAATAACTACTCATGACTTCAAACTGTTTGCTATAAACTATCTATTTTTTTTTTTTATTTAACAATGAAAACAGTATAATAAAATTTTTATAATAAATTTAAAATCCTTGTTAAATGTATTTTTAAAATAAAAATAAATAATGCTATTATTTTCCTGATGGAATTAATTTTTATTGATGAAATAAATTTTTTAAAAATGAATAAAAACGATGAAAAATTATTTTATAAATAACTGATGCAGAAAAAAAGTTTCTGCAAGTTTTTACGACATGGAAACTTGTTCAAAGAAAATTCTAATTGACTAAATGGAATCTACATCAAGTGAAAAAAAAATAAAAATTAATGAGCCAAGAGAGGAAAGAGACTACAATATTGATCATACGAAAAATTAACAAGACTTGTAAGTAAAGAGTGAAGACGTGTCGACAATTTCATGCTTCATTAACGTACGATAGGCGTTGCCAGGAATACTTGAACGTACTGTTATGTACATTTAGATGCATATATGACGTTTAATCGTATATAATACATTATACTAAACTTACACAATTACAGCACGACTAATTATGTTTTTAATTAATCATCATTTTGTCACCTACACAAATGCATCACTATTGAAACTGGGTCTTACCCGATTATTGCATCAGGAAGCCGCTTTGTCGCGTGCCAAGTTTGCTCGGCACCTCGTTATACTCTGACGTCTTCTAATAATGCACCCTACTACAACACGCCCTCCGGTAACTCTCTTCCTCTTTTTTATTGTCTACTACTTCTTATGACGTGTACTTACACTCTTTGCTACTTTATTTCGTCTCAATTGATTGACAGAAGTCTCTTAATGATCCGTAAAAATTATTTTTAACGGGTTTATTCACGTTATCCCTCTGTTAATTCCATCATACAACGTCTACAATTTATTTCCAAACATAATAAAGTGAAAAAAAAATCATAATAAAATATAAAAAATATTAGAAATATTGAAAATGAGATATTTCGTTGTAAATATAGTAAATTAATTAAATTGTTAAAAATAAGGATATTTTTATAATAGGAGTAGAATTATTTATTGTCTGTAATTATTACGTTGAAATAAATCATTTCTAATGTATATTTATAAACTTTCGAAAAAGATTACTCAAAATCGAAACTTGTCAAAAAATAGGCCACGCAAATTTGCGGATCTCTAAAAAATTTGCTAAATTTATTCGTCTCGACTTGACCCTTGACGCAATTTAATTCACGTTGAAGCGATTATTCGACTGAAAAATTTAACAAAGAGGGATCTATCAACGAGGATCGATGCCAATAATCATAATTGATTCTCAGAAAGGATCTACTAAAATTGATTGTGTTGCCCTTCTCTAAACTATAAAATATTTATATAATTTTTTCTGATCTCAGATTCGTTTTGTTTTTCTACCTACGATGATATTCTTGATCACGCAAACGACTTACTTCAAAAATTTATAATCATTCAACCATTCTATAACAAAAGCACTAAATCATCTATCAACCATACTATTCAACCCAGTGACAAATTAATTGTTTTAATTCGCTAAAAAATAAGTCAATTGTTAATAATTAAAAACTCACAAACTTTAATCTGATCAACTGTAAATTTCGTAAGGCTGTGCATTGTTAATTATCAGATATCACAAAGTCTACTGACAAGTTAAAGCTGCAGTATTAATCATAACGTCCCAGCTCTACTGACCATGCACGTATACACATTTCCCTGCATTGCTATGTACGTATTTAATCATATGTATGCACATGTATCGTCTACAGTGTGTGCTCAAGCGCTTCAGTGCCGACAGTTCGTTTGAACGCAATTAGTAGTTGAGACCGATAGTTAACACATTATCTATATATTAATCGATGAATATAATCAGCCTTTCTACACGATTCTTAATTTTTTCATTACTTTATTGCCTCACAACTATCACAACGAATTAACCTAACGAGTTTATCAATGGACATAATAGCTGCTAATAGGAAAAAAAAAACTATAAATTCACGGTTATGAAAGGTTTTCATGCTCAAACCAATGCTTTTTATGGTCATTAATGATAAATGAAAAGAAAAACAGTAGAAAGTCGTCATGAATTTATATCATTATGTTTTCTAAAATTTTTTTTCGATTGATAATAATAATTTATAAAAGATATTTACTCCAAAAGACACATAAATTACTCCAAATTAATTGAATCCAATTTTTTGAAGTAATTTTTACTCAACTATTATTTCCAATTATAAACTATTTATTTTTATAATTATTGAGTTCTTTATTTTTAATAAAAGCATTGAAAACTGTTGATATATTTTATGTAAACGAATGAAGAAAAAAAATGTTTACAGAGTAATGAAATCTTTTTAATGCGTTGTTTCACTATGACAGTTTCCCCAAATTCCATCACGTCGCTATCTGCATTTTTCTTGTTTCTGGGCTACTAAATATGTTTAAAGCTTTAGCTCCAGTCGAACAAGCAGTCAAGGGAAAGAAGGCTCAACTTTATGAATATTATTTTCCAGCAGATGTCTTTCCCGATAAGACGTCGCCGTCAGTGTAATTAATGACATCTTGGAAACACGACTGAGAGAGATGGAAAACATCTAGAGGTCGAAGGGTGAAAGAGCTGATAAGAAGCATCAAAGGGAGGGCGAAGAGTCGACGATAGCCGGGGGTATACGACAATGCGCGTGAATTATGCTACAATGACTGGGTAGTTTTAAAGCCAGGAAGTCGACATTAGCAGTGTGCCCTCGGCACATTGATACTAGCTGCTTTCTATTGCTACACCAGAACCATTAATATTACTTTATTGAGGCTGCGAGTTCACATCAGACCTTAGAGTAGGTATATACATTGAGTCAAATGCTACCTTTTCACGAAAATTTCCAAGTTAACTTTATTAATAATAACGTCTTCAAGTCATTTTATCAAAAGTTTAAAATTTCATTCTCCCTTTAAAACTCCATATTCCATACAATTTTCAGCTCATCAGCTATAATTAATTACACTTTGTTATTTTTTCAAACAATAAATTAACAAACAACAACTCTAAGTATCGAAAATAAACAAAGAGAACACTTCAAACGATAATAAAAATGTCTAATTACTTTTAATAAATTAATACATATGCGTGTTTGAAACTCATAGAAAATACTTTTCCTCAAGTAGAAGATTAATTGAAGATAAATAACATTTTACAATGCATAAAATAATGATTTTTTATTCGTAAATAATTATTCAGTGATTAAATTATCTGAACACAAAAGATAATTTATATGAAAATAATTTTATTTCTTAAATAAATAAATAATAATTCCCATATATTATTAAATTCAGATAAAAGGGAAAAATTTATTTATAATAGGCATTGAAAAATCTACAAGTCAGAAGGTAGTAATATTATTACAGAGCATAATGATATTGCGTGACAGAAACGTAAGCACAAGTGAAATATAAAGCCGGTTAATAGAATATATAGGGAGAACGTCTATGTGCTACATGATTTTATCAATTGAAACAAATCATCTGACGTTGTTATATAAATAAAAAAAACTGATGATAAATTTTAAATAAAATGGCGACTGCACTCAAATGAACAATTAATCATTCAAAGTATATCCAATTAAATAACAATAAATTAATAAAAAAAAAAGTAAAAATAAAAAACAATTAGTTCTAGTAAATTAATTTGAAAATAAATCCTGAAGATTTAAGAGATTTTATTGAGTGTAATAAAAATGGAATAAGTTTCTTTCTTTGAAGAGGATTGAAGAGAACTCGTAAATAACAAGTCAAGTCTGTTTAGTTGGGATTGGATGTTCCAAATGGATTAGCATAAACAAATCATCTGGATTAAAGCGGCCGCGAGAGTGAGACAGAGAAAGGGAAAAGGGGTACAATCCTCGGAAGCATGTAAAATCAAAAGGACAAACAATTAATAACCCAAAGCGCGAAGGGCGAACGATTAATCAGAATTAAACTGTAAGTTAAATACTCGCGGGCACTGAGTCAGGGTGAAGGTAAAGGCAAGTTGGGAATAAACAAAGGTTTACATCAGTGTCAGTCGCAACAAGTCCGATTTCGTCTAGGGCTACTTGCCATGAATATTCACTGGCCTCCTGTACTGCCTGTCCCGTTCGATTCATCGAACTGAGACCTCGAATGGTCCGAGTCAAAGGCTGAAATCACAATACGCGTTTGTCCGGTTGACGTAGCCTGGCCGCGCAAAGCAAATAGAGAGTAAGCGATGGGGCAAAAGAGAAAGGGTGTCACAAAACTATACTTGTATGGTTGTTGTAGTGTATATATGGATGAGGGAAACTCACCTAAACGTGAGACAGAGAAAGTCCACGAGAGGGTTACCAGTGGTCATTGGCTTTGAATTGGAAATTACGTTTTGAACGACCAAGTGTCGATTCCAACCCCTGCATTATACTATGCCTTATCGAAATTTGCAACCCTCACTCGCAAATCCCTTTTATATTTCACAACAAATTTTTCCACGATTGAAAAAGTCGCCAATTTCGCGTCAATCACATGCTAAAATTATTCGCCAACTTTGGATTATTGATTTATTTTTAAATGTTTTATTGTTATTTATTTTGGCTGACCTTTTTGGAGTATATTATGATCTCATGTATAATCACATATTGTTTAAAGCATAATTAAAGAAAAAAATATTTTTTAAATATTTAATACATTTTATTTACTCAATTTTTTTTTTATCTGAAAGTGTTCCTCAAATGATTATTTTGTCATTGAAGAACGAAACACTAGCTGAAGGGTAGCAAAGCGGTAGTAATAGGGTAGTAGTATTACAGTATATTGTAGGAAAACGTAATCAAGCCCATGTGTGACCATAATTCATTGCTACTAGAGTAGTTATTTAATAAAACAATCAATCTAATTGTTGTTAATTATAAAAATTAATATTTAATCATTGCATTATTTTATTCTTGATACAATAAATTTACCGACTAATTTAATCAATATCTAATAAATTATGACTGTCTATTGTTAAGAAATATTATAAAATACTTTCAATAAATTTTTAATCACTATTTTATTATTAAATAAATGATTAACTCCATAATGAGTGTATAAAATAATTGATAATCGATACTATAATAAAAAAAGGTCTGATTATTTAAAAACCACTTGAATAATAAATAGTAAATTTTTATAAATAAATTAATTACAATCACTAATCAAGCTAGTGTGTGAAATGTAAATGTAGATATGATTTAGAACAAGCCTACTACAGTAGTCGCAAGTGGTGTGAGATAAGCCCTTTTGCTACCGAGAGTATTCTGCGACAGTCGAATAATTTAATCCCTAAATGATGAACGGGAATGTCGCGACGATGATCTGCGTCGCGTGAAGTGACAAGTGGTTAGGATCACCGGGGAAACCTCGTGGTAGACGTGAGAGTATACCCAGCAGAACGTCGCACCATCCTAGGAGGGGTTGGTGTGGGCACTCGTGCAAGCGGTCGCGGTGGTTAGAGAGTGAAGCGATGAGATCAGTGAGATTGAGAGGGAAGAGAGGATGCACCAACCGTACAAATCATGTTGGCATTACCGCGTCAAGCGAGGAATCAACCCGTCACATGCCCGGAAACTCGATGTTGACGGTAATACTGATTTATCGGAAATGCAACGCGGTTTGATGCGTTTGCGATCGCATGTTCGATACGTTTCACATTTTTTACATCTATCCGGATACAAGCCATTTTTCGGTTAATTGGGAATTATGAGACTATCACGTATCGTGAAAATTCGATCAGCAAAGATTAATCGCTAATTTATTTCGCCTGTAAATTGGCAAAAAGCCATTTGCATTTGGCTGTAGTTTTATTTCACTTCTTTTCTGTCTCATTAATTGTCATATTTTTTATTTTAATATCTAAATGTTGTCCTCAACATCACAACACTGATGATTATCAAGAATTCATGTCACTACTTATTTTTTATCATTCATCCTAAAGGTTTAATTGCATCTAAGTAAAGTTCTTATATCATTGATTAGTTAATTAAAACTTTATTTATTGGTTGGAATGATTTTTTCCTACCTTTCGAGATGCTTCACGATGTCTTCGTAGGCAGCTCGGCAGTTCTCCCACACCCCCGATCTGGATTTGGAAAAGAAAAAAATTTCGTTACAGATAATTATGTTCTTTTAGATCGTTCGAGAAGAAGTGTCATCATCTAACGGATCATGAAAGAAACTCGTAAATATATCTAAAGACTTGATTAACATTTTCTACTCGACTATACACATCATATTATGTACTTTAATATTTAAAATACTTTTGAATCAATTGCAAAAGTCTTGCTGGCTATCAGACGAGAAAAGGGACGAGCTTTTGAAGTTGTTGATTAAAAAGAAATGTATCTCATGCTCGAGAGAAAAACTAAGAGACTTCGTTTCCGATCGTTACGCATAGCTCAGTAATTCAACTTGTAATGAATCAAGCTAACAATTAGCAGGATAATTTCAATGCAAAGAAAAAATTTAAAGGAAGAAATTTCGAAAGACGTTGATGAAAGTTAATCAGATGAACAAGTGAAAACCCATTTCTATTTGTTATCAGTAGAGTTTGGAAGTCTAGAGTGATAAGTAATAAAAAATACTAGAGTCTACTAAAGAATATAAATGACTACGGTGAATTAATCTTATTCTAGTGTTTGTCATAGCTTATTCCCTCTTCCTCTCATCGGACGTAATCCGTCTTACCTCCTGATCTCTCTTCTCGCGTCCGCGCACCAGCGATAGATTTGCATTTTAATTAAAAGCAAAGCACTGAAATCATAATGCGAAACGTGCACCACCTCATTCTCAGTATCTACGAATATACGTGCCTACCTGGTCGAATCTCTCTCCATTTTACTAGTACTTCATTCGAGAATATTTTTGCAATACTGTTTTTCTATGTAATTAAATATTTAACGAGTCATAATTAGTATCTACTTCTAGCCTTTTTTATTGACTTTTTTATATTAATTACCTACCGATTTTATCGAATAAAGCATCTAGTTATTTCGTTTTTGTATTTAGAAAATATTAAAACCAGTTTATTAAATATTTTTTTCAACATAAAAACATTTCTGTTAGTGTTGAACACTTAATCATTAAAGTATAGGTTTTATTCAATAACTACTTAATTTTTTCATTAATTCAAATTATTAACTTCCTAGTTAATAAATTACTTATTATTAAAAAAAAAAAAACATTTAAAAAAATATATTGAATATCATTAAATGTTTTTATTCACTTATCACTTTGAATGATAATTAAAAAATGGGAGATTAGAGAATGAAAAAAAAATTAAAGTGTCGGTAAGGAGATAAAAAAAAATAGTTAACGATATTAATTAATTGCTAATTATTGTTCTCGTCTTAGTGGTAGCATTTACAGCATAAATCTCGTAATAAAAATCTCGTTTTATTAAGCAACGATGGAAATTTGTGGGCTGATACAGAAGGGTTACTTCCACTTAGATTCCTGATTACAACGTCAACAAGTAATTAGCTGCTTTTGCATTCTGGATAATGGAAATTCCTCGTAATAGTCTTGGAGGTGGTGGTTCGAATTATATAAGGGCCAAGACGTTGTAACCACGAAATCTTGGGCAAAGGGTAAATCGAATGTGTAAGACATTGGACACATGCAATATACAAGTAGTCAAACAAGGGGGAACGGAACAAGTGATTACTATGACGACAATGTCGTTGCCACAACTTAAGACATTAAAGGCACACCACAAGTTGACGCTCGTCATTTCCTAGCCTCTTTATGACGGCACGTCTTTGACCAAACTTATTGTAAATCATAATGGAGAAAGTTGAATTTCATTGTTTCATTCCACGAATTAATGATGATTATTATTATTATTTAGTATTAACATATAATATTTATTGTTTATTCATGGTCTATTACGTTGAGATGTTAAGTCTATAAGTGACTTATTGTTAATAGTATGTGAAAAAAGCGATAAAAATAGCTACACCCTCTCAATGTAATTCAAGCTGATGTAAGTTGTGTTGGAGGGATAGTAAACGGTCTTGGTTAGAAACAAAGAGAAAAAGAAAGTTAAATAGGAGAAGAGAAAAGATCAAATAGTGTCAAGACCCTAAGGATTTTTCACGGCTTCTTCGTCTATTTAAATCCTCTTAAAGTTGTATTCTTTTGGCCTCGCGAGTATACTCTTCTATATCACTTTTAACTTCTCCACGTAGTACGAGTATGACTCAACAAGATACTCTTGGGTACAGAACTTTAATAAAATAAATCCAATTGTAACAGTTGGGCGAATGTGTCATCGATCATGGATTTATTTTTCTAAAGCAAAAAAAAAAGCAACTCCATTATAAGAAATAATGGTTATATAATTTTAGAAAGGAGCAACGAGCCCGAACAAGTAGCAACTTTGAGGAGCTTTTCCCAGAGGGTAAAACACGTCTTTCATTTCTCCCTCAGAAAATTCACTCGGTGCGAAAGAGGCAGAGTTAATGAAAATGTTTCCCGCTGCGGCAGTTCGTCATTTCCGAAATATATATCATTAGCAATAAATCGAGGGTATGAATTCAATTGTAGGGGCATGATGGTACAGTTGAAAGCTTCATCATGCAGTCTTTTAGCTGTTTACTTCAAAGTGAGCATTTTCACGTTAGTTTATTCCGATCGGTTTCCCAAGTCGATTATCATCTTGTCATAACAATCTTTGCAAAGTTTTTCAGACGTTTGCCAATAACTGATAGATAGAAAATAGCAAAAGCCATAAGAGTTAATTATTAATTTTATAATTTTCAACTTCATGAAGTACAGAGCTATTAAACTTTGCTAGTTGACAACTTAAAAAGGGTGTCTTCAAGACAAGCTTATCTTCAGAACTCAACTTCAGTTTTGTTCAATACACCAGTAATTTCCGCATAGAACAGTTCTTTTAAACAATTATTTTTTTAATAAACTTTGCATTGATTATTATAATAATAAATATATTTTAACAATACAAACCTTGCTAAAGCTTCCATGTTAGTCATGTTTGGATTAACTTTGAGTCCCTGCTCCACTCGTGCTTGCACCTGTGCTTGAAGATGATGTGGAAGGTTAGCAGGAGAGAGGATTGCTGTATGTCCTGCACCTGGATGTCCTCCAAGTTGCATGTACTGCATGTGACTCAAGTGTGTGGGTGGTTGGTTGTAACCGTTTGCTAACAACGGCGATTTTTCCATTCTCGAAACATCTAGAACACAAAAGCAAAATATTCTAATTAATTTTTCCATCACGATTGATAAAAAAAGTTTGATTTTAAATCTTAAGATGAGTAATTAAATTTAAAAGCATGGGGTAAGGCAGTGAAGCAGGTGTTAATAAGATAATGAAAACAAAGTACAAATGTTGCATTACAGAATGCACAAGTGAAGCTAACTGGGACGTGTGGCGAACATTGTAGACGTGGATAAAGAGCGCTTTTGTCGGGTTGATGGATCGCTGTCCGCTTAACCAAATATCAATCACAACGGCGTGCGAGCGTGAGCGGCTTCCGCTGTAGTCTCTGCACATAATCTGCACGCTGATTTCACCAGGCGTATGTTTGTACAGCAACTTAAAGCTCGCGATCCAAACTCCTCGACTTATTCATTCATCTCATGCCAACATGCCGCATCTTCTTCAGCAATTAATCATCCCCCGAAATTATTAATTCATTTAATATATTCTTATCATTCTATCATTTTGTTTATGTTTGGAATGAAAAATTATTATTATCAAAGATATTTATCAATTATACTAACTCAAATAAAAATTTTTATTCTCATGCTGAATCCCTTTGTGATCAATCTTACAATCCGATGTATATAATACGTATTTTCTAGCTGCAGTGTGGAGAAAAAAGACCCTATGTTATAATAATAATGTATGCTTCGTCACGTTTTTCTCCCCGATGTGACGAAGTCTCATCGACGCTCTTTCACCCCCTTTTTCCCACTCTTTCTTGCTCGCGAATATCGTTTGTTATGCCAGCACGAACAGTTGGTTTCACCACGATAAGTCCTCTCTTCTTGCTTACTCTTCTTCCTTTCCTACCCCACCATATTCAAGATCTCTTTCCTCCAAGTGTTCGTCTCGCATTCCAAACCACGCTTGCTTCATTCGTCAAACCTTCGCCCTCGCTACCAACATGACGACAGTTACTCTACTTTTTTCTTCATCAGGAAATAAATCTGAGACACAGATTTATTGTATATCACTGTTCGATAACACAGCTATTTTCTAACTTTGGTCATTTTCTTTTATCTTTCTTTATCTCAGATGATTTTGGTAAAAGTTTTTATTGAAAATTCTCTGGATAACAAATTGATCAAAGTTTCCTTTCATGTCAGAATAAATTTCTTTAATCATTTTAGTAATGATAAGAGATTAGTATTTGGTAATATTTACACACAACTATCGATCATCTCTCCTGATTTACATTCTTTCTCATCGCACAGCTGCAAGCTATAGTGTCTGATGTATTTTAATCTACTGAATTTGAAGAAAAATATTAGCTACTATTTACTTTAAATTTAACTCTATTTACTTCATCGAAATAAATTTTTTGAAAGAAAAAAATTATTGAAGTAAATATTTAATCAAGCATGATTTCTAAAGTTTATTTTTAATAAACAATAAAATTTTAATGCTTCTAAATAGTTATAAAAAATTTAATATGAACACTTGATGTTTATTAACATTCAAGGTTTATTTTTGATTGTTGATCTTTGATAATTATTAACAGAAAAAAAATAATTGAGAGCAAAAAGTTATATTCATTTTTATTTGAAAGTCAAAGTTCTTTTTTAGTAAATAAAAGCCATGTCTCACTAGATTTATTCGAAAAAATTCACGCCCACCATAACTCACTCACTGCAAATGACATGACCAGCATCATTTTTCCCCTACTCTCTGGCAAAAAGTCAAGAAACATAGGGAGTGATACGTTTGCACCAGTCGGTCTAGAATAAAAGGGAAAAGGACACAGCAAAGAGAGAGGGTGCCTATTCATTACAAATTATCTAAATGGCAGTGATTTTGGACGAACTGGCTGGCCGTTTGACGACTAAGTGGTGGGTTTACAAAGAGGCCCCACTTGCTCACAGTGATCTTCGATTATCCCACGTGATACAGCCAGTCCAATTGCTCGTACACGAATGGGAATTTCTCCAAAGCCATATGACAACCACTGAGAAACCTGGCCCATGACCGGCCTTAAAATTGGACTTATTACAACTTATAGAGCGCGATTTGAACGCTCTGCTCGATAACATACATTATCCCCAATCCATATGATTTAATGAAATCTCTCTAAACTATCCACTTAGCCTCGGTTCTTCATCTCGGGTTATGTGCACCAACTGCGACCGTACAGACTCGTTAAATCCATTAGAGCTATCCTTTATTTAAAACCTAATGCAAACGAAATCGGTATGTTAAGAATGCTTATCGATTAAAATTGTTAAAATATAGTTCACATAAAGTTATTGCCAATTTTTATAACGCTAAAATTTGTAATGGAAATAATAAAATAAAAATATTCAAATGAAAAGATCTCGTGATCAACTGTACAGAAAAAAATGATTATTAATATAAATAAAAAAAATAAAAATATTTGAATTTAAATGGAAAGATTTATTTCTCATAAAATGATTGTTAATTTCAATTCTAATATCAGACTTTATATAGCATTGTTGGATAAAAATCTAGCAAAAAATGGCATCGCACTGATTTAAAAACCAAAAAAGCATTATTTTATTACTCGCAATGAAAATTCTTTCCAAGAACAACACTTGATCCTTCCAATCATCCTGAAATGGAATGCGAGAGACGATAAAATACAATTTAAGCTAAAGACTACACTCGAGTAATCCTTCTCCTATACCCATCGAGTCTGTCTATCTTTCTCTTCCGCTGTCTTTGCCTGTCGTCCAGTTTCTTTGCCCACGGTGTATGTGAGCGCGCCCCTCGCGACTGATGAGGTGACAACCCATAATTATACAGACCGCTTTCTGTCTGGTTTGACTGCGGTGGCATGTGCAGACCTCGAAAAGACCTACCAACAACACATCTCTTACCCTTTTCTTTCTTTCTTACTCATGTATTCTTTCGTGCACATTCATCTGTTGGGCCCGCATTACTTCTCCTTGCTGTCTACTTCTCTTTCTCCTTCTCTCAACCTTAACGTCCTTCCGGGGGATTCTCCATCTAGATACTTAATACTATTACGCGGCGCGCAACCGTGAGGAAGAATGACGTTGAGAGAAACGTCTATCTACTGCTACTTCTCTTCTTTGTACTCTTCTTTTTCTTCCACTCCTTCACTCTTGTTCACCCTGGCGTTAATTACAAAACGCGAGAATAAATTGCCGGGCCAAATGAGACTGGTCAAGGTACGTTGGATTGATCTTAAATGCAGCTTCAAAAAGCCATATAGAACTCAGTATTCCATTCTCATTCACCAGCTCTTTTTTTCCACCAAAAACACTCCCTACACTTTAATTACTTCCATCTAAACGAAAATCATTAATTTAATTGAAATTTCTACTTATATTTTTTTTAAGTACTTCAACATGACATCATCATTATTTTGTTATCAATTCAAATCAAGTGTTTTCATTTGTGTTTCATTTTTTTTTTTACATTCAAAACAGTCTCCATCATTTCATTTTCATGATCAACAAAAACAGTCATCTTGATTAAATTTTACTCAACTAAAGTACACTTTAACATGGCATCGTTTCACAATTAATTGAATTCAAGTGTCTTAACTATCAGTTGTTGTTGTTGTTTCAAAAATATATCAGCTTGAAACAAAAAATGAAATTTTGAGTATTAAATAGCCTGAGGTGATGAAATTTGAATTTAATTTTTCTAGATTTTCGAGGCTGCCATTTAATTCATGGACAGGATAATTTAGGAAGGGACAAAAAAATTTGATTGCAGAATCCTTTGGAGCTACCTGAAATTACTCTTGAAAGCCTTGAGTTAGGTGTACTGCAATGAAGAGAAGCATGAAAATAGCGATAGAAACGAATGGGTAAAACACACGAATTGGCAGTTAATATTGATTCGTACATAGCACAAGGGAAGCGCAGTTTCGTGCTGCAAGAATCCGGTTTTTCAAGTAATCGCGAGACCAGGGCCTGCTAACCGACGAGTCCGAAGCCATCGAATGGTCGAATAAGAGCCTAAGGCATATTGGAGTCTTGTTCTCTTTCTTCCCACCTGCTTCTATATACCTTTCTGCCATCTCTGCACACATTTCGACCAGCACAGAAGTATTGAGACATAGCCATCTTACGACAAATAAATAAGACTTGAAGATGTTGCCAGGAACTCACAGAAGCATCCAATCTTCTTTCTAGAGCGATGATAACGTACTAAAACGCTAGACTTGAAGTTTTTCTTCATCATTTTTTTTTCGTCTTGACTTTTACTCCTTTATGCCTTCTCTCTTGTGTTTATGTGGTATTTGTTCTTCACCAACGACTGTCTTACTCGTTCTCCTTCTTCACCACCATACAAAACATCATCTGAAGGTAGTAAACCATTTGATATATAGTCGAAGATTTTTAGAGTTCTGTCAGCCACGCCTACAATCAGCCTTAGTATTATTTACACTCTCCGCGGTTTGTACTTAACCAACACCCCACTTTCTTTCGCGTCTCTTCCTATTTTTCTCTCTTTTTATGTGTCTTTTTATTCCTCCCTCTTTTCATCATCACCATCATCATCGTCATCATCATCAACTCGTTCAACTTTTCCTTCCTCATGTGAATAAAAAACTATCCATTCTAAAGGGTTTGATATTTTTTGAATACAAAATTTAATTCGTCCCAAAAAATTGATCGAATAATATTCACGAAAATTATAGGCATATCTAGTGAATTATTTTTTAAATTACTATTGTTTCTTGATGATTTAGGGGTCCGGCACTTGAAATTTCTTCAGACGCTTTGAAATTAAACATTATTGTAAAATACCTGACTATATTCGTCTGAAATTTAACTCAAAAAGCAGACAATTGCACAATACTTAAATGATAATGACATTCATTTTAAATACCTTTAAACACGAATTTTTTTACTTTATGAAAAAAACATGAAAGAATTTTAAGTAGGGTTGTTAATCATTAGAATTAAAGGTACATTATTCAATATATATTTTTACCAAATGAAATACACAAATTAAATTTAATTTTGTGTGAACAACTTAAAAGTAATACAATGTATAACAAAATTAATTTTAAATATTAAGGGACGATAAAAAATTTTATTATTCATAATAAATTAATTTAATATCATTTAAAAGTCTAGATTAAAATTTTTTACCAACAATTCCACTTTTTATTGCTACCAAAATATTATCATAAAATTGTTTAATAATTTTTAACGATTGACAAATATTTAAATCTTTTGAAAAATAGCTTTTATCAGATGGATTAAAATTTAATATCATCCTCATGCTTTTCATAAGCCCAACAATGTTGTCATAAAATTATTTAATTATTTTTATAATTGACAAATGCTCATATTCTTTGAAAACATTCTATATAAACACCTCCCTTTATTCAATATCACATAGTTTTATAAAATAATTAAACAATATTAATAATCAGCCAATATTTAAATTCTTCAAAAATAGTTTTCGTACAACAATAATCAAACAGGACTACAAGTCAACAGTTCTTTTATAAAACATGAATATTTTCTATCAAAACAACAACTTAATTTATGTTTAACAAACAAAACAATTATTACCCCTTTGGGTGTTGTTATTTCAATAACAGACACGCGTGCTTTTTTGTTGTTCGATCCAAGTCCAAGTTGATACATGATGAAAAGGAAGTACTAGCACTAATCTTAGAAGTAAATCTCATTGCATTTAATATTAAGAGTAAAGATCGAATGGTGTAGACCGCGAATGATTTTTCTGTACCATCTGCTGAGCTGAAGCCAGAAGTGGTGTAGTCCCTGTTGATTCCCATCAGGTCGTGAGCTTGGTGGTCGATACTTTTTCAACTTCGAGACCGGCCAACATCAGTTAATCCGGTGCATAAACATTGTATTGTATTTCGCATAGGGATGCTTCCATTATATCATATTTCGTTATTAATATCTTCTGACTGACTGGTCTCGGGAGCAGGTATAGGGTACTTTTATTCACCGTCGCTCGCGGGACAAACGAAGCCGGCAGACAGAGAAAGAAAATGCTGACAGGCCTAGATATTTTTGTATACCGGTTTTCTATCATTTTTTTATAAAATAAATAAATCGAAATATCATAATGTTATTTTTGAAATGACGATTCCAATGAATACTAGACCGTTATAGGAGAGTATCAGATTCAACTCTGCATCATCGTGTGTGATCATTCAGGGAGAAATTTAATTGTTAATAATTGAAATACGGGTAATTACCCATGTTGAAGAGAATGTAGTAAAAAGCTTACCAAGTACAAGTATTTTCATGAAGTTTTTACGGTTGGCAGGTTTATGTCTCTTGATGCGCCATATGAGTACAACTGTTGAGCGATTTAATGCTCACTTCGGAAAGACCGTTTAAAAGAGAAAAACGGGAAAAATGAAAGAGAAAAAAAGAGAGATAGAGAGAGGCATAAAGATCCGTTCATACATATTTTCTATATAATCCTGTGGTCGCGAAACAGCTGTAGGCATTGTTTATCGTTTTACGTGATTGTTAAAACGAAGAGCATGTTTTCATATACTCAAGTAATCCAATGCATTCCTGACATTTTTTCCTTCTTTTTTCTCAATTATTTAGTCCATTATTTCTTTAATTTTTTCCTATTTTTCTGCTCTAATAAACAGAAATATTTAGACTGAGATATTGGTCTACATTTAGCTCACCCAACTTATAATAAATCCAATTCTTCTGCCAATAATGAATTTATAAAAATTAATAATCAACTCAAATATCAAAAGATAATTGAATAAATAAATTCTACTTAATTTTTATTGTTAAAAATAATTGCAATAAGAGTAGATTTTCTAAAGGACAAAAAATAAGATTGTTAATGTTGTGCAAAGTAATAAATATTTAAATAAAAAAATTAACAGTTTAATAAATGTTTTAAAAATTATTGGTTACAAAAATTAGGTCACTAAAAAAAAAATTCGCCAGCTTTAGGAGTTTTGTAAATGGAGTATATCTCCGTTAAAATCACTCCAAAATAATAAAAAGAAACCTATTGTTACAAATTTAGGCAATGAAATTTAATAAAAGACTTTATTGTTTGAAAGTCGTAACTAAACGATGCATTGACGTCTTCATTAGTTCTGTAACTCTTTGAAAATAAAAAAGCAAAAACTAACGAAAATTTTGGCCTGTTCTGATTTACGAACAAAAATTAGGATGTTAAAAAGAAAAGAAAGGAGTAGTTGGTATAGTGTAGTGGCAGTAAAACCATAACAGTGTTACCAAAATGAAGAGGTTTAATGCGCGAACGCATGGGCCGCGTTGCCTGTTTTATTTTACCGGCACTCTCGTAAAAACAATCAAGCGGCGCGCCAGTCCAACACACTAAACCTTGATGGAGGATAAAAACTGTGAGTTTAACTTGGTAGTTGAGACCCTCCATACAATTGTTAATTTTTTCGTGAACCACAAGTGTTATAACTTATAAATCATCACGCGATGTGTATGTAAAAATTTTTATTTTATCAAAATCGCAGAACTTTTATAAACGTCCACCAGAAAATTATTTATTATCAACATGGTTTTTAAATATGAGTCAATTAAGTTATTTTATAGATTTTATTTGAGTATGACAGTCAAAATGAAATATTATTTTTTTTTTTTTAATTTATTTTTTAAAGATGCTTAAAACGATTCCATTTAATACAAATAAATTTGAATACTTTTTCAACAATAAAACGCAGTGAAATAATTAATTTACTGTATTCTAAAAGAGAGAGAGGAATTTAAAAAAAGGTATATATTATAAATAAATCAACTAAAAAAAATGAATAAGAATTTTTTTTCATTTTTAAATAAAAAGAAAAAATGAAAAAATATTTTTTGATATTTTTTTTTTCAACGGTTTTATCATGAAAAAATTACTTCAATCACTCTAATGTAATATAAAAAAATGTATTAAATAAATCCACTACTTGAATAGTTTTCCAATTTGTTAATTACTCTAGGGAGACATGATAAACACGCGGGTTGACCGCAATTTCGTGACTCAAGCGCATCGCGGTTTGCCAAATTGCTCAGCTCCTACTGTTTCACCACAACAACTCACCCTCAGTGGCCTCCAACCACAAATCCCTCAATTGTAGTAATAAACAATCGAAAGTTAACATATGACTAAACAGATTAACCCTCATAGCATCTAGTGAGTTTACTAAAAAAAAATTATTAATAACAACTCTAATAAATATTATTAGATGTGTCATGCAAGGATTATATCAGCCTAATGAATTTATTTATAAGTCCATCATAAAATTGGATAGCATGTTGATGCATCTAACTATTTACCCTCATATCATTCCCTCGGCTTGTTTGACTACGGAAATAATATTTGGTGCCTTTACTGCCAGTTCAGCCAATAAAAAGCGCACTCGATTTTGATATAAACTGAGAGAGCGTGTCAACCATGAGGCATATTCGCGTGCGTGTGTCGAATCGATTCTTTCATGTTTACACGGTGCGCGTGAATCGTCCGACCTCGAAATAACCGGCTCTTAACTCACCCCCTCTTCTCCCTCTCTTACATACGCACTGTTGATTTTTTCCCGCGCTACTTTATTTGATATTTATAATCCTATAAGTGACTTATTGACAACTAACATAATTCCTCATATTTTATTTAGCCGCTTGCTCTATTATTGATCACTAGAAATACATAAAAAGTAGCAGTTTTTTTTTTTAGAAAGGTATTATTTACTAAAGTAGAGTAAAAAGTTCATGACTACATAAATGTATAAAATTCGATTGTTATAAAAGCCAGTGGCTAATGTAGTATGTATGAATTTAAAGGGGGAAATGTAGCTCTACTCTATGTAATTTTAAGCATACATGACATCTATTCAAACAGTGAACTTGGACTTGATATTTATTCTTTCGTAAAATATTCAAATAATATTTATCTTTTAGTAATTAATTTTTTTTGTGTACATAAAAACGTACTTGATTTAGTTGCAAAACAATTATAAAATTGTGAATTATTTACAGATTTGATATTTTAAAATAATTATTAAGGAAAGGATATGTGCAAATTAATAATGATATCAGTACATTTTATAGAAAGTTGATAGTTTGTATAATTTATGCATACTTCACAGCTATCATTACAGATGGAAACTTGTGAACTAAGATAACATTCCATTAATGTTAATGAATTTTATTTTTTACAATTAAAATATAAGTGAAATTCCTAGATGCCAATAGATCATATCTAAATAGATATTTTACATGTGGTTGAAAAAATTTTAAAAAAGTATTATGTAGAAAAATGAATAAATCTAACAGTTGTAATTGGAGATAGTAAGTTAAATTGGAATAAAATGAAATAGCTAATGAGAATTCCACATTTATTTGCACGAAAATAATAATAATAATTATTATTTCAGTAACATTATTTCAATGTTCCGGCATTGTTTAAATATTTACCTCAATGTATTTCCGTTCTACTCACATTGCATAAGAGAAATTTAAATTCATTAATATATCCATATTGTGAAGCATATTTACCAGTAAAATTGATATTGTCGACCACGCCATGTCCGATTATTTGCTCAAACAATTATATTTCCGTTCATATGAAAACCGCACAATGCAGTTTGTCAATCAGTCATGTATTTCCCCTAGTTACCCTCAACTTTCATTCAACTAACGCATTTACTTCCAATAACAGAACAATTCACAGTGTGATATTTCATCCAAATATCAGGCAGACTGTAGCAAATTATTATTTGAAATGAATTGAAATAGGAGAGTTGATGGTAAAGCCAAGAATAGAGAGTTGAAAATGGTAATGTTGAGTGTCTGATTTCACTGTTGACTTGTATATCATCTAGGTCTCGATGTGGAACCGGATGGTATTCGATTGGTAACCTATCAAGTCCGCACGTGGGCAGAGAGACCGCCAGAACCGCAGGCCGCAACACGGGAGTGCAATCGCAGTTAATTTGCTCACTCCAAGTGTGTTTGATTCCCCTAATTAATTGATTGCTAGGGTCACAGTGCAGCGCCAGAGCACATGGATGGTAGTAATCAAGTGTATGCCCTACGCGTTTACGCATACCCGCGGTGTACCTACCTCATATGAAACTACAACATGACCTCTCTCTGCGAATTATGTATCAACACTCAATAAAATATCTCATTTTGTGATACTTCATTAAATCACTTGATTTTTCATTAATCTACCTATATATTTTACAAACAATTATAGTTTACTGAAATTTTCGTTGGATAATTTTAATTAACTATCGACAGAAAATTATTTTAGCTGACCAAATAATTATTATCATCCTGGTTTCATATGCTTTTGCTATAATTTCATAAACCACAAAATTAATTACATGGATTTATTACAATCTCTTATTACTACTAATTGTCTAAAAAATAAATAATAATATTTATTTTTATCATTTCTATTTTAAAATTGTAATATATTTTGCAAAAAAATCAATTTCATTTTTTTATGAATAAGTTGATGAATCAAGACTGAAGAAATTCATTATTTTTCTGAATTTTAATGAATTATAGGTCATTTAAATTGCAGCAAAAAATGTAATAATAATAAAAAAAAGTATATAAACTCACCAAGATGGCCATTTTCATAGTAATCACCGTTGTCCAACCGATGCTTTTTGAGCGAGTGCTGTGGATGACCAGCTGCAGCGGCCAGATGACTTGCTGCAAGACTCAGTCCCATCGAAGCTCTCTTTGGCGGTCTTCCTGGCCTGGAGCTGCACAGTGGTAGAGAGTTACTGTGGTTAGAGACACCCGTCATCGAGGTAACGATTTACCCCGAAACTTCGCGGATTAAGTTGATTACTTGAGCAACAAGAATCAATTTCTTCTCTCTTATTACCCAGTCTTATGTCTTACCTGATGCTCTTATCTTATATAAAAAATTTCATATACTTAAATAACAAATAATATTAAATAATTAAACCATCACCAACATTTTGAGAACGTTTTTTTTTTCCTCTTAAAAGATTCCGATAACAACATGAGTGTTTATAAATAAAAGAAATGAATTTTTTAAGGTCCAAAACGCTAATGGAGATTAATCAACACGTCGTCGAGACTTCAGAGTGTCTCAACCGCATGGGGGAAGAATGAAATACTTTAGGCGGTGGTGAAGTAGGTAGGGATGTCCATTTTTCACAGATACAGGCGCCAGAGAGGCGCACACTTAGTTTGTATTTTTATTTCATTTGTTTTTTAATTTTTTTATTCACACAAATTCTCTCTTCGTACACGCAGAGTAGAGAGAAAGAGAGAGAGAATGGCAACCTATCGTCTGAAACTTCTCTCCTTGGATGTAATACCACGGTCAAGGTTCTCATTTCACTCTCAGTCACGCTCCAAATCCTTCGTTTACATCCTTCGAAACCTTTTTATAATTCTCCGGGTTAAATCATTAGCCCCAAGATTCATTGACTGAAGAAAAATAAAGCAGAGAAATGATTAATGTATTATAAATGGTCGAAATGCTCGAATGTGATTGCTTTCTAGGGCATTTGGAAGACATGAGAACCTGCATTTTGGTAAACGAGCAATCTCATAGTAGTCAGGACAGATTTGTAAATCTAATTTTTCATCCTGTCTTTCTGCCTTCGCCGGCACTCTTCCAAGCCCTCCGATTCTCGTTTGTCTTTTTCTCTCTTTCTCTCACCCCCCTCGAATCGTTTTCTCCTTCTCCTCCCTCATGATTTCTCGCGCGAGATCTCCGGATGATTCTCATAACGCGGTCGGTTATGTGGCGTTGATCTCTTAAACCGCTTAGCTTCAGGTTACACCGAAAACAAGAGCGCACTCAAACGCTTAACTTATCATAAGACTCGATTATTCCGTGCTTTTTTGTATTTTTCGATCGAACTCATATTATTGTTTATTCTTTTATTTTCTTTACAGCTCTGGAAAGCTGATTATTTCACCACTTTAATTTTTTTTCTTATCAGTTAAATAATGTCTTATAAAAAACATCCTTCCAATTTTTTTATTTTTACATCTTTAACTAATTATAAGCAGCTTGAATGAATTTCAACCACAAAGATTCAATTATTTTTATTTATTTCTAAAGGAAACAAAAAATTACAACCCAATAAAAATTATTACTTTTGAATATTTTTAAATAAATATTTTTTTTTAAATACTGTGAGTTAGAATCAATTATAATTTAATTAATGAAACTACACCTAAAGATTTAAAAAAAAAAATATGCACTCAAGAAGGCAATAAAAAAAATAATTTTATTGCAAGTACTGATGTACATCAAATGAAAAGCTACATATTGAAAGCTACGCTGTGCAATATCCAATCATAGCCGAAGCCTCTTTAACCCTTTCAAGAAACTTATAAAAGAGCTATTAAATCCATCGATCATCTGTGAAATTATCCAATCGTGAGTATAAGTAGTAGAAAAAAAAAATTTAACTAACTATTCTACAAATAAATAAATTGATGTTTAACCTTTATAATTATAGCTTACTCCAACAGTTTTTCATGAAAAAAAGTCAGTTAATTAATTGGTGTCATCTTAAGGATAAGTAAATCGTCGATTTAGCATGAAATGAATAGAATAAATGTATTGAATTTGAGGTCAAAAGGTCAAAAATATTATTTTTTTACTCGTCATACTCTACATCATACTTAATTATAATTTCTTTAGCTGCTTGTTGCAATAATTAATCGACAGATATCGATGCTGACTTATCCAATGCAATGATTTGTGCAAATTCAATTTCTTGCAATACTATATGTTACGTAAACGAGATATATTATACAATTATCAATACGGTATGTTATTTAATTTACATTCTTTTCAACACGATTTCCTCACATTTCGAGTGTTTCAATACACGGTATGTAGTTTGTAAAATTTTATCTTTGATTTGAACTGATCGATCCGTTGATCAATTGATATAGAATTGCTACTGTATGCAATCATTTGCATATAAATTTTTTACGAGCCAGGTGCTAAGGTTTATACTTCCATCCACGCCCTGCTAATAAGCCCCACTACTTAAAAGAAGCAGGAATTTAAAAAATGAACATTTATTAAACCTCAAATTACTTTATATTTTTTTTTTAATTCAAAAATAAAATTTAATTCAAACTGTAGAACTAAAAAATTGTTATTTTGATCAGTTCAATTTAAATCAGCTCCATTTTTATAATTTAATGCTCCCTTAAAATCAGATAAAATATCAAGAAGGTTTTACCATTAAATTGTTTAATTTTAACGCTCGATTTACGAGAAATAAATTCCAAAATAAATTTTTTTTACGATCAATTGACTTGAAAAAAAAATGTAATTCTTAAACTGTAAATCATTGATTAACATCAAGGAACCTTTTCTTTAGGAATGAAATAAATTAGAGCTAAAATATTAATTCCAAAATGAAGAGAATGATTTTTCTCAGCAAAATTTAAGGCGAATTTTTTTTTAGTTACAAAGAAAAATAAGTACATTCGCCAGGTTGCAGTTACAAGAGAAAGAATCAAGAACAGTTTCATCGGGCACGAAACATAAGATAATGACCTACCGCCTTGCAGAGACTGGTGAATAATTCATGATAGGCTGCGAAATACATTGCATGGATCGTTAAACTAAGACTGCGACTTTGATGCCTCGTGTGAGAATCATAGAACACTTTGTTTCTTTCCCCATCACAAGTTTAAGTTAAAAAGCCACTGTATTACTTGATATCAGCTGTCATCTATTCAAATAAATCGTCGCTTCTCCTTCTTTAAGTAATAGAGATTTATTGATTAACTTTTTTCCTACTCAGAGCAATCCTACTTCTTCTACTGTTACTCCTACGATGATAAAAAAATGCAAGATCACGAACTAAAGAGCAGTGCATATACCTCACGCTTTCCACGGAAGCGAGCGCGTAATTAAGACAATTAAGCTACTCACTATAAATCACACCATGCTCATCTACTTGGAGGCGATATCAGATTAACGATCTACATGCGTTCCAGTGAACGAACGTATGCGTTACTCCTACTCAATGCACCTCCAGCCTGATTTACGTTCAATTGCTTATGTTTTGAATTTTCCTTCAATTTCCCAACGATCTTAGGCTTTTTAAATGCAACTCCAAGTGTCATCAATCATTTTTATGAACTAGATGACAACGCGGAGGATTGTTCTGCACGAAGAATGTGATGAGATAGGGTAAAGTAATCAAGCTAGAGAACTAGAGTTGGTGTAATGAAATAGGAAAGCTAGAGCAAGACAGAATCAACGCGTTTGGGAGCTACCATAAATTGTCAATTTCCAAGTCAATTTGCCCAGGCTTACCAATCGACTGCCGGTTAATTTCAAGGTGAATTGTGTCCAATATGGGTATATTATTAATGACTCGCCGAGGGATAGGGTGTACAACTTGGCACAGTCGAGGGTTGCTACCCCGTTTTCGCGCATTGCCAAAATCTATCGCTTGAGGCTCCATGCTATAAGAGCTCTTCCGAATATATCATAACACTCATTATTGAGATGAAGTGGTTGACATTGTCATCGGCTCGCAGGATTAATGTCGTCAGGTTATCTTATCGTATTTACGTAGCTTAATTAACATTTCATGAAGTGCATGTTCCATTAGAGGACATTTTATCCGTCTAAAGAATTCTTTTCCCGAAGAATTAAATTAAGCTTTACCTTTAATTGCATGTTTTTTGTGAAAAATTAGTTAACGAGTCATTTCGAAGTTGGTTCGCAATTGAAATAAATCATAATTTGTGTAAAGATTAGTTCAGCCACAACAACTTCAATTAATTATCTTCACCGTTAAATTCGTTGATTCGATCAATTAGAAAGTAAATCGATTTTATCAGTGTTTTTTACTAACTTACACTTGTTAATCAAGTTTTTATTAAATAAATAATCCAACTGAAAAATAAAAAGGAAAAATATCAATTTTTAAAAAAATTATTTGCCAATAAGAATGATAATAAATAATAATTGTTGTTTCAATTAAATAATTGGAATAAATTCATTTCATTTTAAAATGAGAAAAAAAGAATCATACTCTCGTTGATAAAAATAAAATAAAATTCAAAGATTCCCAGCGCCATAAAATTTTTTTTTAATCAACATAAGAGATATAAAAGAAGTCTCTGCTCATATAAGTTTGTATTGCTATAACGTAGACACTCTTTGTATTATCTATGAATTACGAGGATCCTCATCTTATCTCGCGACATCCTGCTGCTACTGTCTTGCGTCTGAGTAAATAATCCACTCAAATATTCTCTAAAGAATAAATAAAAGGCACCACGGAAATTCTTTGTTTACTATATTTATTCATGACTTAACTCAAAATAATATAAGATCCCGGAAGTTTGATAAATTTTTTTTATTAATCTCTCTGTTGAAATATAAAAAAAAAAAAATTATATCCAAAATATATTACAAAATAATATAACGTAATATCCCTCTTTTTCATGGATCATAGAACTTGTCCATCATTTCTAATGTTTCTTTATCTATTTTTCCCCTTGACTCTACATGTTTCCATACATTTTTATGAATGACCTTTTCTCAAGCATCAAGTTTCACATGCTCTTTATTCACCTGGTAAAATGATACATTTTCTATTTTTGGTAATGATCCATTTTTAAATAGATGATAATCTTATTTTTATTTGAAATAATTTATTCATTATTTCAAAGCATCAAATCGAAGAGTTTTCCCACAGAGTCATTTCGAAATTAAAATATTACGAAATTTCATAAAAATAATAATAAGATTTTAGTTCTCCTTTAAAATGATTTTTTATGCGTTATCATAAAAATCTTTGTCGCATGCAATTCTCGTCATAACAACGACTTCAATTTTCGTCAAAAGACTTTTGGAGCACCACCAGTGCCAAGATTATATAGCACAACACCACTTCGCTGCTTGCTATCGTGCCAGCCCCTTCGATTTCCCGGTTTATAAACTCGATTGCCACGGAAATCCAAAAGCCACTGGCTTTTTGCTTTACTAGCTGACTATACACTCGTTTTTTTCTTTTTCTTTCATTCACAATATTTTTATCTCTCATCTTTTTTATTCTCTTCATGATATTTTCCAAATTATAAATTTTTACGAGGACCTTTTTGCCACCCTTCGAATTCATCCAACAATGCTATCATAACAAAACTACGATTTCAGTCGATTTCTACGATTTTACTTGTCGAGCGGAAAAAAGTCTCTGAGATTCGATTCGAATAGAAACAAGTAAGGGTAGTCTACATCATCTATCGCAATATTTTAAACATTATTCAATTGAATAAATGCGAGCATCAATTTTTTATAATGAAATAAATTTTTAAAGCAAAAAACAAATAAATTAAATAAGTTGTAATAAATGAAATTTTGTTTTTCTGACGAATGAGTTAATATAATAAAAGTGATAAAAAAGTCTTGATGAATTAGTTTACCTTTTTTACTTGACTAAAAAAATTTTAACATCATTTGAGTCTTAAAAATTGATCCTCTACTCAATTTATAGACTTAGAGTTTAAACCAACTGTTCGTTGGAGGCAGTTAAATTGCAATTATTAAATTTAAAAATAAGAAACCTTTGAAGCTGAAACCCTTCAGGCTTAAAATCATTGAAACAATCTATCTTTATTGCAGAAGTAATCCAAATCGACTGGAACGTAAAAAAAAAATTTATCTCAAACAGAACCGAAAGCCAGAAAGAAAAGATTGTAATTTCAGAATTTGATGGCGTATGAAAAGGAAAAAATATCTTTCGGGTTCGTTTGAGGTTACGGTACTATTAAATGTACTGCTCATCCCTTGAACGGTGCGCAACGTACAGAAGAATATTTTCTAATAACCACAATGTAAAACTGGGGTGCGTTACACAAAAGAAATCTTCGGAAGAGTAGAGAGTCGAATGTGCGAGACATTGTAAGAGTGCAAGAGAAAGAAAGAAGGCAAGTAGTAAGGAGTAGAGAGGGTGGGGTTTTTCAGTGGGTAAGACTTATCTTAGTAATATTGGATTAAAACTTATGCCTCTCTCGGTCGCAATATGTTATTTTTATTGCTCGTGGCTTTGCATAATATTCGTTGGGGTGCGCTCACGCCGTCTCGAACCCGGCTAATTTTAATTTTTTTTACTAGCTACGGGTATACGCACGCGAGGGATTACCAATTTCAGCACAGATTATTTATTTATGCTTAACTTTGGCTTCACTTATTATCCTGATTGCACAAGAAACTTTTCTAATTGTTCCTAAACATTTTATGTAAGCTTTCAGAATAACTAAGAGAATCCCAACATAAATAAGCTATTTTTTAAATTTATTAAATATATTATCTACTTTTTTCCTCTTCCCTTTTATTTAAATAATTTAACCAATCTTTTCTAACATAAATTCAAATAATTTTGTTTAATTGAAAAACTCTAGCAATAAATCTTTTTTTTTATTTATTTTTAAGAACAATATTTGGTTAATTTTTCTATTTTTAGCATTTTTTATTTTAATTTTAAAACAATACTTGTGAGTGAATTATTCTTTGTGCTTTTTTAATGTTTGTGTTATTATAAAGTTAAATAGAGTATAGCTGACAAAATTGTCAATAAAAACTAATGAATTAGAAAAAAAAATAACTAATCGAAGGTGTGTTCTAAAATGTCTCTATTGACTATGCATTGCAGACTGTTGGACACCCTCGAGTGTTTTCAGACACGCGATACATACATTCAAACATAAAAAACTGAAAGAGAGAAAATAATAGAAGGAAAAATGAAATATAAAAGTATATGAAAAAATAGGTAATCGGAAAAGCGTTAAATGGTCAGCCCCTACGCTCTTTTGAAGCGTAAAAACAATACCAAGCTTTTTTAAACGTCAACCTTTGTTTATTTTATATACGAGTGTTGGAATAAAAGTGAAAATTTGTATCTTGACATGCAGAGAATTATAACTTTTGTATTTTACAATTTTTTTTTTATATCTACGTATACATGCATTAAATTTTTTCTTTTCTTTTTTTTCTCTTTTTTTTTTGACTGCATATTTAACGTAATTCCCAATAATATACTCGAGGTAAAATGCAGACATATAAACGTGTTTCAAGCTCTCATATAATCCTGCCAATCTCGAGAACGTGGCCTACTCTCATAGAAGAGTAATCCTACCAATTTGAGAGATGAACATCCCGAAAAAGATTATCTCTATGAATTTTACCACGAGGACAACAACCAATTGCTCAACTTTGATTTGATTTCTTTTAACTTAATGAATCAGTAATTGCAATCAAAAAAATTCTGTCTCCATTTTTTCCCCTTTTTTTCAAACTTTTTTAGCCCAGTGAAAAATTGCACTTCAACTGAATAATGAAAAGTGTATTCTACAAAAAATAAATAAGCATTTTTATGTCAATATCTGAGCAATAAATCCATGAATGATTTTACGACTTATGAGATAAATAATATCGAATACTTGTACATATAAAAACTGCAGGGTGCAGTGAGCTCTGTGTGTGTTCTGCCTAGTCAAGGCAAGACGACTTTTACGATCTTTCTTCCATCGTATGTTCAAATGTCAGATTGGAATAATAATAAAAGGTGCTAGATGGAAGGTAAACCGATCCAGTGATACATAAAAATTAAAACCGACACCGATAATATGCTAATGCAAGATAAAAATTTTAAAATAATTTCTTCTCACTTACTAAAAAAGGCATTTTCTGGTTATTTTCAACAAAAATTATGCAAAGTGCCAGTTATCCATCTACAAAAGATTTTCAAAGGAAAGTCTATTCAATCACTGCCTTAAGATGTAATTAATATCGCAATTACCTCATCAAAGACTTTTGATCAAGGAGGTAATTAGAGAATTTTTTCCTTTATTATTCAAAGTTTTAATTCACCAAGAGTATTGTAATAAAAAATATTTAGTATGACTGCACAGTAAATGTGCTCATAAGAAGGAGTTAAGAAAGATAAAACAGCGATCATATTCAATTAATCGAAACACACAGCAGGCAAATTGCAATTAAATTTTAAATACCATACAATTACGCTCATGCACCTGCAAGAACTCTGCCATTCCTCTACTGCAAGCTGCACTTCAATCATTCACTCGATCAAATCGAAATATCAAAATTTTTCCTACTCATGTGAGGAGATAATGTTTTATTTCATTATTATGAGTACCTGGTAGGAATGAAATCAAGACAGTAATAACACCTAACTGGTCAGATCAGCTCAATTATTTTTCAAGTCTTGACCAGAATGAATTTCAAACTATTTTATCACTCGTAATATTTAAAATAAAATTAGTTTTTTATCTCACAGCAATTAAAAATACATTTCAATAATTAAAATGACTATGACTAAATAAAAAACGATGAATATGAAGAATAAATATTTTTTTTTTGTAAATAAACAAATTAAAAATGAAAAAAAAAATAAATACTAAAATTTTTTACTTCCAGACATGCCATTTTATATTTAGCAATTTTCTTCCAATTTTTTAATCAGATCTTTATCAGATGACCCAAGTTTAGATTCTTTAGGATCAAGATTACGTGTTAACTCGTAATATAACTAGAGCTATAATTAAATCCAAAAATGGCTGAAATATTTTTTTTCTAGACACACAATAATAATAATAATGATTCCATATATCTCTAAACATTCGCGTGTTTCTCGTATTGCATGATACTCGTCCATGGCACCGAATGTCGATCTCGAGTTATATTATGCTTTGTCATCGTCTTCTTGAAACCAAATTGCTAATTACTCGTTCCAAGTGCAATTTTCATATGCAGTCCTTGCATTTCCTTTCAACGACTTTCCGTTGATGGAAACGTAATGTCTAATTGCTAATTACTACTTGCTAATTAGAATTTCAAACTAAGAAAGTAATTATCTTGAATCACGATTCTCATGCTTTATGATGTTTGTATTTTTTGTTTTTATATTTCTTGTTGACAAGGAAGTAATCTGGATGTACTTGGATTGCATAAATTCCCACGCGCGACACGAATGATCGTTGTCACGTGCGTGCGCAGGCACGCGTGCTATTCAACGCAAGGAACTGGATCATAACGCGGCCACCGATCCTCGATATCGCGGTACAATTCGCTTAGCATAGAGAGCAGCGCGTGGACGTTGTCGGTTTGTGGTTGACCCGTGCCAAGCCGCACTTTGATACCTCTGTGGTTACCATCATGCCGGCATTACTCAACTATTGTCCTCTGTCTCTTTCTTCATATCAAAGACCGGAACTGCTTCATTCCGTATTCTCAATCGACCTCCTTCGACCGTCGTCGATACAACCTAACTCATTTAAATAAAAAAATCAGAGCTTTAATACAACGTTAACAACCGTGAACTGAATTATTTATTTAATTAAAAAAATATTTTGTGATTTATTGAAGCTTATTAGTTGAAATAAAGTTTAAAATCTTTATCTAAAAAGTGAATGACAATGAAAAAGGTTGACATTTTTTTTTGCATGAAATTGATGTGCTAAAAACAATTGTTTAATGAGTATCATTAATTTAAAATTAACTTTTGAATCAATAAATCTGTCAGCATAAATTCTTCTCCATTGTGATATGAATCTTTACAGTTGAATGCAGAAATCTAAGTCTATCTTTAAAATCCATTGGATCGAAAGGTGCTCGAGGTTGCAATTGATTTGATGACTTTCGCGCCCTCGAAGGCGACCATTCGTATCAGATCAATGGACCTATTCGTTACTTGAATCATTTTTTTATTCTTACTAAATATTCATCAAGGATCTACTATCCTTATATATCATATCCTTGTATCTTTCCAACTCGCAAAATCGCTTCACACCTCATGGATTTCATTCTCTCAATGCTTCCAAGCCAGTCCAACCACGATCGCATTACAAGTCTCTCAGTGTATATACCCACACACACACACACACATACAATTGTATTATTAATCATACATACACATATGCTTATAATATACATAAACAAGGTTATTGTTATTGTTGTCAGTGCTCATTACATTTTCATACACAGGCATTCGGTGGATATAATTCGTCGTGGAAATCGGCATTGTAGAAACACGATTATCAATACAGAGGGTAGTTCTCTCACTACACTCGCTTTATCTTAATGCGAAAATCAAATCAGCTCGCATGGAATTAGAGATGGCATTACGGGGGCTATCGGATGTGCATATGCACTAGACACCCTCAACCAAAACGGGCGCGCACTGTCGGCCCGTCACAATGCTTGTAGAAGGGCGAGAACAATGCAACGATGGGGAAACACGAGACGACGCACATATTGGATGATATTACGGACAACAATCCATACTATTCTGTCTCTCTCTAGACCCGCAAAATGATGGACTGTATCCCAATGTCAGCCGAATCCATTGCGTATGTTTGCCTCTAAATTACCCCCACTTACATCTCCACCAGATATCCTGCAATTGGGGTCCTTATCTATTATTTCCACTATTCATTCTTTCAACTAAATAATTGTTTCCGAAGGAATCGATCGGATTATCTACACTAATTTTAATTGAAAAGTTGTATTCTTTATTTTTCATTTCATTCCTTTTATTCTGAAATTAAACAATTCATCTTGCTCCGATTACTTTCTATTTCTCCATTAATCCTATTTTGTTAATGAATATTTAAAAATACAAAGATAAAAAAATTGTTTAGATTCAATAAAAGTTGTTGATTTAAAATAAATCTTTTTTTTAAATAAAATTTCGTGATAATTGTTTGCCTAGTTGTTGATAAAATCAATGTTTTAGAAAAACATTTCTTTTTAGTAAATATTTACAAAGAAGATAAATAATTTTTAGAACAAATATAAAATAAAATTTATCTTATCAATAATAAGCTTTGTTTTTTTAATTATTAAAAATGACTTAATTAAAAAAAAATTATGGAAATATATTAATCATCATATGATGTTGATATTTAAACAAAAAAAAAAAATTAGTCGACAGGAAAATCGTCATCATAACCAAATTACAATTACAGATTTATATTTCTCGGTTCGTTGATTCGATTGGCGATTCGCGTGTAATCGAGCGTAGCTTACTCTGCACTACCCCACTAGACCAGGAATCATGAACAAACACATAAATATCTCCAACGCCCCAAGAAAATAAAACATCTTCCATTCTTTTACATTTGATTTCTCGAAAAAAGCTTCTAAGCCCATCAGCAGTAGTAAGACCAATATCATTTTTTATCCACCTCGCTTTCTTATAAACTAATTTCCTCCAACTACCCCTGACCTTCCTTCCCTATTTAGCCCTCTCCTACTCTTTTATTGTTTCGTCCGCTTTTGGGCCTACAATTGAATTCTCTCTTTCCATTACCTATCCATTTGTATCAACATTTACATTTATATTTGAATAATGGGAAAGTAAAGACTTGCAGAGAGAAAAGAGAGAGAAGATGTAAATGAAAAAAGAAAAGAGAGAAACAAGCGCTATTACATTTTTAAGCGTTTCGTTTTCAAGCCCGCCGGGCTTTATGTTATACTCTGGCGAAAGAAAAAAAAAAGTGTATACATGGAGTGAGAGTACTCTTCTGGGATTCTTTCTGATATTTTCGAGAAGTCGATATAATGGCTTTGTATTAACATTTAGATAAAGCTCACCTTGGATATTATTCCAGTATCTTTCCTCCGGGCTTTATACACCGTCCTCTCGTGTACAATTTTACCCCCTTTCTTTATAATCATCATCCCTGTACTATATATACAAGCTTGAAACTCGAATAATCTGGCATTGAACCCACCCTACACTAAATCAAATTGGACAAATGGAAAAATATGACTTATATGGCGTCATTATAGGATGAAACTATGCTATCTATAGATCATGTTACCAGAAACAAATAAAATAATATGTGAGGGGGAGATAATAACAGCTCTAGAAATAGATAGTGTGAAAAAACACGTTATGGATATCTGTCCATCACGCGATAGATAAAGCTAATCATTGTGATGACAATTATTTTCATATTAATTCTAGTTTATTTCTCAAGGAATACTTGTGCTTTTTTTTCGATTAAGTATTTTATTATCTCCTTATAGTATGCACCCTTTTGTGTCATTCATACCATCATCAGTCATGTTGACTTAATTGAAAAATTATTCTGAAAATTATAACAATTCTTTTTCAACTGTTATTTGATCAAGATTTCTCTTCGATTATCTTTAATAAATGTTCATTAATTTTAATAAATAATAAATATTATTTATTAATAATATGTTCTCATTTATTTAGATTAAAATGTAGTTGAAAAAAATTTGCTCATTATTTTGTTTTCTGTTTGCAGAGTAATTATGACAATTATTTTGAAACAAAGTATTTATTAATTAACACTAATTATTGTATTTAAGTTAAGAAGCATACATAATTATCACGTAAATACTCTTTGCGTCAATCAAAATAATTTTTACAACTCCATATCGAGTCACTTTAATATTTTACTTTAAAAATTTTTATCTCTGATCAATTTAAAAGCTAATCTTCAAAAAAAAAAAAAATATCGGAAACATTTTATGTGGGTTTTTGAAAGTAAAAATGTTATCAAGGTAATGTTTTCCCTGTAATTGAACCCAATAAATAAAGAAAAATATCCTCACGGGTAATCTTTTACGACAAGACGGGCGTGTCACTGAGCAGACTCGTGCGAGGAATTACTTATAGCTCAAAGCTCAAACCGCGTTGATTTATCCCACTCGTATGTGCGGACATATGAAGAAAGCTTTGAAACCCGGAACAGACTATATAACAACAGAGAATAACGACTTTTATACAGCTGTAATTTCCGTCATCACAAATAAACGCTTCACGATTTTCTGCATCTCTTTGCAAGGTGAATGTAATTCAAGCAAAGATGATACATTGAAGAGATAAACATTTGATATAGAGGAAGCTTTAAGCCACCATCTAGGGACGTCTTTTACGAGGCAGCATATTTCTGTGTCCTGGGCAAGTCAGAGAAAAGCCCACCCACTGTGTTAGAGTATAAGAGCAGTCAAAATAGCAACCGAAATCATAACTGGCGATTGTCCATACACAAGTCAAGTTATGAAGCAGTAAACTCCCTAGGTCGATTCCAGAACGACGCGGCTCGTTTTCTCTGTACAACCCTAACAGCAACTGCTCCCGTCTTATGGAATAATTTAGATGATTGAACTAAAGGGGACGCGGTTTACTACAACCCATTGTCCCGGATGTCACTCATTGTTTCGGATATTGCAAATATTTTTTGTATCTTCTCAAACCTGTTCTCAAAATGTTGGTCCATGTTATTTCTTTTGTGAAGCATTCGATCCAACACATACCTGTAACAAAAAAAAAACAACAAAAATAATAAGAAACGTTAATTCCAGTGAATTATCCAAGATGAAAACGCAAAGTTGCAAGACAAATGGATCGATAAATCAGACAAGCATTAGGCTGTACAACAACAACGTTAGGTCTCTCGCGCGCTGACCAACGTACCTTTTTTTCTCATTTCTCTCTTACACACGTTCTCCCGCCGTGCTTTCACGATTTATACGGGCAATATCGGACCGAGATAAGCGTGATCGGCACAGACGCGGACTCTTTCGCGTAGTGTCTGATACGACCACAGGACTATTAGTGTCAAAATAAAAATGTTGCCAAGTATATTGGACTGTGTATTATAGGCTACAGAGAGAGGGATATAGAACTCATTAGAAAAATCATGATTATAAATAAAAAATAATTGTTATGATAAATATCAAATAACGTTGGAAATAATTTAATGGTCATAATAAAAAGTATCTTGTTAAATGCTAAAGATATACAAGTGAGCAGGACCCGAAGCAGGATATAAATTCCAAGCTGGCGAGAATCACACCCCCTAAATAAAGTGACCAGGGGTGGCCACGTCGACAGCAATAAACTGTCTCTTCCTCTTCTCTCATCCTCTCGTTATTCTCACAGCTCACACGAGCGTGTCCATAAAACTTGGAAACAATTGTCTTTTATTGTTTTGTTGTTATTTAATTTCCACTCCCCGCGATACTGGATCTGCGGACCTAGAGCTCTACTGACGTAGACCCTAAATAATTTACGATCTTCTCTCACTGGTGTGTTTTAGATAGATAGACTTCGTACTGGAATACTGGCTTAGGTACAGATGTGTGTGGATTTCAGGAAAACACTTTCTGGCATTGTTAAAACTATTTTCAGATATACACCTACACCTAGGATACGTAGTCTTTCTTAGTGGTCAGCTGGATCCAGCGAGAATTATGACCACAATAGGGGTCAGCGGGAAATTTACGAGCACTGAGATACTTGTATTGCTTTCTGATACTCATTTTATTAATTAAAATTGATAGGATGAATCTCTGGTTTTATTTATCTTTTATTTTTTTTATTATTCTTCAGGATTATAATAAAAACGAGAAACCAACATGCTTTAAAATCTTGCCAATTTTTTTTTAACAATAAATGTAATGACAATTGAAATAAAAATCTTATGATACAAATTATTTAAAAAATTTTTAAGATCTTTAATGAATTGTTGAAATAAAAAAATGTTTGTCATTGTTGAGGATGATTAAATGAATGAATGATTGAATAAGAGGTAATTTTAGCAACAATAATCCCGAATAAAAAAGTAGATCATGAGTTAGAATGATCATACATTGGACTATCGAGTACATGAATGGGTCTCTTGTTAACTTTGTCGTTGGTTTAAGCTCTATTTTTATATCCGTTCGTATGCAGGAAGTTGTGGCGGCCGTTTGCACATTAGGGGAGCAAACGAAGCTACTCTACACTGTTCATACACTCGAGTTCTCCCTTGGTCGCGATAGCGAGGGCCCAATGAAAATAATTATTAGCACTAAGTGGACGGTAGTTAACGTGTGAGAGAGGTACGATGACAAACAGAGAACGAGATGTAGTTGAGCAGTTACGTTGAATCATTGATGGGTACTCTTGCCAACTCAAATCAATCCCGTTCAACAGAGAGGATGCGGATCCATTGGCTAGATAACTGCATTTCATTGCATAATGACAGTAGTATTGCACAGTGATTTGTATTTAAAAGAATAAATATCATCAAGTAAATAAATAATCAAAAAATATATATCCTTATTATTTACATCCAACAATTGAGCTAAATCATCATTCAACTTATCTACAATATCGACAGGTGGCAATAAAATCGATAGGAATTATGACGAAGATCACATCTGCTGCCTGAAGGCATGAAACATTGACTCTTGGTACATGAGTACATACATTCGTTGAGTCAGAGAGAGAGTACATGCTGCGTAATAAATAAATTCCATGGGGAGAAAGAACATTGTGTAGGACATATATAAATAAACGGTTTACGCTTGGGACTTGGACGACCCTTTTTGCAGCTTCACTCTTCATCTTTTCCTCTCTTACCATGATCCTTTACAACTTTATCTGGCAGTCGCACTCATCGCGTTTGAGTTATGAATCGTAAAAGATAGATCAGCAATCAAATATCACCACCACCACTTCCTTCAGCTTCCTAACTAACCACCTTTTTTCTAGCTTAATGCGAAATATATGACTTCTCAGAACTTTCCTCATTGTTTTTTATTATTTGTCAGTTATATTTTTGTTAAATTAGGGGAAAAAAAATTTGCAATGACTTCTAAAAGACTCTAAAGAGTGAATAAATAATCAAGATGGTCTTGAAAAAATAATGAAACTTCTTTTATGTCTCTCTTTTCTACTGCATCGTAAGATAAGATTGAATAGTATTTTCCTTCAGCACGTAAGAACAATTAATTATTTGTAACAAGTGCAATTTGTTTGTCCGGAGCAGACGTGTGAGTGTATGTCGCTCGTTAGTGCCACCGTGATCAGTTTCTTTTTCTTATTCTCCTACCAATGCACACCATCAGCATAGCACGGGAAAACATCAACGTACAAATGCGCCAAGTCTTTAATTCTTTCTTTGTATTTTTCTTATTATATTACACCTTCGTCTGTTCTGACTACTATACCACCCACTTGAGAATCATCAACGCGTGCGTGCAAGACTCGCTCTGTTACTTTTAAAGAAACGAGCAATAAAACAAATCTCATCCGGAAGTGCGGGAGAGTTGACACCTGCGAGCCATGAGAACACGTGTTGTTTTGAGAAGAAGACGAACTCTTGAAGTTGTGAATTGCAGTGAGCACTATTTAAACGGAAACAGTTGAGATATCACGCTCCCAGGCGTGTTGTGTGTGTGTGTGATCTTGCTTTGTTACTTATACTTTTGCTTTGAGTAATCAAGGCCTTGACTTGTATATTTTGTTTTAGAGACATTCGACGATTGAATCTGAATCGACTAAAATTATTTCCTTCCTAAAAAAAATTTTTAATAATAAAAAATATATTTTTTTAATGCTGTACAGCCTAAAATATTTAGTAAATTTAATTTTGAAAGGCTGTATCTCAAAGTATTAGAGTTAAATAAATAGATTATTTTGTTTAAAATAATTTTTACTATTTATAAGAAATTTTTGTTATTTATTAAAATTTATTCTTTCTTTTAAAACTTAAAGTCATCGAAATTTTAGATCTATAGATCTGAATGCATATATATTCAACAGTATTAATTGAATAGTACTTTAGTGATTACAATAAGTAAAAGCAGGAAAGCTATAATTTTCTAAACAAGCTGATCCGGTAAACAATATGATAACTATAAATAATGAGTCTAAATTAATCGTTCCCTTAATGAATAATTTATCTATTTTTAATATTTACCATCGTTAATGTAATCAGTGTAATGTAATGTCTTGTACATCTATTTGGAATTTCTCATTCTAGGTCTAAGTGTAGCATTGAAAGTTCAAACTGAGGATAAACTCTTGTCTAATAACCACCTTATGTTCCATATATTTTTCTATTCCTATCTTCGTTACGTTACGGCGGGTTTAACGAGCACGCGAGAATACATTTTGCCACCCAGCGTCTTTTCTCTCTGTATATACTCTTTAAAAATTATTTAACGCACTTAACGATGCATGGATACTCAAATACTCTTCGTTTACCTTGTTTTTACCCTCTAAGCTATAGCAATAGAATTATTTTTTTTTTTCTTTTTACTTTCAACTCGTGACAAAGTCATGCGTTGTTTCCGCATTGTTCTTACTTCATTTTTATCCCTTTTCCTCAAGTGTATGTTTGAATGAAAACTTCTCGAGTTAACTTGACCGACTCTGGTCATTGTATACGTTTCTCACGTTCGTGTGAGCTTGTAATCTACTTCAAGTATAATTACAAGGAGCAAAGCAAAGATAGAAACAGAGGGAAATGCAAATAGGCTCTTTTTTATTGCCCACTTATTTTTAATAATAATTCTAAATTGATCAGAAAAAATTTTATAAAATAAAAAAAAATTATTTTGCAATTAATAAATAAACAATCTTCGTTTATGTAAATAAAAAATGTCATTAAAAAATTAAATATTGTGATTAAATAATTATTACAATCAAAGATTTAAATGTGAACAATAAATAAAACAAAGTTTTTAAAAATAATGAAAGGTTAAGAAGATAAATCTTACATTGAATTAATTAATAATTAAAATCAGCGAATAATTTATTAAAAGATCCTGAAATAAAATATTTTTCATTATATAAAATTTTTTAGCGGTTGAAGAAAGTTATACTTGATTCCCATATATATATAAAAGGTGGAATTATATGCTATTCGACGTCTGGCAATTGAACGAGTATAAACGTGAGCCGGCTGTGGATACTTATTTCACACAGACGAGTATGAATGTACACATACCATGATCTAAAAGATCTTATAGGAGTATTACGAGAAATGGGAGTCGTGAGGATTCTCAGATACGACCAAGAGGACCCTACAGCTTAATCAACGGTCCGAGTGTTTATGATTTTTGTTATTGGCCTCATATTTCGCGTTCATCTCCCTTTAGTTCACACCCTCCCTGGCAATTCCAACTTCACACTTACGTCTAAGTACCCGGTCGAAAACGTTTAGAGGGATGAAATTGACTTGACTTGGTATCACTTGAGACCATAAAGCCAATGAGTATATAAGTCTCTAAGTCCGTTGATAAATCTGATGACTCTTTCCTTAACAAACTGATGCTGAAGCCAAGATATTTTCTACGAAGGCGTTTCTACGAGTGTTTGTTCTGATATCAAAGGGAAAAAAAACGGAAAATGTTTAAAGAGAAATTGAGATGAGAGGTAAGACATGATTGAGTCTTGTTCGGGCAATCGTCCAGATGGCTTGGTAAATATTCCAGTCTTTCCCCCTCAAGTCACACAACGCAATCAGTCACTTGCTTGGACAGCCATTACATATGTTGTCCATTCCATGTTCAAACATTATAAGGAAAACTGCCGGTGTCGCAGAAGGAATCCTCGTATATTAACTTTTCATCTGTCAAGCTATAGTCAGAGAAATCGTTGAAATTTTTTTTTTCACAAACTTTCCTTCTCTACCTTATGTATGTAATTTGCAAAAATTACTCAATTGACCGATTGACTTTAATAAAGACTCTCTGACGGCATTTTTTACGAACCTCAATTATGAGCCGTATAAAATCAATAATTATATTGTATTTTGAAGGTTCATTTGCAAATGAACATCTAAAGAATTATGACTCTTCTAAAAAAAATATACATATATGTTCAATATTACTTGGGAATTAAGATTAACTAAAAGAAAAAAATTAACAATAAACTCTCACATTATATTAATTCTGATTATGACGATAATTAACACAAAATAATTACATGGTAAATTACTTTGTTGAATAAATAAATATTTTAGAATGTAGATAAAAAATTTCTAATGAAGAATGTTAATCGATAACTCTAGAATGAAATTTTAAAAAATGTAAACAGCAATGAAATAAAATAAAGAATTGAAACAAATAAACTTTTTTTATGAGTAGCGTGTTGATATATTTGAGTTGAAAGCAACAACCCTCTCACGTGACAGAGGCACTCCAATCAGAAAATATCGTAATCTCTAGACGTTCCGCCTTTACGTAATTCACTCGTGGCCAGTGTAATCGTCGTTGCGTGAGTCTAAGCTTTATGCACCCTTCGAGACCGGCATGACCTGATAGATAATCCAGCCAAAAGTATGATAGATCATCGTGATTCGTCCCACGTTTGTTTTACACCGGAAGTAAATCTCTAAAGTAGATATTTCTTTTAATAATAAAACATCAAGAGACTGAACAAGAAACAAGTCAAGGTCAGCAATGATTTGGCCATGAAGAAGCCAGCAAGACTACGAAGCAAAGTCAATTCTGTGCTTGGTCATAGGGCAGATGTAAGTTGAGAGAAAGATATGAAAGGATTCATATGAAGACAAGGACAAGATGAAGCCAGGAAGGGTCACGCGTTGCCATCAAGACTGACTGACAAGCTGACTTATGCAAATACACGCTCTCGCGTTAGCTCGCGGGGTAATCCGATCGTACATTCTGAGGAGCCTCCACTTCTCGATGGGATTTAAATTACCTCAGGTTCTTTCTTATTTATTCCTCTCTTCTTTCTTCGTCATCGTGATAATAATAACCGCGACGACTTTATCGCCTCGACTTGTCTCCCATCCAACCTTTGCTTCAGGCCATATATGTATTCTTTTCCATTCTCCCTTTTATTCTCTTAATCGTGACGAATCACTCTAATTACGCTCCGTGTAACAAAGACTCATCATTTTATTCCTTTATATTTATTCCAACTTAATAGTGTATCAATATAAATTTATTATTAAAATTAAATGAATGATTTTACTCTTGAATAATAATTCTAGGAAGAATTTCAATTTTAAATTTAAAGTCTAATTTTTTATTTGTTATATAAAAAATTTACCAGATGAGTTTAATTAATTTACTGCTGATAATAAGTGAGTAATGAAATGATATTAAAGGAGATGAAATAAATTTAAATTTATTTTTATCAAATGGTTTTATAGTATCCAGATAAGAGGATTACAAATGGATGTGTCTTATTATCACCACCAATCGATGTTATTAATGTAAATTGAGTTCAACACTTTAAAAAAAAATATAATTTAATTCAATTATTACCAATGCTTATCAGTAATTAAAAAATAATAAATTTAAAAATTAATTTATCAATAAATTCCGTAAGATCAACATAAAAACGTCAATTGGGAATTTTTGATACTCATTAAAGTATCATCACATCAATAGATGTATTTAAATTTCAGTGATAGAATTAGAAAATTCCCTAGCTTGTTTACAATGTCATGAAACAGTGGCGCCAGTGTCCTATTTCTCATAAAATGTATAGGGGCGACAAAAGAAATGAAAGTGAGCCCTCGATTACGTGGATCGAGTAGGAGTGTGATATGATGAAGCAAAGGGAGATGAGAAATGACACAAAGCATATCAGAAGAGGATGAGACGGAAGTGGACATGGTGTGTCGCTGGCGGACACTGGCTATCCGAGAACTTTAATCACAGCACTTGAGTAAAGTAATTACAATCAGACACCCTTGCAACAGAGGTTCTGAGTACAGACATCGAACGCGAACTCATCGTGGAGTCGGGTGCCAAGGGGACGCTAGAATCCCGCGGTCTATGATTAGCTAGAGTTGACCATCCCTTCTACAATCTCTCACCTTGTGTCAGTTCTCTACAGTCCTCAGACCCTTTCAATTAATTAACTTGGGTGCCAAGGTGGCCACTGTTAGTTAACTTGAGATTCATCGCTCAATGAGATAAGAACCGGTTGTTAGACCACCTGAGAATTACTGTTTACTCAGCTTTGAACTCTATTTTCCTCATCTTACTATTAATTCCGCTCTGCAGTCTTCTGCTTACACTGCAAAAATTTAACTTTAAGTTTATTCTAAAATTACTACACTAGGTTTACATTAATTACAGCGATTCAAGATGATCATTTCTGAGAAATGAAGTTTAATTAAATTTATCTTGAGGTGTGATATCTTCACTAAGTAAAATAAATTTTTTTATCAATAATTAATTATTAAAATAAAAAAAATTTATTATTTATTTTCAATGCATTAATATTCATTGAAATTAATTAGAGTTTTAAAAAATCATTAGATGTTTAAAGTTGATGTAAAAATTGAAAAAAATAATTTATTCTATAACACTTGTCACAAAATTTATTCTGATTGATTTTTCAGGAAAAAATGAGGTAAAAACACGACAGAAAGTCAATGAAATTTGATTACTGTATATAAAATAGCTTATTATTTAGCTTGTCAGTTAGTCAGAGAAACGAAGAGACAGAAAAATATAAGAGGAAGGAGGTATAGAGGAGAATTTTACACAAATTTTCGCAGTAAGCTTTTTGACAGCTCATTTTGTCACAATTTTCTATCCCTCTCATTCTCATTTGGTTACTAGTGCATACGAATTTCCCACTTGGTTTTCAATGAGAGTAATAATAAATATAAATTCTCGTCGAATGAAAACGGCGCGTGTCAACGTCAAGCTTTTAAGGGGGATAATTCCCCTGTTTCACTCATCGGCCCTTTGTTAAATTGTCAAACTGTCATCAATAGATTCAGTAATTAACTCCATTATTATCATCATCATTATCATCACAACAAAATATACATTCATTCAAATCTTGGCAAATCAACTTTTAATATATAAACTATCCACTTACGTGCATAGATCGTCAATATTTAAATGTGTATACAAAACACATAAAAATGAATAATAGACACTTTACAATGTTATTGTGATGTTTCAAGACGTTTCAGGTAAGTTTATCGATCTTTTACCATCCTCCTTCTCCTGTTACCTCTTGCCCACTTCACCGCTACTCCTTCCTGAGTTAAACTATAACGTGTTGTTTTACTGTTACTTCCTACCCTCGTCTGAACAAAATAGCAGGTGCGATTATGCAGCAATGGTTGCAAAAAGTAAAAAAAAAAAAAATAAAATAAGTAAAGAAAACAAAAAACACGCATGCAATGTCGACTAAAATGTCATTCTTATTCTGACATTTAAACACGCGTGCAAACGAAACTCATGACGAGGAAAACACTGTGAGCTTTAATACATGCACATTTCTGTAAACGTCTCACTATTTTTTTTTTCTCTTTATTAATAATCAAAATCAAGTGCGTGTATCCTTTGTTTATGTTTTAGAAAAAAAAATAATAACCATCTCACTATAATCGTATTTGTTAATTTAATTTATTTTGACTTTAGCCAAGGAAAGAAAAGTAAAACATTCGTTGCGTGATTATGCTTTTACAAGGTATCTCATGTTCGTTTCATTAATTTTATCGTAATTCAAACGATAATAAAAATTTATCGGACTCATGTCTTGTCGGTTAGTTAATGTAATAACTTACTTTATACATCGTAATCTTTCAAATCAATTTTATTTATTTCCTCAATCTTTTTTTTTTTTTAATATCTTACTCATTTATTTATATTTCCAGTCTATTAAAAGATATTAATCGACGGGTCAGATTTAAGACCAACATGATAGTCATATTCATTCTTGAATCAAAGTGACTGGTCAACCATTTAATTTCTGCGGTTATGAACACTCACATGCTAACATAAAAATTACACTCATGGTGTTCCCAAAGAATGACTCAGTTTATCGTGATACTTTCGAAATTAACGTTTGACTCACCCACTTTTGCTAATATTTTATCCTCCCTTACCTCTCTTTCCCCTTATTAGTGTCAAATAAAATAACATTTCTATTTGAATATTATTTTGTTATCATTAAAAATTCCTGCTTAATATCTTCAAGTACTCTAACTCTGTTTCTCATGATCACCAAGAATGAGATCAAGTCAATTGGCTTCCATTTATGTGCTATAAGAACATCTGGGACTTTGAATACGATAAAAATGATATCCTGTAGGATAGCATAGTGTATATGATACCCGTCTGTCTCGAGAGTATATGCTCATCGATGTCGCCATCAAGAGATATGCGCAGCTGCGTTTAAGCTAGTATATAGTTCAAATGGTGCGTCTGTCTTGTCTGGAACGTGTCCACAACGAGTCCCTTTACTCACATATATCGAGCTAAGATAAAGTGAAATTAAAACGACGTAGTCTCATGTATAACATGGAATTATTGTAGATCATGTGGATTCTGTCTTTCTTTTAATAGATAAATAGACTTTTTGTGGGTGGCAGAACAAGATTTCGTTTTGTTTACATTGAGAAAAAAAAAAAATTATTACTTATGAAAAAAATTCCCATCAGATTAATTTTCAAGATTTTAATTCTCTTGTAAGTCTAAAATTAATTTAAGTCAATTATTTATTCTATTTAGTATTAATTTTATTAACTACTTGTTTTTAAATGATTTACTTTATCTTAAATATTGATTTAAAAGGAGTTATTTTATTTTATTAAAAGAAATAAAAATGTTAATGTCAATAATATAAAATAGAACTGATAAAAAAAACAATGAGAATTGTACAGGTGATAAAATGATACGGGTCATATATTTTCTATCATGTCTAAGCTGACTTATCAATAGCACATTGATCTAATAAAAAAAGAAGAAATAAAAAGAGACCATTGCGCTAAATTCCAAATTAATTTTTTTCTTATTTAAATATCAAGTATTTGCAACCTTAAAAAGCAGTATCGCCCCAAAAAATTTACAATTTATTTTTACCTCCCCTCTCCTTCCTCTACTTAGTAAATATCTTATTTTCTTCTTAACGCTATCCAAGAAAAGCACTTTGGAATGTCTCGAGTTAATTTTTGCCCTCTCTCCAATTCATCGCGAGAGAAATCTCGGTGTTTCTTATTTTTCCTCGAGTTCGCGACTTAATTAATCGCATAACACGAAGTCTAATGAAATCAGAACTCCAATCCAGCTTTTTTTTTTCTATCTTTATTTCCCTTGTATTTTTTTCCTCTTTCACTGTGTTCCCCTCGTCGTCAATGTCTCGTGAAAAAAGGAAGTATTTACCAAGAATACTGCGCTACTTCTTCATCTTATCTGTTAGCAAGGGTGAGAGAAATATCCAACAAAATTACCGGAAGCTATCGAAGATGTTTGGATAAAAATTACAAAGTAAAATTATTTAGCATATTTTTTACTGCTGTGTAAAGATGGAAAAAAATATCAAATAAGCAAAGAAGTAGGTAATGATAATTAATTCATTTATTAAAATTTAATAAAACAGTAAAATATGAAATATACATTATTCAGAAAAGTATTTGATGATTAATAATTTATTAAACGTGGTCACGAACAGTCAGAAGCATGAAGAATAACGTTGATTAATCGATGCCAACAATTTTAATTAATTTTCAAAGGTATCCTGCGCGCGCCAGTGACAGAGAAATAACTCTATTAAGCAATGCAGAGCACTAGAATGAGGGTTGACCAATCAAACTCTTATACAAGCAACTCAAAAATGTTGAATTCACTCTCTCAACCTCCACGAAATAGTCGCTTTCCCTCAAGGTCTTTTTATAAAGTCCTTGGAAATACATCGAGTGCCAGGAGAGGATTGTATGAGGGGTTTGGCGACAAAATAAAGTGTTAGATGGGGTTGTAGAAGTTGATGTAACGACCAGGGTTGGTGTTGGATCGCGACCCACGTTCCCCATCGCCACACCTGACCATTTCTCACGCCGCGTTTAGCGCTTATATTAATATCGTGTCTAACACGCCGCCATCCTCCTCCGCAACCTTATACTCGTTCGTTCGTTAAAATAATAAGCGTCCTGCAACTCTTGTAAGCAAGACCCTTTTATATACATTACATACTCTCTACCACCGTCCGTTGAAAATTACTAAACATCAAGTACATCACAGAAAAGTGACACACCTTTCGCTTAAACTCCTTTCTCAGAAGTGATTAAAGGATTGCTTAGTGTATTTTTTTATGGTCAAAGTGAACTACATGTATATCAGGGATATTAAGACCCTCTTATCTGTTTTTAATTTTTAATTTCAATATTAAAAGGAATTTTTCCTTATACCTTTATAATGTATTTTTTTGTTAATTTAATATAAACATAAAAATTTGATTTATTATTTACGACACTAACCATTTTTTTAAAATAATTTCTCTAGAGTTTGTAGATAAAAAATTTCCTATAAAAAAATGTTTCACCAAGCTTTTTAAATTAATTAAATAAAGTCATTAATCGTAATTATTGTGAAGAACTAGTAGTAATTTTTTGTTTGTTTTATGTTGAAAAAAACAATTGAATTGAGAAGTGAAATAAAAAAAAATGAATAAAAAATTTGCACTAACTAAAACAAGATAATAAAATAAAAATAAGTAAATTAACAAAAAAGCTTAATTAATTTAAAAAAAGATAAGTAACTACTAGTAGTAGTAAAAGCAAATACAGGGTTCGCGGGTCGCGATATCAACTCGCTTTGTGAAGTGAAACTATAACCAAGTTACTCATGTCATTTTATGCATCAGACTCGCCATACTGTAACTGAATTCGATGTGTAACACAATTATGAATCTTTGCCCGCGTATAGTCTCGCATTTTCGCGGGGGTTGGTCCAGTAGTTGGGAGTTTCATATGATCTAGTGATACTGACAGTGGACATGACTATGTAATGGTTATAATATGAATATAGCAGGTGAGTTACGGAAAAGGGACATGCGATTGGTCGCTCCTATTATTAACTTGACAGAGAGAAAACCTGCGCATTTAGCGAGGGTACCCAGCCATGAAAACTCTGATGAGTAGACCAGAGAACCGAACTCAATCGTGAGTGATGTAGCAGAGGGGGGTGAAAGCCACTGGGTACAAAGCTGGATGGCACTTTATTGCGGCTCCACTCAATCAGAAGTCATAATACATTTACCACGACCTAATGAAGTCTTGATGAAAGGCTGCTACACTGGGAATATTCCAGTGGTTCTCTATTCTATAAAACTCGACTCATTTATATCAAAACATCAATACAAAAAATTTTTTAACCTCAATTAATCCAAAAAAATAAATCAATGTTCACTTTAATTTTTTTCTAAATAATATTGTTGGAGTAAAAGAAATATTTATTGCAGAGACTAGTTGGTGCTAATTAATTAAAAAAAAAAATTAATAAACAGATGTGATGATTGCTGTGAATATGAAAAAAATATTTAAATAAAACAACATGATCATCTTTGAAGAATCCCTATTTTTTAATTTTCTCATCATCAGCACAGGGGATGATAGTAGCAATGAGTCGGCCAGCAAATAGTCTTTGAAGAAGAGAATTACAAGGGGAATGTTGAGATCAAGAAGTACAGAAGCAATGAAGACTGGTTTAGAAATATGATTGCATCTCTTTTGGTAAGATGTAAATGGGAGAGAAAAATAGCAAAGAAAGAACCGCACATAATCCAGAGAAATTAAAAATACCCAAGTTATATCAAACGTTTGAAAGACTGCGACTTGACTGTCAGTACAAGTCTCAACTGCTGGAGGAACCTTTATGCTAAAGTTCCATTTACAGAAACCCCATCAAAGGGATTGTGGCATTACACTTTAGAGTTTTAGAGAAGCCAAGAAGGCGCGGTCTAGTTGGTACAGAGTAGAAAGAGCATCAAGAACTAAGTGAGTCTGTCCATTCGTCCGATGGTGATGGTGAACACTGAAAAGGGGAATGACTACTCAACACCCTCATCTCGCTTCCTTTCTTCTGTCTGTAAAATACTCATAAAAGGACCAGAATGGACATTTAGCTCTGGTGAATGAGTATTTGTCTTTATGAATAAATAAAACGCATTACAAAGTTGGACAGTCGAGGGAGAGAACAAAGTAAAAAATGTCTGGTGAAAACTAAATCAAATTGCTATGTGTCCAGACATGTCTGTAATCTTTTAATATAAACTTTAGTGATAAATGAAAAAAGTTTACGTTGCTATTATACCAAGAAAAAGAGAAAAAAATTATTCAGAAAAAAATAATCATGACTGATTAAAATTTTTTTATACTACTTTGCAATAAAGTCAAGGTGATAATTTAATAGAAATAAATTTTAAAAATTGAAATAAAAATTCCAGGATTAATATTTGAATTTAAATAGAATGAACAATAGTAAAACTTAGCTAAAATTGAATCAGTATCAAATGTTGGATATTTTTTGTTGGTAAAAACGTTTGATAACAAGATAGAAACCATCAAGAAGCTGTTGGTCTTTGATGATTGGTAGCTCCTGAAATTAAATGAACCCCCACTTAGGACAACAACTAAGGGAGTTGTATATCTGACATTTTAGTGTATAGATCGGTGTCCGATGTGGGGAAAAGGAACTAAGTCGTTGTTGTATACATCCCAGAGGGTGGAAGTCTGTTCTTGCCGACGATAGCTAAAGGCGCTCGTTCCGCGCTCTTCTCGTAAGACTCTCGCTGGCTGAATTGAATTTGCAAACTTGCAGATTGGATTCCAACTTGCCTATTACAGGGTGCGTCTGTTCCGGTTAAAAGCCGACGGTAGACGGTTGCAGAAGCGAAGAGAGAGGAAAAGAGAATTAATGCCGATACGGTGGAGGTCGAGGATTACTATACAGAAGACCATGAGAACTACAATGTCTTAGTAGTAACTGAACGATGCCAACGAGGCTATTTTCGAAACAACGAATATTACACGATCTTACCCTTTATATTAGAGCATTTGTGAAACAGTCACTGGAACCCTTTCTGCTCATTCCCCGAATGCTGATTAAAATTCATTCATTTATTGATTTTAATTATTAAAACATTTCAATTATAATGTTTCAATGAGCAATATTACTTCAATCATTAAAGTAATTATTGTTTCAACAAATAGTAAAGTATGATATGAAATTTAATGTTTACATTTATTACTAATAATTGATTTAATCAAGAGTAGATTTTATCATTAAAATTATTAATGTAAAATTTTTTTTTAAAGCTCATTAGTGATGGTAATAAAGTTTTTCCTTTATTTATTCTGATTCTGATGAATTTAAATAATGATTGGATTTTTAAATAATATGATTACAACCTAATTTTTTATTTAAATTTTAAAACATCTCAAGCAGCAATAAAGTATGATCATGTATGGGTCTGATTAATTAACTACTTTTTTTTTGACAATTCAGAATAGTATTAAATGATTAGAAGTTGATTTTTGGGCTCAGTTATTTTGAAAAGAAATTATGAAATAATTTTGAATGATATAAAATAAACAAAAAAAAAGTACACGATATAAAAGGTTAAGACGTGTATCGTTGTTATATTATTTAAATGAGATTCCTTATGGGAGTTTGCATTCTGAGACTTGATGCAGAGCCGAAATAATTCTCGCAAGGTATACGGAGCACATACGGAGCAAAGTCGACAAGAATGAGAGAGAAGTGTGCCTCAGGGTGATTGTACGTTGCCGTGTGGCACCCAAGAGGTGAGGCTTCAAGGGAGAGAGACGTTCATTTAACCAGCAATGTATATCAACATCAACATCCCCCGTGCTTCGCGTTCTGCACCCCAGAAACTTCCTTCAGGATTATGTCGCCCCCATGATTCGCCAACTATGCACGACAACTAACTAAAATTCGAGACTGAGAATTTCTCCAAGACGAGTGAGTCTGAATTAATTTGCAAGTGGGATAAAAATTTAACAGGAATCTAAGAGGAATGAGGAGACAAGTCTCGTGGGAGAAAAGATCTTTCTGGGACGTGGAGGCTGCCCTCAGTATACGTCTTCAAGAGTAAACGCAATAATTTTGAAGCAAAGGGGTTACGTGGCATGCGCATAAATGTAGTTATAAATAAATCTAGGAGCTCTTAATGCTTCTTGGGATCACTAGGGAGCAAGGATATGCAATAAAGGTCGCTCAGAAGCGAGAAATAGGGAGAGAGAAATAAGCAAAAGGGGATGATTCTTAGGCGCGTGCCAAGAATTTACTTCTCTCTGTGTGTTGACTTGGTCTCTTTAATTCTACTACTTTGGTTACATTTCTCTCTTCCTCCACTATAACTCTTCTTTCAAATCTACTCATCTTAATTCATGACCTCCCTCTATATTCTTATTATGTAACTAACTTTCAGAACCTTTAAAGCTCCATTCTTTCAATGATAAATTACCATTTCCTGACGGAATTTTCATTTGCGATAATTATAGCTTAGATGTGTACTTAATGTTTTCTCGTGCACGTAGACGCATTTATGAGTGGGTATTATTGCGTGACAATTAAGATTATTAACATGGGACATGACCTCTGGAGTACAATGTGAAGCTACCATGAAAGAGCTAATAGACAGTACAAAAAATAGTACAAATGTTTAAAATTAACTGCTAAAGTATAACAATAGAAATTCAACTGTTTTATGAGATAATAGAGTTTATGAAAATTCTGATTAGCAAGTTAATTGCATTTAATTATAATTAAAATTTCTAACACTTATCATTATAATAGCATTTTTTTAGGACAGAAAAAAAGTCTAGTAAAAAAAGTATCACAGTAGAAATAAATTCATTCAATTAAGTAATAAAAGTTTTAGCATTTTTTTTTTTTTTTATTTGGAGTCTGAATGTTGAGGAAAAAATTTAATAAAGTAAGACAATTAATTATGAAGATTATTAAGAAGTAAAATTGAACCAATTATTAGTCATGAATTCTCGAAATTCTTAATACCAAATAAAAAGAGCTCTTAATTTTCCGCTAATTTCAATCTCATTTATTCTACTGAGATCCACGGGTTTTCGAATGTAAGACAGAAGCCGGAAAGAAGCGAAGAAAGTGAAATGAATCGAGAAATTGTTGCAAAGGAATTTATCAATTTTCTTTGAAGGATTCTAATTGTACTAATTTGTTTGTCTTGGATCCAGGGGCTCTCTTGAATCACGGATCGAGGGGTAACTGGAATTCTATCGTTTAATCTTCGTTTGCCTCATACCATGATTGTTGGTATCAGTTAGTATCTCTTTCTCTTACTATTCTATTTAAGTATCTATACCTACAAGTAATTTTTGACTCTTACATCTTGAGAAAGAGATACGTAAACGGTGAACGTTTTGTGAACCGCTCGCGCGTAAAGTAAAACAAGAGAAGCTTAAGGCTGCGACCTGGCTTCGATCCATTAATCTGAATCCGTGGCATTCGGTCGAATTTGAATAGTGGAAAATTGACGGAATTCCTCGTTGATCGAAAAGTGATTTAATTATTTTCTTTAATTAACTGAAAATCTATTTAAATTTTCGATTTCATGATTATTTTAGGTATCTTTATAAAAATAATTAATTTTTATTGTTGAATATTTTTTTTCCAGAGTTTTATTACTTCTCTTTATTTCATTTTCAGAGAAAAAAATTTTAATCGATCAGTTATTCAATTTTGGAGCCACAAAATTCCATAGAACTGTCCCAAAACTATTTAAAAACAATAAAAAATATTCTAAAAATCGTCTGAACATCAATCTCATTATTCATTTAATCTAAAATAAATTTTTATTATAAAGAAAATATTATTTCTCTTCACTAATGAAGTTTTATTGATTTTATGTTATTAATAATTAATTGAAACAAAAACAGCATGGAAAAGTAATTCTGTGATGAGAAAATAATTGACAATCATTAAACATAAATGCTGAATAAGTATTGTTAAATAAAAAAATTATAAAGAGAGTCTTTTGACAATTTTACGACAATGTATCAAACATTAGAGAAAAAATGTAAGATTAATATGGAATAAAACAATTCTCACACGCACAGGAAAAAATAAAGAATAATTAACGTATCAAATAAAGACTTGTTTATGCATCATGATAAGTAAGTCACGCACTTATTCCCTCACGAAGAAATGCATTTGAATTGTATTACAAGAGTCATGTTGGCAGTACAAGCTGGTTTACAGTAGCAACCCCCGATGGCAATAATACGATTTTAATTGTAACGTCGGTACATTTCTGTGTCAGCACGAAATCTAGCCCGCGGGTCCGCCCACATCACGGTTATTTATGTGCTAACACGTCTAATTTATCACAGTTTAATATCACAGACTCACCAAGTCCTTTCCTCTCTCTTCATTGACTCCTTATCCTGCTTTTCCGCTCTTGTAATTTAACTATGTGTAAGTGATATGATGCAGTGTCTTTACATTACACTTCCTCTAAACCTTTTTACGCACATGCTTTGCCATCTGTTTGTACATTTTTTTTGCCAACTAATCCCTCATGATTAACAGGCAAATTTTTTTGGGCTAAAAGTATTTACAATTCGCTAATATTTTTAACTCTTTTCTAACCCAAAATTCCAACAAAAATACCAACAATTAATTTTTATTGCATTAAATAATTCAATAAGATTGGAATTTTTAATTTGAATAAATTAATTTTTTCATTTAAAAACACTCATGGAATTTTTATGATGAGATATGAAATAAATTTTTTTCAAATCTATCCTTGGACTCTTTCACTAAGTGAAAGAGAATCTATTGCAAAATTTGTTTGCAGAAATGAAATATTTAGATCAAAATTCAAATAATCACCTGCTTTAAATATTCTAGTAAATAATTTCCGACAAAAAAAAAATTAATTCTCGACAAAAAAAGAAAACAAGTAAATTGAGAATAACAGTTTACAAGCTGTCATTTTCCCTTAATATTCTCAACTCCAGGAATCAACGAATGATCTGAAAAAAATTTAAAAAAACTATTGCAGTCTTTCCCTATTACAATGGAAACCGGACATGAATTTTTTTTCCATCATAATTATCATTCATGAAATAATGAATACATCTGATAAAAGTCCTATTAATTAATATAAATTAAGAGGAAAATTTATTACTGATGATAAAAAAGACTAATTTATATCCTGACTCGAGTAAGTATTAACCAGTTCATGAAGGAATAAATGAAATGCGTTTTCAGATAAAATACAAATTATCCTTCATATATGAAGGAATAAAAATAATTGCTTAATTATGGTTATGAAGAGTTATACGAGGGAGATCACACGGTGTGGGTAAAAGATAAAGTGGAACGTGGCATATACAAGGAAATCGTACCACCCTTTTGGTCGAAGCGGATGAGAAAAAATGAGAAAATACGGGGGCGTATGATCTTGGTTTCGATCGAGCCGATTCCAGGGTTGATCAGTGCGCGACGTTGGCCCCGATATCAAAGCGCGCAGCAAACAATACGCGGTGAGATGCTGATGCGATTGTATTATAGCTAGTGGACTAGTGATCCATTGTCTCGTCACGTCCTACCCACTCGTTTCTTTTATCTCGATCCCCAGAGTTTGACGTCGTATCATATCGTATCGAGTGAGCATCCATCGAAAGTAGCATGCTTGAGAATAATATAAGGGTGGAGTTTGTCATAATGCTGAACAACTCAGACTCTACACTTCATCTATACTCCCTATCTCCATGTCTTGCAACTTTCGTTTGTTGTATATTCTAAGATATATAAGCTTATTATTCGCATACATTTGTATGTATATATACGTAACGCACGCTTCAAATTTCGCCGCAGTCATATCAGATTACCTGATTGACTACTTCCTGCATGCACTCGACAGTGCATTCATTTCGTTATTAAATGGCTCTACTAAAAATATTTACACGACATATACTATCAACATCCTCACGAGAAAATAATTTATTAATTAACCTTTTTTGTATTACAATATTTGTCATTATTAAAAATTTTATTTCATCAAAACTTTCATTTCAATTATTTGTCATTAAATGAATGTAATAAGAAGAAAAAAAAAACACGTGAATGTATTGAATATTAATTATTCTACATGTTCGCATTATTTCATTATAAATCTCCATCATTTCCTTTCACCTTTTTTCTCGTCGATAAATTTTTTTACAGAAAATACTCGAATGTATAATTACTAGTGGAGATATAAAAATACATCTCAAGTATTGAAAACAATAAAAAAAGGAATAATTATATTACCTATGAATTTTATTATTGTATTTAAAGTTTAAATTATTTTCCCGTGAGCATGTTGGAGATAAGAATATAGATATATAATGACATACCAATAAGTGGATGAAATTTTGTTTGCAGCGAAAGGAAAAATGTAAGTTGGTTGTGATGCATACCTGTAACAAAAAGAAGAAAAAAAATGAAACAAGATTTATGAGTAATTCTAATTAGAATATTATATAGAGACGTTGAAATAGCATAAATGGTGTAATACTGTTAAATACACTGTAGAATAAAATAGCAAGTGAAAGCTAAATTGGTTGCACGTAAACACGAGAGTCTTATGGATAATTTTTTGTATGCTGTTTGCTGCCAACTGAAAACAAGTTGCTCGACAAAATTTATCTTCTTTTCATTCAAATGGTTTCCTCATCACGCATTTATGTATTCCATGATATTGCGCTTTTTAAACTCACCGCCTTTTATCCTCACTGTCTTGGATATTAAGACCCCCAGCCGGTTTGTATTAGTCACATAAATTCCCTCACCACCGACAAGAACGCATTGCGCCGGATCTGCAGTTATCCTCGCACGAATTCACGTAATTAAACCATATATTTTTAAATGCCAACATTCATTTTTCATAATTATCCATTTATTTTATTTCACCTTCTTTTTTCAATGATGTCTCAATTTTTCATGTTTTTCCTTAATATAAATTACCAAGTACTATCGTTTAAAAAAATATGTAAATTATTTATTGCCTTCAAACTATTTAAGAGTTTCAAATAATTGGCTCTAAAATATTTTTAATCGTCAGCTAAAAAGAACAATACACTGTCGAATTTATAGTGTAAATATGAACGAGAAAATAATAAAGGAAAAATAAGTAAATAAAATTTCCCTGGCATAATACTTTTATTTAAAGCGGTTGTTGCCACGATTTTAATCAACTCTTAGCCCTCTTTGACGCTTCCCCACACCTGAACCTTGCGAATCATCCCCTGCACTCGAAATTCCTTCGGTTAATTACGCACAGATTTCCAATGCATCCCTTTCATACATTTTCTAGCCAGTCCAATATTTAATTTTTTTTTTTTTTACAATCAATAAAATTTATTTGTAAAATATTCCGGGTTTTTTTTTTTTTTTTTAATATTGTAAAAAATTAATAACCATCAAGAAATCAATTAAAAAAATGTTTAAGTATTGAAGAGCTTATAATATTCTAGTGAGAATGAAATTTTTCCTGAGAAAAGGGTTGTAATATTATTTTAAGCCACGAAAACGACAAATTCAGCCTGGCACCTTTTAAATACTTAATTCCATTCGCCACTAATTGGACAGTTTTATTAAGGGATGCATATTTTAGATGGCATTTTTATTATCTTCAATAAGAGTAGAAAGATATATAACCCTTGAGACATTCTTATGTATCTCGAATATTTTTTCTTTCACACTCTTATTCTTCCATAATACCAGGAAGGGGTGGCTTTAAAAAATTAGATTTCATCCCTTCAAAAAATATTAGCACGAGAAAGAAGAACACAACCCTTTCGCCTGTGGCAAACACGTCTAGGGGTATTGTTGAACAGGATTAAAAGCACGAAAGTGTAATTTCTCGGGGTGAACGAAGAGATTTTCCTTTTTTTATTTAATATTTTATATCGAAGAGTATAAAAACGTCTCTTTTTCTCTTCTTCAGCTGAACATTTTGCGAGCAAAAGAGCGCGAGATTACTCGAGGAAACGAGATCAAAATTTCGTGGTATGAAAATGTAAGAGCAAAGACAGTATATAAATTTTAATAAGCTCCATTCGGGGTAACTCTTTGAGCTTGAAATGAACGAATTAAAAGTTTTTCTCATTCTATCTGCTATTCTTCCTCTTTCACTCTCCTTTATTCTCTTTATCCAACTCATCAACGCACTTTAAGTAGTCTCTGAGTTGACATTCCAACTTATTTCACAATCTCATCCAATAACTACCCCAACTTTTGTCGTTTTCTCTTAAGAACATTTGCCACTTTCAGACTCTGATCTCCTCATCTGAACAACTTATGCAAGAATTCCAACAAATATTCAGCTTTTCATGCAGCTAAACCACTTGAAAGTTACGTTTGAATAATTTCTACACCTCATATATACCTTATGCTTGAAGAAATTTCCCAACAGTGTATACTCATCTCTCTTCCACAAGCCTTCTGTAAATCACTACAACTATAGCTTCACACACAGGACAAAGTGCGGAGAGTAGGAAGTAAGGAGGGTGGATTTTCAGTTGAGACTCGACAAACTTGGTAACTCGGTAACGTGTTCTCGTTAACGTTCGACAGACGACCCCTCGAGTGCATCGACAAGAAGGAGAGATGATAGTCTAAAGATGGAAAATGAGAAGGAGAGAAGCTTGTGCACGAATAACCGAGTAAGATTTCAATTAAAACAACCCCCTGGCACGCGGGAGGATTAGCGATACGAATCCACAAGGATTGTCTTCCCCAGCGAAAACGAAGAAACATCTAACCCTCCTGGGTTATGCCACAGCATAAATATCCATGTAAATTACCTGCGCGAAATGTCATCTTTATTAACACAATAATATACTAAATTATTTGAAATGTTATTAAAATTTCATTAGATATTTTTATTAAGCTTATATTCATCATTCTACTCAATAATCACTAATTATTTCATTTTTTATTAATCCATCAATTCTCCTAATTATTTTTCAAATAATTTTAATCAAAATTAAACATCATTAACATTACAAAAAAAAAATGTAAAAATAAAACAAAAGAGGAACGTTTTTTTTTATTAATTTAAAATAGTGGACATAAAATTAAATATAAATAAATAATTTTTTTTTCGTGTGGTGCAAATGTGATATTTTTCTTAAACTGAAAATTACTCTGTAATGATAATTATCATGAAAAATGTTAATAGCATGTCCTTGAGAGACATAATGAATTTTCACTACCGATTTTAATGTTTTCTCCAGCATCATCAAAGAACAAATAATATGCAGATAATGGAGAAGACATATAGGAAGGCATGAAGGAGAAAGTGATGAGATGGAATCATACTACAAAATTATAATTAACAAAATTATGTCGGAGTAACTCGATAGGCTCTGGCAGAAATGGGTATAGAGAACAAGAGTGAGGGATGTATATCGAATAGGGGTAGCTTATATATCTAAGAAGAGTGTAGCGAAGGGTTGTAACTGACATTAGAGTGAATGAGAAAGGAAGACGCGAACTCACATGCTAGTATGAACAGCAAAATTGAACGCTCACGTAATCTTATACAAGGGAGTGATTGCGAGCTTGAAAAGGTTTTAATTATAGTTCTCGATTCTCGTGCAAGAGCTATGGTTTAAGTGAAAAGTAAAAGGATTTTTAAATTTATTCTGTGATAATTAATTCATAAATAAAATTTGTAAAACAAACTCTACTACATATTAATACAAAAATCTTTACCTATTAATTATTAATTAGCTGTTAAATAAAATCATCAAATCTTCTTGAATTCAAATGAAATTTTTTTTTTTTTGGATTGCAACGTATAAGGTGTTTCTTTCGACACTTTATAAACCCCTAGAAGAATGCAAGGATGAATCTTCACGGGTGCGTGAAATCCAAGGGAAGATGGAAAGTAAAGTAAGGGAGAAAAATCCTCAAAATCTCAACAACTTTCACGCTCGAGGGGTTGAGAAGGGCGTATCGAGTTACTGACATCATCACCAAAGCTAGACGAAGAGGCTTTGAAGATGCAAGTCGATCAAAGAGTTGCGAATGCTAGAAGCTAAAGATTTTTCTTTCTAAAAACTGCTACATCTGCTTTGATTCATGAGAGAAAGAGAGAGAGGGGAAAAAAGAGAGAGAGACAATGGTAACGTTGAAGCTAAGAGGGCGTTAACTAAACTTTAATGGAGATCTCAGATAAAACATTTTTGGTTGAACGTTGAAAGACTTCTTTGACGGATTACGCCCAAATCGTATCTATCTCATATGGATGTACAACAAGAAGACAAGCTACCTGGTGGAAAAGATGACGGGTAACCGAACTAAGTGTTATAATACCCCGCACTTACTGTGACTATATTCACCAATTCAACATCATCCCTGGAAGATTTACACCGAGGTCGAGAGTTTATATGCATTAAGTATTATTTATGTGAAAGAGAGAAGAATGGAGATCTTTTTCAATGCTACTGTATTATCGGTAGCACCATCTTTTCGAATGAATATCCAAGCTTATGAGACTTTCAAATAGTGTCTTTTATTTTGAATGATGGAATAACTACTGATTTTTTCATGTGACCATTTTTTCTTTAAATCAAGTTATATTAACGGAGTTCAGGATTTTTTCATTTAATCAGATCTTAACTCAAAGATTAAAAAAATTGTTGCATTCAATCTTTGCTCTTCAATAATTTGAACAATATGTCCATCTATTGGTCTGTTTGTTCTACTTGATTCTATCATTTTTACTGCAATTATTTTTTATTGTTTGAAGCATTGAATTTTTTTTTATTTTTTCATGTCATGCTCCAGAAATATTGATAATTATACTTTAAAGTCAACTGATAATCACATTCAACATTTAAATCATTATTCCATTGTTTTTATTTTATTTTAATTATTCATATACAAACTCAAAAAAATCATTATTATTATAGTTGTCTACAGAATATTTTTTCTCTCTGAAAATCATTGGAAATAAATTATTTGATGCTTATCAAAAATATTAAATTTGATAGTAAATATTTATTATTAATTTCATGAATTTTAAAAAAAAATATCGAATGAATGAATTAAGATAAAAAATCTTTTAAAAAAAAAGATTTGATTACAATTTGTCTTTAATACACATTTACAAGCATTCCTATTCTTTTTCTGTTACATTATCTTTCTCCCCTAATTTTTTGTTCATCCACCAGGGAAAAGCCAAAGCCGGAAAAGAGTGTCAGCACGATTTCGCGCGAGAGCTCAACAAGTCGAATAAAAAGCTCATAAATAAAGAGGAGAATCACTCTCGCCCTTTCTTTCATTCTTTCTTTTTTTCTCCCTTTAACTTCAATTCCCTCTTATTCGCTTCCGACCTTTCACCCTCACCAACGCGTTTCTGCGAATGTCCCCGCGGACACCTGTTGCGTAAATTCTCTCGAACTCAGCCAAAATACACCCACAATTGTCGCACGCGGGTTGACATTCACACACGAGTGTGGTTATCGTTTGAATGAATTCGCACAACTGAACAGAATAGTTGCAGTAATCGTTGTGTGTTCATCTAGAGTGCACGATTGAATGAGAATTGTCCGCTATCTCGCGGGGGTGAGCGAGAAACTGTGAGTAATGTTTCTATATTTGGGTGACGAGTTAAAGCGATTATTTTCACGAAACATTAACATCATTTACGAGCTTGATTAACTATTATTATTATTGCAATCTTTTTTTTTCTATCCAACAAAAAATAAACAATACTTACATGAACACAAAACAAAACATTCTTACAATTTTAATTGAATTGTGATTTAATAATTACAATTGAAATAAGCTCAAGAATAAGAAAAAATAATAATAAATATTTTGTTTAAGTGTCGTTAAAAAAATTATTGAATTTATTATTAATCTTTAATTTCCTTAATTCTAAACCAACAGAACAGAACCGAATGAAACCAATAATCATTTTTTTATAAATAATTAAATTTTTTTTTGTTAAGCAACTTAACTGCTGTTTCTAAATGTCGTAGATTCGTGATAAGCAGACCAGAATGCGAAGAATGTGTCTAACATACTAAATAAGGAGAATCTCAAGAGGGAACATTAAACTGCTGAGCTGCTCGTTAATTACAGGATATCACGAGTAGAAATTACAGCCGACGAAAAGTCCAAGTCATTAATAGCACTATATTTCCTAAGTATTACAGACAACATCTATGAACATATGTAAAAATAACACTACGATATTACAAACCCACATATATAACCCGAGTAATAAAAAATGGCAAATGCCTCTGGGGATTTATTTATTCACTTGAGAAATATGCCAACCATTTTATTCCCAATATCTTCTCTGCAATCGCCAGATATTTCAATCCCAGAGGCTGGACCTCCTCTCACTCTTTCAGTCCAGACAGACAAATTGAATCGAATAGCTTTTCTCGGGAAAGGTCCGTCGAGAATCGATAACTCAATTCTTCGATATTGCACTCTCTTTTTCCCTCAACATCGCACATTTTTTCAACTGGTCGATCACGAATTCCGTGCATTTATACAAAAAAGTATTTCGTGCCTCCAACAGTCTCAATAGTTTATTATATTTGCAAGAAAAATTCATGGACCTAATAAATTGGATCTTTAACGATAATATAAAAAATAACTTGATGCAACAGCAAACAAAGTCTGTGAGAAAGTTGAATAGTTTTAATGTGAAATACTTTGTAGAATTTTTTCAATAACTGGAGAATTTTTATAAAGTTAATATTGTAAAGAATACATGTTATATGTCTGTTTTTCAAAGTCTTGGCATCTTGACTGTTGTTGGAATATTTTTAAAAATTATTGGAATAAATTTTTGAATGATTTTCTTCGGGAATGGTTAATTTTTTATTGATAAAATTGAATGTATTCAAGAAGCAATACTTGACACTTTGAAATTATTATTATTATGTTGTTATCCTTCATATTCAGGTTATGAAATATTTTTTCGTGTAATGAGTAATCGAATCCCACGTATGTGTAGATAATAAAAGATCCAATTGGACAGGATTACACATAAAATTCATGTTGGCAATGACCTAAGTAAAAGCACAAGGGTTGCAACATCCCCTATACACCCTAGCATCATCCCCCAACCTCCCAGGGGGTCTTGCCATCAGCTGTAGGAGAAACTTCATATTATTATTCATCTTAAAAACACGCGTAAAATTACTAGGCTTCGTTATTTCTACTATGATTCGAAAATGAGTGTGTTTGAACTTTCCATTATTATATTTTCTCCAACCCCATCTGGAAATCACTTGCAGTTTCGTTATATTTAACACAATGGATTAAATGTATTTGAGAGGTAATACTTTAAACGCTTTTAGGGAGCAAGACTCGATCTTTTTTCTTGATATCACTCTGTCGTCATCTCAACGATGGTGATATAGCCTATTACAACTTTTTATTACATTTCCATTTCATCTCTCGCCTGCAAAAGAAACGCGTATTATTCGCTTTTAAGTAAAAGAGCATGGAAATTGAAATGAATGCATTTTAAACTGAATTACAAGCGTCTCACTACGCTTCGGGCTATTTTACTTTCTTTTTCCTGCTGTTGAAGTATAACCTATTATATTTCAATTTCAACATTCATGCATTTTTTTTTTTTAAATCACACTCTCTTCAATAAACATCACTCCCAATGCATTTCCATGAAAACTTTAATATACTTCACTCGTCTTCTGCATACTTAATGATACAGATAAGCATCATAAATATTGGGTTTTAACATAAACGTGCACTTTTCATTTGTAATCAGTGCAAAAAGTGGAAGAAAAATAATAATTGGTGGTAAAAAAAAAACATACATGCAATAAAAATATTGAATTGATTTTTTATTAATTGGTATTTTTAATTTTTTCTTCATTAATTTAATGATGAATGAAATTTTAAAAATAATTTCGTAAATCTTGATTTATTAAATATACTCAAATTTCAAATAACTAAATCTAAACTTCGTCACTGATAAACTTAAAAAAAGAATGTTAAAAAAATAAATAAAGAATATTCAAATCCCATCAGATTTCATTTTAATTGACATAATTCCCTGTAAACGAGAATAAAAAGAAATCTGGCACTCTTAATATTCATAGATCACCATTTTGAAACCCATGAATTCATTTTGAGTGTAGAATTTCCCACTCACAGTGACACAAATAATTCGCGGATGCGTGAAATCCAACGACCTATTTAGCTCGATTACCGGGGCGTGATGGCAAAAGAGTAACAGAAAGAGAGAAAGAAAGAGATAAAAAAAAATGTAATGAAAAAGCAAGGACAGATCCTGATTTTTAGGGTCGTGTTTATCCGTATTTAGCAACGGCATTGGAGCACAATTGATGTCGTACTCATCACACTCACGAGGAGTAAAAAGAGAGAGATAAATGTCTACCTCCCGTCGCGACAAACGGGGGCGAGAAGTTGGGCACCTTTTTAAATGCGAAACGACACCCGCCGTGCGATTATGTTTTGGAGAATGAGAGGACCCGAGCGTGCCTGGCTTTGAGGTCCCCGCAGCCTATGCTGTGTTATGTGCTAAGAACCAGTGGCCGTTTACCTAATGCATCGATGCTAATGTTTGGATCATCCTTTTCTTGTTTGTCCCTTATGTAACAAGGGGAATCGCTGTAAGCTTCATACCAAACGTATTTTGCTAATTTTAAACATCATCACATTCATAAAGTCTTGGGATTTTTTTTTGCATGACAGATTGCATCAATGAGAAGTTCAAAGAATGTTTATAATTTATTTCAATCAACACATTATTTAAAAAAAATTTTTCTCACTCTCTTAATTATTTCTAATTTTTCTTTATCTATTTTTTAAAATTTTTTAATTACATAAAAAAATGGAAAAATATTTTCTAGCGGTCAAACAAAATCAAAACAAAATTAAATCATTGTTTATAAATATGAAAAATATATTTTGAATGGTGGCAAAATGGTTTAACAATTTAACAAGATAATATCATGGAATTATAAAATAATAGAATAATTTCAATCTATTATTACAAATCAAGATTAAAATAGAGACTACTGTTTTCTAGTGAATAGATTTTCTTCAATTATGTAATTTTTTATAGAATTTTATTTTTATTCAATGTTATAAAAAAATAAAATAGTAGAAAAAATTACATAATTGAAAAAAAAAATAACAAATGAAAAATAAAACTTATTTAATAATAAAACGGTACTCTCTAGTCTCTATTTTAATCTCGATTTGTAAAAAAGTTATGCACACATCTATCGGAAGCCTTCAAATGATTATGTACTTTGAAAGTTCGCACGAGTAAATGCCGGTGCGATAGGATTACTCTACGTTTGCATATGTCCGAATAGCGCTTAGTTATATGCATACATAATGCATGCACACAGTGCAATATCGTTGACATGCAATTCCGGTGTGTTCGGGGGCCGTTGCAGTGACAAACAGGTTTTCCGCATGCACATCATGACACGAAACTTTGCATTTTACAGGACTAGATGCACGTGAAAGTGCAACTTTAATATTAAAAAAAAGTGCGAATATTAAAAATAATCATAATAATAGCAATAATAATAACTATGATAATGAAATACAAATTAAACGGAGGAAATGAGAACGGTAAAATGAGAAAAACAAAAGTGTAATTATCCAACAATAATTATTTGGACGAAAAAAATGCAAAATAACCTCATTCAACGTGCTATTAACGCTTTTGTGTCGCTTTTAAAATGTTAGAATGCATCCGTAGCAATAAAATAATACGATAGATATAACGATAAAAGCTAAAGAAGAAAAGATACAACAAAATGCGCAAACTCATGGATAAAATTCACGCAGGACTGATTTGCTTGGCGAGTTGCGTTCTGCTTACAGCCAACTATCGCGCATGTGTTACATCAAATACGATCAGCGACTTGATTTGTGTAAAAAAAAATGTAGTCTTGTCTTTGTAAAATAAAATCATGAAACAGGTGTTTTAACGCGGCATTCAGAATCAAAAGATTGAATATATAAGCACAAAAAGTCACGCAATTGAGCTTGGAATTATTTAATTGCTAATTAATGGAATAAAAATAAGGAAACTGGCCACCCGTGGAGAAATATCGCACCATGGTCTGTCGGCGCTTCACGGGACTCCTATCCTTTCTTGCTGAGAGACTTGTCGTCGTTCTTGTTAACTTCCAAGTGAACTCTTCAACGCGTCGGTGCGTGTCACGCGACACTAATGTACACGCGAGTAACGTCTATAACTAACTAACGGAAATAAATCTTTATTACGGATGCATTTTTTCAGTTTTTGTCTTAAGTCCTGGCTTTAATTAAATTTAATAATTTTCTTTCGGAGTAAATTATTTTGAATTAATTTATATTAATATGATCATTTTGGGGAAAACAGTGGTTTTTAAAAACAATAATTTTAAAATTGAAAAATAAAAATTAAAAAGACAAAATTTTTTCTTATTAATATCATTTATAATTATTAAGTTAAATTTTTAGCATTCATAAAAATACTTTGCATGATGAAGAATAACCCAACAATGTCTACAGCTCAAAAGGATTCAATATTTAAATTTTTTTTTAATGTTCAAGACTCTTAACACACCTTTTAAGACATACTCTTACTTACAAAAAAAAAGAACTCCCAACAATTATACTACTCAAGAAAAATACATAATAATTTCCATTGAACATGTAAGAGTCTTAAGAATCTTAAGCAAGAATTCGATGCATGTATTACAACATTCAGACATTGAACTCGAAACAAGACGCGACATCCATTTCTTTACACCCTTTTTTCCCACCACTTTTGATATCCACCCTTTTTAAAAGTTTTTGTTCCTTTGGATCTCCACCGACATTGAATCGAATTCAAGAGGCGGAGACTCACCGAAAGGATGTCTGTAGGTGAACCAGGGGGTTGTACGAGGTCAGAAAGGGGCGATGGAAAGGGTTGGACAAGACTCGAGAGGGGTTTAATCGTGTCACGCGCCTCGTATCATTTAAAGAAGAAAATAAAAACACTCGAGTTCTATAGTCAGCAAGACGTTCTATTTAAGAAGTATACTAATAATACCTCTTTTATTGATTGTTACCTTTCTGCAAGGACTGTTTTGTAATATTGTATGTATCTTTATAAGAATATAATTGAAGCTTTTTATGAACGAAGATTCCAATAGAGCCTTTTAAAATTAAATTGAGACCTCTTATTACTTTAATATAAGGACTCTTGAGGTTTTATTAATAAATTCCAAGGAATCATTTACTAATGACAGCATAAAAGAATATTTTCTCACGTTTAAATTCAATCAATAAACTCTCACATCAAAAAAAAATTCGTTAGATTAAATAACACACTTTCGAAAATGGAAAAAAAAATATTTATCTCAAATGAAAAATATTAAGTAGTTTAATACTTTAATTATTTTTATCAATAAACATTTATAATTGAATCAAAACTTCTTTTATTATCAAGAAAAAAGAAATACTTTAACAAAAGAAAATGATTATGACACAAAAGATCCTTCAGGATTGATGATGGGGAAGCCTCGCAATAATTTCAAAGGATTCTAGTGGTTTTATTTGATAAATAAAATCTCAAGGAACTATTGAATAATATAATATCACATATAATCAGACAGTGAGATTGAGTTATGCAAGAATAAGAAGAATGAATATATCTGATGGTTTGCAGACATTTTTTAGTATTTGCCGGTCAGCTGCCCCCTAGAAGGGGGAAGCTTGTGTTCTTTTGTCTCGTGGCTGACGCTGCAACTTCGACCCCCGTGCAACGACGATGGCGACGGTTTTTTAGCGAATTTAATATTTATACCGAATGACTGATGACTGTAATAAAGAAACGGGGTCGTATTGTTCGACACATTTGTGTCGTTGATCGATACGACATGCCGCTGGGAAAAAAACTTTTCAGGTACTCAGTCACCCCATGTCCGTCACTAGCACTTTTTCTCCTTCCTACACGCACGTTATCGAACGGATCTAGGACCCTTTTAGACTATTTTTGAACAATCAGTTTCAAAAATGAACTTCATCTCTTCGTGTTAAAATTGATTCTGCTAGTGTACGAATCAGTGATAGATTTATTATCATTTTCTATCTCAATTAACTCATGATTTTCCACTTCTTGTTAAACATCACCACGAAAAAGTGCCAAGTCAGATCTGAAGCGCCGCGGAAAATTTTCACAGGATAAGCGTGAAAATTAAATTGTTCTAGTAGATTTCAAATGGTCAAGTTTCGAGAAACAAAGGTTTCTTGAAGAAATAAAAAAATAAAAAAGCTCAAAATCATTAACCAATCATTAGTAGGCGTAGGATTTTTGAAACAAAACAATTTATTAATGACTTTTATTTCGTATACGTTGCTTCATTAGACCGTTAGTGTAAGATTGTAGGTGGAGTAGTAACGACCCCAAGTTACTATCTATCTCTTTCTCAAAGCAGTCCCTGCTTAATATAAATTATGTGAGAAGTTATTTTGGCTTATTTTTTTCGTTAAGCCGAACTCCTGCAGTGAGAGCAAATCGTTTGCTTTCAAACCGTCGGCTCTGTTTCTCTCTATTTCCGTAATTATTTCCACCATCCAGAGATTAAGAGAAATGAAATTTAAATCGACAGGTTTTTATTATTCAAAACAAATGAAAGACAAATTAGTATAATTGAAAAAAATATTCTACTTTTAAATACTTCAATATCTTTTATACAAACATATTTTTTTATCAATAATAAATAATTAAAAAATTTTAAATAATCATTTTCAATTCCACTCTTACATAAAACTTTATTTTCTACTTTAAAAAACCAAAAATTAAATTATCATCTATATTGAAATTATTTATTATATTTTCTGATGATTCAAAAGTGCATAAATCTTTGAAAAAAAAAATTTTTGAAATATTTTTATTGATGCAAACTCTATTCAAAGCAAGAAAAAAAAATGATAAAACAATTTAATCTCCTAGAAAATTCCAACGATATTTCTGTTTTTCTCGTGTTTCTTAAGAAAACATAGTTGGTACATTATTTATTGGCAATCGTAAAAATCATCATGCGCCTAAACCAATATAATTAAGCGGCGCCGAGCGATGAGGCAGCAGCAACAGCAGCAAAGTAATTCTTTCGTTGCTAAACGCATGCGTGTCATCTGTGAAAACAACGGCTTTAATTGGCGCGTAATATTTATTATAATTTCAAACATATGAGTGCACACGTTCAAAAGCATCACAAGGGAAAACGACTAGTGAATCTCTTTTCCTCTCTAAAAGCCCTCGTGCAAATCGTTCTTTAATATTTTACGACCATCAGAGCTCATTGTACATAAGATTTATTCTAATTTCTCACTTCCTCAGATGTGTTTGTGTTACAGAGAACCAACAACGATAATAATTTAGAAAAAAAAACATTTCTATGTAAATTTATCCATAAATACGATATTAATTAGAATTAATTAATCTTAAAATTGTATTAATTATTAATTAATATTAATTTAACATATCGTAAGAATGAATGAGATTCAAACCAATTTTTCACTTCCTTATCTATAAAATATTATTTTACAAAAGCCCGAATGAAAACAATTTAAAGGAAACAAGAAACATTTTCATGTAAATCACACGTAATAAACGCACTTTTAATTAAAATTAATTAAATAAAAGTCGCATTAATTCTGATAATTAATTAAAATTTCATTCAATGTGTCGATAATTGGACTTTTTCACACTTAAAACTCCGAATCATGGGAGAAATATAAACAGTTAAAGTAAAACAATCAAACAAGTATTATTCTAATTTATTTTTCTAGGCTACAGTGATTGTATTAAAATGAACGATGATACAGGAAAAGCCTTAACTACACGTAAATTATCTCAATCAAGTTCATTTAATTAAAATTAATTTAAAACCAAATTAATTGAACTAAAGAAAAGAGAATCTCATTAAAAAATATATCTTTTATAAATAATAAATAAAATAAGTGAGTGAAGAATAATAATAAAATTAATGAAGGATGATAATATTCACACTAGTGTAAGCTAAAATTGATAAGAAAAGTATATAAAGAATAATTAAAAGATGGACATAAAACTCATCTTTGAGGTGGGTCTGTAGTAATTAGAAATATTCATACTCGCATTTTCGCATTCCAATTTAAATCAAGTCGAGTAGACAAGATTAGAGAGAGGAAACGAGAAACATACATGTAAGAAACGTCAAGGATGGATTCTTGCTTGGGAGTTGCAACGCGAAGAGCATTTATACCTGGATGAGAGGCTCTGACAGAGCGAGACCCGCCCACAAAAGTAATCTCAAGTTCTCTCAGCCTCCGAGTGGGAAAGAGAGACAGCCGTACACCTGATTCATCAGCAGAGAATAAATCGAAAGAACCTAAGAACCAAAAACAAAAGAATATATGCAGTTTCTCTGGCACCGTTTCTATTAATCTAAAGACTTGATGTGCATGTGAGATACCTACTCTATACTCTATACGGCCTAACGTTACAAGAAACACCCAACTAGATATAAATAACATTGCATATGTGAAACCTCCTTCATCTTACCTTCAAGTAATAATTCAATTTATTTTATCGATTATTAGTTCAGCATATATTTGCTTATCATTCCAACTCTATCTGATGATCAAATCATATTTATTTTTAGCTGATTGTACTTACTCCTTGTTTAACAACTTGAAGAACAGAGGCAGCTTCTTGTTCACCCGCAGGGCACTGACTTCTATATCAGCAAGACTTTGAGTAACATTTCTCTTCCCTACGCCTACTATTTGACTCTACCAGTCAGATCATCACTGTCTCAACATGTTGATGCCTTGCTAATGAGAGACGCTTGATCTATTCAAACAATCTAAATCAATATGGCTTCTATTCTCTTTTATTTATAATCAAATTCCTAGTCATAATAGTGACTAATTTTATCGTAAATAATTCTTCAAAATCTTCAAAATAAAACAATTCAATTAGAAAAGATTTTTACTTAAAAATTTTCTAAGTGATTCACTTTTTTAAAGGTTTATTTTTGAGATTAGATCAGGAAGTAGAACAGAAAAAGAAGAGTTCAAATTAAAATAGTGTATTCAATATGTTGATCTAATTTGAACTTCTTTTATGGAAACTTTTATGCTCAATGGTAAAAAAAAGAATGATGTTTAGATAAATGTTGCTCATTAATTATTACACAATTAATATGAAATATCAAACGAAGAAATCTCCAGTTAATTAGCTAGATGAAAAATAGCTCAATGACTAAACCAAGTGATAAAAAACCAAACGCCTTATTTACCCTATTCGCCTATTCAATGATTCATTGGTGGTATATGGCAGTAAAGCAGTCATCCATGCCAGACACCGTCGAGGTCAGGTGAACCGGTCCTACCGTTTCTTTGGCTTAGGTCAGTCACTCCAAAAAATCCTATCCTCATTAAAGAATTTAACACATAGTACTCCAAGACTTCTCGAGCTTATTTAATCTTACACTTATGTATGTCTTTCTGTCTCTCTCATTTTTGTCACAACAATAAAAAAAATTTCAGGACAAAGCCACATAATGAATTGCTACAACAATCGTAATGGAGGCAGACCTCTTTCCTCTCTTGAACAGAATAAAAAGAAAAAAGAAGGATCGAATGAAGAAGGGCGAGGAACCAAGAAAGAATAGTACTTGAAGCTTGGGAGAATGAAACTAACGAACGAAATACCAACACTGTGCTAACAAAACCTTCCTTTATTTTTTCCTCTCTCCTCAGTTCACTCTGGTCCAACTTCTACCCTCATATTCTCATAACCGGACACAGATCCACCGCGTCAAAGAAGCACACAAGGGTGATCTTGCAGATAAAACCATGAGCAAATATGTAACTTAACTCGGAAATGGCATATAGCCACTATTGTTCATGATATCTTTGATGTTGGATTCATTCAAACATATTTCATCCAACTTCTCATTCTTCTTTTTTATTACACACTTTTTTATCATCAATATGCTAAATCTTTCAAGCAAATCGCAAACCAAAGATCACAAACATACAAAACTATCTGACTTATTAAAAAGAGCATGACCATTTTTGAAGAATATTTGAAGAATATTCATCAATCAACTTGGAATCAAATATTGATGAACACCTTCATCATTTTATCTGAATGTCATTTTTAATTAAGATCTGATTCTGTCACAATGTTAACTTTGGCTGTCATTATAAACAAACGATAAATGCAACAAACTTAGTTTGTTGCTAAAATAAAATAAAAATCAGTGATGGCTTTGATGGTAGTGTATCTTTCAATCTAGATAGCCATCATCCTAGAATCTTTCTTATGAATAATTTTTAATGGGTAATTAAGTTAGCAAAAAAATAAATAGATATTAATCAGTAACAAAGTTCTGATCTGTTGTGACAAGAGAACCTTTTCTGAATGCATAATAAAAAAAAAAACTTTCCTTTGTAATTAAATAAATTAATTACAGAAAAAATGGTTATTTTTATTATAGTAACATTCTTCCTACACTTATGATGATGTTTTATTAATTTAAATCTTGCATCAGAAAATATTTCCTTCTTCGGATTGCTGACACCAGATCAGCCTAACGCATATCAGGACAATTAATCATCATCTAGGCTTTATTACAAGTATTATATCGGACCAATTACGGAATCTTTTTGCAAGTCTGATAGTTCTTTCGTGATGTGTACAACCCACATAGTATTGTTACGTGTACTTAGCCACCCTATTTCCTCTCTTTGTTTTATATACAATGTTTCTCTCAGTTTAACAGAGAATAATACATATCAGAAAAGCGTTATAAGTAGTGCCTTTCCACCTAGATAAAACATATCTCGTCTCTTGTATACAGTTCGCGTGGCATTAAGCCAAGGTTTATGAGCCGTATCACGTGATAATATTTACGATTCGTACGATTAACGTCGTGCAGAAAAAAAAAAGGAAGAAAGAAATTTATTGTTAGAAAATGCTACAATAGAAGCATCGTGGTCACTTGAAATTTATTTTTTACTACTTTTTTACGATTTTTCTGATTTCAATTACGTCAAAAAAACTGTTTGATAATAATGAATAAATTTATTTAATTGTAAATACTTGAGATAAATTACTAAATTTTTATTTAATGTTTTAATTAATAGAAATAAAAAATGTTCTATCCATTATTCTCGATGATTTATCAGACAATTTTAATTTTTAATAACATTAAACATTTTAGAGTTCATAAATTATATTTAATACTTTCATTTAACACAAAACTCTCGACTAATTAATAAAAAAATCATAAGGAAGTCATTTTTCAAAACAAAAATAAATCTTTTATCATTTTTTATTTGCTAAAGAAAATATTTTTTTTTTTCATGCACAAATGCATATCTGGTCTGTTACTTTTCTTGTCTATAATAAAACTCATTTCTCATTTTGACGGAATTTGAAAAGCTATTTGTTGTTTATTAAAGTAGTCTAAACGATTGTCTGAAAATGCTTTTATAAAAGTATACTCCAGAGCAATTTCAATGTTACTATATCGCACTAGTATAAAAATGTTTGGAATAAGTTTTCGTTCTTTCTCAGTTTATATCTGGCATGCAGGCCAGTTGATCGGTATCGTTGAGCTATAATCGAGAGCGATAAAGACGATTGAGCACGTTCCCTCCATAGAGGAAATCGACGCGCGAAACCCAAGGATTATATCGCGATCAAGATTATCGTTGTTCCAAGCCAGCAACTGCATTTTTCTCTTCTCTACTGAGATGGAAAAAAATTACTGTCTCTTATTTTATGATACTTTATTCATATGTATTTTATCCAACTTGTTTTTTTTTTTGTTCTACAATTTATCAAACGGATGTTTATCAATGTCAGAGCTCATAATAACACCTCCAAAGTATCACAGACTTCATCTCTCCCTCCACTCGCTTCTCTCGATCATCTTGCCTCAAGTTATACTTTGAGGTCACTTGGTAGTTTCAAACAATGATATAATTACATATAGTTCGCGATTATCTCGATAACTCGAATTATACAAAACGAGTGTACTCTACTGCTATATTTCTACTGTTGTTTTGTTCCAACCATTCAAGTGTATTCTCACGAGCAATGCTATGTATTTTACTCAAAAGGTCTCAGTCTGGAAACTTGCTACATAAATAATTATACTTGTTTTGAATGGTTTATTGCAAATATACGTTGTTATTTTGTATTTAAATTGCTTAATTAAATATAAATTAAATGAATACACTGTTATTATAACGTACAAACCTCTGCTTTCAAAAAAATTCAAATCCTTGAAATCATAAGTTATTTCAAGAATTTTCACTGTAATTTCTGATTAATTTTTGTTGCTTTTCTACCATTCGCAAGGTTTTCTTCTTTAATTACTATTATTCTTTGTCACTTTTAATTATCAATAAAAATTATCTAATTATCGATAATAAGTTTCTTTTATATTATTTTCAGATAATTTTATTCCATTTTTAGAAGTCAAAAATAAGTAAAAATCTATTCACATGTGAGAATAGTTTAAAATGCATCCATCTTCTTCACCACAGACTGCTAAGTATAAAAAGACTTTGAATCGTCACGTGAACATAATAAGAATGGAAAATATTTTTTTTCTTTCAAATTTAACCGCACTATCAAGTTCACTTTCTCATGCTTCACCAATTGAACTCGTACCTAACAAATCCACAAAAAAATCTACTCAATCATGACCACATTATAAACTGGATTTCCCCTCTCATTTCACATCAATTAAACTCACGAAAAAAAAAAATCTCCGGATGATTAAAAAAAACTTCTTCCAGTCATCAGAGATCTTTTTGGCAAAGTCCGATGTCACAAGCGATGATGTCAAGGTCGGGCAATAAAAAATACCTTGGCGCCGTTGCAAAAGAAGGGGATGAGGTGGAGGTAAGGGCTAAAAAGAGAAAAGAAGGAATAACAGGTATAGTAGATGAAGAATAGAAAGATGAAGAAGAAGAAAAAGAAGTGGCATGCGTGCATCACGCGAACGAACCGCACGCGTATAAAGATGATTTTGAGCGGCTGACTGGTTGCTTTCTCTCTGTCTATAGCTGCAGTCTGTGCCTGAATTGTGGAGGAGTTGAGACTCGTCGTGCCAGTGCTGCTACCAAACTCTTAACTGTTCAGGAGTGTACATGTCCGTTTAGGCTTTATATCCAACGATATTCCATGAACATAAGATCAGCAAAGAACATATAGTGTATAACGTTGGAATCATTTACCAATATGGAAAGGTTGTACGCCGTTCGTTTGATTGACGCCCGACATTCCGTGTCCAAACTCTCAAACGGCACGCGAGCCAAATAAATCCGACATATTCGCACCAGAGGAGTGAGAAAGTCCGAATATTTTCAAAAATTCAGACTACTTAATATGCACATGAGATAATTCACGAAAAATATCCAAGATAATCTCTGATTTATGTTAAAAATATTCAGCAAACAAATGAGTATTATGAAAATGAAGTTGTAAATAAGAAAATGATATTTGAATGCATCAAAGAGAGAAAATAACATCGACTGTGTACAACTCAGGACGGTTTTGACAGCAACTTAAGAACATTATAGTGCACACAGGGAGGTCTCGTGCGTTGTTTAATTACCGTATGTAACGAGTTGAAGTGGCTGGCGTGTGCACGAAAGCTTTAACTCTCATAGTTTCTCTTTCTCTTACATATGACTATCTATAATGTACTTATGGCCTTACAGAGGTCATGATATGCCTGCTGACGTTGGCCGCAATCACTTCTAAACTACCGACTTTGTAAGACACTTTTAAGTGTTTTAATCGATCCCTCTTTATATTACACAAACCATCAATGACTCTTGAGACATCATCGCGTGGATAAGATACTTCCATGCTCGTCCATCATCTTTGAGCCATTTTTGTTCGCCATTTTGACATATGGCATTCAAATAGATGTGTGAGAGAGTGAGAATTCGTTGAAAAGAGACAGGAAATATTGCAAATCTGCCCCTCACATCAGCATTATGAAGAAACGACGAAAGGGGAGGGTTCGAATGTGAGAAGGGGGTTTGAATCAACTGGTCTGGGACACCCCACTATCCTTGAGGGTGTAACACATGAAGTTTGAAGAAACAGACAACTTATGCATCGCCGTTGGCACATTCAACGATCAAACTGTTGAGGATTTATGGAGGCAAAGATAGTTTTGCCAAGGTGTGAAACATGCTTGAAAATTGCGGATTCATGAAATAGCCATCATTTATCATTCTCACCAGTGTGATTTGAATAATCAGGACGTAATTCAAAGTAATAGGATGATTGGAATGTATCGTCAAATGATGTATAGGATTGTTAAACATGAGAAAATATAAAATAAAGTAGGGATTAAGTCAAGTATAAACTATCCTCTCTCTCTCTCGTATTCAGTTTCCCCCATAGATATAGGGGTAGCTGCAGCGAGGGTGGCAGTGTCCTGGAGAGATGAGGGAGCTTGGATCTCAGTCTTGTCAGCTGTTTTAAATGTGGGTCACTGGCGCGTGAGTCAATCGATTTTCCATGTCTTTAAAAATTTTAAAACACACTTGTTTGAATTTATCACAAATCTTCTTGATATATTATTGCACTAAAAAGGATGAAGAATGTTTAAGGACTTTAGAGTGATGTTGAGGATTTTTTACGGTTCGAGTGCCAGAGACAAGTCAAGTAGGTAAAAAGCATTGAGAAAAATGAATAGACTTGAGAAAGAATAAAAGAGATAGAACGGAAGCTCGGCGCCAATACAATGCTTTGAGTTTCCATGACTTGCATCTATGTATTCTGAGATTACATCTTCGACTTCTAGAAACAACCTTTCTGTTGATTGTAACTGCTATGGCCATTATTCCGAGTGTCAAGAGTTCGCTGAACTGACTTTTCTAAATGGATAAAATTTATTACAACCATTGATTTATGTGCAAATATTATTTAATTGATTTTAATGAATATTTCATGCTATCCAGTGGCATAATTCATTCATCACAAAAGTTGCTCAATATTTCTAATAAATCATTCAACATAAACATCATTATTCTCTTGATAAATTTCATTAATTTCTCTGACAACACAAAACATTGTTATTAATTTTATACATAATTTTAAAATACAAATATTAAGAAATATTAATTTATTTTTTATTGGAATTTCTAGAATAATTGGAATTTAAAGTAAACTACTGACTGGTACTAATAAATGTTAAATCAAAATTCATACCTCGTAAGACCCTAAATCCAAACAAAATAAAATCTAATGAAAAAAATTTTTTCCATCACTAAATAAAATTTATTCCTGTAATTTTATAACATCGATATTTTTTGATGATAGAGATTTGTATCCCCAGTAACATTCGCGATAGCGTTATCGAGCAGTCGCATATTTTCTCATCCCCTTATGAGCTTTTTTTTTTCATCTCGATGAGACGTAAAAAGGAGCCAATAAAAAGCAATAGCTCTTACTCCCCATTTCCTGAAAATCCAAGAAAATAGAAAGAAAGAAAGACATGAAGTAAAAATATAATAAAGAGTAAGAGAGAAGAAATTAAAAGCCGAGTATAAAACGAAGGAAATTCTTCTTGTTTGTCTTTGTATTAATTATGTAGAATTAAGAACGCTTTACCATGACGGTCGGATTACTGGCTTTATTATTACTTGTTGCAGATTATTAATTATCAAGAATTATGAAGAAGACGAAGGGGGTGGTAAAAACGATATCGAAAAAAAAAAATCCTCTCCCTCAGATTTGTGTTTTCAATTAATTTTCTTTCCTAAATTAAAAACAATTACAAAGAAAAGTATTAGTGAAAATAAGAAACAAGACAGGCTCTTATTTCATTGGCTGATTATCTACTAAAGAAAACCATCAACATGGTCGATCGATAATCCCTCATCTTTGTGTTCTCTTATATACAGATACAAAAATTTTTTTTATTCTACTCTCAAGACGTGGGTGTTTCGCTTTTCTATTAGATAAATCATCGATATCATCAGTGAGTCAGTAGCATATGATTATAATCGATCCTTTAATTTAACAAGACCTCAATTATGATTCAAGAAAATAAAAAAATATCATTCAAAGATAATGAGTCTCTACAATTAGCGATTAAATGATTAAATTTATTAAGTAAATAAAAAAAAAACGTTTACTTTCACTTTGAAGCCCACGAATATGAACTATCACCTTCTATTGTACTCGATCAAAAATATTGTAAAATAGATATTTTGAATTGGAATAAAAACGATCGAAAGGTGATTTGATAGAATAAATAGATGTGTGTTGTAGAAAGATGTGTAATAGTATTACAGTGTGCTTGTAAATACCATAAAGTGCACGTATCTATATCAAAGGGGCTAAAACTAGCAACAATAGAAGCATATGAGCCCCTCATAACCATCGTACACGTCAGACATATCCCCCGCGCAAGTTCAACCCGTGGGTTACTACCACTATGTACTTAAAAAAATCTCAGGGCAGCTGCCATAACCGATACAATTGCATAGCAGCCAATATATGGAGTATAGACTGAAGATACAAAGCAAAATCATATCTAGGGTTGAGAGAAGGGCACACCCACCTTATAATTTTACGGAAGAATGATCAAGAAATTTAAAATGTTTCTTTCCAATCCAACTTCCATATCGACATATGTGTAGAGATTGAAAAAATGCACGAGATATTATGAGAAAAAAAAAGAGAATATGGGAGATAATTGAAAGTTCAATTAAGTATTTACACAAAAGTACTCTTTTTTGTTGGAAATAGTTTATTATTGAATTTAGTTTACAAGCTATGTAAACAGAAGCTTATGATGAATTAGAAACAATGGCTGATGGAGTAACTAAACAGATATTTGATTTTTACAGTCAGTTTAATTTTTTGCAATAATAGAAATATTGAATTGAAGTGTTATTTTAGGAAAATGTAATCAATCATTTCTGATAAGATTTATTTTTGCTCTAAAACATGGATTTTTAATTCATTTAATATTTTTTGGAGTAAATATTTATGAGTTATTTTGAAGATATTTATTATTGAATTTAGATTTAAAAAAATTAATGGAGTGATGAAGAATGTTTTAAAATTATGAAGTAAAATGATTTATTAAATAATTATGAATTTTTCCACGTTTTTATTTTTATCCCAAGTTGATCAAATATACCTTAAGTTCTTCTTCAGTAAATTAAATTGCAAAATAAAATCAACATTATTCAATTTTATTCACTGAATACAAATAGTTGCATAACATTAATAGAATTAATTTATTATTAATTAATATTTAACAACTGTTTAAAAAAAAATTTTTTTTAGATGAACAGATAAAAACATTGGTTTATATTTAACATTTTATGTACTATGACTTACTGACCAATAATTTAATAAAAGAATAGCTAATCACAGCAGCCATGATTTAATCTGAGATAATCACAAAAAACAATTTCATTCTCTTATATTTTTTCTTCATTCTTAAAAAGATTTAAACGATGAGATAAAAATTTTCAGAGCGTTACACACTTCTCATTTAGTTAATTCTAGTGATAGTAGCGAAAAAATTAGAATGAAGAAAATAATTATTCTACATGTGCAAATTTTTATTAAGCGTAACTCGAGTGTGTAGTTGATTTATCGGAATGCACCGGATGCATATTCACTTCTTATTTCCTTACGATCGCGGTCACGGCCAATGGCGAAAGCGGGAACGACTTCTTGAGTGTTTTAAAAGCGTTCACATGCTATTATCAATGTTGAATTTTCATACATTCTTAGATATATATATTTGTAGCTCATTGTCAGACTCATCTGGTGCAGCTTTAATGCATATATACATAGAGTTTAGTCTGGTGTACGTAAATAGATTACATGAATAAACGAGAAGAGAGCACATACAGAGGTAGGAGATAGATGAGAAGAGAAAAAAGAAAAAGACACAATGATAAAAAAAATTCAATAAGAAGTCAAGAAATAAATATTAATAACACTCTAGTGTATGAATTTATTTCATTCTATCCCTCTTCCAGCATTCACTAGGTATGTCTGCGCATTGTTGGGCCCATTACAGCAGCCAATTAATCTATGCACAATTTTATAATTAAACGGCTAATAGCGCATAGAATTACAAGCCAGGGACTTGCACACTCCCACGTATTGAGATAACACTAGTGTGTGGAAAAAAGAAATAAATGTGAATGTGTGAGCTCATAAAGAACAAGTTCGCGTCCTAAAAGAATCAGGACGTAAGACTCGGCATTTTTTATTCCTCTCCCTTTATTACTCCTTTTGTCTTTCGCTCGTAGTCTGATCAAAGTATGCCAATTATCCTCGCGCACGGGCTTTATTGTTCATTTAACTTGGTTAGGCAAATTAATTAATATAATTGACTAGACTCGTTAACTCGCATCACAGACAAAAGATACCGCATTATTATTTCCGTATGACTATTACACCCCCGCCTGTGCATATCATCACACAGTCTATTTTAGCTACTCTCTTAAACTCAAATAATAAACACTCAGCTCACATACGCGCTATTATTTCTGTGATACGATCGCTCACAGATTTCACACTGAGAGTATGCAACCGTGTGGATCTTATCTCCTACATAAGACTCAACCTTCATGTCTTCTTTTTCTTCTCTATATCAACTCGAAACTTTATTCTAATGTAATTCAATGCTTTCATCATGAAAACTCTTTCTTCAAGTTTACACGCCAACACAAACATTTGTTTTTGAAGAAATCTATACTTTATTATCAACTTTGATATTAGGATTTTTTTTCAAACTAAACCACACTATTTTTGAAGCATAAAAAATATTTCACTGAGTCACTGATCCATTTTTTAAAAATTTTATTCTGTTGAAAGTTCTTTTACGTATTTATAAATTTATACATTTTTTTAAAATAATTGTAAGCAGCTTTTTTGTACGTTAAATTATTTGATTTCACATTTTTTTTAAATATAAAATACCAGAATTATTTGTTAGAATACATTGTTAATTATTTTTAAAACACAAAATTGTTATACTAGATGAATATATTTATTAAACAGTATTGTTTCAATTCGATAAAAAATTTTAACCTGAACCCATTTTATTGAATTTCAATATTTAAACTCAATTGAAAAAAAAAATGAATAAATTCCGTAAATAATAATGGATAATAATAATTGTCCTTGTTATTTAAAACAAGTATCGATTGTTTGATCATAAAAAAATTTTTTTTTCTCATTCTAATTGAAAATAATGATTCGGTTCAATACACAGCAGAATACTATCTCTGATAGAATAATAATTCTAAACTTGTGTTCATTTAAGTTCACACACTAATTAGTCTTGTCAATCAATAATGTTTTATCATGCATGCAATCTAACATTCTAATAAAAAATTTATAAAATAAAATAGCATCATGACGTATTCCAATAAATACTTTGTTCATAACCTAAAGATATTTTAAATCTGGAAATTAACCTTTAATCACTTTACAAAAAAATTCCAACTTGCAATGTATAACTCTTAACACAAAAAGTTGATAAGATAACTATTAAAACTTCATAGGAATGTAATTAATTAATAATACATAAAAATCACAAAAATTGACAGCTAATAGTAATTGATAATTTTATATAATATATAATCATAATCATTAAATATTCTCTTTTCATTTACAAAGTTTATTATCATGATTATATAATGTGTTATATTATTATTTAAATACTTTCATTATTGTTTTGTTACTGACAGCAATTAATGAATGGAATGACTAACTCCTAAACTATTTCATGATAACAATAATTCATAAATACTACTACTACTACTTGTATTGATTTACATTTTTTTACATAAAATGTATTTAATTTCAACACTAAATTTATTAATAAATATTTTGTTATAAATTAATTGCACTAAAAAAAAAATTTTACTCCAAAAATTCAGACTAAAAAATGTTTTTTTGAGGAAGAAAACAAATTTATGATGAAGGAACATTTATTTTACTACTTTTCAACAAGAGAAAAAGAAGTTGATAAAAAATTTAAAATCATGTATACAAAGAAAAATCTTTCTCATTATTATTATAATTTATTATAATTTATATAATTAGCTTAAGCTTCACAACGAAATTGAGATAGAAAATAGCAGAAGATCATTACAATGTGGGTGGTATTGAATGTTACATAAAAACGGACAGCCAAGTAGTTCGAACACACTCTACAACTCATTTCTGCATCATTTAGTACGGTTTCTCATTCATTTTCTCCACATGAATTGTCGATAGAAAAAAATCACTGACATAATTATAGAGATAAATTAAAGCCAACGAGAAATATAAAGATATATAAACTAAAACTTAATTTATCTATCTTGTTTGAAAGTAGAAGAAATGAGAAAGGAATGAAAGTTAAGTGTGTCGATAGAAGTAACATAGTAAGCAGAAAGAACCTGCACGAGCCGACGGCTCACGAAGTTCTGTTCAGCGATTGCGACACTGGATTATTCTGATCCCTAACCCTACGTCACTTTTCTCTTTCTCAATTTCTCTCTTGCTTGCTCTCCCTACGTTTTGTCACCCAGAATCCGTTTCCGTTGTGTGCTTCTCTTATTGCCAACTGACAAAGTGTTGTCATACAAACGAGATAAGTTCAAGACTCTTAAACTAACTGATAACTCAATTTCCTTCAAAAGGACTTAAAATCCTATTCTTCATCAATAATTTTTCAAATCTTCTGAAATGATTTTTGACACTCGCGAAATGACGTTACCATTTTGATAATAAAAAATCGTGAAAAAAACAAAAGTGGAAAAGCTGTAAAGTGACAACATTTTCTCAGTGAGCTTGGGGATCCCCTCGTTTCGTTTACCATTCCATTTCGTCTGCCGTCTACTTGTGGGTGGGGTAAGCTTGTGATGGGTATAGAGTACACTGCCTCTCAACGTTGTTTGGGGACGATTCATTCGGAGAAACAGCCGTGAAAGGGACACCTGTTGACGCCGGATATATTCGAGTCGAAATCCTCAACCATAATTTAAATCAAACCACCAACAAATTCTAGTATTTCCCTTGTCAATTGAAAGCTTGAAATACTCAAACACTCTAGATGACAAAACCTCAATTAATCTTCACAAAAAAAAATAAATAATGGAAATAATCTCATGCCATTGATCCCTAACAAATTGGTGGAAAATGAATATCACTGTTTTATGTGAATTCAACATCAAGTGAATGATAAAAAAAATCGATTGAAGTTAAAAGAAAAGAATGAAGAGCTTTTTTTAGAACAATTGGTAGAAGAAAGAGACTTGATGGGATAGGAAATGTACAATAAGAAGAGCAGACTGAAGAAATAAATCTTGAAGACTGTACAGTAGTGTTAGCTGTTGAAAGAATGAATGAGGTGAGTGATTAGTAAAAAAATAAATGACTCAATATCTCAGTGAACAAGTACAAAGGTGGTGATAAAGGCTTAGAAAAATTGAGAAGTCATAATTAAAGGATTATCTGGCTTCTGTGGTAGTGGGCAGTGGGCAAAGATGAAGCGTTGCCCAGAGGGGACATGATATTATTAATGTACGTGAAGATTCAAGCTTCCGTTTTGTCGAAGAGGCACGAGCGAGCTCAAGCGCGAAAGAACAAGATACGCACACCATGAGTGGAATATATAACACAACAAGTGTGCAAGTATGAAAGAAGAAATAGCCTGGAGGCTATCGGAAGTCTCTTATCGTTCAGTTTGATCGAGCAATGTAATCACTTCTATACTTTCAACAAGCCCACACTCTTTCAGACTGATTGATTGGCTTTGAATATAATTCGTACGAACTTGATTATATTTCTGAGTGTAGTAACACTTAACTAACCTGGCGGTGGTGCAGTCCCTGTAGAGGACATCAAAGTCCTTGCAGCTGAGTAACTTGCATCGATTAACTCCAGGCTGAATAGCTCCAAGACCACGAAGAATCCTGACTTGCTCGACGTTGCACACGAGTGGAACAATATCGAGTCTTTTAAGTTTGGTATAAACAGTATGAAGACCACCCACCAAGTGTTTAAGGAATAATTCAAATGCCTGAGGCAAACAGAGCATCGTATCTCCAGCAATGATGAATGCTGCGACTTTCTGACCACGATAATCAACCAATTTGCACTCATTAGCTGTGGGATCGCTGGAACTGATGGGTGGTGGACTGTTGTATGATCTGGGTGGTAAGACACCATGATGTGCAGCCATAAATTCAAGTGGGGAGCCATGATGACCACTGAGCATTCCACCAAGCTGGCCAAGAAGACGTAGCTCTGGCGGTGGAAGACCTGGCATTCTTGGTACCATACCAGGAAGACCACCTGGACCTCCACCAGCTGACAAAGGTGGAGGACTTAGAGGTTGAACTTGAGGTGGTGAACCTCGCGTTGGTGATACTGGAGTTGGAACACCACGATGATGTTCACGTAATTGATCACGAGGATGTGATTGGTGCGACGGTGGTGGTTGATGTTGAGAGCTAAGATGCTGCTGTGATGGTATATGTTGAGCCGACGGGCTATGGGGATGCTTTGGGCTCCCTGTAACTGGACTAGCACGGCTACTATGCTCAGACGAACTATCCATTGCTCCGTGGTCCATACGCTATGTCAACTTGTCACAAGACAACTTGTAGGAACGTTTGATTATGATGAAAATACACTTGAACCTTATTTAAACCAATAGGCCCGAGGCTTCACAGGAGCTGATAGCTTCTGCTCCTGGGGCCTGATAGCACGCCAAATAGGCTTGCAAAACTTGATATACACACTACACTAATAAGAAATCGAGTTAGTGTCTCACTGTCACTACGCTAGAAAGTTGAATTCAAAATCACTTATTAGCACAGCCTCGCGAATTGTCCATGGTCAATGGGTCCTGACACTCAGGATAACATCCTCCACTGACAGTTCATGATGAAATTCACTTCAAGATATTTATTGTTAACCCGATTAAATAGACCAGTCAAGTAATTAAAATGACAGACAACAACGCGACACTCGAAATCACGGAAACGTCTCGTGCGAGAACAGCAAACGGAGTAAAAGTAACAACTACGATCACGACGACTGTAGAGCAGGAACGCGCGTTGCTCGTTCTCAAAGTGGCAAACGCTCTGTCGGTTGAGTTGGGAGTATTTCCCTACCCAGTCACAGATGTAATAAATAAAAACATCAGTAGAAGCTCCACGAACGGGGAGGATGGGCGTGAAAGTCTCTCCAACTACCAGTCGGTTGGTCGATCGCGCAGGCCGCCAAGTTGCGTCATTGGCTGGAAGGAGTCGTCATGACACGCCCGCTGTTCCTTCCTCTAGACAGTGGCAAAACTACTGATCATCCCTACCACCAGGTAAATCCACCACCGACGCATACTCACACGTGGACGTGAAGCAGTAACACATCCGCGACACAGTACGGCGACTCCGAATGAGCGAACCGGCGCCGCGACCTCGGGGGAGGGGGGGTTTCTTCTTTTTCCTCTCAACTTCTCTTTCCTCTATACCCCCAGCTTCTTCCCTTCCATTGTCCTCCTCGCGTTCAACTCTGTTTCTCTGCTTCGTTGAGCGCCACCGAAGAATGTCGCTGTGAAGAATCGATCGCAACCCACCTAGCTTTCTCCTCTCACTTCCTTCAACTCTTATACCAACGTATAGATCCTGTCGTACTGTACTATTCGCCATCAGCATTACACGAGCGCACTTATTTCTTACGTGGATTATATTCCCCCCCGACCAATTCCACCCTTCCTCAACCACCCCTTTTTTACTACAACTTTTCTCCTTACTCTCGTCGCTCTTGAGTTTCTTCTCCACCCAAACCTCAGCTTTTGCGATACTCCAATATCTTGACTACACACCATTTTTAACTTTTAATTCGTTTCAAAATATGCTCCAAATTATTTTTATACACTTCACCGTTCAATTATTTATTTATCTATTTTGCAACAGATCTATCCAAGTGTCACTGACCGATATCTAAATTCTTGAGAATCTTTTCGAGAATGAAAAAATAGGCAGGTATATGAACTGATGAAGATTGAGAGCTGAAAGCAGATGAGTTCTCTCACCTGCTCACTGGCCAAGTGAGGTGTGAGCAAAAGCAGATATGATGAGGCAAGAAGTGCGGTGAGGGACGACACCATACGATTATCTTGTCATAGACGAGTTTTATACCAGAGCCAACGAAGGAAGTGAAGAGCACCGAGGGGAGCCACCGTTCGACTATCTTTCGGTCGGTCAACCCCTCATCTCTGCCCTCATCGTTCTAGTGACCCAGATTTGCACGGCTAGTGCGAGGGTCTCTCTCATATGATACACACATACGCACCATAACAGCTGATCCCTCGACCTTACACAATTTTCTAATGAATCCAAGGAACAATTAGCATACTCAATTCGATTGCCGTTGTAATAAACTAATTATAGTTACAAATGACTTCAGTTAATTAATAAATTCACAAGTTACTATTTTGGAGCACGAAATAAATTACAATCATTGTGCTTACGTACTTTGATAAACATTTTCTAGTTAATTTTGTTTACATTAAACCTTTCGTATTAATTATTAATTTTTTCTTCTAAATTATCATGTCATTATAAATATTCACTTAATTTAAAAAATATTTCCAAACCTTATTTATTAATACATCTAACTAAAGCTGCTCCGAAATCAATCATTACAAACACATCACCAAAAAAAAAAAAAAAGAATCTTCCAACTATTTAATAAGGAAAAATAAACAAAAATAGTTTTAATAAGTTATAAATCACAAAAAAGCCAAGAATATATTTAAGAAGATCTTAAGAAAGGTCTAACGAACGAGTTGAGAAGGCTGGCCAGTAAAAGTAATCAATCAAGAATCGATGTCGCTTGTCATATTTAAAGAGTGACAGCGAATTTCAAAACGCCCCTAATTAGTTTCAAAAAATATACAGAATATTGATACAAATTGGCTTTTAACGTTAATTAATATATATATTATTAGTTTTTTTCAAACACGGAAATATTTAAACACATGTTGTCAATTATGTCTTTATATAAATAAACCTTTTCATTAAATACAAACTTATAAATAAATAATTTAAATTATTTAAAACAATTAATTAATATAAATTATATTTTTATTGCTAAATTATTAAAATTGTAGAAAATTATTTGTCTTAATAACAAAAATTGCAATGAATTAAATATTTTGTATATAAATGTAGAAATTTAATGTTAAACTTGAATAAGCAAAATAATGAAAGACAACAAATGTAATAAACAACGCTAGAACAATGTATGCAGCAGCATCAAACCATTTTTCTGTAGTTTGAATCATTATGCTGCACATGTTGCAGTTTGGTGTTTTATGTTTCTCTCTTATTCCCGTACACATCTAGTATACATAAAGTGAGCACATCGGTTTACGAGATACTAATTATCCATGCGCCCCGGTGTGTTATTATAAATAGCCAATCGTTATGGACGCACCCACATTCGCTATGTATGCCCATAATGGCGTGTTATCGGATAAATAAAACAGATAGCCTCAGAGAGGGTGCAACTCGATTACGCGCAACACACCACCTCCTTTATCATTATTATAATAAACCAAAAACGAGTGATGGCCAAACAACAATGTTTTAAGTCCATTTTGGGCAAAGAATTTTAATGTCGTATTGGGAGAAGGTTTATGAAGAACTAAATGAAGTAGAGGTTGATGATCAACAATTGATCTAGTCTGGAAGGTGAACAAGATGAAGGAAAAATTAATAAATAATTGTGATTGATTAATTTAAATTATTCGAAGAAGAGTCTCACCAATAATTTTTTTTTCATCAATATTATAATTGAAGTTAATAAATATATTTCAACTATTGTAAATCTTTTTAATTGATTCATATTACAAATTAAAATTGTTCTTTCAAGAAAAATATTAATTTATTCTTCCAATACGATTTTACGATATGAAGTGTTTTATAAACTCTTCAGGATTTGATTTCAAAATTAAAAAATAAATCTTTTTATCAATAAATTTAATTTAATTAAAGCTGACAACAAAAATGATTCATATGTTCAATTTTTTTCATATGATTGTCTAAAAACTTTGAGTAACAAAAATAATAAAACAAAAGCTGTCATTTGCATATTTAATAAAATTAATACCACCAAGAAATATTAGTTGTGATATTTTGTAGGAATTTAATTAAGTGATTATTTTTCCAACAAAGGAAGAACTTTTTACTGTGAATAATTTAAAAAAAAGTATTTTAAAGATTGAAATATTAATTATATTAATTATGTGTATCCGAACTAAATATCGCAAAATGAAAATTTCAATTATCACCCTCTAATCAAGACCCCTGCTGTGATCCAGCAGCAAAGCTAGTTTCGTTACACGTGATGAAAGGGTGTAACGTTGGAAGGCAGCTTCTTAAATACACTTTTCCCAAGTTGGGGTAGCGAAAATGCGTCTTTAACGAGGACCGCCCGGACCTGAAGCCACGCGTTTACTCTGGCGTAGCCATTTAGACTAAACACATTAGAAAACTCATTTGAATATGGCACAATGGCGCGCGGACGATGAACCAAACAAGAAGAAACAGGGGGACATTTACTAGTATGAGATATCGCTATCTTTATCCACAGCAATATCATCAACGAATAAAATGTATCGAATGCTTAAAAATACTGGTCTGATTTCAACTGAACTCTTGAAAAAGCTTTCCTCCACCAACAATCTCTTTTTGCAGCTTGAGTAGTATTTTTTCAACATCTACTAAGAGCAAACGAAAGTCTAACAAAAAAAGCGAATGAAGGGAAAGAAGTTTGCTCTTCTCTTTTCCTACACTCCAGCCAATACTTTTGCGCCCCATCGCCACGTTCGAAGACAATCACGTTGACACCGCGTGATGGATGTTCGTTCTCCTGAAAATACATCCCAACGATCCACACTCCTCAAACTCTCAGTCTCGCTCTTCTTCTCCTACAGTTTCTCGCCAATAAAGCCTATTGTAAATGCCAACTATTCGAAATATTAGCCCTCCCTTGGTCATGATTACCCGTCGCTCAGTCATCCGCTTTGACGGCCGCGTAATCCTTCCGTCGTATGTTCCAAGGACATATTTTGCATCCTGCGACAATGTCAGCTGGTCGTGGTAAAAAACAAATTAATCCCCCAAAAATTTGTATTGAAATCCTTTTTGGTTTGCCATTTTGTTTATTTATTTTAATATTTCAAACAATATTAAACATTTTGAAAAACAAAAATAATTAATAATAAATAAATGGACTACTTAATCATTAATTTCAAATTTGTTTTTTTTTAACTTTAAAAAAATTTAATGTAGAATTATTCTCAGTGGAAATTAATTGCATTTATTGATTATAAAAGAAAGTTGATGCATTGAATTAATTATTTTTGGAGTAAGAAATGGAGGTCTTTGCAAAAGTGAATTAGTTATCTGACTTTTCTTTGATATCCGTTAGTTGGAAATGAAAAATGGAAGGGAAGGCTTTGATAAAGAATTTTTTAAGTTTTCTATAACGCGAAATATATTGTTTGTACTGACTTTAATCTCCATTATAATCGCACGTGCTGAGCCCGCAACGGATCTCCTCCTCTGAGAGGTCTACACCGGCCAATTTTGAACTTGAATTGTCTGCGGATGATGGATCGGTCTTTTGTAACACATTGATGATACCTTCACAGATGTATCCACTACTTTCCTCTACGCACGTACTCTTTTTCAACGTTAAACCACTTGCTCTCGTGATTATCGATTAAGTGCATGCACATCACGTCGATTCAAATTATATTATCATTTTTTTATTCTTAATATAACCAAGTAATATCACTAATAACCAATCAGAAATGTAATTTTTATAAAGACTTCAATTTATATAAATGAAAAGGTTTAACTTTGAAATAAAAAAATTAAATTTAAAAAATATTGAAGCAGATGTGCCACTCAAAAAGATAATTCCAGAAGCTTTTAAACCAATCTAATCAGTGTCATTAAATATCTAATACATTTAATAATCGAAAAGTCACCCATATTGCGTAAATGAAAGCTATGAAGCTTGATAACATTTTATGTTTGACGTTCAACTTCAACTGGTATATTCGATTATATCCACACACTTTAGAAAATCAGAATATATCTCTTGGTCATTGAAAGTCAAGAGCTTGGCTAAAAGCAAATTCTCATTTTTGTTTGTTCTCGGATTTCGTCCCAAGAGGATTAAATATCATATTCGCAAGTCAAATCGATCGTGAAAATTCTAAAGAAAAAACGACCGAGATTTATAAATAATAAATTCACATGGACTATATAGCAGAGAGAAGAAAATGGATAGGTATAGCAATAAAGAAACATAGTAGGAGGTAAAGTGACATTCGATGTCATATACTCATAAAATCTTGCTATATATTGGAAGTAAAATACAAAGAGTGGATATAGATTTTATTAATGTACTGGATGTGTGTAGTATTTATTTTTCTATTCTTTTTTTTTTGTATTTTTAGCATTGAATGAATATACAAATTTAATGAAGGAGTCATGCTTTATAGAAAAAATATTCAGTAATATAATGCATACTGTGTTATATTAAATATGAACTTACTAATAAAACATAATTGGATAAAAATGTTCATTTTTATAATATTTGAATAAAAAAATTTTTTTTTATTCAATTAAATTTTCTAGATTTTTTTGTGGAAAATATTTTTCAATCGAGTTGAAAATGAAGCGAGAGAAAAAAAATGTGTCAATTTCTATTTTTTCAGTCGGGTAAAACAGTGTTTGTTGGTAAAAGATAAATCAGATTTCTATAGGAACTTTTTATTGCTGACCATAAATAATACCGACAGTAGATGTTGATGTCGGTAATATATCGACGTATACTTTTTGCGCAGGAAAGCGTCCCAAAATGGCTCTCTGAAATACTCCCGCGTTTCAAAAAATTCATAAATCAAGATAAAAAAAAATTCAACACAAATCGAAAAGACAAAATAAACACATCGAAAATATACTCGGCTTCCATCATTTACCGAGAATTGCTGGACCGTTACAATCTGACGCAAATCGAATATAAATTAAAATTTCAAAAATTATTCTAAAAACTAACTACGTAATTACTTAAAAGAAAAAAAAACTTACTGAAATTGTTTTTACTCAGATGAATCATTTTACAGATGCATAAACCTTTCTTTGTTCTACAGGCACTTCTAGGAAAAATTAACATCACTTGTTTCACTTTATCAATATATAAATTCAAACTTTTTTTATTATTGCTCAAATTGATTTATTCATATATTCTAATTTTTTTGGTGCATATTTCACTTAAATTGTTATGAAATTTACTTTTTCATATTTTTAAACATTTAACACTCGTTGTTAATTTATTTTTCAACCTCCAATCTTTTGATTACTGTAAACGATCCACTCTAACATCACTACACTCCGGCTACTAAAAAGAAACTGATGGCAGACGCTTCAGATACAGTTTATGACGCTATGCGCGCTCCAATAACAATACCCCCCTCCCCTCTCCTCATCATAATCAAATTTTTGAAGTCATCTACAATGACTCCAATCAAGCGATATATGCGATTTTTGTTTTCGAGTTGACGAAAACAATCGAATTGAAATTATTCTAGGAATTCGGTCAAAACAGCCCACTAACGCCGCTATGTAGTGTTTGGTATTATCTGTCGGTAAACTCGACTGTTTTACTTATTTTAATTGTTATTGACACTTAGAATTTACGTAACAACAATAAAAATAATAATAATAAAAAATAATAACAATATCTGGAAAATTTAAGTAAAATAAATTTTCTAACCTTAAAGTATTAAAAAGTATTTAAATTTCTAACTCTACAAGTTCCGAAAATATTTATTTTTTAAACGCATGCTCCAAGTTTTATTTCGTGTACGTTTCAGTAGTCTCTGTGACGTTGTTTTATCACGCAATCAGCTGATATTCTTTAACATGAATAAATTTTTCATTATAAATGGAAAAGAAGCCACTGCTAAGGCAATTGCAAGTGCAATATTTATTTGAAATTATTTGGTAGTTTTTGTACAAACAAGTAAGAATTATTAATGACTTTTCAAAATGTAAACAAGTGAATGTAAACATTGATATTATTCTATTTTAGGTAAATAGGAGTGTCTTTCATGATCAACTTAGTAAAGAACTTTGTTGGAATATTCCTCGTAGTTTAGTAGCTTTGAAGGCTTCTCTAGCTAATAACTTTGATAAAATTAACCGATTTATTCTTTATGAAAATTTATTCCAACTGAATATCTACTTTAATCAGTGAAAATGGGAAATGCAGGAAGTAATCAACCAGGTAATCATCATCATGGTAGTGCAATAACTAAAGACACACATCGCCAGAGCAAAGACCATCCACCACCTTCACCAGGTAAAGATGGACAGGTTTTTACTTTTGCACAAAAACCCAGCCAAAAGCTAGTCTTCCAAACTTCGAATGATGAAGAAGAACCATACTTTCAAAAGGTTTTTTTTTAATTTAGTGATGGTCAATTATTTTTACATTAAAAATGGTGAATAATTTACTACTGTTTTTGCCAATAGGATAATAACCAAGGCTCTCAACGACCAAGGTCCAGCACTGTCTCGGAAGGTACAAAAATGAAAGACAACAAGGTTCTTCCTACAGTGTTCAAGTGGGAAGGTGGTGGAAAACAAGTGTATATTGGTGGATCATTTTCAAATTGGAAAAAATTACCTATGGTTAATAGTCATGGAGATTTTGTAACCATTATTGATTTACCTGAAGGTGATCATCAGTATAAATTTTATGTCGATGGAGAATGGAAATATGATCCTAGTTTAGTAAGTATACGAAAAAATTATGAAATTTAAAAGCCAACTTTTAAGTGCTACATGCATTAAATTTTTTTGTAGCAAATTGTCGATAATGTACAAGGTACAAAAAATAATATGGTATCTGTAAGAAAGTCTGACTTTGAAGTATTTCAAGCATTGGCAAAAGATAGTGAAGGTGGAGCAAGCAGTGTTCAATCTGAGTACTGTCAAGAAATTCCATCACAGAAACCTTGGGATAAAGTAGCGGGACCTCCAATACTTCCACCACATCTACTCCAAGTCATTCTTAACAAAGACACACCTTTATCGGTAAATAATTTTATTATTAATTTCTTGTATCGAAGATAGATATTAATCACAGTTTAATTTCAGTGTGAACCAACACTCCTACCTGAACCAAATCATGTTATGTTAAATCATCTCTACGCTTTGAGCATCAAGGAAAGTGTCATGGTATTATCAGCCACTCATCGTTATCGTAAGAAATATGTAACAACATTGCTGTATAAACCAATTTAAGTCTAAGTTAATTGCCATATGCGTAATCGACACACGACGTTTCTATTACATCGATCTAAGTTGTAGAAAATCACAAATTTGATTGGAATGAAATTAATTTCTTAGATATGACGTCAATTATTTTAAACAAAAGAGAAAAATATACTAAGATATAAGAATGAATTTTACATTAAGCTACTGTAAAATAATATCAATGAATATTTATTGTTATTATTAATGATTACTATGACTATCAACAATTGGAATTCTTTTTAATTGAATTACGATTTTCAATGGTATAATCGGATTATTCTGATATCTTTATTTTTTCGACTAGAATACACTTTCTTTCTTTTATCTAAATATACAGTGGTCAATTGAATATATCAATACAAATTGAATTTATTCTTATTTTACTAATTAATATCATTACATTCTTTATTCTAAATAAACATTTATTATATATTAATTATTAATTATCATTTGTGCAAAAATTAAATCAAATTTGTTCCGCATGAACGCGTACCATCTGGATTAACATGCCAACCACCAGGTTCATTGCATTCATCATTATATGATCCTGATTGCCATGGCATAGCAAAGGGAGGTTCAGCTTGAGTCCTTAAAAAGTAAGAACCCGTTGCAGATCGGTCTACAAATTCACCCATGAAGACTAATCCAGATTCATTACATCTTCCTTCAACATAACTTCCCCAGTCTGAACATTTGGTGGCTAACAAGCCTGTTTCAGATATAATACTTTCAGTGTAATATGTATAAGCACGTCCATGACTACAAGCCTCTAAAACGAAAATATTCAAGTCATATCGTGATTTTGATAATTAATAAGACGAGTATTGATAAATAAAAATATTTGTGATAACTACCTGTAATTTCGGGCATACAACAGCACCCCGGTTGTATAGCAACTCCGCCATTTGGATAAAAATCAACAGTTCCTAAAGGCTGTAAAAATCCTAGTATTCCTCCACATGAATGAATTACATCTACAAACTGTGCATCTGAAGAATCTAGTCTATTGTCTTTTGTTGATAAAGCATGGAAGCCAGGTAGAGCTGGATCTAACCCAGTAATTCTGCTAATTTTCCCTGATGTTACGGAATATCCTGCATTTCCAGCTACATGTGCTCCCAGAGAATGACCTAAATTTGAATGGAAAAATTAATTTTGTTTTATTCTATATCATCATCTGCATATTTTATACTTTACCAAGAAAATGAATATTGTCTAAGCTTAATCCAGTTTCGCTGATTAAATAATCGATAAACTTTCCTGCTTCGGCTCCAACTTTTTCTGTATTTTTCATCGGACCTAAGTACCATGTATTGGAAGCCAGAGGTTCCCAATCAACGAGAATAACATTATAATCTCCTTTTTTTAAATAAGCTTAAAAATATTATTTTAATTAAATAAGTTAAATATCCAATAAGTAAAAGATATTTTGAAAAAATTTTTTTTATATTTATGTAAAATATAAATTACCGTTTTTTAAATTTGTTGGACCTACAGCTAACGCACTAGATTTCCATCCATGAGTAATAAATTTAGTTTGTCGGAAAGGAGAGAAGTCAGAATTTCTTAAAGCATCTGGATTATCAGTAAATAACGCGGTTCCATTTTCAGGACCAGATCTTTAAATTATAATTAGAAAATAAATAAAACTTTTTATTATTGTTATTTTATGTTTCATCACTTGATTATCTCATTAATAATAGAATTTACTACCGATTCTACAGATAAAGAAGTTGATTTTGATATTCTTTATCAAAGTTGATTGATCGATAAACGTATCAGTTAATTCGCAAGAGTCAAATTTCTATTGAAATCAATTTAAATAATAAAACTTACCTTGTGTATAAAATAAAGCTTACTTCTTCACTCAAAAATCCTCGATTTACCAACTCAGGACCAGACCCTTTCAAAATAGCTACTTGTGGATTATCATTACCATCAGGCATAAATATCCAATCTTCTCCATAACTGTCATATTTTTCTCGCAAAGGACTTTCTAGAATATGCGGTTCGGCTCGGTTGGGTTGAAATAATGTGAACACTACAATAATAATAGTTGTTAACTTCATTTTTTTTTACAAAATTAAACCACCGAGATTGGATTAACGCTTGAGCAATGGGTGTGCTTTAAAATAAATTTTGTGTAGCAGAGCTAATATGCATGACAATGAACGACTGATATCAAATTAGACTGCTAATTCAGGGTGACAAATAACCAGTTTATATACCTGTACGATATCAACATAAATTCTAGCAACTCTTCGGCCCACTTTTTATACTTTATCATCTAAAGATTTTTTTATCGCTTCACGCGGAAATACTGCCAAGTAGTAACTTAGAACAAGACCTATAATTTTAATTATTCATGGCAGTTTACGTTTACACCTGGTTAATTTAGAACATTTGTGATAGTTTTCTATCTTTTAAGACAATTAAACTATTAAACTTATTATAATATGACATTATAATAACTAAAACCATTTTTAAATGTACTGTTAACGTATATGTTACAGTTTTATTACAAAGTTAGTAATATCACAAGCTTTTTTATAAATTAGATACACTCATCTTTTTGGGATGTTTCGTTTATTCTAAAAATATAAAATAAAAATCTATCACTAATAACAATATAAATAATTGAAAAACATTTGAAATTGATTTTTTTTCATCAAATGAAAAATGGAATCATGCAAGAATATATTTTTTTTAATTTTTAAGACTTTATCTGGAAGTGAAAATAAGAAATATTACTCAATTTATGAATAATACTTGGTAATTATAAACACAATGCTTACTTCTTAAAATAGATCGTAAAAATAATTGAGACCCTGTCCAAGCTCCCAAATAGAAATTCCAGTTCCTAATTGTTTGGCCAAATCTAGACGCTGTTGAATATAATAAAGTGTTGGATAAAAAACAAAACCACTGCCTGTAGAAGATCTAAAGATACATAAATAATTAAAATAATTTCATAAAATATTCAACTTGAGTATATTTGACAATTATATTGTAACTCACTTGTATTCAAAGAAGTGTTCTTTGCTCTTATCATCCCATTGAATTTTTCCTTTTGCAGACTCAAGAAATTTTAAATATTCATGTCCCAAGATAGGACCACCGCCTTCAGGCGTGTAATTATTACCATAAAAGTTCAATCCCATTAAAATTTGTGCACGTTTTGGACTGTTATCATCAGGTACTAATATTCTTACACAGTCTCGTGCCCATTCGAGTGGACTGTTCGGACCTGGGCGTTGAATACTCGCAAAATCGTAAGTCATCAGAGAAAAATAATCAACATAAGGTGATAAGTAGTCAAAATATTTTCGAGAAAACCTTTGAGCTTCAGATCTGTAAAAAATTAAGGTAAAATATACTTTGATGTTGAACAAATTAAATTGTTAAAATGACTTTCAACATAAAGACGATTCATACGCTCGAGTCGGTGGAATAGCTATTATAACTTGTAAATCCTTATTCTTTAGCTTCTTAGCTATTAATTTTATTATATCAACGACTGTTTCTGCATCTACTTCAGTATATATAAATTGATTCCATATTTCTAAGACATAGCCACTGAACTCATATGTCTTAATCATGAAGAGAACAGAATAAAAAATTCATTTAATCAATATTTTTATCTAATGGTCATAAAACATTTTCTGTGAGGTTTACCTTTGCTGTGCTTATTAGAGCTGAAATTAACTGGTCTTGTTTTTCATGATTAGCATGAAATGACGTTATTTCATGTGGAGACCATCGTTCAAATAATACTCTTGGTACAACTGCAGAAAAAATAATAAATAAATTGAATTATTCCTCTAAATTTACAATGTTTATTTCACTCACTTCTTACGGTATGATTTTTATCATTAGCAGCTTTCATATCTTTAAGCCATTTCTTTTGAATATCATGAGTAGCAAGTTGGAATTTCTTACCAACTCCAGCTACTATATTGAACCAAACTGGAGAAATTAATGTAAATTTGTTGTGGAATGTTTTTGCAACATCATAACCATCTGCATTCCACTACATTAAAAAAAATTAATATGTTAATATTTATAAAAGATTGCTTGAATTAATTTCATTCAATAATTACTGGAGTTATATATCCAAGGACTTCATTTGGAAAATTTTTTACTTTAGTATTTTTATGATAAAGTCCGCTTTCTTTTAAAATATCGGTACTTTTTGGATTCTCTACAACTAGTCCTCTATCAAATACACTCTGGTTGATAGGTCCTTTCTGTGAAATTATTTAATCAAAAAAGATTTTATTGATAAATTGATATATTGATGAATAATCTAAATGATGAATGATAAATAATATAAATTTCTAAATGAAATCTGAATAATTATAATACCTTGCCGGTTATGTGTCCTTTATCTTTCTTTTGTTTGTTAGTGGGTGGAGACAAAGTACACGTAATTGTTGTAATAAACAAGGATATGTTAATAATTAGAAAAAATAGATTCATTATGAAATTCTATGTAAATAGTGAATTATTTGGTAAGATTTTATTAAATAATTATATGACGAATATTAGAAATAAAAGACTAAGAAATCATGACACAAATATCATTATCATATGTAAAATCAGTAAATTTTTAATTAAAATGGAATTTACAAAGAAACATATTGCATTTAAACAACAAATAAAAAACTGTTCCACATATAAAGGTGCATTTACATGCATATGACGCACTGTAGCTCCATGTGTACAGATGTATACATTTGTTTACATTGCTGTTCAATGTGACAACGCCTTAATATATAGTCGGACTGAGGAGAGTTCCTCAGATCCTCTTCATGTGTTCTTGTACGCTTGCGCAGTAGTAAAAAGCATGGTAGAAGGGGTAGAAAATCGGTGGTGGGGAGCCCGAAAGCATTGAAGCAGCTGAGGAACTCTTTTCTCAGTTCGACTATATACAGTAGTGTCCTTTTAAATAGCAAAAACGTTTAGTAAAAATATTGTTAGAAAAAAATAAAAGAATAATTTACCATTGGTATTTATTCAAGTTAAGTAGTTTTAAAGTGGTGCTAATAATAATAATAGAAACGATAAGTAATTATTAAAGCAAAAATGGTGACTTTTAATAAAGAATTGTTAGACGACTTGAAAGAAAAATATTTTAAGGTTAGGAAGTTATTGGATGATCCCAATGACAACAATCAAGAAGGGCCTGATTGTGAAACGAAGAATAAGGCAATAACTATTTTAAAAGAAATGAAGATAAAAATAGAAAATATTTTAAATAATTCATCTGATCAAGATTTAAATTTTGTTGGAATGCTAGCAGTAGTTTGGCTAAATATTGGAATTATTTGTATTGATAATGAAGAACTGAAAGAAGCTGAGGATAATTTAATGCAATGTATTGAAATTTTAAAAGGTCGTGAGCTGGAACCTCAATGTATCTTACCATCTCTGAGCGCTTTGAATCAATTAGGTATTATTTGGTTTCAATGGGGAGAGTATGAGAAATCAAAGGCTTTTGTAGAAAAATCAGAGAGATTGTATACAGAGTACAAAAATCTAGATCCTGTACCAGAGCCAAAAGGAATGTCTTCAATATTTGGAATAGAAAATAGTGAAGAACCAACTCCTCAGCATGTATTAGAAAAATTACACGCTTTAACGCTTTATTACATTGCACAAGTTTATGGAATATGTAAAGACCACCATAAATCAGCACTTTATTGTCATATGACGCTCCAAAAACAACTAGAACTAACAGATTTAGATTACATTGATTGGGCACTGAATGCAGCAACGTTATCGCAGTTTTTCATGGAGAAAAAACATTTTACTCAAGCAAGACACCATTTAGCAGCAGCTTCTCATATTCTCAAGTTATATGAAAATTCTTTGGTTGATGATCCAGGTGAAACGGCCAATGATGAAGTTAAGGCAGCTAAATGGGAACAATTTCATCATAGAAGTGCAGATGTGGCTCGATGCTGGGCTAAATATGGAATTTTACTGATGAGTATGTCTCGAGATCGACTAATTGAACTTTCTGAAAATATTGACGATGAAAAGAACTCAACTAATGATTCAAAGCCAGGTGATGCTGAAGAAGGTAATGATGATGATTTTAAACGAATGAAATTTGAGAAATTAGAAGAAAATATAACACCTATCGCAAAGCAGATTACTGATAAATATCTTTTAGATTTTAATGATGCTAAGAAAGTATTTTTAAATGTTCAACAATGGCTCGACCAAGCAAAAAAATATTATGCTTTAGAAACACATGCATCAGATTATGTTCACATTATGCAAGATATGTCTCAAGCTTATAAATATTTATCATTCTTTGAAGACGATGAAGACCGTCAAGCAAAGATGCACAAACGTAGAATTGATATTCTTGAGCATGTAATAAAAGAGTTGAACCCAAGATATTATCAATCTGAATGTCGACAAATTTGGATTGAACTTGGTGAAACATATTCAGCTATATTGGACATTAAAGTAGATAAACTTCGAGCTTCAGACGACAGGCCTGCACCTGCAACTCTAAACAAAATAAATCAGTTATGCCAATCCGCTATAAAGTATTATCAGACATTCCTTGATTCTTTGAAGGAATCTGAATCAGCACCTGCACCAAAAGAATTTCCAGAAGAATTAGTTCGAGCTGCACTTTTCGCATATTTCAATTCAGGAGCTCTCTACAATAGAATTATAACTCTGGATAAGAATACACAGATTGAAAATATTAAAAATAGTATAAAAGCTTATAATTTTTTTATTGATTACTGTGATTCTCATCCAGAAACAGCAGAGTTAATGAAAAATGAACTTAATGTATGTAAAGACCTTGTTAATTTATTACCTTTGAAATTATCTAAATTAATGCAATCATTGTCTAAAAGTTAAATAAACAGTTGAATTCTTTTTTTCAAAATTTTTATTATTTTTATATTAATGAAAAACTATTGATAATCCATAAATCAAAACGGAGTGATAATTTGTGTAAAAAGTAATCTTATCAAGAAAAAATAAAAGATTATACACAGTTCTACTTTTATTATAGAACTACCGTCTTCACGTTTCCATTTCTTCCATCGGTGCATCAATTATTGGCTGATCAATAGGTAAATCAATAGGCGTTTCCATTGGTGTAACTTCTGTAAGCTTTTCTATCGTGTAGAGCTTTCTTAATTTTTCATAATGTTTTGCATCCTAAAAAGAGTTAAGTTGATAATAAAATTAATTTGATTGTAATAGCATAAACCTATTGAATCCAATTATTAAAACAGTCAAGTAAAAAATACCTTGTCAAGAATTGAAGGTCGAACTTTAGTAAAAGCAGTATCTATATGTCTCATGTAAACCTCAGTCAATCCTGAATTATTTATCATAGACTCTTTCAAAGCTTGAATACCAGCTTCTCTAATTAATGAAGCTAAATCTGCTCCGCTGTATCCATCACATCGATCACTCTTTGCTATTATCTCTAGGTCGACATCAGCTGCAAGTTTAGGTCTTGTTCCATTCTGCAACATAAAAATTAATAAATATTTCAAAATTTTTTATTAACTATTGTTCTTTATTTTATTGACTTATTGATAGTGGATCCTTTACCTTTGTTAACGCCTTTAAGATATCTACTCGATCTAGCGGTGTTGGAAGGCCAACATAAAGAATTTTATCAAATCGGCCTGGTCGTAATACTGCAGGATCAATAATGTCAGGTCGATTCGTAGCAGCCATTAAATAAACACCTTTTCTTCCCTCAATACCATCCATCTCAGTGAGTATTTGATTAACAACCCGTGAAGTCGAAGAGTTATCGCCTTCAGTTCTCTTTGGACATAAAGCATCAAATTCATCAAAGAAAATGACACATGGGGCAGAATTCCTAGCTCTGATGAAGCATTGTCTAACTGCCTTTTCACTTTCTCCGACATACATATTAAGTAATTCTGGTCCTTTAACCGAAATAAAATTTATTTCTGCTTCATTAGCTATCGCTTTTGCCAGCAAAGTTTTTCCACATCCAGGTGGTCCACATAACAATACTCCAGTGGGAGTTGTTAAACCAAAAGCTGCAAAACTTTCGGAATGTTTTACAGGTGCTAAAATAGCCATTTGTAATTCTTCTCTTATTTCTTGAAGCGAGCCTATGTCTTCCCAAGTTACATCAGGTACAGTAGCAAATCCTTCTCGCTTAGATGATGGTTGTACTACTCGAAAAGCTATATCGAAATCCACATTTTCTATATGTAAATCTGATAATCGTTCTGGAGATAAAGGATTTTTATCTCGTAAAAGCTTAAGTAAATTATCCAAATCTTCAAAGTTATTTTGTAGTTTTTCAGAACTTTCGGGTACTTTTGTACTATTTTCATCAGTTACTGGAAGACTTTGATCATCATTTTGAACAACAGGTGATATAATCGTTTGTTCAACAGAAACTTCATCTGATACTACTATACTCGGCTCTTCATCTTTTTTCTCAGTAGCTGTCGTATCCATTTCATTAATTTCTCTATCTGTAGCTTTTTCACTCACATCGCTCTCTTTTTCTTTCTCGTTTTCGATTATTTCAGCCACTGGTTCTGAAATTTTTTTATCATCATTATTTAGTTTCTTTTCATTATTGATTTTTTTGAAAATTCTATCCACTGCTGCTATAGCTGCCTCTCGTAACAAAGCAACTAAGTCAGCTCCAACAAATCCTGGAGTCATTGCTGCTATTTTCTTTAAATCTATGTCTTTTGCGAGTGATAAACGAGCTGTATGAACTTGGAGTATGCATTCTCGAGATTCTTTATCAGGAATACCAAGACATACTTCCCTATCAAATCTTCCAGCCCGTCTTAGAGCGGGATCCATTGCATCTGGACGATTAGTTGCTCCTAAAACCAATACTTGTTCTCCGTTTTCTTTGAAGCTTAATTCATCAAGGCACGATAATAGTTGAGCAACCATTCGTCTTTCCATTTCTCTTTGAGCTGTTGCTCTGTGGGGTGCCATAGCATCAATCTCATCTAAAAATAAAACGCAAGGTGCACATGCAACTGCTTTATCAAACAGTTCTCTGATACGCGATTCACTTTCTCCTGATACGCCACCGATCAATTCTGGAGCTGCTACTTTAATTAATGGAACATTAAGCTCGCCTGCAATTGCATGAGCCATCAAAGACTTTCCACATCCTGGTGGACCGTGAAGTAAAAATCCTCTAGGTGGTGATATTCCTATTTGTTTAAAAATCTCTGGATGTTTAATATGAACTAGTAATCTACAAACATCTTCTAAAACTTTTTTATTTCCTCCAACATCAGCGAATTTTACTTTTACGTCTATCGCTTTATGACTTTCTTTCTTTTTCTTGGACGTCGGAAAATCTTCGGAAGATTTTTCACGGGGTCTTTTCCTTGAATTTTCTAAGATGGTCTTATTTCGAGCGTCTAGCATCTGAGAATTAAAGTTGTATAAATAGAATTAAATATTATAAATAAATCTATGAATAAAAGATAGAAAGATAAATTACTTTTGGAGTATTTGGTGTAAGTTTGGTGATATCAACGTCTGCTTTAGCATATTTTTGTTGACAAGAATGAGCTGAAGGTTTGGGAGGAATTTTTGATGAAGGTCCACCACTCACATGAGATGATCTGGCTATTTTTTCTGGAGCAATATCTTCCAATTTTTCGGAATCATCGTCGCTGCTTATGTCAATTAATTCTTTATCGCTTGAATTTCCGTTTCGTTCTGAAGATTTTGTGTACATTTTTAAAAGCTCTTTACCCAAAGGATCATTGACTGGTGTATCAGACTAAAATCAAATAATTTAACCATTAATAATCATTATAAGAAAAATAATATTAGTATGTGTTTTATTACCTCAATTTCTACTTCATCATCATAATCATCTTGTCGTGATAAAGAGTCGGATTTTTTAGAAAAACTCTCAGTTATTTCATCGTAAGCTCGACGAACTAAAGCTCTGAATGGACCACGTTTCTTTTGCCTGTAGTCCCGATATTTTCTTTGTAAACTATCAGCCATCTCATTTACATCAATGTACACTTTATCTTCGTTCTCACACAAATACTAAAACATAAACAGTAACGTTAGAGCTATTCAATCATATAAAGATGATTGCTCATTAAAAAAAAAAGATATCGCATAAAAGACGTAACTGAAACATTTGAAACTTGAGAACTACTGATTTAAAATAATACTTAACAAAGCATTGAGTTACTTCACTATTATTTTAGGTTATGTTCTTACGTACCGTTTGTACGCGACTAATAATCGTCGAATCTCCTTGAATCCTTGGTTGATGATCTTCGTTACTTCTTCCCATTGTAGTAATCATTTCGTCATTACTTGCACCCTGTAGTGGAATAATGTCAATAGAAGAATTCAGTTTTCTTATTTTATTCATGTTAGAGAATACAATTCACGCAACACGTGAATATTTACGCTATTAATCAAAAACTTATAAAGAAAATACACGAGTGTTATGTTAAACTATGAGTTATTTAGAACGCAATTATTGTATTAATTACATACGTATAAACTACCGGCAACACACTACTACCGGTTACTGTTATTTGTTGGTTCGCTTCTGTAAAAACCAAAAAAACATAAAACATGAACTGTTGAGTGTATTCAATGACGCACTGAATTGAGTCAATCTTTCATAAACCAAGTAAAATGGCTGCCAACACAACAACAAACTATCGAGATGAATATTGATGCGGAAATAAAGCAACTATATATAAAGAAAATTTTTTTCTTTTGAAAAACTTCTGATTTTAATTAATACAAATAAATATAAAAACATATAAATCTAATTATTTTACATCAAAAAACTGTTTTTAATAAAAATAGCCTTCAGATTGTTTTTTCTTAAAAGTACACATGACTTGCGTTGTTCTCGAATGCTGCGCCATGAACGTTGCAACTCGAACTTTTTCTTTTCACCGTTTCCGCCATGGTTAGTATCTAATATTTCATTTATATTATTATTTTTAAAATATTTTTATAAACTTTAACACTAAAATAATATCATTAACTTAATCCTACATGTAAAAATATTTTTGACTCATCTTTTCATCATTTTATTCTGTCTTAAAATATTGGAAACGTTAAGAACAAAACATCTGTAATGCGAGCACATGGTTATACTTTTATTTGATAAATATTGTGAATTATTTTATAGATTTCAATGTTGTAATGAATATAACTAATAGTTTAAACATCATTTTGTTAAGAAAATATGAATAATTAACTAAGTACCTGGTACAAATCAATATATGATCATAATTGTCATTTACTCCAAACGTGAGGTTATGCATTGATCAGTAGCATTCTATGAGCTTCGTTTGTTACACAAAAATTATTGCGATCATTTCGTAATTACGCTGAAAATAAATAAAATATGATGTATATTAATGTTTTCTGTTTGTTTATAGCCTTTTGCCAGGTACGTGCAAACGGGGCGAATCGCCTTGGTGAATGATGGTCCTCATAAAGGCAAACTTGTGTCCATCGTGGATGTCATTGATCAAAACCGAGTAAGTACTGCTTAATATAAATCACTTTGCAAAAATATACATAGTATTTTATGTGAAAAAATGATGATCCCCATTCTTGATAGGAATTGCCGGCTGATACATAACTGATGCCAACTTTAAATCTGATATAAATTTAAATATATAGATATAGATTCATTAATTGATAGTTAGTAATACAAAATATTCATGATGTTTTTATTTTATTTAGGTTTTGGTTGATGGACCACAATCGAAAATTCCAAGGGGAGAAATGAAGTTAACCGATCTTCATTTAACTAAGTTTTGTCTAAAATTCCCCTACACTGGAGGAACCCGGGTGGTTCGAAAAGCATGGGATGAAGCCAAGCTTGATGAGCAATGGAGTAAAACTATGTGGGCCAGCAAAGTTGAAGCCAAGAAGAAGGTAAATAATAAGAACATAGCTAGACTTATAATAAGAATATCTTCTTTCGCAAACTGAATATTTTCTAGAATTCTATTTTTGAATCTATTTATTTATATTGATTTCTTTGTTGCAGCGTTTGGCGATGAGTGACTTTGATCGATTTAAATTAAGGAAAGCTCGTCAAATTAGAAATAAAATAAGAACGCAGGCATTTTATGCATTGAAACGAGGTCTAAAAAAGGCAAGAAAAGCTAAACTAACAGCAAAAAAATCTGAGAAAAAGAAAGAAACAACGTCGAAAAAATAAATTGAAATAAATATTTCTAAGAGACTTGATCTTAATTTTATTGATTAAAATCCTTGATTAAAAAAACATTTATTGATAGTTTTTTTATTTACGAATAAAACATTTAAATACAGCATTTGATTATACAATAATTACATAATCAATTTGATCATACATAAAGTTAGTGCATCTAATTTTTGATATAGAATATATGAAAAACAAATCTATAAAAAATGAAAAAAATCTTCAAATATATTTCTATAATACGAATTATTAATAATACTATACTTTACGTATGATCGAGAAAATATTAAAGGTTTTAAATATAATAACATCATAAAATTTACAATTCTTCCTTCAATATTTTTTTATCATAAAGAAACTCTCCAAGAGGACCGTGCATGTCCATCATTTTACCAAGAGTAGATACCATGCCAGCTAATTGACGTTGTCCGTTATATTGTTCAGTTAAGAAGTCTCCAGTTAGATAATCCACGAGCTGAAATTTTTTAATCATTACAGATTACTTCTAGAAAAATAGTTGATAGAATAAACAAATATAGCAATATGCTATAGTTTAAAAAAAGGTTAATTGTGATTTCGTAATTGAAAAAAATTAAATATATCTTACATGGTAATCGTTGAACTTATCGTTTTCACAGTTCTTAATAATACTGCGAATAGATTTGGTGACTTCGGCTTCTAGTTTAAGTGCTTTTGACAGCGCATGAATGCCGCTAAATGTTTCATCCGTTAGAGGTTTCTATACAAAGGCAATTAGTAACAATCAGAGAAAATTATATCTATTTAAACATATTTTATATTGTAGTATTAATGAATTAAATAAGCGTACAATTATATAATGATCATAAAAGAAGCAATAACAATAATAATCAGGATGTTTGGCGGAAAGGAAATGAAATATTTGATAGTTAGACTGATATATCACTTGAAAAATACATTTGATGCTACAATCAAATGTTTTGGTAGGCTTATTGTAAGTTGTTGATATACTAATACTACAATGAGGAGATATTGAATAATTATTATATATATATATATAACAAATACATACCACTGGGAAATTTAAAAGCTTGCTAACGTCATTCTTGAGCTGACCACGCATCAACAAATATTCAATAACTTTAATAGCATGTTCTCGTTCTTCGCTAGCACTTGCGAAAAAGAACTTTGCAAATCCAGGACGATTAACAGTGTCTTGAGAGAAATGAGCCCCCTAATGATTTTAAAACAAAGAATTAAAATGATAAAAATAATTCGTACTAATGATTAAATGATCTGTGATGTGAATCACAGAAGTTTAATCATATCAAGTTTATATTATGAGTCAAAGTACCATCGCTAAGTAGGTCATAGCAGCATCAATTTCTGTTTTAACCTGATTTTCCAAAGCTCTAATGCAAGGATGTACCATGTCAATCCATTCATTAGGAACATCAGCAGGCTTGATGATACCTATAAATCGAAAATCATCCATATTATTTTTACCATAATATCATTGTCATTGCTATTCTACTATATAAAATTATTATTTATCTTTGAAAACATTCACTTTGTTAACACATTCGTTAGAATTTCTAAAATCACAGAATGGAAAACTTGATAAACTATTGAGACCTTTGGAATTATGAATAATACGAAAAATACGCCCACTTATTACATGTCCTTGGGGATCTTTCTTATCAAATTAATGTTGCTGACTGATAATAGTTAAACATTTTATATAGTTTTATTATTCTATTAAAATTATTCAGTGATTACTTATTTATTACTCGTTTATGATAATAATTAAGATTATTCATAAAAGACATTCTTACAATGATGAAAATGAATGTTGAAGTGCACAATGCAACAACAGGATGATGGGAAAGTAGGATAGATTGCATGATATTGATCGATCGATCAGCCAAAGGACAATATTAACATTTTAATTGACTGTATTTCATCATAATTTCATTTTATCATGTCTTATCATTTGGCAAATAATACGTGAGACTTATAATCGGTTCCTTATCATTATGTTTTTTAGTCGAATTATACGATTCCTTTTTTCAACTTCTGAATTTAGACACCTCATTAAACTATCAAATATTCCCACAAAACTGATATCTATTATAATTAAACTGGAATGACTAATTCAATGAATATAAATGAAATTACTAAGGATATCTATTGAGTTTCATTATAAATTGAAAAAAAGGATTTTGAATTTTATAAACAAAGAAATAGTTATTATGCACATGAATAAACTAACCTAAAGTGAAACCACTGGAGCAAGTCAGTGGACTATATTGATGATTTAATGAAATTAAATAATGTAAACATTGAACAAATCAATCACTAATAAGAGTATAAATTAAAAATCTCCATGTACTTTGGCTCCTTGAACCCTAAAAAAGCCATGATAAAAAAAAAACATTGGTTTGATGATATTAAAAACTTGGAGCCAACCATGAAAAAGAAATGGAAAATCGATATCAATAAACTAATAATGATAGTTATTAGGTAATGAAGATATTGACAATATATAAAAATAATAAATAAACTTACATTTTAAGGAATCACCAGCAGTTGCGCTGATGCATGCAATTGCTAGAAGAAAAGTGGTTAGAGCCTTCATGATGATTTTTTAGAACGCAATAACTAGATTTAAAATTGAAAGTTAAAAAGAAATACGCGTTTCTCCTCTTCGTTGACTTATATCGAAGCAACCTTTATACACACTGGTATAGAAGGCCTTCCGCCACAAATTTCAAGTAATATCAATGAGCAAAGTAAAATGTATTAGCCATTGGCCACTTGAAAACAAAGTATGATAATCGCAAGTCACAATGGAGTTAAGAATTCGACGAACTGCGATTTGCGCATGCGCTTTTTAATTATTAGATTCCAAGCTAACATCGCAGCAGAAATAAAACCTCAGTGAAGTACCGTAAAGCGTCGAAACGAGAGTATTCACGCTTTTAATTATTGCATTATTAAACGAAATACAATAGTAAGTTTGATTTTTTTCATACTTTTTATGTAACTTACAATTGACATGATCATTTGTTTAAATACCGGCCATCTTAGTATTTATTTTGATCTATATAAAATCGATATTTCACTTGGTTCTGCTCCGTGTATTGCGCATTTATTTTTATTTAATAAATCTTTTGTTCTTAATTATTGTACTTTGATAAGCTGATCATAAAGTCCTGTAAGTGATTCTCCTGTTGTTATTTATGAGTCATTCAATAAAAGAAAGACCTTCACTGAGGAAATTTCTGGAATTGTTTAAAAACATAACCAATAGTATTGTAGGTCAAATATACTTTTAAGAACTCTAAATTTAAAAAAAAAAATACTGGTTCAATAAATAAGTTTAAATATCAAGTGATTCATAGAAAATTGTAAAAATTGAACTTATTAATAAAAAGGTTTATGAATGAAACTCTTTATAATGAACCAAGTTTCAATTGTTTAATGTAACTTCATATCTTTCATTGACACTAATACTAAGTAGTGTTTATTACTTTGTTTTATTTCGAATTAATCATATGTAGAATAAAAACGATGAATTTTCAATAATATTTATCGTGGTGATCTTTTGATCTTGTATATCTCTAATTTTTCATGTAACATGTTTAATATAAATAATTTTATTTATATTTAGTCCATAATTGATAGATAATTATTTTTCTAGTTTCAGCCATCATGTGGAAGATTGGAGCTTTAGTAGGATTGCTCTTGATAAGCTCATGTACAGCAAATTTTTGTTACAGTGATGTAGAATCGGCATGTAACACTCGGGAATCTATGGGCGGTTAGTTAAAATTATTATTAATCTGTTTTACAATTGAATTTTATGTATACCAATTACATTGTCGATAAGATTGTATGATTAGATTATCGTAATAGCACTGTGCTCATTGTCTTTTCATTATTTTTGATGTGTCTGATTTTTTTTTAGAAAACCCGACACTCGCCAATTGTAATGCTCAATATGGAGCCATAAACCATCTATTAACTGATCTCCAAGCCTACGTTAGCGCTCACATTGACACAAGTTTTGAATATTTACTTATGTCATCTCATTTTGGTAATTATGATTCTAATCGTGATGGATTCAAAGGCTTTTTCCGTAAAATGTCTGATAAAGCATGGGAAAATGCCATTGACTTGATCAAGTTTATCACCAAGAGAGGAGGAAAAATGAACTTCAATGTCCTACCAAGAATCAAGAGAAGCGTAAGATAATTTTGTTTTAAAAGATAAGATTCTGATTTATTTTCATGATTTAAAACAATCTCCTTTATCGATTTAACAGGACAAAAATCTCGTATTAGAACTTCCTGAGATCAACAGCTTGGCTAGAGCCCTTGATACTGAAAAACAGATGGCTAATGAAGCATTACATATTCATAACATCGCTGAACATCACGCAAATAAACATGATGCTTCAGTTTCTCACTATATAGAGGAGAAATTCATCGAACCTCAAGCAGAAACTATAAGAACTTTGGCAGGACATACAAATGATTTAAAACGTCTCCTATCTGACAATGATGCTGCTGTATCATTATTTATGTTCGATGAGTATTTAAAAAGTACTTTGTAATTAATTATAATTTGAATATATTTAAATGAAATAAATACATTAGATTATTTCAATTATTCTTTATTAAAATATCTTTATTATTGTATTACCGTCGTGATCTATTTTATTGTATTACATGATGAAGTTTCTATTGTATAAATAAAACCAATAAATTCTCTTATTTACGAAATTATGAGAAATATTTCATAGTAGACTATAAACAATTTTTATTATGATTTATACTCAATTATGTAACTATTTTGTATAATTGTTTTTTTTTAATTACATTTATTGATAAAAACAAATCATGTATAAATTTATTTCAATAAAAAGAATTTGCTTCTGTTAAAAATTAAAGAAAGAGAGAAGAATATTACTTCAAATAATATTTGAGTATAAATAAATTCTATTTACTCAATCCAATTTGATATTTTTTTAATAAAAACAATAATATTCGCTCGTTGTTCATAAATATATTTTATCGATAAAATTGTATAAAATGATATATTGATCTCTCTACAGATGTTTTTGGTCACGTACAAGATAAATTTTACATTACGAAAGATCTAACTTCAATATGGCGACTGCTTGTCAGTCACATTCCAGAGTTGGAAACGTTGGAAAGGTATCTTCCCCCTTCCACTCTTTTTACATATACGTTATACTTACCTTCCTATTACATTATCAAACGGAAGAAAGAGATAGTAATATAATTAGTCAAAACATCCATTAAATAGTATCAATAAATTTATAAATTTATCAACTTTATACAATAATTGAAAAAGTTATAAAGTCATTAACAAACGTTTTTATTGTTGCCTTATTTGTAAAAAAAAGTTTATTTCTAGTGTAACGTTATTTTACAGTGTGTGGGTGAGTAATTTGACGTGTAAGCCTTTAAAGACAGCTGTCAAATGATTTATTAATAAACTTTTGTTGTGTACAACTTTCTAATAATTTTTATATTTATTTCATTCATTGATCTATATAATGCTTACCACTTAACCTTCTATTTTGCCTGTATTAGCCATTTAAATGTATGTTTCAAGTGTTAAAGTATATCAAATGTATGTGTAACATTTTTAATAATTGTTTTACTCCAATTTAATACTTGACGTTTATGTTTATGTTCAAGTTACTCCAAAATTTTTTTACACAATATTTATTTTTTCAGAATTATCAACATCACTGGGATTAATTTATTGATTGTTATTTAATAATCTAAGCTTAATTATTTATAATAAGAAAGAAAAAAATTGTATAATAATATGAGTCACAGGTGATGAGTATAAACTACACTCTTAATTCATCTCTCCAATTTTCTACTGAGTCTTGCTGCAAAGCAATTATTTTATCAGCCTTGGAACTGGGTATTAACACTAAAAAAGTGTGTTCCGAAGGCTCAAACATATCAACCGACGAGCTGGCGCTTTTAGGGAAGCTGGAAGAGGCTAATCGGTATGTTTACAAAGTTAATTATTATGTTTTTACTAATCAATTGAATAAGTGTTGAAAAGAAATAATGTTTGCTAATAAACCTGATTATTTGTTTTAGATTAATCGAGTCAGATGTGAAATCATGTAACTCATTACAAAGTAATCACAGTAGAAAAAGTTCTGATACATCTCAGACTCAGGCATCGGGCGTCAGCGGTGATAGTGAAACTGCGGCCCGATGCCACACCCCAACTGATGGAGAAGTTGATGTCTGGAAACGATGGGGTAATATCGTAGCAGATTGGGAGAATTATTGGAAGAAACATAAAGATGTTATTAAAGAATTAGTTAAACAAGGGATACCACATCATTTTAGGTAATCAATGTTTGCTTTTCAAGGAGAAATGTTTACTTATGTATTCATTCTACCACTTAAGATTATCATTCTTGTCAATAAAAAGACTTTAACATTTTAATCAAACGTCAAGTAGTGTTTGAGCAAAGGCTCTTTCTTAAATTTTATATTATGATTTATTATTTGTTTCTTTACCAATTTAGGGGTATTGTATGGCAGTTATTATGTGGCGCGCATGATTCGCCTGTTAAAAAACAGTTTGCTGAATATATTAAAGCAACGTCAGCTTGTGAAAGAATCATCAGAAGAGACATAGCTCGAACATATCCAGAACATGAGTTTTTTAAAGAAAAAGATGGATTTGGTCAAGAAAGTTTATTTAATGTTATGAAAGCTTATAGTCTTCATGATCGTGAAGTGGGATATTGCCAGGGATCTGGCTTTATTGTTGGATTGTTGCTCATGCAGGTATTAACATTTAGACTTATTAGATGATCCATTTAAAAAATTAAATATAATCAGAGACAATTAACTCATTAAATAATTATAATTAAGTGGAATTAAGATATATATAATTAACCAATAAATTTCAGCAAATGCCAGAAGAGGAAGCTTTTGCTGTCTTAGTAGCTCTCATGCAAGAATATCGTTTAAGAGATATGTTCAAACCCAGTATGGCTGAACTAGGCGTCTGCATGTACCAATTAGAACACTTAGTATCAGACACTTATCCAGAACTCGCGGCTCATTTTACAGCTCAAAGTTTTCATACCTCGATGTATGCCTCTTCCTGGTTTCTTACATTATTCACAACAGCGTTAAGCTTGCCTTTAGCGTGTAGAATTTTCGATGTCTTTCTTATGGAGGGTATGGATATCATTTTTAAAGTTGCTTTAGCTATGTTGGATTTGGGAAAAGATGATTTGCTCAGTTTGGATATGGAAGGAATGTTGAAGGTAAATTATTTTTTTTAAGTATACAATATTGCTAATTGTGCCGCGCAATCATTTTAAAATAAATGACTTAATTTCTAAAATTAACCAATCATTTTTGATGGAGACAACCAACTTTCTTCATTGAAAATAAAATTAAGTGGATGAGATTGATTTGATTATTGGAATTTGTCAACAGTTCTTTCAGAAAGAATTACCGGGTAGAGCGGAAAATGATCCAGACAAGCTGTTGAATTTAGCCTATGGAATGAAGATAAATCCAAAGCGTATGAAAAAATTAGAAAAAGATTACACCGTACTTAAAATGAAAGAACAAGAAGAGATGGTTGAGTTGCGAAAATTACGAGCAGAGAATAAATTGCTGAGACAAAGATGTGAATTATTAGAGGCTGAATCTGCAGAATTAGCTGATCGATTAGTAAAGGGTCAAGTTTCTAGAGCAGAAGAAGAAGAAACGTCGTTTGTAGTACAACGAGAGTTAGCAGCTTTACGACATACTCATTTGGAGACGAGTCATCAACTGGAACAAGCACATGAAGAACTGAGGTCTTTGTCGATGCTTTTAGAGGAAAATATGTCGTCTAAACAGTCATCTATAGATGAAATAGTAATGAAACAAGAAGCTCTTTCACAGAAAGAAGAAATGGTGGAATGTTTACAGGAAGAATTAGTACGTGTGCGACTACATGAGGCTGAAAAAGATGCGACAATCAGAGACTTAAGAGCTAGAATACAAGAATTAGAACAAGATAAAAAAACTCTCCGTGAATCAACGCCTGATAATTCTGTGGCGCATTTACAAGAGGAATTAATTGCTGTTAAACTTAGAGAGGCTGAAGCAAATTTATCATTAAAGGTAAAACTAAAAAAAATTGCAGAAGTATTAAAGTAATTTCAATTCTGAATAGTTAATAACAAAAATTATTATGATTTTCAGGATCTCAGACAAAGAGTTACAGAACTAAGTACAGCATGGCAACGGCACTTACAAGAACATCGATCAGCACAATCAGCTCCGGCAGCTGACTCTACTCCCAAAAAATTACTATTCTGGGAAAATCGTGGACATGAGGTTCAAAAACTTGAAGAAGACTTAATGTCTACAAGGGTTCGAGAGATGGTGGTACTTAGTGAAGTTAAAGAACTTAGGCTCAAGGTGATGGAATTGGAAACTCAAGTTCAAGTGGCTACAAATCAATTAAGGAGACAAGACGAAGGCGAAAAGTTACTTCATGAAGAGTTAGAGACTGCTACAGCTAAAGTTAAAGAATTAACAAGTAAATTACGTGAACAAATGCACAAATATTCTGATCTAGAATCGAAAATGAAAGATGATGCTATGATGGCACGAGTTAGGGACGCTGAACATGCTCAACACGTTGCTGAATTAACCCAAAAAATATCTTTATTAGAGCTAAAGGTAAAAAATTTTAAATACACCCAGAAAGTAGGCTAATTTAAAACGAAAACTTATACATTTTTTAGAATGAAGAAATGTATGCTGAAGGTGAATTGAGAAGTAATTTAGATGATAGTGATCGAGTACGCGATTTGCAGGACAAAGTTGCGGAATTGAAGGCAGAGGTAAGAGTGTATTGAAAAATTCAGGTATTCATAATCGTAAATCGATTCATATTTAGATGTAAATAATTATAAAAGAACTTCAGAGTGTTGATACATCGCATTCGTTCAGTTTATTCTAAAATTGATGATGTTAATATTGTTGCTGATCTTTATAGTTCCCCACGCCCATAACCAGTCCAGAGACAGAGCCTTGGCGGTGGCTCGAGTAAGTTGAAATTAACCGAGTACGTGTATTTTTATAACATCTAAATAATTGTGATGTTATGATAAAATTATCGATTTTTGTGTTGGTAGCTAGATCTTGAATATTGTCTATCAATACTTGAGCTTTATTATTTGTTGTAATATTACTATCTTAACTATATTATTTTTATTAGAATTTATATAGTTTTATTAATTGATTCATAAAGATATCAATTTTATATTTTTAACTTTGGAATGGCAGAGATCGCGTTTAGCTCTTTTTAAGCATGTTTAGCTGTTCGTAATATTTATTTGATTGCTCGACATAATAGCGATATTTTTAAATTAATATAATCCTGTTCGTGTATGACTTTAAAATCGCATGTTGCTTCAGTATGCTATTATAGCTGTTACTATTATTATCATACTTTACATTAATAATTTATTGGTAATAACTATCAATTTCTTTTTAATATTCAAGTTGATACCGTGTAGCTAATAATAACGAGTGCGATGTATGTGAATTTTTTATACATTTTTTTCTATTAGCCCAAGCTGACTGGGAGACTCAATATTTTTTATCATATCCATACTTTTTCATTAGAGTATTTTTGTAAAAATCTTTACTTAACATTCTTTTACTTTTATCCAATAATTGATATTGTATTAATTAGATATTTTATTTATCAAACATAAATTTGGAAATATTGTAAAGATTTTTACAATAACTAGTTCTAGCTTAGTTCCTGTTTAAATATTTTTCATTTTATGTCTTAGATCTTGAGATTGAAAAATAGTAAAAAGTGGACTGGTTCTACCGAACTTATTGGACGTAATTTTAGTTTTGAACCTGAAAGTGAATTGGACGAACGTGATCTCAGGATTTGTTTACAAGATCAAGTTAATAACACACCTTTACCAGATTCTCCTAGAATCTAGTACAAGGATTATTCAGCATCGAACGATAAAAGGAATATTGAAATGAAAACTTCAATATTAGTTAACTTCTCGCTGTCATATTTATTCATGATAAATACATTAAGAGACTTTAACTCATTCATTCCAATCGTACTGTGCTAAATTACGTTTACTTCATGCCAATATTTTCAATGTAATATTTATAAGATTATCGCAAAATGTTTTTTATATGAACATTTTTTATTTTTATTTTTTTATTCTCGAGCTTAATTGGCCTCAAAGATTTATATGAATGTTTACTACGAAATATGAATCGTAGTAATTATACATTTTTTAAAATTTTATGGAGTGATGCTAGCTCTGAAAGTGAGTTGAAGGCATTAAATAGCATTACATGAATAAAAATATGACAGTCATAATTTAATTAATGGAATTTAGTATGTGTGTATGGCACAATACTAAGTATTGTATTATTGCACTTAGTGTTTAGAAAACTATATTGATTTTACAAAAAAAAAAAAGAAAATGAAAAAAATAAGAGGATAAAAACTGACCTAGTGATTGAGCTGTTAATGAATATTGTCATATTTTTATTTAAAAATTGTTTTTCAGATATAAATTTTAGATCTTTTTGTTACAGTTTATCAGTTGCATTTTAATATAGATTTTTTTTATATAAAATAATCCTTATAAAGGGGCCAAATAATTAATTTACTTATTATATATAATATAATGAGAATTGAATGAAATTGGCAATTTTCTATGCTCATGTTCTTATCTACTGTGTAATAATTGACAGTATTTTATTAAAAGGAATGATGGATTTTATAATTTTAACAGCATATATATTTACATAAATGTAAGTATATTAAAAACAGACATACTATTAGTTATTTTAGTTTATTTATTCGTGAAGAATATAGAAATGATAAATCAATTTGAAAAATTTGTAGCAATATACTTTAAAAAAAATATTAGAGTAATAGCAACAAACGAATTTCCAGTTTGGTATGTGCAATTATTATATTATAATAATATAACTTAGAAATATATAATTTCAAGACCATTCTATAGTCAAAAATTAAAAATATATCTTAGAAAATGATTTTATTCATAATCATGTTCATCCCGACCAGCGCACACTAGTATTATTCAATCGTGTATTTTCCCTCTAGTTCTAAATCTTGAATCTGGAAAAAATAATACAATCATGTAAACATAAGTTGTCATTTATGTCTTGTCATTAAGACTGTTCGAGCTCTAAAAAAACAGTAAAAAAATAATTTATTCATTTGTGCTAAATTTTTAACTGTTAACGATGTTTTTAATATTTTTATATAATTGTTAAAATTTTACTTAATTAAATATTTACTAAAACAGTGCTATGGAAATGTTTTTAATAATTGAATAGGAGCTAATGGAAATGGATTTAAATATTGAATAATATATTTGTCGTAAATTAACAATATTAGTTAAATTTTACCATCAAAATGATAGATAAACAATAAAAACTAATATAAATAATAAATTATCAATATACGTAATTATTTAATTGGGGTAAGATAAAATGAATTTTAATTCTTGCTACAATAAAATTACAAGTATTATTTATAATGTAAGAATGGTTTGGGTTGTTTTTACTAGAGTTTTTAGCGCTCGAAATGTCATAAAAATCGTTTGCATATTTATTGTAGGTGAAAAATGACAAATAAAAAATTACAAGCTTTTTTAATGAGAAATTTATCTGAATATATATTTTTTTTACATACCTCCTGCATTTTTTGCATCTCTTCCGTCAAAAGTTTGTCCAAGATTTCTTGGAATCTTTGTCGTAATTTAAGATTCTCTATATTTGCTATTTCCGCTTCTTGAAGCTGTCGTCTTTGACGTAATTCTGCTAATTCATTATGTAATGATACTAGCCTACATTGCAATGTATCTACAAAAATAGAAATTAACAAATTATGATTGATATTTCTTTTATGCTAAATCAATGACTTAAATGCACAATTAAATAATCTAGAATGATTATCATACCTTTTGGTATATTTATAGTTTGAGCTTCTGAATCATCTGGTATGATATATTCAGAATGGAAATCTTCAATCTTAGGAACTTTCGAAATATTCTCTTCAGTTGTTCGAGCATCCTGTTCATCAGCATTCTCTGATGGAAACATATCTTTACTGAACTCTGTAAGTAGTTCACTACATGTATTTGTATCCTGTCCTGATCGTTCAGAATAGCCCACTTGCAATGAATTAGAATCAGAGACTCGGCTGTCAGCGGATAAACGGCTATTCTCATCTAATTCCATTACATTAATATTGGGTTCTTCATCTTCATCTTCACTGTCACTAACAGCTTCACCAAATATGTCGTGTTCAGCTGCATTACAAAAAAAATATATAGTTAACAATTGATGATATGAATTCTCAACTCAAAAGTTATTCTAGTATTATTAATGACTTATTACAGTCATAACTAAGGAATTGTTTTCAAAATTGAATAATTAGATTCGACACTTACCTACGTCAACGTTTTGGGATGAATCATTGGTTTCCCTTTTTCCTTTGACAGTACCGGAATTAGATATTTTGTTGGGTTTGGTACTGTCTTCATCTTCACAAATGACTTCCCATTTAACGTTAACAGCATCGTTATCTACTCTTAACAAACGTTTGACCTCCTTTTCAATTTCAGGAGCTTCCACGTATTTTTTCTTAAGAGTCTTTCTAAATCGTCTTCTACGAATATTTTTGGTAGGTGGTGTAAGGCCATGTGGCCACAAAAATTTCCTATCGACTTTGTTAGGATCTTTTTTCTTTTGCCTTACCGGCGATTCATCGTCGGTAGTATGGTCATCTTCTTCCTTACAAATAACCATCTGTAAAACATTGGTTTATCACTCATAAATATTCAGTTGGTTTACATTTGAAAATTTACGATCGAGTAGAATATCTATTTATTTAAATACCTGGCAAATGTCAGCTGTTTTATAAAAACTTTTATTATCAATCGTTTTTAAGGACTCTACAATAGTTGGTAAATCGACGACCTATAAACATAACATAATGAATATAAATTTATTTAAACTATTTAATTAATTTGGAGAGGAAATTAGTTAAATAAATGCATACCTTAGCATGTAATAGCCATTGATCAATTTTAACCTCTCCATATCTCATATCATTGTCAATTTTGATAGAAAGTCTATCTTTTAATGGATGACCAGCTTGTAATGATTCCTTCAATACTTGAGCTGGTTTCTGAAAAGAAAGCAAAGAAAAAATCTGATAATGAAATATCTTGATTTTTAATCTAGAAAAATTAATTCTACTAAAATGTAGTAAAACCAAAAAAAGTAACAATCTTTGGCTTTTCACAAACATATATACAATCTCACAGAAGACGTAATTTTAAATACCCAACAATTCTTTTCGTGATTAGTAAATAAATAATGTATTGGAGCAAAGAATAAATTGTAACCTACCTGAGGTAATCGTAGAATGAATTGACTTTCCAACTCAGGAGGAAGAACATCCATACGGTTTTTATTATAATCAGCATTTGTATGTCGATGCATCCTGAAAAAATTTCACAAAAATCTTGTACAATTGTTTAACATTTATTCAAGCATTTTAAAAAATTTTAAATACTACAACAATAAACAACTTTATAAAATCTTTCATTAAAACTACCTGAATCTGAATTTGAAAGAAAACCCTTTAATTCCGATCGTAACAAATTACTATTCCAATATGCTTATCTACAATCAAAACATTGAGGTTATAGATGACTGTTTACAAAGTGGCTAGGGAATCAAATGACTCCTAGTAATTTTTTTCTCGATAACGCGCGTGCGAAAGTGCAATGTAAATGTTGGCAAACTGTTTTAGAGCATGACGCATCCGGAATTTGTCGTGCATTGAGGTCGGAGGCACATCGGGCGTCGCGCAAACCCCCACAATAAAATCACAAATGGCGGTTCATGGGGTGTGGCGCACACGCATGCGTAGAGTTCGGAAATCTCAACAACGATGAGCGTATTAGTAGTGTAGTGCTTGAAGTCTGAGTAATATACCGGCCGGCAAGCACGCATTCAGTATCTAGCGACTTTTCGTGCAGTGTAATTCAGAAAATTTTTTTTTCGGGAGCACGTTCATCATCATTCTATTGTTGGCGCTTTCATTAATTATTTCTATTAATTATTTACATAATCAATAAATAAATAACAATGACCGTGGCAACAGAGGTTGAAAATAACACGACGGTAGGAGAAAAAGAAGATAAAGAAGTGAAAGATATGAAAGCAGCATTGAACGAGGAGACGCCGCCAGATAATAAGCAAGGAGAAGATGAAAAACCAACGGAGAAAATGGAGAATGAAAAGAAAGAAGATGCTGCTGATGAAACGACCAATAAATCTGTCTCAGTGCATAAAGTTAATTATGAAAAGGATGTTGTATATCTGTATCAATTTTCTCGCACTCCAGTAATACCATCTATTTCGCCCTTCTGTCTCAAAGTGGAAACATGGTTGCGGCTTAACGACATTAAATATGAGGTAAATATTTTATTATTGTCACTAAATTTACATTTAGTGTAACTATCATTTAGAGAGAGTTAGTTTTTTTTAACAAAGTCTATCTCCACGGTCATGTTTTGCACTTTTAAGGCCTCTTACATCGAATTTTAGGCTTCTGGATCGAGTAGGACGCCATTCTTACCTCCCGCTAGGCATCCTTGACGCACGGTTACCCTCCCATTTTAATATCTTTGGAGCTTTTTATAGATCCTTATGGAAACTCCGGAAATTCCATAAGGATTACAGTTAAACACCGTGCTATACTTAACTTAAACGTTCTAGAATGGCTTTGGAGGAACAAAGCACCGTTCTGTTAGTTCAACAGTACGATAATATATAATGCATCCCCTCCAAAGCATAAAAAAGTTGCTATTGTGTGCTTCGAAGCCATATATAGAGTATTATGAACATTATTTCGAGCTTTTGTGACTTTGATAAAGCACAAACTGTCAACTGTGAGCAGCATCGTCTTATTTTGGAGCAACAAGTGATGCTACCAAATTTTTTTATCATCAAAATATTCTCAGTCATTTATTTTACCCCTTTCTCAATATACTTAAAGACACAGTATTAATATAATCTAATTATCATGAAAAGAATGTACTTCTTTGTTGAATTATCGAACAGCACAGACAGTTTAAGGTTTAACAAGCTCTTTCTAGCATTATTAAAACAAATCATTCAATAAATTAATGAAATAATTCCTTAGAGTCATGAATGACCATTCTCATCATTCCTCAGTAGTAAATTACTCCTAAAGTATTTTATTTACCATTAATTGACGCCAAGTGATGACGTAAAAAAGGGCTCATTAATGAAAAAATTAAAATTAAATGTCAGAAAGATTATCAACAATGATAAATGATGCAAAATATAAAGTCTGTCTTTGAGGATGAGGGTAGAGATTATCAAATTAATGCTTCTGAGTATTGAAAGAGATATTTTATGGATTGAGAGATCTTTTCTTTTTTTTTCCTTTTTTTTGGTGGCTTAAATGAATGAGGGAGCACATAGCGATCGCAAAGTAGTGCTCTCACGATCAATACTAGCACACAGTACGACGATAACAACTACTATGATGGCAACTCTGAATTCAAAGTGGCGGGGATGTTGCCAGGCAACGGAAGCTGTCTACCATGGGTTCATCGGCCTTCCTCAATTTCTCTCTCGCTCTCACTACTTTTGTTCCATACTGCATACTTTATAATACAGCAATGAATTTTTTTCTTTAATTAAATGGAAAAATTTCATTTTTCGTTCTTTATTTCATAAAAAATTTACTTATTTTTTTATTAGTTCGTTGGTATTGTTTTTTAGATTTCATTATTTCTTTATTTATTTATCAGTTTACAAAGCTAATTATGCCCTACCTTTTATACTGGACTACATACTCTATAATACAGTAATGATCTCTTTTCCAAATGAATAGAAAAACTTCAACCTTTATTCACAAAACAAAATCCTTTCTAGAATGCAATTAAATTTAACAAATTTCATAATGATTTTTTCAGTTTTAAAATATAATACAAAAATTTATCCTCAAATATAAGTTTTTTTTTTTTGTTAAATTTAATGAAATTGTTTTTCCATTGCACTTATTAACAAAAATATGTTATGTTGTTATTTTCAGAATGTGGATCATAAAATGAAATTCCGCTCGAAGAAAGGCCAATTGCCTTTTATTGAACTTGACGGCGTTGAGATAGCTGATAGCGCAATTATCATGCGAGAATTGAGCCAAAAATTCCACAAAGACTTGGATGCTAATCTGACTAATGAACAACGTACCATATCTCACGCAATGATCTCCATGATTGAAAATCATCTGGTGTGGGTGGTTTCTTGGTGGCGCGCCAAGAACACAGACGCTGTTTTAAAGGGGTATCGATTTAATTTACAAAATGCTTTGGGAACACGCATACCCAATGGAATCCTTAATTTCTTTTTCAAGTTCACATATGGACGAAAGGTGAGATTTTGTCAATTAGCTAATTAATTAATCGAGATTGAAATTGATCAAATGAACGATAAATAATTTGTGAAAATTTTTATTATTTATTCCAGTGCGCAAAGAAAGTGAAAGCTCAAGGAATGGGGGTCCATACCAATGAAGAAGTAGCTCAATTCGGTTGTGATGATCTTAAAGTTCTCTCCGATTTATTAGCTGATAAACCATTCTTCTTCGGCGATGAACCCACTAAAGTAAGTAATTAATTTTTTATGAGATGATTTGTTGAAATTACATTAAAGTAATGCAATTAATTTTTTAACAATGAAACTAATGAAAATGATTTAATTTATTTTACAGCTCGATGTCGTTGCGTTTGCACACCTCGCACAAATTTTGTACATTGAAAAATCCGTACCTTTTGCACTCAGAGACTATATGCAAGATCACTGCCCCAACTTGGTAGGACACTGCTCACGCATGAAGGACAGGTGCTTTCCAGACTGGGATGAGATCTGCAATTCGCTAGATATGAATACCCACTTGCCGAAACCGCCAAAGGAAGAAACTAAAGACGGCAAAGAGGAAAAGAAAGAATCAAAAGAATCAAAGGAAGGTAAGGATGGTGACAAAGAAAAAGTTAAAGAAGAAGAGAAGGAAGTTGAAAAAGATAAAGAGGTAGATGAAAATAAGGAAAAAGAAGAAAGAGGCGAGGAAAAATAAGTGGTTAGTTCGCTGTTCAGACGCGATGACTAAAATCAATGATAAAGTTTTAAAAAGAAAAGAAGTCAAAGAAATTGAATATGCGATCGTGAATGTAGGAAATTTATAACTATAAGAGGCAGGGATATGAAGGAATATAATTTCTGCTTATCTTTACTTTTATAAAGCATATAGTATTGACAACTTTATATTGATTTATTTACTTTGTGAATTATTAAGAAAACATTTAAAGCAATCTTTTTTTTAACGGATTTTATTGTAGTATTGTTCAAAGCCTGATATATCAATCAGGCTCATGCAATATACGAACTGCAATAGGTTTGCCATACATCGGATTTTTTAGATTAAGTTTTTTCATTTTAAGACCTTGTAATGTATAACAATTCATATCTAATAGATATTTCGTTACGATTTGAGATTTCGTGTATAATCATTTATACATCATCACAAGATATTGATTTTAATTAATGAATAAACTCATAAATTAGAATTGTTATAAAATAAAAAAGAAATAATAGTTATTAGTTAGAGCTCTCTTTGATCAAGATCCGTTAAGGTACTGATAGAAAGAAGTAAGTAAATGATATAAGAAAGAACGTATGCATAAAATGGATCAGTGGAGTAGCTCAAGTAATAGCAAGAAATAAATGAATCGTATTGATAATTTGTCATTTTATGCGGCTAAGACAAAACGTTCGTTCATTATTAAAGTCATAATAAATTTGTGATATAAAAAAAAACGGAAGTTACGATACAATGACTGTATAATTAATCAATTGCATGCGTCATATTCTAATCAATCCGAAATTTATTGAATTATAGTATTAGCGAACTAAACCATGACGTCATTAAAGTACAATAAGCATTTCAATAGATTAATGACTAACGATGATACTCAACCAAAATTTTTTAAGCGCAACGAAAAACGCTTTCACTTTTGTATGCCGATGTTACATTTATAAATGAAAATTATTCATTTTGTTTTTTTGTACGTCATCGCCATTCCTCTTAGCAGTAGGTTTTTTTATATTTATATTTTTTACAATCTATTCTAATAAGCATTATTAGTAAGCATTATTAACTATTCAGATTCATCAATTTTATTAATAATTATTTTGCTGATTATTCTGTCTTTCTTAACGCTAATCTTACATTGTTTGGTGCATAGCTTAAAGATATATAATATGCACTTTAATATTATACTCAGTTTCTTTCGACTACGTTTTATGTAATAATCCGTACACAATAATTTTTGTAATTTTTTATATTCAAGACAAATTTATATACTTTGCATTTATGTAGAAATTATAATAGAAATAATACTTTTATTTAGTTGAAGATATGTTTAAAAAAGATTAATTAATATTATTATTATTATTTTTATTATTAATATTAAAATAATTGTAATTATTGATATGTCAATGCCATGTCTTCCAGGCTGAGAAAAGTAATTTTTAATTAACGTTGACTCTCTAACTCATATACGTAATTAAAATTTAAACAATTACTTTTTTCCTTGACATGGCAGCTAACTACAAATTACACTAAGATTTTACTTTGTTTAACAAAATGATTGTGACTACTGGCTTCTATCGAACTTGTATTATTGTTCTGTGCTGAAAAACATGAATTGAAACACTGCGAAAATAGTTTACGAATAATATATATTACGCATTAGAGTATATCAATGTGAGTTAAATTTCGGTTTATACTCAGTGCTATGTATTTCACTGTCATTATTACACCATCATTTATTGTATCATGCAAAAAAATAAACTGTGTTTATAAATAAACTCTTATCACTTGCATTTTTCATTTATCCTTAAAACTATTATTAGTATTAGTAGTTTGTATTATGTTGACAATCATTAAAAAAATTTTAAATCCACTAAAAATATCCTCATTAAAAATTATTGACCCTCTCAATTCCATCAACGTTAATATTACATACATACAAATGACCTTTTTAAAATTTTTTTAATAATTATACTTGTCAAAACTTCAAAGCTCATATTTAGGTAATCATGAAATACTTAAATGCACATGAAATTATAAAATTTTCCCAACCTCATTAGCATTCATGCAATTATTAAATGATCTAAGATGTAGATATGATATGTACTTACTAGCACTTTCATTAAAAGTATAAAGAAACTAACGGAAATTTTTTTTTGATGCAAGTTGTTTTAGGTCAACTTGGGTCACGAATTTTATTTCAAAAATACATGAATAAATAATAAAGATAAAATATTTTATTGGAGTTACTCATCTATAAATATATAATGATTTAATTAAACACTCTTATTCATATCCTTTTGTTATTCATCATTATTTTTCTACATATCAGCTACTTTGTTGTGGTTCTAAGTATGCAATCCTGCTCAATTCGATATCATAATATCATCACACTTGGATCGTGCTCTTTATCTCTTACGTAATTAACCGAAGATAAATATGTAGGTTGCCGTTACCGACTAGGACAGAAATAGGTTACATCATACAAGGGCAAAGAAGAAGAGATAAAACATGTTGTATCAAGTATGATAAAAGACGTTTCATTTTACGCATAAAATTCTTAATGTCAATGTGACTTAGTTACGTCATAAATTAGCTTTTGGCTTACAACAATGGATCATTTAAAGAATTTTTACCTCAAATAATAATTTAATAAAATGTTTTGTTGATACATTACTAATGAAACCATAAAATAAGTGAAAAATTGTTAAACATCATATAACGATGGCTGTGGAAATTCTAGACGAAGACCACCTTGCTGTTAGTGCAATTGTTACAGTTGGAATGCAGTTGATATTTTTCACTATCGCTGCTACTTTTCAAATGGATAAGCTAACGGATTTTGCTGGTGGAATGAATTTCGTTATCATTGCTCTACTCACGTTTTTCCTTGGCCAGGAAGGCAAGGTATGCGATTGATCGCATAAATGAATTTTTAATTGAATAGCTTCACGCTTTATACTTTTAGTTCACCGTTGTTATTATTTACTTTTAGGTCTATGATAGTCGTCAGTTAATGGTAACTATTTTTGTCTGTATTTGGGGAGTCCGTTTATCTGGATACTTATTGTATCGTATTCTAAAAATTGGTCGTGATAAAAGGTTTGATGATAGAAGGAGTAATGTCATCAGATTTGCTGTTTTCTGGACCTTTCAAGTAAGATATTAATGTTAATATATATGTCACTGATAGTTGAGTATTATCAATTGTTGTTAATAATATTTAAAAAGAATTATGCAACATTTTATTTATAATTATTCAGGCTGTATGGGTTTATGTTGTAAGTCTGCCAGTGATTATCATAAATTCACCAAGACACAGAATCCCTCTGGCTCCCAAGACCATGACGACATTAGATAGTACTGGTACTGGATTATTTATTGTTGGTCTGCTAGCAGAGACTTATGCTGACCTTCAGAAATTTTCCTTCAGACAAGATCCAGTAAATAATGGAAAATGGTGCAATGATGGTAAATGTTGATCATTAATTAAAATGCTCTATCAATGTATGAAGTATATTATGAATGCAATTAATATTAAAACAGTGGCTGCTTCATTCGATACCATATCGTCATGAGTAAGCTTGATATGTTGGTGCAATTTCAATGCCATAATGAGTAAGCTTGTCATATCGATAACGGAGTTACTCATTATTATTAGAAATAGTACGGAAATGGAATGACAATATAATGAATTACTAATACCTAGTAAAATTAAAAAAATATTACAAAACATTTATTTTAATGGTTTATTTTTCAGGATTATGGAGGTTATCTAGACATCCCAATTACTTTGGAGAAATAGTTGTTTGGTGGGGAATATTCACTGTGTCATTAAATGTTATTGAAGGATTTGAATGGATGGTCATTGCTTCTCCTATTTTTACAACTGTTATAATATTGTTCCTATCTGGTATGCCTTTATTGGAGAAAGCATCTGACGAACGATATCGAGAGTAAGTTTATTTGGATCAATACTCATCCTTTATGTAAATAAAATAGTTTATTGGAATAACATGATAGCTTGCCAGAAGAATTTTTTACGAGTACTTATAAATGTTTTTTCGAAGAAAACGTTCCAACTATTTTGTTCGATAAAAAGATAAAATATTTTGCTCAAGCACTTTAGCAATTAAAAGATTAAGATAATTTTGTTTAATGTTTATTTCTAGTAATGCTGAATATCGTCAGTATAAGCAGTCAACATCGCCATTGATTCCCATACCACCGACGATTTACGTTGAAGTACCGAGGTTCCTTAAGTTCATATTGTGTTGTGAATTTCCTTTGTATGATTCACTAGATGTCAAGCCAAGATCAGCTGTCACTGAATCAACATCAATTAGCCTCGCAGCGTCTACGTAGCTATAAATTTACGTCGGGATTCTCGCGCTGAATCCCGGCGTATATTTTTTGCAACATTGGTTGTGATTTAATTTTATTTTTTAAATATTTTATTTATTTAAAAGTCTGCTTGCTTGCTATTTATATTTATTTTACAATTATTTTTTTATCTTCTTACTCAATTTATTTTTAATCGATTTACTACACAGGCTTACATTTTTGAAATTTATCAAAATTGTATCTAAAATCAAAATATTATTGTATTTACAAAAATTTTTATTGACGTAGTTTGAAAAAATAAGGAAAAATTAATTTTTCTTTGATAAATTTTTTTTTTAAAACTAATATTGTAAACCTGTGTAAACTTGTAATTTATATTAAGCACAATTGCATTTCAAACGCACTCTATTCCAGCCAATATATTTTTATTTAAGAAGATATTGATAAACATTTACTGTAAAAAATATCAACAGAATTTCATTATTTTTGGAGCAATTTTTCAAATAGATTATTCAAAGTATTTTTTAAAATATTTATGCTTACTTTCTAGATTTTGTTTTATTTATAAACGAATGATTTGCTAAATATTTTTGTAGGATAAGAAAAATTATCTGTAGATTACATCTACATACTTCTAAATCTTTATCATCTGTTTAAAATACTTGCGAATGTTCTAAATCATGTGGTTGTTATTGCAAAGAACTAAGAATTTTTGGAGAAAATACGAACGATTACAAACACTAATACACCCAAATGTATTCAATTAATTCTAAGATGTGAGGGTGATTAAGATATAAAGAATGTAAATCAAATGATTCATACGTCAAATACTCAACTCTTCCAACACAAAATACTCAGAATAACATAACAAACAATGTTACTAACAGTGAAGAAAACATTTTTGAATATTCAAAACGTCCATAGATTGGATGATGAACTATAGTCATATCAAATAGGATGATTAATTATAGAGTAATTCGATTATAGAACTGATCCTAATGGTTATTACATAAAACTATCAGCATTTAATGTATAAATATTAATTAAAATTATTAAAAATGTCTTGAATGACATAAATCTTCAAACTTCCAAGTGTAGGTAAAAATTAGAGATGTAATAACTCTCTATCACTAATTGGATCTACTAAAATGCTTTGAATGCACAAAATAATGTGTTGACTATCAGTTAATGTTAAAAACTTCTGAAATTTAATAATTTGTTAACTCGAAAAACTATTAACTAATAAAAACGATTAGCCAGATAATTAATAATTAAAATTTGAATAACTTTAGCAAAATTAATACTATTTTAGCGTTAGAATCGATTCTAGTCTAAAGAGGGGTGAAAAAAAAAGAAAGGCAACTCAATAATTATAAATATATAATATAAAAACTTTATTTAACTCTGATAAATTTATACATCTTATTGCTTACTTATTGTAATTGGTAGAAATTAAGACCTACAATAAGCAAAATACGCGAGTTAAAATCATTCAATAGGAATATAGGCAGGTAAAGGTCCAATCGGTTGCCTTCTTAACAGTACATTTTGACTATCAGGCTGTGAAGATTTATCTGATTGTTGTTGGTGTAAATTGTTGCTGATATCAGATGAATCTTGTGCTATTACAAGATTTTGTTCGGAATCCAAATGGAGGGATTTCATTGCATTAATTCTACTTAAAATATTTGTTCTTTTGATCGAGAGATCCTTGTCTAGATTATTGTCATCGTAATATCGCTTTTTACTTTCATCGCGAGGGAAGGAAGCATCTTGTTTCTCGAAATTTTTCGTTTGCTTATTGAAGGTGCTCATTTTTGGCTTCTTACAAGATTTTTGTTTAGCTAACAAAAATGATTTATGAGGATAAGGGCAATTCTTACCTTTTGAGCACTTTCCAGTTTTTTCAAACTCTGGACAAATATTTGTATGTCGTTCGCTGCACTGTGGAGGAATCATTCGCGAATGATGTTAAATTAATTTTACTAGCAAAATTGTAATTATAATTAAATCTTAAGTTTTAAATTAACTTATAACGTATTAGTTAGTTATTTAATTATGTTATTAATGTATTAGAAATATTAAATCTGAGATATTATAAGTAACTGAGCAATTAAAAAAAAATTTATTATTGATAATATTACCTCTGTACCCTTCTCACAGTATCCTCTCAAGAAAGCTATACAAATAGGAGTATTTGCAGCAACCTTGACATGCAAATATTGACAAGAATCACGCACGCAACAACCGTCGAGAAAATATTTACAAGTAGGCATTTTTTCTGGTCCTACTTCGTGAGATAATGGACATTTATCGAGCAAACATTTACCTTGTAGAAAGCTAGATCAAAATAATTATGGATATCCAGATTAATTTGAAACTGTTCTTGATGTTTAATTCTTCATTTTTCTAGAGAATAAAAAATTAATTAATTATATTTACTTACTTTTTACATAATGCTATTTGTTTCTTATCATGGACTTTAGGACATGTTCCTTCGACGAATTTAGCACAATAACCAAATCGTTGATAAAGTAAACATGGCTGATTGTTTTTCGACATTTTTTGCCTCAAGATTTGTATGGACTTTTGTTTTACTCTATTACTGAAATAATAAATATTTCCCAGGAATAATTATTAATGTATTACTAGAGCACCATCGAAAGTGATTACTAACCTTAATACATGCTTATAATTAGATTTTTGTACGAAACTAGTGATCGATGCCCTACTTATATTTAATTTTGAATTTGTATTCTTTACTTTCGTAATTTTACTATCTGATTTTACTTTTTTATAAACATTTTTAGTTCGAGAATTATTCAAACTCTTTTTCGTGCCCGATTCACTTGATTGACCATTGCTGCTACTCTTCACAAGTTGTGATTTTGATGATTTATATAATACTCCATCAATATTAATTAAATTCGTATTCCTCCTGAAATATTAAAAAAAATTAATTGCAAAATATTAGAATTTTATTGAACTGAAATATATTGAAATTTGTTTGAATAATTTACCTTCCAACTACTTTACTTTTGGATACCCGAATTACATTGATTTTCTTCTTCTGAACTTTAGTTCTATCAAGTTTATACTTATTAGTTGATGAAATACTAGGAACAACAGGTCTATTTACTACATTTTTGGTTTTATTTTCTACTACAATTTTTTTATTCATCGACACAAACTGCTTAGGCTGATTGATATTAATGATTTGATTGGGTTTAATTTTTTTAACTGGTGATGGATAACTAAGTACTTTTTTAGTTGCACAACGTATTCTAATTAACTTTCTATTAGATAATAAAACTATCTTGGATGGAGAATTTTTCTTAACACTTAGTGGTTTTGTACTACTGTTGCTATTATTATTAACAATTTTCATTTTCGTTTTTACTACTGTAATGGGCTTTTGAACTGTTGGTAACTGAGGAGTTGCCTGTTGCTTATTTACTATTTCAGGTACAGATTCATATTTTGTAGTTTTAGAGGTAAGTTTTTGCATTAATTTTGGATTAACATAAACAGAATTCTGAACACTCGGTTTTGGATTTCTATGAAGTATAGTTTGCTTCTCCTGAACTAAAAACCTTTCTCTTTGTGTTCCTGATGTCGACAAAGCGTTTACCATTTTTGGATTAACATGAACTGGCACGTTTAGTTGAACTTTAGGATTTATATGAATAACACTTTTTTTAGGCCCATGGAATGATGGGTTAATATAGATATTGAAAATTCCTTGTTTTGTATGCTCAAGCATTGTCTGAAAATGCGGATTTCCGTAATTATCCATGTAAAATTAAATTAACACACATACGTAATCACTAAAAAGATGAAACTTCTCGATTCAGTAATTACGACACATCTGGCGTTGGTCATAGGTTACAACATGCATGTGAGTTTTTTGTTTACATTTACATCGAACATTAAAAAAACCATCAGTCGGTAATATTCTTTGAGGCTGAATTTTAAATTTTCACCAGTAGTGGCGTTAGTGTAGCATTCTTATCTCGCGCATTATACCGAATATAAATAAATAATCTTGAAAAATTTATTTTTACATATTTTTATAATACATCACTGATATTTTAACAATTAGTATCATTTCATACTTGCAAAATTATGTTGCTTATTTTTTCAATAGGATTACTCTTTCTCTTCACATTTCTTCTTCGAGCCCAATCATTATTCATCATGTTATCTTGTACTGAAGTTGGATTAGTCCTATAAATTTCAGGTAAGAAATTTCCACATGTTGGAAAACCTGGTGGTACAGGAGGAAGATCTTTTGATTCACCAACTTGAAAAACTAAACTCATTCCATTATACAAGTGAGGAAGGAAATGACAATGATACAACCACCATCCTGAAATGTAAAATGTTCAATCATTCGAAAAATTTTTTTTTTTAATTACTTTCTGTTAAATTTAATTACCAGGATTATCAGCAATAAATCGCACAATTGTATAGCCACCAGATGCTACTGCTAAAGTATCTTTTGTCGGTGGTTGTTTATTAGTCGATGGATATTTTCGTCGATGGAGTTCTAGAGCCCATTTCTTGTTAGCTGCTGTAATATTTACTCCTGATAACAATCCTTGAGCTAACACGTGAAAACCATACCCATGAAGATGAAATGGATGAGAAATTCCGTTTGGAGCTGATAATTTCATGTGGTATAAATTTCAAATTGAACATTAGATCTTTCATTTTGACATAATTAATTTTTTTACCTCCATCAATCATTAATATATCAACGACTGCATTCAAAGGCACATGAATCACATGTGTACATCGACAAACTGAGGAATTTTTACAATAAGCTGGTAGTCGATTTGAATTACAAATTTGGTCTTGAGGAATATCCTTTAACTGGCTAACAAGTGGAGAAGATGGAAAAACGTTGGAGATTCCATTAAGAGTTGCTGATAAGAGAGAGGATCCATCAGGGACTGAAACAAATATTTGAATCAATCAAGAACTTTTTCAATATTGTGTATTTTTATTAAAAAATTTTATTCACCCACGAATCGTTGATACGGTTGAGTTCGGAAGAGCTCTCTGCTTGTATATTCATGAAAGAAAAATGGTAAAAAGACTTGAAAATCAGGAGAACTCTGTAGTATTTTTTTATGAACTGGATAAAAACTTTGTAAATTTTGGACGCAAATGACATTTTTTCTAGTGCCATTACAAATTTCATGGATATCATTAAATATCTAATAAATAAAAAAGTTAATCTGATAACTAAATACAATACAAAGTAGAAGTTAAATTACAGAATAAGCTTATTACCAATCCTCGAGGAAGTCCAGGATTATAAGCTGGTCTAGGAGTCTTCGGTAAAAGATAATGAGAGCCAACGTAACGCAAAATGCCATGTTGTTGAAGTTTTTTTTCAGCACACTGACTCAAACCTCTTATTTGTATCCAATAAGTTTCCGCAGGCTGATTAGCTTCAAGAATAGCATCAACACGTTCTGCCGAATAAGTAGTAATTGTTTTTACACGTTGAGGTTTCACGTCTTCACCATCAAGTGCAATTATTGTTAAATAGTGATTCTGGATTGTTAATTGAACAGGACAACCGAAAGCACAAGAATTTATTATGCGAAGTCTATATCTCATATTTTTTCTGACATTGAAGGTTGCTAATGGTGTTGTTGTACGTGATTTATCAGTAGAATTCTAAAAGTAAATTGAGAATTTTTACTCACAGAATTTTTCTTCTTTTATTTAAGATATGTCATACCATCCATTGTCCTCTACCATTGATCAGAAAATTATCAGGATCTTGGCCAACATTTCGAGTTGTTGTACCTGGAAAGTGACTGGCAACACTTTCGTGCATCCAATCGCTAATAAATATGATGTTATCGAAATCATCAGAATCATACAAATCATGATTAGGTTCATCTTGATGAGGTTGACGAATCACGATTGCTCCGTCAACTCCTTCTGCTTTGTGAAGACCGGTATGTGCATGCCAAAAATGTGAACCAGGGTTTTGTGCTCTCCATTGATATCTAAATGTTGTACCTTCTGCTATTGGACATTGTGTTACAAAAGGTACTCCATCAAAATACTGCCAATCTTGCTGATAAATTCCATGCCAATGAATCGACAGCTCATTTCCTGCAACTAAATTCTCCACATCGACAACTACAATATCTCCTAAACAAACTTGAATTGATGGCCCTGGATACATTCTATTAGCGACTATAATGCCTGATACTTCAACTCCGTCTGCTAAAATGCATTGACAATTATTAACAATTGATGCATTTGTGGATGGTTGACAAAAATGACACGCTCTGTAAATTAAATTTGATAGGTAATGTGTCCAATGTAATTGAAATAAATTCAAGTTTTAGTTTCTTTTTTTTTTTAATATGTAGTAACACTTACTCTCCTAATGTACGATAATATTCAAAAGTCCAATGATAATAACAAATTCTAGGTTTGGTGTTAGTGGTACAAGGTCGAGCACATTCTTGAGGTGATGAAAGTCCTTTTCCTACGGGATATTTTTGATTCTTATAAGTTACTGTATCATCAGAACTACCGTCATCTTTATAAGGATAGGTTCTCCAACCAGATGAAGATTTTGAATAGATTCTGTAAGAATTTTGAAGTTGTTGGCTTGATGATGAAGAAACTGCATTTTATAAAATCAATTATCAATTTGATAAGTAAGTTAAATTAAAAATTTAATAAATAAAAAAAAATATTTACAATGAATACATTGAATATTTCCAATAATTTCAAAGTACCAAATAAAGCAACAATATGACAGTTGATAGTACAAAAATTTTTTCATTTTTGTGAGTATAAGTTTTATTCTTTTGTTTTGCGCAAAAAAAACATTTCAATCTTAGTCATCTTTCTTTTATACATCTACAAAATACAGATATACATACCAAATGTAATTACTTTGTTATTTGTTTTTTTATGTTTTTTTCGTGTTATGAAAAATATTATTAAATTTTATTATCTTTCTAAAATATACATAAAAATTTCTCGATTAATTTTTTTTTCATTTCATGTTTATCTTTTTTATGAATACAATGACTAATACTAAGTTATATTTTTTTTTGATTTACAATATATTCAGTAATAATTAATTTTTTTAACTTTTCCCGCTTGGAATATTCATATCCTCCACCAAGTGGAGAAATTTTCAACTATTTTCCATGATGGCGTCTTATAAAAATAAGTCATTTGAAAAAGTAGATGTATAAAGCACTTTTATTGTTGAATTAAACTGTGACAAATGAAAATAATAGTTATTATTACAAATAAATTATGATAAATTTTTTAATATATCTTATTCCCGTCGTTGACAAATAATTCATCATTTAAATGGCAACGCAAGAATCTACCGAATATTATCAGAGTTCTGTGGAGGTTATTCGTGAAGAATTACGACAATCTGTAAAAACAGAGCAAAAAAATCAACGTTATGCCGAAGTAAATAAACGAAGAACAGCTTTAGGGGAACTAACGTACAATGAAGAATCTTGGAATGCTGATGACTTAGTTTTAAAAGCAAAAGAACTCCGTAGAAAACCTTTATCTATTGATGATTACATAAAACTGCAAAATACCCTTATACAGGTTTGTTTACTAAATTTCTCCGAATAATATTAAAAAATTTTAAATAATTTATTGAATCCATCAATTTTACAGGATGAAGCAAACATAAAATTATTTTTATCCATCAATCATATAATTTCTGCTTTAATCCGTGACCTTTGTAGTTCTAATCCTGCTATCCAGCTTTCTGCCGCTCATTGTTTTTGTAATATTGCACTAGGAAATAAATCATGTTGTTCAACCCTCAGTAAATATGCAGGACCATACTTGATTGAACAACTAGATACTCTGAGCAATCCTCTACTGGTAATACAAATTAAAATTGCCATTCAAGCATTCCAATTCATATAATTTATTGAAGATTGAAGATTGTATGCTGAATAATTTTTTACCAATATTTTTTAGGAAGTTATTGCATGGACAGTAGGAAATCTTTGTAGTGGTAGTAAAAATGCCTGTAAAGCTCTTTATGCACAAGGCTGTCTGTGTCGTTTGCTTTCACTATTGCGAGATTGTGACACAATGATCTTACCATCAGTTATTTATGCAATAACTCATTGCATTCTTGGTGGACCTGAATTAATTAGGTAAAATATAAACTTTTATTGATGAATGATTATTAACTGGATCTTTATCTTTAATATTTCCTAATTATTTTCTAGCAATGAAGAGTCTGTTGAAATAATAAATACTTTGATAAATCGAAACTGTTTCGACTCAACAGCTGGTTTGTGGATTTTAGCACTTCTGTCATCGAATCCAATTTGTTTACGATCCTATGATACAATTATTGAAAGAATATTTGATATTCTAATGAAAGAAATGGATGAACAATCTTATGATACCAAAAGAATTACAGCAATTGTTAGGCTTTTTGCTAATTTAATTTCTGAATCATCTGGTTCAATAGCTGACATTATTTTATATAATTTAAAATACAAAACTACCGACGTCCAAGAAATTTTTAATAAATTATTAATATATCCTCATGTACATGTTAGAAAAGAAACTCTATGGCTTATAGGTTAATTAATAGTTTTTTTTTCTAAAAAAATATATGATAAAATTGATAATTACATATTTTTAACAATTATTTTAAATTACAGGAAATTTCTACAACCACTCTCAACCGAGGATAAATCATCGTATAAAAGAATTGTTATCTTATTTAACAAACATACAATTAGCGATTCAATCTGTGCAATTATAAAAAACTAAATAAATTTTGGGAAAGGTACATTAAACATAACAAAAATAATATAAGATCAAACTTAATTAGTTAATAGTCGGAATGATGATGGTGATTATTTTTAATTTGAATAAATATTGAAATATAATTAATAACTTTATTCTAAAAGGCTAATTGTGTCATAGAAAATTTTCTCTTCGGTGAGATGGATGATACTGAGTTAATACTCTCTGGCAAATCTTCAATACAACTGACTTTGAGGAAATTGAAGTAAAATTTTCCCATCATATGAGCTACTGGACCTCCTACCATTTTTAAGCAATGATAGAAAGAGGTATCGCAATCGCAGTGTGATCTAAAAGAAATATATGAAGGGTAACGTAATCAATATTTATCGAAAGTCAACATTTGTATGGTGACACTTACTTGCTATACAATGAATAATTGGTAAGATTATAACGACTGTGTTGTGCTCTGATTTTTACAGGACACAAGTCATGAGTTCGACAACATCTAACACAACAAAAAATTATTTAAAAAGAAAGTTCTTTCTTTCTAACATCAATAACTGGATTTCTCAACAATACTAACCTGTCAACATCCGTATCTGTACCAAGATCATGATAGTTATCAGCTATATCTCCAGTTCCACACCATTTAGTGCCTACAGGATTATTTCAAGGAAAGTTTTTATCTATTTAATTTATTAATTACTTTATTACTATTTTATTAGATAATCTACATTAATTTAGATATTTTTATAAAATCATAAAATACAAACCTGGTAAGATGCCGTGAAATATATTAAATATGTGTAGCTTTGCCACATTAGCACGTTCAAAAGCTCCTTCAGCCATACTTTCTCTTCTTAGAAAAGACTCTTCCATTCTATCTAGTATCTCGCAGCGGTACATCAAACTTCTCATTTGAGAAAACGATACTTCAGTTGGGCGTGCTGTCATTGAGAGATTTCCCAGCAATTCTCTTGCTTCATTTGGCTCGCTGAAAAACATGACCACTTTAAGTTACGAAACATTGTTATGTTTTTAAATTAGAATTATTAGATATAATAAGAGAGCATTGGCTTATTAACATTTATTTGACGTAAATAAAGCTTTTAGTTAAATATTGAAATAGAAGTTAATTATCAATAAATTATTAAAAAAAATTAACCAACCGGTTTTTTATTGCTCGTTTCAATTTCAGTGAGTGTTATAAAGATAACTTAGAGAGATAAGTGTAGTAAAGATAATAGAAAAATTCTAAAACCTCTTTTATAAATTCAATAGTCTAATAATCTACATCTGATCACACCAGTAAATTTGTGATGAAAATTTTTTATGTAAACTACAAATAAAAATGGATAAATTTTCAACTCTAAAGAAATCTCTTTACTTACTAGACTTCAATAATATCACAGTTTTGCATTTCATTTTTAATGTTAACATCAACAACTGCCACTGTTTGATCATGAAAATAAACTGCCCGGCGAATGTCTCTCGTATATAATGGAGCACCAGGTATATAATTGGTACGTTTATGATTTATAATATTTGCAAAAATAGGATTCTGTTTCGTCGTGGCACATGTTGCTAAGAGCACTAGTAACACCTTCACTCTGGAGCTCATGTCCTTTTCAACTGTCTACGTGCTACGGAAGTCGATATATCACTGCTCCCGCTTTCGCGATTTAACTCTTACTCCACCACCATTGCTTGGGACCTACCAATCTTGGGACACTTCTCACAGAAGTCTTTATTAGAGCTGATATCAATTGAAAATTTGTCATTGGTACTTACTATTTTTACCTAATATTACAGCTGGTATGACTATGCTGACTTAGTAATCGATTGAATTGTCTAATGAATGAGTTATACACACGTGTTCATATTCCCTTGTTTTTATGTCTAAAACTAAAGTCAGGTCTTGGATGCCTAGTCGACCTGGCTGACCTGATAATGCTGTAAATTCTACATTTTCACTTGGTGGGGGGTCTAGGAAAGTAGAACAAATATCCAATGGATAAAAAAAGTAGGACGAATTGATGAGCACTAGGGAGGATGCTGTTGGGCATGATAATTCCCTATTCTAATTGCTGTATAAAATTTAATTAATGATAATAATTGAGTATAAACAATGTATAATTTTATTTTCTCTTAATAATTATGACATAATGATAGAGTAGGTGAGTTAAAATGTTAGTAATCATTTCTAAATAAAATTTCATATGAATCTAGGAAAACCAGCTTTCGCTTAAGCTGAAATCAGTCTTCAATCTCAATTTTTTGTCGATAAGTATATTAAATAAAAAATTAATAAAAAATAATTATAGAAAAAAAATTGTTATGATAAGTATGTTTTCATCGAATAATTTCATAAAAAAACCAAGTAATGAAGTCGCTAGATAAATTCAAGATTGCTCATTTAACGTTTGATTTTGAGAATTACTAGACTTTCTTGAACAACTCGGCGAAGATTGACCTTGGTTACTTGTGCTAAGTGTTATACTCATTGGTGTTGCATTTTGAAGCTGTAGTTTCACCGGGCATTGTTTGTAGCCTACAAAAACCATAAAGAAATAATTAACAGTACTTATTTGATGCAATTTATTATCTCTAGCAATAACTATTTATAAATAAAAAATAATAAACATACCAGCATGATGAGGGCCAGAACAATGACAACAGATAGGATTATTTCGAGGTCGATGACAAAATCCAACACTATGAGGTTCTCCACAACGTACACATCGAGGTAAATGTCTACAGTTAGCTGCTACATGCCAGAATCCTTGACAGCGATAGCATTGTAATATCCCATCAGGTTGTTGAACGTTAAGACCTTCAACAGCTTGGCCTCCAGGCTGAATTAATGGTTGCTGAGGTCCAGGATTAGTTCCTGATGCTCCCCTTGAGAAATTAGCTTGCTCGGGCAAAGCAGTAAACCGAGCTGCTCCAAAGAAGTCGAGACCTTGACGTAACAGGACTTCGTAATGGTTTGCATCTGTTAACTAGAAAAGATATATTTTTAATGAGTTTCCTATCATTAGTGGTAGAATAATTATTATTATTAAAATATTTATGCTAGTTTATTACTTCTACTCGAACGTATTGACGGTATCGCTCGATTTTAGCAGCTGGAGTTCCTTGTTTAGCTAGAGCAGAGCTAATATCTTCAAGAGGAATAGCCCAAGGAACATCGCGCAGAAATACAGATTGTCGGTAGCGTGAATCTTGGGCAGAAAATTGTGCCACCTGTTGTTAGGATTAATCAAAATTTCACATTGTAATCCACGTTCTACTTAAGTAAAGAATGAGTTGAATATTAAACATAAATTGAATAAAGTACCTGAACTGGACTTTGAAAGATATAATTAAGACTTCCATGCTGTATTAGTTTTTCAGCATCAGCTTCTAGTGTGAATGTTGCTATCAAACCGCGTGGTGTTTGATAGACACTCCAATTTCCTGAAGGTTCTAAAGCACGTATTGCTTCTATTAAAGTTGCTTTTGACAAGTCATCTGCAGTATCTTGAGAATGACTGCTAATAGCTCGTGATACATATAAAAAACATGTTGGTTCTTCTTCGTGCTTTGAATTTTGATGATCGTTGGAACTGTCTTCCATGATGAGAGCTTTGTTGAAAGGTTTTTGACCTCAAAAAAAAATTTCCTTCGAATAAAAAATAATCAAAGAAATTTTTATAAAATCTTTAGAGCATTTAAAATCACTTTCTTTAATGTTTCTCTTTTGATCAAGTGTAATAAAGAGCAATTGAATACAAAGCGTAGCGTTGAGGGCATTGCCCAACGCTGAAAGCATTCGTTACTTACTTCATTGACCGATCGTGTATTTTCTTTTATTTAAATAAAAAAAAATTATTTTAATTTGCCAAAATATATAGAAGTTCTAATAATTCAAAATGTATTGTATTAATTATCATTAATTTAGAATTATAAAAATTATTTATAAGTATTTTTAGAAATAGGATCGTTTAAATGAATATGAACACATGATCTGTTTTTTTTTTAATTTTTCCATGGAATTTTACTTCAAGTACTTGGTTTTTTTGGGAATTACAATCACAAACATCAAACAATAATAAATAATCTTTTATAAATTAGAAACTATTTCACAATTTTAAATCTCTTTTCTAACATAAAAGTTATTTTTTATACTTATGTTCAAATAATAATTTAAATTTTGTAATCATTTACAAGTCCATGAATGTAAAAAAAATACAATTGTATTCTTCATCAATTCTATATGCGAATAAAATACTTTACCAAATTTCCGGATAATTTGGTCAGTTTTATTCAATATAGATTGAAGAGAATGAACTGTAAATTTTTAATTCATCAACTTATAGATAAAATAGAGATTAATTTAATAAGACTTAACAAGTTTTTTATAAAAACTTGCAAAATGAAAAGACATATTAATCTTTTTCTGACGTCAGAATATTTGTAGCCAATCGCCTTCCTCTTCTATTGAATAACACATATGGGTGACTACTTCCCGAAACCATTCTTGCGTCTAGTTGGAAAAATTCGTATTCTGTTTCTGAATTTGCATTTGTCATTTTTCTGTAAAAATCAGCCAGGTTGTATTTATTATCGTACGCCAGCTTATAAAGATAATTGTTGAATGCACGATAAGTGATCAAACAATTTCCGTGATCATAAATATTTAAATTTGCTAAAGGAGGAATAGTACAGAGTTTGATCGCACTCTTGGAAAAAGCGAAGCAAGTGTGCAATACATCCAGTAGTTCTTCGAAATCCTCCTTCATTTGGTCGACTGTACGACCCTGAAACAAATAAATTTTTTAAACATTAAAAACTGAAACAACCTTGATATCAATAAATTATACAGAATAAAAGAATTTAGATAAAAGATAGCTACTCTATACACATCTTCCGCTCCAAGAAGAATGACAAGTTTATTTGATAATGATTTAACACTTTTTAATGACTTGATACATCCTCGTATTGTCATTCCAGAAACACATAGCCCACAATGTAACGGTGAACATGCTGAAATATAAAAATAATTAGAAAAATGAAGTTGAAATATTCAAGTAAACATAAAATTATTGACAATAAGCTTACGTTTCTTACGCCATATAGGCTGGTGAAGGTTTCTAATTGCAATTTGTAAAAAGAAATCATCTCCAATCATTTGCAGTCCATTAATAAGAGGTTCATGAATCCTACTCTGTAATAATAATAATTTATAATCATTTAATAAGTAATCATTCAATATAAATAATTTTTTCATCTATTTATTTATTTATTTATAAATTTAAATTTATATTTACCATGTCTTTTGGTGGATCACTAATTATTACTGAGTTATATTCCATAAGATCTCCATCGGAATGTTCACCATCTGAAATAAAAGTTGAAAATTAACAGTCATACATGCTTTTGAAACAAACACTTTGAATGTAGTAATAAATAGTTTTACATTACCTGAACCAAAACAAAAAGGTGTACTTCGATTCAAAACTTTCCTGGTATAAGGTTTGAATTGTGTCTCGAGTCTTTGTTTTCTTGTTGATGATTGATGAGATTCCTGAATGAAAAAATAATTATCTGTATATTTCTTTGATTTATGATATTAACAAGCATAATTTACTTCCAATATTACAGTAATTTTTATTAATATATTTTTCGAAACATCTTTAGTAACAAGTATTCGTTTTAACATCGACAGCAATTACGTAAATGTGTACAACTATGGGAATTTACAAGTTGTTCGTTTATACGTAGTTGTCGACAACGTTATAATTTAATCATATTGAAAAATAATTAATTATTAATTTAAAAGAAATAAAAATACCTTATATGACTTTGTGGTGTCCTTTTGACGACTCACTAGAAATGAAATATGATCTGTTCTTTTGTCAGGCAATGTGACATATACCACTCGGTTTTCTTCATTTCGTATGGTGATAATTTCTTTTATTTGCCTCATCATATCATAAAGACATGTGAAACCCAATGATAAGTATGGTATATTCACTCCAGTGTGCCTTTGAAATTCCTCTAGAACAAACGAAAGAAAGAAAAATTTTATCGAACCTTTTCTTTTAATTCTAAAATTAATAAAGAGAAAAATTTACAAAATTGTAAAAAATGTTAAATGGGATGTATATACCTTCGATTTCATCTAATGGAACTCCACCTTTTCTGGCTATTATTACTGCTTTTAACACTGACTTGACTTCGTCAAAATTCAACATTTTTCCAACTTACTGATATCACTTAAGATCTTCAGAAGACTGATTCATAAATTCGATTTTAGAATCAGCCAGTGTCGAAAATCCCTTCTACTATTATTTTGAATCGTTATTATATTAATAGGTATTATTTGCTAGGATACAAGAATTTCTAGAACTTAAGTTTCACATGAATGTTTACATTCTTTGGTATGCATGCTATTTTGATAACCATTCAAAATAACAATGAAGAATATCAAAACAAGTGTTATTCATTTTCAATTTAATTTCTGAGTAAAAGAATTTGATCGTACATAATAACGGATATCCTATAATAATTAATCATAGCTATATCTGATCAATATCATATTAGCCACAGATCAAATTAATAAATAAAGTTATTTTTATTTTACAATCAACATTTTAAACTTTTCGAACTTTACAATGATGGCGGGAAATGTTAAGAAGCACTGGCGACATCTATAAATTATTTTTATGATTATTGTTATTGTTACTCCAAAATAGAATTTATTTTAGAAATTCATGGATTTTAAGTATTTAAACCTATAAATAATTAACTCCACTTGAAAATTCAATGACAACTATTATCGATTTTGGATTACATGTAATTGAAGTAGTGTGACAAACAAAATTTCAACGATTATGGCAGTAAGTATTTTACTGTTGAAAATCAATGTTTATGTATAAATTAATTAGTGTAAGAATTATCAAATATTTCTTTTTTATTTAGGATAATCCAAAGATTCCTTTACCTCTCGATACTATTAAACCTATCAATTTAGATGATAAAAGGTTATGGGTAGGAAATTTAGATCTCAGAGTTAATGAGTAAGTATAACCTATAATTTATGATTTTGTTGTAAAAATAAAAACATAACAATCACCGTTTTATCTTTCAACCGGTACCAACTCCTCAAAATCGTTCAAAAATATGGAAAAATTGAAAAGTTTGATCTCCTATTCCATCGATCTGGACCACAAGCTGGTCAACCAAGAGGGTATGCCTTCGTAACATATGCAATGTTAGAAGATGCTGAAAAGGCAAAAAAAGCTCTTCATAATGCCAGGATAGGGTCTAAAAATATCGTCGTTCGATGGGCCCATACTGTATCAGAGGTAAATAATATTTTAATGCTTTTATAATTGAATAATGCCGCTATTATTTTCATCTAAGAGCGGGTAATAATCTGCTTGTAAATATTGTTCTGTTATGTTTATTTATTTTATAGACTGAAATGGAAAAGACAAAACCAAAAATTGATATACCAGCTTTAGCTGGTGCTAAAAAAGAAGATAATAAAATAAGTCGGGAAACAGCAATACAAGCGATAGAAGCGAAATTAAAATTAATGAGAGAATGTGAAGACGAATTTGAATTAAATAAGCCTTTAAATGGAGTTCCAGTAATTCAACAATATCAAAAACCTGAAGTTCAGAAACCATCGTCTTCCACTAAACATCATCTCTACAGACATCATCAAAGCCGCCCATATTCCAGATCTAAACCAAGAAGATAGTTTTCAGTATTATACTACGATATTTTACTCAAACTTGGTCCATGACATATAATCAATATTTGATTGTCTTTTTTTTATAATTTGTGTGCTCTTTTTAAGATTACGTTACGAATTAATATTAATTCTGCTGTAATTAAATTTACTCCTGAAGAGATTAAGACTTGAAAAATGCACTTAGGATAATTATAAAGCTTAAGAGTGAAGCGCGAAAGTATATTATCGTACAAGTATTTATTTATGTATATCTTAACAAACTAATGTAATAATAATTTTTTTACAATAATAATAATATTAATGAAGTACGAAACGAATTTAAGGTTTATGTTCTTCAGGTATATCTGCTTTTTGATACACATATTTTCCTCTCATATGGAACGGCAAAGGAACTACACTTGGACAAGGCACTTGTCCTAACACTTCACATATACAATGTTTGTCCTGCCCATTTCCAATATCTGCAGAGTTTGAATACGTTCGATTTAAAAGAGCTTCTTGATCTAGCTCTTCTTTACTTTTACCAATGACTTTTATTAAATGTTCTAGAATTTCAAATTTGTTTTTGCCGTCAATATCAATGAGCATTCGTTTACCATCATCTAGAAAAAAAAATCAGTTTGGATTATTTAATTAACATTTTTAATAACAATTAGTTTTTATCATTGCATATTTATTAATTTATTTTATAATACCATAGAAGCATCGAATGAATGGAGATGGTGTCATGTTTGTGAATATAGCGATTTGGACATTTGGATTTTTATATTGAACTTGCGGAATATCCCAAAATGCGAATTCTCTGTAAATTTTATTGTTAAATAATTGCTTCGATTCGGTATTTAATAACCTCAAATATTACCTAGCTCCTTCATGGTGATCACCAATGTTAGTGTTATAATGCAAAGAAAATATTTGAATACTATCTTTTAAAATTAGTCTACCAGCTTCTAAATATTTCCATGTTCTTCTAATGGGCTCTTTTCCTATCATAAACGGCATTTTCACAAATTTGTATAATAAACTTTTCTCTAAACAGTACAACTACACCTTTACGTTTCAACTACACAAAGCTATGTTTGTACATGAATATAAAATACGATTGTGTTGATGAAGCGATCTGTAAGTTAATGCTTTACAAAATTAGATATTTTATACTAATAATACAGGTAGTAGGGCTGTCAAATAATAATCAATTTTTCCACACCTAAATAAATACTAATTAATAATAGACAAAAACACAAAAAACGTAGACCGATAATAATACATTTTATCTTTTATTTAGCTGCAGCTTTGGCGGGAAAAAAATTGAATTCTCATTTAGGCGAACGCGCAATACTTGTTGAGAGCGATCCTCCAACCGCCACAGATCGAGTATCCAAGAAAGCTATCTAACCACGCTGGAAACACGCGGTTCTGACTGGTAAACGTTACGTTGCGCATATACGATTTTTTTTACTCCGAAAAGAATGTGGACACAAATTTGATTCACCTTTCGCTGTTACACTTTCTAGAGTTTAGTCCAACCCAGCTGTTACTTGTGCGTTGTTAAAGAATTCTTAATTGAGTGTATAATTTTCTTAACATTTTTATTAGAACATTTCTAACAGTTCGGAACTTAATTCAAGTAAGAAATAAACAAAAATTAATACATATTTATTAAAAAATTTTTTCCTATTTTTCTGATGTAAGATACAATATGTTCAAGCATTTTGCTTCTTATATTATAGGCTAGTCAATATGGATCAAAACATGAGTGCAAAGGCTGTGAGACAAGCTTACATAGATTTTTTTAAAGAAAGAGGACACGAATATGTCCACTCTAGCTCAACAATTCCTCATGATGATCCAACATTGCTGTTTGCAAATGCTGGAATGAACCAGGTAATTATTAAACCTGATCTGATTTATTTCCTTTATCATTACCATATTGTATAATTTTTCCAGTTCAAACCAATGTTTTTAGGCACAGCAGACCCTAATAGTGATATGGCTAAGTGGAAAAGAGTAGTTAATACTCAAAAATGTATCAGAGCTGGTGGAAAGCACAATGATCTTGATGACGTGGGCAAAGATGTTTATCATCATACATTTTTCGAAATGATGGGAAACTGGTCTTTCGGGGATTATTTTAAGAAAGAAATATGTCATTGGGCTTGGGAATTTTTGACGAAGATTATGAAGTTACCTGCTGATCGCTTATATGTCACTTATTTTGGTGGTGATGAGAAAACAGGTTTGGCTCCTGATGACGAATGTAAACAAATATGGCTTTCAGTAGGTGTACCAGCACACCATATTTTACCAGGAAGCATGAAAGATAATTTCTGGGAGATGGGTGAAACTGGACCATGTGGTCCATGCAGTGAACTTCATTTTGATCGTATTGGAGGTAGAGAAGCTGCTCATTTAGTAAACATGGATGATCCAGACGTCTTGGAAATTTGGAATCTTGTGTTTATTCAATTTAATCGTGAATCTGACGGTAGTTTACGTAACTTGCCGAAAAAACACATTGATTGCGGTCTTGGTTTGGAAAGATTGGTTTCAGTTATTCAAAATAAACGTGCTAATTACGATACTGATTTATTCATTCCACTGTTTGCTGCTATAAAGAAAGGAACTGGAGCAAGAGATTATACTGGAAAAATTGGAGATGAAGATAAAGATGGAATAGATATGGCTTATAGAGTTTTAGCTGACCATGCTCGAACAATAACTATCGCTTTAGCTGATGGTGGAATGCCAGATAACACTGGAAGAGGATATGTATTAAGAAGAATACTTCGTCGAGCAGTTCGTTATGCAACAGAGAAGCTTAATGCAAAACCTGGATTTTTTGGATCTCTCGTTAATGTTGTTGTAGATATTCTTGGTGATGTATTTCCAGAACTTAAGAAAGATACTCAAGGAATCATTGATACTATCAATGAAGAAGAAGCTCAGTTTCTCAAAACTTTATCTCGAGGACGTAATTTATTAGATCGAACGATTGCGAAATTGGAAAATGCTAAAGTTATTCCGGGAGAAGTTGCTTGGAGATTGTATGATACTTATGGTTTCCCTGTAGATCTTACTCAATTAATGAGTGAAGAAAAAGGGTTATCAGTTGATATGACTGCTTATGAAGAAGCAAAGAAAGCTGCTCAACTTGCGTCACAAAGTAAAGCCGGAGGAGTTGATGATCAAATTAATTTAGACGTTCATGCGATTACTGAACTACAAAAATTAAAAATACCTCCAACGAATGACAGTTTTAAATATAATTATCATTCATCTAATGATGTGGATGCTGAATATTCTTTTGAACCATGTGTTGGAACAGTAATAGCTTTACGTCGTGCTAAGCAATTTGTCGAAAAGGTTATTGCTGGAGAAGAAGTAGGAATTTTGCTGGATCAAACGTGTTTCTATGCTGAGCAAGGAGGTCAAATTTATGATGAAGGATTCTTAGTAAAAGTGTTAAATAACCCAAATGAAGAAAATACAGAAATCCGAGTGACAAATGTTCAAGTACGTGGAGGATATGTTCTTCATATTGGAACAGTTGGTACTGGTGTATTAAAGAAAGGTGATAAAGTTAACTTAAATATTGACACATCTCGCAGACGTTTGATAATGAATAATCATTCTGCCACACATGCACTCAATTACGCTTTAAGAAGAGTTTTGGGTACTGAAGCAGATCAAAAAGGATCACTTGTAGCCCCAGACAGACTAAGATTTGATTTTACAAATAAAGGAGCAATGACTCCAGATCAAATTAAAAAAACCGAAGATTTTACAGTTGAAATGATTAAAGAGAACAAAAAAATCTATGCTAAAGAAAGCAAACTTGGGGTAGCTAAAACAATTCAAGGTCTTCGAGCAATGTTTGAAGAAACTTATCCTGACCCAGTCAGAATTGTAAGTATGGGTATTCCTGTGGAAAATCTAGAGAAAGATCCTTTAGGCCCAGCTGGAAACACAACAAGTGTTGAGTTTTGTGGTGGAACTCATCTTCACTATACTGGGCACATGAAAAATTTTATTATTGCTAGCGAAGATGCTATTGCTAAAGGAATTCGAAGAATCGTAGCTTTAACTGGTCCGGAAGCAATGAAGGCACTAAAGAAAGCTGATCTGCTTCAAGGAAGAGTTAATGAAATTCAAAAAATTATCAGTGAAGATAAAGAAGGAAAACATTCAAAGACATATGCAAAACAAATTGTAGAATTAATTGAAGATATATCTCATTCTACGATAAGTGCATGGAAAAAAGATTCTTTAAGAACAACGTTGAAGGGATTGAAGAAAACACTTGATGATAAAGATCGTATGATGAAAGCAGCAGTTGCCAATACTGTTGTTGACCAGGTAGCACAAATAATTGGCGAAAAAATTGGAGTTCCTGTATTAATTAAAGAACTTGAAGCATACAGTAATACGAAAGCATTAGATTCTGCTTTGAAAAAAGTTAGAACAATATCACCAGACACCAGTGCTTTATTTATAAGTATTGATAGAGATGCAAACAAAATATTTGCATTAGCATCAGTACCTAAAGGAGCTGTGAATAAAGGACTAAAAGCAAATGATTGGATTGGATCGATTGCCAAATTAATGAATGGAAAAGGTGGTGGAAAACCAGAAGCTGCACAGGCATCAGGTTCAAATATTTCCTGTCTTCAGGAAGCTTTGAAAACTGCTAAGGAATTTGCTCATACAAAATTAGGAATCCAAGAAGATCAATTAGACGCTTCAAATGCACAAAACAGGTCTGGATCTATTCTTCATGTCAATGTGGGCAGTACAAAAAGTTATTATGTGCTAATAGCCGCTCAATATGGTGGTAAGAAGCTTGAAGTTAAGAATGAAAGTAACAAAGAAGTAGTTTTGGTTGAAAAAGATTTCAAGCTCAAAGAAAGTAATGCAATTGCTTTTTACTTGGCTAATTCTTCTTTAAAAGGAGATGGAGACCTATACAAAATGAGTCAAATTCTTCAATGGATGAGTTATGTTAGTAGTCATATACTGCCTCTAGTCCTAGATTGGATTGTGCCTTGTTTGGAACAGAAGTCCATGCATTCAAGATCTAAAGCTGCTAAAGAAAACATTTTATCATCTCTAAAGACTTTGAATGATATTTTACTAAACCAAACTTACTTTGTTGGTGAACGAATCACTCTTGCTGATATTTCAATGTTCTCAGCACTTCTTCCTCTTTACGAATACGTACTTGAAGCTTCAACTCGTCAGCAATTCAACAATGTAACAAGATGGTTTATGACTATTTTAAACCAACAGGAAGTTCAAGCAGTTGTGAAAGGATATCATCTGTGCGAAAAGTCCATTGAGGGATCAAAAAAAAAGTAAATTAAGCATTAGTTATTAAAAAATTTATTTAATACAAATAAAAATTGTTTACAATGAAAATATACATTAATACGAATTTTCAGCACTATTTTGAATTGATTCTTTTTTTTTAAGTTCCTCATCATAGATTACCCTGATTTTTTTTAATAATGCTGCAAGATTTATACCCATTTTAGCAGAAATTGGAATTATTGGTAAATTAATCCTTTCTTGTAGTACTTTCAAATTTTCTTGTGCTTTTGGTAAATCTATTTTATTTGCAATAAGCAGAGAAGGCCTTTCATTCAACTTTGGATTAAATTGCTCTATTTCATACCGTAATATATCCAATTGTTTCCAAGGAGAATCCTCACTAAGATCTATAATAAATAAAAGTGCTGCACATCTTTCTGCATGTTTTAAAAACATTATCCCTAAACCATGATCTTTATGTGAATCTTTTATCAATCCCGGAAGATCTGCTACTGCTATTTGTTCATAATCATCATACAGAACCATTCCTAAGTAAGGTCTAAGAGTTGTAAAAGGATATGGAGCTACTTTAGGCCTTGCTCTTGATATGGCTCTTAACAAAGTACTTTTTCCAGCATTCGGCAGTCCAATCTAAGAAGAAAAAATTTTTTTAAATATCGTCTCGTTTGAATTAATAAGAAATTTATAAAAAATTTTACCAATCCAACATGTGCCATGCTTTTAATTTCTAGAACGTATTGTTTATCTTCTCCTTCACCTCCGAATTCACAAACTTTCGGAGCTTGGTTAAGATCTGAGGTAAAAAAAAGATTCCCGTGACCTCCAGCACCTCCACGAGCCGCTACAAACATCATTCCTTCTTCCTCTAAATCTACTAAAATTTTACCATCTAGATCTCTCACAATTGTTCCTATAGGTACTTTGATTACTGTGTTCTCTGCATTTTTACCATAACAATTTTTATTCATTCCCTTTTCTCCATTTTGAGCTTGAGTAAATGTAGTAACATGATGTAAATCTTTAACTACATTTGAGGCCTAAAAAATAATCCTTTATTGACTTTACTCTTTACCGAAAAAAATTGATAATTTAGATTTAGAGCTTAAGTTTAGTTTGTACTTCAAAAATTACGTGGCCTCCAGAACCTCCATCTCCTCCATCGGGTCCGCCGAATTCTTTACACCATTCTCGTGCGAAACTTGCTTCACCGTTTCCACCATTACCCCCTCTAACTCGTACCTATCAAAATCAGACAATTAGTGAAGATCTTTAGTAAATGATTATTAGACTTATTAATTATTTACTTGTTTTATGTCAACAAAATTGTAAACCAAATTACTCTCAGACTTTTTTTTTCTTCTTCTCAAAGGAATCGCTACTGAATCTTCATCAAGTAAATAACTTGACCGATAAAATGTTCTGATGAGATAGTTTCTTAATACGATTTGTTGTTTTAATATTAATATTCTATTGGAGACCTGTTGTGATCTTGTGAGACTTTTACTTATGACAATACCTAAGCGACGCAATGACTGCATCTGTAATAAAAAGGATTAAAAAATTATTTTAAGTAATGAACAACAAGATTTGAATAAAAACATAATTTATTAGTCAACTATTACACTACGGTCATCTTTAAAAATGTTTAAAATTAATTTATCATGGAAATCTATCACTCTTTTTCTGAATAATGGAACGTCTTCTGCATGATAACATATTCTATATGTTCTTGCAATTCGAGATAAATTTAGAAATTCATAAAGTCTTAGAAATTTTACATCCTTAATAATACGTCCTACACTATTATACAAGACCTCATAAAATTTTTTTTCGTTAAAATCTACCGTCGTAGAAAATGTTAAATCGAAAAAGAAAAACGGAGGACCAAATGTTACTTTATGATATTTTTCAGGAATAATCTGATCCCAAGTTTGTGAATCTGTTAGCGATAATTCATTGATCACGGAGGAGTCAATTGTAATCAAAGCTTTTAAATTACTTAGATCTGGAGTACCAGCGTACTTAAAAATATGCGTTAGAGCTTGTTGATTAAAAAATAATTTATCTTGGCCTCGGAATCCTGTATTGGAGTAATTTGCAAAGTTATTTTCGAAAAATGGTTCAACAGTTTTTAAAATAAAATTGCCATGAGCTGCCATTTCTTTAATTTTCCAAGAATCATTCCATCTTCTGGGAGGTTGATCAAGATAGGTTCCTCCTTGCCCATTGCATAAAGTAACTAAAACATTACCACCCGGCTCCAAACATCTTTCAGCTGACAGGAAAAATTTTTGTAATAGATCTCGATTTAAGTCTAATCTCATTTTACTGCACACATGAGGAAAATTGAATATAATTTTGTTAAATTTTTTATTAGCAAGATCCGCATTACTCGATAAATTCGTTGCATCTACTCCTAAATAAACAGTAACTCCTAAAATAAAGCAGAAATTATTCTTCCCATTCATAAACTCATCATTATTTAATATTAAATGAGGAACTCTTAGACGTAATAAATCATCTGAGTAAGTGTTTAATTTCCATGTAATAGAACTATTATTACGAACCGTGTTTTTCTAAAATTTTAATATTTTTGACAGCGAGATCGTTGATAGGCAAGGTTTCAAAGCATGTGGCTACAATTGCGATGTTAAGGTTATATTGACTTAAAGCCACAGAAAATGAAAAATTGCCTTCACCCAATAATAATACTTTATCGTACTCATTAAAAATTGATAGTCTCATTTTTCCTGAAATAATTGACACTCTTAATGAATTTTTATCTTTTTACAACGAAAAAGAAACAACATTGTTATCATAAACAGCTTAAACTGTGTTGTCCACAGTTACATTTAAAAGATAAATGAAAGAATAAAGTTATCATTTACAGACCTTTAAAAATAATTAATTATCAATCAATAAAATACGGACAATTACAAATTAACAACTTTTTCTAATGATTCTTATCATTGTCTTTAAGACAGACTTCTTATTAGTCTGAACTATTATCCATGTGATACTATTAGTACTATTTTAGTCGACACAACACTGGTACTTTTTCATGCTCCAATACATACATAGGCAAATATATACATACATATATGTATATAGAGACTATTTTTTATCATAGTGTTTGTTACCTGAAAAACAAATCGAATGAACAACACAATACATGTCTCAAATACTTAATATTTTTTTAATAAGAGAATAATGTTATTTACCATAGTGGGAAAATATCCAAAAATAGGACAGATTAAAACAGTTTTACAAATATCTTTTAAAGTAAAACAGTAAATTTTGGTATGTCATATAAAATCAATGTTTCTTTGATTAAGAAATAAATTATATAATTATTATATATTGTATATTATTGAATTTCTATAACCTTAATAATTCTGATTAAAATGGGATATAAAATGGAGTACAATAAATTTCGAATTAAATTCGATTGTCCTGGAAAAATGATCAAAAAATATTCTCTTATCTTCCCAAAAGTATTACATTTATGTAATTTTGATTTTGGCAGCCGTGAAAAACACGACACTTGGCAAGTGGCGCCATTTGGAAATTATTTTAACCGGGAGTTTAGGCATTATCATCCTGCAACGTCATTGTCATTTTCCCGCTTTTTCTAGTTCTAGTTGGAGTAAATAAGTAATAATTTGTTTGATATAATTAATAATTAACAGGAATGTGATTATAAGTTCTATACAGATATCGAAAATAATAAGGTTAAATAATATCTAATTAAGGTCAATTATCATGACGCTGCAGAACAGTTTTATGTCACAATCAATTCAGTAGAAGTTGTTTCTAAATATTTTTTGTTTACAGTATTTTGATAAATCATTCAACTTCATAAATAATATATTTACATATACAGAAAAATATTCAACCATGTATAATAAATATTACATTTGGTTCTATATATCTTGAACTAAAGGCGAAGCAAGAAAACGTGAATAAGACGATCGATGAAGGAACCTTTCCATATAATTTTCGTGCTATGTACTCATGTTATTTCTAGTGATGAGCATTGACGAGCCTATTCAATATTGTTCAACACGAAGAATCTCAATTAAACCGGTTAGTTTCTGAACATGCAAGAAACCAATCAATGACATTCAATAATTTTTTTTTTATTGTTGCAGAATAATGATCATAATTGGAAGTATTATATTATATATAGATAATACACTATAATAATATAGGAAAACGATTTGATATAATGTAAAATTGATAGAAAACAAGAATAATCATTTATTCTGTTAATAAGTAACTTACACAAATTTCATATATTATTAAATTGGTTATAAACATGCAATAAGTCAAGCTAAATAATCTTTGAACCAAAAATTGACATTATCTAACGATTGGTCGCGGATTCCAAGAGTTGAATGTGTAGAACTAGCGCCTGTGCCTTATCTTTAGCACATTGTCTACAAAAAAGCAATGTTTAATAAGTCCTGAGCTTATAACATCTTGACGTAAACATATTGAGAAATGACCTTCGTGTTAAATTGATCTCTACAAAATGTACAGGCCGTACAAGGTTTTTTACTGGCTCGACTTAGGTAAATATAAATGATTTTATTATCTTACTAATTAATTAATGATTATTCATAAGAAAGAGAAAAAATATAATACAATGAAACATGAAATAAACTCATTTAGCGTGACAAACTTATGCTTCATTGTCATCACTCAATGGTTATAATTTTTATATTGATTGATATGATTACAATCATATAGAAAAGTAGAATTATTTTCCGAGTCGATGACGATGAGTAAGGTTGAAACTCTGCCAAACGAACCGGAATGACGAGTATTTCTTCTGCGTGCATAATAATTACATATGTAGCGGAGTCGACTACGTCAAATATATATCATCGTGGAATGAATGAAACTACTTTTAGAATTTGATACGCAAAGATTCGTTTCAGAAGCATATAAATACAACTCGTGTAGTGAAAATTCATATGACTTTAGGCATTCATCATAAATAAACAAACTGATACAGATCTATTATAATTTTATTAATAAGCTCTGACAAAGCTTTTTTTCATATTAAACAATGAATGCTCATTTTTATTAATTTTTGATACGTAATATTAATAATATTTATTAGACACGAAACTATGTCGTTCACGAATACCTAAACGGTAATCTCTTAAAATGGATAAAAAAGGTTTTGCCTTGATAATAAATAGCTTGAAGGGAAAGTGGTTGAGGGTTGAATAATCGAATAGAAATTAGGATAAAAATAGTAATATAATTTTTAGTTTTATTAATTTAAATCATTTAATTACTTCCTCCCATTATGGTTAATATTTCAAAAATTTTCATTGCTTTTAAACACACATATGCAGAAGGTTTTCATAATTTAGTTGATTAAATTATTTACAAAACATTAACTTTTGACAAAGAACCTTGGTCTTTGCACTCAACGATCGATATCTTTCAGTCTAGCGTGACAATCGATCCACTAATATCACGTTAACGTATACAAGTCATACGCGTTATTTTACCAGTACAGGTTGAGGAAAAGGGTGCTCTCTTTCTGCTATTTTACGCAACTACACCTACATCGATGTATATTTTTTTTATTACTAGTATAATTGAGCAATGCTGAGAAAAATACATGACCGTAAGAAGTCAAGTTTGCACGCGATTCTAGGAAAATGGTAGAATTGTCAAGGGAGCAGAAAAAATTTACGAGGATGACGTGAACATATTGGTGTACTTTAATAAAATATTTTTACTTTTTTTGCTCCATCAACCATATAATATTGAATTCGAAAAACCAAACCCAAAAAGAATCAGTCATGTTCACACATTTCAAAGAGTCATTCAAAAGCTCAATTTTCACATGATAAAATATCCCTTAAGAGTTGATCATTTATTCTGCAGACAGGAGTTTGACAAATGGATAATGGATTTTTGTAGTTACGAGATTTAGGAAGAATCCCCTTGCGATTTTTTATCCCCAAGGGAGAGATAATTTTTCTTCAATATTAATATAATTCAATGCTAAAAAAAGAAAAATTTCTGTTGAAAGAAATTGTATTTATCAATGACGTGTTTGATAGGAATGAATTAGAATAAACAACGGTTGATTTACATCAGAGCATGTTGGTTAATAGTTAAAGATAGAGATCAGCATGATTAATATAAAAATTATTTTTTCATTGGAAGTCATTTTGACTTATTTTACAATATAAATCAAATTTAACAATCATATTTTTTATTCATTTTTATTCTTTTTATGTGCAGGCGTAAATTATTTCAATTATAGCGGATTAAACAAAACATCTTATCCTGTAAAAACGAAAAGGAAGAAGCAGTTAAGAATCATGAGCGTTGATTACTTGAACTTCTTGAGTAAAAGGTAATCCAACAATTATTCTATTGACTTTGAGCTTTATACAAGGACAATTATAGAAGCTTCTGTATGATGTAAAAACAATAATGTAAAGCTTTACAAATTTTTTAAAAACACATGTTCATTCACACAATCATCATGAGTTATTCAAATTCGATCAATGTACGATACCAAGAAAAAGTACGAAATCGATATAAAAAATTACACATGTTCTAGGTAGATTTGGTGGTAATTTCTTTCAACTTCACCGTGGTCGACAATTCTCTTGACATTGGCCAGTTTGAACTAGTGGCAGCTAGATGAATTCGAGCTGCTTTATTTGAGTTCAACGCTCTCCATGATATGATAAAGAAACTCCACAAGTGTCTCGTTGCTAGTGATACAAATGAACTTTAAATATATTGTCGCTAAACTTAGAAAGTTTCTAGATGAGTGATAAAGTGTCCAAAATTTGTCAAAGGTATGATCAACTTGTTCTTTCAACAATAAATTTGGATTTTTTTATTCATAAAGCTTTTTTGTTGCAGCATATACATGTAGACAAGATTTATATCTTAAAAAGCAAAAATATCGCGCCATAAGAAGGCGCTGCGAGCGTCGCGGCGCAGGGCGTCGTCGTCAGGCAGCGTCAATCGTGTGTATCTAAAAACTCATGGACTGGATGTCGGCTAAGGTGCCGGGACACACGGCCAGTACGAGAGAAAGAAGGAGACAGTGAGGAGCTCTGATGTAAAAAGACAGATGTTGTGATAAAAAGAGATAGCACGAGGAAGACACGAAGAAAATAGAAAATAAGGAAAAGTGAAAAATAGAAAAGCTAAATAAGACTTACTAACTGTGAATCATTCAAATACTCAAAAAGTAAAACAATCACAGATCCAAGACAACCATAAGGAATTTAAAAAAAGATGAAGACAGTTACGTTACCAATACTATAAAGAGCACGAGAGCTAATGAAAGCTGAACTCGAGACAAGGCGAGGCCGGTTATAGCATCATTTTTATTTCAACACAATTCTACACAACGACACGCGAGAATTTCGTGATTCGATTTGGTTAATTGTTATTAGTCGTCATGAATAATTTATCATGTGTTCAAATCAGTAACATTTTAATTCATTAAAGTGTGAATTAATGGTGAGATTCACTTGTTAATTTTATCTTGGTTTACTAAAAGTTATTTCCTTATGTGTCATGCCTTTGAACGGTTAATTGGTTGCGAGTGCGCATAGAATCGTCGTTGACTGCAGATCTTAAATGTATGGTGTGATATATGTTAGTATATTGCTTCACTCGAATCATCACAGTCGTCATTATTCTGACGAGTAAGAGCGCGCAGATGTGTTGTTATTTTTTTTATTGTTTCCTAGCTTTCATTGCGGTAACAGTCGAGTAGTGACATTAATCAATTTATTTTATATTGCATTCCAATTTTAATTACTTATCAATGATCATTGTCAAATTATAGTCTGCATGAAATTAATTATACTCTACTACTTCATAATTACAGTATTTTAAATTTAATATACCTGCAGTGTCATTTGATAAGACTGTTTATTTTTTTGCAGGCTCTGTGATGATTTGGCGAGAAGTGAAGCATTGAAATAACTCAAGAATTTACACGAAACAAATAAAAAAAAAATAAACGTGCGGTAAAATGAATTTAATTGTGAGTGAAAAATTAATGATTCAGTTCTCGTGACAACGACCTTTATCATACAATTGTTCACAACCGATACAAAGGTCATTGTTCCTTTAAATGATTTTCTCAATGCGGTACCGATATTTTCAGTCGGTCACTGCACCTAAAAACCGACTTAATAAGCTTCACCGATTCTTCAAAATCCATGACGAAGAAGATTTTTCTAGATTTATTATTTGATAATAAAAATAGATATTCTTATCAACTTACAAAAGCTTTACTCTAAATACCACAATAGTGATAAGGCATGTAATGTGCCTAAGGATATGATCCATAAGTTTTAAATAATTATGATATAATACTCATTTATTATTTACTACAACAAAAATTAACGTACAACGATGGAAAATACCAGTTTAGAAAAAGCAGCATCTACTGCTTGTTCTATGGCTACTACTTTTTTAGCTCCGGTTAAAACAGATCAACAAATTTATGAAAATTCAATGTTAGAAGATGATCCTAATGCTAATTCAGTTGTTCCTTCATTGCACGAGGACCGATCTTTACCCAGATGGGGTCCAAATCACAAAGGAGCTAGAGAACTAGCAAATCTTTACAGTACAGGTAATTATGTTTGTTATTAAAAGAAATATAATTTAATTAGAAAAATAGCTGAAAAAAGTTACATAAATAAAAAATGATTGTAGATAATTTAAATTATATACTTCAAGCAACTCGGTTTCGAAACAAAAAACCTTGATTTTTAATTTCAATTTAACTGCATTTATATTCTCATGTATTTTTTATTTCAAACTAACTGATTTGGAAAATTTAGAAGTATTGAATATAATGAATAAAATTTTTTTTTTAGGAAAAAGAACGCAAGAATGTATTTGTGTGGGTATCTGTATCACACTAATGGCAGTCAATTCATTTTTCATTGTCATTCGTTTGAGATTAGAGAATTTAAGCTCGATGCTCATCGCTGCACTTTGTGGAATCGTTACAGCAGACTTTATCTCGGGATTAGTTCATTGGGCGGCTGATACATGGGGATCAGTAGAATTACCTATTCTTGGAAAAGTATGATAATCTAATTAGTGACATTGATTGACTTTTATTAAAAGTCTATTGTGTTATTATTTTAGAATTTTTTGAGGCCATTTCGTGAGCATCACATAGATCCAACAAGCATAACTAGGCATGATTTTATCGAAACGAACGGCGATAATTTCATGGTTACTATTCCAGCGCTGTGTAAACTCACGTGGGATTTTTTAACCCTGCCTGAATCTATTATTCAGCGAAGATTTCTCTGGAGTTGTTTCTGGTGGCAGCTTGCAATTTTTGTAGCTATGACTAACCAGGTAAATAATTGATCATAAGACAAAGAGTCTTGTATTTTTTCAAAAATAAACTATTGTGTGATTGAATAGCTTATTAATTGAAAGAAATTGTTTATAATTACACGATTATCAAATTATCAAATATTTTCTATTATTGAAGAAAGTTATTAAGTCATTGAAAAGTCATTGTAGAGAATGTCAAATATTTACTGAATTATTTGTCTAGTAATTTCTTAGAAAAGATTTTCTATGAACTCATGAATCATTTACAGATTCATAAGTGGTCTCACACATACTTCGGACTCCCCAGTTGGGTGGTGTGGCTTCAAGAACATAGAATAATACTTCCTAGAAGACATCATCGAGTTCATCATGTTGCTCCACACGAAACGTACTTTTGTATTACTACGGGTTGGTTAAATTGGCCCCTCGAGAAACTAAGGTTTTGGTATATTTTAGAAACGATAATAGAAAATTTGACAGGGTATAAACCTCGTGCTGATGATTTTAAATGGGCTCAAAAAAGATCTTGAAAATTAATATGGATGTTCCTATTGTTATTGTGGTATTTAACTGCATATACATTCGATAAAGTTCAAAAAATGAAGACATTAATAGGGCCGGTTCCCTTTACATGACAACAATATATTTGTGATTTAAATAATAGCACATAAGATATTTATTATCTATTGTTCTAGGTTGCATGTAAAATATATGCACTCCTAGATTGCTTTGTAAACAAATATAAAAAGGTTGCAATTGAATATTATCGCCATGCCGAAATGTGCTTTTACTCTTTACACATTGATAATATTTTTTTAATATTGAGATATCTTGTAATTTACACTTTATACACTTGAAACAATTTGTTTCTTTTTGTTTATCTCTGAAAGATTTATTTATATAATTTAAATTATGCGACGAATCACGCTGATAATGTATATTTTACCAAATATAAATCACGATATTAGTCGCGGCCTTAGAAGTTTTTTAGAGTTAAAGAATACTGCAATATAATAATATGATATGAAAAAAATGACTTATAAAATCTGAGAGAGAATATTATTTGTTATAAATTTTAGAAAAAATCTTTTTCTCAGCCTACAGTATATACACGATACAATAATAATTATTTAATGTAAGAAAATACAGATGATGTAGATATATTTTTCTTTTTTATCAACAAAAAACGTCGCACAATACGCTGATAATAAATCGTTTTCAATGGTATTTTGAAATAATATTTAAAATGATACCGAAAGTATTCCCTGAACCGCTGCAGATTAGCCTGCAATATTATTTTTACAATTTTATGTATTTAAACTGGTGATATAACACAAAACTATTGCACAAAAATATGCGCTGCACTTTATATACTTTTTATAGCACAATAACAATTGTCACAAAAAACCAAAATGCTTAAATATGCTGCGCATTTAATAATAAGTACAATTTTTGGGTTCAGGGACCAATAATGAGCCTATTGTGCGACACTTTGTTTATAAACAAAATTTGATGCGGCTTTTGTAATAAAGTATACCGAAATCAAATTTAACTTAAATGAAAAATTTTAAAAATATATAAATAATCACGCCGTCCCTACTGAATAACATGTACCTCAGTGATTTGAACACATTTGTATATTACTTATAATAATTCTATCGGCGTGAAATACTCAATTGATGTAATAATTACTGCAAGTGTGATGAATTTATTACAATAACTTATACAGAAGAAAATCCAAAGACATAGTGTAATATATAAACTTTTTTCGGTGTAATTTATTCAAAATTGCCTCGTAATTCGTATTAAAAATGGGGAATAAATTTTATTTTAAGTATCTCTATCTCGTTATCGATGGCGTTATTGTTGTTACTGAAAATAAAAGTAAGAGATTTGAAGAATTATTTATAAAAAAAAAAGTATATGAGAGTCTAAAGTAGATATAAAACAGAATGTGATTAGAATTATGTAAAAAAAATTGCAGAAACCTCTAAAGTATCGCAACGTTGTAAAAATTATGAATTACTCCGAAAAGTAATCATTGATGGACTGTATGCTTAAATAATTAAGTAATTTATTAAATAATTATTGAGTATTTATTATAATTATAATTTAGTATATGATGCTATAAAAGTATTTGTATTTGTATATATATATATATATATATAAAAGTACTATTTTACTTCTAAATTATCTTCTAAAAAATGTTATCGCTGACATGCATGTTTTATCAGACAATTTTACAAAATAAAACTTTGGATTATTTTTTTACTATGAAGTATAAAGCAAAAGTTTTGTATGTAAATTTTATGTCGCCAATTCGCTTTATTTATAATAAGAGAAATATATGTGCGACAAAACAGATTGTTATAAAAATTTTCAAATGGAATTTCTATTGCTAATTTTATTTGTTTAGCTTGTTAATTATATTTTATGTAGAAAAATCGTCAAACTGAAAAAAATATAAAACTGATATAAAATAAAACAGAATTTAAATAAACAATAATATATAAAGCTCAAATACTATGGACTAGCGCTTAATATAAAAATTTATAATTTTTAATGACAAAGAGTATGTGTAATTAGGAGAGTTTGTATTGAATGAAGCATTAATATTTGCTTACAACGAACTGTTTTTGCCATCGAGCGCCTTTTACAGTATGTCAAAAATAAAAAAAGGCATATTCAACTCAAAATATGTAACACTGTAAATGAATTTAATAAATAAACAAAAGTAGCGCAATTTTTACATTGCGTTGCAATTCACTACATTAAAAAAATTGTTGAAATTTATTGATCATGAGTTGAATTTACGTAATGTTCTTGAATAAACAAATTTTTACCGCCAAAGTGATTTTAAATAATCGACTAGAGCAACGTGAGAGTAAAAAAATGGCGCGCGACGACGTGGAAGCAACCTCACAAATGCCACAAGAATAACAGTTGGTACTATTGTTATAAGGATTAGTGACTACCATCGTGCATGGTTATTCGATGGTTTTTTTCTTCAGAAGGTATTCATTTTTCGTTAAGAGAGGATCTGTTTGTCGTGAGTAATCAGTCAATTGTCGTAGCTAAATTTGATAATCGACGCGTCAATTCGGTGGCCGTTGACCAATAAGTGGTCGTGGCTTAAATTGACGTTAATAGATCGAAAGATTACCGGCGTTCCCTTGAACAACGACTGTGTGATCATTTGCCCGGGATTTTTTCGTTCAACCCTCGACCACCATCAAACTTTATTTGTTGATAATCCTTTCATCAAGGTCGTCGGCCTTTACCGACGACTTTACCCCGGATGTCGTAATAATCTGTAACACAACAACAATTCAATCCTCTGGAGAAAACCAATCTTGAAAAGAATAGAGAGAAACGGAAGAGGAAGAAAGCAAGTAAGAGAGGGAGAGGAAACTAACGAGGAAGGACAATCGCGGCGTCGGTGGCTGCGACAACGACGTTTGGAAATTATTTATTAGTTGTTATTGTTATTGTTTTTAAAATCAGTGAAAAAGTTGTAAATAATCAGCCATGAAGCTTGTCGACCACGTGGTACGGAGCTTCAAAGTGGCCAAGGTCTTCCGTGAAAACTCTGACCGTATAAACAGCATCGATTTTTCACAAAGCGGTGACACTTTAATCTCATGCTCTGAGGACGATCAAATAGTCATCTATGATTGCGAGAAAGGCACTCAAATGAGAACAGTTAATTCGAAAAAATATGGTGTTGACTTAATTCACTTTACCCATGCTAAAAATACTGCAATTCACAGTAGTACGAAGATTGATGACACAATACGCTACCTCAGTCTACATGACAATAAATACATCAGATATTTCCCTGGTCACACTAAGAAAGTCGTGTCTCTGTGTATTAGCCCTGTCGAGGATACCTTTCTCTCTGGTTCTCTCGACAAAACACTCCGACTATGGGACTTGAGATCACCAAACTGTCATGGTGTAATGAATGTCTCTGGCAGACCAGTTGCAGCTTATGATCCAGAAGGGCTTATTTTCGCTGCTGGTGTTAATTCTGAATGTATCAAACTCTATGACCTTCGTAGCTTTGACAAAGGTCCTTTTGTTACATTCAAGTTATCGCAAGAAAAAGAGTGTGATTGGACAGGTTTAAAATTTAGCCGTGATGGTAAAACTATTTTAATATCAACTAATGGAAGTATAATACGTTTAATAGATGCTTTTCATGGAACTCCACTTCAAACATTTGCTGGTTATCTCAATAATAAGGGCATTTCCATTGAAGCTAGCTTTAGTCCAGACTCACAGTTTGTTTTTAGTGGATCTACTGATGGAAGAGTCCACGTTTGGAATGCTGACACTGGTTATAAGGTTTGTGTACTGAATGGTGATCATCCAGCTCCTGTTCAATGCATTCAGTTTAATCCAAAATACATGATGCTCGCGTCAGCATGCACTAACATGGCATTCTGGCTACCAACCGTAGAAGATACAGCGTAAAGAGCTTCCATGTGGTTTTTTCGCAATACGTTTAATAAACAAAACGATCTCATCAGTGATCAGAAAAAAAGGACATGAGTGAATCAATTTTTCTTATAAAGTTTTTTTTATTCACTCGAGGAAGTCTAGAATTAAATGTCATCAAATTATGGTGGCGAATGGATAAAAATTGACGATGGATCCATGTCCGAACTGCATTTTTTTTTTACTATTACAAACGATCCACCTGAAAGATTCTCTTCATCAATATCAACGGCTGGACTTCAAGAGGATGAAGGAGTTTTTTCTATTATTTTCATGAGGGACCTACCTGCGCATTAATGAAGATCAAGATATGCTAAAACGTGATCAACAATAAGACAGAGAAGAGGAGAGATGATGCGCTGTTAAATAATTGTATTATTTTTTCTTCTGTTGTCTAGAACAGAACCGGGCAAACTAGGATCTTTTAGCTCCTCAGGTAGGTGAAAAGCTATGCTAGTCATACAGAGGTGCTCCCAAAAGTCAAAGTTTGTCCGGCTCTGGTCTGAAGATACTGTTATTATCTCCGTCATTGACATCGACACTTATGATACACCGATATTGCGTATGTTTATCTTTCGGTCACGTTACTGAACTTTAACTAAATACCGTTAGTATTCACACATGTTTTCAACCCATGTACATAGTTATGTTCATGTGTACCTGTGCTTATGATTACGGTTCCACTATCAATTGTGTGCTTGAGAAGAATACTGTCATCACGTTCGAACAAATTATTCATCTTAACAAAGATAATATGAAACAATGAAACATTTTTTCTTTGTAAAAATTAGCAGCTATTCTTTTTTCCTAAAAAAAAAATTCATTCAGAAAAAAAAAATATAAGATATTGAAAAAAATAAAATATGAATATGAATGTTTGGTCGAACACTACCCTCCTCAATCATACCCTTTCGTTTATGTAAATATGGCACTCCTTTTATTATTCATCCGAGGACACATAACAAACATTGTCCCCTTTCTCTTGTCTTTAAACATTTCCTCTCAACTCCCTCATTTACTCTGCATGAAATGACGTGACTATCCCTATTGCATAATATAAATGTGATGTGGATGTGAGCATGAGTGTGAGAAAGGCGTTCGTGATTCGAAGGACGAGTATAAATGTGCAACTCGATGTAATATAGTATTTTTTATAAAATATATAAACAACTAAAATAATATGTAATCACTATTGAATTTCATCCAATTGTAATTGGTGTTCTATTGTGACATAAAAATGTACACAATTTAACAAAACCGACTCGTTCAGTTGCGGAGTTCAACAGAGAAAAGAATTAATTTAAAGAAAACTATCAGAAATACATTTGTAATGATTAGAATCATGGATTTAATTTGCGTCCGTTATTTTTTGCGGACATTAATATACTGCCGAGTGTCGAGTATTGTATATATAATATAAAAAAAAAAAAATAATAAAATGTCGTTGTGAAACGTGATAGCGGAAACTCATTCAAGATTAAAACTGATTGAAGCCTAATGCTGATTCTGATTTTCTGTGATTCCTGGCTCCTCATCACGTTACACAATTATTTGTAATAGATTTTTGAAACTTTACCGCGTATCATTTAGATTAAAATACACAAAATCTATTTCGTACTAATTTAATGGGATGTATGAACATGATAAAACAAAAAATGGTTTTAAAAGAAAAATTCTTGATAACCAACGATTACTCTTACAAAACCTTTTTTTACCTCACGTTTATTTTTTTGTTTTCTATTTAACGATATAATCAACTTTATAACTTAATTTTTATTAAAGAAAATTTTTTATTAATAAATAGTTTATAATCAAACAAAAAATAAGAATTTATTAAATAAATAAATATATAGTAATGTCTTTTATTAAAAGTATTTAGACAAGTAATTTTTTTAGTGATGTATTTTTTTGATAGTAATAATTTTCCTTTTATTTATAAATACACTAAACAGTTGGAATTTTTTTGAGTAAATTATTAGGTAAAGCAAGAGAAAATTAAAGCTGCGCACTGGATTTTTAGATACAAAGACGCGCCCCTCTCCGTCCGCACAACGAGAAATTAATTCAGTAGAATCAAAATGCTGCATTAAGTACGGTTGTAGTCAACATTTTTTAAATGTAAAACAGTTTTTTAGTTTAATTTAAATGTCAGATATGTTAAATAGTAAGATAAAAAAAAAGAGTATGATAATAATAAACTATAAGAAGCAGTGTGAATCTTCCAATATTTTAAATCAATCTAATTATAAGAGAAGGAAGTAGAAGCACTTGAAAAAGAAATGAATGTTTCTTATATAAGAACACTTGATTACTGTATGTGTTTTCGTTACGCTTTTTTTTTATTATCCAAAATGATCCCTTTTTTATACTTTAAACAATGACATTTTTTATGAAGTAGTTATTAAGATTTATAAATGCCCGATTCTCATAATTAATATGACAGTAAAATGATCGTTTGTTAAAGAATCTAGAGATGACTAATTTAAAGTCATAATTGATATTATAATAAGCCGATTAAATCGATTTCCAATCCATTGCGATAAGCTAACGACGTTTATAGTTGATAAAAGGATTCTAAATGAATTCATCTGATTAAAACAAATCATTGATCCCTCATAGCGACATTGATAATTTTTATTACAATAACTTCAATGCCGTTTAAATATTTATCTATTCATTGTAACAACGTCAAAACAAATACTAAAAGTTCTAAACTCTTACATACAAATATATATTTATTATCTAATTTCAAGAAATATTTCAAACATATATTTTCCATTCTGTTTACGTAATTGGCAATTTTCATAGTTAATCATCGTTTTACGTAAATAATTTTAAAACAATGAAAAAATGCAAACACTGTTGTTAGACTTGAAATAACTGTCATCAAAATATTATTGTAATCATGTTATTTTGTTTTGTAGATGAAACTTCACAAAATATTCGATTCAATAAAATATCAACAATTTTGTACAACTTCAGTTTATGGTCAATTCTTTTTAATGTCTTGTGCATCATTATCCAGTATACTTAAGTGATATAATTTTCGTTCCTCTTCGGATATGTCTGCAGGTGCTCCTGACATTAAATCACGACCTTCCATTGACTTTGGAAATGCAATGACATTCCTGATACTTGATGAATTGCAAATGATGGAGACCAATCTGTCTAAACCTAAAAAATATTTATCAATATATATTAAATATTTATTAAAATGAATTAATTTGTATGTTTTTGTTAATCATATACCAAGAGCAATCCCTCCATGGGGAGGAGCTCCACTGTCTAAAGCCTCCAGCAAATGTTTCATTTGTGAGCTGTCAATATTCAACATATTCAACACCTGTTGTTGCAATTTTGCGTTATGAATTCGAATTGACCCGCCAGCTATTTCCGATCCATTCAGAACAAGGTCGTAGTGCAATCCCCTGACCTGAGGCAATAGAAAGTGATGAATTATTGATTCGAAAGGCTTAAATCTTGAATTAAATAATATATTAGCAATAGTTTTGCTATTTTTATTTATTTATAAATACTAACTCGAAGAGGATCGGTCTTAAGGTGATTCATATCTTCAGGATGAGGTGCTGTAAAAGGATGATGAGATGAACATATTGCATCGTCTTTATCTTTTTCAAATAACGGAAAGTCCGTAATCCAGAGAAATTTATAGTCACGAGATCTTATTTGCCTATTTTTCGATTCCATGATGTTAGTAAATCCTACACGAATTTTTCCTAAAAGTTGTCTCTAAAATTTAAATAATCTAAATTATTCTTATTATTACAGCTAAGTTAAAAAAAGTATCAAACTTATTATTATATCAATATTTACTGCGTCACATTTTCTTCCTAAAGCTAAGAATAGCACATCATCTTTAGTATACTTCGATTTCTGTAATAAACCTGATAAATTTAAACCAATCTTAGCAAGTTTAGTCTGCCAAGAATCATTGAAATCTTTTATTTGAATTAATTTTACATCTTCAAAATTTTGTTTTCTGAGGAAATCTAATTCGTTTTTTGTTGAATTTGTTAGAAATTCCTGTTATGAAAAATTCCTTTGAATTATTTAAATATCAAAATAAGAAAATTGTTTATAGTACTTACAGACCCATTCGGAATCCACAGAGCGTAAACTGCTAAATCTTTCTGTTCATTATGAATATTTAATGTAGAATCAGTTACGTTAAAAATGTTATAAGGAATTCTAAGGTCTGGTTGCTCTGAACCATAAGTTTCCATGCTTTTTTCGTAAGTTAATCGCTTAAAAGGAATAGCCAATTGACCTAATTCTTTCGGCCAACAGTGATATAAAAGATCTTCAACAAGATTAATAATTCCTTCTTGATCTGTAAATGAAACCTCAATATCCAACTGCAAAAAGTATTAATAAATCATCTTTCATACAATACGACTTATAAATTCGAGTGATGAATAATTAAATAAATGAGCATTCGAATAATTTAATAGCATTTTATAAACTATACAATAAAATATTACTTGTGTAAATTCAGGTTGTCGATCGGGTCTAGCAGTTTCATCTCTATAGCATCTTGCTATTTGGAAGTATCGATCGATTCCACCAACCATCAACAATTGTTTAAATTGCTGAGGACTTTGGACTAGAGAATAAAACTTTCTTGGAAATTGAGTTGGAACTACGAACTCTTGGGCTCCCTAAAAATACATTATTTAAATGTTTTTCCTCGTAGCGATAGTTTTTTTGAAATAGAAACTTTATGCGAATTATTTTATTATTTTATCTTACACCAGGAGTACGTCTAAAAAGAGTTGGAGTTTCAACATCTACAAATCCACATTGATCAATTAAATATCCTCTCATGTTATGAATAAATTGAGATCTTATTCTCAAGTTTCTTTGCATTGAAGGAAATCTTAATGTCAAATATCGATATTGCATTTGGAGTGACTCTCTCGGGATATTGTGTTCTCTTATATTAAAAGGAAGCTGTGATATTGATTCATTTAAAACATGTAAGTTATCCACTTGAATTTCTATGTTACCAGTCGTCATGTTTTTATTTTCTTGACCTGGAGGTCTACGAATGACTTTTCCAGTAATTGAAAGTATACTTTCATAATTTAACTTCTCAACTATTTGGATTAAAGATTGTCTCTGTAAAGAATAATTAATTTAAAAAGTAAATATTAAAGAAAGTAATTTTAAAATATACAATGTGATTTAGTTTAACGCTCATAAATTTAATTATTATAATTATGCTAACTTCATCAGGAATTATTAATTGTATGTGACCATAAGAATCTCTCAATGTTAGAAATTTTCCCATCCTTTGGTATTCCATCCATCCACATAAATGAACCGTTCGTCCAATATCATCAACTGTCAATTCTCCACAGGTATGAGACCTGAGTACATATTTATTGACAGGTAATACTTCTTCATTATTTGATTTATTAGCTAAAAGACTATCTTGGCTATAAAAAATCACAGGCTTTTTGTATTTATTTACATTCTGAAATAAATTTAATAATTATTATTTTTCAACATTCTGCCTGATGATAAAATAAGCTAAACATTCAATTTTACTTTTACATTGTTTAATCCAAATAACAAATCATTGTAGATTGCTACTGAACATCTTGATAAATTCACTACTCGTGATCTCATAAACATTTTTAATATTAATTTGTTATTAAAAATAAATATTACTGGTGGCGATTTTCAAGTATACTTAAACATGTGTACATAAACATGAAAATATACTATAGCATAACACTATAGATAATTTTGATGCCGCTAGTTTTGAGGTTATGTTTCCCAGGAATCATAAATAGTGAAAAACTTGTCAGTATGATTTTTTGCAGTCTAAGCAAATATAATTGAATTTTGTCAATTAACATACAAAAAAATATTATTAGTAGTATTGGATAATTCTATTAAGTAGTATTTTATTATAAAATATTAATTTATATTTGAAATTTTATCAAAATTGTGATTTTTTTCACAAGCTAAAACTACAAACAACAACAACATCCATAAACGTATTACCTCCAATTCATCATGGTCAGTATTTTTATTATTATTAATTGTAAGAAAGTAAAATATACAAAATAATATACAACAATATTTCTTTCTTATTACAGTTACCACTTTCACTACTTCGCACAGCTCAAAATCATCCCATGGTATTTTTATAACCTAAAAGTTTTCATAACAAATAAATTAAATTTCTAGATTTTAACATTTCATTTAATACTTTTTTTAGCTTGTCGAATTAAAAAATGGAGAGACATATAATGGACATTTAGTAAGCTGTGACAATTGGATGAATATTAATCTCAGAGAAGTCATTTGCACATCTAGGGTAAGTTAATTTTTAAAATAGCTTTCGTTTTATGGGATTGAAAAGTATTGACTTAGTTTTTAATTTTTTAAATGTATTAGTCAATTTTCATTGATAATCTTGTTTTCCGAAGTAATTTAATTATTTAATACTTTTTTCAAATATCATTTAATTAAAAAATAATAAAATGACTTTTTTTATTATAGGATGGTGATAAATTTTGGAGGATGCCAGAATGTTATATTAGAGGTAACACGATAAAGTATTTACGTATCCCAGATGAAGTAATTGACATGGTAAAGGAAGACGTTCAAATGAAAGCACGAGGAAGAGGTGAAATGAAAGGACGAGGGGGACAAAATCAACGAGGAGGTCGTGGAGCAAGTAGAGGAACCTTTGGAAACCGTGGTAATAGAGGTTCTGCTCCCTTAGGAAGAGGTGGTGGTGGTAATCAAGGAAATAAACCACTTAATAAATCTAGACTTAAGTGAAATTTATTACAATAATAATTACAACTTTAATGCATTAAATAAATAAAAAATTACATTGCTATTTTTCGTTAACTCATTATTTCAATTGCCATAATTATTCAACTCAAGAGTAGACTTTTATTTGTGCTTCTTAAATGTTATCCTGAATCTATTTTATTAATGCACAAAAATTACTACACACATTCATTATTTTCTATGTTCAGTGGATTCAATCAATAATTATTTACGTAGCGTTATTAAAAAAATGTCATTTTGTTATAATAATGAAATATTTATCAAACGTCCTCAACGGAGTACTAAAAACAATCCAAGATTATGGCTATTATAAGTAATTATTCTTATCTTCTGTTCTTCACGTCAAAGTTATTCTATCTATTTATGTCAAAATGAAAATATGAAAAAATAAGGGAAAACGCATGATCCCTTTAATGAATTCTTAGTTGTTCCATCACAATCCGTGGACCAACTTGATGCCATCTTGGCAACATTTGTAATCGTATTTATTATTATTACTAATGAGTATCTATCGGCCTTCGACTGTAAAAAGAAATTTTTATTGTTAGTGTATTTATTCAAATGTAATTTATATCTAAATGGTATTTAAATTTGAAAGAACTTACTGTATGATGCCAAATCGATTTCATCTGGTAACTCAGAAATGTTGACGTCGAATCTCTCTTGGACATCGTTCAATATTTTTGCATCACTTTCATCACTGACGAGGGTAATAGCTAATCCTTTCGTACCAAAACGTCCAGCTCGTGCTACTCGATGCAAATAAGTGTCTGAATTTTCAGGCATATCATAGTTGAATACAATGTTTACTCTTTCAATATCCATTCCTCGTCCAAACAAATTAGTTGCTACCAATATACGCTAAAAATAAAATAAATCACAGATTAACAAAATGAAGAATTTCTTATCAACTTACTTTTAGTTTTTAATATAATAAATCAGTAGAGAGTTCAAGAGTAAACAATCATTTTTATCATGATCATGAGATATCCTCATAATAGGCTAAATATTTTTTAAATACATATAATTGGTTTGAATATTAATATTACCTTTTGGAAATCCTTGAATTGCTGATATCTTGAAAGCCGTTCTTCTTGTGTCATTCCTCTATGAATTCCAATGGCAGGAAAATTTTGTTCAGTTAATAATTGTGCGAGAGCCATACATCTTTGAACGGATTTAACGAAGATGACGACCTGATTGAATTCCAAGACATCAAGTAGCTCAAATAATTTCTTGTTCTTTTCATTTTCCTTTAATTTAACATAATGTTGTTGAAGACCATGGAGAGTAAGTTTAGCCTCATCATCAACGAATATTTCCATTGGCTGTAAAAATAAAACATTCATTGGAATTGTTTATCTAATGGAAATATTGTCTTTTTTTTTACTCAAGTTTCCATTGAGAAATGAAATGAACAGTGAAAGACTCTGATAAACTAGTTTTTAAGTGAATTGTAACTGAATTTCAAGTATTGAAAAATTAATGTTTCTTTATATTTTAATTCAAGAATGATTTGATATTGATGACACATTGGCTTATCGTTGATCAGATTGTCACACTGGTTACATACGGTCCGACGACTTCCACTAATAAGGTAGAGGCAACAATGAAAACTTGGCAGTGGATCTCCTGACAGAAATAAGATGTTCTGCCACCCAGGAATGCTCAGCCACAATCCACTGCCCCCATTGATGAAAATCTCCACTCAATCAAACATTGTAATCCCGCAAACTCCATTGAAACGCGAAGTAACATGCTCACGAGCATCAGCTAACATTAAGGTGGTTTTCAGTAGAGACGAATCCTCGTTGAAATCCACAGATATCGTCACAAGATTTTAATTTCGATGCACAATTTTTATATCCGGCCTCATTTATTATCATCATTGAATCAATATTATTGAATTATTTCTGTTTAACGGACGCGGTTTACCGATTATTTTTAATTTGATTACGATCGAATTGATGTACCCTAACTAATTTTTAAATAACAGCGCCCCAAGGATCCTCTTGAATCTTCTTTCTTGCATCTTCTCTCTTCATCGATGTCTTGAAATCTTCTTTCTGGTCGTTGACGGTATAACCCATTACAAAATCACCCACCCACCCTCTATTATCATTTTATTTGTATGTATAGCGCATATTGGATTGGATTGATAAGATAATATAGGATTGTTCTTGAGGTGAGGATTATATCGAGAATTGGTATTTCAAGGATGAGTGTTGTTGGTTTGACGGAAAATATAAGGAATATTATCAGAAGTAAAAGTGCTCAAGGATGTATCAACAATTTGCTGATGTTTCTAGCTAGCCTAACCCGCGGGTATGCCTCGAATATTATTGCGTGCGTGGCCTGAGCTCTCCCCTGGGTGTAAACGTGGGGCCAACGAGGTAGAATTGATCGAGGATCGCAGTGAAGAGGAAGATTGGCTAATTACATCTTGCATAAATTTTTTGCAGACTGGTCGAATGTCCTTGGATAATGTGGCGCTGAACATCATTACTTGTTTGCTATGTGGAGTGCTTCGAAAGATCTCTTGTACATCTCTTCTCATGTCTAGAAATGAATTAAATTATTAATTAAATATTTCAAATAAAATAAATAATTTTAAAAATGTATTGAAAGTTAATGTTTACCTAATAATTCGAGCATTTTGTCACATTCATCAAGAATGAAATGCTTTAGATGTTTTAAATTGAGCTTCTTCGTTCGTACAAGAGCAAGAATGCGACCGGGTGTTCCTACCACAATGTGTGGGCAGGTGTTTTTGAGAACCTCTTCATCTTTTTGGATCGGTAAACCGCCAAAGAATACACCAATCTAAAAAATCAATACAAATTGTTTAATGTTATTTACTTAACTGTGTTATAGAAAATCAATAAAATTTTTTTTAATCTCCATCAGTAGTGGGTAGTGGTATATGCAAGAGTCATCATTATAACTAAGAATATTGCAACATCATCTGGATGATTTTTTATTGAATTAATAAAATAAATATTGATAATATTTTACCTTGACTTGAGGCATGTATTTGCTGAACCGTTCATATTCTTTGCTGATTTGGAATGCAAGCTCTCGTGTGTGGCACATCACCAACACGTATACTTGATTTTCAGTAAGTTCGAGCTGCTGCAAGGTTGCCAAAACGAAGACAGCTGTCTTCCCCATACCAGACTTTGCTTGGCAAAGAATATCCATGCCAAGAACAGCCTGTGGAATGCATTCATGTTGTACTGAAAAAAGAATTTCATATTAATTTTTGTCGCATTTAATAATAAATATATATTTTAATAATTGTTAGCAATCAGGATAGATGTATCTCATTCACAAACAATCTGTTGTCCCTATCTATAAGGGTCATCATTTTCATTGGATTAAAATATATGTTCTTCTCATATCCCCGCCAAAAGTTAACTACTTTTCCCTGTTTTTAGGGGAAAAAGCGACGAATTTTTTCCCTCAAAAAAAAGACAGTGTAGACTAGCACCGTCTTTGTTTAAGAGAAAAAAAAGCCGTCAGCTTTCTAATATGAAAACTGCAGAAAAAATTAACTTTTGTTAAAGATATAATAAAAATTAGTATGTTGATCATATGAAAAAAACAGGACATCTTTACCTGAGTGTTTACCACCCTCGCCTACGGCTCAGAAATAATATACCCAAGTAAAAAATGCCCTATTTTGTTACCTTGGTTAACATTAACTACTCTATAAGCCATAGAACTCGATCATACCTTCAGAAGGATGCTCAAAACCACAGTCAACAATAGCTCTGAGAATTTCTGGTTTCAACAAAAAATCTCTGAAACCACTACTGTGTATCGAGACGTAGGTACCCTTGACTTCTTTCTTTGCAGGTGCATCTCCACTTCCATCGACGACTGCTTCTGCCTGTTCCTCATCCTCGTAATCCAGAAGGTCATCATTATCAGCCATGATTCAAGGATTATATAACTGAAAAAATATATAATTTAATTATTTTTTCAAAGACAAAGTTCTTCAATATATATTATATTCTACACAGCTATTGTGTTTTCAAGTAGTACATTTTGTAAAAGTGCGTTTCATACAGGACTTTCTTTCTAGATTAAACGACCGCCATGTTTAGCATGTTAACCTCAGGGAAATATGAAACTATGAATGAAAATATAAAAAAATACGTAAATTACAGCAAAGTTGAATAAATTTTATTAATTTATGGTTACGAAAGTGTTTATTTAAAAGAGAATAATTTAAAAAAATTATTTACAAAAAAAGATCTGAATTAAAAACCGAGTCGGCGTCTTCGTACAATTTCATTAAATAATTTATATATGCTTTCTAATAATTACTTTAAAATAAGGAATAACTAATCATTATAAATACTCTAATTTAATGTTTATAATTGAATAAAGTCATTTAAAAAGACGGATTCTTAATTTATTAAGTAGTAATAAATGGATTATCACTCACCAACAGTTGACGCCAAACAGAGATAAAATGACGCCACAACGTGAAAATGGCCGCTCTAAATCGTTTTGTATACGCGGAAACGTGTGCTGACATCTAGGATGTAGGAGCGAGAAAAGTACGGATTTTGATGAATAAAATTAATAAAATTTGATGACTATAACTTTAATATTATCAAATTAATCAATTTTAAACGTATATAAAATCAATGTAATTTTCTTTCTTAAACTCAATCATTTAGTTTGAAATTAAAAAAATAAATCAAAGTTCAAAATCAGTTTTGATGCGCAGATACTTTCTGCGCATGAACGCAAAAATTTCCAAGGTTATTTTATCGACAGATAACCAGATTGTTTTTTAGTTTGTTTTATTTATGGTAGATGTCGTCATGAGTAGATGACTAAACTGCAACATCGACATAGAAAACCAAGCTCATTATGCAAGCGTCACTTGTCGCATTTGAAATAGAGCCATGGACGCTAACGGACTTTCTCTCCCTTAATTCGAGTAAATTAACAACCAAAATGATGCGTATTAGTCTAATTGATGCATGCAAACAGTTTAAAATATAAAACAAGTAAATGTATTATGAAATAGCAGCTTTGATGAATGGAATAACAGTTAGATAGGAAATAACTTTACTGACGCCGGTGAGTTTATAACACAAAATTTTATCAGCCATATTTATGAAATTTTTTTTATTAAATGTTTATTATTATATGATAAATACTAAATTATAATCTATATAGAGATCGTAACAATAATTAAATAATTCGTGCGCGACATAATAAATATAACGATTTTTTTATATGAATAGTATAACAAGTAATGCATTTTGCTCATTAGCAATATTTTCTTGTTCCATTTTTTTAGAATTTTGGCATGTTTAACTTGATAAGTGATGCAATTGAGATCAGAATATTTTGAAGAAAGCCAATTCACTCATGATAACATTAAATAAATTTTATAAGATAATTTTAACATGAATAGATATTCTTTGTGCTATATTGTGGTATAAATTTTCTGTATTGTTTTAAATTTAATTTTTTTTTCACTATCTTTTTTCTTTTTCCATGAATTTTAACAAACGATCTTTCAGTCCTCCTGGAACGATTTTCGTTGTTTCTATTTTACGATTTTCTTCCAATTTTTTTCTAATTGCTTTCATTCTTTCTTTTTTCAATCTTTGTTGCTCTTTTTTCCAAATATCTTTGAAATCTTTACAAAAATTTGACCATAGTGCAAAGAACTCTTTAGGGTCCGTCTTTTCAATACTGGTTCCTTTAGGCGTATACTGATAAAAATACATTGCAGCAATAAATCTAGCTTTCGCTTCTTGCAAATTTTCCCTTTCATTCGTTAATTCATTTTTAGCTCTGTTCATAAATGTATCCATTTTTTCTTTGAATGCTGTGGAATTTTCGGGACAAGTTTCTATAACTATTTGATAATTTTTATCACATTCCTGAAGCTTTTTCTCAAGCCTTTCCAATTCCTTGGTGATTTCTTCAAAGTCTATAGTTGATGCTGCTTCAATATCTGCTGGTTCTGGTATTGGAAGTGGTAACATTTCATCAAAGTTATAATTTTTCTCTTGGTCTAATACTAATCGAACTAAATAATGCAGTAAAGTTATTCCAGGAGCTTTAGATTTGACATCTTTGAGTTTACCTAAAATTTCAAGACCAAAACCATCAGCTTGACCTCTCATTCTATTCCCTCCATTCATATAATTTCCTAGTGTTAAAATTAGTGCCATAATTTTTTTCAATGATTGAGAGGTGCGTAGATAATCGCAGGTTGATCTTAAATTAGTTAGCTTTGAAGAAACTGTAGAAATAGCATCATCGAATTCTGCTTGGAACATTAGGCATATTATCCTTTCATTGAAGTTTTTTATTGTTGATAATTGTTTGAGAAACATTTCAGGCCGATCAAGAGGAATTTCAGGATGCTCTTTCTCATGTGTTGTGATTTCTTCGATTTCTTTCGCTGTTGGCATAATTTCATAGATTTGTCTTAATGCTTCTAGACTAATAATGCTGGTATCCAAGTTGTAAACTGCATTTTCAACTTCACTGAAATCTACCCGTAGACTTTTTTCCAAGATTCCAACTGTTTTTGACCTTTTAGAATCAAGAATTTTGGCTGGTTGAATCTTAGATGGTTTACTCGATTCTTCTTTTTTTATTGTTGGCTTTCTTTCGATCACTTGACGGGAGAATAGATCAATGAATTCTTTAATATCGACTTTTTCTTCTTCCAATTCAGCCCACAAAGGAACCTGTTGATCAATTTATACAGTTACTCATTTCATTAAGACTCAATAAATTACAGCTATTTATAAGAAAAGTCCAATAAAGATAAATAATTTTTGTATGAATCAAATTTTAATAAATAATGAAATCAACAATTTTTCATTTAAAACTTACCTGTGGGGGCGCGTCTGGACTCGTTGCTGGTATTGTAGGAGGAGCTGTATGAGTAGGAACTAATATTCTTGTCCAGTAAAGAGGTTTCATTGGAATTTCTGGGTTTAACGGTTGTTTGCGCATAGCTGAAATAATAATAACAACAATAATAATCATATGAATGAAATTATTTCATACTTTAAATCATTATCAAGAAAAATTTACCTGCTCTGGCTTGAGGATTCCATCCTCCTGGCGGAGGAGGAGGTAGAGATGCAGGTCCAGTTTGAAGAAGTGGTGGGGGAGGCGGTGGTCCACTTACAGAACCAGGTATTGGTGGTGGTGGTGGTGGAACTCCTGGCATTGGAGGAGGTGGTGGTCCTGTCATCCCTGGCATAGGCGGAGGTGGTGGTGGTCCTGTCATTCCTGGCATAGGCGGAGGTGGTGGTGGTCCTGTCATCCCTGACATAGGTGGAGGTGGTGGTGGTCCGGTCATTCCTGGCATAGGCGGAGGCGGTGGTGGTCCTGTTATTCCTGGCATAGGTGGAGGCGGTGGTGGTCCAGCTATTCCCGGCATAGGAGGTGGTGGTGGAGGAACAACCATTCCTGGCATCGGAGGTGGTGGTGGAGGACATGACAGATTGCCTGGCATAGGAGGCGGTGGTGGCGGAGGAGGAATCAACGATGTCATCGTTTCAGAAATATCTTCCAACATCCCTGGCATAGGAGGCGGTGGAGGAGGAGGAGGAATTGTAGGTTTCGTGGTTTCTGAAATATTTTCAAACATCCCTGGCATCGGAGGAGGCGGTGGTGGAATTGATGGTTGAATAGTATCGACTTGTGGTTGTGCTATTCTTGGTAAAGGTGAAGAAGCTATTGATTCCACAGATTCGGAAACTGACTTAGTATCATTAGTGATAACTGAAGTAGTCTCTGGTTGTAATCTCTCTTCATTGATGCTTGAGCTTGCACGATCTGATGATAATTGTAGACCTGACTTCTGATCTTCCTTGATATTTGCTTTACATTCATCCAACTTGCATTCATGGTTCATTCGAGAGCTATGTACATTTTGATTATCTACATTTCTTTCAATTGTTTCTTCAACAAAGTCTAATTTTCGTCGAACATTCTCTTCAATTGATGGTTTATTGGATTCGCTTGAAGAAACAGCTTTCATCCTATCTTCTAGTTGTTCAAAATTTATTTGATTCTCGTCAACTACTTGTTTCTCTCCTGCATTGGCTAAATTTATTGTTTTGTATACTGTTCTTTCAATTGTTTCATCAATGTCCGGAACATTCGATAAACACGGAGTTGTAGACGACTCATGTTCAGAATGTTCATCGTGACGATGAGATATTGGTGATATGTCAAGAGAACTTGCAGTAAATCTCCCGCTTTCTGATAAACAATTAGTTCTATCTAACGATCTTAGAGAATTTTCATTTATTTCCTGTACAGGCGAACTTGCTTTTGATCGCATGACTATTGGAATTTCCTTTCTCTCTTTATTATTCCGCTTTAACTCTTCAACTACTTTTTGAAGTTTTTCCACTTCACTTTGTAATGTTTCGACTTTTTTCTCGAGAGTTTGAACATATTCTGTTGATTGTTTGATCTCATTTTTCTTTTTTTCAACTGTAATTTTTGAAATTGAAGGTGCTTCCCAGTAGTATAATTGTTCTGGCTGTAAAAGAGAATTCACTAATAAGCGATAAATCTTTTTTTTTTTTCCAATTTAGGATAAAGTTGAAATAATGGTGTAATAAATTGTAGAATTCTTGGGTTAAATATATTAATGAGTCTAAACATTATTTGTGAATCAAGGATATAGTTTTAATTAAATGAAGATGAATTAGAGAACTTAATACTCACAGAAAAAGCATTGTTGCTTAATGATTTATCATTAAGAGGCTTAATGACCCCTATCGCTTGTAATTGAGAATAAAGTGCAGCAGTAAATTTTGTAAGATCTCCATCAGATAACTGATTTCGAAGATTTTCAGGTATCTCTGACGTGAGCAAATTTACTAAATGCTGACCTGAAATACATAAATAAATAGATTTAGTATAAAAACAGGAGGATATATTTAACTCTTTAGAAGCAAAAAATAATAAAAAAATTAAGACACTGTGTTAATTAAAAATTCATGAACGTCTGAAGTCTTCTAGTCTTATTGTGATGATGACGTGATGACCTTTAGTTTATTATCATTATCATTTATACATATACTTGAACCCACAATATGTGTCGAAAAATTTATAATTACTTTGAATTACTATAATTAAGTCTTATCATGCTTTTTGATATTGTTTTAATTGCTTCAATTTACTTCTCATTTGTCATCATTTTGAGCAACAAAATAATTTATTCATCAAATAGGAAAGTTTTTGCTAATTTTCTAGCTTTTACATTTAAACAATTATAATTATTTATTTAAATATTAGAAAAGTGTTCGAAAAAAATTGACAATTCAATACACAATTTTTGCAAAATGAATTAATTTTTAAAAATAAAACTTTTTTAAATTAACATTTTGACACTCGGAAAAAAAATTATATACAAACTATTTGAAGTTATTTTTAAAAACATCACTAAGAAATTGTTTATTATTAATTAAAAATATAATATTAACAAAGAGAAGAGTTTCATTAAACAAATAAACCAACTGTAGAACATAAATTACTTACTCATTGGAGCCAAAAACTGTGCAAAAGTAGGAGACGACTGTGACAATTCCATAACTTAGTAGAAATACTTCCGTTCATTCATACTCGAGTAAAGTCAGGTGTATACTACCGATAGATTGAGTGTTGGGACCGAGGTAAATATTCGACAGTCGGGTTTCGAAAACAGTCAGGCAGCGGGACCGGCTTTCTGTTCATTCGACAGGTACTTATGATCACAAATTTACGATGACCAGCTTCGGAGACGTCAGAGATGGTCGAGGAAGACTGGCCAAACCTGATGGAAGCATGTATATTTTCATCTACAACTTATGAAAACACTTCCACTAACTCTTACCGCACTTCTCTCTCATTTACCTAACGGCTTTTCGAATTCATAGAGGAATTATCGACAAATATATGAGAATATATAAAATAAGCATTATTTTTAATGAGAATAATTTACCAAGTGTTCTGTGCTCAACAGAGAATAAAACACTACTGAGTTATTAAACGTGATCCACTAAGAACTGTTCACTCTGCTTTTTTATGAGCTGACTCAAGATAATGAAGAAGAACGTCGACACACGGTATTTGGGCATCTGCTTTGCGTAAACTACCAGTTTGATCATACCGTCACTAACATATAATAATTGTGAGTGCTCTTGTGTATATGATACGTCTTATCATATGCTCGCATAATATAATATGAGATCAGTTGGCGAAAATAGTGTTGCATTTAACTCCTTTTACAGATGATTCAAATGACTTTGCATAAAAAAGATTACGTTTTATCATCTCTCCATATTAAGTATCACATTTTGAGCTAAAAATAATTATTTATAGCAAAGAGGAATTTTTCATATACTCCAACTCTCTGTGACAAACAAATACATCATTGGCTTGATGTAAAAGTCATTGGAAATAATAAAAAATGTTGATCTATGAATGTATAATTGACGTAAATAAGTAATTAAATTTGCAAGACGTTTATAAACTCATGTAAGCATTGTATGATAATCGATTTTATAACTTGATAAGTTTCTCAATAACGCTATTTAATTCTGCAAAAACTTATAATTGAAGAACAAAAGAACATGTGGCATAATATTGCGCAAACTTGACAATAATCTAAGAGGGCGTGAATTGTGTGTATTGTAAAATTGATAATATAACAGACACACGTGCTTTTATGAATGTGGAAAAAAAATTAGTATACTGTACGATAGCAGAGCCTGTGAGAGTCGTGTTCTGTCAGTTGTAACGCGCCGCGTGATTTAGAGATCAGCTTTTATGTAAATGATACACCGTTGAGACTCGGGTCGTTGTGCTATACCAAAGAGACTTTAAAGTTTAGTGAGAAAACAGTAGTGAATCGAGATAGTATCCCATACTCTTCTGTCGTTCATTAAAAAAATATTACACTAATGATTTGTTTAAATTGGTTTTTAATTGTTTAGTCAATTTTTATTAGTGTGTGAAGTCACTGACTGTACAATCCTTTTTCACATCTCTAATTATTACTTTCAGTTTTATTAACATGAATTTATTTTGATAAAAATTATTACATTCATTAAGCGAATTATTTTTTTTAATTGAATAGTCTCCAGCAGTTTTGTCAATGAAAACATTTTTTTTTTATTTAATAAAAAACAATTTCTTAGTTCAGTTATTTTTGTATAAAAGGTACTATTAGTTGAGAGTATTTTTAATTTGAACATTGAACAGTGAAAAATTTTTTTTAAATAAAATAAATTAGTCAAGATACTTTATCATAACTAAATACTACTTTTATGTAATAAAAATAACAAAAAAATTTGAATGGACTTGAACCTTCTATATTTTATGTAATAATTTTTTTTAAATGGTAGAAAAAAATTCCCCTGGAAAAGGTAAATTATAGCAACAGCTAACAACAATTATCTCCATGAAACAGTTCACTGCTTGATGACTCACTATTTCTCTACAAGCGGAAATAAATCGTAATAAGCGACAATGTGTGAATCGTAGAAAAATCATAAAAAGGGGAGATAAATAGAGCATGATAGTGAATTGGGATAATTGTGGATATATAAATCTCTCTGACTTATTTGGAAACTCAAGCTATTTCGAAACTCAAACTTTTAAAATAGCAAATAATCATCCAGGTAGATGAGTGATAAAACAATCAAGTAACTTGAAGCATATTTTTTTTTCTATTTTATTGATACTTTATAGCAATTTTGACATGACAAAAACACTTGGTAGCCACGTGAATTTATTGCATATCATGAAAAATAATTGATTACAGAGTCCACATGTCATCGTTTATCACGAGTGATTATTTTTTATAGACTTTCTTTATTAGCTGATAAATTATTAGAAGATCTAGCTCCTTATAATGAATCTAATTGATGTCATCAATATAATTATTCAAATTTGATTAAACTTACCTTCAAATGTATTTCGAATTGATGATAAATGGGTTCTGTCACTTTCCTGTCGACAATTCTTACCCAAAGTCCAGCTGGAAACTCTTCTTAATCCTTTGCTTTGAGAATCTTTAATCCCATTGTGCTTTTGGATAGATGAGTCTTGTAAGGATGTTGATGTTGCTGGAACAGGATTTAAGTTTGGTAAACTATGAACGTTTTGAATACTATGTTTGTACCAGACCATTTTGTTCAATAATTAATAATTAATTAAACAATAAATAGATAAATAAATAAAATAACAAAGCAGATGTACAAGCTACGTCGTATTATCTTCTAGATATATCGAACTCATTGATAAACAGCAGTTAGAAAGAGGGCACTGGTTACAATAATTTAAATGTTTACACAAGATTATCGTTTGATGACACTAGATCTGCGTTCTTGGTATAAATAGCCTACATTCGGATTTGAATGTTTCAAGGATTAAGGTGATTATATAGAATAGAAGTCTTTGACTGGCAAGCCAATTTTCTCAGTGCAAGTATAAGCTACTTAGAATATACCAACAACAATAAGATTTACTTTGATAATCCCGTCGATATCCTTGAAGACAATACAATGTAGTATTTACTATTTAACAGAGCAAAACCGGTCCCAAGATCTGCATTATCCGGTTGGACTATTTAATTCACTATTGTTCAAAGGACTATAGAGTGTAATCAAAAGATCACGAATTCTCCTACTTACAGAGTCGATTTGATGTTGAGTTGAGTTCAATCTTCCGGTGTCCCGTTACAGAGAAATGACTTTGCCGATTTTTCTTGATTGAATTTCTTTGGTCCCTTGACGGTTTTTTAGCTGCCAAAGAAATACCCTGAACTTGTGATGATGTGATGTCACTAGTTTCTACCACCATCCCGTTTTCCTCGGGATCGGTGAAGACGCTGTCACTGGAGGATGCTTGACTAGGAGGTGTTGGGATATCCGGTATGATGAGGCTAGTGTTAGCTCGACGCCACGAGTCGGTCACGAGAAGTGGAGGATCCGTTGCTGGAACTGGCAGGACGTCGAGTGGTGGAATACTCACGGAACCAGTCGAGGGGGAACTCGGGGGCGCCTCTGAGGGACCCTCGAAGCTCTGTTGTGATTGTGATGCAGGTGGGAGAGGACAGGACGCAATCTCAACCGGTACTTCCGCTCGTTTTGGAGATTCCAATGTAAGCTTGATATCATCTGGCTGAATCTCCGAGATCACTGGTGCCGCCTGTGAAACATGCTCATTTATTTTTGTGTTAAAAAATTAATCTGATTAGAAATCTTATCTCTATATCATTGGTGGAATTTGCGACGTTTAACTTTTACAATATCCCTCACCAAACATTCTTGATCCTCAAGATCAACTAACATCCGCGTTCATGCTGATTATGTCATTTTAGATATCGCGTTGATAAGCTACGTAATTCGTTTGTTTACTCATAAGTTCATCATTTTGATTCAACCTTAATAATAGGGTCGTCATCATATGGAAGTCAAATTAAATAACTTGTGATAATTTTTTTTCAAAGAATCTTCTATTATTACGATTTTGTATGATTTTTCTAAAATTCAAGATAAGATTGTTTTGATAAAGTAGAGATAAGAATTCATTTAAACCTAATACCTTTGTGACTTTTAATTAAAGTTCTTATTAGTTTTTTATTGGAGATAAATTAATTTCTTGGAGAAGTAGTAGTATTAGTAATTTTTTTTATTTAATATCTTTCTATGTAGGACACATATTTTTTTAAAATAAACACTTCATTATTTAAATTCTCATTAAAGTAATCAAATATTTACTAGCTCTGAATGATCTCATGAAATAAAAAATTCTCATTTCTTTTTTATTTTCATAACTGTTTTCAATGCAATATAATTAAAAAAAATTTATTCATGACTTAATTATATATTGCAAATTATTTAAATAATTTATAAAGCAAATAACGTACAAGTGGTGCTAGGAAAGTAGATTATTCATAATTAAGATGCATCAATAAAATAAACAAACCTGAGGAATGGCAGGAATTTTTGGTGGTGGAGGAGCCGGTCTTTTACCCGGGGTATGGACTCTCTCAAAAGTTGCATGGGCCTGATGTTGTGGTTCAACATCAGCATTCTGCTTCTTGTGTCGTTTCTTTCCATCGCTTTGTAGATTACCCATGACAGTATCAGTGGAGTCTGGTTGTGATCCTGCAGATGCATCTGGAGAACAGTAAACTGATGCTGCAGATGCTGTTGTGATGTTTTTATTACTTAACTCTTCATCATTTTGCTTTGAATCTTCTTGATATTCAGCAGGTGTATAACGACCAACATTCGAACACTCACGATTTCGATCATCTCGAGTAAAATACGCCCTTACCCTGAAAGAATTAATCCAGTAGCGGGCGAATTCGCGCAGATTCTTCCGCGAGGGTCGCGTCGTTGCGACTGCGCCTTCATTTACTTCAACACTCATCTTTGAATCGATATTCCTCACATTCGTTGCTAATTTTTCCAGCAGTTGATCATTGGAATTTCTCTATTTGCATTGGCCCAGAGATGTTGACATTCCATTTGCGGTCTAGGTTAACCTTAGTGATCTAGACACATGTTCTTCTGGTTTCCAATTGTGTAGATTGAATGAAGCAAACAGATGATGCTGATATAGAAATTTATAAACGTTGAATGAGGCGAAGGGATTAACTAGTTTGATGCACACAGCTAAAAGGTGGATTCCACGTGACTGTAGATGCCTTTGAAGCCACAAATTTAATTAACGCAATGATAACGAAATGACAATTTATTGAGTCCATATGTGCGTTACTAATAGATTTGCTATGATCTGCAGATAGTGCTTATGATGTGAATGTGTTGGAGATATTTATTTAAAAAAAATTAACTTATGCACTTTAATTAATAGAAAACACATTCTGGTTTAGGTATAACGTTGTATGCTCATGAAGTGAACATCACGATTTAATTTAATTTCTCTTTTAAATTGTATGTTTACTGAAGTCCCATAAAACTCTCATTAACTTCCACTCATTATCATTTTCACTTCCTCACAGATTTCATGACGAATTGTTGTTTGTAAATGTAGCTCTTGACACCCACGTGGAAAGAAACTATTTGTGCAAGTGACACAGTTCTTGCCAGTCAATTGAGCATGAATTATGTTGATTTTTTGAAGTAAATATTTATTTATCCATTGATTCAAGTCACAATTAGTAAACATTGTTGGAAAAATATTTTTTTAAACTACTGATCATATAAAATAGGTACGTGGAAAGGTAAAAAAAACTAATAGGAAATTTATTATAAAAAATTATTGGTGTCACACTTGTGCTATTGCACTAGCAATGCGGCGCTTTTGACGTTAAAAGGTGGAGCTTGCAAAACAGCGCAAACTCGAGAGATCAAAGTCGAGATGTTAGAATTTAAATGATTGATTGTGCTACGATGGTAAATAGAATTTTTTCACGATCTCAATATTTTTATTTGATAAACAAACATGATTTGTTCTGATGGGATTTTGAAAGAGAACTATTAAATGAATTAATGAATCAAGTTTTAATTTGTTTCATTAAAAAATGTTATCTATTTAATAAAAAATGTGATTAATAAATTAGTCTCAGATTAAATGTTGAATGAGATATTGTTTCTACTTTTTATTGTTTCCGGTAGTTAAACTGAAAGTAGTAAAGTTCTTATCGTCTGACATACAATAGACATTACCTTTCGGGTTGATTCTGATAGCAATACCATGCCTCAGGCAATGGATGGCGCCTTATGGCTCATGGAGAGCTGTGGAAAGCTGATTGAAATACACATGGTTGTAAATGTGAGATTGTAAGACATAAAAATGATACCGGAAACGCTCTTTCATCCACTTCCAACTGTTGGTAAAGCCATTTGACATTTCCGGGAACAATCTACTACGAATTTGAACTAAGCTACTGAATCATTTTGGTAGCACATGAAAATCAAAGGTATCACAGTGTGTTGTAAAAATTTAACAACTTCCGGTTTACTGCTAACAAAGGTAAATAAGTTAATTCCTGATGAAATTTAAAAAGGATGTAGGAGAAACTTTCCAGATTTTCTCTATTTTCTTAAATTTTTTTTTCCTCTTTACATGAGAAATAATTTTCATAGAAGGCTGAGAATTTTTTGCAGAATTTATTCAGAGTAAAACCATACTGAAATAAAACGAGTAATTATCCTGCACTGTGGGAACGGTTGGTGACCTCGGATTCTCTCGATGAAGCTATTGTCTATGCTACTGCATCCGGTGGTACGTTGTGCTATTCCTTTCTGATTCGTAATTAGTACGAAGACTTTTTAATTCAAATTGTAGATATGTATTATATACATATATAGTGAGTAAAAAAAGGCGCAAAACTTGGTGACCTAAATTGTCATTTCATTATCAGATTGAGAATAGAAAATAAAAGGATTTAACAATGATGATTTAATTATGAAAACTGTCACTTTATTATTCAATTTTTGTTTTATATTGCAACATAAAATTTGTACAGAATAATCAATAATAATAATAATAAAGTTATAACTAATAATAGGCAATTAATATATAATAATTTGACGAGAGCAGGTGTTTATATATACAAGTTACAAACAACGTCATTCAACGTCCTATCCATATGGATATTGTTCAAATATTGAACGGACTTTAATCTTATTTTTAAAAAATGAAAGAAAGGAATTGATAATTTTCATTTTCTTCCATACCATTAATTAAGATTTTCGATAATTACAATGTCTCCAATTTAACTTCTTGCATCGTTATCCGCTGCTAGAGAGATCGTATAACTTTTTTCCATCGTTTTCTTTAATTATAATGTAGATAAATACTAGTATGAGTTCTTAGCGTATATAATATTACTTCTTTCCTTCGTCTATATACATAATTTTTCTTTTTTTTTTATACAAGGTTGGTTGGGTGGGGGCTTAGTGGGTGGGAAAAGTAGACGATCCTGCCAACGCTCGTTAAATTTAATCACCCGTTACATAAGTATTATATATTCTCTTCTTCACCGTTTTCTAAGGTTTCATTATGCAAAAATATTTAAACTCTCCTTCTTTTACTTTAGCGTTTTCTCTTTCGCTCATTTTCTCATTTCTCATTCTTCTTCAGTCATCCCTTCAAAACTAATTGGTCGCAGGTGCGCAACCAAGTTTCAGCACTTTGCCACTCGATAATATTCAACCGGAAATGAGAACAAACGTTTTGCATTAGTGTTTGACTTCCGGATTTCAAGTGTAAGCGCGTTACTTTGGTCGACACGTTTAAGCAGTCGTCAACAGATGATTGAAAATTCGTTTCCAATCGTCTGTTGAGAGTGCAATTCACAGTCTATATGAAAACGTTCAAGTACTCAACGAGCGTAGTCAGGATACAACTAAACGATCCACCGGAAATATCTTCATGGATGCTCGTGGATGCATTTTGCAAATGTGTGTGTGTGTATACGTGCAGCAACTTTATACCATCAACTTACAAGAGATTCACATTCCATAATAAACTATTCATTACAATATATTGTATATGTGCGTGAACGGCGCCGTAATCACTAATTAATCTCTTTTGAGACTAAACTTCGAACTACGTAGCGAATGAGATCAAAAGTGCAGATCGATCGTTGATGAAAGTGCTCAGAACTTTACATGAGCAATTGGAATCTCACACCTTCTTGTTCTTGTCACATTGAAATTTCATCCTTTATAATATCATCATAGTTATAATTAATTATTATTAAGAATTATCATTATACATAGTTTAAATGAAAATATAAAAATAAACTTTAATATCGCCGTGCTATCAGATCTATTATTGTGATTTTCTCCTACAAGATAAAACACGTACACAACGCACAACGCAATTTAATTAATAATGTTTATCTTGCTTTAGTTTACTCATTATTAACAGAGCATTGTCCCCGATTAAGTTATAATGAGAACACATTGATTTCTAATTATTTAAGTACCTTACATATACATTAATTATGGCTATATTTACAAATTTTTTTTTACACTGAGAATTCGTTATATTTACAAAGAAAAAAAGTTTACTTATTGGAAATTATTCCATCAAAAAATGTCTTTTCATTTGTACAAAATTAATTATATATAATGTATTTCTATTAAAATTTAATAAATAAATTAGTTTAAAAATTTTTTCTATCAATAACTTGTTGCTAAAAAAATTTAAAATTCGTTGACCTAGATAGTTTAAAAGTTTTTTGATAAAATAATTTGTTATTCAAAAAATTTTTTCTCTTTGTTGATATATTAGTTTTTCTCAGTGTTTACATTCACTTAGAAATGCAATAAAAACTTTGAATGAGTACGAGATTTTTCGGCTTAAATACTCGTCGGTTTGTATAATGAAGCCAAAGTATTCTTGAGACTCCTTACAATATTTGCATTTTCATTTATTTTTTTTTTTATATATATATAATAATATATTTATTTATATAGATTTTTTTTTCTCGTATCTGAATAATATAATATATCATCGCTATATTTTACGATTTATCTTTTGTAATAATAATCACGTCACATTGATAAATATAACTCTTAGATCACACTTCACAGGATCACAATCATCCGTCTGTCACATAGTCGCTCACGATATAAAAGTATAAAATACATTAAGACTTTATTGAAATGCCGTCAGTTGTTGAGTGGAAGGTGAAAATCGAGATGCAAAAATTCAAGTACTAGATCTTGAAATCGTAGGTTTAAAGAATAAACTACGAATACTTGGAGTAAATAGCTATCTACTCTGTGAGATATACAATTGAATGGCAATAAAAATTCAAACTTAAGGCGTCGAACGTGCTGCAGCGCTTCTTCACTCAAGATATATTGAAGACAGGACAAGAATTCGTGCAGCTGTCGACTTTGTCCGCGATATATCGACTTAAGTTTCATCCGTACACGTTGTCTCACGTAGAAATAGTTTTGCACAACACGCTTTTGAACACTTTACTTGGTATTCGTGGCATGATACGCGTGCTTTTCCACTCATATACATTGCAGTGTTACACAAGACTATACTTTATGCAAGCAAGAATTTTGGGGTAGCCCACGAACTGTTGGTTTATGATGCTCAACGATAAAACTATGTTTTTGCTATGCTGACATCGAACTATCTGTGATACTAGGTATCTTAACCACACCAACTTGTCGAAAGTGTCACGAATATCAAATGTCAACGATGAACTTTATTAATCAAGGAAACAAGAGCACATAACTTGGAGATATAGTTCGACTTTTGAGGCCCTTTGGGCTAAAGAGACTGGCTTTTACTCTGAAGCATCTCGAAAGCCTATTCCACTCGACTAGAGACATTCTCTGTGCCAAATCTACATTTGTTACAGTGATTAAAAATTCATTTCATCTTTTTTCATCATTTAAAAATACATTCAATATTTAAACTCTTTTACGGAAGTTTTGTTTTTGTTAATCTCACGATTTTTTTTTTCGTTAATTTATTTAAAACTAACACTTGTTTTTGTTAATCTATTTTGTTAATTATGGCCTCTTGTGGCATCATTAGCCGTTTGTTTTTCTTCGAAGTCTTTGTCGCCTGCGTTTTCATACCAGTTAATATGTGATGATATAATATATATGTGTTTGTATATATATATATATATATATATATTTAACTGTACATTTTAAATCATATATTCCTGTACAAAGTACTCGATTAATTAAAAATATCGTGTACTACTTTTCTTGTACGTCCTATTTTCGTAATAAAACAAAGTTTCTCCCATATTGCTTTAACAAGATAAAGTCTTATTGAATATAATCATCATCACCACATAATTATTTTTCTTTTTTCATTTAAATTTTAAATAATTTCGCACTTCCTCTCATTGAAATAAGAATTTTCATATTCTCACAATTGTTCCGAGAGTATAATCACCCGAAGCGTCTGAATGTTGTCGTTGTGTATTTTATTTGAGCTTTTAAAGGAAACTCTTCCTTCTTCAAGGTTTTCAATGGCAGTGTGTTCACAACCTTCAGCTTCAGCTCTCTCTCCTTTAGGTATTTCTTCAGTCGTTTTGTTATTTAAAGTTGCAACCCGTGAGCCATGCGCCTCAATGACATCTGGAATTGACGAAACTGTCAAGGGGGAATGTCTATCTCCTTTCGATTTTTGATTTAATCTTCCTAAGCAGTCAGGCGGTTGATTTTTATCTTTCACTTCATCTATTTTGTCGGAAGCTGACATTTCCATTGTCGTTGAAAGACGTGAAGATACGACTATAGGTGAATTAGCGCAGGCTCGTGTATAAGTAGCACCCGTTAGGTCTACATAAGGCTGTCCTCGTGAGTCAAGTGTATCTGACAAGAACTTGGTGGTTAAAGAGACGTCTGCAAGTTGACCACGATGAGAATCCGTTTCGTTGTTGTTGATTAACACAGACGATCCATTTGTGGTTGGCTTAGGACTTACATGACCTCGCTGAAAATAGGGACTTGGTGATTGAGTTCCATGAATACTTGACGGAGTTGATGCTCGACTATCGTCTGGTTGAATAGGTGACCTAATAGATACAATCGAAGGTCTAGGACTAAGACTGGCATTGGGGTAATCAGGTTGATTTTTAAGATCAATCTCTGCACCAGTGAGATGTCGTTCTGTAATTGATCGATTTCTCGAGTCGTCCGAGCTCTTTATAGTATTTAATTCTGGACTTTTTGGATCCTGTAATTGATCAGGTACTTCAGGAACGGCTTCAAGTAATCCCAGACGATCAATACGCCGAGTCAGAGTTCCTGTATGGCCAGGATTTTCTGCACCAGTAAGGTGCCGAGGTCGACATCGTGATGGATCTGGTTCAACTATTTCTAACAGGCCAGACTTGTCGATGCGGCGTCCTGAGGTTACGTCAAAGTCCATTGGTGGAATTCCGTGATGAGGACGTGCTCGTAGAGGAAGAGTTCCGTAATAACTTCCACCAATTGGTGATGTTCCTTCCATGTTGGGAATAGTGCGATATAACGGATTATTTGGAGTCGGCAATGTTCCAAATCCAGAATTTATAGCTGGTGTTATCATAGGGTTTGGATCAGCCGGGTTCTCGATGACGATTTCCATGTGATGATGATGAGGGGCTTTCTGCTAGAGCCAAGTTGTTCGCGATTTACCGGCTCGCGAGCCGGTAGGCTGATCTCAGACAATTATCTCCCTTATAATTCTTGGTCGTCGGCCGTTGGGAGTGGAATAACCGGACTCTAGACTTTCATCGTACGAGAGGCTAACTTGTTGAGGTGGCTTTGTATCCTCATCGTACGCTTCTTGATAAGGCAGTCCAGACACGTCGTACGGCGAATCTGTTGGAAAAGAGAAATATACGTTATTAAAGAGAAAATCTCAGACATTAAACTTTCTATAAAATTTCATTGCTTAAACTTTTTTCTCAACGATAAAATTCACTAATATCCAACATAAATTTATTCTAAAAATAATCCAACTTATTCTTTTAGAGATATTTATATTATGCAGATGAAAAGCGGATTTTTTTTAGAATAAACCTTTGGATGTTTGATGAGTAAATACTGACCAACATGCTTTTGAGACTTTACAACGGTAGCAAATGGCTCTGGACAGAATTGTTGTCGACTCAAGTTGTGGTTCTCGCGGTAATCCTCACGTTGTGGTAGATAGTGTGGGTGGGTAGGATAATCAGACTCGGTTGGAGCATATCCTCCAAGATCGTATGGGGGATTTGCACCATTGGCCGCGGCTGACTTCATCTGCCAAATAGAGTCCTGGGAGTTGACGGATCCGCCGTTATTTGAGTTTGAATAGCTATTGTCCAAGTATCCCATGTTGACACCTGGCAAACAAGAGAGTGATAAATGTTGTGACAATTCAGCGACATGTTGCACATTAGATATGCATAGTAATCATTCAACCAATATTACTAATCAAACTGCCAGATGTCCAGTGTTGATAAAATGACTGTCTAAAGTTGTTAGTATTTCAATTCATATTTACCATTCTCACCGTTGATATTATGATTGGGTTGCCGCCAATTATAACCCGGCTGGGCGTAAGCTGGCGTCTTAGAGTCTTCCATAGCTAACGCTCGATCTAAGCTATGCTCTAGCGCTTTGTTCTCTGCATAATAGGGTGGCGGTGCTTGTGTCTGTTGTCCATTTCCGGTGACCAAGCTCGGGCGAACCCTGCGTCAAAGAGAAAATTTATTTGTCACCATGTCTATAAATTTAACGAGTTCGTTGGAATATATAACGAGAGTACACGAGCAACTAGAAATAACAACTTGATGTCGTTCTCTATGTATAAACCAAGGGAGATGAATAATATAATGGAAGATAGAAGAAAAGATAGAATGACGCATAGACGCTTGAATAAATTATTTGAGGTAATGCAGTATCTGACTTCAAATTCTCTAATGAGATTCTGGAAGAAAATCGGCCAAGCAGATGTTGAATAAAAAAAAGCAATGGCCGAGTATTCTCGGCTTTTCTTCCTTCTTTTTATTACTCTCTCCAATCCTCACGTAAATTGGATAGCAATGGAATTTCTCTTCGGTGTACGGCGTGTGTTTTCGAGAGTGGATATCCATCTTCGTCCTAAGTATTTATTTTTTGTGAGTCGTAAAAAAAATTATTATAGACCTATAGTATTATTCCAAAGTTGAATCATTTCTTTAAACTGTTTTATGTATAGTATAGTCTGGTATTGTCTATAAAAACTTGTATGTTACTACTTTACTCCAAGATTAACAGCATGTACTTCCATTTTCCTCTTTAATTTGTTTCCATAAAAATGCTTTTACGAATCTATCTACTTTGAATGCTTATTACAAATGAACAAATTATGGCAAAAACTATAAAAAAAGCATCATCCAGAGCTTATCGTCTGCTATTTAATATTCAATGATTATTATTCTTGAGTATAATAACATTTTTGTGACCTTGTTTGTCTAATGGATATAGTAAAAAAAACTATAACAGAGATTTTCATGGTTGTTAAGTAAGAATCATATGTCAAGAATGATATTGATTGAATAAAGTAGACTTTAATTTAGTAAATCATTGAACGATAAATTGATGATGATTTAAAATTGCTCCAAAATATGTAACACGTTTTGCATTGTATGCACTTATTTTATGGTAATAATTTTTTTGTAACCAGTAAAAGCCATTGTCATGCATGGTGAAGCATAGAAAATGAATATTATTGAGGCTTGTCTACCAAAGTAGATCGGGTTTCAACGCTTGGTTCACGTATTTGTGAGGCAGAGCACAAGTCTTGAGTGCTAACATCGTTCACTGGTCGAGAAGATTACTCGGACGAGAATGGCAAGCAAGCTAAGACGTGAGGTTTTTGTTGGAGAAACACGATGGGATCGAGAGACCCTTTGGGAAGAGCAACTTCTTGTTTCTCTCTTACCTCTATTGGGTCCTTGGCAAAACTTCCATTTCATGCTCTACAGTATTGCAATAGCTTAGAGAACGACAAAATAGTAAAGGTGAATGCTGCAAGTGTATTTGAATGAAAAGAGAATCCAGAATGAAGTGCATCTTGGGTGCTTTAAATATATTAAATAAAGTGAAACTTGTTCTTACGAAAAGATATTAAATGATAGAATGAAATAACTTACGTGTTAGAATCCATTTCGTAGTCTTTGGCTTTTGCGGCGTGCTTCCTTCGACAGCGACAGAACAAAAGTAATAAAGCAGCGAAGAGAAGAAATACTGCACCGCTGACTACTAGTGCTATCAAAGTTGGTGTTGCCAATGCTCCTGCTTGAGCTATATAGGACAGTCCAACTGTACATAAAAAATTACCAGACTATTAGTAAAACTAAAAAAAAAACATTTATTTTTTCATCAATATTCACTTTTATGATGAAATAATTAAAGTTTAAGTTTAATTGTACGAGTACAACAAGTGTCGTGATGTAATAGTTCTAACTCTTTAAAAGATTGAACTCGTATACTTAATAAAATAACGAAAACCTTTTAAATAAAACAAAAAAAAAAAATTCAAGTAAAAAAAATCTCTAATTTATTCAAGAGAGACCGTTTAGTAATTTCTGTTATTTGAATCAAACAAATTTACTTTAAAGTTGAAATTAAACATTGAGCCATTTAAATTGATTATTTTAATTCGAAAAAAGAATGTCTAAATTGACTTTTCTATCAGAAGGATTGTTGAAAAATGTGATATTATATTCATACCCTTAATTACTTTGATACGTGAAAGGATTAAAATCTATAGATAATGAGAAAAAAACTTACTCTCAGCTTCAGTGTATTCTCCACACTTTTGTTTATCGGATTGGAGACAAAGTCTGACCCTGAGACGTGGTTCTGTGTGCGATGTTTCCGGGTCATCGAGAATACCATCTTTGGTAGTTGGCGCACTGCCGAGAACCTCGAGGGGCCACTCGTTAACTATTCTCCAGGGATCGTTCGATCCGCCTTCGAATCTTTCGATAAAGGCTACGACAGAAAGACAAGTAGGACCCGCGGTGATAACCAGACTGCCACTTTCCGGGTCGAAGCTTACTCTCTGAGGTGCTGGGATTTTAGCTACAGTAGTGGTGAAAATTTTTTCTTCAGAATAATCCGAGTGATTTTTAGTATTGTATGCCTTCACTTTGAAAGCGTACTTTCGATGTTGGTCGAGATCAGTTATATTGCAAGGATTATTGCGACCACAGTCTCTCTCCGACCATTGACCCGGAGGGTTGCTTCGTGGAGATGCACAATCTGGAGCTATGGTATCATCCTCACCAGGGATACGGCGATAAGACACAAAGTATTTAGTGATAGGAATTCCACCATCGAAACCGATTTCCCACTGTAATGTCACATAATTTGGACCGATATATGTTGCAGAGAGATTAGTTGGCTTCTCTGGTGCACCTTTTGGTTGAAGAGTAATTACTGAGGTAGTTATTCCCTGGTCATTTATAGCATGACAACTATAGTTGTTATAATCTAATTCTCTGATATTTGTTATCTTTAATATCGATGTGTATATATCGTCTCCTTGTTCATTTGTCGTCCATATCTCGTAATGTCCATCACTAGATGAGCCCTGAAGCGATACAGAATTTGATCCAAATTTCCAGTGAAATTCTGGCTTTGGCCAAGCTTGAACTTGGCAAGTTACTTCAGCTGTCTCTCTCAAATTATAAGCAACTTTATTGTGTTTATGTAAAACTATTGGTGGATGTTCCACTTTCAGTAACATCTCTGATTCAACTTTCTTCACTTCATTGTGAAAAACACATTTATATTTGCCACGATCACTTGCAATTATTTCATCTGTATGAGGACGATTGTGTCCCAAGAAGCTCAAGGTAGAATTAACAATAGAAACATTTCCATGGCCTACTGATGTAAAGGTTTCAACTTTATAGAGACCATCATTGGCTGTGAGCTCTTCATCAGATTTTAACCAACGCACTACTGGTCTAGGTTTGCCTTGAGCCACGCAAGTTACTTCGAAAGATGATTCTCCAACTCTGCAAATAATATTGTTATTATAAGTAACGTTCATGATACAAAAATAAATAGATGTTTTTTATTATTATATAACGAAGAACGGTTAACTGAATAAGTTTACTTTCATCGAATGGAATGAAGAAAAATATTCCGAGTTAGAATATTAAATTTCTATCAAATACGTAGTATAAATAGTAGAAAATTGATCAGAAGACAAAATTACATGAAACATATTTCATTGAAAGTTTTGAATGAGTTTTCTTTTTTTCTCATTAGGAGCAACTTTAATTTAGTGAACAATAAATCATGAATTATGTAAATACTCATTTTAGTAATATAATTTAAATTTTCAATGAAAATACATTAACATTGTAAAATGAGTAAATAATCAATTCTTTAACATTCATTAAAAATAAAATAAGTTGTATTTAACAAATATAGCTTTGATGTTAATTGACTTTTAATTTAAAATTTAAATGTAAACTTATTTGATATATACGACCTTTTTATACTTTAATTAACAACATTAAATTTGCAATGAAAAAAAAATTCACATAAAGAATAATATCTAACGATCAAATAATCGTTCTCACTTCTATTATTTCATGTATATAAATATTCATAAAACTTAGCTAATGTGTTTATAAAATATTTTTGCATAATAAAATTTATCAAGTGTCAAGATAAGATTTTAAGTCTAGAAAAAAAATTGAATTACTCACGTTCTAGTGACGTGAGGATTTAATTTTGACAAAATTTTTGGTTGTTGATGAACAGTAAGTGTGACAGAAGCTGCTTCACCAGTTCCAACTTCATTCATAGCATGACACTTATAAACGCCGTCACTTCCAAGATTGACTGAATTAATAACAAATTGAGAACCGGATCTTTGAAGCTGCATGACATCGTCTTCGCCTTCTTTCCACCATTTATATTGTGGTTCTGGATATCCAGGAGGGTTAGCGTTGCATGTCAGTATAACTCGAGAATTCTCAACTGCTACAGGCGAATCTGGCGTAACTTTAGCTGGACCTGGCTTGTGACGTATGCGAATAGTAACGCGAGCACTTGCAGAATGATTCTGAATTTGTCCTCCAGTTGGATGCATTGTATTAACTGCTCGACAACTATAATTCGCAGCGTGATCAGCAGTAACACGACTGAGACGTAGTAGAGGACCAGATTGACGAAATTCTGGACGTTCGTCGCTTGTCCACTCAATGATAGAAGCTTTTGGATTAGCTGTGACATTGCAGTGAACGGTTATCGTGTCATCTACCTCAGCAATTCTAATGCGATCACCTTCGATGAAGACAGTAGGTGGATAGAGGACATCCAAATATAGTGAGGCTTCTCCTTTACTGCTTAGATAGTTATCAGCTTCACACGTATACTTTCCAGCATCTTGAAGTGTTACTCGATGGATAGTATGTTCGAAAGTGGTGGCGATGAAGCTCTTTCCATCTTTGATCCAACGAACTCTACTAACACCGGGTTTGGAATCGACATTACATTTAAGTACGGCCGTGGTGTTGGCCTCAACCTTTAGAGGATTTGCTGGTCCCACAGACACTCGAGGGAAGTAATTGACATCCAGCTGTATAGATGCATTGAGCGTCTGTCCCTCGGGCATAGCACGATTGCGAACGACACATCGTAGGATAGCGCCATCATCATTTCTTGTAGGAACCATTTCAAGTATACGGCCTCTGTGAAGAAGGCTGCGACTATTGTCACGATACCATGTGACATCAGGCTCTGGACTACCTCCTTCAGTGTTGCATCGTAGTTCAAGACGACTTCCCTCAGTGGCTGTGGTTGATGTAGGTGATATATGTGGAGGTCCTGGTGCTCTCAATACCGTCAAAGTGACATTCTTGTGATGTAGATTATAACCACTTCTACTGTCTTTTATACGACACTCATACTTGCCATTGTTAAGCTCGTATGAGACATTTCGAATCTCCAGGTCATACCGACCTTCAGTGAGATTCAAGTATACCTTGTAGTTGGGTGACAGAGATGTATTGTCTATCGCTGCATTGTCATGGTCATTGTTGGTATGTGTGAGCCAAAAACTTGTAGCGTTCTGCAGGACAGGCGGGAATCGACATTTTAGTATAACGTTAGAGCCTTCGTGCGTGTCGACCTGGTCTTCCTCTGTTGCGTGTACTGGTGACAATACTGAAACACACAGAAGAACATGTTATTAGTGTACACGTACAGCATCAATATCTATGTTGAAATTTTTTAGTCATATTGCTAGGTGCACGATAACAGTTTAACGGTTCGCAACCCCTTGACTATTAGCCATATTATTTTGTATACGATCAATAACTAAACCAAAATGACTCTTTGATAAAATCTCCTAATACAGTTATATGTTAAGGATTATACGACTCATTATAAAGTTAAAATAGGTACTTGTTAAAACGCGCGACCATTCAAATGAACGACGATTTGAATTGACTGTTTATGGGGTCATTTTGAAGTCGACTGCACACAGGAAATGATGACGTTGTCTGTTCTTTATTGTCGCGGTTACTCCTGCAAATTATTACGGAATAAATTCAAATTATATTGACAATAACAATCATACACCTGCATTGCTCTGTATATGTCCAGAGGCACTTTAGGTTGCCCTTTTTCGTCAATAAAAAATTGAATTATCATCAAGAGATGTTGGAAGCTCGTAAACGATCTGAGAGAATGAAATTCCCAGAGACAGAAAAGGGGTCATGTAGTCGTCAAACGAAGGAGCAAAACTGGTTGGATGATGCTGAAAGATGCTCGGGTGAACAAGTGACGTCATTACAAGACGAAAGAACGTACTGATAAAAGGGTGACAAGAAGAGAATAAAGAAAGAAAAAGCTTTCTTATTGGTTTAACGAGTAATGTCAAGAATAAGAACGTGATATTCTACAACTCGAACTTGGTAAAAATCTACGAGTTGTAATATTTTTTATAGACCACTCTCTCGACAACGTTATCACCCTTTCTTCACCAAGAAGCCAAAGAGCAACTGGCAGAGTCTTTATCGCACGTAAAATATTACCCAAGTTTGTGACGAGAACTAGACATAAAGATGGCTAAATGTGTGTTTTTTTTTTCTTTCCTATTTTACTCACTTGGATACTTTGAACAATTAATTTTTTATTACAACTAAAGTTTTTCTACAAACCAGCGTCTAAATTTTTTATTTAACTACTCGTGTACCAACACTCCACGTTTGTCATGAGGTAATTTGAACTGACATATAAAGTCTCACGAGCCTTGCAACATGAGATATCTGCGTTGGCATAAAACAAGCCTCGTCAAGTGAATTCGACTCATGACACAGTTATATTACAAGATAAGTACACTTGAGGACGAAAATGCATGATAGATTTTACGAGTCTTTCGACAAGGAATGCCGTTAGATAGCCTTTGGCCATACATATGTAGACATATACCGTTGAGATACCGTAACTACTATGATGCGTAGGCCATCAACCGCAAATACCATCGACTGACCGGTGATTCGAGGAACGCATATAGATGTTCTCGTAGTAGAGGATATGGGTCGACATGGGGTCATATAACGAAGGAATGGAAACCATTTGCTTTCCGAAGATGATTCAAGCTTTAGGTCTGTTGCTGTCTCATTCTCTATGATGTATATATGCTTGTGTCTCATTCTCCAATTCTCTCTCTCTCTCTCTCGAAATCCGTACTTCTCATTTATTGTTCGATGAACGGTTCAATCGAAAAGCAATGAATCCGTTCCGCACAATCTCCTGCATCGCCGCACAAGCTTGTAACGATGTAATAGCCAACTCTTTATTGAATTGCCTTCTATAATGCTTTTCCCGACACCATCTTTTATCTTTTTTAATTTTCAATGTCTCCACAGCACGAAATCAATTTTTTCGATAAGTTTGTAATAGAATTATTGACATAGTCATTTATTATTATTATTTAAGGATATTCCTTTACGGTACACTAGTCAAATCATGAGATATAAATCATATTTTTGTTGGATGAAAAAATTAAATGGATATTGATGAAATTGAAAAGTGATGTTATTGAGAATAAAAGTATGCTTTCGATAAATAGAGCCAGAGAATTTGTCATATCATGTGGAGAGTAAAAGCTGCTGGTGAGAGAATTGAAATAACATCTGTTAATGTGGGAAATAAAATGTGTAGAAGCACCAAATTCATTGCAATTACGATTAAAAGGAAGACTGTTTACAAAATGAAAATTACCCAGTTTAGTTATTTTGCTGTGAGTGGAAAAATCCGTTGAATGTATGAATTATTATGCGCTATTACAAATAGAAAAAGTTTTATAATTAAATTTTTAATTATTCTACATTTCTTTTTTCTTTTATAAATATTCTTTCAGTTTAAATGCTAATGTTTTTTCTATACCAGTATGTTTTTCGAATTCATTTAATTCAAACAAACGTTAATCTCTATTAATAAGCTTGCCATTAAATTGCAAAATTCAACATTATTTTAATTTTTACATTCTCCTATTGATATGTGTTATGAACATGTGAAATGAAAAATAATCCAATCAACTTTCATGATAACGTGAATCAATTCCAACGGAAAAAATTGTAGAAAAAGTTAATGAAATAACTTTCTTCAAAAGATTAATCACTGGTTTTTTCCAATACATGATGATGATGAAATGATTTCAATAATTCCAGGATTTCAAGACGTCATTTAGCTTCAGGCGAAGATAAAAGTATTACACCGGAAGAAAATTAAGGCCAAGTTCGACGAATAATCCACCTTGAGGCAGAGTTTGTTAGCTGACGTGTCGGTATGCAGCTATGGATCAAGTATAATAGAATGCTTGATGAATCCTCAAAGTGCGTGGCTTGATTCTTCAGAATGGTAAGTAGGAACCTATATGAGATGTTGAAAAAAATTCATCGAAATACAGCACGCATGTTGACTGTATAGTAGGAAGCTTGACAATAGTACATATATAACGGTCATACATAATAAGAAAAGACAAGAAAATGTTGGAGACACGACGCCAGTTGGTGAGTCCGCGCATAAATACTCTGGTGTATGCCATCTGCGTACTGTTGTGTCCACATTGGTATTTATAGGATGGTGAAGGGTGCAGCCTAAAGAAACACAGTTGTGTTAGTCTTCCGTTGAGGTCGCGAGTTGGTCGTTGAAGTCGTTGTAGCGTGCCAAGCACCAGGTCGAGCACACTCGTCTTCGTCCGGGAGTCTTGTGGTTTTCATTCCACCCGTTCTCTTGTCGTCATATCGACTTTTTCAACGTAATGGACCTAAATAAGCTTATATCGATTAAACTATGGCGGTATTCCTTATTTATATATGGCCTATGACTGCCGGAATAGAAGGGGTGGTTAAAGAAAAGACTATAGTCCGGGGCGTTTAGCAATGCAAACCCTTTTCTTGCTAAGCAGAATGGATAGAGTTGATACGTGTGATAGTATCCCCTAGCTTTAATTTACTTGGCTGTAAATTAATTTATCAGCGAAATAAACACTTGGCCCCTCGGCTGAAATAAAGCCCGGCTTTCAGCACACGAAAGTGCGATCAATTGTCGGCAGACTTTGGTGTGTCGTTGTTGGAGATTAGTCCTTGTCTTCGGGATATGATATAAGGGTCTACCAAAGTATGTATAGACCTAGGGTAAAATAAATACAAGTCTTGAAAGAAGTCGATTACGTTTATGTACGTGTGCAGACGAGTGTCGTAACAATTGAAAGGACTGCTAACATGGAATTCGCGGAGCTGCCACGTCGTCGGAAACGATCGGTGGCGAAATACCTTTCATGTGACTGTAAGAGCAGGATAAGAGTCTTTGTAAGAAATTGCTACATTTTCTTGTGAGTGCTATTTTCATTTGTTTTTCTTAAACAGTACGCGCTTACTTTTTTGACATTTTTATTCTTCACCTTTCACCCTTTTTCTCACGAGACACGTAAACCAACAACTGCCGAAGAAGTTTCACAAGAAGCTGCACTACTGCCCACTTCCCAATGGGATCTTTTAGCTCCAGCCTCTTGATGGGACACTCGAGTATTCAGATACCGAGAAATTCACATTTTTCGTCCACCTGGACACTTGCTACGTGATCCGAAAAAAATTTATTACCCTCACTGATTTATTCCCTTTTTTCTATTTTTTTATTTAGCAGTTGAGTTGATGGATTATTACATGGATTGTGATATGAAGAGTCCAGATGAGGGATGTGTTTGCTTGTAGAGAGATTTATTAAAAATTTAATAATTACATTACTTACTACGAAGTGTAATATATTATGTATTATCATGAGAATATGTCTGAGCTGCATAAGATATGTAGAAACTAATAGACGCGAATGTAGGGGCCTTGTATAAAATATGAAATACGTAGACGACAATCCTCATCAAGGATGACAAGCTGCTTGATTGCAGCTATTTCATTTGAGTTATAATGAGCAAAATATTACATAATATATAAATGAAAAGGTGAATATATGAAATATTTCTTTCTCTTTTATTTATTTTTTTCTTTCTTTTCTTTTCACGTTCCACTCTGGTTGTTGCAACTGCCATTCACTCAATCGACTTTGACGTTTGTATAAACAAATTACCGTAAGGTTCTGTGTAGAGAAAAAGTATTTCTAGGAAAAAAATTATTCAATACCAAACAGATATAATCATTTGATAATAAACAAGATAACAAAGGCATTTTTATTTTATTTCACAATTAATAGAATAATATTGTTTTGTATCTTTCAATAGTTTGTGACTTCATACTTTTTCAATTAATTAATGAAGAATATAAATAAAAAAATGACGATTTAATTGCAATAACCTTGTCATTGGGAAATCATTGTGAAGTCATAAGTAAAATAATTCTGTTAATTACGTAAACGAGGATTGTTAAAATTTTTATTGAATCTCACAGTTGTATAATTTCAATAATGAGAAAATAATGAGAAAAAAAATTATGCGGGTCACAAAATGAATGAAACTGAATAAATTGCATCGTAGTGGAAAATATTCAGTATTTGCTGAATATTCGATATAAAATTTCCAATCAACATCTAGTGGTAGTAATAATAAAAAAAAAACAAAATATCCCAAGAATGCAAGTCAATTTAATATGAAACATATCATATTTAAAATAAAGCATTGTCAGCAGTATTTTAACGAGATCTAGTGATTGCAAAATTAATATTCTAAATGATAAAAACACACAAAATGACATTCCTATCAATGATATGTCACATAAATAAATATTTAATACTGACATAACTTTTCATCGAAAACTTTTTTATTATATTACTTGAAATATTTGTAATGAAATTTATCAGCTGTAATTCAACATGAAAACTTTTTTATTCCATTTCCCTTGGTAGTATACAAGCTAATTAAATCATTGTTTATGTAATAGCTTATTTTAATTAAACAAAGATCGAACAGAGAATGGCTTTCTCTAAGTACAGCTCGATGAGTATATTAGACTATTGAGCTAAAGAGAAGCAGAGACAATCAGATTGTCACAAGAAAATGGAACTCTGCGTAATTTACGTAAATTCTATAATCAACACTCGTAGCTTAAGAAATATTTCGTGATTCGTAATTGATCATTAGGGAAGTATTTAAATAATCATTAGATTTCATTGATAAAATTAAGTTAATGCTGAAAACTATTTGACACACTTTTCAAGTCAATACTAATCGGTGTATGCTAGGTAGTAGGGAGTTTTAGGTAGCTAGTAAAACCTTTCTACCTTTCTACCATGCTATTCCAGCTCTTTCGCTACACGTCCGGTGCAGTTTGCCGTATCCTCAGGCCTGTACGTGAGCAATGTTGATCGCACGTACGTTACAATACCTTTGATACGTGTTTCTGCATTAGTACTTGGGTAACTTTGTCGGCCTTGATTTAATGCTCGATCGATTCTACAACACTCACGAGCGAGTCTCAACTTTCTGATACGCGTCATATTTTGTCGATTCGAGTAATCTTATAACATCCAATTGACTCAGAAGTTTGTAAATTCCTCTATTACCTAGTATGTGATACACATACGAATTTATCTGAAGGAAACTGCTAGTTATTCATGATAGCTCATTGTTCAAATAATTATTTATTGATGAGTTAATTTTTTTTTTCTTTCAACACCAATATTGGTTGATGAACGCATCGATAATTGTGTGACTCTCGACTCGTTCTATTAATTACACAATTACGAAGACCGAAGAATCAATAAGCTTACGAATGCCAGAGGTGTTTACATAGTCTGGTATTGCTTCTTGAAGCAATAAGTCTTGAAGCGATTACCCAGCTGTATCGACGAACAATTGTTTCTCGTATCAGCCGAGCATCGTACCAAATTTTCCACATGTTAAAATGCTTAATAACATTAATAAATAATTTTAATACTTATTTACACTCACCACTGATCAACAGAAAGATCAGGAGTTTTATCCAGATTGATAGCATGATCCTAAACTGCTGTCTCGTATCCATATTGACGTAAATCACCACGGTAATTCCTCATTCACGTCCGTAATCCACTTGGCGCAGGTTGTAAAAATGTTATCAGCCCACGAGGGGTAACTAGAGCACGTGCTTAACACGCGCTTTAACTCACTAGTAAAGTTTCGGTTATACCCATCAACCCCAAAATTTCACCACAAGTAGTACATCTCAATTACTTGTCTTCATACCACTAATTAAACAAGAATTTTCACTCTATATTAACAAGTTGTTACAACTGAATTTAATAATAAATTTTCATCAATACACCACTATTTTGGAAAAAAACTTGATGAATAAGTAAATACTCCAAAATCGGTATGGAACACAGATTAGCTTCAATCACTTATAATAAATTTGGCACAAATTATTAACATGGATTCATCAATTCACACTTCATTTGCACTATTAATAGCATAAGCACAGTATTGTATCTCATTAGAACTACATAACTCCTAGAGAAATGAGCCAAATGCTATGATAAAAGACAAGTAATAATTAACCACTGTATCACCAAGTATTTCATGTAAACCATGAAAATTGCACTAAATAAAAGAAGCTTCTCTTTGGAGTTTTTAAATTGTACAAATGAAATCCTTGATTGAATTCTTTGTTGGATCACTCTAGTCACTTGAATGCGTTTGTGGCGCGAAAGATGGAAAAGTTGCTTAGCGAAATACTTTTTTCAAACTCAACATGCGCGCCTTTCAACGGTCGCACGGCAACTGAACGTTGGGACGCGTAAGCACCAGTGTAACCCCCACCGGGTGGCCTCCCTATTTTTTACTCTCTCCTGTGCATCGTATAGCTTGGAGTCGACAGTATAGCTTGGTGGAGGGGTGCGTATACTAGAAGGAGGGGACTGAGAAACATCATTTCCTCAATTTGAAAGTGGGGATGGAGACGGTGGTGGCGGTGGCGCAGCCTCAAAACCAGTATGAAGGGAGAAGGGCCAAGAGGGAAAAGCAACCGTTTGTGTGTGCCCCCTCTGAAACCCTTGCGGCAGGTGGTTCTTCCTTTGGGCCTAACATCAGGAGATGCCTTAGGGACTGCTTCAACGTTTCAAGTCCCCTGCACGCACGTTCCCCTTACCTTTTTTCCCAATTTCCTGCCCTTATCCAACAAAACCTAACGCTCGTTTCCCGCTGGTACTCTCAGCGTTCCAGCTCGCCTTCGATTATTTTCTTTGAACTGTTTTCATTTATGAGCTCTCGCGCGTTTGTAGATATTTATCTACCTGTGGCTGTGGCAGGTAGACTGCCTTAAAAAATATTCTCTGTTAATTTACGATGATTTGGGAGTCGAAAGACGTGCCTTTGAAACATCCAAGTCATGCATGTACATAATATATACACTTGTGCTTGCTTAGAAACTTTAGTTCCAACTGCTGCATCTATGAATCTTGACTTTGATACTTGCTACAGTTGTGCTGTACACTTAATGTAGCATGTGGATACATATATACATACTCTCTTGTTCTTCTGAGTATCGTTGATGATCGGCAGGTGCAGCCATGCAAGTCGATGGAGAAATTAAAGACTCCCCTCCCGGGTAAACACGGCGAGAAGCCTATAAAGCGCGGCTAATTAGCGGTTTAAACATTGACTTTGATCAAGTCGAGTAGAAGAGCCTGATGGTTTTCAACTGAAATTCTATCTTATCCTAAAAGTGAACATCAAGTATTCCAGTTTTATTCAAATACATTTTTTGGGCTTTTCATTATTTTTTTATTCACCTCCATTTATATTTTGCATTCGATGCGGGTCAATAAAATTAGATTTTTCTAGTGCTATGAAATATAATGCTCGATTTGAGTTGCATTGTTCAGCCTGAATCGAAATATTACTTTCACTTTATTGTGACATATGCTTCATAAAAATATCTTTTCTCTCAGTTTTATTTTTTAAAATGTGTAGAGAAATTTTTTTTATTTCAAGTAGAGAAAACCATTAGTAAATCATAAAATGATATGATGTAAAAGTAAAAATTTTGTTATTGATGAATCGTAAGATAACTAACATGATGATAAACATTTTTTGATTGGTGATGTAAAGCACAATGGAGGACTAGATGATTTAAAAAATTTCCTAAGAGAATTTACATAACTCTTCCAAGTCACGATAATACTAAACAAGATTCCAAGATGATCAAAAAAAAAATTTTCATATTTTTTCCTTACCAATGATTTTTATAAATCCAAAGTCACTCCAATTAACTCCTCTTTTCTACCAAGTTATTTAAATTCAACAAAAACATTACAAACATTTTAATTGCTATTTTTCCATTAATTTAATCTCCTTTCACGAATGTTTTTTGTTAGTTTCATAAAGATTATAAAAATCCTGTACTTTACATTGCGATGTTCTTATTAAGTTTTTAATTCACTGTAAATAATTTAAAATCTAGAAGATTTATCTGGAAAACAGATTTTTGGCTTTTATAAACATCCGTTAGTTAAATTCAACAACATAAAATTAACTATTTAGAAACATCCACCAACTCTTTCAACTTGATAGCATGTTTACTACTTAGCAAAGTTACGTATGGGAATAATATTTCCTCTTATTATCATTCCAAGACTTGGTGATACATAAACGTCAGAGGGATAATCCAGATATGAAACTATTGTAGCGATTAAAATAGCGAAAAAAAAATCACTGCCAGGACCAGTAGGAAACAGTAAAAAGGCTCATAATTCTCGCGAGTTGGTAAAAGAGCACCTGCCTTCCCCTCGTGACTGTAGTCCGAGTCTCGGATCGCATGTAAATAATGCATTAGCATACACCATGCAGGCTTTTAAAAGTGAAGAGACGGTAGATGAGAAAAAAAGCAGTAGGACATCAGCCAAGTTGTCGTCAACGAGAGACTTTTTCTTGAAATGCGACTGCAATCGACAGGCATTTGGAGATATCAGTGAACGGGCTTGAAAGGAAATAATCTCTTACCGTTGTCGAATCGACATATGGTGAGCATCAGAGGGGTCGTGAGCGAAACAAAAAAGAAAAAAAGTAATGAAAAAGTAAAAAAAGAGAAAGGCTGGAAAGACTTGATAGCCTTTGGCGCGAGGCAATTTTCTTCCTGCCTGGCTGTGGCTTTTTCAGGGAGTTTTATAAACCCGTAGTGGCTGTCATGCTGATGGCCAGTGGTGGTAAAAGAATACTTGTAAGATCAAGATGACGGCAAAAGGAGAGGGCTTGTGTTTAAAAAATGTTTCCATCCCGGCGCGCCTTCAAGGATTCTGTCTTTATGTATATATAACACACATAACGAGAGAGCAGGTGCACGGCATCTTCTTCTCTCTAGTCTATTCCAGATCGCCCTTGCTTCCGATCTGTTGGTTCGTATACCTGAATATGCACCTTTACCTTGAACCATCTGCCGTTTTCAGTCCGCCAACGCTTTTTCCTTCCTAAGACCAGTCTCTAATTTCATTTTTTGATGTATAGAGAATTTTAAAACTCCAATATGTAAAGAGATATAAGCCAGCTGCTTCTGCGACTGATGCTGTAAACCCTTTTTAACGATAGCTCAGCCTTCATTTTCATTCTGAATAAGTTTAAATATTATACTCTATTTTTTTGATGGACATGGGTCGAGAGAGGCTTACTATAATCATCGTTATTTGCACCAGTGTTAGATTTCTCTTCGTTTTTCTCGTTAATTATATTTTACTGGACCCCCAGGCGATGCAACCAACATATTTGGCTCCAAATAGTGAGTTGATAAATTTTGCATGCTTTCAAATTTGGGATATACTTTTTTCATTCATCGGAAAAATAAATTATTAAATGTACGAACAAAATAGAATATCATGAAAATAATGAAATTTTAACAACAGAATATTGAATAAAAAAATTACTGTCTTTTACATTTTGTTGATCTAGATATCAATTTTTGAAGCAAACATGTTGCATTCAATCAAATAATTTTTTTCACCAATATTATTTATTTTATTAAATATAAATAAACCTATAAAATGAAAACTGAAATCGAACTGATTATAAAATAAAAAATATTAGAACTAATTAATTGAAAATTTTTTTAATTAAAAAAACAATGACTGATAAACGATGAGAAAAGAACGTGTCGAATACCATGATAAATCCGATTTACAAATTAAAAGAGAACTTTTTGTTAATGATGCGTTTACTTAGTGAGGTATTATATGTATAAGAGATTAGTAAAGTAATTACGTTTAACATGCTTGCGCTTCGCGTTGACGGATTATTCTGGAGATGCACATGACAAGATCGTGAGACACTAGGCGAGAAACTATCTTCTGCAGTAGTCACGTTATAACACTCTCTCAAGCTTGTGAGCCCGGAAAATCCTGCCGGTCTTGGAAACACAAAACTTTCCTATGCGATAGCAAGTTTCATTTGCGTCCAAGTTCTTATAAGTTACAATAAAGTAATCTACCTCGAAGCAAATGCTTTCAAGTCTTGTGCTAATTAGCAGCCGTTAAAAAAATATGTCAGGAGTTTCTATGGTGATTATGCTTTGTATTGTTCTATTTTCATTTTCACTTGGAATCCATCCCCACAAGAGATTAATAACGAGCATTTTTTAGTGATTGATGATAGACGAGAGTCGTTCAACGACGCCCATCTCCAATTTATATACGTTATAGGTTCAAACGTCCATTAAATATTGTCGGCGGCAAAATGAAAAATAAATTTTTAAAAATAGGCTAAAAATAAAAAATACATCTCAACCTTGGCTTCTATCGTGGTATTTTAGGAGTAAAAAGTAGATAGCATCACTAATTTAGTAGAGTGTCGAATAAGGTATAGGTAGAACACAAGCTGGGTATAAAAACACGTCAATAATTATTGAGGCGTGATTTTAGATAGTAATATTGAATGCAGTTGTTGACAGGCACATCCACGTAGTCTACGGAAATTAGTAGGTTGGGTCAGAGAACTAAAACTGCATTACAGAAGTCCATACCTCTGTAACTGATCTATCTGTGTTTACGTGCACGCGCACACTTATTATTCTGACCGAATACCTTTGGGAAATATTGAACGCTGAGTACTGCAAGTTAAAGAGTACTGAGGAGTAGAGAGAGAGTGTGTTAAAGCACGTTGGTATTCATTTTAAGAAGCCACTCAGAGTGTTCAATGTATATTGATCCGAATCACGATTAACTTTCTATTTGTACTATTTGGTTATTGAATTCATTAAGAAGATTGATCTTTACTTAAACCTTAATCGCTCATTTTACTTAGTCTATTATATTTAAGACGTTTTCTCTAGATATCCTTCGGTGACAGAGTGATTGTCACTATCATTGAAAATTAATTGAATTTTTTTAAATAAAAATTTCCTCTCTTCATCAAAAAAACTAAATAATTTTTTATAGTCCCTTTTTTTTTAAATTTAAAAACTAGGTCTCTAATAAATTTAAAATGAGAAATTTAACAAATAAATGAAATAAATTTATCGAATAAAAGATTTGAAATGAAAAGGATTTTAAATCATGATGAATTAAATTAATTTTATAATTTAAAGTTTCGATTTTTTATTAAGCATTGACAAGAAACGTCTACTTACTAGATTGAATTCCAATAAAAAAATTAAAGTAGATAAAAAAGGATAACTCTAACAAAAAAAAAATTAAATTCATTGCAATAATTTTTTATTTATTACACTAAATCCAGTAACGTAATCCCTTTTGAATATTTTCTGTTGTAGAGTATTAATATTTTACAATTTTTTTTTACCCAACACAATGGTTCAGTTTAAGAATATTATGTTCGAATAATACAATTAAAAATTGAATGGAATGAATATATATTTTAGAATTAATATATTTCAATACTTCAAACTAAATTTCGATAGGGTATAGATATTTTCGTCCATTTGGAACAAGAGTTAACAATTTACTCGAAAACAATAACAGTTAAAAATCCATTAAAACTCATTGAAATACATAATAACTCGATCCATATCATTCGATCAATTTAAAATACTTTATAAAAAATGTTCAAGTGATACTCACTTATCCATTATACATATCGATTTCCTAAATGCACTTTTAAAGTTCAATTGATTCTTTCACTTTCAAATAACAATTAAAATATAAACTCATGATAAAAATGATGATAATTATCAAAACAACATCATTAGTTATCTAATGATAATGGGTGTTTAAAAATGATAAATGTCGTTTGAATAAAAATAGAAAAATCTTTTTATTTAGTGTGTAAATTTCTTTCTATTGAATCAACAGCAAGTTACATGGAATTAATTAATTCTATTTACTAGTACTTCCACACGAATGTAATTTCGTACCTTAAAATGTGTCATCTGCGGAAATTAAATATCTTACAAAGTTTGTAAATGGATCTAAACTCAATTAATAATAAAAATAAAATATTCATTTGGAGATCTGATTGCAATAAACATGTTGTAAATTTATTTGAATGATTTATCAGGAATTTCAATTAACATTGACTGATTTTAATTAATTTTAATTATCAACTAAACATAGCGTGCATATATGTTTTGATAGATTTATTTAAAAAACAAAATGAATGATAAATTTTTCATATGATCACTTTTTTTTTCTTGAAAATGAATTGAGAATTGCTGATGAAAAAAAAATGTATAATCCTTGAAAAAGATGTTGAAGTATTCATTTATGATTTCAATATAATTTCATTTTCTCGTGCCGATTTTAGTCTGATGAAGATGAGAAAAATGTAGAAATTCGTTTTATACTTGAAAATAAATTTTTAATTAAACTTTTGTATTGGTGATTAAACTTTCTGAATTAAATCTCTCTTCAGAGTAAAGATGAAAAAGATATGCATGAGACGCATATCAATCAAATTTTAATTCTATTTATTCTATACATATCTGCAATTAACACGAGCTAATTTCAGCTTAGTATTTGAACTGATTTAAAACAAAAAAGCATACATAAATAATAAGTTGACAATAAAGTTGCATTAATACTTGGTGAATATTAATTAGCATTTGATAAGGGTCGAGGCTCATAACAAATTGATAGATTCAGTCTTCATTAAATACAAGGGATAATTGTAATGCAAATGTCGGTTTGCGTATTCCGAAAATTAGGTATATTTAATCATCTGAGTGCCGTATGTGGTAAGTCGTTTTGGAGTAAATATTGATGCGTCTGAATCATTGATGCCTCTCGGTTGAGCATTTGTCCTAGTTGAAGCACGCGTATTGCTTTCATTGAGATACAATCCTGCATTGTAATTACGCGCTTCGTTACTTGATGCCCGTGTTGCGGTATCACGATACATTGAGTGTTCGCTTTGATTTGTCACGGACATACATTCACTTTACTCGGAAATTACAAACATGGAAATTCTCTTGAAATATCCTCAATTAATTCAGAATACGTCAGTCAAGATTGTACCTCTATGTGTTGGTATACTGCTCGAAAGAGTAAAATCCATAAACAATTGTATCAGAAGACATATTGTATTATGCTTGTGATTTAAATGGAAACTGATTTTTCCAGTTAGTCTACTCTTATGATATTGTTTGACTGATAAAACATTAGTAGGAATATTTAAATTTTTGTTCTGATAATTATGAGCGAGATTACTTTTTATAGGATTTTTGATCAGCTTTTTGATAGGATTAGAATTTATCATCTCAATCATTTATGTATAAATGGTATTCTGAATTTAAAGTAATTTTTTTTTCTATTTGAAAGCTTTAAATATATTTTATCATGAAAAATTACATTTTACAATATTCCAGTGGAATTAATATGCAATATCATGCTTTTGAATCCATAGGGAATGATTTTAATTTTATTTCCATAAAATTGAGGCCAAAAATATTTTTTTTCATTTTCATATTGGATTGGTAGAGGAGAAGGTAGGGTTATGGATCACTTTTTGTTTCTACAAAATAAACAAATGGATTATATTACTGACTGGACCATGATTTTACTTTCTTCTGTTACAACATTATTAATTTTAAAAGTCACTTTTTAGTTTTATATAAAATAAAAAATCATCATTCTCGTTAACATGATTTATAATAAAATCTTGTTCATAAGAAACTTCTGCAGTTTATGAAATAAATTCTATCGAATAATTTTCCCATATAAAAAGTGCCACTGTCTCATATTTACAGATTTTATCCAACGTGAATTCCCAGTTACATCTGTTGAATCGCTACAACTGTAGTGCGAGTAAAACTTTCCTTCTGTTTTCAATTTTCCGCGCTTCGCAGTGACTTTTGTGCCTGCAAAAGTTTATTGCACAACTCGTGACGACGCGTCTCAACGGAATAAAGGGTAGTAAAAATATCGTAAACCGTGTGGGCTCGAAATTTGGAGTTTACAAGAGTCCAATTCATGCTTTCCATGCATCTATATATGCACTCTCGCCTAAATCTTTCAGGATTTCCATATTTATTCTACATATAATATACCAAGGGGTAGATTAAGCTAGAGGGTCGAGAGTTCAGAACGAGAATTGAAAACGAGCGCCAACACGACAACGAGGGTGCATAGTGTGGCGCCTCGCTGAGTTGCTCAGCAATTCGCTCAAATTGAGCAGACCAATTTGCACGGATTGTGATGCTAAGCAGTGCGCACCAAACGAAAGAAAAAAGACCAGTGTGAACACTTTAACTTTGTTTTTTCATTTCTTTACTAAATTTATTGGCTTATTTTAAAATGGTTTTTTGTTATTCACCAACTTATTTTATTAGAAAAGAATAAACTTTTAGAGTTGAAAAGCTATTTATGTTTTTAAAAGCTTTTTAAAGAGTGTAATAATGTATTTAATTAATTTATAAGGCAAAAATAGCAGTTTTAAAAAAAAATGGGTGAGAGAAAAATAATAATCTTTCATGGTACTTAAACAGTTGTATAGCTTGCAGGAATATAACCAGAGTAGGCATTAAAGTCATAAAGTATCCTTAATATTCCGCCGCATGCGTGTCCGGATATCGTAAGCTGTGCATTCGTGCCACGACGATATTATAACGTGCGACGCCCACGAGAACCAACGTAGAAATCTCTCGCGCATAATTTTCGGAGGCCGTTAATGAGACCCCGTGTGTTCTGCAATACAAGTTTAAGCCAACAAGAGGCGCATTACACCAGACTTAATTGTCGTCCAGTGGGTGCTCGATTAATTAATAGTCAAGCTATTACTTAAATAAATTATTGCTCACTTTTATCGTTTATATTAAGATAATTAACACTAGTTACCATTTTATGTGACTTAAAAATTACATAAATTACCGGAAAAATTACTCCAGGGAATATTTCGGTTATTATGATTTACATTTTTGATACCAACATTCATCCCTTTTATTTTTATCATTTGGAAAATAGCATTTACTTGAAAGTTAAATTTTGTTTCTTCAGAAATATTTATTAACAAAAAAAAAAAAAAAGTGAATAAATAAATCGTTTGAATTCATTGTAGTTTAAAAGCAAAAGATGATTTTTTAATTTTCAAGAAAATTCAATTGAGTGAAAAAGAAAAAAATATACTTACAAAATTATGTATCATAGAATTTATCTCGGTACTTTCTGAGCTGTAAACGGTAGCTTTAATGTACAGAGTTTCATTTAAATGATGTTACTCAGTTTTGCTTTGATATCCTCTCGTATCCTGGATTTCCTTATTATTCATTGAAGTATACAATATTGATTATTTAATTAAGGAAGTCTTTATCAAAGTTAACTAAACTTCAAGCAACACATACGCTTCGAGATAGATAATTCATTAAATGCCATTAGTAAAAACACATTAATTTATTTTGAATCAATAAATAACTGAAAAGGTTACAAATAGATTGATTGAATTGACTTGTTATAAATAAAAGCTGCATAAAATCATTGTAAATAAACCCATGAAATCTAAGTTGATAAAAAGTCAGGTCAATAATTATTAATGAATATTAGGTTGGTTCGAATCCAAGGTTCTAGAGTAAAGGTTTTATTTACGATCACTAAAAATTTATATCACTTCCTTTAAGTAGTGATTTATCGAAAATTAATTAACAAGACGATTTTTTTATCTCTGAAAGAAAGAAAAACAATTTTTTTCACTGTGTGTGGCGGATTATTCGAGCCTGAAGGTACCCAAAATGATGAGGAATTTTGATAAAAGTGTAACTTCGTCTTCAAATGGTCCAAGAAATCTGCAGATAAATCTTGAAAGTATTATTTCTATCTCTAGACTAGTTTGGAATGGACCTGGTGGCCTAGTGGAGAAGTGATGGGTTGCCTTAATGATGTTTCGAGGTTGCTTTGATAATTACAAGTTATAAAATCCTTTTCTTCATAACCCGGCTCACTAGGTAGTATTTAAAATTTCGTAGTTGATCATGATAATTACTTTGGAGATTAAAAGAAATTCCGGTGTGCGAGAAATAGAAGAAGTCAAGTCGTGAGGTGAAAAAAACGTAAGTTTGCAGGTTCAATGAATTAACTCGGTCGTACTTGGTTAATTAGAAACGTCGGGTGGCGGATGGAGTTTTACCAAGAATGTTAATAAAATGCACAACTCGGAAGTTCCCCCGTGTGGGTTATATTTCTGTATATATGGACGCGTATACGCGCTATGTGTTTTATTCCTTTTTAGCTTTCAGCTCCTTCTGTAGTATGGTACATATACGACCAACTCTCGTCTCTTAGCGGTCTGGCAAGTATCAACCTCACTTTTCTGTGCGGTCAAGTATTCCACGAACCCGTTGGCGAAGGTGCTTTCGAGAAATGTATAACAAAATATCATGAGTGCAGAGGATATATAGTACTCTAGTACGATGGATAAAAGGAAAGCCAGTATATATCGTTTCTTAGCTTGAATATTCTTAGTAGAGATCATTAAAATTCAAAGAATAACGGTTCTCCATTTTTCTTATCTTCATACTTACGACTTTATATACATATATTTCTAGAGTATTTCATTAATTATTTTTTTCTAAAGTTATTTTTCAACATGAAGTTGGTTGAATTAGATTACTAGAAAAAACTTTTACTTCGTTAAAGTTTCATTTTTTAATTTAAAGGAATAGTTCTAGTGGAATTATTTTTAAATCTAAAGGATTAATTATTGGAAATTTTTCTAATCTACCAGGGTTGTTTTTTTTTGCTGCCGATGATGAAAATTTGTTAAAATATTTATTTTTGTTTATTACTATTGAGAGTCGTTAACAAATTTATTGATTCATAAGCTCGAGTCTGATGTTATAAAAAATTATTGATTTTTCATATGTAGAGCAGATGAATATTGAAAATCATTATATACAATTCAAGAATAGTAATTATTCAAAATAATGTCTGATAACTGAATAAAAATTACAACGCCATAATAATGAATTTTTTATCGACAATATTAAAGTAAAAGAGGGGCAAAAAAATTCTGAAACTCATGTTAAGGTGAATTCCTATATCTAAGCATATTTACCAAATATTCTAGCCCGTGAATAATTTCATGATATTATCCACGACAATGGAACTTTGAAACTCAATTCATGAAGCAAATATTCAGCAGCTGAATAGCTTTAAAGCTGTTATTTAGTTATTCTTATTTTTTATTTGATAATAAAACCCCCGTTATAAAATCCTCTGAAAGCCGTTCTTTGAAGGACAAAAAAAACTGAAACGAAATGAGAAAAGGAAACTAGTATCATATACACATATCCGGTATATGTATATATTTGCTCGAGTTAGCTCGACAAAACCGCAAAAGTGCACGATCTGCGATGAAAATAGCTTGCAACTCTGAAACGTAAATTTAGTTTTCGGGACTATAAACGATATATTTTTCGACCTAGGGAATATAGACCTCGGTCACAATGAGAAAAGAAGAGAATCAATAATGAAAAGAGATGGAAATAAAATATCAGATGAAGAGGTGAAAACGATCAACCAACCGATAGGGGTTCACTGGAATTGACAATCCGAAATTCTGACGGTCTTGTTTGCGATCTCAAACTATTTGAACATGTCAATATTATACCATAGTCCCTTTATACAGTCTGTGTAACTTGTATGGGATTCCCCATTACTGTTCATTTCTCCAACGATTCATTTCGCGCAATTTCATTCTGGCTAACTGATAAATTCATTATTGAGTGAATTTATATTGTAACGTGCTAGACTTCCTTGCAGCGATTGACAGAAACACAATATTGCCATTACACATAGCATTAAAATAAATCAGTGCTGGTTGGTGATAGATAATATTATATATGCAAGTATTAATCACTGACGTTATTATTATTGATGAATTAATATATGCAGATATATTGTAATTGAATATACAAATAGTCATATTAATATTCTTACTACTCTAGTTTGTACATTGTGGGGCAAGTTTCACTCAAGTGAAAGGCTTTTATTATCACCGTGACTCAGTTTATGACTCGACAGTCATGAGGTCATTAACAATAATCTCCTAATACTCTTTGTAACTCTATCGACATTTTTAGATAATTATTTTTAAATGATGTTAGAGTATTTCAAATGAATGCCTTCGTTCACTTAATTATATGTGAATAGAAAATTATCCTGTATCGGGTTTATACATCTTGGGTATCGTTGGCTCATTAATACGTTAGCCAACACCTGGATGATGTCATCAATAGAAAATTCATCAGTCAAGGCTGTCATTGACTCTATGTTAACAATACCATGTGTAAATGCATTGTTGTGAGTTCTATAGAACACACGTAAAGTGTAATTTTGTAGGAATGGTTTTATTTTTCTTGAAAGCTATTTAATTGATTAGATTATAACCATGATAGGTATGAACAGATCCAAGTTATATGAACTTGATTATCCATCAAATGCTTAGATAGACACAAGGATTTATATGCGTAAACTCGCAAGATTGGTTTCAATAGAACGAGAACATGATATGTACTTGATGTTATGTGTCGATCGATATATGCAGTCAGGTACACGGATATGGTTAAACAGTCTGCAGAGATTATTGGGAATACGTGTATTGAGGTGTCATGATATCGGATTCTCAAATTAACATTGTGCCATCGCTTCTCTGATACATAAGAACACCATTTCCAATTTGACATTGTGAAATTCTACATCATCAGCATGGCATAACTCTATAATCTATGATCCTGTGTATACACAGACTCTAAGATTTGCGATTTCGTGCTGTGGTGAATAATATTGGATTACTCGGAGGAAATTTAATTGAAGTAATCTTTCTATATTTTTACTATTATTACTATGCATTGGAATAAATAATTATATGGAATAAAAAAATCAGCTTTATACTTATTTTAAACAGGAAATAAATCATTGATGATTTATAATTATTTTTTATCTCTTTGAAGTGTTAGAACTCCATTTTAACAATAATGATTTATTTGATAGTAGCAACAAAAAAATATTTTTAATAAATTTTCGAAAAGTTTTTTATTTAATTAGCAGTAAAAATGGAAGGCAACTGTAAATGCCTGTTAATTAAATTCTTTTTTACTTTGAAACATTTTTAATAATTAAAAAAACTGTAGAGAATAATTAGCTAGTTATTTCTGAAATGATAAATTTCAATTTTATTATTAAAAAATCATTAGAAGAAAGTTCATTTATGTATCTAGAATTTTAAATAGCAAAAAAATCAATAAAACACTGTTAAGCATTTAAAATAATTAAGGGTTATTAAGTCTACGTCATGATTTCAATGTTTAATAATTAATTTATCTTATTAACATTCATGGCAATAATTATTAATGAGTTATCATAACAAACGTTTATTTAGTATCATTCTATTAATAACTGGAAAATAAATTATTTTAAATGCATGCCAAGCAGCTCTTTTGAAAGCTTCATCCGGGGCTGTGGATAAAATACAAGGAAGACTACGATAAAATACGAATAAGCAATGTATCATTAACTGTTTCTCAGTATAAATAATTCGCGAAAGCAATTCATTATCACTCACAGCTCACTACTCTCCCTCGTGTTTCTTTGACCTCCCAAGACTCTTTTCTCCTTCTTTTATTTTTGACCTGATATTTCAATTTCATAATTAAAAAAAATTCTAGTAATTACTACAATTGCTGTTTTATGTCTTGACTCTCTACTCAGGCAGGAAAGAAACTGGCAAAGCAAGTTCAAATATAAATACGTTATATGGAGATTCATTAAAAAAAAGTCGACACTCAAGATTCGAAATAATTTTTATCACAAATATTTAATATGTGAAATAAAAAAAACATTCAGTTGGAGTATTAAATTTCATTTCTACATTTTAGGTAGAATTAACTTGAAAATGAATTATTTTAATTTATGTTAATTTCATTTAAAAATTATTTTAGTTTATTAGCTTATAAGAAAGTTCTCAATAAAATATTGATTCTAGAGTCAATTTCTCTGTAGGATACTGAAATTTTTTTAATTACACAATAAGTTTATTGAAAATCTGCAATAAAACTTTAGAAATAAAAAAGAAGTTATTCTTGAAAAGATGAATTACTCTTTTGCTCAGAAGTAAAGATAGTTGAAATTATTTTAAATATTTTTCTTTAGTGAGATCAGATAATATTTATGAATTCATTAAAGTATACTCAGGAGAGAAAAAAAGATTCAAATATTTTTAAGATTCTTTTTCACATTTCGGTAAACCTAACAAACTTTACTGCAGAAATACCAAAAACTCTCTCAGCTTCATCTTTTTCACTCTCAAGTTGTCGTTCGGTCTCTATTTTCACCGATTAGCAGCTTCCTCAACTAATTGGAAAGATTCGTCGCGACAGATTCTCTTTCCTAGGCTCTTCATTCTTCTCTTTTTCTTCCGAAAGAATCGGAAAAAGTTGAATTTTCCAAGCCAAGCTAGAGCAAACTTCGCGGTCCACTGATTATTTTCCCGACGAGGCTTCGACTACTTTTTGAACTTTATTTCGCGAGCTGGAGTCGTCAGAAAACTTCTTGTGGTAACACTCCAGTATTTCAAGTATCGGAAAAGATATTCTCGATTATCGACTGCTGTCTCGTTCCATCATCTTCCTTTGAGATATAGATATTTACTTCGAGACTCATGATTATTTGTTCATGTTGTAAACCCCATTAAATAAATTAGAAATTAAAGGAATTATTTTACAACTGAAGTCACATGAATAGATGGGAAGTTCCTTTCCAAAATTCCAAAAGATTTATTACCACTTGAAAAACTTGTCCAGCATTTTATAATTTATAATTTCGAAGAAATAAATTAAAAATTTCCCTGTTAAAAAGATTCACTACCTACAAACAGGAAAAATCATAAAGTAAAATATCTCATTTTTATTCCAACTCTGAATTATTTCTTTTGTAGACTCAATAAAAATTAAAATCATAGCAAGAATCTATCTTCAATCTTTTATAGCGTTATTTTTTATTTTACAATTTAATTCATATTATTTTTCCATTATTATTTTTAACGTTTTTAACGAAATTAATAACGAAATTATTATTAACGTTCCAATTGTTATTAATTATAATAATCACCAATAATGTTAGTAATAATTATAATTTCTTTCAATAGGCTTAAAATTATTCATAGCAATTTCAATCCGATATTATTTCAGAAATCAACAAATTCATATGCTATAAAAAAAATTCACCAAATAACACCATATGTGTGTAGACATATAATCTAAAACTCTCATGCAAGTCCTCGTTAATTAAAATCGGATTGAAAGTTTATATACATTATAGGTTTGTGTTTAGTGTATAGTAAATGAGCTTAATCAACGTATCTACGTTAAACAGACGGTTTTGGGATGCATCATTCACTATTCAAGTTATTAGTAGAATAATATTATTATATAACAGTTATTGTTATGAATTATAGAATATTTAATTGAATTGAATATCATTCACTCAGATTGTTTATATCCGCTTAAAAGAAACAACAAACGAGGAAAATTTGTTTTTCAAATCTCCATCTCTCTCTCACTTGAGCTGTTGAAAACAATTCCATTGAAAATTCTTTAGCCATTCAATTATTTAGTTTCACTGAACATGTTTTTAAGTCAGCATAACTGAAAAGGCCTGTAATTGACGGGTGTAAACAGTGGACGAGGATTTCCGAAAAGAGACAATTAAGGTAAATGAGTCTGCGAGAATTATTTATCGACAAGTTTACAATGATTATCAGATAGACAGGATAATCGAACTATTTCCAGTTGAGTGACATGCAGAGAAACAGGGGCTAGACCAGTCTTATGGACACTAGTAATTATTGCGTATTAAAATAAACCACAGACGAGTTTGGAAAATGCGTTTAATGAAAACACATTCCAACTGACATATTATAACTGGTATAATTGCTAGTTTGGAGGGTCGTTGCATACATCAACCATGCCTGTGGATACATTGGTACTCGTAGAGGTGGTAGGAATAATTGGTTGATTCGATCGGTGAGTGTATTGAATCTACGGCAAAAGCACTTTATTTGGAGCGTCAGCGATAATCTAATACAGCTTGATTGTTCACTCATTTTTTACTATTCGTCCTCAATCATTGAAAAAAAACGCACTGCTTTAAATTGCATTGACTGCTCGTTATTTTTTAATTGAATATTTCAAGTGTAAAATAGCTGTTTGAAAATTAACATTTTAAAAGCACTAATTTTTTTATTTTTACTTTTCAATATCATTTACTTGTTCGAATATTTATTTTATTTTTTACATACTAGTATTTTATTAATTGTATTATCGATGAAAGCTTTTTTTTTATTTGAAAGTCTTTGGTGCTACATTTTTTTTTGATGTTTTTACTAAAAGCAATTTTTGAAAATTAAATTCTTTGATAAAGTTTTTGGGTTGTTTAATTTTCTTTTTTTTTTTAATAAGATAGGATAGAGAAATTTTTGGAGCAAAATTATACCCCAAGTCCTTTCTGCAGCTTTTTTAATCGAACATATATCTCTCTTAAATAAGATAAAAAATAAAATAAAAAGGCTCTCCTCGTAAACCCGTTCTCCTGTTTTAAGTTTGTTGCTATGTTAGTCGGTTGGCCCGTGGTAGGAATAATATGTTACCACCCAATTCGCTGTTTCCTCTCATTCGTTGCAGAAGTATCATCGTATCCACACTCACCGAAAATTATCATAAGCCCCGGAAATCGCTAGAATATTTTTCAGCATAATAAATACAAGTGAAATGCAAGTATTTACATAAATAGAAAATGAGAGAAAAATAAAATAATTCGTGGAATGAAATTGACGGAAATTTGGTCAATTTTCGCACTTCTTAATTATCTGTTTAAAGAGTCATCTTAAGACACGTCTGAGAGACATAAAACCAACTCAGAAAGCTGTTGCCATTCGTCACTTCCGCTAGATAAACCAGGCATTTCTTCCGTTCAAGACGTCGTGGCAGTGTCGACTTGATAAAAACCGCTTTTTGTTTCCCCTCTAAGTACACCTCACCCACCCTTCTTTCTTTCTCATTTTTTTTTGCTTCTTCCGCAGTTTCCCTTTCTGTCCAAAACGATTCATCCTCACTCTGACGAAATCTTCAACAACATTTCACCCCACTTTTCGTCGCTTTCCTAGCGCGATAGAACTTGAAAAAATCCAAGAGACAACTTCTACCCGACTATCATTTGAAGAACTTCTTCTTACTCATTTCTTTGTTCATGAATCTTAAGAAAATAGCTATCTCACTGCTACATACATCGCTGGAGATTGTTGTAAACTATATCTACAGTAACTGAGACTTGAAGAAAAGTTATTTCCCTCTTGTAGTTAAGGATTCTGTTTGTTTCGGCTTCAAAAGAGACAACCATACTCATTGTTTAAAGTTATAAAATTGAAGATATTCCAATCTTAATTATTTATTTTGCAAATAAGAAGCAAAATGTGAAATTGAATTCCACTCAGTAAAGTATAATAATATTTTCGTTCTCTGATGTAAAACTATTACACAATGGTAGAGTTGTTCTATGCATTTTGCACAAAATACTTCCTCACTAGTTTCTTTTTTGAAGTATTCTTTCAACACAATAAGATCCTTCAGCCTTTTATGAGCATTATTAAATTTTCCATTCTTTCTTCCTATCGTCCATCTGGTTTTTTCGCATTTCTCTTAGTGGTGATTTCACATGACGGCAAGTTTGTGGCAATTTTCTTTGCGTCCCATGGAGACTATGTCCCTTAGTTTCTTCTCTCCAACACGAAAGACTTCAATTTCATCTCATGGCTGCAGAACTGTTGCTGTTGTTGATCCTCTACTTTTCTGACTTGTGGTGAGAGATGAGGAAAACGCATTGCTGCCGAGTCACGCGAGCTATCAAAGATTCAAAACCCTGAGGGCTGGCAGATGGTCTCATCTCAACAAGGCAAGCAAGATGAGTGGCAACGTTGGTCCCTAACGCTGTGGCCGAGAATACCTGAGGACTTTGAGCTACCTGGAAAGAACTGGAGAGGATTGAGAGAGAGTATCAGCCAGAACAACAATATCTGGCAACACTGCATGGACCTCAGAGTATACGGGGTCCGGTTTAATCGCGCTGGCTTGGCAGCCTCGCTGCTGCGTGTCAAGAACCGGCTGGCCCCTGACGCCATTGTCTGGCCCGTCGAGCGAGTACAAGACCCCCACTTGAAGCCTTACAAAGCCGTGTTTACCGCGATGCCGGTTCGTGACCTCTTTTGTTTTTTTACTACTAACAACTACTACGTTGAAATAAAATGGAGGGGGAGGCGAAAATGATTATTGAGTTCTTCCTTTACTTCAGGTCACGACTGAATTCATGTCGTGACCAATTTTTGTCTTGTGATTTAAATTGGATTCTTTGCCAAGGTCAGGGCAAGGCAGAGTATTGATTCGTTCTTCATTTTGTTTGCTATATTTAGCTATTCTATTTTCTGTGTTAATTTAAATGTGAATAAAAAATACCATGTTTTGTAAAAGTACATTTTTATTCTCCCCGAGTTTTCGCTTGATTAGACTTCTTTATCTTTTGTGCTGGAGAGATGTTATCCCTTAGAGGCGAGAAATGAAAAAAATAAAGACTAAAGAAATAAGAAAATCAAGTTTAGTTAGAATACAACCATTTTGAAAGAAGTAGTCGGTTATATTTACTGTGATAGCATCTTAGGATTTTTTTTTCAGCTGATTGCCTATGAAGATCTAAAAATTAAATCTATATTGTATTTTAAATTGCTTCTATAATTTGTAAGATGTATTGATTCGATTCTTTGAGGATTTTTATGATTCGATAAGTTTTTGTATGTAAATTAAATTATGAAGAGCAAATATAAAAATACAACTAATTTGGCAAATGATGATAATCATGATAATATCCTAGATGTTTCATTTATCATACATCTTCATTAAAACAAAGTTACAACTTGTCAGAGAGTAAGAAGAAAAGTCATAGAAGTAGAATAAGTTTCTGTATTCTCTTTAATCCTCTGCTATAAATCAAATCCCAAAATCTTGAGACAGGAAACGCGATCTCTCGCATGACAATTGTATTGAAATTTGCCTTTACTTCTTATCCTTCACACTGTTCCACCTTTTCTTCTTCATTTTTCATTCCTGTCACTTTATGCCTTATACGTGAATTTCATTATTTGATTAATAAATAAATAATGTCTACTTTCAATGAAATAAAAACGAGACATTTTCATTTTTGATGAAGCTACAGACACATAACACTTGGGAGCTAAATGTGATTTTTTTTTTGATAAAATGATGTTTCATGCTTTTGTTTATTTTAAATTGTGAAGCACGATTATAATATTATTTTTTTTATATGCTCCAGTTTTTAAAACATGGTTTTTATTCAAAGTATAATAGAATGTGACGAGACTAAAATACAAAATAGTGGAAAAAACATTGGCAATAATATTTTTAATTATAATAAAAAGTAATCATCTTTTTTACATAGAAGTATAGTCTTAAAAACACGTTTTTAAATGCCACTTTTAATGGAAAAATAAATTAAAAAATGATATTATTGTTTAAATTGATATAAATATTAGTTTAGAATAAAATCAGAATTTTCGTGGCTCAATAAATGAAATGATCAATTGAATTTTTATCATATAAAAATGAAATAAAATTATTTCTGGATAGTAATAAATAAATGGAGCACACATGTATTTACTAGAAGAATAATTCTTCCTTGTAGCTCATTTAAATAGTACTCAATAAAATTACTCAACATTTTCTACACTATATAACCCAGTAGCATCTCCAAAGCTTTTCTCCAACATTTATTCTAAAAGAAATATTATTACTATCATTCTAAGTGCAACGAAAGAAATGCTACATTGAGGTCCAGCACAGATTGTGAGAGAGAAAAATAAATTCCATCTAGTGCGCATTTACAATGCCACATGGGAATAATTTGTCGCAGAAGTAAGCATTATACTTTTTGCGATCTCCCATCGGACGAAGGAAGCGAAGTAAATCGTTTGGACAATGAAGTGAACTAGAAAAAGAAAAAGATTGGCAAAGGATTGTTTGTCTCGCAGTAGTTCTCTTTTACGCTTATCTCAAGTAAAAGTTGCCTCGACAATCCGGTAGAATGTGACGCTAAGATAAGGTTAACGAGTAGGTTTGTGTACCTCTAACGCTGCACTAGAGACGTGGCGCCCAGCTAATTGGAAACGATCTTTAACCTGGTAACAATAACACCAGGACCACCAGGAGAATCAACTATTTGTGTCAGTGACATTATTTTGTCTTTCTTATATTACATAGTATTGTGCTATTTTCATTTTGTCGACATAAATAAACTTTTCTCGGAGTAGATTAGACCTTCGTTCCGCTGGGAAATTGCACGGAATGCCATGCAGATATTCAAGGAAAGTTCGTGGACGTTAACGATGTTGGATTATTCGTGCTAATTGCACCGCAATAATTTCCCGGAGTAACTGCTGCGTCACTTGCATATATGTAGCATTCGTTTATGTTCATAACAATGCTGACATAACTATTGTCAGTAGATGCATATGTACTTTTGTGCATAAATTCTGTTGACTATTAGGAGCCAGGAAGTTTATCGTATCTTAACTTCAACATGCATCAATGAAGTCATATGAATGGATGCTGCTGATCAACAATACCCGAATTTACTGCTTGAAACATTTTTAATTTTAATAAACAAATAGATAAAAGTGCTTTTCTCATGTTAAACTTCATCTTAGTACCAAAATTTATGCTTGCAATAATTGGTAAAATTGGTTTTGTTCAATTCAAATTGCTGACATGCTGAAAAACATGACCAGATATTTTTTACATTTTTTTTTTTGATGAAGTAAAGTGGTTTATGATTGCAACTTATAAATAAATGAGTTACGCTTGGATACTTATGGTTTTGAGTGGAAAATGTGGATTTGCTACGCAAGTAAATTGCAATATTTTTTATTTTATAGATTACTGGTGATGAAAATGTTTCATTTGATTTTTTAATAGGTAGTAATATTAATTTTTCAAGTGAAAAGTTTATTGGATGGATTTATAAATAAACTAGAAGTTGATAAATGGTGTAATAAAAATGTTATTTATAAATTGATATTTCTTTGATCAGGTGTTAGTAAAGGTGGATAAATTCAAATTAATGACAAAAAACTTATCAACTCGTTTCAGACCAGATAATTTTTAAAATAAATTTTCACGATAGATTATTTTAAATCTGGAATATTTACAGATTAAATTATATTCAGTTGGAATTTTTTTGAATATGAGTTATTGGAAATATAATATTTTTATCACTTTTTTAATCCCTTTCCATTGATTAAAATAATAAATAATTCACAATAACAGAAAATAATTCAATGTTTTTTATTTTATTCCCACCATAGAACATATTTATTATCCAAACAAATCATAAAATTTTTAAATATTTATAAATATTCTGCACACGTTATATAACTAAAAATAAATTCAAGACCTATCTTTAAATTTACTAGGGGAAAAATGTTGTTGGACAAAGCATGTAATGCTCAACTAAAAAATTAATGACGAAAATTCGCGAAAATATAATATGAACGACCAGTGTATCCATATGAAGAAACTTTATAAATAGCATAAAAAGAGAAAGAGGAGAGAGAAAAAAAAATATAAAGGGAAACTAACAAGAAGTTCTTTCATTCCGGTACGTAGTCTCTTGACGACCATAAAGATTCTCCCGTTCAAAACAAAGTAAAAAATATAAAATAAAAAAAAAGAATAAGTGAAAAAAATAAACAAAAGTGGAAGTATATCTCGCAAACACTTTGAAACTATAAAACTTTAATATCACGCGGTTGATAACGGTGCTCTGGTTTTCAGAGTTGAATCGGAAGCGATAGATGATGGCTGTATAGAGAACGAGAAAACAGAAGAGATGTATATATCCTCTAGCTTTAGCTTCAGAAGAGATACGTCAACAGAGATTATCATAGAATCCATATATGTAGCATCAGGCTTCTGCCAGACTCACTTGGATACGGCCAAAAGGTGTATGCTCTTCTCGCGGGTTCAATGTTTCCTGTGCGTAGTATCTCTCCTCGCTTAAATGCCAGAGGGGAACGGAGAAGTAAGCTAAACTTAGCACAACCAGTCGTATAACAGTCAAGTCTGAGCCAAAAATTCCTCCGGACTTTATTCACTCTGTTTAATATACGAAATTATTTGATAGTTAAATTTTCTTGATTAAAATTTCAAACTCCAAGCTACTTGTTTTTATCTCAACTAAGTATTTTACTTATCTCAAAGCTTTATCTAAGTTTAATAATTCTCACACCTATTTATTTATTTAAACATTCTAAATATTTGTTCTTTCACTTGGACTTTAAAAATTAATCTTTAAAAAATAGTTGTAATTTTTCAAACTAATTATTTTAGTGTTTGTAAATATTTGCTCAATTTTTCAATTTTTATTTATTAAGGTTTCCTTTTAGGAATTAATATATTTATAGGAGCAGAAGAAGGAATAGTTTTTTGCACCAGTTCCTTTTCTCGCACTGCAAGAGGATCATTCACTAAACCTGGTTGGTACTCTGCTCCACCATATTTCCTTCCCCATATTTCTGCATCTAGAGTATTTTTGATACAGAAATTAGTCTTGTAAGGACCTGATATCATTCTCCTTTGTTTCCTTAGCATGTAGCTTGAATGCAGATCTTCTATTTCAAAAGAGATCTTTTCTATTCTTTTTTTCAATCTTTGTATCTCTACTCGAAGTTTTTGCTTTTCTTCATCATCAGTCTCCAGTGCTAACTTTTTGTTCAGTTGCCCCAACAATCGTTGACATAAATGTTTTTGTGCATCGTATAAGATATTTTTATAGATTTGTACATCATAATCTTGCTTATCTAGTTTTCGTACTTGATATTGTATTCTTCGAATTTCTAATTCAGTATTAACTATTATTGTTGTGAATTTTTCGATCATTTTTTCTTTCTCTTTTAAATTTCTTTGTTCTTCCGCTGTCTTAATTTCAGATTGAAGAATTTCCTCTATTTCACGTTTAGTTTCGTCCAAGTCTTTCTGACGATTATTAAGTACTCTTTGCATTTCATGATATTTTTTGCATAATTCATTATTTTTATCGACAATTGCTTCGTTTTCATACATCTCAATATTACTAATCTTGCTTTCCAATTGTTTGTATGTTTTTTCATAAAATTCTTTAGTAATGCTTTTTTGTTCTCTAATCGCACTCAATTCTGGTACAGATTTTGTAGCGACATACTTTTTTGGTTTAGATTTTTTGACTTTCATTCGAATTTTTCGAGATTGTTTCCGTTTCTGTTCAAGTCTTTGTTTGAATTTCTGCTTCAGTATACTTTTCCTTGACTGAGGTTGAATTGGACTACCAGAGGTACTAGATGTGCTTGGTTTTTTAGCTTCTAGCAGTTCATCCCTTAAACTTGGCATTGATGAGGTGTCTTCTGGTATATCTTCAGTGTTGGTTACATCTATCTCACTTTCTACAGTAGATTTAGTTTCATCATTTAAACCTCTGCGTTTTTGTTTTATTTCACTTTCATCTGATTTTTCTACTCCTAAACTTTGAGGTTCTGCACCTTCTGGTGTACTTAGATCTCTTTGTCGTTTCCTAACTGCTGTTAAAGGTAAATCTATAGACATTGATTCTTTATCATTTGGTCCACTGATTTTTGAAGATTCTGGTTTAGCAATTTGAACAGATAAAGGTTCAGCAACTGATTTTATATTTACTTTTACTGGTGGCTGCTCTTGCTTTGCAAGTTCTACATCTTTTAAAGATGAATCTTGTTTTCGTTTTTTCAATTGTGTCAAAATGGTGCTTACCTTACTTGGTTGACCAATTTTGACATATTTTTCTCTATAGAGGTTTGGATGTGGAGATTCTGGTTCTGGAGGCTTAGTACTGGAAGATCGTTTGCTTTCTCTTTCAGTTATATCAACCAACAATGGATCCACATTGACTGTTCGTGCATAAATTAATTCAGGTTCATCAGACAAAATTTGTATATTAGAAAGAGGTTGCTCTAGAAGTGAAGCATGTATTTGCTCAGCTATAACTACCAACTTGTTGGATTGAATAAGATTTTTGAAGTTTCGTATAAGTACATTAATCGGAATTGAAAATGATTGTCCAGTGAAAGATGATCGATAAACTATGACTCGATATCGTAAATTCAATTTCAGATAACTAAGTTTTGTAACTTCTCCATTGTATTGCAAAACTACTTTATCTATTTGCTTTTTCATTTTTTCCACTTTAGGTATTAGAGAATCTAATTCATCCATTTTCTTATTTTCGAGTGATAATTTTTGTAAATAATTAATATGAAAGTTATATTGTTCATGCAATGTTCTAATTTCATAAGCATCTTGTATAAATTCTGCATAATCTTTAACAATGCAAATCAAAAATTCCTCCAATTGATTTTTTATATAATTATACTTGGAATCAATTCTCTTTTGTTCCTTGGATGTTTTTCCACTAATATTCCACTCTGTTGTCGTTTGTACTGCTGACATGTATGTTTGATAGTAGTTTTCTAGTTGATCCAGAGTATCATGAATACATTTTAATAGTTTATCTAGAAAATTGACCAGTGAATTAATACTGTTATCAATAGCGACAACTCCATTTCCATTAAGCTTGCTTTTATCACCTTGCTCAACATAGCTACTTATACCCATTTTATATCCTACTAAAATAAAGAAAAAAATTTTTCTTTCCAATCGACTCAATTACAATAAAATGATTTTGATTAAATGTCATGATTCAATAGTTATTTTGACCGCACAGCTTATGATAGTAATCAATAGAATAAAATAGTATCAATTTGAATACTTTTCTCTCTTGTGAACACTAAACTTCTCCAAATAATGAAGCTTCTTTCTTTAAATACATATCTCTTTCTTTTTTCCTTTCTGTATAAGAATCAATAGAATAATCCACTTCATCTTTTAGAGAATCTACCATTCTAATCAATTGGTCTCTATCTTGTTCTAATTTTTCAAGCGGTGAACCACTTTGTCCTTCATACTCCATTACACGATCAGATTCAGTTGCTAGCATCTGAGCATTCCTCTCCAGTTCATTCTGCCATTTCTTAAATAATTTTTCTTTTACTTCAAATAACTTATATTTGGTTTGTTGAATTGCTTCATCATCTTCTTTTAACTGGATAAAGCTTTTCAGAACCATCTGAAGTTCATTTTGATAACGATCAATTTCTATCTGACTTTGAGCAGTTTCAAGAAATTCTTTCAAACCTTTGATCCTTTTACGTAAATCTCTACTTCTTGGAATTAATTCATACTCACGATCATTCAGTTGATCAATTTGTCGGTCTAACCTTTCCAATGTATCAAGGAAAAATTGATAAGTGATTTGCTCATAATTATCGATTGCAATCTCTTCAGCTGTTCGTTCATCAATATTAACACTCTCTAGCAAATCACCAAGCTGCTTTTGATATTCTTCTCGAACTGAAATTTCTGGTATGTCAATTTTGATAAGAGGTTCAGCTTGCTCTTCATAATCTCTAGAGGTACTTGGTCTTTCAGTAGCCATTGGTTCTTCTAAACGTTGTGTCGTTACGCTGCTAGGGGTTGTTAGGCTTTCTTCACTTATTTTCTCTACTCTTGCCTCCTCTTTTTCTTCTTCTGGTGTTGTTTCTTCTGCCTTCATTCTCATTTCTTCTTCCTCTTCGTCTGATATATACTCTTCCTTATCATCTTCACTTTCTTCAGTTTCCGTTGAATCACTGTCATCAGATCCAACAAATCGATGTTCTCTGTAAGCTGGATCAATCACTTTTCTAGTGTACGGTTCAAGCAGAGAATATGTTATATCAATGATTTCATTAGAACCCGAAACCTGAGGTTGTTTTAATATTTGTGGTTTCACTGGTCGAACAGCTAACAATTCTAGAGGAGGTTCTTTAGATATTGATTGTAATTGTTCAGGAAATTGTTGGAGAAGTTTACCAAATATTTGTTCTTTATTTGTCGACTTGTTGGATTCAATTAAATTATCAAGCTGCTGGTTGAATACTTTAAGTGAGATTGAAAATGTTTCTCCAGCAGAAGGTGACTGATAGATGATCATTTTATTCTTAAAATTCAACTGAAGAAAATTTAATTTTGATATTTCTTGGTTATAATCGACAACTAGTTTCTCTAACTCAGAATTAATTTGAGAAACTTGATGGGTAACGTCTCTTAATTCATCTACATTATTTTTTTTCTCTAGTTCAGCTATTTGATCTGAATAATGATTCAACATTTCATAAAATGATTTTATTTTATATCCTATCTGTAATAAATTCATGTAATCTTGAGTAATACTGCTTAAAAAACGATGTATCGAATTATTCAATTTATCATATTTCACCTTAGCTTTCTTAAACTCATTAGGTGATGGTTGAATTTTTTTATCTGCTACCTGAGACATATAAGACACGTAAGCACTTTCTAATTTTTCGAGAAAATTATCGAAATATTTTATCACTTTATTATCAATAAAATCAATCAATGAGTTAATACTACTATCAACAGAATTTATTTCCCCACTAATATTGGGTATGCTAGTGTCCATGACTGCTCTTTTTATTCACTACTAAAAAAGAGACAAAAAAAGTTTTTTCGTAATAATGAAAAAGCACGTTTTGTTCTACAAAGTTTCAGTTCGTGTATTAATTAATAATAGGTATTATGACGTCAGTGAAAAAATAGTTTGATTTATTTTTTATCTAAATGGATCGATATCTCATAATTAATGAATGAGATGACTAATTTTGAAACTATAATTGAGAATAGAGTTTATAAACTTATTAAAATAATTTGGACAGTCATGAAATCGATTAAAAAAGAAATAAATTTACTGCAAATGAATATTAATTAATTCATTACAAAAAATTTTGTTCTTGTTGCAATTCTATTTCAATTCCTCACATTTTAAATGGCATAAATTTTAAAAAAACTTTGTGCATCAATAAATTCAATCTAGAGATTACAATTTATTTTTGTCTAATAATTAATTCTTACCATAAATTATAACAGTAATGGATCATCCTGAATAATGGAAGTTAATGCAAAATTAATTATTTAACATTTAATAGTAAAATGATTGTTACATTAGCTTTTACTATATTCATTTGTAATAAATTCACACTTAGTAACATAATAATTTAATAACTCTTCAAGCTGATTTACAATATAAAGTATCACCTTTTATCATTAATTGATCATTATTTTCAAACAATAAAATCGTAGTAGAAAAAAATTATTTCTATTTCTCAATGAATAGACTTAAACGTAAACCTTTGTAATAAGAAAAGCTCTCAATGTAAAATTTCCAATAATTGGGCTAGAGAGAGAATAGCATAGATAGTTTGAAGTTACTCAAAGAAACTGGTAAATCACCGAGTAATTGAGAAGGAATAAGAGGCTGATGGTGTCTCTTCGATGGAGAATCAAAAGCTTTCTGGTTCTCTACGATAAGACAACGATGAAGCGTTGTTCGCTATTCCGGCTTTAGTTTGATAACGCTTTTATTCTTTATGCGCACATCTTACTTTCATGGCTCTTTATACTTTTATCCTAAAAGAATCAGCCTCTATGCTACACACTCGCACGTTCTTTAAGTCACGATTTTATGATTCTCTGATATTCCATCATTTTATTGTTATTGCAACTCTACCGGTGTTATATTTGATGATATTTCTTGCTGTTTTTTATGGTTGCATCTACGCATCTTTGTCGTGTGAGCTTACATTTAGGAATTTATTTTATATTTTATACCTGAATAAAAAAAATTCTCGGATAAAGCTTTTCACTAGAGAATATTTTTTTTATCCTATTTTTATCAGTCACGTTTATTATTTAAGTTTTGATAATTTATTTAAAACACTCTCTCGGTGCTGAAAAAACATTTTTAATTTTTAAATATATCGAAATATTTGTTATAAATTTATTTAAAATTTTTGAAAATTTATTTTAACATTTTCTTGGCATTGAAAAAAATATTCAAACTACTGTGACGTCTTTTAAAGCATAGAAATGAGTCCACTCTGATAATAGAGTTGAACAAAAACGTACATTGTGTTTGTTTAATTCAACTTCAACAGGAAAATGTGAGATTTAGAGATAATTTTTTTTTTGTAAAGTTAATCTTCTTAGAGAGTTCATGCGTGATTCTAGATCTTTGACACTTGTTTAAAGCACAATTGAGTGTGCCCCTTAGCAGTTTTCATAATGAAACTCACGCATGGCTGACTGTCCCACGCTCTCCCTTATTGTTCTGGTTCTTTTTTCCACAAGAGTACCATTTCCGCTGCATTCGCACGGCAAGAAAAGTCGGAGACTCCTAAATGACTCGCGGGGTCTTTGGGTGAAATTATGGAGCGAGTCTTGAGTTCACTCAAACGCCTACAACTAAGTGATGAGACTGCCTTTATGTTGGGACATGAGAGTGCTATAGTAAAATTTTAATTACAACTTTTAACATTAAATTATTGAGGCCATTAAATTGTTGGTTATCACGATAGAATATATGTAGATTGTAGGAAATAGAAAAAAATGCGAGGTAGATAAAAGGTCAGTCGTTGACCCATTGGATGAGATTTACGAGCGACATCAGACAGTCGTTTTGCAATCTCATCCCCTTCCCTTTCTTCGCACGATCGCATTTCCGTCTCTTGGTCATTACGCGCGACGAAGAGTTCGGGATACTTATCTCGTGGTTCGAATTCTTCATGCCGCAATCTTTGATTATACCGAGCTCCTCGCTCGTTCTTAAAAGAAGACTCTCAAGGGAAGATAATCGTGAAGTCTAAGTCCCTTCAGACATGTCGATTGAAGTCGATCGTGATACTCGAAGGAAGAGAGAGCGAGAGAAAGAGAGAAATGTCTTGAATGATTCTCATTCCATTCCCGATCGACGCTCTAAACTCTTGAAGCGTCTTCGTAAAACGTATTATTTGAAATTCGAACGAGCGTCTTCATGCTAAACGAGCAGAGTTTTCTTTATATCTCCCTTTTGCAACTTTAGGAAAGAGGATGAAATATAAGACTCGAGAGACGAAAAAACGCGTCTATAGTGTTGATATAATTTTACAAGATGTCGTCTTTGGCTCAAGCTCTTTCGTATTCTCTTTTTTATACTCGGAAAAATTTTAAAACTTCAACTAGGATAATCCTAACACCCACCTTTCCAACCATTTTTCTTTGTGAATTTATCAACTATTTAAATAAATAAACTTCGAGATTGAAGAGTAGGCAACAACTATTATCAATATTTTAAAGACAGTTGTATATTTATCTTATACAGAAATAAATTTGTTTCATAGAAATTATTTAAACAGATTCTACTAAACCAGAAAATTCTTCTTAATAATTTATTTCAAGTACACAACTTTATAATTAATCCAAAAACCAGATTAAAAACATCTTCTATTTCTTCAACTTCCTGTTTTATTTATAGAAATAATCATAATAATTAAACAGAAATAATAAATCAACTATTTGACTACTAGTATCAATTATAAATGAGCTCATGAGAAAATTATAAGACCCAAAAATAATTTTTTATATCCGGTAATTTAAAAAAAACAAAAAAACAATTGAAAATGATAATTGAAGGTAATAAACTGAAAAGAACTTCTTAAAAGAAAAAGAATTATCCAATTTTTCTATTAAGAACACTATTATTAAATCCATTTAGAATTTTTCTTTATCATTTCCTGACTATTAAGAACGTTAGAATAACGTATAATAAGACATCGCTAATTAAGAATAAGAACTTCACTCTGAATGAGAGGGTAGAGACTACTTTGCTATTAAAGAAAGCACACGTTAATTTGGATGAAAGAGCTTCTAATTAGTGAAATCTGTTCCGATTGTTCATTTCATATTATTCTTGTTCTATCTGCAGTGGGATGAACACGACGAGAAGGAGTAAAAGAAAAGTGATTCGACTACCTTTATCACACCCTGTACCTTCCTCGATTCAGTTTCTCTCGTCCCTTGAAACCACAGAACAAACTGTACCAAACCTTGTCGACGCCACCTGTTGCATGGATTTCCGGCGCACTTCCCTCCCCTCTTTTCATCTACCTTCCCCACCTTCTACTGTTCACGTCCACCTTTCACCCCTTGTAGCTGCGATATGCGAGAAGGGGAAGCAAGATGCATATATCTACAATTCTACGTGCTCGATATGTGTCAGAATATTCACATATGTTCTTGACATTTTCCACGTGATGCCAAGAGAAGTGTGTTACTATTCATCAGCTTCTTTCTATCTTTTGTCTTTTCAACCAGCCAATTCAATTTAATGCCAACTGCATTCTAATACTACATGCTTCCCAGTTGCATTTATTTCATCTCTAGTGAATTCATTTTTAATTATCGTTCTATTTTCTGATAATGTGATGGTGAAATTTAAGTTAGGTTACTGTTGGAATCTCAATTTTGCAGACAATTGATTTATGTAAAGTATGGGGAGCATGTAAAGCGATCAAAAGTATTGGGTGATTTTATTTAATAAAGGGAGAAAAGAGGATTTTTTTTCACTATTTATTTTGTATAAATTTGTTTTAGTAATTGGCTCATTGATTATTTTATTACCTCGGATTTAAATGTTTATTTTTTTTGTTGTAACATTAATTCTCTTTTAAGTAATAGTGCAATCAATATTAACATTTAATCAACATAAATTGATTGCAAAAATTAAAAAATTACGAATAGATGTTAATAATAGATACATTCATTGTAAAGTAGCTGTAAAAGTTCAATTTGCTATATAGATGATTGTAAATATTTTTTGTAAGTAATGGAGTATGTTGTGATTGTAAGATACTCGAAAAAGTTGAAGATTCAATACAACTTTTAATTGTTAATTATTTCTACAACTTAATAAAAACAGATAGTTGCCACAGCACGAATAAAAATATAAGTTTTCAAATAGTTATGCAATATTTATGTTTATCAAGACTGAGTCAACAATAATTTTTGGAAATTATCTTAAACAAGTTAAAGCATCTGTTATGAGTCTAAATAGAAATAATTTCCAGAATAAATTTTCTTATTGAATAATTGAAAGTTGATATGAAAACCAGGATTAAATTAATTTTGCTATCGATGGAAAAGTTTTGTCTGTCATGGTAGAAATGAGGTCAAGTATCGTATAAAGTAGAGAGAAAGTTTGAAAAAGCCAGGAATGCTGGTAATGATTGCTAATTCGACAGCCCTGTGGCAAAGTTCAGGACCCAGTTGTGGATTGTGTCTCTGAGGTTTGGAATTAACTTTGAAAATTAGTTCTCCGTAATGCTGACAATTGAAAAAACCTACAAAAAGGTAAAAAAGTCATGAGGATTGGTAATTCTGGTCTTACCACGTTCAACACTTTTTTTTATGTTGATTCTTATCTACTAAAGGTGAAAGACAAGGATAAAAAGAAGTGGACATTTAACCGGTCCCTCAGAATCACCAATTTAGCAGCCAGAATTAGCTGACCTTGTATTTACACTTCTTTCTTTGCCAACCAGTGGAAAAAATCGACACTTTTTCAAGATCTGGGAGTGTCAAAGACGAAATTTTTCGACGAACTGTAAAAATGACAAAGTTAGTTCTATGACCGGTCTTTTATATTTTTTTTTCTCTTAAATTTTTTTTTGCCAAGTGAGAATTACTCGACTGGACCACGAACTAGCGAAAGCTCTATCCCATCGAGAGAGCTTTGTCCGCTTTAATGAGCGCCACGGGGTGAAGGCAACTTGTCAGGTTAAAGACTCAGTCGTTACTGGAGAAAGAAACTTTTGGAAGAAGACTCTACAAGACAGAGAAGTAACTGTACGACAATAGTTGCATTTTTCTTTATTTCTTTTTCCTCTCTTACGAGATACCTTTGACAACGGGCTCATTGATGGTGATTTTGAGAACTACATTCTTTTCAATAACATCTCAAATTAGTTCATACTTTTAACGATTTTTGAACTTTGCTCTTGTTGCAGTCTCTTTTTTATTGTTCAATTCTCTAACCAGAGAGTTACACAATTTATTATTTCCAGTTTTTTTTTTTTTTATCAAACTCAAGTTTGTCTTCTTGTGGAGTTTATACTTTCGGAGCTTCTGTTTCTCTAAACAAGTGATTAATGTTCGAGAATACAAGTTTCTAAAGATGTTTATTTTATTTATAAAGAAATTGCTCCTTTTATCAATTCAAAAGAAGAATATAGGAGAAGGTTGTGTCGAGTTATGTAATTAATTCACTTTAGAAATTTATAGAAGGTTCAATGAACTCATCTGTTGCCAAACAAATATTTAATATTGAAACTTAAATAACTTTGCCTTTAATATTTAAATTAATGAAAATTAATATTTTATTTAAAAAAAATGATATAGCGTGATGCTAATCATTTATTTTGCATGAAAAAAAAAAAAAAATTTTTATGATTGAAAAATTTTACTTACCTCCAATAAATTTTAAAAATTATTTACAGCTTTTCGTTATAATAAATAAGTTTCGTTTATGGTTGATAAGAGTTTTAAAAAAATTTTTCCCCGGTATCAGCATTAAAAAGCAAGATATAAAAATAATTGAATAAAAAATAAAATAAATGTAATAAAGAAGTAAAGCCAGAATTTACGACAAAAATATTTTGAAAAATTGCATAATAAAAATGCTTTCGTTTGAGACATGAGATACGATCCTGGTGTTGAAGAAGAAAATTATAAAGAAATTAAGTTGATGTATCGCACAACAGAATATAAACGTGTTGAAGGAAAAACTGAGGATGGAAGTGAAGAGTATAAAACCTCTATCAAAGATACATGTCGTATTAAATCTTACATCCGTTCAACCGTTCAAGCAAACTTGTCACACAAACCCAACCTATACTGATGGCTTAAGAACTGGTAAAAAGAGAGTATACGTGTTTAATTTTTTTTTTATTTTTCTAAAGTGAGCAAACATCCTTTTGTCGGAAAATCATGTAATCTCGAACGTTTAATCTCAAGACAAGACTGCAGACTTTGGAGTGAAGAATAAAGAGAATAATAAGAAAGGTTGAAAAGATAGAAGCAGCTAGCAAAGAGTTGCGGATATTATCGATAATCGTGTTTCTAACAGAATGTAATATAGTTGTTAGTACTTGTGGATAGGATAATAGTTGATCTTAATACTTTTCATCCCCTTGATGAAACGGATCAAGAGAAAGTAAAAAAGAGTGAAAGAAAAATGGCTTAAATGCACTTTTAATTGTCAGAGTAATTTCTGAACCAGCAAATTCAGTCTTGATTTCTCTTTCTTATTCTCCCTTCCAGCTTTACATTCCATTAGATTTATTTTTCCTTTTAACTAAACGATTAGTCCTCCTCGAGCGTTCAGAAGGAAACAAGACTCGTTCTCTGCTTAACTAAGTTCTCCTTGCTTGAACAATTTTCCATCTTTGTTAGATACATTCTTATTTTCTTTGACTCTGCTGACTCTCTCACACGTGTTTTCTTCCTGAGACATAGGTGTGTCTGTTGGCCACTTCACAGCTTTAGGGGTCAACTCCCTCTCTCTTTCTGTAAATCTATGTCTCGTAAATTTTCCAACCTGCTACAAGTAATACAAAAGCCAAAGAGCAGGAAAAGGTACATTTTTTTCTTGGTATCATCAAATTCTAAAGTTGATTCCATTTTCGATATTTTCTCTCTTTCTAAATCCTGGTAACTGTGTTTATTTATCTTCTTTTTTGTGTCGTCCTTACATTTTTTAAACCACCCACGTTTGCCTTTTTGTCAGTGGTGTACATACAACACTTGAAGAAGGGTACAAAACAAATTCCACGTCACTCTCTATATATGCCAACGACAAGGTTCTGAAAGTTTCCAAGCATCAGTACATTCTACAACTTCAATGTACTTTTTATCACTTATTTTATGTTCGTACACACTTGTTCAATTGAGGACCTTTTCGATATGTCAATGGTACCTTTGGAAAAGTACTGTTACCTATAATTGTCTGTCTTTTTTGATTTCCCAAGTTTGGAGTTGGATAACTCTGGTGAGTGAATGCATGTGAAGTGAATAAATATTCTCTTATCGAGAAATTTATTTGAATAGATAAAAAACACCATTCAAAATTCTATTTTACTCAGGTGGTCTTTTTTAAAACTCTTTTTCTTCAAGTAAACAGTTTTTTATATAAATATATATTATAGTGAATGAATTTAAATGAGGTTCTTTCTATCATTCAAATTTTTATAAAAATAAATTAAAATGAATTTATTTGTTATATTTAATATTTAACATTTGTTTTAATACATTTGAAATTTTGAATAATATTTTAAAGCCTTAAATTAATTTCTTTTTAGACACTAGGCCACGGCCACATTCCTTTACTTTACCTAATGAAAAAAATCTGCTCTGGTTTTCATTACTCGTTTGCTCTCAATTTCTAAAAAAGTCTGATGCATTGCAAAAAATAGACAACTTCAGCATCTGTTAATACTATAGTAGACCTGAATGAATCAGCTGTTAAAATAGAAACACATCTTGTACTTCAACCAGTCTTTTCTTTAATTTACAGTTGCATTGAAAATTTATTTCAATTCACCAGAATTTCGAAATATTTATCAACTCCTGAATTTGATAACTCCAATAAAATAATAAGAAAATTAAAACTGTCAACATCTCATCAACATCTTAATATTCCAATAGAATTTACGACAACAAAGCAAATAAATCCACCTGACACACCAACAAAGAATACCGAAGTGTCAGACATTTTTTAGCTTGATTTTCATGCGTGAAGTGGAGGAATTTTGAGCTACTGGGCAATCAGGCATGCAACCAAAGACCACATGTTATCCAGGATACGATGGTCTGGTGGTAGCAGTGAGGACCTCACATCTGCGGACTCGTCACACCGGTCTCACTTGAGTCAGTGGCGTAGAAATCTCAGATTTCTACTCATAGCTTATATAGCTTTCTTCACTTATTAGTTTTGCCGTCATTTACTACTACCTTTGGCATTTTTCGGCTTTCACAAAGCCAAAGTCACATCAAATCCTCACACCATACCATTGTGTTTAATCTAATACTTTACGATCGAATTATTACGTAAGGATAAAATTTAAATACTTTTTCAAGAAACATTAGATGTTTTATAGTTTTATTTTTCAAAGAGATTTAATGTTCTTTAACTCGGCTAAGCCGAGTGAATTTTTAACGAGAATAAAATGGTTTATGGGTCGGAAAGGTGTTTTTTTTCTGAAAAAATACTTATTATAAAATTTCGCATGATTTTTTTCCTTTTAGTGCATAAAAGTGTTATTTTTTTTTGACTAATCATCGTTGAGTTTTTCTTAACACGAGGGCAATGGCTTTTCTTGTCGCATCAGTGATGCAGAGAGAAAAAGCAGGGGCCGTTTGATCGAGGCCACGATCATCCTCATGTTCTCCACGCCATTGGCTTCCAGTCCGGCCGGTTACCGCTCCTACTACCAAGCCGTTATACCTTAACTCACCTTCTTTTACCTCAGCTCACTATGTTCCTCCTTCCCTCCATTCTACTACTCCATCTCTCACTCGCTCTTTCTCACCTTCAGTGTAACATTTTAGTACCAGTAGATATATTCCTCTTTCTCTCTTACCTCTTGAGTACTTTAGAGTAGAGTATAGACACACGTTGCCACATCGTGGCAGGCTAAGGCTTTAAGCTTCTTTCACAAAGTCTCAAAGACGCGATTGATTCAACCAGTTTGCAAGCAGAGCTTTAAGATAATCCAACTGAAGATAAGTTGAGAATAGCAGGATAATAGGGGGAAGAGGGGGCGGTGAACACACAATATTGTTACAAGAATTAACGACACTTGTTCCTGATTTCTTAATTGTTTTTTTTTTTGGCCGAACTTTCCAAATTGTGGTCCACTTTTTCTTGCTTGGAAAGATTATTATTACGTGTCAAAAAGGAATTTGAAAGTTTCAATCCGTCAAACAATTTTCCAAGTTTATTGATTGGAATTCATTTGGTTGACTTGAGTGTAAGTACTTGGTAGGGAGTGTGTTATCGAATTTCGATCAACATTTTTAAATAATACATCAAGCTTTTTTTAAATTATATAAAAAAACACATTACTAATTTCTCTTTTGGATTATAACAAAGGATAAACAATTTACATTCCACCTATTTTCGCAACATTTTTATCAAAGAATGAATTCATAAAATTATTGAAATAATTTATTTTAAATAATTTATTAAAAAAGATTAAGTTTCATACGGTATTTTTTTGAATGGAATAAAAATTTATTCCATCCAGGTTTTTCTACAAATTTTTATAGAAAAATTGGGTTTAAAAAATTATATTTACATTATCAATCAGAATGATTTATTATAAAAGATCCTTCGCTTTGTATCTGAATGTGTGAGTAGTGTACATTGGCCTCCTCTGCATCTCGAGGTCTCCACGAGTAAGTCAACGCTCATCCAATACCTTCTATGCATGCAGCGATATCTACTTTAACTTAGCATTCACTCTACAGTCGAGAGAGAGAGAGAGAGAGAGAGAGAGAGAGTACACAAAGCCGATGTTTCACTATGAAGCGTAACCTCAGAGTAACGCATCACGTATGACATATTTGCGCACTTTACTCAGCCACTCCGTTTTGCTGTAGGCGTTAAGATCTACCTATGTTCACTGGAATGAATAATCCTCTTTTATTCATCATGTGAAAAATGACTGATATGTTCTTTCAAAAGATCGAATCTCCATGTTTTATTTCTCACAAAAATACACGAAATTCACTGCCGTTAGGAAGGTTTATTTTTCGCAAGTAATTGCAAATAATTGAGAAGGTTTGAAAGAGCAAAAAACTTTATTGCATCATCGAAAATGAAGTTACAGTCACCCGTGAATGTTTTTTGCATATTTTAAATTATCGTAATAAGTTTTTAACTCATAAAATAACTGTTAATTTCTTCTTTTAATGATAAATGGACTTTTAAAAATATTTTGTTCATCATAAGAGAAAGATTGGAAACACTTACAAAGAGTCATTTCACTTTTTCTTTTCGAATTCCCTTGTACAGCTATTAATTCTTGTAATTTAACAGATTATTTCTTTACAAAAGTACCTTGGGGCGTAACGGTACCTTGAGGTATAACGGCCCTACGTCAAATTATTTTTCTTGTATTTTTTTTTGTCTTTTGATTTCTAAAAAAATCTAAAAAAATTCTAGAGTACTTTTTTACCTTTCCAAAGCATATTTCAAATTCAACCATTGAGTACGAATTTTTTTCTTTTAATGAAAATAGAGGTAAAAGCATAGAGCAGAGTAATCTGCAAATTCCGTATTATAAATTTATTTTTTGCTTATTCAATTCAGTACATCACTCAGATATTAATTCCATAATCTGCATTGTTATAATGTAATAAGTATTATAAAACTGGAAATAAGATCAATAAGAATTTTCAACAGTGCTCTGAATTGAATTAATAAGGAAGTGAAAGTAAATTTGATAAATTTTTTTGAAATCAATAATTTACAAATTTATTTCCGAAATGATAGTTTTTCTTTTGGCTAAGAACCATTAGCAAGTTTCCTTCAGGAACCAGACAGAAATATAATGGTTGTCGGGGTAGGACTTGGGTGTAGGTTTTATTGCGACAGAGTTCAATTTATCGAGTGTCCGGGAATGGAACCCGAATGACGACACGAAGCTCCTCAACCGTATCTTATTTCTCTCTTTTTTTCTAAAATCTGACTCCTCCTATTTTTCATGGTCATTTCTTTCACAGATTGAATTACTTCTCGGTTCTTATCTTAAAAAAGAAGCTCGAGAAAAACTCTTCATGTGTGGTGAACGGTCAGAATGGTAGAAATAAAAATAATGAAATTCAGAAAATTTCGAGAGATTTTAATCGCACAAAGGAGTTGAAAAATATTTCAAGTTATTTGTTGAAGAACTTTGTCAAATCCTAGAATTTATGTCGATTTAAGTCGAATTAAAAAATTAGAATCCGTTCTCTCTTCTATAAATAGAATGAAATATTTATGATTAAACTATTAATAATCCAAACGGTATTCCAATTTTCTTCTTGAGTTTAGCTGAAAAACGATAGCAATTTAGAAGCTGCTGATTCATTTTTTCATAAGTGATGTTGGTATTTTTAACAGCACATGAATGACAAATGTGTTGTTTTCTAAGTTATCATAATTGTGTTAATAATAAATCAAAGAAAAATTACTACTGATGCTACGGTGATATGAATAATATAAAATTTAAAATAAAAGTAATAGAGGTCTCAAGTTCTATACTCAAGTCAAATAAAACTTACATATCCACAGAATTCTTCAAAACTGTAAAACTTCATAAAGAAGTTATAAATTTTATCGATAGTAAAGCTTAGCAGTAGTGCAGATAAAATTCTCCAACTAGGTTCAATAAAATTTTGAACTTAAACTTCTTTTTTACTTCTCTAAAATCATCTTAAAAATTCAGTGGTACTTTAATTGTTTACTTTTTCCATAAATCCTCTGGTGCCCCTGTCTAGATAACAAGTCAAGTTGATAACAAGGTGTAGGAAATCTTTAGAAAAATATTTGTCTTGTAATATAGATATAAATTTATGATAGGTCATATTTTTTTATCCAGATTTCGGGTCGAATCAGTAAATAATTCAATCTGTAGCATAAATATAAATTTGTACACTCCAGCAGAAAGGTCAACACATTGACTTCTAGGTAGTGTTACCGATTTCAAATAGTCTGAAAGAAATATTGTGACCATTAATTCTGCACAGAAATTTTCTCAATGTTAAGTGGCGTCGTTAGTGTGTTTTTTCTCAATCACAAAAGCGAGATGGAGAACTATGCGAGTAACCCAGTCTGGCAGATCACATCAATCTTCTAAAAAGTTGAATTTCCATGGGGTTAGTTGCAAAGAGAAGCTTCTGCAAACTCTAGATTTTGATGCATTCAACATAGTACTACGTTTTCTCTCACTCTCTTCCTTTTGTCGAATAAAAAACTCGGCGACCTCTTTTACCAGCTTTCCGTTGAATAAGGACACTCTAGTACTTTGAATTGTATCTCAAGAGTGAGAGAGAAGTCTAGATCACATGCTAAAACAATTTGATGAATACCGTCATTGGGTCACTCTTATTTACCATAGTTATATTGAATCAAAATTTTCGAAATAGTTTTCCCTAGGTGTTTGTTGGAAATACTTGATGCTAACTCACGAATATTTGCCATCGAAATTTGTTGGGTCGTGCTTCAGAATATCTCCAAATACTTGACTCTGGACCAAGGCAAAAGAAAATACACACAGGTGAGTAGATAAAGATGGGTGGGTCGCAGTGAAGGTTATGCCTATGTCAATATCAGCATTCTGACCAAGAAAAATATTTTTCAATTATTTCTAGGCACGTAGGTTGTTTTTTTGTCTTGATATTCTAATGAGTCTTGCAGATCATCTTTGTCTAACTGTTGATTTACAGCAATAATTATTCACTCGACAATAGAATTTAGACGTCAGTCATATTTCTGTTCACTTGTACAATAAATAGTCCTACATAATATTTTTTCCCGCATCTCGGCTAAACGTCTTGAATATTTTATGCTAATTTTCTCCTTGGAGTCCGGGTAGTGTCTAGATGAATGGAGTCAGTAAGACAAACGTACCCTTTTCGTTCTGCCGTGATTGCAGATGTGACTGTCACATAACAACAATGGCCATCAGGTGGAAAATCTCTCTAGTCACGTTCAACGATGTTCTTCTTTCTGTTGACGAGAAGCCGATTCGTTTTTCTCGGTGGTGGCACGCGCTGACTCGGCCGTTGTCGACTTACGACTTTGCTCGCAGGAAAATCGACCATTTCTATCCTGTTCGTTTTTCTACCTTTTTACCTTCTCGACATTGCCCTCAGGGAATGGGATTTACTTATCGAAGATTGCACTGTCAAGGAGTTCCGTCGTTTTCTCCATTCTAACTGGGAGTGTCAAGAGAATGAGGGATAAAAGGAAAAAATTCTCAGGGATGAGTTCTGTTGTTCGATTTACTTGAGTCAAGTGACGTCGTCATCTTCTCTACGCAGCCAAGTACTTTGAAAATCACTTCGACAGACATTCGATGTCACGTTTAAGTTGCTTAACAAGATTTGCAATGGCTTGATTTATTTTAAATAAGAATCAAATATACATAACAGTCAATGTCAATGCTTTAGTCACTTTTACGTCAATAGTGCATCAAATAAAATAACTAGATCCATCATATTTTATTTATCCTAATTTTTTTTATAATTAAATTTATTCAAAACATTTACGTAATTAAAATATCAATTAAGAAACTGTATTTAATTTATGCACATATTTTTAGAATTTTTTGATGCAATCAAATATTCTCACATTATTCAAAACATTTATTCTGTGAATGAATTTATTCAAATTTATTATTTATTATCTTGAGAATAATTACGTAAACATTTGTTGCATATCAAAAAAATTCTCTTTTTTTGAACGAAAAAAAAATATTCTCTATGAAATGATAATTAAACTGTATTTGATAAAACTTTCTTTTTCAAAACTTATTCATTATTCATTAAACTTCATTCAATCACGATTCATCATCGTCTTAAGAAATAAACATTAACGTCTATACTGAAAGGTTCTAATCAATTCACGGAAGTACAAATGATCTGAAAAAAGAAAGCGAGTTTCCACGGATGAGAAAAGATAAAAAAGAAGCTAAGGAAAGCATCAATAAATAAGTAAGACAGGTTGGTCTATAATTTTCAGCGTTTTTCTCACGTAGAGCTACACAGGTATATACATTCAAGTATATCTATAAGAGGTCGATATGTACCTTCCTATTGACGATTATTCTACTGAAGGCGTTTTTCTTGGGTTTTAAAGGAAAGAAAAGACGCAAAAGATTGGTAAGAGGGATGAAATAAAGCTGAAAAAAATCTCATAAGATTCTGATGGTACGTAAAGAACGCAAGTATTGTCAAGTATGAATGAAACTGATTGTGGCTTTCGTGGAATAAGTTGTGGCATTCCCTTCTCTTGCATTCAGAACTACATGTCAGCACATTCAGTGTGGTGAATTCTCAGTGTATAGTAACAGTAGAACCACTATATGAACATTATTATCGAATTTCTGAGTAACGACAACACCCAGTAGTGTTTTCTATTTGCTAATGAGATGAGTAATGAGATATCAACATCTTTACTTATCAGAAAGTAGAGGTCGAATTATATTTTAACGTCATTTTGCTAACGTGCGTAAGATACTTAAGTGAAAAGTTGATGTACAAGAGTACAGATATATCTTTCATACCCTCTAAGAAGATATAGAGCAATGACAGGATGCGAAGAAGATGAAGTAGCTTCAATAAGATGAGTGATCAAGTTGTGATTTTAGCTTGGTCGTTTCAGTCTGTCGATAACAAGTTTTACGAGACATTAAGAAGTTGCATTCTAGGTACACTTTAACGAAGAAGCCTGAGCTTTCTCGATCTCTATTAGTGCAATTTATGCACAAGTGAAAAGTTATGGTGTTGAACTAGTTAAGTATACAGAAACTTTGCGTATTTAGAAAAGTAAAATATACCGTGTTTGATCATAATACTTGTGTTGTTTATAGGTTCATATAAGTTTTTTAAATTATTAGTTCGAAGATAATTATTATTAGGATTACTTCATCATGGAAATAAAGTTTAAATTACTATGGGATAGAGTTTTATCTAATTTATAAGATAATGTTCTCGTGTTTTTTTTTCTCTTTTTATTGGAATGCTCGTGTACGTGCCTGTGGTGGGAGAGATTACATTGAATAATAAAAATACTTGGAATAAAATATCACGAATAGATATTGCAAAAATTTTCTCCAATGTTTATTCGCAGAAACAGTATTATAGATAAGAATAAAAAGCAATAAAAAAAAAGAACTTTGTTAGAAATGAATAATTTATAAAATATTTTGAGGATTAATTAAATTTATTGTTTCAAAATTATTTTTATATAATTATTTTAGTTTCCACGAAATTGAAGTTGCAAAATATTTTTTAATTATTTTATAAAATAAAATCATTCTCACGCAACAAGATTAATCACTCTCTATGTAGATTAACTTTTTTTTTTATATCACTCATCTTAGTAAAATTTATAATTAAATATTTCTCTATTACATAAAATAATTTTATGTCTCATGTTTTAGTAATTTTTTGAACTTTTTTATGTACAATACTTATAAATATTACAAAATTTCAATTTATATCCCTTTAAATATATCTCTTTATAACGAATATTAATAAAGCACCACAGATTAATTTTTATTTATTTCACAAGCGCAATATTTTCCTTAAATTTGTTGATAGCATAACATCTAAACTCGCCTAATGTAAGAATATATAAAGCAATTCACACTCTGTTGGTTTCATGACTTACTCGTGCAATTTTTCTTTCCTTTTTTTCCCTTTCGCTTTTAATGCACGCACAACTTATTTATCCCCCGCGATGTAAGAAATTGCAATTTCAACATTGAATTTAAATTTCCGCGCACGGCTTTGAACTAACGGATGTACACACATACACCACGGGAGAATCTTTGTTCGTTTTTTTCTTCTCTCTTCGTTACTTGTATTCTTATGCGAAGAGAAACTTTGTGATGAATTCGACCGCGCAAAGCTTGCAAAGCGAATCTACGTAACCAAGAAATTATTTTATCGGCATAAGAGAAAAGATCCACGTCCCCTTTTTTACTTGGAGCGAAACGAAACTTGGTTGCATCCTTCTTCTACGGATAGACAACACGCTCTAGGTTTCCCCAGCATCCAGGACTTATGAAACTAAAAATCGCTAAAAAGTAACCTTAAACTCGCTTGGGAAGCGTTAAACGTCTTGGCAAAACGTTTTATGAGGTTGGATTATGCGCGTGTAAAAGAAGCAGAAAAAGCTATTTATCAAGCGAGTTGAAAGGCCTGAGGAGTGGGAAGGTTTGTTTAATTATCGTTCGTTGCACTATCCGTCAAATTCATCAGTCATCATACTGAGTAATGACGTGATAAAAAATAAAGCTCTATCAGTATGAAACTAGTGCCATAAAATGGATCTAGATATTTTGAGGAAATTTTCGTCAACGTTGTTATATAAAGTATCTTGTAAATGGATTAACGTATATTTTACATCGTCGCTCATCGCAACGTCCTCCCATTAACGGATAAATGACGACAAAGAAAGATTGAGTAGGGAGAAAAGTGACGGGATAAAGGAGATAAAATGACAAGAGTTTTTTATGCTTATAGTTTTATTCCTAGAACATAGCATCAAGTGACATCTGATGTGATTACTTCTTGGAAAACCGGTTTTCGCTTATCACGACCTGTTGTGATGGTGGTGGTGGAGGTGACGACAGTGGGTGGACAAAAATATTCCCTGAGAGAATACTTTAAAGAAAAATGGCATGAACCGCGAGATTTGTCAGCAGTAAAACGTCTAGATGATGCAGGAAAAGTTGGAGAAAGAAAGTAGTGAAAGAGAATAAAATACGAAGATAGAAAGGATTCGAGAATTTTAGATTTCCATTCGATAGAATAGAAGATTTAATTCTGACGAGTGGACTGGACGATTTGACCCAATGTATAGCTTCATTCTACCTACGTTCGGGAAATCTCCAAAGTCGTTTTTCGTCTCAAACTTCAACCTCCTCCCGTGGATTCTCCCAGCTTCTGGCTATGTTAAGAAATCGATGAAATAAAGTGGAAAAAGGTAAAAAAGAAAATTAAAAAAATGACAGTAGATCAATGTCGATAAATTGAAAGATGGAAAACATATAAGTTCGCTTGGAAGAATTCCTTTTTGACATTGAAATTCATTGGACCACGTATTTTCATGTGATGAATTTTTTTAATACACCTTGGAAGCAGATTTTGATAGGGATAAATTTACTTGAGGGTTGGACAGACTACGCGGAAAGGGAAGAAAAGTGAATGAGAAGGAATCGCACTACGCCAAAAAGACGACAGTAAAACGTTGGAAAGTGTTTATCCTCGAGATTGGACGTCCCAAGAGCCATCTTCGTAATTCCCTCGCGGCAATCTTGCAATCCTCCTTATAACTCGCCTCCTCTACTAGGAAGTGGCAACCATGAGACGACGATTTTCTCTCGTGACTTCAACCTCATTGTGTCCAAGACAATATTTTTCATTCATTTTCTTCTTCAAATACTTAATCTTTCTGAGAGTCAACTTTCTTCTACACACATCTTGATAAAAACATCTTCAACTTTTTTTTCAATTAATCAGTTGTGTGAAATGTAATGATCACTAACAAAAACTCGAATTAAATGTTGTTCAATTTATTCCAATGATCATATTAGTCTTGACTTTATGGGAAATTGTGAAATTTTATTCTCATTCCTTTTAGCGAATAATACTTTCTTTATGTTACCCTATAGACTGATGACAAGAATTTCTAACCGTATAAAAAAATACTGCTCTAGATAAGGAACTCGGAAATTGTTCCTTTATTGAAACGGTCCAATTCTGAAATGCAGCAGAATTTTCATGGGATTAATATATAACAGTTTTCAGAAATTCTTTCTATCGATTGGATGTTTTTTTGTTTAAGTCAGAAAAAAAATTATTTAATCAAAAAATGACAATGTCAGTATTTAAAATAAATCAATTATGATTTTGTTTCATCAAAAATAATCAATACTCAATTTTCAAAAATTATTCACAAACGATCTAAGCTTTTAAAATGTGTTCTGAATTTTTTAGAATGCCAAATAGCCTTGAATATTTTCCAATAGTTATCAAAGTTAAAAATTTAACGTGCTTTCTGCTCAAAGTAAAGTTAAAAAAAAAAGGTGGACTGAAAAAATGAATTTCTTTCAAAAATTCATAACACCTCAATCATGAATGAAAGGAAAAATCGCAATCTATACATACTTCAATAGATGTGAAGCACCTTTTGTATCATTAAAAAGAATTTTCATTTTTTCCATCCATATCTCTAGAGTTCTGGTACACATTGTATTTCAGGTAGGAATTTTTTTCAAGTTTAACTTCTCAAGTCTTCATTTCAAATATTTTCTGCCAACTGTATATTTTTCAAGGTGTCATTGTTAAGTCAAGAAATGACGTTCTCTTTTCGGGTTAATATTTTATTTATTGAAGGAAAATCGACGAGAGTACTTCCACCTCTGATCTCGTGCTCAGAGCCACGGAACATAAGCACATTTGAAGCTCGAGAATTGGTGAATTATTTCTCGCTTCGTACCTTATTTTCACGCGTCTTTGCTTCTTTTCCTCTTTTCTCATCCAACTCAACATATATGTACGTCGACGTAGATGCCGAGCCATTCATGAAATTCAAGTACCAACGACGTTTGGCAGCATAAAATAACGCTCTCGCCCCTTTCGGAAACCCGTCAAGCTCATTGTTCGTCTTTCTTTACTCTCCTGAATTTTCCTATCATATCTTATATTATTGCAGCCGTCAAATTATGTACGCAAGTCACTTCAAATATTCGATCGAGGTATAATATTGAATTTTTGTTCAAAATAATGGCCATACTGTTTGACTTTTAGCTTCAAATTTCATTCACGATTCATGCGATATCTTGCCAGTCCAAGCAGTAAATTTAAAAGGTCTTTCACGCATTCTCAGCTTCATAACACGAGCAATACGAGTGTGTTGCTCTCGCATTCCTCACGTATCGCATCAGGCAGCGGTATTTTTCTCCGAAGTGCTTGTCAGATTTATTAGACTCCTTCAAGTGGGTTATATCGTTAAAACCAGCCCTTCAAGACCGCCTAAAATGAACACGCTCGAGGACTTATTCGTGAGCTACTTTAAAAGTGGCTAAAAATAAAACTGGTACATTAGAAATTAAAATAGTTGGTTATTTATTTAATACGTTGAATCATTTTTTTTTTTTTGGTGGAAGGGAAAATGGATATTGCAGTCAAATAAATGTATGAATTGATATAGTTTCGACTTATGAAAAATTTTTTTTCTCATTTTTATTATCAAATTGCGAGCCACTACGTTTCAACATCTCTGGGACAGTACTTTGAAACTGATTGCCAATAATCAAATCTTCTCGATGAATCAAGTGAATACTCGAAAGTTTCAATACTAATGCAATTATCAACGTAGCGTTGCTCGTGTTTGAAAATTAAGTTATGATTTTTATATCTTGGCCTGTCATTGTTGTAGTTGAATAAATTGAGTCATCAGTTGGAATATGTTCTAATAAAAAAAATCACTTGGACAAATAATGAAAAATTATTCTTTTCTTTATTAACTCTACATCGATATCAATCAAGATTCACTTTTATTAGATTTTGAAAAATAATTTTAATCGTTAAAAATGATTTTTGTCACTCGTGATAACTCAGAGATCAGAAATATACTTTGATGAAAAAAAAATAATATCTTATCGCGACCAAAAAATAGAAGTTTAAGTTGAATATTTTATGATTTTTTCTTCGTTTTTTATTAACCCTCATCATAAAACCGTGAGAACGATATTGATATTCATATTATCGATGAAATACGGTCTCAGAACTCTTGATATCTCTTTCGTGTTGGTACTCGAGTCTTCTTAAAGTATCGAATTCCGATGCGGGACATGGGAGGCTGCAGACGTCTCAAAACTAGAACGGATGCTCTGACAAAGGTGACAAAGAATATTATAATAACTACTTTTAATTTCTTCATTATTAAATAGTTATAAAACATACCAGCAGATTGCTTTTTTGTCTGCCTATTATTTACCCACTCAAGTGGTTGGTACTTAAGTGACATCAAGTATCCGTTTTTCAAAGCCATTGATGGTTATAAAAATTGTTCATTAAGTGGAAAGATATGTACAAGGACAGTTGTGATGTCAGCTGCCATCTTATAAGTCTTCTGCAGCTATTGTAGGGTCTCTTGGTTAGAGCACGAGTGTTTAACCTGTGCCAATAGCTCTATACATATTCAGTTGCACGGTTGTATAAATATATATGTGCTAAAGTATGAACATGAAAGGGGAAATGTAGGTAAAGCATCAAAAATGGATTTGAGATTAAATAGTTCTATTATTCCTAGCTTTGCTTCTTATCACTGCATTGGTATTCCGTTGTGGGAAGCCTCATGAGTAGTGAATTTTGTCATTGTATGACTTCACGTAATCCGTTAATACACTGACAATAATGTCAACATCTCCAGAAAGTAAAGATGAGCTGGGGAAAGAGGTTTTCTGTGCAGAGATTGTGGCCAAGTTATTGCAACTTCCTATAGTAAGTTAGCAACTTCTCGTTTTCTTCTCATTTACAACCCATTTCTTTTCATATTAAATTTCTACCGACTTTGCAACTTTACTTAATTTCTCAACCAAGACTAAGAAATATGAATATCGTCCCATGCATCTACATAATTTTCTATGATTTAATCTCATGCTTGAAAACAAGACTATAAAAATAAGTGAAGATTTGTTGAAATTGTTATTTATTGTCTTAATAAAAGTTGGCTTTTTGAGGCTGAAAAATTGTGAGGTAGTAATTAAACATTTTCAAGAGATTGTTGCAAGTGAAATAAATGTGTAGGAAGATGAAGAAAGATCAAAGATTTATTAAAATATTTTTCTTATTAAACTTAAGTTGATAAGAAAATTTTTGATTTACTGATTAAATATTTTCTTTGCATTATCTATTAAAAATATTCTTAAATAATTTGATATTCTTTCTCCATAAAATATGCACCTAAGAATAATAAAATCTGCAGAGTTCAGTTACATTCAGATTAAATTTCTATCATTTAAGTTAATTGATAAAAATATTCAATATTTTTTTAGTCACCAACCAACATGTTGTATTTTCGATACATGCACTGAACATGGTTATGAATTTTTCTACTGTAAAGTTATCCATAGAAAGAGAAGTAAAATGGTTGGATACTGAACAAAATGTTGAATATCGGGTAAAATATTTCCAAACTTTTTGTTTCATCTGATACATACGTTACAAGTTGTCTGAAGACCAGATGTTGTGCAGACTATCGCCAGACGCTCCAGATTGGTTATAGTGTTATATATGTTCCCTTGTCTTGTGGAACAAATATAAATAGAAGAAGAAAATATGCTAACATTAGCTTCAAATGAGTAATATTATTTCAAATAAATAAATCCGAATTATAAACACAACGAGAAACGCGTTAATGCAGTGAAGCTCAAGCTAAAAGCAATGCTAAAATTATTTCTGAAATTTTTTTTAAACTTGAAAGAGAGCTTGCTTCAAAAAAAATTCACCTAAGAATTCTAACAACAACAAATATAAGAGAATTATTTTTTGTTTTAGTAAATTAAGAATTCCTTTCCATGTAATGAACTGTACTTTATTTTTGTTAATGAAAAAGATTATTATTTGTTTCATTTGTTTGAATGAAGAATTGTTTTTCTTCTGAGGTGAATGAACCAGGATCCGAATGCGGATTTACTGCAGATACACTGGCATAACTTTTTTGTTAAATAAGAGGATGTTAAATTTTTTCATAAAAAACTACTGAATATAATTATTTATTTACTTCTTTACAATTTTTTAGCTGCTGGACTGATAAATATTCTGAGTATTTTTATTTTAAAAAGCGCAGACATTTTCATTCTTTAATTTTCTTAAAAAAAATAACAGCTTTTGAAAACGTATTCTACACGATTAACTCTCTTTGGAAAAAGATAAGTCTAATAAAAATATCAATAAAGTATTCTAGCGTAAAGGTCGTCAAGATAAATAAAAATAGAAAGTAGCAAAGAAAGTTGTGCTATTCTAAAGGCGAATAATCGAATAATTGGAACAATTAAATGTCGATTTGTTCTTGAGAATAGGAATTGAATTTCCATTAATAAAGATAAAAAAGTACAATGTCTTCTTAAATGATTTCCTTAGAACGCCAATGAAGCTCAAGAAAGGCTAATAGAAGGAGAACCGAATTGAATGTACACAAGAAAGTACGCAACAATTACCATGGGTATACGATTTCTTGCACTTGAGTTTCATGAGATGGAACTTGATGCAACTATATAACCGAATAGCTGGGTCGTCAAGGAGGTATAGAAAGGTGCGCGCAATCGCAAAAGAAGATGAGACCAGAAGAACGAGGATGATACTCTCGTGCTCCATAGCTTGAGGCAAACACTTATATTCGTATATATGTGTGCCATCCACATGCAATAACCTCCTAACAGGGCAATATAGGATAATCGAGGAATTAAAGTTACAGGCGGTGATTTCCTCGAGTGCTGGTTAGAGGTGCCACTACTGCTGTATCATGTGGACCAATGAATAGCCGGAATCTCAAGCCCGATTTCGCAAGAGGTAATGCGCAAAATTATAACTTCAATATTCTTCGTATTCTCAACCAAGACTTCTTGCGATTGCTAGACCATCTCCAAGATTTTTCCTCATCGTTTTAACATTTTATTTTCGTCTGTGTTGAAGCGAGCTTTTTTCATCTTATCAACACACTGAGACAATGAGACTCTTGTAATAATTTGGAGAAAAAAATTCCGACAACTTTTATATTCTCAATCGTGCCATTAGCGATATCTAATATCTTTACTGCTGTGGTTTTCGGCTTGATGGAGAAAATGGATTAAATTATTTTGGTATGTCGTCGTAAAAGGAAACGTTGCTACAGATCAGATCACCTAATTTTGGAAATTGATATTGTATTTTAAGAGATCCAGTTGTGAGAATTCAATTATTTTTACTTTACAATAATACTGACCTGATTTATGGAATTTAAATATTTATCTATATTTGATATTTTTAAATATATCATTCAACCATCAAAAACTCTGAAATAACAAAAATTTAATTAATCAGCTTAATTTGAGAATTGTTAGTGAATTGAAAAATTTATTCAGGGATTATTTTTCATTCAGAATTATCCAATGTGTTTGTTAATGATGGAATTGAATTATAATAACGGATGGAATATTTGATGCTGGAAATAAAATAGTTTTAAAAAAAATATGGTTGACTAATCTATCATAAGAGAATATTATCATGTTGGTTCATTAACAATCTTTTTCAAAAGATTCAATAGTAGCATTTGGTATTAATTCTGTGATGTTTTAGTGAATAAATGATCATTAGCTTAATTTGTGAAATGATATCATGTTGAAAAGAAGAGCAGTTTGCTAATGATTAAGGGAAGCCAGTATTTTAATAAGATTTTTATAAAATTTCAATGGCCACTAGTTAATGTCAATAAATTTGGTGAAAAGAAAATACTGCAAGTTTTATATTCTCAATCTAGCCATTAGTGGTATCTAATATCTTTATTACTGCAGTGGTATTCAGCTTGATGTAGAAAATAAATGAAATTATTTGAACATATCGTAAAATCTATTTCTACAAAATTTCGTGAATATTAAAATGAAAACTCGAGAATTTTCTTGAAATAGAAAAACATTATTTAGCTAAAAATAATCTCTTGGTAGAGTTTCAATAATTCCTTTGGCGAAATTAAAATGGTATGGTTTTAAAAAAAATATGAACAGTGGAAGAATAGTTAAATGGAGTTGGTTTTGCCTTCAAAGGCTTTGAATTTAAGCTACGGCTACAATAATTGTGGTCCGTTTCCTCTACAGCAAATGTGTCGTTGGCAGTGCTACTGAGAGGGCATTGGATGTGGATTCAAAAGCTCTGAGGTAATTAGTTTTTCCCTTGGGGGCGGTATATTAAATCTTCGACGCCACGAGACTCACAGAGGGGCTTGAACACTCTCGAATTTATGGATAATAATGGCGTGAACGAGGGAGTGAGCTTCAGTACGTTCGAATGAGTAGAAAAAGCAAAAGCGAAGAGTGTAGTTGGAAGCGTCGATCCTCTAGACAGGAGGATGAGTGCATATGAGTTTATATTATATCCCTCGGTGGGACGTATGCTCTTAATAGGTGGGCAGCTTGTTAATAGGTTTTCAGAAATTGCCCAGAGCTTTCAGATATTTCTAATAGTTTTGTTATAATAGATTCGTTTTCATGAGATTGCAAGTGAATTGCACCAAAATAGGAACGAGTGTCAGTCCAAAGAAAAGTCGATTAATTGTTGATTGAAAAACAATCTCTATTGATATTGGGCTGTCGACTAAAATGGCAAATATTTTTTTAATAATAGCATTTCATTTTTAGAATTCATTTACTACTTACTACGAAAATACTCTTTTTTGATTTATTCAACATTTCTTTGAATTGATGAAGTTTTTTTTCTATCTATTTATGAATCCCTTTTTATAAAATTCATTTGATAATTAATTTTATTAAACAATAATAAATCAACATAAAATATGCAGAGGAAGAAATTAATTTAATTTAACATCTTCCTTACTCAAATAAATATAATATAAATAATTGGTTAATATTTTATTTTAATATGGTCAACAATAAATGTATCTTAATACATTTTGATATGAAATATAAATAAAACATTGATTTAAACTTGCTAGAAAATAATTAAATAAAACGTAATTAAAGTAAAAGTTATCAACAGCAGTGTTCAATTTTTCATCAATAATAAATATTGATTGACCACTGGATTTGTTGATTAAATTAAATGAAAACTGCTATCAGTTAATGTATTAGTTATTTCCGTTTAAAAGTTATCAAAGCCCAATATGGAAGATGAATGCAATCCAAACTTTGTGATAAATGGAGACAATTTTGAACCAGTTAATGTACATAAGAAGAATTATTGGATTCTTTCAGCTTTGGCCAATGAGATTAAGTTGGTTCAGTGTAATCTAGGTACATTGACCTGAAGCTCTAGATTTCTGTCATCTTCAGGTGTTGGAAGATCGAGTTCGTTTAGTTAATCATGAAATGACCAACAGTGAGATGAACTTAGAACTGCTTTAAATGGGTACAGAATGTTCTTACCAGTCTTGTGTTGCTAACAGTTTCTTCTGGGTTAGTTATTTACTATTGCCAACTTTAATCTGTTTGATGTTATTAATTCTGTTAAGAAAAAATTTATTCATGTTTGGAATTCATTACTGAACTTTATAGTTAATATTTCTGGAATATAAAGTTGATGCAATATATAAATAAAAATAGTTAATAAAGTTTTTTAATGTTGAAATAAAGTGTGGTTTTTGGTTAGGCACAGCTGAGCCTTTTTAAAAAATATGGTTTTGTCAAAATTTTCTATTTTATTACTCTGTGGAAATGAATAATTATTGATAAATATACTGGGTTTTCAATGAAAAAAGAAGTAATAAATACCAAGAAAAATTTCTCTGGAAGAAAAAATCTATAAAAAATTATTAGCTTTTGTTAAAATGACCTAAAAAATAGCTCTTCAATTGAAAGATTCAAAAAAAAATAAAATATTGTATTATTTTATGACTTTTAGAAATATTTTCTGGGTTAGTAAGTGATAGTAAAATTGGAAAACTAGTTTTTTTTACGATGAAATTGTAATTCTGAATAAATGTATCTCGTAATCAATACCTATGAGGCGTTTGAATGAACGAATCTCTGGAACTGGAAACAATTGCTGTTATTACCTTGGGGACAGCGAAAAAATCTGAAAAGAATGCTGAAATAAACTAATAAAAAAAAGTCCTCAGAGTATGAGATTTTTTTTCTTTACTCTATAATATGTACTGAGAGGAATTCATATGGTTACAACTACCATTACATCACATTCCTCCTACCTATTTAAAGACATGAACTATTTCAATACAATTGATTCTGCATTGTTATGATGATTAGGAGTGACTTTTAGAGCAGAATAACATCCGTTGGAATTTTTTTTATTAAAAAATAAAGTTATTTTGCCCTTTTGAAGAATAAGAATTGAAAGTTTTATTCATTTCAGTTATGTCGAAAATAATTTAAAAATTATCATTCAATTTAGAATTTAATTACAATTTCTTCATTAACAAAACTTCAATCAATTAAGTTGCATAAATTTTGTTAAGAAAGAAAAAACAAATTCTCTTGAGTGTATCTTCAATAATTTATTTTCTGTTAAGTTTATTAATAAATTTATCTACAAGTATTTTATTTATTACAACAAGTTTTTTTTTGACTAATTAACATATTAAGTCCACAAAATTAATGTAGTGTTATTTTCGATAATTTACATAGCTGAAGCATGTGGAATAAATCATGTAAATAAAAACATTATTTTGTATTCTACATTTGGCCTTTTTTGGACATAAAATGGATGACGACTAGATGTTGGTATACGAGTTTATCCTGACACATTAGCCACGTATGTTGAAGAAGCACAATGACGACGAGAGAAACCGGTTTGAACCGTTGATCGTTAGGTCATCCGAGTACGAGTACGTGTAATGTATAGATACGAGGAATCGTACGAGTAGTATAGTAGGTACACTTGAGTTTATATACCATGCTCTCACCTCTATGAACGAGAAAGTGCAGCAGGATACAGGGGCAATGTACGAGTTGCAATTGCCTTATCCGTATGTATTCAAGTCAGTGTTATTATTTAACATCGACTTGTAGACACGCGTTGTTATTTTCCGGATGAAACGGAGGTGGTATTTTAATAATTGATTCAATTTTTCACATTTATCGAACTTAAAATCCGCTTGATTTATTTACGTGTTTTTTTTTCTGAAAAATTACCTTCAAATATTAACTAATCATATTTCGTACGCTTTCATATTGAATAATGAATTCAACTAAATTGTACATTTTACTGATTCTATTTTCAACCACATGAAAAGGGTTGTAAATTTATTATTGAATCGTTTTTTGCTATCTGAGTGGTAAATTTTTAATACTTTCTAGCAGGTAAAGAGATAGAGGTCGTTGATAATAGAGAGAACAAAATATTTTTCCCGAGAAATTGTAGTGTTTTAATTATTAAAAGACAATTCATTAGAAATAGTCACGATAAATCATTCAATGAAATATTTAGAATTATTTTTTTTTTTTTTTTCAAATCATACTAAATGATTGAATATAACATACTTATATTTATCACCATTCTACAAATACAATAACAAAAAATGACTTTATCTTCATTGCATAAAAGAATAAATATTTTCTTTTTAGATAGCGAAAAATCACGAAAAATGATTGTGAATTATTCTGTGTGCATTGAGTTGACAAAATAAAGGAAATTAACATTTCAAAAGGGGTAGAGTGAGGTTTGAGAACGTGCCAAGTCTTCCTCGACAACCAGTTGAAGCCAGAAAATTTGTAATCTTAGAAAGGCGTCATATAGCACGTCAGACAGCAGGACAAAAAAGACCTTTAACCAACGTCTTAACTTCCGGCATACGCCAAGCTATTGGTTATGGTATATGGGTTGGGCACGAGGTCTGCAGATGTTTAGTGGACCCCAATTGAACTAGTATATAATATGCAAGCATTGGGCTCCTTTTTTTCCTGCTGCCCCCGTTTTTTATTTAGCTTTCATCATCGACATTGGATCCTCGTTCCTTCGATACGCCAGCTGAGATGTCGTATGTCAAGAGGGTAAATCCCGAACGTTTCTAACGGCGCGTGGTCCATTGTCCTACTTTTTAAGCACCGTAAAATATTCTAAGATTAAAAGGTAAAGATTTAGGAAAAAAAAATAAACCCACGTGGATTGTTTTTGGTATACCTCTTTTCCATATGAATTGATTTATTCCATTGATTATTCTACGCTTTCTAACGGTTTCAAGAATAGATTGGAAAATTTGTTATTAGTTTTTTTGTCTTTCTAATTATATATGCGCTCGTAGAATGTTAAGTGGTAGAAGACAGAAAGTGGCATTAATATGTGTCACTATGACATGCTTTTAATGATTGATTTTTTTTTATTTATAAAAAATGAATGATCTCACAAATACCTTCATTGCCTTGTTATTATATTAGTAATCTGATGCCGAAGGTGGCCTAGTTATAAACATTATTTTTGATAAATTAATTGTTGGTAAAAAATTTGAAATAAAATATCAATTAAAATTAAATTAAATTATTTTGGATAGGAAGGTAGTATTTATTTTTATCTTTTAAAATAGAATTGATTTGAGATATTTTGAAAATGATTTTTATATCATTTCAATGATGATGATAATAATAAAATAATGATAATTAATTTTATGAATTTAATTGTTACTATTGCGTATCAGATTGACGTTGAAACATTTCAGATATTTGGATTAAATTTAGCTCATTATGACTGCACTTCTAGTTCAACATTAGTATAAATATTGATTAAATTATGATCATCATTTATTCATTTATCATTCACCCGGAAATTCAAATTTAATATAAATGTTATTCTATATTTATTTTAAAAGGTTTTGGAATTCATATTTTTATAATATTTAAATAAATTATTTAATTAGAGCGAATATTTTTTTTCAGATTTAATTTTATAAATAATTATTAAGAGAAAGGTTGATAGAAAGTTTGTACAGTAAATGGTAATTTTCATAACGACGTTGAAATATTTTCTCATAATCATTATTTTAATTAAAAGCGAATTAAAGAAAAGAGTTGAAAGAATAAATGTTTATGGGAGTTTTAATTTATGAATCAATGATTAGAAAATGTTTTAGAAAAATGTTATAAAAGATCAAATGCAGGATTAAATGATCAAGACAATAGACAATTGACAAATATCCAATTCAATCATCACATGTTTCTGTCTTCCTTCTTATATTTACATTGATTGATTAACATTCACGTGAATCTCATCATCATCATCATCATCTTCTGACCTCTGTGTTCCTATCAAAATGAGTTTATCTCTCCCCACACAGTCGTAAATTTTATTCTAATTAAACTGGACCGAAATGAGTTGAAGTTCCGTTTTAGCGAAATTAATTTTGGGAATAAAATGAATTACACAATCATGATCGTGCGAAAGTTGAACAAATGGCCAAGCATGTAAAAATTCTTTGGCGTCTCGTCCAGTCCAATGGATAGATGTGTGCTGGTATATGGACAGTCGGCGTATAAAATGCGACATGGCCTTTAATGCCTGGATACCATAAATATCGGTTCTCTAATTGGCCAGATAAGCACGCATGCACGTGTTACACGCATTATTCGCAGGGTCGTACTGTCGAATCCGTAATTATGCTTTTAATTGAAAACGTGGCGCAGTTTCTACTGACCAGAGCAAGTAGTTGATGAAAGCCAGCCTGAAGCTATTTTATTTATAGAAAAGAGTTTTAGCTTTTTGAATTGAATCATTAGTGTGCATACACGTGTCATTGCACTTGGGGTGATTAATTTAGCTTTGATGATTGTCAATCTTGGAATGGCGTATCATGAGAAGGATTTATTTTTCAGTCATTGACCTTTACGATAAATGTTACTCAATAAGACATAAGAATAATTATTCATACAATGAGTATGCATTTTTTGATTTATTAAACAAATAATTTTAATTAAAAATTTTTTAATATATTAAAAAATTTAATATTCATATATGAATGTTTTAGTAATTGTATTTTAAAAAATATTTTATTAAAAAAATGTAATGGAACTGAATAATAAATTTGAAAAAAATGAGAAAAATTATTGTTCCATTTGAAGCATTGATTGAAATATTCAATAAATTTATTATTGATAAAATTATTCTTCAAAAAGGGTTTCCATATCGAAATACATGAACAACAATTTATTATTCAATACATGCAATATTGAAATATTTTTAAAATTACTTTTTTTTGCTTTCAAGAAATTTTTTTTTCGATAATACAATTCAACTCTTCTCCTCTAATTTGAACAAACAATGAATTACTGTCTAATTTATGAGATAAAAGCTGATCAACAAAAAATTGCACTTTTAGATTGAATTTTTTTTTTTAAATCTGTAAGACCCATCTGTATTTCTAATAAAGTCCCTTCACCTCTGCCCGTAAAAATATACAGCTCCAAAACATACAAACTTTACAAAATGATCAGCACATGTTTATTTTCTTTTCAGCTGTTCTTGAAAATATACAGCATCCAATATTAACTTTCCCCACGACATATTTTGGGTGGTATATGGACGCAAAGAAAGCAGGAAGCGACCATGATATCAATAAATTGAACGACCAATTGGATCAGTAAGTTGACATAAATTGAAATAAAGATATAGCATCAAGTAAATTAAGCTGTAAATGACAAGTTTTGTTTGTTAGTTTTAGAAGTTTATCCATACGCCGAGAATAGAATATCATTACCGGGAGTGTCGAGAATAGATCTGAAGGGGAAGGAAGCAGAACAAGTCAATGCAATGATGAGAATGTAAGAGAGAGACAGAGTTACATGGAATCTTAATCAATATTCACAGTTCACAAGGGTAAGTTTGATTAATCCTCTATAATTACATTCAAACTTGCGGCAATCGGATTATTTATTCAAGGCTTACAAATATCAGGAGCTGCTTGGTGGTATTTTGATAGTGATAAATGTAACAATGTTTGTTGACATTAAGTGCTTAATATATTGAAAATAATTCATCATTAAAACGATTTGCTATCAAACAAGAAAGAAATGTAGTGTTGTGTTTACGTAACAACGATTCATTTGATCAAAGTAATTGAACAGAGCAGCAATTATTTTGACATTGACGACTATCTTTGGATAAATCCACGTATGATCCAAATAATCGAATCATCAGTAATCCTCACCAAAGTATCTCGTGGCAATAATTAAAATGCAACAATAAAATTTTTACGGTGGGTGCATTTATTATTCAATCCTTGGCGAAGTAACAGAGACTATTCGCATCTACATATTCGCGATGGGTGGGGGAGAAAGAGAGCATGTATAGAAAATTTAGTGCGTCTGCCGGAGCCAGATTCGACGAAGGAATTCCGGGAGACTCGCGGATATAATATACCACACAGCGGCTACCTTGCTACTGTATTCCCCCTTGCTTTCCTTCTCTTTTCCTTCCTTCCGCGAGAGATTTTAAATAGCATCGCCTCGCATAAACATTCGTGCTGTATTAACGGCCCGTGAGAACAGCCCGGTTGGCTTAATGGCGCTCTAGGAAGTGTACAGTTACCAAGTCGTTCCTTTATACTGTTTTTACATTACATTTCATTCTCTTTATTCCAATATTAAGGTCTTTGAATGATACTGAAACTCTCTACCTTCAGGGGAATATCTTTATTTTATCTGAACTTGATTTTTGTAATCAAAAAAAAAAAAAAATTTTAAAGCCTGAAAACATCTGTTTGTGACACGACGTAATAATAATGCCTCGGGCTTCATCCGATATTGTTTAATACCGCACCCTTTTGAGCTGACAAAATTTAGCCATAGTTTCTCGCTTAAGATAGAAACAAGCGAAACAAATGATTGTGTTGTATATAGATATATATGGATCTGTATAAAGCTGTTGTTTTCATGAAAAAATTTTAATTGAACTTCTGATGTTTCTCGTCCATTCCTTTGTTGGTGTGACAGGAAGCTACAATTAAACATCAGTTTTATAATATGTTTCATCCGTGACATGTTAATCGTTAACATTAACGAGCTCGTCCGATTCTACTGTAGTACTGTGAGTGACATTTTCGAATTTAGCAGTATAAATCAAGTAGAAAACTGGAGATTGAGTTACTTTAGAATTCAATTAAATATTATTTTTGCATTTTAAATCACAATGATTATTTTAAGATCAAACTGTTACGAATTTAGAATTGATGTTATTCATTTTTTTTATTTTTTAATTATTTAAAAATAATTATTTAGTTATTTTATAATTGAAATTGATTGTTTATTTTATAATGGATTTAATCAACGATGCAAATTAAATTTTCGGCGACAATCGAAACTATAACAGATGTAAAATAATGTAAATTAATTATTTATTAATCAAGGAATACTACAATAAATTAAATCTAATCGAATATGCAAATTAGGATGCATACAAATATTTCGTGATAATTAATTAATCGATAAATTAGAAAATTAATATTCAAACTTATATGTAGAGGATGTTAATAACATATTATTTAGCATAAACTTCTACGAATTATTTATACTATAGTTATTGTGGTAAAAATAAAATAAGGGTCAACGATTGTGTCTATGCAAACCTAAAGATCGCTTGGTATACATAATTTTAGATTCACAGCAAACTGTACTGCATGAAAATGGGGCTAAGATTATTGTGCGCAAATATCAACGTAATATACTGCATAGGTATTTTCAATATCGTATTCAAACAGTGACCTGAGGCTTCCACATTGATTACAGATGTATACCTGGTAATTTTATTAATTTTTTACCATTTCTCCTACTTTATACCACTTTTATTGTATTTACACGTGTTGGTATTTTCTTTTAGAATATTTTAGTAGTTCGTCGTACCATAGAGAACATTCTTAGGAAAGTGAGACTATGAAATATTTTTTTTTAAAAGTCATTTGGTTTAATGAGTATTGAGTGCTTAATTACATAATTATTATTCTCACACTCAAATGATACAATCTGTTCACAGATAATAAATGCTTTATAGCTTAATTATTATTTTTACACTAAAGAAATATTAATTATAAAATATCATATAAGATTTTAAATTCATGAATATTATTTTTTCATTCTTAAATTTGTTAAAAAAAATGTTTAAATTAATTTAACATAATGAAAGAATGGAATTTTGCAATGGCATTACTATAATTCATTTATTCTTTTATTGTTTAAAAATCTGATGGAAACGAGTTTTTGTACATTCACAAAAAATCTAGTTATATTCACATTATTAATTATACAGATAGAATTGTAAAGGAGGATATTAGCAAGCTTTGAAAAGGGTTTCAGTGCAGTTGGAAAGAATTTTTTAATTAACAGGTTCACAAAAAATGAGGCGTGAGTCTGACTAATATAATTTTTGCCAGCATTATTTTTATCTAGTCCTAAAAGGAATAAATATAAAAATATTCTCAACCGGTTCTTCAGAATGCATTTTAACCCTAAATCTGTTCATCATAAATTTTTACCCTCACGCCCACACGAAAAAGTGCCTCAGGAAAAATTAATAATTGCAATATTTTAGTTGTTAATGACCAACAATATATTTAAAGCCATGAAAAACGTGAAAGAAAAAGCAAAAGTAGAACAGCTCAAATGAATTTCAGCCACGAAATCTTTGTTGATCTACTCATGTCTCAATTTATTTCAAGTCTTCCATTTCAACTCTCACGTTTCTTCTTTTTGTCATAATACACGCAGGTGCGGCCACAATGCACCCACGAGCAGACGGTATTCACGACGTCGACGCCGCTAGCATCGTCGTAGTATAAAACCGGATGCGGGGATGGACTGGCCGAGAAAGCGGATAAAGGGCGTGGGAGTGAGGAGAGGCGCGTCTCAGACTCTTTGCAAAAGCACTAAAGAATGGGTTAGAGAAAGCGAATAAGCTGCGGTTTTATTCGCAAACGAATGAGACCGCAAATTTTCAGACAAGGGTTTCGAAGGAAAGAAAACGTAGAGAAGAAGGAAAGAAGGAATATTCGCGCTTTGCTTTATTACTCTCTGCGTTCTCATCGACTATTTTTTTTCTTCTTCTCCATTATTCTATTTCGCATATCTCGAGGAGGCAGTGAAGAAGGGACTACGCCATTTGTATTATGATTTCATTCCAACACAGAGCAATCGAATTCGTCTTTTTTCGGGTTTCTTTATTTTAGGCCATTGCAAATTTCTTTGTATCATAGCCTTACTTTCATCCCTAGCTTTTATCTTACTATCCTTTCATCTTTGGTGAACGCTATCGTCTCTCGTTTACCGAGATACTATTCGGCAAGAAAGCGAAGTAGATTATTTTCGAGAGAGAATCTTTGTCAGGTGATGGATCGGGTGGGTCGATGCTGAGCAATATTAAAATGTGCGGATCTTGTGTATATATCTACTGGAGAACGAGTTTGAAGGGTCGGCCTATGTCTAGAAAGTCTAGACGTCTAGCCCTCTAGCGTCCATCGTATTTTTTTATTTTATCTACTCCCTTTTCTCCATTTTCGTTTTTCTCTTCAACTACCACGACATAGACATCTGAAAACGCAGTCGCTTGACTTCCGATTCATCTCCAACCTCTCTCCTCACTTCCTTTTTCCCTACTTGTGACTCGTATAAGAGTCATATGCCTATATTGCGCCCTTTGATCTTAAAACAAAAATTCAATTTACTTGGAAATTGGGATGCGAAGCAGTCAACCACAATCTTTTGGCTTCTCAAAGTAGTTGGAAGGAAATTTAGGCCTAGGTTTTGTGGGAAAACGGTTTTCATCGAGCCTATACTAAATCGTTGAGATATTGTTGAACCTTTTCAAACCCAGACTCTTTTCTTTACCATCATCAATAAGATCTTAACTCATTCTTCGTGCATCAAAGCATAGCAGACATTCCCAATTAATTTCGAAAACTCAATTTCCAAACCCTAAATCTCGGATTCCTTGCCTTTGAGCGACAAAACTTAAATTGTGCAGTTTACAAGATGTACCTCTATATCATCTTGCTTCGATAACTTTAATCAATTTATTGCTTTCATTTTAGTCGTTCTATTTTTTATTTACAATAAATGGATGGCTCTTTTATCCTCATTTAAGTACAAAAATGATTCGCTTACCGTGTTGAGTTTTAAAAAGGCGTTCTATTGTAGAACAAATATTGATCATAAGCTCAGCAACGTACTTTTTAGATTTTTCTTCAGATGAAATATGCTAGCAGCATGTATTGCACATATTCAGATACAATCTGCTGAAATAAATGTACTTACTTAAGAGGTATCTACATACTTTATGTTTTTAATCAAAGTTCTTTGCTTCAAGTATTGCTTTTTTCATAAAAATAATTATCGTTTCTTTCTTTTCATACCTTTTTCTTGACTTTTCCTGTTGAAAAAAAAATTCTTAAGTTCTAAGGGTTGATTATAAAAAATTCCCTTGTGAAGTTCAAGTTTTGGAGTAAAATAAAATTTTTTAATAACGTTAGACCAAAAAATTAGGATTTAATTATTAACAACTCGTTTTAGTATAATATTTTTTTTTACAGTCTTAGAACTAATTTCGGATTCTAATTAGCAATAAAGAACTTGAAAAAAATTCTTTATATAAATATTTCAAATTTTAATATGGAACAAGAACATTTAATAGTTCTTAAATGATCTAAGAAATATTTTTTCCTAGTTTTATTTTAATTTCTTACTCTTTTGATCTTTTCAAGCTTTTACATTCGCGTAAATTGGAAAAAAGAGACCACAAAGAATTTAATCTGATGATAAATTGAATGAAATCTGTAAGATACAAAATCTAATAAAAAATAAGGATCTCAGTTGATGGACACATGAAAAATGGATATTCGCAAATGAGTGCTGCTAAACCATAATGAGTAATAAAATTTAAATATACATTAACTCTCTAGTGTATAAAGAAGAGATTGAAACAATTGTTAAGATTTATTGAGGATAAAAAATCCATTAGTGGTGAATAGAACAATCGTCTGTAAAAGCTTTAATACACCAGTTCCTTCGTGTTTACATAGGGTGGCTATAGTACTGGAGTTTAAAGCTTTTTAGGTTCAGACATATTTCTTGAGCACTTTTGTACAGGTTAGCCCACATGTATTTACAACGGATGAACTTGAAGGATCGTCGAGAAAGGCTTCCATGAAGTAGCTGGTCTATAAGAACCCCCAAGATTCTCATGTACTTACGGTCTCTTTCGATCGAAGCTTTCATTCTCAAGATACATCTCTTCGAGAAGCTCTCATTCTTTCTTCAGATATTCTCGTTTTTCATATACATGTATAGAAGGGCAAACGTATATTTTCAAAGGGAAAAGAACTTGAAAAATCAACAGTAGAGAAATGACGGTAAATTTACTTGAAGTCTGAAGAATTTCTCTGATGAAAAATATAATCGGAAATTCAATCTTATCAAGGATAGAACAATGGCGAATATTTCTCTCGAGGATTTGATTAGTTTTTGTCAAATCTACCGAAGAATCATCATATTATTTTTCCATTAAAATTTTTATCTCCCCCTAGTATTTCTTTCCCATTCATCATTTTTATTATTTAATAAATGACTTATTGACAAGAGATACTTTTTAATATAATTAACAGCAATTGATTCGACAGCATTTCATTTGTCAACTCTATTAATATTGATAGAAATATACACAAATAAACCACATTTAAATAAATTGTATTAGAGATTCAAGAGAACTATTCTTTTATGAATAATACACGAACAGGTTTAAGTTATTCGTAAAGTATTCCTCATTCTATAAAGAGAATATTCACGAAATTTTTTTATACTATTTTTATGGCATTTATTCCATTCTAAATAATTCCATCTTTACTTTTCGATTAATGAATAAATACATTGCAAATACGATTGAATTTACCAGGAAAAGGAAAGGATTCACTGAAACTTGACCCTGAAGGGGATACAGATGGTAAACTCCATTATCAGAAGTTAAATAAACTTGTATGGTATTGTTTGATATCAGTCATTAGCCATTAGGATAAAATGTATTTTTAAAAACACTAACATTATTTTTACATTAAGGGTAGTGGTGATATAGATCTGAAATAGTTGAACTCATGCATAAAAGTTAGATGATGATAATAATAGTCAAGTGAATTAGAAGATATTATAATAAAGATATTATTTATAATGAAGAAGCTAATTAAGATAAATGAGACAATTAGTGTGTGCTGTTTATTAAATAGACAAAATTTATACTTTATTAATGATATAGAAAGTCTTCATCACAATGCAGTGCCATTTATTATGATATCTCTTGAATGAAGTTTGTTTTCATTCACAAACTCAACATAAATGAACTCTTAATTAGATAAACACAAGAAAATTTTCATATAAGTTATAAATGAATATTGTACTTATTTTTCAACATATTAAAATAATGAAATGTTTATCAAGTTAAAAGTGTATAACTTTGAAATAAATCTCAAAAGTTATACGATTTATCATAAAATATAAAAAGATGACTAGACATGATGATGAATATTCTTAATCAATGAGTTAGGAGAAATGGTTTTCTGTGTAACCGGCTTTTTAATCACCATTTTATCATTTATATTACCAAGGCATTCTTGTCATCATAATCTGGATATTGCAACCTCAATACCGTCCCGTTAGAGAAATTGAAATTGATAGCTCTTGGTGACGTGGGCAAGACGTTTGACTTGTAGTGTGACTTTAGATCCTTCTCGATTTTTTTTTCCTATTTACTAGCACATCCGTAGTCTTATCTAATCTCTTGTCTGATCGATCGAAAAAGGGAATTTTTTCCCCTTTAAGAAGTAATCATTTAGCTGTCTAGTATCCTCTTAAATTAAAGTGCTCTCAAAGTAAAGAATAAAAAATGAAAAAGAGGTGTATGTAGTATAGTTCAATCGAGCTTTGCTTTAGCTGATTCCTATTTCACGTATGTAATTTACAACCAACCTCTATACGTATATGTACTAAACCGTTGATATTCTACCGTTGAATTCGTGGTTGAGGCAATTACGCGAACTGAAAAGGCAGTTGACGGACAAAGGTGGAACTGCGCTAGTAAATATACGAGTTTAATTCGTCCGGTAGAACGGCGTTATCGCTTGGGTATTTGATTTCCCTAACGGCTGGAGAGCCCAACCCCCTAGCAGCAAGAGTCGACACCGACCGCCACCGACAAACGATTTCTATCTACACCCAGGTTGGTCCCTCACGCACCTCACTCTTTTTTTACTCTTTGCTTTTTCTCCACTACTTCCTCGTGACATTTAGATTTATTGCTCCAGATTCTCTTGGCCAATTATGCAGACGTATTTTTTTTTATATCTCAAGTACATTTTTCAGACCTTAATTGAATGTTACTCTCGTTAAGCCAAATACAAATGTGAATCGTACACATAGATAATAATGATAATAAAAAAGGTTGTTATTAAAATAGTCAAGATTTTTATGCAGTCAATTTATTACTGTTCAGTTAGTCGTAGTGATTTATTAGTCTTCAGTGAGTGTCGATGGGCTTTTTTTAAAATTTCATACACTGGGATAAAGAAGAATAAATATTTAATTATGTTGATAAATTATTAATTGGAAATTATTAGATTCGAATCAATCAGATGCATATTAATAATTATTGAGCTGACTTTTTGACACTTGGATATTTCTCCATTGTTAACAAACCAGACTTTTCGAGCAAATTAATAGATTTGATTGACTGGATGAAATCAATTATCTATTTGAATTATTCTTGATTGAATGTGACCGAAAGTTTATAGTTCACTCTAATATAGACTTGCATTATTAAATAATCAATATTTTTGATGCTAATGACTGTTTTAAATGCTCATATTTTAAGGCAAAATATTTTATAATTTATTAATCCTATTATTGTTTTAAAATCCTAATTTGTTTTAAAATAACTCTTTAAATATTGACGTTAATTTATTTTTGATAAATTAATTCTCTTTTGATCGATTATAATTTTTAAAATGATTTAAAAATTTAATTAAATCATTGAAGATCAGCTAAGTTTATAATTAATAATAATACATACTTTATAATAATGACAAAAGATTAGTTTATTTTGGTTTAATATCTATAGTTGCATAACAATAGAGTATTGAATATTCGAAATACTTGAAGAAAAAAAAAATTTTAAGGTAAAAAGCATATTTAAATTTTTTTATAAAAGGAAAAAAAAATTTAATAAAAATCTTTTCCTTCCAAATATACTCAAAAGACCGTACTTTCGAATAAATTGAACAGATTACAAAGAATCAGAATATTTTATTGACTTATTTTTTTCAATGACCGATAACTATGTCATAAAGAAAAATTCTTTTCCAATATTTTTAGTTTTTATTTTTTTTCTACCTACTCTATATACATTCTAAAAAAACTGAACATTATATTTTTCATTTTTAGATAGAGTCCGATAAAACTGCGCCTCTAAATTGTTTATGAACCTTCCATACATCAGTAACAAAAAAAATCTATAAATTTCTTAAATTTTAAATAAACCATATTTTCTGGGAAAAATAAACTTTTTTTTTATCCTCAAAAAGGATATTTTTTTTTTGCTGATTTAAATTCTTCGTTATGATTGCCATTATGCCGGCGTTTATCTAGATAAGGTAGGAGACTTTTTGTATCATGCGAAATAATCAGAATGAATAATGAAAAGACAAAAAAAAAATGAAGCGTTTAAATCCGGATATTGGCTAAAGGATTTTGTGGGTTCTTACTTCCTCATAGTAATGAGATTCCAGGGTAATGTGAAAAGGCATAGATGAAGTAAAAAAAGTGGCGAAAGTGAGGAGAAAATGTGAATAAAAAAAAATGACATATATTTTTTTATATTCTAGTTGAAGCTAAAATGAACACAAAGTCTTTTTGCGTACATTTCTGTGGTTCAGTATATATTCGAAACTTAACACGTAACGTCTTCAAAGGGTCTGGTTAAAACTCCATTAGCATAAATTGAACTAAGCAAACGTGACTATAACACCTAACTTTTATAGTTACTTTTATATCAAGGTAACTTTTGATGCAAATAACATACGAATAATGACGCATATAAATAATTCCCTCTTCTTTCATCTCTGAAAATTCAAAAGAGCATATCATAAACTGTCGATCCAAATGGCAAAAACTCGAGTGGTAAAATGCCAAAGCATTAGCAATTATATAGTTGCACATGCAGTGCATTTAGTGCAAGTCGAGAGAAAAAATAAAAATTTATTTTGACCGTAAACTACTCCTCTCTCTTGGGACTATAAAATGTACGTTGATCAAATGAAATATCGACGCTCTCATACGTAGTTGATTGGTTATTTATTACTTGACAGCATGTAGAAATCATACATGATTGTCTTTTTTTATATACAACAGTTATCTAATATTATTCTCTTCAAACTCGTAATTTTTTTTGTCTCCACTATTTCTGTGCTTTTACCATCACACAGAGATGAATTATGATCTGAGTGTGTACACTAACGAATGTTTATATTAATAATCGGATATTTCATGCAAGCCGCGTATTTCGACGATTCGTATGTATAATCTACCGGACGTTGCCAACTGGTCTAGTCATTGATGTATGCAACGATTGTTCGAAGCTAATGTCGATGATGTGGTTCACACCCGAATTCCAACGCATAGTGACCAGATGTGGGTTCATGTGAGATTGAATGAAGGACAGAAATCATGACACGTGCTTCCCAAAAAGAGATACATTTGCTCTCTCCGATTTATTTTTGAGCTCACCAGGAATTATCTGACAGTACCTTGGGACATACTAACGTACATTGGAGACACTAGTTACGTCCATTGGAAAAGCGTACTTTGACATGATCGATGGCACACGCAACAGCATAGATCCCATGAGAATTGCAAAACGGTTAGCACCCTGTATATACTCCCCCTTCTCCAAACATCCCCTTTTCTCTCATGGAGTTTGGATAACTCCCTTTGTAACCTCCACCCACTTGAAACCCTTGTCTGCATTCTCTTGAATTGTTTGTCGATAGTTTCAATTCCGCAGGAAAAGTTGATTTCCCGGGAAACGTGAAAAATTTATCAATGTCTATAAAGGTTTTTGTAATGCGGTTACTTTAGTATTGTTTATTTTATTCTACCATTTTTCATATTTCCTTTAGAATATCTCGAGCTTTTAAAGTTCAGTGTGTTTGAATTTCCGGTAAATTCGATTGTCTTTTTACGTTTAAAAATATTACGTGGAGCTAAAAGTTATGAGGGTAGATTGGTGAAGGTAAGATTCACTGTTTCTGGAAGGGAATTGATATTTAAAGGAATTTTATTGCTAAAGTTTGATAGATTTATTTTATTTTTATTTATAAAATAGAGTCAGATGATTAATAATGTGTTCAAGTACAAGCTTGGAATATCATTATTGCTATCAGATAATTATCAATGTACTTCATTACTAATTTCTGCAGTTGTAATCATTTTGGAACTTATGTATATCTACATCTAAATGATTCTCATAACCAATTATATCATGATAAACGAGTTCCTTTTAATTAAATTATCTAATTAAGTTTATATATTACAGTTGTATTATATTAATAGATATTCTAATTCAATTAGATTTTTCAATTTTCAATCAAATCTTATTAAAATTTCTTTAATGTTTTCAATAACTACTTCTAAAATGAAGAATTTTAAAAAATTATTTTAGCATTTAAAAAAAATGATTGAAGTCTTCTAAGAGATTTTAAAAGTATGATCATCGACAATGATTGACTTATTGTGAAGAGGAAGGCAACTTAGCAAACATTGAATCTTGTATATAAATTAAACAAATATTTTAGTGGCTATTTATCAGGAATGCACCTGATTATTCATTAACGTGATTGAATTTGGAAACAAAATTTTATGGTACTATGATTGTATAGCTGTGGGGGATGCATTAAATTTACGAAATTCTCCGATGCAATTGAGTATGGTTTTGATTAGTGAATTAACCACATCCGGTAACTCTAGTATTTACCAGGCTTCGAAGCATATACATTTGTTTACAACCCAGAGATTGTTGGTCGCCCAGATTCTCGCTCAATGTTAAACGACACTCATGGGCATATATCGTAATATAAACCCGATCTGGTATAATTATGTGCTATGTTGGCTATTCTAATATTCTGGGAAATATCTAATAGCTATTATGCCTATCAGAGTATACAATATCATTTAATACTAATTCGGACATTACATGTATTTCTCATCCGTCATTAATTGCTAATTCAGTTGTTATAAACATTTGAAATAATTTTGTCAGAAATACTAGGGATATTACTGATAACCATTACCTCTACTATTCATTGGACAGTAATGGAGAAGTATGGATGTTTTTTATTTTACCTGAAACAGAGAAGAAAAAATTATTTACAGCATTTTTTAAAAATTTTATTAAATATTTCAGTGGCGAAAAAATGATTATAACAATGAAATATTTTTTTAATAGCTTCAATAAATACTTTTTGTGGTAATGATGCTAAAGAGGTGTACACTTTTAAGTTTATTATTGGATTAAGAAAATATTTATCGGTGTAAATAAAAGATGAAATAAAATTTTTTCGATATTCTGACATACAATAAGAGAATAGATGAAAAATCTTGAAAATTGCAATAATTCCAAAACAAAAAATTTTCACCCACTGAAATATGCATAACTTTAGTATTAAAGATTCCACGTCAAATATTTATGACGCCGTGAATTTGCTCCGGAAAAAAATATATCCCCTGTGCATTTTTATTGATGAAGGGAGCAAATAGTATGTGTGTGTTTTCAAATAAAAAAAGATATAATAAATAAAATACATTTCTTTCTTATAAAAGTTTTCGTTATCATCATATACGAGCATAAAAGGAAGCATAAAAAAGAGAAATATTCTATATTTGATACTAAAATTACATCATATTCCTGTACCCTTCGGAATAAAACTGGATAACGATTTTTTAATATTAAAATCAACTTGCGTGTAAACTTTTCATGTTACACAAAACGAAATAACTGATTATGCAAATGCTCTAACAATCGTCCAATCATATTTCATTAATGACAAAGCAAGAATTATTGAGAGATGCTTTTGAACATGTCGAGAAATTTTCGTGTCTGGTGGTCAGTTGATACATTTTTTATGGAAATATTTTGTTACCGCAAGGGAGACGTGAAACGATGGGTGAGGAAATGGGTGATACTAAAGGCCGCAGAAGGAATAGAGCTGGCTAACTCAGTGAAATGCATTTAATCACATTTGCATAATATTAAAATATTTTTAACGCTCGGCAGAATATATCCACCTGCTATATTCTCAAATTAAGGCTAGCTCTCGCGGGTGTCATGAGGCTTTCTAGTTTCCCTTCATTTTCGTTTTTCTTTACATATATTCATTTTTTTTTTTTGTTCTTATTTTCAATATAATCTATTCATTTTTTCATACTCCGTGGACTAAATCATTCGGAACAATCTTCACACTCGGTGGTAGTAAAAGCTTCAGTCATTTAGAAAATTCTAGCGTTAAAATTTATTTTTAGATTTCAAATAATCGCAAAGTATTTATTCATAATAATGAGTACTTTAGAGATATTTTTTAAATGAAGTTCAATTTATAATGAACACAAGAAAGAATAAATTTATTAGTTGTGGGGAAATTTTAAGTTTTAGTTGGTTAATAATTAATTCTATAAATAGTTTATTTGCCGATGAAAATTTAAAAAAAATATTCAAATTTTGTTTTTCCATTTATAAATAATATATTCTACCTACATTAGTTAACTTCTTGGAGTAATTATTATTTATTCAAGCAAAATCAATTATTAATTCCCTACCGTCTAAGTATAATCATCTTTAAAATTCTATTTAAAAAAGATGTTTTCAACTTCTTTTGATCAATAACAATATGAAGATGAATCCAGACCATCTAGTGTATTTCATATTTTTAAATCCATCCCATAAATCATAACTTTGTCTCGGAAAATTCTTAATATAGTATCAATACATAAATCTCACTTTTTATTTAATACTTTTATTTTTTTCTATCAAGAGAGAATATCTCTCTGTATAATTTAAATTTCATCTAGTGGAAGTGCATTTCACATGTCCCTTGAACAAAAGCGTGTAGACATCTTCTTTGTTAGATATATATATTATGATATTTTTACTATTTTTACATCGACTGCGTCTAGGAATTCTTATTTTTTCTTGGAAAATGTGTCCACGATACACTTGACGAGATTGTGTGTACAGACGTGCCGAGAATGCACATTTTAATTCGCAGCCTAGTCATTGAAGCATAGAAGATGTGCCCAGAGTCAAGTTAACCCTGATGAAGGAGTTCTAGCAAATTCTCAAGAGACTAGTATACCCTGGGGGATATGTTGGATACTCTATAGATTGCAAGACCGATGTATCAGGACTACAGGATATGAGGAATAGAAAAGAAAAAAAAGGAGTCGATGTTAGATCTCCTGAGAGAAAAGAAATACGAGTGTACGAATGTAAATTTCGTATTCTAGACGAGATAAGTAGATAGAGAATACAACAAAGAGGAATGAGAAATAAAAAAAAAACTTATCGACATTCACAAACGTATCGAACTTTGTCAACGAATCGGACGACTCTTAGTTCGTTTGATCTTACGATCGCATTTTTTTATGTTCTCTCTTATTGTTTTATTTCTGTTAGTCGATGTACATAACTACCTTTCGACTAGGTCTTATATTCTCAATCGAAATCTCTTCGACATTCACAAATTGTACAAAACTTGGTCGTGAAGAGTCTCGACAAAACACGAAGAGAACAAGGATAAGAAATTCAATATTTTGACTTATTTTCAAAAAGACTTTTACATCTTTACTTACTTGCTTTTATCCTGATTTCGAGAGATCTTTCAGACAAGACTCTTTGAATTTTCTTATGATCTGTATATTACTTAGACTTACTTTGACGTCTTTATGAACTTTGAAATTGTTGTAAAAGAAGTATGGCACTATTATAACCACGAGACTTCTTAAGATTTCCTGGATAATTTTCTTTTGTTTCCAGTCAGCTTTTAATAATAAATATACCATTGAATAAGTCTATTTCTGTTATTTAAATGCTCATTGAAAACTTTTAATTGAAAATATTGATTTACAATATACAACAAAAATAAATTCTCTTTTGACAATATGTCCTGGACTTATTCATGCTATAAAAACCAGAATAAAATAGTAGGAAATTATTTCTTCAATATTTTCTGTAATTAATTATTAATAATTACATTATCCAATATCACTCAATGAAACAACACTTGATGACATTTTAACTTTCTTTTATTCTGCATAAAAAATGACCCTCCATTGTTTGTGAATATGTTAGAGTATTAATTAGTGTATAAAGAAATGTATTTTCAATAAATTAGAATGGAATTAGTATTTAGCCTGAATCTAAATAGAAGCCAATAATAGAAACATACACATACAATCGTATATAGTTAATCTATCAATAATTATAATTATTATCACTTCTGACTTTCGGCAATGAATTCAACGGAAACCTAAATTCCATTAATGATAATAAGGTATTTGCTACTGAAATTCGATAACTCGTATTCTCGAATTCCTGAACGGTAGGATGCACTTAGTTTAACCGTACAGACGAAATATAATATTTCGTGGTTATAATAGCTTACATACATTTCTAATGCCTGTGGAGATGACCTAAACCCTCCGGCTTTGACCCCTGCTCTTTACAAGAGATTATTTGATTAAGGAAATTTAGGACATAATTTCCAATTACAACATCATTAAGCGGTAGAAATATGAATTTTTGTATCTTACTAAGTAGTTTGGTTAATTAAATGTTTTAGAAAATTATGGAAGCAATGAAAATAAAACTACTTTTGTTGTTGAGCTAAATTCAACATTGTAATTTTGTTTATCGGCTTAGCTTACGTGGTTTTACAAAGCTACCATTGGGATTTTCATATCCGAAAACTCAACGAAAGTACTTTGTTCATTATATCAACAAGAGCAACATCGTTTAATTAATTAGTATAGAACCTGGTGCATACGCGTGGACTCTATTGTTTATAGCATGATATTTCTCTTTGTACAGTTTTATATTAACTCATGAATCGCTCGATAGTATTTTGAGATTTAATTGTAGCTTCGGGGGATATTCACCCTTAAAACACCCCTAAATGTGATCATTTGTAACATTGACTTTCTGATGAAAGAAAGAAATTAATTGTTTAGTATTAAATTATTTTTATTAGATACTTATTGTATAATATTTTTTCTTTTTTATTTTATGGAAGATTTTTATTATTAATAATTTTTTACAATTGAGTCATAAACTTTTGTGGGAATATTATTATGGTTATTAAGGAGAGTTTTGATTGTAGAAATTAATTTTTAATAAATAGCGTGATTTCTTTTACGATAAAATAAATGTTTATATATTTGTTTGTCATCATAATGACATGTTAGAAAAAATTTTAATGGTAGAAAGAATGATAGAAAATAAATTAAAAAACTTTAAGCTGGATAGGATCAGAAAATTACTTTCAAGATATCACAGTCATCACTTTGAAAATAATTTTGGCTTGGAATTCTAAGCTGGCCAATAAATCTCCAGAACTTCTAGATTTTTTGGACATTTTAGAAAAATTATTTCTTAATCTTGTCCTCAAAAAAAAAAAAAAAGTTCAGAAATTTTTTTTCAAACTCCAATCGTTGAACTTGAAATGAAAGAGTCTGAATGATGTTGAGAAACACAAAGTAAATTTGATGGAATATTACTATTTCTTTACTAGTAATTTATTTATTATGCAATTTTCCTAAGATAAACATAAAAATACTTTTCCAATAAATTTTTTCAATATCCACAATGCTTGTGTGTACACAACTACGTCATAAACTTTTAACCACATTCTCCAAAGAGATATAAAACCATCCATGGCCTAGTTGTAACTTCAAAATGGTTTTCTGTAGTGCGAAGATGTTCACAATTGGAACGAATTCTTCGTATCGTTACGTTGCGAAGAAAAGATCATTTCATCCAACTTAAGGGTTCATAAAACTCGTGCAAATCGCCAACGCATTTCTTTCTTACTCGCTTTACCTCCTTCGTGAGTAAAACGGTAGGAATAGCAAGCTTCTCTTTACATGTTTTTTTTCTTTTCATCAAGATGCAAACCTTTGTACGTCAAACAATAAACCTAAATATTCTGATAATAACAGCAAATTATTTTTTTCTTCAAGGAACAAGTACTGGATTTAATTTTTTTTATATAAATTCATTTTTATTTTTACTTTTGTGGGCTGCAAAAAATTTATTTTTACAAAAATGATTGTTTTAATGATCAAGCTTAGAAAATTGATGGAGTCTAAGCTCGTGACTTTGAACAATTTCTGGTCAAACGAGTTCTTACAGAACGACTTTGAGATTATAAAACAATATGTCTTTAAAATTAATGATTCAAGATAATAAAATTTTTACACAAAGATATCTGCTGTCATAAACTAATATTTATCATGAAAACATTTCCAATTGTCACAGCACAGTCTTAGGATCACTGACCTTTGTTTACTTTTAGATAAAGCAAATTTTAAATCAATTAATTATTATAAATGTTTTTATTTAAAGAAAATGATATTTTGGGAATTATAATAATTGAAATGATAAAAAATTTAATAACGTCAAGTTTAGAATATAATGTTGGTTCAACAGGAAAGAAGTCGAAGATTTACCGCGAGACACAATGTTGCAGCAGTTGGATTTTCTTGTACCAGTTTTTTTTCATCTCTCACTCTCTTCGTCTGTCTTGTAACTCACTCTTTCTCAGAAGCACCAAGTCTTAGTGTGCAAAATGGCGTAATGCGTTATGCCAAGCAGTACGTGCTCATTGTTCGCAAGAAGGTAGTCCGGACCGGGCCTAGAAATTATTACAGCGTCTGGAACGTTAGCAGTAGGTTCAAGAGAAGTCATAAACACGTCGTACGTGTACAAAGCCTTTTAGTGCGTACACATATAATATATATGTATATACCAGAAGTACTTGTAATATTAATGTACATACTTCAAAATCAAATTATGATAATATTGGACAAATTGAGGATAGAGAAGAGATTCAATGAGAGAATGAAGAATTTTCAGCTCTCATTATTTCTACTTGGAATCTAAATTAAGAATTGTTCTTTTTCTTAGGAATTTTAGTAAATTAAACATAATTTTCATTACAACATAATATTCTGCTAGTAAAATTGTAAAAGATAGAGTATAATGAAGATCTTTTGAAGAAAAACTAGATAAACATCTCAACAAACTTGCTCAAGACTCGATAAAAGCACATGTTCTTTTTCAAAAGCTAAAAAGAAAAGCTCTCAAGATTTACTCAGTGACTGACAATGAGTAGAATATCTCATACATGAGTTTATCGTCTGGAATCATATTACATAGACTGAAACAAAGACGACATTACTTGATACTCACCTGAGTGTACTTCTTTTTTAAAACACAAACTCGTCTTCTACTTCAAAAAATTCAGTTATCAATACTTCAACTGGAAATGTATCATTTGAAAATTGATAAACAGTGTAGGAAATTATTAATTACATTAAAACAACTGCAACTGAGTAGACTCATTCACTTGAAACTAAAACTTTTTGTCAAGTGCAATAGAATGAAGTAATAAATAAACCTTGTTTAACCTCTATTACTAAAATTTTTACCATCTCACTTTGTGTAATAGTAGCAGGTTGAACCTCGGAAATAATTTTCGAAGTTTGCTGAAACAAATGGAGTGGAAAATAATTGGACAATCTTGAGAGCAGTTTCCACACTCGAAAAGGGTCGCGGAGTCATCCAAATTGGTGTACTTTGAACTCACTTCTAAATTCGCCGATACGTGAAAGTACGCTTGGCAGTTGCGAACTCACTTGCGTTCAATTGCAAATCGATGAACCGTTTCAACTATCCAACGTCTTTAGTCAGTTCCCTATAAGTCGTTTTCCAAGGATGAGCAAAGGGAGTAGAGAGAAGTTCTTTTGCGTCTGGAGACCACAGGGTTCTTACCTTATCTTTAGTTTTCTTTCTTGTACCATGTTCAAAACCTTCTCGATAGAATCGATATCAGTTTAAATGTTGAATTTGCTGATCCTTTGCTTTTCGCAATCCGTTTCTTTGGTCCGTTTGGAAACGTCTATCATGCAAATGATTTTGATGAAAGAAAGGCAAGTATTTAAGGATTTTTTTCGCACAATTTGATCGAGTAATTTCAAATTTTAATGAGGTCGATATATATAGATTGAATAAAGCTCTGGATAAATTCAATTATCATACTGCTGTTTAATTAAATATTGAATGTTTTCATTATCATCAAGTGCAGATACTAGCATATTATCTCAAAGGATTTATAAAATCTCCTCACTATGTCTATGCATGTATTCATGCAGTAAAATTTAATCAGTATCTCTAATGTAATGGAAAAAGTTACTTTACAAGCTTTAACACAAGTTAAAATTATATTGTAACTCTGATTTCAAGGTCGTTGGATATAATACATTCGTTTCTCAACAATATGTTGGTCTCATTCTCCCTTTATGTCGAGAGTTTAACATCCACATAGCAGCTCGCGTATAATTCATGAGAGAACGATACGTGAAATTGGAAACTCCTGTACAGTCTCTCAGTCCATGGACTGCAGAAAATGGAGGCAACTTGGTAAATATTCGAGGTAGAAGTTTATTTATTATTATTTCAGTTTGATGCTGACTCATAAAGTCGAAGAGATTTATGTTTCCATTGCGGATTTAATCGTCTTAAAAATTTCCTTGAATTCAATAATTTGTATAAGCAAGAGTCTGATTCAAAGCTCGAGTCTCTTAACAGTTTTCAAGGTACAGTGGATATATATGAGGGTTGAAATTGAATCGACATGCTCGTGACTAGTCTCTTCAACGTTTTATTTCGATAGAGATGAAACTTCTCGTGGCCACTAGTCGTAAAGTGCTTCTTAATTCGTTCTTTTACTTATTCTACCTTATCTTGATCTTTTTACTAACCCTTTCAGTTTCTTCTCTTCACCTTCTTTCTAATATTTACTCTTCGTTCGTTTTTTTTATCTCTAGTCTTTACAAATTAAATCTTATTTTTTAGCTGGAGAAGTATTTTTTTAGCTGAAAAAATTAATGGCTCGTGACATTAAAAAAATAAATGAAATCAACACTAAGTTCATAATTCGTTGAAAGACTTTTGATGCAGAAAAAAAATAATAATACACTGTACTGGATAATTTAATATTCAATTCACGTATTCAATTTATAGAAATTTTATAGAAGTTTCATTTCATTGATAGAATTATTGTTTTTTTTTTTCTTTTTGAATGAATAATAAATTTTATGAGTAGTTTTAGCTTTCAAAAGGTTTTGGACTATTACGCGGTGGTGGTATATAGGTATGTAAATAGCTAGGAGTGTACTTATGAACTCGTTCGGGAAATAATCGAATTATTTAACTCCTTAGGGTAGTTCTTAGTCCCGACAGAGCCATTTAATTTGAAAAGCAAATCATCAAGTGGGTTACCGATTCCCTTATCCGCAAATCACGTTGCCACATGGGACTATCTTGTAACAGAACGCTTTCATCCATCGTCAGTACATTCGCGAAATGGTATCGGATTACCGTGAAAATTTAATGGTCCGCTTTTACACCATCATCGAGCGGAATATTCGATAAGAGTAGGAGTAGTAAAGCATTCCTCTGAGTTTTTGTACAGAGTTTCTTTTTTTTTTTTTAATTATTTTTAATAACCGATGTATTGTAATTTTTTTTTGTCTGAAGGGAAAAAATAACAGGTGATGAAGGAGGAATATTACTTTGGTAATTATTTTTTCCAATAATTAACATGTCTATCCACTTATTGAAAATTAGTACAATATAAAAAATATTAAATATCATTTTAAAAAGTTTATAGAAATATATTGCTTGGATATAAAAATAATAACATTGAAACAAAAGCAATGAAGATGAAATATTTTAGTTGATTGATAAAAGCATAACTGATTTAATTGTTGGATTAATAAAAATAAATACAACAGATATTTTCAATGGAATATTTTCTATATTTTAATCTAGAATTGTGAAGAGTAAAATTCAGTATCAAAATAATAAATAAAAAAATACCAAAGGTTCAAACATTCATCATAAATATTCAGTAAGTCTGCACGTTTCAATATTTATGATTCAATTCATTATTAAACAATTTTTAACTACATAAAATCAAACCAAGCTAAATAAATTCATTGATAACGATAAAAAATTCTGTTAACCAATTTTTCCTACGATCAGACACTCAACTATTTATAAGCATCAAATAAATATTAAGTCAATAAATTAAATCAAAACATAAAGACTTAATTTCTAAATGTAAATTAAATTAAGATAGCGATAAATATTTATGAAAAAGTATTAATCATAAAGTAGTAGTACCATGTTCACTTGGCTTGTTAGTTACATGCATATCACGTCATCATAGATAATCCTTCCCTTCTTGCTTATTTTTTCTTCCTTCTAACTCTTAGTGCGTACATGACACATTTCCTGAATTTAAAGTACTTGTTGCTCTCTGGGTATTTACGTGTTTGTATTTGCGAAAGAGATCCGATAATGATGCTTGCTCATTCTACCTGCGTTACGATGCGTTTACGAGGCATTAACGTCCACACAAAACGAAGAGCTTTTGGTATCTATACTGCGTGCATTGGAGGCATTTCACTATCCATGGTTATGAGCAATTGCATTGCAAATGTATACTATAGTGCGTGATAACATACATGTACGATAAAGAGATTGTTTCCACTTTAGCTTGTACTAAAAGGGATTTAATCTCAACTGATTCCTTGACATTATTTTCTATTATCGTTTTCATTAAATTGTAATGTCTGTTTTAGACTTCTGTTACATTACATTCCCTACATGTGTATCTGTAGAAAAGTAGATTAAAATTCTTCCTTTATTTTAAGTTTAATTTGATTCAATAAAATCTGAGCAATTGAAAGATTTCTAAAGAGTTTTAAAAAAGTTTTTTACTGATTCTATAGTATTTAAATTATTCGTTTACATTTTTTCTGTACTTTATTTTATTATTATGGCATACAAAATACTATTTTACAAGTTTTTTACCGCCGTAGCTGATAACTCTTTGAAAAGAACCGTATAAAATTGAAAAAAACTAAATTGAAACGTACGAGCTTTAAAACACTACCCTCAAATTCGATCGAATATTTTTTTTTACTTTAAAATGGCTTTTAAAAGCTGAGGATTTTGTTGTTTTGTACGTATTTTCCATATTGTGGTGTTCAATAATACACATAACAATAAAACTAATCACTATTTTTATTGTTGAATTATTCATTTTTATTTGAAACACTTTAAAAAAATTTATAAGAATTTGAATCTTTACGTCTCTCAAGATGCTGTTGTTTTAAAAAAAATAATTTTAATTTTCTAAATGTATAATAATGGATAAAATAGTCAAGTTTAGATTCCATTAATAATGCTGTAAAACTAGAATAGCTGTACATCTATTAAAAGTTACCAAAAATGCAATAAAATAAAATATGTTGAAGTGAGTGCTGTCATTTGAGACGAAGAGGTATTTCAGAAGTTGTTGAAGACTAGATGGAAATGTAGATGAATTGTTAAAGTTTTGACAACGATATAGAGAGTAAGACAAATTTTTGATTGCTGATTTCAGTTTAAACTTTGAAGTTTGAGGAAATGTCAGGGGCAGAGAATAAGTCTTTGTTTTAATTACTTGTAAGCTACGATCTTATGCTGAGGTAGGGAATGAAAATTTTCTTTGAATGTCGAATGACAGAAGAAAACTCAAGAGAAGAAAAGTCTTTGGATTACAAAGCTGAACTTCTCAATCCAAAAGTTTATCATGACAAGAAGGACTTTTTTAGTTGCTAATCAACGAACATTTAATGATTATGATTTGAGGTTAGTTGTAAAACCAATGAGAAGTGTTTTCTCCTTTCCCATTATTACTCTTTAAAACTTTGTACTCTTTTATCTAAATGTTATTCCATGATATACTTTTGATGTACGATTGTGATTGAATATTCCCAAGTGGAATTAATTTTTACAAGCGAACAACTCTGTTCGTGAGGATTCTAAAGAGTCATTCATTAACTATTCGATCTGTGAGGAATTCTTTTACAGTAGCTATTGAAAATTTTCTATCAACAGATATTGGCTTCCGTAGTTTCATTGAAATTAAAAAGAAAAAAAAAAGCATCCGTTTCATTCAACTGAATTACTATTGAACTTCTATTTTATCAGATTCAATTACAAAATAACTGAAATATGAAAGTCTAAATATGAAAGGTGAAAATAAGAAGCATTTCTTATATGATAAAAGTATGCTTTCAAAGACGTTATACTTATTTTGTAATAAGCTATCTTCAAATAAATCATTTTTATATATTACAAGATACTATTACAATGGAAATTTCTTTTCAGCAATTGTTGAAAGATATTACTCTTCACAACTTGATCGTTGGCTCAAAGATAAGTATTTAATTTAGTGAAAAATATGGTAAATAAAATTTCCATTTATTAAATCTCGATTTAAAAGAAGTTGCAAGAGATTGAAAAGTCTAAAGAAATATATATAAAGTTGAATAATTTAACAGCAGAATAAAAATCAGACTTATTCTGAAAATAAAAAATCAATAGTGATTTTATTTATCTATGGAACTAATCTAGCACAAGTTACTCTACTATTTCAGAAAGTAAAAAATTTTAAATTTTTCACTAGCTAAAACTCTTGATCGAGATAGTGAGAATGTGTAAGTAAAATTCAATAAAAGTTTTACTTGTCACATCTCATGATTTGACATCTATGCAGTGAGATTAAGCTGTACGTCAATTGTACTTCTATAACTACAATGACAAAAATAATATCTGAAAAGAGAAGAAAAAAAAATAGAAAAATTATGCATGAAAGTTGTAGGTAATTCTGGACTCATTTGAATTTTATAACGTTTCTCTTGTCATGTGACTGACCAGTAGTTGCTGGTATATGTCTGTGATGTGAATTTGCATACTTTAGCGAAAACGCGTCAAAGCCGCGGCAATCTACTTAACAATATTTTCAAAGACTCATATATATGCACATATATGTATGTATATGCCTGGTTAAGCAGCATTGAAGTTTATAAATGTACTATAATTGAATTGATGTTATTTAAATCAAAGTTAACTTTTACAGCTTTGGAATTTTTTATAAAAATTCATTCGTTTATTAACAATGAATTAAATTCTAACTAGTTTTGACTTGAAAAAAAAATTCTTTAACTAATGAAAATTTTTTTACTTCAACTAAATTATTTCCAATAAATTTTGAAGGATGAAAGTCCTTTTTTGCATTGGATTATATAAATTTTTGGTTTAATTGAATTTTTATATTCGTTGCAACCAAAAATACCGTTGGTAATTAACAAAAAATTTTTTACAAAATATTTTGTAATAATTCGTATTTTTAGAATTATCAAAGCAATAAATTTTAACAATTTTTATCATGACAGGGTTCATTCTATTCTGTTTCTCAAATAAATCAACCTGCAACAAAATATTTATTCAATATCAATAGAAAATAAAAATATTTTGTCATACCAGATCTTTGAATATTTCATTTTATTTATTTAAATTATTTGCATTATTTTTTTCCACAATTCAATGTAATTGAATAACCTATTAAAAAAACATCGTTACATACAATAATTGATTTCCAACGTTACTGTGAAACTTTTATTTCCATTATTTTTACAATATTATTAACTCACGTGAACATTCCCCCCGTTCTTTCTTCTTCAAATAAAATTGAATTGATAGGAATTTTAATTGTCACACAGTTATGTTACGTGCGGCGTAACGTTGAGGATTTTATTTCCAATTATATATAGGAACAATACAGGATATTGGTATTGTAGGGAAAAAAAATTAAAATCATTAATTGCTATGTAGATGTTGTTTGAATATCGAAAATTTTCACGTTACAGATATTCACATATCAAATCCATTTTTAACTTAGAATTTTTTTTTACGAAAAATATATGGTCAGCATTATTGAAAGAAGCTTTGTAGAAACCAGATGTGAAATTAAATGAGAAAATTAAAAAACTAAAACAATTTTTTTGTTTTATTTGTAGTCGATATTTGTAGCATCTTGATCGTGCAATATAATATTTCTTAGGAGATATTAAAGAATTTTATTATAATTGATTCATTTATTTTATTCTTTCTGATCTAAAGTGACTTTGATCATTTTATTCTCCTCGATAGCAACACTGATATTAATGATCCACATAAATTGTCTCTTTCTTAACTGCTGTTCACAATTACCTATAAAATCATTGAGCTCAATAGTAAAAAGGAAATTCGAGCATTTATTTAGATATAAACTTTCTGCTTTCATGTGATATAAAAGTGTATAATGTTCTCTTGCAACTGACTGGAATATAATTGGAATTTTATTTACTTTTTTCAGTTCATTTGGAAGAATCCATATAAAAAATACATAACGACGTTATACATTTCAACATTCGTTTCTACTTGTCTGTAACGTTTTTATTTTATTATATTAACTATCAAAAAAAAAATAAAGCTGCAAAAATATAGAAATACATGAAAAATAAAGTTTAGCATGTACATCAATGAAAACAATCTTCTCTTTTGCAGTAACTAAGATAATTTTTGAAAAAAAAAATTCAATATTTTAACTTTGATATTTATTTAATTACTTTTAATCATTTATAATTTTACTCAGTTTAATAGTAGCTCATTTAATTCTTGTTAATAAAAAATCAATTTTTTAACGATGGATGGAATATTTAATTACTTCCATAAAAGTCTATTATTATTAAAGTATAAAATTATTTATCGATAATTAAATTTTACATGAATAAATAATATTTTGCAAATGACCGGCAAAAATGGTAATAACTAAATAAACAATACCTAATAAACCAGAATAAAATTATAATTAAAATACAAAATATTTATTAGTATGGAAGAAAAACATTTTTTTATCAATATAAGTAGTTGGAGTGGTTGTAGAATTGTTGCAAATTATTGTGTGCAGAAGAATAAAAATTTTTTTATTTGAAAGTGAGAAAAAAAATTGAATGTGATAAGATGCTCATCAAAAACACATTGACGTTAGATATAAGTAGCTATAGAAGTGGGAGTTATCTACGAATGATGAGGAGTGATCTTGTAAATTTAACTTGTGCAGAGGTTTTACGCATTAGCAAGCACGAAGAAATGAGGGAGAAAAATGTTAAAAAAAGAACTGAATCAAGAATGAAGTGAAGTATGAGGTAAAAGAGGAGGTAGATGATAGGGTGAAAGAGAAAAGGGCAGAGAAATAGAGAAAGGAAAAACGTGGCGCCTCACTGGTACTGCAGATGTGCGGCATCGACGCTTATTTCCCGAGGGGCCAATGCACCATGCACGACTGCAGGCGTTGTCCGGAATTACCGTCCGGTGAAACTTTAATTGGTAGTCTTGCAGAAGCACAATATGAACGACTGATCGAAAGCAATTGACATGTATATGTATCCATTTCATTTAATTATTACTTCTGACTTACGAGGCCCCTAATGGTATTATTCCGATTTTAGATGAACATTTGTTTCATTCGCACTTTGCATATTGCAAAAAATTCACATCTGTTTTAATCATCCAATAATAATTGTCATCGATAAAATATTTATTTCTTAAAGCCTTTCAATGCATCACAAGTATTTTAATTTTCTAGATTTTATGAGAAGAAATGAAAAATCTATTGATAAGTTTCCCGTACTTTGTCAATGTAAGCAGATTTAATTTCAACTTGAGTTAATTTTTTTTATGGATTATGCACAAACCAATTAGTTATTCTGTTTTTCAGGAGAAAAAATTAATCTTCAACTTTAGTTCATGGTAGGAAAGACTTTTAATTAAAAATTGAACGTTTGATTAAGATACTACTCATTTATATTTAAAGAGAAATTGAAGTCGCAAGAAAAGAATTATTATTATTTAATTATTAATATTTTATTATAATTTTTATAACCAAATTTGATTAAGCTAAAAATACGCATTTGAATATTCTATTAATTAGCATACTTGATTAACATTTTTCATTAATTTTTATTGCAGTATTTCAGACTTGACATATCTAATATGTGTTGAATTATCATAATTATTTAAACCTTCGATTATAATTATCTATTTCCATTTTCTCGGTGACATTAAAAATATCTGACAATATCTCCAAAGTTCAGAGATCAATGATGTGAAAATAAGAACAAGTTTCAATATTACATGAATTTTTTAATAGTACGAATCTCACACATTTTTTTTTTTTTCTCTTAACATTTAAATCCCAAAGTTCATGCAGCAAAGATATTCATACAGTTGCTGAATTTTTTGCGTATCAAATTTATTTAAAATTTCTACTTTTAGATACGAATTATGTGTCACCGTTACGCTTTTATGTAAGCAGTATTTTAATTTTGAATTTTCTGTAATTATATACATGCATACGTGTTTCCTGTCACATGAGACTCTGTTCAAAGTGTATGTGGCTTTCTCATTCCCAGAGTTTCTAATGAATAAACACTGCGTCCTCAAGACGTTGACTATGATTTTAGCTAAACAAATATGAGTATTTTCAATTTCTTAGTGGTCGACGGAAATGTGACACAGAAAAGAGAGAGATTATTTATTGAGGATAATAACACCCTAACTCAATGACATGTCATTTGTCATCGTGAGTAAATATAAATTACATAGATAGATAAAAATTAATTATCTATTTTCTTGCTTATTTTAGACTTTAATCACTATCATAAAAGTCTTATAAATATTATTTGTATTCCATCTTTCAGATGGGTAATTTATTTATAAATAAATCTAGAATAAAAAGTATCTAAATAAAACAGACATATTCAAGTTTTTATGAACTTTTAATAACATCGTAACGTCAAAAAGATTTTCCTTAGGATTTTTCTCTCGACTATTTATTATTTTCCAAGCAAAGCTTTGTGAAAAGACTAAATGACTTAGTAGACTTTAATGTCCATATTTACCATGATCGACTTTGGAAGACAAGAATTTTTTACCTTTTTGTTCTATTACTTGAGCAGACTATTAAATACACCAACGCAAAAACTTTTAAATTCCAATAAATATTTAAGTTTTCCTGATCCACCTTTCTTACGCCTCAGTCGAGTTCGAAAACCTCATTCGTTTCCGGACTTTGCTGCGACGTCCAAGAAATTATGACTATTCCTCACTATACCGACACTCTTTGGTAAAAAAATTTCAAACTTCTTTAATAGTCTTCATGAATTCTCATACTTGAATTGTATGAAAAAGACCACCGAGATATTTTTTATAAATTTCCCTGACGAAAAGCAGAAGTAGGGAAAGAATGAAATAAAGAATATATATGAAAAGTTCAATTGGTGAATTGAAACGCAGCAACATACTTATTGGAAAATCATTTGAGCTTCTTAGAGGTTTGGCAAAATTGCAATGTCCAATAGATTTTCAGTACAAATACACTCACGTCGTACGTTAAATTTCTTCTTTCCTTACGTGCTGCCATGTTTATATCTTTAACGCTTCTTTTGACCTCTCACTCTAGGAGTATGTCACCATACCCTCCACCTCTAGAAACGCTACCAGTACCTCAGCGAAACGATAAAAAGCATCTCTAGGGGAAAGTGCCCGTTTTACCGTTTTTCCGCTTCGATGAGAAAATATGTACAGTCCCTGCACATGTAACTATTTGCGGCCATCGAGAATACATGCTTCCTAAGCTCTTGAGTTTGCAAATCTTCAATGATGCGCTTTTTCCCTTAAAAACTTTTTATCGTCAAGCGATTTATCGAGGTTTATAACAATTCAGTTCTTTCAATCACTGTAAAAAAAAATATTCAACTTAACTCGATTTTATAAGATTATATTGCAGTTATAAAATTATCAATCAATCTTGTCTATTTTTGATTAATTTTATTATCGAAATCTATCAAAAAAAACCTGACAACCCACCTTCTAGAGAGTATAACATATTTATCAAAAATTCTTGACCATCTGTTTTATAGAAATGAGATTATTGTATCCAATGTATCATAAAATTGTGATTTCAATTTACCTTAATTATTTATTCTCAGCAAATGTTTAACAATCATTTTTTGATTAAAACGAATAAATATTTTGGAATATATTCTTTGATAGACAAAAAAGTGTTTTCACAAATTGATATAAAGACATTATCATAGAATTGTGTACTCCAAAAATATTGGATGCATAAAAGAAACAATTAAATGTATCATAATGAATTCAAAGAAATATTCATCTGCATTCTACTTAGTTATATAGAAAAGCATTGCGCTTGAGTAAATGTCAAAGAGCGGAAAGATGTTGGTCAAAGGAGTTGGAGTAATTGGCTTGACACTAGAACTCTCTCTCTCTCTCTATATATATATACATACGAAATAGAATGTTTTAACTGAAAATCTCAAAGTTCTGAATTGTACAACTAAACTGTTTCGTTAGTACATTCGTGATTAACTCACGCGTTATTCTCATTGAGTAACTTTGCTAGTCACATTAAAAGCATTGTTCTAGAAATGTAATCAGTATTTCCTTTAATACCTAAGATCTAACTGCAAGAAGACATCAGTAGACTAAAGTTCACAAGCATAAATATATTTTCAAAGAAACACAAGAAAATTTGACACTTGAAAAACTTAATATATACCTATACACTTAGCACGTATATCCAAAGAGATTTTAACCACTACTAGTGTCGAAACTTTTCCACGTGATTCGCGCTGTGGAACTGAACTCCAACCCTCAAGAGTTCTTTACAAACCTACTTTCGATTCTTTTAAACTTCAAACTCTTGTGACGCAGAAACTCTTAAAGTTCTTTTCTTTTTCGTTCAATGATAAAAAAGGAAAAAAGAAAAATCCTCTTTACTTCGCAATTAGAACAATTACTAATATAAATGTAATTGAATTATTATTAGGTATCTACAGATTTTTTTTAGTTTATCAATTATTAATTAATGGAATATTTTAAGCTTAAATTTTTAATTTAAAAAAAAAAATATTCATCAGAAAATATGATAACTTATTTGACTCATTACCATTTCTCTTTGACATCATTAAATTATTCATAATGTCTGGAAACGTTTATTCCATTGCAGAATGTAAATACAAAATATTCGTCTGGTCCATAAGATATCTGTGCAATTGCAGATTACAGTTTTTTTTTAATGGTAAATAAAAGAAGTAAAATAAAAAAAAAATACATAATATATTACAGAGTCTGTTATCAAGAGAAATAATAAAATAAAAATTGTAGATGGGAATATTGTCAGAAGTATTGAACATTTTATTAATAGTGCTGGAAAGTCAATAAAATTATCGGAAAAATGGGCAATAATTTATCGTACATGTCAGTGAAACGGTCACACTAATAATATTTTAGTATATGTAATGTCAACTTTACTGCACATATGTTAAACCTGATTTCTCATATAAATTACGAAGATAATATTATTTTCAGAACTACTATGTGCATGTCCTTCGCTTAGATACCTTTCAATAATTTCCGCTGGCCTAGTTCTTGCTTCCGCAACTCCGTGTCGTTTAGTAGAACGAAAGGTCGACAATTGCAACCTGCACCACATTGATTTGACTTTTCGATCTGTTGGATGGAAATTTTTTTCTTACATACTGTTAGACGCATATTCTTATCTTTTCCAGCAGAGTTGATTCAAAAAGTCGGAACCGAGCCAGATGTTCTTAAATAGACTTGATTTATATTTCATTCTCAACTATTAAATGTTTTATTTATGTTTATTTTTAAATTTTGATCAAATTCATTTTCTATAGATTCCAAATATTCTATTAGCTTTTTTCCTAGTGTAAAAATATTGAAATCCATCAAAAAAGTATTTCTAAATTGATATTATTTAATTAAACCGTTTTTTCACCAGTCCACAATTAACTACATCGATGAAAAATAATTTTAAAATTCTGTTAAAAATATTTTTATTTAGGCCACCTCTAATATCTGCTGTCCAATTAATTAATCAAAACTAATTCCCAGCTTTAAATGAAAAAAATTGAAACTAATTTTCTTAAATGATTTTATTCGATTTTAATCACAGAAAAAAAATTGTTACAATATTATAAAATAAGTTCTGATACAAACTAAGTAAATAAAAGTGATCGATATAATTGAGTTTCACGAATTTTTTTTAATTTATCACAAATCTAAGTTTAACAGAGGTATTATTGAATGTAGGTTGTGATTTTAAATGTGAATCTATATGCATACTTTTAAGTGGAAATGAACAAGGCTTATCAGGAGTCTCGTGCCACAGAGTAGTCCTGATTCCGCTTATGAAAACGCTGAAATTATGGGCCGCTCGATAACATGAAAGTCATGGAGACTCTTATTAATAATTATATCCGTGTAATTAGTTGTAGTCATGCGCACGTCCGGTGATTTTGAATGGAGGGATGGAAGAGGGTAGTTTACCACCGTTTGGACGGTGGTAAGTGGTATGAGTTGGGGCTTTTTACTTTAGGATAAAGCGACACTCACCCTCCTTTGAAACAACCACCACTACAACTCTTAACCATTGGCACGAGAACGTTCTCGTACTTCCGACGTTCGTCGCTCTGTAAAACCACAATCGTTAGGCTGATAACTATCGGCTAATGGTTGAAAAGCACACCCTCGTTAAGAAATGCCGACACGATCTATCTTTATCTGTCACTAAAATCAAGAAAGCTTATCAAACTAAGGAATCGTTAGCAGTTTGTACATAATCATGATTGCGATTGTCAAAATGATTTTAATGAAGAAGACAAGCCATGAAGAAGATCAAACTTGCAGTTATAAGGAGGAAGTTTTAGAAGTGTTTCCGCTCTTAAAAAAATTATAAAAATATTTTCTAAAGATTTTCTACAAAGTTTTAAAAAGTTCAACTCAATAAATTTCAAGAAGTAAAGACTTTTAAATTTTTCAGGCACTTCTTTTTTTTCTTTATTATTTTTAAATACGTATTAGATTATTAGTCATTTAATAGAGTTAAATAATCATGATTTCTTTTTCAATTTTTACTGCGTCATGTTTCGTTTATTTATATATATTTTATTTCATATTGATTGAGCTGAAATAAATTGCATCAATATATTTTTTTAATGAGAATAAAGTGAGGAAAATATTTTATTAAAATATTTTTATTTTTAATGAAAAAAAAAATGTAATAATTAATGACTGATGTTGAATTGATACACGCCATTAAACTTTATTTTGAGTAATAAGATAAAAAAAATCATAATGTATAATTAAAAATAAATCTTGTGCTCTAATCTTTACTGCAGTGGTTAAAAGTTTTTCATTAATTTAGATAAATTGCTCGACAATAAACTTTTGGACTATTTATCAAAGTGAATGTTCACGAAACATTGTTGGAACCTGTTATCAAAAAATAGTTAAGGACTAGAATAAATTGGCATTTAGGAAGTAGATTATGGTAATTAGAATTTGTCCTTTCAGATGTTCGTCTGTTCGGTTATCCTTCATAATATGTAATAAAAAAGACGAACATGCATAATCATATGAAGTATGATGATCCTCTAGTTGTCTATAATGGCAGGCATGATAAAATACACCTTACTTGTGTATTGAAATTAATTAACCAGTTGTAAAGAACGCTAAAGGACGTTGGATAGAAAATTTATGTCTAAACAAGTATATTAAAATATCCTTGAATAAAAATGAAGTTAATTAAATATATTTTGTTAAATGGTATGTTGAGTTTAATAATATGATAGAGAGAGAATTTATAGACAATACAAACAATCTATTATATCCTAGAATAAATTAAATCAAAATATTAAAACGAGAGGATAAAAAAAGATTAAATAAATAAATATCTAATTAAAATAATTAATTAATTCTTTTTAGCGGCGTTTTTTTTTAATATTAAAGCAGATATTAAATTTATCATGGAGATTCTTAGATAAAAAAAGTATGTCATTTTTGTGAATAATAATTTTTAAATGCATCGTTAAATATGAAATTCAAATGATATTCAATTTCGTAACTTTTAAACTTTTAGTTTTAAAACTTGCCAGTCGCTTTGTCAACTCAATTCTATCTCAACAATGCATTTAAATAATGGCATTGTTTTTCAGATGTTTGATAATAAATACCGAAATTAACTTTAACACTTTGATTAAAATTTTTTTCTAAAAGTTTCATTTGTACCTTGTATTGTATATTACGTGAATTGTTAAAAGACTTTCGATCTAATTTGCTGATTCAGCTGAATAAAAATAGCTGAGATGATCAGAATTAATGCGAACCTAAACCTTTAAAATCTCCAACGATAACTGGACGTGCGAAAAAAAGAGATTACATTACATGATATTGATTTAGAAGATAGAAAAGAAGTGCGAATGTAGAACAAACCGTGCGATGAAAACCTCATTCTTCAGTTGAAAAAAAATATAGAAAAAAATTAGTGTAAAAGAGAGTAAAATGACGAAGAGTAGGAGAGGCACAAGTGTAACCCTTTCTATCAGCATCGTGGTTCACGTGGAATAATTTCACTTTGCACCCAACGATAAGAGTACGAGTACATGTTATCCAACCTCATATGATTGCTGGATTGCGTGATCGGCGACGTTCTTTGCCCACCTCTGCAGCCGGTCTCTTTTACAAAGAACGTAGTTCTTTTACAGCCGCAGTTGAAAGCTGGAAAAATAGAGAATTCCGCAAACGTTCGTCAAGGTTCGACGCTGTCGAAAACGAATGTTCGGAATATTTACGCCTGGTTCGGCTGACGCACACACCTCGATTGATCGTTTCAAGGGTTTTCGAGTGGTACGTGATTAACGAACTTTCGGGGAATAAAAAGCCAGAGGATACTAGAGAAACCGGAAGTACCATAAAAAGCTCAACTGCAGTATTTTCGTTGCAAGCAATCGTGTTGCATGCTCGGAATCATTTTATTTAAAAGTACCGGATTTATTATTTTTCAAAGTATTTTTGTCAACATGAAATACTTTTATCGATTATTACATTCTTTTTCTTCTTTAATATTTTATTTTTTTCTTTGAAACAACGTCCTTTAATAAATAGCGAGTGATTAATATTTCTTTCGTCGATTGTTAATTATTTTTTCATGTTAATGGAGAATATTTTTTTTATCTCGAGTGAAATAAACGTTCAATGGTTCTATTTGCTTAGATAAGGAGTGAAAAACTCTTGATAATAAAACTTTTACATAAAAAAAAAGAAAATCATCTGTATTATATTTTAATTTAAAAAATCTTAATGTGGGTCATTTGTAACTTTAAAGTGTAACTTTACCACAACTTTTCCACACTGTAATAATTGTTTATATTAATAATTAAATTTCAAATCAAGTAACTTTTTCAATTAATGTAACTTTCTCATCTGCAAAATAATTTACGGTCATCTGAACTACAATAAAATCACAATAATAATTATTCACATCAAGTTTACAAAAACTCATGATAAACTTGTATACACAAACAAATAATATATAAATAACTCAAACTTTTAAAGTAAAATAAAAATAAAGAAAAAAAAAGAATATTTCTTCATAAATATTTTTCCATTAACAAACCCGAGGAAAAATATTAAAATGACGAAGGCCAAAGGTTTCCATCCCTCAAAAGCTACACATGAAGTTGCTTCCAATATTGATAAATTCATGCATATCCGTAAATATTAAAATGCTTCATGTTTGAGGGCTCTCGACATGTTTACTTTTGTGCCTATGGCTGTAAGTTGGCCATCAGCCAGGAAATATTTTTGTAGCCTTTTACTCGTGTACCTTATAGTACATTCATCGTGGCACACCATCGACTTCTTGAACTACTTAAATCACTCGAAACGTACATCGTAGATCCACTGTGCCAGATATTTTACGTGAAAAACCACCCTGGTGCACGTAAGACCCACTGTGTGATAGAGAAACAAGAAGATATGGGCAAAAAGAGGCATATATACGTCGCTGATGAAATAAAACAGTGTAATAATTTCGAAATAGCAATGTCTAGAGTGTCTACTAGTGTAGTGATAATCGAAAGAAACGTGCGTAGATAAAATCAATGGCCAATATATTTGATGATATAATGGTTGGTGGAGTTGCTGGTGAAAGAGTAGTGAATTAATATTTTATTTGACCCCACGGGTTTTTGGATAGAGATTTATTGAAGATGTATTCGCCAGGATTTTCAATTGAAATAATCCACCAGCCGAGTGGAATTAATCCAGGCACCAGGAAACGAATGAGAAAGATGATAGAGAAGAGTAACTGAGCCAATTTCAACAATTTCGTGAATGCTCTGACCATTTGTGGTTTTTTTTTTTACTTTGTTCACTTAACGTACACGGGAGCTTCGTGTCAGTCTCTTTGTAATTTTTTTCCACGTTGGCAACTAACTCAGACATCAAATATTGTCCGTGTGTAAGACTTTCAATAATAACGTTTGCAGATTTATTGAGAGAATATAATTTTCTTGGGCATCTATATCTGCAAGGATTACTTCCGTGAATCTTTTGAATGTACTTTTATATAAACGAGGGAATAAAAGTATTACGTCTGATGCTGGAAACTTTCAATTTTTGTTAAAAAACATAGGGGAAGAATTGAAAAGAATAGTTGAATTGTCAAAAGACGAAACTCGATATTATAGTTATTGAACGGAACTTGCCATTGACTCTGTCGGAAGTCGGAACTCGCGCCTCAGTCGACAAGTTTGTTGGCTCGAGTATCTGGAAGAGGTGGTAGTGGCGTCAGTGTGGTAGCTACGGAAACGAGGAGATATAAGAAAACAGAAAAGTGCGGAAGAAAAATATGGGCTGTGTGTAAACTCAAATACAGTTTGCAACACTACCATTTTCATGCTTTCGGCATTATTTATTTACTGGCTTCGTAAATTTCATGTTAAAATGAGTTTGTTGTTATCGACATGTTTAAAGGAAATGCGAAAGGTGCGAAAAAGCTAAATAAACAGTGCGGAGGATTGAAGGAAAGCAATGTTGTAGAAGATTATTATATCTGGATATCGCCATAGGAAAAAGACTGTAGAAATACGTGAGACACGGAAGAAAAGTCTTTCGGCCGTGACAACTTGAAAGGGTTTTATTCATCGTCGACAAGAATAAGCTTTCTCTCTCACTCGAGTATTTTATATCGCTTAAGGCTTTATGTTTCTATACAGGTAGCACTTGTATTTATATCTAAGGGTCCCGTCTTTTATAAAAATCTCAAGCCTCATATTTTCTCACGTTGATCGGAAAAAAAAATCTAGGCAAATAGTTACAATAGACCGTGGCATATTGAAAGAGATGAAATGAATGAAAAAAGTTGACAGTTTTGATAGATTTATCAATGATTTTTCAACGTTTAGAACATCTTAAATATCGCCAATTTTTTGATGGAAATGAAACCTAAAGTTGAACGTTGAGTTTGAAAATATTGAAGCAGATTTTAACGCTAGAGAATGCTTTTTAAATGATTTTATACTGACAAAATTGTTTGTTTAGAGACTTTATAAACTTGACGTTATTTTAAAAAAAAAATCTAGTCATTTTTTTTTCAATAGCTGGTGGAAAAATTTCCACTTCAAAAAATGAAGAAAAAAATTTGTAATATTGGACAGCAAATATTTCTTTATCCTTATTATAATCTCCAGAGAATTCTATTATTTGATGAATCATTTAAAAATTAAAAAGACAATATTTGCTTTAAAATTTCAAACTAAAAAAAAAGATGAATTATTCAAACATACAAAGTAAAATACTTGGAGTATTTTGTAATAACAGAAATAAACATATTTTCAAGAATTAACGAAAAAAAATATGCATTTTATTTTAATAAGACTTTTAAAAAAAATATATATTTTTGCTCTAATTATTTAGTGCTCATAAAAAAAATTGGTAGCATTAATTATTCTTAATGTAAAACGTTCAAAGCGTTTTTTATGATAAAAAAATGTATGTAACTATAAACAAAAAACCTTTTTCTTTTTAACCATTCCGATCATTTACATTATCTTCTTATAGCACAGCAGGAATATAGATATATGTACAATATCAGATTCACTTTAGTCAATATTCTATATTTTTTTTTTTTTTACCGTAATAACTTTTTTGCAATGGTATCATGTAAACGAATTTTTCTGTGCAATTGAATCGACGCCGACTGGAAATGCCGATAATTTAAAACAAAGAGAGAAAAAAAAGGTGACTGGTGCCATTCGTTTTCATACCCCAATTTCGCTCAACTGCATGTGGAAAAGAATTGCGTCCGATAAGCGGAAAGATTTGATAAAAAAAATATCAGACGAGAAGCGACCTTGTCGCGTAAAAAAATCGACATCGTAAAGCGAGAATTTGCATAGCGATAACTAAACGAATCACGAATGCTTTCTGGTTGGAAATCACAAAAATCGTATCAGTTAAAGTGGACCCTATTTTCAAAGAGTAAAAAACACATGTCAAAAATATTAAGGTGCTTCCATATGGCCATATATATATACACATGTACATTTGTACATATGTATGTACCCTATTGTTCATGACAGTAATGAGATCAAAAGGGAAGGAGAATCGATACTGCTGGAGTACTCTAGAAGATGTTAAGTACTTGTGGATTGCTTGATTGTATATGAGAAACTAATATCGACGTTTGGCAAAACGCTAGAATGATTTATAAGTCAATTTTCTGCACGATTTATTGCCGTGATGGCATATCACTTAATCAGTTTTCAGACGCGTTTATAGCAGCTTGAATAATCAATTTGTATCGAAGTAAATTATTTAAAAATTCTACTGATGACGAGATAAATTAATTACGTTATATAGTGCATAAACGTTTTAGAGACACACAATAAAGGGGATGCATTCAAAGAACTCGGTTTTGTTAATAATATTTTCATCAAAACTATCACTTTACTAATTGTTATAAATAAATCGTCGAGATGAATGTTCGTTTGCAGAAAAATAAAAAAAATTATTCCCACAATTTTTTGTGTTGGAAAATATTTGATTTATAGGATTAATGCACGCGCATTTATGCCAATATTGGAACGAGTGTACTTTAATAAGAGAATCTTTAAAAATGTATTTGAGACAATTTCACGTGAAATACTCGAATAGTGATGTTATCTTGACAGATTTATTGCTCTAATCCTTTATTATTGTTTAGGAGTTTGTCTTCTTCTCCTCTGTTTTTTTTTCTCTCTCCCACGACCTTCATAACTCATCGACAAACTTTGACATGAGAATTTTAATCGCTCAATCGTTGTTTTGATTTTAAAGTTATTTCTGTCTCGTAACCTAGATAAATTCGCAGTAAATATTCGACATTAAATCCTTATCGATTCACAGAAATATTTAAATGCCTTGTATTGAATAAAATCACACTTTTACTTTCTATATCGTTTATCTTATATCTACAGAAACGATTTCTTTTGCAGTATTACTTTTCATATATTCAAGGTTTATTCAGGAAATATTTAAGCTGATTATCATTGAAATTTTGTTCAATTTATTACAGATGAAAATTTTATGATTTTAATAAACATATTAAAAGTTGATCGAAAAGTAAATAAATATGACAGCTTTAAAAATTATAAATCATGAAAATAATATATTTAATTAATTTTTCTATTGTTTTGAAGTGAAAAAAAATACTTCACTCTCAATTTTTCATTTTTTACTGTCTTCTACAATTTTTCACAACAAAAGCCGATAAAAGGATGGATTTATTTCTATTTTATTTTCATGTCGACACTTACTTGACAGCATAAGTTTAATTCGTTGTTTTTTAACTCAAAATTATGAGGTTGAAAGGCACTCAACTATTTTTATTTATTCTTTCTCTTTCACAACCCATCATAATCTGTCATGTTTCATTCAGCACTAGTGACCCATTCGACGAACATTTTTTACTCCAATAAACTATCTTAAACTCAAAGCTATTGTTTACCTTCATTTTGATCTCATTAATTTTATGCACTGCGTGTTCACACTTTTTTTTGTTCTACACAACCATTATCCATTATTAATTAATTATTAATAATTTACATTAACATTGAGATAGTTAATTAATCAAAATTTTTTTTTCATTCCAAAAAGCTGCTTCACGCGTTATTATTCATGAGTTTAGTTAAAATCAATCCTATAAATCCGAAGTAAACTTCGATGAAATTGTTTCTATGCTAAATCGTGCTATAATATTCTCTCCACGTATAAACTCGTAAAATATGATTATTACAACACATAATTTGCTGACATAAAAAGGAAATGGAATACAGTAATTAAATAAGTAGTATAATTTCTTCATTCCAATCAATAAAGTGCATTCGCACATGCAACTATGCACATATTGATATATCCTCAGGCGGCTGCAGTACAAAAATGGATACTTATGTTCTCGCGTGTGGAATGTAAAAATGCATAAAGAAGAAATGGAGGGATAGGCCGTGAACGATATATATGCGTTGGATATATATGTTGGGCGGTGTGCTTTTTACTGCTTTTAATCTGTAAATGCATCCCCCCGTCAAGCTTCTAGAAAGCTTGAGCACAACATTGCTGAAGCAGAGTGGATACAAACCCGGAGTAAACTTTTTTACCTCAAACCTCCCCCTTTATTCATCCTATACTCTTTTCGTCTGTTGTAGATACACCTGGCTCAGACTATACACGCATCGTAGCAGATTGAACTTTGTGTAAACGAGAAATTCCTATCGAAAATTCATCGATCTGTAGGTCGAGTTGAGTTGGTTGTGGCTTCAGATTAAATTTTACAACTGACAGCCAAAGAAAGAAAATTAAAAATCCATAGTTGTACAAAGTTGCGGTATTTTTTTCTTGATGGATTTTAATTAAAATTTATGAGTCGATTGATTGTTTATTTTTTTTATTTTTCAGCTATTGTGATAATTCTATCGTTATTCATATATGTTTTCGTGGTGATGTATTGTTTTTTTATTGACGTGAGTAAAGGGAAATAAATTTACGGAAATTTGTTAAAATGCATAAAGTGAATAGCAAAAAATAAAATAACTCGAGAAGAGATCAAGTGTAATAATGATAAATGAGTACATGCTGTTCATTTGAATGTACCACAGATATACGTAAACGACACTCAATTTCACTCTCTTCAATTACCGTGATTTCACTCTGATCTAAGAGAAAAGTAAACGGCACGTGGGCGTACATGCCTATAAATATAATTTATATCCACAAGCCATGCAAAATTGACTCTGTATTTTGGCTGACTTGTACATATACATCCTGCGAACATGTGTATGTTACTATACTTCTCGCGTGCTAACATTTCACATTACGTACAAGTACTTACGTATTTATGATCAGCTTGATGATTTTAGTAGTTAGATAAGAAACTATATATCGACCAGACTCTAGTTCTCTTTCCATTTCATTTTGTTTTCATTTCACTGTCGACAGCATTTTTTTTCTACTCGCTCTTACTACCTTTACATTCCACCTCTTTCATATTCAAGATGATTTTTTTTATGCAAATTTTCGTAAATATTTATTAGAGATATTTAAATACAAAATCGATTATTACGAATTCCATCTTGAACCATCAAATTTTTTGCATTTTGACTCCTACCTCACTTCGTACTTTGTTTGTCTATCGAATTTATGTTTAACAATGGAGTTGCTTGATTATAAATAATTTAATAAATATAAAAATATTATTTAATAAATATAATAAATAAACAATAATTAAAATTGTTATCCACAATTCTGAACAACAAAAATTAAATTTTAATTAACATAAACTCTAAATTGTTTCATTAAAAATCAAAAGAATAAATTTTTAAAAAAGTTTATTGAAATAATAATTATTTTGAAATATTTTTTGTTAAAGAAAAATTGTTGAACATCTCGAATAGTAGTTACATTTTCAGCAGAGAAGTAAAATAGAATGTTTTGTCGATGAATGGCAAACTTACAGTAACAAAACCTCATACATTTTATTTCGTCATTTTAATAAACGAAAAAACTCTTCGATACTTACTCCTATACCTCTTTGCCTCGGACTCTCTTTCGGTCAATAAAACCCATTCGTTCAAAGCAGTGCAATTTTCTCTCAGTAAAGAGAGGGAAAACGCACGCTAAATTTTATTTCAACTCCGAACTTTTACTGTTTTCCGATTCTGGAATGAACACAGAGACTCGAGGAACTATACACGGAAGACTACGAGGATGCATCGTGGCCAACCGTTTGTATACTCAGTGTAATCAGGCGCTTGTTGGTGAGAATAAAGTGCCAGTACACGTCGAGTTATACTGATCCCGCAACCATACCAACAAGACATGTTAGCGAAAAAGCGGTTGGTTAATGCAACGATCCGAATATATCTCCGGAGAAAATGGACTGGAGGAAAAAAATTACTAAGGATCTTCGCTCTTAATAACTAAAATCGTAGATTAGACGAGAAGAACTTTATTTTATCCTAGTGATCTATGGAGTTGGATTAAAAATAGCTGCTTCCTGAGAATAATGAATTCATTTATTTAGCATCATTGATATTAAAAAAAAAGTGAGTTCAAGGTGATTGTAGAAAAGCAAAAAATATTTTAAAGCTTGAACTTTTTACTTAGCCATGCTTTGTCAGGTTTTGCATAATATTGATATCCTGAAATGTATTCTTAAAAGAGAAAAAAATTTTTTCCGTAACTTTGCAGGACATGATACAAGATATAATGTAAAAACTGATAATGCTTCTCTAAGTAAAAAGTTCTGAATATTTCTTTTCAATTCACTTGCAAATGTTTCAATTGAAATGATTGATAACAAGAGAATTTTCAAAAGCAATTAAATTTCATTTATTTATGATTTAATTCATTACTTTATTTTCAATTTTCAATTACAACAACTTTTGAATATAATCATCATCATCAATAATGGAATTTATTTATGATGAATGTTAATAATTTTTCAATCTAAAACATGATCAAAAGACTATTCTGCCTGAAGGCACTACCATACCTATCGTTTGCCTGATTTAAATTATCATGCAATAATCCATTAGAATTGTATAATTTCATCTCCCTTGAATAATCATTGATATTCATTATTCCGATTTCTATTTGACCCTTTATGTTGAAGCGTGCTTCAATTTAAATTCATTCACCGAAAATTATAAGTCTTCCAATATCGACTTGTCATACAAAATATTTCATAAAGATAGTGAAATATTTTCAACTGAACATATTTGTAATTCCATCTAAAAGACAAAAATCAAAAAAAAGAAACTGTGGAAAAACCATTTGGTGAACGACACATTCTTTTTCACCAATAAAAGATACATTTGATAAAATGAAGTGGAGCAAATTTTCGATAGCATTGAAAGTAATTAAATCGAAATTAAGAGTGCCCAATTACTCTGATCGAATAAACGATAAACAATGAATTATTATCATATAATAATAAAAACAGATAGAAAAAGCTTTGAAATCGAAGGATACAATTTTCCATTCAATTGCGCTAAAAACGAGAAATGGAGTATATACTGAAATGATGGTCCTTGGCAACAAAGACCAACGACAGTAGAGCAATTGTATTGGCATCTATCGAGCTACTCACGCTAGAAATCCTTATTTTCTTTGGTATTCTTCAGTTCTTTGTTCAAACACACGAAATTGTACTACCTTAACGATCGACTATACTCAATCGCAGCGAAAACGAAATGTTCTTATATGTACCTTGCCAGCTGCGTTGCTGCTATCGTCTACTTTTCTCTCATGACATTAAAGAAAGAGTGCATACAAAAGAGATATACAGATATAGAATCATAGTAAAAATCACTCAGCGCACAGATTTGGCACGTCTCCCACTTGAAATGTCGAGGAACGGATTTGAATATTTCTTCCTTTGAGTAAATTCAACGTGACATGTTTTCAGGCAAGTAAAATATACTTTAGTTCTCCTTTCCTTCTTCTTGTATGGCATTTTCAACTGAGCTTTTTACTTCGTTGTTTCATTCATACATTTGGTTAGGAAAATTACTTTAGACTTTATGGAATTTAATTGTTTCAAATCCATTGAGTCATTTCGTGAAAATGTTGCCGCTCAAATAATCCAAGTTATTGCATTATTCTATCTGGATTTAATTAATAAAATTAAATTTTTCGTGAAAGATTTCTACCAACATTAATGACAGTTCTTAGTTGAGGATAAGAGGGTTGAATTAAGTAAAAGGGGTGAGTGGGCAATGGGGACATTACTTTTTGAAAGGGATAAGTTTATTGATAGATTCTATTTTACTAATGAAAAAGACTCTTTGAAAATATCTGACTTCCATTGGAGATTTCTTTTGGGATTAAAAATAAAATTTTGAGAATTACATCGATATTTCTACTTAAAATGATTGGGTCAGGGTAAAAAATTAAATAGACTTTGTGGATGTTTCAAATTTATTTGGAAAATTATTGTAACGTTTATTTTAAATGATAAAAGAAAAGATAAAACGTGTAAAAATGTTATTGCTTCAGTTCAATCATCAATAATAAATAGATTAAAAAAAACGATAAAACCAATAAAACTCTTAGAAATTAAATCTTCATTTAATATCCATTTTTATATTTTTTTTTTAAAGGTTTTATGTACTTTTTAGCTCAATTATTAAAACGAACGGAATGAACTAAAAATAACATTTTAAATCTTCTAAAAATTTTACTGGCTTAAATCGATCTGATAATTCTCGTAGAATAACTGGGACAGTAATAAAGCAACCTTCAAAATTTTCTAGCAAATCACGAATAATCGATAAACACGAATAAAGATGTGTACGAACACAGTGAGAAACTCCTAGAATAACTGAAGAGAAAAAGAGAGGATAGATTATAGTTACAGAACAAGTTTACGTTCTAAAAAGTCATATTTTAAAAATTTTTGCATTGAAAATTCTATTATCGGGAATAACATTTCGGCTGAATTATCGAGCCTTGTAATCTACGAATGGAATAAATTTAAACTGATATCTATAAATTTATACTTGGAATAAATAAAATACCTCTGCGACGAAAGCATAACATACTTTTATTCGTTTTCGAAGTTAAGAGTATACTTATGTAATAAATCTATTATGGATATGTCACACGTGAAACCTTTTTTTTCCTTTAAACAAAAAGTCTTTGTGAGATCTGCAATGCAATTAACCCATATATACGTGCACTGTCCCATTAATGAAACTCGGAAAAAAAGAAAAAAAATTCTACATTGGATTCTACTTTAGTTTTATTTTAGTTCAATCTGTTTTATTCTATTTTATCCATGATATTTACGTACTTCATGATCGTCAATAGTATTCTAACAATTTATCACAGTATTGAAAAGTAGATTTTTTAAGCTTCCAAATGTTGAAGGTATTTGAGCTTCAGTAATTTTCATTAAACGATTTTTTAAATTCTATTTCTAAAAATTCAATCACACCTACAAGGGTGAAACAATTATTTCTTTTTTAAACTAAATGTTTTTCGTATACATTTAAATAATTGATTTTGAAGTCTGACAAAGTGAATTGTTGATTTTGTTACAGTACTAAATAAATGGAGATGTAAAAGATTAATTAATTAAAAAGAATTCACTGTAATTTTTAAATTTTCTCAAGAGTTGTTCACCAGAATTTTAATTTAAACTACTAAATATCTAAAATTATTATTTATGTATTTTTTTTTAAATAAAATACAAACAGATATTTGATGAGGATTGATTTTTTTTTATATCAATAAAAGGAAAGAATTAATTATTTCATAAAAAAAATATTTACCTGAGATTATTGTTTATCTTTTAAAATCTAATAAAAGTATCATCTCGTATCTGTTTTCACTACGAGATATTCTCAAGACATTTCATAAATTTTTATTCGCCATAAATAGCCAGAGGGTGACGAAAAAGAATTAATATTTTTCAGGAAGAAAATACGGGGAAAAATTGATTTTATAAGTAGGTGCTTGATAAAAAATTCATTATAAATCGTAAAACAGAGTATCTTGATTCTCTGTAAATGTTTTTAATGAATACATTTAATAAAAAGGTTTGTATGAGCTAGCAAGAAAATCTCCCAACGCTTTATAATTACATCCAGGATAAAGTATAATAGATAAGCTTGATATTGAGGAGAGTAGGAGTGCCCATTTTCGATAAAGTTTTTCTTCCGCTGAGCCAAAGACTTCATTAAAAATAAGCTATAAACGAGTTATGAATATGCAAGTATTGTATAAAAGTATTCAAACGTAGTAGTGAACGTAATAGAGGTAAAGAGAAACAGTAGCATAGAGAGGAGAAAAAAATGTAGATCGTAAGAGAAGAAAAATTGTTATATGAAAAGACATGTTCTTGGTGATGTAGAAGACATGTATCATCTGAATTTAGAAAAAATAGCTTAATGGCTATCGAAGAATCCATCTAATGTCTAATGTTCTTCCATATTGGATTTCTTTCATGATGTGATTGATGACTTGATCCAACAGAACATTACATATAGTTATATCATTAAACTCGTGAACGAAAAAATCTAAATTAAAATTAGATGCGTGTTTTTTATTCTCATGTGCTATCGTTAAGTGAAAAAAAATCATTTTTGATAGAGCAAAATTTCTGTTGCTGAAAACAACAGTGTATTTATTATATTAAAAGTTCAGAGTGACGTGATTCTTATCAATAATTGGACTAGCGTTTTATGCCTCACAGCTTTTTATAAAAGTAGGATAACAATAATCAAGATAACATTAAAAACTTTTATGTATAATGTCAAAATTATGGATTTAGATATTGGGTTGTTATCAAACTTAAAAAAATCACTGCCTCGATCAAATAAATGTGATACTTTTCTTCTAATATTTATTGCAAAAAAATTGCTAATAAAATTTTTATTACAATTCTGTAGATGCAAAAAACAAAGATGTGAAGATAGAAGAAGGTTTCCATCAATTAGCTAATCAAGAAAAATCTGTAACTAAAAAAAAGAAGCAACAACAAGTTGAATTAATTTGTTTGGAAATCCAGTGAGCAGTAAAGAAAAACTTGAGCGTAGCTTTACGATAAAAACAGATAGTTTAGATGTTGGATTCAACTTCGATATATTGATAAACATGTGTAGATATAACACTAGTATTACATAAAAAACTATGAAAAAAAATAATTCAACCAATTCAATACACTTTTGTAACAGGGAGCAAACCCAAGCCAAAATGTCTGATCGGCGCCAACATTTTCATGCAATCAATGAGCCGAAAACTAACTTTAGCTATTTCCTGGCGGGACATGAGAATAGATTTCGACAAGTTTGAATTCATATACAGAAGGTATCAGGATTAATCTTTAAATCATGAATTCGATGTCTGTAAAGTTTTGAGTTACATTAATGAGATTTGCTGATGAAAACTCACCATCTATTTCAGAACTTGATTGTCCTAAAGATGTTGGATGAAATTTAGGACAGACGCAAAATAATAGTTTTGGGTGAACATATAGGTTTATTCAAATGAGTTGGAAGTCCAGGTGACGTCAATGCAGCATATTTATATGGTACACTACACTGTAATAAAATTTGTCTCTTTTTCTTTTGTTCGTAAATGAGTATCGATCAATGTTAAAGTTAAGTAAAGTTAAAAATTACACTGTTATGTCGTGCAAGTGATGATCCGCTTTACTTAATTCCTTCTTTTCGTGCAAGCTCACCATTTTTCTCGACGATGGAGAAAGAGAGAGAGTCCGACAAACGCCTTAATGTTTTGGATGATGTATTGTTAGGTAATGTGAGCGACGCCTTGACCGCCCCATCAACCAATGTCGTGTACAAGTAGCTTGCTGAGGCATAAAGTGGCGTGATACTATTTTAGATATGAATCAAATTTGCGCATGTTATCGTACTGACATAATTATTATCAAATAAAGACAATCGTAATATATTATCAGGTGAATAAAGATACATCCTTATGTCCATGAATATTGAACGGTAATTTAAAATTATTTTATTTCCCAGGTGGAATAAATTTAATGAATTCGTCCAAGTTACTGCGTGTAGTACTTTGAATAATTATCGAACGCCGACAGGTTCAAAGTTCCAGTATAGTGGGTTCTGCTTTGCATACTCAGCTATGTCTACTGACTTCTGACTACTCTGAAACAACCGCGAATTTCGGACAGTTCATACAAGTTGCTGAGTATAACGGAACGTCCATGTTTTCAATATTATAATTAACAAGCTTGTCGATACATTTACTCTATGATATATAATAAATATTAGAAGAGAAATTAATGGACGTTTCGGTTAGTTAGAACAAATGATTTGTTTCTCGTTATGAACTACTAGTTTTGCTACATTCGCACTGTTTCAAACTGCTAGAGCTTAATATCCACTGGATTGGAACTCTAGTTAATAAATTGGACTAAATATTTTGCAACTAATATGCTTGAAAGTGTGAATTGAAAGTTCTCATCATGTATCGGTTTTATTTATATGTTTATTATTAATAGATTGATCTTCAAAATTTCGATGATATCGGAATTTATTTGAAATACCATTAAAGACTTGCGAAAAATTGTTCTTTTTAAATCTAAAAATATGAATACACAATAGTCGATTCTAGATATTTATCGAAAAAAAAATTTTTTAAAATATTAAACGATTTTTTATTATCATTTTTAGATAATGGCCATCATAGTTTGGTAGAAACGATATCATGTGTCAATCGAAAAATGTCTGTAGACACGTAAAAATAATTTTTTTTTAATTAACATGCAAACAAAAAATTCGATTACTTGTAAATATTTTTTTATTGCCACTGCAATAATATAGTTGGTATAAAAAATGCTTTTGCAGTAAAATTTATCTGATAGAACTATAGTCTATCTATAGTCATATACAAATTTTATTTATAGAATTTTTTAAATATTTATTTTACATTTTTATTTGCAATTATTTATCAAAAAAAATATATGCATATTTTATTGATTTATATCTTAAATATTTCTACTGAAAAATTTGCCTTATAATAATGGCAAGTTTACTGACACAATATTTGTAATAACATACACTATCACGCCCTTCAAATGAATACAGTATTTCTCTGAACAGCAAGATGTTATAAAGTAAAGTTAAATTACCACTCATATAATCTAAAGGTGCTAAAAACATCAGGCCAGGATAAAGGCTAATAATTAACTTGACACATTTTATCAATGTATAATACTGTTTCTCAAACTAAAACTTTATCTAAAGTAGAAAGTTTATTGAGAATGCTTTAAAATATCAAGTTTATAGTAAGATTAATCAATTGACTCTAAAATAAATATATATAAACGTGAAAATTTAATTTAAAAAGTTTCTCAATAGTTTTATAAGAAGACAATCTAGCAGTTGAATATTTTAGAAAAGGAAACCATTTGATTCTTTTTTAACTAATGAAGCTTTAATCGATTTTCAAGATTAAATTGACTTACAGGGCGATGAACTTGGTTGTGTTAATTCTTATACAAATAGTATTATTAGCTTATCAATAAAGTGGAATTCAAACATTCATCAGTAGCTGCTGCTTTGTTATACACGGATCTGAAATAATATTTATATTCATTAATTATTTAATCTCTCATCTATATGTACATGAACGTTCGATATTCGAATCGAAGATATTGGTGCACGTATTCAGTCGTTAAACGATTAGTTACTTTGAGATAATATGATAATGGCCAGATTAAATTTCACAGTACGCTCACAAGGATTATCCACCGAATGGGATGTAACACTCTCAGTCTAATTAGTTTTTCTTAATTGGCATCTGCAAGTAATTGGAAATTGTAAACCAACCCAACGTAATTTTACGTATTCATGAAATAAACTGCTGTTTGATTTTGAATCAATACTTTTATATTCAACATTGGAATATTCTTTTTTTTTTAATATCCAACATGTGGTGGCGAAAATATAATTATTTTCTCTGGTAAAGATATTCAAACCCGTATAGAAAAATGGTTAAAAGATGGAAATGTGCATAACTTCTATTCTAATAAAGCTACGGGGTTGATCGAGGGCTCAAATAAAAGATCTCGACGAAAGATATAAAATCGATATAATTAAAATCATTTTTGAAGTATAATTGATGCTAAAATTGAAACAAGTTCCCGTTTTACCCCATTTTAGGGGTGAAATAATTAATTTTTCATAAGTTTGACCCGATTCCGCATTTCTACGCATTAAGACGAAGAGAATGAGTGGTCAAACTTGAAATCGACAACTTGATTTTTTCCGACCCCAAAAAAAATGGCAAGTGGTACCCCTTCCAGTTTTTTTCGCCCAAAAATAAAGTAACTCCGATTTCGGATGATTGAGGGCTCATTCGCTTCTTCTCACGTTGTAGAAATCGGGAATCGGGCACAGCCCGAAAATCGCTTGAACACCCTCAAACAGGGTAAGACTGGATACAAATAAATTAATAATCGTCATCCCTTGACTTAAAAACCCTTATAACCCATGAAACGGACGGTCCAATGGGCGTTTTGAGGACGTTTTTGAAAGCTTAGAATTCTGAGCTATCTAAATATGACAATAAATTTTATAGAAAAAGTTTCTTTACCCTAAATAGACAAATGGGAAAAAATCACATTTTTGTGGGAGTTTTCCAACTATTTTCGCAATTTTTAAGGTGAAATAAATTTTTTAATGAAAAAACATTTTTTATGGATATATAGCTTTAGCTTAGATTTCTGAAGTTTGCAAAACAGCCCTTTAAAAATCATTATTCGATGGACTTGTAGAGTTATTGAGGTTAAAAAAGTTTCAAGACAGATGATTTTGTTGGACCATCAACTGACTTTAAACCTCCATAACTCTCATACAAGTCATCGAATAATGATTTTTAAGGGCTGCTCTGAAACTTCAGAATCTAAGCTAAAGATATATATCCAAAAAAAATGTTAAAAAAAAATTGATTTCACCTAAAAATTGCGAAAATAGTTGGAAAACTCCCACAAAAATGTGATTTTTTCCCCATTTTGTCTATTTTAAGGGTGAAAGAAATTTTTTTCTATAAATTTATGGATATTGTTAGATAGCTCAGATTCTAAGCTTTCAAAAACGTCCCTAAAAACGCTCATTGGACTGTCCGTTCATGGATTATAAGGGTTTAAAGTCAAGGGGATGATTATTATTAATTTGTATCCAGTCTTACCCCTGTTTGAGGGTGTTAAAGTGGATTTTTTCGGGCTGTGTCCCGATTCCGCATTTCTACGCATCAAGACGAAGAGAATAAGCCCTCAATCATCGAAATCGGAGTACCTTTATTTTTTGGCCTAAAAAAATGGAAAGGGGTACCACTTGCCATTTTTTAGGGTCGAAAAATCAAAGTTGTCCGATTTTCATGTTTGACCACTCATTCTCTTCGTCTTAATGCGTAGAAATGCGGAATCGGGTCAAACTTATAAAAAATTAATTATTTCATTAAAAAAAAAAAAGTTTTGTTTCCTGAACGTTCCCCACAGTCTCTCGAGGGGTTCTAAAATTTTTTTATACGGGAAATAATTAAATTCTGATCATAAAAATGGATTCTCCATTTATTCATGTTCTCATCTGAATGAGTACAAGTGCTTCTTTCTGGACTATCAAATAATTCACTTGATGATTAGATAATTAATAATTACGTCTTCATGTGAGTAAAAAAAAATTGATTTATATTGACAGTCAAGTATCAATTGCTCTTTGCTTATTACTTTTATTATCTATAAAACAAACCAAGCTTCATCATATCAAGTTTATCAATTAATTCTGAAATAAATATTCATTCTATTATTTTTTAGTCTTAAAACATTTCTGGACTGTAATGTGAAATAATATTTGCTGTCAATAATTTTCCAAATGGATTTTCAATAACGATAAAAATGTTATTAAAATCTCTAAAAAATAATTCATCTTATTTATTGATTTTAAAATGCCATCATTTGGCGATTAGAGAATGTAGTTTTTTATATAAATCAATCAAGTTGCTGGTAAATTAGAATTTAGTTTATCTCAAATAAATTTCCAACTATGAATTATTGGTTTGTAATATCGACGATTGATTGATTTGAAAAGTTACGTGGCGCCAGTCAACTCGGTACTTGCACGAAAAGCTCAATCTGGAAGCAGTGATTTAAAGTCTGTTTCTTTTAGTTTCCAGTTTTTACTCATAATTTCACCCACGATTCATGTGGCATTTCAAATGACAAAATACCAGGGTTATGGAATGCTTGTTCTGTCTCTCTATCGTACGCATCATTCACTATTTACGTAATGCATTGTTCTCCATAAATTTATTGTGGAGCACGATTGACGTTGGCATGTAGACGACGTGTCATGGTGTATCATATAACTAGAGAATTTGAGCTGTCAAGATTTTTTTTGCTTGGCTATTATACCAATTTGTTTAACTACGTGACTAGAGTAAATGCTAGTTTTTGTCGATTGTTTTTTTTTCCACCACTTTTTTTGTAGGGAAATTTAATTTTCTTGTAATTCACATCTAGACATTTATTGCTGCATGTAATCAGTTTGATGATAAATAGATAAACTCGAAAATAAACAAGTCTATACAAAAACATTGTTGAAGCAATTTTTTTTCTGAGCTTTTTTATTCTTTTTTTGTTGGGTTGTAAGAACCAAAATTAACACTTTCAAATTTGTTTTGTAAAAAAACAAGATATTTTTCTCTCTAAGGTGCTACTATAAAAGTTTAATCGATGCCATTAATGTAAAGTACTGGACATAAAGCACACTCTTTAGTATTCAACAAAATTGATAGCTGTCAAGTAAAAAATAATTATTACTCTTTGTGCGAGTTAAGCTTAAGAATGAGATTTAAAATTATTTATAACAAAAAAAGATGCACTCCTTCTCTATTCTTTTCTAATATTTTTTACAACATATGATTTACTGATTAATTTATTTACAAAATAAATAAAAAAACAATCAATTAAAAATCAAATAAAATTTTTAATTAAGCTTCAAAAATAAACATAATTGCAAAATTCAAAAAATCCAACTGTACTTGAAAGAAAAAAAACAGGATATTTCCATTTATATTTTTCTGATGCTTCAAGTGACACTTTTCCATATTTCATTATAATTCTTCTAAAAAAGTTGAACAAAAAGTTTGATTATTTTCTTAAATTTTGAATAAAAAAATAGTCATAAAACAAAGTTGATTAAAGATGAGTTAATTCATTAACTACATATAAATTTATTTACTTAAATTAGTTTTAACAGATGAATTTGTCAACTGCACATGAACATAATTTTCCATGATGCATATGTTCTTTATTTACGGTACTAAAATAAAGAATTACCACGTAGTACGCGGATGAGTAACAAAAAACTCACCAGGCAGTTTACCGCTAAACGTGTTGAGCTTTTTCATGAGTACAAATTCTATGCAATAGCTACTGAGTGCAGGCGCATGTTTTTTAGACGAAGTATCATCCCGTAAATTACCCAGAGCTTATGTTCAGTAAAAAAGAAACAAAAAATCATCATACCCAACTTTTATCACGGTGCACGTTTCACGACCTCATATTATGAATACACGTTAACATTAGTAATTTTTAATTTGTTATAAATTACCTTCATTTATCCTGCTTCTATTTTACTGGAATTTTATTAAAAAATTTCCTACCATTTAATTTACCACTATTAATACGTTATACAAATATTTTTCAACGAAAAAATGTTTTTAAGATGAAAAAGACTTACAATACTTCGAATGATGAACTTTTATTTTATTTGCATTGTAACTTTTAATTGAAATTTATTCATCAACCGAATAATTCCATAAATAATATTCTGAACCGAGTTTAATAAATATTTCAGTTTTTAACACAGGATTATTTATCAGTATTTACGTAAACGAACAAAACAAAAAATAAAACAAAAAAATTATAGAGGATTATAAAGGATTAAGACATAAAACATTCTTTTTTCACCTCTAAACTATCGTTTATAACGGCAAAAATTAAACACCCATGGCCTTATTATATACAGGTAGAATGTACGAGAACAGTGATGTTAAGTAGTTAAAACAATCTTACACTTTTTTCTCTTATGTTTTAGCTCGTTATTTCTGGAGAAAAAAGCATTGTAACCTCTTGTTGCTATGGATATATCGTAAGTATGGATATAGAGTGAAACAGAGAGTACAAAAGAGGCCGAAGAAAGTTCATAAATTTGTACAAGCAAGAGTATACATGGAAGTAGCCGTCTAAAATGCATTAACTAGGAAGCTTGAGCTGCAAAATACAGAACACGTAATGGCGTGCGGTTTCAACATGGATATTTACCTCCAGTGAGGTGGCACATTTTACATAAATTTTAACCTACATATGTGAGAATCTAGAAGGTTTATATCACTCTTTTTAATTTTTCTCTTCTTTACATTCTATTTCATCTGATGAATATACTCATTCAATTTTTTCAAATTTTTTTCATCCTCTTATTCAACCCTCTTCTTTACTCTTCGTGCTTTTTGTAAATCAGTAATCGGACAATTAAGCGTTCATGGAGGCCAAATTACTGCATCTGCAAATCTCAATATTTTTTAGAAAGTCATTTGGAGAGAATTTTTGCATAAAAAAAAGTATTTGTGTTTAATGTGAGCACATCGTTAATTGAATATTTTTAAAAATAAAAAAGCCTTCAAAAGGGTGAAAAACGACATTTCAAATAAATTTACTGATTTTACACGCTCTTGCTTCCCCACTTTCATTAATTTTTTTCAGTTTAATTGCTTCAATTTGGCGAACGTGTGACAGAAAACGGACAGAATGCTCGAATAGTGGAAACGTGATAAAAGTGGTTTCTCTTCTTCAACACCTTCATCACCACCTTTGCGTTTGTCTTTATTTTGTTTCACTGTGACGCTTTGTCAACGTTTTGTGTCCTATTTTGTTCTCTCAAATCCTTTGTCTATTGAACGATTTATGCAATTTTATGCCATTACTATTACCATAATGAAATTTCTTCTCATTTCCATAATTTTCTCCGAAAGTAATTTTACCTACTTTATATGATGGATATGACGACCAAATAACTAGTGGATATGTATCTTTTTTTAAATGAAATACAGAATTGTTATTAGTAATAAAATTTAATTTTGTGCAATATTTGTGTATAAATTTATTTCAAAGCTGTGCATTCGGGAAAATTAATGTCCAACTGATACTCCAGCCTGTGTTCCAAGAGCTAACGGTCAGTTGTCAAAATACCAAATTATTGCGTATCTGTAAGTCATAGAAATATTTCATATTTACTGTGCGCACACGTGGTTAGCATTGCAGTCAGGTATACGAGTATGATTTCAATTTATTGACTTGGCAAGTGTTTCCCTCGTAATTTGGATCAGCCAACAATCATTCGATGAAATTTATCAACATGGTACACACAGAATATTATATTCATTTCTCATGTATTTTGAAAATATAATAATTGATCGAGATATCCAAAAACTCTATCCTCATTTTATATTAATTCAATATTGTCTATAAATATTGACATCTAAACGCAAATACTTTTGATCTATAATTGTCAACAAAAATATTATATCATAGACAACGTGGAACTCATCAAAAAAATTTTGTTTCTGTTTATTGATAATAAAAAATAATACAAAGTACAAATGAGTAATAGAAACATTGGTTTTATCCTTATTTTCATTCAGAAGAGAAATATATTTTTCCAAAAAAATAAAGTTAGTAGATTAAAGACTTGAAATTGAAGTTTAAAAATTGCAGTTTCATTTCAACTTTTCCTTTAATGAGAAGTACTCTGTTAGATTTGAATATTCTAACCACCCGACAAATAATCAGGATTTTGAATTTATTTTTAATAACAAAAGTAAATAAATGTATGAGAATTTAAATAACTCGTATTTGCATTACATTAGTTGTTGAGTAAATGAGAATATTTTTTTTCGAGCTTAACATTATTTTATGTATGTCTATATATATTTATCTAAAAAGTCAAGATAATTTTATGAGGAACCAGTGGAATATCTGTGTTTTCACATTGCTATGTAAACACCATCTGGAATTCTAGAGAGTTGAAAAGTCGACACTTGACATTCCGTGATTCCGACAAATGTAAGAGCAAGTGGAACCGAGTTGCATTTGAGATGGCTTAGAATACCATTTTTAGGATTTCCATGGATTTCTTTCCTAACTGGATGAGCCATTGCCAATAGCTAGACATATATTCATGTATACGTATAGAAAGAAGAATGAAGGTAGTATTAAAGAAACGAAAAGTATCGTGCATCGTGAGAGATGAATACTATTTGAATGTTACAGCATTTGGTTTATCAATGTGAATAAAGTCTACTTTCATCGAATTTGAGTCAACTAGTTTTCCTATCTTCTCTACCCCATTCGTTTACCAATATACTATTCCTATCTGAATGCTGCCATGTACATCATGTCTATTTAATTCATGTTTCTTCAAGATAAACTTTTTAAATTAGAATTAAAAACATTTATCAATATTATTAATTTTTTTTTTGCTTTTATTATCACAGATATATTACTTCCCGAATCAAATTTTTTTTTTAAACATTTCAAATGCAATTAATTTCATGTAAAAGGGTTTTAAAATTTTTTATCATGACTTATAATCAATTTAATGTCGATTTTTAAATGTATATCATTTTTTATACAATTAAAATACTTTTTTGATAGTTTAAAAGCATTTGAATTTTTATTTTACATTTTAACAAAAAATAAAATAATCAAATGATTCATTATTATTATTTAAATATTTAAATTAGCTAGTGAAAGTCTTTCGTTCATTTAACATACCAATACATGAAAAGCTTGATTCAAATTGTCATAAATTGATACTTTCAAAATTTAATCAACAAATATTTCCAATATAAAAAATATCATTTATTTTTATAAAATAAAAATTTAATCTACTGTTTTATTGACATGGTATGAGAAGGGGAAAAATGAAAGGAAAATATGTCAACAATAAAGATAATTGATAAATCAATGAATATGGATAATTGATTTTATGAGCATCTCATTTAAACTTCCTTAATTCTTATTAAACATGCTTCGCATTTCTGCTTTCCTCAAGATTACATGTTGGTATTTGTGAAATTATACATGACTGAATTAACGTGGTTGGTTGAGTTCTGTATAGTGCAATTGAGTTAAAGCGCGACGATGCATGTATTGTGCATGACTAGTTACGAACAACAACAGAATGAATGAAAATAAGCTCTAAATTTAGATAGCTAATGTCCCTGAAAATCACAATAAACAGATTTCTTAAACAAAAAACAACCCATTCACCATAAACAACATTGAAAAAAAAAAAAAACTAAAGACTTTAATTAATCGTCGACCTCTTGAGAGATAATCTAATTATTTCGTACTGAGAAGCATAAAATTAGACAAAATTCATGATTTACTAATTAAATGACAGTTAATTAAGTAATCAACTGATGAGAGTCTACAACAGCGTTATAGAATACAAGCTATTGTTTAAGTAATAATAAGAGATGTTTATTATTTATGATGAAACAAAGAAAATAATTTATTGAATCTTCAATAAAAGAGAATTAAGAACGATTAGAATAATTCGACGAATAAGGATTACATACATGTTTGAACATAAAGCAGTCATAGTATGACGGTGGATAAGCGGATATAAGAACATGAATAGGTTTATAAAAATGCTAGAACAACGACCCCCCGACCCAGTTCAAATGCATAATAATAATACATTTCCAAATGAATCAATACATAATTTGTATCGAAATTGAATAGAACTTGGATTTTCATCTCTATTATTGTTGAGCTTGAAAAAAAAGAATTAAAAATGATATCATTTTAATATGCAAATGTTTTCGATGTTGATACACATATTGGATCCAAGAAATTCAATATAACTTATATATATATATATTTCAATGATTATCTCATGCTTTAAGTTTTTGGCTATCGTTTTGTATATAATAAAGAAACCTCGTAGAGTAATCAAATCGATCGATGCTTCTCATTAATCTCGTAGAAACTTCGAATCTACGAATTATTCGGGCATACCGCCAATCCCTCTTTTGCAGTACTCGTCTCACAAGGAAGACGACTCCCATTTCGGAAGCGGAAACGACCAAACTGCGCAACTATTTCGATTCAAGACGCGCTGGCAAGATTATTGAGGTAACCACAACATACCGATGGCTTCAACTTGTAAAGGAGGTTCTGAAATTGCTTATATTTTGATGGTGAAACGTTTAGGAACAATCATTTTCTAATGACTACCAGTTTCGTCTTTGCTCTGTTATAGAAATAATTTAACCATCAACGAGATGAAGGCTGTAACATGATTATTAGAAAGAAAAATTGTTTCCTTAGGATTTTTTTTCTTCATTGTTTGTTTCTTCAACAAAAAAAGAAAAACAATAGAGTATTGAAAAACTCAATTATGATGATAACAAAAACTTTCTTCAAACTTATTAAGTAATAATGAATATGGTGTTAAACATTAACAAAGTTTGTAATGAATCCCCAGTCTTCAATTAACGTACCATCAAGCTTAGAAGTTTGGTAAATGAATCATATATTAAGCAATCGATTTCTTCGTTTCCAATAAGTCTGTTTTTTATGTTTATTGATAACTTCATTTTCATCGATGAACTGTTGACTCATTCTCACATTAAATTTTTCACTCCATCAAATAAAATTATTTTTATTAACTTTTATTTCAAAAAAAAAAATAAATATCTCTTATTTTATTCAGTGGAATTATTTTTATTGTTATGTAAATAATGTTGTATTAAAGAATAAATCCGTATTTATAAAAATTGTTTGATGTGTCAGAAAATACATGACGAACTTATAATTTATGTATTAAAACGAGGGAAAAACATTCGATATATTCCATAAAAAATGCAAAACATAATAATCTAGATGCACAACACATTCTCGTATAAAGAAATTTCGTACCTCAAAAGTTCTCCGAAGGTTCCGTAGTGAGGAAGTTCCTCGACGTTCCCGTCGTGAGACTATGGGGAACGTTTGAGGAACAAAATTTTTTTTTTTTTTTGTAAATTTTTCCTCTTCACTTCAACCGTACGTTAAATATTTTCTACTTGCAAAAACAATGTATATAATGAGATTAATGAAATAATGATATATGGGGGAAAAATGGTAAAAGATAAAAATGTGCATAACTTCTATTCTAATAAAGCTACGGGGTTGATAGAGGACTCAAATAGAGGATCTCGACGAAAGCTATAAAGTCGATATAATGAAAATTATTTTTGGAGCATAATTGATGCTAAAATTGATACAAGTTCCCGTTTTACCCCATTTTAGGGGTGAAATAATTAATTTTTCATAAGTTTGACCCGATTCCGCATTTCTACGCATTAAGACGAAGAGAATGAGTGGTCAAACTTGAAAATCGGACAACTTTGATTTTTCGACCCCAAAAAATGGCAAGTGGTACCCCTTTCCATTTTTTTAGGCCAAAAAATAAAGGTACTCCGATTTTGATGATTGAAAGCTCATTCTCTTCGTCTTGATGCGTAGAAATGCGGAATCGGAGCACAGCCCGAAAAAATTTACTTAAACACCCTCAAACATATGAGAGTTATGGAGGTTCAAAGTCACGTGATGGTCCAAAAATCATCTGTTCTTGAACTTCAAACCTCCATAACTCTCATACAAGTCATCGAATAATGATTTTTAAGGGCTGTTTTGAAACTTCAAAATCTAAGCTAGAGATATATATCCATAAAAAATGTTTAAAAAATTTATTTTACTCTCAAAATTGCCAAAATAGTTGGAAAACTCCCAAAAAAATGTGATTTTTTTTTATATTATAGCGATTTTAAGGGTAAAAGAAATTTTTTTCTATAAATTTATGGATATTGTTAGATAGCTCAGATTCTAAGCTTTCAAAAACGTCCCTAAAAACGCTCATTGGACCGTCCGTTCATGGATTATAAGGGTTTAAAGTCAAGGGGATGATTATTATTAATTTATATCCAGTTTTACCCCTGTTTGAGGGTGTTTAAGTGAATTTTTTCGGGCTGTGCTCCGATTCCGCATTTCTACGCATCAAGACGAAGAGAATGAGCTCTCAATCATCAAAATCGGAGTACCTTTATTTTTTGGCCTAAAAAATAAAGTCGAAAAATCAAAGTTGTCCGATTTTCAAGTTTGACCACTCATTCTCTTCGTCTTAATGCGTAGAAATGCGGAATTGGGTCAAACTTATGAAAAATTAATTATTTCACCCCTAAAATGGGGTAAAACGGGAACTTGTATCAATTTTAGCATCAATTATGCTCCAAAAATAATTTTCATTATATCGACTTTATAGCTTTCGTCGAGATCCTCTATTTGAGTCCTCGATCAACCCCGTAGCTTTATTAGAATAGAAGTTATGCACATTTTCATCTTTTACCATTTTTCCCCCATATATCATTATTTCATTAATCTCATTATATACATTGTTTTTGCAAGTAGAAAATATTTAACGTACGTTTGGAGTAAAGAGGAAAAATTTACAAAAAAAAAAAAAAATTTTGTTCCTCAAACGTTCCCCATAGTCTCACGACGGGAACGTCGAGGAACTTCCTCACTACGGAACCTTCGGAGAACTTTTGAGGTACGAAATTTCTTCATACGAGAATGTATTTCGTGTTAATAAATATTGTTTTCATTAAGTAGTACATTAAACAAATAAAAAAATTTTTTACACATGATAATTATAGATAAATCCAATAAAATAATCTTTTAATCTTCTTACTTAATAATTACAAATAATCAATACTATTTAATAGAAATAAAAAAAAATTAAAATGTGTTTATTAATCCTCCAAGTAGATTATTTCAGGATAACAAAAATACATATATTTATACAAAAAGAATAAAAAATAATTTATTATCTTTCATGAAAACAACGAATAGATGCATCGATCAACTGGAAGTCATTTTTATCATCCTCGAACATTGCCTATTTATTCAACATGCGTTCCAAGTCCATGCAACGTAGCACAAAGTATCTGATATTTCATCCTGACTACCTCGGATGCAACCCCTATGAGACCAATAACCATTCGGACTTATTCTTTTTGTCCTCTGAATTCAGCCGCAGGCTTATCGGGATGTGCTGGCACCTTTAGCTCCCCTTAGGAGGATTCAAGTTGCTTCCTATCCGACCCTGCATTGTCCCATGAGGATTTCCGAGTCAAGATACCGCGTAATCTTATAGGTAATTGACGAAGAACGTTTTATGGGTTTTCAATCGTTTCTGTGATACTTAACATAACGATAAAACACTCGACTTAGTAACTAAAAAGAGTATATTTTATTTTTTTTTAATATTTACGACGAAGAAATATTTTATTTAACTGAGTTATTCATGATGATAAATATGATTTGTGATATTATTAATGCATCAAATGTCTGACAATTGGCAAATATACATATTCTAGACTTCATTGAAACTCGAGAAATTACTGCATAGTGAACAATTTACCAAATACCTCGTGATATGAATAATTCACTTCCACAATTTCTGATGAGGACGGATTATTACTCTTCCTTCCTAAATTCGATTGTTAGAAGTTTTGAATTAACTTAATAAGCTGTGTACGTTGCGTTAAATACTTCTGAGAATATTATCATTTATTACATTTGTGCTTTAATAAATTAATATCAGACTGAAATATAATAAGAGAGTATAATCTTCTTAAATCTTTTTATACTTATTGACTTAGCATGCTGAGGCTTTTCGTAACTACTTTCTACACTTTCATTTAAACAGTTGAACGAAATAAAAAATAATGTAATTATTTTAATGCCTTTATTACGTGTTCTCTATTACATTAGACAAAATTAATCTCTTATACTGATTTTTTGGAATTTTTCCCTTCCATGCTCCTAACCACATATGAGTATAAAATCTCTCTGTAAACCGACACGATCTCTTTAATTGTATTAATACACTCGAGACTAGACCCTGATTTTTTTTCAAGTCTGCGCATCTCGCTTCGCACCACCGCACACTTCCTACCCTCGGTGAAAGCTTTGAAAGTTCTCTTAGCCATGGCAATTAGTATGTAAAGTCTAATATATACCTGTTCTTTTAACTCTAATGAACTGGGTACTTATAAATTTACTATCCATAATTTTGTAATGTAATTCGCACGTTAAACTTTGCTTTTTGAAGCCATTTTTATTTACATATTTTTCAATTACTTTTTTTTTACGTTCCATGAATATTAGATCATCAAAAAAAAAGAGCTCATGAAAGTGTAAATATTTTTTAAAAAATTAATTCAGTTGAAGCAATTTATCTACAATAAAATGTAAAAAAGCAGTTAATATTGTTAATAAAACTTTTAAATAAACAATGTAGATTTGTTAGAAATAAAAAATTATGTTTTGATTTGAAAATTTTTGATTATTTAACAAATTGGATAACAGATTATAAATACTCCGTTAAAATGTTTCAGAAAATTTATCAATATTTTATTAATTAAAAAAATGTATCAAATGTCAATCACTTGATATGAAAATACCTCCAATTTAATTAATATCTCCAACAAGTCAAAACTTTTTAATAAATTCCACTCATTACGAATCTTTTTATCGCAATATCATGTTGACTTGAATCGATCAATAGAGTTTCATTAATAGACTTGTTTACCAGCTATGATTATAAAGTTCATGCTATAACATCGTCATTATTATTTTTCAATTACAAATTCCCTTGTTCACGATGTGTAGAGAATCAATTCTATGTCTGCTAGAGAACAAAGAAATAATTTTGGTGGAAAAGTTAAACTGGTATATCAAATCCAATTACTTTATCCAACTGATAATCAGTCCTCTAGTGACAGGAGAACAGATGTGGCACTCGAAGAAACGAAAAAAAAGAAAAGTAATAATTCACATTGCGTGTAGATGTTGGGGCTGATGAAGTATAGAAGTAATAGAGCACATGATATGATCAATCTACTAACAAAGGTTCTCCTCTTTCCAAAATATTTTTTGCAGTAGATAAAATATCATATGATATGCTAATTTTTAAGGTATTAACAATCTACAGAAATATGTAAATTCGATTCAAATCTAATATAAATATTCATACCAAAGATAGTATTATCATCGAAAAGCCAATAATATCATTTTGCAAATGTAAAAATTTCTTTGACTTGACATAATTTAATTTACTTATTAACACATCGGTATTGTAATGCAAATAATATTGTTATTGAATTAGATTCCATTTTATGTGTGGTAATATCATGAAATAATATTCTTCTTAACCAAAATCAATATTTGATTAAATTTATGGCTAGTTCATTATTGGAATCCACTTTACTTTCTCATCAAAGCTTTAACAAACGGATTTATTACAGCTCACACTTGCTAGTAGGACGATTAATCATCTAAATGTTTCTGATTGAAATTCTTTCATAATTATGATATTGCTATAAGAACTCTTAATCGCTTAACCAGAATTCACTAATTCATCCATCATGATAAGAAACATGAATTTCATTTTCTACAAAACTATTTTTTCAACTATTTGCTCTAGATAACCTTTATATTCATAATTTATGCTAAAAAAAAAACACTTAGATAATACAATATTACTATTTTTGCAAAAATATATTTGGAATTTATTTCAACATGTTGGAAAAATAAATCATTCCAATAACAATACATTATTTTATTAAATAAATGCAAACAAAATTATTTAATTATTTTTATTAATGTCGTAAAACCAACCATACAATTAATTAGTCATTACAATATTTAAATTAAAATAGATTTTTTTTAATTTCATTTTGAAAATAAATTTTGTATTTCTAAAATTACAGAATCATTTTTGAGCTTAATTGAATGAATTTATTTTTTATTTACTGATTTAATGTCTCAAGAATTTTTTTTCAAATTTCTAAGTAAAGTCATCTCAGCTCAGGTAACCAAGTGTTTCAGCAAAATAGTAGATAATACTTGAGGATTACTTAAAATATTTATTAAAGTTTGTTCTTCTAATTATACTTCTTATTGTATCTCAAATGAGTTTTCACCATTTTATTTAAAGTTATATCGTTAATCGAGAACTTGGATAGTATTCATCTATTTATTTGAAAAACTTTAACAGTTACTCTCTATGCGGAAAATTAATTTCACAGAGAAAGCCTTTTGATAAAATGTTTACCACGAAGCAAGTCTGTGTATATAATTCATAAATTAATTCAAGAGATGCGGGCTCATTTCACCAAGGACTTTGGCAAATATAATAGTACATTGTAAATTCTTTTGACCGTCTCCTAGTCTCTTGTGTTAACTACTTATAATGAAGACACTTATATCTACTGGTATTTTTGAATTTTTCTTGATACTAAATTTTCTTAGCATACTCGACCTCCATAACTGACTGTGGTGTTGAGAGTAGTTGAAAAGTTTTAATGGACTTGGTTGAAAAAGTTTATTCGTATAAATTCAACAGATAAAATCTACTAACAATAACGAATGGTAGCTTCTTTTTATAGTCGTGAAAATAAAATTGTATTCATTGTCGACAAATGCTTCGTGGCAATAAAAATAATATTAAAAATCATCACAACAGTTTTTAATACTCAAAGTAAGTGTCTATTATTTTTACTAACCAAATTATTCTTCCAACTTGTTATTGATACAATTATAGTAAAGAAATCAATTGTCGTTTTAATTATCTAAAAATTTTCCTTTGATTTTCTGGAAATTCCTTTCAACCATTTCACATAGCACATTTTCAATAACTTGTGCATTTAATTAAATTATCATTTTAATTAGAATACCACAAAATATTTCATTATAATGAAGTGAAAATCATTAATCTATTTTTTCAATTACTAATTAGATTTCAATCGAAAATCTTTACTGTCAATTAAAATACAGATTGATTCATTCATGTGGAAAAATTAAATCTCTATTGTGAGTAATAATTTCAAAAGAAAATTTCTATTAATTATTAGAGTAGTTGGATAATTTTGTTTTCATGATAAAAAAAATAAGTAAACTTATTCAGATAGAAGATCATCTGTTTAACCTGTTGAATCGTTAGACACAACAGACATTCCGATATTGATAAAGGTGTACATATGGATATTGAATCAAATATAAAGTCGCAAAATTCAATGAACCAAAATGTATACAAATTAGATTGCGGTCAAAGCTTGATTGCATGATGCATGTGGTGTATTTCCGTTATAATCTGCTATACAATTTTAGTGGGAATTCATATTAATTTTAATAAACGTATAGCCGATCAATTGATTTTACCATCATATTTTTTTCATTTTACATATTTATTTATTTATTTTTGGTTCATTACAATATGATGTTTTTACGCATGATAAAATATTGATAATTTATCACTGACCCGTCGATTTTATTTAAAAGTAATTCATGAAATATAGTGAAGAGCCAAAGAGTTTATTGGCATTCGTTGTGCTCATAAAGTAGAAACTTGAGAAAAAATTGTGATTAATATTCCAATGACTACATTACTCTTTGAAGTTGTTGATGAATAATGTTTTTTAATGCCTGCATATTTGACGTTTTCAGACGTCCTAAGTAAATGTAATATTTCCGGAGAAAAATCATCGGGTAGAAGAGGAAGTAAAAATGAAAATATTTTTACAAAGCAACGAAATAACACCCTAGTGCCTTCAATTTTTTTTTCTAGCTCTGAAGACCTTTAGAGAACTATCTTCTACCCTTTGCAAAAAATATATCGCAGCGGAAGTAAGAAGATTGGGAAGGAAAAAAAAAATGAATAAAATCGGAAAACTTACCTAGCAAAATCCTTAAGAGAGATCCTAAGCACCAAATTCTCCACGTGAACTGGATAATCGCCATCTTGATTTTTTTTTTTTACCTGATCCAGTTACTTGCACCCAAATACACTCACTTTACAGCTTCTCACAGAAAACTTTAAGTTACTTGGTTCTTTATAAAAACGAAAAAAATTGTTTTTCACTTATACATTTTTAACAAAATGAATTTTTAAATTAAATTCAAGTCATTAATGAATGTTTTCCACTGACAAAATTGACTAAAAGCTTTCTGACATTAATGATAATAATAACGATAATGAATGAATAATTACAGAATCAACAATAACAAAAATAAAGAGAATAAAGTTGAAGAAGTTACAGCACTCGTCATCCTATGAAATATGGTTTATTTATTATTTAACGCAGCTGAAAAGCTCTATAAAGCTGAACACATTTTCACTTCATCCTTCTATGAATTATTCCAGCAAGACTAATGTAGTGGAAATTACAATTATTTATATTGCACATTATATAATGACATGATAAATATTGAATCTTTGATCTTGATATATTATTTATTAGTAAATTATTTAAAAGCTTTAAGCTTTAATAATTTGTCTAATGACACTTAACAATTTTCCCAAATCAATGATTAATAGAAGGTAAATGACATCACTTGGTACTTGGACTTATAGTTAGAGATCATGAAATATTTAATATGTCTTTTCACTAGTATAGAATCATTTATGATAGAATTAAGTATTTATTTAGATAACATTCACTATGATTATTTTAAAGAGTTTTATCCTTAATTGATAGATGATTATTCTACATTTCTTCGGATTAAATATCAACACGAAGAACCATATAACTCATTAACATGAAAAGCTCACTCAGCTTTTAATTTTCATGTATTCAGCCACAATAAACATTCCTTGAAGTATAATTTAATATGCAACGTGAATATATTCTTGTCACTTTGCAGACATTTTTCGAGAGAACGAAAGCTCCGAGTTTCTTGCTTGATGGTTACTGCGACGATTAAAGCTGCCACCTTGGTAGTCGGCGGTCAAGTGAGAGCAGAGAGTTTCAGATACGATATACCGCGCGTACTGAGTGAGTTAGACAACAAATACGTTGCTACAATCGCGAGAGAGATGACAGAAAAGGGGTAAGTTGCGCATGCGGCCAAAGATACGCGGCTTGAAAGCTTTCGTTAGACACTACTTTAAACTTGTATAAGAGAGACAGACAAGCTCTTCTGACTCAAGTTTCGCGGGCATATTTATTATGGCATCTTTACCACGTGGGTTTCACTTGAGACTAATACTTGTCTTGTTAATGTTTATGTCAACATTAATAAATTACTGCTGTTTTAAATTTTATTCCTGCCAACACAACCTAAATCTTTCCAATTTACTTTTAACTGTTGGATTATTTTGGTGATAAAAATCATTTTCATCTTTTTTTTTGCTTTATTTATGTGTTTGAGTGTGGTAATTTTCATTTGATTATTGTTTGATGTAATTAAGTATTGATATGTCGTGGTAGAGGAAGTTATAGTTTGATCAATTATTAATTTAATGGAGTTATAATTATTCTAACTTTGTGTTTGCAGGGATTCATGGAGGTATTGATTCCTAAATATGAGGTCAATGACAGAAATTGGTATACATCAAAAGATTATATGCAAGAAGTAATTTAGAAATTCTCGGAAATATTTAAAGCTATGATTTGATTTTTTTTTTTTTTTTGAGTTTAATTTTTTTTTAGAAAAAAAGTTAGTTGTAAAATTTTTTTAAAAATTCAAAGACTAAATTTAGAATGTACAGTATTTACATAAATTTTTATTTTATTTTTAAACTTGTAAATATTTTCTGTAACCATCATCCGAATTTTTTTTCTCTCAATTTTTTCCAGCATCAAATGTTTCCAGGTCTTTGCTATGATCCTACAACTTCGTTATGTTTCATCCACACCTACGATGCTCACATTCAGAGTTAAAGTAAATAATAAAAAATAAAGAATATTCGATCATCAACTTTTTTTTTTTACAAAAAATATAACTTACTGGAATCGTATCAGCGTAAAAGCATTTATTGAACTTGTTTGGAAGTTTGAAAAATTCGTAATCACATATCTATTTTACTGATAAAATCCATCTACAATACAATCGATAGAAAAAATTAGAAACAAAAAATGTATTAACTCATTTTAGCTAGCAAGGAAAAATTAATAAATAAAAAAATTATAGCTTTTATACTTCATTCTCAAGATGTGAGATTTATGCAACAATAAATTGCAAACCTGTTTACAGAAAAGTTTAACCATTTCATGACTTTACGACTGTCATAGAAGTTCACTAAAAAATCTACCACAAGAAGTGGAAGTAGAAAAAAAATTTTCCAAATCAAACACACTATTCAAAATTTTTATACCTTCAAAAAAAGTCATAATGAACTTGAAAATAAAAAATGCAACCCAAAAAAAAACTGTAGAGAAAATATCCTAGAAGTTATTTGTATCAACGTGATAAATTTCATTAGTTGGTACTCGATGTTAACTATCAATCTTCCTTGAGAGATAAAAAAATAGATCAATCGTATTATTGAGATTCAATGCAACGAAGAAAGCCAATAATTCGAAATAATTCGTAAAAATATCGAACTGAAGGAGCAAATGCACTTTCTTTATAGGTTGATTGGCCCAAGTAGTAAAGAAGGGAAGCAAGTTACGTGTACTTTATAGCTAGAGCTACCCACTATTTCTTGGTGCAACGAGAATTTCAATGCCCTAATACTCGTGCGAACGACGTGCGAGGGGTATCGATCGGCAAACACGAATGGAGTCACTATATGTCGATGGTAAATACTTCACACCGTACACATTGCAAAGTGCAAATTGTAGCTGTAATGTTTACCCAAGTTATGAGTTTTTTTTCCCCTCAAAACGGATATTAGTTATGTAATTATGAGGAGCAAAAATGTTTCATTTCCGATAAAAATCTTGAAACAAACATCAGCATATTCACTTATATCAACTTATAAACGCTGCCAAGTAAATAAAGTTATAGTGTCGATTTATTAAATTATAATAACAGAGTATGATGTAAATTATAATTATCAACAATTAAACGCCTTTTTTTTATTATCATCAAGATCACAATTGTCAAAATAAATAGCTTTCATTTTTTAATGAAAGAGTGATGTACTATTTATTAAATAACTTTGATTAAAAGCATTGAATCATGAATATTTGTTATGTAATTGTCAATAAAATGTTTTTTTTAAAATTTGCTTCGTTTTATTTGTAATGTTTTGAATAAATACATCTATGCATACGAGCTTTTAATTATTATACCAAATATTTTTTCACTCTTTTTTTTCTTCTTTTCTGGAATATAAATAAAAGATGATTTATTCATCAAATTCATGGTTATATTGGTTACTTTAATAGAATAACAATAAAAATACAGTTCATGGATTTACCATAAAATGTTTGTGCAAGGGTGAATTTCATATTTACTTTGGAATGAATTTTTATAGATATGCAATAATCTTAAAAATATTTAAAGTATTAAATTTATAAATCAATGAATAAAATTATGTTAATATTAATCTTTCAAATAAGATTAATGTAAAAAAAAAATCTAAACCATTGAAGCATTTTCAATTTTTTCACATTATATCTTTCTTTATATTTTAATAGCACACAAGAATTTCTTTACTCTAAAAAAAAAAAAAAAAATTAATTACTGTCGAAAATTAAATTAAAAAAAATAGTCTCTAAAGTCTAGACAACTAGAGAATAATTTACCCTTGGAAATTAATATCTCAAAATACTTGAAGAACAATGTTTTAATTAGCTAAATTTCTCAAAGAAGATAAATCAAATCTAGGAGAAATGAAGTGAGGTGGAACAACTTGAAAACTGACGTAAATGAAGCAATAGAGGGTGTGCAACACTTGCATACATTGACTCAGTCATCAAATAATGCAAGATTGAAACTCTTGGCACCATGGTATTTACATGATCCATTGAACTTGTCGATCAATACGCGAGTGTGTGTTTCGAGTGCAAAATCGATAGATAAATTATAGTGGACTAGGGGGATAGGCGACGACGAGCGATTTCCAGAGAGGATCGAAGTGAAGTAGCCGGAGGTCAGGTCACGCCATGCTACTTGCCGATGGCCTCAACCAGAGACGATATTTCAGCCGTTGAAACAATGGTCGACCTTAGACCGGGGGGCAGTATCTAATGGGTTTCTTAACGTAGTGGGTGTCAGCGTTTCTACGTCGCGTCGCCCATTAATATGCCTACCGGCGGGCGTTGGTTACACGGAGGACGTGAAATACTACCGCGCGTTCCGTCGTGACGATCACCCACTTCTCCTACTGCTTCTCTTCTCTCTACCTTCATACGATCTCATGCACTATATAGGCAATCAAGAAAAGACGTAGACAACGCCTTTACACTATGTGTCTCGTGTCAAAATTACATTGGTATGCATGAGATATTCTAATATTTAGGTGACCTGTTTGAATAAATGATTTTCTAAATTCATGGTAAAAACTTGACGTACAGACGGTGGAAATGAAGTGTTAAGGTATTGTCTCCTCAGCTCTTGATATATTTATCAAATGGTGAATTTTATTCCATCATCTTTATGGCTTTTATTCAACCATCTTTAGATTATTAGACTGAAATACTTCTTTTTAAATATTTTAAATTTTTTTTATGTAAATATTCAAACAATTTATCAATTATTCATTTATTATCTTTAATACTGAATAGTAATTAATGAAAATTTTATTTAACAAAATATAAAAAATTTACTGCTTCGTTTATTTATTATTCAAAAGGATTTCTGTCTGATCCAATTCATTGATGGAATATATTACTTATTTCTATCGAGATTGATGTGCTTTTTTTTATTTAAATATTATTAAGGACGAAAATGGACTCTAGTAATGGAATGAATTAATAATTGAGCTGATTCATTTTTAATTATTTCCATTATTACTTGTTACATTAGAAGAAACTTTGCTTGAATTTCTTTCTAATTTATTTTGTGCTATGTAAAAAAAATCTAAATCATTAAAATTCAAGATAAAATTGAAATAAAATGTATTTTTTTATGATATTACATTTTATAAGTTTTATGACGCCTTATCTTCTTGAATAAGTGAGTATGAGAATGAACTGCATTAATGCAATAAATGAACAATTAACCCTGAGAACAATTTATTGTAAATATTATAATCCATTAGAGATAAAATCATTACGAAAATTTAGTTCTTTATAATTAATTCAAACGAATAAAGTAGTGTAAATTATCATGAAGTTTTTCAGTTTAAATATTGATGATTAAACTAAATGTTCTACTTTCTTAATGTGAAAATTATTCATGATTATTTTCTATATATGTGGATGAAAAAAAACAAATTGATATTTAGGTGACCTGGCAAAATAAATGATTCCGTAGATTTTTGTGCAGATTTTTTGTGAGCATTTTTTTTTACAAGGTTTTAAACTCATGATTTAATTATGTACCTTAGTTTTATACTTTTTCCACTGTAACAATAAATAGCTAGACTTAACAATTCTTACCTATGCACGGTAATAAATTTCATTTTCTCACAGCAATCTGAAGTGTTGCATCTAACTCGCGTGACTTGTTTTATTCGATGTCGGCAGGCATATCATCGTTTGCATCAAACAACTCCCTCTCTAGACGCAGAAACGAAAATCGCAGTGATGCAGACCCTCTCGTTCTGCTCTTTACTTTGTACCTCTTGACACGTTCAAAATGTCACGTAGAGCTTCTTTGAAATCACGCTATGAATAAAGTACTGAATCTGCGAAAGACCGACATCTCAGGATCGGAGGGTAGGCGTTGAGAAAGGGTTGAGTCGTCATGAAAGCTGCAGGGAATTGGAAAGGCACTGAGTGTGTTAGAATATTTGTGTCTATACGCACCCTCGCTTTAGGCAAATGTGGAATTCATTGGCATTGTGTTTGCAAATCAACCGGTCTAAATTTACATGAAATTTATATAGTGCTTGAAATCAACCTCCTCCAGATCATGCGTAATTCAGAAATTTTTACGAAAATTAGAATTTTTATGAGAATTGGTTTGGTGTGAAATACTACCTTGCAGGGCCCCTTTAAACATTCAGCTGATTGTTAAGAAGTGATTGAATAGAGAGAATTAATTTTTTTAATCGAAAGAAATTTATATCGACAGACACCTATAAGATGAAAAATCCTACCATGAATTCAGTAATATTTTTTCTGGTTATTTATGATATGAATAAAACAGTTTAATTTTCATGATTTTCATAATGTAAACCAACTGATTTTCATTCAAATAATGTTTTTCATCTAAATATGTAAATACTTTCTTGAAATAAAAGATTCCTTCTCTAAATAAATATGTATTTTTGAGTAAATATTCAAAATAGGATTTTTATAAAAGTAAAATTTTTTAAAAATACTTCAGCTTAATGAAAGAATGTTAATATTAATACATATTTGTTAATTACATGTTTGAACAGCGTAATTGAAGTTCATGGACGATGAAGTAATTGAAAAAGAAATAGCAGAACAGTGCTAATTACTGTAAAGTTATGAGTTTAACTGCATCTCATCAAGAGAAATGTTGAAGTAATTATTTGACCAATAACATCAAACGCAGTTTGTAAACTATAAAACAACAAGCTGATATACAAACAAATAAAACTTTTTTTCATGTGTTGACTTTTTAACTAATCAAATAAAGCATTTGTGATTTTACTGAATATTTTTAAGGGTAAAGAAAGCGTTCATTGTGAGTGGTTGTTGAATATTTGTGAAACAAGATAGACTAGCTGGAGTTGATGGTGTTATATGAGCATGAAGTGCACAGCAATGCATTACCTCTATAGGCACCTGGATGTTATGTAAATATGCCACAATTGCCAAGTCCCCTTGGCAATTGTGACCATATCTCTCGCTTTGTCCAACAACTCCAAAGCACGATGATAGCTATTAGTTTACACGTATACCAAAAATAAAAACCTAAGCTCTAGAGCTTTTTTGTAAATAAAGACAAAAATAGTACCAAAGATAACTTCTTCTATTAAACAAAAAACAATTTTAATTCCTAAAATTAATACTTTATCATAACTTATCTCATCTTCTAGCAATAATTTTATCAAATTTAATTCCAAGTCAACCTCATCAGTACCATCTCTAATTCGTCTTATCTAAATTAGAATAATTTCCTCATAAAGACAAACAAATGTTTTTGTTTCATTCTGAAAGTAGTAAAATTATCCAACTTTTCTCAATACAAAACAATATCATTTTTCTCATATATCAGAGTTAAACTAAAAATTGTTAGCAGATTTTTCTTTCCTCTAGAATAGAAATTGTCCATTGGACTCATTGTGTTACAACGGCACAATGGGTGGCCATTGTGCTCAAATGAAGTCAACACTACGAAAATTGTGTTGGGGTTGTCCTAGTTCAGTTTAACGTACGGATACCTACGCTTAAAACTCAGTATACATCTGGTAACTACATGAAAATAGTACACCTGGATGTAATGATGACAAGGTCGAGGGATTTAAACTTTTACAACTTGACTTGTTGATACGAGACACAAGGGGTGGTTAATAATAGGAGATTTAAATCCCGACTTACGATATATTATGTAATAGTTTAACTGCAGGAGAGAATAGAAAAAAAAAACCCTAGTGCTTTTGTTGTCCACGTGCCTTCATATATGACGTGTGTTTCACATCCCTTTTCTGTTTTTAGTTGAAACGTGCAGTGATGCGTGCTTGTTATGGCTCAGAATGCTTATATTGCACATGATAAGCTTGCTGCTTCGTATCCTTTTGTTATTTCAGCCCTACGTGTGTGTTGAACAATGTGCCTACGATGCCAAAGGTCCATTCTCTCTCCGAGGACGTTATGAAATTTCCGCAAATCGGCGACACAACCCCTCATTTCTACACGGTAAATAGCAGTGCGCTTGAACGCACGAGAGATTGTACAGTGGTTTTTCTTGAGCGAAAGATTACAAGGGAACTACTTTCATGGGGTCACGAAATACGAATTTCTTTCGCTTCGAGACATTGCAAATTGATTTTTTTTTCTTGCAAATTTAAAATATTGTCACGAAAACGATACATTCAAGCTTGTAGATCGTAAGAATTTCATAGGAAATTGTTGAAATAAATTACTGATAATCATTATGGCAGCAAATTATTATTGTAGATATGCAAATCGTGGATTTAATGTTTTTTTTATTATTTATGATAGTAATATACACTGTTTTGTTGCTAAAAATTCCATAATTAAAATCATAATAATATTTCTGTTAAACAAATGCATTATTCTGATAAAAAATTAAATTAAGTTATTAATTGACGAAATTTTTTTTAATTAAAAGAGCTTGAGAGCTTTTTGTCGTGTAACTAAAAATGTTTACTATTATTTTTTTTTTTAATAATAATAAACAAATTCTCTCCAGAAAATATTAAACCTTTATTGTTCATGCTAAAAAACAAGTCAACGCATTGTTGATGCAAATTTGTATTCATTACAAAAAAAATTTAACCGAAATTCCCGTGAAATAACCTGTTGGTTAGTGGCCCCTGAAATAAAATCACGAATGATTATTATGATCCATAAATTTGATATAAATTCCACGTTTTTCATCCCGCCAGTGAATGCTATATCAAGCTACATCAAGTGAAAACTCCAATAAAAAAACAACCCTGGTGATCGCATTTTCATAATTAAATAATATATTCATAAAGCTCACGAAAAAAGCGCGTTTCATTATAAAAATGAGCTCGAAGCTATTATATTATCACTCTGAGCTGTCATGAAGTTAAATTGGCACTTTCACGAAAGCATTTATGATTAATTAAAATCGTTACAAGAGGTCATTTTGAATGTAGAATTATTAGCAGCAAGATGAACGTATTGCAATAAATTTTGTAACTAATTAACCATTTGGATAGCTGTAATATTTCATGAGTAATATCATGATTTAATATATATTTATTTCACGAGACATTCTTTTATAGCATTATCAATGCATCGTTTGATTTTTAAACCTTTAAAATTCAGAATGATTGAAGAAGTCGACAGAATTGTCGGATGTCGTCTGAGGTAGGAGACGAGTAAAGAACCGGATAATGATCCATCCCAAAGGAACAAGAAACGACAAGATAAAAAGCCGATGGAAATATCGTAGAGCGATATCAGCGTCGCTAGATTTATCGTGACAGTGAGGGGGGAAGAGTAAGAAAAAAAAAGAATTATCGAGTCTTGTGCTTAGTCTCTGAAGAAATTCAAGTCTGAATCTACAAAACCACTATTCTTGCATTTTTCTTTTTTTTTCTACCAATGTTTCGTATATCTACTGATCTTACTATCTTTCCATCTAACATCTATTGAGGTTCGATTTTGTTTCTTTCACTTTTTTCTGCTCTCACCTGTTCAGTTGTTTGACGTTATTCTCCTTCTTCTGCATCATGGTTACTATAATAGTTATTATGCAGTACTGGGAATCAAGTTCTAACCAAGGAGTATCTCCTCTTGTTCACCTTCTAACTACTGAATTCACAAGATCCTCTCGTCTTCTCTTATACGTCTCTAGCTTCATCCCATCTCTTCGGCTCGTATTATTCAACTGTTGACCGTAGTCCGGCTGAATCTCCAAACAGTTCTAATGCAAGATTTGCATTTAGTTTGTTGCTGAAACGTTTGAGAAAATAGATTATTTATTATTCTAATTTTAATTAAAAACTTTAGTTTTAGGTTGAAAGACTTTTGACAGTTTTCTGACAATGAGATTGTAGATAACACGAAAAAGTTTTAAACAACAAAGTAGAGTTTATCTTTAAATAAAAATAAAATAAATAAATGAATACTATTATTTTTAATTATTAAGCTTCATTATATAGGGAAGTATTGTTTTAAATATTTTTAAAAATATATAAAAGAAAATAATGAATAAAAACTTGAAAGGAATTTATTAAAGTAAATCATGACAGAAAATGCTTTTTCTTTATAAATTAGTTTCGTTTTTTGGTTAAAAAACATTTTTATTTATTTTCTTAACTTCGTTTTTAATTAAAAGACAGGAATGATGCTTTATTCATTTCATAAATGTATTCAGCAGATTTCAAAAATAATTTTTTCGTCTCATCCTGTTTTCAAACTTTCATTTCAAGCTATTATTTGTAAAATCTACAGAGAAGATATTATTTATTTATTTTTGTTAACAAAGACTCTTCAATTAACTCGATAAAACTGATTGAAACTCTCAAAGAATCAAGTAAATATTTCATGAATACATTTACACGTGTAATCAAAATTTTTTCATTTTTTTCCAAGTGAGTTTTTGCTTGAACTAGACATTTTATAGTGTTCCTCGAGTAAACTTCTGTAATATTGATGTCTTTCTTGGGTTTAAGTACCCAGAGGAAGCTAGCCAAGGGTATCAACCCTCAGAGTATATTGAAAGAGCCATGGCCGCAGCTTGTTTAAACGGCAAATAGCTTTATATATCCATGAAAACGACGACCACACTCATAACTTCTCACAGACAGCTAGAAAAAAATGCAAATCCTGATGCTTTTTAACCCTCGAAAACTCACGCATCCTATACGTGTTCTATACTAGATCTCTAAAGTGTAAAATATTCTCCAAAAATATGTTTATCCACACTACAGTTTTCTCTTTTTTTTATTTTCAAACTAAACTTTCAAGCCAGCTTTTGAAAAAAACATCACCAGGGAAAATTCAATGTAAATATTGCATTAAAAATAAATCCTTCGAGGAGAACAATACCCTTTTTGTCTTCTATTTGCATAAAATTCGAATGCCTGGTTAATTTTCATTAGCCACATTTGTTTACAAGTGAAGATAACACGCATTCATTTTATGGTGATATGTATTATTTATTTTCCGTAATAGATATTGTTTGAACTCACCGTCCGTTATTTTATGAATTAACAAATGTTGATTCTTATCATTACATCGTAAATTAAAAGATGGTAATTAAACGGCACAGAGAATTCATTATTTTTATTAATCTAATTATTTGAATATTATGCAATAAATACATTGTTTATGCATAATTACCATTCGCATAAATATATATCTTTGTAATAGATGGCAATGAAAAGTACATTAAATCAACGTGACTTTCAGAAATTCTATATCATTTATTTATCATGATTCAGACTCTGTTATCATCATAAATAAATATTTCTTTTATTCATGCTCATCGATAAAAAATTTTTTAATTGTAGAAAATATTTTGATTGAATTATAATAAGCTACTTATCTCTAAACAATGAATGAAATTGCTTTACTTTTTTTATAATTTTAATTTAAAATGAAGTTGAATTAATTCGTCATGTAAGAATCCACATATCTGGGAGTATTTAAATAATACTTTTGTCCTAATTGAACAAGTGTGGATTATAAATTTTTTATCCTTATTAGATTCTTCAGTAAGTATAAATAGCTGATTGGTAAGATTATGACATCAGATGACTTGTAATCTTCAATAAAGTATAGAAACTATTTTAGTGGTAGGATAAAAATTCCCTCATGGCTTCAAGTGAGTGCATTTTCGAATCATTATTTTTACTTAAATTATTCTAACTGGAATAAACTTTTTTTTTATCACTTTTTAGAAAAAATTTTCATCAGCTTAATTTGTGTGATGATGATGATGACGATGGTGAGCTTTATTGATGCACGTCCTGGAGAAAGTGAGTTTTATTTTCAATAAATATCATTCAGGACAGTTTGTTCAATATGTTAATTAAGAATTATATGTAATTATGTTTGATAATGATTCCAGGCTATCGAATTTGTCCACCATGGGACAAGCTTCAACATCAGCTTTCATCAACAACTTGCAAAAAAAATGCTGACTGTAAGACTCTATATTTTTTCAATTCGTTAATCTGTTGTGCTGACCAGTTTGGAGTTCAAGCTTGTATTTGATATCGACACATGTCAAAACAATTTAGTAAGAAAGGAGAATAAAAAAAAGTGTAATCAATATTCGATATTAATAAAGATAAACCTTTTATATGAGTAACGTAGAATTTAAAAAAAAACCGTCATATATTGAGGTTTTTTTTTTAAAAATAGACGAATGCTTTTATGCAATAAAAAATGACTTAAATCCTCAAAAAAAATAATTTTTTTTTATATGTGACTTAATAAATAATTCTAGATACGTTATTTTTATATCCTCCATACATTTTTTATATACTTTCCAACACATCAACAGTAAAAAAACGTTTCAATACAGTCTATAAATATTTAATTGTATTGAATAATTTACTCCAAAGCAAGCTTTCGTATTAAATTAACTCATTTTCTAAATTTAAACACCTAAAAATATTTATGAAAGGTCTAGGATTTCAAATAATATAACAAAATATTGGAAAACATATTTTTTCTGCCTCGGGTAAGGAATAGACAAGACTTGTGCGATAATATTTGATGTTTATGAAATCACAGAATAGCGTTTTTGCTATACTAGAGACACCATTCTACCAATACTATGTCATTTTTAATCAATTTAGAGATATTTTTTTTGAAAAAAGGTTAAGATTCGAGAGAAAGAATAATAAATTTAATCCAAGAAGAAAAAAGAATTTTTTTTTTAGTTTGAAAAATTTTAATTTTAGTTTCAATAGACTCAAAAATAGAGAATTTAAGGATAAATTATATTTTCACAAAAAAATCATTAATTAAATAATTAATGAGCTTTCTGAAAATCTAAAATGAGAATTGAAAGGTAAAAAAATCAATTATAAATTTGAATTTTGACCGAAAAAAATCCTTTCCAATAATAATGGCCACTTTAAGGTTTAAAATTGACTTCAAATGGATAAATATACCCATATTCCAATATTTTCGAGACCTTTGGGACCTACTTTTCATCGATATTATTAGTAAAGTATATCATTCCTGCATAAGATTTAATCATCTTAACGTCATTACATGCAACTCAATAAATTTAAATGTTATGTTGACACACGTTTCTAAATGTCTATCAAATGACACTTACAAACGGTTGTTCATAATAAAAAAAAAAAACATTTAGATTATAAGTGGATTCATTTGGATGTAGATTGTCAGAGATGCATACATGTGGCGCCTCGGGGCTTACTTGGAGATATATTACAGCAGAATGCAAAAAAAAAGAAAATAAAGAATGATAGAAAAACTAAACACGAGAAAATGTCTGGAAGCGACATTCAGTCAATGGTGTTGAACCATCGAGCGCATCTTCAATAGATGGAATGTGATCTGCGAACTCGTTACTCCACAGTATCTAACCTCGTCGAAGATGAATATACAGAAGAAAGAAGTCCCGAGGGCAGAACTGGTGAACGTGAAAACTGCTGAAAGGTAGAAATTAAACGAATGAAAAATTTTTGCACTGAATCCAATCATTTGTGCATTGAGAGTAATGTCATAGTCTTTGCAAATTTTATTATCCAACATAAAAGTCATTAGGATAATGTTAAGAAATAAATCCGAAAGCTAGGAAATTATAAATCATCTTATCAATTGTTTTTTTGCTCAACGAATTTGCTGAGGAATTGAAATTTTCTGTACTTGACAATTTTTACCAAATAAATTTCAATGTAAAGCAATAGAAGAGGGAAAATTATTTCCTTGAACTTATTCAATACTTCTATTAATTGAATCAGAGAGATAATTCAACCACGAAAAAACTTAACTAATGAACAAAAATAAAGCAGCTTTACACAACCAGAGGAAATGTATCATGTACAAGAAGCTCCTGCGGCAAAGATAAAACTAAATAAAACAATGAACAAAAGAATAAAACAAAAAAAGTAAAAAAAATAAAAACCACAAGAGAGGCAGGTGCTGTTCTTTATAAAACCTGAATCTTTTTCTCTTTTTAGATGCTTAAAAAAGGACATTTTGCTGAATAGCGAGATGATTTAGTTGGTGAGACGAAAACTTTCAGCAGCTGCATCTTTTACATAGCAAGTAAACCGAAACCAAACGATGAGTATAATATTGACAGGACTATTGATGTGCAAATGATGTCCATTGTCAGTCAAGATGATTCTCAATTTAAATAAGAGCATTTATTTCGAGTAAATAATATTTTTTTTCCCCTAATTTACTAAATAAATTTCATAAATTTATTTGCAAATTACAAATTTCCTTATTCAGAAAATTAATGATATTCCATGCAACGATATGAATGGGAGGTATGCACTCTTTTTTCTATAGATGCAGAAAATTATAGATTTCGAAATCTCGTTCTCTTTTGAGGATCCTGAATTGAACAAAAAATTGAGTAATTATTATTATCATCATTGACAGTAATTACCATTAGCACAACCACCTAAAATTTTTTTTTACCCTCACAAATATAACAAAAAAATTCCAGTAAAAAAGCTCTAAAATGTTAAAAAATTCATTTTCATAAATAAATTAATCAATACTCACAATAATGTTAATCAATCATTTTCGTTGGTTAAATAAATATTAAAAAATTGAAAGAGATGAAATTTTCATAAAAAGTAATGAAAATATTTCGCTACAATGGATAAAATTTTCTCTTTGATCAAAATAATATTAATAATAATTGAAAATTGATGTTCAACTTTGATTAATTAAACACAAATGAAAAATATTTTTTTAACAGCTTTTTTTTTTAAACAAAAAAAAAAAACATTTCATGATATCAAGTAGCGTTAAATCTAAACGCGTTCCCAGCATTTTTCATTCTTTTAATCCATTCACACCCACGTACATTGACTGGTCAGCCGATAAAGTACGAGACGTCAATGGAATTTAATTATTGACTAGAGAACAACAGCCTCAACTTCCAGCCCCTCATTTCGTAGGACAAGATGGGGGTACTACTCTCCCAGTCGATTTTGAGATTTACGAGCCTCAGCTCAGCCTCTAAGGCAATTGATATCAATCCAGGATCTTCAAGCAACATTTCTCGATTGTACCTCAGTGTCATTGCCTCGCAGCTTATCATCAGTTGAATATTGTGCTTCAGAAATTAGATTAAGTTGTTTCATTGTCTCAAATATTCTGTCCTGTTGCTTCTCATAAGCATACGATTCCGATTAATATCCTGTGAATGAATGTCCAAGACATTGACATTCATTGGTAGACTTGTCAGTCTAACAATATTCAGCGATGTGAAAGCTACCACGTAAATTTGCAAGATCTTAACTGCTCTCTAGATCTCAGACACGACCTTTGCATCCGTTTGTAACAAGACCCTTGATACTTTGAAGTGGTCGTATCAGTAGAGGGTTGAATTTGCATGTTATTCACTATTATTCAGTATCGTAGAGTTTACTGTGCACTTGTGTTGGCAAGAATTGTGGTTGTGAAGAGGAATATTCTTTGAATTTATATGTTTCAACTGTTAACAAGCTTAGAAAAAGAATTCCTTTCTTAATAAAATTTGCAATATATATATATATATGGGGTTGATCGAGGGCTCATATAAGAGATTTGGACGAAAGGAAAAAAGTTGATATAGTTAAAATGATAATTGGAGCGTAATTTAAGAGAAAATTAAAGCTAGTTCCCGTTTTACCCCATTTTAGGTGTGAAAAAATGAATTTTTTTGAAGTTTGACCGGATTCCGTATTTCCACACATCAAGACGAAGAGAATGAGTGGTCAAACTTGAAAATCGGACAACTTTGATTTTTTGACCCTAAAAAATGGCAAGTGGTACCCCTTTCCATTTTTTTAGGCCAAAAAATGAAGGTACTCCGATTTTGATGATTGAGGGCTCATTCTCTTCGTCTTGATGCGTAGAAATGCGGAATCGGGGCACAGCCCGAAAAATTCCACTTTAACACCCTCAAACAGGGGTAAGACTGGATACAAATTAATAATAATCATCCCCTTGGCTTTAAACCTTTATAACTCGTGAACGGATGGTCCAATAACCGTTTTTAGGGACGTTTCAGAAACTTCAGAATTTAAGCTAAATATGCATATCCATAAAAAATGTTTAAAAAATTCATTTTAGCCTCAAAATCGCCAATATATAAAAAGTCATATTTCTTTGGGAGTTTGCTAAGTACATTAGCGCTTTTGAGGCTAAAATGAATTTTTTAAACATTTTTTATGGATATGCATATTTAGCTTAAATTCTGAAGTTTCTAAAACGTCCCTAAAAACGGTTATTGGACCATCCGTTCACGAGTTATAAAGGTTTAAAGTCAAGAGGATGATTATTATTAATTTGTATCCAGTCTTACCCCTGTTTGAGGGTGTTAAAGTGGAATTTTTCGGGCTGTGCCCCGATTCCGCATTTCTACACATTGAGACGAAGAGAATGAGCCCTCAATCATCAAAATCGGAGTACTTTTATTTTTTGGCCTAAAAAAATGGAAAGGGGTACCACTTGCCATTTTTTAGGGTCAAAAAATCAAAGTTGTCCGATTTTCAAGTTTGACCACTCATTCTCTTCGTCTTGATGTGTGGAAATACGGAATCCGGTCAAACTTCAAAAAAATTCATTTTTTCACACCTAAAATGGGGTAAAACGGGAACTAGCTTTAATTTTCTCTTAAATTACGCTCCAATTATCATTTTAACTATATCAACTTTTTTCCTTTCGTCTAAATCTCTTATATGAGCCACGAGGGGAGCGTCGGGGAACGAAATTTTTTCATACAGGATATATATTGATATTTAAAAATAAATAAATAATTCAGATGTTGATTTTTCTTTTTTACTATAACTGACCTCATGAAAGTTTTTATCTCCACAGGAAATTATTTCTTCAATTATCATTTTTTTTTTATCAATGATGGCAGGTAAGATTGCATTTCCAGATGTGAGAAGTGAATTACCGGGTAAACGGAAGCACATATTCCTCATTGATAAAATATGATGAAGTAAATATTTATGTTAACATTTCTTCTAAAATAAATAAAATTAATTTTACATTATTCATTTCATATTAGAAATTAAATTTTTCTTATCAAATAGAATTTGCTTTGTGTTTTCTGGAAAAAATATCATTAAAAATATTCTAGAGATGAAGATGTTATTTGATATTGCTATATCACCAGAGATGACTGCGTTGATATTTTAAAAGAGAAATTGAAGTTGAAGGTATTTTATTAAAATTAATTTAATCATCCTTAATGATAAAATATCAGTTATGATATTTAATAATGTTTCGAGAGACAATGAATAAAGAAAGAAATATTTGGGTAGAGATATAATTCCACAAAGTGAACAACAGCTCGATAAATACTAGTTAACAAGTAACCAAGCGGAACATCCCTCGTTAAATTTTTTTCATTAAATTGTCACTCATGTATTATTCAGTTTTCATTCAACGAGTCATTTCGTAAATAATTGAAAAGTCAATCCATCATGTATTTAAAATTCTCATAGACACTGGTATTTCGAAAAAAACAAAATAAATTATAAAATAAACTGAACAATTGAATAATAATATTGAATGAAATTTTTATCAATTTTTCTATTTTTAATAAAAATATACACACATATATTTATAACGTTAAAACTTTTATCACTAAAAATCATCTTTAGCTTTTAAATCGGCAACGAGAATCAAGTAAAAAGCCATCTCGTAACTGATATAGATGAACTCATTGAGTATTCATGCAGCTTTAATTACCGGAACAAAGTTTCTACCCGATTGGAAAAGTTTCAACGATGCCTGCATACTCGATCGAGAGAGGGAGAACAAAATGCACTGGACCCCATGGTCTCTTTTTCTCTCATCCCAAGCCCCCATCCCCTACATCGTCTTTGATCTGCTTGTCTGTCATTGAGGATTCATAGTCACCTATCTTTTCCAGACATGATAAATTAAAATGCTCAGCAACTTTAAATCGACTTGCTCAAGCAATTATAAAAAAGAAATTGCATTAATATAAATTTCTACGTCAATTTGACAGAGACAAACAATCTAGAATTTTCTATTTCTCTACGATTTTTATTTAATATCATATTGCAAATAAATATCAATCAAATTATTGACTATTCTATTTTGAGAGCTGGCTTGTTTGAAGCCTATCGAATTGATTGATTCCATCAAGCAACCTAAGGAAGAGGAGGAGCAGATCCATAGACTGTGAAAATGGTGGACAAGGAGGAGACTAGACCATGAAGCACAGCATTAAGATCTATTGTCTGACCAGAGCTTCGCCACGCAGGATGGTTGTATTGTGCTGACGTCTTGTTCCAGTTCCATTTGCTTGCAAACTGCATGAGTGATCGAAGACGTTAATCTAAATCTAATCACAAATAAAATTATTTATATACGATCATCTTCCATTTCACGTTTATATATATATTAACACTTGAAATGTCAATTATAGATGCCAATAGATCCTATCTGTATGCGCATTTGTTTAGAATTGACATACGACATCCCTACAGACATTCACTTGGTGATTTGACTTTTGAATGTGAAATTTGAATTGTTATTTTAAAATACTATCTAGGATATCAGTCGGTAATTGAATAAAATAAAATTGATTTTATTAAATTCAAATAATTAAGATATTTTACAGTTAATTATATTACGAAAAAAAATGATGCAATGATATTGAAATTTCATTTATGGGTTTTAATATAGATAATTCAATACGTTATCTCATTTTAACGGTTATTGATAATTGGTTATTATTATATTTAAACGTCTGATTTCATTGTAACAGTGGATAGTAATTTTCGTGGACTCATTTGTAATGAAGATAATTTAATTATTTTATGAATAAATGATATTAAAATATTTTACTTGATCCAAATAAAATATCTATAATGGATTAGTGATTTTCATTTTATCATCAAGTTCTCATAAAAAATTCCTTTCTATTTTTTTAATCTTGTTTATTCATTTTTATATTTCATAGTCATCAACCTCAAGTGTATAAAAGATTTTTCAAGGTAATTATTTTTCATATATTAATAAATTTATAAAGCTCTTACAACAATACCAAACCTATTTCATACTTAAAATATTCAGACTCACAGAATACAAAGAGAAACAATAGAGATGCTAATTCTTGCATAATCAAAAGGAATAATTATAATAGTAAGATTTATATTAATTAGCTTATGAAAAGTCAAAACATATTTAATTTTATTGAGTATAGCTGACGTTGTCTATCTTTATTGGGATCCTAAAATAAATCAACACTTTGGTATAACTGCAAATTGGCTGCTAAGCTGTCTTGAAACAATCCCATTGTAATACAAGCATAGTCTCTGAGAAGTTTCAGATAATACTAATAGTTCTCCAACAATTATGATAGTACTTCTAATATCAAACATAGTTTCCAAATCTACAATTTCCCCTAATATATCAACATCAGTTGACCTACACCAGGGAGTTCTATCAGCGATAAAAAAATGATAGTTAATGTCACATGTAATTATGGCGATCAGGATGATAGTCAACGAGATTGCTGTAACGAAATGCTATTAACGTGGTCATAAGGAGGAACGATTAAAGGAAGAGAAAAAATCTATGAAACGATATAAGAACCAAGAGATAGCATATATACTCATGTGATACATGGTATGGGTATGTATTGTTTCTGTGTGGCTTATTTTGAACACACCAAATTGGCCAGCCGTGACGAAGACATCCGTTCGCACGACCTGAACACGCACTCAAATGATCAAGGATAAAAAATCAGACAAAAGGGAAAATGGTAATAATAACAAATCAAAAATGTTCTGATATTTAAATAAACACACTGATGTGTAAAGAAGAAGGTTTAGTAACAGATAAAAATAATGAGAGGGGAAATAATTTATGAACATTTTACATAAAACAAAAATTTTCTTATGTAAATTTAAGTTGATGTACAAGACTTTTAATTATCTGCTTAAAATTTTCTTCTCTTAGAGATTACTTTGAAGTTTGAAAAATAAATAAAGAAGATAAAATTTAATTTATTCGACTACGAAACATTAAAATACATAACTAAATTGTTTGTAAGATGATGTAAAATTAATATTTTAGTTGAAATGAATATTGAAAATAATTAAAAAAAAAGAATGATTCGGTGATGTAAAATTAATATAAAATATTTATATGCCGGAAGATTAAATGAAATAAGATCCTTTTAAGGATACTTCAACTCGACATAGACTTTATTAATGCTAATTGATTTTGCTCCAAAATTTAATTGGTACAACTTGAATTGCAAGTTACGTCTTAATGATCACATTTGCATCTTTCAGAGCGAAGTTTACATCTCGCTGTTGTCTTGTCTCTTAAGATAATTTTAATTTTATCTTTTTCTACGTTATCTTACAAACATTTAATAAACGCAAGTTATTATAGTGTAATAAAATAAGTTTGGATGTCAAGAAATTCCACGTTAACTTGGAAAATTAATTGGGAAAGAAAGGATGTATTAACGAACGAGTTGAGGAAAAAAATTTATTAAAATGTCAAGAATCGAGAGAGTAAAATATGTCCATTCAGAGACCAACACTAGACAGAAACTTGTAAATCTATGCAAATGCTTGCATGGACAGAAGGTTGTGCATCTCTTTTGGAGCAAGGAAAATTCATTGTCCACGCATTGTTGCATTCTAGAGATAGGATTCGCTTAAGCGGTAATATTTTTTTTTTGCTTTACTTGTCTACTACATTGAAGAAAAATGTATATTCCATCGTTTTTCACTAGATAATAAATGAAGTGCAACAAAGCTTTTCTATCTCGTTGTGACTTCAAATTGATTGCCAAGCATCTGATTCAGATAACGATACGCAAAGTGAAATGGAATTGTAAATTTTATTTGTACACTCAGATGGCTTTCTATTTATCTCCTTCTTTCCATAGAATTTCACATTTATTAACATGTCTTGTTACAATTTCAGGGATATATATGTGCTTTAGAAGTTTCTGCTTTTTTTCTTCCTCTTTTTGAATAAGATAAAAGAAATATTTATTCAACTGAAGAATGAATTTTTTTATAAGAAAAAAATAAGATGCATGTCTTTGAAAATATTTTCTCAAACTTTAACTATTATAAAACGAACACTTTCTGGAATACAAAAGCTTGCAAGCTTACACTTTATGTGATCCGATAAATCTCTGCACATGCCAATAAAGTTCAATGTCGAAAGAAAGACGAGAAAGAAAAATTAGGGGTGGAAACGTGAAGTTTGAAATGGTCAAGAGCTCGGAGGATGTGGATTTTAAATGTCACTAAGAGACAGAAAAAAGATTCGTCGTCAGATTTAAGCTGTTTGAGATTTCCTCATTAGAGGTAGAGCTTTTATGCTTTCAACTGTAATTTCATGCAATAAATTAGACTAAAAGGTTACTCTCGTCAAAAAAATCTTATAAAAAAATACCTAGAATTTGTTTTTCTATTAACCATCTAGAGTTATTTTATTAGACTTAAATTGCTTTTGGAAATATTTTAATGATTCTTTAAATAAATTTGGTCCTTTACATTTGATTATATTTCAATTTCTTATGAGAAATGTATTCAAATCAATTCAAAATATGTAGAGAAATTGACGAGAAGTTTAATATTCGAAAACTTTTATTTTTTATTCTAATTTCTTGCAGTTATGAACTTGCGCAGAACAAACGTCATATGAATGTCATCGTGACATTTTATCTCTATTCCATTTGTCTGCTTGTCAGCATCTATTACCAATCTGCCTGTTTTCTCTTCTGCTACAGATACCTTGAATTTTAATATAATATCATTTTATTCATAATAGGTGAGTTGATGCAAATATTATAAATAATCATCATCTTTCATAATAAATTATTATTATATCTAAATAATAATACTCTCTCTAGATACCTGACGTTAATAACTAATTAAAATATTAAACAATCATTTGATAAAATAATATCATTTATTTTGGAAAATATAATTAATTCATCATTGATGCACTTCATTGAATTTAAATTAAAAAATCGTCCTTTTTTTTCTTTATTACTAATCAAATTGATGTTTGCTACTTGTTTCGATGTTAAAAAATTTATCAACTACGAATAAATGTGAGGGGCAATTTTTTTTTAGTGTTGGTATCAATAATCGAGTAGAGCAGAACTGATTTTATTAATCATGAGAGAAAGAATGGTATAATTTTTTTTGCACTGCCTTTTAAAACCGAATAATTGTGGAAATAAAACAATGAAGCAAAGTCTAAGCAAAAAATCGGATAATACAAATACCAAGGTATAAAAAATGGAGCAATACATGGTCCAGCTGTCCGATAAATTCGAGACTGTCGGTTCTCAACCTTTCCCTCTATCACTTGGACAGCTGCCGCGCGAGCTGACCAACTCAAGCGTAAATTCGAGGGTTGGGCGTACATACACTAGGGTCCATTCGCGTCGTTGAAATTTTCGAGACGAATGAAAGAACATATCGATCATTTTGACCGTAAAATACATTTGAAAATCTTCACGCATATTTATAAAACCTCATAGAAAGTATAAGGCATGGCTAAAGATTTATAAAATATTTTCTGATATTGGAGCATGAATAAAATTGTTGAAACTTTAATAGAGTAAAATGAAAATTCAATAAAGATTAATAGAGGATTGATATTATGTGTATATATTTTGTCAATTGTTTCAATTGGATATGTAGACTGATGTAATTTGATTGAATTGACTGAAATATATTGACTTTTTGAATTGAAAACCAATAAAATAGCTTCCTGTTTTAATTTAGGAATAATAAAATGAGATATTTGGTGATTCATAAGGATCAATTACTGAGTTTGATGATGATACAAAATAACTGTTATTTTTTATTGTAATTGCTCCACTTTTTTAACATTCTAAAATATATTCTATCTTTGAATGAATTCCTGCTATTGAAATATCGTTAAAAACATTATAAATAATTTTGAAAAATAAAATATAAATAGGATAGAATATTTATTGTAATTTTGTTGAAATATAATCATGCATTTTTCGAATTGTATTCATAAAAAAATAGCAACAAATGTAATGAAAATATTACTATCTTTATTTTTTTTTAGGTCATCTCATATCTACATTACCTATATTAATCAAATGTTCTTATCAATTTTAAAATAGTGATCACAATTGTGGTAATTTATTTTTAAAAGTATCTCTCTCAGAAATCAATTATAAATTCAATATTTGTTTTTTTCTTCAAGTAGCCATCAAAATAATTCATCTCATTCCAAAAATGATTATGCAAACATCTTCATTTAATTATTCTCCTCTTAATAATTCAATGTATAAATCGAAAAACCTGACTGAAATTCAAATGTTTCCAAAGTCAGCCATATTCTTAATTGAATAATACATAAAGTGACGATTGCGGTTCGTTTCCTAGTTCATTTTGAGAACCGATTTCATCTAGTTTAAGAAAGAGGCCTGGTCCTTTTTTGTGACTGAGGATTATACAAGATCTTGCCGAGTGGAAAAGTTGGATAATTCGTTACTCACCCGAAGTTCGTTCTTCAAGAATAACGAAAAGGTGCGGGCACAACTTTCTAGAAGTCCTCGCCTCGAGCTTCCTCCTCTCACCACTAGCTTTATTCTACTAGTAAAGCTCACAATTCACGATAGGAGTCACAAAATTCAATTTAAATTATAATCATAATCGGTGTATATATAGTCCGGAAATCTCTTTAGATTTACGTAACTATGTTTAATTAATAGTACACTAGATTAAACGCGAAAAGAAACTCGACGTGATCACTATCTCATTAAGGGGATGTTTTTGTACCCTATAAAGAAAAAGGGTTAACTCGTTAAACAACAGAATAAAGGAGTGTTTAGTAATGGAAAACAAACGTGACTACATTTCATTTAAAACGATACAATTGGTTGCATGCACGCAGTCCCTTTCAATAGAAACTTCTAAGTGGCATTATTTAACTAGATAATCTTATTTATAGGATAAATTATCACTGTGAATTAAATCAACTGATTCATTAGATTTTTATTTCATGTAATCTACTGTTTATGTCATTGATTTATTTGATAGACAAAAATAATGATAGAATGTTAGTCAAGTAGCTTAATCTTATCACTTCAAGTTAGCTTTGGGGATGAGGATCCAATCATCAAATCAAACGAGATATCGTCTCAGCATCAGTGTACACATGTTATGAACATAATTAATTCTGTTAATGAGGTACCAATTAATTTAGCACTGACAACACTATTATCCAATTACTCCCATGTGAAAAAGTTTTGTATATATAGAGCCGATATTGATTTTGCATTTCGACGCACCTTTGCTTTCTCGTATCTGAGGATGTTTTAATGGATCTATTAATGTTTTCCGGTAATTGGAAGCTTTAAAGAGTAATTTCGAAATTATTTCCAGCAGGCAAGAAGTAATGTAATGAGAAAAAACTTCTTTTAACTTTTCTAAGAATATTTCTTATACTAAAGTGTTTATGTGAGTTTGTTGATAATAGTGTTGAGAAAATAACAGTAATAATTTATCGGTTATGATTTTGTTTTATATTAGAGAGAATGAAAAGATTTTTTGGTGTTAAATAAGTAATAAAGTAACCGGTAGTGATGTCGTAAAATAAAAAAGGAATATAAAAATAAAAAATAATAATCAATACAGTTGTGTTTATGTATAACTTCCAATGATGGTTTACGTGAAAATTGAAATTTTCCGGTATATTGAAATATTGAAAAGATTTTGTACAATGCGTTTCAGACAAATAACTATGGCAAGCTCTTTATTTCCGTGTCCATGCATACTCATACTTCCTGTATTTTTAGAAAAAATTCGGTAATTTTCAAATCCAGTGATATAAAAGAGTTCATCAGAGGATAACGTATTTTCATTATTACATTACAGATAATAATTATTTTAAAAAATTGAATTCATTTTTTTTTTGTCATAATAAAAATTAAATATTAAATTTACTTGGAAAATTGAATGAAAAGAGATTCAAGGCCGAAAATATTTGAAATAATAGTGAAAAATGTATCGAACATTCGATGATTAAGAACAGTCGTAAAAAATAACTGAAGCTCGTTCATATTTGAAATATTGGAAGACAAGAATAATTCTGGCCCCCATTAAAATATACACTGGCGGGATTTATGCATGAAGAAGCTTGAGTGTATACGAACTAAAGAAATATATTTCGTAAAATGAAAGAAATGCCTAGAGGGGTGAGACTATTGACGCGTCGTTGCGTTTGATTCATGTAACGCCCTATAAAAAAAACGACGCCCTCGTTGATCATTCAAAAAAGGATGACATTATGAGGGCTTTATAGCGATGATATTCATTGAGAGGGTGGAATACTTTATTTATTGCTCGTGTCCCTTCAACGAAATCATCCTTTACTGTGAATTTTACAAACTACTTTTTTTATGCGCTCATAAATATGTTTACACTTTTTGCAAATTCTGCTTTTTAATGATTAAATTTTTATTTATGATCTGGTTTAGAGAATCCATCAATCACTTTAGGCTAAACAAAAATTCTTGTAAATAAATTAACTTTCTAAATTTATTTCCCTCGTATTCATTTTTTTTTAAATTTTTTGAACTCATGCAAAATTTATTGATAAATTAGTTTATAAAGGTATCGTATTTAAATATCTTACTCATCATACCTCTCAATCAAGCATCTGTAATTCAATATTTCATCGATAAAATAACACCTATAATATTATTCTACATCATTTATAAAATATATTAATAACTATTTGTCATGATCTAATAAATAACTTTTAGTAATATAAATAAAACTAATGAAATCCATTAGCTTGTTATGTAATCAATAATTTATAAACATTTATTAATACCTTTCAAAATATAGAATCAAAGTTTAAAATAAAATTCTTCACTTACTTCATAAATATTAAATTGATCTTTTATTTTAGTTCAAGCAATAATAATAACAATTACTTTTAAAATAATAAAGAGAGAACTTATGAAGTTTATGTTCACACTGAATTGACACTTTTGTTAGATTGTCAATTAATAATTTCAACATGATTTTCTCATTTTATACATTTAAAAATAATAAAAAATAATTGAAGCCAATTTAAAAGAAGAAAATAACGTAATTAACTTTTACCAAATAATTAACAATACACCAGATAAATATAATAAATAATATTTAAAGAGTTAAATAAATATTTGAAAATATTTAATTATTATATTATGATTAATTCAATAATTACATCAGTATTAAAATCGAAACACAACTAAGTTTGCTAATATTATTTTATCAGACTTCATCTCTTTGTATCCAACAAAAATAAAAACCACCCTCTTCCCTTAGTTAAATGTTTCCAGAGTTTAGTAACTACATTTGAACTGCTTCCTTTTGATATAAAACGAAACTTTATCCTCAAAAAGATTTGATGGACACAAGTGTGTATAAATGGCATCTTGAAACATATCCGGTGCTAATGGACATTGGATGCTTAATGCAAAGTGTATGCCTACTTGGGAACATGGAGAGAGGACTAAACTGTGCTAAGCGTAAGCTCGAGTGTTGAGAGAGTCAAATCGAAGGGAAGTTTGTAGGCTTGGAAATATATACTGAGAGATAAAAAAGAAAAGGGAGTGAGTCGCGTGCGTAAGTATCCACTCGAATCTGCATAGACTATATATTAGAGATGAACCGTGATTTTGTATGGATTTAAAGTGATTCATTATCTAAATTCCCTATATGGGCCGTATGACTCACAGTGGAACAACTTAAACATCAATCGAACCTTGAAAAGATACTTATTAAGCATCCATCTTCTTTTTCAATTATTCATCACTCTCTGATTGAATCATCGACAATTGTGTTTAAAAAAAAACTTTAATCTAAAATAACGTTAAAATAACTGGAATAAATGGAAACATATTGGAATCAGGAAAATAATTAAATGGAGAATATTTTTTATTTTTAGTCGACGATTTTACATTCAATTAAAACTATCAATTAAAAATACCAATAAAAAAATAGTATCCTTGTCAAATGAGAATAAAAAAAGGAATTTAAAGTAAATTTTTCACCAGAAAAAAACAAATTATTCAACCTATTTTTTTTATTTCCTTCAAAGTATTGTTATTTTCCCATACCAATTGTTAAAAATATTTTTTTCAGAATTTCTATTATAACTTTTCTGGTAAATACATACCATTTTTTTACTCGAAAACAATTTTCCAACATGAAAGTATTTCTTTGTTTATTGAAAAAGATGGTATTTGCAAAGTATGAGTAATATTTAAACATCAAAAGCCAGCAGATGTTGGCGTGATAACAAGTGTACAACATTCAATAAACTGAGTAAAACTAGACATTGATAAATCGGGACTAATTGCGAGTCTTAGATCTATATTGCTGGCTTATTTCGAGTCACGTATATGGTAATGGCACGGGACACGCTCGGTTAAATCCCGATTATACCTCTCGCCTTCTCTCCATCTAACCCTCGTGACAGTCATAGTGCAAGTTTCACTCCACGCGTAAATGCCTCAACGGCCGACTACTAAAGATAAAACATACCGACTCACATATTTACATAACTAATTTTTATGTTAATATATATCGTAAAGACAAGCGTGGATTTTTTTTCGTCTTTTATTGATTGTTGACTTGGACAAATAATGAACAGCAGTCACTAAAAAATGATGTCCCTTTTTTGTGTGGGTTTATCAACAAAGAAAAAACTCACAGTAGTTGATAAAAAAAAAAAGTTTAATGTAAAGAAAGCTTTGGAGTGTCACGCAAGCTTTCATCCACTCACTCTGACCGATTGTAGAGAAAAAATGACTGAACATCAAACACTACCATAATGAAGCATGCATTATGCATCCACATTACACATTACCCTTGTTTCTACCGCAACGACAGAGAACTCACCCTACGTAAATGCTTTAATCACACACTAGCTAGATTGAACTAAAATGATGCTATCCTAATGCTTTGACACCTTGAAAATTAATTCGCTCGCTTGTATCAAACGAATTGCTATAATGTACATGCTTATACATGGAAGCTTACGGCTATATGTGAAACAAAAGGTATAAAGCTTTCATACATAACATACTTGTCAATAAACAATACAATAACACAATTATGCATTTATTGAATTATTCAATAGAAACGTAAATACCAACGTGAATTCGAGTTGAACAAATATTTAATTATATTTGTTGATATATGAATACATGAGTAAGATTGATTATATAAGATAATGAATGCACTTTTTAATGATTTACGAATAATAGAGATTTAGAATTTTTTTTTTTAATCTAAATGTATGAAGTTTTACAAAGAAAATATTTTATATTCATATATCATTCACTTATTGTGATGGATGGAAGAATATGTCATTACTATTAATTCTGGTGTGTAATGTAAGTGGTATGAGTGATGGTGTCGACTTCCGACTTATCCTGTGACAAGTTAAATTAATTTTTAATAAGTTTAATAATGATGCTTTATAGTAAAATCTACAAAAAGTAGGTGAATTTTAATCTCAGGGAAAAAAGCTTCTTTAAGTCTGCCTGTCAGTCAGCTATGTATTTCACATTTATATAATTGAAATATTGAGTCACTTAAAAGTCAGACAGGACATTTCTAAAGCTCAACAAAAAGCTGTATAGAGTTTTATCAAAAGTTTAAACATTTTTTTTTCTTTAAGAAATATCTGACATTAAAGATGAAACATAATTTATCAACTCTAAATTATTAATAAAATTTTTTAAAAAATTGTAATCCCTAGAGAGTCATCATGTTCCAATTTGAAATCTGTTTTTTTTTCTACTGAAAGAAAAATATTACAGCAGAAAAACATTTTCACGCGCTGTTGTTATTTGATAAAGTGAAATTATTAAATACATTCTCACGCCTCACATGAGTTGTTCAGCTTTAATGCTTTAATATAATAACCCATAGGGCACTTGGTTGCCACTTAATATCTGCCAAAATACAAAAAATTAGCAATAAAACATAATTTTAATTTCCATTGTTCAATTTAATGTATCCTCTTCTGAAATTTATTTTGATCCACGCATGTAGTCAAGTGTCATCCCTTCATGAGTCCTTTTGTAAGCCAATACATATGTACAGTATCCAAGCGATTCGGTTTGGGGTTAAAATAGCACACGCTTCTTTCATCATGAGAACCTGTTTCCAATGAACCTGTGTCGACAATAAAAATAAACGTGGGGCCTACAATAAAAAACACGAGCATCCCTCTCTAACACAGAGGTCTGAACCCATGCTCAAACCTCCCTTCGCTTCGCACCCCAACAATAGGTCTCCACCGAGACTCGTCTCATCTTTCATCTCAACGTGGCACGCGTCGCGGTCGCATCTGGCGTGTTGGCGGGGGGTCAATTGAAATTGCGACGACAGGGGAGCTTGCAACCCTAACTTTGCCAACTTTCAACGACCAAACTCCCGTTGATACACTTGCCAAGAGTATAATGAAAATATCTTACAAAGTCAGTCGGTGAATTTTTAAAACTTGATGAATTTTAGCTGCCTTGTACTGTCATCATCAAAGTCTCATTACCGAATGATGACTGTTATAAGGATAACATAATTGTTAAGGGGGTTATATCGAGTACATGGGGGATGGTAAATGGAACGTGAGTAGAATGGAATAACTTGAGGAAACTCATCCCAATGAGACACAAAACCTTGATGCTGCGGTGAACCTGAATATAGGATTAAATTATGCGCGGACCTTTTTTGACCAAATAAATCATGCTTTCATCAAGATCTAATGGATTGAACGCTAACTGAATGAATAATGATCTGAAAATAAAACAATCTGCTAAAACGATGATTAGTAGTGCTCGGAAAAAATTTAACTCGCAATCAATTATTAAAATTTACTGGTGAGTTGTAACTTTGAATTTATAGAACACTCATATCTAACTTGCTTTATATACTATTTCACCCCATTTTTAATATATTTAAAACCACCCTTGGAATGATATTGATCCGTGTGTTAATAATAATGCTTGGTGGGAAATAATTTGAAAGAAAAATAGATTGTATTGTTAATCTACATAGAAAAGTGGTATTCAATTAAATTTTAATCACCAAAGTGTCTGCTAAGTTTGCAATTTAGATCTCAGATTGGATACTCGGATCTTTATTGATAATTATTCAATCTAATTAGAAAGGGTATTGATTTCCAATAAACATGTTGATTGAACAGTTTACTACTTCGATAAGTATTCTTTGAAATAACAGCTTTGAAATTGAAAACAATTACGTTGTAAAATAATTGTGAGCTATATAGCAACATTCAGAATCATGCTTTTTCTTTACCAACTATTCTGAAAATTATTTGTACATTTTTTCAGAGGTTGTTCCAGATAATCAACGTTCATTTGTTTTTATTTTTTTAATTACAAATGATTAGATGTAACTTTGTACAACCAAGCAAGGTTAGTTATATAAATATTAATTTGTCTAACGTCAACAAGAGTCGAGTAATTCATTTATTGAGAAGCTTTTGGCGTATTTGCGATAAGGAAAAAACCAACACCCTTAGCAAACATCTGTGGACTCTAGTGGGATACGCTCTGATCTCTAGAGAGCTAGGATATATTCTCCAGGGTTTTTGTAGGCAGTTCATCTGTTTCTCTAACTACTTTGTGAGAATATACCTCCAACACTTTTCACAGCATTTTATTAATTCTCTCAAAAATTCAATGCTTTTTGTTTACTATCTTTTTCAATCAATCACATGATAAAAAGTATTTCAATTCAATTGTCTTATTTTTCTTCTTAAAAAAAAAATAATAAACCTGAATCAGTAAATATAGTTCTCATCACCTACTATGATTACTAATTTTAAATTGAAATTTACTTATAGCAGTATCATTATCAAAAATTTAGAGCAAAATTTCAATCTGTTAAAATTGAATTGTTCCAGTGGTCGAACAGTTGAGACATTTCTGATAGTCATGCTTGAATGAACTCCTTTTTATACTCATTGGATTCATTATCGACGAAAATACCAGACATTTGCTCATTCAACATCATTAGCATTTCAACACATTAGCATATTGGAGAAAGAACTATCGTAAAGAATTAAATGATCTTAATTGTAACTTTTTATAATACTAACTTAATATTTCAATTTAATTATCCATCGATTTTATAATGATAGAATATTTACAGCTTTTATATCACCATTACTGTCAAGTATCTAGATAATTTAATTGATTGATTTTATTTGTTTGATAAATTATTATCATCATTTGAAAGAAACTTTTTCAATATAAATTATACAGTTTTCTAATAATAGATACTACTTTCAGGAATATCCATAATAAAAATCAATATAATGACTACTGTTTTCTCTTTTTTTGTACATAAAAAATTATCGAGATGAATACATACTTTTATTATGAAAAATTAAAAAGTACTACGCACTATAAATTTAGGTCACATTATTTGATGTAGATGTAGATAAATATTAACAATGATAGCATCATATATTTTTCTAAGATTTTTTTATTACATTTAATAGAGTATTGGTTTAAAGATGACTCATAAAATATTTAATGTATTTGTAAATTATTAAATTCAGTAGAATAGGCAATTCAGGTGTGCATACTAATGATTTAATATTTATTTATCCTTTGGGAAGAGAAGTCTCATATGAATTATGTGGAGCATATTATACCTAAATGAAACAACTATTTATTTTATATAACCGTGATATCATCCTGTCAATGCCAGGCCTTAAAGTAAACGAGTGTTCGTGACTCTTTTATCAGAATAAATTTATTACGTAATTTTTAAAATTATTTTGGAGCGCTTAGCTGAAGAAAGCCAAATGATGGCCCAGCAATTGATTGGTTACATAACTGAAATTATTTTAAATCATTCAAAGGCATTTTGAAACTTCGATTATAGGTTTATTTATGGCTTAGAGTGCTGATGAGATTAAGATTGTTAAAATATAATGATTAATTATCTTTAGAAGGTTTGAGTTGTTATCATTTGCAGTAACATTAAGAAACATAAATCTTTCAATTAAACTATGAATTATCTGTGGAATTGTTCCGAAACAATAGCAATAAATTAAAAGTCATTCATAATTTAAGGATAATTAGTTAGTGGTCCTTTGTCAGTTATAGGTGGACGTATACAACTATTGTGTAGCAACAGAAGCCCATCTTACAACAGCGTGGACGTAGGGATGCAGGTCTCAAGCCTCCATACATGGAGAATACCCGCGGGACAGGATTTACTTAACTAGCGAGTGTTAAGCTGTCAGAATAATCCGCGGACGAGAGTAATAATGGACTTGAGTGCAAATGCGTCTCCCGAGAACGAGGTATGGCTAGCGTAAATAATACACGCTTACCTACAAAACGTCGCGGTACCTAGACGTGCTGTACTTTCAAGCACCTTCTCTCTTCTAATGCGACATTATCCTTAACAAACGACATGTACAGTTTGCATACGTAATACCCATCACGACGCTGACAAAAATACCCGGCACTCCGGCTTTTCAAGTGCTGACACTAAAGTGATCTCATACACTCATCCACACTAACAATCTTAATAAAACTATACTGCTGTACTTTAGCTCGAGAAAATACCTGCCTTTTTCGGCTTCGAATTACATACATTTGTGAAAATTATTGCTATTCTAGAACTACTACTTATCCTTGAGAAATTATTTTATACGCCACTGGAATGCATATAATTTGTGCAGGATATTGCTCATGAGCAATAATGCTTTTAATGGAATATAATGATGCATGGATTACCAATCATTTGAGTATAATTAACTTTTATTGATGATAATACTTTTTTTGGTATTAAAAAAATTATTTTATTATATTTTCGTATTCTATTTCACCGAGAAAACCCATTATCTCTCACATATTAAAAATTTATAAGAAAAAAAGCTGAATAATGGAAAGGTATAAAATTTTTAGCTTTTTAACTTACTTGATTGATCATGAAAAAAAATTGACAATTATAAATATTTATGATGAATAGCATCCATTGCTTATCATCTAGGTAGTTTGAATAATAAAGATACGTTGTAATTTTTATATGAATCAAATTATCATAAGATTCAATGTCTGATCTTTTGATCAAAAAATTGAAGCTTCCAATTATATCCTGTTCCTTTCTAACAACTATTTTTAATAAAAAAAATATTTTTATTCAGGATTGAGTATCTTTCTTCGTTGTGCGATGGGAAATATAATATAAAAGAATCAATAGTTTATTCATTCACTTTCTTTTCTAATGAATGAATTTTAATAGCACATAATAATGTATTCTTTTATTGTTTCTCTCCTTGTATATCTACTTTTTAAATACAGTCGTCAGTTTCATTCTATTGATTCGTACTACTAGACGATCTTATTAATTTTTCATGATCATTCTATGTACACTGAATAAGCAAGAAAATACGACACGATCTACTCTAGTCTCGACAAAAAAAAAAACCATTACTTTACTATCATGCCCATGAAAAGCCATCAGGATTAATTAAATATCAATTACGCCGAGAAATAATTAATTAAAAAATCATTACGTTTGAATTTATCAGAGTGCATTATGCTTCTATATTAAATAAAAAAATTAAATAAAATAAAAATATAGAAATGTTATAACCGTTTCTTTGAGATTATTTTTTTTTTTAAATAAGAGAAGTGCATCATTTGTTGATAATAATTTAATAAAGATAGAAAAAAAAGTTGATATAAAAATAAATATGAGATCGAAGACCTACACTTTATATTCTCAGAAGCCGTATAAACAGAAAAAAATTGACTACACGGAAGTGTAGATACAACCGTGTAATAATAGCACTAAAAAAACAAGATAACCATAATCTCTTTCTAAAAAAAAAGATAAATTATTGGCGCGATCTTTTGCAATTGCTCATGGTCAAATATTTTGATTTATATCTTCTTAACGATTTTGGCCGCACTAAACACACAATTGGTTGCCTCTGGTTGGTCGTGAAACAATACACTTTCAACCAATTTTGTGAGAAAACGACAGACTTGATTTTCTGCAGATTGTATCGACATAGAGGCATATTCTTTATAACTACAGTTGCGAAATTCTTGCTACCTATTCACCAATTTTCCATTTATATGTTCCCACTTGTTAAGCTTTTATCTACGAGTATAAAATTCTCTACAGTTGTGATTTTATTTTATAATAATAAAGTCTACGTTTTTTCCATGAGTTTTAAAAATTTTTTGAAATCATATTGAGGTTCATTTAATTTTTATCCAACAGTCGGCATTAACTAAATAAATGAATAAAAAGTATAAATATGAAAATTCGAGAAAATTTAATAATAAGCTTATGGGAATATTTTTCGTACGGATAATAGTATTATTTTATTTTATCTGTGTATTTTAAAAGTGATGAAAAATTTTTAAAGTCTTTTTCTAGTAAAAAATTGAAAGCTTCTTTTATGAACTCAAGCACATGACTTTTAATTAAATGTCTAATATAAAAAAAGTATTACATTTAACACACAATTTTAATTCATAAACAATAATAAATCATTTAGAAGTTCATCTTTATGATTACCCTTCATTCTTCATGATTCAAAATAAAAAGGAAATTTTTTTTGATTAATAAAATAAAATGAATGCCACCAGAAATGTTACCTCATTTTCTCGATTAAAATACTAGTTTTATAAAGTTAATGAAGTTTCTCTTGAAAATAGCTTACTAAATCTCTAGCAGTATATTGTAGTGGTCACGTTCTATCTCGTGAAGTTGAAATCGACCGACAGAATGTTTCCACGGTAGAAGATGAGAATTGTGGATAGGGGTGTATTGCTACTAGAGTTCGCAATTCGCCAGGGATACAAAGAGGCTCTCGGATGCCTGAAGCTCATTCTATCTCTCTTTGTCCAGCGAAATTACGTTTGAGGATTCGTAGAAAATAACAACTGGGTTTGTGGTGTTGATGACGTGCGACGACCCAAGGGTGGTTAAAGAAGATGAGAATAATCGCAAATCCTTCAGCTTGCGTTCGCGAGTAACACGCGAATATATGGTGTCGTTGACGCTGATGACAGCAGTGACGAGGACGTTGGGAACAACGACGGGTGTCGCTTCGTGAATTATTACGAGTCACGTAGGCAGTAGACCGCGACAACGCGAAGTGCCATTATTGCGACGCCCAAGGAGCAAAATTGTGAATGGTAAATGGAAAGAGAAGTTGGAAGACAAATTAAATCGTGTGAGAGATCCTTGGATAACGTTGACAGTAGAGAATAATGCAAATTACATACGCACCAATAAGGGTTGTTGCGTGAGAAAATGAGGGTCTCGAAAGAAGAAAGAGTCAGAGGGATGATGTTTTCGTATGAATCGCGTTTGGATTTATCACGGTTTAGAGAATTCTCCAGAAATCAATTCAGCGAATTATTAAACGATCCAGAAACCTCTTCTCATTTTTCCATGTCATTTCCGGTTGAAAAAAATAACGAATGAATAAATAAACTGAAACAAACATTAATAATAGACTTTTTATTGTTTCATAAAAGATTCAGCAGTTTATTAATTAATAGAAAAAAAAATAGTATTTCAGCTAGTGAAAATGAGGAGAAAAATTAACCTATTTATTTTAATTTATGTTTCACTGCAGAATGTCTGAATAACGCAATGTCCTGTGAAATGAGTAAATGAAAATTTTATTTAAATGATTATTAGTAGCAAATTAAATATACATCTCTTGGAAGACTTTTTTTTAATGTCATGACAGATTGGGTAATTGAAATTATAACGAAGCTTTTTTTTTTTTTCTTTCTTTCTTCTGCTCTTTGTCGTTCTTATCATGACATGAATACATTTATAATCAACAGTACGCTTAGGGTAGTTTTGCTGACTCGGAAGAAAAGAGTAGAAAAATGTCGGTGATTTCCGTGGAAGAGATTCCCAATTTACCGCACTCACGGGAACGATGTAAAAGAAAACTAGAAAGGAAAAACGTGGATAGGAATATTATTGCCCATAATTTTATTCTCTACTTTCCTATTCTCTTATTTCTATCACTTTAGTAATTGCACTGGTCTATAATCATATCTCAAATATTTAGCTCAGCTTTCATAAAAAAATATTTATTACAGGAAAATCGATTAAACTACCTTATTATTTTTTCATACCAATTTATTTTTCACCACTAATCATTATTAGAAAATTATTTTAATAAACAAAAACATTAAAATAAAATTCACAAACGCTTTTTTTTATTACTTTAATGGTCATTGTATTGGAATTTAATTTCATTAAATCTTGATCTTACATATAAAGTATTTCCACAATATAATGTCATACTTGAGACCATCGTAGGTAAATTCCTTGCTAAGAATTCGAACAATGTAACATATTTGCTTAGCTGTTTCGTGTTCAATAATGCTTTAAACTATATACACACACATACATATATATAAAATCTATTAAAAATAATTTAACTAAAAATATAACTAAACTCTGAATTCTTCTTCCAAAGAAAATATGAAAAAATATCAAAATCGTTTATAAACTTTCTGCACGCCTGATAAATGGAGAAGATAAATATCATTCAGACTTGAAGCAGTAGAAGTACACTTTATAGCAGATATACGAGAGAAATGGGCAATATACTCTTAATAGTAAACATATACACTATTTATTCGAGACTGTGGTGCGAATGGGGCTGACTGAGTAAACGGTAGAGAGCCGTCAGATAAAGATTATCTGGAGTACATTCGTTACGAAACTCTAGATTTGTTTGAATCAGTACACGCACGCCCCACTGACCCTGGGCTCATTGTAAAAGCCCTGCCCTATATAAACCACGAAAGAAAGGCAGTTTATTTAGGATTAGGAGGAAGAATATAATGCCAGGATCGAAATATATTTATTTAAATTAACTCCAATGCAATTCCATTTCAATAGACTTGTTTGCCAACTTCAAAAAATTTACAATAAATATCTATTGAGCTTTGAATATCCTCCAGTGATGAAGGGGATCTCCAAGTAATTGTTTTCAGTATTATTAGGCTTTGAGGATCAATTTAGGTATCATTTATCAAACGAACCCATTAGGATTTTATTTATCATCGAAATGAAGTGTAAATAAATTTGATAATGATTATTACAGTAAAACAATGGGTGAAAATGATACATTTGTTTTATTGCCAGTCATGATCATTAATCATAATTTAGAAAATAATTTCATTATATGGTGGCATGACTTTTTAACATAATAGGGGTCTTGAATGAAATGAAAAGCAAGTCAGAAGTACACATCTATCACATGAACCCTATAAAAGACTGAATCGAGTTCTCACATTGGATGTCGTTGCTGTCACTCGTTCATATTTGCGTGCACATTCATGTACATTATGTATGAATGAATGTACGCGACAGTCGTAAGCTGTGAAAAGAAGCAGAGAGAAGTTGGAGGGTTGAAAGAACAGTGAACTGATGTAGGGTAAATATACGGATAAAATATCGATAATATTATCGAGTATCGGAAGTAGTTGGGTTACTTTTTTATTCTTTTTTAAATTTATCTCTTTATATACTTGGAAATTTCTCTCTTTTGAAATTTATTGACTCGAGGAAATCCAAATAAATAAATAAAAATTTATTTGACAACTAAATCTATTTTATGTAATTACCATGATGGAACAATTTCTGTTCCATCCTGTACTTTGTCAATTTTTTTCAGTCACCCATTAGAAACTTACAAAGCTTCAGCTCTTTGTTTCAAAGTAGACTAGAGATTTTTTTCCAATCTCCAATCTGTCCGTTCCAATTCCTATGTATAATAAGCTTTCCAGTAATTTTTATGATCTTGAAAATTTTAATTTTCTATTACTCGAGGGCATTTCAGGAATTTTTGTTCAAAAGATAGTAATTTATTAATTAACGCTGCAATGTGATGGACATTTTAATTTATATTTTTACGATTCAGGTTTTTATTGAGAAGTTGGTAAGTCTTGATATTTTAAGAGCTTTGTAAGAAGTAATATTTCATAATTTGTGTTATTCATGAATAAATGATATATCTATAACATATCTAGTTTCCGGATTCCTCCAGGCTTTTCCTTGTAATTTATACCGTAGTCACGCCTCAAAACCGGAAGATTAACTAACTCACGGATATTAGGACATCGGGGGTCCTGGCACATAATTTAAACGTACCACAGGAATTTTGCACGTATCATATCTTATGATTTTTTTTGACTTATTGATGATGGTATAATTTATTTGATGTTTGGAGAAAATATCTCACATTGAATGTTACTATCTCGGAAAAAATTATTAGTGATCAGACATTGTAGGAATAAATGAGTTAAAAGATAAGACCTACTTACTGTAAAAATCAGACAATTGTATCAGAATATTTTTTTTTCATTTTCACCGGATGTTCAACACCTATATGTCTTTTCCAATGATCTTATCCCATTCTGACCTCGCTGATAGAAACATCCAGCCACCCCTGCACATGATCATATCAATCGTTTCTCATCAAGTTCCATTTGATTTTAACGAGTTGCCTAAAATCCCTCTCCGAAAATGTTAAGCAACGAAACAAAAGAGCGGATTTCTTCTGACATTGGCCCGAGGCATTTATATCATTCAGGGGCGAAACATTATGCGAAAATCACCACCCTAACTTTGCGTGTTCTCAGCTTTCGCACATAAAGCTTTCGTTGCAACAATGCTTTCGCTCTTTCTCTTTCCCAATTCCCTGGCCCCTCAAGCCGCTCAGTCCTATTTCCACCGAGCTCTTATTCATCCTTGCTCGACATACAATAGGCATCAGGGCATCTACGAATAGTGAATGTATGATTTTCAACATCCTTGTTGCCCTGAGAACTACACGTTATAGAATAAGGCATATCCGATTGCACCTGTTTGAGAAATATGTATACAGTAAAGTTTGCTGGTCTCATTGTAATTACGTTCAAAGATACAATCTTATGGATTCACCAATTATTCTAACAACCACACCCCAGGGGCGTTGTTTGAAATAATAAAGCCTGTTACGTTCTTGCTTGATGATGATCGTTGGGAAATAATAGATTGAGAGGGGTTCATGTTTCGAAATATTTGACAACCGTGTTTGCATATTTCATATCCCAAAGGCAGGACTTCCCTCGATTAAAACTAGAACATTTGCAAAATTAAATAAATGTAAAAAAGTAAACTCACGTCCCTCTGAATGATATCGAAATGTAAATAAAAAATTTTTCCATTGAAAGATGTGGTTAATATTTTACAGATAAATAACAAAAATCGAGACTGAAAAAATTGTTTTTCAGATCATTGAATTAATAAATTTAAAAATTTAATATTTTTTTTCGTCTCTGAATATCAAATATTGGTGCAAAATCTATCAGAAGCATAAACTTTGTAAATAGTATTAATTATATGTATAAATAAATAACATTTTTGCAAAACAGTTCGCTACATGTTTTACAGGAATTTTAATTTCGTGTAAACTTAAAATAAAAAAAATTAATGAATTGAGTAAAATTTTTTTTCATTTTAAAAAGAGTAAAAAATATTTAATAATTTATTTATGTTTGTTTTATTTGATCACATATTCATCTTTGTTCAACAAAAAAATGAAATCAAAAAAAAATTTCTAATTTTTTTATTCGATTTTTGAAACCCCATTAATCATCAAACATGTAAAATAAACAATTGTAACGAAGTTTAATTAAAAACCAGTCGGAAATGAATAAATGAATCTGCTTAAAATAGTTGTGTGAGATGACATTTTAAGCTCCAGATCATGATGAAAAGAGCCAACTAGAGAAGCAGATTAATTCACTCTGAAAACTAGCAAGTCACTGTAATTTGTGTTTGTGTAATGAAAGTCGTCGTGACGCTAAGGATAACACACGATGTACGTGGAAATGTTCAAACACGTTGGGTAGTTCGTTACACTTCTTCTTTTACGCGTTAAGATGCCATGACATAAGGTAGTAGATACCCAAGTGTACATGATCTTACCATCGTCTTACCACAAAACCCTGCGGGACTTAAACCGGAAGTTTACCCTCTACCAGTCTTGAACACATTACGTGGCATGGACACGCAAACTATTTGACTGTAGTCTCGTCTCTTTACCCTTATGTGTAACTTTTGAACAACATCATTACTCTTAGGTCTACTTAGGTCAACCATTGATGAGCAATCATTCATACATTATAACGTTTAAACATTATTTAACTCTTCTAAAGAATTTAACATAATTACTAAGTTGTAACTATTACATTACTACTACAGATGTTTAAAAAAAAATAAATGAATTTAAATAACTTTAATTTATTACTTTCTTTCTAATTTATCTTCAGATATAAATGAGAAAAGTTGGATAAATATATTTTTCTTATTTCCTTATTTTCTTACTTTTTTTTTTTTTATTTCTCAGATTAAAGTATGTACGTAAACAGACTCTGCACATCGTGAAGTAGAGTTCGATTTGAACTATTTATAAGAGTATACGAAATAAAACTTTTAATTCAATATTACATACAACTTTGCACACAACGAATATTTTTTTTTTTGACAAAAAGTTTGTATATTAATAAAATTCATAAATCTGGAAAGATATAATATTGAAATTGAAAATAGTGCTAGGTAAAATTAATCAATCATCATATCATTATTAAAATTTTATTCACAACTTTTAATATAATATAACCACTCCCACTAATTTTTAGAATTATTTTTACGATAAATAATATTACATTAACTCTTTTGTTATTTAATAAAAAAAAAGATTTTAATCTAGGAGTATTTTTATAAAAGTTATAAAGTTATTCTTTGCTTTTCAACTGTCATAAAGTATGTAAAAACAATAAAAATGATAATCTAAACAATATTCATTCTAGTAAAATACCTTTGCATGACTTCTTACTGCTTTTGTGACATTTATAGTGCACTCAAATTCTATTGTAGTATAAACAAGTGAAATGATTATAAGACTACTCATAAACGAGAATCGTAAACGTGAGAAATACTTGTAATAATTTTTCATCATAAACAAATTTAAAATCACAACTGTTTATTGTTTATTAAAATTTTAAATAATAACAACCATGATTAAATATCAATTTTCTTCCTGGATAATTATAATTAATATAATTGAAATTGAGATTTTAAAATAAAATATATCTCTGACATCGATTTGTTTTCCAATAACAATAAATTTTTCAGCTGAAACAATGAAGTTACTGATTTATTTTAATCGATAAAAAAGAATTTAAAAAATCAACACTATCATTCTTTAACCTAGAAATATCAAGATAAAAAGATTAAAGTAAAGTGGCTTCATCTTTAAAATTATACTCTTGACTCCAAAAATTTTTCTCCCCACGAGATAAAGGTTTTATTTTAGACCACATATACAAGAGTACGAGGATTAGACGTCGAGGAAAGAAGAGACATCGCTTGAAGGCTTTCATGATTACCCCTATCTAAGGAGACAACAAGCTGCGAAATAAATACTACCTTGCTCTCTAACTCTAGAAGAATGGTAGAATTTATTTACTCTTCCAATCATTGAACATGATAAATTCAGTAACAATGTCTCAGGAAATAAAATAAAATAGAAAAAAGAGTGACCTAGAAAAAAATACCTTGTATCCTTTAATGATGCAATCGATTTTTTTTTTATTTTATTTAAAACTCTCCAAAGAGTAAAAAATAATAGAACAAAAAAACAATTCCACGACAAGTATGAAAGATAAAATTACGAAATTGTCATCGCTAAAACTATGTTATAATGAAAACGTGTTATCAAGAGTTAATATTCGTCCATGTAACGGACGAAAAAAAATGATATAAAAACCCTTTACGAATCAACAATTTAGTGACATTGAAAATGACATGAGGTTGTATTCATTATATAGAGTTTGATCTTTAGAAATATAATGGCTTAACACCGTGAACTTTGAATTGATTGATGGGCGTAGCAATTTGGGTTAACGAGAAACGAACTACTGGTATAACAACATAGTTGATTTATTTTTTTTTATATATCTCACAATAGCAATCGATAATTTGTAATAATAACACAATCGGTAACGCCTCTGAAAAAAAAATTAAGAACCAAAAAAGTCATAAAAAAGCTATCAACAATCATCTCTAGTCTAGATAACAAAAGCTTTTCTATCAGCAATAATCAGAAAAAACCAACAAGATGGGATAGAAGTTAACGTGAAAAGAAACCAATAAGAAAAAACAAGGAGTTTCATGTCGAAAAAGTGGGATAATCAAGACCATAGAAAAGCTGACGTCCATAAAATTTCGCAAGCGTTAAGAAATGTCTTATTTCTTGCGACAAGAAACAGCAAGTTTTGCACATGAGGAATAGGCAAGACATATACCGGACAACCGTTAAATCTTGATCGGCACAGAATCGCCGGATCGAACGTCTAATCCAAATCGTAATCCTTTCTAATCCTTAGAAGATCCTGGGGATCGTCGTGACGCGACCATCCATTTCTAATGCCAAATAATCTCTTGGAGCATTCCGCTACTTAACCTACTGTTTGCCTATTCGTCTATTCGGCTACTCGCCGTTTATCTCTAATCGGTGCAATGTTGCTTCTGCCTATATTCACTTATTTGCCTATCCATGTTAATTTGAGTCGGTATCCATAGATACATAATACTACTGATATCAAACTTTATTTCAATTGATATACTGAAATACGAGTGATTTTAATGCAGCTGCATACAACGTGAATATATATTTTTATTTACATTATGACTTGTATTAATATTCAATTTGTTGAATTTATCTATTTGCATTGCACCAAATTTATCTTTATCAAGTTTATTCGAATTAATTAGGCTTATTAATACATTGAGTGAGAGATTTAATAGTTTTCCATAAATCAATTTATTTTTTATAAAATTTTATTCATTAAAAATCTTTTTTATTTACTTTTTAGAGACGAATATACAGCTCTTTTATAATAAATTTTATCTACAAAAAATGAATATTTAAATAAGAAGAAATGAACAAATTGAATAGATAAACTTTTTATTAAAAAAAAGCTCTCAATAAATTTCAAATGATTACTTTTGTTACTAATAAATAAATGTTTATTAAAAATATATAAATATCTTTGTTTAGTATGCTTTTTATAATATTAATGTTCAATAAAATAATGATGTAGATGAAAAATTGAAATAAATATTATTTTTTAGATGAAAGTATTGTTAGATCTATTTTACAGCATGTAGTAGTTAACAACAGTGATTAGTAAGGCTTGATGTAGGATAAATATGATTTTAAAAAAAAAAAAAAAACTATGAAACTGCTTTTTGATATATTTGAATATGTTTCTTTTTCATTTTCCGCTTTTACTGAATGATTATCTCATAGTGGATGATTTTTTTCATGCTCTACCGTTTATTGTATCTGCTGACTATGCAACTTTTGTCTACAATATCGGATGCACTCTTTGCCGTTTTGTGGCTTTTTGTGTATCAGAAGTGAACGAAAAAAAAAAACTGAAATTAATCAATATCGTGTATACAAAGTATCAATACATATACACATGAAATATCAATGCATTCAAAAACATCTTTGAGTTTCGTTGAACTGCAAAAAACAACACATTTCTAAAAAGTAGAACAGTTTTATTTGTTGTACTTGTTGGTGAGGAATCAATGTTGAATTTATCATTGAATCATTTTCTGAAAAGATGCTTCAACGAATGTTCATATAGTTTCACAGCAATCGACTATAATTAATACTTCCTTTCATTATAGATTTATTTAACACTTGTTTTTATTTACTTATTTCCAGTTGACAAACTTTATTATAATCCATCCACCCTATTACCTCACTTTGCTATCATTAACATTCTTACCAATAAATACATTTTTTTTATTTATCAATAAAAAAAAAGATGAATTTAATTGAAAATTCTTCCTCGATTTATTTATTTTATTCCAGAAAATAAAAAAAAATCTTTCACCATTGGAAAAAAATCAAACCCATTGTGAAGTATTTGGCGTTTTTCTCCAACAGTTGAAATGCAATTTTTCTCAATAAAAAATAAATTTCCTACTGTCAAAATATTTTTCATTCATGGTCCAAAATTGTTTGGTCAATATTGTCTTTTCCTTAAGTAAGTGATAAAAAATCACTGTTAATTATTCACTCAATTTCTTTTGGATCAATGAAAGCTGATTCAGATGAAGATCTGTAAGCGCGACAGTAATCAATGGTTTCCTTCACCACAGTTTATCAATGTAGCTGAAGCTTCCATCAAACTAAATCCTGAAACATAGGTAAACATTGTGGCTATTGTTCTTGCACACCACCCAAGAGTAAAGAGCGTCTTAGTGACATGATTAAACTTTCTCAATCCGTAAACTAACTGATGAACATTCATCAATCACCAACGTAATCTGTTTATTTAGCTGACGTTATAAAATTTTTAAATAACTCCAAAATGTTTTAATGCATAAATTTACTTCCACAGCATAACAATAGAATGGCTCTTTGTGTACAAAGTCTATACTTTGAAGATTTATAATGACGAGCTAAAATAAAGGAAGTCATCTTCCCATGTCCAAGTGACAGGGTTGTAAAATAGTTGTTGCTTCTTTCGTCTTTTTCAACTTTTTCCTGCACTCTGAAAGTCCGAGAGACTTTTTCTCAGTATCTTTTTTTCACTTTTTTTTCTCCATAGCTAACACTCACAACTCCTTAGCTAAACCCCTGGAGTATTCTCTCTGGATCCCTCGCGGCCAGCCAAGTTCTTTGTGTTGCCTGTTTCCAAGGTAACGCTATGTTTGTCAAGGATTAAATATGTAGTTTCGAATTAGTCGTGAACAAGAAGGCCAACAGTAGTGAAACCACCTAAGATATACCCACACCGTAATGAATGGACGTAAGTACACACATTTGGTAGAAAGCTTCTGAAAGGTGGGTCATTGCACCAACTTTGTATAATCATAAAGCACAGTTTGCTATTTTTTTTTCTTTCACTTTCTTTCATACTTGTTTGGCTTTTTACATCTCATAACATGCATTCAACTATCTCAACGACATTGATAAAACTTTGTATATTCCATAAATCTAACTTTTGGCACAACACATAGACATAATATATATGTTCTAACCAACTTTCTGGAAGTCATAGAGAGTCCATAAGAGTCGTCGAGCTTTCGGAAATCTCTCGTAATCCAAGCCAAAGTCTATAGTGACCACCAAGAGGATTGAGATATTGAAGACATACTTCGATCATCTTATGATGCTTCTACAGCAAAGAAAAAACTTAAAATTCCGATTTATGAAAATCCACTAGATGGCTGTATTGGAATTGCATAAAGTAATATGCTTTTTCTCATGTATTGTATCTGTTTTTACTTAGATTATTCACACATGGTATATACCTACAAGTGTACAACGTCTCTATACTATGGCTATTATGCTTGGAGGAACTGCGAAACTTTCCATTATGTACACGCTGGTGATATAAATATTTAGATTTTTACCATTTCCATATGGAGAGTGTCGACACTCTATTCTGAATATAGTTTTACATGTATTGTTTCTTTGTTTGTAAAGTAAAAAAAATATTTCCCTTCAAAATCATAAATAAAAAATTGACAAAATTATTATTTCTTTTCCAACATTAATTATGCAATACTTTACTGGGGGATTTCAACGGCTTTAAAAAAAAAATAACAGATTTCATTTAGCTAATGTCAAGTGTTGGAGAATCAGGAGAAGCTTTTAATGTATTTCCGTATTTACAATAGTGAGAGAAAGAAGTGAAATTCGCGTTACATTTAACTTTGAAACTATACTAAATAGTGATTTTATCGAAAGGATACGAAAGCGTTACTGGAATAACTAATACCCATTAGTAAAAGTTAAATACATGGCTAATTAAACATGAAACTCATTGCATTTTTATTGGGCCATTTAAAAAAATTATTTATTCATATTTTAATTATTTATTAAAATGCTTAATCATTTATTTTTATCATCAAGTCATTACGTGGAATTACACATTAAAAATTAAAATCCTTTTTCACTTTAAAAATTACATTAAATCATCAAATAATATAATTACTGAATATTCCAAAATAATATCTTTCATCAGCGATTAATTAAATGATGTTTAACATTAATCAAATTATTTATTGATGTGTTTCAAATGTATTTAAAATAAATGTAAAATAAATAAATGTATTAAATAAAGCTACGATAATGAATAAAAGCTATTTGAACAATACAATAAATTATTTGCCTGAATGTATGGACAATTAGTCCTCGTAAAAATCAAATGAGAAGATTTGAAATTTAAACTGTAAAGAGCACAACTAACAAGGAGGTAATATAAGACGACTTTGGCGTTAATCGAGGTAAACTTTTAAACTCGTATCTATAAATCTTACTCTATTAGCATAACGCATTAGAGACTGCGGTAGTTAGCAATTAAGTAAAAGTGCTATTCTCTAGGTAGCGAAGCTTTCATTTCTAGAAGGGGTGTGTCCCCTAGCTAGTGAATATCATTGAAGTCCAGCTCTTTGCTTTCTCAAAGCGGTACAGCTACTATAAAAGACGCTGATTTCCCCTTGATCGATGAGAAAGTACATCCCCTCAGGAATATTTACCTTGCATTGTTATTTAACGTGAGATTAAACTCGCTAGCGGTAAAAGCAAATTCAACATATCCTCGCGGGAAAATCACCCACGAATTCAGAGCAAACAATTCGAGCTCACAAACCGAGAAACGTACCCTCATTTCATATGATCAATGATTGGATGGATGGAGTGTAGCAGTGAAATTTAGGATCTGCTAGTGATTTAATATCATGAGAGAAATTTTGAAAATAATTTAGTGTGTGATATAAGTGTGGTACAAAATGCTTTAGTGTGTTTTTAATTGTGTTGCAAATTTTTTAAGAATAACATAAAGTGTGAAACGAGACATAAATGCTCTTCATGAGATTTTTACAGATCTCATTAAGAAGTGGGATAAAAGATAGTAAATTATTCTGTTAACGTCTTGTGTTGTCATAAAATTACACAAACTCAAGCCCCATAAAGCATGTTATGTACGTTCATAGTGCGTCTCTAATGCCATTTCACCAAGGATGCACACAGTCCATGATAAATCTTATTTTGCGGCTTGTAATCCTACATGCTGGCATATATTTAACCACAGAAAGATCAATTGTTTATGGTAGTAATTTATTTTGCGAAAAATATTTTGTACACTTAGAGATATATGGTGAGAAATTGTTAGTTACTTTTTTTGTTAACTTTATTTTGTCTTGGTAATCTTACGGTTAAAAATTTATCCATGAAAATACTCTTAAGGATAAATTATAACTATTCTTATTTCTTATAAATCACAAATTTTATTATTAAAAAATTTTTAAACAAAAAATTTTAACGTTGTTTCGATGGTAAATTTTTTTTAGAAATTTTTGTTTTATTTGATAAAAATTTTTCTAACTCGGCAATAATTTCGGTGATGTTGACAGTTTCTTAAAATCTCATAAAAATGTATGAACTCAAGAATTTAAAAAAAAAAATGGTAATCACAAAAAAATTAATAATTACAAGATTTATATTCTTCAAAGCTGTTTTAAATTTAATCATATTCCCTGTGCGAATAAGATTACTCTAAAATATTCTTAGAGCTCTAAATTATTTTCTACTATCAAGTTGACCTCTTAAATAAATATTTAACATCAACAAGAGAAAAACCCTTATTTTTTTATCCACTGAAAAAAAATCTCATAAAATCAACCACAAAGTCTTTCTGATCGTGTTATTTATATGTTTAAAAAAAAGTCAGAGGTCTTGTTCTGGCTTTGAAGTAAACATTCCCCCTCAATAACAGTAATTTATAGAGCAGACTTGAAATAAAGGGAAATATGTAGTATCTGATGAGGGGTACGACCAAGGGGAAAGTAGGCATATTCAGTCATCGAGCAAAGTTTTCTGGCGCACGAACAAAGAAAAACAAAAATGCCAAATGCCAGAGATTCGAGGGTGAGTTATCCAGACGCGAATCCCTCTGACAGTCTAGTTATAAACCCTCATGGTCCTTACGTACAGCAGCTCCATATCATTTTAGTATATGAGCTCGTTAGTAGAATGTTATTGTTCAATAATATAAGTTATGAGAGGGGGGCCAGTAGGCTCTGGATGTTTATTATCAGCAAGCCATTTTGATAATTATATGAAATGAACGGTACAGAATATCCGCTTCCCCGCGGAGACCGGGTGTAATAGGAGGTGATAATTTGCGGATAAGTGTAATATATTTTCTTGTTTTGGCGAGATACTAATGCAGGCAAAAGGGAGATTCTGACTAGTTCGTTTATGTAATTACGATTATCGTATGATGCAAATTACAAGACCACAAATCACACCGAATTGTTAATCTAAATTTTATAATGAATGAAGATAATTTGATTTTACTATTACTAATTTATTCATATAATAAAATAGTATGTATGCAAATATTAATAAAAAAAAAAAACAACTCTGCCAACAAGATTTATCTGGTTTACATTAGACTATCGACTGAATTTACATTGTATTAATTATTCTCGATAATATTTTGCAATCTTTTCTCATAAGTTTATGGAAAAAAACTGAGTTATACTAGAAAAATTACACTTTTTATCTGTACACAGAATAATTTTCCATAAATGAAATATTTTTATTGCTTCAATTTTAATAAAAACACCAAGTACTTTAGAAAAATTACTACCAATATTTATATTTTAATCTACTCTGAGCCTGTTGATTCTTAATTCAACATTTTTTACGAATTAATATTTTTACTCCTTTAATTCCCACGAATTAAATAAAATAATTCAACATCAATCCTATTTTAATATTGTGATTTTTTTTTTTTTTTAATAATTGGAATTTTAAAATAATATTCCAGGCAAATATTTATTTCAAATTAATCGAGAATTATAAAATTATTAATCTCATAATATAAACAGATAAAAAAAGTATCGAATTCAATTGAATTTTTTGAAACCATCAAGATTGAAATCTCACAAAATAATTCATCCCTCATCGACCATCATCACAAAAAAATTTTACGATAAAAAAATATTCTCTTCAACCCCCACGTTTCCATGATTTATCAACAGCAAAATTACAGAAAATAAATATTGACTTTTATGTGCAAAATTGACGGTATAAAACATTAAATAAAGCTAACTGGCGAAAGGATATTATAGATTTTAGATATTCCGATCGTGTCGGAAAGCTTTCGAAACACATGTTCTGGTCACTGAAGGAGAGGTACTTGAGGGTGATGTAAGCAGCTTACGAATGAATCTATCTTTCTTGTCAGTTGTAAAACCGAATTTTCGGACCCTTTTGTGCTTTTCAGCAACCATTTGGAAAGTCCATCGAATCGAGAAATCTCATGAGAAAATTCTGTGTTGGCAGATTGAGTACATGGTATTGCCATTACTGCTTAATGAAGACGTACCCGCATTAATTTCCAACATGGCGCACTAGTGCGTATAAACTGAAGGGGAGATCATAGAGACCAGCAGCAACAGAGCAGGGGTGCTGTATGAGGAATTTATAGTATGTTGTACGTACAGGTCACCGACTTCTCATTAGCTTGTTCGATTTACTATATTAAACATGTTCAACCCCAAGGTACACTTGCAGCTATTATAAATATCTTATTAATTATTCCATATTATATGTTAACATATCATCATCCACAAATAACGAAATATTACTATTATCATTTGACTTTTGAATAAACCTTTATGGCTATTAAATTAATTTCATAACTTTACATCAATCTCATAAATCATTGCAAAGCAATTTTTTCGCATCACCGAGTAACATTTGGACGAGCATATAAATGTTTTAATCACATGGTAATTACATATAAAGTTGATTACACATTCAAGCTCAACAAATTAATTGCCCTATTTGTGGATGACTTCACACAGTCTTGCATACAACATAAAAGTGTTTGCACTGCAAGTACTGAGTGCGTTTTGAAAAATTATACAAATTCATGATAAAATCTTTATGACTTAAACATGATGCGAAATAAAAGATTACACTAATGAATCGACTGTTGTGTTTATGAAGATTAAAGGCTTTCCTGCGATTTTAATGGATTGGAGATCATTTTTACTGATCACCAACACCCACAATTGCAGTTTATTGTTGACTATAGTGAGAACAATAGTTGCCTATATAACACGCATGGAGTTTATTTTATGTTAATCGTGAGTAATGACCTTTTAATTGATGTTTGAAGTTATTTTTACAAAAATTTATCATGATTCTACTTTAATTCGATTAACAAATATTATTTTTTTGTTATAAACTACTTTTAAATATTTAATTTACTGCTTTTTTTTTTAAATTAGTAAATAAATGATTACAAATCCTAGAGAATAATTATCTAATAATTTAAACGAAAGAAAAATTCGATTTTAATGCAGAAAATAATAATATTAATGTTATTAATTTTTTTTTCCATCGGAATCTGGGTTAAAATGCTTGGAAACACGAAAGAGTACTTGAAATTTGGATTTAAATGATGAAAAAATGTCATTATAAACCCAAATTCTCAATTCATTAACATTCATTTGACACAAAGTCAGCTCATCGTGGGCGTTATCGTATAGCAAGATATTTTCGTTGATTAGAATGTTTAGATTAAATCAGATTACGTCAATCTTCAGAAGCGCAATTTACGGTTTGCAACAGATTTCATGCTAACATGAGTACCGCAATATATATAATTCTCAAGTACGAAGCTTTCTCACCGAGCGATAGCCGATTTGCATAGGTAATTTCCGATCGATGGCATATATAAATAAACATACAAGGATAATATAATATAATATTATTATAACTATTTAAGTTTACGGCATGTTGTTTACCAACTCAGTTCACAAAGCAACCAAAAAAAAAAAAAGAAAATAAAAAATAAATAAAATGAAAAGAATAACATTTTTACGATAATAGCATCAAAGGTTGCAGATCTTAAAGTTTAAAAAGTATCCTGGGGTAAACAAAAACAGGATGTTTTATTCTTTATCACATTTTTTTCCCTTCCCTCGTTTGTACAGTAGTAGTTTCGACTTTGGCTGTCATGGGACTGCCCTCTCGACTTACAATACGAAGCAATCGACGCTACTTCCCTTACCGTATAAGAAGATCGTTGGATTAGCCGATGATATCAAATTTCTACGGAACAGCCAGCCGGCAAAATTTGCCTCAAACTTCTTCTCTCATTTTCACATAAAAGTGCAAGATCCGTCTATTTACGTTCCTTGGGGGATATAGAGGGTAATATCCTTATCGCTTCTCGAGATGTACTCTCCTAGCCTGTGATACTCGTATTCCCCCCTTCTTTCACACAAAGAGTGCGACCTTGACGTAAAAATTTTCCCCGGAAAAGATCAAGAGGATTTGAAAAATTTATTCATCTAATTTAGATGCAGCAAAGCGTTTCAACGGGAAATTCATCTTTCTCTTAGCGTTCAAGCAAGTAGGATCAAAACGTTTTAATTATCTTTAATCTGATGAAAGTTGTATAGTAAATGGTGATACTTTAGTAGAAGAAAATTTTATTACGCTTATAAAACATTTATTTTTCTCACTTTTTCGTACAAATAAAATGAGTCGTTATATCTTTCAAAAGTTTCTTATCCACTGGTTTGGACGAGTCAGCAGTAGTAGTGTGCTATGATGGTAGTAACTTTTCTGCCCGAAGAATATAAACTCAAATAAAAACAGGTTTATATTTAAAACTTCCGACGCTCGTCTTATAAAATGTCGCATGTAAGAAATACACTAAACTTTTTTCAATATTTTTATCGTCTATAATTCACTTTAACAATTTTTCTTTTTAATTTGACTGCATCAACAATAATCAATTGGTCTGCTACCCACCACAAAACTTCAATACAATACTCAACTATTTGCCTATATTTCCCTCTTCCCCTCCATCTGATAATACGTATTGGTTTGTCACGAAAATTTTGGTATTCCATTTCATTATTCCCCTGTATATAAACTAGTGATTAAAGTGATGCAGAAAGTGCATTTCACACAGATACAGGGGGGTACAATAATTACGACGAATCAGTCGGTGATAATGCGAAATTATGTGTAAGCCGAGTTAAAACACGAGGGAAGTCCTGGACATCGGGTGATTTGTGGTCCACGAGGCACGCCTGCTCCCGGCTTGTCGCAATAATTTATCGGTATAAAATACTGTCCCACGACCACGAAGCTAAGTTCTCATTCCACTTGTTGGAGAGAGAGTATATATTCGCGTGCACCAGCAAATATATACATTTTGTTCCAAACCAATCAATCAATAAAAGAATATTTGTATTCATTCAATAATTGAGTTTACAATGCTATACACATGTATAAAGGTCGATAACACTGATGATGGTAGCAACTTTTTGATAGACTAGCGGAATAAATAAATGTCGAATCGTTTTGTCAAATGCAATTTCAAATGTAAGCAGTTAAAGACTCAGAAGTCTACTGACAGAGTAGAGTCTAACTCATTGATATGGAAACGAGCAGGTAAGAAATTACAATCGGGACACGGACACGGATAGCTGCAGGACCCAACTGAATAATGGATTCACCCAACTCCTCGCATAACAATGATCCTCTATCGTGACCCAATTGTGTCTTTGAAAATAAATCGATAGACCGCAGTACCTATATCCCACCTTGTCCTTTCACCTTACGGTCTTCCGGTCGGATGGGTATCGATGATAATTTCCCTTGAATATTCTCTTGAGATTCTAAATCACACCTATGAGAATCAATTAAAGCTTCCGTTTTGATGAGAAATAACGTGCTTTCTCCATTGAAATTCCACCTGGGCTTGATGCTTAGTTATATATAGTGAATTTAACACAAACAACGCCTATCAGTAAATTAGTTTAACGCTCAAGAAGTCTTGCAGTACCTCTCGTATGACTCGTTAGTGACGTACAACCTGATTGGTTAGATCAAATTACTTTATTAATCGGTAGCGCAGACATCCGAACACCCGTTTAAGGTGATTGTTAGGTACCCGATACCTTCCTCTGGCTAGCTTCTCTAGAATTCGTTCATCCGCTAGAATGACTTTAGAAGAGGAAAAGAAAAAATATCCACTAGATTTCCGGTTACCGGATAAATTTTTAGTTGTTGACATGTTCCGGAAATTTCGTTCAGCAAAAGTTGGAAATTTTATAACTCATTATTTCACGTCAATTAATCAAATTTACCAAATAAACTAATACACGAATATTAAAATACCAAAAAACATCTAGGATTAATTTAAAACAAAAATACAAAACCATGTTCCACCAAAACTATATTATTTTTTCCAACACTATTTGAAATTTTAATTATAATTGATGACTCGATATTTGCCTAAGAGATACAAACAAAAATGCATACGCATAAATAAACTAGGATATATATTCAGGATAGGACATTTTCCCCGTTTCTACTATCAACTAAACGTTGGGTCCAATCACCATAGAGATGCAATCGAGACTCAGCTCATATAGCACCCAACGTTGGTACCAATAGAAACACCGACATTATGTTAGATACATAAGCTGAACTCGATACGATATCTATGCTACAGCTTCTACTGTACCGTGACTAATTAATCTTATCGCTAATTAATTTCTGCGAGTGATTTTGGCTAAACTCACTGCATGCTACGTGAAACGGACAGATATAATTGCAAGGACAATGAAATCACATTTCACATATAGCCAGTTATACCATCATATTGAATTAGTAATATTTTTAAGTGCAGGTCGTTCACGTAAACTTGTTATATACATATACATAGTGGTTATTATTAATATTATAACAATGATCAGTCAAGGATCTGCCAGAGTTCCCATTCAACGTGTTAATTAACAATATGATAAGCAACTTGGATAAAATACTAATTATCTAGGCGCAGTAAATCACTCTTGGATAATTGAAATTCAACGTTAAATCTGATTGGAAAAAAAATCATTTCAATTATCTAATTAATTTCGTACGTGTAGAGTTGCAAGAAACTTTGCAAGGTCATATTCATTGATTTGTACTTTCGTTCTTATATTTCAAAGGAAATTTTATAAATTCCAGTTTATTCACTTTTCTACTTTGAACCCTGAATAGTTGGATAGTCGTTAGAATAAAAACAAAACTTTCAAACAAGTAAACGAATTTTGTTGCTAAAATATACTTTACAATTTACAAACTCACTCGAGTTTTTATCGGCTTTGAAAAAGCAAAAGTTTATTCTCACGAAATAGTCTATATTATATAATATATTGTAAAAAATAATAAACATTTAAACGATATAAATAAATTAGTTTGAATGAAAAGAATATAAATAAAGTGTAAAAAAAAAAAAATTACATCGACTTTTTATTGGAATTTTTAGTTGATGGGTGAAGTTTCTTTCAAAGCTTATATTTTAACAGAATTATATGCAGTGATTTTTGGGCGTAAATTCCAGACATGGAGAAACTTTCTACCGACCAATGAGATGATTTTTAGAGAGGAAAAGAATGATGGAATCATATATAGTAGTAAGATAGCAATCTTGCAGATTTTTTACTCTAAAATTTTTCTAGTTGAAACTACATGTCAATTTCTTTCTACATCAAGTAGAAATGAGTGAGATTTTATAAAGTAATCTCGGCAAGAATTTTTATTCGAAGAAAATAATATATTTCTTGAATTTTTTCGCAAGCTGCAGTTATTTTAATATTTATTTTTCGATTTTCTTTGTCATTATAAATTTTATTTTCATAAGATATCTACCATTGAATTATTTTTTATTTTAAATTCATCTTCTTTAATTCTAGAAAATATCATTTAATCTCTCGATTAGGAAATACTTTCATTATCAATGTAATTAAAATAATAAAAATTCAAATTCAAACATCGTAAAATAGAAAAGTAGTTTTTTAGATGAGTAGAAATTTTGAAAAAAATAAATTTCTCTACAACTTACAAGATAGTTTCATACCTCCCTCAGGACACAAAACCACTGACGAATTTTTTTGTGTTTTTTTTTTGTTCAGAAGTTAAGCTTCTCTTTTTCTCCAAAAAAGTCTTCCATTTAACTCTTTGGCTCTTTACTTTCTTCAATTTTTATGCTGATAAGCTGAGAACATTTACTTAAAAAAAAATAGCAATAAATTTTTTGTTTCAATTTCAAAAATATGTCGACGTGATTTTAGTCTAAACAAGAAGATATTGTTTATGAAAAACCCTAAGGCCTTGTTTCTTTTGGTTTGAACATATATAAACTCTCGACTACCTCAAAGTACACACAGAGTATATACGTGCAGATGGCAGGTGAGAAAGTACAAGGTTTATAATCCCTAGCCAATGTGCTCTCTTCTCTTGGCTGTGATTCATATGTATTTCAGTATGAACATTGTAAAACGTACTCTCTTGATATATATAACAAAAGCACTATATTCCATGGCGTTGACGTTATGTCGTAATAACCTGGAGCTCATGAGAGCCAATGCATGGTCCGTGTCCGCTGAAAGATGCCTTACTGTCTCACACTAGATGTTAGGAGAAACAAAGAGATTTACCTACTCTTATGTGATGAAGTTATATCCATTTAGTCTCCATGAACATGACCCCATTCATCACTTTTCACTATCTTCATAATTAACTACTAAAATTCCATTCGAGAATCACGACTATTTAGAAGCACGAAAATCTTCATTAAATAACAATCACTCTCACTTGACCTCACTTCACCCTTTTAAAGAGATTTAATGTTGAAAAATAAGGAAATTGGCGTTAGAAGTCTTAGAATATCCGCTTGAAGAGAAGAGAGTCAAGGGACTAGACCACACACAAAGCATCGGTGATTGAAGTTAATTGAAGTTATGATCGATCTAAGCGTAAGTAGGGGGAAAGATACACTAAAGATACTATGTTATAGAGTGTATATTTGTCTTTGTACTTTACTTCCTGAAGTTTAAATATTGAAAAAATTTTATAATGGAAGTAAAGTTAATTGATTGTTATTTTGGGGATACTTATTTTCATGTGCCACTTAAAATCTTGGTTTATTTAAATTATTCATTATCAATTTCCATCACAAAAAATTCATTGACTTTAAAATTTTAGTCTATTTTTATTTTTTAAAAATATTAAAAGTAAAGTACTTAAAAATTTAATTATTACATGCAAGTGGATTTTTTTTAACCGTATTAAGTAATTCATCCTTTTAAGAAATTTTATTAAAAAATCTAACTGAATTTCTGCTTCACAAAATAATTTTTTCAAGAGAGAGAATTTCTTTATTTCATCAGAACTCCATCTTTAATGTTTTACTAGAAATAGAAATACTTTTAAAACTGTTAAAAAATTAGTCCAATCAATATTCATTTGTTGAAACAAAAATCTTTAAATAATTCATTCCCCAACCCTATTTTTCTATCTATCTTTATAAAAATTGATTCAACTAAAATGGCTATAATTTATTTTACATCCATGAAATATTTGACTGAAAGTAAAAATAGAACCCGCAGCATATTGTTATAGATATATATAACAAGTCATCTCTTGATCGAATAGTTCATGATATAAATTATATTCTAGCATGACATGAGAATGATGCTATATAGTTCAATAACAACCTAATGTAACAATACTCAGGAATAGATACGTACATGAAGCTATGTGGACATTGAATTATATACTCGAGCTTTATTGCCAGAATTGTATCTAGTGTGTGATGTAGCTCTTAACGACTTTTCAACGAGCTGACCAACTGACAAGTAACTTTCTAAATTCACTGCAAAAATGTATGTAGCCTGTTCAATAGAACGCAACCGAAAATTGGTAGCAATTGTGGTTGTGAGAGTCATTGTATCTAGCAAGCAATTGGCTATCGATTTCTCTGCTGAAATGAACTATTTCAACTTTTTTTTTATCATAGATCATACAAAAGCAATCAAATAACGATTTAAATATATGTAAAACTACGAATAAATTGGATTTTTTTATTCTAAAAATTGCCAAAAAAGTATATGAGTCATTTGAATTGATTGATCTAATAAAACAAAATATTTATCTGATAAAACAACTTCGTAAAATCACAGCTCTTTTTCAATTTATGAATTTCAAATAATTTTATTCATTAAATATTTGTTAAAACTATGAAATTCATTTCTGTTTAAATTCATTCGTTAATACAACAAAAAAAAAATCAGAAAATAAATTAAATTGCTTTATTAATTGAATAAAATATTTAATGAAATCTTCTATTTCTTTTTTCGCTAATTAAACAATCTAATTATCCTTTCTCATAAATTGGCAAAAATTCAATTAACTAAAATTACATGAATTATTTGTGTCAAATATGGCCACAAGATTAATAGGGTCATTTGCCTGGGTCTTAATAAATAATTACTGTAAATGATATTATTATCAACTACTAAAGTATTTGTATCTCAAAATATTAAATAACTCGAGTAAAAAAAAATTTTATTTCTTTAAAATTAACAAAGTGGAATAATTCGATATCATTCTGACATTTAAGCATTAATAATTACGCATATCTCACTTGAGTATTTCATTAAAAATTAAAGTCGACCTCAAAACCTGAATTTGACCTCACTTAGCACATTTTTAACTTATAAATAATTAGTAACGTTTCTAAAAAAAAAAAAAAATTGGCATAATCATTTTTAAAAATTGTAAAAAAAGAAAGTCGAAGAATAATGAAACAAATTGCAAACACAATGAATGAAGAATCGATTAAGGGAATCACATCTTTTATTCTCTTTCAATATTCTTTTCGTTCTTTTGGATATGCAGAAGGCGTCTCGGTACTATTAACTTTAATCTTAATGGAAAGAACTTGCGGGGAAAGAAAAAGGGATAAGGCGATTGCATCACTAGGAGGGTTACATTTCAAGCACCATTGAGCTTCCCGTGTTTCAACTTGCCTCTTGAGAGAATAGTGATTCGTTGGGTCCTGAAAGCAGGAAGGGTTTTCTAATGAAACTTAACTTCAACCGCATAAATACTTTTCTGTTTGAAGATTTCAAACTTTCTTCCAAAAGCATACCTATTTTTTTATTTGACAAATTCTCTGAAATTTGATCCATTTACAACAAGATTGAAACAATGATTAAAAAAGCTTTGAGAAAAAAAAGATTTAAATTGAAGTGAAAAATACAAAAAGCAGTTAAATAACTTTCAAGTAATTATATTGTACAGTTGCGAATATTAAACTGCAACGGTCGCTAATGAGAACTTAAGAGGATGGTTGTAAATATACTTCTCGCTTTTACTAATGGAGATCCGCTCGCAACTAAATGAAAACTACACAAGCCATAAATCCCGGGGGTCAAAGAGAATACAGAGTAAACAATGCAAACATACATTGTGCAATGGTGGTCGAGAATTAGACATGATATAAGGAATTGTAGTATATGTCTACTAATACCTATGTATATACAAACTATATAACTTGAATCGATATCGAATAGAAGTCAGTATAAATAGAAGGGGAAATGTGTTAATTAATTACATTACTTTTGATTAAAACTTTTTCGATAAAATCATTTAAAATCACAATAAAAACTTTTTAACAACAAGTCTCTTTTAAAATGGCTATGATTTATAAACAGAAGTTTTTTATAGTTGACTGAATTTAATTAAAACATCATTACTGATCGCTTTAAATTCCCCCCGATAAATTTAAATCAATATTGCAATGATTAACCAGCACTTTTGAATTTTTTTTTAGCAAACAAAAAAATTTTTATTGCTCACTAAATTATAATTTAAGAGTTATAAATGATGGCTTTTTTATAAACAGATGTAATAAATAATAAATTTGTTACAAATTTAAATACCATCATATGAATTTATGATGGCTGCTACTCCTCAACTTGTCATCACCATGATGAGCGAACATATGGAGTAAGCAAAAAGTGAAACTTGGTATAAATGTTTGATTGATATGAACATACAGTAATAAATAATAATTAATTTCATTGCAGTGGTAACGATAAAAATAATTATGAGGATTATACTCTATTAAAAGCAGAATAGCATAATATTCAAGGGTAGGCTTCTCGTTCGTGCCTCAGGTAGCTTCTGCATCACGCGCGATTACCCCGACCTACCTACCAGAAGCGCCGTAAATTTTACAGCACTTTGTGGCACTTGCAATGTCGCATGGCTGCAACGTGACTACTAGTCGACTTTTCCGCCATATGCAAGTAGTAAGATAGCATCATTTTCGCAAAATAATTACTCAGAAACTATCAAATAATTAAATTATAATGTGAATTATCACACGCGATATTTATTAAATTGAAAATAACTAAGTGATAACTTTAATGTTATAAAGGATTTTTAATTTATGCAGCTAATAAATATTCTTATCTAATTATTGGGTAACATTGATTTTAGGTGGCGCTTTGGTTGATGAATGTAAATAGTAAGAAAGAGATGGGGCGAGGTAAGGATGAGACAAGCAACCAGATCAAGACCTAAGGGAGATTCTCTAGAGCTAATTACTGAGATCGAACTGAGATGCCAAGGCTGCGATGGTACGTTGATGAGAACAGTGGTCTTGGCATCAGATAGATAGACGAGTGGTCTTGCTCACGTGCATCCTCAACCGCAGGTCGACTGAGAGGTCACAACGATCCGGTTCGGCAGTTTGCGGTGACGGAATGTTACGGTGCAACAAATTTCGCTTTGCTTTCTCACGTATGCTTTTTCTTTGAGATCCTCAATTACGGATTTGTATCAATATGTAAATAATTTTTTTCCTAGTCTATTTTTTTCGAATAATTTTTTTTTAATCAGGTTTCATGGATTAATTTGAGGTCGTAAAATGTAAAAAATTTGTTTTGGTTAATCTGTTATATTTCTAGCGAAAGTCATCCACGTATCTCGAGATTCAATTAAGATACTAGCCAGTAGTCGAGCAAAAGACTGATCAGAACAAATTAAGGAATTGATTAGACATGGGTTAGGGCGAGTATTAGATGTAACTACTGAATGATTGAAATCGTAGGACCAACTTTAATGTTATTGATAAAGTTTATTATTTAATTTAAATTGTGACTTTGGATTTAACATTGTAATGAATCACTGATTCTTCATTTTTTGACAGTAAATTTTTAAAACTCTTTTATAAAAATATATTTGTAAATGATATTCTTTCATAACCATCGAATTTTTGGGATTTATCAGCAGTCATTGGTGAATATTTTCCATATATTTAATTTCAAAAAGAATTGTAAAAATCAAAAAGAAATATTAAAAATAAAACCACAATGTAAACCAAAACCATCAAGTGTATTTGGATGAAAATTTTAATTATATTAATCCAACAGAAAAAAACTTTTTTCTGCAATATATGTATATATTTTTTTGTTTTAATTATAAAACGCAAATCATAGTACAGAGAAGCGACTTGAAAAACAATTATCAAGGACACATTGTCTGCAGAGAGGATTAAGGACTTTTACAGTGATGATAACGGAGCCAAGTGAAACCACAATCATGGAAAACAAAGCGGGATTAGCGGTGGTTATTAAACGAATGATACAGCGAAGAAACTGAGGTGGAACTTCTATATCCCCTGCGTTATCCGGTGGGTATAGGGCTCTATGCAAACGAGTATTTCGATGGTAGCGAGACAATGCAAGCCACAGACCGATAGAAAACTTTGCTTCACCTCTTGCCAGTGTACCACTACTCCAACTACTATTCACTGATTTGCAATTTCGTGAGATGTCGTAGGACTCCATTGTTCCGTGTACCGAGAAATCGCGAAAAGTACTGTACCAAGGCTTCTACAGAAGCCACGATAACTTTTACCAGTCAAAGCTACATGCAACTAACACTAGCAAAGGCATTTTTAATATCTTCGTAAGTCCATTGTTCTCTTTGCCTATTCCAGCGCAAAACTTTGACACGGAAGAAGAATCGATGACATCCCGCATCGAATCTATGAGCCAGCTTTGATGGATCGCTTGAGATCCACCTTATCTGGTAACGACTTGGAACGGCTTTGACGTGTCCAGGGTAAAGTAAAGAGGGGAATAAGGCGCCCTAAATCAAAAAGTACAAAAGTGGGCGTTGAAAGCTCATTATCGATGATTCTGCGAAGCACGGAGAGACTTATGGAGAAGGGTCGTTGGTTCGATAAAAGAGCCGTGTTTCGAGCTATAATCTCATTTCATCCACCATGTTGTGCACCAAGGGACTAGTTGTCCCCTTCAAGAAAAGACAAGAGAGTGCACGAGTGTTATAGGTCTTGCTTTTATGACTAGAAAAATAAGAGTAACGCCATCAGCATTTACAACAAGGATACAAGAGGAGTAAATAAAAAATGTGCAAGAGCTGCATGGAGAATGGCTGATGGAGTAAACCAAATGATTACATGGTCTATTAACTTAAAGTATGTCGATTATCCACTTTTATAAATTTCATTTTCTTACTTAAAAAATTTTCCATTTTATTATTTTTAGATTTTTTATTTAAAATCATTTCTGAAAAAGATATTAAAATAATTATTTTATTCAAGCAAAGAATTATCTTAGTTTTTAAATTAATTGAAATTAAAAATGTTTTCAATATTTTTTAAAGATAAAGAAATTAATAATGTTGAGTGTCTGACTAAAGGCAGACAACTCTACTTGACACTAATTTTTTTTCAAAATGTTTTTTTATTTTTTTATTATTCAAAAAAATATATTTTTACAGTAAAAAACCATTAGCCTTTTATCCAAAAGATGTTCAAAAAGATTTATTTATTTAAAACCAATCGAAATTTCATCCCAATTTTTTTTTTAATCCATCGAGAAATTTTCAGAAGTGGAATAATCTGATTTCGTACCGACACTTTGCACTTGTAATAAATAAACTCTATTTTACAACTGAATAATCTAAATGAAAATTCTCCAATTGATTTTTTTTGTACCAAATCCTCTGTTACATCTCTATCTCTTCACATCCAATCTCTCGAAATATTCTGTATTCATTCAGTTTAGTCTCGAGCACGAAGGATATAATCCCAATGGTAATTGGCCGTAAGTAGTGCAAGTAAAGCAGCAAATTTTGTTCTGTCATGCGTACAACAAAATTCTTTTTCAGTTCAATGTAAAAAATAAGAGAGTCAGGGGTACTAGAGTAGCATGGAAGCACGAGAGGAATAAGCCAGTAAAGCCAAAAAGCAGCCTAGCACATGTGCCTGTGCATCACGAATAGAATTATCCAGGACTTTTAGGCTGACCTCATCCCTGTGGACGTATTGTGCGATGACATAAGGGAGTTAGAATATGGCGTCTAACGCATAAAAGGATCGAAAATTTTTGGATCAACGCCAGAATGTCATCGGGAAGAGAACCAAGGCTTGCAAACTGGACGCTGGGGGCCGGATCTTTATAAAAGACCTGGACGAGACTAGTGGGTTGGCAGTACCTAACCACACGTAATGTCGTATCGCTGGATTTCCGGGGGATTTGCCAGTTAAAAGATATACAGACGCAAAAGTTACACTGCCTGGCTCCCTTGCTGCCATTTATTGCCTCGCACCGTGACTTCGAGTTTCCCCGATGGGATCTAGAGTCAACCCAATTGATATTCCAGCTTCGTATAGATATTTATAGCCAGTTACTTTCAGCTACCGGTAATCCCTGTGGTTTCGTAGACTGACATTTTTCACTTTGCTGCGGGAACAATGAATAAAAATGAAACGTTAACAAGGTCCTGGTCCTTGTGAAGATTGTGAGAGATGTACCTACCATTATCATCAACACCCACACGAGAAAAACTTACAAGCAACTGGTCCAGACAAGACACATCTCGTCGTTCTCTTAATTAATATTCCGCCATTCAACTTACCTAACATCTACTAAAACTGAGCCACTTAATGTCAAGTAAGACGTGCTCTTTAGACAGATGAATTCCAACGATTCTCTCTTGGGGATTATCTCACACTCTGTAATCATTATTCGGAATAATTTCATCATTGATATTACCAATAATAAAAGAGGCCATATTTTTTCTGAATCTAGATCATTTGGCTAAAAATATCATCAGAAAACTAACGAAATGGAGATAAATAATATTTACGACAGAAATTTGGAAAGTACTTGATATATTTATCATCGGGGAATTGAATAATAAATAATTTTTTAATCAGAATTGAGGTCAACGATACATGATCTAGTGCATGGCAAGCATCGTACTGAGATGATATTACTAATTTTACGGGCCAGTTTTGGATGTACCCACCAGGTATGTCCACAGCTAATCTCATCCGGGGTCATGGGAACGTGAGCAGACTTCGGATAATCCTGTTCATACGATAATATGTGGAACGAGTATGAATATCGACTACGTGGAAAGCAAGTTGGAAGGACAATATATATGACCACATATTCAAAAACCACTGATTTCAACGAATCGAAATCGAACGGAATATTATTCCACTGTGAATAAAAACGAGTGAACTATAAAAATATAATTTAATGAGTGATATCATGTAAAGAATATTCATCGAATTATTTAAATCAAGATCCTCAAGTAATATTTTATTCTGACGTTTTCATTTGATTTAATCATCGTTGAGTACTCAAGAATGGTTTAATAATTATTTTAAACCAAGAATAAATTAATTAAAAAATTTTCCTAGACTTTGGAATGAATTTTATTGATATTATACATTTAAGTATGCTATTAGAACAATTATGTTTTTTTTGTCACTCCTAAAACGATGGAGACGAAAAAAAAAGATAATTTAAATGGAAATTAAAAATTGGAGATTGAACTAAATTTCCTAAATGAGAATCTTAAGGAAGTATTTTCGCTCTTTATGAACTTTAACCTTAACACCTTGGGTATAGGTATAACGATCTATACTTCATAACAAGTTTCGACATTTTCACCTTATATGAAGGCAAAGGTATATACGTAGGAAACAGCTTTTTCGCTTGTCCGTAGAGCTGACATTACCGTAACTATACACTGTGCAAGTATCCATTTCTTAAGAAGTATATAGGGCTTTCTGAAAGATGCACCAGGTGTAATACCAACGCATAAAGCCAGCCCTTAAAACCTATGTCTTTTTAAGGAGCGTTCTCATGATAGTAAAAACAATCTTTGAAAAATGTTTATTGGCTTTTAAGTACACCTATACATACAGAATTAAAAATATTCCAACACTTTAAACTGCTTTAGTTTATGTGTCATTTAATAGAAATAAAAGTCATAAAAGTTTTAATTAAGTTGTGAATAAAATTATTGATCAATGAATTTTTTACTGAAAAAGAGAAAAATTGATTATTATTAATTGAAGCCCTAGAATGTTTCATTTAAGGACTTTTAATTTTGCTTTTGTATTATGAATATTTTATTGATGGAATTGATTCATTGAATTTTAATATCATTTGAGTAAATTTAATTATAAATTTAATATCAATATTATATCGATAGAAAGAAATGACTTGATTTAAAATCTAATGGAAGAATTCACGAAGTAACTTCTTGGAAATAGAATAAGAGTTTTTGTATCACAAATGATTAGTAGGATTTTTAGATAATTAGTAGAAACAAACATCTAATTAGAGAAATATTCGTAAAATAATCTAAAACTGTTAGTCTTAAGAAAGAAGAAATTGAGAAGAAGGGAAAATATTCAGAGACAAAAAATAAGATAAAATGAAACAGAAGATATTAAGACTGATGTCGGTGGTGAAAAACCCACCATCTAATAGCACGATTTTGTCATTAGTCTCAAAGTGCTTCTAGCGAGACTGGAGAAGTGAAAAGAAAACGCACACAGTTGCAGTTATGACCCTTGCGGTATTTTGTAAAAACAGAAAAATACAAAAAGGACAGCAGACGACAAAGTGCGAAGGCGGCAGACGAATGGAACATACACTTGAGAGGTACAGGACAATGATAAAGAAGCTGTAGGAAACGAGATGCGACGCCTCGAGATTGTACGACAGACCAAAGTTCAATGGACTTATATGAGTCGCATTGGATCTAATGAGTTTGGTGTGCACTTCGTACTTCTTTCTTTCATCTCACTCATAAACTTTTTTCTTTATCATTTTTTTCCAAGCGAACGTGTAGCAGTTCACATAGATCCACTGAATTCCTCTTTAATAAAAGAACAAAGTAAAAAAGCAAAAAATCTGTTGAGTAAAAAGGAAAGAATAGTCACGACAAAAATTTTTTTAATGCTCTGAGATAATTTTTTTCTTTTTCCTTACTCTAGAACGCATTGTTTGAAAATTCAACTTTGAAGTCTTCTAAGCAGTACAAACTACAAAGTGATCATCACACGAAATCCTTGGCTGAATTAACTTGATGTTCACCAGAGATACCTTTTCTCCCATAGCCGATGACTTTACATGTACTGCACTACCGTGTACCTCGATCACCTCAGTCATGACCTCTGATCCGCACGGTCAGAAGCATTCAAGTTTTTCCTTTCTCAAGTTGTTCTTGTATATGTGTATACACACATTGCAACTGTTGTGATGTTTCGCAACGTCAACAGGCCGCTAGCAAAACCGAGGTCAGGGAGATACACCAGGACAAAAGAGTAGTTGAAACAACATGAGATGAAGGAAGTGCCAAGGGGTAGTGAAGAGAGAAGAGAAGAGAGAAGACAACTGCATACCTCGGGCACGTCCATGACCGCAAGAAACTCTCAAGCTCCTGTCCTCAGCTTCATGTTACCAGTCTTCAGTGTGCAAACGTTACGACCTCGTCGTGGTTATACACGCCTTCACTTTGAATACATATGCACGTGTGAGAGAACTGGAATCCCTTGGAGAATATGCGTGTATAATTACTTCCAAGAGTAGCAAGCGTCTTCATCTTCGAGAAGAGAATTTATCTTTGCAATATACATGCACTTTCAGCAGATGATGAGACACTTGGGAAGGAGAGTGAGAAAATTTGATGATAAAATACATATTAATTTAAAATAGTTATTATAAGAATTTTTATTATTTAATAAAAAGTGTTGATAACTTCTTTTTTGTTTTTTTTTTTTTTTTTGAAGAAGTAAAAAGAATGTTGGATGATGATAGAATTGACTGTGGTTAGTTTTAACAAAAGTTAAAATTGCCACTTAATTTTATGGAAGGATTTTTATGCTCTGGGCATTTTACTGTTTGGTTTTCTTTGTTCCTCGCAATCGTAAAAATTAATTAGATCTATAATTGAATGTTTAAAACAGTGGAATTCTTTCATACATTACACATTGAATTCTAGTTTTGTTTTTGTACTTAAAAAAAAAAAAAATGATGAAGTAAAACAATATTGAGAATGAACATTAAAAAATACGGTTAACATTAAAAATTTTAATTAAAATAATTGTTCTTTACTAATTTTGACTTTAAAGTATTATAATGTTTTTAATTAATTTTCTTTAGTAAGATCTTTATGAAAATTTAAATCATCTAGGACAAGTTTTAACTATTTAACTGTCAAGAACTTCTAATAAACCAACATTTACGTTAATCTTAAAGCAATTACAATCCAACTTTACCATATGTAATTAATTAAATACATTTCCTTCAACTATTTCTTGTTTGTAAACTCGTAAGATGTTCATAAATAGTTACATTTAATTAAAGTATATTTTCTTTAAAGTTTTGTAAATATTTCTATGAAATGCGTACCCACAACTTTACATAAAAAAAAATCCCTCATTAAAATGGGAAGCACATTTTGGTTGATATCAACACTACTCGCGTACACAAGAAATTGGTGCCTTAGGCATGATATCGAAGGGATGAGCAATCCCAAGGGCAGTTTCAAGTCATGAATAACATACTACTATTCCCCAACCATGTCCACTTTGTTCAGTGGTTATTTCATTTGACAAAATTCAACCCTAAATATTTTTTTGTCTTCTTTCCTTATAATATTGCGTCACTTGTGCGTGAGCACGTGCGCATATATCGATTAAAAGAACCACCGGACGTTGATGGTTAACCAGATTTCCGCATAGAGTCCGGATTTCGCATTTTGTACTCTGGATATTTGCAGCTGAACTGCGAATAAGTCGAAAAAAAAATAAAGTATAAGCGTGTTCAATGTAATTTTCACGTTTATCTTTCTACAGAGATTATTGGGTATATGTTGAAACTGGCAGGTGAATATTTGGATGAATAATATTGCACGAAGGGTAACATTGTGTTAAGTAAAGCAAGAAGCAGGTGATCACGGGTATAAAAAAATAAACAACAAGTGTTGAACAATTCTAAAATATCTACATGCATTTGGGGTTAATTTCTATAGCAACAAAACTCAATGAGTTTTTTTTAGATGAAAATAATTATTTATTGTAGATTTGTTTATTTAAATTCAAATAACCTCATTATTAAAATTTAATGTAAATGTTCATTAACTTTGAAATTTTAACTGCTATTATTAAAATAGAAAAAAAATTATTCATTTATCATCGTCAAAAATTTTTATTCTAATATTTTTACTTTGATCTTTGTAAAAGTAGAAAAACTGAACACAGAAAAGAGTATAATTTAACTAAAAAAAAATTATGAATCTTTTGATCATTGATTGAAATTAATAAAAAAAAATTCTATTTACAAATTTTTAGAATTATTTTTTTATTTTTTATTATAATTTTTTTCTCAATATATAAAAAAGTAATTTAAAACTTATTGCATCTAAATTCAAATCAGTTACATCTTCTTTTACATAATAATCACGATGTGAATCAATAAAAAGAAAATTTAAATAAGAAAACCAGTTGATTTTTAATTTTTTCGAATAAAAAATATTATCGACATTTATCAACTTGATTTTCTTTCATAAAATTGGGAAAAAAATTTATTCATACAAAGAATAGCATAAAATTCGTTCAGCAATTCTTCAATATCACACAGCTTCATAATTATTTTTCACTTAAAAAAAAAAATAAATGCAAAAATGTCTTCCGTCAACTCTAATATTTTTTGATTATTCTAGAATCCAATTAAATTTCTATTCCCCAAAAATTCATATATCGTTCTATATATTTAACGACAAGTTATCCTGCACTTCCATCGAGAAATTGCTCTCCGTAAAAGTCATCATCAAGGGCTTCAGCCCTCCATCCTTACGCTAAAATAATCATTCAAATGGCACGAGGTGGATCACTAGATTTACCGTGTTTTGCTAGACTAAATTCAACCCCTCGTACTTTTGCTCCCTGATTCAGAATGAAGCAGAGTCTGTAGAAGGGGCAAGTTTCGAAAGATCGCACTCACAATTGAGTTAGAAACGTTGTTATACCGGCGTTTCATCTCCCTTGGGAATACAATGGAGCTGGGAGACTGCGAGCTGCGCGCGTAATTTCGCACGAGAATTGCGTTACGGTGACTGCCTATCGATATACGAAGCAATGGGCGGATTGTTGTTCAAGTCGTTCTTTTTCTTCATTACTACTGTACCCGAGGCTTTTACTCAGCTTTATTGTTAGTACAAAACCACTGGCAGTCTACCATGAGGTCTTATATATGAATGACAGTGCTAATAAATTAAAACAAAGAACCACCACTCTCTCATTCCACTTTGATATAATACACATTTTTATATCTTTGTATTCATAAAGCTAATTTTAGTACTTTAAATATCTTCCTTTTGTTTTTTAATTTTTTATGCACATCTAATTGTAGTTGAAGAATTGAAATTGAATTCATTATTTCTGAAGATTTTGCATGGAAGAATTTCGAGGATTAATTTTACAAAGAAACTTTGAAAGTTATGTAAAGTGGAGTATGAATCAAAAATTAGTTAATTATGCTGAGATAGGGAATCAGAGCGTATCAAGTTACTTCATTTTTACTTCACTTCTGTAACAGTTTTATTGATTTTTTATTTAGTTTAATAATTAGTTATTCAATGAAAAGGAGAAAATTTAATACTTTCTAACACTTTAATTTTTTAAAACTTTTTTTAAAATCAATAAAGTATGTTGTAATGAGTATTAAGTAGATAGCAATAAATAATCTTAATAATTAAAAAATATTTCTTCTTTCAAATTTCAAATAATTCTCTGTCAGGAAATAATTAAGCTAATAATCACAGCAAACCTGAACACGAACTCCGAAAAAAAAAAAAAAATAATAAAATAAATCTTATTAAGTCAGAAGTTCTCCAATTACAGTTAATCATCAATGTAAATTGAGAATAATAGTTTTTACCATAATATTAAATAGCTTTCAATTAATTCTCAATAGCGAGTGAGATGTTCAATTAGATATAATGTGGCAGTAATTCTATTCTGTGAAATTTATGGACTCGGAACCCACATATAATCCAACTCATGAGGACACACATACTCTAGCTTATATTACATACCATGAGACCACACATTTGCCTATAAACTGACAGTTCATTCATATTTGTTCTAAATCGTATATCAGATGCTGACAAACATAGTTAGGTTGGCTTTTATGGCCATGACTTTGTCTACAGCCGTAGTACACCCGCGGCCGATGTCGGTGGATGCCAAAGTTTCCGGCACTTAGGCACCGCATATAACGCGGCCATGGAAGCATCGCTGGGGAGCAACACGTTGCATGAAACTTGGTCTATTTATCAAGGTTCACAAAAGCGTGAGAGAAGATACACTAGACATCAGTAACTTGTTTTCACAGTGCGAGCAAGCTACTCAATTAGCTACCAACAAATCTCGTTTGCTCTCTGAAATCTCGATTAAAATTGAGAATCAAACTTCTTCCATCACCCACTGCTTTTTTGCTCACGCTCTGTTATTAAAAAAATTCTTTCAAATCCTACTATGGTTGAATTAATCTAAATAAAGTCCAAAAAAATCTAGTTATATGTCACATAAATGAACAAAGAGAGGAGGACAGTAACAATCCTTTTGAATATGTGACGCCAGAATATTGTTCTGACCTTTCATGTACAATATTTCGTTCTCTCTTTGTACTTCTACGTACTGTATTACGTATTTTATTTCCGGTTTTTCCACGCTATGCACGAATAGTTCCGAGCAATTCCGTGACTTCTGTTGGCGACACTGATGCGCGACCGACTGTGAAAAAAACCCGCCACAGTTTTTTTCTTCATCAACAATAATAATGAAAATAAAAATACATAAAAGTTTTATTCATTTCAAGTCACATTTACCTAATTGAATGCTTGTTTTTCTTTAAGAATAATTATTAATGACTCAACTATTCACAATAGTTATAATGACAATAATGGTAACGTAGAGTATGTACATAACTAACGAGATTACTTTATTAACATTGTTCTCTAATCCCGAGTTTATTTTCTCGTTATGCACAGTCGGTTCCCTTCTAATTTCTGCCAACGACATTCTACTTCTACTTATACATATATATATATAAATGTAAGTATGTATGCGGGTACATATGTCAATAGTAACATTACTTTGTATCGTTGACGAGGACAAAAGCGATTACGGTTTCCAAATCACTAGACATTATGGATGGGGATACTTTCTGACGACCAGAAAAAATCGCGTTCAATAAGAGGGTTCTAAATAGCTCTGATTTCTGAAGGATGATGACTTAATATCCGTTTACTCTATTTTCTTTGTATTTGATTTTTAATAAAAGAAATTTTTCTAGCCTCTACATTGAGATGAACTACGATTTATGAAACTACTTTAATTTAACTATTTTCAAAAGCTTTTTTATTTTTATTACGCGTGAAAGAGTTTATAATTACTTGAATTTGAAGCTACTTAAACGAAAAAAAAAATATATAATAAAATTTTTATTTACAAGAAAAGTACTTTCGAGACGATAAAAATATTCAGCAAACTTTTTTAAAATTAATTTTCAATGTAATTTTAATGGGTTTTTATTAAATATGGAGATTAATGACGGATGATGAAAAAATTCAATGAATTTGATTTTATATAGTGGAACAAAAAAAATTACAAATTCATTTCACTGTAAACTGATCAAAGGAATTTTATTTGAATTAACCCTTTGACAATTAAAAAAAAGTAGTCCACTCTGTTTCCACTAGATTAGACAGCTTGGTACTTTCTCCAATTCATAAGTAGATTAATGAAGACCTCAGCGATTAAAGGATCATATTTAAGAAAATAAAAATCACCAAATTTAATCTAAAAGGACATTTTAATTCCACTAACAAACTTGAGAAGAACGAAAGAAAGTCTGTTTTATGTTAAAGCAAGAACTTTTATTGGCGTTTTTAACACGAAAATTGTATTCAATTAACACAACTTTACTAAGTATATAGACTTATCATGATTAAATTATCTAAAAGATTGTAAAAAATGAAGATGTAGAAAAATAATATTCCAAGTTCTTGAGCTAAGTGTCTTGAGAACTCTAGAATCATATACAGAGCACTTAAACCAAGACGGTTGTCTTGTCGGTACCTTTCATCTTCCTGCAGCTTCATCGCTCTATAGCTTTTCCTCGGCGCTATTGTCATCGGAAATTATGATATAAATCCTAGAGGCTGTCATGGGCGGCAAAGCTCTTCTATATAGAGTCCATAACCGCACGCCTCTACTGTCCAATTCATTTATAAGGGAAAAGTGAGTAAGACAGAAAGAATCATAGCTTTGTTCAAAAGTTGAAAACTGTGTTTTATATCCTGCGGCCAATATCTGCACTCCAACTTCTCCTGCGGTTCTTGACATTCAGGCCGAAAATGGAAAAGGGGAGTAGGATTGTTCAGGGAGAATAGTGAGGGTGGAGAAAACGAAAAGTGGGCCATGAGTCTCGCATTTTATTGAAACTTTTCTCTGTACTCTCGGAAAACCTTCATTTATTTTTTGCTTTTCAATCGTCTTCTTTCTGCTATCTTTCGTCTACGCTTTTTTTTTTTCGTCTATCACGTCACATTATTTTTTCTCTACTAAATTATAATCCACCGAATTTATTACTAATTCAATAAAAATTAAAACCATTTCAAATAATATTAATGAAGTTTATAAATTATAATATAATAATAATAATAAAAAAATAATAATAATAAAGTTGGAGCTTTAAATTTACAGGTGTTATCAAGTATCATTCAACTCTAACATGAGTATTTTTTTTTATACAACAATTAAACAGATAAAACAAAATATTCATTTATATTATTTGAATCATAAATTTCAACCCTCTCGTTATTAAAGTTATCAAATGAAACAATTAATTTTATACATCATATAATTGTGTTTAATAAATTCATATTATACTTTATGAATTTCATTTCAACATTCAAACGGTCTTAAAATGCTGAATATAATTTCATTTGAAACACTCGTCTAATGTTAAATAAAGAAATGATTTACCTACAACATTACTAAAACATTCTACTAAAGTATGAGGCTTGGAAAAAAAAAAAGAAATTTATAAATTAACTTGATATAAATGAGTCGTTTTTTTCATTGTCACAAGATAAAAACAATGGTACGAAAATGTTTTCTTGATACAAAAGCTAATAGAAAATTAGGTCAATATGACGTGAAACTTGAGGATTAATTCTATTGTAACTTTCATGTTAATTTAAAAATAACTTGACAATGTTGATCCAAAGTTCATTTGTCTTAATTAACAATTCAGATCCGTCAAAATGAGACAACATGATGGAGGTGGATTACATCGCCAAGAAAGATATAAAACAACATAATAACGTTAGGAAAAATAAACTACAATATTTAAATAATATCTGCTATACTTTAAAATGAGAGTTTTTTTTTTTTTTTGAAATAAATAAAAATATATCACTAGAGATAAAAAAAGTTAAATGGACATTATTAGATGCCATTATTACCATTTCATTTATAAACGATTGATTTAATATACCAGTGGCTGTGTTATTCGATAGAAACCAGCTGTTATTTTGAATTTAGGTATACAATACTTCTCTAAAATCTAGTGTGCAACACACTGCTGACGACTCGAGTGGAAATAAAATCGAAGCCAAGCCGTTATGGCTTTCCAATGAGCCATCAACGGCTGCTGTGTCGCGTTATCGTCGTACTCGTAAAGCCAACTGCCATGCCATCAGTTCACCCCTTCCCTTGTCCATTGGTTCCATAACCAGCTTAGAAGTGGAAAAAATTTTTTTTTATTTTTTGCAAATGATTTATATTGTGTTTATTTCTTTTCCTATCGAAGAGTTCGTTTACTTGATTTATAGTTTGTCATTTATTTTTAAGAATAATATATTTATGGAGATTAAATTTTTTCTGCTACAGCAACTGTGCTTACTTATGACATCGGAAAATATCACTGGGTTTTATTCACACTAAGTACGGTTAAGTACATATTAAATATCGTTAAGTAATCAGTTAAATTAGTATTTAAATCATTTAAGAACAAGGAAATAAACTTTTTATTGAAATTATAAACTTCTAAGGAAGTGAAACTACGTCATAAAATAAGAAAAGTGAAAATATTTTTTGTAATATAATATTTATAATATGTAATATAAATTAATTCTTGTAGAAATTCCCTTTTTTATTGCTGCAAAAATATTTTAGCACAATTATGAAATGTCCAATCTGGCTTTGGCTTGATACTTCATTATAGTAATTAAGTATTATGTAATTAGGTGTTAATAAATCGTTTATTAATGGCAAGGCTGTCATAACTTAAAATTCATAGTTGTCAGAAGGTTTTTAAGTTTAAATTATTTCAATTACTCTTATATAAGTATTTCTATCCGACTTTATTAACAACATTTTATAACACAACTTTTGTTGTGTTAAAAAAATGTTTTTTAAAAACTTTCTGTTATTTAAAATAATTATAAAATTAAACAATGCAAACTTTTCCAAATCCTTGTAAAGAAATTTTTTTATTTTTATAAAATAAATCTTCTTAACTAAATAATTGAATTATTTTTATAAAATCAATATTTTTTATTTGAATAACAAAATTAGGTCAGTGGTAATGAGAGTTTATAGTACTTTTAATGATTAAATAAATTTTCTAGAGCTTTCTGAATTCTTATTTATAAATGTAATCGCTTATTAATCGTTATTTATAAATACCTACTGCTCTGATTTCTCTTATTAAAGGTATACATTGGCAATATAATTTTTCAGTCTCTCATTATCATTTTATTTTAATTATCATATTCCTTTGTAAGCTTCTAGTTCAATATGTTTTATTGCTATTATATATGTACGTTAATACGCCCATAGTAACTATTTCTATACACGGTTCTATGCTATATATAATTTTCATTAATATCAGACTAGAGCTAAATGATATGATTGGTTCAAAGAAAATAATTATATTCGTCAAAGGATCATTAGTCTTTAAGTCAGGATGTAATATAAATGTGTTTACACACGCAAGTCAAGTTAATTGAACTCACTTGCAGACCAAAATACAATATGTAAGCCATACATAATCATGGTAATTATAGAAAGAAAGGTCAGGAAACATTTTCCAGTTTCCTTTTAATCTATATCTATAACTAATAACGTTAATTCGCATGCGTGTATCACAACTTGTTATGATAAAAATATATCTTTTTTTCGTTTTATAAAAATTACTTTGTAATAAAAATAATACAACTCTTTGTCTATATTTTATCACACAGCATACTACCATATCTGATATTCTTTTTTTCGTCGTAAAAATAAATCAATTAAATTTTTTATCAAGAGAATAAATTTTTTTCAACAGTTTAAATGTAACTAAAAATAGAAAGCGAATAAATAATAGAAATAAAAAAAAATGGTAACCCGCATTTTATAATTAAAAAAAAAAAGTATTCTCATTAACAAAAGACTCTTTTTTCATGAAATAAACGAAAACCTCTTAAAAACTTCAGTTGTCCCTGTTTTCCTTTCTAAATAATCTACCTTTTATATTTTACTCTTAGTGCAGAAACTGATAAACTTCGTTAAAAATCTTACAAAGGCGCTTTTTAATTACGGTAATTAAAAATACTTGAATACTTATTACAGGGAGCTTTACTGACCCTGTTTACTTTAGCATACATCAAGGGAGATAGGAAGGATTGAATCGCTATCAATGAGGGTTCATTAACTGACCAATATGGAATGTCAATACTCTGGGATAATAGCAATCGTAGTAGGAAGGTTTAATAACCAGTGCCAACAGAGTAATAACTATGATTCACCTGATGTAAGTATGTGTGAAGAAGGAAGTTACAATACTGCCTTCGTCACGGTATCTTAGACAGTATTGCGCGACGACATGAACACAGGTTGACTTGTAAGAATGTCCAAGCACCTGCCAACCGTCACATGCATTTCGGGACATCCGTTGACCGTTGACGATACGGTCTTTTGCTCAGAAAACCGTTGCCCTTATCCTTAACAACTTCTTCAAATAAATTATTTATATCTAAATTTGTAAACCGTCAGTATCATCTGTTCTCTGATTCCTTATTTTTTCCTGTCTTTAACAAATTCTAACAAGTGAATAAAGTTTAATAATAATTAAAAGTATTTTATTTAATTAAATCCAATTTATCAAAAAATATTTAATTTTTAATTATTTTTTTTTTCTAACTTCATGGAAAGTAAGCTTCATTTTTAAAGCAATGAGCTCATCAATCTTTAAATTAATTAGTTTCTCACCCCACAATTTTTTATTACCATGTTTTTGATAATGATATCCCTAATCTAGACACTTTGATCATGAGATTCTTTACTATGTGACACCTGATGCTAAAACCTATCATTGACAGTCACTTGATCATGAAAATCAAAACCATGGATTCCAATGTACCTTTTTGAAAACATCAATGAACATAGTCTTCATTAATAGAGTCACCCAACAATTGATCCCATCACTTTGAAAGCCTCTATAAAGTGAATCGCTATAAACTATTTTACATCAAAAATATTAATTCTATCAATTGTGGAATTTAAATTTCTTTGAAGTTGAATGCCAATAAAATTAAAATAATTTCATCAAATTTTTTGATAGAGATTAACATGTTTTAGACAAATAGAAATAAAAAATTATAAATTTATATAAGAAATTTAATCCAAACAAAATAATTAAATTTCTTCAATAAGATCTTCAAGATAAATGATGAAATAATATTTTATGAAATTTAGAAGGAATTGTATTATTTGATAACAAATTATCTAAAGTCTTAATTAATACATGAGACTTTGCTCTCACATAATTGTTTATAAATATAGTTAAATTTACAATTTAATAATAAGATGTAAAAGCTGTAAATCCTTTTCCTTTGTAAATTTATGTAATCATATTATGGAAGTTCAAGTATGAGTTAATGTTATTCAGACTAATAATTTTAAATAATTATTTCATTTACCAAAAAAAGTTTCAATTTTTTTTTAAACCACTATAATATAACTACTCTATTAATTTTTTTTTAAATTTCATAATTCCTTTTTATAACTGAGTCACACAAAATATTTTATTTTCTTTATCATTATGAACCAAGTAACTGCATTTTTTCAATGCTAGAACGTGTGCTATAAAAGAAGCAATAGCACGATGCTATAATGATAAAAACTAAAATAACATAATAATAATTTTAAAAAACTGTATAACGACATTCTGAAAAAAGTTGAAGGATATGTTTTAAAAATTTTTTAATTAAAAAAATAATAACAAAGAAGTTATTGTATTTATTTTGCATCTTGAAATTTTAAGAGCACTACAATTATTCTAACTGATTTCTAGAAAAATTTGTATAAAAACATATGAATGCATAGAGGTAAATATACATATACCACTGAATACTTGAAAAATAGTTCGACCAATTTTATTTGTCAAATTGGTTTCTCATATTTTAGTTTTGAATAAAAAATGTTTTTTCTTTCCTATTCTCGTAACGTAACAAGTAAAGTTTGATGTTGAGCTCTCGATATTTTCAAGTTTGACGTATCGTTATAATTCAACCTAACTCTATTTAGATATCTTTTCATTCTCAATTTCAATTCTAACACTTAGTCAACTTCATTTCCATCTCTTGTCATCTATATCCTGCCTTTCGAAGTGACAAGGTTTTCTTAATACAATTCACTCGATTATATCCCAGTCAGAACACCATTATTCTCTAATAAACGAGCATTGAACCTTCACCACTTGAATTATCAAATGTGTAAAATGGAATTCAGAGAGATTTCAAATTCAATATTCCTTGTTAGTTATTTCAATGATAAAAATCGATGAAAAATGCATTTATCATCTAGATATTTTTATGAAAATGCTAATTATATTAGAAGATGAAATATTGAACTAAAGTAAAAATATTATTGTCTCAAAAATTACCATATTTATTTTCCTAATATGACATCATGAAAGTGAGACGTTAGATGATTTTATTTTTTTAAATTGAACATTAATTCCAAGGTAGTCACGTAAGAAGAGAGATTAAGAAGAGAACAAAGAGGAAAGAAGGTACTTGAGTCGAGTCAGCATCACCTGTGGCCCTTTCCGTTGTTTAACTAATGCTACACTTCCGCTTCACTACACAATTTGCTGCGTAACAAGTCTTGAGTTCATCTTAGAACTCAACTGCTTGTATCATTAAGATCTTATGCATCAGCTTTTTGCTATTCAAATTTGTCATTCCTGAAAATTGTAGTCTCGGTAAATTTTTCATGACAAGAATTTAGAATAAAAAGAAAAATAACGTATTAAAATTTCATATCACAAAAAATATATCATCCTAAAATTATTGAACAAAATAAATCCTAAAAAACCTTTTTTTCTAGAATAATTGGAAAATGGAGACAAATGATTGATATAAACGAAAAACAAAAAAACATATACAGAGAGTTAATTTCCAAAGTTATGTATCAATAGGAAAATGTGTATACAATGATGTATCAATATCTACTTTCTATTATTCACCAGACTTTTTCATTATATACGAACGAAAAATCGATTTGCAACTTCGAGTATTTGATGTGCTCTCCAACTGGCAAGGGAATTGCGTTCATTGTATTTGAATATACTATCATGAAATAGCGTGCATGTTTTGCCTTCAGTGAATTGAAAGGAATATAAAGGTTGAGTTGCATATCAAAAAATTCCTGATTACATAAGAGCAAAATAAAAGGTAAGAAATGTAAAAGTTATTTGTATAATGGATGAAAAATAAGAAGGATATATTCAGTAGCCATAAACTCATAACCATAATAATAAAAAATAAAAATAGGAAAGTATATAAGATGAAATAATTAATTAAACTATACTAGGCAATAAAAGTCTTAGTAAAAAATGGCATCACTATGCTTTAATTGCAGCTTGATGTTTCAAATAATAACCGATCTTTCAAGTACTTCTCCTGAGACTCTCAACAAGGTGAAAAGCTAAAGGTTTAATTTAGAGAGAAGAAAAAGCAGGCGCAAGAGTTCTGATTAAATGATTAAATATGCCCTGGAGATATAGTATTAAATTCTTCGTTATTCATTCACAAAGCCCATTGTTCACTTCACGACTCTTCAAGTAACTTTTTGCTCTATCATTAATTTTTCTTCTGTTGACCTATTTCTATAATCTCCTTCTTCTAAGTAATTCGAGCACTTTATTATACTGAAATTGACATCTATCACTTGAGTCATATTCCTTTTTAATTCGTTTCAATAACACAAAAATATAATAAATCGCTTTAAATTATATTTAACTTTCATCACAGCTAAATTTTCTAACCAAAATTTCTATTATTCTTTGCTGCAGTAATTACTCCGCGACCCTTTCTTCACAAAAACATTCATCCAAGTTCACTCGAAATAAATTCTAGAAATAAGAGAATTATTTAGTCATACTGTAACTTTTTTGTGAGTCAAAACATTAATAATTAGGTGCTTTATCCGAGTAATAATTGCAAAACAAAAAAAAAATAAAATTACAAAAACACAAATAATTGGTGTAAATTCTTGACAGCTTGTTAGCTCATTATTTTTTAGAATTGTTTCATGTCGATTTACAATGCCCACCTGTCAAGCTTTGTGGTTACTGTCAGAATGCGCGAGACACCCGTCAATTGGTTTGGATTTTTTAGTATCACTGAACAACCAAATTGAGCATACTTTCATCCATAAATTACATTTTTCAACAAAGTCATTGATGAATGCGTTACAACATCCAATATTTAAATATAGATTTACGGAAAATAAAATTTATCAATTGAAAAAAAGCACATACAGATGTACTCTTGATACGTTATTTATCAAATTTCGAAAGCTGAAAAAATAACTGACAATGTGTAGAGCTCTTACGCAAACGAAAGAAGAAAATATTTATCTGCATCAAATTTTAGCAGAAAAGAGATCTGAGTCTGTACTGTGATTGGTGGCATAACGATAACGCAAGCGAAAGAAGCGGCAGGTGTTCGTGTGTAAGACAGCTGCAATCACGACCACCAGCTGCTGCTAAGAAACCCTACCAATGAGGTGTGCTAGTATTCTGATGCCTCAAGAATTGCAATTATCCCCCTCGAAACACGTGCCCACTCATTTGCTGAATGGACCAATTTTTTTAGGAGATAATAAACGATACTCAGAACGACTCAGACTCTTCTTCTTTTGCCAGTTCCAAATTCAGCTGCAGTTATTAACTAAAGCCATTAAACTTCTCTTCACAATTCTAACATCCTACTTATTTAGATAATTACGAAAGTGATTCTGATTTGTTTCTGTCGAAGAACACTATGGCACGCGAATGTATTATTTTAAAACTGTTTTTTAGAATAAAATAAATCATCAAGATTTAATTCCAATTACTTCGTTTCAACTGAATAGAAAATCTTTAGTAAAGATAGTAATTCATTAATTGAATTCGTTTAATTTACTCTTACAATTTGCTGATAATAGCCGCTGAAGAATTTTTAATTAAGTGCAGTCTTTAAATGGAAAAGAAATAAAAATAAATAAAGTAGAATACATAAAGTGAAAAGAACTCAGTAATGTATGAAAAAATTCCAAGAAGAAACCTTGTACTGCTATCTAATGAACGAATAGTGTACTACAAAGTAACTAACCGATAAATGACCGACTGTGGTAAATCACCAAAAAAATATTCAAAAATATTTATAAATTGAGAAATAAAATTAGAAATAATTAAATTAAAAACTCAATATTAAATTTAAAAATAATTAATACATAACTATAAAAACATTTGATTATTAACTTATGTTTATTGACAACCTAATACCCATAATTTCTATCATCTATATCATACAAAAAATATATAACTATAAAAATATATGATTAACTAATATACCCAGAGATAAAAGGTGCCCCCACAAAAAAAAATCTGTTATAGCAACTCAAATTAACTCTAGACATCAATCAATCAATCAAAATTTTCAACAGGAAGACTCACAAGTAATTTTATCGAACAAGTCAAAATAATATCCAGTGAAAAATATTTTTTTATAGCTACCTTACATATTATTATCGATTACAATAAATTGTAAAAATCTACACTTCAGTATTCCACTAATATAGATCAATAATAAGAAACAATATGTATGAAAGTTTTTACAGCTGAACACATGGATTGATCTTTCATTTTTAACAGTCAAATAATTTAATAGTGAAATGCAAAGTTCAATAAAATTTTTACTTGTAAATTGATAGCTGTAATGCCTTTTTGCTATTTGCATTAATACTCGCTTATAAAAAATAGGGTATTAACTTAGGAAAATACCCTAACACAAAATAAATCCACTTAATAGCGACCTGAACGACCATCTCGTCCCTTATCATCTCTACTTCTCTTACGTCGATCTCTAGATCGTGATCTACGATCTCTTGAACGAGATCTTTTCTCACGTGATCGGGATCTGCGTTTACGATCACGACCTCGAGATTTAGATCGAGATCTTGAACGTCCTCTTCCTCCTTTCCTACGACTATACAAATATCGACGCAGATCACGAGAGATTGGTTTCAGATGCATGAAATTGCAAAATCCTGATCGAGTACACTCACTAAAATAAGGCATTTATTAATAAAGAATCAGATACTAATTAAACAATTACTACTCACTATGATTTTGTGACTATTAATAATACTTCATCTCAAGTATCTGGCAGTTTTGTAAATATTTATTTTAATATTTATTTTAATAAGAAAAATGATTCAGTACTTACCCCATCTCATACTGACGACAACAAGCTTCTCGGAAATCTGTCACTGGTGATAACTCAGCATAAACAGGCCGTCCACCAAACCAACGATTATTCAAATCAGTTACCGCTTTCTCAGCATCTTCTTCGCGTCGAAATTTGATGTAAACATTACCAACAAGATGATCTCCTAAATTATCGCATACATTCATCTCCTCAATTTCACCATATTTATCTTCACACTCTACAAATACGTCTTCGAAAAAATTATCATAATGCTCTTGCATTTCTTCATCCGTAACATTTGCTACCACTAAAAATTTTATTTTAATTAATTATTATATTCCAATTATGTATTGATATTCATTAAAGACAAAATGAAATTATAATACTTACGATGAGAACCATCTGCACTTTTTGCAGAATTTTGTGGGTTTACGTAAAGATTTTGTAACAAACATGTCTGCAAAATATAAGTGTTATGATTGCATTCAAATAAAAGGAATCTACATATAAATTACATTCCAAACTTACTTGGCTGAATGTTGGCTTGTTGTGAATTCGAGAACATCGATCTCCATGACGACATGCTCCAATTTTAAAATAAAAAGAGCAATTAACCCTAAGGAATAGATAATTATTATTTGAGGTTACGTTTATAATGCCAGAAATTTCCGAAAAAATAATGTCGTATTATGACCAAAATCACAACTGCGCAATTGATATACTAACTTGTCTTTTTCTGTACCAAAAATTGAAGCAAGATATTCTGCCATTGTTTTTCTGTTAACACACTCTTGAATGCGTTTTTTTTTAATTACAAACAAATAAAACTGTTAATATTCGCACACTGATGCTAATCATAAACATTTCTACGACGCCATGAGGGCAACTAATTGTGGCGCCGCCTGTCGGGGGTTTTTGAAAACTACATACAATTTACCACCAGATGGCAAGTTAAATTTTAACAAGTACTGCCATTTTTAAACTTCAAATCGGTAACTCCAAAAGAGTTTTCTTTTTCTATCATATACAGTACAATTTGCAATAAAGTTAAAATTAAATTAAAATAGAATTAAGATTTTATCTAGACTGATGAATATCATTAAATTATCCAGATAATAAAATCTCTGATAATAAATATATATAATATTCAAATAAATTACTTATCACAATTGAAATGGCATATTTGTTAATCCAGTAAACTGATTAAATTTTAATGTATTGTCATTGTAATGAAATAAAAAAACTATAAAATGAGTCATCATTTAATAAAATCTGTATGATAATTTCAAAGCTCCTTCTTCATAGTCATATCAGAGAAGAGAGACCTGTAAATATCTCTCCTCTTTATCAAAGTGCAATTGGCAAATTGTATTCAACTTGAGAGGGGAAAAATGCATAAAGGGAACTGAATCATAATTTTGCTGTTGTAATTTTATCAATTACACTAGGGTAGTCAGTTTATGACTCATTGAATCGATTTTGTACTTGCATTTACAAGTGGCTTATGCACTGAAAAGATTCAACGATAAGTAATAATATTAATCGGAAAGCTAACAAAATAAAATTCTTTTCAAAATAAAATACGTCCATGTTAAACTAAAATTTTAATATAATCATTAATTCTCTTATTCAATAAATTTTTATAAGACCCATTTCATTTGTTTATTTCTGATTATATATTGTTTAGTTTTTGATATAAAAAAAGTCCTTTTGACTTTAGTGATAAAAAACTATTTGATAAAATTTTATCATCCAGTGAAGCTGAGTAATAAAATATGAATCTTACTGAGAATAACTTTATCATATTTTTTTCCTTCCACTCGGATGACATCATATGTGGTGTAGAAAAAAAAATAAAGCTGTGAAGTAAAAAGGAAAAAGAAATTAAATCAACGTTTGACAAGTCATTATTCGCACAAAAATAATTAACTTCTCATGAACATCTATTTGTAAATAAAAGTCGAGATATGAATTAAAGACAATTGTGAGCAATCAATATATGCTGATGTAATAAATCAAAAGTGTATCAACATCTACCCTGGTAAAAATAATTCTACATCATTTACTGATTTCGCATAACTTTATCCTATCTTCTCTGTGTTTAAATTTCAACATTTTTTACAATTAAGTACATGGATTGAGGCAGTACTGGGTAGTATTTCCTTGATAAAATCCGTGATGTAGTCCTGATTCTACAACTTCAGTCAGCGCAGTTTAATGTATACATGTATTCGTTTAATTAATTAATAATTAAATTCATATTCAATTCAACCTTTCTACGAGTTCCCGCTCCTTGAGTCAGACGCTTTAGCGTCTCCTAGTGACCAATCGACGAAACCCACCCCAGAATATAACAATGCATTCAATTTTCTAAGAGTTCAACTATTCGGATTTTCATTGATGAACAAGAGGACTCTCCAAGAGAACAGCTGCATCGACACTGCAGTTTTCCTGGGACCTCCTGCTGTCTTATCTCATCAATAATAATTTTTTTCTGACACCACTAAATTTGACTAGAAAACTATTATATATATTATTCAAATTTTGAATGATGACTTTGTTGCTTGACACTCTTTAACTATCTAAATTTAAGGTAAACAACTCTGTATCTTGAAGTAATAAACAAACAGAGAAGATAAGTTAATGGAATGATGTAGGAAAATCAGAAGTTAAATTTATAAAGAAAGAAAATGAGAATATCGTTTACTAGTAAATGTGGGAAAGAAGTATATAATAATAACCAGAAGAGAAACAATAAAATTCTCAAGTGCTATTCATCATAATAGTAAATATCTGCAATCATAAAATTAAAATTTGCAAACCCGTTTTTTTTTACATATGTTTTAATTTGCTTCTGGATAGATATGGAATAGTTAGCTTCTTAAAAAAATTTTAGTCATCATGAATTGATTAATTATGTCAAAAAATATGCATGGGTGGAAGAGAAGAATTTAACATGCAAAAAGTAATGTTAAATTCTGGAAAAAAACATTAATTGGGAGATGAATATTCACCTGCACTCTGGTATATTAAAAATAGCATATTGATCGAATTTTACTCATTGTGGGAGTAGTACATGTGTACCAAAAACAGAGAGGTAAAACAGCTGTTTCTGAAGAAGAGGCGCAAGCGCTCCCGTGGGCCGGGAAATTGCGAGCTGGGGAGGTTGACGTTCAAGCGCCAGCTGAATCTAACCTTAGTCCACGCGCGATCGTTGTCGTGTAAGCACGTTTGTTGTTGTTTATTATTTATCAACTGCACTAGTTAACTAAAGCATACGACTCTAAAACAAAACAATCGAAATAAATAAGTAAACAGTCGTAGAATAATATTCGATTGAAGTTTCATTGTTGTCAGAAGAAATTTCGAGTTATGATAAAATTGGTCCAGAATCGACGTCAGAGCAATTAAAATAAAGAAGAATTAGAGGTCAAGTGATAATCGATACAAAGGTCTCACGTGTCTGAAGGCCATACAGCAGCTAAAATCTCCAGACGCTGCGAATTCTGTGTCGACCTTGAGCTGAACCAAAAGTTTTGAAACGAAAATAAAAAGGAGAAAGGAACGAAAACAGAATTATGCCAGCAGACGCAGAGCTCAGTACAATTCTCAGTCGAAGACAGAAAATCAACGAGGATCTGGAAGAAGGCAAGGAAGTGAAGAAACAATACAGATTTGTCAATGTATACACTGAGTTTCATGAACTTTCCCGTCGAGAGATCAAACAGTATGAGCAGACTTTTAACAGGTAAATATCATTTATCTTTACCTTTTTATGGAAGAATGAAAAAGAGAAGCATTTACAGAGAACAAGTATCGATAACTTCCGTATAAATCAGGCATCGAAGCCACACCATATGCAGGTGCAGATTGTAGAAGGTTGTTGTCGATGGCTTTGTTTTTAAAGCCTACTCAGTCTTGAATTACAAGGATATTTTCTTCCATTCCTTTTGGTTATTCTTATTCTTAAGGATTATTATTATTCAAAATTTCTAGACACGTTTTACAAGAAATTCCTTCTCTCACTCTTTCTTCCCCCTTTTGAACCTTCATTTATTATTTATGAGAAATATTTTCACTAAAAAAAATCAGAAAATTATTTATCACAAATCTTTGTGGACATAATAATCAATTCTACTTTTTTTTATCAATTTACCTTCGAATAAACAATAATTAGATTTTTTTTGTTCGTGTATTTTTATTATGTATGAAACTTAAAAATTATTTATAGAGAAAAAATTTTTTTTTATATCCTCTAGTGTATTTGTAGTCAATCGATAATTGATATTTTTTTATTTAATTTATTTAAATAGAATAGTAAATGAGTACAATGAATCGCAAAAAAATCTCCATGAAAAATGAAAATCAATTTTAATGAAGAAAAATTTGTAATTCAAATTGAAAATAATTTTTTTTTTTTTTTTTTTTTTTTTCAAAGAATTACTAATTGTTATCATCAGAAACTTAACTCAAATAATTTCAATGTCTAAAATTTTAAAGGTTATTAGAAATACAAATAAGATTAGATATTAGATTACTAAATTATTTTCATAGTTATGAAAATGTATCATATGAATAAACAAAACTATTACATGTTATGTACTTTGTCATACGCAGTAGGTTGGAAAACACACGTGTTTGAATTCACAGATTATGAAGACATGTTCAAATATATAAAATATAAATTATCATCCTACTTTTTGATTTATCGATTGTAAATCGAAAGCGATTTCAATTGATCGCGCTAAGATAAAAAAACATGTCTCACAAGTTTTTACATATACTTTCTCTTAATTTATCATTAACATATGTAATATATGAATGATTTTTACAAAGTCATTCTTAATGAGTTTACATTATAAAATTGACTATAAAATTAAGTTGCTACTTAAGACTCTGCAATTAATAATTATGACAAATGGAAATATTCTTTAATGAATAAAAAATAAGTCTTAATATACTAATAAGTATGCATTGATATAATTCATAATAATATAAAAATAGTTACATTTTATTATTTATTAACGTTCTACAACGTATTCATAGTCATTCCAGTTTAGTTCCGGTTACGTGATGATTTATTTCTAGTATTTGCCAATGTTCCTAATTTATATTCAAACAATGAAGTTTGCTCTGATTTCAAACTCCACAGTCGTTTACATTGGGATGAATCATAGAAGCAAAAAATATTTATAATTTACTGTAAAAAAAAAAATGTTGTAAACGTACACTCCGTGTCGTCGTAAAGTTTTCTTTAAGAAAAAATCGATTGTAAAACTTTAAATTTTGAAATACATTTTTCATTACTCTTCCTCAATTTTAAAATTAATTGTAATAATTTGAATTAATTAATTAATTAATCTTAGAATAATTAAAAATCGTTTCTCAGTTCAATTTTAAAAATTACGTTTTAATCTATTGATTTATATGAATGCTGGTTTCTACAGGATTAAATTATTAAATGAGACCATCAGAAAGTTAATTAAGTTAATTTTTCGCTATAAAAAATCATGTCATTTTCTAAATATTGATAATATTGTCGTTAAGCTATTTAAAGATACAAATGATACGATCATAATTAATTCACGTACTTGTAAGATTGTAACGGTCTGATTCAGAGCCAATCAATTTCTGATATTATTTATTGATTAAATGTACTCTGTTTCTTGAGACAAATCTGTGCCATGTATAAAGCGTCAACTAAATCAGTGCAACTTGTAATGAAATATGAATAATGTCATAAAGGTGTATATTAAATTTCGTGGTGGGTCAACAACCTGCATTTCTATTTTTGAAATATACATGTAATTCTGATGACTCAGAGAAATTTCTATAATTAATCCTACAGTACATCTGATATTTTCATTAAAAAATAACCGAAAATTATTTAAAAATGACAACAGAAAAAATTTCATTAAAAATCCTGCAAAAAAATATTTTTTTCTTTGATCATTTTGTGTCCAATTGTTCAGGAAAAAATGTTGGAACTTCAAAGAAACAATTTAAATTGTAATATAGTCGTTGTAATAATAAAAATGACTGTCATAATAATTTTTTTTTCAATTACTGCAACCATATGATGATAAATATTTTTTTTACAATAAATAAATGAAAAAAAAACTCTAAATACTTGAAATGAGATAACAAAGCACGTGAAACGAACATCTCAAGTAGTCTTCCATATTTCTATGAAATATTGGCAGGAAACACCTGGACATCACGCGGTAAAAAATGCCTAAATGCAATACACCATGTTCACAAAGTGCGTCCCTGAGTTTACTTGACGCGCCCGCACCTTTTTTATTGCATTATTCGAGCTGACAGCGTATGCTATAAATTTTGAATATAAAATAATGTCCATTTACTCAATACAATAAAACATAGCACATTCAAACGAAAGTTAAAAGCATACATAAAAAATACTAATCCTAACAATAATAATTTATTTCTTGCTTAGTTTATTAGCATTAATAAACTACAATACAATGCTGTACTCTAAAATATAGCTCGTGCTTATAAAATATTTTAGCAATAATTTTTCAAAAAAATTCCTTTCAGTTTTTTTACACTGTCATAATATAATCTGTTTTATTTTTTAATAAATGCGCATAATAAAATATTAAAAATTTATTTTATGACTTTTTAAATCGCAACATATTCAACTATGACTCTCGGTAATATGACATATTTAAGACTCATAAATGCAGTATCGCCTTACTGGACCAAAGTACCATCACTCTGAACCTTCTTGACTCCAAATGCACATCATAATGTTGATACCTGTTGCTGTTAATAATCTGTCGTCAACGACGCCCACTTGACATGAAATCGTTCTACGCTTATAATTCTCACATTTATTCTTCTTTTCTTGACCATGAATTTTTTAAAATAAACACGACATTGTCTTTATATTAATATAAACACATTAACTTCATTCATAAATTCCCATTATTATAAGCTCTAACTCGTTTCCAAATATATCTTAATGATTCATTAAATTCATTGATTGGTATTATTCTAAAAAGTAAATAGTAATTACGAAAAAGTTCATAACGAACTAATTTTCCGGAAATTAATTATTTTTATACGAAGACAAGTGAACTACACCACTACAAATTTCTTATTAAGAAAAGTGTTTTCAAGAAAAACACTACAAAGTGCAATTTATTTTTTCTCGTGAAAATTGTTTCATTAATATCTTCCGGTAAATTTTGTTCTGACTAGGACAAAAACAACGTATATGTATACATACGTGAGTCATGACTCATGACACGTAATGTTGACCAGATCTGTGTTTTAACTTTGTAGCCCCTGACCTCGTCGGCTAATGAACCAGGCGCTTCCTGGTCCCATCTAATTGAAATGCTGCAATCAGGTCGTTCCCCTTGTTTGTCCTGATTTTTCAACATCATGACTACTTCCCCTTTTCAATCATCTATCATCATACAGCATACACGTTTAAACAATTGACCCGCATATATTATTAAATATGTGTTCACAAATATTTTCGTGTGACTAAGATATCAAAATTTAATATTCTAAGCATGAGATAATCCGTTATAGATGATCTAAAGTCATAGTACACGATTAGAATACTAATCATACCTAAATGACATCTGTCAAATCGTTTTAAATATTAAATATGAATATTAATAACCTCTTTTTTCTTAAACAACCATTTTTAAATAATTACAAATTATTTCCATTCATATTTTTTCACTGCATAATAATTATCGTTCAGATATACTTTTGGTCATAAAAATCATTCGATCTTTCGCTTTAAAGTCAACATTGTATTCTATTTTCCAGGAAAAATATACTCTTTCTCAACCAAACAAGTTCGAATTGTGTGTAACAAATTTCATTTTGGATATCTCAAAACAGAAATGAATCGTAAAATTCTAATTTTAGTTGAAAAGTATGAAAATAGTATGATATTTACCTCCACGATGAAATCTCCCCTGTGGAGTTTCAAAACTATTTACTACTTTTCCACCACCCCTTTCACGTCAAGTCATAATATGTAACACATGATCTAAATATAGTAACTCTAGCAACGTCTAACTGACTTATCTCATATAATCCATCAAATTATTCTGGCCAGTGGGCGATAATTAATCGATTTCAACTTATTACGTAATGAATTGCCTTGAATTTTTCTCCTAAATACATTTGGTAAATTAAAAATAGAAACAATAATGACAATCGGCGTTATAAAATTATTAGATGACAATACAATTTTTTTTTGTAACTTTCATTCACTTGCAAGAAGTCAAGAAATTGTTGATTCCACTTTCTATTCGTGAGTATTTAGTTGTCATACCACGTGTAAAAAATGCAAAGAAGACAAATGAAAGTATAAGAAATGGAAATTATATATTCTAATTGCTTCAATAAGCGTACAATCAGTTGGAAAATTCAATGTGAAAGGTTGAAGAAGAAATAGCATAGTCAGACTTACACATTAACTCCATTATAGGTAACGGTAAGTTGCGAAGTAAGATTGTGCAGCAGTTTGGTCGACAATTTTCCACCGACCACTTTTCTTTAACTGCGTAAAAGGAAATCAAGAAATGATGGAAGATAATTCATAAGTAATCAGAATAATAGATGATCAAAGAAGAAAAAAAAATCGAAACGATCATTCCAAATAATTTAGCATCGTTAGGCTGTATGATAAATTGTACATCATTTGGTTAAATTTCAGCTATCATCACGGCATCGTAAAATAATTGATTTATTCAGGAAAAAAGATAATTTATATTAACTACTGAAGAGGATACGTTCAATTATACAGTTTAATGAATATATACATGGTTGTGATTTCTATTAAATAGCTGTGATTAACAATTGTTTAATGACGGAAATAATGAAGAATTTCACTTTCTTCGGTGAAATTTTTTTTATAATTATCAGTAAAAGTTCATTAATCTTGATCAATAACGGATAAACAACCCAAAATTAAATACTATTATCCACGAATAATTAATTTTTGAGGAAGCATGAAATTTTTCTTGAATTATTTATAGAGAACTTGTTCCTTTATTGCAGTTCTATTATTAGTCATTTAAGGAGAAAGATTTTAAAGAGAAACTAAAGAACGAAAAAATTATTTGCCTATAAATATGATTTATAAACAATGTTAGCATTCAACCACAGTCATCATCAGTATTTAAAGTGATGATAGGTATAAAATAAAAAAATCCATAAATGTTGAAATCCTAACAATTTAAACTTTACTTCTTACTTTCAATTCTACCGCCAAAGTATTAAACGTCGTAGAGTTTACCTTGACCGAGTTTTGTAACCTGTGCATTGAATCTACAATCTTTGCACGAGATTCATTTCTCGCTGTAATGAATTCTTTCTATTTTCCAACATAATTACAGTAACACCATTTATTAATCAAATACACAATGTATATCAGTATTTACATGAACAAAAAGTTCAAAGGTTCAACACATCATCAACGATGTATTTACTCTTGCATTCTCGTTGTTTACATTACCTATTGATGGGTTCATAAAATGAGCATATCCGCAGTAACGTGGCATTAAATGTCTATTGAATAAGGATATGATTGTAAATTAATGAATATTTGCGGACGAATTTTTGGTTGAGTGTTACATTCCGTTATATTAAATTTCCTGCATATGCGTATAATGATAAGAAAAAGAAAATCAATGTAAGCAATGGTATTTCAAGACTTCCAAGGACTATCGATTTTCTTCTTGTGTTTGGTTGAAAAATGTGTCGAGACCTTTTATTCACATTTAAAGTCGTGTTTCCTATCTGCATTCATACAATAAATCTTTCTTCAATCATTCTCTTATCATTTGGAATTTAATCTATGGCTTTAACTTGATTAATGATATTCTGATAAATGATAGAGAAGTTGAGATTTTTGGAAACTCTATAAGTCTAAATAAGTAATAAATAACTAATGATTTGATAGTGGAGATAAAAACAATGTAATTATTATCCTTATTAACTCAGTAGAATTTCTAAAGTAAATATGTCAATTCAATCGTGGGTGTGAAAACCGGAAACGAAAGAAATCTAGCCTCTTTTAATAGTCAACATTGCCAGCTCCCACACGTACACAATAGTCAACTATCGACTTTTCTTGCTACTGCAGTTCTTATCGATCACCTTTATGTTCACATTAAAAACCGTTTACTTTTACTCATCTCACAATCAGTACGTAAACTTAGTAAAGAACTGAGTTTCAATAAAAAAAAAACAACGTCGAGTTAAAAAAATTGATTAAACTTTTATGCAGAAAACTAATAAAGTTGGAATGTATTTGTTTGCATATTGATTCTCATTTAATTACATTAATGGGAATTTAATTACTAATTGCTAACTATAATAAAACTGATGCTTTCATTCTAATGAAAAAAAATTATAATTCATAATGAAGAAAGTTATTTTTATAGTTTCAGTCAACTGAATGTATATCCATAACAAATAAATTTTTTTTTTGCAACATTTTTGCTACTCCAAAAATGAATGCAAAAATGTTTGAATAAATTCTAAATAATTTTTTTTCAGATAATAAAAATAATAAAAAATGTATCTGTATATACATATATACATTTTACTCCTAACGAAAGAATAAATTAGTATTTTAATTAATTAGCTATTCATAAAAAAGTGGTACAACAATCATGATTAAGATAGATAAAGATTAACGTAAATGAGATAACGAGATCTATTGTATTATACAACTATGAAAAGAGAGTAGGTTTATAATATAAGAAAGAGAATAGAACAAAGAAATACGATATAAACTGTCTTGAAACAGTATTTATGATATCGCTAAAAGTTCAACGTTGTAGAGAAGTATTATGACAATCGTAAAAATATAGTCTCACAACAAACGCATTTGAAATTATATGTTTCCGTCCTTTAATTAACCCCTGCAGCTAAATTATTTTTTAGTCGGTTGTTTATACTTTGAGACCCTTGTTAGGTTGATAATGAAAATGATATAAGAATAAAAAAAAGTTATAAACATATTCTGAAATTCATAAATCAACAAAATAGAAGTTGTTTGAAAATTCTTGCTGGTAGCAACTGGTTTTGTGTCCGACACGTAGGCAGAATATTAAACATTTCAGTATCTGGTGATTATCGTAGCGTGAGTTATCTGAATAGTACAATAATTTTGCGAAATGATTAGTGTCACACAGATGACAAATATCTGTAGAATGAAGTCTTTTTTTCAAATTCATCATGACTTTAGATATTTTTCTACAATTTATTTAATATTATAAAAATTTCTGCTTCAATTGATTCGATAGTATATAATAATTACTTGAGCTATAATTATTTCAAGTTTTTTTGCTGATCGGTAAGCTATAACTAAAGTTACACCAGTTTGTTATTCATAAATTAGCACTCTAGAATTTCCTAGTATTTATTTCAAATTAATTTAAATTTAAATCTTTTTGCTAATGTAACTTGAATACCTATGAGATATATTACATTTCTTATTATACAACTGATTGCAGCTGATATAATTTAAACTGTATCTTGTTTCTTTGTGACACAATTGAGACCTACATGCAACGTTTGTAATAAGAAAAGTGTTGAAAGCCTTACTCAATTTTCTAAAGAGACAGTTTGAGATAATTGAAGTGGTTTCCTTTTTTAATGTCATTTTTATTTCGAAACATTTATCACAAGTATGGAAAAATAAGTGACTTATATACAAACAATTTCTAACTTTTTTATGCGATATAATTTGCAATTAAAATATGATTTGTCTTCAAGCAACTTTATTTTTACGCTGTAAAATTATATAACTTTTTAAAGTAGTTTACATAATAAATTTTAGTTCACAACAAGAATTTAAAAAACGAGCGATAGTTTATTTTATTATTAATCTAAACTATTTTTAATTAAACTTAAAAACAAGTTTCTACTTTCAACCAGAGTAATGAATCTCCATGAATTATTTATCTCTAAAATCCCATTAATAAAATCAAAAGAAAAAGTATGCAATAAAAAAAATATATTGCTTCCATCATACTCTAATAACAATACTAAAACGATTCTCTGCTTTTGTTCCAGATTTGATGATGGTCGAGATGGGTTTTTAGATCTTTCGGAGCTTAAAAGGATGATGGAAGTCTTGGGAGCTCCTCAAACTCACTTAGGTTTAAAAGCCATGATTAAAGAAGTTGATGAAGACGATGACGGTCGTATTTCATTCCGCGAGGTCAGTATGCATATATATTGACTTCATCATCCCCCTATTATTTTAAAATCTTTTTTTTTAGTGAAAAAAAATTTATATACACGCATGTTGTTGGAACCCTATTCAGTTTATTAAATTTCATATTAAATTGCTTTTACAGTTCCTTTTGATCTACCGAAAAGCCCGGGCTGGTGAATTGGAACAAGATTCTGGGCTGGGACAATTGGCGAGATTAACAGAAGTAAATGTTGATGAGGTTGGAGTAACTGGAGCCAAAAATTTCTTCGAAGCAAAGGTAAAATTATATCAAATGGTTCTTTAAGTACATTGAATAGTTGATATTCAGTAGGGAGACGAATGTTCTAGAAAGAAATAAAAAACTTTTCTAACTCCAATTATTTTGAGTAAGGACCTAAAAAAAATTCTTATCTGATTCCATATTTTATTTTGTAGATTGAACAACTCAGAAAGTCAAGTAAATTTGAGGATGAAATTCGAATGGAGCAAGAAGAACGAAGGCGAGAAGAAGAAGAGAGAGCAGAAAGACGAGCACAATTTCGTCAAAAGGCTGCTATTTTTAATAATTAGTACAACTAAATATAATTTACTAACTTTAATTTATTGAACGTACGATCAACGAAAGATTTTAAACTTGATATTTGAATGATAACAAGTTTTAATAAGTAATGTGCTCGGAGAATTTTATTGGAAATTAGAGACTGAATGTCGATTTGAAAAAGTTTGTTTTGAAAAAAATAGTCTAAATTGATGTTAGATTTATTCAAAATTTATGCATTGTTAAATGAAGTTATTCTAGGCTTCTGAGATGAATTTAATCTTGTAAAACAAAGTTCGCATATGCATTCAGTTCGATTTTACATTTTAAGAATTTCAAGTATTAATTTTAATTTATTTTTGAATTTTATATAATAAAATTAAAAGAACAATCTATGCACTAAATAATATTACAGCAAGTCTGATGTATATCGAAGGATAATAGCTAAGATATAATTTAATTATTTTTAGTGATTGTTTTATTTTAATATGCATTTTACTTCAATATTTAATAAGATAAAATATCATCGAAATATATGATTTATTATTGTGATAAAAAATAAAATAAAAGAAAAAAAAAACAGAGAATGTTATAATGAATGTTTTGTGCTATAAATATTCTGTGCTAATAAAAAATAATAATTATAAATTATGAGTAATTTCTTGTAGTTATTAAAAAATCAGTGAGAAGTCAGTGTTAAGTTCATAAATAATATATAAATATACACAAGAAAAGTTAAATGCGAATAAAATGTAGTGTTGTCAGAGGACAGCGATGCAAACAAGATAAAATGAAATTTTGAGCCACTACCGTGTGTACATATTTAAAACTAATTGCAGCATATTAGAATTCCAAATTACTTACCATTTTTGATGAGCTTTTCAACATAATGCAAATCGGCTTCTAAAAAAGAATGACAAATTAATTTTTTTGAAATCTGGATGATCAATCTCTTCAAAATTATTTATTTTCATATTGATATATTCTGATTATATCGGACCTGGAATAAGGCTGACTTACTTTTGTAAGGTTCCTTCTGTTAATATTTGTTTTATTCTAATTCAAATTTGCGAATTCATAAAATTCGAACGAGTCTATTTTGCAAATCACAACTGAACACTCTTAGATCGGAATGGCGTAGAAGGAAGAGAACAGAAGTGTAGCGCCTCTATTGGCGAATTACTCACTGGGTAAAGAGAACTTTTTGTTATCGACATAAGTTAAAAACGCTAGCGTTATCATTATAATTATTTTTTCTTGGAGCTTCATAAAATGTATCAAAAATTTTTTTACTGATAATAATAACAACAATAATAATATTTATTTATTCTACTTAGAAAGGTGATATTTTTATAAAAGACTATTGTCCGTCTGAAGTGTTCATTTTTATCAATCAAATATTTTACCTCGAGAAACGACTCCGTAGTTTACTGATATTACATTAGAAAAGTCTTGGCTTTATTTGAGTCGTAATGAAATGGTATATTTCTTGGTTACTTCAGAGTTAATCGATTGATTTCTCATCATTATAGATGACAGATGATTAAAGAGAAGTTCATTTTTCAATGCTTTGTGATCAGTACTTTTTTTTATCATTAGTAATTTTCATTAAGTGTCAACCATTACTTAATTATAATAATTATGGCAACGCAAAATGCATTCAGTGTTGTCGAGTTTTATTTTAATGAGGATTCAAGTGAACACAAATGCGGTTACTGCAAAAAACGCAATGCTTATAAGCGTCATGGTGAGATGTTCATAATTATTTCTTCCAATATGTCAGTATAATATAATCTACTAGTATGACAATGTCATAAAATTATATAATTTTTTGTAGGATTGTGGGCACACCGATTGACTGTACGGGATTACCAAAATTTAATTGATAGAGGCTGGCGAAGAAGTGGGTGTTATTGTTATAAACCAACAAATGATCAGACATGCTGTCCACTGTATACAATAAAGTAAGGCCTTCACTCATGTAGTTTTTTCGTCTTTTATTTTTTTAAATGAACTTCTGAATTAAGCTACATGAATTCAAGAGATGTGTTTAATTTTTAAATGATGAAAATATTATTTCTATACTTTATTTAGTTGACCTTAACCTTCCAGATGTGAAGCCTTGGATTTTATGCTCTCAAAATCGCAGAAAAAAATTATAAAACGAGTTGCTAAATTTATCAAAGAAGGAAAAAAGGAAGAAGCTTATGACAAGAAAACACATAAACGAACGAAAATTCATCACGATTCTCTGAATGACATTGGTAATTAAAGATATTCTCGAACTTATCATTTATCAAGTTTGAATAATATTAATGCACCTATACGATTCTGTTTACCATGAACTTTCTTTGTTAATTATATGCAAATTAATTGTTAATTGTATTTATAATCTAGTGGAACCAGATTATTCCGAGCATATGGCTAGAGCTCATGCAAATTTATCGGAAAACGAAATTATGATGCGAGAAACAGAATGTGATAAAAAATTATCCTCAAGTCCTCAGGACAAAATACAATCAGAGTCTGAGGATATTATAGAAAATACTCCAGCTCAACCAATGATACAAGATATCGAATCTCTTAGCAATGAATCAAAAAAATCTTTAACTCAAAATAAGCCATCAAATACCTCAACCATGTCTGTCTCAGATAGTGATTTACCTAAAAAAGCTAAGCTTATGAGGATTGAACGTGCACGAAATAGACTATTAGCCAAAGGAAAGACGATAGAAGAAATTGAGCTCATTTACAAGAAAAAAAAAGAGAAAAATAAACCAAAAAGCCTTGATGAATTACTTAATAGTTTGACTGACGGAGTGAATAAATTAGAGGTAATATGGATAAAAATTCTACTTAAATTTTAAAAAAACTTCAATTACATATAAAACAGATACATTCGAAATTGATTTACTAATAAATAATCAATATTATATAACATTTCTTCTAGTTAGTTTAAGCTTTGTGAATGCACTTCTATTAAAATAATTAAAAAAAACATATTTATGTGACTTTTACAGCTGAAATTAGTACCAGTATCATCAGAAGAATTTATGGCAACAGTAGATGAGAGTGCGGAATTATTCAAAAAATACCAAATTGCTGTGCATAATGATGATCCATTTGATTGTGATAAAAAATCTTTTTTAAATTTTTTGGGTAAAAGTCCTCTTCATGTAAGTTTCTTTTGATAGTAAGTTCTAAATGTAGTTAGAATTAAGGTCTTTTATAAATTTCATTACTTTTTTAAAGCACTGGAAGCCAGAATCCGGACCACCACTAGGATATGGGTCTTTTCATCAACAATACAGGCTAAATAACAAATTGATGGCTGTTGGAGTTATAGATATACTGCCATATTGTGTATCAAGTGTTTATTTTTTTTATGATCCAGTATATTCTTTTCTTTCACTCGGTACATACAGGTACTTTGTCTAATTAATACGCTTTTGATTATTCTAATTGTTAGATTTTCTGTTGGTGATTAAATAATTCTCAAAGATTTGCAATTAATTATTCATTAAGATTAAGTGATTAAATGCATAATTCTGTTGATGAAAAAAATTGCAGTTCTCTAATGGAAGTACGTTTAGTCAGAGAATTAAATAAAACAGTACCAGACTTAAAATACTATTATATGGGTTATTATATCCATTCAATTCCAAAAATGAGGTACAAAGCAAAAATGAGGCCTTCAAAGTTACTCTGCCCTGAAACTTATAAATGGTTTGACATAGAACGTTGCTTGCCCAAATTAAATGAAAATGAATACTCAAGACTTAATGAAGATATAGATGCTATTGACGAAGATGGAGTTATTGGTTTTGAAACATTGTTGAAGGTGATGATTTCAAAGAATCTTGTTAAAAGTAAAAAAAAAAAAAATAATTTTATTTACTAAATTAATTTTTTAAAAAATTTCTTTAAATCCAGGTTCCAGTGTATTACCGTGGTAGAATGTTATATCAGAATGTACGAGAGATTCGTCGTAAGTTCGATGATAAAAAGGATGACATTAATGAAGTAAAAGAGTATGCAGAAGTTGTAGGTAAAAAATGTGCCCTTAATATGTATTTAGTACGAACCTGAAAAGTACTCAATTATAATACTAATGGTCACTAGTTAAATAAATATAAAATGTTAAACAAGTAATCCAATATCATAAATCTCTAAAGTAATTTGAATTATAAAACTGATAAACATCACGTCCTTCATCATACACCGTCAGTTTTTATTCCAGATTGTGTATTATTATCCGGTAATTGTATAACCATAATTTACTTGTTATATAAGAAAACAACTATTGTTGTTCTTCCCGGTATTAATTTTGAATCAGTGTATGTTCGACACATAAAAGATGTAAAAAGGATCCATTGCTGGCTATTAAAAAATTCTAGATCTATTTTCTTATGATAAAATAACAATTTTTTATTACTCCAAAGCAATATTCCTGCTAATATCTATACAATAATTGTCTTAAATTATATCTTATAATATCACATAGAATTAAATCATTACAAAATTATAAATAATCATTTTCGTCACGCTTCTGACATTCTGATACTTGGTCCACTTTCATCGGATTTTTTGTTTGTCTTTTTATTATTGTCTCTTCTTTCCTCTCTTGGCTCTATTTCATTCCAACTTTGCACTTCTCCACTTCCACCAATGACGAAAATTACCATACAAGATATGCAAACTGATGCACCCATCCAGAAAAGTATTCTCCATCGTTCAATTGAATGCTAAGTGAGATCGTGATAGTTAATTTTTTAATAATAATTATTGCATGAACAGTATACTAGCAATACAATAATGATAGTTAATATAATGTTCGCAATAATTAATCATTTGTAAATGATATGTAATGGATAATTAATGAATTAATTCATAATTAAGCACTAGAAGCTAAAAATTTTTGTTAAGACATTATATCGTTCAAAATAAATGTCATCGTTAAGCAAATTACGAAAAATTTTGTCCAAGTGATCTGTACTCGTATCACGATAATATTCAATAGATAAAAATATCTTAAACGACTATGATGGAAGCTGCTTAAGCATGATTTGAAGATTGTAAGGTAGCACTGATGTTGATGATAAGATGCATATGACACATGTGCAGTTGAATAGATATGTATCGTACTATAATTATATGACATATAGTATGCGACACGGATCCACAGGACGGCAACACAAATATGAACGCTATACCAATTAGAAACATCCTGTGTTCATGAAAAAAAAAAAGATGTGAATTTAATAGAGTTAAAAATATATCGTGAGTAGAAATTAGTAAGCTATTTTTCAGAAGTTAATTAGTAATAAATTTACTTTTATGAGAAACAAAATGATTAAGACAGCATATGTCTGTCAACCCACAATAACACAATACAGTCCAATCTGTAAGAAGAGTAAGCAGTAATAGTGTGCGAGATAGAGATTCAGATGAAATGATGAATGATTACAAAATTTAAAGAGCAAGAAGGATTTGAAATCATGGTAAAATGCAGTTGAAGAAGAGAAGTCATTCTAATGATCTTACCCCCCATTTTCCAGCGACTTCTTCAACAATAGGTCCAATAATAATACCAGAGAGTCCACCGAAAGTATTCATCAAACCATAGAGGAAACCAGCATAATTTGGGGACAAGTCTTGATTATTTGATAAATTAGAAACTGAAGCTGCTCCATTAAATCCAAGAGCCAAAATTAGGAATACATTGGCTAGTGTAAATGAACATCCAAGATAACCAACAATAATGAGGCATAAACCAGGCAATAAATGTGCTGTAAAGTCAAATTCACAAATTACTAATTTCATATTTCATACTTACAAATATTTTAGCCAGGTTTATATATAACTTTTTTTTAAATTTACAAAATATCGTGGCGATTTTTCGTAGCTTGGTAATAGATAATAGATTTTTCCTTTTGATTGTATCACCAGCCCAACCAAAAATGAATGCGAATAATACTCGGTTGGCCCATGGTAAACCAGAAACAATTCCTCCTTTGGTTAACTTGAAGCCTAAAGCTTTTGTTTGATATAGCATCATGCCATTTTGATAAAAAAATAACAGAAATAAATTTCCAAAGTGGCAAAGTGCCAAACAAATAAAAGGTAATGATGATAAGATCTTTAAAATCGGTGTGTCTTTCAATGTCGGTTTTGAGACATTAACGATACCAGCTTGAGATCTAGAAGACAAACGTGATGAATTAAATCATCCATCAGTAAGCTTAAAAAATTTTCAAAGTTTAACTTACTCGATGATGTACTTTTTCTCTTCCTCATTAATTCCAGGATGTTCTTCAGGAGAATCGAAGGCGAACAACCACCAGAAGATAACCCAGATGAGCATGGAGACGGCAGGAATATACCAAGCAGATTCCCAATTAATTTTCTCCGCGATGCTAGAAATAATTCCAAATAGGAAAATGGATCCAAATGTTCCACCTTGCAGAGTCCAGATAAATCTTCCTTTTTCATTAGGAGGCGACCATTTAGCAACTAAGTTATGACATGCTGGAAAAGTTACACCACCAGTCAAGCCAATGATCACTCTTGAGAAAAGCAAGGCAATCCAGGATGTTTGTGCAAGTATTGGAGTGATCAACGATACTAACGCAGCCAGAATCGAAGACCAGAGAATTGCTTGACGAGGTCCATATTTTTGTGCCAAAACACCACCGATGAAATTACCAGGAACATTACCCCAAGCGTAGGCAGAAATTAATTGACCTCTGATGAATGGAGACCAATTAAAAGGTTGATTTGAAAATAAATAAATTCCTGGAGGACGAGTATCTCTACGAACTTCAGGTATGACGGATCTAAAGATCAGGTTCGATTGATTGATATTTTCAAGTGGTAAATCACCTTCTAAAGTTTTGTTTGATGGTGATTGAGTCACATCTTCTTCTGGCTCTGAATACAATGATCGTTTATTTCTATCTACAATTGTACAAACGCCTGATAAATTTGATCTATCTTCTGCAGTTTTTATCATAGGTACCACAAGTACACTCATCTGAAGACGACACATATAGCTCGTCCAGCAGGCCGTAAACATCATGATGCAGATAATTACTCGTGTTGGAAGACACTCTGTAATAAGATCAACGAAATATCTTAATAAGCTGTTTACAAAAATTTGTTGCAAAAAAAAAAATGGCAATAGTGTAATTTTATTGTCGTCGTAGTCGTGCTTCGGACCAAAAATTGACTGCAAAACAAATTTAGTAAAAGATTCTGAGCTTACGAAAAAATTTATACGAATTGCTTATATTTATATTCATGGAATCCATTGAATAATTAATAATATTGACTCGTCCAAAGAATAAAACGCAAATTCAAATTGTTTAATATAAACAAGTCTGTGAAAATTGCCATGCCAACAAGAAAATACTCAGATTTTGAAATACAAGTGATAAATAAAAATATCGAAAAACAGTGACCAAGAAATTACTTGTTTTTACTGCTCTAAAAGAAACGCAAAGGATTTTAAATAAACCTGTATTCAATTGATATCAGAAATCGCAAATACGCGCATTTAGGGTAAAACTTGTCTTGTAACATTATGAGATGAATTATAAGCAAGCTCCATGCCAAGATAAAACCCGTACTATAATGACAACATAGACTACTATGATAACATAGTCCGAGCCTATACTAAGCGTGGAATTGTGATTGCTTGCATGAATTATTAGATGAGCATTGATGTTTCGATGGCATGTTATGCGATGGATGATTAGCAACTTTCATACCGGTTTTGAGGAAGTACTATGATGAATATTTATTACATAGTCCATGCCTAAAACCGGTATTGTAGTTGCTAGCGTGAATTGTTAGATAAGCATGGATATTTTTATGACATGTTATGCGATGGATGATTAGCAACCTTCATACCGATTTGAGGTAGTACTATGTTAAATATCTATTACATAGTCCATACCTAAAACCGGTATTGTAGTTGCTAGCGTAAATTGTTAGATAAGCATGGATATTTCTATGACATGTTATGCGATGAAAATTAGCAAACACCACTTCACGTTAAGCTCGTACTGTGATAAATATCTATAACATAGTCCGAGCCTAAGCATGGAATTGTGATTGCTTGCATGAATTCTTAGATGAGCATTGATGTTTCGATGGCATGTTATGCGATGGATGATTAGCAACCTTCATACCGCTTAAAGGGTGTACTATGATAAATATCTATTACATAGTCCACGCCTAAAACCGGTATTGTAGTTGCTAGCGTGAATTGTTAGATGAGCATGGATATTTCTATGACATGTTATGCGATAAAAATTAGCAAACACCACTTCACGTTAAGCCCGTACTGTGATAAATATCTATAACATAGTCCGAGCCTAAGCGTGGAATTGTGATTGCTTGCATGAATTATTAGATGAGCATTGATGTTTTGATAGCAGGTTATGCGATGGATGATTAGCAACCTTCATACCGGTTTTGAGGACGTACTATGATAAATATTTATTACATAGTCCATGCCTAAAACCGGTATTGTAGTTGCTAGCGTGAATAGTTAGATGAGCATGGATATTTCTATGACATGTTATGCGATGAAAATTAGCAAACACCACTTCACGTTAAGCTCGTACTGTGATAAATATCTATAACATAGTCCGAGCCTAAGCATGGAATTGTGATTGCTTGCATGAATTATTAGATAAGAATTGATGTTTTGATGGCATGTTATGCGATGGATGATTAGCAACCTTCATACCGCTTAAAGGGTGTACTATGATAAATATCTATTACATAGTCCACGCCTAAAACCGGTATTGTAGTTGTTAGCGTGAATTGTTAGCCAAGCATGGATATCTCTATGACATGTTATGCGATGAAGATCAGCAAACACCATGACATGCGAGGGCTTGTACTATGATGAATATTTATTACATAGTCCGAGCCCAAGCGTGGAATTGTGATTGCTAGCGTAAATTGTTAGATGAGCATTAATATCTTTATGTTATGTTATGCGATGGATGATTAGCAACCTTCATACCGCTTTGAGGTAGTACTATGATAAAGATCTATTACATAGTCCATACCTGAAACCGGTATAGTAGTTGCTAGCGTGAATTGTTAGATGAGCATTGATGTTTTGATGGCATGTTATGCGATGGATGATTAGCAACCTTCATACCGGTTTTGAGGACGTACTATGATAAATATTTATTACATAGTCCATGCCTAAAACCGGTATTGTAGTTGCTAGCGTGAATTGTTAGATGAGCATGGATATTTCTATGACATGTTATGCGATGAAAATTAGCAAACCCCACTTCACGTTAAGCTCGTACTGTGATAAATATCTATAACATAGTCCGAGCCTAAGCATGGAATTGTGATTGCTTGCATGAATTATTAGATGAGCATTGATGTTTTGATGGCATGTTATGCGATGGATGATTAGCAACCTTCATACCGGTTTTGAGGACGTACTATGATAAATATTTATTACATAGTCCATGCCTAAAACCGGTATTGTAGTTGCTAGCGTGAATTGTTAGATGAGCATGGATATTTCTATGACATGTTATGCGATGAAAATTAGCAAACCCCACTTCACGTTAAGCTCGTACTGTGATAAATATCTATAACATAGTCCGAGCCTAAGCATGGAATTGTGATTGCTTGCATGAATTATTAGATGAGCATTGATGTTTTGATGGCAGGTTATGCGATGGATGATTAGCAACCTTCATACCGCTTAAAGGGTGTACTATGATAAATATCTATTACATAGTCCACGCCTAAAACCGGTATTGTAGTTGCTAGCGTGAATTGTTAGATGAGCATGGATATTTCTATGACATGTTATGCGATGAAAATTAGCAAACCCCACTTCACGTTAAGCTCGTACTGTGATAAATATCTATAACATAGTCCGAGCCTAAGCATGGAATTGTGATTGCTTGCATGAATTATTAGATGAGCATTGATGTTTTGATGGCATGTTATGCGATGGATGATTAGCAACCTTCATACCGGTTTTGAGGACGTACTATGATAAATATTTATTACATAGTCCATGCCTAAAACCGGTATTGTAGTTGCTAGCGTGAATTGTTAGATGAGCATGGATATTTCTATGACATGTTATGCGATGAAAATTAGCAAACCCCACTTCACGTTAAGCTCGTACTGTGATAAATATCTATAACATAGTCCGAGCCTAAGCATGGAATTGTGATTGCTTGCATGAATTATTAGATGAGCATTGATGTTTTGATGGCAGGTTATGCGATGGATGATTAGCAACCTTCATACCGCTTAAAGGGTGTACTATGATAAATATCTATTACATAGTCCACGCCTAAAACCGGTATTGTAGTTGCTAGCGTGAATTGTTAGATGAGCATGGATATTTCTATGACATGTTATGCGATAAAAATTAGCAAACACCACTTCACGTTAAGCCCGTACTGTGATAAATATCTATAACATAGTCCGAGCCTAAGCGTGGAATTGTGATTGCTTGCATGAATTATTAGATAAGAATTGATGTTTTGATGGCATGTTATGCGATGGATGATTAGCAACCTTCATACCGCTTAAAGGGTGTACTATGATAAATATCTATTACATAGTCCACGCCTAAAACCGGTATTGTAGTTGTTAGCGTGAATTGTTAGCCAAGCATGGATATCTCTATGACATGTTATGCGATGAAGATCAGCAAACACCATGACATGCGAGGGCTTGTACTATGATAAATATTTATTACATAGTCCATGCCTAAAACCGGTATTGTAGTTGCTAGCGTGAATTGTTAGATGAGCATGGATATCTTTATGTCATGTTATGCGATGGATGATTAGCAACCTTCATACCGATTTGAGGTAGTACTATGTTAAATATCTATTACATAGTCCATACCTAAAACCGGTATTGTAGTTGCTAGCGTAAATTGTTAGATAAGCATGGATATTTCTATGACGTGTTATGCGATGAAAATTAGCAAACACCACTTCACGTTAAGCTCGTACTGTGATAAATATCTATAACATAGTCCGAGCCTAAGCATGGAATTGTGATTGCTTGCATGAATTATTAGATAAGAATTGATGTTTTGATGGCATGTTATGCGATGGATGATTAGCAACCTTCATACCGCTTAAAGGGTGTACTATGATAAATATCTATTACATAGTCCACGCCTAAAACCGGTATTGTAGTTGCTAGCGTGAATTGTTAGATGAGCATGGATATTTCTATGACATGTTATGCGATGAAAATTAGCAAACCCCACTTCACGTTAAGCTCGTACTGTGATAAATATCTATAACATAGTCCGAGCCTAAGCATGGAATTGTGATTGCTTGCATGAATTATTAGATGAGCATTGATGTTTTGATGGCATGTTATGCGATGGATGATTAGCAACCTTCATACCGGTTTTGAGGACGTACTATGATAAATATTTATTACATAGTCCATGCCTAAAACCGGTATTGTAGTTGCTAGCGTGAATTGTTAGATGAGCATGGATATTTCTATGACATGTTATGCGATGAAAATTAGCAAACCCCACTTCACGTTAAGCTCGTACTGTGATAAATATCTATAACATAGTCCGAGCCTAAGCATGGAATTGTGATTGCTTGCATGAATTATTAGATGAGCATTGATGTTTTGATGGCAGGTTATGCGATGGATGATTAGCAACCTTCATACCGCTTAAAGGGTGTACTATGATAAATATCTATTACATAGTCCACGCCTAAAACCGGTATTGTAGTTGCTAGCGTGAATTGTTAGATGAGCATGGATATTTCTATGACATGTTATGCGATAAAAATTAGCAAACACCACTTCACGTTAAGCCCGTACTGTGATAAATATCTATAACATAGTCCGAGCCTAAGCGTGGAATTGTGATTGCTTGCATGAATTATTAGATAAGAATTGATGTTTTGATGGCATGTTATGCGATGGATGATTAGCAACCTTCATACCGCTTAAAGGGTGTACTATGATAAATATCTATTACATAGTCCACGCCTAAAACCGGTATTGTAGTTGTTAGCGTGAATTGTTAGCCAAGCATGGATATCTCTATGACATGTTATGCGATGAAGATCAGCAAACACCATGACATGCGAGGGCTTGTACTATGATGAATATTTATTACATAGTCCGAGCCCAAGCGTGGAATTGTGATTGCTAGCGTAAATTGTTAGATGAGCATTAATATCTTTATGTTATGTTATGCGATGGATGATTAGCAACCTTCATACCGCTTAAAGGGTGTACTATGATGAATATCTATTACATAGTCCACGCCTAAAACCGGTATTGTAGTTGTTAGCGTGAATTGTTAGATGAGCATGGATATCTTTATGTCATGTTATGCGATGGATGATTAGCAACCTTCATACCGGTTCTGAGGACGTACTATGATAAATATTTATTACATAGTCCATGCCTAAAACCGGTATTGGGGTTGCTAGCGTGAATTGTTAGATGAGCATGGATATTTCTATGACATGTTATGCGATGAAAATTAGCAAACACCACTTCACGTTAAGCTCGTACTGTGATAAATATCTATAACATAGTCCGAGACTAAGCGTGGAATTGTGATTGCTTGCATGAATTATTAGATGAGCATTGATGTTTTGATGGTAGGTTATGCGATGGATGATTAGCAACCTTCATACCGGTTTTGAGGACGTACTATGATAAATATTTATTACATAGTCCATGCCTAAAACCGGTATTGTAGTTGCTAGCGTGAATTGTTAGATAAGCATGGATGTTTTTATGACATGTTATGCGATGGATGATTAGCAACCTTCATACCGCTTAAAGGGTGTACTATGATAAATATCTATTACATAGTCCACGCCTAAAACCGGTATTGTAGTTGCTAGCGTGAATTGTTAGATGAGCATTGATGTTTTGATGGCATGTTATGCGATGGATGATTAGCAACCTTCATACCGGTTTTGAGGACGTACTATGATAAATATTTATTCCATAGTCCATACCTAAAACCGGTATTGTAGTTGCTAGCGTGAATTGTTAGATGAGCATGGATATCTTTATGTCATGTTATGCGATGGATGATTAGCAACCTTCATACCGCTTAAAGGGTGTACTATGATAAATATCTATTACATAGTCCACGCCTAAAACCGGTATTGTAGTTGTTAGCGTGAATTGTTAGCCAAGCATGGATATCTCTATGACATGTTATGCGATGAAGATCAGCAAACACCATGACATGCGAGGGCTTGTACTATGATAAATATTTATTACATAGTCCATGCCTAAAACCGGTATTGTAGTTGCTAGCGTGAATTGTTAGATGAGCATGGATATCTTTATGTCATGTTATGCGATGGATGATTAGCAACCTTCATACCGATTTGAGGTAGTACTATGTTAAATATCTATTACATAGTCCATACCTAAAACCGGTATTGTAGTTGCTAGCGTAAATTGTTAGATAAGCATGGATATTTCTATGACGTGTTATGCGATGAAAATTAGCAAACACCACTTCACGTTAAGCTCGTACTGTGATAAATATCTATAACATAGTCCGAGCCTAAGCATGGAATTGTGATTGCTTGCATGAATTATTAGATAAGAATTGATGTTTTGATGGCATGTTATGCGATGGATGATTAGCAACCTTCATACCGGTTTTGAGGACGTACTATGATAAATATTTATTACATAGTCCATACCTAAAACCGGTATTGTAGTTGCTAGCGTGAATTGTTAGCCAAGCATGGATATCTCTATAACATGTTATGCGATGGATGATTAGCAACCTTCATACCGCTTAAAGGGTGTACTATGATAAATATCTATTACATAGTCCACGCCTAAAACCGGTATTGTAGTTGCTAGCGTGAATTGTTAGATGAGCATGGATATTTCTATGACATGTTATGCGATGAAAATTAGCAAACACCACTTCACGTTAAGCCCGTACTGTGATAAATATCTATAACATAGTCCGAGCCTAAGCGTGGAATTGTGATTGCTTGCATGAATTATTAGATGAGCATTGATGTTTTGATGGTAGGTTATGCGATGGATGATTAGCAACCTTCATACCGCTTAAAGGGTGTACTATGATGAATATCTATTACATAGTCCACGCCTAAAACCGGTATTGTAGTTGCTAGCGTGAATTGTTAGATGAGCATGGATATTTCTATGACATGTTATGCGATGAAAATTAGCAAACACCACTTCACGTTAAGCCCGTACTGTGATAAATATCTATAACATAGTCCGAGCCTAAGCGTGGAATTGTGATTGCTTGCATGAATTATTAGATGAGCATTGATGTTTTGATGGTAGGTTATGCGATGGATGATTAGCAACCTTCATACCGCTTAAAGGGTGTACTATGATGAATATCTATTACATAGTCCACGCCTAAAACCGGTATTGTAGTTGTTAGCGTGAATTGTTAGATGAGCATCAATATCTTTATGTCATGTTATGCGATGGATGATTAGCAACCTTCATACCGCTTAAAGGGTGTACTATGATAAATATCTATTACATAGTCCACGCCTTAAACCGGTATTGTAGTTGCTAGCGTAAATTGTTAGATAAGCATGGATATTTTTATGACATGTTATGCGATGAAAATTAGCAAACACCACTTCACGTTAAGCTCGTACTGTGATAAATATCTATAACATAGTCCGAGCCTAAGCGTGGAATTGTGATTGCTTGCATGAATTATTAGATGAGCATTGATGTTTCGATGGCATGTTATGCGATGGATGATTAGCAACCTTCATACCGCTTTGAGGTAGTACTATGATAAAGATCTATTACATAGTCCATACCTAAAACCGGTATTGTAGCTGCTAGCGTAAATTGTTAGATGAGCATTGATATCTTTATGTCATGTTATGCGATGGATGATTAGCAACCTTCATACCGCTTTGAGGTAGTACTATGTTAAATATCTATTACATAGTCCATACCTAAAACCGGTATTGTAGTTGCTAGCGTGAGTTGTTAGCCAAGCATGAATATCTTGATAACATGTTATGCGGTGAAGATCAGCAAACACCATGACATGCAAGGGCTTGTACTATGATGAATATCTATTACATAGTCCGAGCCCAAGCGTGGAATTGTGATTGCTTGCATGAATTATTAGATGAGCATCGACATCTCGATGACGTGTTAGGCGATGGAGTTGTTATGCTACTATGTTATGTTATGAAATGAATAATTACCAAACATCATGAGAGACTAAAGGGCGTGCTATGGTAAATATCGATGACATAGTTCGAGCCTGAGCTTGGAATTGTAATTACTAGCATGGATGATGTAATGAGCTGAAAAAATGATCCAGATGTTACAACGAATCTTATAGTAATATACATGACAATTTAATTAGGTGTTTGTGTCAACTTGTTGTAAAAAGAATATTAGTATTCAATATTGCTTCGTCATTGTCATTGTTTTTCTATATATTGCTGTGGAAATCATTAAGCAAAAATTCATAGCACATGACCAAATTTTTATTATCTGTGTATGTTTATATTTGCATGTTCCATTGACTTATCCACAATTATTTATTATCTGCTTATGAAAGTTTCAAGCGGTTGATTGGAGTATAAACAATGTCGGGTGAATTGTCATATAAACTTAATTGGAGCAATCCTTACATTTTTAGATGGAAGTAATGAATGTCAACAATTTCTTACAGTCAATATTCATATTTTTACGGAAAATATCAAATTGCAGTGACTATGAAATTTAATGTTCACACCGCTCTAGAAATGAAAATCATAACAACTTATGTAATGTTCCTGCAGTCAAATGACATCGATTATTCCAGGTACGCTTATTTATACTGAACTTATCACAAGACATTTATGATGATTACGGAAATTCTAAATTGAAACTGAGCGGCAAATTAGTAATCCGAGAGATGAATATCAAATGTGCAAGCAAATAAACGACTACGATATATATTCTAACTACTAAACCACATATTGTTATTGAATTGATTGAATCTTAGACATTATTAAATATCAGAACAATAATTATCACGATTTTAACGCTAAAGCTAATACGCGAATTAAAATCCTCGATCATTCAGACTTGATCACACAAATCATGTTGCGAAATAAATATGACTAATATTGCAGACGTAAACTTCATAGTTAATTGATTGAAAAATTGCACAAATTAATTCATAAAAATTACTACGTAATTAAAATAATGGAATGTCGAGCTAAGTTTTGAATTATTCGATTGAATGTGCAGTATAGAATCTCAAGATGAAATTGAGTGATATCGTTTCAAAAGATGAATAAAAGAAAATCAAAATGCTAGAACAACCAAAAGTGAAAGCAAATATTCAAACTTACGGGGCTGGAGCTTTCGAAGAAGTTTGTTATACATGGTACCGAGATGATAGCCTTCCTTCCGCTTGGTCCGTCTTGGAGAATCCCGCTCTTAGATTATGCAATCGGCAAGTATATCCTTGATGGTCAGGTGAACGTGGTCTATCTCACATAGTTTGGTATCCACTGATATCTTATAGCACAATTCCACACTGCATACTGGGCACTCACTGCATACTGGGCACTCACTTCAAAAATTGAAAAATAACTGCCAATATTGGATTGACGACCAGTATTTATACTATTGCTCCGACGATGATTCTTGCATAGTTAAAGAAGAGGGGGTGGCCAATAGCAACGTCGAAATCTTCCGAAAATTGGGCATTAGAGGACCCACCCAAGTTTTAGGGGAGGGTTTTTTGGAGATGACAAGTAACGAGTCCATGGATTGGTGCGTTGCACCCCCTACTTTCATTAGTAAAATGACGAGAAAATACATTTGTCATAGACGATGAATATTTCACGAAAAATTTACTAAAGAACAGTAATTTTTCCAAGTGAATTTTCTAAAAAATATATAATTTTATATAAAAATTTATATTTGGAGAACTGAATAATGTTTGATGATTTTTTTTCAGAATGTGCAAAATAATTTCCGCTATAATTTCATAAAATGTTGAATTTTTAACGTTGACATTTATTATTTTATTTATTTATCAACACATACCATGATAAATTTCAGTATTCAATGTCAATGAAATTTATGCAATGTAATTTTAAACACATAATTGCAATTGGAATTTTCACACATCGAAACATGAAAATATTTTATGAAAAATTTTAAATGTTTACAATTTGATGTTTATTACATTTTTCCATGCGATAATGAATGTAGATAAAATAAACAATCATGTTGAAAGATATGCTGGTTTTTCAATTTTTTACAATGATCTCTTTATCAACAAGTATTTTATTATTTATTTTTAAAATAATAAGTATAAGAAAAAATACTTTAATCTATTTTTAATGAACGTATTCTGGAAATAAAACATTTTAATAATTGATTTCCTTTCTTAGCGTTTTTTTAATGTCTGTAATAAAATTAACAATAATAATTTATGTAGATTTCTTTTTGTAATTAACTCCATGACATCATAGCCGCTATTAAGACTCGACTATTACAATTCAATTCTGTCTAAAAAGTTCTAAGTACATTGATACGTAAAAATCTTTAAATGAATCAATCATGAATAATATCTTAATTTTTATTTAATATCTTTCTTCGAAAACGAAAATCACTAAGTCTACCATTAGTTTTTGAATTATTATTAAATAAGAGTAACAACATTGATGTTAAATCGTGCTAGTTAAGATACGTTCTCTAATTAATTGAATACTGATTTAAATATTTCTTTTCAAATTTGATGAGAAATTAAAGCTGTGTAAGTCATGGTATTTTTCAAAATCTTTTAAAAAAACTAGCTGACCTTTTTTTGCAAAATAGATGTTGCTAGAATATGCATCTCGCGGCATTAATAATAAACTAATATGTGGCCATTGAAAAAATGTCCATGTCCAAGAGCAGTCGTAAATGCTTGCTTAAAATATTAAAATTATGGTCATGGTCTTTAGTATACCTGGTTGCAAACAACCGACTAGGTTTTATTTAACACATGCCGAGGATTTTCTCGACATTCAATGTAGTATAAACATTGCAAGAGTTTCTAAACTAATGACATAGAACTTTCTAGTTTTCAATTTTAAGGATTTATTCTATCCTTTGTCTAAAGAACAATATTAATTGTTATCGATGTTCTCAACTTTACGAATTGATGAATGAATTCTTTTCTGTCATATGTTCAAATACTTTTTAGCGATTTATGTGAAGATATGGTGATAAGACTTTTATTTAAAAGCAGCTACTGAATTATTCTATATGAGTTTTAATCATTCACGAGGAATTTCTCAATCGACCATTAAAATCACATTTCATACAATTTTCTAATTTTCGTATTCATTTATTTCGTTGATTTTTTTTTACTATCAGTTTATCATGTACTTAATTTATCAATGTATAACATATTATTTTTTTTTCAATGTCATTAATTATTTTATCTAATGAGAAAAGTAATAACGACAAGGATGTTCCGTCTTAACTGAATGTCTGCTGGATACAGATATACATATATAGATATATTTATATATATAATTTGAGATGTTTTTAATTACAGAAAAATTTATTTAATAATATAAAATACAGAACTAAAAAGACGTTGACTCATGAACTTTATAAAATGCTGAAATTAAATTTTTCATCAATATAAATTGGTAATAAAATAAATTTATGACGTAATTGATGATAAAAAGTACAGAAAGTTTCTGATCTGATGATGATTAGCCTTTCAATTTCACTTTCCGTGTTGAATATATTTATTTCATTGATGTAGAATATTTTTTTTTTTATTAATTTTGTATGCCAATTTTCAATCACTTGAAATTTCCTCATATAGAGTAAATAAATCCATAGATGGATACAACTTGAATTTTACTAAATAATTATATTTATAAAATTAATGGATGAAGTTTATTTTACTTGATGTTAATACCAAATAGAATTTAAAAAAAAAAACTTATAATTTACCATTAAAATTGCTGGCTTCGTTATTAATACATTAATTATATACAATGTTTCATTAATGCGTCATGATTAATATTAATAAACCTACTGATAGCATTAAAATTCATTTAAAACTTATAGATTTTACTAATGAATAAGATATTTGTTTTGTATTAAATGTATTTATTTTCATGTGAATGAAAAGGAAAGATGGATTAAATCCTAGATTTAGCAGCTTGCATGTTTATTTACTAACTATAAATTATAGTTGATATTGATATTACGAATTCGATAAACGCCAATTATTATAAAAAAAAATTATATAATATTAACTAAAAATTTTTGTTAAATATTGAAAACCAACGTTGTATTTTCAGAGAACTTAAAATCTACAAAAACTGAAAAGTATTTACATAGCAGCCTCAGTCCCAAAATGCAGAAAATGATTTATTACCCTTCGGACCATTGCCATTCATTCAACAGTCGACGACTTAGGGATGAGACAATAAGCCGGGGTTGGATTTTTCCAGCACTTCAAGACCTGAGTCATAAAGTGATTTGAATAAGAAGATTACAGAACAGAAATTTTCATGTTTCAAATGCATAGGATACTTCATCACAGATCCTTAAGTAAATTTTAGACTTTTTTCTACCTCAACTTTCTATTTTAAAGCGTCAGCTGTAAATGTTAAGATCTAAACAATGCCTCCCTCCAAGGAAAATTATATACTGCTTCGAAGACCCTTACTTTCTTGATAGGGATGATCATGACAATACAAATTTTCACACTAATGTATTTTCAAGGTAAAACTGCATTGAAAAGCATAAGATTTTCACTTTTTCACAACAGCGAAAAACATGTATTTTCGATGAATATTGCAACGTATTTGTCATTTAAAAATATGAGTATGAAATCAGTCAAGAAATATATTCTACGAGGATTTTATCTTAAAAAATAATTTTTTTTCAACTTACTTCTTGGTGGCGGTGCTAAAATAAGGAGAGGAGTCTCTTCTGTTGGGAAGTCATCAAAATATTGAGCTGGCATAATTTTTCTAGATTTATTTTTTTCAAGAATTAATAATTTACTAACACAAATTACCACTTTTATAAATTATAAAAAAATCTGAAGTAAAGAGTTATTTTGATTGTGTATCACATGAGGACAACTATCAATTAGATCAAAGGTCATCTATAACTTAAGAGCTATCATTCTCTGATAAATAAATATATATACTCATTGTCATAATTAAATAATAAAAATAGAAATATTTTTCAAAATTTACGTATTCTCGTAAGTTCAAATTTCTTATTATCACTTCAGCTATTTATTAATAAATTAATAGATAAAAAATTGTCTTACTGCTATTTGAATTCAAAAATTCCCGCAGTAAAAAGTCGTCGATAACTAAAATTCCCCATTTCTAGACTCTTTTTTATCCTCTAATACAATGCTGCTTTTCTCACTAGAGTGACAAGCATTTCTACTGTGGCCGTTTTGGCCGACGTGAATTTATTTGGAGTTATTTATTAAATATTAAATAGTTGCAACAAGAAGAAAAGAATAATTATTTTGTTGGTATTGAATAAATTATCCTGAGTGTAAAAATGACGCTCACATTGAAGGTAAATTTTTTGTAATTATATTTCTTTCCAATCTTGTAAGTTAAGTTTGGTTAAGTTGGAGTTAATTTCTTAATATCCTGTTTATTAAATATTCAGATGGATGTTGATGACAAAGCGATGAAAGGGGAAGGATTCAGGTCCTATTATATTACTAAGATAGAAGAACTACAACTAATTGTTGCTGAAAAGAGTCAAAATTTACGAAGATTACAGGCCCAGCGTAATGAGCTTAATGCTAAAGGCAAGTATTCGACCATTAAGTCATTCATTAAATTATCCGGGATTTTCTTTGAAAAGTTAAATTCTTTTTTTTGAGAATAATGTATTATTTTTGCTTCATTACAATGCTTTGCTTTTTAAATGAAATAATATATATTAATGATTTACATTTTCTATTATTATAGTTCGAATGCTTCGAGAAGAACTCCAACTTCTTCAAGAGCAAGGATCTTATGTTGGTGAAGTTGTAAAACCCATGGATAAAAAAAAAGTATTAGTAAAAGTTCATCCCGAAGGCAAATTTGTTGTAGACTTAGATAAAAACATTGACATCAATGATGTAACTCCAAATTCCAGAGTAGCTTTGAGAAATGAAAGTTATACTTTACATAAAATTTTGCCCAACAAAGTTGATCCTCTAGTTTCTCTTATGATGGTCGAAAAAGTTCCTGATTCTACATATGAAATGGTTGGGGGTTTGGATAAACAAATTAAGGAAATTAAAGAAGTAATCGAATTACCAGTCAAACATCCTGAATTATTTGATGCTCTTGGAATCGCTCAGCCAAAAGGAGTGCTCTTATATGGACCTCCTGGAACTGGAAAGACTTTATTAGCAAGAGCTGTAGCACATCATACAGAATGTACTTTTATTAGAGTATCTGGATCAGAATTAGTCCAGAAATTCATTGGAGAAGGATCACGTATGGTACGAGAATTATTCGTCATGGCAAGAGAGCATGCCCCGTCTATTATTTTCATGGATGAGATTGATTCAATTGGAAGTTCTCGTATTGAATCTGGTTCTGGTGGTGACAGTGAAGTTCAACGTACAATGTTAGAATTATTGAATCAACTTGATGGTTTTGAAGCTACAAAAAATATTAAAGTAATAATGGCTACGAATCGAATTGATATTCTTGATCCTGCTCTCTTACGTCCTGGTCGAATTGATCGTAAAATTGAATTCCCTCCACCAAATGAAGAAGCTAGACTTGATATCTTAAAAATTCATTCGAGAAAAATGAATTTAACTCGAGGTATTAATCTGAGAAAAATCGCTGAACTTATGCCTGGTGCCTCGGGCGCTGAAGTTAAGGTATCATTTTTAATGCCGTTTAATTATGTATTCATATTAAAGCTATATCAAATTCGTGTTAAAATTGGAAATTTTTTTTTTTAGGGAGTATGTACTGAAGCTGGAATGTATGCATTGCGAGAACGTAGAGTTCATGTTAATCAAGAAGATTTTGAGATGGCAGTAGCTAAAGTAATGCAGAAAGATTCTGAAAAGAATATGTCTATCAAGAAATTATGGAAATAACTTTGTATTATTTGTATTATCATTCTAACAAATTTATCTATCGTTCTAGAATTTTGTGACAAAAAAATAATTTTGCAATTATTTTCTATTTCATATGTACTTCATCAATAATACAATCGTAATTATATATTACAAAAGCATTCTTTGTGATATTTCATTGATTTACTATCAAATGAAATAAATAACAAAATCATTGTTATGAATAAAATTAAAACAATAGTTTTAAAGGCTGCGTTTACACATTTTTGCAAATTCAAGAGCTGAAGAGATTGACCGACGTCCGATAAGTATGCAATCATGGCCTCTTGGTAAACTTCGCGCGCCACTTCTGTGTCATCACTAACCTAAAAGTTTGTTACAGTGTAAATGAAACGCAAAGATATCGTTTTGTAAATGGTTTTCAAAATGACAAATCGGTATCAATGTTAGCAATTTTAGTGTTAATTATTTATTGAAATGGATGTAGACAATCAGAGTGAAGACGGTGAAATAAAAAAAAGCCCAATGAAGGACATGGATGACTTTAGGTAAGTTTGACTTTGTAATTTTAAGGTTATTTCGCATTGAATATTTTCTAAAAATAATTAATTTATAATGATGAGTTAATAAAATATTAATAAAAAAATGAATTGAATGAATAACTTTCTTTTTACAACAGTTTTTCAGAAGAAGAAGGAGCAGATACTGCGGATTCTTTAGATATAAAACCACCACAAGCTGCAGTTCGTTTACATAAATCTAGTTCATCTAGAAGACGAGAGAAACACAGTGATCGAAGAGACAGACGAGATGAAAAAGACAGAAAATCTCGTCATCACGATAGAGAAGATAGACATAGGGATAAACATAGACATCGTCGCCATGGTTTAGAGTCATTGGAAAGATCAGAAAGGTCAGATGGGTCCAAAAGAGATCGAGATAGATTAGAGCGCCTTGATCGTTTAGACCTTCATTCACGTGAACGTGAATCTTCTAGGCATGATAGAAAAGAAAGATGTACCGGTGATCGGGTTCTCGAAGATTTGCGAACAAGGTAAATATATTTTTAATTTCTAAGACGGTATTTAATTGATTGAAATTTTTTGATAAATAAATTAAAAGAAAACTTTTTAATCAATTCGATACCAAAATATTATTTATTCAGTAATTATAATGGTATATATATTAATTAATATGATATATCATTTACTAATTTTTTAATTTCGTATTACATTTATTAATGTACTCAATAAAAGGAACTTCGTTTCAAGATTGTTGGACAAACGTCGAGAACGTCGAGATGATGGCAGAGACATGCGAGAATATAAATCAGATCGACGTGAATTACGTTTAGAAGAAAGTCGAGATCGCGATCGACGTGATATGAGAATTGAGGACATTAGAGATCGACGTGAGGTTCGAAATGTTCTTGAAGATGGACGAGATCGTCGTGAAATGCGAGTTGATGATCGTCGACACATGCAGAATATGGAGGAAGGCTATTCGGAGTCAGAATTAATGGAAAGGTCAGAAAAGAGACATAAAAGAAATCACAAGCATGAGAGAGTACGAGACAGAGATAGGGAAAAAATAGATCGTGACAGAGAACATCGGGAAAAACAATTACGAGAAGCAATGGAACTTATTCAGGCCGGAGAGCAAGAAGAAATGGACATGGGTGAGATGCCATTGCAACCTAAAGATCCCAAAGAAATGTCTGAACAGGAATTACGAAAAGAAAGGTATTGTAATCATTTTTTATGTGTTAAGAAATATTTAATATTTTTCATTTTCTAATGGGAATTTTTAATTTTTATAGGTTACTAGAAGCAGATAGAGAAATGGCTCGAAGAAAAGAAGTATCACGGATGGAGTTGGAAGCAAGACGATTAAAACGTGGCGAAAAACGTCCTCATAGTCCAGATCGAGATGCTGATCCTTCAGTAGTAGAATTAACAGACGAAAGTGTCAGTCCTATTCAATCCGACGACGACCAATCGAAATCTACTAAGTGAGTATTTTTTTTCTACTAAAAAAATATAAACTTTAATCATTACTTTTGTACAAAATATTTTATTGAATATAATAACATGGAATCACATATACTATTAAAAATTGGTTAGTACTTGGAAATACGCGATCGCTGAGGAGCATTTTATGCTGTTGATGCTTTTAAATAATTCGATCGGTATTTCAACATGATATGAGCGTTTCTGTAAGAGTATAATTTTAAATAGTATATGTACTTTAATTAATTTCAATAGAGTTTTATTTATTATCGTTATTCAGTGTAATGTTTTTTTTTTTAGATCTCAAGATAGACAATCATCAGAAGAACACAACAGCGGTCAAGACAGATCTTCTGACAGACACTCATCAGACTCTTCAGATTCAAGTAGTGATGACGATGACGAATCAAATGATTCGAATAAAGGTTCCAATGATGAATCTAACGATGGATCAGATTATAACAATCCTAGTCCATTATCTGTTGATCGACTGGCCAAATCAGATCACTCCGATGGTGGTTCTCCAGGTCGTGTAGAATCTAATGGTACTGCTAAAGAGGCGGAAGAAGAGGAAGAGCAGAACAAGAAAGTTGAAGAACCTGAATTGCCTCCCTATTTGCCAGCCATTCAAGGTAAGTTACTTTGTCACTTAAATATTTCTGAACTTAAAAATTGAAGGATTCTTGAATACTTAATTGAGGAATTTTACGGATAGGATTAAAATAAATATAGAATCTTTTTTTATAAAAATTTACAAGTGATTTATTTACATATTAATTTTTTCAAACAGGCTGTAGGAGTGTTGAAGAGTTCCAGTGTTTAAATCGAATTGAAGAAGGAACTTATGGAGTTGTATACAGAGCTCGAGATAAACGCACAGATGAAATAGTGGCCTTGAAGAGATTGAAGATGGAAAAGGAAAAAGATGGTTTTCCAATTACAAGTTTACGAGAAATAAACACTTTACTGAAAGCTCAACATCCAAACATTGTGACAGTGCGTGAAATAGTCGTAGGAAGTAATATGGATAAAATATTTATCGTCATGGACTATGTTGAGCACGATTTAAAATCATTGATAGAAACAATGAAACAAAAGAAACAAGGATTCCTTCCAGGCGAAGTTAAATGTTTAATGCAACAACTATTGAAAGCAGTTGCCCATTTACATGATAATTGGATTCTCCATCGGGATTTAAAAACATCTAATTTATTATTAAGTCATCGAGGAATTTTAAAAGTTGGAGATTTTGGTTTAGCACGAGAGTATGGTTCTCCATTAAGGCAGTATACACCTATAGTAGTGACTCTATGGTACAGAGCACCAGAGTTGCTTTTAAATGGCAAAGAATATAGCACGCCAATAGATATGTGGTCAGTCGGATGTATTTTTGCCGAGTTAATTAAAATGGAAGCTTTATTCCCAGGCAAATCAGAAATAGACCAATTAAATAGAATATTCAAAGAATTAGGAACACCCAGTGAACGTATTTGGCCTGGATATAGCAAACTTCCAATGGTTTCTAAGATACCATTCGCTCATTATCCTGTCAATAATCTACGACAGCGATTCAGCCTGTTTTTATCAGATCAAGGAATTGAATTGCTAAATAAAATGTTAACTTACGATCCTGCTCAACGAATGACTGCTGAAGATGCTTTAAAGCATCCTTACTTTACGGAAACTCCATTGCCGATAGATCCAGAAATGTTTCCAACATGGCCAGCTAAGTCGGAGTTAGGTGCCAGGACTGCTAATGCTTCTCCGAAACCACCGAGTGGTGGAAAAGAGTACAAACAGTTGGGTGATGGTGATGATGCTGATCTCAGTTATTCAGAAGGTTTTCATATGGGACTTATTGAAGGAGGCAGACCTCCTCCAGTAGGAGTTGGGTTTCATTTAAAATTTTGAGTATCTTTTCTTGACATAATTGAAAAATAAAATCAATTAAAAATGCATTTTTTATTCATTATTTCTTATTGTATTGTACTGTGAGAAAAGGACATTAAGTAAATTTAATTAGTTTTAGTTAAATAGTGAAATGGTATCATCTTGAAAAAAAAGTGTTTATGATCAATTTTATCTACGACAAATCAAAAAATCAATATTTGGGAGATATTTTGTATTATTATTGATAATTTTGATATACTCCTTTTGGTTCATTACATTGCATAATAATCTATTTTAGATAATACAATAGAAAATTGTAATTATTTTGTAAGAATTGAAATAATTTTAATTAAAATTTGTCATAAACACAATTTTTCGTATACAATAATGTTAATTTATGCGTCTCATAACAGTGAATATAGAATCAAGACGCGTATATTTAACGAAAAAGTGAAATACAAATAAAATAAATAATACCATCGTCTGTTCATTTTAAACTAATGAATGTTTATTAGTAGATTTATTCATTCTCAATAATCGAATTTTTTTACGGATATGCTGACTATTTTTTTATATTTAACACGTGAGATTAATCTCAGGACGTGTAATCAATCGTTGAAGAAACATTTATCAATTCATGTAAATATGTCAAAAGCTGTGACATTGAATTAAAATTGGAATCAGTTGTTAAATTAATGTGTAATTAATGTGTGTACTATGTACAAATTTAAAAAAAAACAAACAAATATTGGATTTATATACTTCTATAAAATATTAATAATAACACTTGAAAATAAGAATACTCACGATTATCAATCTTTTTATTCATTTTTGTATTTTTTAAGTTTTTAGTTATTCATGAAATTTTCATTGAACACGTTTTAATACAGTATCCTTATTCCTAAATTAAATTTGTATTTTTATCTTTTCATTTTTACTATCGAACTTAGCGATTATTTAAATTTCGAATTTTTTTTCTTATCACGACACTAACCTTGCTCTAATACATATAATTCTCAGGGTAAAATTGTAAACCTCTTAATTATGATAAGATAAAGGCTGGAGAAATGAGCAGAATAATTTTATTTTTCAACGATAAATTGAATTTTATGGACTCTAGACTACATTAAATTGTAAAAGAATTTTTACATGGTTTTCACATAATGCATCTCTTTATTTGCTCTTTTTAGTATAACATATTTAAATATTATTTTTTGTAAAGTTTTCACATATTATTTTTCATTCGTACATGTAATATTAATAATCACAATTGCTAATAATATATAACAATTTACTTTTATCTCATATTATTAATAATGATATTTTTATCTAATCATGCAGTTCATTAGTAGGAGATGAAACAAGTCAGTTATGAGTTCAGCGAGTCTATTTCCCTGCATTATTCATATTTTTTGGTAAGCCCAAAAGTGAATTAATTATCTCAGAGTTCCTTTTCGAATGACACATACGTTGGGGAAATAGTAAGATCTTTGCTAACTGCAGCTGATCACTGTCCTATGAAAAAAAGAACTCGAAAATAAAAATTATTTTTAACAATAATATTGATATTGATGTAAAAAGATTTTTTAAAAATACCACTCCTCTTCCGTAGGGAAAATTAGAAGCGACCAGCTCTCGATCGTCTTCAATTGTTCCAGAAATATTATCAACATTGTTCATGAAGATAATTATAAAAAATATAGTAGTAACACTTATAACTTTTTTAATCATTATTCTGGAATAGAAATTAATTTTGATTTTCTGTTACAATGTGATATTTCAATGAATTATTATCAAAACTTACCTATTGTCCTTACCTAAGTATTGTCCAATTTAATGAGTGTTTGAATTAAATTTTATTTTCCAGGAGATTCCAATAGAGATCTTCTTTTTGAACAGTCTAGAAATGATCTGGATAATGTTTCAAATCTAGACTTATTTATACTCGTGAGAATTGCAGGGATGAATGAATTCTGTCACTTGCATTGGAAATATTTTATCATCAAACTGTTTAAAACAGGCACATCTTCAAGTTATGTCTTCAATAATGTACAATCTATTTTATTATTTTTACTCAAGTTCTAATAATAGTTGAAAAATATTTTAATCGACTATATATGATAATTTTCATTTAAACTATTTTAAAATATTTTGCTAAAATTTGCTTCCACTTCAAAGTAGAAGTTTTTAAAAATAGCTGAAGTTTCCAACAATAAAAATTCATGCAAAATTTTTTATTGATACTCTAAAATCAGCATAAAATATATTTGACTGTAATTTAGTGCGTTTGGCACTTATGGGTTCAGATCAAAACACTAGGAGTTCCAAAACCTGATTATACTAAAATACTATCCGGTTCTTTCGAGCCCCCAAAATATTCCAGAGTTGATGGAGCGAGTTTATCTGTAAGGATGAAGGGATTAAGGAAAAAATTTGATAGTAGAAGAAGCAGTGAATATATAAAAATTATTTTCACATTGCTATATTTATTCAACAGGTGATTGAACAAATACGAATATTAAATTAATGCAAACAATTTATAAATATTTCTAATTTTTTTTTTTTTTGTTAATAAAGGATAAAAATCATATGTCCTGCTGAGAACCAGCTTCAGTTTGACCTGAGTAGACCTTGAACCATCTTAAACGATTCTAGACTGACATGCTCATCACAATCATCAGACCAGCACCTTTCTGAAGTCAATCAACCTGCTTCCTATGTCAGAGATGTTTTTTAGGGTTTTTTCACCCTTCATTACACTGATTATAGATGAAAGGATTCTATTATTTGAACAGTTGGAGTTTAGTGTTACTGCCAAAAGAATTCCTACAAGAAGTATTAGATTACTCATATAATAATATTAACATTTTTTTTTCAGCAACAGAATAATCAAGATTGTTTTCAAAATTAGCTAGCATTGATGTTGATGAATTTATTGGAGGAAATGAATTTAAATAAAACCTTCTTTGCTATTTATTGCAGAATGTGATTAACAATTCTATCATAGACAGCATTGGGCCTTGATAAAAAAAGTCAAACCTAAACGTGTTTAGACTAAATTAATTGTTTAAAAAATACACAGACCAATTGTGATAAATTTTATTGATAAATTCAGTTTGAAACAAGAAATTTAATATTTTACTAAAGTATTGTGTGCCAATCAATTATCACCATTCGAATTCTGTAACTAATAAGAAATTAGTCATTTTAATTTATCGATATATTTCGATTATTGACTAATATCACACATCCAATGTAAAGTCATAAGGAGGAAGGATCGTAAGGAGAATGTTAATTGGAACGGTTATTTTATTTTCACTTATTCAAATAATACAGATGTACTTTTTATCAACATGATTGATAGTTTTACAAGACAAGAGTACTCAAAGGCTTTTAGATAAACATTTCTTTAATAAGTTTGCTTGATAAATACATGACATTTTTTCATAGTAGTCATTTTTAAATCATCTTTTTGCACTTAGATTCACTGATGTAATATCAATTATTTTAAGAATATGAAAGCTATAGATTACTCGTTAATTTAATTTCATCATCAGAATATTGATTTTATTTTTAATAAAGAAATTTAGTAGACTATTTCATCAATTATGGAGTCTAGATAATAATGAAAAGAACTTAAAAATTTCTCCATCTCTCTAAATAAATTATCTTATAGACTAAGTCTAAGCTATCTTATACTGATGATGATTTATGTAACTCTGTATTTACTCTTTAGTAATGCTTTTAACACATACATTTGTTTTAGACAACATCCTAGCTCCAATGAGTTCTTCCAAATATCAAAATGGTTAGACGAAAAATACTTTTAGTGCCAACGACCTGACCTTCGATATACGATGACGACAGTCACACCTTTTGTACACGACAAAGATCGAACTCATTAAATCAAGTTGTATATCTCATTTGTATGAGAAAGACTCTGACAATCTAAACGAAATGAATCACTTAATTTTTTAATTCAGAAAATATCCAAGATTTAAAGAGCAAATTTTATGGTTATCATCTAATAAAGTGAGAGAAAAATCGAAGATGATGTAAGTAATGAAAATATTAATTCCATAAATTGATTGATAAAATTGTATCTCTAATTATCTAATTGTATTTTTTTTAACAGCATCAATTGGTCTTTTAAGCTTGACTCTTTTGGGTAAATAATTAATAGATGCGATATCACCAGTCAATGGTTTCATATACTTACCAGTCATTTTTTTCAATAATGATGTTAAGTAAGTTTGTTATTAATTATACACATTTTTGAGTTGTAATTAATTATTTTCATCAACTTTATCTTATTAATACCAGCAAGATAAAACTTGAAAGGAAACGTTTTCATCAAAGAAACGGATTCAAATTAAAATCAGCTGAACAGGATGATTAAATTACTGTAATTAAGTTCTGGAAAATATATTTGAATATAAGATAAGTAAAATGACTCAATGACTTGAGATTTTTTAATATGTAAAAGATTTAAAAAAAATTTTCAATAGTCATATCCCGATCTACTGATCCATATCTAGAGTGCAGTTTTTCTAGTTCTTTACCACAATTAGGGATGTAGGAATGTGTTTTCCAACAGGTATATCAATTGAAACAATCAATACTGCCGTCTACCTAAACAGCTTATCGATAGAACTGAATCATCAGATGAGGTAGAAGTCATCGGACCTCGAGACCAAGCTCTTGGTTTCTGTGTACAAGGGCGAGGCATCGGCGTGATCGTCTTCTGCGGACCGTGCGGGGACTCGCGAGTATATATGGGCCTTATACGCGTCCGGAATACCACATTCACGATTTGCCCTACCAAGCAAGGTTGTCCGGACCCCCTTTAATCACGTAGTAACGGAGTCGGCACCTTCAAGACTTCGTTGCACTTCTGAGGACAGTCAATCGTGCGTGTTGCCTGTGATCCACCTGTTTATTTTTCGTTCGTATATTTTTAAAGTGACCAAATTGAATATTTTTAATTAAAGGAAACTCATTGCCCAAGGTATGGTCTAATTTTATTTATGATAGTACATCATTTTTTTTTTAATTTTATTAATATTAATTAATATTACAAAATTCATAGCTCGTATTGTTTAGGTTTAGTTATGGCTAGAAAAATGATTAAAAACTTCAGGGTCGTTGGGTAGTAATGAATTTATACGCGCGACTTGAATTCTTGAAAAATCCTTGTTTTTTAATAAGGAATTTATATGGCCATTGTTTCACTGTCTTGGTCTTGGTATCCAACAATGGGACTAATGCAAATTTCTGCATTCTAACATGTTGGAAACGCTACTGGAATTGTTGTGAAGATTATTTAAAAAAATATTTAACATATCCGTTATTTAGTTTGTGTGAAATGTTTTTATCTTTTTTGCTGCAAGATATTATTAAATTACTGATTGTCTAGTGAATCATATTGATAACGATTAGATCAACCCTAAATTGATAACTCATAGATTCAATAGAATCTCGGTTGATTTTCCAACTGATTAAAATTTGAAGAAATAAGTTTTGATGATTCTTTGTTTGATGATGAAGAATACAAGTCAGATCAATTATTATATATGCATGTTATTAAAGTGTGATAAGTGAAGTTTTTTAATTAAAAGTTCTCAGTTCTTATTTTTAAGAATACTTATTATTACATGTTGTTTGGCTTTATAATAACTTGTTCGTTCAGTTTATGTATTCCAATAAATTTTTCCAGTCCAGGTTTTTTTAATATGCATGTTGGCACTCGAGGGAAGACTGGATGCCGCTGCAATTTATGTTCTGATCGACAAAAAAATGCAAAAAATAATCAAAAAAAGAAAAACTGTTCAGACTGATTCACTTGTTTACTATCAACTTGTGTAGCATAAATTAACATTTCTTGAGTGTCTTCTCTAGTTTTTGGCCACCTTTTAAAATTCGATAAAATTGTTCTGATGAGGCAACAGGAAAAGAAAAATGAGGGTTGACTATGTTAATGATAAAATTTTTTTTCAGCAATGGGTTGGCCAACATTGGCCTTGATTTTGTCGTCCTTGGGCTTTATTGCATGTTATCATCTCCCAGACTATGAACTTCTGCCACCAATACAAAAGCATATACCACCCTCGGATGTGCCAAGCTTCCAAAGAACGTCTGTTGAAGGCCTTCCGCAAACTTCGAATAATGTAAACAATCATCTTGAATTTGGGTCTTCAAGTTTGCCACTTAGAGATGCTGTTGAGTCGTCACCACGAATTGTAGACATGTTCCAAGCACTTCAAGATGGCCTTGAAGTTGATTCGGAGTTGTAAGAACCTCTTTATCTATTTTTGAGTTTAAAATATACATAATCTAATGATTCATTTATGATTTCCATTTAGATTAAATAAAAGAACTCTACTGAGAGATGCAGTAGAGCGACGACCGCCTCCTCCCTTGGGAAATAACGTCGTTGATCATGAATCTATTTGGCTTGAACAACTCTCACCTCCGGCTATCCGAAAGAATCAAGGCTCTCCTAAAATCATATGTCGCTATAATCCTGAGTCACTTTATAGGAAGGAACCATTCTTATTAGATCCCCAAAATATTCCAAGGAGAAAATGTACTCATTTAATTTACAGCGCAGCAACGTTTGGTAATAAATTTAATTTGTTTTATTATAATAAAATATTTATTAATCATTTTATTAAAATTAATTTTTTTTGATGGAATAGATCCCCGATATTGGACAATAATTTCAAGAAATCCAGAGCGTGATGAATTAAAAGGTAATTTATTCATCCTTTTAAGTTGGTAACTGATTTATCATTTTTCGTTTACAACCATCCTAATGAAAATGAATAATTACGTTATTTTATAGGCGGATATAAAATAGTAACTAATCTTCGAGAAAAAGATCCTTCCTTACAAATTCTAGTCTCAATTAATTCTCTGGGTCACGGCAAATATCTGAGAGAATTGATCAACAATCCCAAGCATGTTGAAAAGTTTGTTGAATCAACAGTGTCTTTCTTAAAAGAGCATCAATTTGATGGAATTGAGTTAAACTGGAAGCATCCTAATATTCCTCAGTTGAAATTACTGTTACAATTCATGTATCCAACATTGTACGCCGAAGGATATACTCTAGCAGTAGTATTAAGACCTGAAAATATGATCGATGCACGATTAAGTAACCTGGCAGATATTTTACTGCTTCAACCTTGGCAAGCGATTCCTGCTCAATATGCTGCTCATCCTGCTCCTTTAGATTCAATTATGGTTTTTGTAAAAAAATGGATCGACGCAGGTGCCAGTTCTGAAAAAATAGTTCTCGGACTTGCTTTCTTTGGAAAAAGCTATACTTTAAAAAATCCTAATGCAACATTTGCTGGATCACCAATTGTTGGCCCAGGAATTGGTGGTCCTTACACTAAAGGAGTTGGAGTCTTAGCTTACTATGAAATTTGTGATGAATCCCAAAATTTATGGAACACTGGTAGAGACTACCAAGGTCCTTTTATGAAACGAGGAGATCAGTGGATTGGATTTGAGGATCCCTTCTCAATAAAAATAAAAACGGCTTATGCTAAAACAATGAACCTTGGTGGAGTTTTATTGTCTTCTATAGACCTTGACGATTTTGTTGGAGTTTGTGGAAATCCTTGGCCAATGCTGGATGCTGCTATAACAAGTTTAGGGGTTTATAACAATCCTGTAGAAAAATGTGAGATGGAAGGAATTTTTAAAGATCCAGAAAATTGTGCTGGATTTTTCGTATGTGACAAAGGAAATCTTTATCAAAGTGTTTGTAATAAAAAATACTTCTTCAGTTCTGTGGAAAAACGATGTGTTAAAGCAGATCCTGGAGTTTGCCAACCAGGATATTTAAGTAAATATCCAGCAGGGAGTAATTATTTAGTTTCACTTCGAGAAAAACAGCAAAGTCAAAAACTTCAAGTAAAACAGAATAGTCCTAGAGTGGTATGCTATATAACATCTTGGGCTTTGTATAGAAAAGGAGATGGAAAATTTGTTCCAGAGCATCTGGATAATCGGCTTTGCACTGATATTGTTTATGCATTTGCTGGTTTGAATCCTGAAACATTAACTATTCAACCATTTGATCCTTGGGCTGATATCGAAAATGGTAAGTAATTAATGTGATTTGTTTTTTATGGTTTAAAAAACTAATAAAAATATTTTTTTAGGTCTTTATCAAAGAATCACATCAGTAAAAGGGTCTCGAGTACTTTTAGCAATCGGCGGTTGGACAGATAGTTCTGGAGACAAGTACTCTCGACTTATCAGCAATCCAAGTTTTCGTAGAAAGTTTATAGCTTCTACAATTGAATATTTACATTCCCATAATTTTGATGGTTTATCTTTCGAATGGAACTATCCGAAATGTTGGCAAAGTGATTGCAAAAAAGGACCAGATACTGATAGACCCAATTTCACAAAGCTAATTCAAGAGTTAAAAAAAGCATTTGATGAAGCAATGCCGCGATTAACTCTTGCTGTAGCCTTGTCTGGATACAAGGAAGTTATTGACCGAGCGTATGATGTTCATGAACTTTCTAAAGCTGCAGATTTCATTTCAGTAATGACTTACGACTATCATGGAGCCTGGGAATCTCGAACTGGTCACTTGGCACCACTTTACGCTAAACCCGGTGACACTAATCCGTATTATAATGTCGTAAGTTCTAGATTAAAATTTCAAATACGCTTTAAATTTCGACGTTTTATTAATTGATATTTTTTTCTTTTAGAATTGGACAGCAAACTACTTAGTAAGTCTCGGTGCTGAAAGATCGAAATTGATTATAGGCATTCCATTTTATGGGCAAGCTTATAGACTTGCACAACCAGAACATTCAAGTTTAGGAGATCCTGCAGCAGGTCCTGGAAAACCTGGAGAATTTACTGGTCAGCCAGGAATGTTGGGATATTATGAAATTTGTGAAAAAATTAAACGTAAAGGTTGGAAATCTCAATCAGGACCTAGTGCCTATTTCAAAGACCAATTCGTTGGCTATGATAATCCAGCCAGCGTTACTGAGAAGGGAGATTGGCTCTTGAAAAATGGCTTTGGAGGAGCAATGGCTTGGACTGTTGATCTCGACGACTTTATGAATATTTGCTGTCTCGAACCATTTCCATTGCTTCGAAGTTTGAATCGCGCTTTAGGTAAATCTGTAATTTACGATAAAACATAAATTTTACAGCTCTCATAAGAGATAATAGTATGATAATATTTATCTAAAAAAAATTCATTTTAATGTTATTTTATAACTAATAAAAAAGATATTGATATTTATGTCATACTGAGATAAAGGCTTCATTCTCATTTATCGTTTTAAAAATAACGTTTTCATATAATTTAATGATGTAATATCAATACAGGACGTCTTCTGGATCCGACACCGTTCGGAGAAAATTGTGAGAGACCGTCAGAACCAATTACTCCTGAGCCACCCACGCTGACGACTCACAGTGATGCAGATGACGGAGTACCGCGACCCACGCGTCCAATGACCTCTTCAACCACCAAAGCAACGACATGGCCAACATGGACCGAAAAACCAAGTAAAAAACCTCAATCTACATCTACCACTTGGCCAACATGGACCTGGAAACCAACATCAACAACCTCAGCTACTACGACCACTACTACAACTATTAGGTAATAGTCATGAACATCGACTTGATAAATGTATGGTAAAAATTCAACCTTGTCGAAGAATAATATTTTATTCACAATGATATATTATCTATGATAATAGAGCGCCGACAAAGTGGACAACAACTACGAAGAAACCCACGACACTACCTGAAGTATCGTCCCCTACTACAGGAATGTCATGCAATTTTGGAGAATATGTTCCAGATCCAATAAATTGTCAGAACTTTTTTATATGTGTACTTGGACAATTGAAAAAAGAAAGTTGTCCTGTAGGATTGCACTGGGATAGCCTTAAGAATAGATGTGATTGGCCAGGATTAGCAAAATGTCAACAAACATCAGGTATTTAATTATCTATTAAGAATAAGCCGGGTTTAATGTAAAACTCCATGAAATCCATGAATGACATTTTACGTTAAACACGGCTACTTAGGAAAATGGAAAATTTTAATATTACGTAAAAATTTTATAATGTGAATTTATGTTATTGTTATTCATGTTGATTTCATAATTTATGAGATATATTGGAATAATTGTGAATTATTATTTTATTCAATCGATAATTAGAAACCGGAACAATTATAAATTATTCTTTGTGACATAGAGTAATGATGTACGTGACAATATCAATAATGAATTCTTAAAGAAAAATTTTATGAATTCTTGATAATCTAAGTAAGAATCATTGCTTAGAAATTTTAGATATTCTATATGATTACTCAGAGTTGTCAACTGTTAAAACCTGTTTTTACTTTATTATGTGGTATTGTTAAACATCGTCAAACACGTAAACATTCCCACATTCGATAGTTTTTCTTTCAAGCGTGTGTTTTAATGTTCTTTACGAAAAAAGTGGGGGTGTATATACAGATTGATCTACGAGATCTTCATTCATCATTATCATTTAGTCTTGGTGACTGTTTGGAGAATGGTAAAAGTATATTTTTAGCTGTAGAAATTGAATGGAATTAAATATAATGTGCCGTTGTCAAGTGCTAGTTTTGTGTCTTCTATACGGTTCTTTAGCATTTGAAAAGGACGACTGGCCAATCGATAATTACATATCTTCAGGTATGCTTGAAAATATCATTGAAGAATACTAATGAGTAAATTGATGCATTCTTTGATGAAGGAACTGAAGTTGAAGGCTTAGAATGTAATTTCTTTAAGAAAACTTTGTTTATACATTCCTACGATAAATTATTAATTATTTTCATCAATGAAAAATATTTAAATATTTAAATCAAATTGGAAAAAATGAAATTATTCTAGTTGTTGCTAATTTTTCAAGAATAATGATCTAGAAAATTTTACTACAGTTACAATTTATTTCAGCTCCTGTTTTTCCACAAAAACCATGGAGTACGCAAATTCCATCTTCATCGAAAAGGCCAATAACAACAATAAGAACTACTACAGTTGCTCCAACATCTTTTCCTATCAGCCCGGTTGAAAGCCCTACATCGAAACCTTGTCATCATGGAGAATATTATGCATATCCAGAATCATGTACACATTTTTTAATTTGTGTTAATGAAAATACAGTGATTCAACAATGTGGACCTGGTTTAAATTGGAATGATGAAAAGAAAATGTGTGATTGGGCATTCATGAATCCTTGCAAAGATAAACCTAAACAGAATTCTCCATTAACGATGAAGGAAATGGAAACTAGTGTATGTAATCTTAATGTTTACTTCTCGTGATTTTCACTTTTATTTTAGTTTTAATCACACTAATAATATGTTGTCTCTTCTGTTAGAAGCCATGTATCCCAGGAAGTCGCACTGGTGTTCCGGGAGACTGCGAGAGTTTCCATGCGTGTCTGTGGGGCCGGCATGAGAAGTTTTCGTGTGCACCTGGCCTTCACTTCAATAAAGAAATGCAAATATGTGACTGGCCTTATCGCGCGAATTGTGATGATGGTTCAGAAAAAGTTACAAGACCTCAAGTCAGTGTTACAACGACTAATCGACCAGCTAGGCCATCAAAGAAGCCAGTCACTGCAGCTCTTACTACAACAACAACAACAACAACAACTACTACTACTACTACTACTACTCAAAAACCATGGACACAAATGACTACTCATCGACCTAAACCTTTACCTTCCGGAGAAATTGATTCTTCAAAAAAATCCCCACTGTCAGGGTACTTTAAAGTTGTTTGTTATTTTACTAATTGGGCGTGGTATAGAAGAGGAACTGGAAAATATCTTCCAGAACATATAGATCATACTCTGTGTACTCATATTATTTATGGATTCGCAGTATTAGATTATTCAGAGCTCACGATTCGAGCTCATGATTCTTGGGCTGATTATGATAATAGTGAGTAAAAGTAACACATTTTGAATATTTTTTTAATTTGAAAATTTATCAAGGTTATATATTTTCTATTTTCATTTTTCAGGGTTTTATGAGCGAGTAGTAGCATATAAAAAACGAGGTGTCAAGGTATCACTAGCTTTAGGAGGATGGAATGACTCAGCTGGTGATAAATACAGTCGTTTAGTAAATTCTCCATCATCACGACGTAAATTTATTAAACATGTTATTGAATTCATTGAAAAATATGGTTTCGAAGGATTGGATCTTGATTGGGAGTACCCAGTTTGTTGGCAAGTTGATTGTCGTAAAGGTCCTGCATCAGACAAAGAAGGATTTGCAGCATTACTGAGAGAATTGAATGCTGAATTTAAACCACGAGGATTATTATTATCTGCAGCAGTTTCTCCTAGTAAAACTGTTATAGACAAAGGTTACGATGTTCCTGCATTGGCTAAATACCTCGATTGGATTGCTGTTATGACTTATGACTATCATGGACAGTGGGATAAAAAAACTGGACACGTAGCTCCGTTATATTATCACGAAGATGATGAGTTTTACTTTTTCAATGCTAATTATAGTATCAATTATTGGATTTCTAAGGGTGCGCCACCAAGAAATATAGTTATGGGAATACCACTGTATGGTCAAGCATTTTCGATTCATGATCCAAGTGTTGGGACTGGACTAAATGCTCCAGCAAGTGCAGGATTAGCAGGCGAATTTACTCAATCTGCTGGATTTTTAGCTTACTATGAAATCTGTGATAGAATTAAAAATAAAGGTTGGAAGATATATCAAGATCCTCAAAGACGGATGGGTCCTTATGCTTATAAAGGAAATCAGTGGGTCAGTTTCGATGATGCTGACATGATAAGGCAAAAAGCCCAGTTTATTCGAGACATGGGTCTGGGTGGAGGTATGGTTTGGGCATTGGATCTTGATGATTTCCGAGGAAAGTGTGGAGATGGAAATCATCCATTGATGCATACTTTACAATTAGTGTTGTCAGAGCCACCAACTCGACATGATCGACGTAAGAAACAATTACACACGTTTATTTATCACTTTTTGTTCAATGAAAGTATTATTGATTTATGATTTATTTATAGCTATTAAACCACCAAAAGTAGGTCAAGAATTGGAATGGAAACCTCATGTTCCACCTCCAAAATCCACCACATCTCATCAAGTTGATAATGATGTAAATAACGGAAATAATGATTACAAAGTCGTTTGTTATTTTACTAATTGGGCATGGTACAGACAAGAAGGTGGAAAGTTCCTTCCTGAAGATATTGATAGCGATTTATGTACTCATGTAATTTATGGGTTTGCTGTATTAGATGGATCTTCGTTGACTATAAAATCACACGATCCTTGGGCTGACATTGATAACAGTGAGTTTGTAATTTATTTCTAAGTGAAGAATTGACGCTTAAATGAAATTTCAATCTACGATAAAATTGGTTTATAGAAAATCATTGTGTTAACGATACTATAAATATTTTTAGAATTTTACGAACGTGTTGTGGCTTTCAAAGCAAAAGGTATTAAAGTTCTGGTAGGTATTGGTGGATGGAATGATTCAGAAGGTGATAAATACAGTCGGTTAGTAAATTCCCCTGGTGCAAGATCACGATTTATTACCCATGTTGTTCAATTCATTGAAAAATACGGGTTTGATGGGTTAGACTTGGATTGGGAGTATCCAGTATGTTGGCAGGTAAATTTATTGAATAACTTCTGAATAAGATGGGCTCTTCTTATTATATGTAACTTTTCTCAGAGATAGATTATTCAGTTTATAATTTTTATAGGTTGACTGCAATAAAGGCCCAGCGTCTGATAAAGCAAGTTTTGCGATGCTTGTTCAAGAATTAAGTAGCATATTTAAACCAAAAGGACTTCTATTATCATCCGCAGTATCCCCAAGTAAACGAGTAATTGATCATGGGTATGATGTACCTGCTTTAGCAAAATATCTAGATTGGATTTCTGTGATGACTTATGACTTTCACGGACAATGGGATAAAAAAACTGGACATGTTGCTCCTCTTTATGTACGACCAGACGATTGGGAACCTACTTTTAATGCTAACTTTTCAATTCGTTATTGGATTGAGCGAGGAGCACCTCCGAAAAAATTAGTAATGGGAGCTCCACTTTATGGACAATCATTTAGTTTAGCAGAGAGAAGTAATAGAGGTCTAAATGCCCCAACATATGGGGGAGGAGAAGCGGGAGAGTCTACTCGAGCTCGAGGATTCTTGGCATATTATGAAGTACATTGAATTTTTTAATGAGGAATAAAACATTAATGGTATATTGTTCAAATCAATTTTTTATATAAATAATTATATTTTAATTTCAGATTTGTGAAAGAGTATTGAAAAAAGGTTGGACTGTCGTTCAGGATCCTGAAAGACGAATTGGACCTTATGCTTATCAAGGAGATCAATGGGTTAGCTTTGATGATGCAAAACAGATTAAACTTAAAGCTGAGTTCATTAAACAACTTGGATTGGGGGGTGGTATGATATGGGCTTTAGATTTAGATGATTTTGAAAACCGATGTCACTGTGAACCTAGTCCTCTATTAAGAACTATGAATAGAGTCTTGAGAAACTATCCTGACGGACCTTTATGCAGTGTCACTGGTAAATATAAAAATTAAATGATAATTTTATAGTCTACAAAATGTATTGATGATTTCAGGATCAAACAATGAAAATATTGAACCAGTTCAAAGTACAACATATCAACCTATTACACCGTCTATACCCCAGCAAGAAACAACTACTATACCCACTTATTTACCACCAGATCCAGATGATTCTATCGAAGTCGTAGCAGGACCAGCTCCTCCCACACAAATACCTATTGGAGAATGTGTAAATCAACAGTTTATGGCTCATAATGATGACTGTTCAAAATACTTGATATGTAATTTCGGACAAGTATCTGAAATGACATGTCCGAATGGTTTACATTGGAATAAAGATCACTGTGATTGGCCTGAAAATGTTGAATGTAAAAATAAAAAATCGGATCGAAGTGAAGAGGTGAGTATTCGTAGAAAATTCAATTTATTGAGTGAAAAATATATAAAAATATTTTTATTTATTTTATTCAGACTAATACAATACCAGGAGCATTCTCAGAATTGAAGCAATCTCTGTCTCCAATTCTTGCATCAGACCGAGTGATTAATCGAAGCAGTAGGAAAGTTATATGTTATTTTACAAACTGGTCGTGGTATCGCACAAATAAAGGAAAATTTAAACCAGAAAATATTGACCCTCATCTATGCACACACATTATCTACGGCTTCTCTATTTTAGATGATGTAAAATTAACAATGAAAATTCAAGATTTGTTGACAGATATCGACAATGATTTTTATGGGCGTATCACTACATTTAAATCAAGAGGAATTAAAGTATTAATCGCTTTGGGTGGTTGGTATGATTCAGCAAGCGATAAATATAGTAGATTAGTCAATAATCCTTCTGCCAGGAGTAGATTTATCAAACATGCTTTGAAATTTGTTGAAAAATACGGATTCGATGGAATAGATATTGATTGGCAATATCCAGTCTGCTGGCAAGTCAACTGTGAACGTGGATCTCCATCAGATAAAGAATCTTTTGCATTATTTATAAAAGAGCTAAGCTATGAATTTAAATCAAGAGGTTTGCTACTTTCTGCTGCCGTTTCCGCGAGTAAAAGAGTCATTGATAAAGCATATAATGTTCCGGTTCTCTCGAGATATTTAGATTGGATTTCAGTCATGACTTATGATTTCCATGGATCTTGGGAAGGAAAAACCGGTCATATAGCACCGCTTTATTATTACCCAGGTGATGAATACGATTACTTTAATGCTAATTTTTCCATACGCTATTGGATTGAAAAAGGAGCAGAGTCTTCAAAATTAGTCTTGGGTATTCCAATGTACGGACAGAGTTTTAGTTTGAAAAATGAAGGAAATACGAATCTTCAATCATCAGCACTGAGCTCAGGACTTGCAGGTCCTTATACACAAATGCCTGGGATACTTGCTTTCTATGAAGTAATTTTTAAAAAATTTTTTTATTAATTCTTATGTGATTTAATACTTTTAATATATATTAATAACATTTATTTATTTTTTAGATTTGTCAAAAAATAAGAAATGAAAAATGGAGCGTGACAAAGGATATTGAGAAACGCATAGGACCATATGCAGTTAATGAAGATCAATGGGTTAGTTATGATGATGTGACAAATGTACTAGAAAAGGCTATGTTTATTCGGGAATTGAATCTTGCTGGAGGAATGATTTGGGCATTGGATTTGGATGATTTCAATGGAAATTGTGGCTGTGGAAAGTATCCACTGTTGACTGCGCTTAATCATGGATTACAAGGATCAGCGTATGGAAAAGACTGCACGTAGACATTTAAAGTAATAATAATTAATAATCATGTATTCATATTTTTTTTTATGATCTTCTCATCTGGAATAATCTAAGATGATTTTTTCATTTTTGAATTAAATATTTTTTGCTGTCACTATTACAGAAGGTCAGTGATATAAAATAAACATGTTAATACGTGAAATTATAGGAATAGGAATGAAATACGTACTTGGAGACGACACATGAAATAAAACAAATTTTTATACTATTTTTAAGCGTTTCATAAATTATTCATTTATTAAATGTAATATCAACTAAAAAAAACTTTTATTCTGCAGAAGATTCTTCGGTTTCTGTGTTTGGATCAGGTATAAAAGAAGCATCCAGTGACGGAAGGCACTTATATAAATAATTTCTTCCTGTGTCAGATATTGATGTACATTTATAGAGAATATTTTTTTCATCCTCTACCGCTAAATGATATTCACTCTTAGCATTTACTCTTTCATTTTCGTCTTCAGCAAAAGTAACATCATTCATACACTGAGATACTTGGAGTTGTTGATCTCGAAGTATTTTAAATTTGTCATACATTTCTTTTTTTGTTTTTTCCAAATCTAAGCGTAGTTTATATTGTCGTTCGTATTCCTTATCTAATCTTGTACGGAATTCTTTGAATGAACATTCTCTCTTTTCTAATTCTCGACTATATTGAACTAAATCATTCATCCACCGGTTGTTTTCAGAAATCTCGTTTTCAAGTTCTCTTTTTGCTGTTTCTAGTTCTGAAACAGTATTCATTAGTTCATTCACATTCTTTGCGTAGTCTTCTTTTTCTTTTTCTAATTGCTGGACTTTTTCCATTAGTTTACTCATATTCTTTGCAGAATCATTATTTATTTCTTCTAGTTTTACAATATTTTTTTCTAGCTCACTAATGTTCTGCGCAGAAGTCAAGCAACATTCTGACATGCCTTTCATAAGTAATTGTAGTTCATCAAAGCCCGTATCTTTTAATTGTGAACTGTCATGTGCAATATTTTTTTCAGATATATTTATCATCAGATTTTTATCATCATCACTCTTTACTGCATCTTCATTTTCTAGTATCTGATTTAAAATATTATTTCAATTAGCAATTTGTTTAATTAATAATAATCGTTTATATTTTTTTTTATAATTATATATTCACACTTACCTGACAGTATCCAACGCTGATGAATAAAAATAAAAAGAACTTGGTCAGCATCTTTAAGATTGTTAGGTTCCAATAATGAGTAATTCAGATTTACAAGATGAGTTTTTTTGTTCCTAACTTAGTACAATTTCAAATGATAATGTTTCCTCGTCTTTGGTTTTTCGAAGTTTGAGAAAATTTGGAAGTGAAGCCTTATTTAAAGGACCAAAATACGATTATCGAATAAAGTAAATAGTTGTAGTATAGAATAAAAATACATTTGTTCGACTTATCTGAATTTTTTTTACTGGAATTACCAGAGCCACGTTTGCGTCTGTTTCATGAAAACTGTTGTAAGTCTGTTGATACAGTACTATAAATTTTATCATACAATTCGTAGTATTATCTATTACCTAATCTCCGGTGGAATTTCATATTGAATTAATTGACGTCATTTTTTTTTATTCTTATTTATAGAATTTAAATATAAGTCAAATGATTCTTCCGGATTCGTTATTGGTTGTAAAAGAGTTATATTATTAAAAATAACAAGATAATAATTGAGAAAGTAAATAAAACCCGATCGGAAGTTTGGTGTGAACGACATTGGAATAAATTACAAGTAGTTCAAGTCATCACTAAAGTAAGAGTAGGTAGAAACTTAAATTAAAATAATTCATATTGATTAATTAGTTGTAGGTGATTGAATTTTAATCAAACTAATTTTACAATAATTAAATAAAAAAAAGCAATGATAAGCTGTTGTACTTTATTTTAGTAATCAACATGTACCTTTTTCAATTTTGAATATATATTTTTATGAATATTTTATTTCCGACAAATAAGATTTTACATAAAAATTCTACAAGTTAGTTAAATGTTCAAAATCGATTAAAAAATTAGCAAAAAAGTTAATAAGGAATAACACTGGTTCAATGAACCATTACGATAAAGAGAAAAGACAGTGAGTCTTGGTGATAGTAGAAGGGCTATAGTTTATTTTAACGCATAGTATAAATGTACAAAGCAACTAATGTTTAACTTTTTCTTAATTCATTTATATAACTAAATGTATTTCGTTAATGTGGTTAATATTAATCGTTCTCAAAATAATAAAGATGCGGCTGCAGCAACGAATTCGCTGTTTCGTACAAAAAGATTCAATGCATTAGCCGCTAAGGCGATCGGATTAATTTCTACAGTTTTGGCACTTAGAATTTATTTAATTGCACTACCAACGTACGGGTCTCATTTAAGCCGAGACATTGTTTTGATTTTAATCGGCTTAATTAATATTCATCTTTAACCACTAAACTGTGTTCTTAAATCAATTCGATTGTTTCAATTGTGCTTAAAAAATTTTTTTGTGCGTTTCTTAATTAATTGAAAGAATTAACTTGTGTAGACTAGAAAAAATTTTGAAGTGAGCATATTTACATAAATTTTAGAAAATTATCAAATACAAAAAATAAATAGTGTTTATAGCAGTAAACTAGAGAAAAATTATTATTGAAACAATTGAAAAATTTATAGGTAAAACAAAGATGTTTATTCAAGATTTTTCTACAAAATAATTCATTTGTTGTATTTTTGTTTCATATTGTTTAGTAAAATATACAAACATATTATAATTAATTTATAAGACTATTCAACACTTGTCAGTTTCAAATAATGTAAGTAAAAAAATACATCAGTGGTTGAAGATAAATATATTCATTAATTAGTTTATTCAACAACTTGCCAATTGCAAATCAGTTATTAATGAATGTTATAAAATAGAACATGAATACTCGTGGCTTTTTACTTTCTATAATACACGCTTTACCGTTATCATGATTATTTTATTGTTCAACTTATTGCAAGGTTCTATTAGGCTCTGCTATAAAATTCTACAATTTATTTTTAATTCAAACAAATTTCCGTTATTGATAAATCAGTTAATAAATCAATTTATTTCAATAAAAAAAACTGCTTTAGCAAATCGTTTTAACACGGTAAAGCGATGCAAAGCTACAAATACTTTTTAAATTAATAAAAATAATGAATTCTTTATGATTTACAAATCATCTGGTAATGTTAGATAATAAAATTAAATAGTGAGCCAATATAGACCTTGGTTTACTTTGAGGAAGCTCTACGATTAATTTCTGGTGATATTAAATGCTTTAGAGTTATTCCAGACTACAGAGAATTAATGAGCTAATTATGTATATAGATATCGACAGTTTTATTTTGAGTGGAGCGAAATGAAATGAAATGAAAAATGATCGATCAATAATATTTTATTTTTTCTCAGCCAATTTATGGCAATTACGTATTTCCAATATTTTTATTTCTATCATTTGATATTTTATAATTTGATTGATATACACTCAGTGAAAATTATCGCCTCAATTAAATGGGGTTTTTTTATTTCTCGTTTATAATAAGTTTATTATATCAACTTTACCACTAAATATATTACAGGCCACTATAAAAAGACTATAGAATACTTTTTCGTTGGAATGGCTGCCTAACTTTTATGATTATATTTTTTTTTAATTTTTCGGAATCTGTTCTTTGAATAATCGAACAATATTCTTTACTTCTATTTACTACAAAATAAGCTCGTTACGCTTTTGTTGACTCGACATGTAATTTGGTTACATTCATCCAATCGTTAATAAACATGATGAATTTATTATAAATAATTTTTCCTGATTAATTTTATTTTTTTACTTTCTATTAAACAAGTCCAAAGTCTGTATGTACGGTAACATCTCGATTATTAGGCTTATCTGCTGCCATATTTACCTCAACTAAAGTATCAACGCTATTAATTGGACAACCTTTAAGTATTTTCTGAGCTGCCAGACTTGTAAACTGCACCTGCATGTCACTGAGACTTGGGTAAGAGTACAAATCCCCTCGACTCACTGTTTTTTCTAAATTCGGTTCTGATCCTTGAGGAGCTCGTCGTGATTTACCATTCTCTAAGTTTTCGATATAAACATTATTGAATGATCCTCCAAAGCCATCGAAAGGTTTTGTAGGTGACGGTGGATTTGAGACATTATTTTTAGAACCTGGACGAAGGAGATTTCTAAAACTCAATGCATCTTTGGATAATGAGAGACTGAGTTTTCGAGAATTATTCATGGCATCATTGGTATTTTTAATTGAAGATCCATTGAGTGAATGATCATTTGACAAAGCAAGAGAATTTTTATCAATGTTATTCGTTGATCCATCAATTAAATGTGCTTGACTATTATTCAATCGATTCGTTAATTTTAATTTATTCGGAGTTTCTTCTTCAATTTTAGGTTTATTTTCTTTATCTGATTCAGATTTTGTATCTTTTGTCGTGTAAAGTGAAGAAGGCCGCTCTAATTTCATCGATTTCCAGTCTTCATCATTAACCTTTTTAAGTTTATCCTCATCCGTTTTAGAATTTAATTTTTCCTTTTCGAGCATAGCTTTCTGAATCTTTTCACTTATCATCTCTTCCTTTTCCTTATTGCTACAAGTTTCTTTTTCAATAATATTTTTAGCTGTACCATTTTCAAAGGTAATAACTGACCGCATTGGAGAGTTATTCTGATGAACATAAATTTTTGTTCCTGGAGAGCCTGATATGGTGGTGGTACTTGAAGCGTTTGAAGCTAGAGTAACGCTGCTAGAGATGCCTCTTTGCTCTTGTGGAGGACTGACAGGACTTAGGTTTGTAGAGACTTGAAGCGTTATTGAGTTCTGTGTTTCTTGAAGAGGAGTTAATGCTCCTTGCTGAATAACTTTTAATGGAGATGATTTGGCAGAGTTGACAGACGTCTTTAACGGAGATGAGAGTTTTCCATTAGATACAGACTTACTGCTCAAGTGTGTTGAATGTGTGGAAGACGTCTTTTGCAGAACCTGTTGGATAATATAAATATTACGTTAAAAATTAAACTTGTAGACGCAACCTTCATGAGTGTAGTAATAATTTGAATTGGTAATCTAACCTTGTGTTGTGGAGAACTATTCGATGACTTAGTGCCGCTACCAGTTGAGTCGTGACTGGGTCTCCGCGAGCTGTGTCGAGTGCTTGACCTTCCAAGAGTCGCCGTCTTTGCTGGACTTGCATTTGGTGCTCTAACGGACCCTGAACTGCCGCCACTTCTACTTGGTGATGAGTTGCTAGAGTGTTTACCATTTTGCACTGGTACTCGAGCTTGATAAGGATCCTGATTCGTGGATGGTAGTACAGAAGCTCGCGAAGTACATCGACTTAAGCTTGAACATTTCGAACGAGGAAGTGTAGAACAAGGTGATCGATGTCTTCTCGAGCTTCTTGGCGTTGAATTAGCCAGCAAACTTGTTGAGTCACCACTTGGCTGACGCCTGTGTCTCCTGGGTAACGTTGCAGAACGAACTGAACTCGAATCGTCCCAAACTTGGAAACTGGCCTGTGATTGGTCTAAACCTTCCATCATCTGCAGAAAAAGCAAAACAGTTAATAAATAAAGCTTTTTTCCTACTGTCTTATCCATTAAAGCTGAATTAATTACTGGAGATCTTTTTTCACAGATTGTACATGTTCTTCTCACCTTAATTAAATTGTAAACAAAATTCGTAGAAGTCTAATGCATTATTAAAAGTCTAGTGGATAAACATTGTTATTTTTTTAATTAGAATCTGGGAGAATAGAAAAATGGTGAGAATACATATAATTGTTATTAAAACTGGCAGTTTTTTGCCTTCAGGCTTTAATGGATTAAAAATGCAACATTTTAATATCAGAGGAACTGACCGATGGGCTGATGGCTCTCGTTTGCGTTGCCACGCTGTGAAGATGAACAACTCTGGGATTGAACCACTCAGTAGGCGGATACTGAGCACTGAAAGTACCCATTAAGGGAGTTCCCTTTCTCCTACTGCTTCGCCGAAACAGCCTTGATAGTAAGCCTATCTTCTCTGAAAATATGCCCGAGAGGCCTTTGAGAACGAGTGTAATTTTCTAGATCTTTTTATAAAGGATCGAGGAATGGATTGCTAGCTAAGGGTGACTATGAAGCATCGCACAATTTGATTTATAAACATGTATGAAAATAATCAAATATCAAGAAAAAGCTTTGTGTTAATGAAAGATGAAAATTTGAGATTTTTAGTTTGCCCAATCAATCACCCATCACCAAGCAAACCGTTCCCCAACAAAAACTCACTAGTGGGACTGTGAGGCGCGCTGTCTGTGCTGGCATACTCGGCGCTGGATGAAGTGTCACTTCTTTCTGGCCTTCGTGGCAAAGATCGAGAACTTCCGCTCCTGTGAAGCCTTCTGGCAGAACCCCAGAGTCTCAAAGAATGCCTTCTCTCCAAGCGACCTGGTACCGATCGACATCGTGCGAAAAGAATTTTGTCATTTGGATTCCCTGAAAAATTTATTCATAAATTATTCATCATACATTTTGTCTATGATAATTATAATCATTTACATATGTTTAACATTTTAATTATAGCAGTTTTTTATGTAAGTCATCTTTCATACTATTTTAATAAGAATATCTTATGAATGTTGTTAGCATTTCTGCTATTAAAATTTTGCTAATTACATTAGCTAGAATATCTTCTGTAAGTGATAAATTATATGCGATAAATGAATGCTAAAAATTCTCGTATAAAAGCACATCAGATTTATATATCATTATAATTATTTTATTTTTATCTATTTACATTAAGCAGCATTTAAATTCCACATTCGTGCTACTAAATTCCACTCAGACGCTACTTGTTTTCTTACATTAATCAGAATAGTCTTGGATGATTATTTTTTGTAGCAAAAAATCTCAATTACAAAGTAATTTAATACAAAATAAATTATGATGACATATATTTTTTTTAACTGTAAAAAATAATTATTTTTACTAGTCCCCTTTTCTCAACCTAGATACAGCCAAACAATAGAAAAGGTGTCATCCCGTAAGACTTGTTCAATAATTTTATTCATCCAGAGTAAAATAAATGATGGTAAGGATCAAGAGAATAGCTTGAAATACTTGAATCATTGAACAGCAATGATTTAATGACAGAGATTGAAAATGTGATTAGAATAAGGTTTTCTCACAAGGAACATTGACATTTGTGTTTTATGAATTGATATTTGTGTACAAAGAAAATATACAAAATGACAAACATAAAAGAAATAGTGTACGTGGTAGTTGTTGATCTTTGACCGCTGATTTTCAACAGACAAGTAACGGTAGACAATGTCGTGACCAATAGCTAATATATATCGTTGGACTAAACGTTTTCGTGGTATATCAAGACATGAGAGCATAGGATTTTGACGAAAAAAACAAGAAATCCCACCCTGGCTCTTATGAATGTAATGTGAACATAGACGTAAGCCGATCGCGTGTTCATGTCCCGTTTTTTCAGGCGCGCGTTCAGATACCTTGATGCCAACGACATGCAAATCGTTCCATCATGCTATCGCGTATCTTCACCATGTCTTCCATTAAACTTTTCAACTGTCTCAATTGTTCGTGATTATTTACTCTAGATCTCAGATATTTGTGCCTTTAGATGACGCGGATAAGAGCGATCCTCTTGTTTATTATATTATTACACATTTTTTTCAACAACAAATACGTGTTATTGGAAAACGAACACCGTTAGAAGCGGTATCAGAGGAAGATGCACGTTCCAAGTTGACCTACGTGAATTTCTACACTAGAAATGACAAAATTGCTTTGAGAAACATTTGTTTAAGGTTGTCGACCTTGTTTCTTTGTACTCGAGTTTGTATTGTTCTCGCTATTGTTATCAACATTTTTATTCAACGTTGGATATTTTAACTTCTAAATACACTCTGAAACCTCGAAGGAAACTGGATTCATTAAAGATCATTTTTCGTAAAACGATCGAAGATCCAAGACTCCAGACAACATGTAGACTTTTCAAGGACGACAACAACATAAACGAGCTTCTTTCTACTTTGCTTGTATGGTTCCTTATTCAAAAATATCTTTGCTTGAATATTCTTCAAATAAAATTAATTATTACCATCTAATTTTAAATCTCAAATTTTTTTATCGCCATGAATAACCATTTTTTATAGTTGTTTTATTTTTTGAGTTGTCAATTAAAGCCAAAGCAACTCGACAAAGCAAGCATCACATTTTCAACTTTATCGTGTGTAGAAAATAATCTCTCTGACTACTATAAGTAATGCGAAAACATTGAAGAGGTAAAAAATAATAAATAATAGTGAGAAAGTTTCATCAAAGTTTCTTAGTTGTTTTTGTAGAGATAAATAATCTCTGTTGCTAGCAAACTGAATCCAAAGTGCAAATTTGTTGGCTTTTCTCAGAAAACATTCAGCTATCGTGAGTGAAATATTTTTATTAAGGTTCTCCACTCGACTGAGAACGAAAAAAAATGATTAGAATGTTTGGAAAAAAACTCTGGAATTTACCTCCACAAATAACATCGGCTAAATTTGTCTGCACAGCTTGATGCGTCACATTTCCGTCCCTGAGGGTGAGCATCTCACCGTGGACGAGAGCCATAGCTTCGTCGTTACTCATCAGCATCCCACCTTGTCCTCGACAACTTCCAACTTCACGAGAATTCCTTCTGGAACCACTAGAATCTCGTCTAAGTCTTTTAGTCTCTGGAGTCACGACAAAGTAGCCTTGAGACGTGTGATATATCTTTCGTTCTTGCATAAGTTTTGCTAGAGCATCGTAAACAAGTTCACGACTTGGTCGTTGCATCGTTGGAAAAGCATTTCTCAGTGCTGAACGAAGTGTATCGAGTGTGGCTGCCTGTCTTTGTGATGTTAACTCCAAAATTGCCCAACATAAAGCTTCCGGAAGTGGCGTAAATTGGCCTTGAGCGACAGGTGCAACCAAACAGTCTTCGATGTCACCTGCAACAAGAAGTGGAAATTTATATTTAATAACAGGAAATGATTTTACATTCACTTTTATTTTATCCTGAATGGACTGCTTTTTTTTATCACAATTAAAGAGTAATTATTTGATATTTGATTTTTTCAATGTTAAAGTTTAAAAAGTATTAATTGATTGCAATAAAATTAATTTTCTTGAAAATATTTTTTATTTAATCAATTAAAAGAATGGATGAAATGGAATAAGTGTTATTAACAAAGTTATTTATAAAAAGGAATTTTTAATGAAGGATAATACCAAGTATGCAAACATTTCGCATGATTCTGTAACAGTAAAAGAATCTTTTCCTTTCTAATCTCAGACGGAGTTTCAAATTTCAGTTTATCCCAATGTTATTGCAAGGTATTACAGTACAGTGTCTACATTTATGTTCGAATTGCATACAACATATATACTAGCTTCAATATAACGTTGAGATATCGACTTGGGATCGAGTTTCTACTTGGCCTTATATACAAGACACACTGTTCGCGCCTTAATCGTATCCATGCCTGAGGCCATACACTGGATCCGCGAGATTGTGAGTTACGAAGCTATAAAAGCAGCAAAGCCGCCAACTTTAAGACATCTTTTTTTTCATCACTGACATAGACACACACCTGTTGCATGCAATCAAAGGGAAACTCAATAGGTATAGTGCTTTAGAATATTTTATTAAAGCTTTTGCCGTTATTTTATTTCAATTCATGTCATTACTTGATAGTTTACAATCAGATGAGTTGAAAAAATAATGATTATTTCTGGAGAATTTTTAAACTTTTGTGCTAAACAGTCTTGTAAGCAATATCATGGATAATACAAAACCTTTATGTTGATGATCAAAGAAAAGATCCGCAGTAATTTTATCCTATTCACACGCTGTAAATTCACGTCTATAATAATTAATTAAGACGTTGTAACGTTGTTCTCACTGTTCACTCGTCTGTTTAAGGTTCTTTTATTTCATGATTATTTTTCTTTCCCTTCTCTTCTCAATCTTAGGCAGCTCTTGTGTTCACGAGACTTCTTAGAATACTTATATTCACTCGAGTACTCTTCTCCAGGACTTCTCCATCGTAATTGCGTGCATGTAGTCTTATTTTATCCAAGCTTTTGGTGCTGCCGACGTCGTCGGGTGTCTCACGCATGAAAGCAAAAGCTGTAGGGAAGCTCTCGTGCAAATTGATACGACTGGCACATCGCAGCGACACGAGAGGAGAACGTTCGCCCTCGATGGAACGCAGCTCATGGTGCCTGTGGTAATAAGTACTCGAGATATCGATGATCGCTCTCACAGCCGCGTGATCTTGAGGCATGTCTCTCGATCATTGCTTATACCCTTCTACAATCAAGTCTGCACTTGCTCGCTCGGCAGGGCATTCATGACCAGCATGCGATAGTCATTTATATCTTGTCTTCAACATTTTTTACATCGTACTCATAAATATTGCTTGTATTATTTGATAAATATTCAATTACAGAGTGTGAAAAAATTTTTTAATCAAAAGTATTTTCAAATTTGCCTTTTTTTTTTTTTGTTTTGAGTCTTAATTTTTTTTTATATTTTGACAAATATTTCCTTATCATTACTTCATTTGAATCATTCTCTTCAATTGATTTAAAATCATGTAAAGTTTAATAAATTTTTAAATATTCTATTTTTTCACTTCAACAAAATTAAATGACCCCACAGTTGTGTTAACAAAAAATAAAATATAAATACCAATAAAAAACAGTTTCATTTTGAACAAAACCATTGACTGTCAAGTCACGTAGTCAAGGGACACCCTGATGATGCGGAATTCGGCTTTGACATTACGAACATCCGTTGGAAAAAGTATAGATTATCCAGGGCTACGTTCTGGTGTTTTTGAAATTCCAGCAGTATATACTGATAGAAGGTCTTGTAATAAACGTGAAGAGAATACATTAAATTGAAACTCGGTTGCTAATTTTGCGATCGATTTGTCTGTGCAGAAGCATGAGACATCAAGATCACAGACAGTTCAGAATATGATTACAGCAATGAGCATCCAATATTCATTCATCAGATCCAGACGCTCATATGCAGTTAAGCTACTTGTACATTATGCTGCCGTATAGACTTGCATGAGTTGCACGTTGGTATAATAATAAATATCCTTAACGGACCTGCAATTAATTGACGATCATAATGGATGCAAAAATTATCAGAGTCCATCAGAGATAAATGATTGTCGACAACACGACCCTCGCTTGGGTCAAGATTTTGTATAATACATGTTTGCAGTCAAGGGCGTTTTACAACCCTTTTCATGTAACCATTGCGACATTGATCATCTTCCCACCATGGCCACCAGATTCTTCAATATTTATGTGAAATTATGGTTACTAAATTCCCAGCGGAATTCCCTTTATCCCAATGCAAAAGACCACACAGACAGAGGGAATATAAAATGTTTTTTTAATTTATTACTCATCTTTTTAAACAAAAATACCCAGCTGTTCTAAGATAACGAATTTCCCATTATTTTCTTCCATGAATTTTTGTGATAAATTTGAAGATATAAAAATAATAAGGTAACTTGAAATAAAGTAAAGAAATTCCTTCTGGTTTTAAAGAAAAAATGTTATTTCACTCGCGATGCATTTCAAAATGTCATTATATCTGTTAATATATAATTTTCAGTGTAGAAAAAATGGTGATTCTTATTCGAGAGTTATTTTAAGTTGATTCTAATTAAAAAGCAAACATGACAGACAGAAACCAGTCTGCAAAGTACGGTCTACAGTGAAGATGGAAATACGAGATCGTTTTCTTTAGAGTTTGAATATAAAACGACTTGTAGGACTAGCATTCAGGCGTCAGGCGTTCATTTACTTGGCTTTGAAAACTATAAAACAGCCATTGAGTGTGTCTTTAGCTGGAATCTGTTCTTGATTATTTACACTCGCACACTATCCTCCAATAAAATCATATTATATCTCTGTTGACTACTTGACTCGTGGATTAAAAAACCGCACATCCAGTCGACTGATTTATAGTCAAATTTAATTTAATCTTGAGCAAATATTAAAGAGAAAAGTGCGTTTTATGATGTTTTTTCAATGAGTTATCATGTAATATTTTTGTTTCATTAAACCACCACCAGATTCACTAGGATTACTCTTTTATTACGATCCGCATTATATTACGGACCAAGTTGCCATGGTGTAATAAACGAGGATTCAAGGGTATAAATAATTCCAAGCTCTGGGGAAGGAGTATGAACGAGGTGCTCACAACGAGATAACGTGACACTTTCAACGAAATATCTTCAGCCTGGCAAACATTACCTCGGTGAGTATTATACCACTTATGCAATTCACATGCCTGGGCACGTGCAGAAATAGTCTTCATTCCAGTGTGGAATAAAAATCATTAATAAGAATCGCATAAATTCCTTTGACAATATAGAGGATAATGAATATGCCGGAATTATTCTTGTCTCTATTTTACTTTCGATGCCAACGTGATATCGATTAAAATCAGTATGTTCTGGTCATAGAATTTATAGCAATAGAAGAATAAGTGTGCTAATATATGTGTCGCGATTCATGCGTAACTTGCGACGAGGAGTGGCCCACCCACACACTCCACAGGGAGAATATAATGTCTCCGCCCTACCTTCCGGGCCCTCAACATTGAGATCTGATCATCACAGGTGCATGGAGGTTTTTTTTGTTGATTGGGTTCTAGTGTATTATATAATTATATGTGGACTGATCATAATAGATGACTGGACAATAAGATATGATTGTGGGTATACTAGTTTATGAGAGGGAAAAATAAGAATAAGAAGCTTACAATATCGGGATTGGAGGATGAAGAGAATGTTTATTTCTGATCAGAAATGATTAGAGTTTAACTGAGTAATAATTTTTTATTTTCAATTTTATGAGTCATGTTTTAAAGCTATTGATCTCATTAATTATTTTAATGTGGAATTAAGTAGTAACCCGTATAAAAAATTTTGTTTCTCGAAAGTTCCCCAGTTTTGGAGCATAATTAATGCTAAAATTGAAGCAAGTTCCTGTTTTACCCCATTTTAGAAGTGAAGTAATGGATTTTTTAAATGTTTGACCCGATTCCGCATTTCTAGGCATCGAGACGAAGAGAATGAGTGGTCAAACTTGAAAATCGGACAACTTTGATTTTTCGACCCCAAAAAATGGCAAGTGGTACCCCTTTCCATTTTTTTAGGCCAAAAAATAAAAGTACTCCGATTTTGATGATTGAGGGCTCATTCTCTTCGTTTTGATGCATAGAAATGCGGAATCGTGGCACAGCCCGGAAAAATTCACTTTAACACCCTTAAAAAGGGGTAAAACTAGTTACAAATTAAGATTCATCATCCCCTTGACTTTGAACCCTTATAACTCATGAACAGAACGTCCAATAACTGTTTTTAGGGACGTTTTGAAATCCTCACAATCTAAGCTAAAGATGTATATCCATAAAAAATGTATAAAAAATTTCTTTCCCCCTTAAAATCGCTAAAATATTAAAAAAAATCACATTTTTTGGGAGTTTGCCAACTATTTTGGCCATTTTGAGGGTGAAATAATTTTTTTGAACGATTTTCATGGATATGTATCTTTAGCTTAGATTCTGAAGTTTCTAAACAGTCCTTAAAAATCATTATTCGATGACTTGTATAAAAGTTATCGAGGTCCAAAGTTCAAAAGTAGATGATTTTCTGACCCTCACTTGACTTTGGACCTCGATAACTTTTATACAAGTCTTTGAATAATGATTTTTAAGGACTGTTTAGAAACTTCAGAATCTAAGCTAAAGATACATATCCATGAAAATCGTTCAAAAAAATTATTTCACCCTCAAAATGGCCAAAATAGTTGGCAAACTCCCAAAAAATGTGATTTTTTTTAATATTTTAGCGATTTTAAGGGTGAAAGAAATTTTTTATACATTTTTTATGGATATACATCTTTAGCTTAGATTGTGAGGATTTCAAAACGTCCCTAAAAACAGTTATTGGACGTTCTGTTCATGAGTTATAAGGGTTCAAAGTCAAGGGGATGATGAATCTTAATTTGTAACTAGTTTTACCCCTTTTTAAGGGTGTTAAAGTGAATTTTTCCGGGCTGTGCCACGATTCCGCATTTCTATGCATCAAAACGAAGAGAATGAGCCCTCAATCATCAAAATCGGAGTACTTTTATTTTTTGGCCTAAAAAAATGGAAAGGGGTACCACTTGCCATTTTTTGGGGTCGAAAAATCAAAGTTGTCCGATTTTCAAGTTTGACCACTCATTCTCTTCGTCTCGATGCCTAGAAATGCGGAATCGGGTCAAACATTTAAAAAATCCATTACTTCACTTCTAAAATGGGGTAAAACAGGAACTTGCTTCAATTTTAGCATTAATTATGGTCCAAAAATTATTTTTACTATATTGACTTTTTTCCTCTCGTCGAGATCTTTTATTTGAGTCCTTGTTCAACCCCGTAGCATCATTAGCGTAGAAGTTGCAAATTTTCATATTCCACATCTCCAATATATCATTATTTTATCATAAAAATATTTAACGTACGTTTGGAGTAGAGAGGAAAAATCTATTTCAGCCCCAAAATTGTCCAAATATAAAAAAAGTTACATTTATTAAGAAGTGCGCTAAGTTTTATTCGCTCATTATGAATACTAAATAAAAAAAAAATTACTTTACACAACTTACTATTTTTATAAATTTTACATGTAATTATACCAATCCTACTAATTAAAATAATTAATTTCTATAAATCTTTTCGGAAAGTAGAATAGTCTGTATTTAATGAGCAAAAGCTCATATTAATTGTAAATTGACAGAACTGATGAAAAAAAACAACCGATTTCTTTAACCAATCGCTCCATATATCTGTCTAAAAGTCGTAGTCCAAACCAGTGGATCAGGTTGCGCAATAATTAATCGCGAAAGGCAGCAACAGGATTATTTCTGTCGCGCAAATTCAAACAAAACTTGCCTAAGCAGTCTAAGAAGTTGGCTTAGCTTTCAGGTATAGCAGTTATTTGTAAGTAATACTAGAAAACTAATTCACGCAATGTACTAGGAATATAATCACAAATGATAAGGAAAAAGCCACCCACACTTGTTTATTGAAGTTGTGGTGGACTTGAGATGCAGAGTTGAAGTTTTAACCAAGGTGCCGCACTACTAAATGACTATTGTATCGCGTGAAAGTTGCGCGTGAGCGATGTGTAATGTTGTTAAATTTTTAACTTGTCAACCCTTTCGGAAGACAAGATTCGTTCCACCAGAATGAGCCTTACCAAGTCGCGGTAACTGGCACATTCGCCAGCATAAACATGTCCAATGGTTCCAGTAATCAGCTAAATGGGTTAGAGCAAGAGTACACAGGACCATCGTTGCGTGGGAGAGAGGTTGTGATCTTTTGCTTCGACGTTTTACCACAAAGTGAGAAATATATTTATTGCACAAGAATTTCTCCAATCGAGCCAGATCTAGGGCCAGATAAAAAAAATCTATTCACTTGTCATGTTAATGATTGAATATTATGCATATTCGAATGTAAATTTTGATAAATCGAGCCACGCCTTGGATTTTTTTTACCTCAGAAAATCTGCAACATTAAAGAAAGAAAATAAGTGAGGTCTTATAAGAATATATCGTTCATTTTATCCACTCGTTTCGCGTGGGAGACTCACCGATACCCTCATCTGAATCTGATTTGCGATCTGAGGGTATTGGTAAATTAAGGAAAAAAATTATCACCCAGAGTATATCAGAAAGAAAGAGAAAGAGGCAATGGAGTTGCACAATTCCATGGATCTCAAATGCAGTAAGGGAAAGGAGCCACCAAGACCACGCCTTGTTGCTCTCGATTTAACTGTTCTTCTATGTCGTCATGTTGACTAGACGTGTTTGACTTTAATGATGCTCTCATTTGACGTTCATTATTTTATTTTATAAGAGTACACAGATAATAAACTTACAGAGAAAAGTATCATAAATTTTACTGCTTCATTGTCATTTGAAATTTCCTCCAATGAGATCTTAATATATTTGACATTTTATATCAACTTTTTATCTACTAATTACTACGTTGACTAGTGGATTATTTTTTGAATGACGATTAGATATTGTAAAATTTTATTACCAAAATGAAGTATTAGCATACGAAGTTGTATGATTTAATAACAAGAATTGATTAAATAAACAGTCATATTTACTCATCATAAAATTTTATGAATCTTGCATTCTCTGGGGGATTTTTTTCTTTTAATGAATAAAAAACTAATAATAGATATTTTCTATTTATTACAGAAATGTTTATAACTTGTGTTTGATTTTTATTGGAAAGCCAATACTTATGAAAGACACATTTGAATATTCAGTAAAATTTTACGAGCAATATACAAAATGGAATATAGGAAATTCTTGATAATTTCAAGTCGAAGGAAATGCATAGAGTATTTTTGCAAAATGACAAGTGACGTTCATATGTGAATTTAAAATCAAGAAATATTAAAAGCGAGAAAGTATGCAATCAAAATCTGTCACAACGAAATGACTATTCAGACGTGAGAGGTGTTAAAGTTCGAGTGATCGATAATATGGTGAGAATGTTGTTCAATTTGTAGCCAAATGAACAGAATGAACATTGAGTGCGGAAGAAATTTTTCTAATGATAGTTCTATAGACATCATCTTCAACACCAACTACTGACATGCCAGTGAGAAAGTGCAAAATTCTGGAATAAAATAGACGTCTAGTTCAAAAGTGATTGATGGAAACTTCACCGGAAGAAGGAGGAAACAGAGAATTGAAAGTAATAGCTTCCAATTATAGATCTCAATGGCGAACGTTTAACTCGATAATGCAAGTAGCAGGTTGCTGGTGGCAGCAGCATTGAAAATAAGCTTAAAGACAAATGCGAATTGAATTGTGAATGAAAGCTGCAGCAGACAAGATGAAAGAATAATAAATAAATTGAAACAGCTATCAGAGTGGGCGTTTGTACGATCGATGAGAGGTAACGAACTTGAATAAAGGACGTTGAGATCGGAAGTGAGAGCAGTGATCAGTGGAAAAATAAAAACAAGTTGCGAATGGTCCAGAAATCACATGTTCAATTTACATAAAACAACGTCGGCTCTTGTGGAGACTAAGTGTTCAAAGGTCGTCTTGTTACGAGGTGATTCCTGGCTGGTCTTTGCCATTTCCCATGGACAAACCATAAAACCGGGCGGAGGTCGAGCGTGCCCGACACGATGGATCAGGACGATAAGAACTTATCTCTCGCCTTCTACTTTCGCGCGTAAATACTGTACCGTCATGGAACCTAAGCAGATCTTGAGTATACAAGAACGCCCGTTAATGTATTTTGCATATAAAGCATTTCAATGAGAGACCGGAAGAGACAGGATTCTGAGTGTCTTCTACTCGACCTTCCAGGTCGTAGAGATCGGGATCGATGGAAAGACCGATCTACAGGCCTCGATATGTGTTCAAGTAGTACTACTATAGGTGTTATTATATTTTATTTATTCTTTTTGCTGCTATCAAATCCCATGTAAGCTTCCCGGTCTATAAAGACGACGATCCGATTGTTCGCGACGATAAATATTGCTTTCGCACGATTGGTCACGCCGATAAAAATCTACTTTCGCGCCTCAGTGAAATTCTTTCGATGATAAAAACTAGGAAAATACACGCGTTTGGTGGAGCGAAAGAGTACTAAGTGTCTGAAATATCCCTGCCCAGCAACATATAAACTGCTACATTCTAAGGAGCCGATTTTATCGATCCTTTTCTATACTCAATTTCGTCCTGTATTATAAGTCGTAAAAATGTCTTTATCATAATATGATGTGATAGGGGAGTGTTAATAATACACTATTTCTAACTTTTTCTCATAAGACACCACATAATCGTTATAGATGTGAAACTGAATATATATTTCAATCAAGAACAATCATCTCTTTTTTTTTTATATTCAATCAACTTTATCTCATTCTAAACACTCCTTTCAGACAATAAAAAAAATTATTAGCAGCTTTTTTTTTCATTGGTAAATTGTTTAATGATGAAAGAAATTTAAAGAAAAAAAAAAATTAATTGATAAAGATCTTAATTGATGAAAAAATGGAGTGAAAATAACTAGTTGATAAGTAGACAGAAGAATGATTATTAATTTTATAACTAACAATCGATGAAAGTTTTGAGGATGCAAAAAATCTGATAAGTTTGTTTGGAGAGTTAAAACAAAATATCTTCAATTCAATTGTCAGTGAAGGATAATTAAATGTAAGGATCTAAATGCAACGATCCGATTCGTAGTGTAAAACGTGGTGCGCTAGATCCACGTGTTTTGCCACACTGACACGGTCAATGATTCTTGATAAAGTCACTGGTCCATGAACCATAGCTTTATAAGTCATTCAGTACTCAGCAACTTATTGAGAGAAATGAATAGTCTGGGATGAAAAAAAATATGATAGTTTAATGATTACTACGTCCTTGAACATGAAAAAAAGTCGAGATTAGTTGCTCAATTTATGACGCAGTCGAGTTTTATGCCGCAACTTTTATAGTAATTTACGTTTAAATATCAGCCATTTTGTTGTAATTAAGATTAAAGTGTATATTCAATGGAAATTTCAATTAGATGGTAATAAAATTGTGAAAATAAGTCTTTTCATGGTAATGTTTGTTCTTAAATGGTAATGATGTTATTACACTTAAACATTACAAGCTGGTTGATCTAGAAACATGTCGAACAAAAGATATATTGCTCAATTCCCAGTTTGATCGTTAGATTATTTACCTAAACTCAAGTCTGAGAACCTAAAATCGTGTCCAAGCTCGTGAAAAAGGTGCGGTTAACTAGCACCTTCATCTAGACATGTAGATTTAGTTCAGGGGCCTTTGGCACACGCTATGGGATTTATATGTATTCTTGTTTGTATAATCGATAGTCTGCGAAATACTTCTTTTTTTGTAAACCCCTTTTTCTTTTTATTGATCAAACTCTGCGAATATATATTATATAATCGTAATTATCTTTCTCACTATTCCAATTCAGGTCCACTAAAATTGTTAGAAAATAAATGAATTAAAATTGAACAAACAAAACTCTGTATGGCATTCATGATTATGTTGATTGTTGAGCAGAGAATATTTTAAAAATAATTAATAGAAAGAGGTATTTTTAAAGTATGTTTAATGTATGGGAAATGCCATAAAAATAGAAATCGTTTCTAAGTCTGTATTGAAAACAACAGACTCGTTATCTCCATGTTTAGCTTGAAAGAAATTCCATGTCAACGTCAAAACAAAGCCATGAGTCCTTGAGTCACGTTGAGATTCTTCTCGTTCCCACGTGCAGTCATTTCTCTGCTTTTTGCTACAGTGGGTCACCGTATCATCGTTTTGTGATGAGGGTTACACGACATCAAGTATAAAGAAAGGTGATGATCAAGACTCTCTTTCATCCTGAAGTCATTCGTGGATTCAACTGTTGATGATCAATAGCAGCAGTAGGTACCACGGAAGTCATTGCCAGAATGTAAATTCATGTAAATCGTAGCGAGCTCATCGTGTCCACAGTTCTAACCTTTGAGCAACGATCACGACGACGAGTGACGCAGCCTCGAGTTCGTGATTCGCTGATGGGATCCGGGTCGAGACGTCGTCGACTTCTTCGTCCTCGTGGAGGAGAGTGTACTAGGCGGGTCTTTCTGCATAGAGACCTCGTGATGCCTCAGCGTGTTTCTAATGATGCTCGTTTAGGGCTGGAAAGAGTAAATGCACTGGCAGAGAGGCGGAGACGGTTAATGCTCACGGGTTTATTGTGATCCGTGGCTTCCAGACGCCGTTAACCGTTCCGCTTCTTCTTTGGTATATATACAAGAACACAACACGGTGGCGCTCGATGAAATCGGTTTGCGCGGTGAAAACAGGCAAGTAACCTACTTTATGAGATACTAAGACGAGTGATTGTTTTTTTTTTTTTTAAAAAACATAAATTAATTATAATTGCCTTTTTCAGAGGTGTTTAAATTATTAATTTATGTTTCATTAATTTTCTTCATCAGTATCAGTGAAATGTTTTTTATCTTGTTCTTTTCGCCAACTAAACTTTATAATCATTCTCCCAATCGATGCCCACACAATTCTCATATCACCTCGTCTGTCACTTAAACGCTACCATTTTAATCTATATTATTACTATACAAAATGAATGAATCAGCATTTTTTCTCAATCAAAATCGACACAAACAATCCAATATCTGTAGGACGAAAAGGCATGGGCTAGTTTTCTCTTACTTTTGAATAATCGACTTGCAGCTCTCTCACGCATGCATATTTGCGTTTGGTGACTGTACAAAACAGGTATCGACAGCAAGAATGTTACTCTCGTAAGTCTTGCAACCAATCTAAAGACGTGTGTCCGTTTAATTTAACTGGACAACTATCGCAAAGTCTGGTCTTCTAATAAAAGAATAACAATTTATGGTGAATAACAGCGTAGGTTCACTTAATCACTATCTTTTGTCGACATAAAAAAACCCTTCTTCAATTGTCTAAAGCCAGAAAAAATGCCAACAATTTATTCTACTTCATTTAAAAATATGTAAAATAAATTTAATAGTCTGTTATTTAGAGCTATCAGCCGGTTAAATTTTCAACAACTTCCGGTTCACTAAATTTACTTGACATGCGGAAGAGACTGCTAATCAGGCATATTATGCTATCAGCCGGTGCACCTGGAACCCAAGACAAGTGGCAGCAAGTCCGTGAGATCAGCAGGGGGAAATTATTGAATTGATACGAATGATTTCCGGTGTCAGGAGTGCTTTGAAAAAATCACACAACTGATAGGTACGTCGCGAATGTAGGCGGGTCGAAGTAAGACAAGTATTTTTTATCACTACTATGTATTTATTTGATGTTGGAATGCAATATAGAAGTGAAAATCATTGGAATTTTTTTCATCACCCAATGATTATATTTATTTATTTATCAAATATTTTCCATATTAATTAACAATAAATTAAAACAGAAAAATATCAACAATTCCAAGTGATATTTATTTAGAAGATTCAATTGCTAATCAAGTTTTAACTTTCCTCCTGATGCTACAAAACGTCGAATGAGAAAACGCAAATGCGATATTATTATACTCTCGTACATACGGGAAATGTTGGCAAATTAATTGCATGGAAGTAAATGAGAAAGTCTGAGTGGTCATTTGCAAAAACCTATGAATTGATATATATGCATTCGACATTCATTGGGAATACCGAGCGGACGCTGGAAATGGAGAAAGACAGATTGAAAAATAATTGGTAACGTGGGAATCATGACGGATGATTGAGATATGTTCACTACTGTAATCTATAGCCTTTGGGTCTTGGGTAAAATTATCCAAGAAATTTCCTCCTTTTATAATTCAAGGAATCCAACTATTCAATCCTCCAAGGTGTAACGAGAAACATCTGACGCCCAGTTTGTGTTGTGTCACTGGGTCATAGAGTTCTCTATCAATCCTTGGATATTTTCACTTCTCATGTAACTTATTGCACACCTATACTTTCAAGGATAAATAGGTGCTAGTTAAAAAGAATTGTTTTTTAAGTACAGCAAGTGGATGATTTAGTCGTAATAATACTTCATTAAAATTTTCCAGAAAAATTTATCCAATAAATATTGATGGTAAATTAAAAATCCTGACATTGTTATTCAATTAATTTTAAATGAAATGCATGACTCAGGATTCAATAAAATAAATTTAATAAATATTATTATTAAATACTTTTTATGGGCTGCAAGCAATATTAATTGATGAATAATTTAATTGAATGCATTTAAAAAATATTATTTTTACAATGGATCTATTAATGACATAATATGTAAATATGAAATATGATAATAATTGAGAAATTCTTATTATTATTATAATAAATATTTTTTTTATTAATAAGTTATGAAATAGTATTGTATTATATTTATAAGACAATAAAAGTATTTTCCTGTTGCAACTTATAAGAAAAAAATTATGTAATTAATTTTATTTATGTAATATGATCAATACTCATAGGATTTTCTTTAGCTTTAATAATCACTTATCATTTAAACTAATGATAGTAATTAAATAAATTGTAATTATTCACATCATGAAATAATTATACTTATCAAAAAGCTTAATAATCAAATTATTGCAAGGACTTGAATGTTAATCCTATTATTTCTTAATTAAAATATACTTTATCATCTTTCTTCGCAATTCAATGAAATGCCTTCAAACCTTGATAAAAATAAATGCATAAAAGCACCGTTATATATTATATATTCGATAACCAATCATCATTCCCAGTTGACTTGTGAAGAATCTTTGCATACTTCTCAGATTGATGCTTCTCTTTTAGCTCATCCTCATTTCATCAATTTATCATGTGCAAAATAAATTTGCTCGCACAGATATTCTTTTGATAGCAAGCGTAAGACTAAGGACCATAGGCAGAAATAACAGCAGGGTACGTTCATCATTGGGAATCAACGTCATGACTTTTTAAAAAATTCTTTTTCAAACCTCTAGGTCATGAAGCATCAACAAGTTGAAGCATGGACTCTGGGTGTGCAGTTGGCCACAATTACTCTCACTGATTCGCGCATGGTGAGAGATACTCATTGGGAGCATCGTGATGATCTTAATGATAGCCAAGCAGTGTAAGAGTAGGAGGTTCCCTTCAAGAAGTTGCCCCTCTTGACTCAGGAAGAGTGAATTGACCAAACTATAATTACAGAATCGACAAGTTCCTCACGTTATATTTACAGGAAGAATACATAACAAATGCGACGTCACTGATGCTAATGAGTTTGCTGATTATTTCAACACAAGTTGATTGTGCTAAAATTTTTATCTGGTCTTTTATAATCCCCCAGGTTGTGTAATAACAATAAAGGATCATAAAATATTGATTATTGCTGCATATAAAATAATAATAAAGTGATTATATTGCAGAAAGAACAACAAGGAGAAGCAGAACAGTGTAGTCAAACATAAATCATATTAGCAAGAGGGCAATTGTTGACTTTTGATTTTGTACTTTGATCAATTGAAGCCCCTTCACTTGAGATAAATAAAAGCCTCTATAGATAGACACGAAGTCATAGAACTTAATAAAATCCAATCTCATATTATTACAATTGAATCTGTCGCAGTTTAACTTGAGTTCGTGATTCAAGACTCCTTCACGTCCCAATTAAAGATACATTTATATATATTTCTATTTCGTATCACCTTCTCTCGATCATGAGCCATGAGAATAGCCTTAAACTTTAGAGAATCTGATATCGATGGCCAGTTTGGAAATAAACCACTACGAAATAGCGAACTTGCATTGCTTATTAGTAAACATTTTTCCTAGGATTTAATGTAGTGCAAGAAGTATAACAAGCAGCAGTGATGGGGCTGTGTTGATACTGGAAATGCTTAACAGGTACCAGCAGGCTTTGTTATGCCTCGCCTTCTCGATCACGATCGATCGAATTCGATAGTACCACGAGGTCGCGTCGGCAGTTACTGAGAAAAAAATCTTCACTGATCCAAGAGTTAAATGGAAAATTTTCAAGTGCTGATTAAGGAGCTACATAATCTAGAAAGTTGGAAAGAATATTTTTTTTTCAGCAGCATTATTCTTTGAGTGTACTTTCAATAAATTGCTTAATAAAAATCATAGAATATTTTAAAATAATAAAACAATAATTAATTTAAATTTAATATTCTTTTAAGACATGAATTATTAAAGTTTTATGACAATTTTTGATTGGCAAAATTTATTTGATGCTCTAGGCTATGGGTTATATACTTTCGAGAGAGTCAATAATTATTGGAAATTGTTTTTATACTGAAGACGATAAAAAGAGGATAGAAGGGAAGAAACAATAACCGGTATTGAGAAAAAATGAATGTGACACAAATTCAATTCATGTTTCCTTGATAACTAATATTTTCAATAAATTTATAATCAAATCACTAAACATCATTATTGATTATTTTTTTGATGATTAAAACGGAAATAATTACTCTCGAAAGTGATTGTTTATTAATCCGAGAAATAAACTTGAATCCGTTATTTCTATGTTTTTAGGTACAAAAATATATTTACGGATGTAATAATTATCATTACGATTATTTTATCAAACTTGTTTCATTTCAAGTCAATCAACCATGATAGAATCACTTAATACCATTTTGACACCTTAAAATTCTCATTCATGCTAAAAATAATCCATACAAACTATCAACCCACTTTTAAATAAATATTATTATTTATTTTTTTAGAAATAAAATAAGTGAAATATTACTTGACAGTTAAATCCTGTTTAAACATTTTAAAATCAGATAAACCATGTCGAGTAATTATTGTTGATCATTATGAAAACTTTTCGTTCAAAGTAACATCTTGTACTAGTAAAATTAATATGTGCCCCGAGTCTATTTCTCACGATGAATGAGTCTAGGTTGAGCTCCGCCTGGGTCTCTCACGTTTGCATGGGGTCGCGTGTCCGCTCGGTCAAAGAATGGAACTCTCTCTGAAGATGTAGTGAGAGAAGAAGAAAGATTTAAAGAACGCCGTGGGCGTGTTACGGCTGTACAACGTCGGACGCTTTGGCATTAGCAACGTGTAATTGAATTTGCAGCAATACGGTCAAGCTGCGTTATCTTCTTCAGGCGACACGCCGTTGACTGACATCATCAACTATTTTTTCATAAAAAGAAAAGGAAAAATATATCAACGATAACCACTGAATATTACGATTATTTATCAATTATCAAAGATGAATATAATAATTGAATTTAATCCTCAAAGGCTTTTTATCATTATTGTCTTTACCTACTGACCGAAATATTTATATCACAAATGTCGTCCTGCTGTCTTATAGTCTGATTAATTAATCAAACGATAAATCTTGAAATATCGAGAGATTGTTGCGGCGCTGTCTGTATATAAGTCGACTTGATTGTGAAAACTTGTTTTCCATCGTAAAAAAACTGTTAGTTGATATGTATCTCACTCTGGATGTATTATATGTCGCGAAAGGGATTTCAGTAAAACGAGTTCAACAAACAGAGCATTGAGGATGAAACACTGAAGAAGTTAAACCTGTCTTTACCTGTGTAGATATCGATTAAAGGTATCGATGATCAATCTGCATACTTGTTTTTGATCATATCAGTCAGACAATTTTGGTATATTATAAATTAATCTATCAAAATATAACCAAATAAAAAAACCTTTTCCTATTTGAAATTTATTCATTTTAATTACATCACCTTTTTTTGTTGAATCCATCAGCATTATAAGTAGCTTATAAGCCTTGTAATTGATGCTAATACGTATGAAAAAAAAAAGTTTGTAATATTTATTCTTAATTTGTGCAATTGATAGTAATAATTTTATTCCAGGCAATTATTATTTAATAAACATTTGATTTTTAAATTGATTGCAGTAAATTTTCACTCTCCATTTTTTTTTTGCTCAACCTCTCAAGGTATTTTTCTTTATGGTTATATGACACAATTATGCGTTAAATCAACAAAGACACAAAAAAAATTTTTTATCTCTTTACCCTGGAGCTGTAAACAATAATTATTCCGTTTTATGACGAAACGTGTACGATACGTTTATGAAGTATCTCAGTACTTATTGTCGAATGATACATAAAAAAATATCAATGTGGTCAAGTCGTAAGCACTACACGTTTTATTACTCAAGTTAAGTATCCATTTTTTAGTTGTACCAGTTCATAGAAATGAAGCATCAGTAAAATATATGTATATTAAACCTTTTTTCTCACTATTTAAATGCATGCAATGCAATGATGATTAAGATATTAATTACCATATCTTCAATTTGTATAATAATGTACTTATGTTTGCATTTATAGCCATTTTATGACGTTGATTTTGAAGAATGTATTGAGTTGTAACCATGGATGGTATTAATCAAAAACTCTACATTTGGATGTAAGTAGGTAAAAGTATTTTTTTTTGAATGCTTAATCAATTGTTGAGATCAGTTGAAGTATTTTTGCAATAAAATATTTTATTTCTGACAGTTGTGGAAGCATTATTTATGAAAGTGTAGTTCTCACGTTAGCAGTTAGCAATGGTGATGAATGACAAATTTAAAAAAAAAATGACTGTAATAATTTATTTGTTTGAAATCATTTAGGGAAAGGTTCTACTAAGTATTCTGGAGCAGAGTAATTTATGGTTGAAGTTTAAATGAACCAATGATTCTACGTTGAACTTTAATCTAATAGATCAGACTCATTATGCATTCTTGGTAATTCAATATTACAGGAAAAATTTGCATTTTAATTAAGGTTTTTTTTGCAGGAAATACTTGGAGGTCCAGTGGTCTGCTGCGCTAAAAAACCATTGGCATCAAGTTTCACTGTTGAATTTAACTGTGTCCATGTAAAATACTTTTGAACTTGAGAGGCATTAAGAAATAAGGTAGAGCTTCTTATTGGTGAGACTAACGAAAAAAAAAATAGCAAAGTTTTAATAAACACTTTTGTTTTAAATTAATTAAACTTTATTTAAAAACAAAAACTTTAAAAAAAGTGTTTAGATAAAATGCGTTTACTTTTCTACATGTAATTTCATAGCTGATTTATTTTTAATGAGTTACCGATTACTATTGACGAGATCAATCGATTGCTATGATTGCTTAATAACAGTAATCTCCAACATCGTTTATCACACTTGGAATCATTCACTAGTGGAATTCGGTTCTTCACTAACGATGAGAAATTTATGATCCGGAAGTCGCGTGGGTTTTCAAGTTCAATTTTATAGCTCGTCTCACGTTTCACATCAGTAACTAGTGTATTTTTTTCTCCACCTGCCCACCCACGTGAAATTGATGCCAGAATTCCAAGTGACGTCTAGAAATGAAGCATGCAAATTTTGAAATGCAATCGATCAATTAAATACATTTTACTGCAGGCGAAATGAAGCAATTTTTTTTCTTATTTTTACAGTGAATGATTGCGTGATACGTCAAACGTATGTAGACGAGAGCGGCAGTTTTAAATCGGCAATCGATTTAAATCGACCAAGGGTGAAATAGGTTTATGCAAGCCAACTTAATCTGCCTGAGAGCTGCAAGGCAACTCCATACTGCTGCTGACGAGAGAGAGAGAAAAATTTATTCCGGTTCCAAATCGATAATTCATCGATTCGCGACGCGCGACGTTCGAAGAAATCGGTTGTAGATCAATCGATTATTATCAAAGGCGGGGGCGTTTTAAAAATGACGAATAAAATATATAAATACAGTCATGTAAATAATTGCATTTAACCATTATCTTAAAAATCATAATCTCCATCATCAATCCTCCTTCCTGATAATTTGCTGAGTATATTTACAAGAAAGTCATGTCCTTATGCATAAGTTTATATCTTCACAAAGTGACGACGCGTGTCATCAATCAGTTGAAGTGCTTGCGGTTCGTCATGCTTTCTTAACATTAACCTACATGTGCCCGACCCATCCAACATCATAGATCAAAAAATGGATGCTATTTTCATTGGTATGTTCATATTGAAGGTATTTTGCATTTTATTCTGTATCGCACACTCTTGACGCACCTTCAATCTTCAAATGAACGCCGCAGGTTACGCAGATATACTCCCATGTAATTACACCTGTCGTCCTTGTTGCGTTCAACTAATAATTGTCGCTTAGCCAGGACAATGACTTGCTGGATATCAACTTGCATATATTGGACGTCTGACTCTCCCCTGAATTATACGAGGAATTATACTCAGAGGATAAGAATCAGGTAGTTGGATGAGAGTCGAGAATTTCAAACGACAATGCCCTATGGACCTTGAATGAGCCTCTGGAGTCATTAAATTTTTTTCAGGCATTTTAATTACAACAAATTTTATTTTCAAAGCTCCTGATGGTGTGAAATAAATAATCATTGCAGTTTTAAATTGTTTTTACGATTAATGAATTGTGAAATTTTTTTTATCAAAGCTAGAAGAATTATGAGCTTGATAGAAGGAACTGATTATCCATAAATATCATATGTATTTATTTCATTCAAATATTATCCTTAGTCACAGGTTAAAAATAAATTTGCCCACGCATGTATGATACTAAAAATCACAGAGGTCATTGAATGGTAAGGTGTGGTTGTCATGATATTATCCGCAGATTTGTGTCAACGCCACTAAAGTATTCGATTGCGAAACTCAAAAGGATAACAGCCGAAATTTATGCTAATACCAAATTGTGGTCCAGTAAGTTTTTAGCATTTTTGTCATTCCTTTTGTTCCTTCACTCTCACTCAACTCGAGTGAACAACAACATGCGGAGGTGCTAAACCGGTCAAAGTCGTTGTCGTCCTTCCAATGAGACGTCCTTGTCTCCGTGGGTAGCAGAAAGATCGAGAGTCCAACTCTCACTAGATCCAAGACTTGAATATCATTCTCTATACATAACGGTTTATTGCAGATTTAGTTGGTTTTATTGTACTTTTATTATAACAATAAACCATTCTTAGTCATGTTGAGTTTGATCTTTGATTCGTGATTTAATAAAGAAAAATTAATCTTCATGATCATCAATAATATTCCATTTATTTCCCAACACTTATGGCAGTCAACGATTTATGAATAAATCGATACAATTCAAGTTTCGATTCTTTAATTTATGAAAGGCCAATCCTCACAGATGTTGACTAACTAACCGTATCGATAGTCACCTGTTGGATTAGTGTCTCACGACTTGTCTGACTACGATGATCGACCGCGAGTGAGTGGAAGGCAAACGAGCAGAGAACTCTCAACAGCTCTTTGCACCATTCTATGTACATAGAAGATATACATATACATCCACCAAAGCCACACGGCACTTTGATCGACGACCGGCGTGTACAAGAAGGTGCATGTCTGTCGATTCACTCCGCCTCGCTCCACTGCAGTTTATTTCTTTCTTTAAATCATAGATATATAGACACACTTAGTGAGAGGATTTCGAACATTCTGTCTTGTAATAGTCATTGCGGGGTTCAAAGATCCCACGAGTGATTTATAAGGATTATCTTACGTATTGTCAGATAATCTAATTAATCAAACATTTTGCAATGAATTGTAAATAAATTCTTAGAAATCAATGATTCCAGTCGATTTAAATTTTAAATATCTTTATGCTTTGCATAGAAATAAAATAAATATAACTTTCCCTGTCTATTCAAGCTTAAAAAAATTTTATTTATTGCAATCTTGCAGAAATCTTTGATCATTTTTATTTTGGCAACACCAATCTACGTCATATTCATAATAATTTATCATTTTTCACAGACTTCAAAACAGTTAAAAATACTTTTTAAATCATACAATAATTTTTCTAAATCTACAATAAATAGAAAACATTAATTAATTATTTTTAAAATTACTAAATGTATTTGAATGATAAATGTTTATTATTATTTTGGATGTCTTTGTAGAATTATCACAGAGGACATTTAGGATTTTTTAGAAAGAATTCTAAAGAACTGATACTCGATACAACTAACCACGACCACCGGATGTGTAGAGTGGCATGTGCTGACTGCGCCGAGATAATGTAATCTACACTTAAGGGAGGCGAAGATTATGCATCCAGAAGATCCACGAAGAAGATTCGCGAGTGATCTATGGTCTTGTGGTCTGCATACCTAAGGAATAGAAGCTTGTAGTGAATTCTTGAACAGTGTTTGTTGACTATTTTTCTTTAGTTAAATGCACTATTGCAATGCCAACTATTTAATCAATTACTGCACTTTACGCCTACACAAACATGTACACCTTTTGTGATAAGTTATATAAAATGGTTGGTGGATTATTAAATTACATCATGAGGGAAAAAAATTTTTACAAACTATTTTATTGTATGAGATTTTTTTAAATGATGCAAGATGTCTGGATGTCAATCAACAGTCGACAATATATTCAAGATTTGCTGGAGATTTAGAAATATCAATTTGCCTCAAGTCGTTTGTATTTCACATGTCTGACATTTCTGTACCAAGTTCTAAATGAAAACTTGAAAATATCTGAAAAGGGTGCGCAGCAATTGCTTGAAGAATGTAGGCATGAATGATTGAAAGGTAGATGGGAAATGTTGTTGACATGATTCTCGAGTGAGGATCGACTCCAGTGAAAAGTGGACTCCAGTGAAAAGTAGACTCCATGAAGATGCGTAGGAGTCAAGAACGGGCTACAATAAATGAGATAAATGGGTGTATGCACATTGCAATGAGACAAGAGAAAGGGTGAGGTAGCTATGAGTGGGAGTATCATCATACTGAGGTGTTATTTGGAACAGTCCAGTTCCCATGATCAGACACCAATAAACTACAATACACCATTTGGTATCGTCGATAATTTATTATCTTTATTATAATCATTAGAGATAGAAAATTCATTTTTATCATTTATTCCTTTGATAACATTGGTGCTAAGAGATTTATTGTCAGGCTACAATTATTTTGTTGCAAATATTGTGCTAAATATCCAAAGGAAATTTACCTTATCATTATGTAAAAGTTTTCTGCAACTGACACACTTATTAATTATGGTATTTATTGTATAGTTATTTATATTTAATAGTTTAAACATTTTAGTTACATCATTTTAAAACATTTCTTCGTTATCATAATTATTAATATCTTGGTGCAAAGTCTAAGTAACCAAGTAATTACGTTTAAATCAGTTAAAGAAAAATGAACAATCGATATGGTGGTGTTCTAAATAATAATTATGAGAAATCAGGAAGATTATAATATGAAGTCAACTTTTATAACACTGCTAGTTGTAATGGTGAGAATTGTAATTTTTATTAAAAGAGAACTAGAATCATGTATAATTTTATGCATATAAAAGTATTGAGATACTTTCACGTTGAAATATCTTCACAGATTTAGATATTAATATGTGATATAGTTATGAAAAAAATGAAGAGAATTAAGGAGGGAAGAAAAAAATTATTTTGAACTTGCCAAAGTGACTTTCACTTTTACCAATTACGAATGAATACAGTTTAAAATCAGCTGGAGATCTATTCTCACAGTTTATGCCCAGGATACATACTCTTAAAGTATCGTGATCCTGAAAGAAGTTCCTCGTGCGACGAAGTCGGCCAGAAAATTGCCGATTCTCGTTAAGATAGCGATAAACGCGCGGCTTAGTATAAAGTTACTTACTAGCTTATACATAACTACCTAAGAATGGACCAAAGGATGATCTCGGAAGTAAAATGTATGTGTACAAACGTTTAAAGAAAATTCCCATGAGTCTAGATTTGTGAGAATAAACGTTATGTGATTATACTGCAACGTTTTAACATTATTACAAAGTATACTGGTATAGTCTGAAGTAGTTTTATCTTCTCTATAAGACCTTTTGCCAAGGAGAGAGAATGTCGTTCACTCTCAGTGCGTTGCACGACCCTGTAATTTTGAGTCCCAGTCATTTATTTGCCTCATTAAGTTATTACTTTGAGAATAAAGAAAATTTCATTGGATATTTTTACTAGATTTCTGTTTAAGGTATTTCGCTTCTCACCCTCAATAAAATCCCAATCGTGACCGGTACCACGTGATATGTCTTTTACACTCGATTATCAATTTTTAGGAATTTTTGTGGGGTTTATAATATCTGAAGTTATTGAATAATTTGCATAAACATTGGTGATTTAAGTCTCATGTTGGAACCAGTTTGCCTCAAGACTTTTGAATAATATTCTTTAAAAAGACCTTCTGTTTTATTTTAATCCCAACTATGATTTTTTAAAATAAGTTTATTGTTGGAGACCTAGATGACAGCTCTGCTGCAAAAGTTTAATTGTAAAGCAATTAATTTTTTTCTGGATTAACTGTAACCTTTTATGTATGATTATCGCTCATAAACTTGCATAACAAACAATTGTCATCTTGAAAAATAATATTTCAATGATATTTAATCATATCTCTAACATTTCCGTCCACGACATTTACGTTTCACCGTCACTAAAAGCCCAGTCGTGATGAGTACCTCGTGATATGTCTTTTATACTCAATTATCAATTTAAAATTTTTTCAGTCATGTAACACACTCGTGACGGCTGTTTAAGAGCGTTGAAAATGAAATAAGGACTATCGTCAACCTGATCTGACAATCTCCACTATGAAGCTCCACTGGCATCAAAGATGTAAGTGCGATGGTCTAGGTGGGCTCGTTACACTAGTTAATGGGATCCACAAAGAGACGTTAACACCACAAGGCGACACGAGCATAGAACGATTAGGCGCAATTTCTGCTCTCCTGCATTGGCCGTAGGCGTGACCGAGGGAGGTCCAAGATTAATTTATTAACCACGTGCAATTATCCGTTACTCAATCCAGTATATTCAAGTTGCGCTGAGAGAGTCGCACGAGTGTAGGTAGGATGCATTCAGCTAATTCTTTAATGTATATCTTGTAGGTATATCTGGTGGTGGTTAATGTGGGTTTAGCATTACCCGTTGGCTATCACGTGGTGAGGTGATCTTGCTACTGGTCTTAAATAATCGTTTAATTACACGGTCATTTCATTAATCGGTGCAATCTTTCGTGATGGCCTCGAATGCTAGACTAGACCATGAGCACGTCTGGTCACGATTAGTCGACAAATATCCTTACAGATAGCACAGCTTGCTCAATTTATGCCTCAGAAATAAATATAATTTATGAATGTCCATTTAATCACTTTAACAACGACCATAGACAATCAATTCTCAAAGAGCTTTTATGACAACAGCACTTGCCCTTTTGCAATTTTACCACTTGGGGTCGTGGAGTATCTTTTTAACTGAGGGTAGATCCGTGAGAGACCTCCTAGTTTAGATGCCATGGGTCTCTTTGATGTCATGGCAATTTACACGAGACAACGCGTGGTTCCCTAAGGGAAAGCTGATGACGAAAACGACAATGATGCATTTTCCTCTGGGCTTCAAAGACTCTCAATAGGGAAATCGTAGCCTGTCAACAAACCAGCGTGAGATATTCCTTTCGAGGACAAGACCTCGGCCTTAGGCGACATGAGACTCCGAGATCTTTCTCGCATAATTCAGCTTTGTGAATAATATCAACTATCGTATGAATGCTGATGTCATAAAATATGTCTTGCAGGCTTTAAACGCACGACTAGAATTTTTAGCATTTTTATCAATCATTTGGGTAGGTAATGTATTGTTATGAGACCATCAGAGGACTTTATTATTATTATTTTGATGATTAAAAATCACTGACCAATCCCGATAGCAAGGATCCATGCGTAGAAGCGTGAGAGACTTGAATCACATGAGGATCAAATGCCCTGGGCGTGCGCAAGTGGTATCAAGCTACAGAGAAGCCAGATCTTCCACTCAGTACTATACCTATCTACTTGCTGATCGCTGAGGAATAGAGTTACGTCGCTATACCTTCTCCAATCTTATATGTCTGGATACTCTTCGCATCTCGTAAATTCATCTTTGACAGTTTTCATGTCCGTGGTCCAACGTAGTTTTAGTAATTCTGACAGATTGGTAAAGAGAAAAGTAGACGGTGAAAGATCAGATACAGCTTATGCTGATGAAAGAAAAAAAACAAATAACGGATATTCATTTTTATTCTGATTCAATGCTTCTTAACGGATTGCTAAATTGTATTTATTCAATCCCTAAGGTTATCCTCGAAATTTATTGAATGGGAATTATTGGAATTAAAGAACCAGGGTGGAGAATAGAATGATAAGAAATGTTAATAAGTCATGAAAAATATTAAATGTTGGATTTGAATTATGAGTAAAATAGACTTTGAGTCTAATTATTTTCATTAGAATGCTATAGAGAAATACTTAATGGTTAACTTTCTTTTCAATAAACATTAAATTTGCAATTTATAATCATTAAAAAATTATCTATTGGTAAAATCAGATTGTTTATTATTTATAGAGGAAATTTATTGCTCATGAATTCTTTCCAGCCTCTTTTTACCTCAATAAATCTTGAAAAAAATTTGAATAAAAAATATGTAAACTAAATACCAATATTTCCATAGAAAACTGTACTAAATCATGGAATAAAAAGAAATTCCAAATCCAAATTTATTGCCAAGTTTAACAAAAAAAATGAATAAATTTCTAGAGTTCAATGACAATTAAAAAAAAAATTAACGGTAAAAAGAAAATTTGTTACCAATTGAGAAATCCCTAGGGGTCATCTCTTATGACAATTTATTGAATGGTTAATATAAAAAAAAGAAAGTCAAATAAAAAAAATGAATAAAGGTATTCTCTATTTCATATTCTATTGGTGATGATGAGGAAGAAACATGAGCTGTAACACCTGGATCAAAGTAGCGTGAGAGTTCAAAAAGAGTAAGAGACTCTGTTGTGTGAGTTGGACTCTGACCAAGAGAGCCTTTAGGCCCTCTTCGATGGGCTCGTCCAGCCAAGCTTCTTTCCAAGTTAACCACCTATCTTTACGAGCATCGTGGTCTTTAAAGGCTCCCGATCTTTATGAAGAGACAGCGCCTTTATCCTTAGGGTCGTACATACGAGTTTCTTTCTCTTCGGATTCATCGAGGAATTTGCCTATCGACGCCTTGAAACCCCTCGAGGACTTTTTTCCCTACTGCGTAGTTCACGTAAACATTTTATTTTACAAGACAATCTTCTTCAATCGTGACTTGGCGCAGTTCCATAAACTTCCGGGAATTTTATTGACGACTATGGATGCTTGAAACTTTACTTTATGATTAAGAATGTGGAAAACAATTTTTGTACAACTTTAATATGAAAAACAAGTGATCATAAACGTCTAACTTATAGCTCATGATCATGGTATTTATATAATGGCAGAGAAGCTTTCTTAATTAAATTGTTGAACTGATTAAAGGTTTATGAAATTATTAAATTCTTTTAATCTAATAAGTAATGATGGTCTTCAATAGAACATACTCCAATAGAATCAGGAAAATTTAAACTTTCACACAACGTTTCCCTCAGACGAGCTTTACTTTGCAGATAAATTGGCCTGATTAGAATGTTGAACATGTTTAAATACTATATTTAATATCGTTTTATGATCAGCATGGTTTTCCTAATTAAATTACGAAATTAATTGGAGGAATATGAAATTTATTGACCTCTGAATCACTATCTGATACTATTTCTGTAAATTCATGTTATCACTTTCATTTCTTCGTTGGTTTAAAAATAAAATTTATCTTCTTAACTCGTTTAAACATTCAAAAATAATTCCACAACCTTTCTCCCATATTTCCTACTATTTATGCCATTTTATTTATCACAATTTACTTTATCTAAAAACCATCAATCACAATTGCACAGCATTCTAGAGAAATAGATCAATCAATTTCAACTGGAAAGTTTTTTAAGGATGATAAACGAGAAAAATACCAAGCAATCACATTAACCGGAAGTTCATGGAGACAAATGGAATCTACATATTGTGACCGTCAGCCCGCATCTGAAAGATGTATACCGGAAAAGTTGGATGATGCCTTGCAGGCAGCTAAAGTTTGAAGGAAGAAACATTATAAATTGTTCGGATGAGTGCTCACGAGTCAAGACTACAGACCAATTACGCAAGGAAAAGGCTTTACTGTACGCACGTTTATTTTGTTTGACTTGCATGCTTACGTATATTAGCATAAGAATTCCATGATTCTCTGGTACGTAGGCGGCAATGCAAACACAAGTTTAATCGTCAAATGATACAAGTTTATAACCAGTCAGTTATTTTATAATTAACACATTTATAGATATGAAAAATATTCTTGACCGTTAGAATAGTTTCCTTCACTTCTTTTCATCCTTCTTCTTTGCTTTTGTTAATAATAAATACAATATAAACATGTGCATGCATAAATGAATTTGTCTTTAGGGATTACATTTGAATAAAGTAGAAAGTATGACGTATCAAAGTAATTTATACGTACTTTAATACAGAGATGTAAAAGTAAATGGGAGTAATTATAGAGTTTCTAGAATCATTGCCTTTACAAATAAATGCTGTGAGGCAAATATGTATCATTTATACTTTTAATGAAATCGCGTTCTAGATATTGTAGATGTCTTTCAAGGATGAAAATTAAAAAAAAAACAATGAATGATTTCATGTTGATAAATGAAAAACTTAACTGGACTATTGAAGGCAAAAAGTGGCATTAAATTTCAATTATAAACTTCAAGACTGTAGATATGTTTTGCTATACCAACTGATAGACATTATAAAACATATTTAATGATAATAAAAAATATCTCTAGCTAGTTTAGTGATGTTAAAGTAATGATTTAAAGAAAATGTTCAATTAAAACTTACCAAGACAAGTGATACAATGATCAGCAGGAGGTCTGAGTACATTCCTAGACCATGCAGCTCGTAGAACTTCCAAGGCACAGGGTGGGCCAGCAACCATGAGAATACCAGGAGCTACATGACCATTATATCTCAATTGACGAGTTGCATCCACCAATGCTGCATTCCACCAGCACTTGGAATTTGCCTCCAAGAAGCTCTGTAAGATAAATACATGAAGAAATTAAGATTACGTATACAAAGATGTAACCAAACGTTATTACCATAATAATATATCATCAATAATCAGACAACTTAATTATATTTACTTATATTCTAGATATTTGCTTCGATAAACAAGGGAAAATGAAAAAAAATCATGAGTGTTTTATTTCTTAGTTGAATTTTCCTTATATAGGCAGCTCTTCAATCTCTCTGGTTCAGTCATGAAATACGAGAGTGCGTTAAGTGTTTACTGCATCGAGAGCCATTTCGACAATCGTCGAAAGTGTACTTGCGTTTCACCCTCTTTTTTCGCTAGAACGAGGTCCCCTCATCTCGACCCTTCCGTTTACGACCAAGATTACTTAAAGCAGACGGGAAATTGCTTAGACTCTTGTATTGGTTGCTTTAGCTATGGATTTTATGTAATGCTAAGGTGCTTTAACTTGAAAGCTAAGAATAATTTGATAGATTTAGCGTCTCAGGTTTGTGTGATAATCATTAGCTTTCCCCGCATACGAAAGCTTTGACTAATTTATCAAAGCGTGCAAAATGTTAGACTCGAGATTGCAGATCCAGTGCTGATGAAAATTTATGGGCAGCTGAATCGCAGTCGCTGGGCTGCAATAATAGGGTTAATTTGTATCGACTGACGCTGCTAACGTCCACATTACAGAGGCATAGCGGATATATCTGTGGCTTATGACTATAAGACTAATCTCTAGGCGAAAATGGGTGTGAGCGATACCTGAGGCTGCAAGAATCATGTTTGTATTTTTTTTTAAAAATATCTAGAAAGAGAAAATGAAAATAAAAGAATCAATGGTGATCGATGAGTTAGTGAAAATGCCCGATTATCGACAGACATCGATTGATGTCTTTCATTTTAGCACTCAACAGTAATCTTCGTCTCAATTAACTTGTCAAATACAAGAATATTTTTATCACCAATGAAAATTATAGTAACACTTTATTCCGAATCGTTTCAATTTATTTCAAAATTTATTCTGACAAATAAATTATTCTCTTTCTCTATTTATTTTAAATCAAATAAAATTTTCCTCTCAATAGTTTACAGTACAGCAAATTTTTTGTTTGACAGTAAGAAAAAAAGAGTAAAAAAACAACTTCAAAAGAGTTTTAATACTGTTACTTCCTTCTTCTTATAGAAAGTTTCTACGAAAACCCAAGACTTCTGCTGAATGATTCAAATAGACGTCCAAGTTGTTCGAGACAAGGCAGATGTAATCCTAAGGGAGTCCCTTCGTGTCTACTTTTCAAGAACTCCATTTTATCTGTCGCATTTCCTCGTCGATCTGAAGATTCTTAGCTTTAGACCCTCGTGATATATTGTACCAAAGTACCAAGTAGCATCAGTTGAAAAAATTCCGACACTTCTTAAGAATGATTAAGTCGCGTAATTAAAAATTTTTTTCTCCTTTTTCAACCGTCAAAGACAATATTTCACGGAAGGGAAATAATATAGCATGAAGTTACGAAGTGAATCAATTCGCTCTTGTAGTAATGGCACGTGGAATGAAGAAATGGTTAGGAATAGGGTGTGCGTGACTTTTTATCAACATAACGTCTCCATTGAGTAGAAAGAGATGAAAAGCTATGAGAGCAAGAATGAGAGAACAAACATATTTCAAATGTGTCAGGAGCAAAAGGAGACGATGGTTGGAGGGAGAATCGATACGCCAACGTCTTCGAGGAATATAACGTCGTCCACACCCACTCTGCACATGCGTCTGACGCCTCTGAGACAAAGCAGAATCGATTAAATAAAATTTTACTTCCCTTTTATGCTCATCCCTCATGATTTAGAGGTCATTCAAAGGGCTGCTGAAGGATTCGGAACATCTTTGAGGGTGATTTAGTGGTATTTTCTTGTGAATGAAGCCGCATTATCTCAAAAGAGACATCAGAAAATACTGCTGACTTGCAAAGAAATAAAATCACAGGATAATACTTGAGCATTACATCACTTTTGCTAGGCTATTTAAAGAATTTTATTTGCTATGATTTTCTCGTAACACTGGCAATGAACTTGTGGCTTACAACTTGGGGTTGGGCTCTTAGTACGGTCGTTGCCTGGCTACTAATTATTATGCAATAAGCTTGGCGTTCTCTCACGCGCACGATTACCCTTTAAAGTCCATCACACAGGTGAGAGGCAATGAAAAGGAATTCTTGCTAAACGTTCATAAACGTCTAATTTCATTCGTAACACTAAGTAGTATTTGTTGCTTTTTTTTTTCCTTTTTTACATCAACGTTTTATTAGCAATAATCACCTACATTACTTAGCTTTTATATATACATTAAAGAGTAAACAAATGCTCAATTGCTTCATTGACATTCTGATTGTGCCATTAGAAAAACCTTTACGCCCATGAGCCACCTGTTTATGCAATTAATTCAATCATTCACACCATCTGTGCATTTATATAGTATTATTTTAACTAAATAATTCATGTTTATTAGTTGTCATGATGCCTTTTATTAGTGAAAAATTGTGAACTGATCATTAATCATTATAATTAATGAACGATTGTTTTATTACTTATTTTGTGAAAGCTCATTTATTAATGAGATGATGAATAAAAAAAAATCAGCTGATTAATTGAGTCTATCTAAGCACTATTTGTAATTTAATAGCTTCATTTGAACGGTATAATTTACTTTTATTTTCATTTACCTTTTTTTTTTTTGAAGAAAGCAATTTAATAATATTATTAACATTTTTTATTCATAATAATAATTTTTTTTTCACTTTATTTTATAAAATGAGTGACAAGAAAAAATATTTTTTAACATCATAATTTTATCCAGTATTTATTGTTTTCATTTTATTGAATGAAATAAATAATCGCTGATGTTATCAACGTTTTCATATCAATATTTCAATAAAACAATTCACTTTTATTGCATTCAATATTTAGAAAAAAATTGAATCAAGTAATTTATCACTGTTATTGTTATTAATAATAAAATAATTTTATTTCTTATTTTGTGAAAGCTCATTAATCATTAAAATATTGAATGTTAGTGCAGAAAAAAGGAAATAAATAAATGAAATAATAACATTAAAACAGGTACAAAGAAATAAATAAAAATGATATCAGATCTGTCATTACCAATCGGCAGCCTTCAGGGACTCGTGTAGTCTAGTCTAGAGAACGTTTAATCAACCCCTGATACTTATACTTGGCGCATTGCAGGCATACGCAGCCCCGAGCATAAATCACGATAGCATAATTTATATGCTAATACGAAAACAGCCTTAGTCGGCTTGCGTATACGCGGTATCCCGGACGTGGGCCGCAATGCGTCTGTGCATTGCTGGACTATGTATGCTTCTACTTACTTTTACGGTCTTGACAAGTACGTCCGTATCAACTTGTACTCTCGTGCAACATTCCTAAATGCGGATATTACTAATCGCAACCTTGTCCTCATTTTCACATGAGTATTTTTTTTTCTACTTTTCTTTCTTCTACATTGTATGCAAAAAAGCCACGTGTTAAATATTTTGAATTTTTTATCCAAGAATGAAATAGGAGTTAAAAAGCTTCCGACTTTCGTTGGCTTTCTCCATCAGGACAGTGAAAAAGAGTATAAGCATTTGGTGATCATAGTTTACTTTGACACAAGTCTCATGTTTTCTATTATACCGTATCACCACTCTACTCTATAACAGTTAAGTAGTTTAAAGTATTCAAGAAGCATGCATCGTCTGTTGTCGTAAGTTTAACTAAATAAGAATTAGCATCGGCTTAGCATTAACTTCTCGATCTGGCAACTAGTGTTACGCGTGTACAAGCGCATTAACAATCCGAGATATGGAGCGACAGACTTAACCGCAAGTCTCTTTCTACTTCAAGGAGTGTTTATTGTCTAGATCTAAGGATCAAGTTGGATTGGAGTGAGCAAGATGAAAAATAGAAATAAATGCTCATGAGGTATCGTATAATGTTTCTGAACGACATCATAAACATCGTCGTGAGCCACTACTGAGTCAAGCCATTGGATATTTACCTTTAGATGAGTACATCAGGAATATGTTGATTATTCTTTATAATTATAGCTGGAGATTTATGAAGAAGACACCTCCACGGAAGAAATTGAAAACTTGGAAAAAATTCTTTACTAATTCATTCTGGAGGGAATCAGGTTTTTTTTTTTTTTTTTAGAATCATGGTAATTAAAATTGAAATGAGAAAACATAAAGGTCCTGAAGTGGTTGTTACATCAAATCAATTACTGTAATAGCTATGAAAAAAGAATTTACTCGTTAAAGTAACTAGCGAGACGGTGTTCAGAAGTAAAATAATGAGTTATAAAAAAAATTTAATGATGATAGAAGTTTATTATTTAGTTTAGATTAAATTAAAATACATCTATCTGATATTTATAAATAGATTCATCTAATTATGTTATTTATAAGCTTTTTTCTACGCCAGATCACTCAGGTTAAAAATACGACTATTCGATAGAAAGTACTTATAACTGTCAAAAAAAAAAAGTATATTAGTAAGTAAATTAATAAGACGGCTTTGCATATGATTAGATTTTTAAAAGTAGAAAAAGAAATTTTTATGATCAAAAGTGCTTGGGGACATGATAGACACAAGACTTAAAACTAGATATTTATTATCGAATATGTAGTTTATCCAAGGAGTGAAAGTGTATGCAACAACGTCTCACAGACAAGACAGTGGTTATCGGTGAAGGACGAAACCACGTTTGTGGTTAGTGTCTTGGTCTCGTCCCCAAGAATCAGCATAGACTTCCACAGAGATCCTAGACCAACGATCTAGGCGAAAGTGCTGAAGTGGTTTTGGTCTGTTCATGTTACGCATAAACTCGAAAGTGCTGAGCTCTCATGCGGGTATAATGCTTTTTATTTAAACTACCTAACAGCTACGCTAGGTAAACAGTAAGAGACAACTGTTGATCCTTTATAACAGCAGTTCACCCAATATATTAGACATGAGAACTATGTTCATTAATTTTCTATATTCTTTCAATCTTTTAATCTAGTAGATCTAATGCTCTTACGCTTGTCTAACTAATTTCCTAACTGGTTCTCTGGCCTGTTAGGATCGATTAGTATGATGTATGAGATTTCTTGATAGCGGAAAATCCTCGATAACACGTCTATTAAGTGAAAAATTTTTGATGACGATATGATAAACAGCTTAATCGTTGTAAATGCATAATGATGCATATCAGTTTATATATTTTTTCCTGATGACATACATCAACTTTGTATTTTTCTTTCGTTTATGTTCAACGGTTTATATAATGTTGGAATAAAAAATTAATTGATTTTGATCGCTTCTAATTAATTTTTACGTAATTGAGTCTGTTTATTAACTAAATAAAAAAAGTAATTTTTTAAGTGGAATGCCAGTGAGGCAGTCTATTGAAACGTTGGGAGGAAATAAAAATTTAACAAATGAGAAATTAAGAGGTATATAATTATAATAAGAAGAAAAATTTCTTGTACTATTTGTTTTCGTTAGAGAGTAAAAAGTATACAACATGGCATTTAGTTAAATCACTGTGATTGAACGCACATTAAATAATTATTACTGACGATGATGGTTACATTTGTAATAAAAACAAGTCGACATATTAACCTACATTTTCATTTATAAGAAAGACGATGATTTTTATTTCAGCATAATATATAGTGAATTTCATTTTCTATTCTGAGTTTTTTTTGTCATTTTTTTCTGTCTTTTAAATTATATATTTTCAAAAAATAAAAAAAAAAATATTAAATATAATTATTAAGTTCAAGCTGTAAAATATTTTTTTCTTAATTAAAAATTAAGTTGATAATATTTTTGAAATATTCAATTTGAATTTTTGAATTAAAAAATACAATAATACATAAAAATGATTTGTCATAATTATTTTTTAATTATTACTATATATTAAATTATCTTAATTGAAAATAAAATTCGTGACATTTAAAAATAATTCAATTTTCTAAACTGTTTTATTGCACTTTCTGTGTAACTATTCTCAAGAACATCTATCAAGCGTTTGATCAATTACCCGGATTTCTCGATCGCTTATCGCAATCTCTATATCTTTCACCGTGACAAAAATTGATTTATTCAAGGGTGGATACATAAAATAAAGTGTAAAATTCGCGATCAATGCAAATCGGATTTAAAGGTGAGCACGAGCACGATCTCTTCCGCTTCTCGGGATTGCAGCGGAAATAAATAGAATCGCGTCGCCGAAGGCCATCTCGACTTTGTAATTCACTGTAGCCGAGTAAGGGAATTCTGCTCGTGCCCCAGAGGAGACGCCTCTCTTATCTTTATGCATATACTCGACGGGCGGTTCGCGTCCGGCCGCGTTCTCAAGCGAGGAACCAACCAAGAAAATACTATATGTTGCAGCCACACTGCGGCTTCCTCCACACGCTTATCCGGTGTGCTCTGCCTCAACTAGCCGTGCGTGAGCAAGCAACCAAGCCAATGCCCTCTTCCAGGCTCTTTTCCGGGAATAAACTATATTCTAAGATCGATCGAGAATTGCAAATACACGACAGTCTTCTTTGTTTATTTAACATATTTCCTTTCATTTCTGTACGATCAGGCAACGGCCCACAACCGGAAAACATGCTCCATCTTCATAAATATTAATACTAGATGCCGCTAAAGTTGTTGTTAATATTAAAAAATTGAAAGTTGACTCTCAATTTTCAATTCATCAATATCCAGTTTCATCTTCCAGATTGAACCCACCAACGACAATAAAAGCATTCGCAAAAATAAAAATGCTAATAAATACAATTATTCGTTGTGTCATTGTCGACACAAACCGATTTGAAGGAATGCTTTTGATATAAAATATTACAGTGACTTTCATTCGTCGTTGCTTTGTGCCAGCTGGAAAATCGATATTGCAACTCAGTGGAATTCATATGGACGTGGGTGGTGTTCAAGCGTGAACTTTGCGCAAAGTCATTGAGGGTGGATATGAAGGGTCCTTGCATGTTGTGGACCAATCAAGGGCTCCCATGGACACTGAAGTACCATGTTTGGTTAGAGGCTAGATTCTCATGAGCCATCAGCATCATGATGGATGAAAAGGACAGAAATCTCTCTAAAGCTTGTAACGTGGTAGATTATCAGCAAATATTTGATCAAGTCTGAAATTCTATCTCCTATAATACTACAGGAATTGATTAATGGTATTTGTTTCTTATCAGTGATATTATATATTAAATCATTGAAAATTTTTCCCAGTTTAAATAAATAATGATAATTAATAAATTTAGATTAAATGATTTCTTAATGATCTTTGAATAACGTAAATTAATGATTGTCTGATTAAACATTATCATAGTCGGGTTTATGATGTATCAGGAAGATAGTAAGTTACCTGAAATCCATATCGCTATCTATATAATGCAGAGAAACGATATGTATTAGCAGAGTGTAAGTTACATTTTACTACTTGACTCAAGTGTATGTTGAATATGCAAAAAGTTTAGTAATAAGTTTCAGTTACCGTTATCTGCTTTAAATTATGATCGATGTTTTAAACGCATGAAATAGAACGTAAATTCATTTTATTTTATTCGAAATTAAAATAAGCTATAATTAATCATTATTCATGATCATTATGTAGATTGATATCATTTTGAATTATTCTTTGTAGGTGCGAAAAATGGTAGACAAATTTATTGATTCGCGTGTTTTACTAGGAAGTAATATTTACTGTCTTTGCTGATAGATTTATGTCCTTTTAGAAATAATATAGACGATAAGTCTTATAATTATATGACAGATTATTATTTATTGTGATTGAGATTTTTTTTCAACTCTAAAAAATATTAAGCCACCAAGATACTAATTTACAATAAAATTGGTTTAATTTTTTTATTTTACCCAGCTGGAGATTGTAGGAGTTTTTGAGATAAAAATAAGTCCAATTGAATCAAATAATAAATTTAAATTGATCCAAGATTTATTGTAGCGTATTCAATTCATGTCAAATGATTTAAAAAATATCTTAAGCATAAAATAAATTCTGCTTTGTGCCGTTCCATTTAACGTCATTATTATCACCACAACCAAAGACCAAAGTGTCTCTTTAATGACTTTACTATGTCATCAGATAAATCACCAACAAACTAGACTCTTCTCTTGTATTTTACACGGTTCAGCGATTTCTTGCATTTTTTTGTGGAACACTTTGAGACCTAGGCAAGCTTTTGGCAAGCAAAATTCGGTTAATTTAAAGAAGTGTACTTGGAAATCTGGAACTAGTTCGTGCCAAGAGTACTTGATTTGTATTGCAAAAGACAGAAAGAGAGTTCGAGAAGCCTCAAAAAATAATTTAAGAAATTTATGAACGTATTTGGGACATTATTTGCTAACTACAGCGGAATGTGAATACCGAAATGTGTCACAGAGACGAAAATGCTTAGTTTGCTTGACAAATAAGTTTCCGGCTTCCATTGTGTTATGAAGAATACAGTCTACTCTATTGCGTCAGTTAGACTTTTTTATGAAATTGCTTACAACTCTTTGTATTTTATTCCCACGCATAACGGTGAGACCAATCAGAAGTCAGTTTATTTTAGCTTAACGGTGCTTACTTGTCATAAATCGCTGATAGAGTAATGTCATGATGTAACAACCGTAATATTAAGTCGACAATTTAATTCACTTCACAAAAGAGTAAGCAAGAGGGGTCCACATAATAAAAATTAATATATGCAAAAGACAAAGTGTTCGACCTTAAGAATAATTCTGATGGTTGTTAAATCAAGTTATTGACTCACCTGGAAGAGATTGTAGCCCTTGTCGTACATCCACATCTCATCGGCAGGATGCTCTTTAGAGCTGTCATGTTGGTTGGTAGCAAGAACCGTAGGCGGAGGTCCACGACTCAGCTGAATGGCCAGGGATCTTTGCAAAAGGAGAAGGCACCTCGTGGGACCGGGCCCACCAGGGCCCGTGCCATCTCCAAGTATCGAGGCCATTTGTTTCAGGCCTACAGTTAAAAACTGTGACGATCGGGTGGCGGCATCGCGAGATCTGTAACAAACATCAAAGAAACCTTTTAGTTACTTTGTAACATCTAACTCAACTCATGTCACTTCTTATTGCAGCTGCATGCACATTCATTTCTATAGTTCTATTTAAGATTACGCGGAAACAGATTCTTTCAACATTTCGCGAGACATTGTGTATGTATTGGCTCCGCTCTGACATTGACAAGAGAAAGCAGGAAACATGCCAACTTAATTGTATGGTGCGAAAGAATAGTTTTCATTTCTATGATCATCTCAATCATTCAATTTTATTTTTAATTGTAGTCATAATTTTAATCAAATTACCCTAGAGTGTGAAGAGAGTAAACAATAAAAACTCCAATAAAAGAATTATTTCAATTTTATTAATTGATAGGCAAATATTTCCTTTTTTGTCATTATTTACAATTATGTAATATCGGTTTGTTTGTTAATGAAGTCAAGCTTTTATTCAGCATAAATAATCGAACAGTAAACATTGGAGCCATTAATCTATACAATTATACTTGACGGAGTTTCTATTTACTTAGAAGAATATTTTTCAACGAGAGAGATGTAAACAGTATAATGAATCTAACGGAAACGCCATGTTGATGAACAGTAACTAATGCTACAATTCGTAAGGGTGTGTCAGTTCCACAATTCTCATTCGTCATCCCGTCGTTGCTCTCAGCAAATTAATACAGACCTGAGAATTTCATTCATTTGATGAAAATGAAAAAAGTATATTCACTTTTTATTACCTAAAAATTAATTTCTTTCAGCCTAAACATCTTTCCACTTTCTTCATCCCATCAACACCTTCCCTTTCTGATGGCATAATTGATTTACACGGCACGTAGTGTATAAGTCCCTTGGGTTTGATCTATTCCTACAGATCCCAAGGAACTTCTAGACTTTGGAACGTGCAACCCTAATCCGCTACATAATGGGATTTTGAAACTCGATATACTTGGGTCATTCAGAAAACTTTCGTCTACATTTTTTTTTGGGATCATTAGATTAGTGTCAAGTTTTTATTATTTATTTTCTAAAATTTAACCTAAAAGATGACAGGTCCATTAGTATCAAGAAAAGTCAAACAAAAAATATTTACCTTTTGAATAAAATAATAATACATCAAAGTTGAGAAAATCATAATAATATTAATAAAAACAATTGAATGAATAAATATTTATTATTCATTGATTAATATTCATCAATCAGACATTTGTCTCTTTATAAAGACACAAATTTATTCAAACGTTTGACATTTAGAATAACTTTACACTATCATTTAATTAATATGAAATAGAACTTGTCTAAAGGAAAAATGATTACCACTCCAAAAAGAATAAATCATTTTTTTCTGTAGTTATCAGCTTTTTCATCCCATTAAATACTTTGCTGATCTTCCATTGAGTATCTGGAAATACATTTTAACTGATGCATGAGGGACTGCTTCCAGTGAGTCAGTTCCAAATCAGGCTCATAAAAAATTATCAGATTCTATCCCACTAGTAATATTCCCCAGAATTTGCCAAGGAATAAAATTACCCAAGGTTATTTCCGCGTGCATTAGAGCTCTTTGTTCCTCACTCAGAGATAACCCCCTGGTGAGAAGGGCGACCAAAGTTCTAGTTGGCACATCAGAAGGGTATTTCCCCTGAAAAGACGTAAAGATCACTGAAGTAGACGAGGAAAGATAGGAAATCACGTGGATGGAGGTTTACTTAAGCTCCATAAAGTTTGATGATTCAAAAAAAAAAGTCTTCATCTGAAAAGCTTCTAAACGAAACCCTGATCTCCTTGGATTTAAAAAGCATTTCTTTACTTTGATTTCACCTGAGATTTAAAAAAAAAAATGGCTCGTTTTTCTTTCCCACAATAAAGTGGAAAAGGTGAAATGTATTGAGGTACGTGAATCAAGCAAGAGGGTTATCTACAATGGAGTCATTTAAATGCATTACATTTGCCATCTTAATCCAGTCTGATTGTGTTCGTTGACTTTAATAATAATTTTCGGATTGGAAACGTAGAAGTGAATTATCGATGATGTTTGTTGGATTTCTGTATCAAGTTACAAGAGGCGACAAGATAATAACAAATCATAGACCAGATAAATAGTAGAAATGAAATGTGGAAATAGGTGAGATATACCTGAAGCATGTATTCATATCCAACCATTTATCACCATCACTTTGTATCCTAGTAATTTCCACCAGAAATTTTATTTTATCAATTGCAAGCTTACATTCTCTGTACTCAGAGCAGTATTGAGCTTTCACTCATATAGAAAGTGTACTGTTGGTAATGATTACAATAATATTATAACGAAATCTTGTAATAGAAATCTGAATAAGTAATATTATACTCATATAAATCATAACATTGTCTTCAGAAAGTATTGATAGCTTGGAAAAGCTGATAGATTCAATGGGTTGATTAATTGGCTCATCGATCACTATCAATATAGTTATTGGAACAGGATTTCTTTCCAATTACCTTCTTCATCACTAATATGCCATCGGCTTTTAGTAGCTAGTTCAGTTAATTGTTCAATTGCCAACAAAATAAAATAATTGAGGGAATAAAATAATAGACTCTAATTCAATTTAGGATAAATTAATGAGAGAATTGATAGACTTGATGAAAAATTAATTCTTCTAGTTAAAGTAAACAAACGAGTAGATATTTATAGTTGGTTATATAAACTGATTAGATAAATGGGAAGAATGTTGCTGAAAAAACAGGAAAGATAATTTATTTTATAATTAATTCTCCATTATGATAATTCAACTGACTTATTGGAGCAGAATGAATTTTTATTATTCATTATTTTGATGAAAAGTAAAGTTGAAAGAAGGAAAAAATTTTGTTTGACAAAAAATCTGAGCTTCTTATAAAGAAGAAAGCTAGAAATGCGGTAGTGTATATTCATTTGTGTAATTTGAAGTAAGAAAGAAGAGTAAATGTGATAATTGACCTTAGCCTTCAGCTGAAACGGCGCGTAAAACACTGCAGACAGTTGAGTCATGGTTAATCTTTGAAATACAAAAGGCCGACAATTTCTCATAGGGAATCAACAATATTCAGGGTCAATTTTATAGAATAGGATTAATCTCCTGGAAGTTGTCTCGTGTAAACTCTGTCCTCATAAAGCTATACCAGAGGTCGAATCCTTTCGGTTCTATCGACTAACGGTTTTTCCTCTTGCTGATCAAAATCCTATAGGCGGATGCTCTCTCCATTCTGCCAATAGCACACCAGGAAGGCGCAGTTCAAATAGTCAACAGTCTTTAACTAAACTTCTTACGACGAAGGACGAGGTCGCAACCTTTAGTCGACTAACGGTCTTTGACTTGTTCGATGAAATCTTCAAGTTCACCAAGAATGAATCATGAAGTTTGTCGTGGGAGTTTGGAGAACGTAAATGCACAACTCTCCAAAGAGTGGGCACATGAAAGGATCGTCATGATGAGCATTGAAAAGTAGGTGCTGCTTAATTACAGGTAGTCTTTTGTTGAAGTAGACACTTGACAACGATTCGACTTTGCTCTATCTTATTCTTTTTTTCTAACGGATCAGTTATTTTAGATGGGGTCTTCAAATGACTGTGATCCCTTCCGGTGTTTCCAAAGTGACTGTCCAAAGGCAATATTCTATATCCAATGTGTACATTTTATTTGTGTACATCTAATACTGTTCAAATGGAACTGTGAGAGAGTCTGTTTGACCTGGAAATACTGTTCTCATCTCTATACTTTCATCTTACTCACATATGGTCGTTATAAAAAAAAGTCAAGAAATTAGACGCAACCGTCGGACGTGTCGATTAAATCCTTGAGATTGTACAATTATGAGTTACATCCGGGTTACGAAAGTGTTCTCACGTTTATTGTTCCGCATGAATAAATGCAACTTTACTTTTTCCATTTCCCGATAACTTCTACAATTATGCACCCGTCTTCGCGAACTATATTATTTTATTATGATTATTACTTGCTACGATTCTACAACACCTTAAGATCTGCTTGACCTTATGCTCTTTCAGAAACAATAATTATCAGCTCTACTACGAATAGTTAATATTTATGTTAATGAAAATGAAATATCTAACAACCTATTTTTATTTTCACTCCTAACCATCCTAACTTATTATTATAACATAAATATAAGTAACAAAGTTTTCATTAATAATAAGGTAAAATTTTAATGGTCAGTAGATTGAATAGGTCAGTTGTTGAATAAAATAGTACGATAAGCAATAGAAATCATGAATTATTTAATATATTTTCAAGAAAGTTTCCTAAATGTATCTTCAATTTCTAAATAAAGATAAAAAAATATATTTTTAAAATTACATAAATTATTATCATTGCACAACAATCATGATTAGACGATCGAATGATTTTATGCATAGAAAATCCACTTCCTTCATGCTACAAATAATTTTCTAAAGTAAATACTAAATAAATTATAGAATGAATTCATTTTAAATGACTGTTTACTGTTGAATATTATTCCAAATGTTGTAAAAAACCGCCTCTGGCTATATTCTTTCTCCATGAAGTCACACGACGTCGATTAAGTCGTCAAGATCTTTGAATTGTTTCGCGTCACGCCACTGCACTCTCCTTGATCTCCAATCGATCGAAGGAGCCGAGCTGTCTATCGGCACTAACGCAGTTCCTCTTCAACCACGTATACGTGCACTCTTCGACACTACGAATTACCATCTCGACAAACTAGCAATTACCACCGTCGCACGCACACCCGCGTTCTCCAAGCAGTACAACCATATCATTCGATCAGCCGAGCACTAAAATTTCCCGAGGATATTCATCAGTAATAAATTCTAGAAACGAGAAAGAGAGAGGAGGCGTATCACAAGGACGGTGGTACCGATGAGGGCAACGATCAGAAACAATAAAACAAGATGGATAATGACAGACTCTTGGACAGTACTCGCGCGCTATCCACACGCCTGCACCCCTTTCTATCCTCTTGGATATCATCACGTTCAAAGCTTTGGGAATATTCCAAAGAAGATGGTGCATGGAACGTTTCTACACTTGTCCTAGTTCCTATCATGAAAAACCTTGGTCTTGGATGATGAGTAACGAGATCTTTCTTCTCGATAACGGACCCTGGTATCAATTTCAAGATAACGATCAGTTTTCCGCAACCAGACAAGGTCATACTGGTTCTGGAAACTAAACGCTTGGATGATTAATTTTATTATCCATCGATTAAATTCGAATATCTATTTTAAAATCCAACTGTTACTTTTTTATTGTGTTTCTATCAAGACATTTATCTTCACAGGTTGGAGCTGATGAATTAAGGACGTTGAGGAATATAAAAGAACTGGTTTGAAATAGATTATTAACCAACAGTAGGATAAAAATGGGATAAATAAAAGTTTAGAAGTGCTCTAGAGATTATGATTTTTTCAATGACATTTATCTCGTTTTGATCCAATTTTTTTGTCATTGGAATAAAATTTTCTTAGAGAAAATCTTGAATGTAAAATATTTAAAATTAATCTCAACCTGCATATTGAGAAACTAGAGAAAACTTATTTACGAAAAAAAAAATAAAAACTGTCACATGTCAATTTTTATTAAAAATAATCTCTTTCTTTTCAACTTAATTTTTCTAATAAATTAAATTGCCTGATACTTAATTTCATAACATATTTACATAACGACATTAAAATTTACTTAAAGTACAACTTTTTTTTTCTCGACGCTTATTTTTTGTTGCTAATTAAATTTTTGTCGTGCAACCAGTTTGCGAGTTGTTGTTTTTAAATCAAAGATTACTTGCAATATAATATTATTGTTTCAGATGTAAGATTTATTAGTTGACAGAGGCGGGTGTTAGAATTGAAAAACTTATAGTCATATTGCGTTCGCCGTAAGCAAATGGTCCGCAGGTATGTCCAAGAGATATAATGGATCGTCTGGCATATTATTTTCTGCATAGTGCGGATACATTATAAATATACTGCCGCGAGCATATGCTACGTATCTCGCTGGGGACCACCTAGAATTACACGTTGCTTCAGTGCAAGCCTTGCAACTGGCATTCTTCTATTAAACAAGAAGGTTGACCATCATTAAACTTTTTCTAGACCACCAGAGGAGGTAGTGTAGAATTAACCACCTTCGTAATGTACAGGAAATAAATTTAATAAATTATATATCTATCGAAATGGCCATCAATAATAATCAATTAATTCATTCTAAGTGAATATCATTTTCTCATGGAATTTAATTACTTATTTTCTCTGTAATACGTGTCATCAGGCAAATAAGATTGAATTGTTTGTCGAAGATAAGCAAGGGAAAATAGAGAGAGAGTGGGATGTCGTGGGCGAAGAGAAGCAAATAAAGACGTCTCGAGAGTTGAAGTTAGCGCCAGGCAGAAATAGACATCTCAGTGTAGGGTTCCAGGGTCGAGCATATCCTGACAGTCAGGCGCACGACCGCAGTTCCGTTTGGTGCTGAAGGATGTCAATTGAACCATGAGACTGGCACTCGGTCACCGGACAATAATTTGATCGTGTCTTGGATCATGAATTGTGATGGAAGTGGAGAACGTGATGTATCTCTACTCACGTTACTCGGTTTCGTCATTTATATTCTAAAGATCCTAATCTACCCAATGAAATAAATCTCATTATTTTTTTTATCCTTTTGTTATCCTTGTGAGAAAGCCTTCCAAAGTCTATCCAACGTCTCACTGCTTTACTATTTTACATTGATTGAGACAAGAAGCAACATGAAAAGTAGTCTAATCGTTGTTAGTCATTTTTTCAAACTGTATCATTTGATATTTTCTGTGTCAGCTTTTTCTTTTCATTTGAAGACCTCAATTTTTTCTTCCTCTGTTGTCTTATTACCGTAAAAATTTCTCGTCAATTCACTTGAATTTTATCGTTATTTTTATTCTTCACGACTGGCCAATATAATTTTTTTTATCGGCTGCCGCTTCAAACTCTTCCTCTTACGCAATGACATCTCTCAAATACTAATTGACCAAATTGCTTGTAATTTAAAGAAAGAAGATTAAAACCGACCCTAACCCTTTCTCAATAGTTGCATTTGCACGGATTTTTTCGTTGGCGAAAGAAAGTCTTGCAATTCAGTCCACATTTCCGGGTCATTTAACCATTTTTTTTTTTTTCGTTATGAAGTTGGTGAGTGATGTTGTTATTGTTGATTTTTTTCTTTTGTATGTTAAAGTTGATAAAATAAAGAAACTTCAAAATAATTGAAGCCACACGCTCTCTCGCGTGGTATGAACATCACGCTTTTGTGTATGCAGTTGGTTGATTGTACATCATTACAATTTCGTGTGCATATCTATAGAGTAAGTAATGAGAAGACGGTCCTAATTGCTACCTAGTGGAATCATTACCGAACGCAGGCCATCCTCCAACATCTCATTCTCCAATCCAACATGTTTTCACTTTCTTTTGAGTTATCTCTCACTCCAATTATTATACCACTATCGATTTTCAGTGTTTCTCCCGTCTGATCAACTGAATTGAAAGTCGACAAGACACCAATCGTGACCCAACTGGTCTTTATGCTACACTACATCGATGAAAGCTTCACGATATATTTACTTATTCACCTCGTAAAATGTAAGTGTTAAAAAGTCGTCGAAAAAAATGACTTTTAACGCTTTTATTACCTTAAATTATAAGTTTTTATCTTAAACTAAATTGTTCATTGTCTTTATAGTTTAATGCAGAGCAAGCGGAAGCTCAACATTGAACCGGATGCTCAAGGACAACCCCGGAAGCCTTTCTCTCCTGGTAGTGGCAAAGCAGCACACTAGTGAACACGCTGAGAAACACGAAAAAGCCCTCTTAGTAACTAAACAACATCGCGAGACTCGTCCTTATTATCTTGCAACCGTTAATTCAACAACGCAAAGTTTCACCTCGCTAACATTTCCGGCATTAGAGCGTTAAATCTTTACTAAATTCTTGACTTACATTTTGGCCTCTGGACTTTTGCGACATTTCAACGTTTACACAAGACCCTCGACAGTTAAATCATTATCTTGTGTAATTCCACGCTAGAAGTCTTCTGCATAAATTTTTTCCTTATGTAATGAATATTTTTTTATTAAATCCGTGGACATAAATTATTCAAATTTAACTTCAGGCATTTACTTTTTTAATTAAGTCGAAATATTCATCATCAGAGTTTGATCATTTAAATGAATAATTAATCAAATCGTATTTTTGTTCCACTTTTTTTAAAATTATGGTAAAGTTTTCTTCTTCTTGTTTTATGAAAAACTTCAGCTTGTTTTAATGGAATTGCAATCTCAAGTTAATTTGCATTCATTTTAATAGTTTTTAAGATAAGAAAAAAATGAAATTAGATCATCTTCTTGAGTAAGCTACTTATGTACATAGACGTAAAAAAGAAGCAGTCACTCACTGGTGATTTCTACTCATTTGATTCTCGATGGATGTGTGGTCGGCTTCCCCTGTAACGTTGAAACCACAAACCCTGACATACACGTTAAACGTGTTTCTTGACAGTCACCTAGAGTGAAAACTACTTATTTATCCATTCCATAAATCAATTTTATTCGACGTTGGGATTAATAAACGCTTGAAAATAAATAAATCTATCCAGGATTATGGCAATGGTCAATTAAAAATGAATAAACAAAAAAAATACTATAAAATTGAATAAAAAAAAAAAAGAAAATATTGATACTCTTGAAGTTGAAGCTCATCGGGTGTGGTCGATGGTGAGATAATGTAATAGTCAAGAGGGTAAGGTCCTTTATCGAGATCAACGCTCAAAGGCAAACTGCGTTTACCTCCTACCAAGATCTAAAAGCACCTTTGCTATCGTAAAGTGGAACTTGTCGTTTCTTCTCCCTCTCGACGCATCAGTTTTTCTCTCTACCATCCTTACCAAGTCTCTTTTCCTTTCTCCTTTCTTTCAAGAATGGCTCTGTACGGTTTCTCTAGTGCTGTCTTGTCTCAGTTGACAGTAGCAAGACCAGACAGACTTGAGACTATCGTCTGGCACGTGGCTGATAGAACTTTAGGTTCACCACAAAGTTCGTCTGATGCATCATGGCAGTTATCTACTATGTCACTTAGGACATCAAGTACTCTCAAAGAACACCGTAATGCTATTTCAGATACAACGAAAATAAAATTGACATCAAGTCAAGTCCGCAGAACAAACGGAATATATATTGAAGCCAATTGAGTCAAAGAGCTATTTTCTTTGAAGAAAATAAATAATACAGACATCCCATTTACTTTCAATATATTTTTAGATCAGCATTTCAAGCTTGTGAAAATGATTTTAAAAAAGTGGAATGCAATAAAAGAAAATTCTTCTCTTAATTGAAGAATAATATTTAGCTTCTTTGAAAGATCAAAAAGAAATTGGAAGAAAATAAAGAGAAATAATTAAAAATTAATCAGAGCCTTTGAATATAATACAAAAAAATTCCTGATGTATTTATGCAGATTTAATGTAAACTATAAAAAGATAATAATCGTATCAAATACGAATTAAATTCAAATTAAAAGAACGCCATGATCAGAGTTGTTTTTGCCAAGATAAAACATTTACTTTTCTTATCCACTTAACTCTAGAGTTTATTATAACCCCTCGACTTTTTGCTCCATGCTCTAGTGTAAAGAGACTCTCCATAATGCTAAACTATAGTATTGCAGAGTAGAACCGTAAACAGAGTAGTAGAGTTAAAGTTGATTTTTTTATCATTACTAAACCAGGTTTTATCATCTCTAAAAGTTGAGGTGAGCAATAAAAACAAGCTACAATTGAATCTTGACCCAATAAAAGAAAAATTGATTGTCACGATGTGATAAAAAATTGCTCATGTTCTTCATGGGTTATTTAATTCATCTGAGGTGAAATCGTGGGTTTGAAGCTGCCATAAAAAGTCCGGTACTTCAATCGATTTATATAGTAATGAAAATAATTAGTTTGTCAATTGTATAATACGAAAAAAAAAAAAAAAATGAAAAGTTGAAAGTGCATATTTACAATGCCGGAAGAATGATGATATGTTAATCTAGGAGCTGATGTTAAATATCAGCCCCAAAGTGGATTGAAGATCAGGAAAAATAAATCGTGATGGTTGATTGGACGGACGTAGGTCAAAGGGTATTTCTAGGTCGTAACGGCAACACTAAGGTCGTCGGTTGTCACGCGGAACGACGAGGATTCCCCATGGAGAGGCGGCGCGAACACGCGAAGGAGAAAGTCTTTTCTTTTTTCTCACTCGCGTTTGCACTCACTGAAGCGGTATGGTAGTTAGTAAACATTCATGACGACAAATACTCCAACAATAATAATGTAATTTTAAAGAGACACGAGGAAATAAACTCTCGGCCATATTCTGTGATTCACAGATCAATTGACTCTCGCGGTCATGACCGGAAATGGCAAATGATCTCTATAAATTTATTAACGTCACAGCAACTTTTCTATAGATACCACTATTAGTGTTCTTGACTTTTATTTATTGTTAATTGACTCGATACCAGCTAGATAGTTGCACATCCTAGACTTCAATTTGCTTTCAACCTACGCATACACTAGTTAATGAGAAGAATCGTGACTTAAAAGATTGTCATATACATATATACTTATACTTATATACCTGACAAGCTTTCGTTTCCATGAGAGAGTACAACTGTCTGATGATCTGATTCACTGAATTAATTGTACATATGTTTTCAATGTCAATACTGGCATTATTAATAGTACTAGTGGACGACATGTGTCTATCTATTTTCTAGTCTTCCAGACATTAGGCCTAAATTTCTCCAGTTCAATTCCTCTGCTTCAGATGAAGAAACTCGTAGGCGTGACGAGACAAGGTCGACATAGCCCTCAAGCTGCTCATTCTTAAAATCTATTTCATCCTGCCAGATAAAAAAAAAGGCGACGAAAAAATTCGCTAAAAAACTGTGAACAATTTAGTTTGACGTTCTAGAAATAAATTTTTTCTTTTAAACTCATTTTAATTCGATTAATGATAATTATAGGATTTAAATCGACATGTTTATTCATTATTACTGTTGTGATAATAATAAATAATTTTAGCTAATTATTTATAACGAATGAAAATACCTTCAATTACTATGGATATTTTTACAACTCAATTCGGATCAATTTGTGTGGATCTTATTGGAAAAAAATTTTTATCAGCTCTGATTTCCCGCTATAGCTTGAAGCAATATTATTGATCGGTAAACAATAAAGTTGTCAATGATCTATTGTGTTAATTTTTAATGATCAAAGTGTACGATATATTTTTCAGCTCATCGATTTTAAACAATATAAACTGATTATAAATAATTAATTCTTTGAAACTTTAACTGCCTATTGATATCAATTGATAGTTAAGTTATCGGTGGAAATCAACGTATACAAGATAAATGCATTTGCACGGTGAAAGATCGTGATAATAAAAAGTCGATGAGAGTCTAGTTTAGTAGCTGCTGTACAGTAATTCATCGTTATATGGTGAGTTATTCGTTACTACGTAGCATTTCCCGTAGAGTTATTGTAGATGATCGATTTGAACCGTACGATAGTGTCAAAACGATACCGATCTTCAACTTCACAAGTCGAAGTTCAAAAGACTCAGTAGTATTTTATGGCTTCAAGCATATCTTTCAATCTTGTGAAATGCAAGAGAATCAAACAATGCCTAATTAAATAACAATTAAAGAGCACGAGTGACGGGTTTGCAGCTAATTTCTGAACAATACTCGTGCCAACATACTGCAATTACCTCGACAGTTTGCGGGATAGAACACGAAAGCCACTGAGAGCCGGAAGAGGAATGAATTTCGTGAAAGTCCTTGAAGTTACCTCGAAGATCTGAAGGTTTCAGATTTTTTTGCTATCGAAAGAAAAAAAAAGTCACGCAATATGATTTTTATTTCTACTGAATTTCTATTGTAAACGATTCGTTGAATCTCTAATAGAAAAATTCATCAATAACACCCGTCATTAGAGACTTTAGATGGATATAAAAAAAATTTTTTTTAATAACCTTTAAGTTTAAAAATTTTTTTATCATGATAAACAAATTAAAAATAAACGAAAAAAAATTATTTGATAAATTATTGAATTATCTGAAGCAATGAGATTTTTTTTCTTCAGTATTTAAAAATGTTTTTATGAGAAAAAAATTTTCCCAAGAGTTTCAAAATCCATTATTGATAAATTAAACCAAACTTCTCTTCAAGTTAGTTGTAAAACTACATCATTCCAACACTTACAACGTTAAATACCTTGTTTGGAAAAGAGTCAATTCAATAAGTAATAAGTTGTGATTGATTTACGCTAGCATTTCTACTTAGCTCATCACTCGTTTCACGTTTTTTGTTATCTAGACATAATTGCATCGAAGAGCATCACTCGATCCGATAATAGGGAGGAAGAGAAAAGCGTCTGGATAAGTAGAAGTCGGTGCTCGGTGAAGTTTCTTGCAATTAGAGCAGCCCGTAAGAGACAAAACTCTTGGGGAAATTGTCTTACAGCTTATATAGGTAGAGTATAGTTGCGGAAATGCAACAACATTGCCACTACTGTTGCTTCTGGTATAGTGCACTCTCATCTCTCTCATTTACTTCAACATTGTCCGACATTACTTGTGACAGCATTGTCCTACGTAGGAGTTTGTAATGGATCGACTGGGAAAACTTTCTATCTGTCGCGCCGGACACGCGACCCCCTATCTCCTTCTTCATTTTCTCCCACCCTCAGATCAACGTCCACCGATCTCCTATCTCCTCTTCCAGGAGAGAAGACACGTGCCTAAATACAGGAAGGAAAGTCTCAGTAGGCAGCAGAAGCACTGAATCTTGTCCACCGATGAGAAATAGCTAATTCGGAAATGCGAGAAAGGCCAATCTATTCGTTAGTCAATTCAATTATTTCCATCATTTCTTATTACTCACATTCTTTACTCTCCTGCACACTAACCTCCAGGCCTTTCAGATCGAACTAAATGTGTTATTTATAATTTATAACGGTCAAAAACAAAAGATTAATCATATGATCATATTTAAAAAAAAAAAAGGATATCATTAACCCATATATCAAAAGCTCCTTTATTACTTGGCTCATTGCTAAAATTTTAACTCAATTTTTTTGATGAAGTAGCACAGGAAACGAGGTTAAATGTTTACCATATTCATCTTAAAAATTATCAACCACTAAATTAAAGTGAAATTGCAATTGAATGGTTCAAATTTAGCAACCTTAACCTACATTGAAGCATCGAGATTAAAAGAGTGCCCGAAAAACTTCATTGTGGCATGCGATCTTGATACGTCAAGAGTATTACTCAGTGTGGGCAACTATTGCAAGAAGAGTTTGAGTAATTCTAAGTGTCAAGTATAATAAATACAATTTATTGTATCTCACTTTAACTCCAGAGATTATATTTTTTTTGGTGTTTATTTGTCTTATTGTGACGAAAAGATAAAGAGAGTCAAGTGTAAAAATAATTATCAGAATAAAGCAACATCTCCAGCCAAAAATGGCCAGGTGAGCAACGCACTCGTTACGTTGGGTTACGCAAAAGACACAGTCTCCGCCGTAAAAGGCGTTTGGAGTCCCTTGAATGAAGAAGTTCGCCAGTCTCGACATCGTGGTACTACTTGGGAGTGTGCAGGTAAACCCACGGACACATTCACCAGTTGAGAACCCTTGAGATTCAAGTTCTACTGCAAACTCGTGGACTCTTGGGTGGCAACAGTGCGTCCAAGGCCCCTCCAATATAATTCATTGAATCAACCCTAGGCCTTAGGAGTCTATTGCGGTTGAATTAAGCCCAACACGTTACCACAATATCACGAATGAAAACCTCTGAGAGTCGACATCTGCTGCTTGAATCATCCTCTGCCCCAGATGAGTAGTTTAGATAAATCTAGATCCAAACTCACTGCCATTGAGAACCCATGAGATTCAAGTTATCCATACTAGCTAGTTTCAAAGTGGCAAGGGAAGCCTTGTAACCCTGCTACTCAGCAAGTGGTCATGTAGCGCGAGAGTTTCTCACATCAATGATCTTGCTAAAGCACCAAATAGCTCGGGATGTAAGACTTGTGTCTATTAGAGAGATCCTCTTGTCCCTACCTCAGTCTCGAGGGATCCTGTTGACTGTGGTATACAATATTATCCAGCGAAGACTCATCTTGGACCCCAGTGTGGTTTCCTTGCTTCTACCTGCCTCGATCGTTAGGATAGGTTGGGAATTCAATGTGCTGAGAGGCAACATATACACTCGTGCTGCTATAGAAAACCCTGCTGAGGCACTTCCACGCCCCGAGAGGAGTCTCAAGCAAGCCGATCGACGATAACTTTGGCAAGAGTCTAATTCTAAGAATCCATGATGAAATAGTTGCGAGGTAAGCCTATCCAGTTTGCTGAAGGATTTTTTTTGTGATTAATAAATTCCAGAAAATCTCTTATAGAAATAATAGTCATAAAGTGGTGAAGTCAAATGTATCTAAATACTCCGGATGTTTGTAATGCTCAGGTATTTTTATTAAATATTCAAATTCCACTGGCAACTTGGAAATGTTGGAGAAGTTGATAAATACAGTGTGGAGATAAGTTATAATGTAGAATTATCATTGGAAAATTATCTGCAAAGAAGGAAGTGTAATCTCATGACATCGATTCATGTGAATAGGAAGATGATCGTGATGGAATCAGCAATAATGTGTCATAAAAGGAATATTTTACAGTTCGATCGCGATACCGATGAGTGAGTTTCAAGAGTCATGTAATCGTGTACCGACCCAATTACCCTTGTCAACGTAATAATTACACTGACGACGACAATTTCATGTTATCGATTTGGGACATATCAAGACGAGTAAGTATCGTTATTTAACTAATGCTCGTTATTATACACCACAGTGGTGGAAGTTAAGAATGGGAACGTTTATGGGTAAGCGTTCAGCTGCCTGCACGCACCCACGTGTGCAATAGGCATGTACAAATGCAATATACACGTGGGTATATAATAATATCGATCTTTGATCGAGAGACATCGATAATGCCAACGCCCAACTTATGAAATTCAATTTGCATTACGATATCGAGATCTTTAGCCTCGAAAACTTCAATCAATTGCTATTGATCAAACTCTGGTATATTTCTTTATCAAATACATATCTTTTATTATTTTTACGACGACTAAAAACTATTTAAGCTTGAGTAAATTCTCTCATCAGTGGTCGTAAAATTGATTTTTTCAAGTGAAAGGTTTTTATGTACTGTAGAAAAAGTATTTGGACATTGAAAGTAAAGTAAACAGGTTTAGATACTTTTCTAAATTACCATACTGATTAAAAAAAATAGTTACTTTATAAAATAATTAAAAAAAAAAAAATTTTTAATTAATATTGAATAGTAATTAAATCAAATTTAAATATTTCTAAGATACTATTTACTTTAGAATCATTATTATTTTTTTTATTAATCATAAATCAAATAATTAATTAATTATTTCTACGTATTTATTCTGGTTCTAAAAATTAATTGTTACTTTGAAAACTAATAAAATAAAATCGACGTTCGTCTAAGAATTTTTCATGATTTACAGCGCTTCAATCGTGAAAACTTCTAACAAAAAATGGAAGTAACCACTAGACAAAATTTACGATAGAACCATTGTTCACCCTCACGTTTTTGAAGATGCACCAATGAAGTGGAAGAATAAAACCTAAAAAAGAAAATCAAAGCAAAAGAATCGAAGGTGAGGGCGTGGGGAAGGTCAATAGAGGCAAGAAGTTCGGTGAGCGACTTCCTGGAAGGATCGAAGAGGACTATCGTTGGCGTAGTAGCTTTAAAGCCTCGCTAACTAATGCGAGGTCGTGACCTGCCGTTTAATCGACGATTTATCGCGACGACTGCAGCGTGCCAGATCGCATGAGAGAAGGGATGTGCAAGTACACACATTATTCTGTTCTGTATGTACTTAGCACTGTGCTGACTTTACACTTCGTGCCACTACGCACATTGTCGTGATCGTTGAGAGATACAGCTGAGTTAGAGAATTCATCTTAAACTATAATTTGATGATACGATATTCTACTAACCGAGCATCTATTGGTTCTGTACCATCAAAATTGATTAACACTTTCGCGAGAAGAGAAATCACCCAAGACCTCCCGGGTATTCCTATTAGTTGTTCTCATTTCCGATCACTCCGACTGACTCTAAGTTTGTTGAGATTTATTCGATTCTAATTCGATCATAAACATTTCTAATGAGAGCTTGGAGAAAAAAAATTAAATGAGTGTTTTTAACTTAATGATATCTTTTAAAAAGTCTCTTTATCTTATAATATATCATTGATTTTTTCTTTGCTTGAAAATTTTTTTTCACCTGTAAAGAAGATAATAATTACTAATATTATTTAAATGTTATTATTATTATTAACGATGTGTGAGATGAAAAGAAGTAGTGAAGTGTAATGAAGTGGCTGTGGGTTTTAAAATAGTATTTAAATAATTTTTAAAATAGTTTAAAAGCCTTTGACAGATTGTGTTAAGAGCCTACTTAGTTTAATTACGTATATTTGCATGTAAATATATGCGGATAATATGTACTTATTTAATGTGAAAAAGACCCGTTATGAAATATTTTCGTAATACGTCATTGTTCATTATTCATTTACTCTTATTAGGATAATAATTTTTTTCAAATTACTAGCTTGTGCAATGATTATCCGTACTTATTCGATGAAGACTAATGTACGAATGTGTACAGTTTTTTTTTCTATATCGTTATGTGTCTGGAAAAAACCGTTAATATAAGTATGTTAAAATATCATTGCGCAAGAGTAAAGATCAACGAACGGAAAATAAGGTAGGATTCTAGAGTTACTTTACGATGACTATCCTGCATTAAATTTATTCAAGAATATTAATTATTTTGTGTTTGTATTTTTTTTTTTTTCATAGGTTTTCGAATAAAATAAAATACAGTAGTTCAGGGAAAAAAATATTTGACTTTTCTCATGGGAAAGGTGTCAGATTTTTTTCTGATGTTTTAAGGTAAAAACGTCATAAACGTGCTAGCGCCCACAGTTTTTTTCTAACAGTAAATTATTCCCGTAACTTTTAATGTTTGTTTTAATTTACAGATGTACCTTTCATGACTCGAAAAAAAATTAGATAAACGACTTAAAAAAAATCAAATATATTTTAATTTTTTTCTTTAAGATTTAATTTAAATGATAATAATTAAAACGTTGAATTTTTTTTGTTTAGAATGCAGTATGATTAATTGAAAACTTAAAATGTAAATATTAATTAAACGTTCTTATTCCATGAAATGAATTGAATAAAAAAAAAAATGATCACAGAAAAAAAATGTTCTTTTCAATGTGGATCTAAAAATAGGAAGATTTACTTGGTCTATGAACTTGAAAGACTATTTCACGTGCAAACTGTGAGAAGGTATCTGAAGAAGAGATGAAAAATGCCATGTAAATCACACACGAGCTAAAATATTTATTTAGCAGTCCAGTGTGATTAGTACCGAGTATACAAATAAGTAGCATGAGATAAATGAGTCACATGTACAGCAACAATCATAGTTAATGTCTTATGTATTCGCATTTCATTGTATATAAGGTCAAAGCCCACTTTCTTGTTGCTACTGCCACCAGATCTCTTAGGAGGAAGAGTGCATATGTATTCTTGTCTTGGCGGTACCCGTAATGGCTTCCCATAAAAGCGGATCGCATTCTCACGATCGTGTGCCACGTATACGCCTCACGCGGGCCCACATTTACATGAAGATAATACGCCAGCTGGTGGCACCAATCGTCGTGACTGTTGAGGTGGAGAGTCGACTCGAAAGAATTTTCTCTTTGGGTAACGAGCTTCGCCTATTTTCTGCTGGATAATTAATGTCGTCTGTGAATTTCGGGCACGATCAGCACGACAGTGAGAGATTCGAGAGATGAAATAAGTGAAATTAAGATTAAGTTGACTTGGCGACATCTCAGGGATGCTATCAGACAACTTCTGAGTTAAGTAAGCTTCTGAATGGGGTAACGGGCACAAAGTCTACTAACTCTTGCCTACAGATAATTCAACCTATACCTACGTACGGGTGTTCTCCCAACTCAATCTATACGTGTGGGAAAATGTTATTGAAATTCCTACCGAGGACTGCAACGACGATCTTGCAGGCTCCGTTAGCAGGCTTCAAGGATATCCTGTGTCGCGTGTAAGTGAGAAGTGTGAATTACATCAGCTGGTTGCTTTCACAGACTCTGTTTTTAAATCAGCTAAGGATTAAAATTCCCTAAGTTGTTTTCAGTTTGCAAGTACTGCTTGAATTAATGGACTTGAGAGTGGTGTTTGAATTTACTGTTAAAGTATTTACAGCTAATCTACGTCCAGAAATAGAGGTTCTAAGCAATTTATTGTAATTTGCATCAACTCAAACAAACTATCCTCTCAGGAGATACAAGATAAATAGATACCTCGTGAGTAAATTAATAATTTACTTATCTTTTGTGTATTACATGCAGATAAATGCTCTTCATAAGCATCATTGTTTAATTATTTGAAAATAATATTGTATGGGAAAAAATTAATTCCATGTTAGTGATGAGGTATTTAAGTAAATGGTTTGAACAAAAAAACACATCATTTCTTAATATCATAATCGTGATTTCACTATCGTTTAAAAGATAAGATATTAATAATTATTTTCACATTGTCAATAAATTAAAGAGTTTAGTATTGACGTTACGAAATAGACAACATTGTAAGATATTTAATTATCTATTAATTGCAGAGTACAGTATCGAGTTTCGGTTTCTACAAGGCATTCTCACCGGAAGTGAGAAGATAAAAAAATATTGTGAATGGGTCAGTACATTAATTTTCAATTGACTGAAGAGAAAAAGGGTCATCACAAAATAAACCTGAAGGAACTCATATATAGGTTATGGTTAATTTATGAAAGCTTAAGCTAATAAGATAGTAAAATGTCTTATCTTTGTTCTCCAACAATAAAGATAATTTTTGAAATGCTTTGTATTTGTAACAGACAAAATGCTCTTAGTGAATGAAGATTTTAATTAAAAATTTTCACATTATTAAAGAACTAATGAGCAATTCAGTTCGTTAGAGAATTTATTACCAAGTGAAATTTGTATTAAGACCGGATTTTTTTTTTTTTACGTAAAAGACTCTTACTTTCTGTGATGCTAAAATAATATTTCGAAATGGAGGTTTGTAAGACTGTGGAGAATGCAAATAAGAATATGCTGACTCTCAAGTCCATAACACAGGGGTCCAGCACTAAAGCCAGGCGCCGCCATTGTGAATGAAAATAATTGCACCAGAGTCGTTCGTGGGACCCTACGGGTCGCGTGTAATTTATATCATGCCATCTCAAAGAGGATCCTATGAGGTTTACAAGTCGACAGAAGAAGATGGAAAAGCTTTCACGAGCCAGCGACAAGAATGCCATCATCACGAAGTTCAATGGATTTACATTTTTTCTTTATTATCTTTAGCTACATTTTACGATCTAATCAAGCTCACTATCCGTTTGCAAATTATTAGACTAATTATAGAGAAGCGTGGATATTAACAACCGTTAAATCAATGCTAATATAAAATATGGTCTTTTTTGCCATTCTTCATAAATAGATTTACATCAGCATATTTAATGGAAACCATTTAAAGCTTTTACGTATGATTAGCAGTTTTTCTTATTAATATAATGCACTTGTTAGAATTAAAAATTTTTATTTTACTATAAAACTGTCTCATTCTAATTTATTATCAATTTATAGAAATAAATCAAGACAAACCTTCAGAATTATTTGTTGAGTCATGTCACAATAAATTAAACTCTAAATCTCCCTAGTAATCAGTGATAATAACTGATTTGTTTGAACTATTAAATAAATAATAGAGTGAAAACCGTGTTTATTGATAACTTTTTTTATTTTTTTTTTGAATAATTAAGTATCAGCTATTAGTCGAGATATTCTGCATGGGTATTTTTTAGAGCAACTTATTAATGTAATTATATGGTAGTGTTAATACTGGAGGAGTTAAATAAATGGAAGCATGTAATAAGCTAATATGTTGAATTTTTTAGAAAAAATTCTATAAATATATCTACATCAGGATTAATTCATAAAAAGTATTAATTAGGTGTTTAAACTACATGTAAAGATATTAAATTCACGATAAGCAGATAAGTAAGGCTCTTATTGGGTTGTATATTAAGTCGTTTTTCACCACATACATGTTTACTCTCGCTTTTGGATGAAAAATGTATCTTACGTGTAAAGAAAATTCCTATAGATGAGAGATTGCCATAGGGGAAATAATGAAAGTCTGTAGAAAGTAGTAGGGGATTACTAACAATGATATATAAAAATGATCACTAATCTATCGCGTGGTTGATTGTGATTATTCTAGTCTTCCTTTTCCTTCCAAGTGCACTAATTACAAGTTCATTAATCAGTACGCGAACATCACTTCACCGGAGATTGAACAGGGAAAATATATGATGACCAAAAACGAAGAAAGAAATTGAAGAGAATAAAATTACAATTCAATAAAAGACCGGAAACATATTTTCTTTTCTTAATTCAGTCATTCTTGACAATTTACTTCAAGGTTTCACTTTTTTTCTTCTTTTATTTTAATTATTTGCAAAAGCCCACATATTTACTTGAGACAATAGTGACAAGTTGACATGTGTAGACAACACTGTGGAAAATTGAGCATTGCAATGTTTTAAACAATTATTACAATTAAATTTTTAATTAGATGTAGTACAAATGTTTGATGATAAAAAAAGAAATACATTACAATCAAAAGTTAAATAACATAAATAAATATTAAAGTTATATAAGATATTAAAAATAATAAAAAAAAATATAATACAATTTCTTTCCGGATCAATTTTTTTGAATGGTTGCTTCAACGTCTTTCTTTTGTATAGAAATCAATATAATTTTTTTAATAAAGAAAAATTAACTGCAAACGAGATAGATAAGTTAATTACGTACCGAACATAAAATACAAACATAGTGGCATTTAATCGAATCATATTTGCTTTGTAATGCTCTAGATTTAGATCAAGATCTATTTATCTATCTAAGACTGTACGAGGACATAGTTGGTATTGCTCCATACAAAGAACGAGTAGCATTGAACCACATAAACGAAAGTGACCAATTGTATTGCTCAAAGGAAATTAGATAAACTGACAAGCAGTTAAATGAGCAGGCAATAAATATGATTAGTGATTATGAAAATCTAATCGACATATTGGTCTGTGATGGGGTCACGTATGTTTTGATCTTTGAAATTTCTTGCATGAAATACCATCAACTCACTTTCGTGCATCAAAAGCCCTTGTGTGTTATACAGTGAAAGAATAGGATGAGAAAATAGGTAGTACTGTTCCACTTTTGCAACATCAACGCAAGATCAACGAGCGACATATAATGAAATACGTGATTCATCTCGCGGTGAAACCTCAATGTGTGAGCACGTGGAGAACTTGGCAGTTTGGTCCAATTCTCTTTCTTTCCTTTGCATAATTTAAAACTCTAATCTTTTCCGTTTATTTTAATTGAAACTTTCAAATTTCCAGAATTGTTCTGGCAACCATCACCACTGCTCTTGTCTGCTTTCATTCATTTCAAAGCTTGATCTCCATCGAAAGCAACTCTTCTAAGTTTTAACATAATCTTGCAAAGACATTTAAATTGTTTTTTACAACAAATTTCTGTTCTTTGGATCACTGAAATAAATCAATGGAGAATTTAATAGTAAAAAAATGTAAATAAAAATATTTATTCTTAAAATTTAAAATTCAATGTAATTTCCTTTTCTTTATGTAAATGATTTTCTCCAGTTCAAGAGCTTTTTTTCGTGATGTGTGGTCTACAATAATGTCGTTGCGAATTACGAGATTTCGGGCATTGAACTCACACTAGTATAACTTCCGTTAAAGCCAAGTAGTATTGTGTTATTGTGTACATACTTCTTATAAAACGTTCCTACCTTCTTTATAGCCATAGCACAACGAACTTCCGTTTATGTTGGTGTTCTTTAATTATATACCTATTGTATTATCTTTCTAAATTGACTTGTTTGAAAATTTTATTGCGGTAAACTGGTAAATACATAAGATCATTATCACATAGCATTCAGCCATAAATACATCGGCCTTATTTTATCTAATATGTAATTATTTTAACATGTAAACAAAATTTCATATCAATTTTAGAACATACACAGTTTGTCAATTAACTTCATCAACGTTAATTCATAAACATGCACAATTTGAACATGTAAATATTGTGGGAAGCCTCATAATTATGAGCACATATCATAATTTCTATTTTCTCATCTTAACAATGAAAGTGTTTCTTTTCTGTGGCTTTGGGTCATGAGTTTAGAAATGAACAATTCTACCGCACGAAATTTATAACACTCGCAATATAAATTTCATAAAAAAAGAGTATTAATGATAAAGATAATTACAAAATAATAAAAATAATGATAATAATAAATCATTGTAATTGATTGTCGTGAAATTTATTTCCTGACCAACCAATTACAAACATTCAATTAATTAATACGAGCACAGATAATTGAGACAGGCATAATTTGGCAGAAAAATAATATATCTAATGACTATCGAAAGAGTCGTGGGTGACGGTGACTAAATCCTGTTCTTGTTACCGGTTCGTTGAAGTTTCTTTAGCTGTTCAAGACTGCCTTGACCATATCGAGCCAATAATGTCTTTCATACCGGTTTAATGTCTTAAAGGATTCGCGTACTTGCTCGCGCGCGACACACGTTCCTCTTCCTCTCGTATCTCTTCCTTTTTCTACCGTGCGTCTACTACTTGAGCGTAGGTGAAATTACCACAAGTGTTCCTCTTCCCTATTAGCCTCGTTCGATTTCAAATCATATGAGAAACTCTTTCTTTCTTACTAGCTTTATTACTTATTGTGTTTACGTGCAGAAAAATCCAATTTGTTGTAGAAATTTTCAATGTAAATAATCATACAGAATAAAAAGAAATTGGATAATAGCCACAAGGATTATTATTTAACATTGTTATAAAAGAATATTTAATGAACTCTTCTTTTTATTTTCTTCTTCTTCACAATTGTTATGTCGTTCTTGAATAAAATTCATCCTTCTTGGAATAGTTATTCTGTTGAGTGCACAGGGTACTTTATTATGTTAATGTTTTGTAAGTAAAATGTCGAAGGTAAAAAATAAACGATGAAATTGGGGAAAAAATAAATTTAAAAAGGAAGGATGACCACCTTGACTGTGACTTTCGTGCCCTCTGAGCATTTACATCCTGGATTTACGCTCGAGTTCTCGCGTTTTTGCCCTCATGCTAGTGACTTTCTCGGCAGCTTCAAACGAAACGCCTGCGAGAAGAGTAGACCGTCCACTTTAATTTTTACGGCTCATTTTTGAAGCCTGTCTCCACATGAACTTGCTCACGAATTTTGCTTAATTCACGTCAACGTGATTATACAAGCGGTAAATTATAAATAATACACTTGAATTTAGCTTTTATACATTTTTTTTTTTGCTACTATATTCTCAATTTCACGTTGAAATTTGTTTATTATCAATAATTTTGAAATTTTATGCATTAATTATTAATATTCTGGTGCTTCGTGAAATGTTGCTTTTTTTATACGAACACCAGAGTCTTAATAATGTTTTACTTTAACGGTTTAAGTAATAATTACATTAAATTACTTTTTGCAATGTTAATGAGCACTGGACAAATTTTATTTCGCATTAATAATGCTCATTAAAAATAAAAGAACATGGTTTATAGCAAATAAAATTTTTTAGCAATAGAAAAAAATTATTCTAACGATTTAAAATTAAATAATAAAATTATGAAGTGTAAAAGAATAATTAAAAGCATTAGAATCAATGATTAATCATTTTTTTTTATAATTATTATTAAAGAAATATTTTCAATATTTATTTTTAAAACCTTAATTAAAAGAATCTTTAAATAAAATAATTTACTGTTATTCTAAGTTGGTAAATATGATCCATCTCTCCATTAGAAAAATTAAAATAAAATGCATTCGTTATCATAAATTATTAGGAAAAAATATTGATGAAAGTTTCAAGAGCACATTTTGTCATAAAAGCAGAAGCGAGAAAGTTTTCAATGACGCCAGTCACTCTTCTGCATTCACCTGACTGATTGAAGAAGTAAACACACCTGACAGCTTATTACACGATTACCTATCCAAACAGCGAATTAATTGAAAAGATATGACCTCAGCTTTACGAGAATTTCTAGCCTTGCCCCCTGGAGATTACTGATGCAACGAGAGAATAATTGAAAAGGAACTCTGTATTATTCGTACAGACTACAGACATGGACTTTGCATTGCGAACGATTCTACAAGGACGACTTCCGTCACGGCTCAAAGATTCATTTGATCGTGAACGATCGGCCTTACATTTATGAAGGATCGTAACGGTGATGAAGTAAGCTTCATGTTTGTAGTAATTCATGCACTAAGTAACTGATAAGGTGAATAGTAAAATTTGCATCATGTTACATCCCCGGTAAGAAATTTAAATAAATAGCAAATTATGATAGAACAGATTGGTAATAATATCTTTATTGAGTTTAAATCATCGGATGTATTATTTTATTTTTATCACTTGTGCGTTTATGAAATGTTAACAGGAAAAATATTTGTTTTTTATTAAGCAATCATTTGTGCCTGTATATTTGATGAGCAATAATTTTTAATTTAGAAAAAAATTATTTGAAAATAAAAATAAATACTACTTTGCAATAAATGTTGATAGTCATTTATTCATTTTTGAGAATTATTTTGTTCGAACGTAAACAAAAAAAATGTTTCAGTTCATCAGAAAAATTCTATGTCGTCTATCCCAGGTATTTGATTTCCGCGAATTATTCTCATCTCTGGATGATTTTTTTTTCAAAGAAAAAGACAAGTGAAGTATTATCTCATTTTTATCTTCATTTCAAGCTGATGTTTCTTGAGATTTATTATTCTTGGAGTAGTAACTCTAATGCAAATTTTGTAAAAAAGGACAAAATAAATAGAGTGATTTTTGTAGACTTACCAAAGAGAGGAGTGAATATCCAAGCTCCTGAATGTAAATTACTTCCAACACAGTCCTTCAAATGGCAAAGGAATAGAAGATAAAACAACTCTTAAAACCAAAGGTGTTTACATTTTTAATTTACACCCAACTAAATATCATTGTATCATAAACACTCGCACTTGATTATTTTCGAATATAAACTCTAAAAAACTCAAATATCGTTTAAGCCAAAAAATCTCTTTGTGTCATCAATAGGTAAGTTAAAAAGTAAACTTTGAAATAGATCGTTTTGATATAAAACTCTTAGTTAAACTGAGAACGAAAGCCTGAAAGTTCCTTTTCGTCCCTTTAGTGAACAAAGAAAAAGAGGGTTTGTTTTTCTCTCTTTCTTCTTCTCAAATTCTTCTGCTCTACACCCAAGTCTCCTCGGGTGCTCCTTTTCTCCCTCTTCAAAATAACCTACCAAACAAGTTTCTGAAATTCTCCACAGGCAATTCACAATAAAAGTCGTCTAATAAATTTATCAAAAAAATCTTTACAATGTCAAATTGTACCAAAAGCTATACAAAGCAAACCACAGCTTTCCTTCTTTTCAAAATTTTCCACACAATACATCACTCCAAAAATCACTGCTCCATTTTCCAATTGTCTAGATGGTACCCACAGAACAAAGCTTTTTATTATCCAAAAATGTCAGAAAAATGTCCGTCTCTGACAGCAGAATAATTTCGGAGTTTATTCAAATAAATAAACCAACAAAAATGTCCTCCACGCGTAAGCAAATGACAGATGTGTACGCTCCGATAGTCAGACTCAAACTGAAGTGGCCGCGGTTCCAGCCGAGCCGGTAGATCTGCGGAGTTGGAGGCAAGCTGGCTTTGAGGTTGAGTTTCCCTCTCTTCCTGATTCTGCACAACATAAGTGGTGGGGAAACCGTCGCGGTGCTAGTGGGGAAGAAGTTGAATAGACAGTAGGGAATACACGCACACATGAGGCAACGGGTTGTTGGTCCACGTTTTGCCGGTTGAAGCAATCATTCCTTATTCTTTCATACGTTTCGATGATTTGTTGCTGATTAAAATAAAACTTACATTTATACAAATGTCTAAACTCTCGTAAAATACCTTTTATTTGAAGGTTTTTTTTTTCTAAAAACTTTCTCAATTACATCAATTAAAACTTCATTTCTCAACATATGAGGGCTCCAAAAAATTATTTCATCTGCATTTCTATTAATATTAAGTTTAATGAGTTAATTAAGTAATTTAATACATTATGACCTACCATAGACGGCCTTGAGAATTTTAAATTAATTTAATAAACACTGCAATCAATAACTACTTAATTAATGATTATCTAACGGAATTCGATTTGAATTAATTGATGAAAAATTATCTAACATCGCTTATCAACATTTATCTTTACTCATACTTTGAATTTGTAACTAATTAATACATTTTCAATGATTAAAAATGACCTTATACAGTTTTAACCGTAAACGCTGTTCTAAACGAACTGTTTCTTCATACTTTATCCTAAAATATTATTCGAAATGTTCTCTATCGGCTCAAGTTTCGAAAAATACATTTTTGCCATTAGAAATATCCGTGATTTCGTGCAACATAACTGCAAATTTAATCATGCAGAGCAGTCTTTTTTCTTAATTGCTAATTAACTTAACCATATGCAGAAATATTTAGAGATGCTGTGAAGATTGCGTTAACTTACAACCAATAGAGAAATTTTAATAGACCGTAATTTCATTATATTAAGACCGTGAAGGTGAGTTTACAGTATTTATTAAAAGTCAATTCTCACTGATAGATATTTCACTATCACATTATTACTACACTTTATTTATTCAACATTGATCAATTAATTAAAGACGAATAAAGATGTTGATAAAAATAATAAATGAACGATTCTCTGAATTACTTGATTAAAATAAATGATAAAGAGAAAACATAGACTTGACCTTAGCTGAATGTTTTGTAAATATTTAAACATTCGTTCGTCAAAAAATAGCAGACGTGCAATCGCGAAAGAGTACAGCTGTCATAATAACGGCTCGTGGCTTTTTGAGGATAAAAGAATAAGAGAAATTTTGGCCGCGGTTGAAATGTAACGAAGACGATAGTGAAAAGGCACGCTGATGATCCGTAAGAAAGACGAGAGAAAAGAAGAGTGAAAAAGAGGGTGAGAGTTCGAAAGGGAAACCGATAAAGGGGAGATTGCTCGACAGCTGTTTCAAAGAGAACGAGTCGTATTATGTATGTGATACAGCTCCATATGTATATGCGTGTTCTTTTCATATGAAATCGAATCGGTGGGCAAAAGTGTGGGTGGATTTTCCATGGGGATGTTTAGTCTAAAAGGAGATGGGGAATTAAAGCGTGGTTTGGACTACAGAGGATAACTGAGGGGGAAAACACCGGCTATTCTCTCCCTTGGTGATCAAAATAATAGCTGCCGCCAGCAACATGTAGAGATAAATTTTTTTAAATTCTATTCATCTAATTTTTGAACTAGAAAGAATTAGTAACACATGCCATAGAATAAAGTAAACAATAAATCAAGTTTATCTTTTTAAATTGCTTTTGATTTTTGATCAAATTTTTCATTGTTTGTTTCTTCTTCGTTTTGTTTAAACAGTTTTACTTTGGATAAATTACAATTAATAAGTGCTGATTACTTTATTAAGTCAATCAAGTTATATCTTTTCTATTGGAAATAAAACATACGCGAAAAAATAATTTCCTGACTCTCTTTCACTGCATCATTATATCAAACTTCATGCGTGACAATAATCAAGATTTTCGACATAAAATCTTTTCTTTACTCACTTCATGCATCCGTGAATCTTGAAGATATTTTTCTCTGATATCCCAAAGGTATCATGGCCAAAAGTAGCAATCTTTAGAGGCCAAGCGTGACAAAATTTTTTAGAATTTAAATAAAACATCTAGTGTCTTCCGAGGAAGGACAAATGATTAGTTAAATATATGTTATTACATCGTTGAACACATAAAGACATTTCATATCAAGTCAGTTTCACTTGGAGAATATTGAGCACAATCACGTAGGTCGATACTCAGGCGTGATCTTGGCCACCTGGTTGCACCATCGTCGTCTTCATACAAGCGCCGAAGAGAAGTACATTCACAAGGCAAAACTTTGTTCCATGTTGCACCATCACCGAATTGGTCACGGAACCTCAGACATGACATAAAATTCACAATTTATTTACGCTCCGCCCTTTGTGCGCGTCTTCAAATTTTATATGCGACTTTTAAAAAATCCTAAAAGAATAAATTCCAGCCTTAGGTTCAGCACCAGACATTCTCTATCTTTATTCGAAACTAAAAGAATGGTTGCGTAGTTAATTAATAGTGATATTTTATTCTCTAATAAATATTTACAAACGATAAAATTAATTTATTCGTTAATGATAAAATAATTGCTATAAATAATTAATATTTTATAAGGAAAATAAAATTGAAAAAATTTATAGATTAGAAGAGGAAAAAACTAATGGTTTATTTCCAGATATGAACGAAATTAGAGAAGAAAACGAGTAAACTTCAATGATTTCTTGATATTAAACGATGAAAAGCAAATTTCACTTTTATCCTCGAAACTCATTAAATATCACTCGATCATGATGGTACCATAAGTGCAATGTAATTATTTTATACAAATATGGACTAGTTTATAGTCATGTGAATTAATAAATGCACTTTGGTACTTATCCAAGAGTGTTATCGAAAGGATTCATTAGGGTGTCTTGCAATGGAAATCGACTCGTCATGTTCTTGGACTTGTAGAAGGTTCTACAGTTCAGATATGAATAACTTGAAACAGCTGTATTGAAAAGATCACCTATCATTTCATGTATTCATTTTTATCCTTTATTGATGCAACGTTCATTATCCACCTGGGGTATTTTGCAACCTTGACGTTAGCTGATATGGAATATCTGCTGGGAAAGAACTGTTGTAGTCAACTGATTGAACATCAACCGTGAAAGTATGTATAAAAAGATTACATTAATTGTAAAAAGCTTTTAGTGATTTTTCAAAAAAAAAAAAAAAAATGTTTAAAGTTATCTTTAGAGATCGACTAGAAAGACACTTGATAAGCATAGTCAACAAGATTTGCTAATAGAATTTCAATGGTAAAAGATAAAAATGAAAAGTTAAAAGTATTTTGACAGTCTGTTTTATTTTTCAAATGCATTTTTTAATTTTCCTTCAACATTTAATATTCATTTTATTTTTTGTGCATACATTATTGATTTATAGAAATTTTTTTCTACAAATTCAATATAAGGGAAAATTTATACATAATAAAAGAAGAAAATAGTTTTCTTAGAAATGATTTATAATTTTTTATAATTATTTAGCATAATATTTTATGATTATAAATAATTTTTTTCCGGTTAGCTATTTAAATCCAATTTTATTCCAACGTTTTAATATGGCCCACCTTTTTTTCAAGATTGATAAGGCACTTATGGGAAAGTAAATTCAAGCTTGGAAGAGACAATACGATCAAGACTATTTAGTGATTGGTTATGTAATGGTCCTAGTAAAAAAATAAATACTGGTTCTTATAAACAATTTATAAGTATGAAAATTAAATCATATCTTACATTGACCATATATGAATTTAATAAGATTCAATATTTATTTTTTTACTAGGGTAGTTTTGAGGTAGCAATGAAGTAGTTGGAGGGTAGTAATAAGATAGTCTTGAATTATTATAAAAATATTTGAATGAAATCATAATGTATTGTAAGAAAACTTAATCAGACCAGAATATGGCTATATTTCATTACCACTCAAGTTATTTTAAAGTAACGCAATGCAAAAATAAATAGTAAAAATCAGTATTATTCAATGATGAAATAAATAAGAGAATTTCAAATATTAAACTAAGGACCACAATACCAAATATGGTATCGAAAATGCAAAGTAGTTCAATCATTAATCACATTCTCTATCGGCAACAACAAATCCACAATTTACATAAATTGGCAGCGAAAGGAGAACGAATGAGATGGAGACGTATCAAACGCACCTAGACGCAAGTTAAAACGGACGTGAGTCCATTCATTTGCTCTCCTTCTGCATTAAAAGGTGTACATACAACACGTTGTGCTCAAATGTCTTGGAATTGCTGCAAAGTTTCACGCAATTTCCCCGTTCTTACCATATCTGTTTCACCCGCGCCAGTTTCACGCGCTCTCTGCCAACAAGTCATCTAATCATCTTCTTGTTCTCTCTCTGTATACTACTATTTCAATGTGTAGGTTGACCGTTTGTCTTCTAACGAGGTTGTGCCGCAACGTGGCTGCTTTATTATTCACCTGATTCTCTTGAAACGGTGAGAGACCACCAATGTAAATTAGCATAAGTAGCATGCCACCAGGTTAACATTACGCGCACGTAAGCGCCGGCTTTTAGTCATTTTACGCTGAATAGACGAGTTTTATAGATAAAGTCTACAATTACACATTTTTAGGAAACTATTTCATTGCTCAAGACCTTCTTAGACATCGAAATTCATTACGAAATTTATTTTTATCTTGGTAAACACTTTTTTTTTAGAATTATTTTGCATCTTTTGGTGATGAAATAGAAAGTTAGTAATTCTAAGTAAAAAAAAAGTATTTTTCTTTTGGAAGAAGAGGGTTCATTAACAATCAGAAAAGTATTCTCAAGGAACAAAGTACAACAAGAGATTGGCAAGTTTCTCGAAGAAAGGATCGACATCGTGTGGCGTGAATCGCCTTGGGAAGGCAATCCAGATATCACGGCTGAGAAATTGTCGTTTTGCATAAACACACCAACAGTGTCAAGACATATTAGAAGTCTGCGAGACATATGAGAGAGACACGTTAACACACTTGGCAACTCACTGTAATGTCGGGGGTGTTTCTCGCTTATGTTGAGTGAATGCATATGTTCAAACAAGTCCCACACGTGCTTTATTACAATTAATAATGTCAGAATGAACACCATAAACATGATAAAAAATTCTTCATGCAATGTTTAATATACTTTCACAATGTTTAGTAAATAAAAAAAAAATTCTTTTATTTACCATTTGAATAATTTTTCCATCAAAAAGCAGGAAAATGAATGAATCTTAAATGTAAATGATAAAATATTAAACCTTAAAGAAAATGATTATTTCAATAGTCATAAGAAATTCTGTAGTATTATGTTTTTTTTTTTAATAGAATGAAATGATTATTTAACTTTCTTATAAAAACGTAATCATTATTTTAACCGAATTGCAGAATTTTTCATCAAATAATTTATTTCTCCATCATCAGAAGCAATTTAAATAATTCTATCCTGCTTAATAAATGTAATATTTACATGGTTAGAATTACGTTAGAGTTGATTGAGAGGACTTGAATCTCATCATCAAGTCGATTCATGGAAGATGAAAAGTATTCAGCATGAAGAACAGTCGTTATATTTTGTCTAGAGTCATGTAAGATATGAGAATTTCTCTACCAACTCTCGACAATCGCAAAGAAGTACTGCTGTATATCAGCAAACTGATGTGTAATTTAATAAATATCTTATCAATCTATTAAAATGGGCGCGGGTTAATGCTGTGGGCCTCACATATGGAAACATTTTCACGCCACTTTCTTCGTGTCGTATGCAAATTTCATGCACGTCTGTCTAGGCGCTTAGAAACATAGACACACACACATACATTGATTTCAACTTATTCCTTAACAGCAACTTTGTGCCCTGAGGCTTCTGTTTTCACGCCCGCACTTGGTATGATTGGAGAACAATTTTAATAAATGTCTAATGGACACATTGAATAGTCGTTTTCACGCTGAATTATAGTCGTTCGATTGGCTATAGACATTATAAGATATAACAAAACACAAACAGGATTGATTATTTTAATGCAAATTTACCGGCAGTGTAATATTATTTTATCATTCATCTAATTAACCATTTTAATCATTCTTGATACAAATGTTATGCTTGATCAACTCGATGCGACCATTTTGCCACGCGCAAACTCTCTGAGATGGTCGTGGTTAACAACTCTGATTACCTCGCGCGATATATTCACTCTCGTGTCCAAGATATCTCGTCGTTAATTTATAATATCCACGACCAGAGCTTACGTTTACGGTTTGTGCATCGCCTCCGGTCAAATCATGCTCTTTCTTCCTGCTCCAACAATCCAAGGACCTCCCGAAACGTCTTTTTGCTCTAGATCTCTACATAAGCGGAAGCTAAAGGACTCTCCAAGACATAGACACTTGATTATAGCATGGCTTTCACCTCTTTCGTATATATATTCTTTTCCTGCTATATTGTCTATATCAACGAGGCTTATTGTAACAGGTTCATGAGTCGCATCTAGACAGTCTTGGAGCTCTCTTAATATTGTTCTTGACTAATGTCCCATACGAATGAATTATTTGGTGAATGGATCCATTTTTTGTGCTGCAAGATTTAATGAGCTGTTTTATTATAGATTAACTTTGGAGGATGAAAAAAAAAAGATATCATCATATCAGGTGTGTGTGGCTCTGTTGGTCTAAATAAACTCAATTGATCCTTTGCGACTGTTATAAATATGTAGTTCAGCTGGATATCAAGTGAAAGTAGAAGATTAAACTTGAGTTTTAAAGTATGCATCAGTAATCTATCGATTTTCCGGATTACAATTTGCAGACATAACATGACAGAGGTCGTATAAATTGTAATAAATTGTCATTGGCTTAATCTTTATTGGAGATAATTTACAATCATGGTAAATAAATCATTGGTTATTGCTGGAAAAATATAAACCGTTTCAAGAAAATATTATTACAGCCTTTTAATGCATGAAAAATACATTTATATTGCTTGTAAACATAAACCATTTTTTCAAGTAAATTATTATTTTTTTTTAATGAATAACTAAATCATTAACTTTATTGGATTGGTGTTCTTTTTAATTGTTGTAATTGATGCATAATTATGATTATTCATTAAAGACCTACATTTTTTAACTACGTAATTGTTCTTCAAAAGAAGAAGAGAGCTTTTTGATAAATATATATTATAAGTGGAGACGTAACAATTTTTTTGGGTGACTTGTTAGTGAACATAACGGTATGGAATACATGAAAAGATGCGTAATTGGAGTGAGAACAATTGGAAGGAGACCGGACTGTACAGTAAAGGTGACTGAACACGAATATATACATAAGTCAACATTGCGTGCAAGTCAATAACCGAGAAATGTAATTTTTATTTTAATTCATCATTAGCGTCGATTAGCGCGACCAGTCGAGACTTTGATGTTTGAACGTTGCGAAATGGTAGAAAGGGAAAAATAGAAAAACGACGGAAACTTCGACAAGAGATCGAACTAATTGACTGAATTGTCGGCATTTTCCTTTCTCAGACATAAGCAAATTTTTTTCTTCTATTTTTCTAATAAATTTATGACATTTTTTATGATTTATGTTTCTGTATAAAACATGTGGAATCATTTATGTCTGTTTGATATAACCTGCTTTTTTTTGACAGCATGTGTGCACGACTGTTTAGAACATTCATCAGATTTCTTTTAGGTCTTACTCATAGTTTCAAGACTTTCTGGAGAATCGTGAATAGAGTGGGAACAAGAAGACATTGACGATGACTTGGATATTTTAAACTGGTAGTATTTATTTGAAAATAGAAATTAAAAGCTCAATAATCTGCATATCACCTGGAATTACAGTACTTTCGAATGAATCAGAATTTTTCTAGAATTTTAAATACTTCTTTCTAGTATGGATTTTTTTTTTAAGTTCAATAACACCGTTGAGTAAAATTTTCTAGACAATTAAATCAGAGGAAATCCTTTTACAATGAATCTAGACTATTTCATAACTGAAATATCAACATTTAATAAAATAAAAATAATCCATAATGATGTGCTAACTAGTATTAATTACCATAAATACTTTTGTAAACAGTGTTCTAGAAATATTTAGAAATTTTCCAAACACGGGAAAGAAATTTAAAAAATGATGGATTGGATAAAAAGGTATGATAAAAAAATACTAGGATGCTATGATTGCACTCCAAAGCAATTAAAAAACATTCAAAATGACTAAAACAATTGCATCCATCCGGAAGAAGCCATTATTTATATGTTTAACATAAAAATCCCATTATATTAAGATATATAATAGATGTTACATGAATAACAAATAAGCAAATAATATTTATAGATATCTTACAACAGTGTCGAGGTGTCAGCATTTGTATACAGAAAAGGAGTAAATATATTTGAGTCTTGACCGCAAAAGTAATGAAGTGTCGTCAGACGATGGGTTATCTCTTATCTCCCTTACAACATCCTCACCAATTTTTTTCTTTCCCAATAATTTCTCTTGCGTAGGACGATTTCTTCCATCTGTGTTCACGTTTCTCCGTTTTTTCTCAGGAGAACACGCACGACATGTCACTGTTGGTCAGGCAAACAAGAGTATTAGTGAAAGTGACGATTTTTCATTGATGTGTTAAATCAAAATAAAAATATTTAATCCGTCAACAAAAAAATTATTTTACACACTTCCTCAAAATTTTCTTCAACTATCATTGAATAAATTTATATCCTAAATCATTTATTGATCTTCTCAATGACCTAAAACGATAATCGATTAATACAAGAGCAAAGAAAATGAGGAAGAAATATTTTTTTGAACTTAGCAGGAAATATCAAGTGTTTTATATTTATTATGAATATGTAATTTTGTTTTAAATATATATAATTATTATTATCTAATAAATTTAATAAATATTCTTAAGAAATACTTAAAATGAAACATTCATTTATTCGCTATAATCAATCTCATCTAAGAATGTAGCAACTATTATTAGCAGGCGTTCAAGTCATGTAATTCCATCAAAAAATCTCCACACTCTATCCAACTTATGTCTAAAGATTCGCGAAATATTACAACAAATTAGAAGATAATAAGCTTGAGAAATAGTTTAAACACAAAAACAGTTAAATATTTAGACTATCAGAACATCAAGAGTTGTATAATTCTCACGCGAGGAGTGTTTTAAGTACAGTTAATATGGCAGTAAGTTTGTAATTTTCTAGTGAAATAATTTACGATGCCAAGGGAGAGTTATTAAATGTATGTAATTTCTACAATCTTGAAAGAGTAACAAGCATCTAAATTATACTTTGTACATTTAGAGACCATCCGAATGAAGAATAACACACTTGTTCCACACGAACATTTAAGATGGACTCGATGTGCGGCCTTATTCAGCATATTTGGTGGATGAGAGACGAGCCGCAGGACAGGTGTTAGGAAGAACGAGGCCGGTATGCTGATGGTAACAAGCAGAGTAAGCTAATCTGGACACTATATAACTACGCACTCACGAGCAACTCTTACAAATATGTCTATACGCAGTACTCTAGTGTCGATAACAAATCGAGATGGTGTTCGGTAAGCGATACCTATCGACTGCTTTCTAAGGATGCAAATGCACAGGGAAAACTAATGAGAAAGACAGCAGGTGCAAGTGGAGAAAGAAGGTTAAATTCTCTGTTGGACGTTTGTTTATATCTTCTCATTCGTTATTTACTTTCGATAGATATGCTTAAGAAAAAGCTTTATCTATTGCTGATCTGAGTAAGCTTCTTGATCTAAACTACAGTTATAAAACAAAAAACAAGATTTATACGCAGCTTACTGTTTATTATGATTTCCGAAAATAAAATATTATTTCTTTTTTTGTAATATTATATTTAAATGTACAAAAGCGGTTCTATTAATTTTTAAGAGTTTATTATAGCAATTAAATATAAATGTCAATTAATATTTATTATCATTATCTTCTTCTGCAGCTATCTATTGAATAGATTAATTTTCAAAAAATCCTATTGATTTATTACTCCTTCCTGTTGCTTCTTTATATATTAAATATGAATTATTGCTTTTGATTTTATCGTTTTTTTATTCTCTACTCAGCTTATTAAATGGATTTCATCTTTCTATCATCATTTTTTTCCATCATTTTCTCGAAATTTTAAAATTAAAAGAAAAAATTTCCATGATTAATCATATTTTATTCATCACTCTTAGTTGTGCCAGAAGAATGTATGAACTGCAGAAGAATTTTCACACATAACTGTTTTGACTTGGATGAGGATAAGAAAAAACAGTAGTAGGTGGTTAATAAATTACAATAGAACACGTAAATGTTTTTAACACTTTCTAAAACATTAGAAATATAATCATAAACAGGTATGTATATCACACGTGGGAGTGAAAGAAATGCTAGCTGATTATGCGATAAAATTAATCGATCGTGCATACGCACGTGCTCAGGATGTTTTTCAAGCGGCGAATCAAAAGGTTATCAGATCGTCTGGATCCACTGGGATCGTGTCAAGACATCTTACGAGTATGTACATTCAATACCCTCTATCGAATTACGGTAAGAATATGGATGTATATGACTGGGAACATTTTCTAAATAGGACGCAAAAGACTCGCATCATGCGTTAATTCAACTTGGATAATTTCTGCATGGATCTTAGATAAGGAGTATCGATGGTTCATTGGTTAAATTGCGATGTATCGATGACCATGACTCGCACGCGTGCCTACGGGTATACGTCCACGATACAGAGTCACTATCGAGCTCAACCATCGACGACGATCATCCGGGAACTTTCTAAGGACGCGGATACGCGAGATTATCCGGTGCTAATGAAGCTATCTTGGAAGATGGACTGGCATCGTTCTTACAACGTAAAAGTTTGTTAAACTCACGTATATTAAGACCGCACTCAAGTCAAGGTAATTAAGATACGAGGTCACCTACATCGACAGCTTCAAAAGAAATGGCGGGCATTCACTTTTCATTTAACCTCTGGGTTTAGTTGGATTGTATATTTTTCTGGACTTTGGATAGTCTAGTTTTTATTGCTTTTGTGGCATTACATCATCAGTTTTTTCATTACTGAATTATTTAGTTGAGAAAAAAAATTTTTTTGCCACAAGAAAAAATTGTTACTTTAGTTATTGTGTTTATATTAATGTTTTTGTTGTAGTGGAGATTATAATTAAAATTATTACGAAATTAATAAGAATGTATAATTAGTAGAAAGAGGTCTAAAAGAATGTTTTAAATAAAATTAAATTTTTATAAAGTCATATGATTATGTAATGGTGATTTTGGATTTAAGATCGATAAAATTTTATTGATATTGTTATATAAATGTGGATAGAATTTATTATAATAAATATTTATACAAAAAAACTTAAATTGCTTCATAAAATTGATGATCTTTGGGATAACATTTTACAAATAAAAAAATTTACCAAAAACCATTTTTCAACATTGGTAAATATCAAAGATGAATGGAGATTCCTACAAAAAAAAAATTAATTTCAATCCAATAGACTCGAAACATTTAAAATAAATTCAAAAGTACTTTCTTTTCATTCAAAAATAAAGGAAAATCATGTGGAAATATTTTTTAAAAAGAAAATTAATTCTTAATAAAACGATATTTTATCACCGACACCTTTTTCAGAAATAAATATTTCCAAATTCAAAGTTAAAAATTGGATAAATCGACGATTTAATAACAAACACTCCTCTAAGTAGATAAGTATTATGAGTTAATTTATTAGAAAGTCATTATAGAAGAATAGAATAGATGAATAGATAAATAATGCTCATAATGGTTTCAGTAACCAACGTAATCAATAAAAAACCTTACGAACAATGTTTTAAAACTGCTTGATAAAACTTATAATTAGTTAGCATTAATCATATATTTATTGATGACAATCATATGGTTCACCATCATTTATTACGGTAGAAATTTTTTTCAAGTAATATCAAGTCTCATAAATATATTAAGAGAAATCTAGTCCATTTTCACTGTCATATTATACAATACAAATGTAATTTTCCAATAAATTTTTTTTTTCCTTAGGTTTCGTAATATTTAGGTATTTGGACTGAAGAATCTACGGCCGAGAGTCCAGGCTTTGTAACGAATGAGGGGAAAGTCTTATATCGCAGACGAGTCACTTCGTCGCACGGTTACGCGACTCCCACGTTATCGTATCGTTGAATTCTCGCCATAAATTTACGGTCGTTCGACATTATCCCGCGGCTGCACATATAGGCGTGACCTGTGTTATACTATCACTGGAGCCCTGCTTAGGCGGACGTCACGACAAGGCTGGAAAACCGTACCAGTTGATAGCCTTCCTCACAAATGCATCTTTTGTTGTCGTGTCACGGTGGGAGTGCAAATGTCGTGTCGAGGACTTAACAATCAAATTCCTCATCTGCATTCTTAGGAATTTATTTTTTAATTAACTAAATATTCAAACATTCAATTTAATTGGATAATTAATTTTGGTTTCACTATTGTCTACAGTTGGGAACTTGGAGTTATGAAAAAATGATACTCAGCAAGGATAATGACAGCCTTTTTCATAAATCTTTTGTTGTCAAGTTAACAGAAGGTGCAAGACTGGGTAATCGAACTTTGGATCTACAACCTTTGTTAATTATTTGAATAAAAATTTCATGTTTTTCTGAGCTATTCGCCTGTCAAAGGAACTTGCTGATTTAAAGCTTTTGATATTTTATTTTATATTTGCATATTATCTTGATTTTTTAATGAAGGATTTTCTTAAACAATTTTTTTTTTTTGAACTTTTAGAAGAATCAAATAAAAATCTGGAATGTTTATAAACTTACAAGTTGTAAAGAGAGTATTGACAACTCTACATTTCTAATTTTTTCTTCAACAACAACTTTTCACGACAATGAACTCCACTGATCACCTGACTGAACAGGACTATTTTAATTTCCAATCAATTTATATAACAAAACTTGTCCCTGTCATGTGTAATAAATGTCTTGATAAAATAAAGTAGCACATTACTTTATTAGTGAGCAATTTCCATTATTATAACAGATAAAATGCAAAAAGAAAATAAATAAATCGATCAACTGAAGCATGAGCTTTTCCTGAAACTATTTTAAATTAGTATTGATAGCAACAATTTAAAGGCTCTTAATTTACTTTTCTATTAATAAATATTTTTTATCACTCTTGAGCTCTTTTAACTCAGTTAATCTTGCTTAATAATAACACAGGTTGTCTTATATAAGTAAATAACAAAAATATTTATTATCAACTTGGATATTAACGCTTGAAATATATCCTACAGAAGACAATGAAAAAACCAACGCGATAACTTCATCAAAAAAAAAATTATTATGAGCTAAAGAAATTTTTTGAAGTGAAATTGGTCAGAAGCAAACACATTGGTACCTTTCAAGGCTACAGAGTGTTGATGGTGAAAAGTATTTACATACACTCTGCACAAGAGTTTCTGAAACAAAGAGTAATATCGACTCTTCTCATTCGAACTTCTCAGCGTATGTTAATATGTCAAACAGAGGAGTATAAAACACTCTTTCGAGACTGTTGAAGATACGACGTATCCTTGACCACTCGAAGTACCTTCGCAATCAATTTGGTAGTTCTCCATAACGCAGACTTTCATGAGCACATAACCAGTGGTAACTCTTCAGTACACCATGGGGATTTATTACAAATGATTTTTACCCAACTCTCTGAAGCATCACTAGCTATTTTTCCAGACGTCGTCCTTGAATGTGAAATATGAAAGATCCTGTGATAAAAATGATAAAATCATTAAAGATGCAACAGCAGGTTAACATATGGAAAAGAGCTCTATTCAGGCAGTTAGTAGAGTAAAAAACAGTTTCTTTTGAAAATATCGTTCATCAGGATGCAAAATAGTAACGGGTTCTTTCTTCCGAGCTACGCGGGGATTCTGCGAGACTAATCACCGCAAAACCTCCAGCAGAGTCCGTGACTAACGTTGCGTAGAATAGACTGATGAATGAAATGCCCTTTCCCCTGACTTGATGCTCTGGACAGTAGTAAACGAGTTGGATTCAAGGATAGCCATGAAACTTAGAAGATCTCTTCAAAGTTCTCTCTACATTTCTTTTATCTTTTTAATCCTTCTATTATATCCCCTATACTTATTATTTCTCAATCTCCTAAAACTCGTTTTATTTTTATTAAAATCATCCATTATTTTTTCTACAATGATAGAACTCAACTCAATGAATAGAATCCATTTCATTTCATTATAAAGAACTCTGCTAAAATTATAAAACTTTTTTTTCTCATTATCTTATATACAAATAATTAAAATAAACTATGAAGTCATCAAGCAATTATTTTATTTAGACAGTGTTACCTATAATTTTTTCATCGTCTCTCAAGGGATCAACATGTCGTGTTGGCAACTCTTGATTAATATAATAGTTTTCTTCGAAGGAAGCAAGAAGAGTCTCTTCGAAGAACCGTTGAATACCGCCCGTTATTAAACACGTTTTCATAAAGAATTTAATAAGATAAAAAGAAAAAAGTTGGCGACGTGTTAAAATTTTTCCTGTATGGTAAATACATTGGCGGCTTCTTGGAAGGACAAATTTAGCAAGAGATATATGTGCTTTATATAATAACCGCCTACTTAACACCATCCTTTCAATTAACCAATATCATCATCATCATCATCATCATCAAACATTGTAATAGTGAGAATTAGTCAAGGATATTAAAAACACAATGTGCCTATTCTTCATCAAATTTCCATAAGTACATTCTCACCTACAGTCTTCTCAATATGATACTCCCATTTAGCTTCAATGAAATTCCCAAGAAAGCCCTGTTATTTTCTTCCTTTCAATTAAAATCAGCTGGGAGTTGATTAAATAGGAACTGTGTCAGTAAAGAATTCTCCTCATACCACCTGCATAACGCTCAACATCTAGACCTGATCGGTAACACTTTAGCATCAACATTCATATGCATGATGATGTAGCATACAAGCATTCCTGGTTTGGTGAATTTTAAATCATGCATCGAATTAATAATTCGTGAATGTAGATCAGCTGCAAGTGGTTTGTGCACACTGGTCGAGCCGGATAGACGGAATAATGAGAATCAGTCGACTTGTAATAAGGAAGACTGATCCACGCTAGGCTGCTTCCAAAGTTTCCGGTCGTGACGTTTCCCACAATGTGAAGAATAAAAGTCCCTTGCTATCTCTGGTCTCTTAAGCCATGACTAGGGGAACTTTTACTTTAGATTTGAACTTTGATGTCTCATTTTCACACTGTGGAAAGGTAATTAATGCTCAAGGACGTCTATTCTCTTTTACACATATATTTTTAATCTTATTAAAATTCTCTAGATATTTATCTGTTATCAAATAAAATTAACTGCCATTGTGCTTTTCTGTACAATGAGGTAAATCATACAAGTTATGATCTAAGGGATTTGACCCTTGGGTACATTACAATTGCGTGATGTTAATTATATGCAACCTTGACTTTGAACTGTTGTGTCTCAAGAGTGAAAAAATGTGGTTAGACATTTTTTTTTCTTGCTTCTCTATGTGGTATATAATATCCAGTGTTAAACAATGCGTAATTCCGATGGTCACCCTGCATGAGGATAAATAAAATGACATAAAGAAGGGAAGGAAGACACAAAATAGTCTTCAGAGACATAAAGACGCCAGTAAAAAAGAAGAGAGTCGCTGGTGATCTCTCACGAGTTTACGAGCATTCTTTACGACGTGCTCAAAGAGTTGCAACGTCATTGTCAGTCCTGTTACCATCAAGATCAAATTTTTATTTCATTTAAAACTTAGTAGAAATGGTTGTATAAATTATAATATACGATTTATTTTATTTATTACTTTGGTTCATGTCATTTAGAAAAAATTGTTTAACCAAAAGAAGAAAGTATTGTGTACTTTCTATTTATCTTTTTCTTTTTCAATCATCAGTAACAAAGACTTTGAACAGTTAGTCGTCTTCCAAAGCTTCTAATATTAGTACTTTCTTTTGCTCATAGAAATGCTGAAAATTTATAAACTATATCTTTTTTTTGAGCAATAAAAACAGGTTAATGGAAAACAATTTTAATGGAGAACTTTCAATGAATTGAAATATTGTTGTCATTTATGGTTGAAGCCATAAATATAAACAAATTAAATTTTTAAGTTGTTATTTGCAATAAATATTGATAAAAATGATTGTCAATGAATATTAATAATTTTCTCTTCAATATTCAGCTTTTATGTAATATGTATTTTAATTTTTAGAAAAGATTATAAATAATTGACATTGAATTTGCACAAATAAAAATTATTTTTTTTTATATAATAAGAAAAATGTTTTAAAAATATGATAATTAATTGGACGCATAAATTTCAATTCAAAATATTTGTTAAATACTGAAGAAAATAAATGGGTTAGTAAATAAAAACGGAGATGATTAATAAAGCCTAGTTAGGAATATTCATGTAAAGAACAGATGATGATGATTGAAGTATTCCATATATCAGTGTAACAGTTTCTCACCTCACCAAGTAATGAATGCCCGATTAACCGTTCATTTTCTATTAGCGTTCACGTTTTCTCTTGTAACAAGATGCTTCACTTTATTTTGATAGCAATAAAATCAACCAGTAGTAACATTTTGACTAACGAGCTGATCAGAATATCGAAAGCCCTTTGAATAGCTCGCGATGCAACCCCGATAAATCCCACTAATGCTCGCAATTAATCTCGTATGTTGTAATCCTCCACGCTGTCGGCTTCCGGAATGAAATACCCATGTCACGAGCAACTATTTCTTGTGGTCCGAAAGCATGCATACATTCGACTTTCCACGCTCAGTCACGATTCACTGGAACCGGAAGAAAAGGTTTTGTTTGCTTTCAGTGTTCATCCATTAACATTGCGTTCAAGATGACAGCAACCTCTTCTGACATTAACATCTACACATTAATTACCAACACTTTGGTCATGTTTATCCAACAAGCTACATAAAAATATGACATGTTATGCAGTAATTAATAGTCTTCTTCATTAATTTACTTCAGTAGATGCAGCTATTGAATTTTAACGGCTTTGTGAATTTGAATGGATTTTCCAAAATTAATTCTCCCATAAATTTATTCCGCTTGGATTCTGTCTAAATTTATTGGCAAGCTAGATACAGAGTTCTGATCTTGCTCCATAGGTATCAATAGAATCCATACAACGAACATCTATAAGGGGAACAGTACAATCTATGTTTTGGCATATGTAGGATCTAGTGTTATTATTTACGGATGAATTGATTTGAACCGCATTATCAACAGGGTTTTATATACCTTACAATGCATAAATTGTTATTTATTGTAAAAATTTTTCTGCATCAATAGTCAAGTGAATTGTTAATAATAAATTTGATAACGGAAAGCTTTAATTAAAATAAAAATCGTTTATTAAATCAATTATAAAAATACCTATGCAGGATAATAATTATCAACATTTGTTATCTTTAGTGACTAGAGATAAATAGAATCATTTTTTAAATACGTCATTGCCTGAAACATGTTTTTGAATGATTATATCCTTCACCAGTGGACCTAGGACTCGATTGATGTAATCATGGACCTGTTGACACTTTGTTTTGGTGTTGAGATCATTTGAACTACCCCAAAGAATGAAACCATCAATATTTTGGGCTAGCATTGCTTTGAACGCTCGTACTAAATCATCCTACAATAAATTATTGTATATTATATGTTAGAAAATAATTAAAATTGTTTGATATTATTTAAGAAGGTTTTACTTTGCTTAAGAACACATCATGCCGATCACGATATTTAAACCAAAAATAAGGAAGGATTTTTGGTTGAGAATTTGTTTTTCTTGCTATCCTGTGAGCTTCAGTCAATCGTCCATTGATCAATCCTATCCTTTGTTCTCTATTTAAATTTATGGGTATATAAATAGAAGGTGCCAAAACATGTTCTTGGTCCCAAAGCCATTGAATGCTGTAAAAAATATTATTTAAAACAGAAAGTTCTCTATCAGAAAAATAAATTCATCGGACATTTCTTACTCGTCATTATTTTCAAGTAGCATTGGATGACATTGAGTACCCTTGTATTTACGAGTTAAATTGTTACACCAAGGGAATCCATAGTAAGTCCAAGAAGCTTTTGGACGAAGAGCTTTGGCCATTTTAATAGTCTCTTCCATGAAAGCCCGAGCATGTTTCTCAAAATTCTCTGCAGCTAATTTTTTTATTTCTTCTGGAGTCAATTCTGGATGTTCTTCTGTTTCTATTTCATAAGAGTATTTTCGATATGGATCTAAAGATGCCCAATTCAGACGAAAGATTGGTCGCCAATGTTCAAAGTCAATAATTCCAACTCCAGAGAAATTCTGATCTATTTGTAAATCTATCTCTTTTTTAAATGCTTTCAAATGTTCCTGAAGATTTCCTTTTTGAGGCACTCCACCGTTTCGAATTATTGTCGAACCTGAAAATAATGAAAGGGTTTAATGTAAACTAACTAATTCAAAAATTAGAGAAAATGTTTCATTTTTATTTACCATTAGATAATTTTATTAATGCTGGAAATAGTCCTGGATCATAAAGTATAGCCACATCAAGTCCTCGCCAAGAATCATTAACATTCTGAATAATACCAAATTGTGAAATATCTTCAAATTTTATACCATGTCTATGGCAAACAAACGTTGGTACGTTCCAATAGACTTTGAGCTCTTTCATCGTATTTTTTGGTGATGGTGGTGATGTTAATGGAGTATTGGAAATAGATGATAATGTTGCAAACAAGTTGGAATGTTCATGGGATAATTTTGATGATATAATCTTATCAATAGGCAGTAATGATGATATTACAGAATCATCAACAACCGTTGATTCTGTTGGTTGAATGTTATCAAAATTTTTCACTGTACTTAATGTAGTACTATCAATTATTTCTTCTGTTGATGATGTAAAACTCGGTAGCGATGAGGTAATTGATGTAATATTATTAACTGATTCAGTTGTTGATTTTATATTATAAACAGATTCCATCATTAATGTAGAAGTATTGAAAGTTTCTCCTCTAGGTAATGTCACATTATTAATAAATTCTTCTGTTGATGATGAAAAATCGAGAGGTGATGATGTAGTTACAGGAATATTATTAACAAGCAAGATTGTTGTGGTTAATGTAGTATCATTAACCAGCTCTGTTGTTGATGAACTGTTATTGACATCAAGTCTATCTATTGACAATATAATATTTTCAACTGATGATAATATTTTAGAAGTATTTAAAGCAAGCTTTAATCCTGAATAAATATCATCAACAATTTCGGTTGTTTTTAAAAGAAATTTTGTTGATATTGATGAAGTATTTCCAACTGATGGTGATGTTGAGGAAGTAATATTATTAAAAAACTCGGTCGCTGATGAGGTAATATGATTAGAAAGCTCTGTTATTGTTAGAGAAGTATCATTAATAAATTCTGTTGTTTTCGATGTAACAGTCTCAATTAATGATGGTGTTATAGAAGTAACATTATAACCCAACTCTGTTTCTGTAGGAATATCATTAGCAAGTTCTGTTGTTGTAAAAGGAGTATGATCAACGACTTCCGGGCTTAATCGTGTTATATTATAAATAGATGCTGTTGGTGTTGAAGTAATATTGACAACAGGAAATGATACCGTTGATGTAATATTCCTTACAGGCAATGATGTTGTGGACGGAATTTCATCAAATAGTAATGATGTTAATGTAATGTTGTCAGCTTGTTGAGATGTTGTAGTATTGTCAATGGGAGATGTTACTGGTTTAGAATCATGACTGCAAGGTATTCTTGATGTAGAAATACTATCAACAGATGCATTATTCGTTGTGCTAATTGGAAAATAACCATGAGAATAAATGTTGAAATATCAAATATTAACTTTACCAATATAGCTAACAAATAAATAATATTATTTATGCATTACTTACGGCCAGAGTTTTTCCTTCAGACAAGAACAAAGAACTAAAGTGATAAAAACTTTGATCATATTGAAATAGAATTAATTAAAACATGAGTTATATTTGAAAAATTTATTCTTCGATGATCAGTGCTTCTGATCATGGAAGTTCTAATGAATTAAAAATGGAAAAGAAGCAGCAATAAATATGGAATTATCCCTACCATGCATGTCATTATTTTTAATAATCATCAGTATTTACCTAGTTTTGGACTAACATTATTATCGCTTCACAGACATTGTGAAACTGTTTAAAAATTTTGATAATAGATCGGAAATGTGTTGTGCGTCAAGCGTGTCATAATTTATTTATTCAGTTGTTCAACAATTTGAGTAATTAGAGGATTATCAAACAGATAAATCGACTCGAATGTAATAGAAAACCACTTACAAATACATTTATTTACAATAATCGATATACTTATCAATACATTTCTTTGACAGCTGGAGTAAATTTATATTAAATATATAAATATTTATTATATTATATTAAATATATTAAAATATTTGTAGAGTGTTTTAAAAATAAAGTGGAGAGTTTAATGACTTTCTCCAAAATCGACTTAACTATTTAATTCCTCATTGGTACATTTAATTGATTAAAATAAAAATAAAGGCTAATACAAATTTTTAATCACAGTAAATGACTTCCTGTTAGCTCAGGTAAATAGAAAATCAAACAATCAATTATCAAATCAAAATATCTACTATTAAGTCATGTGAAAAAATTATTTACTTAGCTGAAATTAAGCAGTATTATTTGAAAACAGAATGATGCCCAACAAAAAGGTTTACTCCAAAGAAAATGCTCATTTGATAGCTATCCTTAAACTTCATTAATGTGTATAATTTTTCCTGTCGTATAGTTCAAGCATCAACAGCCAATCATTTATAATAATTACAAAAGTAAATACAATTCTATTACTTAGAAAAGGTGAGCAGGTTAATAAGCATAGCTTGGCGAATTAAAAAGAAAAAATACAGCGTTAATGTATTTCAAGAAGGACTAGAAGACAAGCATCGAGAAATCAAGACGCATTACTAATTCTCGGCTAATTACTGAAGTCGTATGCTTTGCATATGGCATAAACATAGATATACAGTTAATCTGAAGATTATCTGATCTAATAATTAATCCTGCAGCGGTCGAGTTTGCTTGTTTGAAAACAGCTGCAGCTTTTCGAATCTCCTGGCGTGATCGCTTTTCCCCCCGACCTTTTGCTACAGAGTTGTATAGTCATTAGACCGTACTGATCAGCAAATAAGTCTCACACGGGCTGCATTTGTGAGCGGGATGAACACGAGTGAGTAGGCCATCAAAATGAGGACACGGAAGATACAGAGGGGTAGGCCAATTAATGTTTAATAACTGAGAAATGGATGCTACGCTAATTAACTGTCGATAACGGAGAGGCTTACGGCAAACTCACACGGTTACTCCTGTCAAATAACTCGTGTCTTGTTGAACATTTAAACCGTCTGAACACACTTGTATTATTTCCATCGCACCGAAATAATTATCCTTACTCAAATGTTTCTTAATTGATTTTTTTGCAATATCATTTCACTATCTTTCAACACTAGATTATACTTTCATATTTATGAGAATGTTGTTTTAAACATACATTCGCCTCGAGCAATGTGAAAAGAACCATTTGTACAATCATATATTCACCTGTTTCTATCGCCAGGAATTATGCGACGAAAGGATATATACATACCCGGAATATCGTGGGCGGGAAAGTCGTTCGACACGCTTGTCCTTTACGTAAAGGTGTCTGTAATTTTTTTCCTCCCTCTTATATTACTTTAATCGTAAATAACATGCGAGAGAGCATAAAATTACGATGAAAAAATATAAATAAACATGAATATTTCTTTAAAGCATGAGGAATGCATGAAAAAATTTCATACGAATCTTTACTGCATAATGTAATAATGATGTTAATCTGATGATTTATTGTACCAACTAAATTCACATTTATGTTGCATAAAGAATTAAGTGTCTTATCAAAAATTATTTATGAATTTTTCATTTTCAAAAATAAACCGCACTCACAAATCATTTGCCTGAATTAAGGAATAAGTTCTTGATTATAATTGTTTTAACTTGTAAAAATTTTTTTTAAGTAAAAATTATTTGTGTTTCCAATTAAAAATTATTTTCCATCAAATAATCATCTAGAATGTTGTATAGAGATAAAATAATAATTAATTGTTAATTGAAATTTATTGTTTAACTGACAAAGAAAAACAATTTCATGTAGAAAACTGCCATAATTTTTATGACTTGATATTAACATCAATTTAAAAATTTTTTGATTAACCCCTCAACAACCTCTGTCCATCATGATAGACATTTTATCGAAGGCTGTCTACCATTAACATTATTTCTAGAAAATATTAATCTCTATTTAACGAGCGATTCAATTATTATTGAGCTGATTCAGCATATTTTCTATTTTATAATTTTCCCCGGATTGAAAAAAAATTTTTTTGCCAATCCTAAAGCTCGAATGAGTTGCTTTATAAATATTACTAGAATTGTTTATTCGATGTAATCGAGTTTTGTATTTTTATATCTAACGATGAGAACGGAAAGTTAGTTGTGTGAGCAATTCTAAAGTAGCACAGTTCTTCTGAATAAATGGCAAACAGCTATCATGTTCTCCACGCGAGTTTGCCAACTGAAAAAGTTCATACGTAAAAAAGTAGACGTAAAGAAAACACTTTATACGATAGGTGTAGTATGTATGTTTAATCTGTTTCTCACGTTCCTCGTTTTCTTAAATGAATTTACGCGGGTGGATTAAAAGCCTTAGGTTATAGATTACTAAGCATGCATTTGTTGATGCGAAACGTACCAATATGTTTAAGATGAAGATGTTAATGGAAAGAGAAAATTCCCTTCAAAATAAATATCTTTCAATATAAATATCAGCATCGGATTGATTTATACAATAATATAATCATCACTTAATGTCTGAATAAATAATATGATAAATAATTTTAGTCATATTAGAAGATATATCTACTATATTCATTCGATATCTTTATAATTGTCAATATAAATAAAATTAATTCAATTATCTAATAAATTATTACCAACCTTTAGAAGTATCCTTTGAAGTTCAACCATTTAACTCCAATAAATATTCTACATCTAAAACAATTTTTATTCATAAATTAAAATAATGATTTTAATATATTCATTAAAAATAGTCATCACATTTATTTTTCTAATTAATTTTTTATTTATTTCTGATAACAAGTGGCTTAACAGTAGAGTGAAAAACAATCAGAAGCAAAAATTGTTATAAAATGAATTATTATATAATATTAATATTGAACTCAATTGATTGAATTGCAACATAAAAAATGAAAGGATGAGCTCTTTTAGGGAGTAAGTACTGAAGTATTTATCGGAAGCATTGCACAAATCCATTATTTCTTTCGATCAATTTATTTCAACAACGGAGTTATTTTTTCTTCCTGGATGCTCGACATAGCATTGCTTAAAATTGCTCAAAACAGCGGAATTTAAAACTCGATTTCATGAAATACCACTTTCGTCCAGGGTTGCAATCGAAGTGAATCCAAGTTTGATGATGACGCTTACGTAAAAAAGTTACAAATTGCACTGTACGAAAGACAGAAGGGCGTGGTAGAACGTCGTAACTTTGAAAGGCTACGTGATCTTTTTTGAGCAGCCGCCTGGATACAAAGAGAAGGAGATCAGAAAAGTCTGCGGTTTGTTGCAGAGACCGCACAAAGTGGCTTTCGGTAGAAATAGGGAAATTTCTTTGGAAGTCTTTACAATCTTTTAATTCATGAATTTCTGTTAATGTAGTCATACTCTAAGTAAATTAAATTATTCCAACATTGTTGCCAGCAATAACTTTCATCTGTTATAAAAGACTTATGTTACCATTTGTCTTAATTACAATCATCAAAGAATTATTAAAACTAACTTTCAACTCTGAAAGTACTGTGTAAAAAATTAATATTTGTATGATCAGATGACTCCACACTTTTGATGACTGTGGCTTTATACTTTGAAAGTATTTTATCAAGTATCCTGATAAACATCATTACCGAAAAAAAAAAAAATAAGAGAAAGGTTTATATACGAGGGAGTAATCAACTTTTGAATCTCGATGACCACCTCTGAAGTAACAAAGTATATATTACTAAATCATCATCACTTTCAGGCGACATTGAGACACAATATTCTCATGACCTGAGGTATTCAGGACATCGTCATAAGTGAAAACTGCCTAATTCTCAATAGCTCTTTTCTTTTCAGTCTGCTTAATTACCTATCATCATTCGTTGCATTTTCAAGAGTCTTTGATAAAAATGATACGTCAATTTTTCCGATACTCTTGACGTGAGAATATTGTTATTGAGAAGAGCAAAAAGGTGGAGAATATCTCACCTGATTATAAATTAATTATTGGTTTTCCAAGCAAGGCTAAGAGGGCGAGCATCCTCTCAGCATTTTACATACTCAACGAGGATTGATCGAGTGTAAGAATATGCCGTGTGAGACAGGCCAAAATTAAATTTTCAACTTTTATAAAGTGTCGAATAAAATACATATGAGAAACTATAATACCAGAGTCTACATGTCCGAAGCAATAAATGATTTAGCGAGGTAAAATAAATTCGAAGAAAATTAGAAATCAGAGTTTGCTAGAAGTCTTCTTCGTCGTTTTGAGGGCACGCCCTCACGTTCTCGTTGTTAATTGCCATATCGAACGCGCGTGTCCTGGAAATACTTGGCGTCAAGTTGACGGTGAAAATTAATTGACTAGTATTCAATTCCCAAGAGTATTCTCACCTTGTATCATTAACACCTATGATTCTTCGTGGGATTGGCTCCTAAGACTAGTAGAACATTCGAATGCTGAAATTAATTTCCAATCATTTCAAATGTTAAATCCCATTTGAAAATCCTTTATCTAATCAATTAAATTAACATTTTTATATTAAATTAACATTTCAATAGAAACTTGCTATATTTCATGATACTTTATCCGAGTGAAATAACATTATTTTCTAAAACAAACTTCACTGTGGCTATTAATTTGAATAAGATACTTTTTTTACCATAAATCCATATTTGATTTTCATTTTCTTTTTGTTGAAGAAATAAATTCCTGATTCGTTATGCATCCTTATAATAAGAAGAATGGCTCATTGTCAATGAACCATGGGAAATATGATTTTTTAGAGATACCAAGACTTCTGTACCGCCTCAAGCAAGAATGACTTGGAGAAAATGAAACTGATTAGAAAATAAGCTTTCTTAGCATCACTATATTGATACGCCTTACGTAAAAATAAATACAAGGGGCATCATTCTTTAAATATCATTGAAAGTAAAATTTATATAATTATCTAGATACAATTTACATCGATGAGCAAAGCCTTGAACATGAAAAATGTAGTAAAAGCATCGGTATAACATTCCGGTTGATTTTTAATTGAATCAAAAAATGTAGGGAAATTGGAAAGGATTGAGAGGAGATTGAGATTAGTGAAACTTTTTTCCCACCTGAGAATATTAATGATAGAAATAGCGGAAGCATTTGATTATGAGCATGAAAAATAACACCAGGTCAAAGTAATGTGCATGCCAACGAAGCTAAAAACGTTTTTCCTTCATTTTACACGTTCTCTTTAGTTGTAAGATTAGAGTAGCATTATCAGAAATACCGATCTTCATGGCACAATGTACTTGCAAACATGAAAGAGGCTGCGACGTTTACGTTGGGTTTTATATACCAAGTACATACACGAGATGTTTCAATAATAAAAAGCCTGTACTATCAATTTCACGTTAAAAATCAACAAGACAAGGTTGGCACACGAGTGTGAAGTTATGCGTGAGGATCTTTAGCTTCTTGTTTCATGGAGATTGCTCTATAACAAAGGGAGATCACTCATGGGTGAAAGTATTATACATTGTGTATAAATGATCCGAGCAGGCATTAATTTAACGAGTATATTTATATTACATCAAGAACATCCCTGAGGCCCGACAGCTAGCGTGTTTGTTTAAAAGACTAGAAAAATGTTATGCTCTTATTTCTAAGATGGCAATTAGAATTCATAAACTTGTCTCAAGCATGGCATTATTCCTATCAACTTTCTCTTATGATTTTTACAGATTTGACAATAGTTTTAAAAAATTTTTGAGAGAATTATTTCGTTGAATTCCCTCTCGCTAGAAGGAAGTACACGTGAGAAGAATTCAAATAAATTAAACGACTAAGTGATGGTAATTAATCAAATACACTTCCGACTTAAATGATAAATGTATTTCGCGAAATAATCTACGCAACAATATCATATTATGGGATTATATCTGGCTGACATTATAAACAAGTCGATTAATAACAGCCGAGCTATCAGCATTTGAGCCAATGGTGAGGCGACCGAACAAGATATGAAGGGGGCATTAATTCAGTGAATTCACATGGTAGATCGCTTGTACCACACAGAAATACTCCTTGGGGCCAATCTCTCAGTATCTCTCTCTGTTTACTCTCTCCTCAGCCCAAAGAATCACTAGTACTTCAGACTCAGTTCATGGTTATTAATCTTCGTACTTGAACACCCGCGTACGACACAGAGACTGCAGGACGCCGGTATCGCGTGTCGACCGGAAGAGAGGTCCTGACCCTTTCTCATATGCACGGGACTATGAATTATAAGCCACTATGGGAAGCGTACTGTCAATTGAACAACTAAATTTCCTATGCTCGTAAAAAGATAGCAGAGAGAAAGATGTTTCATGACCAGGTCTTGATTGTTTTTCAATCATTGGATGAAGCTTAAGTCATAATTAACTGGTTAAGAAAATTTTCTAGTTTGTAAAGATAATTATCTGTAGAATTAAATATCGATGCTTGGTATATTTAATGTCGAAGGCATTCATCAGTTAAATATTAACGGTAATTTTTAGAAACTTATGTAGCAATAAACTTATTTGATGTTATTAAAATACATTCATCACTTTCCTGATGTAAATAATACACTAGAGTGTCAATGAAAAAAATGATTTCTCAATTTAGTCTATTGTTAAGTGATTGAATTAAGTTGAGAGGAATAAAATTAATGTCAAAAAAGTTAAATTAATTTTATTATTAACGCATATATTATTTCAACGACGTTCTTCTTATTTTATTATGTAATAATTTCATTTGCAATATTTTTGTCTTTCAAAGTGGACTCAAAACCGGTAATTATTCAATTATAATAATATCGTAATAATAAAAGTAACGTTAATAGTAATCCTCTTCCTGGGTCATGAAAATGTTAATTGCTAGGTAACGAAAGAAGACTCGTGTGTCAAAAAGACTTGGTGAGCGCACGAGATCTTCTCTATCTTCTCCTTTATGTCTCTTCTGCAACGAGTTTCGCCCGGTCATTGTCGTGGCATCTTCTCTGCTTGATCGTGCGATGAAAATTTTTTTAACTCAGCCCCCATTTACAATACCGCGCATACGATTAATAGAACTTTCTCCCTTGAAGACTGTTGAGCCTTCTCTCGCGCCCTGATGCCTTATCGGCGATTCTTGTGACGCAGCCTCATCTCTCTTTCTTCCTTTTATTTTTTAACATATTTTTTCTTTTATCTCCCCATCTTCTACTGTTATGTTACTAAGGTCTAGAAAAATTTCTACATCGAGAGTATAATTATGCAAAAGTGTTCATTCAAGTGACTAAATTCCAGTGATGCCTTATTTCCGGAGTGTAGTCGAGTGAAAAAAAAAATACACACCTTTTATATCTGTTATTATTATTCTATCAACAATCATTGCTATCAGTATGATCACAACTCATTCGAGACAATCGAGAATCGTGAAGCAAATCGGGATGACTTGTCTATCTAACGGAGGCTCATTATCGCTTGTTACTACAGTCTTCTGTACAGATACAATTACCTTTTCAACAGGATACTTATTATTAATGTCCCGTTGTTTAGATTTCATCCAATTTGTTCTCTTCAGACGTCAACAACCCAAACTCCTTTCCCAGTGATCTACTTTTAAGTATCAACGTTTGTTTTTATGAAAACTTTTTTGTGCTAGAAAATTCTTTTAGATCTGTCCCAAACAGGCACGTGTCGACTCTAAAAATTTATTCATAAGAAAAAGTGTTCTTGTTAATGGTTATTCAACCCAGAGGAATTTACAATCAAAACCAACAAAAATTTGTTTCTATTAATAAATTATTTTTTCTTCTATAATGTAGGAGTAAAAAGGTATCGAAAGATCTTCAGTTTAATATTTTTATGATCATTAGTTATTCATTTTTTTTAGTTTATTATTATTAAAAATAAGACTTTACAAATTTAGCTAAATTTTTATAAATGTTAGTAACAATAATTAAGTTATCGACTTTGGATCGATGTAAGGGTCAAAAAATCATCTACTTTTCGATTTTGAACCTCCATAACTCTCGTATGAGTCATTAAATAATGATTGTAAGGAGATATTTGGAAACGTTAGAATCTAAGCTAAGCATACATATCCATGAAAAACGTTTAAAAAATTTATTTCACCCTCAAAATTGCCAAAATACTTGGCAAATACTCAAAAAAATGTGATTTTTTTATGTTTCAGCGATTTTAAGAGTGAAATTAATTTTTTTTAATAGATCTATGGATACTGTTAGATAGCTTAGATTCTAAAGTTTTAAAAACATCCATAAAAAACGTTATTGGAGCGTCCGTTCATGAGTTATAGGGGTTTAAAGTCAAGGGGATGATGATTTGTAATGTGTATCCAGTTTTACCCCTTTTTGAGGGTGTTAGAATGGATTTTTCCGGGCGGTGCCCCGATTCCGCATTTCTACGCATCAAGACGAAGAGAATGAGTGGTCAAACTTGAAAATCGGAGTACTTTTATTTTTTGGCCTAAAAAAATGGAAAGGGGTACCACTTGCCATTTTTTGGGGTCGAAAAATCAAAGTTGTCCGATTTTCAAGTTTGACCACTCATTCTCTTCGTCTCGATGCCTAGAAATGCGGAATCGGGTCAAACATTTAAAAAATCCATTACTTCACTCCTAAAATGGGGTAAAATGGGAACTTGCTTTAATTTTAGCGTAAATTATGCTCTAATTATAATTTTAACTAGTGCAATAAAAAGATCTCATTCTTACGAATTCATTGATATGCTTATTGTCTATATAGGTCTCAGAGATCCTGAGTTATTAGGTACATTCGGGGAACGAAATTTTTAGTCTGAGTATTGAATTGAATTGTCTTATGTGTATTTCTGGACTCATATTGTCTCTGAAGATTGTTAAATGGTTAATATAAATTATTTTCAAGGAAGTATAGCAATAAATAAGGTAATGCAAATTAGATAGAGAAGATAGACTTCCTTAAATACATGAGAACTATTAATTGTTCCTTGTAAAAAGAAAATATGACTTAGTACTCTGCTAAACAATAACCTTTCTATTTAAAAACTATTTTCATAAAAAATAAAACTAAACACGAATGATTTTGTGGGCACAGTACTGATTACTTTCTAAAACAGCAAAAAAAAAAGAATTCTGCACAGTAAACAGTTTACATTTATTTTTATAAAAATAACTTTTAAATTGACAAATTATTGTATAGCAAAGTATTAATCAATATATTTATTTACCAAATACAACATTAATAAAAATATTAATATGAAATAAGCAATCAATAAATTAACTGGCAACACTAATTTAGATTGAATGTGATAAACAGTTATGAAAATTACGTAAAAAAACATTGCGTGATCATTTTAAATGGCAGAACATAAAATGTATAGCTGTAAGCAAAGATAATGTCAGGATGTCGAAGTAAGAGAACATAATAATGTCCAGTTCGAGCTTATTTCGACTGTTCAGACGATGCCCATTAAATTGATAAGAGCGAAAAGTCACTGGAGTATATTGAGTGGGAGAATAAGATGTCGTAAAAAGCAACACGGACAACAGCCAATCGTGTTTGGACGATCCCACGAATCTTTGTTATATATATAACACCATAACGTGAGATCTTGGACCTTTATATCACTTCTCCTAAGCACTTTCGAACCACGTGATGGATATTTTTCGTTTGTATCATTAATACGTCAAATAGTGATATAAGTATATTAATATTTCAACAAGGTCTAATGTGGAGATTGCAAGTCGTTATGATGATTAAAGATGGTTTATTTTATTTTCTATTTGTTAATATGCCGCTCATTATCTTATGACATTAATTTATCGGTGTACAAGAGTCAACGTAGGATGATGGAGTCATAAAATTGCATGCGCGAAAATTAAAATTATGCTTCGGTGTTCTTGAAAGAGAAATTATGACATTTTTTGAATTAAATTTTAATAATAAACTTCTTTTTTTTGCAATTTAATATTTATTTAATATAAAATTTCATTTAATCAAATTTCAACATATAAAGTATACTTTTTATAGAGTTTCTATAACTTTAAATCAACCTTTTCTTGAAAGACCTTTTTGATAGTAAATTACAGCTCAGATAAGAATTTCTCGAGCTAAGAAAGTATTTCATACAAAGTTTTTATTAAGATATTACTTTCGTCGAAAGTCTAACTTCTTTCTTTCTGCAATAATTATTTTTCCTACAACATAAATTGCCATTAAAACAAATTAGACCAACATTAATAAATCAAATCAACTGAGTAAATAATTTCCCTCATAAAAAAGAAAATTCCTTTATAATGAATATAATTCAGTCACAATAGATTATAAAAAAATAATGAAACATTATTACAACTAAAAATTCAATTGTAGGTGAGTTTTCATGAGTAAATGGTGACATGACAGGTAATCTGAATAAGACATACAATACTCTTTGGCTCGAGAATGTATTATCCAAGTGAGAGGATGCGAAGGATTATCGTGGGATATGTTGATGAGTCTAAGAGGCTGCCGCAATATTAGCATGATATCTGATATCCTAGTCGTTTACTCGTAGGGGCGAGAATGGTCGATAATCTTTAATTGCAAGCTCAATCTTCCCTCATTGAGGAATCATGACAGTTGAAATTATTACCGATGACACTCTCGATGCACCTCAACATTTCAGTGAAGACCTAAACTTTCAATTCTTAAATAATAATATTATTTATTAACAATATTATCTCTTGAATTTAATTAATGGCATGTTCAGCATATGTTAAGCAGCCAGAAATGTCAGAGAGACGCTAGTCAATGTGCATTCCTATTTGATAACTAAACCGCACATCTGTTTTGTGCTACAATTGGATTTTTCGCCGAGATAACAATATTACTTGAACGCTATATATTTTATAATGAATTGCTTACATGCACTCCTGGTATAGGTTCATCGAAGGAAAGTCTCCACAGGAGTGAATGCTAGACATTTGATCCCTGTTGCACTTTCAGGTGCACTTTCCACACCGACTAAATTCCTCATCGCGATAAAATAACTAATACATCATATTTTATATTAAATTACCATGGGGCTACGAGGAAAGTTAGATGTGCCAATGGATTCCGGATACTTCTATACCCAAGCGCCTTAGCAACCCAAGATTGTCCACTTTCCAACCGCCTAAGACATTCAATGATTCCGATCGTAGAAATATACTTCGAACGATCCTCCGCATTCTTAGTCTATTGTCACGTTTATTTATATATTATGTTTTATGCAAAAGCGTAGGTTAACACTTGTTGCATCGGGTGAGGCCATTGTACACTGCCTTCACCCATTTTAATACCACCCACATAATATTACTTGTATTCGTGGTGCTAGAATCGTGCACGAGTCACTTTAAATACATTCTCTATGTTGCTATTCATGTATATAAATTTAACCAGAGAATTACTGAACTATCGACAGCTAAATAATTCCACTTATTTTTATTTTCGCCTGTGTTAGCTTTTCTCTCAAACTCTGTGTTTTCTATTCTTTCCTTCAAACTCTAAGCATTTGTTTTCTACACAACATGAGACACTCTTCTTCTTCCGCAGTCCAGCATGCTGGCGAAAGCAACGTACACGCATCTGGTCAATAAAATGACAATATACTAAATAAAATATCGTGGGAATTTATTTTAACGTCTGCGTGTTACCTTAAAGTACATAAAACTCTGCTTGATGGTAATCTGTATAAAAGATTGTAAGAAATTGGCCATTAGATAAATATGTTGCACGATTTTTTACAGGCCATTGAACAAAACCAATATTTTATTGCAAATATTTGCGAATAAATATCACATTTGCACGGTAAATAAATTTAATGACTGTAAAAAAGAGTTTTTTATTATAATTTATGATTATTTATGGTGAAAAAAAATATTTGTAAATTTTTAGGAAGGTGGAGAAGTATGGTGTCCGGAAGAGAATGATGTAGTCAGCAAGAAGACACATAATAAAAAGTTTAAGTATCTCAGAATTGTATTTCCGGTGCACATCAGTGCCAGGTATGACTCTAATATGAACTAAGGAGCATCAGATCCGGTAGTAATTCAAGTCAACACTACTTTACCTAACGAGATGTAACTCAAAACTTCTTATGTAAGCATCTCAAGAATAATAATATCGCGAGAAGTGGAAGGTCGGCGAAAACTTGAATGTCACGACAATTGTATGTACGAGGATATGTTGTTGTCTGTTTTACGGATTTATTTTTTTCTTTTCTTATATTATATATATATATATATATATTTTATTATTCTTATTATTTATTCTGTCGCAAAAAGATCGTATGTTTAACCTTTGAATGTGAAGTGAAAAATAATAATGTCTTACGCAATTGTCACGTACAATTTACTTTTCATCTCATGTTTACAACTGAAAGTTACATGAAGACATTCCATGAAAATAAAAAAAAAAATCATTTCATAAAGTCGTGAGAATATTTGTAAAACTTTTTTGAGATTAAAAACAAAAAATATATTATATGATACTGTATCAAAGCTTATGATCTTGATTCCTTTTTTGCTCTCATTGCGGAAGTGTATTTTGTCGCAATGCGACGACGCGTTTGAACATAGTACACGTAGAACTTCTCGTAGTTGGTCCTGAAATGGCCTCTGGGATCATTCGCGGTTGCACATGCGATATCCACGTACACACAGTATAGATCTGGAGTGGCATCATAAGAGTTTCAGGATCTGGTAAAAATGCAGTTGAGGTAACAACAAGTTATAAAGAGAAACCAGTGCGGACGAGAGAAAAGTCTCAGCTTCCTCACCAAATAATATTTGCACTTGGATATGAGCCAAATAATTCTCTTGCAATTTTGCGGAATTGGTTCACTAACCCTGAGAGAAAAAAAGCAAAGCACACGGAAGACTTTTTTTTTTATATATAGAAAAGAATCTTTCTCTTTAACTGTATAAATATCATTAAAATCTTTTAATCTCTTTAACCGACCATGGGAAAATACACCAACGAAGCTACATAAATTGCAAAAAAAGGTTGTTAGACAGAAAAAAATTTCCAAAGAAGTCCCAAGCAATGAAGAAATTAATCTGTACAAAAAAATCGACTTTTTCATGTTAATTTAATGTTTTTCCAACATCACATACTTGTCTACTTTGGTGATGAAGGCTTTGAAGACTGAAGCATCTCGTTTGTCTTGTTCCACACAAAATGATGGTTCTTGCACTGAACTGTAGACACCTATAATATTACTGTATAACCATCAGAGCTGCCGGCGTCTTCTTCTTTACGATAGAGTTCGTTGCACTTGACGGAAGCAAAACATTGACAGAAAAGAACAGTGAAGTAAAGTTGGTCCTAAAGACCAAAGAAGTATCTATATAAAATCCTTATTCTCTGCGACTGGCGCCTACATTTATAAAAAGTGCGTCAGAACCAATTGGTCAGTCAGTTCGCGTGTGAGAGTTCACTAAAGTATTTTTAAAACTTGTTCCAGACGACGTACCCATCTTCGGTCTTGCCTCTTCGCAGAACAACATCGATACTAATCGATTTGTAGAGTTCAATAATTCTTACGACTTAAATTTATAATTAAATCCACTGAAAAAAACTATATTTCCTGGTTTTAATGAATTTTCAGATGTCTTTCTTAATAAATTATTAATTCAAATGAATTAAAGAAGTCTTTTTTGCATTATTTACATCAGTCTGAATTTTTTTGAATTCAATTTAACCACAATTAGGTGATTTCAGTGACAGTTATTTGATAATTTACCATTAAAGACTCTTTTACAGCAGAGATGAAATATTTTAAAAATACTTTAAGTATTTAGTGTTCAACTACCATTATTTTAGAGCCTAGTAAATATTTATTATCTTTAAAAATTCGTATTTGAATCAATGATTTTATTCTTAAGTAATAAAATCTTTGATGTTAAACCTAAAAAAGCAAACTTCTCTGCCTCCAAACAACTCCAAGAACTCACCAAAGTGGACTCTCATAAAAATTAGCTTCTATTTCCCTAGCACTTAGCAAAGTCAAGTTTTTAGCAGTGAATATTCTCCAAAAGTGCTTTTAAAACTTGTTAAATGTATTAAACGTTTGAATCTCGCGTTATTTAGTTGATGGCTCTTGATGGAACGAGTGATGAAAGATGTTCCAGAGTCCGATGGAGAAGCTATAAGATGTATACACATTTTTTCAAAGCTGTTTCGTATGACGGTTGCTTTGGGTGCGAGGCAACAAGCGACTTTTGAAGTCGAGCACCGTAAAGAGTCTTTTACGATCAGCCGTAAATACCTGTACGTATCGCAAATGCTTGCTGAGTCCCTTAACGAACATTATTCCTCCAACGGTTCCTTCGTCGTTTCTTTACTGAACGAATCACGCACAATATACGATCACTCCGCCCATATATCTTTTCTCTTATGATCGTAAAGTCAGGTGGATTGCGATATGCTCGTATGGTGAATTTTGCACGACGTCTTGAGATTCATCGCAAGACCAATCGAATTCGTGTCAAGCATTTTGTATAATCGTGTATCATTCATTGCCCCTGTGAGTTGGCATAGAAACGACAATAAATCAGCAGTCTCCAACTTTAGAAATTGTGCCGCGGATAATCAAAAACATTATGAGAAAGCTATTTAAACTCAACTAATCTACTTGGTGATATCATTAAATTTTCATCTCACTATTTGCATAAAATACCGATATTCTGGGTCATTGAACTCTTGGAAACTCTTTCACAAACTTCTCACCAGACTGAAAAAGAAAATTATCATCCTTGGATGTCGTTCCTGAAGAAGAATTGATAATGGATCCTGCGCACTTGCGGCTAAAGTTTGCAAGAATCCATAAAACCAATGCAAACATTTTTGTTGAAACTTGCGGTAGAAAAGGAACGAGTAAACACGTCCTGGCAATAGACCGGAATATCGACGATTGAATTTTATTAAACGTCGGGCCAATCCTGCTGCTACAAGAAAACGGGAAGCCCCTTTGGCTATCGCAATTGAAGATAGCACATACAGTACTATGAAAAGATTTATTTCTCTTGGTAGATGCTTGTATGTAATACACTAGTTTGTGGATATGTACCTATCGATTCTGCTGGATCTTTTGGGTGGAGGTTCAAGAAGAAAACCGCAATGCATCAATGTGTTAAGCGTTGGTATTTTTCACATTTTTTTATAAGTCCGAATTCTTTGAGACGTTTAATTTTATTCCGGGTAATATTTCCGTTGAATTAAAAGAACCTTTCTGGGGTACGTGATCGATAAGAGTTATTTCTTCAGAGGAAATTTAAATTTTTATCACTTCAAGTTTACTATGATAATTTTTTATCAACTTTCAGAAGATTCTCTTTGAAAAAATATTTAATTTACTTAATTGATACAAATTGACAAATTGTATTTTTTAATGAAAGAAATTATTTATTTATTTTAGAGAAAAATAATTTCAGTAATAAAGAAAGTCTTGCTAATAACTGAGCAATTTAATGATTCATCAATTAACAGGTCCAGGGAAAGTAAGAATTAAATCACTTTCGATCAATTACACTTTTCAAATGTTTTTTAAAAATTAAATTACCTATTTTTTTAAATAGTATTTCGTTGAAGATAATTGTTATAAGTAGAAAATATCTATTATCTATCAGCCTTTTTTTATTCTTAAATTCTAAAATTATCTCAGAATTTAAAAATAAATTTATGTAAATTACCAGCCTATTGCAAATTATTCTTATTTATGTAAATATATTTTTTTTAAATACTCAGGTTGAAGAGAAAAAAAAAAGCAAACATGAAGTTGATTAAAAATAGAATAGACATTTGTTCCAACAAGTGTCAGAAAGTACGTGGAAAAAATAATTAACAAATGAACTAATCAATCGTATTAGGCAGTCAACACAGCATAATTATACAGTTGACCTACCTTTCATTAAACACCAACGTGAGTGACTGTCTTGCAAAACCGAGGAGAATTCCACGAGTTGGAGGCTTTCATTGCGTGACATTAAATTAGGCTAAATCTATATATAGTCATAGAGTTTGCTTTCCTTCGTTACGCTTCAATTGATTGCTTTACTATGGTGTAAATTCTCCAGTTTCATATGAGAACTGAGGTAAGACCTTGAGTAACAATCTAGCGCAAGGCTCATAGACACACGCGTTGATTAATATTCCGTCAAAATATGCTGCATCTAATCACTTACTCACCGCAAGTTACAAATATCATAAACGAGGGATGAAAATTTATAGCTGGAGTCAGACTTGAGCATAAAGAAGATCCGGATAGATTTGAAAAATCATCTTAGAAGTGAAGTTAACATAGAGAAGACGAGCCGACAGAATCACAGATGAGGATGACGTAACCGCAAGCGTTCATCAGACCTAATGGCATAGTATACAGACCACAAAACTAAATGAAACTCGTTTCACGACGGTTACCGGCATGGAATTGGAAGAGCCTCGCCTGCTACATGCCAACTCCAAGGGAAATGTGATGCTGCCAAGTAAGATACCATAGCAGTCTCTACATCAAAGGAACTTATATAAAGTGCACGAAGGGAGTGAAATCTTTCAAAAAGGAAGAGGTACATCAGATACAATTGGAAGGATTTATTTTTCTAAATCAAACATATCACCGTGGATGAATGTAGGTCTAGCAGATATTGATGGAGCTGGTAGGTATGAACTAATTTGTGATGATATCTTCAGGTTCTATGTGTGACTAGAAAGTGTATTGAAACAAAATATTATAATTCTAAGCATACACATTTTTCGTCGCTTCTATGTAGATATATCATCTTCTAGCTCTCATAAAATATATTACCTGTTTCGCAACTTCTTTTGCAACTTGCTACTTAATAGTTCAATTTATAGCCTAAGAATTTTATCATGAGCAACTGTTAGTTGATTTAACATTCATTTCTTAGCCTGTCTTTCACTCAATTCTCATAAGAAAAATAAAGAATCATAATGAATGATTTTTATGTAACAAACTGCTATCAATTATTTATTTGTATTCAATTAAAATTTTTACTACCGACAGCTTTGGTGAATAAATGAATGTTCTTTTGTGAAAATATATGTCATGGAATGATAATGGATTTTCAGTAATTGTGCATAATAAATCTTTATTTGCAATAATTGAAAAAATAATTACCAACAATTAAATCTCCATACTTTTAAATGAAGTTTGATGATCAATGTATTCTTCAACTTGTTCCACGTTTATATTGCTGTTGCATAATATATACTGCTTGCAATGGCTACAAATAATGACTGGTATCGCGACAAAATACCCACCCCCGTCATCATAAAAGAGACAACGGTATGTGTAAGATCCTGGTTAAATTTCTTGCCATAACACTTGTTAAATTTATGAACCTGCTGTTCTCTTTTTTATTAGTCGTAAATTATTTGATGCAATTTATTGCGTAAAATAAAACATGATTATTTAAATATCAAAGAATTTGTTAAAATGACATAAGGTGATGTCAAAAATTTCCTTGACCGAATAAATTGAGCTTGACATTGTGCTATTGTAGAAGTTGCCTTTGTCGGTGACAGTCAAAACACCTTGGTTACATGTTTCAGTGCTAGTTTTACAGCCTTGCAGTTGCTCGGTCGAGCAATTTGTTTTCTTTCCACTGAGATAGTAAAGTCAACGCTAGTTAACGATGCATCAACGTGGGTAGAAGAGAAGGCGCCACGATTCTAATCACCACTGGCTTCGATCACTTCAAGACAGATTCAGCTCGTTAATTATTAACGAAGCTTCTGCTTTCCTATCACTAGTCCTGATCAGCTGAACTACTGGATGAAACATTCAACTCCATAAATCCAATTCGCAACTAGTCAACTTAATGATCAAAATGTTGAAAAGTTTCATAACAAGTTGTGAAATCATTTTTAGTGGGTTTATATTTTATCCACCAAACTGTCTGTACTTGACGCATAAATAGTGAGATTGTCAGAATAAAAATTTCTTCTTCCAACTTGGTGTCGAAATTTCATTTAAATAGTTATATTTATTGCATTAATCAATATTTATAAAACAGAAAGGTGGAGATAATTAATTTCTTTAGTTAAATAAATTAATAAAAATGCTAAACTAAAATGACCTTAATTTTATCAACAGTAATTTATTTATTAATCAACTCCAGTGAGCATTATTAGTTGATTAATGAACTTAACATCATTGAAAAGAGTTGCATAAAGAATAAATTATTCAACACCTGTTGAAAAATAGAGTTTTGACTATTTAGATTTTTCAAGGTCCTCTTTTGTGGATCTCCTAGACAATGGATGACAAACAGATGTCCACCCACAAAGATGTGAAATTGTTCCATACCTACATGAAAGTCTAGATAGTCTCTTTGTATGCAGAAATTCAAAACTATTGTATGCAATTTCATGTCCGACCTCTCATGCCATCATATAGAGTGTGATGAGCCAGATGGTGCTGGGTTTATATTTGATAGATAAAATATTAAATTGAAACTCATAGCAGAGTTTATTGAACAGCACAGGTGATGTTACATAATTGATACTCTTCAATTCAATTAATTCAACAGCCAATTAAATTTTAATTCGTTCTTAATGAATATTTAATGTTATAAAATAGTTGCATCTGTATGCCTACAAGTCATATTGAATTTCATTGGATTAAATCATCACTCGTTGTAGCTAGGGAAAATAATAAAAATTCAATTACATTCATCAGGACCATCAGGAAATTCAATATCATGCAAAGCAGAACCACAATGTAAATTTAACAAGCTCTGTTTTATATTATACTACTTCGCATCGTCAATATTTATAATTCGTGACTAGAAGGTACACATGGAATGTGTGTCTATAATTTCATGAAATCTGATCCTTCCTCGACATGGTACAGATGGTTAGTTTGAGACAAAGACCATGTAATATTATTAAGTATAATATCTATCATCAGTAAAGAATGTATAAATGAGAATTCGTACTCCAATCCCTCATTGTGTCAATTCGTCACGAATGTCACTGCTTTCAACATCACTTTCCCTTCTCTACCTCCTAGCAAACAAGACGACAAACCGTCAAATCGATATCAAGCTCCCCAATCTTCAAATAACTAATCCAACACATCAGCTAGCACACTCTCACCAAATGTAAACCTTTCCATCACATTTCCTGCTTCTCAACAAGATACATCAAGCCATGGATTTCTGTAGAAATTGTATTTTTATTCAAGTTGGAATATTGTTGTTTGTTAGAAAGGTGTTAAAAAGTCTGGCAATATAGTCAGAAACTCATGCATAGGAATTTACAATCCTCAATGATTCCTTTCGAAATTCGAGAATCAACCTCGAGGTCAAGGTCCTTATGTAGTTGATCAGAATGCAGCACACGTGTGCTTTTTCCATGAGACCAATGGACGAGGGTCCATGGAGAAATGTGAGTCATACTCTGAGGTTAAACTGTTCACTTAATTTAGGGTTATTTATTAAGCTTTGTAATGCATTTAACGTTTTTAATTTAAAAAAAAAAAGCGTTAAGTTTACCTCAAACACGTGCTAGTTTTTTGGCTATTGACACTGGTGATTAAATTATTGGTATCACTTGATAAAAAAATGCAGTAAAAATGATAAAATGATTTCTAATCTAAAAGTTCAATATAATTTTTAATATGACATAAACCTACATATCTATGAAAATATATTTCTTTCTAGGCGAACTATAAAAGCATCATTCAACCTCGGAAACAATTTATTTGAAAAGTATTTAACTTGAAATTCGTTAATTTTCTCTTCTCAATAAAATGAAGAGTTTTATTTTATTTTTATCAATTTGTTTAAAAGTGTGCTTGTGTTGGCATTTCTCACGACAAGATAACGAATTTAACTATGACGTAAGTATCACAAAAAATCCCTGGGTGGTTATGATTGTGCGGAATGGACAAGACGGTAAGTAAAAGAATCCATTTTTTGTAATTAATTAATAGTAAATAATTAAATACCATTAAAGGGTGTTTTGAATTTTTTAGTCGTGTCATATGGAACTCTTTTTCATGAAAGAGCTGTCGCAACAACTGCAGCAATGAATGAGTAATAAATAATAATTTGTTTATAAAAAAAAAATTTAATCATACAATTATTGGAATGAAAATAATACTTTTTTAGAAATGATATTTTTCAACTGCAAGTTTTTGCTGATTGTCATTCTTTAGGTGATCAACAAGAGATTGATCATAGAATTTGTAAACATGTTAGAAACATCATTGAGTATCATGTTTTAGAAGAATATGTATCGGTTTCGAGTTTCTTAAACCTAGATGTTTTAATACTTTCAAGTCCATTCGAACTAACTCCAACTCTTAATGTTGTACATTTTGGTAATTCTATGACGGTGCAATTAAACAAGTGTACTATTCAGTATCCAACATTGGTGACCAATCCAACAACTAACGAAACTGGTGAATATAAAAAATTATAACAGTTTTTTACTTCCAATCATTTTTAAATAATTCAATTTGTCAATATTTACAAAAAAACTGTACATTCTAGGAGCACTGTTTTATCCATCTTATGATATAAACTTTGCGAGAGCACAAATTGTATTAATCAGTAGTTTTTCGGGTTTGAAACTTTGGGAAAGAGTTAAGGTAATGTTAGTTTTATCAATAATTAATATTATTAATGTGATAATTTTATTAAAAAAATGTTTTTATCCAATAGATTTTACCTGGAAATCCTTTACTTTGTAAACCTAAAATTGAAACTGATGAGTGGCATGCTATTGGCATCATAGCCCGAGTTATTGGAAAAAGAAATCGATCTATAAGATTCGTAGAGCCAGCAGCTTTGGATGTATTGTTCGAAATTTTGAAAAATTCTTTTATATCTAGGGGTCAATTGTAATGATGATGATGATGATCATGATTGAAAAATAAATAATTTGAACGTAAAATTTTAAAGGAGAATAACGTCAAGATTTATTTAGACAAATGTGAATTTTAGAAGCTAAACAGTCCAGGTTTTTTGATAGCTGATACCTTTTTCATGATAGAAAAGAAACTAGAACAATTAACTCTTCAAGGATATCATTGACACTCGACTAAGTGGAATAAAAAAACCTGATGCTATTAATTTTTTTATTCAACTTGACCTAAGATTTGAATTCGATCAATCACCTTAGAAGCAGTTGATTGAACTAGCCCATCAAAGTGAATCTTCAGTTCACCGCTGATTTTCTCTGCCTTGTGGGGAAATGGAATTGCCGCATTAGGTAAACATTTTTCTTGAAATAAAATCCTACTCAAAAGAAAGGAAAAAAAAGACACGATGTCGAGCATCAAGAGTATTCTCATTAATTCCTGCGGTGTCTAGGTGAACTCTAAAAGCAGCTTGTAATGCTTCATGACCTCGAACTCGGCTATTAAACGCTTTTATAGTGAGAAAGAGAGATAAAGAAGAATGCAGCCGACAAAGAGCTCTTGTGTGCGACCTTTCCACTAGGTCCACACCAAGTAAACTGAGATGAGGATACTTGGGTGGCAGTTAGTATACGTTGGATCTCATTAAATGGGGTCTAAGAGAGTCGCACCGAGCGTGCGAAAGTGGAGGCGCGTCGTTGGAAGCATATTCCGGGCTACAAGGTCTTTCCGGAAATGGTGCTTTCCATTAGTCCTCCTGCGTGCAGAGTCGCGTGCAAGACGACACGGCGATATATCAAACACACGCGCGACATGTACGTTTTATTGCACCTGGGTACACGCGAAACGGTAAATGCATTCTTGCCTTCACTATTTTATTGTTGATGCCACAGGATTCTCGTCGCATATCCTCTCAGCTATTCACCATTCAACGAAAGCTTTCGATTGTAGATTAAAATACTGAATATTGAAGAAATTATTTATCTGATGAAATCATCAAGATTTTATCACCATTTTTATGCTGAACTTTTTCAATTTATTTGACGTTGCTGATATTTCCTTTATTTAAATTCAAATTCTTTTATCAATAAAATCATTTTTATTCATTCTGTTCAAATAATAAACACATAATATATTTTATTAATCATCAAATATTTTTAATGTAAACTTTTTTAAAGTGTTTTGTAATAAATCATAAAAAATGCTAGAAGTAACGTAGATTGATTTTTTTCAATTAATATTTTTGATTATATAGCGTTGATGACTAATTACAAGCATCATAATGTCGGGGATCTCTTGATAACGTAATTATCGATGTCATTAAAATTATTACAAGTATTTATGATATTGCGGAAAAGCATTAAAACAGAAAGGTAGGCACGAAATATCAGGGAAATCATTTACATTTGATTAAACGATTATTTTAAAAGATTTTTATTTCCTGAATGTCATGAATATTTCTCCCGTTAATCGAATAATCACTCATATCCTAACGTAAGCATTTTCACGTGTTAATACGCCCAATCGGTGTGGTATGTTATGCGATTGATAAATTATACTGCTGCTGTCACAGATATTCTTCCTGTTAATCCTACATTGGGTCAAAGGTGATTTTTTTAAACAAGAAGAGTACACAAGAAATAGCTATCAGTAAATTTTCCAGTATGTCACCTACTGGACCTCGTGGCCTCGTTCACGTCAGCGATATCTCTAGCTAAATCAGGACTTCACGATCTATCAATTAACTTGTTTTTCTGTTAAGTCAATCTACAAACCACCTTTACAGGAAAAAATCTCTATACATTTTGGTTGTAAAAAAATTTTATTTTCTTCTTTTTAATAGAAACTTTACCAAAGTGACTTAGATTTCTATTGATAAATTTATTTCATTCATTGAAAAAAAATAAAAGTGCGGAAAAGTTTGTTGACTAAATAATTTACAACGAAAAAGAATAAAGACTATTTTTATTAAATTTGAAAACTTGTTTTTTCATGTGTTATGTTAATGGCTTTTTCATGTTCACCTCGAACACGAGCTATTTTTGTTTCTATTGATACGAGTAATGAAATCATTGATACCACTTAATGAAAAAATGCAGTAAAAATGATAAAATGATTTCTAATCTAAAAGTTCAATATAATTTTTAATATGACATAAACCTACATATCTATGAAAATATATTTCTTTCTAGGCGAACTATAAAAGCATCATTGAACCTCGGAAACAATTTATTAAAAATTATTTAACTTGAAATTCGTTAATTTTCTCTTAGTAGTGATTATTTTGAATTTTTGCTGTAGGGAATTAAAATGAAGAGTTTTATTTTATTTTTATCAATTTGTTTGAAAGTGTGCTTGTGTTGGCATTTCTCACGACAAGATAACGAATTTAACTATGACGAAAGCATCACAAAAAATCCTTGGTTGGTTATGATTGTGCGGAATGGACAAGACGGTAAGTAAAAGAATCCATTTTTTGTAATTAATTACTAGTAAATAATTAAATACCATTAAAGGGTGTTTTGAATTTTTTAGTCGTGTCTTATGGAACTCTTTTCCATGAAAGAGCTGTCGCAACAACTGCAGCAATGAATGAGTAATAAATCATAATTTGTTTATAAAAAAAATTTAATCATACAATTATTGGAATGAAAATAATACTTTTTCAGAAATAATCTTTTTCAACTGCAAGTTTTTGCTGATTGTCATTCTTTAGGAGATCGACAAGAGATTGATCATAGAATTTGTAAACAATTTAGAAACGTCAGTGAGTATGATGTAATAGGATCATCTCCACCGAAAGTAAATTACTACAACTTTGCTGTCTTGATTCTTTCAAGTCCTTTCGAACTGACTCCAACTCTGAATGTCGTACATTTTGGACATCAGAGCAGTGTTCAATCCGACCATTGTATTGTGTTGTATCCGACGTTGGTGACAAATCCTAATACTAATAAAACTGGCAAGTATGAAAAGTTCTGTCAATTTTTTACCACAAGACATTTTCAAATATATTTATATAAAATTTTGTACTTTCTAGGAGCACTCTTTTATCCAACACTTAATATAAACTGGACTGGAGTTTCAGTTCAATTAGTCAGTAGTTTTGAAGACGTCAAACCTAAAGAAAAAGTCTCGGTAATGTTAAATTTTTCAATACTTAATGTTATAAATGTGATTATTTTACTAACCGAATATTAAAACCAATAGATTGTACCTGGAAGTCCTTTACTTTGTAAATCTAAAACTAAAACTGATGAGTGGTATGCTATAGCCATCGTATCAAAAATTGATCAAGCAAATAAACCATCTATAAATTCAAGAACAATAGCTCTTAGTTTTACTGATAACGAGATTAAAATATTTCTTGAAATTCTGAAAAATTTCCAAGCACCTGGAGATCAGTCTGAAGTAATTTTTTATTATGATTAAAAGCAAAGCATCTTCCAGAATAAAATACAGATAAATTGTCATCGATAAATATTAATGAGTGATACAATTGTAAAAATTAATGCATTAAATTTGAATATGAAAAATCAATTTTACAAGAGAAAAAATATAACAACTGGAAATCTCATTATAAAACTTTTGGTGGAGTAAAGTAATTTAAAACTGCACACATATATTTTTCCTCCATCTGTTCACCACTCTGACACGTAGTCTGTCCACTCAATTAAAATCAAGTTTGAACTTTTAATATTTACATGCTCTTTATGAAGCAAAAAATTGATTGCCTCGTGATATTTTAACACCATTAGTTAAGTGTCACGACTATTAGTTCAGCTCATTGATCACTGGTGAATTCTTATGCACTTCTTCATCGTGTTTATCATCCTTCATCTATCGTTCCTCTCTTGTGTATGCTGAAATAACGGAACTTCTTGCGATGAACTCGTCTTTCAGGTTGGGGCGGATTAGGGTTCTTTTTTCCAACTGGACCTGGGCTTAACCCCAAGATATTAGTTTCCACATGAGCTTCCTCCTTTCTCGGTGGCAACGTACGATAACGCAGCAGATGAAGTATTACAAGATGCGTCTTGGTTATGTAGTGAGAGAAAGAAGCTGCAAGTCTTGTAGCATTAGAAGACGGAATAGAGCGGGTCCATGTGTATTCACTGCAATTTATGTTTAGCGTCAATGCGTCCTCATGTTCACTGGTGAGAGTAACATGGGAGGGACTTGATCGCGCTTTGACCTGGAGCTCGCGGATCTCCATGAAGGAGAATCTGTTGGAGAATCGTTTTGCTTGTATACTAACCCAACTGACCCCGAATGCGAATCATACACGCCCCTGAGATATAAATAGGAACATGCATCATCATCGACGCATCATAACACCACATGAAGAAGAGATCACTTTACTTTTACAATTGTCCAACGTTTCTATCTTCACATAAAATATTATTATAAAACAAATGGGAAATTTATTGTTGATATTATTTATGAATTCAACCATAAACCTATCATTATTGATTTTGATTTATTCCTGCTAATGCGTATAATAAATGACTTTATTAGCATTACTATCGATCGTGGAAATGTATAACGATTTTTTTAGCTCAATTTTATGCATGGGAATTATTGTGATAAAAACATAGAGTCATGATGCAACGCATCAAATCTCTTCCTACTCTTTAATTTATTGGTTTATAAAGGACTGGATGTCTCCATCTTTATCGTTCTATGACTGTGTATCAGGACGAAAAAAATTAAAAGGTCATACAACGGGAGGAGAGCTTAAGCAATATGAACAATACCGATTTAAGATGAAACTCACTTTGAGACTCACTTGATGCTGCTTCAGACAAAGATGTAGTTACTTTCGCGATGCATTGTAACGATCAAGGTATATTTTAAAGTATCGCGAAGAGAAAACGACGATAGGTCGTATATTTATACCTAGATATGTTGTGTAACCATTTCCGACTGTCTTTCTGGATTTGCTATTTTTTGACATGAAACATTTTGTAAGCTTTTTTGCTAAACATACCGATGTTATCTGTTGATTGTGTAAATCTGTTTTGCTGTTGATTTTTTATTCAAATTAAATAACAGGATAGTAACCTGTCCATTGGTATTTTGAGATTTGAGAATCGATCGACAACCGGTCAGAGATAAATAAAATAGGCGAGTCGACAAACGACAAGCGATTATTCCCAACTCGTGTGGAATACATTCAACTCATAGCAATGTACTATTTAGTCAGCCTTCTTTCAACGAGGACAACAATATACCTGCGGCAATTAGCACAGATTTAACCACCGCAGTCACACGCGGCCTCGCTCCTACGACATTCCGATTTTCCTTGGTTCTACCCACGGATCTCAATGATCAACACACTTGCTAACTATCAATTTAAACATTTATCGACTGTAACTAAATATTTCTGAACCATGAACATACTCCATAGTGTTCATTCTTTTCCTGGACCAGTTGGAGAAATATTTTTGCATCAGTTTAGTCAAACAATTTTATTATTATGGTAATCAGGATTTTTTCTTGGTTGATAAAAATTTATCAAGTGTAACTAAACACTTTTATGCTAATAAATCACCTTAGGTGTCAAAAATATTTTTAGAATAAATTTCTTCATTTTATTTCAATGCTAGAAGTTGGCTTATAATTGTAAAGTATTTTTTCTGCTATAGCTAATGTTATTACATTTATAATTTTTTTTCTGCCGACATAAAAGAAATCTAGTCTGTTCCAGGAATAGATTCATTTCAATAGAACTTAGTTACACATATTACTTAACAAGTTGGCGAGAGAGTCCTTCCAACAGAAAAGACAATCATGTAAGATACTTGACAGGCATTTATATGACTCGTCAGTGATCTAGTCTACAAAAAATTCCCATCCATTTGCATATTTCAGAGCTACCACAATAAACATCAAACATCATTTTACTTTCTACTCTTCAGCATGTCCTTCTGTCGTGCAGAAATCATTCAATCTCTAGATTTTTGTCCGAGATTTTTCGATGGATATAACGATCAAGTCACGACACTCGATCACTTGATATCTACTTTTTATAACGATTTCTCATACTTTTTAAATAAAGCTCTTCGTAATGATGCTTTATTAATAAATATAAGTTTTAAAGAAACCATATGTAAATACTGAAGTTATTTTATTATATTATAATGTTTTGATATATGACTAGCGTGAATCCTCAAAGACTTTCTACAAAGTAAATGGATTTTCACTTTAGCGTCATTCTTGAGGTTTTCCTTACGCGGGTGCAGTGTTCTTTATCTCCAACTCCTGCACCTCTGATTCACTTGGACGATAGAGGTAATTGCTTCCTAGAAGGTCGCAAGTTACGCGCCAACGTGTTAAGAAGTTTCTCCACCAAGTATATTATACAGACAATGTCTCAGCATTCTCATCTGTCGCATCATCGGCTCTCACCAATCATCCTGATCACTACAACGTTGCTCATAAACCGCAACACTAGAATTCTTTAGGTCAAAGTTCTTTGGTGTTCGTTAGGAAGGACTAAAAGCATATACGCGGGTGGACAGCCACTTGCAGGATGCAAGTTGAGTGGCTCCATAACTGTAGGATGATTGAGATGACACGCGATTGTCCTCTCTTGAGGTCATGACGATGTTAATCTATGGTCTAGAGTATGTACGGTGAGAATCTCCTCAGGGGGTTGTCATGCAGAGAATGTTATTGATAGTGACATGATTCTCTTGGGAAAGATGATCTTAAGAAACACTGTTGAAAGGTATTTAATCTTGAGAAAATAATTGACTTGGTTTCTCAGTGGGTTTTAAAAACTGCCATATTGACTAGTGAGATTTGTTTTCACTTCAACAATTGCCAATCTTGTTTGCTTTATTCTACTTTAGAGCATAACTTGGAAAAAACATCTCCAACTATTCATGCAACTGGATATTTTTCACTGTGTTCAAAGTTTCCAAAAAAAATTCAAAAAGGTAAATGGAATAAAGTTGGCTCCATAAGAAATGAAATTTACTCTCCAGATAGTTACCATGTCTAAACTGTCTTTAATAAATTAATATTAATTTTTTCCATGTACTGTTATGTTAATTCGTTCAATAAAAAAGCAGAGATGATAAAAAGAACTGATTTGATTACATTTATGATAAAAATCAAATTATCTAATAACTACTTCGATTATATATTAGCGACAGATATTTATTCTGTATGCTTATTTGCCAATTAAACATAAACTTAATATAATTTATTCACATTTATGAATGGATAAAATCAGCTAGTAAATATATATAATTTATTTACATTTCTAGATAACTCTTCTACATGACTATATTTAAAACATTCTGATAAAATAGTCTGATACAATTTTCAACTTGTACAACAAGTTTCAATTGATCAATATAATTATTGAAGCATCAGTAATTTCGCCAACAAATAAAAATCATAACTTTCTTCACAAAGGTTGAAAAAATAAAAATATCAAAGATGAACATACGTCAAATACACATTCAGAATGACTCTAAACGTATTCTGATCTGTATAATGCATGGGATGCACCAGCTCTCGACTCACCTAACAGGACTTTCTAGTTTGCTCGGCAAAAGGACGAATCTCCGCCCACTGTGGGCGATAATGTCTATTTGAACTTCCTCTATTCCTTTGCCTCACAAATCATACCGATGACTCGATTCTCGATCGATCTATTACATATATATATATATTTATTTTCCTCCTTTCTAAATGACGATAATCAACATATTGATGAAGGCGTTTCTCCAGTTAATTTTTCTTCACGACAGATTGATCGTGAGATGAGATCTCGAGTTTAATGTCTTTGCTACATCAGTAGCGGAATTATCTTGACGGAAAGTCATCAAGCACAAAACAAGTAAGTATTACTAAACTGGTGACACGTTGCGTCAAGTATCCTCGCGGCTAATTGAGAAAGTTGATCACCTATATGTCATTTGCCCCTTAGCTATTGACGCATCTTATCTATCAACTATGTAATTCCCGGTTATTGCAGCTTTATTTCAATTCCACTTGAGAATTGCATTTATTTAATAGAGGTATTAGTGTACCTTATCTCTAATCTTTAACCTATTTTGTAATCTATCATAATTACCATACATATGAGTATTACTCATTATGGATTGGTGCATTATTTTTTTGCTCTTATTTCCACATCGTCACCTGACATTAACTTTGTTCTAATTATTCTTCATGTCGTGTGAAATTCTGATCTTTCACATTTGAACTATTTTGATAACGATTTTATTCTCTTTACATAAATTAATTTTTTTATAGAACATCCAGGTTCGTAATTACTTGTCAACAATTTAATTGAAATTAAATGAATTGTTCAAGAGATGGATTTAATTGATAATTATTGTTTTTTAATAGTGTTATGTTTGCTGAGTGTAGTTGAAAGGATTGGTAATTATAGTAAGCCGATAAAAATAAAATGTTACTTAACTCTAAGATTGTATATATTTATCACACATCACATTGCAAACGATACGCTCATACATCGTCGGCTTTTCTGACTCAGCGAAAAGTCATCGTATTTCCTGCGCTCCTTTATGTGGGTTACTACAGCTATGACAGTCATATAGCAGTACAGTCGCATATAGCTCTAACGACAGTTTCCGTATTTGCGCTTCGGAAAATATATATCGACACACGCTCGGAAATAGCCAAGATCGACTTTCTAGCTGGTCTCGATTCCACTCTGGCTAAAAGCGACTTGGATGTTTGTTGTGGATCCACCGGTACTGGTCGACCTTGCCAGAACGTCGATCTTTCGATTCTTTAGATCTCAGGCCGATCACCTTTTTTCAGTAAATAAATTTGCTAATTCACTTGAATGTGTTATAGTGGAGTTAATTTATTTTTAAATTTTTTAGAAAGCCTTTTAAGACTTGAAAAATTACTAAATTGAATTTTTGGTGATATTTTAAAAATATTAAAATTCATTTTGTTGATGATAAAAATTTATGTTTGGATTTTGGGGACAGTTACGAAAGTTTATTTATTGTTAATTTGTTGATTATTTATGAGAGAATCTAGTAGTAGAATAAAAAATCAATTATTAAAAATTTTTTTCTGCAAAGTTAAATATCAAGATAAGCATATTAAGGTAACAGTTCAGGGTAAAATAAACCATGTAATAATTTTAAAAAAATTTTTGGTATTATTTTACTAAATACGACTTTATTAAAAATAATTTAAAAATAATTATTGATAAGAAAATCACTTATTAACTCTTTTTAAATTAGATTCTACTCCAATTTTTCCCCCTTAAGAGTCTTAATTAAAAACTCATAAAATAATTTGCTTTTAATTACTCTCAGCAACCCACTCATAAAACCAACTAAGCATTAACAAAAAGACATTCAACAGATGTATAAAATCTTGCTGAAACTTAATTTCAAAAGAGGAGGGTTAAAATGAAACGTCTAGATAAAAGACAAGTGAAGACAGTAACGAAAAGACCGACTGTCTTTTGATAGAACCATGATGAATGTTTTAGTCCAAGTTTGTTTCAAACTACTTATCGGACGTGAAAGTTTTGTAGACAGGCTTAAAACTTGAAATTTAGTGCTTGAATCATTTTCAATTCTTTCAGGTAAGGTATACAATAGAAGGTAGATATGTGCTAGTATTACACATGAGGCATTTCGCACAAAATGACACATAAGTAGATCTGTAACTTGAGTCCAGTATTGTAATGCTAGATTCATTGAAGCTTTGCATTCATGTTATAGACCACAACACGATGGTAGAGATGCATAACAGAATATTATCCTTGAAAGACACTACGCTTGCACAATTTTCTGCGATGGATTTATTCTGCAATGCCAGCGTTGTGCGATAGACTGCGTATATTTATGATACAGCGTCGGCGCTGACAGTTTATAATTCACCCTTAACATCGATACTGTAAAATACAATGTCAGATTCTATTTTTATTGATTTATTACCTCAATCATTTTTATATTCTCTTTGAATCTGTAACTACATCTCGTCAACTGAACTTTGATTAACGATAACGCTGGAAAAAAATTTATTCTGTTCTATTAACTTAATTCATATTAATTTGCATTAAATTAAAAAGGAGATTTATTATATTTATTCTAATTGTTAATTTGACATTTATATTTAACTACTCTATAAATTCATATTAATTAGAATTTACTTTTTGCTATCAGACTATTCATTATTTTTCTTCATCAAATATAGAATTTTATCTACCAACGTAAATACCTTGAAATAACATATCGTATCTTCATTGGTGTTACGTTGTACATGTATTATTGTTCTGTAGTTCCAAATGCTCCATATTTTTTATTTGAGAATATTATAATCAAAAATAAAATGATTCTTGATCGAAGAAGATCATTTTTTTATTTAGCTGAGAATTTAATCTTCAAGAAAAAGAAGACATTCTTTGTAAATAAAAAAAAAAGTCAGCTAAAAAGTAATGTCATAAACAATCCAACCGGAAACAGAAATTGATATTCAAAGAGCAAGAAAGATGATCGATGAACTTGGCAGACGTAATTATTCTGTAATTAACACCTGGAGTAGTGAATGCTAACGCTTTATTAGCAAGGCGTGGAATGGCCATTAACGCTGCTATAAGACGCAGGATATCATAGACTAGAGCAGGAAGTTTTCTCGTCCACCTCTTGAGTATCTCTAGATGATAATTGGTTTATTGCGTAGGACCTCAAAGAGTTTCCTCAGTAATATTCAAGGTGATAATTTTATTAACAGTATCAAATAATTCATTTATGCTTTATGAGTCAGTAGAGTCTGTTCAAAGATAAAATATAATCAACATGATCTGATTTCCCTTGATGTCATCGGGCTACCATACGTATATCCAGTTGCTCTCGTGCCACGATCCACGGGATAAGACCGTGAGAAAGGGTACGTGGAGGGCGATGATGACGGCGGCGAATGGTCCGGAAGAAACTGGAGGCTTGCGCATCTTGTTCGGCTTTCGATAGAAATCGTCCTGGATCCGCCTTTTGCCAGCGGTAGGTAAACGGCTTCCATCGCTCTCCCTCTCACCTCAATCACTTAAAATCACCTCTTCTTGCATCTTCAGTGTATCTACACCTTTATTTCCCCATGATGTGTCTTACCTGTCGTGATCCAGTGATTGCAACTGCACACTTCAGTACTGTATAACCTTATATAACCCGGCGACACACTTGCATCCATGTGGAATGCTGTGCACGCGCCTTAATTGGCTTCTATATGCGCTTTACACCCAGCCTCTTTTACACTTATAACGCTGCCAACACCAGGACAAAGATCACGCCGGATTTCAAGATATTCGATTTCTTTCATTTTTTCCAGTTACTGCTTTTTAACTCATTTAATTAATCTCTAGACTCAATTTATTTTCATTCACATTTTACAGCAGTTATAGGCTTGTTATTATTAAGTTATGGAGGTACTTAATTATTTTTCAATTAATACAAGTTAAAAATTCATCGCACATGGAAAGTGTTTACTCAGCTGATGGAATAATTAAATCGTGACGGAGTAACAATTAGAATGTATCCTAACTTATGTGAATAGTGTCCATGAAACATCACTCATTGGAAAATCTTCCTTTTTATTTGATGTTTTAAATCATATTAATAGTTGGCGTTTAAGATCTGAGATTAAATTGTAGAAATTTTTTAGTGTCTTGAGATTCAAAGGAGTCCAGTTGGATGAGTTGAAAAGAAAAAGGTCCTTTTCTCATGGATACTCTAGTCGTATACCACTGGAGTATATGAAATGAAAACAAAAAGAGTACATTGAAATAGTCGAGTGACTTATAAATATTCCATCATGGATGTATGCTTTCTATTATTCAAATAGAGTCGTGAGTCACTTGGAATTTTGAACATCCACATTAAACATCTGCAAATAGTGTGGCCTCTTTGCGGATGACTCAATCTTTTAAATACGAATATAAATGATGTAATTTTACCCAGTAATAATCATCGTTCAAGTGCATCATACGTGTTCTAAGAGCTAGGTACTTTAATCGTACAAATAAAAATGCTCGAGAAATTACGCAGAAACAAACTCTATGCCACCTCTAATCATCCATGTACACAAAGCAACCCTTCTTCGCAGGATGAGGTCATGGATCTTGACTTTTTCATGTACTTCATCTTCTTCTTAGTCGTAGGAGGATCTAAGTTGACTTGATACTCAAGACATTCATGTTGTTGAGTCCAATGATCAAATAGTAAAGCATATAAATTTTTTCCTATATTTTCTTTTCTTCATCTTCCCATCTTCAGTTGATGTGGAGAATGTACCTGTTCCAGTATACTCTACTCCTTGGTTACGTGTGAACGGATATCTCGCGTGTGTCATCGACACAGCTTTTATGCTAGTGGTCAGAGGGTCAATGATCCATGAGAATTATCCAACTCATTCATGTCGTCAAGATCTATGCGTTGCTTTTGCTCTTTTAGCTAGAGCTATCGTCCTTTTGCTTTAAGTCTGTCATACAACTGAACTGACTAAACAATCACTCAACTTAGAGAGGACATTTTTTAAATTAATAAATATTATTTAATCAATTTAACTCTAAATTATTAATTTTGCTACAAATGTTTTCAATTAAATATTATATTTACTGACATAAAATTAAATTTCACTTACCAATTAAAAATGGTATGATAATCCATGCATTGTTTTCTATTTTACACACAATAAAGAGCGCGATAAATAAAATGGCAGTAAAAAATGATTGCAACTTTCATGATAATCGTCTTGCAGCAGCTGTAGCATCATCACATAGTAGAGCACAAACCTCCTTTCCAATCTTTGTCAAGGCATCGTCATCATATTTCGCTGAGCTACAGAAGTGTTATGAAGACGTCTTTATAAGGTCATCCAACACATGTCGAGAGGGAAGTGTATACTTCTCATCATGATGTTTACGATAGCTTGCCATTATATTAACAGCTCTGAGTGTTCTAGATCGTTGATGACGACTGTATGTCTACTGTTGACATTAACTAAGTGACTTAGCAATTCATCTAGCCGATGTAAATACACCAGGATCTAGAAATTTTTATATCAATTCAATAGGATAGAACACGTGCTCTTATAGTTGTAATAAGGAACTCAGTAGTTGCGCATCGGGCGGTCACAATATGCAGCCCCAACTCCCAACAGTTGAAAGCCGCTTTAGCATTCCTGAATGTCAATCGACTAGATTCGATTTAACGGCGTATAATATACCAACTCCCACGCAAAGATATCTCAACACGGCAGGACACTCTCAGAGAGTAGTGAATCAGTATGTGTATGGAATTTATTTACTCGTACATATACAGAATCTCAAACATGTTAGCTACTAGTAGGTACTTATAATTTTACTGGACGTATATCTCGTGCCACTACCAGACGAAACGTTTAACCGTATAAACATTAAAGCCCTTTATTATATACATACTCCAAGCTTTACAATTAGAAAAACAAAACCCACTCCAGTCATGGTATTACCGCCTAACCAACACTCGTTTCTATCTGATGAAAAAGTGTGTAACGAATGCGACGGAAAATACGATTGCGTTTTCTACCTTTATGTTCCGCGACTTTAATTATAGACTTATCTCTACAACGACTCAATTCTCTCGCCAATCTTTTAACGGGATTGCTCAGTCAAATTGCTAAAATAAAAGAAGGTAATTTAATTCCAGGTCGAAAAGGTGAAGAAAGGAGAATGCTGAGTTACTATAGTTCTCTAGCAGTATAATAGCCATGGTCTTACTGTGAATGAAAAGTAGATATGCGGGTGTGAGAAATTCTATAGTTAAATTGTAAAAACAACCGGTGTCTTTGTTTTATTAATCGATGGACCCTTGATAAAGTAAGTATTTATATTTCGTTTGTAAATACTATCAAGTCTCATATCAAGGCCTAACAATGTTGACTCTTATCAAAGTTGGCGATCAAAAAAGCCGCTTAATTCACGATTGCAGCTTTAGAATAAACTGGTCTGGCGACTTGATGCTGTCTCAATAATTACGCCTATGACTAAATTTATTCAGTAGTTAAATTTTCAACAGGACTCCAAAGTTCTTTATCATCGTTATCAATATCTGCTTTTTATGGGTTTCAACATTGTAATAAATCTAGGTGTGAATGACTGGACTACAACTTAATTATTATTCAATTAAGAAGAAAAAAGCTCCTAGTTACTTTGAGCACTTCTATGTTCAAGGGTGTGGTCCCCTTCTGGTGGAATTCTCTCTACTTGACTTGACTACATAAATAGGTTTTAATTTAAATCATTTAATTAATATCCTGGAAGTTTTTAGTGAGTATTTTGAACTTTCCAAGCATAGAACTTTCTATAATGATCAAGGAACAACTTCAGACTCATCATTAAGTAGCCAAGATTTTTCTAATTATTTTTTTTTTGTTGATTTACTCTTTAATTCAATCTACACACAATCTTTAACATAATCTCAAATTTTATTGCGAATATCTTTATTAATGATTCTGTTATTTCGTTTCCATTTCAATGATAATGTTGTGATACAATCCGAATCTTTGCATAATCCTGACGTTAGTCAGCTTATTTATATTAATTGACAGAGATTTATCCAAATATTTATGATAATTTAAAGTAATGATTAAATAAAAATGATCCTGATTATTATTTTTGTTTAACAAAATTAATATAAATGTGTAATTGAATTGAAAGGAGTTTGTTTGTAATCAACAAATGATAATGTGTTTGGAAAATTAATAAAATTTATACTCAATGATTTGTACAAATGTAGTACCACTTTTTTTGAGATGACTTTTTATCTGGTAACAAGATTTTATATAATTACTATATGTCCTCGTTCACGGTGAAGAAGATAGCAATCAACTTCGTGTCGATGAAAGAATAAAAAATAATAGATATACAGCAAAACTGGCATAACTAGTCATGACATAACTGAACGTAACACGAGCGTGTCGTATTTCTTTAAGTATATCTTCATGCGTGCATTTCCTGAGATACCCAAGATCCTGCTTAGAGACATCATCTTTCCACTAAGCCGTCACGATAGCGCCGCAAACTCACTAGATGTTACGCCGATGAAGAAGAAGCTGACCTTCTAGACGCACTCTGACATATTCACCGTACACCAGAGATCCATCATGTTGGTTATTTTTTCAAATATCCAACACATCTTAATTTGAAATGTACATTTCAGTTGTCTATTAAATGTTGTACACCACTCAGTTGTAAAGATAAATCGTTGACAAGATCTAGAAAGTTTTACGCTAGTGTCATAAAAATTTAAGAACATGCGGAAACATTAAAACGAATTTATATTGACTGTTGACATTTATTTTATTAAAATAATTCTTCAATGGTGAACAAAAAAATTACTAAACAAAAAAATTATTAATGGTTTGTTATCGTAATATAAAACAAATATTATAGATAACTTTATATAGTTATGTAAATCGTTCGTCAACCGGAACTTATTTAAAACTACTTACAATACATGTTGACAACACACAAATTGTTAGAAAACCAGTAGGCGGACTAAAGAGCGTAAAGTAATAAATAAATTGGTATCCCATGCATTTGTAGCAGCTGTTTATTGTCGTGTTAATTAAGTAACGTTGAAAAATTTTTATCAAAAAAAAGGCTTTTCAATTCTTAAGATAACTCTTGCCATTATAAAACTCTGACAACAATTCACAATTTTTAGTCACACATTTTGCTTTTATTTTTATTTTTAACATCAAATAATTTACTGCAAAACAGATCACTATAAATTTTTTTTATTAAATAAATCATGAAAATAATAAATTGTAGTGTCATGAGTTTAAAAAATTAAATATATTTTCATTTACATAAGCGTTGCATTGCATAAAATAAATTTTTAAATTGTTTCCAAACTGGCTAAAAAAAGGAGTTGACTAATTGTAAGTTATTTCCTGAAGATTACCATAAATTCAAAGTGAATACCCAAGTGTAATACTCATGTTTGAGTGTTGATGTCTTTCACAGTTTAGCATGCTTATTTATGTGACTAAATGCTGAAGATTCTATAGACTCAATAAAAGAGTATGAATGAACCCGACGTCGTCCACAACAAGAATTGCGAGGTCATTAGGCTCATAAAGACAGGGCGTGAAAAGGCTCAACATGAAGAGTGTAAATGGATGAAGAGTGAAACAAGTTGAAGTAAAGTCCATTCTAAGGCATTTGACACCTCGTACGTGCTTCCACAGGAAGTGGACGTTAACTAAGTGCAAAAGGTTTGTCTACTCCACCTACATACACTTATGCAACTGTGCTCCAAACGAAAAAACAGTCAAAAAAAATGTTTGCTTCACGTTTTAATTCATTTCTCAAGTCAAGTAGGTTTTATTTTGATATGATTATAATAAACAGCTCACTTTGTGGAATCAATACCGTCTTGTTAGTGGTGTTTAAGAGCAGCTGTATATTATTATGAAAACGAGTGCGAAATAAATGTTCGAAAAAAGCGAAGATATGAAGAAAAATATCTGATTATACAATATTAGAGAGAAAGTTTATTTTATATGTCGATTTAATAAGTCAATTATTTTTTAATGGTCATCAAAGTCAGACGCATTTGCTCATGATTGTATGATAGAAATTCGTAAGTAGTTTCACCTAGACTAATGCTGAAAAGCTGATATTGTTGGTGTAAGTGAAGAAAAGTCGGCTCTTGAGATGTATCGTATAAGCAAAAGCAACACTGCTCTCGTGTCCGTCGATTAAAATCTGACTGGAATTTACAACTGGTGATAGGGAATCTCGTTATTGATGTACTGCCGGTCGTGTATAGGAACGAGTTGGAGAGTCAACAGAGCACATATCGAGCTATCGAGAGCACTACTCGATCTCTCTCATTAAACTGAGCCCAAAGTTTATACCTAACTTATAGATACTTTAAGCGATTTATAGTCACCCTTATTTCACTTGGTGCACTTATTTATACAAAGAACTAGTCATTCAAGACAATATTTGAAAAGAGTCGTCAATTTTCATCAACTACTGCCACACATTTATTACTCCTTCATTTCTTCTTTACTTTAAAGACCTTCTGAGTTGATCTACAGAAGTCATTCAATGTTGAGTAGTTGAGAGGCAGAGTTCAAAGGATCACGAGAATCCAATGAAAAAAGAAGATTTTAAATGGCAAATTTATCGACTGGTTCTTTTTTAACATGAATTTCTTAAGAGTCTGCTTCACGAATTAATTTTAACACAATTTATTTAGATTGCTGCGATAAATAAATGAAAAAATTAACAATCGTGAAGATTCCTTAAGGATCTCACTTGAAAGTATTCCAAGCGCAATTACCGCCGACATTATTATCGGACTCTCGTCTCTCTCGAGTTCTACAGAGTCTTGGAGATTTCGATTTAACCGAATACCGCATTACCTATAGACCCAATTCCGTCCTCGAAAAAGGAGTACAACCTCCCTGAATAAGAGCATGTTTTATTTATACATATACAAGATACTTGGATGAAACCTTGCGGGTAAATTCGAGAGCTTATACCCTTTCCAGCTTGTCTTTCGTACTTTGTATATATGTAAAGACTAACGGTCATGTCTGCTTCGAGCGCTTTTACAGGCCCCGATTTCAAGTGTAACATTAAAGTTAATGTTGTTAACAAGGCCCTGCTCGACAAAATTCATGTTTGATTACATTTTATATAAATTCCTTGTAATTTATCGAACTTTCATAAATAAGTGTTTCGTTAAACTTATGTAATCAACAGATGAATATTTACAACCTTCTGCTAGAGCCACGCTAATAATAATTCACATTATGAATTATGATGATAAAAAATTTTATTCATGTATTAATTGTATTTTTAAACTTTATTCGTATACCATCTGTGGTATGAACATTCTTTAATAATTATTGATCCAATCGAAAAATGAGCTAGATGATTTATCAACAGGATCAATAATAATTGACAATTTTTTTCGCAACAATATTATTAATTATTGATGAAACATAAATAATCATCAGCTTGTTTAAGCAGCACTGAATAAATTTTTTGATTTTTTCAAAATTCATGAACATGTTGGTGTCGAAAAAATTTTTTTGGAGTAAGAAATGAATCTAGTCAAGTTAGTCAGACCTGTTCTGAGTAGTCTAGTCAACCAAGTTCTGGCAATAATTTATTTTTAAGAAACAGAATGCATTAGTAATCACAAAATAATTTTTTTTCAAACAATAGTTAATAAATAAATAACTTTTAATCATTTTTTGACCATAAATCTGATAAAAACAATTTCAAAATTCGTCACAGATCACTTCCCAAGCCAATTTTCTCGACTGCAACCGAAAATAAAAAGTATTAATACCTGGCTGTCAGTTTAAAATGCATTACTAAACAATGCCAAAGAGCAATCAGTTGAAATCTGAGATCAACTTGAATCACCTGGGTCAGGTCGGTATTTAGTCTACAGAAATCGTAAAACAGTCGTCATAAACTATTCGAAGAGTCGATACATCGAAAATGTAGACTGTAGGTACTTGTGTAGATTACTTATAACATGAAAGAATAGGAGAGATTACAAGCTGTAAGCAAGGCGTGTGTGTCTGTACTTGCAAGTCGCATAAAACATTAGCTCAATCGCCATTTAGCCTGTCACAAGGCATATACTTGAACAACGCACTTGGTTCGACCCTTCTGCCCGCTGGCAGCCACTCAATACACTATTTCTTATCCTAGCTATTGTTTCGAGTAAAAAGTAACGCACAAGTTTTGTCGTCCAACGTTATATGACCCGAAGGCATCGTGTACTCAATTGTTATGGGGTTGTCGAACCGATTTTAAGACCAGTTTTCTCGAGCTAACGCATTTCCTACTACTTAACAAACAAACTTGAACGTTGCCAATTTAATTTATGCGTCAATTAATTACGCAAAAATATTTTACGAGGTTTCTATGAATGTTTTGTTTTTTCTTTAACTTCAGACCATTTGATTGTCAAAAGTAAAAGAATAATTACCTTTCAACAGACAATTATTGATATTAAATATTAGAAAAAATTTTTCTATTACAATACCAGCAATCAGCTAATAATTTTTTTCCCTTTCGAAAAGAACTTTCTCTTTCAAAGAGTAATGAAAATAATTATAGGGTAATATATTTATTTTAAATAACCATTTGAATGCGCAATCTTGAGTTATCTATTAACGATGAAATGGTCTAATTGATAAGGTCTAACATTTTAAACGAATACAAATTGAAAAGCAGTCTCTTAGTTTGGACAAAAAAATAATTCATTCATGAGAGAGATTAATCATATGGGTAAGGAGTCAAGAATATTAGAAGATTTCTAATGACCTCAAAAATGACTGATATAATTATTGATTGTAATTAACCGGCGGCAATGTGGATGAAAGAAGAATGTGGTCGACACGAAAAGTCTCTCTTGATTTAGCCTTTGGCAAGAATGCCGACACGCGTTGCACTCTTTCACTTGGGACCCGTAAGATGTATCCAAGTGAGATTTAGGAGCGCGGTCATTGCGCCGGTCAAGTTCCAAACGTGTGGCCGCAAGGCGCGTTGGTGTTTCGGACGGGTCATCATGCAGAAGAGGAGAAGGAGACACAGAGGAGGAGAGTAAGGTACAAGAGATGAAGAAAAGGAATCGGTGAAGAAAGACCGTGGGAGAAGCGTGGGCGTTTTGCGGAGCCAAAAGAGGTATGCTGTTTAATTACTACACCGACATTAAGTGTATACGAGGATTAAATGAACCAAAGAGTCATATCGATTGAGTGAACCAAAAGGTTTCTGGTCTTTGCTACGACTTTTATGTGTCCCGCTATCTCTATATACTTTCAGTTGAAGATATTATCTGATCGATTTAGATAGTCATCTAGTCTACCGAACAATGGCAGTAAGAATGACGATTTTTTTTTCATGTCCAGCTGGAGAAATTACAACAATCAACTGTAAGCTATTGATAGGTCATTGGAGTAGCTATTATTTACATCCAATTACCCACCAAACATACTAGTGGTATCGACAAGACTTGAAGCCTCCAGCACAATCGAAAGATACTGTTTTGTTTGTCGTGGAAGATCTTGACGTTGGTCCAGATTCTTTGCGCCATTTTGAGCTGGCGTTTCACGACGATCTGCTGCAGTTTGAGAGATCTGCACTGATAAGATCGACATCAAGGAGTAGGCCTGTTGCAGATTTATCGAAGGGGATTCAGCATCAAATTTACGACCTGAATACAAGCATTGGTGAGAATAAAGTCCAACTTATTTTCAGGACACTGACTGGATCTTATAGTGATCGATGAATTACTTACAGCAAAGTATCCACCCATCGAAAAGAAAGTCTTAGACTTCAGCTGGATTTTTTGTGGGTCATCTTACTAATTGCTTGCACGTGTACTGGATTACATGATGCACTGCAGTAATTCGCAAAATGACTTTCAAGTAATTACCGTAATCGTACTTTAATTATTGGAGAAAAAAATAAATTAATATATTTTCATCGGTTATTTAGACACATTGAATTCTTGTAAAGTATGCGGCAACATAGAAATACAGTTGCTACTTTACAAGCAGCAATTGCAGCACAGCCAAGCTGTAATATCTTAAAGGGAGCTGAGGAAAAAGAGGGCAAACGAGACACCGATAAGACGAAGAGGATGAGGGAGACTCGTTCATTTTGATCGTCTACCTGTTCCCCGGCCTACCGTCCATTTCCTTCCAGATCAAGTGAGACTGGTCCCACAGGAACCACAGACTCAACCGGTGCAGACTGCATTCCCCGACATCACATACATACTATACATTCATACACATGACCTTCCTGTATATATGCACCTAAGGACTATGACACGTAAATTACTTCGAGTCCTTCGTCCTTACTTTATTTCTTTATAGTGAGATTTTATCATTTCAATACAATTCCGAGCAAAAATTATTATTCTTTTTCGTTTTAACTTATTTAATTTAATAGTTATTAAATATCATTATAATTATTTTAAATGTTTAATCATTTTTAATTAAAAAAATTTACTAAAAGTTTAAAAAATTAATTTAAAAAAATTGAGGTGTTAGAATAAAGGTGGAATTAATTTACTTTTCGCTTTAATAAATGACGAAATTTGAATACAACTGTTTGCATGCTGCTTGTTAATATTCTACACTATTATTTTCGTTTTTTATTATGTAAAAAAAAAAATTACATTTATGCTAATTCGTAAATGGTCAAATTTGAATAGAGCAATTTTTTTCCACCCTCAAACATGGCAGCCGAAACAATTATTCACACAACCCCCACGACCTTTTACACAAAATATACCTTCAAATTTATATTCTCTAAAATCATAAATAATTATTTATTTTAAAAATAATTTATATTATTATACAGATCAAGCTAATTATTATGATCATTATGAGAGCTCCATTTACTGTAATTATCTCCTGTGGGATTTATTTACTTCATATCACGCGATGAAATTGCATGAATAATAAGTATATTCAAGCATGAAAATGCACCGATAATTTAGACGAATAATTGTAGTCTTTCAAAATATTGATATGACAGATATCCACCTGGAGTAAGAAAAAAATGAGAAAATTCTATATTATTTTTTTTTTCGGTTCATTTTTCTGTTGAAACACAAAATTAAAGCTATGTGAAGAAGAAAAGGAAGAAGTAAGTAGTACTATACAGCCTAAATTGCAGTGCGGTGATTTATGTAATTGATAATTAGTCTTAATTGTAAGTTGCACAATGAAGATTCGTAGCTAGAGATAAAACTGAATGCTCTTGTGATAGTTATATACACGAAATAGACGTTACCATCCTGAAAGAAAGCCTCTTTATATCCTTGGAGGTTAGACAATTAGTTCGTGATAGTTTCCAGCACTACGACGATAGATAATACTCCAATATCACAAACGATGGGAAAGTCTATGGTCATTTAAAAATATAATATTGTTTTTCAACAATACAGTCAATTAAAAACATGACTCTGATTACTTTTATTATTTTCGCTAAAGCATTCTATTACCTGTTATTGTTTATAATTATCAGTTTGCCATTTTAAATTAATACTGATCATCAAAATGTATGAGCTACATGCTGTATTTTTGCAAGGATTAGTAGAGAGAAATGGAGAATAGGTCAGGAAGAATCGAGAATATTCATCGAGGTTAAAAATAAACATTAATTATATATTTAATTGGAAATTCATGTCTCGTTTTACATAAAAATGCAATCGAGGATTAGCGCTTGTTTTTTTTATCGGTAGCCCACTAAAAGAGTGATTGTAAAGGTTGTTATCGTGAAGCGATAATTTTATCAAAACTTAATAAACAGAGATTGAATTCGTTAAGTTGAATTACTTTGCGAAACATTTGCAAAAAAAATAAGAAGAAATAATTGAATAAAATAAATGAAATTAATAACGATATTATTTAAGTAGAAATAATTAGATGAAAATTGTCAAGGAGATGTTTTTGATTGTTATTTCAATCAGTTTATACAGACCTGCAGTGATATAGTTCGATGAATCGGCAATTTCTTTTTATACTCAATCGAAAGTCGCAATACTGGAGTCACGACCAGCATCACATTGTCGCATCATTTGGATCACGCATGTACGTGTACTCTCGCTCGATTTAAAAGGAGAACGTCGGGAAGATGAGAGAGAAGACACGGGAGCAAAAACCATCCAACAAGGTCCAAGGCCAGCAACTATTGCATCGCGAACTCTTGTCCACTCTCTGAGCATCCATTATTTATCGCTTCCGCGGAATTCTGAATGTGGCCTCAACTCATCTAACAAGCCCGGTCGAAGACAATTTTAAAGAAAACGATTGCCCAAATATTTTTCAATTTATATTGAAGCTTTGTTATTTGAAGAGAAACGATTAAATTAGAAAAACGTCAGGAGATTGAAAATTCCACAGGAAGTTATTAAAATGAATTTTCGTACAAAAGTATTTTTTACATACTTTAATTATCATGGATTTTACGTAATTTTTGCATAAATATTTTTTTCTGTACAATATAGTAAAATTAATTACGCACAAATTAACTTGAAACTACATTTTGAAGAGTATATTTTCATTAGTGTAATTAAGATTGTTAATTTAAATAATTATTTTCTTGTTAAGATCCACGATGAGTTCCAACAATTATTCAAAAGAATCATAAGTTGACAAATGAATAGAAATGTAGGAAAAGAATTATTTAATTTTCGGAAAGATTTTTTTAAAAAATTAAAAATTGTATGCAAATCAATGCTCGATAAAAAAAACGATTATTCAAAAGAACCCGCATGAATTTGGAAAAAAAATTAGGATTAATCGATAAAGTAGAGAAAAATGTAACCAACGATGTTTTATCGACAAATAAGAGCTCTATATTATCCACCGAAAGCTGTTAATCCGTGACCTTGAAAATGAAAATTCCAGGAATGACTTCCTATACATAAGTAGGGCAAAATAGCAATGAACTGATTATGTCAATCGATAATTTAATATAGCACTTTCAAATTGTCTCGTCAAAACGACGCAATTGCATGCGTGGAATTGGTCTGAATATCACGGACTGAAAGTTTTTCTCCAAAAAATATTTTTTTATGCAGTAAATCTACATAGGAATGTCTTGAAAACCAGCTAATTGAATTTGCAGATCTATGTATAGAGTTGGAGCTTCATTCAAATGTTTCATTGGCTGTATGTAAGTACTTCTTTTCTTTTAATATGCTTTTTTTACGTTGTTTATGCGTAATTGCGGATGTATGCTAGTTTTCCCACTTGGTCAGGATAAGACCAACCTGATGATCCATCTTGATTACATCCTCTGGTTTTTCTTGTCAATCACTATCGTTCTTCCAAACAAATGAAATTTTAGGAACGTACGGAAGTTAAATAAGTAAAAAAGATGCTCATTATTATTCATAAAAGTTTTATGTATTTTTCATCATCTATCTCTCATGGTATATTCACAATTATTGTGACGTATGTGTTTGTGTCTAAACATAATCTTACATCAATTATATTAACTCATATTATTATTTACTTATACATTATTGACGCCCGTTATTCACTAGCGCAATTCATTTGCAATAATCATACATATTTTGTCATTTTCTGTTCATTATTTGTTTATTTTATTATTTCATTTCACAACACACACCTACAAACGTACAATTGTCATTAAGTTCAACCAGAATATGTCTTCTTATCGACTATACATATTTATTTAATTTTTTTAATGAACGCTTCAACGCTATCAATTTTATAATTGTTACAATCTTTATTAAAAATTTTTCTTACGTGAGTCTTGTTTTTTTCATTGCTTTTATTTTTTATTATTCATAGTATTTATTGTTCCGACTCTTTTAACATTTTATCGAAACTCCTCACAAATATTTTTTTTTTCTTTTTGTCTTTTTTTTTTTTATTTTATTTAAAAAACATTTTATTTCCCTTGACTCGAAAGTTACTTAATATTTTATGAATATATTAAATTTCACGGTATTTTTTATTTATTAACTTCTTTATTTGCATCAACATTTGTAAATACTCCTCAATGAAACAGGCGATGAACTTTTTTATCGAGTATAAAGCCATTACATCTGATCAAAATTTTTTTTTTCAAATTTTCCCTTTTTTTCTGTTGAGTATCTGTCAAAAAATATATACATGCATCACTTTGCATGTAAAATTACTGTTATATATATTGAATATACGGATGATTTAGGGTATTACTACTATATGTATTATTGGACAATCGTAACACTGTTTTATTTTTAATTTATTTACTATTGTTTATTACTTTTTTCAAACTCTGTTATTGTAAACTACAAATATTGTTCTTTAATCATTTTTTTTTATTGTAAAATCTGCTTCATCATAAGGCGGACAATTTAAATTTACGAGACAAATACATTCATTTTTCATCTGTTACACTTCTTACATACAATTTCTACAAACTAAGTAATTTCTTCACTTCCATTTTTTTTCTATTTTTTTATTCGCTTTTCATACAAAACAAAATGGCATCTTTTTGGCATTGGAAGAAAAAATACACTTTTAATCCTTTTCTTATTAATTTATCCCATCATATTTTTACATCGGAATTTTTATTATTTGTTTTTTTTTATTACTCAATAAGTCCGTTGCCTTTATTGAAATTTTTGTGAATTTTTTAATAATTTATTCTTCTTTAAATACTTTAATTTTGATAAATTCATTATATTTATTTATTATTAAGATTATTTATATTTACTTTCTAATTTTATTATTACTTTTATATCTATTTTGGCATCATCATTTCAATGTTCGACTTTTTTTATTTATAAAAATTTTATGAATTGTATTTTTTGTTGCATCATGGAATTATATTCTTTCTGATCCTCATATAAAATTTAGATAATATATTTATCATTCACAACTTACAGATTTCTCGACTAAAAGAAGAAATATTTTGACAGATTTGACGGAAGAATCATTCAAATAAATAAATTATCATTCGTACTCTTTTAATCCAATATATTTCAATTCTCAATCATAAATTACTTCATGTTACATTTTATTCAAAAATATCAATTTTTATTTATAAAAACAACGATATTAGTTAAGATTAATTTCTATGGTTAATAATGACTAATTTTTTTTCAACAATTTATGGTTCACACAATTAAAGTACATCAGATTAAATGAGCAATTCATTTATTCTAGAAAGACTCTTTTTTATTTATAAATCCACTAATCATCTCTCTAAAACATTTCTTCTTCAGTTTGAAACTGTTTTTTTTTATTTAAAAAAAAAATTTGAAGAATTATAAAACAATATTTCATAATTAAAAACATGATTTATGGCAAAAAAAATTAATATATATTATAATGACACTTCTGACTTAATATTTTTGTGACAAAATTCATTTTTTATTCAAGATAAATAGGAATAATTGATATTCGTGCTGACAGTTGTACTATTGTTACCACAAAATTATACGATATAAGATAATAATATTGTGTACATTTGATTTATTTATTTCCATTTAAAAAATTCAATGGTATAGTTTCAATATAAAAAATTGGCAATAAGAAAAAAAAAACAAAAATTCATTAGAGTATTTTACTTGGAATATCTTTGTCCATCCTTATACGATCTATTTATAATGAATGTGAAGAATGTTGGAACTAAGCTTAGAGAAATTTGGAATAGATTAGGATAGTTTGAGAACATCAATCGATACTGATAATAATAATTTATAATTAAACATTCATGTCTTAGGTTTATTGTACATATAAATGTACTTCCAAACAATAGCATCGATATTTATTCTCAAACCCAAACCCACTAAAAGTATAATAGTGGTAATAATAATAGTAGTACAATAACACTTTGTCAAAACTTAATTAATAAATAATTCATTAAATTAGATTATATGACTAATTATTATATATGATAATAATGAATGATAATATATTAATGATTCTTATAATACTCCGGGCGGGGAGGGAGATGGCTGGTCTGCCACATTTGTGTTTTAACTTTTATTATTTTTTAATTCTTTTCTTTATCTCGACCCCGCGTACATCGAGAAATAAAAAGTTTTTTTTTCATTGTTTATTACTAAAATTCTAACGATCGTACGCTTATTTATATAATTATCTATATATAATAATCATCTAAAAATCATGCTAAATTTGTTTTGAGGATCGGTCTTGCAGCAATAAAAATCATTACAATAAATAAATAGATTAAATTTGTTGCTCATGATCCCAAAATTTAATCCTCTATAATTATAATTACTAAACACGAATGTGACAAAAGATTAGATATATATTCTAATTGAATATTTATATAAAAAAATTATATAAATCATAGCAAGTAGAGTTAATTAACTCAAAATATAAAGAGTTACCTAATATGTACAAAATTCAAGTATAAATAAATTTTCACAGCGAAACATTATCTTTTAATTCGTCTTTTACATATTTAAATATTAAAAGTTAATTGCTTTTTAATATTTTTCATTATTAGACAAATTAAAATGTAATTATTCCCCAATTAATCGTTTATTAAATTTAATCCCTAAAAAAACCTTTACAAATAAATTGAATGTACTGTTCATGCTTCGGCGAAAGCTAATAGTATGGAGAAAAAATCTAAAGGTACATTTATTATTAATTTATTTTTATTTCAGTTTTGTATCTTTATTGATTTAATCCCTCTATTAACTCACCACATAGTGTCGTACTAATTGATTGTTAGGAAAGAGATACTTTGTACTTAAATGCCACGTTGGCGAGCGATTAGTAGTCGTGTATAATCATTTTTATGCATACTCAGTACGGTAGCTAGTGCGAAAACTCGTGCTTTAAAAAATAAATACGAAATAAAGAAGCATAAATGTACAAGGGGCGCAAAGTAATAGTATTCCCTATCATTAATTAATTAAACTTGAGATCATTTTCATCATCGTGTTATTGTTTGTTATAATTTTGTATTAGAATTCATTATTATTTTTTTCATTTAATCGAACCATTCAAAAGTGCGTCATCAATTGTGCAGTGACCGTACAACTAATCAACAACATAGTTATTGTTGCTATTTAAAAATTTAATCTTCTTATCTCTTTACGTTAAATGCGTAAAATAGATTATACTCATAATAGCCAATAGAATATCAAGGGGAAGAGCATATGTACCTGTACACGTTTTTTTTTGTTTTATTTATCTGAAAAGATAAGATATACAATGAGATATGTTTCCTCCTCGTGTACATGGCTCTCTATTACTTCTGTATCAACTAACTAATGAGATACAGCTTTTATAAACACGAAACTTTATCAATTTAATTGTACAGTCAAACATTTTTAATTTATTTAATGTCTTCGTCTTAAACTATTTGCATTAAAGCCTTTGCACAGTAAAACATGGCGCGACCTGCACTCACATTGAAAAGAAACGAGCACTTTTTAAAAAGAAACATCTTTTGGAAGAAAACAATTTTTTTAGATAATTTAGAATTGGTTTTATTTAAAATATTATTAGAGTCATTTTTTATTGAATAAAAAATTTGTTCTCTATTTAAAAATTGCTCTTTCATTTCAATGTACTTAAAATACTCTCACAATATGAAACAAACACAATTTTTCTTTAAACAAACTCAGATGCATGTCATTTTTTTTGCTCTATCATGCTATCTGCTTCATACAGTTTTCCTCAGCAATCATGGTCACCGTAACCTAGCTAAAGGGTCGGTATAAAAAGGGGAAGCCCCGAAAAAGTGGGCGGGATTATTATTAATTATGATATTTCCAATTAATTAACGTTATAAAATGTTCATGGAAATATGGCAGTGCAGTTTATTTATTCGAATGTTTGATAATCTTGATTTGTATAATTTCTTGGTTATTCCTGGTAATTGTTCTCAAGCAGAAATTTTAATTACTGCTTGAGGTGAAGGTCATTCTTGTACAGATTCATTTCCTTTTGCTGTTACTCATCCAATGGCACCCCCTTCTTGATAAGGACCAGTAATCATGCATGGATGCATCGGAAAGAGAGTAGTCCAGGTCATTGTAGTATATGTCGGTGATCTCATCATGAATTGAGAGTTTGGTACATTAGGTATATGTGGAAGAGGCTGTGGTTTATCCTCAGCAGCGGAAGTAATTGAAGTTTGTGTTGTTGTAGTACTAGTTTGAGTGTTAGAAGTTGAAGACGAGGTAGTTGATGAAGACGTGGATGTAACACCCATTTTTCTAAGTCGCATTTTCTCTTCCCATTCACTCCAACCATGCTTTGGTCTATTCAAATTACGATGTTGATAAAAAACAAGGCTTATTCTTGTTGGATTCAGTCGGTTTGGCTTCTTCAATGCAGTAGTACAGTGCATCTCGTGTTTTGCACACTCAAAAAGAACACTTCCATGACCTAGAGCAATAGCCACGCCTCCCAATTGCGGGTCTTTGAAGCATTCTTCGTTATCAGAATAATCAGCCACTTCGCCAAGCGGTTCGGACTTTGGCGGTGGCTCCGGAAGAACTGGAAAGTATGATGGAGGTCCGTAAATATCCCAGCGTGGTGCTTCCCACCTTGGCCAGCCAGAATTTAATCCCTGGTAAGGTGGCACAGTCTGATAAGGATACTGAGAAGAAGAAAAATGCTCACGCTTGGGTTGCTGATATAATTGAGGTGAATATTCTGATGTTTGGTGATAGGGCTGATAATTATAGCCTTCCCAAGTATTGGAATAAGATTTTTCAAGTGCTGGATACGTTGGATACCCGTATTGAGGAAACGGATGATGCCCTAGATTCGACATAGCATGATATTCTTGAACTTGCTTCACTTCTTCAGTCCAAGCCAAGTTTGTAGGTGGAATGTTCGATCGATTATCCTGGAATCCATCTTTTAATTTTTCTTCAGACCATTCCGGTCGTCGTTGATTAGGTTGAGGACTATAACCAGGTCTGGAGGTGTTCTGAATATTTTCTGAGTAATTTGATTCTGTTTTAGAAGGCTCCTGAGGCTTAAGAAATGTCTTGTTAAGTTGATTCTGATAAATTGTCTCGGACGGGTTTTGATTCGGAGTCGTTCTGGACGGTGGGCGTCCTTTTGGGACACGAAATGGTGATGGATCGTTTGGAACTTCCCAAGGATTACGAGAATGAACTCCAGAAACTTGGCAACTGATATTTTGATGTTCTGCTTTCATATTATCTTGATTCCAAGATTGATTGGTATTCCAATTATTGTTGTTATGACTATGGTTATTATTATTGTGATTAGTAGTCATTAGAGATTCTTGCCTTTGATCAAATTGCTGGGTATGTTGATTAGGTTGGTGATTATTATGAGTAGAATAATTAGGGTGAATTTGAGATATATTAGAATACGAATCTGATTGATTAATTCCTGCTTGTTGACCTGGATAATCATTTCTATAAGCATTAGGAGGTTGTTGAATCTCCATACAATTAGTATTTCCAGGATATCTTTGTTGGACGGGTGCAGGAAATCTATTCATCACTGGTGATTGATTTCTCATATGATTATCTGGCCCTGAAGTATGCTGTCCAATTCTTGGTGATGCGTTTCGCTGTTCTAAATGTGGTTGATGAGAGTATACACCACGTGGAGACACACTAGACTGTCTAGAATCTCCAAGACTTGAATAACTCTTACAAGATGGTGATGACATACTATAGTTGGAGTCTCCTGGAGTAGGAGGATATCCAGAACTTCTTGGAGAAATCATTTTCGGATCGTGAGGTGTTGACAAAGCACGTGGCGATGCATGACTAGCGTAACTAGCTTCGCCTGGTGTTCCAGGTAATGAATTCCGTGGTGACATTGGAGGTTGACCTCTAGAATGTCCTGGAGATTGAACATAATTTCCTCGTGGTGATTCTGGAGTTGAATTTGGTACATTGCGTGATCGTGGACGATGGTCTTCTTGAGAAAGAGCACTTCTTGGTCGCGTTTCGTCAAGACTAGTGCTATCTGGATCGACTTTAGATTCTCTTTCTAGCCCTCCAAAAGAATATTCACCCCATGGATTTAATCCCCAATTGTTCTTCCTCTGTTCTAACCAGCCATTACGATTCCACTGTTGTTCTCCTTGATATCCCCATCCTTGGTACATTGATACAGGACTATCTAGCACAGTGGAAGAAACTTGAGAACTTTGTAATTGTGCATCCATTCCTTCGAACATTGTATTCATTTCTAAAGAAAGTTGTGGATCTCGTGCAGAAGTTCGAGTGTGGTCTTGGAAGTTTGGTTGTTTGTTTTGTTCTATTGCTTTATCCATATTTTTAGCGGTTTCTTTTTTGCTACTTGCAGTGTCGGGTTCATCTTCTTTACGTTTTTTTCCATGCCGGCGACAAGGTTGAAGAGGTACTGAACGCACTCGAACTTCACATGGATACCTGATTGATCAAGTAAAAAATTAATTTATGTCTTTCAAAATTATTAATTAACAGTCTTTTTAAATCATAATCACAAAAAGTTATTCAACGATTCAAAGGGTGATTTATTAGCTGATTAATTTAATTTGTCAAAGTTAATAAAAAACTTACTTAGTAAGTTGTTCTATGGCACCAGATTTTATTTTCTCTTGCTGTCCATCTTTCGATCCAAATTCATCAGTGTCATCCATGATATACAAAGGAAGAACGTGCAGTTGTTCATCATCGGGTTTAGAAAGGCTTCGATGTTTTGTAAGACTCACCACCTTAGGGGGAAAAAAATTTAAATATTCATGTTCAATTTGAATTTTATGAATTAATTAAAATGTTTATTGAGGATTACTCACCACTGTACAACCATTATTCATATTGTGGAGATCCCTATGAGAATGAGCACAGAAATCAATACATGCTGTTACCCCTGAGAATGGTCTACCTGGTTTGAATCCTAATCTGCAATCGCTAGCTTCTCGTTCAAACTGAGTTTGATTATTGAAGGCTTCGGGTGCTAAGCTCAAATATAATGGTGATAATAGAGTCGCTAGTACGTGCATTCTTTCTTCAACTTCTTGCTCCTATTGAAAAAAATTCATCATTACTCTCTTGCTAATATTATTAAAATATAATAATAGCTAAAATAATTTTGTTATTAATTACTTCTGCTTTCACTGATAATCTAAACTTGCGGACGGTTTTACTTCGCGCATATTTACAGCCATTGTAATACATAGACCAAGAGCACCCGAATGAATAACTTGCACCACAACTGTCGGGATCAAGTCCTTGGCAGGCACAAGTTCGAGGTTCGTTTGTACCGCATCTACGAGTTGTTGGAAGACCAAATCGATTAAGTTTTTGAGTAAGGAGTGAGTATATGCGATCAGCTTCATGTAAAGGCACGCCTTCCCAAGCCACCATAGCTACCACAATCCACGCGGTAGCACATTTGTGACCTTGTCGATGTTTGACGATTGTCAGAATTTTTTCGTCTACTCCAGACCGTCTCAGAATCTAAAAAATACCAATCATTAGTAAATCAATAAAACAAAGATAAAAATTAATTAATTTTATTACTTTAAAGTTGTTTTATTAATGAATGAATAAATTTATTAATAATGAAATAAAAGTTACTAGAAAAGTAACTTACCCACTTTGCCATTGGACATCCTTGAGTCGTCTTGCCCTCTTTACCAGTGTAAACAATTTTCTCGAAGCGAATCGCATTGCCTTTGAGCCCTGTTCTTCTCTCAAGATCATTACGAAGGTCCGGTAGACTGGCAGCCGCACCAAGATGGGTGTAGTACGATCCAGGCTCCGGTGGACCTTGTGGTTGAACCTCATTTTACTTACAACATCGACTGATGGTTTCAATAAAAGAAGCCGGATGGGTATAGTATAGCCGATTGATTAATAGAAATTTACTTGATAAATTTCCACGATCAATAGATCAAAAATATTTCGTATCCCTCACCGTCGATGTCGTTATATTTTTTATGGATTTTTAAAGTTTTCTCTTATTTAGATACTTATTAACTGAACATTGTTTTTTTTGGAAAAATTAATCACATTGACGTGTACGCGCTGATGGTTAGTGTGTTCTCTCAATGTTAGTGTCGTGCGGAATACTCAATGGCAACTCACATTTATCGGCGGGAAAGCAGTCGCAGTCTGGAACATCGGTCCTGACATTGCTCTTTGACTTCTCATGATCTTGTGCCTTGCTGACCGTCACACCTTTAGAACTCTTAGCATCTTCACTCTTGATTTCACCGGATTGTTCTGATGAATCAGCAATAATCTCGTCTTTTGTTTGAAGCCCTTGACAGCAACCATCACGAAGATGTTCAGCAGTTGGTTGTTCTGTTCCTCCTCTTCTACAGCACCATGAACCTCCATCAGTTGTTAATTTAGCTGGACCACCATCACCTCTGAACTTGTACTCCACTTTATCTACTTCTTCAGACTCAGGCTCCGTTTTTATCGGCTTAGAAAGATCTTCTTCCTCCCGCAGTTTATGCAAAGAGTCGTTGGAAGAAATATACTCAACAGTTTCTTGTTTTATCGCTTGATTAGAATTGTAAATCACATCATCACCATTCGTATTTTGGTTAGTTTGAGTCTCTGGAACTTGCTCAGATTTTTCCGCTACTTTGGAAAAGTTAAATTCCTTCACATTTCTATCATTGTCTTCGACTGAATTAATATGTCCTTGATTTTTAATATTGATTTCGAAATTATCATGAAACGACTTGTTCAACTCTTCATTTATTTTATTCTTTTCATCAGTATATTTCATAAAATTTTGAATTGCTGTAATTCCCGTTTCAGGCAATACTTGTGTGTTATTGACACTATTATTAATTACATTGTTTCCACCTCCTGTCCACTCCCATAAGCCACCACCGCCGGGCAAACTATCGGCCCGGGGGTGGTGGCTATGCAATAAAAAATTACCGGTCATAGATTCATTCGAAGCTGCCATAGACATCATCGAGGCTTGATTAATATACTGCTCTGATCGTTTTTCCTGCATTCCAATAGATTTATCCGAGTTTTCATGCGAGTCTCGTATCCGATCATCAGTTGAATATTCGTTATTAGATCCATTTGGATTATTTGACGAAACTTGATGCTGAATCTGTTGATGTTGCATCTGCTGCTGCTGTTGTTTATTCAGTATCATAGACTTCAATCGATTATTTAAATTTGATCTATTAGATTGATCTTGGTCTTGAAAGCCATTAGCTTTGTTATCAGTACTCTGTTGTTGCCACATGATTCTTTCTCCGGAATTTTGCATATCCTGTTTGGTATTCTGACCCCAGTTAGGATTCTCTGCTGAACTTGGAGACCAATTCATTTGATTATCCATTTTACTATCCTGACTCTGTTGATTTGGCCACGTATTCTGTTGATTGCTAGGAGTTCTCCGTGGACTTGGTTGAGAATCAGGCCACTGTTGTTGTGGTTGTTGACTTCCATCACTCTTCATACTATTTGGTGACCAATTTGGTTGACTAGTAGGCGTATCTGGCCAAGACATTTGATTAGATGGTGTCAATCGAGGATTTTGTTCGATTTTTGTTTGCTGACTTTGTTGCCACTGCTGTTGTTGAGACTGTTGGACCTGTCCAGAGGGAGTCAGTCTTGGATTTTGATGCCCATTATTAGTATTTTGGAGTTCTGGACTACTTTGCTGCCAATTATGTTGACCGGACGGTGTCATTCTGGGATTTTGTTGAGCTGGACTTGGGAGGTCAACCATTTTTGGTGAATGCTGAGGCCAACCTTGCTGTTGTTGTTGTTGCTGATGTTGTGATGAAGGTGTCAGTCTTGGATTTTGACTTTCCCTCATCTTCGGGCTTTGTTGCGGCCAATTTCCCTGAGTTTGTTGTGTCGATTGTTGTTGATTATCATTAGCATCCTGCCAAGATTGTGGAGTTGGTGGCTCTCGTCCATTATCCCAACTCATATGACTGGATGGTCGTGACATGTCTTGTTGACCCTGAATATTCATGTTTTGTTGTTCGTTTTTTAAACTATTTTGTAAATTGTGTTGCTGCTGTTGTTGTATTCTAGCATCTGACCAACTCATTTCATTACTGACGTTGGTCATCTTTGCAGCGGAATTACTGTCAGACCACAAGTGACTTTGGCTTGCATCTGATACTGGCGGTTGTCTGGGCATTTGTTGCTGCTGCCATTGGTTCTGCTGCTGCTGACCCATCTCTACGTAGCCTGGATATCCGTTAGAGTTGTGTGAACTCTGTGGGTCCGGTTGAAGTGGATACCCAGGCATCTCGTTTCCCGACACATTTGTCGAGGCGATGGTAGCGAAACCTTTGACTTGAGTATCTTGGGAAGCTTGCGCTTGAGGTGGTTGTTGTTGAGTGTCCATTTGTACAGAACTGCTACGACTAGTTGGGGTTGTTGATGGTGGTGGTGCCATTGTGACATCCTGAAAAGAGGATCATTCGATCTGTAACTTAAAACCGATCATTCAATTCTCGACGCATTTGCATGTAATTTGAATCAATTACATCCTCAATTTAACTGTTAAACCAGCTATGAGAATAGTTTACCTGTTGTTGATACCCGTTGACATATTCCTGACGGGTTTCAAAGCCAATTGGTTGGCCAGGCGTCGCTGCGGGATCCATGAACTGGCCATTTAGCGTACGTTGAGGTGGAGCAGCACCTGTTTGTGGTGCTACTGGAGCCAGAGGCGACGGCTGTCCTGTAATTGCGTATTGCCCCGTAGTACCGGCACGCTGGAACGCCGATTGATCTGTTGCGATGAATGCTTGTTGCTGATACGTTACTATAATAAAAAAAAATTCATTCATAAACAATTCCATTGTTTTCTTTAACCAGATATTACTTTAAAACTTTTTTCTTTTTTTTTACTCATGAATTCTTGTTGGTAAATTTGTTTTTTATCCTAATTATTTACTTAATCTATTTATTACCTGGTTGAGGATGATAGGGAGTTGCAGCACTGTACTGAGTGTGGTACCTCAGGTCTTCTAATTGATTAGGTGCGGGTATTTGCTGAATAAACTGCTGAGGAGGCCAAGCTGCGGGTGCAGTTTCTACGGTAACTGTACCAACAGGAGTAACTCCTTGATGCCATACAGTGTTTCCAAAACCAGCTGCTGGTCGGAATCCTGTACTTGAATCTCCGTAGAATGGCATTACTCCCGGCGACTGTAAAATAAACATGACAATTAAATAAATAAAAATATGTATTTTGATAAAATAAACAAAAATTGTTGAGAGAATATTTTTTTCAAATCTTCATGAATGCTTAAGCAATGAATCAAAGTATCTCTATACTTTAAGCTGAGCTCTAAAGTTTTAAAAAAGTTACATTACTGCTCGATGAATATTTTATTTCCTATCTTCAGCTTACAAAGTATAAAAGCCATTTTTCTCTCGAGTGCTTTTCACTTGCGCTTTCTTTGGCAAGAAAAATGGAAATAACAACAAAAAAAGAGAGAGAAGGAAGGGAAAAAAAATCTGAAGAAAAAACATGAACATGCTTTAGCTTATCCCACTAAAACTTCACCAAGCTTTGATATCACGTGCAAGTCTCTCTTAAGCTGTGTCACTTCTCTTTTCCCTTTCATCCTCTTTTTGTCTTATTTTTTTCATTTCTGATTTCCAAGAGAAAAACTGTGAAAAGCACTGTGGAAATTTATCGCTGTTTCACACGAAAGAACTAGCATTCAACATGACACAATACTCTTGTAAAGTGTTCGTTATATTCTTAAAACTATCTGCATTTATTTTTTGCAGTCTCTTGTCTACTCTATTTTAGAAACTTCTAAATTTCAACGTTGTTTTGTTTGCTTTAATCAATGAAGGGATTTTACGTTACTTTATTTTCCTCTTAAAAATCCGATACTTATTATTAGTCATGCTTGTCATAATTTATTAATATAAAAAATGGTTCAATTTAAAACACGATATAAGTTTAGTAACTTTTTTCAACATACTTTTCTGGAGGTTTGACAGTTTGAAACTTAAAAGTATAATATGTTAAAAGCACGAGTACAATAACTTAAAAAAAAATTTAATATTAAATTTCCAGTAGAGCTTCCATATTTCACTGACATTAAAAGCTGTCAGAGAATATGGCAAAATTAGGATAATAAATCTTTCCTGAATGTTGCAATTTAAAGTTAATTTTTTCCTTAATATTCTTCTCGAATATAATCAAGTTGTGATGTCATTTATCCCGTCCATGGATTATAATAATCGTCACGATACCACGATTCAATTATCCAGAACTGAATTACTGAGGTAATCCCATCCTCTCGTTACTCGAGAACGGAAACGAATTTCCTCGGGTCAGTTAGCGAAGCTGGAGAATCCCAGGTGAATCAGTGTAACGACGGAAGTTCGTTTAGAGATTAGGGTGAGAACAAGAGACTGCAAAAGACCGAAAGGGATAAATTAATCGGCAACATTGAGTTTCCTCGATCAGGAACCATAGTTTTAGACTTCAACTACTACTTCCGATCTCTCCAACGATACACAGGAAATACCAAGATTTCTCCAATTGCTTTCGAATAATTTTACGAGTAATCTTCTAGTGAATAACAAGTGAAATGTACTGTACAGTTTTAAACTTTCGTGAAATTTCAATTTGTTTTCAACTGCTTTGTAAAACTAGAAGTTGATCTGTGCCCCATTTAAAGTCCCAATCACATCGTTGAACACTGTACATATTTGTACAGACGACTAGGTACTTGCCAAAGTTAAATATTTAATGAATTATTATTATCATAATTAATGCAACAAATCTTTGTTAACAAGTCAAATAAAATATTTTAATTGAATATTTATTTACCAAAGAAAATATTATCATCCAAGTCTGTGTTTATTTTATTTTATTACTGTTAATTTAATTATTAACTTTTTGTTTGTCTTGTTGAAATGAAAATGAAAGCAGGTAATGCATTTGTTTTGTTGAGTGTTATCTTAAGAATTTTCTTATTAAGATATTGAATGAGTCAGGGTAATTAAAATATAAGATGTATCTTTGGAGAGAAAAAAAATGTAATAAAATTCCTAATTATTGAAGTGTTTGAGATGCAAATTAAATGGAATAATCAATAGTCTTTATCTCGAAAGTAAATGCAGTGTATGTATAGATCCACAGACTTGTTTAAGCTATTTTTATTGTCAATTATAGAATTAATTAAATTTAATTGGTGCAATTAGAATTGTAATTTGTAATAAATTTAATCGAATTTTCTAATTATGATGAAAAATAAGAATTTAAAATAAAATTTTATGATCCTTAATTAAATTACTTTCATCGGTCTCTACTATTTATTTGGAATTGTTTTACGTGATATGATTAAAATTATATATAGTTTAAATTAAATTGAATGACAGTTTTTAATTAAATAGTTGAAATGAAAATTAAGTCTAATAAGCTCTTTACCACATATGCAACTGTGTTTGTCGTATGACAGTTATTTTATATTAATTTTCACGTAACTCTTGACAACTGGAAAATTTAATTAGTAATTACTAATTAGTGAGTTTGTTTACTATTGAGAGTACTACTCTATCAAGTTGTCCAATTGGTTTTCAAAGTTAGAGTCAGTCATTTTAATCATGTATCAATTGTCAGCTATTCAATGTTATTTCAGCTGTCGGTTCAATGTTTGTTATTTAATTTACGGAAGGAAATATTTACTCATTGCATTTCATGATGAAGTGGTCATCAGACATGAAAAAAAGGACAGCTGATACCATTCAAACTTCATGCGTGCGTTACATTTAAATATCATGTTTATTATGCGAGAATTTTTTACAGACGATAAATTTCCTGTTTACTTCATTTCATAATCAATTTTCGAGTTGACATAAATTGTTAAACTATCATGTAAGCTAAATGGGCTTGAATGGAAACAAATTGGTGGAGCAAAAAAAGGAGGATTGTAAGTTGATGTTGACGTAAAGCTAAATAGTGAAAACAAGACGAGTGTGGTTCAAGGTCTGAAGTAGTAAGGGGATGATTGTAATGGTAGAGCTTGAAACCGCAAGTGGTTGTAGATCGGTGTTTGAGGTGAAGGCTGATAGCATCGAAGGAGCAAAGCAAGAGCGGGCGTGCAGCCAAGCGAGCCGCGAACACCCTCACCCTTTGAACTCAAGCGCCAACTACCCTTGTGTGCGCGTGACGTCTCACCCTCTTGAACATTGCGACGAGGGTAAGTCCGTGAGAAATCCATTCCGTTACTCTGTGGTATCATGACCTAGACCAATCTCGGTCTGTTCTGCGATAAAACGAGATGCCCCACGACATCACCAGCTAAACGCAACCCGCGGGATCAACTAACCGACTCTATTTCCACACTAACACCCTTTTCACACGATGACCTAGACCCATTTAATTCTCTTCTACTTCCTGAAACATTTCAACTTGAAGATCCACTTAAATTTTGTGTAATTAATTTACTTGATAATTTCATTTAATCTAAATTCATTTTAATTAGAAAATTTAATGAAGCATTTTTTCTAGAAAATCTAATCTAGAAATTAATTATATTTCGAATTGAGAAAAATTTAATCATCTTTCTTGTTTGATGAAGAAAAATCTATTTGAGATAATTAATCTCTTTCAGTTTTACTAAAATATAAAAGAGGTAATATTATTGCACCCAAGTAATTTCATTTTTTCTATAAATAAAATGTTCAATATAAAAAGCATTTTTATCTTAAAGAACCTTTTAAGTAAGTACTTGTTAGGTTATTAATTTAGCTTTTGAAAATTAATTCACTAATTTCATTTACAAACTTACTTCTCTTCCAAGTAAAAATTTTCATCCATTTATGATAATAATATTATTATAATAAATGTTAAAAGTTAAAATAATAATTGTATCAAAAGTGGTGAATGAGAAAGTAAAAAATAATTGCGGTGGCAAAGTGCAATTTATTGTGACGAGGATTATTGAATGTTCGTGAAAGAATTCTGGTTAAACACGAATTGTGGTTTTTATTTAGTGTATCAGCAATCGAATGAGTGAGACAGTTGCTCAAGCCAATTGGTGGTTTTAATAGCAACATCAACGTCAACGCAAGCACTCATCCATTTTCCAATTGACCACAAGTGTGTGAGTGTTGGACACGCAGTTACAAATTTATCGGGAAATTAGTGGAGACAATCGTCCACATCGATAGGTACATCGAGTGGGCATATATTCGATTAAATGCTCGTATGGGACAATTCCCTATACCCTGAGCTTCGAAGCTTGTCGGAATTCTATAGTAGAGATTCACCAGTAGGTATACCAGGCTTCTACTTTAGCCCATTGCACTACGAAAGGGGGATGAAAATGGGAGTTGACGCCTCCCTTGGGTATGGCTCAAGCTGCGCCGTCGCTACAAAGCCTATAAAACCCAATCGCTTGGCAAAAAAACTGCAATCGAGACATTCAAACATATAAAAAGCAAGTGTAAAGCTTTTATTAGATTTATTCAAATCTATTGTACGTTTTTTAACACCTGATTTTTTATTTTCAACATCAACTGAATAAAATTTTAATATCGAAATGAAAAAAATTTATGAAAGACAATTTAAATTGGGTGGAATATTTTGCATAAGAATAGGATAAATGTAATTTTAGTTTCAATGCAATAACGAGACGATGTCAGCTTTTGTTTTCTATTCCGGCTCGATGCACGTTGGCCCAGCTAGTACAGGTGCGGCTGGAAATACACGAAAGTACGTTTAGTACGAAGTAAACGCGAATATCCAAGTGAAAACCACATGTGTTCTATATCGTGGTTGGAGGCAATTCGTGTTCCAACGACTACCGGAATTCCGCGGTCTCGGTTTGCTGCATAATTGCGCGTTTCGATGGATGCTCACGGAACACCGGTTCCTTTATCATTTGATATTGCCAATTATTGTCACCGTTCAACTGAACACGTTAACATTTCACGACTCTTTGGTCCCATCATCATCTGTCACTCATTTCTCTCTATTTCTTTTCAAAGGAAAATATTTTTATAAACTCCCTAAGGAATTTTTTTTATTTTTGTTTTATATGCTTTTAATAGAAAAATCATTTGTGTTTGGACTATAAATTTTTCAACTCCTCGTGCATTTTTATTCGGCGGAACAATTATGGTAAAAAATTTTACCACAAATATTTACTTTGTCAACCACTTTGAAAATAGAAAACTTAATGAAATATTTTTATATGAGTTTTTAGAATTGTATTTTTTTCATTATCGTGTTATTTATTGTCATAAAATAGCTGTGAACGTTGAAGCTAAAATTAATAATAAATTTCCAACGGAAGAGTGGTTGTTTTGAAAAAGAAAATTAAATTCTTAAGCCATATCATCCACTTTTTATGAGGAATCCTGAATAAAAATCGTAAAATATTTTAATACCCTGAAGAATTTTAGGTATTTCCAGTAGCAAATTCTCCGAAAAAATATTTATCCATAGAAAAAAAAATATATATATATATATATATATATATATATATATATATATATATATATAAATAGAATGCTTTATTATTTTGTTACAAAACAACAGTGGAGCTTTTACCAAGAGGGTTGTTTATTTAAGTGATAAAAATAAATTTTCTCAAGAAATTTATTTAAAAAAATAACAGAAAGAAGAATGAATATTCAACAGTTGGACGTTGGAGTCTCGAAAAAAGAGAGAAAAAAAAATAAAAGAACTGCAAATCTGTAGCTCAAAGCGCGAATTGACGCGCGAATAGCCACTTGATCCTGATCAAGAGCTGAAGAGTGCTTTCATGACAAGAGTCACTGGAGAAGGACTCTCGAACACGGGGTAGATTGACTGTCGTAACGAAATGGCATCGTCGTCAGGTATACAATCTGACGTGAGCCAAAAGAAGGGGTGTAGACCACCAGCAGACGCTGGCTGCGGGGGCGGTGACCGACCGCCAACGCGAATCAATACCCGCAGGAACAGGAACCGCCAAGCAACGACGAGGGAGAAAATGGGGAGAGGTAGAAGGGAGTAACGGAGACGTAGGAAGAGGGACGAGAGCAAAGTGGAAAGTGTGGAAGGGAGGAATTGAGAGTCGAGAAAGTTCATGCATTCCAAACGTAATCAAAAAGAGAATAAGGGAAAATAAAAAGGGTAAAATTGACTATATTTTTTTAGAAATGAAGTAAATGAAATAAGATTTGAATATGTCTTCATCATTTCTCTTTAAATTATTTGCCTTTTTCTTTTTACTTTATAAATAAAGAAAAATGCTGAATATTTTGTTGAAAAAAATCCTTTTTTGGCTTTTAAAATCTTTTAAATTAATTCCGACAGTTATTTAAATCTTCTCATCCATATTAACCGACTCAATTTGATTCTAAGAACTGTCATGATGTAATTTACATAGAATAAATAAGACACACCAAGCTTCATCTCAAAATACAACACCAAGATATATAAACGGTATGACTTTATGAAATTATAAACCCCTTTGGGTCAATACGAGAAGAAAACCAGATGATCTAGTGCAGTTGAAGCAGATTTCGGGATATGGTAAACCACGAAAATTACTGAATATTACAACTCATAAATTAATTCCATGAACAGCATAAATTATATTTTTAGAATCATATATCCTTCTCTATTTGAAATTCAATTAATATTTAATATCGTTATCATTGGACGCTTGAATTAAAAAATTCCACTTTAATGTATCCAATAATATTGGAAATTTGAAAGAAAATCTACCCCGAATGAATAATGTCGTTTTTTTCTGTCTGAAATATGTATCTGTAACCATTGTTTGGTTTTAATATTTATGCTTCATAAAAAAATAGCTTTAAATTTATGATTTTGAAAGCTGCTTTTTTTTAATGCATAAAAAAATTAATGGCAACGCTCTACGAAGAACAAAACAATGGCAACTTTTAAATGAAGAAATGCTGCATAAAATTTGAATTAAAATTTTTTTGCATAACGGTAGGATATTTAAACTTTTTTCCCTCTATAAATTTTTGCTAACTCACCATTGAAACGACGGGTGGAGGTGGGTTTCCGTTTCTAAGTGTCCCCGTTTGTTGATTCGTTGCAGAATTGAGATTATCCTTAGTCTGCTGCATGGGGTCAGTATGTAAAGCCTGCTGAGATTGGGATTGTTGAGTTTGATGCTGTTGGAGTCCTCCAATACCTGCTTGAGGACTTCCTAAACCAGCTGGCGCACTGTCTGGGGTACTCACTTGTCGTGCTATCTTTCTGTAACTCTGTAATGAAAAAAAAAAAGAATGATTAATTGAGTGAATTCCATTTTTATCTCGTTTTGAAGTTTGCATTTCACAATACGAAGGATAGATTGATCGAGAAGAATCTTATTTAAGTTATTTTGAATCAGAAAGAGATAAATCTGATATAAATCTGAATTAACAATGTGACCCTAATGCTAAAAATAACGTGACTCGACTTTAAGTAGGACGTGGCGCTCGAAATAATTTTCATAGTTTAACATACGCTTGCTACATGTTTTCCATCTAAACTTCAACAATTTATATCGACATTCCCATAGCACGGTTTTCATTTCTCCAGAGAATAAAGTCAAGAGTCTCTTGAATCTTCATGACGTCGCGAAAAATGTTTGCTTCGTAGTTCAAATGATTTATCCATCATAAAAGTTTCTTGAAGGAAACATTGATGGTATTTTTTTTTTCAAAATTTTCAGAAAATATTTACATCATAAACTTATTGATTATAAATATTATAATAACGCCAATATTTAATATAGCATAGGAAAAATATTATGCTAGAAAACTTATTAATAGATAGAGATAATTGCTTGAGCTTATTCAAGATAAAAATTGCATAGAAAAATGATTGCTATTAATTAGAGGAAAAATAATGAAATGATTAATAAAACATATAAATAATATACCTCCTGAATAATATTTTCTTCATCGTAATGAATTATTAAAGAAAGATAAATTTTTTCCTTCATGAAAAAAATTGAATCCAATGACAATAAATATTCATTTATTCCAAGAAGACATTTTATTATTCTGAATCTACTTTTTTAATAAGAAGGAAAATATTTTTCTTGATACTTATTCTCTTCGAAATTCTTTTGGAAAATTAATCCACAGTCTATTTAGACAGGAAATAGGAACTCATTTATTTTACTGAATAAGAAAGATTTATTTTAAATTAATCTTTTCAAGCAAAGAAGAAAGTCTCTCGAAATAGAAATAACTTCTTCTGAATATTTTTCCCTAATTAAAAATAATTGTTTCGCTAAGTATAACCATGTGAAGTAGTCGTATTTCGCTGTTCAAATACCTCGATAATAAACTACAGAGATATTTCATTGGTTCGGTCAATGACGCAATAAAACACGACGAATGTGACAAAGAATGAGACGTTTATCCATTAGTACTGAAGAAACATGGCTTTTATTTGTACTATTAACGAGTTATGCTGAATACTACAAATGAACGGCATGACTCATGAACGGAAGTTAGCAATTAATTGGAGAAATAAATGTTCAGAAGAGATACTTGAATATCTTTAGTTTAATTAAATATTTTACGATCGAATATTTCCCTATGAATAGACAATTACATTAAACATTACAATCCACCTTCGATATTCGCTGGGAAGAGAGAAAGGTGATTCTCAACAGGCCTAATGCAGAATATAGAATTGATTAATTATTAAAAATAAGTATTCCTCTTTCAGAAAAATATGACAGGAGATGTATCGATTTGAAGGAAGAAGCATCGAGATATATTTTTATCTCATATAATCATGAATCGTTCACAGACGCGATTCAAACTTGTCTGTTGGCTCTGTGCCCAAGCCGGAAGACAGCGATCAGCTCTTCCGTTGGAATTCGATTATACATGTACAAATTACACTACTTGATTTGTTGTTATCTTCATACAATGATAATCATTCACTTTAAATATACATTTGAATTCATTTAACAATAAAACTATTGTTTATTCGAATCATACTTCATTAATATCGTAATGGAAAAAAATTGTTTCCTTCTTTATACAGTCTTATATAAACGTCGGAAAATATCAAGTGATAGAAAAAAATGTAGATTTATTGTTTTAGAAAAGATATAAAATGATAGATTCAAATGATACGAGGGGATAAAAATAGTTGAATAAAATTGATTGTTAAATATTTTATTTGTTCATCAAGATATTTATACTCTGAATGGTGCATTGAAGAAAATAGACTTTTATTTTAAAAATTTTACTTTATGACAATGCTGTAAAATACAATGGAACAATATGAAGAGTCGTCAGGGACGTCTCGAAGCTCAATTCTAACGTCGAAGGCCATAAGAAGATTGCGTACAGTCAAGGTTTAAATTTTATTCTCCTTTCCGTCAATATTTTAAAATTGACACAACGTTGATTGGAGTGGAGAATGAGATTCCTTTACAATAATAACTCTTTTGAATTCTACAATAAAAAAAAAAAAATCTTAATTGAACTTTGAAAATATATACGTATACATTATCGTTCATTATAAGAGATTTTCCTCATCTTCGTATTTTAATACGAAAAGTTTTGTGAAAGTGAACTTAACGAAATGACAATGACTTATAGACTGATGGAGATAAATTTTTGTATTATTGAATAATATTATGTAGACAATTGATTTAATTTAGTGAAACAGTTGTAAAAATGTATTAAAGTAAAAGACCAACTCCTTTAACGAGCAGTACAGCAAGTTGGAACGCCTCTTTGGACGTTGGGAATTCATTAACTCAAGTACTTATCGAATGAAGGGACTAGTCTGAGTCCTTCTTGTGTAATACAATGCTCCTTTCGAATTGCTAATTTTCTTTTCTCTCAACGTAATTACTAGATATTTTTTGTAGTTGGTCGTAAAAAACAGTCAATATTTTAACTGCAAGGTTGAATAATCTCTCAATTAGTCATGATAATTAAATCGTTATAAATATGACCATTGTTGCATCGTAAATGATAAATAAATTAATTGTAATCAGTACTGGTTATATGTACAATAAATTATCACAATGGTATAGAGTTTTGAATTCGTTATCGATAGAATTCAGCTTTTATGCTGATTAATCTTCTCTACTGCAAGCTTTATTACCTTCAAGCCATTAACAAACTCATAATAATTCAAACATTTAATCTGCTTAGTTTAATAATTTCTATTCATTTGCGAACTTGGTAATAAAATCAAGTGATCGATGTATTATATATTATCTTGCAGGCTCAACAATTGATGTGAAGGAAAAAAATTTAAGGAGATTAAATTCTCGTTGAATTATTGCTCCAATAAATTTCTTTGTGAAAAATTATAAGAGTGGAGAAACGTAATAATAAGCAATAGATCATCGAATATATTGAAGGAGAAATTTCCTCAAAAAGTGTTTTGTTCGAGACTCTTTTTTAGATGAAAGCAAAACAAGCGAAAATAATTTGCTGGATTAACAAAGCAAATAATTTTATAGAGTACACAAGAAAAATTGTTCGCCTGTCATAAATGGATGAAGGTCGGTTGGATGTAAACTTTTAGTCTTTCGAGCGTCAATCATCATTTGAAAAAAAAAAATGATGGCCAAATGCCCTCGAAAATCTTTTCAATTGCCGGTAGCATATAGCGTAGAAAGTCTGTGTTCCCTCCAGCGGCTCAATTGCTCCGTAGAGGGATAAAAGTACAGAGCAACTTCTGAAGATGAGCTCGAGTGTTTGGCGGAAGCGTTCACTTTACATTGCGCGAGGAAAGCCAACCAAGCTACTTGTCTCTGAATGCCGTTGGCTCCCTTTGACTCTCTCAATCTTGTCGCCACGTGGTGCCAAACACGTGGTATCAACTTTTATTTTTATTCTTTTCTTTTAAACATTTTTTGTATAAATATTTACATGCTATTTTAGATAAATAATTAGAGAGGAATGTCCTTTTTTTTTTTTTAATTCACTTGGTTAATTTTTGATGTAAAAAAAAAAAAAAAAATAAAGTGAGAGAAACTACAATTGTTTGAAGTTTAAGACTTGGCTCACGTGTTACTGAAGTACCTCTAGAACTTTTGAGTGCTTAACTCTTATTTTTTCTTCTTCACACCTCTCTTCTGTTCTTTCTTCCAAGTGTTTTACGTTTTAATCGTCACCTTTCACAAAGATGCGTGAAATCTTTAAATATTTAAATTGCAAGATAAACTTTCTGTTGGTTTTTAAAATTATAATACAAAAAACGTTTTAAAAAAATTTAATAAAAAAGATTTTCTCGGCACAAAAAAAAATTAGTTAGTCGGTATTTTACTGTTATTTGATCAAAGGAATAAATTGAAATTTTAACGAAAGCATCAAATATATATTCACGAAAAATAATTCACCTCTTCTGATTTGCTTGCTTGTTCCCGCACGTGCAAAATCACAAGAGAGAAAGACAATATTCGACCTCGACGCCGTTCACTGAACCGTCTCGTTTTTTTCCCCCGGCTGTCGGTGAATAAAAATGAAATTCTAAATTGCAAAAATAAATATAAAAGAAGAAAAGTAAAAAAAAAAATGTCGAGATTATTCTTAATCTTAATTGTTATACTAAAGGAAAGAAATTATAATGATGCCGATGAAGAAACTCGTTTCTCACCTTTCCCTTCTTCTTCTTCTTCTTCAACGTATCGTTGTCGTCGTCGTCGTCGCGGGAAAATCGATTCTCGACGGACTAACGTTAACTTGCACTCAGCTAAATTATCTACTGACACTGAACTTTAATTTAATAAAGTAAATAAAAATACTCGGATAGATTTTTAATTGCTTCGAGGGTTGATTTTCTTTAAGTTTACTTCGCGTTATTAAAACTTGGAAGATTATTTCGTAGACACATGGACAGCGCCAGTCTATCACTGGCCACGGTTACGCGGAGTCTCAACCTTCCACGTTCGATGACTCCTCGTGCTGCCGATGGTGTGTTCCTTCTCCCTCAATCTCCCTCCCTCGATTTCTTCACTCTTCACTCTTCTCTCTTGTCCTCGCTCCTTTCGCCTGTCTCTTTCTATTGTCTCTGCGCTCTTGCTATTCGCGTACTCCACCGAACCACGATGCTCCTGCGCCTCTTATCACTGCTGTCTAATTTATAAAGTGACTCAAGGTTCTCTCTATGTTTATCCACTCTTTCACACTAGTCTTCGCGTCTTTTGCGGAAGAAATTTTTAAAAATTTTTCCGTTAAAAAAAGTCGTAAAAAAGTAAGGAAAATATTTGGTAAACTTTTTCGACATGAAAAATAGGGAAAGTGATTGGCACGATTTTTCGCGCGACTTGTTGGAGCACACGAGATAATGCGTCTGGTACGTGAGGCAGAGAAAACGCGACTATTCAGCGCGCGTGCCGTGTCTGTACACGAACTTGATCCACGTCTCTCTTTGCTATTCTCTGGATCGCACCTAGTGTCTCACTTGGTCTTTCATCTCTTTCGCTCCAACTATCGGCGGTTCTCGCACCCCTCCTCACCATTTTCCTCCTTCGTTTCACCCCCGTTAGGTACTCCACCCTCGCGAACTCTCTTCGTCTGGCCGCTACCAAAGCACCGGTTGGTTGGTCGCTCGACCCTCCCGCTCCACACCAAAGTCGCGGTGCGTCAATTGCGCGCCATCGCACGTTCTTCGTGTCTTCGGGAACCCCCGGAGAAACTCAACTCCACGTCGCGCCCTCCAGCCTCGGAAATGTTCGTGTCTTTCCGGCAATTGCTTTTCCCTCACTTCTCTCTTTCCTTCCCGGTAGTCCAACGGGACCTTCTCCTGGAGTTCCTTCCGATAAACATTTTTTTTAACAGGCTGCTGGTCCATTCGTTTCCCTATCATCGGGTATCGTATCTCCCATATTTTAAAAACAGCGATAACACGTTGTAAAAGTTGCTACTTTTCTACCTCGTCTTCTACTACCACTATACTTGATGATATAAAATATTTTTTTTATTTTTCCTACACATGGCGACGTTGGTATATAACTTATGAATACAGACTACATCTCCCTCCCTAGTGACTGCATTGCCATGGGAACTAATTTCATTCCGACGGAAAATTTATTTTATTTCTTTTTTAAATGTGTATTTTGCTTTTATGTGGAGGAATAAATTTCGTAGTAACTAAGATTGCAAATTTATCAGTTTATATGTATATATACATGCATGTATATGAGGATAAAAAAAATGTTCACTTGGCAGAGTAAAACATTTCTATTGAGATAAGATAATATTCTATTGGAAAAAATTTTTCATTTAACATTTTTATTAAAATTTTCCATAATAATCTATTTCACCAGTAATGAAAAAATTTTTTTAATTAAATACTTTCTTGATTCAAGAAATTCTCATTTTCTTAATAATAAATCATTATTAAAGGAACATTCACAAAAACCAAACGACCTAGAATTTTTTAATAAAAAAAAAAATTCATCCATTTATTATATTTTCTTTCGAACGGTTTTTCATTCTTCCGGTAGTAAATCTTTAAAATAAATGTCCAAGAAAACTTGAACCGATAACCATAAAAGTACATGTATATACATCAAATATGCATCAATTTAAATGATTAAAATTATCAATAAATGCAAACCGTTGATAAATATTTCCTTGCAAATATCTAAGCAAGTTAAATAATTTATTACTTGAAGAAAGACTCTATTCAAATGTTTCAACTGTTGATAAATAAATATATAACAATGTACAACCAATTATCACTCAATAAAAAAAAAACGATAAATAAATTTAACGAACATTCTTTAGTTAAGATAATTCGATGATTAAAAAAAGAATAATTAGCAAAGCGAAAATGAACAATAGGTTTATTGAAATTATGGATTAATAATGAAAGCAGCAGAACCAATAACAAATTGAATACAAGGTTTCGTTTATTAATGTCTCCTGCAACAAGTTGCAGTTGACTGTGTTAGTCATAGGGAATATCACCCTCTCACCTAGCCCTGTGTATTTCACTCAGTGATTCCCCGACCAGCAATAGCTCTTTCACTCGGCAATGTGGCTGTTATATCCCTTTACGAGAAAATCTAGAGCCAGACTGTTAGCCATTCTCCCTTCAGAGTACACAAAGTTGCGTTATAGCTTCATCTCAGCTAGAATCAAGTTCCTCACAGCTGAGTACAACCTCCGGGTGTTTACATAGTTCTCTGTTGAACAATGTGGGTTTTCTTCAATACTACGAAGTTAGCTTGGTATTAAAATAGTTAGCGGACAAATTGATACAAATGTGAGGACATTATTTAAATGCAAGGGATATAGAAGAGAAAAGTTATAGCACAGTTTATTACGCACTATTCTAATCCCTTGAGTTTTAACATTCATTAAATTCATGCCGCGGGAGAGGATTCATATAGTAGGCAATTTTATATCCTGAAGGATCGCGAACGCAATAATAACCCCAAGCTCATGCGGGATTTACGGACACATAAAAATCGATCGTCTTTCTCTCACCCCATCTCTCTCCAAAATGAAATTACATCTACCATGACGAATTTACTGTTCCTCTTCATCGTTTCATTTTAATTAATTCAAACGCGCGAGATTATAAATTAGTAAAACCAATTCAACGTTGATGAAACTAAACAAAAAAAAAGATTAACATTGTTGATTGTGTATGCATAATATAAATTCTTGAACGTATAAATTTACTATCTCGTTTTCTTTCTTCTTGTTTTTTTTTTATATATTTTTGCTCGAGAATATTGGAAGAATGATAAAAACATCGTGTAGATATTGAAGTTTATCGACTGCTTGTCTACATAAAATGTCGACGCACGTGAACTAAAATAGACACGTGCAATCGCCGGTTGGGTATCAGCTTGCTGCTTTGTTCCCTTTTACAAAGTGATATAGAATCACATAACTTGTTATATTACATAGAACTAGTTCTCCAGCGATATCGAAGGGTGCTTCAAATGACTCATCCACTTAGTATGATAAATGGCTAAATAAAATGCATTCACATGAGGTACCGATTTTAGTTATTAGAAAAAAATTATTTTAAATATTTACTATGTAAAGAAGTGATGTTGAGTTACGATTATTAATGATCGGAATAAATTAATACTTGAATCTTTTATAAATTAGCATCTTTTGCATGTTAAAATGGATGCTAAAACTTTGATCATCTCTGTATTTAAATATCTTTATTCCCAAGTATGCAAACGATGTTCATTATATTTTATTCATTAAAAATTTACTTATCAAAAAAAAGTGCATCCATTTTATCTCATTTATTTTTAGAAAGTTCTTCAGTAAAATAGTGTACCTAAAGAGTTAAATAAAACAAGAACAATGCGAAATGAAGTCGTAATTAATAATTAAAACTCATGTTTTAATGAAGTGAAAATGGAAATATGACTCATAATAAAAGTTTAATTATTTTCTAGTATTAATTTGATGTCCATTCCAAAATAATTACGCCTCCATTTATACATCAATTTAAAGAGATATCGAATATATATATAGAAAAGAATAAAAAAAAAGTTTAGTGATATCTGAAAATAGTTATGATTCATGAAATTGTCATCCTTTTTCATAAAAAGTCTAATCTTTTTCTTGGAGATTGGATAGACTTCGTACATGGTTCAAGCCTTGATTTTACATTTTACTGAACTTATTTCGTATGGAATCAAACTCAATGTCGTTTGCCTAACAATAAAACTCTATACATACATTTCCGCCAAAGTATACATATTAAAAAGCGTATTAGCCTGGAGAAAAATGGCTGTCATAAACCACAAAAGAAATAAAAAATGTAGAACATAAAAGTGGTGGGAGGTGGATGAGGAGTGTGGGAAAGTTCAAAAGAGAGAAATTGAAAAACGTAAAAATAAGTGAAAAATGGTTAAAGTATAGTTAAGGCTACGATGGTAGGCTGCTGGAAATGAGAGAAAATTTTAAACATGGCGGTGCTCAACAGTCAGCCGTACCACGCATCGATCAATAGTGTCTTGTTTAATACTACCTCTCAAATAATTCTATACAGCTGCTCTTGATTTTAATCAAATTTTTTTATAACTTACTTTAAGTATCGAAAAAGTACGGTAAAAATTCAATTAATACGAACGAAAAAAAAACTCCGGTAACTTTTTTACAATAATCACACCAGCTGCAAACTAAATCCTGCTTTCAAACAAGAAAAGGAAATAGTTTACGTAAATATTTTTCCGTTCTTACTCATTGAAACAAGTCCGATTTGTATACTCAGTAAGATCAAGGCTCTGATTCTCTATGCAGACAAATGGAACAAACAACGAAAAAGGAAGACCGTAAAAACTTGTCGAGTTTCAAGTACTGCTTGAAACCGCGGTTGCTCTTGAGCTTTTTATCGTCGCATTCAAAACTTGTACAAGTTGAAAAAAAATTTACTTTTTCTCATTTTCTGCAATAAATTACAAGATATTTAATGAAATCATTCTTTAGATACAACTTAAAAAGAACATAAAAAAAACAAATAGCAAGTTTTTTCATTTAATAAAGTTTACTTACACGTGTTGCACCTTTTCCTCGACCTCTTCCTCGTTCTCTAAAGCTTCCATCTCCGGTCTGCAGATGATACAAGTGCTGTAACAAACAATTACGTCCATAACTAAAGAGAAAAAAATTAAATACCTCAAGTTTCATCTGTATACTCTACTTTGACGTTTAAATATTACGAGCTTATCCAACAACTGTTGATAAAATAGCAAAATGCGTCAAGTCCTTTCATGATAGAAACCTGTATATCCTACAGCTTCCAATTATTTTTACCGACAGATTTTTATACCGGCTGCTTTCATCTTGATCATTTTCTTTCCCCTCGACGGTAGTTAAAGTCACTGCACTGCTGCAATTAAATAATTTTTTTTCGTATGCGCCTGCGCAGTCTACAAGGTCGAAGAAAAATTGATTTTTTCGCGCGTCCATCGTATACAAAATTGAATTACGTCTCTAGCGAGCCCATTAAACCGAAAATAAAAGCATCAATAACGAAGCAACAGAAAAGCTGTTAGATATATATATATATATATTAATTGTAGCAGATTGAATGCAGAGTCTGCCAAACTATTTGTTGATTCTCTTCCGTATTTTTCTTTAGTTTACATCAGAAAGAAGATTAAAACAAAAGAAATGACAATAATAAATCTAAAAATAAATATTTCATCTTATAATTCTAATCATTGTCATTTATCAGGACTATTACATTCCAATAAATTTAATTAGTAATTCCCTCGCATTGTTCGTTTCCTAGTTTTCCCCAAACACTAATACAAGAACGTGCTTTATTCCAAGGAGGAAGAAAAGTGAGTCCCCGTGGGGATGCACGCGTGGACAATTACGGTCTAATTCCCTTGTACGACCTCTTGTGCGAGGGCTCTCACCTATCCTCCACCAGCCTACATAACTATATCTTTCTTCTTCTCTACATCATCCTCGCACCTAAAGTATCCGTGTCGTAGTAAATGAGTCCACGCTCGAAAGAAAGGGGTGCTACATGCGTTCATCCCCATTTTTACCTCTACTGCAACACGTTCTTGCATAATTTACTTGGAAACACCCGCTTTCTCGTCCTCTCGCCATGCAATAATCCCTATTGGAAATCTTACGGAAAACATAGGATATCAAACCCAATGCAAATGTCAATATCAGGGTGATACTTTGCTCAAAAAGCCACTGGACTTGGGGCGCGAATCAGGGCGTAATTAATCGAGGAAAAGAAATTCTGTTTTCTCGCCTATTAAACGTGGGATCCTTTAGATTCAATGCGCTATCCCCTTGCGACTGATTCCACTGTGTAGAAGAGAAAATCCCTAGGCTTTGAAAGTGATCCCGCAGTTAATCAGGAAATATATACAACATGCCGCGATCAAGATATAAAAATAAAATATTCTTTGCGCACTCCAAGGAAAAATTCTTGAAGAGTAAAAATATTATTCCTGATCATCTGAATTTCACTGAATACATTTTTAGAATTGATTAATAGCCTTTTTTCATCATTTAATCTTATGTGCATAATTGTTTTTTTTTCTATCTGCACCAGATTTAGAGATAAGCAAGGTATAGATCACTATCAATTATTCATGCAGATATGAATATAATTTTAATAGCTAATGACATCGGCTGGTGTACTGAAGCAAAGGAAAAATTCTTTAGAGACTTGTAAAATTGTCACGAATATACAATGACATTATCTACCCATTCGGATCTCCTCCGAAGAGCTTTTACCTGTCCTCTCTATCATCGACATGCGACGACATGCTTGTTTCCTTCATTATTTCGCGCTGATATTAATCTTCCATATTTTCTGATGCTACTGGTGTGTCACAAGTACAGTTTCTATAAGCAAATTCTTTTAAATACAATGTTCGTGTATTTTTTCTTGTTATGACATATATTATTTGATATTATATGTATTACTGAATTAGTAATATGAGAGACAGACCCAATTAAAAACACACGCGCACGCGGCAGCTGTCAACGATTGGACGATAAGCTAATTAAAATATTTCGTGAATAAAAGAGTTAACTGACATAATACCGTTTGTTTGATGTTTGCAATATGATAATGCTTTCGATCTATCATTTCAATCATATTATGTTTGTATTTTGGGATAACATTTCATTAAAATAGATATTGAGTTTTTATATTTAATGAGTAGAGAAACCTTGAAAATTTTTATCAGATATTTAGGTTAAAATGATAAATTTAGAATTAGATATACATATGAATAGATGAAATAAATAGTTTTTTTTCATAATATATACGTGTAATATGAGTAATGAAAACACTTTAACGTCAGCTGGACATTTTATTTATTTTTTTCTACTGAATGATATTTAACATTTGGCTTGCCAGCCGTAATTATAGACAAAAATGAAATAACAATGACATTTATAATAGAGAATATTGTTATAGACTCATACATTAATTAAATAGCGGACACAGCGGTTTATATATCTGATGATATAATATTTAAACATGACGGAGAAAGAGTGCCGAAGAAAATTAGAATTTTATTTTATTTTATCAGGAATCATTTGTTGCATGACTTTTAAAAAAGTAATAGATCATTCATACAAAAACCGCCCCCTGGTATGAAAAAAAATTTATTTCAATATGCAGCTGTTCCTCCTGACGCTAACGATACAAAATAAATTCCAGTCAAAATTGAAAGCTTGCAAAGGAAGAAAAAAATACAGTCTATATATTACTGGCGAGAGAAATAAAAAGATAACCAACGACGTGGCGAGGACAATTGAAAAAAGTGATAAGTTTTACACCAGAAAGGACACCGGATTTCCGTGAAATTCGACATGACAATTCCGGGATATGTTTCATTAAATTTTATTAAAACATTTCGCCAATGTTCTTTCCCTACAGGTATATAACCATTTTTGCAAGCGTCACGAAACTAAGGACAATGCACGCGATAAGAACTCTATAAAAAATAAACTTAAATAATACCAACACCTTCTGATAAAAATTATAGTTGAAAATAATTGTTTTATCACAAATAAATTCATGTCACGAAATAATATTACAATTATTTAAGTTACTTTTTGAAATAAAAGTGTTTGTAAAAAATTGACATTATTTACTTTCGTAAACGATGGATGATTAAAGGTAGAATTACCATAAATTATTGGTAATTTTTTTAATCGCCAATATAAATGAAGTATGCGGTGAAGGCAGTTGGTCAGAAGGGTAAAGAAAAAAATGAAAACCACTAGTAATTAGTGGTAAAATAATAATGAGTATATATCCACGATATGAATGTTATATTTTTTTCAAGAAAAGAGATCGAAAATGATGCAATGAAAAAAATCTTTGCATGTTTCGCAGCTGCTAAACATATCATGATGGAGAAAAGTCATGTCAGATCTGAGTGTATACACTCTCGCGAAAGCTAAGACCAGACATGGCCATGCCTCTCAGCTGACTTTAATTCCGACAAAACCATTTCATTCTACGACAGATGGCTGGCGGCCCGAAAGAGCCGTTGCTTTCATTAGAGCCCTGGACGGTTAGAACAGGTTGTTATACCCACCCGCTACCACCGGAAGAGAGAGGTTTGTTAACTCTGACTAAATCGGGTCAACGAACCAAAATTTTATACGAAATAGCTAAAAAACATACAACTGTCCCTACTTGACGTATCTCAAGTATTTATTCTGTGCCTCAAATATGTAGACATTGGTCAAAACGTGTTCCTGATCAAGACCATCATGCGGTTGAATTTTTGTTCAGCTCTTCCTCTCTTCGATTGTGATACAAAGTTCTCCTTCAATTGCATCGAATTGATTCCATTTTGACACACAGCATCGATTTAATGCCATGCTCGATTAAGTGAGAATAATAATTTTGAATTATATCCGCATCACCTGGCAAAATTGATGACGTTCAGTCCATTCGTCACACACTCACGTGACACGCTTCAAACACTTTCGTGCGAGTGTCTTTACCATCATCCCGAAATTCGATACTACCATTGCCAATTTCCAAGCCCATTCGACACTGTTTTGCTATCATTACTTGCACAACCATCAAGGACACTTTCTGATTTCTGAAAATAATTCAACCCCTTGGAACCTAGATAAAAAATCAATACTCCCTTATAAGTGTTTTGGAGTAAATAAACATTTTGTTTACACAGCAAAATCAAGTCTTTAATTTTTAAAATTCATGAGAATATAATTTTTTTTGGTTTAGTATTCGAAGAATATCATTCAAAATATTTCAACTTGTGCAAGATTGTTTTTTTAGTGGCAATTATGTATTATTTGCAAAGAATATCTTGAATATATTCTTACTACTAACCAATTACATAATGGTGTGACTTGTAAACATTAAACAGTGAGTTAGTATTTAACGCGTTGATAATTGTAGAAAGCAACAAAAGACTGTCCCACTCACCCGGATGCGGCCTTTACCTTAACCCTAACATGAGGAAGAATAAAACAAGTAGGTTCTGGTAACGGCTTAAATAATTATTTTTACAACGTTTCCGAGTATACGCACAGTCTTCTTGTCATGGTCTCGCTCGAGCGCCTCGCAGCTGGCCCTCTTTGCTCGTCAGTTCGCGGCAGCAGCGTCGAGTAAGGGCGTCCCCGCATGCGAACTTCGCGGCTACGCCCTTAGGCAATGCCATGCAGGATGCACGCCTTTTTCCCGTCAAACTGCCACAACCAGGGAACCCATGTTTATACTTTATATCGCTGGAAGCTTCTAGTTTTCTGCACGACGCACTACAGACCAACAGCAGGCGCTTAATCCCACTCTTTCCCTCAAAACTTTTACAAGTCTATAGTTAATATACCAAACGTAGTAATTACTTTCGATGGAAAAAATTCCACCTGCGAACCTTGAGTTATACGTGTTCATTTTCATTTCTTGGAAATATAAAAATGCGATGTGTCTATCAAGGAGTGAAATTGGAAGGGCAAATTAATGAATGAAACCAGGAAAAAATAAACAAATTGGAGAATTGATATTTATTATCGACTGAGTCTATTTTGAGAAAGCCTTGAATTATATTTATAATAAGTATAAAGTGTCTTGTAATGTGTATTAAGGATTTATTTTTATATCAAAACAACTCTGCAATGAACTTCTATACCTGAGCTGATTTACCCCTTGTAGGTTTCCTTCCTCATTTGCTACCAAAAATAGATACCACACAAACACGTTGCGACCTCCATTCTCCGCGATTTCTCCCTTTTTCCACGTCTTTCTTCAACATATCCCCGTTAAGAAAGAGCAGATTATTCTATGTATATTTGGAAACTGGGTGACGAAAATTGAGAGTGAATTTCCCCTCGACATTGTTCACACCTTGAAATTAATTTTGAGTAAGTAAGTATTGAAGATGTGTAACAAAAGTCTGTGATAAATCTAAAAAATCACAAAAGTGATATTAGAAGCTAATAAAAAAGCTTGTTTTATAGAGATGTCAAATGTAATTATTTTTTTTGGGCCATGTGGAGACCACCATCATACAGAGAATGAAGTAAAATGTGTTGTCAAGGGTGGACGATGACAACAACATCCCTAAGTGTAGATGAAGAACAGACTAGAGAATAAAATGATTCCACATGGCCCGTCTTAATGTGTGTTTCTGCTTGAATTTTGAAAACACTCCAACTCTACACCCTCTTCAATAAATCGCACGTTTAAATAAGTGTAACATGCCTGCAATCTGATATGACGAGTTGAGGGGGAAAAAAAATAAGTCGATTGTCTCTTGATTTTTGATTTAACTCCGATAAGATAAAATGCGAAAAGCAACCAGTGTCTTGAAATTGGAAGACACGTGAATTGTCCACGTGGATGTGTTATTGTTTCGAGTATATATAAAGCGTTTTCCTGAACCACGAGGCACGACCAGAGATGGATAAAGAGGGTCGAGTATCCCTGGATCGACCCTCCAGGAGGGATTTCATTCATGAAACCCCCAGAACTCACCCTTGGTTTCGTCCGACAACTCCTCGGCCGAGGGCAAGCGATACATTACCACCAGAAAAGGGTGGTGTTGGCGGTCTTTCGACGTCGTGTTGAAGCACATGACATCTTGGAAGGGGACTTGGGATTTGGCCATTTGATATCTTAATACGATAGGGGTATGAGAGACGCCCTTACATTTTATTTAACGCTTTTATTTCAAACGATACTATCCTAGGTCAGTTTTGGTTTATTTTTACATATTTCGACAGCTTTCTTCTGACCCTTGTTGATCATCTTTATTTTCATTAAGAAACTGCTATTTAAAAATTTATGTAATATTCTCGAAGTTAATTCAACATGACTATCTGATGGGGTATAATTTCTATTAATATTAAAAAGCAATTTAAATAGCTAATTTATTTGTTTATTTTTAATGTATCTTAAGAAAATTTTTTTCGTCATAAAAAATTCCCCTGATGTTTGTTAACTTTTTAATCAATGTTTTGAATGAAATAAATTATTTTTGCCCAATAAAATACCATATAAAAAATCCTAAACTGACTTGTCATCATGAAATGATTATTTACCTTGAAAACTACTTCAATTTTCTTTTCTACAAAAAAAAATCCTGTTAATTATTTCTAAATTTATTTTTCTTACAATCTATTCGACTTCTTCACCATCGTTTGGTGATTTATAGGATCAGCTGATGACTATAGATTTCATAGTGGAGAAGTGTTACCATCTGGTAGCAGAGAAATGGAGGGTGATTCACAATGAGAAAAATATTTTCTTCGTAAACTCGGTGAACTTCCTGGAACCTAATAAGGTTGATGATCTCAAGAGCAGGACACGATTAAAAATCACTGACGGCTGAAAACGAGGAGGACATAAGAAAGTGAGAAGAGGGATAGTACCGGTGTGCAGCCGGTCTTAAGAAGACGTCTAGACATGCCAGGTGTCATGTCTGGGGGTCTGTGGATGCGAGGGTGTGGCGCACACTTACAGATAATTAAGCAGAGGGTGCCTTAAGCAACGGTAGCCCCCCTTGTTCCTTTTTCTTGTACCTTTCTCTCTTTTTTCATTCTTTCACGATATAAGACCCTTCTAAGTCATGGGGATACCCTCTCACTTCTCTTATATGAGTACTCCCCCACGGGGAACCGATTCGTGTGGCACGAGCCACGAAAAAGAAAGCGCCGCCCATTGTCGGCACGTTTGTCTTGACTCTCATACATGATGCTAAGGTCTGCTTGCCTTCCACGAACATTTAAACTCCCCTATCCCGCGGCAATTCCTCTTACAGCTGACAAAAAATCTCTCATTTTCTGATGGGTTTGGGTTTCTCCAGGTATAGGTATTCCACCGGCGTATCATCAGACGGTGTATATGCATGTGAGCATGTAAACATCACTTGCTGGGGTGAAGATTCGACCCAAATTCCCAGTACTGGCGTGACGAGCTGGAAAACCACCAGAGGATTTCCCTAACCCTTGTATGCACGACCCTGACCCTGATAACGACAAACGTCAACGCCCTTGCACCTCTCTTACTTCTCTCATGTTCACGAGAGGGTCTTTCCACGAATGCTAAAGAGAGGGTCTCATGCGGTTTACATTTTATCCCGGACCCTTCTGTCTTCTCGTCTGATGGGGATTGTTCGATCCAATGTACAAAGAAACACCAACGAAACTGCTGGGGTCTCTCAACAATACTCTCTCACTTTCGCTAATTGACTCGCCAATAGTGGAAAATTCATGTTGCATCAACAGTTTCCCTGCTTTCATACCATTCAGAAAATCTCATAAAAAATTTTTGACTTGTAAATTAATCATAGGAAGGGTCCACAAATTTTATTCCAACCTGATACGAGAGTGGAAAACTGCCAAGATTACGTGGTCTAATGGAGAAGGGTCATAGGCCGCAATATCGCGGTTCGTTTAGAAAGGGCGAGTAGAGTAGAACCCCATCCACATAATTTAATTCAACCTTAACAGAATTGCCGAGGTGTGCGGCTGAGTTAAGAGCCGTAAGGGTTAAGAAAACGACTGAATATGAGAGATACTTCTCCAGGGACTTCTAGTAACTTTGAATTTGCTTCTTCCTATGGGACCTGTCGCCAACCGAGCGTAAGAAGTTACGTTTAACTTTGAAAACTGTTTAGACACCAACAACAACTTCTGTTCCACTCTTGGTTGCATCCATATTTCATCCGCGTTAGTTAAACAAATATATCCCAACTATCAACCCAACAGAAATTCCTTGTAAACAGACTTCTTATGATTATCATGGAGGGGTGAATCGTAAATTGGTTTCGCTCCAAAATTCAGAATTATTCTCAACTAAATCAGATATTTTTTGACCCACACTATTTATTCTTCCTCATCTTGAAATAAAAGCTTGGAAATTCAATTTATATCATGAAAAACTTCAGTTATTCTTCTACAATCATTCTCATTTTTTTTGTTTACTTTAAACTTCCTTTAAAATTTTAATGATATATGACTAGAAACAAGGTTAATTTATACGGAAAAAAATAAAGCAGATGGCGAGACCATATTGTAACCGTCTTTTTAGTAATAATATATTCCCATGCATTAATTAGTCATTAGCTTGATTCGTTCTAGAATGTTGTCTTGATGCAATATTCAGATCCATGATGCAATCAATCATCGATGTTTGTAAAGTTTAATATCCATCACAAAAAAAGTAATATGTGTTGTGCTGGGTCATATTGATAATAAAGCGTCGCGTGCAGAGCTTCCTCAGTGTAATATAGTGGACACATTTCAACGTAGGCGGAACAAACCCAAACAAACCTCGAGCTTCGGGTCAAGGTTTCACCCTCTGAGTCGGGTCTGCTGTCTCATCCACTACTCATACACCCCCTGGAGACGTTAGCCCGGCTGGTACTTGTATATAGATATACACCAATCTCTCAATTCGCGTACGATGACCAGGGCTAACACGTAAATGGACACGCGATTTTCTTACACGTGTGTGATTCAGAAAAAAGAAACTTTTATTCACAAGTTTAGCTAATTTTCTTGTCGCATCAAAAATTCAGCTTTTTTTTTTCTTTTTCCACTGCAATGCACGGTGGTTTATAATTACGGTAATTTTATACCAGCTGTGATGAAAGTTTCCTGCATTATTTAAACTGATAAAGAATTATTTATTATTTTAAATTACTTTCGAATGACATTAATCAAAGTACAATTATTTATAATTACCATTTCTCTTCAATTGAGAATAGTAAAAAAAAAGAACGAGAATTATTATATGACATAAAATCATCAATTAAATGATTTTAAAAAAGACCATAAATAATTTAATTTAATGCAGGGAATGTTTTTTTATTAAAAAAAATTTTCTTATCAACTATAGTTACTTTAGGTAACATATGTCTCAATGATACAGTTGAAATAAGTGTTTCCAGTTGAATTCGATCCAGTAGTGTGTTTTAAAACAGATGTATAAGATCTAGAAAAACGTTAGAATGAACCTAAGATGCCAAAAATAATAAGAATTTTTTTTTATCAAGAAAAATCAACAGTTGTTGGACAAATGGACCTTTCTACCTTATCATATGTTTCACTGTAATTCAGAGGCTAGATTTTTTTTAATCATTTTTTTCTCTCTCTTTTTATGTCTCATCGACTCTCTCTTGCTCTGCGACCCGACGGCTAACAGTCTACTTCCTAACTTAATCCGTAACTTCCGACGCCGCGGCAATCTGACATCCTTTTTATTTTCATTGGTTGCACACGGTACCTCTTGTTGGGGTCTCGTTCCCAGGATTTTTCTATCCGCGAGAGCATACGTTCGCTCACTCGGATACGTCGACCAACTAATCAATTTATCGTCGTTGGTGAACTCTCAACAAGCAATATCAAGGAGAGAGAGAGAGAAAAAAAGAGAGAGAAGCTGAGTGTCGATGTCGTGGACCAGAGTAGCAAATTGGTCCTACCATGGCTGCTAGCTTGAGTGCGGCTTCCGTCGTCCATACCGTTACAGGTTCATAAAACCTGTTAACCAATTATTATATGCGTATACCGACACTATCTTGTTTATTATGAAGGCAGATGTTTTGTTCTTCGTCACCCTTTTTGGAGATATTCATTTTTAAAAATACATTTTATAGACTTTTAATTCGCAGTTTCGTCGCTTGATCTCATTAGCTAAAGCCTAATTAAGAATAAAACGTAACAGCTTTAACCAACACCCGGCATGCTATTCATATCTTTTGTCTCTATCTTTATTTAAACATCATTTTTCTCGTGACATTTGCATCAGGTTATAAAGAAATTCTCAACGTGGTACACATCATTCCTAGGAATTCTGACGATTTTAATTAAATCTACTCCCTTTCCTCTTCCTATCTCCAAGTCTTTAGGACACTTGGATGCGAGGGGGCTGAAGCTAAACGATAATCTCCAATTCGAGAGTTTTAGACAAGCAGAAGAATTTTCAAGAAATTTTATGACGCTGAGAATTTATTCAAGTTATGAAGATAACTTATAAGTGTACTTTCGAAAATTTTATATAAGATATCGAAAAGTTTTAAAATGCCTTCTTACGAAATTTCTTTTCTTTGTTTTTTATTTAAGTTTGGGAGGGAAATTTTTATAAGACGAATAGATTTCAAGCAAAAGTCTGTTAGAGAAATGATGAATTTTCTTCGGATACTCTTAAATCTTTTTTTATTATTGAAAGGTGATCGACTCATGGTGTATGAGGGTAAAAAAACGATTCTTGTATTCATGATATAAGGGTATGGGGTATATTGAAAAAAAAATAGTCTTCTTCTTCCCACGATCTTCGACGTATATCACCCGCATTCATTGATTAAATTGTCTTTTAGAATGAGAAACTCATTTTTTCATTGCGAACATCATCCGCTAACTTGTCAGAGTGTTCAACATTCATAGCTCTTTGATATGAAAAAAAAAATCCCAAGTTATTGTTGCTGTGATATTTAATTTTCATGAATGCAAATAGAGACTTTTGTCCTACTAGTTTTCTGTCAGTCTACTGATTTTTTTGCTGAGAAATTAAAAATACTTGTTGGACCAGATAAGTAACCATAACAAGGGTTCGTGTATGAGGTTTGACTTTTACGTGATCTGCTGAACGTATGCGTGACGCTGATGGTAAACGTGCTGATGCATAATACTCGTTGATATATACTGAGTGCTTTGAGAGCACGCATATGATTGTCAACTTTCGAGGACGCTGTTTCAACGTTAGTATAAGTATTAAGCATTTGTTATAACCACTTAGATGTTGCGTTTTATATTACCGGAAGTGCTCCGTAAAATTTTAAAAATTATCCTAATAATTTAGAGAAAGAAATTACATCCGGAGTAATAAAATAGAATATTTCATTTATTATTCATCAAACATAATTACTGCTCCGTTGGAACAATATATTTTTAAACATTTGTTCACAGTCTGTATGATTTTAAAATTAATCATAAAAAATGATTTTTAATCTAAAAATACCAGAAAAATATTTTTTCAAAGTGATTATATTTTTAGTATGAAATAAAACGCATTGTTGCGAAAGAGAAAGTATTGAAAGTGTAAAAAAAACCTCTGGCAAGAAATTTTAATGATTTGTTTTGAGTAAGAACAATTTTTTCGACCTTTAAAACTGATTTGTTCTTGGATTTTATAGTATGGAGAAAGTGAATAAAAATAATATTACATCGTGAATTGACCAGAGTTATTCTTATGCAACAAATACTGCAGACTATGTTCATGTACAGACATATAATGTATGTCTGTAGGTTAATGCAATTCACTCAGATCTCATTGCGCGAATTGTACGCCGGGAAATTGATTGATTAGCTCATTCGCAAATATGACTCGCACGTCGGCTCTCTGAGTCGTTATACACAGATTATGTCTATCTGTAGCTTCAAAGTTGAGTACTCAACTGTGCAGTAAAAGATACAGATGCATCCGTCTGTCCAAGATTCAATTCATGATCGCACGCAATAAAGTCGTTGAATAACATCTTGATTTTAACTGTCTTTTTTCTCCGCTAATCATTTGTCACTCTAAACATCTATCGTTCCACAGACTGACAATGGAATTGTACATTTCTCTCTCAGAGCTATTCCATGTGTAAAATGCGAGCGCAATGTTCCTGACCTCGTGGAGTACATGGAGCAGCACATGGAGATGTCGGAGAAATGGAGCGGCAGATGTTCCAATGCACACTGAAAAACCGGTCGGTGTTGATGTAGCTGCCATCGCAAATCGCTATAAAAATATCAGCCATTGTTGCACCGACAAGCGTGTTTGTAACGGTTTCACTGCCAAGTCTACACGCCAGGTAATTTGTAATAGGCTTAAGGATTATAAGAAATTTATCTGGCTTTTTAAAAAGCTTTTATCAATGTAAATCATTCTTATCGCAGAGTTTATAAATACATCATTGCGTCTATAAAAAACTATCTTTGGTCAAAATAAAAAATTCTTTTATCACATCAAATTTTTTTGTGAATAAATATACTTATCATATCGTACGTGAGCACCAAAAGCCTTTCTAGCTTTAAATAAAAAAAAAAAAAAACTACACGTACGTACTTAATGCGTTTAGCATGACAAAGACGGTGGGTTGGCACGCATCATCGATTTCTAAATGACAAAGTAGCGTGCAAACGAAATGGAAGTGAGAAAGATATATAGAATGGTCCAGGTACAAATTTAACCAATGATGCCGATGATCCCAAGTTTAGAGAAGACAATAATTGCAGACAGCTGTGAGCCATGTACCCGGAGGTGGATCCCTGCATTCTTCACTCGACACTTATAATAAATGGAAATGCAGCAGTGTGAATTTAGATAATTAATTTTTTTTTTTTTCATTTTCAAAAACATCAAACTCTATACAATAATAAATGACTGCCTTTGGCCAACAACCCAAGTGTAAAATAAATTTTTTATCTCAGATGTTGATTCACTTAGATCTTATATACCATACAGAGGTAGTGGAGATGTGGAGATTGATTTGAATCATATTGAAATGAAGAAGAATAGGAAAAGGACTCTTTAGAATTCCTGTCGTCTGGACGGTAGACAAGTCTCCGGAGCATGGGTAAGAAGTCATCCTAGATAAATAGTGAAAGCAATATATAGAGTTGGACTTATATTAAGAGTCATGCGAGAAAGAAGAAAAATCGATATTAAAATGGCAGCTGTCGTATGATCTTTCTCTCTTATGATTTCCGACATTTTTTTCGTCTCTACATGAAGAGGCATCGTAAAAGGAAATGGATTTCCTCTACACGTGGTCCTCATTTGGACATAGAAACATCACATCTCTCATCTACTTCACGAAGCCCAAAAGTAAAACATCTGTCAGAACTAAGAACCATTTTTTGAACACATTCTAAATGGGATTCAACTTGTGGTCAAGGTTTTAAAAACTTATGATTAGAGTGTTGCAGCTCATAAGAAGCTCTAGTGTATCAGAAGATAAAAAGGTAAAAGACTTCTTAGTTCTGTGTTATGTTATTTTTAATGAAGGTGCATTTCCTTAAAGATTAACGAGGCCATGCCATCATGCGGCAGATGTTTGTCTCAATTGTCTTCCACTTGTTTCAGAAACGTTTTAGATGACAATCTATACATTTCGTTCTAAAGTGCCGCAAGCCTTGACTGGTGTGAGTGCTGCTTTTTTAAAGATAAAAAATTTACCTGCAGTCATATATTTTATGCAAGTCAAAGACGATTCTATTTAGATTATTGTAACTGATTAAAAAGATAAAAAAAGTCATTTTTGACCAGTAATGCTAGTGGTCTAGCCTTCTGTATATTGAAAAGTAAAATGAAGAAGGAACAAATCTCATCTTGTTCTCTACACATTAAACACAAGCACGTTCAGGGCGAAATAATCGGATTAATCGTAATCAAAAAACGCCATCTGGTAGTTCTGCACTCATTGCGAGGGGTTAGAAAGCAATAAATTCCAGAAATCTAAAATCAGTGCCCATGGAGAATCGAAAAGCTCTGAAACTTTTGTACAATAAAACACATTAGCCACGCAACCCCCCTGTTGGGCGTTCTTACGTCACCAAGTTGGAGCAGTAGAATGTATGGTCGACATTGAAAAACATGTTACATCAAAATGTCTACAGTAACTGAGACAATTGAAATTGTGGACATGAATTATGTGTCGTATATATAAATACCAGAATGGTACATGTCCAGAAAAAATCTCCCATGGTTACCATAGCAACTGTGCAAACAAAATGGCTGGCAGCTTCCGGTTTCAGGTCAAGCAGCTGCGAGGATCTAGTTTCTAGACCTTGGTGATGACGCGACTTGAAGGAATATATTTAGTTTATTTGATATGAAAGATAGGACAAAAAGATATTAAGGATTATTCTTTTACGTCATCCATCATTTTGACTTGTGGTATGCTAAAAGAAGTCTTCGACGTTCCTGGATGATGATAGTAGTAAAGGGGAAGAATTGAACTAATTTTTATTACAAATTATTTTTATGTTAATATTGCCTATGAATTTTTATGGGGTGTTAAAACGTTTCATTTTTCATCTAAGTCCAGTCGAAATAATTTTTGGGATTAGAATAATAATTATTTTGAACAGATGGTCTGTTAAAACTTTATCAATTTAAATAAGTTTGAGCATATTTTTTATCCTTTGATTACGTAAGAATATGAAGGATATAACTGGAGTATAAATTCATTCAAAAATGTTATCGTAGTGTTTTTTACGATTTACTTTTTGATAAAAAAATTCCCAGAAATTCTTTCCCACAATCAGCTGTTGTATGTACGTAAAAAAAAATGAGACGTCTCGAGAGCATATTTTGAAATTGAAATATGATGATAAAGAAGAACTTAGGAATATGTACAAGAAAAAATAAGGAGAAAATTGTTGACGTAACTTTTCTGGTAAATTTCCACAATGTGATATATGAAGGTAAAGAAGAATGAGGGTGCGTTCTCTTAGAGTTTAATTGGTCCGAGCGGCTTGATCTATCTTCATGTAAATGAGCGTAATTAGCGTGGAACATAAATCAAGGTACTGGCGGCCAAGCGATCGATCAGAAAGTGGATAGGGGGGATAAAAAGGGGGTTGATGTTGAAGGTGGTGCGTGAGTAAAGCATACACAACAGCTTCAGAATATTGACGAGAATACAAACTAGACATTGGAACATCTAAAATGGCTTACCTTCAAAATAAAACTAATGGCAAGTCGTAATTGGGATTAGCCAAAGGGATCCAGGGAGAACTAGGTTGTGGACCATTAGGATTAGAATTAACTATTGTAACATACGCACATGTGGATCCAATGTACGCCGTCTGCGTGGTGAGTTTAAAGCCAATTGCGATGGAGATTTCGACTTGATTTACAATTTAAAATTCAATCGATGCAAATACCCTTAAACCAAAGATTGACGTGAGGAATAAATGACTTAATGATGCTCCTAATTTTTTTTTGCCACACAAAAACGAGCTGATATTAAATTTTTTTTTTTGTTAGCTCAATGTAATAAAGTCAACCTCTGGAATATAATAATGTTCATAGTGAAGATATAATTAGTGAGAATAATGTTAGAATATGAATTAGAATAACTGATGAAATTTGGACGGAAGGTCACAACAACGAGTCTCACGTTTCTTCATAGTCAGTTTATTGTTTCCGTTCTTGACATATATTTTTTCGTTCCGCTTCGAATTTCTCGTCTGCTAGTTGTAAATTCGGCCATATTGTTCACCATCGATTAAACTTCAAAGTCGCTTGCGCGTAGCCGAAAAGAAATATGACGCGCCACGGTGGTGCCCCATGGCGCAAATAAATCATGGTCTCTCTAGTTCGCAGAGGATCATTCTCCTTCGCCCTTCTGCCTTCACGCTGCCGCGCACACGCGTTCTTCTAACTCCATATCTTGCTTCCTCTTTAGTAGTATTGCCCACTACAAATATCAACTATTCTAGTCAAGGATCAATTTTCCCTCGATGATACTCTTTATTTTCATTTTTATATCACTGACACCCGGTCAACTGAACACAAACTTTTATCAGAAACAATCGACGAGCCTTACAGAATGTCATAAAATATTTATTCTAGTTTTACGATCTTTTATATTTGTGCTATAAAAAAGGAGAATTTATACTAATAATGTGTGCTAATTTTTTTCTTCCTCTATTCTCTCTTTTTTCCGGCTAAATAAAAAAGGTATCGAGAACGATGCTTGTCTTAAATCACACACAACGCTTTATATCCAGACACTTATCGCGCTACGCTAGATTCGCTTTTATGACGTCATAATGAACCAGCAATCAGTAGCATTGTCGACATAATTCTCGCACCGTTGTCTCAAATCAGACCACTTGGTCTATTGTTCTATCACGACTCAACTGGTATTCGCTCTATAACACTCTCCAGCCTTTACATAAAAAAACTATCTAAATCATACAAAAATAAATCTAAAAAAAAATTTCTTTCTTTTTTCTCTCAATAAAATATCATTTTCTGACCTATTTATTAAGCATGACTAACACAGTAATATTATTAACAATTAAAAAGAGAATAAAAAATAATAGATTCATTTATAAATAGTACATGATTGTCAATTGGAGTGAATTATTGATTATCGCTTACGACGTCTTAAAGAAAATTCATTTATTCAGTTTTTTCCTTTTAAATAAAAGAAAGACTTGGATGTTATTATTTCAGGATATATGATGTGTAAAAAATTTATTTGATAATTTAATTTAGCGAAAATAATGACATTCATCTATCAAATGCTAATAAATAAAAATAATGAAAAAAATTTAATAGAATTATTTGAGCTCTGGTGAACCAGACATTGAAAAAGCGAGAACAGCTTCACGGTCGAGCTGGCTCATTGACATCCCTCACGATGGGTTTGACGAACATGCTATGACAATGAGCAGTGCATAGTTCTAGGCTGGTTGGCAGCAATATATCTGAGCTAATATATATGTTTAGTAGATGAAATAAGATGAAAGCAGGCTAGAGAATGTTGAAGAGTAGATATTAAAAAAAAAGGATGAATCGACGCGATGCTAATTTTATTATAGGTCTCATCTGTACAACTGTGCATCATGATGTTTTTGCAGGACACTCGTATCATCATCATTATTCACGGTTGTTCGAGTTGTATAGCATGAAAGGCTTCATGTAAATAGTCAAACGCACGTGCATTCGCAATAGAAATGAATTTTCCACATATCTCTTGCTCTTTCTTCTTCACTGTCTATCATACGTGTATTATTTAGAGATGTTGAAGTGTGTGAGTAAACTCGCATATACGGCTGGTTTCATCGATGATATGTATGTAGGACAGAAGGGAGCAGCTGTCCGACAGCTGTAGGGCCCTTTTTACCTGCTCCATCCACCGCGTGCGAGTCTAACAGAGTCGCGCATGCACAAACAAGCAAGAAAGAGAGAAAATGGAAAAGGATGAAAAGCAAACGGTCAGACTAGAACATACACGTAGCACGTGCTTCTTCTGAACGTCTCGACTACTCTCCCTCGCGTGTGTCTCTCATTCGAACAAGTGCACTGATTGAATATTTTTTCACGTCACTTCTTTGGGTTAGTATGTCTGGTGAAAATGTTCAAGGGGTAAAAAATTCGACAAATTTTTAGGTCCTTTTCTATTCAGCTCGAAGAGGGAGTGGCATTCTTTTTTGCTTCAAAGAGCATACCAAATCATTCAGCTATCGGATAAAAATTTCTCATTCCCCCTTCTTTCGTGAATTATTAATTCTTTAATAATTCCGTAATATCATCCTGCGTAATTGGAAAAGAGTTCATTAAAATTTTTCCTTTTTGTATGGGGTATTTTTTTTTTTTTTATATTTGGAGCAAACATTTTTCTATGCAGAATATCTTTTTTCTTGTAAAGATAAATCAATTCCACGGCTAATGAAAAATAAATCAATAATAAACTATTTTGGAGTATAAGTAAAGAAAATTTAGCAATTTTTGTTCAATTTTGAAAACTAAATTGAAAAGTACTTGGCTAATTTAAATGCGTCAAATATTTCTTTTAATTTCTGAAGAAAGGCGAATCAAATCTTGAGGAGTATGATAACCCTCTTTTCTCTTCTCGCTTGTCTACAACTACGGTGTGGAGCTTTCACAGAATGTCGATCATTGACATTGCTTTTCTCAGGCAAACTTTCTGTATAGCTGCAAGGGTCGCGATTTCTTTCAGTTCAGTTTCCGCTTTAGCTTTCATCACTTTCCTTCCTTCTCGGAAGCCGTCAAGATGACAAGAAAAAAATTGGCAGATTCAATTAAAATGAATCAATAATCTCTTTGTCGGACTCATTGTAAAATACATATATATTCCTTTAAGTGCGAATGACTTCAAGTGTTGGTTAACTCAAAATTTTTGCATTTATTCAGTTTGAACAGAGCCAATGAGTCACGGAGCCTCGTGCGCGCAGCCGAGCGATATATCTCGAGCAGCACGCACGCACGCACACGCGCGCATATATATAGTACTCGCTGCACCTCGAAAATCGATACGGCGAATCTAGCCGGATTATATCCTTACGAGGCTTCCCGTGATGCTCTCTACACCCCTCAACCGCTTCTCTACTCACCCCCGCCAACTATTTCACCCTGCCCAAGTTTATACTTCGTCGAAATTTAGTTTGGTTGTGGGATCGATTTTACGTTTAAATGACGGCTTAGTTTTTCATATGCCTGCAAGCGAAATCCTCAATTTAGCGAATCGAAAAATACCACAAACAATTTGCTCATGGAAATATACTGGATTTTACGATTTAATAGATTTCATAAATCTTACAGTTTAAAAATAAATGACGCGGTTATGATACTTGGATATTAATAATTGATCGGAAATTGTTTTTTTGTTTTTTTAACAAAAATGTTGTTCTACTTTCTTGTTTTTAATGAACCATTAATATGACTTTGATGTCAAATTATTGATGTAAAATATTCTTACAACGTTCCTCACATTAACTTTCCATAAAAATTGTTCTATCATTACTTACATTAGCTTATTGCCGTAAACGAGAGTTTGGCATAAATTATTGATTAAACACCTCATAAAAAATGTAATTTAAAAGGTTAAATTTAACCATAAAAATAATCGATTTTATATGCACCGACGTATTATTAAAAAAAATTGCAGACTGTATAATTTTTCCGAAGGAATAACAAAGTCAGCATCAATTTCTTTCTTCTACATAAATTATTATTGAATGGTAAACTTCTTTTTTTTTTTTTAAACTGTAGTGTGATATGCAGTGTATAGAGTGAATACGAAAGAACATTGGAAACTAGCATTGAAAGAGTTTCTATATATAAAGGAACTGTGAATCAAAAGTATTCGTTCTACTCTCCATACCAACGGCACGGTTGCATTACGCATCGGGTACATTTTGCATTTTTCAGCGGTAATTGCACCCTGAAACTCTACAAGCCACGTTAGTACCTTGTCATTAAGTGCACGTGAACAAATATGCACGTGCGCTTGAAAAATTTTTCGAATATAAAGCAGCTTTAAAAATATGCAATTGAAGTTATAATTTTAATGAGTTACATATTGATAGAAGTGTGAAGTCAAAAGGATTTTTTTATTATTTAAAAAATAAAAAAAAAAAAAAATAACTCTTCCTTCACATTGTTCTACGAAATAAACCGACAATTAGGTGTGGCTCTAAAAAACTCAACGTCCCTCGTTCAATTTTTAAGAAGAATAGGGTGAGGTTTATAACTTCGAACGTCGTCGAGAGTTGAGAAGAAATTTGCCTGAGGGTTAATTGCATCTCATCGCTATTCTTTACCTTTTTCCACAAGTTTTGAGACGAAAATTTAAGGAACACATTCAGAAAGATATTTTTGTCTGAAAATGATAATATACCTAAAAGGTATAAGGTTGTAAGATTTTATATGAATATATATATACATATATATGTGTCTTTTTTTAGCCTTATCATTAGATACTTGTGTTGATTTTTTAAAGTATGCGAGACTTTACTCAGAAATTCATGGTTAAAAAAAATAAATTAAATGAAGTCTCCACACATTTGTGCATACAAGATCAAGATGAAATAATATTAGGTGTGAGTTTGGAAAAAAAATATTTAATTTAAATTTGATAAGCAGTTAAATGTTGTTTCTGTTCGAACTTCAGTTGATCATCGTTAATAAAAAGTTGAAGTTCACGTAAGACATAAGAAAAAAATACAGACACGAAAAATAAATGAACACAAAAAATGTTGTAATGACATTTAAATGAATTTTTTTTTAATTAACCAGCGAGCTGAGAATTTTATCTCATAAATATGCGTAATTTAATCTTGATACATATAAAGATTTTTAACATGACAAAAAATCATAAAATATTTTTTAGCATTTTTTAATAATATAATAAAATAATGAGAACCATTAATTTAAATATATTCTAATGATTTAGCAGCCTCAAGACCATCATTTACATATAAAAACATTTCAAAAAAAAAAAAAAATATTTCAGATCAAATTGAACGATAAGAAAATATCTTAGTAGGTCTTATTAAATTTTTTTTCATTGAATTTTGGATAAAACGAGAGAGTACTGCGAAGCAAAAATTTATTTCACATGCAGAAAGAAACCTTGATATTCAAGTACAGTAAAACATGAAAGGCTCGTGCGGCATTTCCTTGCTTCCGAAAGAGCGTACGACATGCGGCACGCGCTGAATAATGTAAAACTGGCTTTACAATTTCGTCCTGCTTCACGGTCTCACTTCTTCAGTGAGCGAAGCATAAGAGAATGAGTGAGAAGAAGATGAAGACATGATATAGAGACAAGGAACTCAAGAAATGAAGAGAAGAAAGACCATGAAAGAGATAAAAAGAAATAAAAAAGGTGAGTATGAGGAAAGAAAAGGTGCCAGAACAACACCTTTACTCTTTTATGAAGCGGCCGAATATCTACACACATCTCTGCGTGCTTTAACTCTGCTGTGTTGGTCACAGTGCGTGTCGGAGAGTGAAAGAGACGCAAAAAGAGAAGGGTGGAAGCAGTGTGTTGGTGTCGGGGAAGCTGTGTGACTCATCCTGTGGGAGAGAGAGTCCTGTTCCCGTGGCAGGAAGCAACGAGTGGGGGTGGGGATCGATATATCGACTCGAGGAAACTTCTACCATGAGCTGAAACTGCGTAGCACGCTCCACGACACGCGTTACGAGCTCCATTCCTCTCACCCCTTAAGCGTTTCTACTCCATTTTTTTTTTCTCTTTGATATATCGACTCTAAAAAACGACAAATTTTATTTTTTATATTCTCTCGCTTTACACAACTTTTTTTTAACGGCTCTCTGCGATACAGTTATTTATATAAGTAATTCTTTTTTTGTTTTGAATTTTTATAAATTGTTTACACGATTAATTTCGAGAATAATGAATTAAAAATATTGGATTTTGGTCGTTATCTAGAAATGATTGCTCATTCAGAACAGTGTTTTTTTGTATTATCTGGTCGGCGACGTTGATTCGTCAATGAAGGTATTTACTATCTGGTCAATACGCACAAAAAGATATCAATGAGTTTCGTGATAAAAACTGACCCTGGTTTTCTTAGTATAGTAAGATTCGTGATAACTTCAATAAACATTTTGTTTTTCAAAATACTGATGATATATATATCAATACCATTTTTCTTTGTGGTAAATAATCATTATTTTAAGCCTAAATTATTTGATATTTAACTTAATATGACTAGAGAAAAATTTATTTGGATCAATTCAATACTTTGACTAGAATTTGATCGTCCCAATAATTTTTTTAATTAAAAAAAATTATTTATTACTTACTTAACATAAGAAAAAATCTTAAATAATTTTATAGATACATTTTGGTGCAGTTTAAAAATAAATTTAATTCTATTAAAAACTCTGGAGTAAAATTTTATAACTTGTTTAAGTAGCTCAAAATATTTAACTCTCTAATGATTTTTCTCATATGAGAACCAAGTTGGATCTCATGAAAATTCTAAATATGATGAAATATGCATGCTCTAGCAAACGAGAAATTTCATGGGCATCTCTAAAGAATTGATGAATATAAATTCCAAACATATTGAAAATTAGTGCAATAGAAATGTTAATAAGACAAAAATGCCTTTTCGAATTCTAGTTTCCCAAAGTGCTTATGTTAATTTTCCATATGGGTGATGGTGAAAGTTAGCCATCAGAACAAAACCGAATTTATATTATTTACCTAGCTTGATAATTCTCAATCGATCGACTTGCACGCCTTTCACATTCTTCGGTCACCCCCGAAAAAGGGGTGAGTTAATCCTGAAATATGTAGGTACTAACGTGTGATCGCGCCTGTATACGACTTCTAAGCTCTTTGAGTTGGCCGTGGTGTTGGATTTCGTTTGACGAAAGTGTATTAAAAAAATATATGTTCGTGTCGTATTCGTTGAAACTCGAGACAAGTGAGTCCCTATTGGAAGTGGATAATCGAGTCGTTGATTCCCTTGAGAGGAAAAGCTCTTTTCGTGAAGGTTTCATATTCATGACTTATTTTTCCAGTCTCATTGTGTACTACATTTCAAGAAAACTCCAAGGAAATAAATCCAGTAGCTGGTCAAAAATGAGATGAATATCAATCTTCTGCTAAGATCTTTTTCAACCCCTGATCCATCTATTTAATATACGTCTTAAAAATATAATAAAATGAAATTTATTATTTGACTATACTTTAGATGATGACATCATTCTATTTATCTTTAATTCAGTATCATTACCTCTACAATTACATCCCACACAAAATTCAAATCCATTATAGTTAATTATGTACATTTTATTAATATAATAACACAAACAAATACGTTATTGTGACGACTGAATTGTATTTTTGATCAATAAAATTCAATTAAATTCGAAAAGTGATTAGAATCAGAGTACATGAACAGCTGTATAAAATTACATGAAAATAAAAAAAACATTCTATAAAAATCGAAAAAAAATATCACAGTTTCATTAATCAATGTCACGATGATGCTATAAAAATAGTATAAAGTTTCAGTAGTGGATGTATCAATAAAATAATAAATAGATAAAAAAGGACGTTGAAGATCCAACAAGTAAAGGAAGAATAACGTATTATACACAGGAAAGAGATTGATGAAAAATTGATAGACTCTCATTAAAATTTAAAATTTCTTCTATAGAATAGAATTTTTTCAATTTTCTAAAGGAAGCAAATTATATGCCATTTCCTATCGATTTTAGCACTCAAACAAAAACTTGAACAATTCAACTTTATGTAGTAGACATACAATTGGATAGTTTACAAGAGACCTCATCAACGGCAACAACGGTTTCAGTGAACGGAGCTTCACAAATTGTTGTAACGCATTGGCTTACGGTTTCGGTTTCCTTCGATAAATCGAAACGAGGAAGCCCCATGAAAGTAAAGCGAGAAAGAGGATATCCCCGTTGTCGTAAGGGCAGACGATGGCTATATAGAAAGGAAGGGCAAGAAATGCATGGGACGATGTATTCGGTTACCAGAAAGGTCGACCTTTTTCTCTGATGTTTCTTTTTACTGCAGGTTAAATTATTGCAGGTGAATAAAATTGTAACGACGGAAACTTTCTTACTACTTTGACTATTTTTCGCTACATCCACTTTTTTGTTAGTTCTTTTTTTCTACCTACGGTTATTAGTGACATGTTAATGATCTGATTAATAATGGATTAGTTCATGTTAGTATTTTTTTTTGTTTTGTTAAAAAACTTTCACACGACTTAGCTTATGTTAATTTTGTTATTAATGTTGGTTAATTAGTTAATCAATGATTAGTTTGTGTTAGTAATGTGTTAATTATGTTAATTTTTTGTATTAATAATTTTTTAAAAAATAATGTTAAATAAATTAGTCAGTTAGTAACATGTTAGTGAATGATTAATATCTGTTAGTTCAGGATTAGTATATATTTTTGTTTTTTTTTTAAATTATTGTTAATGATTTAGTAATTTTTTTTTTTTTTAGTAAAATGTTAGGGTTTTATTAATGTTAATGACTTGATTGTTACAAAATGGAGGTAGAGAAGAAGAATTTAGTAAATTTTTGTAGTTCATATGGACAAAACTTGAAATAGTTTGTACAGCAGTTTCACCATGAAGGCGATAAGTGGTCGATAAGTAGTTGTATTGCTTGAGTTCCTCAGGGTTATCGTTGCTTCAGGGCAACAAACTCGCAAAGGCCATGTTAGTAAGTGAAAAAAGAGAGATAAAATACAAAAATATCAACGTGAAAAAAAATAATCAAAAAAAAAGTCTATATCCTATTTGAATCCCACAAATTCACCAGCAATATTTTCACGCTTTATTTAATATTCCTTTCGATGAAAAAATTATTTTGCCATCAGAAAAATCGATTTAAAATTCACTCGATTCGATAGCCGCAGGCAAAAGTAAAACGGTTTCTTCTTAACCTACCCTAAGCCACAAAATGGAAGATTCCAATTTACGCACGTGTGTCAGTATGTGTTGATGCGTGTACACTTTCGAGGATTTTGATTGGTCGAAGGACCTTTTATGTAACCTGAGGGTTAGTTGGGAGCAACGAAAAAGTGACGAAAGGACTTTGGTGTGCTTCCAGAGGGAAAGGAAGCAGTTGGAAATTGAGCAAAAACTTCTTCTTCTTCTCTACCCATTGAACGCGATCTTGATATCCCCCTCTTTGATAATTCCAGTGAGTAAATTATTCGAGAAATTTTGTGAAATTGAGGTAAATTACAAGGTTATAAATATCAAATTTTGGATTACGCGTATCTTCATCCTCTTCTATAAAGCTCTTCTATCCTCCTTCAACCTCCTTCAAACCATCTCAGTGGTGTAGCTCCAGTGATAAACGATTCTCTCCACTCGAATCTTGAAGTGGATTACCGATATTTCCCTTATCGTCGCGGAACTCAAGAGTTTTTGAGTGTGCGTACGGGCGTGGAAGAGAGGAAGAGAAACCCTCGTGATATCGTCGTCCTCGACGATTATTATCAAGTTTGAAAATTGTCGAGTGTTCCCCACAGACATCCGAATACATACTATTACGCTAATAAACTTATAAATCTTTATCAGCATTAATTTATTTGCAAGGAAAGCGATAGAGGGATTTCAGAATATATAGCGAGATAATTATAGCCGGAAAAATGTTCAAATAATGAATAGACCATCTGATTATTATTAGAATTAAGTTGTATATAAGAAACATGTTGCGTGAGCAAAAGAGATTATACGAGAATTTCGTGAACACGGAATCAAGTCAGGAAAGTATCTTTTAATACTTTGAAACGAAAAAGAATGAGAGTGCCTTCTTCCTCAAGATAAGATGGGCGTTTTAGTTGATCGAAGATGAGTTGTTATGATGGACAACCCATAATATAATCAATCGTCTCATGTGTTCATTAACTATTATATGCTATTATATCAACTACTATTAACTTCTTACATTTTTTTCACCACTTTCAATAATTCCCTTTCACTAGAGATTCTTATTTTGCATAAACAAACATTCAATTTACATACGAATTGACTCGAATAAAATATCTTTAAATATAAAAGAGTTGTAATAATTATAACGAAATTGGTTAAAATTAAATTTTGACAGGTATTATATTTAAAAGTTGGATAATTATAGTTCAAGAAAATTACTTATTCTCTTTAAATGTCTCCAGCTATTTAAAACTCTGAGACGTTATTGATTATCGGCAATGACGTCTTTTCTCCTTCGTTTCCTTACTCTTTTACAAGCCCTTCCACGTTTCAAAAGCTATCAGCAATGTCCGGGTCTTAAAAACCATCAGAACCGTTTCAGGAATATTTTTAATTTGATTTAAACTTCATTCTGACTATCCTATCAAGCTTGTAAAGTGTAAATGATCAACTCTGTTGAAGAGACAAAAAGAGCAAAAAGATTCTTTCATTTAAAATAATATTATTTGGTAAAACTCTATCACTGTCAGACATTTTTTAACATGCTTTTCTTGTTGGATTCACTTGATTTGCTTTTACTATTTCCATTGAATAATAAACGAATCTGTTTCTCGAGTTGAATAAAAAATGGAGATATTTATATTTTGATTTATTCCTCAATGTTAGTGAACTGCAGAGCGTTCAATGCCCATGATTCATAGGTCAAACGTCATACACTAACGTCAGGGATAATTGATTTGTTTGCTTGCGAAAATCTTTCATGATCGGTGTGAATGCTCCCGTATAAGTAGTTGTTTTGTTTCTTTATAAAATCGTTTCTCAATTAACTCTTGTTCTGTCTATCTCTATTATGACTTAAATTTTAGTTATCAGCATCAGTGTTTAATAACATATAAGAATGTTATACATATAGTTAATAGCTAAACTTTGCAACTGTTGCAGTAAAATAATATTTATCGTTAAATGTAACTCACGAAAATGAATTGTATCATCAAAATATCGATAAGTAATTCAAGCCATAGGCTTACGAAAAAAATAACACGTTTTGTTTCGCTGAAATTCTGATACGCGATTATTATGACCCGGGTCGAGCCTTGAACTTGCTCTACGATAAGCCCAAGTTGCTTACAAAGATCATTTGCTTCAAATAAAGCCTCTACTATCACACTCTTGATAAAGTAAATTCCACGTCCAATCGTTGAAACCTATTTATAACATTCTAGTCACTAAGTAAAAAAAAAAAGAGGAGCTGAGGAATGATATTTTGAAATTTTTTCAACGGTAATTGTTTCGCTGTAAAAGATTATTCATCTAAGTGTACATAATTATGGTGAAAGGAGGTTTGTTCTTGAAAAAGTTGAACGAAAAATGAATATGATGATGTGATTTAAATATATATGATCCAACATTTTTGCGAAATAAATTGGAAGATAGATATCACGAAATTATATACTAATCTGTAATGAATAAGCACGATATGGGTGTTATCAGTAGATGAGAACAAACGATTCAAGCAGATCAACCCACCACCAACCCTCTATTCAATGTCACTACAATAATAAACCACCTCGGTTATCTGTGTTTCTGTATTTTCCTCTGGGAATCCTCCTCTTTCGTGGCTTCCCTCTCTTTCCCAATGGCACATTCAGCCAACATCGAGGCCAAGTTCAGGCTATATATATCTACACAACATCCAATCCTGTCGGGCCACCCACCGTTGACGTTTACACACCACCCTGCGCTCTTTTGCTACCACGCTACTCTACTAGTGTATGTCCGAGTCACCATCAGCAGTTTCTATTTCTCTACACACATTGACTGGGCAGTTCTTCGTAGCAATTCTGGCATAAACAAGTCGTTCACACGCTCATATCCGCTCACTTTCGTTCTTAGCACACGCACTTCTAAAAGATTCCTACTTATCTACACGTAGTGGAAATTCCAACGCCATGAATTTTCATTTACATTGAGACAAGTCGCGCGTATCATCGCGTGGGAATTGGCCTCACTATGTTACCTGGTTGATCCTAAGACCCCAAGTACTTTTTTTGCTCGTCAGGTGCGTGAATTTAATAACTCTATGAGGATGAAGTTGTCATGGACGTGAATTTGAATGAAAAAATGACTCACCTTTTTCTCCGTGAGCTTCTCACACCGTCGCATCTTACAGATCTGATGACTTTTGTCGTTTCTGCATGGCGCACAGTCTCCACAGTTGTCTTTTCGTTGGCATCCGATGCATTCTCCGCAACGTTTGCGTTTCTTTTTGGCTGGTTTATCACCAAGACCACCTTCTCCATCAACATCTCCCATTCCACTACCAATATGTCCATGAGGACCACGGTTAGCAGTAGAAGAAACTGCTGCTACTTGACCAGAACTTTCAACATTACCACTACCATCTTCAGACTCCATAGAGCCAGCACGTATTTTTCTACGTTCTTTTTTCCTGCCATCAACACCTACCGCACGTGAAGTCGGTGAGGAGTCAAGAACAGTTGACATGGGGTTCTGGAAGTTTGCATGATGCAATTGAGGGTACTCGGGTTTCACCACAGTCAGGACAGTATGATGAGGATGACCTGGTGGTGGAGGTGCAAAGCCCTGGACTGGACTAGATCCCAGGAGCTGAATATGCCGTTCATCAAGCAATTGTTGTTGCAGAGCTGGAACTTCTCGTGCTTGGACGGGTGCAGGTACCAAGGGATAACCAACAGATCCTCGGTGTGGATGGGGTGGTGGTAGTGGTGTTCCCAGAGTATGGAAACTTGGCAATCCAACAGCTGAAGTGACTGGCGGTGAATGCGAGATTGATGCAGGCGACAACGGCGTTAAGGCTGTCAACTGCGGTTCCGATTCACTTGGTGGTGCAAATTGACTTGCGAAGCTTGGCAGTCCCTCATTGTTAGGGCCAACGCCATGCTTGGACTCCCATGGTCGGTACTGACTGGCTAATACTACTTCACCTCGGGAGTCTATCAGACGACCCGTCAATCCCTCGTAATAGTCCCACGAGGAAGTCAATCCTAATCCGATGTCTTGGCTGTGCAGTGTCGTCAATGTTGTTCCACTGTCCATTGTGACGTCACCAGAGAAACTACTGAAAGGCGGCAGATGACGATTTGGGTCACCAGGTCCGATATTACCTGGCGATGCTGCTAAAGCCGCCGGGGGGCTCACCCTCTCAGGGGCGATGCCCTCCTTCTTTACTTCAGCGCTCATCTTCCCCAACACATCTTCAAATCCATCCCCTGGCTGTAGCTGTCCAGGAATTTAACCTCTTCAATTGTTTCAATTATTTTTTCAGAAATAAATAGCAGATATCAAAACCCAACACCAATATTTTTTGATAACTCTTGAATTACATTTAGTCACTGATGCCGATTGTTAAACTCGAGATCACAAACGACGATATTAAAAAATTTTCTTCTATATTTTATTCACAAATGGCTTTCGCCGCACTATGGATAAGTTTCGTTGAGCTTCACGTTGGCTAACTTCACTTTTTGTATTTTTTTTTTTTATTTTTGTACTCGACAGGTTTAGGCTACGAACTGAAGTAGATCGGTTTTCGTACGTATTTTTTCCTGAGCGAAATTTCCTTAAATTGTTTTACTTAAAATTTCATAAAAATTTACTCGTCGATGCTCATTAAAAAATGTAAAATACTTAAAAGGTTAACTATAAATTCCTATGCGATCTTTTTTTAGACTCTGCTTCTAAATTGTTTATTAACGGAGTGCGGAAAACTCAGTGCTTGGCGAAGCCTACTATCATTTATTTTTTTCCTTTAATATTGAAATGGCTCCAGCTGTTCTCCGCTTGTTAATCTCGTTGAATGATTAGTAAAAAAATGGTAAATTCTTTGGTTTGTGGTTTAGTTCTATTTCACTTTGTCACACGATTTTTTTTTAAACAATAAACTCACTTTTGTTTGTAATCCTTTAGTTTTGGCACTGGCGGACTTTTGTATCAGATATATTTTTGTACACTAGATAGATACTATAGCTTTTTAATCCCGATTTCAGTCACTTTGTCTTTGTTATTTTCCTTTAAACTTTCTCCTTTCACTTTTTCGAACCTAAAAGCTCTTGAGATATTATGACAATATAGACACTAATTACGTCATTCGCACTTCGTAAGAAAATATAAATCACTTGAGGTTAATGTAGCTTAGAAGGCGGTTGATTTGTACGATCTGCAACAGAGAAATAAATAACATCCACATTAATTTTAATCCTTGATAAAAATATTACATTTTAAAGAGCTCTTATCATATCAATCAAATGTCTCATCTACATTTTTTTAACTTTAAATAACATTATGTCTATTATTCCAAATGACTATTCACGTAATATGATCTCATACATTTATATATTCGTTCATTCTAGCGTCCCTTTGACCTCGTTTGTCGGGAAAACGTGAGTCGACATGCAACTCTCGGTAAATCCATGTGTGATATAAACCTCGGGCGCCTGTTGACCACGCGCTCTACTCTCGTTCTCTTACCAAGGTTACTATTACGAGTCCTCCCTCTATACACTCGCCCACCTCTATTCCCACGCTTTAGTATTCGTAAACGACGTATACTAGGCTACCGTAGTTGAACTACCCGTCATTCATATCGCTATCTACTTACTCTTACCTACTTCAAATACATTACACCTCAATTATTTTTTATTACTTTATTTTTGCTTCATAAATAATTAATCTCTTAATCAATTTTTAATGCTTTGCCGTAATTATTTCGCTGAAAAATTCCCTTTATCCCCCATCTATCTAAAATGTCTTCTAAAGTACCAGAAATGTGACGCATTATTTTTTTTTTTTTTAGACATTACGTGAGCTTTTTAATTTTTTTCGAGACAGCTTAACAGATGTTCATTAATTAAAATAATTACCACGCCATGTTACCTAACAATTTCCACTGTTTTTCTAAAGCCAAATAATTTTTTAAGTTGATAAAAAATTTTTGGAATTAAATTTTTTATGGAGAAATTCATCAGTAAATGATGATTTTTTTTTTTCTTTAATGAACGTTTGTATGAATACACTTGAGAATTAATCTACAAGTGTGTAATAGAAAAAATTTTAATCAAGGAAATTGTCAATAACTGAATAAAAAAAGAAAAAAAATTTATCGTATCAAGTTCGAAGCCATCAGCCGTAACTCGTGCGTCGTGGAGCCAGGACGAAATATCGACCCAATGTTTAGCTCACTGCTACACAACTACGTCTCTCACACCCCATGTAGCACATTGAAACGAAGTTGGACGGTTCCACACGTCGTCTACATGCATCGGTACACCATTGATTATGCCTACATGTATACTCCATACGTATATACAATTCAGTTTACAGGTGTAAGTTAGTTCGACACAACTCATTTGAAAAGTTAACACAGTCTGTTACACGCATACAAATATTCATGTTCTACCCATTTATCTGTACATGAGGCCCTGTAATCATAGTCTAATAGTTCTCTTTTGCTTTCAAATTCATCTTCTCGTCCTCGACCTATTATATTCTGCAGTAGATCATCACCCACTCTCTCGTATTTGATGTAATAGCTTTACAGCTGGCAATGAGCTTTCGCTATCACTCACAACTTGCACTGTCGTTTGAAACACTTTCGCCCGTGAACTTTAAAATCGACTTTTGCTATTCCCAGCGATGAAAACTTTTAAAGAGAAAATTTGTAAGAAATTCTGTAGAATAATATTGGAAATGTTACTTCTATTAAAATTAATGAATTTTTTTTTTCAACAAAATGACGTTAGTTTAAATTGCAAACAAAAGAATGACGATATTCTTTTATTATTATTATAATTAATTCATTAAAAGTGTAAAATAAAAAGTGAGTTATTAAAACTGTTATCTGGTTAATAATTCATTAAATGCAAATTAAACTGAATTAAATATAATTTAACGCTCTACTTTCTCTTCATTAAAATTGATTTGATTGAATTCTTGCAAATGATAAAATAAAATTTATGAATAGAAATATTTTTAATCTACATAAACAACGAATAAAAACAATAAATAACAAACAAAGAGGCATGATAGATTCATTCTTGCACAAACAAATGATTAATGATAATTTCTAATGATGAATTTTTTAATGAGCAATCGATTTCTCGATATATGTGGCAAGATCACGAACAAGTCATAGGGGATTGAACTTTCTGTGATGGTTTATAAATTGTCTTGACTGAATACCGTGAACTTTAGTCTTTAAAGGTCGCGAAACTCCTTGGCGCGACGATACTGCGTGGCAGATATATGCGAACTAAGTGATAACGTGCGTCACCTCTCTCTATGATGGAAAAAAACAACAATCATTAACAGTAAATTGTACTAAATTACTGTTATTTAATGAATGAACTTTTCTAAGTCGAGAAAGTTTTATAATGGAGTTCAATAAATGGCAGGAAAATTCCCTCATGTATGTGTGACGAAATTTACGTTATCTTTTCCCTTTTGAAAGAAGATGATACTAAAATTTTACGACCACGTGGCTCCAACTTAAATCTAGAAACACTCGGATATTTCACATGCCCTATCTCAAAATGGACGACTATCTTTTAGTGATTTTCATGCTGATATCATTCACAGGAAAAATACCTTAACGCTTCCGAAAAAAAAAATTCACTGTAACGAATTTTAACAAACTTCGTTGAACAATGAATAAAAAATACTGTTTGGACATACTCTAATTGAACAATAGGTAAAAAAAAAAGATGCGGATGATTGAAAAGACATAAGAGATTTCCTTGTTTGCATGTTGAAAGAATATTTACGACTGGACAATAAACAATTTTCTTTTTTTTTAAGAAAAAGAGTCAAATGCTGAACGGATTTAGAATAAAGAGTAGAAATATTTTGTTGAAATTTAGAAGAGATATAAGAAGAAAAAAAAATTCAAAAGCCAAAAAAAAAAGGATTTTTAAACTGAAAAGATCCTTTCGCAAATGTTTGAAGAATTGAGGAAGAAAAAAGCGGGAAAGATCCGGAGCATTTGGTCTGGTAGAGAGCAGCTGGTCGGGCATGCACTTTCGCTGAATCGACCGTAGCAAACGCACAAAAATTCAATACCGCCTCTTGCGAGCTGGCCCATAGTGCACGCTCCGTCGCGCTATATACCCAGTGCGATGAAACGATGTGTTGGATTCTTTAGTTCGCGAGGAACCTGCATATGTTCGCAGCAAATACGTCGGACAAGTTTCCTAGAATCATGATACACAGCCTCTGCAAACATGTAGACTCTTCATACCACGAGCGAAATTGAATGAGAGAGAGAGAGAGAGGGGAAAAAAAATAATTACACTGTAAAGACGCTAAAGATATTAGTTGTTTTACCCCAAATATATATCTTATGAACTCGTTTAATAGCTCAAGCATAAAAGAAAATTAAATTTTTTTAATACTGCCAAGTCATTAGCGCCATTTTTCTCATACTTCCGGTATACTTTAGCAGTTAATAATTTTTTTCTCGTTAAAAAAACCATTTCCTTTATTCTCTCTTTTATGAAGCAACTCTAAACCATCTCAGCAATTTATTTTTTGGTGTACTCCAAATATATTTGTAGCGTCATGTAATGATTCAACCAAAATGATAAAAATTTTTGAATGCTGTAGAGACATTAGCGCCATTTTTCTTGTACTTCCGGTACTTCCGCAGCTAATAATTTTCCCTCACAACCCTCGCGCTTTGTTTCCGTGCAATCCACGATAACGACACGCACCCTCTTTCATATCCGTTTTATTTTTTTTTTTTCGAGTTACAGCCGCAGGGTAGTTGCTAATTTTAATGTTGTCACGGTATAAAAATCATCGCAAGGCGCTGAAACAACTTGGAAACAGACGAAAGAGTATGATTTCAACTGCACTTGGCTGATGTTACTTGCTAGCGATGGTTCAGTCTGGCGAAAAAGTAAAAAGTGCGACGGGCTCTTAGAGCAAAAAAGCTCTTGGGTACACTTTCGCCGACCTCGTGGTGCCGCGGTGGAGTCTCGCGACAAAGGCTGCTTGATTCAAGGTCTCACGCACACGCGCATGCATCAACATACAACGACCAACACACACGCACGCGTACTACAACGTTTTATATCCCCATACTCTCGAAACGTTTTGGTGGTCGCTGCCAGCCACTCTCTCGTCCATGTGTACGCACAAATTCGTGGATATTTATCTCTATCAATTTTTTTAACTTTTTTTTTCAAAATTATTAGAGAATATACGTGAGGTTTATGGATGCTCCTTTTTTTCCTCTCCACCGTCATTTTGGAGCAAAAATTATTTTAGTAAACAAAAAACATCATCTGGGCTTTAAATATTTCGTTTTTTATGCTCTTTTCTAATCCAAACATGAAGAAATTCTTCAAGTAGTTTCAAAATGACTCCAAAAATATATTTTTCCGGTCTAGAAGGACAAGCATAAATTTTTTATGATTTCATTCAATTAAATAAACATTCGGTAGTTAACTAAAGTGTTTTTAATAAAGCCACCCAAATAATTTGAATTGAATGAATGAATCATATAGTTTGGAGTGTTAGAAAAAAATCGAAAGCACATGTAGAGTCATTAAAAATTAGCAGATTGATTAAAAAATTGATGTAATACACTCCCGTAGCGGACAAACAGAAGCCTCTGTTCCTCTCTCGTCCCTTTTAGCGAAGCACAATATTTTCGCCGCTGCGCATGCGTTTACGAACTAACTCGCGTGCTCACACACTCACGTGTATCATGTGTTGTAAACCAACGTATAAGCCCTCTCATGCACACGTGTATACACACAATGAGACTTTCGACCTCAGTGTCTGTCCATGGGACCCTTAACTCCCACCCATACACCTTCGAGATATCGGAAATGATATAAAATTGCGTCTACTACGTCGCTGATATTTAAATTGGTTCGCTAAACCACAGATTAATGCGACACGAACGACGACAAAAGCTTCTAGGCTTCATTCAATCTTTATTATTATTTATTATAATTGTTTAATCTTTCAATTAAAATCATTTTTATTTATTCAATTTAATATCTCTGAATTTTTTCAATTATTCCTCACTCAAGCTTCGCTTTTTTTTTATTGCAAGCTATTTATTTATTTTTTTGCAATATTTTTTTGTTTAATTTAAGCAACAACAATTAGCACGATTGATCTAGATAGTGAGCATTGTGTGATAATTTATGAAAACATCGATAGTTGAGTTCACTGAACATGGAAATGAGAGAATGCAATCAGACGTCATAAACCAGTCCATTGACGTGCATTTTTTTAGCATTGAAAATTCAATACCGCAAGAAGACTTGAATTATTAAGTCCATAATTAAGTTTGACAGACATTTAACTCCACATCAACCACGAGAAATATTTTAATACCTATCATTAATTCATCAATTTTACTGATTTAACACCAGTGTTATTGTATTGTTAATAATATTATATTCATCGTCCAGATAAGAGTGAAAAAAAATTACACGATGCGCGAACATTTATCCTGACTCGTTACCTCGTTGCCTTAAAACACACATCCGGTATAAAACTGTATACATATGATTATAAGACGATCTTAAAATTGAATTGAAAGAAAATTTTTTATCAAGAATTTCCAAACACGATGTGATTAGATGTTTTATCGTCTGGCCTAGGTGGCATGATTGAATATATTTACGTCAATAGAAACAAACATGAAAAAAAAAATGTTTTTTCGGCCATTTTAAGTTCAAGATAACGTGTCTCGTATATATATTTTTTTGATAATTATTTAATTTAATAATTAGATCATTAAATCGAAGCTGTCATAACATGATATGATAACTATATCACCAAACGATGTTTTAATAAATGTTACAACAATTAAATGCTCTTACGTCAAGAATTAGATTGATAATAAAATGAGAAACAACTTCGATTTTCAGTACAATTATCATTCAAATTTTTGTGCCTATTGGAGTGGAATTTATGAATATCGAATGATCAACGATGGAATTCGTTAGTAAAATAATTCTTATCAAGTGTGATATTAATGATAAAAATCCACCCACAAATAATTATTCAGATGCAATATAATAGATTCACCGATCAAGGGCAAGTGCAACGGTAGCACAGTGTAGCCGATCAACACCGATCACAAACGAAACTAACCAGCAGCCACAGACTCTCACGAGATTTTACGAAACTGGCGGCTCAGACCATAGCCGCCGTCGCCGCGTGCCGATTTCAGGGCGGTGGGCGATAACTGCAATAAAAAATACGAAAGAGAACCTGAGGGACCGGTGCTCGTCCGTAAATCTTTCCATGGCGCCCGTTGTTCTCGCGCTCTTCTCTGATGCCGGTTTCCTTATACCTAAGACTCTCTCGGCTTTGCCGATTCTTTGAGAGTTCGCTACGCTTGAATTTGCGACTACCGAAAGTCACTAGGACCACCATTCTAAGAAAAATCGTCGTGTTACGAAACGGAAGCCGTTTTATTCTACTGTGGCCTTCGAGTTCTCAGTTTTTTACATCATTTAATGGTTTCCTTATGTCCTTTCTACATACCAGGATTATACATTTCTTTCGATCTTTTTTTTTTTGAATTAAATGTTTGTTTAAACTCTTTTAAGTAGGAAGAAAAAAAAAATATCTCAAGTGAAATAAAGGTTTTTATCGTACAGTCACGGTTAAAATTATTTGAATACTTATAATATCATTTAAAAATACTTTTTTATCGAATGAATTTAATTCTTTTCATGAAAATAAATTTTTTATGAGAGAAATTTTATTTTAAAATTGAAGAATTCTTTCGTTATTTAAAGTCTTTTAATGATTTCTTTAACAATATTATTTGTTGATTAAAATAACTAATTGATGATGTACAGATCGTGGTATGTATTTTAATATTTATTCTTATCCAATCATAAATAATCCGATGAGAAAAAATCAATGCTCACGAAGCAAAACAAAAACATTAAAATCATACATTTTAATGATACTAATACTGCTCTAAAAAAAACTCCAAGTTATTTTTATGATGAATTCTCTATAACTACTCATGAAAGCATAAATTTTGGATTAAAAAAATTGCCAAAACTTCCGCATACTTTTCTTTATTTTCTGTTTGAGGAAAAATTATTTGAATTTAATGACTTATCGTTTCCCTGTTCGAAAATATCCACAGCGGGTTTATCCACCCATGAGTCACAGGTTAATATTTTTTACGTCTCGTAACCGAAAAAAGATCGTATACAAGCTCGTATAGAGCGTGAACGAGAGAAAAACGTCGCACTTCCTTTTGCTCTCTTTCGTTTCCCTTGCACACGCGCGAATGTCTCGTCGACGTCGACGCAAGCCAACGAAGATACTTGAATAGAAGAATAATACATAGAAGCAAGAGAAGCACAAGTAAAAGAAGCAAGGGAAGCGCATATAAAGCCGCGAATGAAAGCGAGAGTAGAGCGCTCCATTCTTTCTACTCTCCGTCCACTTTCATTCTCAGCAGTTTCGTGAGTCGACCACGCGAGCTTTGCCAACTAAAACGGAAGAAACTATACATATATAAGTGAATAAAAAAAAATAAAATAAAATAAAAAAAAACAGGAATTTACACACACGTGATCTTCCCAATTTCAGGGCCACAGCGTCACGCAAGGAAGAAAAAATAAGTAGATAAACAGAAACACCATTAAATAATAAACACCATACATTCACGCAACAATTCTTAATTCATTGCTATTTTTCAATAACTTTCTTCGAGCACAAATCTACCATAAACATCAAACAAAAACAATAACACACAACATATAAATATACCAATGCACTAAATGAGTATTTATACTTTGAACTTAGTTGTAAATTTGAATGAATGAATTTTAAACAGAATCCGTACTTGTTTGTTATTAAATATTCATTGATTCCTCTCGGATCGATCGTCACGCATCTTTCTCACACACGTAACAGCACCGTGTCTCCCGCATTTCGTGTGATTTCGAGTACTATCACGGTGCGCCGTCTTTCAACGTCTCTTCTTGATTCTCTCGCGTGTTCCATTCGCGGCGAAACGTTCGTGTATGCCCCGAAGTTTCGTCGCTTGAGCGCGCGCGCGTCCACTTCTTCGACGTTAATATTCTCTCTGTCACTCTCCGCCCTTGTGGAGTCGCGTACCCGTCATCCAATCCCCCGCGAATGATCTCGAGAGATAGGAGGAAACCCGCGGCTTCGGACTTTTATTATTTCTGTAAACTTCGGTCTTTTAAGTTCACACGAACACTCCGATATAATACCTTTGGTTGCGGGCTGCCCCGTGTTGAGTGTGCTCGCCGCGCAGTGACTGTATGGGCTCCAAGAGTATTCTTTGTCCAACGAGTCGCAGCTGCCCGCGTTTAGTCCCTCGTGTTACTTCGACCGTTCTCGGAAATCCTCGGATGTCATCCCGCCACCGTGGCGGGAACCCAGGATACACCAGGATCGTGGTGGTGGAAAGGGAAACCCTGATGGAGTAAGAGGGAATGAGGAATGAGCTGACAAGCAGTGGGGAGGTTTCATTCGTTAACTGCGCGCGCAAAACGCACTGCTATACTACTGATATTCACGCCATCTTGTTGCAACCCCTCGTCCAAGTCAGGACCTAAGATTATCAACTATGTTTAGAATACACTCGCATTTTTCTGGAATTTTTACAGCTGAAAAGTGGCATTTAAATCCGACATTAGTCATCGGATTAATAAATTATTTTTCTCGGGGTTAATTTGTTTAACAAAAAATATTGATTGAAGTATTTTTCAAAAGTCAAATAGATTATTGGAATATTTCAGAAAAAATATAGAACAAATATTAATTGTACTGCTTAAAAAGGGCCATTGTTTGCCAGTGCAGTAAATAATTGTTGACATTCTCAGAAAAGACATAACAGATTTGAAAAATATATTTATCTACATAAAAGGGAATATATTTGCGCAAAAAGTCGAGGGACTGTATGCAGATTTGTTTCAAAACTATAGCTGCAGGATATCGTCCTACAGCCAAAATAAAAAGAAGAATCAGAATAAAAGAGTAGAAAGTCGCAAGTTGGACAATACAGATGCTATTCTGACTTACCCCCGCTATATTTGCTTCCTCATGCTTTCTATTTTTTCAAGTGACTCTCAGGGTACACGTCTGTTTCCTTACTTCCTGTTTTATTTTTCTCTATAAATTATTGTTTAGTTTTCTTCTCTAAATAAAAAAAAAAAGCTCTGTATCATTAGCCACATTTAAATAAAAGCAACAAAAAAATTATCTCTCATATCTTTCATACGTTTAGTAATTTCTTTTTGTCTTGTCACGAAAATTAATATTAATTCGAAAATCATTTATATTTATTTATATATTGATTCAATTGCTTTGTAAGTGATACTTAGTAGCACATAAAGTTCAGGAGCAGCAACTTATCACATCGTAAAGTAAGATAGCTGCCAGAGACATAAACAGGCTTGATATCAATGCAGAAGCAATGCTGAAAAATAATTCATGTCAATCATCAGCTGGATTTATTTATATTATCATAATTATGCTTTCTGAAATACTCGAAAAAAATTTCTTCTTCATTATAAATTACGTATAAAATTTATTATCAAGGACACTGTTATGTACACACTTTTACAATTTCTTGTGTGAGTTATCCAAAATTGAGATAAGCTCTTAACTACACGCCGAGGGCAAAAAGCAGAATGATGGAGTCTGATGGCACTGGAAGATCTCTGAAGATTTTAGATACAGAGATGGCACATTGGTATGGAAGCCATTATGAGGGTTTATAGATGATTATCAGAGAGGTGCCGACGCACTACTGTAAAGACTCAACACTTTTTTCTGTCAAATAAAATATAAGTACATGCCCTCATGCCATAGGTGTGCACGCATACAACTTATTGATTGATATGGATGTGTACGGGCACATTCAAAACGATGGAAAACACCATATGTGCCTGACAACCATAAGCATTGGACAATCGCTCATTAATTCTCATTTATATATTTTTATATTTCATTCTTACCTGATTGAAAGCACCAAATCAAGGCTTCGGTACCCATAATTTACAGTATCCAATTTCTATGACTCATATAATCACCGATATTTTAAATTTAATTTTATATTTAAAAGAAAAAACTCCAACTGTTCACTGTAGGTACAACGATAAGAATATTAAAACAGTGTTGAAACCGTAAATTTACTGAAATGTAATAAAGTTAAAAATCAAATTGCAAAATAATTTTGCTCATTACTGTTAAGCAAGTAGAATGTAACAATAATGAACATTCAATTAAGTAATAAAAAGCGAACATTTTAATGAAAGCAGATTTTTCAGATATTGTCCAAGGTGTTATAAATTACATAAACATAACAATTGTATAAGAAAAAATTAAGTACAGGAAATTTTTGGTGTTGCTGTGCAAGAACATGTTAATTGCTTCGTAATAAATTGTACGTACTTGTAAGTAACGTATCTGATCAAGAAAAATTTAATCTTTAAGGGTTAAAAGAGGCTCGATGTCGGTTATCAAAAACATGCCTTAAGTACTAATAAACAGATCAAAATTATGGTCGAAGATTAATGCACACGCATGAGCTAAAGCCACTGAAGATATTCCAATGCGTAACTCGAGTCTCTCAGCACATTTAGTTGGAGTTAATTGAAGGCCACAATCAACCATCATAATTTTATTTAAAAGAAAAAAAATACATCACCAACCACCATCAAACCATCATATAATAATGATGATAATAAATAGATTAATTTAAATGAATTTTTTTCTATTTTAATGTGTTACCCCATTTGAGTAAATGATATTCAAGGAATTAAAATCCCTCACATATATTTATCTTGGAACAAGACACACCATCAGGTACAATTCTCATTGAAAAGCGAGCAGAGTTGGCAATTAACGACGCGACGTATAAAGAAAAAATTATACCTCGCATCCGGAGGTTTACCATAAAAAAAAGGAAAGGCGAGATATAAATTAGATTCCATTCCTCGACCTCATGCTCGGCAAACCAAGTGCACATGTGTGCGCTCCGTCGCCTCAGCAGAAAGCGCCGGCCGATTTTCCCAGGTAGATTTTCCCGACCGCATATTTTTAACGGCTACCACCCGGTCACGCATGCACGAGGACACGCACAAGACTCAACTTGATGCGTTTGCTCTCTGCTGTTGCTCTACTGATGATGATGATGATGATGACATGTAGTGTTGCAGATTCGTACAAGAGAGACAACAATAATCGAAAAGCACTCGTTCAAATATCTGGTCCATTGACGTTGGACACTCGTAGTTATTATCATGACAATAAACCACGTATGCAGATATAAATTAATGCGTATTCTTCTACCAGAAGTTGACGTACGCAATGTGGTTTTTGTCTCTTCTGTTTCTCTGTATCTGCACACTGACAGGAGATGTATCAGCGACGTATCGGCTTTGATCCTGATGGTGCTCTGAATGTCATTTTTTCCTTCTCTCTGCGTTTCAATTCCAATTCTTCTCGTTGTATCACGTCTTTTGATTAATGTCGTGCTCACACGTACACACGTGAGGGATTAATTACGGGTGAATACACATTATTGTCCTGTGTATATTGAAGAGTTGAAGAAAAATGTGATTTGATTCTCTGATATGGAGATTCAATCAGCTCAATGGCTTGTAGAATAGAAAATTTAGCAAATTAAATGGGAATGAACTTTATCGAGCTAAAGATGACAAAACTAAGCCCTTTTTAATACATTGGATTACCTAGATTGCTCTGAAAAATAAACAATATCGATCTGTAATGACTATCTACCCGTCTGTCTATTTTATAAAATTCATTAAACATTTTTTTTCAACTAATCTCTAGAATGACCTTCTTCTAATAGAACCAATCGATCATTTATAAAAGTTTTTTTAAACTTCAATCTTCATTTCATTAATTTTTTTTTATGCTTCTCTGAATGCAGCCTATTGTTGTTGTTTTTTTTAAATTGTATTTATTATTAAATAATCATTAAAATGAATAATCATTAATGAATTTATTTTCTGAGCTTACAAAGGAATAAATTATCTACAAAAAATCAATAAATCCTATTTAATTGGAGTATTTTTTTTTAAAAGTAATCATGTACCATTTGTATCAATTTTTTTAACGAGCATTACCCTTACCTATCAAAGTAGTATTTGGTCAAGAATGATGTACGATGATGAGGAATTAATATTATCGCGCTATTCCGTTAATACGGTCGTCATGCACGTCCGCACAGGATAATGGAGCTTTACATATATAGTCGATCGAAACGCCCAGCAGGAGAGAACTGTCAATTGTGATCTCAAGCCAATATTGGAGACGGACGCTAATAAGACCCGGCTCATCTGGCTACAAATGCATTTATAGGGGAACACAGAAATTTCATTGAACTATAGAACTTACTATTTCCATTTAAATATTCTCTATAACTCTGACATACATTAATGGAGAGTCTCACCAGAATATTAAATATCTATTTAAGAAAATGTACACTCTTTCCTAGAACATTTTGAGTCACGCTGCTGAGTATTAATAGTTACTGCAGATTTATGATAATCATAACATTCGATTGAGTAATGAGATAATTTTGAATTAGATTATGTAATTCTAATCGAGGATGATTAATTAGATAATTATCAGCCTGTTCATTTCGATTATCGAACTGGAAATAGATATGCTACGCTGATTGTAATTATGTTGGCAATATCTATTATTGATCTGTACAGTTAATTAAATCTTTACAATATTTATTATAAATACATATATTGGTGTACATTTAATATAGACTATTAATTAAATAAATATTCTTATTAAAATATTTTTTTATTAGAGTTTATATATTTTTGTAATGAAGTTTGATTATTTTAGAAAAAAATTACATAATAATGTCAAAAAATTCCCTCACGTTTAAACAAAAAAAATCTTCAATATAAAATCTCGAAATTTGTAACCTGAATTTGTTAAATCCCGAGTGAGCTTTAAATGACTATCGTTGGGATAAAATTTGCCTCTGAACTTTCTTGAGGCAATAAAAAGGCATGGGGTTGAAAGGGGTGAGGTTTAAATCGACACAACCGAAATTAGAAAGCGAGATACTGGGAATTGTTAATTCCTTAAATTTAGCAGACTAAATTAAATATTTTCTGTTATCTTTAATTTCAGTAAGACTGAATTTCACTTTAATAACTTATTTACCAGAGGACTATTTTCCGTTGAAGTTGGCAGATGCAAGTGAAAGAAATAAAATTCCAATTTTCTATCTTTTAATGTACAGCAAAATTGCCAACGGAATTGCGAGGTTTCTACGTTTATTCACCAGTTTTGATGACGTGAGAGAAACGTTGCTGTGTTGCGCTATAGAAATTCACTGCGAAATCCGGACAGATGTGAGGGATACAATGATGCTGAAATAAATCAGTTTATCGAGGCGACCAGGTAGGAAAAAGGAAACCTATGTCCACAGTAGTGTCTCGATGCTATTGTATCGCGTGCTCGCGGGACCAGAGGTTCCCAACATGGGACGTTATTAGCCAACAAGTAAAGTAAAAGACTTCGTTTAACTTCATACAGAAGAAAAATTGAATTGTGAAGACTGAAAAGTCATATTCAAATCATAAATATAAATGTCATATATTAATGGACTTGGACATTTAAATGCTTTTCATTTTTAAAAAGGATTTTTCCTTAATTTTCATGCATACTGATATCATAGATGTCATCAAATAATAAAAAATCATTAATTATTTTCTTTCCTGTTGTCATTCTATTTTGGCTGGTAGATGAGACTTTTTGAAAATTTATTGTGTGCAAATATTTTCACTGCAGATCACATCTTTATTCTATTAAAGTAGGACATTATTAGCCAACAAATAAAGTAATAGACTCAGTTGGGAAAGAAGATTGAATTGTAGATATTGAAAGAAATAAATTATGAGAATGTCATTTACTATGGGAATGAAATGGTCAAGATGTCAATATTATACAAATGCTAAAAAATTAATAGACATTACAATAACAAAATTGAAATATCAAAAGAATTCGTTAATTTTAAAAAATGACCACTGAATAAATCGTATCACTTTGAGAGAAATTAAAATGACCTACAATTAAATGTATACACTCCAAGTAAAATTGAAAAAGAAACTGTTTCTGAAAACAATTAATTTTCTGTATCGAAAGCGATACATTTAATGTGGGACATTACTGTTGGCCAACAAGTAAAAGGCATTAGAAAAAGAGATTGAATCATAGCGATCGAAAATTTATCGAAGAACAATATAAAATAACTTCATTATATTGATTTATGATAAATGCACGTCTTTTTCTGCAAGCCTTTCTGTTCTAGAATTACGAGCTGAAAACTATAAGGGAGAGATTAAGAAAAAAATGACAGCCGAAATACGAGGGAGAGCGATTGAATTATTGGCCGAGTCTTTACACTAAGAAAAACTTTTCATCTGGCTATAGAGAAGACTTGTAAAGTGAACTAGAAAAAGTAGCGATTATTTCTGTAGGTCGAATCAAGATGTATTTTCTTCAGGTCGGCATAGAAAGGATGATCGATCCTGGTGTGTGTGACTTCTCCTCCTCCTCCTGAAAAATTTCTGAAGTCAAGCTAATGGTGTGTAGTGCTCTTATAACCGTATAGAAAGAAGTATAAGGAACTGAGAGAAACCCTGCGAATTGACTGACCTTCAGAAACATTTTTGCGTCTTTTAATACCTGACGTTTGGCTTTCTATACCATTGCCAAAGTCCTTCCTTTCTGGACCAGCGAAGAGAACTGCCCATAAGATTTTTATCTGTGTCCTACACAGAATCTTTCGAAATATCGATCTTTATATTTTATGTACGAGTGTAACAAAGACAACGAAAAATTTACAATGCAGCTGCCGCGTGAGGGCAAATGAAAAAGAAAAAAACCCGACATTTTAATTTATCGACAGACGCGTACTGAGACGAAGGATTATAACGAATCCGGATCAGACTGGCTATATCTCACGGTAGGAACATTTAGAGAAGACTATAAACTGTAAAAAAAATTTATTATGAAAGACTGAATTTAAATGGAACTGGTACAACAAGAGGATTGATAATGAAGATAGGAAATAATTATTCGTGCTATGAAGAAAAAAAAAACACGTTCCTACATCACCTGTTCCTATCGCTAACAAAAGCTTCAACATATAGCCCTCTTCCACTTCCATTTTTATTTCTATCTATATACATATTATGTTCTCTCTTTACGCTTCTTCCGCACACGCAGAATATGTGCGAATGCAATGTTAGAACGCATTACATAGCGAAACTGCTTTGATCTCGCGATGAGATCAACTTGCACGAGGTTTCGATCGCCATGTGTGTGCGACAAACAGTAGTGGCAAGCAGTAGCAGCTGCTACTGGCTTCTACCACACCATCGGCCTTGTGACACGCGTCCATTGTCGAGGTTTCGTGGCAACGAAAAATGAAAAATCGCCCAGTACATTCACCTGGGCCAACAGCTTGGGAGATCTACTCTCTCAAAGAATCTTATGCTTCCAGTTTCGCGATTAAGGACAATAATGGGAAAGATGATGGTGTCTATACACACAGTCAGGCAAGCTGAACAAGGAAGAGAAACGTCTGTGTATATATTGACTCTACTGTGTGTATATATACATATCTATTGGATTGTCAAAGTCTAATTCTTTTCAACTGTGTCAGTTTTCTTCTGGGATCATCAATTTAAAGTGTGACAGTCCAAGTAAAGTTTTATAGCGAAAAAATTCAAATTTAAAAATCGTTTAAAAATGCAAACCTCATAATATGTTTTGACACGTGGGTGGTCATCATATTAAAGTCAAAATGAACAACAACCCTTCTGAGATAGGGTAGAGGTATTGAGAAACGAGGTTGCAGCACTTCATTGAAGAGGGCACGCGCAGAAAAATTGGGGGCCGCGCGATCCCCGATTCAGCTGAACACCTAGACGTAATCCTGGGGATCACCCTCGCCCGGGGGTCCTTCGCAGGGTTCCACTGACTTCTCCGAGACCCAACCGCACCCTTTTCCTGTATACACATAACTAAACCACCGACATGCGTCCTCATGTTGATTACGCGAGAGGCAAGGTGAACTCGTTCGTTTCACCCTTTTTCACTACAGACTACTAATCGTTTGCATCCACGCACACAACACTCGATTGCACCTGGAGAGGGAATTTCCAAGGCTTTTTTCAACTACCCGGAAGTTCAAAGAAGATCTTCCGAGACCCGAGAGACTCTTGACTCGCTTTTAAATCTCCCTGGGAACTTAACTTGAATTAATAAGAAAGAAGTTCTGGAAAAAAGGAATTTATAATTCTTTTTTTTTTTGCATATTATTTCTTCATGTTTATTATTCTAAATTTATTAACATATTCTTTGAACAAGTGAAAAACTTACTCTGTATAGAAACAATCAGTAATACATTCGAAAATTCATTCTAAACCTTTATGAATACTGCATTTAAATTTTCATACTTAGGAAATTGAATACATAAATTTACATGAAAATATTTCATCTTTTACTTATGATATATTTATTCAACAAATGGAAAAGTTTAATTATAGGAATAATAAATAACAGCTTTTAAATTTATTTCATAAATAATATGTTTTAGTTTTAAAAAAAATTTTCTTTTGGAACAAATTAAGTTGAGTTTTGATAGAAAAAATGATTACAAAAAATATTGTAATAGGTTGAATGTTAAAACCATCTGACGCTAGTTTTCATTTTGATGAAGAAAACATTCTAAAAAACGAAGAATTTTTCAATAGACATAAATCAGGCAAATGCGCGGTTTATCTTCACAAAATAATCAAAGACTGTTATCGGAAACATTCTTTAAGTAGTATAATAAACCGCCCTCGATTGTTTTTTACAGATAAATCTACACATGTTCGAAGTACATCTCAAGGAAAAAAATACTCTTTATTTTATTACACTCGGTACTTCTTTATTTTGCTCCAAAGAATTTTTATAAAATAATAAATTTTTTACAACAGAATGATATCCTCCAATCCTTCAATAGCATTGAAAAGACGATAGTTTTATCTCAAAAAAATCGCCAACTGAGAAAAGAACACGAAATTTAATACAAAAATATCATAGATAAAATGAAATGGTCTTCGATGTTACATACAAGCAAGCCATCGGAGTTGTACGGAAAGTCGTTGAGAATCTCGCGAACGTTACCAACAGCTTTTCCAACGACTTATCGGTACCCCTGTCTCCGAAGTAATGTTGAAAGATCGACTTATCGCGATCGATACTTAATGTGGAGTCCCAAAGGTATCCGTAGCTCGTTGGGAACATCTGCTGTCTCTAGGGTAGAATTGTAGCGCGTGGCTGCTAGTTTTACACGCTCTCTTCGTTTGTTGCATTGTCGGTCAGACCTCTGTGATGTAGTCACACTCCTTTCCTCTTCATCTAGCGATCGTTCAACTGGATAAGACTTGTCTTTTTTCCTCATCACACTAGCTGTGAATGTCGAAAGACATCCATGAGTCATGTTGTCACGACGAATCTTTTCAACACATTATCTTATCATCAATGTATAACTCAGTCGTATTTTTTTCAAGAAAAATACTACTCCTAGATGATGAAATAACCTATAGTGTGTTTACGACCCTAAAGGATAATAAAAAAATAAAAAAACAACTGGTCCAGATGATGTTTGATTCGTTGATATTTTTTATTTCACCATGTCATGAGGTGCAGATTTAGATTTTCCAATAGATCTTCTAATCGTGACCATTTGGTTGATTTTATTGGCGCGAGCAAAAGGTTAATAGTCGTCTAGTGATCAGAATTGAGATCGAGGGTGAAAGGAGTTAGAGTTCTCGAAAAGGAAGAAAACGATGGGACGATCATTCTTGGTAAATGAGTCAATGTATGGAAGTGTGTTACACCGGGTCTTGTGAGGGTGCTGATCCGAGAGAAAGGCCAAGGGCGTCAAACGGTAATGGGGGATGATCGCTCTGTAATGCGGATAGTGTGGATGTAAAGAGCTTTAATAGCTTCATCCTTTTTTCTTACCCATCCTTTGCACTTTACATACTGCCCTATTTATTTACAATTATTGCTCATGAAAAATTACTCGGTTAAACATCGATACATCATAAGAAAAACATCACTTCATTCATTTATCTGTAATTTATTTCAATCCAAATCATTTTATCTGATGCATTCTTCAAATATTAATGAACTCATAAATATTCTTAGACAGAATGTTTATTTTTATTTGGTTAAGGAAATATTTTTAATGAATTTTCCAAGCAGTAGTCTACTCATAAATATTACTGAATGTCTATTTTCTTTATTAAAAAAATTTTTATGTGAGAAAAGTCGTGATAAATTGTTGGGAAAGAAAAAATATAATGTTTGATCGTAAAACAAACAAGTAGGTTATTTACCCTATTTAACAATCAATGTCAAATTTTTTTCAAGAATACACCAAGTTGTCGTTATAAGGAAGAAGGGATAAAAATATATTTCAACGTGTTTATGGCGTCTTGCTGAGATGAAACAAGAGTAAAAGAGTAGAGAATACGTGTAGGCGGTTCAGTGAAAGCTTGAATTATCCCTGAAGGCCGAAAATTCCTGGTGTGATCGTTTCCCACGTGCCACGCGCCGTATTTTCCGCGCCAACAAGGACGCACATTGCTCTTTCACGTTTTCCTCACTTTTATCTTTCCCACCACATTCGTTCTCGCCCTAGCACACAGCTGCCCTGAATTTTCACCAGTCGTTTTCCCCTTCCTCTTCATCGTCTACAATTTTTCTCCGTCAAGGCTAACGTAATACGATTGCCTGATGCCAAGAATTAAACACATGCCGGACAAATCCCTAAGGTCAAAAAACGACCTATGCTACTGGAAAATTAACTTATTACTATTCGGTCATGATATAATACATATTTCTTTGAAAAAGAAAATTTTCAAAATAAATTCTTGTTTACTAAAATCATTTTAAAATCATATAAATTTAATTTCCCCAACAATAGCAGGTAAAAAAAATCGGTAGCATCAATAGAGCACATTTTTTCTCTTCCTGTCATTTTCAGAAGATAATTTCAAGGCGTCCTATCCCAATTTTGAGGATTTTGCTCCAAAGCATAACCCAGCGGCCAAATACTAGATACAATGCAGCTCCAAGTCTGCTGTTGAGTCATTTTGTGTACAAGCGACTACGCCAATTCATTCATGGGTTTCATTTCTCGACAGTAATCCGTGTAAAAGTGCATGAATATCTTTTGTTGAAGAACTCGTACCCTGCCGAGTCCCGCGGGACTGTTCTAACAGACAGCTTATTGTCTGAAACGAAGCACATTGCTGAGACGAAGACTGGATTTACGTAAGTTTCATGAGAGATGCGTTAGTCTTAAGGATTGACCCGGGTTCACAATTTATGATGACGCTCCTGCAATGTTGCCGCACAAGTAGAAAAGAATCGTCGGGTGTGCGAGAGATCGATCGAACGCTTGCGACAAGAGCTGTGTATCGATCCAAAGTTTCCTCCCTTATTCATTTAAGAGCTTCTGTCTCCAATCTCTTCCTTTATTTTTTGATCTTTCATTTTCCACTGAGCAATGATATTGTTTACATTAGTATTTTTCTGTGTGTATCTATATATATATATATATTTATCTATGTGGATATTTTTTCCCGGAATAATAGTCGGGAGAATTAAATTTTTACGACATACCGCCATTGTAATTATTCGCCCTTGAATAATTGCAAAATACTCCAAACTTTTCATGCAAATTCATGCATCGAATTATTCATAAAATTCAAATCGATTCCGTGCAAAACTGTTTTATTCTCTTTTTAGTTCACTAGATTTTTTTTCGAATTGTAAATTTCGTGTCGCAAAATATACTGCAACCATTCTCCAATGTTATCGCTTGTTTGTTTTACTCTTTTTTTTATTTATTTACACTAATTTATTTTATGTAAAAAACGGATTAAAGTTGAAATTGATTTTTCTTTAGTGTTTCAAAATATTCATAAATTTATAAATATTTAATGTGACGTAAATAATATATAACAATATTTGATAAATAAATAAATAACCTTAAGTCAAGGCTTACATATTTATTTTAATAATGTACATGGTATATGTGAGGAAACGTTTTTTATCTTTATTGAGACATAAATTTATATTGCACTTTCTTGTATAAAATATGGGATCTACCTTTTTACATTTCAACGCATATATACATAAGCTCATAATAAAAGTCATATATGTGTAATAAATGCAATGTTAAAATTATTTAATGTTAAATTAAATCAAAAATTGAATAAAGATTGAAGTAATCTGTGCTTCATCGTGATTTTAATATGTAGAAAAATAATTATTGTGGTAATTGAGGCGAAAATTCCAATTAATAGTGATCTGAAGTTGAAGCATCGTTTCATATTTTCATTAATTAATTTTAATTAATATATAACACCCCAGGGAAAAAATTCTAAAACATAAAAACTATTTTTTTTTCAAATACTTTCATGCGTATATCAATTAATACATACTTTTATAATTATAAATAAAAAAATTTATGCAACTCGAGATTACGAGGGGATTACACAAAATCATTCTTTTAATCATAATTTCCAGTGCAATTAACAAATTAACGCATAAAACAAACATAAGAAAATTTTTTTTTAAATGCGTTGAGATTAAGAACAAGTTGAGGAAAGAAAAAAAAAATACGTGAGGAGGATTATTCTGAAATAAATTAAAAAGACGAAGGCATTTTAGTACTTATAAAAAGATATCCTTTTAATCATTCTGCGGCCATTTAAAGATGAATAAAAATATATTAATTCATCCTAAATCATCTCGCAGTGCCTCTTTATATATACTTGGTGAATTTTTCCTCAAGAAAAAAAAAGAAACTTCTGAAAATATAACGAAAGAAAAAATACTAAAGCCGCAACTGCGTAGTAAATCAAGTAGTTTAAGTCACTCATAATGATTTTTTTCTCGTGGAAGCATACGCACGCCCACACATTCTTCTATCCTTGTCAGAGAATTTTTGGTGGGGTAAATAAAAGTAAAGGAGTCACGTCGAACGCACTGAGTAAATCTGTCTTTTTCTCGAGTACATAACGCACCCTTGCATGACATGCGTGTACTCTCTTTTCTCATGTAGTGTGCCTGACGCACTAACATGCGCCATTTTGTCGTATGCGTACGTGCGTAAAGTAGCAGAGAGATTAGACATGTATACGTGCTCTTTTGCCCTTATTTTACGCGTGTGCGTGAGCTTCTCTCCCCCTTGGCCGCTCTCTAATACTTGGTCGTCGCCGGTTTTCTCTTCTCGACGCTACGCGCTGGGATTCTGCGATCAATGCGTGCCACTGGCACTGTCGTCATGGTAACGGTGCGCGTAACGCACCGTCGTGCGCCTCGAAGAGAAAATACTGCCAACAGCAGCATCCTCGTGCGTACACGCAGCACCAGCCGGGGCTGCACGCGCTTCTGTCTTTCTCCCCTTTTATCTCTTTTTTCCTTCTTTACTCTTCACATAAACTACGGGCCACCTTTGCTTTCTGGCTTACTTGCGCGCGCAATCACCTCCTACAACCCTCATCCTCACTCTCAATACCCTTCTTCACCCCGCTGATGGCTCCACGAGTTCGCAACTTTGCAGGATGCGTAGGCCACGGGACCTATCGATCCCCCGCCAATTTCTCCGGGTGTATTCATACCACCGAATTCTACGCAGTTTCTTCTAACGAGAGATTACGCTTTTCTGTCACTTTAACCCAAATCCTTCGATAAATATCAATATTTTTCAATTTACGGGATACCAACTTTGTTTATCTCATTTTTTTCCCTTTAATTATCTGATTCTTGGGATTTGTTTAGGCTCTAATGATCATTTATGTCAAGAATTAAGTTGATATTTTTTTTCTTCACTAAATAATCAATTAACATTTACCGTTAAAATTATTGTGCGTTTTAATCATTGCATTAATAAGTTAATTAAATCATTTATTTATACAAAGACGATTAATATTTTTTTTTTAATAATAAAATATATTTTTAAGGATAACAATAGTATTTTTTGAATTTAAATGCTCTGTTTGATCGAGTGTAATAGTCCCTGAGAGTATAAAATAAATATTTGTTCTATCAAATAATAGGAATTGTTTAAATAAAAAGTATTTATCTCCATAGGACTTGAATAAGTGGAAAGTCATGGAAGACAATGAGGAAAAATTTTCTGTGCAAAATTAAAATTTAATATCGATCTGTTTGTGAACTCAGAGAGGGTATTTACTCTAGTTTTGAATAAAAAAGACTAGGAAAAATGCGATGAGAGCGACACGATGCGTGGGCAGAAGGTCGCCGATCGATGCCCCGCAAATTTCTTCGTACGTGAAAGGACCACGTGGAGGGTGTAGTGCGTATAAAGCATGTTTTTCCCTACAACTAGCAACGCTTGACAGAAATAAAACAAACGTAAGCAGAACATAAAATAACTTCACCTAAAAAAAAATAATAATAAAAATAAATAAACAATCATATAGAAGATAAAGAAAAAAAAAATGATAAAATAAATTTAAACTTAAATTTGATGTTATTACGAAATAGAGTTTAGTGAAGAAATAGTAATTTATAAGAAATGATTTAATTTAAAGAACAATTAAAGTTCAATCATGACATAAAATTTATTAAATAACATATCAGAATGATAAGGTCCACAGGTTGTCGCACCAAGGGTGGAAAAAGGTATAGATATCGCCGTTAGGCAGTTAAATATTTGGGTTAAGCCGTGAATGACAGTCAAACTGCGTCGATCTCAAGATCCCAAGGCCAAGAGAATGTAGAAGAGTAAGGAGGAATTTCCCTCGAGTCCTTAAAGGTCAAAAGGGGGAGGATAAGGACAAGAAAATATAGTTCATAAACGTTTCGTGAAATTTCGATTTTCTGTTATTGTTTTTTTCCTCATTGCTTCCTGTTCTTTATCTACTTCATGAAGAAAAAAATGAAACTGCATTCATTTACAGAGCTGCTAAATTCCTATTTTATTAAAAAATTTTTTAAGAATAATAGCAGGGAAATAAAAACCCCTCTGGAATTAAAAATATTTCCAAGAAATAGTTATAAATCAATATATTTTTATTTTAGGCATTCATGACTTTCATTTTTCTTTTATTTATCATCAAAGCAATGAGTCAATTAATATTGATAAAGAGTATTCAGAGGAAAATATTGTTGTTGATAGATAGTTAATTGTAATAGCGAGTTACTATTGCGTGATAATGATGGTTAGATGAAAAGTGAATTTGACCAGTATGGTTATCAATTCGAGCAAGCGAAAAGCTCGATTATGAGTCGTAATAGAATCGCGCGCCAACGTGCCAGGCATCGACATCAGCAATACGTTGTGTGGGGCGAAAGGGTTAGGTCCCTGAGATTAAAAGGAAGTCATGTCCCCTTCTCTCTTCTTCTTCCGTCTCTTCATCAATCACAATTATATCCTCTCTTCCCTACTATCGTTCATAATTACTGCTCGTGACTTGATCACAGCTCACGTTGTGTTCACCACACTTTACATTGAGCTAGAAAACTTGTCATATATCATAATTATAATAAAAATAAGTACATAATAATAGCAGTGATTTAAATGATGATGATTCAATGACGATTTATCTGATTGTCGTTGATCAGCTTAATATTTCATTAGAAACAAAATAGTCGACAGTAAGAATTAGTTCTCCTACGTGAGTTTTTCTTTGTTTGAATAAGAAGTACTCCATGTTCAAGCGACTTAAAGTCGAACAAGAAGAAGTCGAGAAAGCCCAGGAAATACAAGAGGTCGAAGTGAACGCGCTCGCGCACAAGAGTACTCGAAAATTCACTCTTAGCAAGAGTAGAACGCACAAGTCCTTCATCCTTCGTTCTCGACTTGCTCGCGGCATAGCACTTGCAGGATGTAATTGTGCCTATACAGGTATATATAGACTGCATAACAGGCCAGAGCCTATTAGCACGAACAGAGCGCAAAATATCCCAGGACTCAAGTTGCGTGGGGTGCGCGTACGCATATAATGGAAACCCTTCAAGCTGCTCTTCCACTCCCTTGTCCACCAAGTCACCCATATAAGCAAACTTCGCCCCCTGCACGTGCAACAATTCTTGTACCTTTCGATGGTATGTGTGTACATACATTTACATATATATGTATGTATGGGTGCATATACTCTTTCTCTTACATAACATATGTATAGTAAATGATGGTGTACGTGTTTGTCTTCGTATGTGCTCAGAAATCTACCCCTTCGGCAGGTGGGGGAGGTTGACTCCATGTGAATGCAACAAGCACCAACACAAGTGTATGCACATCATCATATCAATGCTAGTTGCATCAGTGTGTTAGTAAATCAGGTATAAGTACTCACGCATTTTATTTGCTAAAGAACGCGTGTAATCTCGACCAGCGGTATATCCATTTCTATTTTTTTTACTCCTCCACATTTACTTTTTTTCTCATCAAGCTCTGACGGCCCTGTTTTCACTTCACTTGTTCTACTCCTGCCAGGTATATCTTGGAGTCATCTTCAATTATCTTAACAATTTTTTATTTTCTGTTTCTTGTCGAGTATTAGTCGCGTCCTATTTTCAACCCTTTGATGATGCTCATTGGTTTGTTCACCTCGTTCTGCTCCTTTGCAAATCCCTCTTTCTTGCGTTCTCGTGTAGGGATAAAAAAGATTGTGCGAGTGAAGTGCTACTACTGCACTGTGCGGTTCTTGGAGTGCGCGCACGGTGGAAACAAGGGTCGCCAAAGTACGTCACAGAAAAATTGCGGCAAAGGTGACCGATGCGTAATAAATGAAGGGCCGTCCGTGTTGTTGGGGTGTTTTCTCCACTGACAGCATGTCAGTTTGTCTCATACGTGTGTCATAGTATCCTCCTTTTCTTCGGGGTAAATTTTATCGTTCACCGAGTTTTTCCATGTGAAAAAATTTAACCCGATTTTTTGCACCAATCATATTCTATTTTTATTTGTCGTTGCAGTACACCGTTTTATTATTTATACCGCTTTGTATGGAATTGGGTTGATAATGTAAAGGTTTATATCTTTACAGTATACTTATTATTAATCAATTTATTTTTATTTTCATTATTGACACTAATTAACATTTTATTATAAATAACTATTTTCTAAAAGTTTACCATTCATTTTTTTCAATAGCTTCAATTTTAACCCTTTCTGAAGTTTCTCCTGTTTAATTAAATCAAAATATTTTCTTTAACTTTAGAAATTTATCGCTTTCACCACCAGAATTTGATCGGTTGCATAAGCAAACGTTGAATGAAGAACACAAATGGAACAAAAATATTTTTCCAATCTTTTTTATTTTAATATCTAATTAGAATTAAATGTTTAAAAATTATAATCACATAAAAATTAATAATAAAAAGCATTAATAATTAAATTCAATTCTACATAATAATATTTAAAATAACTAATAATAAATAAAATTTAAAAAACAAATAGACTAAAATTAAACATCACCATTATTGTTGTTAAATTAACATAAATAAACAAATGATTTAAATTCTTTATCAAGAGGAGCAATTATTATTATTTCAATTTGTGACAAGAGGAGCAATGTGCATGAAGAATCACCGTCGACATCTAGCGTTTCATTGATCAATCACAAAATAATATTTTTTCTCAAATCTTTGATCTCTACTCTAACACACAGTTTGACATAAACGATTCGATTTATCTCTATAAGCTTGTCCTGCATTTCTATTATACCCATTGAGAAAAAGAGAAAAAAAAATCAACTGAATAGGAAAAATATGATTAATGATAATTCATTTCTCATCTTCTCAATATGAGGGGTTCTTATACTACACGAATTGCAACAACTCTTTCTACATGGGAACCGTTGAGTCAGCAATATTTGATAAAAACATCAACACGATAAAAATTAACAATAGAATGACCAGTAAAAATAATTTGAGCCAGTACAAGAACAACCGGTTTTGTGTCATCGTTTATGCATTATTCATCTTCCGCTCTACACCTTTCTCTTTAGCCAACAATCGACGAGTCATTGCACTGTCAGACCTTAATACAATATCTTTACAAGAATTATTGAGACTATGTAAACGACCGGAAGTATCCTCTACAAGCTGGAGAATAATTTAATAAATAAAAAAAAAATCAAATGTAGAATATTCTACTTAGAAGTACATTTTATCCAGACTAATTTTCTTCTTCCGGCTCTGGACTCTAGAAGTTCGGCAATATTTGACAGGTACATCCGTGCGGAAACCAAAAGACATCAGTATAAAGACGATCTCCACTCCCTTCTAATGCTACTAATCTTTTTTGTACATATTGCTGCTCACATCTACTCGTATATCCTTCTGGTATGCTGCATATACCATCACACTGTGTCACTCTGAAATTAATAGAATTATGTATTTTCAGATATGCTTCCTTTTATCAATTTGCTTTTGAATAAAATAAAATAATCAATTGATTAATAGATGAATCCTCTTTTGGATATCCTTTTATTTCTTAAATTAAGAAATGAATTATTTTTTTATAATGAACATCTCTTTTTTATTTACTCCAAAAGAAGCAATATATTGACAGTAAAAAATTATTTAACTTATTATTGAAAAACTTGAATTGAAATTTTATCAAATGTCCTATCTTTTAATGGTCTTTGAGCTGTTCTCGTATTTCTGCTTATCATGGTACACTATATTATATCTCATCCCTTTTTTTTAAGCCGAATGAATTTAATTTTTTTTTCTATTATTAAAAAAAGGGGGATGTAAAAAAAAATGTTTTTAATTGATTGATTAAAATTTTGTGGAAGTATACTTACGCACAAACTTCAGTTCTAACTAACTGAGAATAATTTTCATTGGTTTCAGGGAGATTTACAACATACATCCAATTTCCTCTGTTATTGAGAGCTGCTTTTGGCGTCAGATATTTAGAATTAGTTTTACAAAGAGAAATAGCTTCGGGACTTGCTTGTCTTTTTCTTAAATTTCTCTTTTGGAATTCGAGAAGTGGATTCTCCCGACGAGTTCGCGGGGGTGGACCTGCGCTACTACGATGAATGGACCTACAACAAGTATTAAATAAATTTAAAAAAAAAAAGAAGGTAAGAATATTTTATTCCTCAATTTTTTATGTGCAAAAAAAAACTAGAATAAATTATCTCAACGATTAATCATCACTTTCACATTAAATTGAATCACAGATAAAAATGGAAAATATTTGCAAGAAAAAATGGCAAAAAATTTATTTCGATAAAAACAATATTCTTGATGGATGTTAAATAATTAAAAACAAAAAAAGTAATTGAAGTAGTAGTAGTTACAATACAAATGGCTGATATAAATCAATTAATTGATCATTACCTCGTCGCCCACCAGGTTGGAGCACGATGATTTATTTGATGAACCTGTAGAGTACTTGACTCGGTCTGATAAGTTGGAATAGCATCTGGCAGAAATGGATTTCTCTGATGTGTTTCTGATGGAAGTGAATACGTATACCTACATCGAATAATTAATATTAAAACTAAAATATCACTCATCATCATTCAAGGTTCTTTTTTATTCGTAAAAATAACAAGAGATAATTTACCCTCGTTCAGTAGTGTTGGACGATGGATAAGGTGCAAGTGGTTGACTAGTAAACGGATAGTGTGGTGGTAAAAAAGTAACAGGTTGCTGAAAAGAATGTGGCACTTGCGGTCTTGGATAATTATAACCATTAGTATAATCAGGTCTTGTTGTAACAGCATTGAAATCATATTGGGCTTCATCCCTCAGTATGGTTGCAAAATTATAGCTGCACTTGTCAACCAGGTATTTTATTAACTGCCTGAAATGACAGAAGTAAAATAATTATTTCATTGGAATCAATTCTCAATAAATGAATTTTTTTTTATAAAGTTAAATTATAGAAAAATATTTTAATAATTGGTAAAGTCAATCAAGTAAATTATTGGCAAACTAGTAAGAGTTTGTAAAAGTTTCTGTTAACAACTGAGAATACAAAGTTTAGGATAAACATTAGATTGCTAATAACATTAGAAAAGTTTGTCCAAGAAGTTTGAGAGAGAAAAAATAAAGAGGTGAAGCCGATAGAGTAGATAAGTGAATGGACAAATAGCTGTAAAATTAAAAAGTTGGCTATTTTGAATAAATAAAAAAAAATATTATCAAGTTCTATGCATGTGTGATGTGCTTGTTCCTAGGTTTTTAAACTTTCTCCAGATTCACGAGACACTGTCAAAAGGTGTCTGTATGTTTAATTCATAACCCACGCCTGTTTTCTAATTCGCGCAACCGTTATTCAAGAGTTTGTGCCTGTCTTCCAACATCATTCTAATGTATCCATTATGTCTTTTTCTTTTTGTGTTCTATTAAATTTTTTTTTTTTTTTTTCGACATTCATTCAAATTTACGTGGCGTTTCTAATAGCAACTTGTTTGGCAGTCTTACGTATACCTGACCCCCATTGTCATCTTCATATCGGGCCCTTCCCGCCGTTTTATTGTCAGCAACAAAAAGTGAATTTTACAGAAGAAGATTTTTTTTTACGTGTTTTTTTTTTCATTGTCTATTATTGTTGCTCAGTGCAAAATTTCAGCCGGGTGTAGATCATAGAAAAAAATACACAAAAAAATCTTTGAAGAATTTATTTTATTATTTCGTAGAAAATTATTTATAAATAAACAATTATGTCTTTATAATTTTCATTTTAATTTTATTAACATTGATAACAATAAGAGAACAAGAAAAAATTGTTTTGAACAACTGGATCATTCGATAAGTTTTGAAAGATTGAAAAAGTGAATGAATAGAAATGAAAAGTATATCTTATTTGGTTCTATTGAGGGCATTTAAAAATTTCTGTGAAATTTATAAGAATTGTAGTCGAGTATTTTCCGCGAAATAATCTAGGTCACTGAACGAAAAAACCAAGTCTAGACATTAATAAAGGATTAAATTCTTTTCAAATTTTCCACGAATTTATGTAGGCCACGAAACGGAAAAGAAACTTCGAAACAATAATAGAGGATTAAGGTAATAAATCTGTCATGATAGCATCGCCACTCTAGCATTTCACGTGAAAAATGTCTCTTTAAAATTCTAAGCACTACTCATTGTCGAATATTAGTTCGATATATATTCACCTGAATAAACGTATTTATCGCTATAAACGGAGCATTTTTAAAATATCAAAATTAAATCTATCAAATAAAAATGGGCTTATGAATATTTATTTAGTATTGATAATTTATTTGAATAATTAATTCAATAACAATTGAAAAAAGAGAAATAATCATGTCTAAAACCATTCACAAAACTATTTAAACATAATTTAGAGCAAAAACATTTTTTATTCGACAAAATAATGAAGGAATCTAATTTCAGGGTGAGATGGCCACAAAGTAGATTGAATTTTTATTAAACCTAAAAAATGTTATCCTTAAAAAAAAATTTAATTAAATAAATATTTCTCACGATATTTTATTTATGTTGAACTTTCTTAACTCAGTAAAGAATGTATCCTTCAAACAAAAATTCTGTTTCTGATCTTCCGGATATATTGGATCCAAATACCATCACCATTAACCAACTTTGAAATACTCAACTTGAGCATTTAGTTTACAAAAAATAAAACGTCTTTGATTCAGATCCATGATTGAAATCCTTTATACACCCACTGATCACAGTGAATAAAATTGAATATGTGAAATTTAACGAAGTTAAAAAAAGTAATTTAGTCTTACTGTGGATAATGATCAAGAGTTTCGCAGAAAGTTTGTCCAGGCTTGGCGCATCGAGGCGTACGGCCTGGTGGTGCAGGAACGAAGGGCTCGTAATGAGGTTGATAGGGACATCCATAAGAGCCACAGGGTTGCTGCCAACTACCCCTCGCGACATTCACCAAGAGTACCTGCCAGAGAAAAGATGCTCGTAATGCGCTCAACTAAGCAGAAATGCCGAGTAACGCGACTGGAGATCATTACAGTCCTTGTAACTATACTAAATTAAAGACTTTCGTCTCAATAATTTGTATACCGAATTACTATCATTACCGACCAAACTAGTAAGGCTAGTGATTAATCATCATTGATCAGATTTACTTGCTTGGCCCATATATACATCATCTAACTAATCTTCAAACAGTCTGCATCTCATTCAGAGCAATTTAAAACCTTCTCATATAATAATCATTAATTGAATATGTATTGATTGAATTAATTGAATAACCATCAATAATCGTCTTTTTTAAAGTCAAATTAAATATTAATTAATTCATTTGAATAAAAATTAATCATCAACTGATTAATAAATTTTTTTTGAATTTATAGTAATTCTTTATTCATTCATTGCGCGATTATTTCTTCACTCAGTATACCGTTAATTACTCCGGATTACGTTAATCAGACTAGCAGAAGTCTAATTATCTCCAATCAATTTAGTACCTTTCCATTAAATTCTTTGGCAAATAATTTACTGATTCTTTGACTCTTCAAACTTCAATTACTGCTAAAATTAGTGCATTCCCATATTGACAATAATTATTTAACAATAAATTTCTTTATCAAAGAATGTTCATAAAAAATAATTTCTTCATCTGACCGGAAATTTATTGTATGGTGAAATTGACTTTTTGTATGAAATAATTAATGTTACTTGAAATGGCTCAATTATAATTTAAAATTGCAATAATTTCTTGTTACTGCATATATTAAGACCCATACTCGATTGTTAAAATGAACCTATATGTTTAGATTATTAACATTTAATTGGTTTTATAAATTTTATAGATTGTATATCATGATGCAGACGTTACTCATGAGGTCAATTTTATTAAATAGAAATCATTGCATGTTAAAGCTTCATCAAGTAGAACTGTTATTATGTATGTTAGTTATTGCATACGCAAGTCCATACACTCTCACTTGAAGTCTTTTGTTTATTAAAAAAAAATTTAATAATTTTTTCTGCCACAAGCATCGATATCCTTGCGGCTTTGTGTTTAAATAATTAATATATCCCGTTGAATATAACAATTTCCAGCTTCTCTAAGAGCCTAACCATACACTTTCACGCGATTGCATTCATTTGAAATGCGTAACGCACACTTTATCAAGTCGACAGGTATCTCATTAATCATCTTCATAACTCTATTATTTCTTGAGCTGATTTTATAGTCTATTTTACCCTGATGTCCACACTTTTTGCTAGCTTATTTATTGCGTTTATAATTAACTTATTCTCTTACCAATAAAAATACCTGAAGCAATCTCATTATCGTATTTTTTTATAGTTTATAATTAATAAAATTAACACGCACAAACTATACGTTTATTTAACCACACGAGAACTATGTTAGTTTGTTACATTTATTACACTTATTCTCACAACTTGTCACGTGTTGTCGTGACCATAAGAAATAAAATAGATCAAGGATTTGCAATTTACATGTCACTATAAATGACTATCGTTTATGAGATGTTTGTAAAATATTTAGATTTTATTATTATACATTCAATTCATTTCACAGAAAAAAAAATTTCTAATCTTAATAAGAAATTCAAAAAAATTTGGCCTTTCTTCTTTAAAACATTACTCAACAATAAAATTTAAATGATTAACAGCGACAATTTTCATGAATTTAATGAGAAAAACACTTCAATAGGCACTCGAGAACAATCACAGCACTTCCGGCGTTGACAAAAATAATTATTTGTGATCATAAAAAAACGTGTGAACTAGACGTTGAAAAAAAAAAATTAATAAAACAATAGATTAGAAAAAAGATTTATTTTGTTTTTGCTCTTATTCTGTAGTTTAGAAAATTGTTCTAATGACTATAATATCATAACTAGTCATTTACACTTTAGAACCATTGTAACAGCTACGAAGTTGATTCCGAAACAATTCCCAGAGCTCGAGGTCGTGCTGAAAGCACGTGCTTCCGCGTTGGAGGTTCGAATGAAATTGATGATCGAATCCCTGGTAGTTATTACGATTCTATCGTAGAGACAAAACGTCACACACGAGAGGTGCATGAGTTTAAATCGCACGAGCTCAGCGAAGAACTGACGAACATATACTTTCACTGGTATAAAAGCTTGTCTGGTCATACAAAGACGTGAGGCTCCAGTTTTTTGTGGCCCAAGGCTTTTGGATTAATGATGAGGAAGTGAGTCACCTTCCTTAATTTCACTTTTGACTTTGATTTTTTTAGCAAACAGTTTCAATACCAATGATCCAGTAGCCATGCTGTTGGAAATACATTGTATGCATTTATTGTGCTTCAATGAGATTTATAACGTCCTGGTAGCTTGGCGAGACTTGTGAACATATAGAAATTACTGTTGCTTCGAGATTATCGGGTTCCATGTCTCTGTATGCGTGACAGCTGTGTGCAACCACCCATTGTCAGATCTTGCATTGGATAGTATTGCAATGCACAACTGCCAAGGACTGATGTACTACGTATATACGTACATGTACGTGGTTGTTCTTGAGTGATAATTTGATGATTTTTTGATGGACAGTAATTAGAATGTGTCTCTTATGAATATGAATTATTGTGGAGTCAATTATAAAACAAAAATGTCGTCAGGAAATAATTTATCTTGTACAAGCAGTAAATTAACAAAAATGTTTTATGCATAAAAAGTTATGGAAATTAAATTATACAATATACTCAAGCTTGATAAGCTCTTGAATGCTATCAGAAATTTTTAATTGGTTGGAAAAAAAATTTATAATAATAATAATTTTGAATAGAATATGGATAGATTTGAAGAAGAATCAAGTAAATTTACATTTGATAAGATGAATTTTTGTGGTTAAGATTGATTTTAAGAAGCAAAAATTAATTAGAAAATTATTCAGTTGATTCATTGGTGACAGTATAATGAATTGGACAGTATTACAGAGATAAAGCTACAGGTGTAACATAATAGTTTTCCTGATGGTTTGTATACATTGAGTCTCTTTGGCATGGGATCAACATAATTTATCTCTCCAACGAGAACCTAGTACAATAATGCTATCTTTGAGCAATCTTCAGGAGTAGTATTCACATGATCTCTTCGTTGATTATCGGTAAATTAATTCCCACGGATTTTCCGATAGAAAAATTCGATGATTCATGCAGTATGATCTGATAATAAGGACAAATTAAATCACATTTTATGCAGATATTAATCTATCTTCAAAATTTTTTCATGAGTCATTTAAAAATTTTTTTATCATAAATAATAACATCAATATACTTAATAAGTAACTAGAAATTTTATTTCTACAAATAAAAAATTTATTCATTCGCAAGCAATATTAATTATTCATGAAATAATTTAACAAAATACAAATGTACCTCGTAACATACATTATAATTAAATCTTTACTTGAAAAAGATTTATTGATTCTCCAGTAATGATTTTTTCAATGTCAACACTGTACAGTTTAGAATAAATTTCAGTCAAGATCTGCCTTCGTTTAAATAAGGGTTCAACAGCCAAAATCTTGATTTTCTCGAAATTAAAATAATGAAAATAACAGAATGCATGCTCTGTTAAAGCAGTCGCCAAGTGTTTCAAATGAGGGTTATTTAAACTAGTCCTGTGTTTCTGTACACATATTCCTAGCTGATATTTTGTATGACCAATGTATACAAATTTACATTCACAACACGGAATACTATATACTACGTGAGAAATATCCATGACTGATAATGAATCTTTGTGACCTGTAAACATCCATGAGAGATTATTGCAGTTGCTAAATGTGACGTGAATATTGAACTTTTTTAACACAAATTTCAGATGTTCGGAAAGTTTCGAAACATAAGGCAAACTGAAAGTGCTCTTGATGCCTTTCATATCATTTAAGTTGGTAAAAAAACCATTATTGTTATTCTCATCAACGACCTGCGTATGTTTATACAATAATAATGGCACCCTATACTGAATCTGGTCTTTCACTAACTTTTTTGGATATCCATTGTTGAACAATGATTCTCGAATAATTCCTAGGTTTTTATTTCGAAATCGTGGATCACATAACAGCACTGCTTTGTCAATTAAAAGTTTGATGATACCAAGTTTTTGGTACTTTGGATGATGAGAATAGTAGTTTAAATATCGTCCTGTAGCTGTAGGTTTCTGATACCAGTCAAATTCAATTTTATTTGAAGATCTAATTAAAGTCAATTCCAAGAAATTGATCTTCTTGTCCACTTCTCTTTCTATTGTAAATTTCAACCGATCATGATACTTATTAAATATATCAAGAATCTTTTCAACTTCATTTGGCGGAAGAAATACTAAGATATCATCAACGTATCTTGTATAAAAATAAACTGGAAAGTCCAGTTCGCTCAAACAAAAATTTTCTAAATCTTGCATTACTATCTCTGCAACTATTGGTGAAAGAGGTGAACCCATAGCAGCTCCATAAACTTGTTGATAGAATTCTCCATTGAATACAAATGCTGATGAGTTGAAGCATAATTTAATTGCCTCTATAAACTGTTTCATTGGAATTCCTGTATGATGTTTAATTATATTCCATCGGCTTTCGATACCTTTTACCACCAATTTTAATGGAATGTTTGTAAATAAAGATACGACATCCATTGAAATCATTACAAATTCTTCTGGAAGTTGCAATTGACGAATATTCTCCATGAGTGATCTACTGTTTTTGATAAATATTTTTGAGCCACGTGGTTGATTGAATTCAAGATTTAAACTTCTATTTAATATTTGTTGTAAATATTTAGCCAGTCTGTATGTCGGTGAGTTGATAAAAGATACTATTATTCTGAATGGTATGTCTGGTTTGTGAATTTTTGGTAAGCCATAAGCACGTGCAATACTTCCATTCATTCCGGAGAGATGATGCTTTGTGGCTTCGTCAATGAAAGCATCCTCATTCCAATTTTTGAGTAATTGATAAACTTCATATTTGAGTATTTTTGTTGGATTGTACTTTAAAATTTTGTATGTCTTTTCATCTTTTAGATTACTCATCATTTTATCAAGGTAAAAATTTTTTGTTACTATTACTGTCGTGTTACCTTTGTCAGCTTTCAGAAAAATTATGTCTTTATTTTTTTTCATAAACCTTTTAGCTACTCTGAGCTTATATCTGAGTACATTATCATCCAATTGTCTCCTTTTTTGTAAGTAATTATTTATTGCATGCATGTAACTAGATCTTGTTTTGATTTTTTCCTCTTCTTCCATATTTGTTACTTCCAATTCGATAGCAGCAATGATTTGAGCCAATGGGATTTCATTGGTCTTCATATATGGCACTCCAAATTTTTTTCCCAAGCGTGCAATATGCAAAACATGATTAGGGATATATCTTTCAGATAAATTTATAATCCACTTATCTTTTGGTACACATTTAAATATACAATTATCCATCCTTCTCGGATTGGAATTTCACACTTTTTTATAACATATTCAAAACAATTTTTCGATTAAAATTTATGTAAATTAAAAATTATTCTCACAATAAATAAACAAAAACACTTCACAGAATTTAACTTGTCATATTAATTCCATGACTTATCGGAGTAATGAAACTGATTTATTAACAACAGCAAAGCCACAATTTGTGTTGACATCTTAATATTCAAATAATAGCAGTAGTATTATAAACCTTTAACTAGTCATTGCAGGAAATAAAATAACTATGAGTCACTGCATAATTAAGAAATTTCGAATATCAAATTAATTTGTAAGCCTTGTCTTATGTATATTAGAATATGAAAAAAATAATGATGTAGAAAAAAATTTAGTTTAATTTATTTATTAATTTCATATCGAGGAATATATTAATACATGATTGAGTTATTAGCTACAAATAGTATTTATTGAAGGCATGTGTTCTTAAAAATGAAATCTTATTTTACAATGAATTAAATAACAATATTACATTTTATTGCTAAATTAATGTGTGTTATTAATACAGCTGAGATTGAGAAATAATTGAAAAGTTTTCATGTAAAATTTGCGATATTTCCGATCATTCGGAAAAATACATAATAAAATAATTCGACAACTTATTGGGAAACCCTCTACCATGAATTAATAAAAAAAAACCACATCATGGTAATCAATCAGTAAACAGTTAAATAAAGTAAGTGCTATTTGACGAATATGATTATAAAGTAATGTTTATCTTGATAAAAATATCGATTTCTAAAGAAAAAAAGAAAATAAATGGAAGAAGTTAATTCGTAATTTGTTCTACTATAAAAATTTTAACTTAATATAATGAGCTAATTTTTTACTCATCAATTCATTATGAAAATATCATTAAGAATTTAAATTTTATCTTCAGAATTTTCTGATTATTTATAATCCATCATCAGTCTGATAAAATTATTCCCGATTGAAAGGAAGATCTCAGATCTCTTGAAATTTAGTTCAACATCGGGATTGAACTGAAAAAAAGAAACGTGAATTATTTTTGATACATGATTTTTAAAAAAATATTTTTTGAATACTCACTTGCAACATGTTTTTAAAAAATTTTTACATCTGAGGTAGATCTTCAATAGACGTTGAAAATTCGAAATCTTCTGGGAAAAGTTTAGCTGCGTGTGGGTACATAAGTTTGTACGATTGCCTGATTGTCACATCAGCAACTCCAGCAATATCACCAATTTCTTTTTGTGATTTTTTATCATCTGAAGCTTGCGACGCCATATAAATTGCAGCAGCAGTAACAGAAATTGGCGATCTTCCAGGTACAATATCTATTTCTACAGCCTTTCTTGCAATATGAGTAGCAGCTCTTTGTACCATATTGGGTAGACCCAAATTAGAACAAAATCTCGACATAAAATCGCCAGTTGTGATAAGCTCCACACTCGTTTCTAGAGCTTTGAGAATTAATTTAAAACACCTGCCTATTTCTTTTTTGCTAATTTTACTGACAGCACAAATTTCTTTGAATGTTCGTGGAACTCCTTCTTGACGACAAGCAATATATAGACAAGCTGATGCAATGGCATCATTAGAACGACCTTTAAGGTTCTTTCCATCATGTACTTGTTTAAATAAAAGATTCGCACGATCAATAATTGTTCGTGACATATTAATACGATCAGCCATATCATTAATTTCTCGAAATGCATTCGTTAAAGCTCTGTCTGAACTGCTCATCTGCACAAAATAATTACATTTTTTAATAATTTTTTCTCAATACTATTTTGACCATTATATGAATAATTAATAATTAAACTATACTAACTGTGCGCCTATTTTGATATTTTGGTGCACCGAAGGAATCATACGAAGCAGCACCAGTTGCTGGACCAATTATGGTTGACAAATTAGAGCCACTAAGTAAAGGATTCTCGGGACCACCAACACGAGAGGGATCGACTCCAGATTTTTCGTTGTTGAATGTTCTCCATTCTGAACCAACATCAATTACTCTGTTGAAAGGAAACAGTATGAAAATATTCCATTATTCAGTAAATATTTTTCTATTGTTCAAATATAGCAAAAGTCGTTTATTTTATATCTTTTTTAATAAAATGGGTGATTCATCGAAAAAAAATAAATATATTAAAACAGGTTTCTATTCTAACATAATTGTCTTTGACATGTTTATCACTCGTGACGTAAACCATACAATTAAATATAACTTGATAAAATTTTCAAGTCGAAGATAACGGTTTATATGCAGGATACATTCTGATGGATTTGTTTTTTTTTTATATAATTGATTATGTTGCTAAATATAATCAAGTTACGTCAAATGAATCAAAGTTATCATAATACCATTATTTTGAAATTTATTTTTTTTTCTATTAACGATATCAATGTTGAATCAAAGTTAATTAAAATAAATAACACTTGATAAAAAGATTATTTGTAATAATATCAAAATTGATACTAAACATAATTTGTAACCAAGGATAATCTAGTCGTAAACCAACAAGGACTCAATAATCTTCTCTATTTAAAATTAATAATAAAATGGAATATTAATTGTTAACTTTACCTTTCGCCAACAACTAGACCACATTCTGAACATATTTGATCACCTGCTCTGTAATCTTCTATGAGTGGAGCATCTGGATGTGAATAACAGCATATTTTATTATGCGATTGCCTGAAAAGTGAAATTTTTTCAGAAAATTTATGAAAACAGGTAACAATGTATACTAAACACAAAGGTTTCTGTTGAACTATATTTTTAAGTTTACATTATTTAAATGGTATATTTTTTTTTACTCCTCGTAAGATATACATAACTATTCAAATTATTCACTAAATTTTTATATTAAATTTGCATCAATAATAAATTAACGAATGATAACAAATGACCCAAAGGTGGGTCAAAAGAATCATAACCTCAAAAATCGAGTTTCTTTTTATTTCTTGAGTTACGTTAAAAAATATCAACATGTAAATTTATGTAAATAGTTCAAATAATGTAAAGTTTCATTTAATTAAAAAAAGTTTATATTTACCTTGAAGAACTAGCCATACTTTGTGAATTGTCAATTTGTCACTAAAGTATGTGTGCTCTATCAATTAGTTTACTGGGTAATGAATATACATGATAGCAGAGAATACTGTCTTACCTAGAAGCCCAAAAGTAGTTTTTTCGTGTCGCCAGGATTCTTAGTTAGTTTTCTGATCACAAGATGTCTGTAGTGTACAATTTTCTAATTTGTACTCTGGCACCCAGTTGGCGCTACTATAAATAAAAGGCAACAGTCAATATAAACGGTAGCAGTCGTTGACCAACCATCGACGAACGTATTTAGAGTAAAGATAAAAACAAATGATTCTCAAAATTTTGATAATCTATAAATATAAATATCCTATGTATGAATGTATTAGATCTGTAATAAAAGTGCTAGGTATTATCAATGCTAGGTAATAAAAACCAATACCGATAGATGATAACAAAATTTTCGTAACAGTGATAGTACCGACTGTAAATTTGGTCGACAAATTCAAAACAAATAATTTAAAACTCGTCCAAGAAATTACAATTATTTATTAATATTGATCACTAGTTGAAGCTAAAGACTGGGAAAATTAAATCACGTAGATTTAATTAGGTTATATCATCTCTCCGATCTATCACAATTTATATTTATATGGATGAAAATTAAAATTATCAAGATAAATTATTATTTTATATTATAATTAATAAATGAACTTTCAACTTCTATCTGTAATTATATCAAAAGGAGTCTTGTTTTTGTAAAGCTTTATTAATATACATTTGCAATCAGTTTTAAATAATTCTACATCATTTTTATTTTAAATTTTCTTTCAACCCTGACATCACAAATGCCCTGATTAACTATTAATTAAAATGATATACTTCACATAATTTTCAACCAAGTATAAATCTTTTGAATTTAAAGTCACATTCCAAAACATTGTGTAAGTATTTTTTTCTATTCAGAGAAAAATGATTGCACAATAATTCGATGCAAACGTAATAAGAATGCATCAAATATTTTAATTGACACGAATTCTACACTAATCGATACTCTGTTACCTGTATTATTGTTCAATTTATTTAAAAAAGTACCCTGATGAATATTTATGTTAAAAAATAATTACAAAGTATTGATCAAAGAAAATTTATAATTGGACATACCATAAATATGCACACAAGTCGCAAAGTCACGCTAGTATAATATTTAAAAATGATAATTGATGAGTTCTTTTTTTATAATACAATAAGTGACATGCAATAATTTTAATAATTAAAATTAATATTTTATCTTAGATTATAAAGACTACAATTAATTAAATTTTTTTTTTTACATGTATCTTCAAATAATTAATAATTAATTCTATAAGTAATAAGAAATCAGTAACAAACTGTGCAATATTTATAAACATTGATATCTACGATCATGACATTGATTCTAGAGAATTAATTTCTGATAATTCAGAGAATTAAGTATACTATAAAAACAATAAACAATTCTATGTAATCTGTATAGAAATTATGAATTTTTGTAATTTACATTTTTATTTAACACTAAAAGTTCTTGATGTTCATGAAAGAAAATATCTTTAGAATGATTATTAATATCAAATTTTTACGTCTGGGATTAAATTTTAACGCGTGCATGAAAAGAAGCAGCATTTGATAACTAATATAACAACATATTCAAACGTGTGCGGATAATTAACGATAATACAAACATGCAATTTTTACACTTGTCTGATACACTTCTCTACAGTATTCCGGATATAACTGGTTTATTCTCATCCAAATTTTTTACCAGTCTGGCTATTATCATTTATCACCGAATGATTTATTGTTCGCGCGTGCCAGAACATATGGGAACTTTGCTCTCACAATCAATAGTTTCATTAATAGTCTTATTACAAAGTATACAATTTGACTTGCTGATAATTATTTTAAAGAATACACTATTTATTATAACATCAATTACGATGCATTTCATTTTTTTTCTATATTTGTTTATTCAATAATTCTGCAAACCCAGTTTGATCACGCGTGTAATGATGACAGCTCTATTGGTGTAAGTGGAAGAATTGTTGCTAAATATTCGCATTAATTTCATTATTATCTTGGTGCACCAAAGACTCAAAAAAATTTGATTGCGATGTGTTCCGGGGTCAATATGTCGCTCGCAGTTGGTTTCTATTGATTGTTTCGGGTCATAAAAGTCTACTGAGAAAAGTGGATATGTATAAGAATTTATGATTGGCGTTATATTATAAGAAGGAGGAATCAATAAGAAAGTCATAACACTTCTCAGTTTCTCTTAAAGCAGTACAAATAATTATTACTTCCGTGAATAATTTTTTTGCTTATTAAATTAATTTTTAATTAATTCTGTTTCACTCAATTATTAATATTTGATTGAATCTAGAAAAATATTTCCAATATTTACATTTAATTATTATTGCTTTAATTATTGGTATTCAGTAATTTAATAAATTTTAATTGAAAAAATAAATTGTAATTAAATATTTCTGAATAACTTGTGTAAAAATGAGTCGATTTGGAGCACTAGGAGATGATTCTCTGTCTATTATGAGCAAAAATACCAGTCTAAATGGCATTAACCCTCGTTGGGTGAACAAAAACTACAATAGAAAGCGCGGGTTGTATAATAGAATCGAAAACCGGGATTTAGAGATGGAGAAATGGGACGGAATTCGACCAAACCCAATATCCGGTCACGATAATCGAAGGTAAACAAAGAATAATAACATCAAATTTTTTTATCTTTGACAATAAAAATTAATCGATTTCACAAATGAAATAAAAATATTATTGGACTTTCTACAATGTATTTTTATTTGAATTTTTTCAGTGAAGAATATGAAATTGGTGCGTACGGTTATGGTAAAAATAACATCAAATTATTATACGTAAAACGAGAAGACGCATATCGGCATGAGATACGAGAGTACGAAGTTGATACACATCTTCGTCTAAACTCACAGAAGGATTACCTTGAGGGTGACAACCGTGATATTATTGCAACAGACAGTCAGAAGAATACAGTTTATCTGCTTGCTAAAAAATACGGGATTAAATCTCCGGAGGAGTTTGGAATACTCTTGTGTGCTCATTTTCTCTATACTTACAAACATATAGAGGAAGTGCACGTCAACATTGAAGAATATCCGTGGGTGCGGCATCAAGTTGATGGTGTACCTCACAATCATGCTTTTATCTTCAATCCTTCCACTATTAGATATTGTCAAGTGACGCAATTACGTAATGGTGAGTTTAAAATTACCTTCTTTATTTCGTTTGAAGTGAAAATGATTTTTATTTAACAACTGATAAGAAGTTTAAGTAGGTCTTGGGAGATAGTGAATGGCTAAGATTTCACTTTTACATTGATTATAGAATCTCCAAGAATCCGAGGAGGCTTGAAAGACCTGAGAGTTTTGAAAACAACACAAAGTTCATTCACGGATTTCATTCAAGATGAATACAGAACATTGCCGGATGCAAACGATCGTATATTCAGTACTATTATCACTGCATCATGGGACTTTTCCACAGCAAAAGGTGTTGACTTTGATAAAGTTTGGAATACAGTTCGTGATTGTATTCTTCAAAAGTTTGCGGGGCCACCGTCAAAAGGCATTTCATCACCGAGTGTACAGAATACACTTTATCTAGCTGAGAGGTGCGTGCTGGATAGAGTTGACCAGGTAAACATCTGAAATTTCACTTGAAGGAAATAAAAGTGAAGTGAATGAGTACTTAAATAGTTAACAACTCATTACATCATTGTTTTAAAATTCTAAAGAATATATTAAAGAAGGTTTTTCTATGAAATTTTGACAGATTTACAGTATCGAGATGCGAATGCCAAATAAACACTATTTCGACCTCGACTTAAGTAAATTTCCTAAACTTGTTGAGGGAGAAAATAAAGAGGTTTACTTGCCTGTTGACAAGCCTTCGGGAATTATTTATGCGCAACTGAACAGAAAAGACATATCTCCGAGGTTGTAGAGCTAAAAGGCGGAACAAAGCGAGTGAAACACGTATCCGGAATTGAAGAAAATAAGGGGACTCAACGAGAAGTAGGTTCTCTACACGTAATTGTTAGCCAACATGTGTCATACATAAATTATTTTTATTCATAATCTTTTTTGATGAATTGAAGAAAATTTATCGTAAATTCTTTTGTATTTAAACAAAAAAAAGACCCAGTGTAATTGTAAAAAAAACGTTTAGATTAATTGCACAGTATTGTAATGTAATTGCTAATTATATTTGTAAATAAAATGATGTTTTTTGAAAAAAAGATGATTCAGTTCTTTTTTTAACAAATGTATGTTAGAATTACTCATAATCTCTATTCCATTTCTTTTATTATGACTACTTTCCGGTTCTTTAAGTCGACTTTGCCAAAATGACTTTTTTACTATAGATAAAAAATTATAGCACTTCTAAATATTAAAAATGATGTGGCATAAAAAAAATACTTTGAGGGAAAGTAATATTTTTTCCATAACTTTTACATTAATAAATGTTTAAAAACTATTTTTAAAAGTCAAAGGAATTTATTTCAGCTCTAAATCTGAGATGAATTGTTAATGAAAAGATAATTTACGCTTGAACAAAATTTTTACAAATAATTTGTCTGTTGCATACGTAATGACCTTCTGAACACTAGATTCATTATGTCCTAATTCTTCTATATTTTTTTACACCTGATTTCTACATACATCCTCTATGACACGCCTGTTTTTACATGACGATTCATCACTCTTTAAACACAACAGGCGCTCAGGTGAAACCTGGAAATATTTGACTGCCTCAAATACAAGATGTCATAAGAGTAACGTCTCTTGCATTTTCTTAATCAGTACTTTTTTTTCTGTGTTCGAGATCAGTCGCTCTAGACTTCTGTCATTGAAACACGATTAAAAATGTCTAAAGACTACAGTGTTCTTCATTTAATTTTACTTTTATTAACTTTTAAATGTGTATCAAGTGTAATAATTCAACCATCGAATTTAGAATCATTTGATTCTTGTGGAGGTGAATATTCTGGTTATCAATACAGCGTTACTAGCCCTGATTATCCAAAAAATTATACTGAATTTCAAGACTGCATTTATCTTCTCCGTGGAAGTCATTTAGCAAGTTGCAGTCAAGTGTTTCATCTCCAGTTTACAAATTTTTCTTTGCGATCATCTCCTAATTGTGAACAGGATTATTTAATAATTGGAGATTCCAATGTGTTATGTGGAGAGTTTACCGGAATAAAAACCTATCCGAGCAAAAATAATACATTGGCACTTAGATTTCATAGTGGAAAAGGTGGTTCGTATAAAGGATTCAAGATTTTAGTCACAACATTACCGTGTCCTGTTTCTACTGAAGCAGCAAAATCGATGGTCAACAATCGCAAACAATCTGGAATAATATATCCTTCTCATCGACCCGATGACATTTTCCCTGTTGACAATGACCACTCAACTGTAAAAAAAGAATTTCAATCGAAATCAAATTCTAACAATAACCAAGACCAGCTCAATCATCAACCAAATTTATTTCTAGATGATTTAAAACCTCCACTTCATCCGAATAAATTTGATAAAAATCAAACAACCATGACGAAAGTATCTGCATATTTTTTTGAAGATCCAGAGGATGAGAAGAAGAATGAAATTCCACAATTTCCAACTGATTTATCAATTCCAACACTAAAAGATGCCATTTCTGGAGCGCAAAATGCAAATAATTCATCTCTGGATGTAACATCAAGAATTGGAGATGATGGAATGGACTTTAGAAATAATCAGAAGTTAATCAGTCCTGAAAAGATATATGGAATTCCTCCAGGAAAACCTTATGCTCCCTTACCCAATTATAGTCCACAAGTTCATACTGGTGAAGTTCGTGAAAACGCATTCGTAGATTGCAATACAAAATCAAACGATGGTGTGTTTCCGAATAATTATCCTGGTGTTATACCACCATCTTTTCCTTCCCCAGCAGCTTTTCCACCCTCTTATGGTCCCCCTCCAAGATTTCCACCTCCTCCTCAACAACCTCCTGTTTATCCAATCGTTCCACAAGCTCCAATTTTACCACCCCATAATTTAATTCCATCGAATGCTGACAGTAACTTTCCTTTACGTCAGTGTTGTAATGCTCAGCACTCATCGCTCAGATTCCTGTTAAGTAACCCAGGTTTTCCGAGCCTATTTTACTCAGAAAAGCCGTATGACTGTGCTTACATCATCACTCCATATCCCAACGTTTGTCGACTACGCTTCACCTTTAAATATTTCAATTATGGACTCGATGAAGACTTCTGTGGGAATGGATATATTGAAGTTGATGGAAGAAGATACTGTGGATGCAAAACTGGTTTGTCTTTTGTGTCAAATGTGGTAGATTCTTATCCAAAAATTGTCAGAGTTAGATATCTAGGCTTTCCGAGAGTGAAGCACAATGGATTTCTCATTGAAGTCAATCAAGAGTCTTGTTTCAATAATAACAACAATAATAATTATCCATACTTATCAAGAAATAAAAAACAAATAATTAAAAAAGAAGTAGAAGTTTTTCAAATACCTAGAAATAAACGAAGTGATGATTGGAATGTTAATCGATTATTGAATGAAACACAAAGGGAAAAAAGAACTGCTGGTTATTTCTATCCAAAGCCAAATGTTGATTTTCCTACAGGAGTAGTAAATTTTGGTAATATTAATTCTGGTTTTATTCCACAAACAAGCTGTCAAGCAACAAATTTATTAAGTTGGGCTCATGCTAGCAAAGAGGTTTATTTAAGAGGAGGAAGGTGTCTTTCAAATAATTTAAATGGAGGATTTATACCCAACTACCCACCTGGAACCAATTATTATCCTGGAAATCAACGTCCTGGATATCTTCCTCCCAATGCAGGAAGACCTATTCCTCCAAACGTTGATACTGAATTAATTCCTTCACCAGGCTTACCTGGACTCCCAGGCGTTGGATATCCTGGTGCAGGAAATGCAATTCCGTTACCAAGTAATTGTCAATATGTGAGATTAAATGCAAGAGACGGAACTATTCCTTCACCTGGATATCCTAATTACTACCCACCAAATACTAACATTTGTTTTCGATTTATTCGAGCACCTGGTGCATGTAAATTGCATTTATCCATATTAGAATTCGACTTAGAAAATAGCCGAGGGTGTGGAAAGGATTTTCTATTCTTCATTAATCAGAATACTAAATATTGTGGGCGTACCATTGCAGGTAGCAAGAGTAAGTAGATAAATTTTTTGATTATTTATTGATTAACATAAAACGAAAATTAATGTCCATCATTTGTTTTGATAATTTTCTAGCATTGATCACATTTCCACCAACTGGTTTCATTGATATACAATTTGTGTCAGATGCTTTTGGAACAGGACGAGGATTTAACATAGTATTCTCTCAAATTTAAATTAGTTGAGATTAAAAAATTTTTTTTATATAATTATCATTATTTAATACAATTTTTTATAATTGAATACACATTTTTATATCATGTGAATATTTTTTATTTGAACTAACTATCAGACATACACAGTATAATTATAATACTAAATAGTAAATAATTTATAAAACTCATACATGATCATTTCTATACTAATAAATAATTTTTATAATAAAAATAATTATTATATAAAAAATAATTTTATTATTTAACTTAATTAAAACTTATTTCTTAATTTAATTTAATATTAATTACAGCATAGACGTTAATGTTGTAATGTGAAAAATGATGTTTTCAGTATTTTGATTATGAGCATTGGCACATATACATTGAAAAAAAATTACAATATTTATTCAATACATGATTGTCTGAATATTAGAAATTAATTAAATATAACTATCAGAGTCAAGTATAGAATATTAATTATAATTAACAGACTTATATAAACGGATAGACTAGGTTCTTAGATAAATTACGAAATAATTAAAAGAGTAATTTTCATTTTATAAAATCGACAATCACATAAGCGTTACAATAAATAAACTAAAATTAATTTATTCTGTTCTCTGGTGGAATTTTCTTCCACGTATTTATATATGACAAACAATTTATAACAGTGTGAAATGCTACAAAAATATACATTTGAGTAAATTCTGACCAATAAATTGTTGTATGTGTTGGTGTACTAACGCAAGAGATAACTTCTAATTCGAAAATTATTCTGATTTACACAAGCTTTGTTTGTCCCTTGAGCTGGAGTACACTTTCATTACTTTTTACGTCCAAGAAAACGGATGTTTGTAAAGACTGTACCAACAGGTCTACGACGTTTGCAGAAGTTCACAGTTCGTGATTTATTTCCTTGACGTACATCATGCAGAGCTACTAATAGCTGGAATACATCTTCTCGAGATGGAGTACAAACGTGCAGTGATTCATAGTCGAAGGAGTTTCTAGATCTGTAATAAAATTTCAAATTTTATCAAATAAATATTTTATAATGTCAGTAAGTCATTATTTATTTCATGAAATAACTTTCATTTTTGTATATTCAAAGGACGATAAAAATTCTTACCGATAATTTTGTCTTTTCCCTGGATATTGTCGGTAGTATCTCGACCTTTTTTCAAAAGGAATTTCCAGTTCATTCAAGCCTTCATCATCATCATCACCATCAGACTCGTCTAGTAGTGGATCTTCAACGACAACTAATGGATTTGCCCACGTCGGTTGATTCAGAAGTGATATCAACAAGTTTGAAAACTTTTTTATGTCCACATCATCTAATTCTTTCACTTGTAGATCGTCTAAAAGTAAAGAGAAAAATTTTTCCATTATTTTTATAGACAATTGTTTACTTCGAATAAAAACATCATCTCTACATTAACAGTTCAATTGATTTATTTCTTTTCGTTGAAAATACTCAAGCGTAGGCGTTAATTACGGAAGTGAGTTTATTAAAGTGAAACTAATTATCTACTACTTCATTGATTTGTTAATTTTCATCATCAACATTGATCCCAAGAAGTTGGCTGATTGCAAGTTCATTAATGAAAAATTTTTGTGAGAATAAAAATAATTGATATCAAGTTGATTTTTTTTCTATTTCGAGATAGTTTCAAAGGAAAGGATTCGAAAGTGTTGCAATTCTACGTCAGTGTAAGTCCTTGGAAACAATGAAAAAAAATTCAAATATATGTTAAAACAGTGACATTGAGAAGAGCACAAAGTTAAACATGGAATGTAAAGAGGACATATTCTAGCAGTGTCATGAAGAATTTCAGTTTTGGTCTTCGTTATTAAATTACATAAAAATTCGTCATTAATGTTGCAATTTAATTACAAAGCATAATTTTGTATATTACTTTCCTTTATCTTATTGCATACATTCATTTTTATTTAAATTTTTAGAGTTCTGGAAAATATTATTGTGTTGTGTAATCTAGATTTTTCTCATTTTAAAAACAAAAATTTAATTGAAGGTGTTGAAAAATAATTTTATCTGATTTTCTGTATGATTACCAATTTATAGAAATTTAAAAACAATGCATGATAATTAGAAAAATAAAAATATTGAAATAATGACTTACCAAAATCATTAAAAATTTCATCGTTTATTTCAGCCATGTCCACATCTTTAGGATCGAAATTAAAACCCATGTCATTCCACTTATGAGGTTCTTTTAAATTCGCACTCTGTTTTAGACGCATCGCTAATTCTTGTATATTCTGTAAACTTTTCTGACGATTAGCACTTTCAGGTGAGAAGAGAACGTCGCTTTGACGGCTAAGATCCACTGGTTCTGTTTTCGATACTACTACACATGACACTAGTAGAAACAACGACACGGACAGCCACATTTCTGTAATTATTATTTTTTCAATTAAATTTTGGACAAATAAATCAAATTAAAAATTCAGATGAATTGAAAGGACTAAAAAATTGAATAGAAAATGCGTTTAATAAGCCTTTCAAAATATTATGAAGTGAAAATAATGATAAAGATGGGCCATTCAAATAACCGTATCGGTTTTTAGCACCACCCCACAGAAACTTGTTGCTCTGAATCCCTAGCTTTTGTGACTGTTATCGAGTTTTCACCAACTGTTTCTCTGAGAATAATTGAAGGTCGAGGTATTTTTTAATATTGTTATACCATTGAAAATCAATTTATAATCGATCATTATTTGCCAGGGTTTTTGTTAATTAACGATTCACAATCACTTGTTATTAGAATAGTAAATTAATTTTTAATCTAGATATAAAATATTTCACAAAAAATTCATTCTTGAGTATCTTAATTATTTTCAATAAATTTTATCATTAAATATTTAATAAATGACTCTAAAAAAATACGTTAACAAGAAATGAAAATAAATGTCAAAGCTACCATTAAAAGTAATTCAATTGACTGATTGATAATAATGGGGGTAATATTATTAAAAAATTAATTACACAATAAGAAAATACAGTTATCTAGTTTTAAACAATATGCTTTCTTATGTGAAATAAAAAGTCCACTGATAAATGAAATAATTTTTTAAATGGAAAAGAAAGCGATTATTACTTTATTACTTTTGTCTCAAAAGTTTAAGGAATCACAAGCGAGCAGACAAAAAAGTAACCACTTGCGTTGCGATGCGTGGATATTCTGGAGTTCTATCAGCGCTGCGACGCCTATATATAGAGCGCCGAAGCTACCCCCTCATGGATCGTACAGACAACAGCGATAGATTCTCATACATGAATGAAGCTTTATATTTATTTCGATAAATTTTTGCAATAGTTATTTCAAGCAGAGTTCTTTGACATCTATGATTTTTTCATGATTCATATTTACGTGAATGATGTGCGAAAAATAACGGAATTTTTATTACAAACTTGATTGATACGAAATTCGACTAAGCTAAATAAATTACATATTCATCAATTTATTGAATGGAGGGAAATCTATTTTAATAATTCTCTATCTGGAAATAGAACGCTTTGTTTTTATTACATTAATTATTACATCAGTTCAATGTTTGATTGTTACAACAATTATCTTTTATTTTTAGCACAATAATTATATAGTCTAAAATTGGATTAAAAAGTACACCGAAATAATTTTAATTAAAACAAAATGAATTTTTGATTGTACAACAATTCTTTTAATTTTTTATTTTTAATGAGATCTTGTTGAGCTTTTCAATGAAACTCAATGTTAAGTTATTTCTAAGTATCATTTATTATTGAAAAAAAAAAATTCATTTTTCTTTCATCAATCTTCTCTCAACTCTAAATATTACTACTTGAATACAGCTTCTAATTTTTATTGTGTAAATTTGTTCTCAAAATATGCTTCACTTCCTATAGCAATTAGTTTCACAAATATTTTTAATTAAAATATTCCAGCAAGCAAAACTTGAATTAAAAAAAAATTGGCTGGTAAATTATAGGTTGGTAATTATTCATTAGTTTAAGACGTATTACCTGAAGCACGTATGGAGTTAGCTAAATTTCTCGGTAATTACGAAGTACGTCAACTTTCGTACTTCGAATACTAAAAGTTATTGTACCATTCATTATTGATGGAATGTAGCAATAATTGGAGAAATATCAACTTTATCAACCTACGTCTTACAGCTTATTTTAACACTTGAGTTATATTGGAGCTCACTTTAATTATTAATTCGACATTTATTATTCCTTTGACATCAAACTAATAACACTAATATTCTCTGAGAACAACTGCATTTATGTGTGACATGTTTGAATGAATTGATACATCAGTATCGAATTACCAAGATAAACACTGTACAATTACACATCTATTTGGTACCTGAAGAAACTCTTGTAATTATATTAACATACATTTCTCTCATGACAGATAACATTTAAAATAACAATGATATTCAATTATCACAGGTATTTTGATACAAAAGAATTCATCATAGGGGCTCTTAATTAATTAAATAGATTGTATACAAAATGTCAATACAGCTATTAGTGGACGTTTTGTGATTAACTATGACCCATTTTCATTTCCACTTTCATTCACGATCAAGTCAACAGGTGTGCATATGGATCTCAAGGGTTTAAAGTTCAGTGTGATATAAGTTGCATCAACTTTGTGATATTAAAGTCTTTTATTATTTAATAAACTTACTTTTTTAATCAAAAAATATTGTAAATAAATGTACCTAAGAATAGCTTCTAACATAGAAGGATTTTCATTACTTAAATAAATTGAAGAATATTAAAATATTTATTTTTTAAGTTTAGATAAGAATAATTGTGAATTAATTAAAAAAGAAAAGTATAGAATTTTTAAAGAAATTATTTTCAGTTATAAAATAAATATGTACATCTTGTGACAAGTATTATTACATTATTGGTATTTTTAATGAATAAAGAACAGTGGCATTTTTGAATTTATTTTGAAAAATATGTTACTACATGAATTTAATTATTTTCATTGAAAAATTATTGTACACATTATTGTAGGTATTATCTGAACTCGTATGTATATTTATTAAAATATAATTTATGTCTATTATGCAGTTCCACCTACAGATTTTCACGGCAGCAATGTGGTAACTGTACTCATTAACCATACGGAACAATTACGACAGTGGTATAATTAATTTACAACGTTGATTCCACGACTTTTTTCGTAGAATAGAATGCATCTGCATCCCAGTTTAACAAAGATAAAAAACACATATCACTGTAGCAATCAGTGTGAGACGAAATGAATTTCCTCGTTGAAACTTGAATACCAATTGAACGATTTATATTTATTAGACTTTATTTGCATCTGTGCAATTACTTGTCAATTTTTACGTGACGTATTTACTTGTATTTTTCTCCCACTGCCACTATCACTTTTAAGTAATCCTTTTTGAGAACACTTTGAAATCTCGTTGACACTTGACCTTTTCAGATCGTTGGACTTACGAAATTTCGTGAACAAAAGAACGATAATACATCCATCTATCTCCCCAACATGTGTCCCTTATTTATTTAAGATTTTTCGTTGGCGTTATCTTCACTATTTCCTTGTTGTTGGAGGATTTCGTTGGAATGTTTTTCTTTGCCTTCCGTTCTATTTTCTGTCGATGGATCCGCAATTTTTGACAGTTTATTCTGTTTTTTGTATCGACCCTCATCCACATATGAGTAAAGAATTCCTAGAATATCATGAGCTTTCGCGTACATCTCCTCCACCTTCTATGGAAAAATACCCAGTTTTGGATTAATGAGAAAAATTATTAATATATTCGTAGATTTATGTTGCAATAAATTTTAGATTTAATAAAATAGAACATGCATTCAAGGAATAATATTATACATTTTTTTTGAATATAATTAATACTGTGGACAGATGAGGTTTTATCTTACCAATCATTCTTTTGTTATTATACACAAAAAAAGCGGTTTCATTGTTTTTTTATGGATCAAATAAAATTTGAGGAACAATAACAGTGTTTGTAACACAAAAAAAATGTCTCTAATCAACTAATTCACTGTAAATAAATCGTTCAATTCTTTTTTCCAGACAAGGTAAATTTCTTAAGAGAGAAAAAGAATAAATAATCAAGGACTTTTTTCTTCTTTGCTTCATTGATAAAAAAAAAAGGATTGTTATGAGTAGAAAACCTTCCAACGCAGATAGTGTTTCATAGGAAGAACGTTGGTGTTTGTTCATTAAAGCAAATTTTAAGTAATATTAGATAAAAATGAATAACTTTACCTCTAGGTATTTTTAAAATTGTAAATTAAAAAACATCGATTATGGTTTACAGAATAAAAATTATCTCTTGGCGTTATTTTTTCCCTTTTTGTTGAAGAGTTTATATTTATTTAATAATGACGTAACATACCTGTGTTCCTCGGAGATCCTTGATAGCTTCTGTTTCGTAATGAATTCGATCATATTCCTTTTGTGTCAACATGTAGCCATCTTCAACGTCCTTAGAAATTTCCAATTCTTTTTTAGCTGCGACTGCTTCTTCTTCAGTCATAGGGATCTGTCGTAAATAGAAGAGCCATTTAATTGATATTCAATCAACAAAGTAAGGTATAAATAAAATCTGATAGTTGATAATTATTGAATTATTAATAAAAAAATGTATAGTGATAGATCACCAGTTCAGGAACTCCATCAACATAAATTCTTTTCATATAAATTTCCTTCTCTTCATTGTTTGATTTCTCTTTTTTTTGATCAGGATAGAGCATATTGTACAAGGATTTTTTCATTTTTTTCTGCTTGGATGTATGCTGATACATTCAGATAAAAATAAAGGAGTAAGGTCAAGTTATTTGTATCAAAATGCTTTCTAATATTTTTACTCATACCTTTTTCCTCTTTTGCTCGACGATAGCATCACAGTAGAGATACAGCTGAAAAAGTGGATATTGACGGATTTCTGCTGGAGCTTCGTGTACGGAAATTAAACGATTTAATATCATCGTCTTCGTTCGCATCAATTCATTCTTCTGAAAATAAAAATAAAATGCAAAAGTATATTATTATCATCATTATAATATGTTATTAATATTCTACATATCTATTCACAAATTTTCACTCATTAAAAATAAATTTATTTCTATTTTTTATGAGCGTAGGATTTTTTCGCTTAAATTTTAATGAATATTATTTTTAATCTGCTAAGTAGTTTTATCAGTTCAAAAATTGTAAAGAATAATTTGCAAATGCGAAATAAAATGTAGAAGCTTTTAGATTAGAATTAGCCATTTACGTAAATAAGTTCATGTCCGGAAATATATTTTTAAAATTGGCGCCAGCATGACGACTCATTACTTGAATAGAGAAATAAAGGTAATTTGTAAGAGATACTATTTAATAAAGAGCAATTCTATTGTGTTGCATCAATCGATTTTTTTCTGAATCATTCAAGTAATCAAGTTTCAATTTATACTTTCACAATTGGCTTCATGCCTATTTTTATAAACGGATGTGTTGCAAGTAATTAGGTGATACTCAAGTATACCAATTACAAAGAAAGCTGCCAGCAAAATTGTTATTTATGAAATTCATTCGTGATTCGAATTGTCAGGATTTATTGCATGACTAATTAAATAGCTTCTAAACTATATTACCATGTCAGTTATGGAGATTAAATTTCATTCATTGATTATTAGAATTTATTCATGGATATTATTTTAGGACTAGATTGTGACGAAGATCGTATGCTCGTTTTACAGTTGAATTTGTTAAGTCTGCTTGCATTTCTTGGTGGGTGGATAAATATAAATGTATTGGAGTGTATAGGAAACTGTCGATCGGAAGTCGCGCGTGACTGATGCACGCAGCCTTCGTGTTGATAACGACACGCGATGTAGGTATGTAATATTCGTAAAGTACTTTAAAACAGCGTTTCACTTAGATATTGGCCAAATTGCGCGGTACAACGAAATGACGGTAGTCAAGGCCTGTCGTAGCCATAAGTGCGAGAAAATGGGCTACTCTCATGCAACCTCAATTTTTCTTTTCATTATTTACTCCAAGTTAAATTCGAATATACTTTTATTTCATTTCCATCGATAGAAACTCATTGATTAGCGTCTGTCGTATCGTTTCATTCTCTTTTTATAGTCATGGAATGCTGCAAAATATATCCAACCAAAGTCGAATGGAGTTGGAGAAGTTTTACTTTTAATTAAAAACTCAAGAAATTTATGATTAAAATTTAATATTGGTAAATTTATTTATTTAAATTAAATTAAAAAATAGATATAAAAGAAAACCATTAGAGACTGTATATCAATAAATGTAACTGTCTCCAATTAGTATTTTCTATTAAAATAAAAAGCTATAAATAATTAAATAAAATAAACAGAAGGAAAACAAACCAATTTTATTCTTTCCCATATTCACATCCACCTTCAAATTATTTCAACTTCAAACAAATAATAACTTGGACTATTAGTTTACCTTTCTCTCTTCAATCCGACACTGTTGACGGGTTTCATAATCTTGTCGTAGTCTCGCCATTAAACGTAACATGTACTTCCGATCAGTTAATCGCACGATGTTACTACCCATTAACATTTCAAGCCGTGACCTCACAGGTGGACTGCTGAAGCTAAACAAAACAAACACACACACAATTACCTATTATTGGATTACAAGTTTGACAAGGGACTTTAATCAGCTACAATTATTTTTAATACATATTTTTTACAACAAATAAAACCGATAGACAACTGGTATTTTTATAAAGACTCTTTATCGGTCGAACTTTGAAGCTTTACTGAATTGTATACAGTATAAATTCGAGTAAAATAACGTTCGTGACTATGAAAACAGCCAGCTAGACATCGCAAATTTTCTAAGGATTTCTAGAGAAAGAGCGAGAAAGACAAAGATAGCACCAATAACAGCTTCAGGTGTTCAATGAGCTTTTAGTAGGCTTCAAGGTCTTCATAATTGGTGCGTAATCAACCATTTTCACCGAATATGATTCGTTAGTTCAATTGGCGTCAATTTATTTACGTAAATGAATTTGTGTAATAAATGAATATTGTTTAATTAATATAGAATGTAGATAAATACAATTTTGTAATTATTATTATTTTATACTTCAAAGGTAATTTTGTAACAATGTGTTAAATGAATCGTAAATAATTTTTTGAGAGTTTTAATTTTCAATAATTGATTGAATGGAGAGAATAACGAGTCATGTTGGGAAATGGATAAAAAAATATTTGAGTTTAAAAGGTTTTGTGTAAAGAATTATTTATTGGTGTTTACGTCGCATTCTACTTTTATGATTGAAGATTGAACCTGACGAGGTGCTTTATAAAACTTGTGGTAATGCTCTGTCTAGAGCAGAAGTTACTGAAGTAGAAAACCCGATAATTTTTCTATCGCTTCGTATGATTGACCGCTGGTTGGTTTAGTTTTTTATTGTTTTGTCTATTATTGACGATACTTGTTAAGAGGTTCGTAAGTGCTATCATGTATAATGACATCATTAACTCGAGATAATGAATTTTATGCGAGAGTGTAGCTTACCAAAAGGTAAGAAGTAAGAATTCGTGTAGTTCAACCATGATGCTAACGTTGATGTGAGCTTTGTACGACTGAATTTTTATTTGCGTTTAACTCGAAACATTTAAAGTATCGGGGGGTAGTTTAGTGGAGGAATTGACATAGTGAGCTGAGGAAAAATGCCAAACTAGGAAAGTAGAAAGAGGAGTGGTGGTAACCAGGTAGAACCAGCTGAAGAGAGGCACGATGTCTCTCACTGGAGTTGCCAGTATGACACGACGAAAAATATAAGCATGGTAATAAGTGCATGTCAGTAGGACAAGTAAAACGAATGTGGGACATGGGAAGGACGATCGAGTATCGATCATTGTACAATCAAGCATATCAACTTTGTGCAATCGATTACGCTTTACGATAGCTTTTGTCGAGTAATGTGTAATGGCATTGGTTTTTTGTAAACATGCATTATGCATTTTTTTAACTTCGTCATTTGTAACTAAATTGAAGAAAGAAATGAAATATTTCATTTATTCATAACTTTTCATTTTTTTTTTAATTAAATTATGATAATAGACTTTAAAATGCATTTTTTTCTTATTTAAATAATTTCATTCTAATCTAATATCCCCTGATGTATTTTAATGATTTTACAAATTGCAAAATTTTTATCTATGTTGTCTACGTCAAAATTGCTTTCAAAAATACTTTTGCTATTTTTAATAAACATTAGAGAGATTTAATTACATTACAAAATTATTTCCAAACATATAAATATTTTTTTTTAGTAATAAACTAGTGATAAAACCAATTAAAATCGTTTTACAACTCTAAAAAAAGGAATTGTTTCGCAACTATGTTTCAACGAAGTGCCGTTAATGGACATTTTAATAACGAAATTTTCACGAAATCTGTTTTATTTTACACAATAAAATTTTCATTCGAAGGCTATTGCGAACATATATGTAAGCTTTGTAACTATAAAATTGGATAAAATGGTTCATGCGAATTAGTTTATGCATGACGCTGCAAGGATACTTTGCGACCATAGAGAGTGCCATGGGGAATTGAATATCGATAACGGACGACATCCCACGACTCTAGTGAGGAAAGTACGTCCATGCCTCGACATCTGTAGAATATTTAACTCACTCTACCATCACTTACTATCTAATTTAATATTAGAATCGTTTCAAGAAGTTAGAAAAAGAGTCAACATTAAAGTGAACAGTTCTACAGTTATGTATAATCTTTTTCTTTTTTAAAGAAAAATTTTCGTGTAAAACATTTACAATAACTTGAAATTTTTATAAGAAAACCATCTTTTTTACTTAACTTCCGAAAAATTAAATTACATTTTTATTTCTGGTATTTTCAGTCCGCCTACTCTATTCATTTTAAGTTACTTTGTAGCCTTGTCGTAAAATTTTTTCGTATATTTACGATGTCCCTTTTATATTGTATACTATCAAGAAAGAAATAAAACTAAATTATCGAACGCGCTAAAAATATCATCAGTAACTTACTGAATGTCTGGATTCTTTTCTATAATCTTAAAAAAATTCCAAAGCTATGTGGACCCTGAGCGATGAGTAAATAGAGGGAGATCAATGAACCGATTGTAAATATAATATGTATAGAAATTTTATTCAACTGTTCCTATATCATCAAATAAGTAAATATTCAATAAAAAAACCAGCCTTTCAAAATAGTACAATAGTTACTTTTCATTCTACACTATTTTAAGTAGATCAACTCACCATGCTTTTAATTCCATATCTGTTTTTCTCTCTTTTATTATTTTTTTTTATAAAATAAATTTTATTTAAGAAAAATACACTGAATTAAATTGAAACATTGATACAATTCTTTACTGTGAGTTTTAATTGAAAAGTGAAAAACATTGTTGTAATAAATAGTATTTTATTTTCTCTTAGATTTATATTAATGAATTCTTACGTTTTAGCTACTTAGATTGAGCTCTTGAAAATAACAAAAAATACCAGAATACATTTATTTTTTTTTACTATAAAATTTAATTGGAGATTTATGTAAGTTTATAATTAATTGTTCTACATCGAATAATGTGAAGTTCATGATCACAACATAATCATAATATAATTATTATAGTGAGTATCAAAGCACTTTAAAGCAATTAAATTAGATGTAGCAGCCACTTGAGCAAACCAAAATAACAGAGTTATTTGCTATCCTAATTTTGTGGATAGAGTACTTCATTTTATTAACAAAAGTTTTATTGGACGTTGCGAAGGTCGTAAACCTGTGGGATTTCTTTTTAATGAAAGTACGTGATTGAGTGGAGTAATATAACCATGTTTATTGTCCCCAAAAACTCTGACGTCTTCTTTTTTGATATCAGGAATTTGATCAATAGCGTCGGTGGAAATTATATGCATAAAAAAATTTTTTTTGCATCTATTATTTCATTTTTGAATATTTTTATTTATTACAAATTTCCATTATATTTCATTCCATTAGACTTTTCGATAACAATTTTATTTTAAATTGATTTCAATGAATTTTTTCTCTAATTTATTATTTTTGAACTGATTGTATTATTAATAGATTCCGAATCCCTTCTTCTAAAAATTAGTTATAAGTTTTCCTGACCTGAATATGATTAGTCACATAACGACGAATGCAATGGGGGATGAAACTTTAGCAGGAAGATAAATAGGATAAAATTAATTAACAACTTTATCCAGACTTTACTAAGACCAATTTAAGGTATATGACGTCAATCAGAACCTTTATAAGGTTTTTTAGGAAGACAAATATATTTTTAATTAATTAAGAATGCTTTAGTGTTTGTTAATGCTCTTGAGGTAATCAAAAAATAATTTTTTATACCAAGTTACTGCATAATGTTTATCGTTTGTGATAAAAGATAAGTGCGAGAAAAGATTTCTGCAGCTTTAATGGTAAAGTCGTATTATCTTGAGCAGATGTCTGACTGAACATCGGATGTTTCTACTGACTTTAAAAATTTCCGTCTGTTTTTATTTTTAAAAGTTCCATTTACGTCTTAATTATGGAATAGCATAGTGAATGAATAACGTGGCATAGCAATTAAAAATGGATAAACTAATTTATCTGTCAGAAAAGTGGAAACTTTACCTGCAATCAATCAAAGTTACATGATTTGAAGACCACATGTCAGATTCTGATCCATGAGATTCAACTTCTTTCATTTTTTTTTCTCGCTCATGTCGTAATTTAACTTTGGTAGTTATTGTATCCAACCAGTCCTCAATATCATCATTCAATAAATCAACGCTTGTTACTTCTTTCAGACCATCAACAAGAAGTTCTAGTGTTGCCCAAAATCCATCACTTGATGGTGAATTCATCCTAATGCTATATTCCTTTACTTTCTTTTGCTAACAATTGTCAATTCTGTTTTAAAAATTCATCTTACTTATTTAAATTAAGATTCAAATCTTTGAATGAAAATTATTTGAATATTTATTAATCACTTGGACTAAAACTTGTAAAAGAATTTGATCAAATTCATCAGCACTGAATAGAAGAGTAGTTGGTATGTTAAGTTACTAATAGAACGATGTTTAGAGAGTGATAATAGAGATAGACTTAAACTCTGATTTGAACACTTCACTGACTTCTTTTCCAAGTATTTTCTACCCCAAGTTTCTAAATTCATTGAACCAACGGCTCCTACCACATTTGAAAAGCAGCAATCGCAATTCTGAATATATAGTGTTGGTCTTCAGGGGCAGGTCGAGGAAGTTACATACAATTCACAGTCAGTCTAGACTGAAGATAGCTTGGCATTCTGTCACGTTTCAGTCATGAGGTAGACGGAGACAGCTTGATGATATGACACCTGGTTACAAACACGCGATACTGCTCATCATTCCGCACAATCTCTGCGTGCACGTAGATGTTTATGCTGTGAATTACTATTTTCACCAGGAGATTGATGATCGATTTAGGAGGTGATTCATTCCCTCAAAATGTTCGCACCCGAGTCGCCATGGAATCGCGTGGTTTTGCTGTCATACACTTTATTGGTATCATATGATAAATATCTCTTTGCCACGATTTTCTTTCACTATTGTTTAAATAATACGATGATATGTCAGAAATAAATATCAATATAAATATGAATATTATTCAAGAATTAATTCCAAAGATTTGTTTATAAAACAATCATTCCAATAGAGATGATTTAATTTCATCAATAATAATTTGTAGCAAATTATTCCAACATTCGTTTGGTACTTATGTAAGAGAAATATAAGGAATTATGAAGATAAAAAATATTCCTCTATTGTTGTTTAAAATAAATTTTTTATTTCAACAACTCAATATTTTTTATGATACATAAAGTTTATTTTTCATGAAATTGTGACTAAAAATATTAAACCATTAAACTGTTCAACCCCATTCATATTTTATTATTTCAAGTTAAAATTCAAATGATATTCTAGTCAGCGATACTCTAATTTTTATGAATAATAAAAAAAAAATAGCATGTCTTATCAATAAAAATAGTTTCAAAAATAAATCGTGTTTTAAAAGTCCATTTAGGGGTGAGTAGGATTTTTATTAGAAAACACGAAACCACACAGTTAAGTACCGTGAGACTTTTTGGGAAGAACGTCGCGTGATTAACGCCAAGAACCTGAAATTGTGCATACTTGATTTTTGAGACGAGCACCGGAAAACCCAAAATCGATTTACAAAGGTGAATAATAACTAGAGTAATAGTTGGTAGTGCTAAGCGTGCTTTCTCACTCATCTATTCAACGTAAAATAAACTAGGGAATGTGGAAGTAATGCGATTGTCGAGTGGTGCCAAGTTTCCGTGATATCTCCAACCATAATATTCCTTTCGTTGATTGACGTATACAAAAATTGACTAGAGCTTAATAGCTTAATTGCAATCATTCCAACATTAATTACTATCAATTTTTCTATGTTGCTTCACACCAATAATTATTTATCACAACTTACGCATATTTTATTGGCTTCGTTTCCCACCACTTTAATGGACGTTCATGAAGATCAACACTTGATTGAAATATTTGATTCATTTTTATCTTTTTCATCTTTTGACTTTTTATTTTCTTCTTCGGTTTCTCTTTAAACCGTAACTTAGTATTTTTTTCCACCAAATTCACCATTTTGTAAATAATTTAATAATAAAAAAATTAGAATTTTTAGATTGCTTTTTATAAAATAATTTCAAAACTTTTTATTTTTTTTTATAACATTGCCAAACAATTTTAAGCCTAGTGTAGGTTTTGGACACAGCTGTGAATATGGCATTTATAATTAAAACAAAAGATGGGAAATAAACTGGTGATCCTTTTTTTATTTCATTTACTTATCGACTAATTATTTAATTCTTTCAATTATTTATCAACAATTTTATTAATGAAGAATGCGTTTTAAAAATGAGTATCAAAGACTTGTCACTTTAACAATATTTACAGCAGTCACATTGGAATCTGTATCAGCTTTATTGATGAATCTCTTCCATGCATCTCGATCCTCTGGTCTACTTGGTCCCCACTTGGAGGTTGGATTGAGACCGACCTCGAACTTTTCTCTAAAGGTTCCCTAGAATTATAGGAAATTATTTGAGTTATTTTTATAACTTATTACTTCTTCTAATCAATAATTGTATTTAATGAAAATCTTCTAAATTCGATAACACTTTTTCTAAAAATAGATGACTCATTACCAAAGAATAATTTGATAAAAAACTTCATTTAATTTGTTTACAAAAGCTTATTCACTTACTGATGAAGTAAATTATGAAGGAAAATTAAATTGAGTCTAAGGATATTCACCTTTGTAGTAAAGAAATGATAAATTGCATAACCAGGAATACACAGCATACTGGTCATACATGAACACCAGCCAAGAAAAACAGCCCATTCTGGATATGGTTTCCCATTGTACGTGATACGAGTATTGAAAATGATAGTTGTAGCGAAGATAAACTAAAAAATAAATAGCAATGCGTGAGTTATGTTATTAATATAAAAGTTTCTTAATAAATCGCAATTTAATAAACAATCATTTGCTTTCACATTTATAATAAATACTTTTTTATCGTTTCTATATTATGATGAATATATAGCTGACGTGACAGAAATAATAGATAGCTCTGAAGAAACTACCATCATATTTTTACTATATTATTATATTTATCTGATTATTTTTATTAATAATAACGAATAACTTACAGTGAGAATAGTAGGGGTGACATATTTCCAAGCAAAGGGCCACCAAGAATGAACTTTTTTGCCAAGCATAAATTCGATGTCACGAATGAAATTGTCACAACCTGGAAGAGAGGACGTTTTTGGTCTTAATGTATAAAAATATTTGGGACATTTCATTTCCGGGGTCAAATTTAGATAGAGGATGTCACGTTAATCAGCTAAATAAATTTTCTCATGAATCTTCTGAAGAATCTTATTAACAGTCATTGAGATAATTTTATTAATGATTATTTACCATAAATCCATCCAACAATGACCACTTCTACAAGACAGATTGATATAACTGACACTGATGCTGCATACCAGTCAAACATTTGAAGTATATACATTCCACCCTTGAAAGAATAACATTCTGTTTGTAAAAATTAATTATAAAATCATTTATTATTTTATTAAGTAATAGAAATCTCTCTTACATTGGTGACAAATATATTCGAGCCCAAGAATAGTATAACTAAAGAGGCCACAGTAACCAATCGTTTATGATTCATCAATTTTGGGTATGCATCAGTCACACTTGATATGATGGCCTCAATTTGAACAAACTGAGATGATGATGATAAATAAAATAAAAATAATTTTTAAAACTAATTCATAAATCTGCAAGGGATTACCATGATCTACTTACACAACTGTCCATTCCAAGAAAATAAAGCATTGAAAAAAATAAGATGGACCATAATTGAGGAACTGGAAGCATTGTTAATGCTTCCGGGTAAGTTTCGAAAGCTAATGAAGGTCCGCCCACAGCTACAGCTGCTACAGGTAATCCTGTTCTATGGGCCATGAATCCAAGAACAGAAAATACTACAAAACCAGCAAATATACTTGTCCCACAATTTAGAATGGGAATGAAGATAGAATCACTGAAAGATTGATTGATATATTAAGGCTATAATTATTTAGAATGATTAATATTTGAATAAATAGGAATATTTACAGTCGATTGTCATTTCTAAAAGTATTGTAACTCGCCATGTTCACTATTCCACCCCATCCAGGGCCAAGGGAGAAAAATATTTGTATTGCTGCATCCGCCCAAACCTTTATAAATAGAAAAAAACAAATCATTGTTTAAGTTTTCACTGATTAGAAATTAATAGATCGTTAGGATTATTTATAGAAGTAAATACATTACTCGTAAGTTTGTTAATTCAGACCACTTAGGGGTGATATAGAACCAAATTCCATCCATGGCTCCAGGAAGGGTAACACCTCGAATTAGTAAAATAAACAGAATGAGAAATGGGAATGTTGCAGTAAAGTAAACAACCTATATTAAAAAAATTACATAATAGTCATTTATTTATTTACTCAAGACATTTTTATTTACGTAAATAGAAATATTGTTTTACCTTTCCAACACTTTTTACTCCATTACAAATGCATAGAAATATAATTATCCAAGAAACAAGGTTGCAGGTAAATAGTGGCCACACTATCCCACCAATTTCATGGATTCCAGATGATATTTGAAGAATATTACGACTGTAAAATTAGACTGTTAATAATAATTTTGGTTTAATATTTATTTTACCAAAAATATTACCTGAAGAACTCCTCTGCAGGAGTACTGACTTTATTCATGAATCCAGTGATGTCAGAGGTATTTCTTATATTATTAATTTGATTGATCTGTGATCATAAAATAATTATTTAACATGAATACTTATTTCTGAATAATCAAACTATTTTTAAAATAATATTATGAAAATTACTCGAACGCAATTAGGTGTATTCCAAGGATTATCACAATCCTCCCATGGCAGTTTACTCCTTAGAGACATTATTAAAAACATTATTGGATATGAAATAATGACGTTGTAGTACATAGTGCATATTATATTTACAATAACAACAGCAAATCCAGCACCTAATGAAAAATTAGCAATTCAATAAATTTTTTTATTTTATTTAATGTAAAATAATTTGTATTAGCTTACCTTTGAACAAAGGGCTGATTCGAAATACAGTAATACATCCTGTTCCACTAAATTGTCCTAAGGACGATTCCATAAAGAACAGAGGTATGCCGCATGTAAAAAGCATCAATAAGTAGGGTACGAGAAATGCACCTACATGATAATAAGCAATTATTTAATAGCTCTTAACTTATAAACAAACAAATCATTAAAGTCTTTACTTGATGTAGTTATTTGTTTCAAAACTTTAAATTGAAATAAAGAATATATTGAATCAAAATTGCAACAAATGCTATCTTATTTTCTTAGATTGTCTAATTAAGGTGTTTATTCAATTGTAATTCCCCCAAACAGGATGTTATTCGGTGCTATAGTAAATATTATCATTAAATATAATAACTTCTTAGTCATCACTTTCTCTAATGCTTATTTTTAGAATTACTACATAACTGGTATAATTTAGCAAATCCAAATAGCTGATCTATTTTTAGAAAAATAATAATTGGAAAATTCTTGGTTTTCCACACTTTTATTAATGTAAATTATACATCTGCTACATGTACTGAAGATTCAACAAATCCTGCTTAAGAAAATTTGAATATTTGAAGTAAATTGTATGAATTCAATGATAATGGGATTGAAGTAATGTCTAAATCTAGACAGTTGCTCAATTGGATCCATTATTTCATAGAATTTTTTTTTTTAATGTTTAAAAATTTATTTTATAAGTAAAATAATGGAGTAAATAGTTATTGAACAAACCTCCTCCATTTCTGTAACATAAATAGGGAAACCTCCACACGTTTCCCAGTCCAATAGCATATCCAGCACATGACAATAAGAATTCTGCTTTACTTGCCCACGTGCCTCGATCAGGTTCTTCTTTATTTTTTTGCACTACTTCTTTTTCTGGATCCATCTTAATGGCTTCCTTTTTCTTATCTTGTAACTCAAACAGTCATCAACAAAACACATAAACAGAACACAATTTCATTTCATTTGTTTATCATTAAGAATGCAAATAAGTTTGTATTCAAGAATTATTGGTGATTATTAGACGAAGATTTTTTTCCAATGAGAGAGGCTGATAGGAATGATGTTTAGAAGAACTTGAATTTTTAAATAGAAGATTTTCTAGTTATTTCAGTGTTTAGTAATATAAGATGAGCCAGAAATAACTTAACTACTGACGAGCTAATTCACGACTATAACAATGCTTCTCCATGTGGACCAGTGCCCCTATACGACTGCACAATCACCTCAAGTATAAACGTCAGCATACAAATAGGATGTGATAACGCTTATTATGTTGATAGGCAGTGGTAACTAAAAGGTATTTTGATCGTCGTATGAATTGATGTGATAGTATAATCGTTGAAGGGAATATGAATATATAGAAAGAGAGGTACAATTGATGATCTAGTGAGGTAGACTCTTTACTCATTATCAAATATATTTCCAACATTAGTCCTTCTGTTAAGCCCTTCTGATCAGGAAACTCAAAGTCATTGAATCAATTTTCATTGCTATTATATGGTACCAGTTCAGTTTTCATACAATGACTACCATGAAAATCCCTTTAATAAATTCCATCTTCAGATTACTCCAAAATAATTAATGCTACCTTAATATCAAAAATTTGTTCATCACAATGAAAAAATAAATACATCAAACATTTTTTCATAGTGTACCAGAAATGTTGATGATTGCAAAAACTTTGCATTTAAATTTATTGATCAAACATCAGCCAACCAAGAATAAATGATAGAAAATTTAATGAACCAGTTAATTTAACAATCTGTAATGCACAATAGGTTGCTCATGGAGCATTTTATTTACTCTATTTCAATTTAAATCAATAGTTATTAAACTAGATCACCACCGATATTTCAGGAATCTAGCTTCATCCAAGCTTTTCATCAGAGTATTGAGCATGCTTACCACTCGATTGCATGACTCTACTTATCACCCAAGTGGTAAAGTTTGATGTAGTAGTTAGCTTGAATACCATCCAAAGGAAACTACCAAGCACCTGCAATCAATTCCAGAGCTTCCAGCATATGGATAAAAAATTCTTGCTATTATCCCACAAGTTCAAGTTCTCTAGGAAGAATTTTACTTCAAACAGAGGTAGCAGCTCTAGGTCTGTTCAATGAAACTCACCATTAATTTCATAACTCTAGGGTGATAAAATTAATTAGAAATTCCATCTCAATATTACTGGAGTTTATTTTCATTACAAAAATTAGAAAAGTCAGAAGCTTTAAATCTTCTAATGCTGTAGACTGTTAAGATGAAAAAAGAGATATAGAAGATATCTAAAATTTTACATTAGAAGTAAGCTTTCATCCGTAAAAGGACATACATAATGAAGGAGTGGAGTGGTTGAATGGTCTAAGTAGAAGTGAGTATCGTAAGACAGCAATGAGAGAGGTTGTATTAATGTTGTATCTAGTTCATTTTCTTTCTCTCTTCCTCTATATCACCCAACATCGCTTATCCTCTCAAGGCCACTCCGCAATTGCTCTAATGCATCTCCAGTTACGTTTATCTGGGTGGAACAGACTCCAGCTGGCCCCTAGAAAACCCTCGGCTTATGCTAAAACCATATTGGCATCCAAGATTATCAGAAGTAAATCAAGTAAAAAATTACTTTTCAATTAATTTATCGTAAATTTTTCAACTAATTATCTGGACTCAAATTCTGATTAAAATTTAGTACCCAATTATTTTATCAATTCAATTGATTCTCATGAATGTTGAGTTTGTTAATCAATATTTTTTTTTGTATAAATTTCATTGGATACATCAATTATATCTCGGGAAATTCAAATAGAATTGAACACTAGTATTTGCATGGAAGTTAAATTTCATAAGAAAAAATAGTTTGGAAAATCTCTTGTTAAAAAATGATGAAAGGATCTCCAACTAAAGTAGCTATTAGTTACTTCTACAGACAAAATACCTAACTTTATCCCTTTCGTCTGTTCACTCTATTTATATTGTTCCACCATTTCATTCTCTTAACTTTGTCCAAATGACATATTGATCTTCCCCATTATTCAGTTATTTTATTCAACAATAAATAGAAATTCAACTAGATTCAATTCAATTTAGATTTAAAAGGTAAAAGTCTTTCGGCCTTCCAAAATATTTTATAAGTATACTTCAATGGTATGGATGTTCTCATAAATGGTGATTAAATATGAATACAATTATGGATTTTCGTTGACTTGACTATACATCAAATATTCAACAGCCTAATAATGCTTTATTCATATTTAATTTAGTTCTTTGGTCATCATTATTTCTAACCAAGCTCGAGATTTATATTTGAAAAACCTTGTGTCACATGAATACCTCTTGTAATGATAAAATATGAAAGGACCAGTGTATAATCCATCAAGATCAGCGAATGCATGTTGTGTGACTACGATGGACCACGTATCATAATTACACGATGCAGCCTACATATCATCTAGGTGGACATTCTTCAGTGTCGTTTCCAATTAACACTGCACCAACGTCGTTATAATTGACACAAAATCGGAATAATGCCTGAAATGTATTATGAATTATGAAAAATATGTATGACCATGCATAATTTACACTGTACGTAGACACCAAATTATTTAATTAATTTTTTTTTTCCACCACCACCAAAAAAAAACAATATTAAAAAATATTTGTATGAAAAATAATGAATCCTGGAGTTCTTTGTTCTATTGTAAACAGAATACAGACTCGAATAATTGATGATAAATTAATATTCAACTGTTTGCGTGTGTGAATAGTTTATTAACAGTGACTATTATCTTTTCAGAATAAACCGAAAGTGTAGTAACGGTTTAAGGGTCACTATCTAGTTGTTTAGTCGCTGCAAAAAGGCTAAAGTACTGATCATTTACTTGGATACATGTGTGAACTGCTCGCGTTGCCTCTAAATAATTCATATGACACGCAACACAAATTCCATTTGCCCCTTTCCCCTCATAGATAGGAAGAATAAAACATGTCTCGAATATCGTAGTTATCTGTCCGCTTGATCGCTTGTTGAAGATTGTCATTGAATGATGCAAATATCGTTATTTGACATCTAATCGATACACGTGTTTTTAAACTAAATAGTCGATTAAATATGCGGATATTGATAATGTATAACAATTACACTAGTCATGTATTTCATTTATTTATTAAGACCTTCAATAAAAGCTCAAGCATTTATTGATTTTATTTAATTAAGTTAAATGAAATAACTAAACTGTAGAATAGATTATGAAGCTTTGGATAATTCATTTTAATACAAAATATAAAAATGAAATTAATTATTAAAATGAAAAGTATGATGGAATGTTAACAATAAGATAAATTTAATCAGTGAGCAAAGTTCAGGATCTTTGAGAAAATCAGCAGGAAGAAAAACAACATCTGATGAAGTATTTGATAGAGAAACAGAAATGAGGCTGTATCTTATCGGTCAATTTCTCGACGACATTGATGGACCTGCTCTTGGTATAGATACATTATAGAAAATTCTCACATTTAATAAAATAATCCCAGAATTAAATAATATTTCATCCATCATTTGCTAACATTAGCGACATGAAGACAGATATTTTGGATCATACATTAAAAAAATTTCACTCGAAAAGAACGGACATTGTGCAATGTAAAAAATAACTTTGTTGATGATCCATTGGACATTGTGGTTCGAACAACGTTAAGATAGATCGTCAATTTGTGGAGTCAGATAAAAAAATTCTGGTTGTTAGCAACTGAAGTATAAGGACCTTGTATTCCTATTCATAAATCATTTATCAAAGATAATTCATTTTAGACAGTAGAAAAAATTGTCATCTGGAATAATTTTTCTAGACAAATAAAGATTAATTATCCTTACAACATAAATTTTTACCAACTAAATGTGACATCATTGAAAAATGCAAAATAGTACATATTTCATGTTTTTTATTTTTCTAGAGTTCATTTTATTTCATTAAATTCATAAAAGTTATTTACAAAAAAAATCTGAACAAAACTTTATTCATAATTTTTGTTTATTTATAAAAAAATTAGCAAGATGGAAGAATGTTTAATAAAAATTACTTGACAGTTTTCAGTCAATGATTCGTCTAATAATATGCTGTAAATACTCTATAATTTTCAGTTCTAACTATGCCTTCAACTTAGACAAAGGTAATAGTTAATTATCTTCAACTTGAGCTTACATCATATCTCGAATACGTTAGAAACATATGTATTTCAAACTAATTAGATGAATTCTATTATTAACTCATGAATTATAATCTGATATTCATATTATTTTATTACAAAATTCTCAAACGAATCCTCATGAATATCTATCCAATACTCTTTTAAGAGAACATTGGTTCCATGAATCAAAATACTATTTATGATAAATATTAGATAAATAACAAAGAATAAGTATCAATAATAATTAGCTAAACAGCAATTTTAACTATAAAAGAATTGTTTATTTTTTTATGAAGAGTACCATTTGACAAGCAATGTTTTTCGTAGAGGTCTCGCTCTACCTTTTCTATTCAAGTAAATTATTTATTACTAATGAATTCTTTACACTTTACAAGCTTCGATGAATTTCTAAAACTATATCTAGTTATGTTTCCATTGACATTTAGCCAATAAAATAATAATTTAGTCGTAATTGAATTTAAAATGTTGCAAGGTTCACTTTTTTCTTCAATAAATTGTTAGCAATCTAAAAATACAATTTTCTCATCATGTAAAAACGAACTGATTTCAGCTATTTATTTTTTATATATATAGTATGAATGTACATATACATGTAGAGTGAAGCCAATTAATTTAGTTGGCGCCATGTGATTTTTTAACATCCATCGTCTAGCAACGTCCATTTAACCGACATTCAATTTGACCGTGCATATTTTTTTCTATTACAGTTCCCTTGATATCCCTACGATACTCTCAATACACCGATGGGGATGGAGTAGACCTCCGATCCGCCCTATACGAGTAGATCACCATCGGGTATTCGGGCAGGGAGAAAAAGCAATTATCCAAGGACTGTTCTAATTAATTGCCAGGTTTTTATTGTGAAATTCAAAATACCTTCACTCATACTTTCCCCTGGAGCAGTGTGTATTTCCAATGATTGAATTTTTCCCTTAAATTGTAAGCGGCAATCAGAAAAATCATTTTAATTAATAATTTAATACGTTCATTTATTTTTTGATCAATTTTTTTTTTTTCGTAAAACATATTGTGAATTGACTATTGGATTTATCGACTTTCAGACACTTTGGAGGAAAACATATATCTAAAAGCTCGGTTGAATAGTCTAACTATTATCACAACCGAGATGCATCCCTTTAGGCCAACGGTCTCCGATAACACAAGTGTAATTACTGGCTAGACTATAATTAGTAGCGCATAATTAAAGCGGAAAGATGAACGATATCGCATGTCGCTCGTTAGGCGCTGGTTTTGTTGTCTGTATTTCACTTGTTACTCGCGGATTCCGCGTGAATACACTCACACATTAGTACTTTCTCTTTTTGGTACTCTCTCTTCCTCTTATTGGGTGATGTTGGATCAGAGTAATTTTTATCAGATCTGGTATACGGAACAATCAAAAACCAAAGTTTCTATGAAATATTATATCTATAGTAAATACTTTATATATTTTTATAAATAAATTTAATTTACTTTTATTGAGTATTACTAGTTATAAGAAAGAGTTGTTTGTAATCAGGTTATATTTGTAGTTGGTCTAAATGTGCAAAGGACATAATAATTCATAGGAACTTCAATTTTTGATTATATTGTATCCAAGACCTGATAGAAATTCGTTTAATCCTTTGGTGTCCTTGTTTTTTCCTTTATCTTTTTCTCTTTCGACAATTATCGGTCAACGAGATATTAATTCGAGAAGAAAATTCCTTCGGAAGCAAATAAATCAGCAGAAATGAGAAACCATTCAAGATAAATCTTGACTTCTCTATCATTCATCAAAGATGTTATTAAAACGATTTATTCATTTGATTAGACATCTATACCCACATCGAAAAAATGATAATGATCATAAGTGATCTCACTTATTGCCTCCAAGTTAATTCTGCGAAATTGTCAGACTCACAAAATGGAGATTTCTTTGAACGAGTATCAAATGAGGAGAGATAGGGAGATAAAAGTACTCTAGTCCGAGTCGTTTGGGATAACTGTTGGTATAAAAAGACGAAGTTGAGGGTGATGATAAAATCAGTGGTTTGAATTCTCAAGTGTATAACGGAGATCAGCATGAAGCTTTTGGTTCACATGTGGAAGGAATCAAAAGCCGAGTAGATTAGAAAGGGTGTAGAAAAGTCATTCGTATTTTTTTCGAGGCAAGAGGGTGGTTCCGCTGCCACCGATTCGATCGGAGACAATCCATCGCCAATGCGGTGAACACGGGACAGGCGTGGTTTCTGTACCTATTCCCTGGAATCGGTATTCTCAAATGTTCACAAAAAACTCGATAAAAAAATACGCCACGACTAGTGAAGTGAGCATGGGAGACAGGAGCAAGAATGAGAAGAGGAACTAAAAAACTAAGATAGAGAGATTGGCTAGGGCCAGTTGGAATAGGAGGATAATGTGACTTCTCGTAAGGGGAGAACAGAAACTCCAAAGATAGAGTGAAAGAGAAAACTCCACCCTTTTTAGTGGTTTCATACGTTTTCCAAGTGATCTCAAGTATTAACCGTCCTTTTATACACTCGCAGTTCTTTTTCTTCCTCCTGTGCTTTTCTTGATCCAATGACTTGCTGACGTCAAGGGCCATTATTCCACCAACAAGATTACCCAACTCGTGCTTTCACCTATACTCAACTAAGAACTTAATCGATTAGCAAATGGGAATTCGATATGTACATAAAAAAATTATCCTTGTCCAAACTTTTATCTTCTATTAAATTCATCTTCTTGGTTTTATGACATTTACATTGGAGCTTTTATAACATCAGTTGCAAGTCATTCAGGATTGTAAAAAGGTGTTGAATAAGAATTATTCATCTGAATTAATTTCTCTTGAACGGTTTGAAAAATAAATTAAAGAATTCATCGTGAAAAAAATAAAATGTTCCAATGTCTCAGCTGAAATAGAAATCAATTCGCCCTGAATCACTTAATCCTTCATTAGAATGCAAAAAAAAAAATGAAATTAATTAATCATAAATCAGATAAAAAATCTATGTACAAATACTTATAATAAATAACAAGGAAAAGTGGCACTTGTACATCCCGTGGCCCATTTAAGTCTCATCTAGAGGGTAGAGGCCTTCCAGTAAGCTCGGGTAATTTATCACTGAGTGTACACTCGGCACTAAATAAGGGTGGCCCCTATCAACTTTACTGTCCTTCTCTCCCACTCTAGTTAGTTCCATATAAACCTTGCGAATTGTTTGCGACTGTTTCTCATCCCTTTCCTAAGTACTTTCTCTATTTGTATATTCTCTTCTGTTCCATCGTAGACTCACATACGTTGCTATGCCCGTAGAGTAGATCCACCAGCTTTATCCTTTATCCTTTTCTAATGTTATTCAGAGCTTGGATTAAACCGTGTACTTCGCCTCTTCGCATTTGCAATCGAATACTCCGCCTATATCGCGAACGGTACTTGTCTCTTTTTATGGGCAGCTTGAAAAGGAAACCGATAAAAGAAGGAAAAATAACGAACAGCTGAAATGTTTCTGAATAAGGATCAAGAGCCAGTAAAAGTAGTTTAGAGATGGAATAAACAAATAAAATTTGTTAATATTATCTTCTTTATTCTACTCTTTATTAAATATATTTTTTATTTTTTTATTAATTAATTTATAATTATAAACTAAAATGTCAAACTTAATCAAGCATTTTCTTAATAAAATTTATTCAATCATTATTTTTTTAAATATTATGTTTGAAAAAAATATTAAACAACCTGAATGATTATTGTTTTTAATAATTTTATTTTAAATGCAAAATTACATAAAAAATATAAGTGTTGAATTAGATAAGTAATGTTTACTGTGAAAAATAATTTATATTGATGTTATTTAAAATTTTAGAATCTAAATAATTTTTCAAAGTAAATTATCTGATCATAGATTTTTACTGTAAGTGAATTCTTCTGTTGAATAAAAAGCAATAATATTACTAAAAGACAGGATCAATCTTTCCTGTTGAAAATATTTCTCGTGAGGATTTCATTGCCATTGTTAATAAAATCATACCGCGAACGTGGGTAATAAAAAATATGAATAGAAATATTAAGTTCAAAAAGAAAAAGAATAACGATTACATCGACAAAGCGGATATATATGTGGAGGATATGTATATAGTAGATGTGGGCGTTAGGACTCAATTTAGTGGACTCGTTTATCAGTCGACATGGAATTTGCACAATAGCTAGCTGTCGTTCCCTATGTAAAGTTGAGTATAGTCACGTTGCATATACGATAAAGTTGGATTCTCTACAGTTGTTCATTGGAAAATAATCGATAGTGATAATCGTATTGGACAGTTTTTACTAAAAGATGAGTTAAAAAAATTCGCGAGGAAATAAAAAAAGAGAAGGAGGAATAAAAGAAATAAAGAAACTGGGTTATAGCCTGTAGGGTTATTCTTTTACTCTGTCACCTCCTCTGCTACAGGGTATCGGGTCGACGAGCGGCCCGCAAATTTGCATCTATCTTTCTAATTTCGTTGAGCCAATCTGCATGTTGTTATGCCACTCCATGTTGGGGAACAACGGCCCGTTAAAGCGGAGGTCGCTTAAATAAACCATTCCCGCGAGACTGTCTATATTCTTGCTCTTTTGTCCCTCTCGTTTCCTCTACCTCTCCCTTGACTTTGTTCTCCTTTTTTCATCTTTTACGCTCGCAGCTTCCGCTATATCTCCGAAGACATGGATTTTACTACTGTAAATGTAATTTTTAACTTTAAAATGCTAAAATACTGCTGGACATCAGAGGGTAGTTTTAGGAATAAATTTTCTTCAAGTTTGACAATTATTAAAATTTAAGAGCCATGAGATAACATGACTAAATGACAGTCGATTTCCATTTTTAACATTTTACTATTCAAAAAAATCCATGAATGCTAATGGGGAATTATTTTTTCTTCATTTAAATAATTAAGAACCATTCGATTTGGATATTTTTTTAAATGATTCTACTTTTAAATAATTAAAAAAATTATATCATTAAAAATTTTATCTCAGTCTTAATTAAGGTTTAATCAATTCTTCATTTCGATCTGAAGAAAACGTCTGGAGAAGTTAGGAACCAGCGTTAAAAAAATTTATTGGAATTTGATTGTCTGCTCGCAATTTGTCTTCACCATAAAATTTATTTCCCCTCTAGTAATTTGTCGAGCAAAAAAATAGATGATAATCAACATACAAGACCATTGTCCCAAAGTCCGTGCGAAGCATTATCCTTAGGTAAGCTCGACTATTCGTCGCGTTTTCTTTTCTCTTTTTATCTTGACCGGCTTCACGGTGAAGAATAAAGTGCCTAGGTAGGCTATTGAACGAAAAGCTGACTGTAAGATCCTACAATCTCCAAGGGTGAGAAATCTCTCAGTGACAGAGGATTACACGAGCATTAGGATCAGTTGATAGTAATCTGACGGTCATCGACACACGATTTGTGGTCCGTAAAAAAAGATATTGTCATCTTTAAACATTGAGTCTACTTTGTATCTAATGTATTACTTAATGTATCTCCAACATATGTGACACTTTATTCACCCAGTCGCCCTGAAAACTCATCGATTTTGCTCCCAAAGAATATTCAAATGTTCAATAGCATTAAATTCCGTTCACTTTGGATGATTAGTTTGAAGAACAGACGAGTATATTCCTACCGAATTATATCATCAGTATTATTGAGAATGAATCACTTTCTTCAGCCATCTGTGCTGACTTATGCGATTAAAGGTAAACGGCGTCGTCAGCAAAGTGGCATACGGCAAACAATGCATCGTTAAACGCATTGGTCTTCAATAGACATTAGATAGTGTCACCTATTCCTCAAAGTTCCAAAGTGCCAGTCAGCACGAAACCACGACTTCTCCGTTTGCGGTTTCCACTTGCTCTCGTCGCTTAACTATGACCATCAATCTTAGGGAATTCATCATTGTTGTCAAGTTTACGATTGAATAATTCAGTAGTGCGTTCAGCAGACAAGATTGGTATCGAAAAAAATGTCTAGAATTACGTGACTGATGCATATAAACCATCGAGTGTAACAGCAGAATGCGTTGGTGTTGGGTGATAAAATGGCGGCAATAAGGGGTGCTAGAAAATGGCCGCTCTGATGAACTCTGAATTGCGGCATTACGGGTACTGATTGCACGAAACTGTGCACGCGAAAATAAAAAACAAGGAAGAAAAATCGAGAAAACTAGAGTGAAAACGCACTGATGATCTGTCCAGAGAGAGGACAGCACGCAATTGGCAAGAGAAATTTAACAGAAACTGGAGTGAGAGGCGGTCACGTACTGCCAGGAGCACATGAAAGCTGATGGTATCCTCCAAGGAAACTGGAGTTATAGAGTTAGTTGAAGCGACGTGTGATGTCGCGACGTTCTTGCATCGAAATCTAAAGTAAAGGACAAAATTCAAGCTCCTGCATTCTCGACTATGAGAAGCTTCAGATCTCTGGTAAGTTAGGAATGCTAAATTGTCCCTAGAATCTCGGCGAATTACCCACGAAATTATGATCCGATTAGGACCTACCGTTCATTCATGAAGATCCGGAATCGCACGTGCATGGAATAACAACGACGTAAATGTGTTTCAGAAACTAAGTGATATTCCAGTTGCATATTCCAATATTATGCTAACAATGTTTTATATTTATTCGTCGATACAATGCATTTGTATTCGTTCAACGAATTTTTAATTTTCATGAAATAACACAGCTTTGTATGTATAATTTGCGGCTTATTTATTTTTGTTTTAACTTATTATAACAATTTGTCGACAGGAAATGTTGAAATGAAGCAAAGTAATATTTTTTGTGGCAAGAAAATTGTAACTGAATTAAAAAAATTAGCCAATCTTTTTTTCGAATTCAAACTCTTCTTCTTCTTCTTCTTTTTAACTTCAGTTTTAATGTAACCTTTTAGAAAAATTATACTGCATTTAATTTTATTCTAAGAAATATACATTTATTTATATCTTCATTTTTTTTTTAATTTTTTCATTTAATCCCCTCTTCGTGACAAAAAAAATTAAAATAACTCTAGAATTAGAATCACTAAGTTACTAGAGTTAATTTACTACATTAAATTCAGACTTTATAAAGTCTTAAAATGTTAGTCTGCATAATAGACTTTCTATTAAAGAATTAGCATAATTTTTTTTATTGATTACAACCCTTTTTGAAAATAAAATCGATTGATGTAGACTACTTTTAAAAACATCATTAGGAATAATATTCGAAACATACCATACAGTTTATTCAAATATTCAGTTTGAAAAATTAATCTATAAATTAGAGTATACTCAGAGTTCGTATCAAGCATGATTTGTTTGATAAACAACTGATTTTGTTGACATCTACCTTAGTTTTGCACATACTGTAAAACAGTGAAATTCGTATCGGTTTAAATTCGATCTAGTTTACGTGTGTAGAATCTTTATACATAATTTTAGATCACCCTGTATATTCATTATGCAAAAAAAATGTCAAGTACGATAACCGTTTTGACGTTTTATAGCACTTTCATCTCGTGGTCGTAAAATTAAAAAATTCATCGTTCCGACGAACATTCAATAATGCAGTCTCGCGTGACTTTTTCCTTGACGTCGCAGCGCGTTCTTTCCCCTGACACGAATTAATATTTCAATGACGCAATAAACGTAAACGGTCGTCTAGGTATGTTCTGCGTGCATAAGAAACAACTCAAGGGACAGTCCTAATATTATTCTTAATGTTATTTTATCTTTTACATTATTTTTATTTCTTACGATTGGAGAATAAAAGCTCCAAAAACAGAGACTGTCCTCTTCCACTACTCCATTTCTCATTCACAATTAAATTGATCATTTAAGTGATTATTTAAATAAATATCTATAGCTTTTGAGGAATGAATTTACGCTTGACTTGGCGTCTAAAAGCACTTGTATTGGCATAATTCACTAAAATTGTTGTCCTCTGGGGTGCTCATAATACCGGCGTAAAATAGTTGTCAAGAGCACTTGCAATGACTGAAAGGGTTGAAAATGCCGGAGCAATCGCGAATGAGATTTTTTCCGGTGGCTTTCATTACATAGAGTGAAGGCGGATTCTTTGATAATTGACTGGCTGAAGTTGTTTGCACACGCTTAATTTCTCGAAAACGTTGACGAAACTTGTTCATGTTCGAAGAGAAAATTTGAGTGTTGAATCCTGAATATTTCGAGCGAATAAAATATTCAGGCTTTTGATCACCCGAGATCCTGGAAGTGATCGCTGTATGTTTAAGAAGAGCCATACTTTATTCAAAGCGTAAAGCTAAGACTAGCAGCCTCTTAAGTTTGTCTAGGAGAAATTTTAATAAATCTAGATAGCTATTTTTATTTTATTTTTTTCAAATATTTGTTTGAAAAGTGATATTTAATATTAATATTACTGTTAGGATAATAGATAAATTTTTGAATGTATTATTGAACAACTGGTGTTATAGCATCAATAATTATCACGACCAATTAATATGGCAGCCAATTACATGAACACAAATAGGCTCCAGAGAATTTCAACAAGAGACGTTTATTCACTGGCTCATAGAACAATCCCTTTTCCTGCACGCAAACTACAGAGCTCACCACCGAACTGTTTTAGCACACGCGAATAGTATGAGTCAAGATAAGTACAGACCTACCGCATATGTGAAACTGAAATGAGAATTATATGTATTTTTTCTTTATCATTTACACTTGTTACTTATCAGTTAACAGATTGTTAAATCATTCAGTTGTCTTCATTTGTTCATGCTATAAATAATCCTGTTTATTATAGAGAGGAAGAATAAAAAAGATTTTATATTTTTTTCAAGCAAAGACTGTGTGTTTTTAAATATAATTTTCATTGAAACAACAAAACAGTTATTTTATTTTTTGATGATATTGAACAAAATAATGTTTTATCTAATTTTCTCTACAACTCATAGATTGTTACGTACGCAGAATAATGAAGAAAAGCTGCTATTACAAGGTAGCATGGTTATATTGCTCAATACACGTCGTTTTCCCAATTTATTCGTTGATGGTTGCTCGTATGCTTTTATTGTATCATAACATAGCATAACATAACAATTGATTATATCATTCTTTATAGAATTCACAATTTTTAGTTACATACATGTTACACTTTGCTATAGGACGTTTTTATTGAAATTTTTGTCGTATTCATTTCTATTGAAATACTGTTTTGTTTTTTATTTTTATTTTACGTCTCTTGTTTACTTTATTTTGTTATTTATTTATTCAAAATAAGACCAATCTACCAACGAATTTTCTGAATATTTTGTTCAATTCAACTCTATTTTAAGACTCAAATTAGTTTGGAGCTTTTTTGTTTAACTATTTTTATTCACATTATATTTTCAAAGGTTGCTTTTAATTAATAAAAAATACTAGATACAATCAAGTATAGAATCATCAAGCTACAGACGTAATCTCATAGAAAAATTCATACTTAAAATTTTTAAATTAATATGAATCAAGATTTTACTATAGCCCAAAATAAAAACTGGATGATTAAAATTGCTTTCGATGCTATTAAAAGAACAATGGCTTTAATAAATAAATAAATATTTTTTATTTAATAAAATAGTTAGCTTCTTTTACTATCATAAAAGTAATCGTTAATAGATCAGCAATGAACTTTACCGACAAAGCTGATCATCAATTATGTGACGGTATTCACATATTCCAAAGTTGAGATAATGCAGTAGTATCAATGGAATCTGGCCATTATCCAAACTTCTCTAACGATAGTCCTTGTTGCTCTGACTCGCGTGTAATTTTCGGGTAGGCTATTATAACGGTAAGTTTGAAGTTAGCCCTATGGAACGTGCGGTATAATAATTGAGAGGTTGGTGAGAGCCGATGAGGAGGCAAAGCCAAGTATCCAAGCGCATCCTGAGTGCGAATTCCACGTGCATAATCTCATGCATTTATAGGTTTCGCGTGGGAATAGCTTAGGCGTTAAATCGAAACTATTTAGCACAAGTTAGCGGTGATAATAGAAAGATAAGAGGGATTTAGGAGCGGTCCTGTATGGGTCGGGGTGAGAAAATGAGATGAAGAAAGGGACAGGAAATAAAAGAGAATGAGAACTTGAGTTAAACCAATGGTATGTTTCCAACTATTTTGCTATGTCGTGTATAGTTGGTGGATCATATCTATCCGAAACTACTAACGATATAATTTATACGGGAATCCTAAACATCCGGCGCGGTTCATAGTTTGATAACAAGCGAGGATAGAATATAGTGGAAATCATTAACGATCAAACGAGATTTAACTAAAGTTATTCCTTTTAAACTACTCATATAGGAGTGAAATGTTGCTTGTAATTTTCGAGTCTATGCTACAAATGAAGATAATTATAACACGTAAACGTATATGTTTTTGTGTACAGCAATAGCAAGCCTTTGTGACAAACAATATCATTTCACACGCAAGAGCTGACAAGTCTTCGTACATTCTAATGAGGACACGGGATCTCTGTAGAAATGCAGAAACATTTTCTTCGTACATGACACTAAATACTGTAAAGAAAATATTGTTTTAATTCAGAAAATTGTATTCCTCGCTATAATTTGTATTAAATTGTTTGGAAAAGTCATTTTTCTACACCAAGTTGCTCACATGTTTGCATTCATAAATTAATGAAAAATAATTATTCTCCAAATGTCTATGGTAATGTAAGTATCCAAAAAGTGATAGATTTAGCAAAAAAGTTTCAATATCAAATTCTAGATGGTTCATTCTGGTAGCATCATCAAACGTAGCTTTTTCGCATATGAAAGACATCAAGCCCACAGGTCCTTGTTAATGGAGATCGTTTGCAACTGTTTAATTTGACTCGGCTGGTATACCCCGCCTTCTAGCTCTCTCATTATCTCGTATTCTCTGTTCTTGTGCATCACCTATCCTTTTCGTGCACGAGATTTAGACCTCACCGTCATGACACCATCTCTCTTTCTCCCTTTCGTTACCTCTTGCCTTGCCCTTCTCCACCCTTGTCTCAGCAGTAACGTTAACAAGTACAACTCATTATAAGTTGACGTAACTGCGGACTGTCCCCAATTAAGCAAGATCGTAAGATATTATTCCAATATTATTTTATGCCCCAGGGACTGCTTCTCAACAACTTAACGTCAATGTATGATCATGTATTCATTAGCAGGAAGTTAGATAGGGCTATAAAAATTCCAAACAATTGCTTATTATATCATAGGCATTGCTCATGGGTCTAGGAAGTTTTCATTTCATTGGATACGTGAGAAAGTCTATCAAGAAGTCCATATGTGAATACCAGCATGAACTGTTTGGATATTGTTGAATAATTACGATTGTTCAGTGAGTAGGTTCATAGTTTGCCAAAGATCCAATTGAATATGCGATCGAATTCAATTTCAAAGTCACCTCCGTATTGGTGTCAGCAAAGCTTGATAGCGTGTGTCCGGACAGGACTCATCGAACTTCAAAGAAAGCTATCGTAGCTGAGTCGATTCACGTACGAGCGTAAACCGTCATTCGAACGAAATGAAAACGATAGGTCCTACGCCCAGGGTGATCTACCGTATCAACGATCCTGCACAATGCATAATTAAAGACTGTGACCCCTTTAATCCCGTCGTCATGTTTGCGTTTTCTCGTGGCTACTAGTCCTGATGTGGACGAACGGAATTACTCCCATTCTCATCATAGTAGTTCTGTTTCTCCCCCTTTCATTCCCCATCCCCTCATCGACACTGGCCATCACTTCGTCTTCGACACGAATGGGGTTGGAATATTCCCAACGTCGTTTTCTCGTTATCTCATTTAATTTCAAAAATCAATTGGTTAAAAATTAAAACCTGTTATCGTTCTTGCTTCATGTTTTATGCTAAATCTTTAATCATGAAAATTCATTTACTTCATAGAATTATATTTTTTTTACTTTCTTTTTCTGATTAATCATCTAATTGCTAAGGTAAATCCAATTTTAGTTGGAAAAAAAAAATAAATAAGAAGAATGAGTTTATGCAAATCAAATATTGATTAAGATTAATTTTTTGCCCTTAAAAGTATTTCTTCCAATGATTCAAAAGATCAAATGTAATATAGAATAATTGTTAGAAAAAAATCTAGGTCAGATATTAATATAGATATTCTTTTTACAATTTAAATTCCAGGAAATCATAAATAATAATAAGAACAAGTTTTAAATCAATTAAAATAAATAAAGTTATGATATTCCTGTAAATAACAATTGCACTAAATAATTCACCTTCGAATCTTCATGAATCACAATCACTGACTTTTACCGCATTCTAAAGGCTTCTGAACTCATAGACTAGGGTCCATGGTATGCAGGAGATAATGAAATATGGGAAAGCTTTTAGCTTTTAGTGAATGTCTGATACTACTCAGAGTACGTAGGTCATTTATTCCCGTTAATCAATACATCGCATTACGGACCATTATAAACAATAAACAACTCAATAGAAATGAGAAAGACGAGAAGCAAAAAAAAAGGAATATTTCATCAAAAGTATCAAGTATGAGTTTTCTCCATTTCTCTGAATTTTCATCAACATACTGTTACGGATATATTTAGCCGATGGCAATATTCAAGTATTGCTAAGTAAATCCCCCGCTATGTCAACCCCTTATTCCTCCAACCCTCGGACAACTGCCGTCCTCTTGCTCTGGAAGTGCATCGAGTGCATTATCGTGTTCGAAACTTAGTCTCATACTCTAACCTACGGATTTGTCCTCTCTCCGTAGCTGCTCTCATCTACTCTAGAATTAACTATTATCAACATGTCCTCATTACGGTTGCAGCTACATTATACCCACTCTCAACATAATATATTTATTGTAAAAAACCAATATTCACATTTTCATCAGATTTTAATAAATAATTTCATCTCTATTTCTTCGATACATCTAGGAAAAAATATCTGCTTTGTTTATTCATTATTATTTTAATTTCAGTATGTTAATTAATGCGTGTTTCAATTGTGTATTTTTATATTCTGAAACAAACGAGGAGGAAACTGAAAAATATTTGCTCTGTTATGATAAGAATGCAGATAATAAAATAATAAAGAATATTGTCTTTGTTTCGAATAAATCAGTAATATTATTTTTTTATCCTTTTTACTCGGTATTTTGTAGAGTATTTTATGAAACAGTTGCGATAGAATAATAAAACGATCGATCACAGGTAGGAAAAATGAATAAATTTAAGCCGATAAAATTTTATTTGCGTTAGAAGCTCACCATTAGAGGGTGAGGAAATGTCTCGTTCAACATTTTAAGTGAGTCACCCTGGTAGAGGAGGGGTGGTGAATACAGATCGCGTGACAATCGGTTGGCTACAATGGACAGGTATCTATACTTATCGTCACTCAATTATTTATTGACGTTCCATTATTTATTCATTACTGTTACCCTACTCTTAGTCATAATACCACTTAAATAATTAATATCTCATGATTTTGTAATATTTTTACTCAATCTTGTAATCTTCCTAACATACTAAAATGTTCATTAATCGATTCTTTCAAAAATTAACAAAATGTTATTGAAAATGATTTTAGTGATGATAAATGATTGAGGTAAATGTTTGATTTCAAATAACAGTAATTAAATGAAAAGGTGTTAGTTTTTAATGAAATGAGAGCACTGGTGGTGAGGAAAAAACGCGAATAAAAGTCAAAAATAAAATTTAATTAATTGTTCGTACAGTGTTTAAAAAGTTTAATCGTTAATTTATACAACTATGAACCTTGCCATTTAATTCGTAGACTTTTTATAAGTCAAATAAATTTTTGGTCTCACTTGTAGCTCCTCCTCCCTCTCTATATCCTCCTCCTTTGTCCACGAAATATACTCTGAAGCTTGTATCCCCGAGGTGCGAGAGAACGTGTCGTTAGATTTATACCTGGCTTGTGAACTCGAGACTTTTTTCGAGTTAGTCGGTCGACCTCAAAAGAATTTAATGAAAATACCACCGGAGTTGTAGGGGAAAAGGTACGTGATGGTTAGCCACTTTTTCGTCTCGGTATTTGTACTACTAATTTTTCTGTGGTTTCCTAAATTATTCAACTGAAATGTCTTTCAAGAATAATGTTAGGAAATAATTTGATTATTTATTTCATTTACACAAAACCCCAGGACAAATTAGTGTCATGTTGGAGTAAATTCTGGAAGTCAAATAATTGTTAGCAATACAGTATCTCTCGAAATTCTTGTTAACTGCATAGATCTTGGGAACTTAAACCCAGAATAGCGACTTTGGTCGAAGCTCCTCGTTAGAGGTGTAAGCTCTCTCACTTCTATGCCCGTTTGTTCTCTGATTCGTACGCGAGTCTCCAGTTAAGAGTCGCAAGTAACTTAGATGAGGTAAGGAATGGACGGATGGTGGCTGTGGGGGCCAATTAGGGGCTTCAACCCCTCAACACCCCGAACCATCTCCCGGTCACCCTCTGGACCCGCACCGTAGATTGGATTGGTTTAGATTGGTTCTCTCATTGGCGTAGATTCTCATGGGCAACTTGATCTCCAACTTTTCATTCTATTTTATCATTCATTCTGCCATATTTCATCTTTTTCCCCTCCTTAGTACCATTTTACAATCGAAATTAGTCCATTATGAAATTAAACTATAATATTTATTAATTGATTTAATTGAAAATCATAGCTAGCATTACTTCTCTAGCTTTTCTGTACTTTAATGTAAGGAATAAGTTTATTGAAGGAATTCAAGAGGTAGTTTGACAAAGTTATTGAATAGCATATCAAAATTGGCCTTTAAATTGATCAAAATTGAGTTTATTTGCTGTAAAAAAAGTGAAATAGATAAAAGTTTATTTTTAGACGACGAAGAAATGTACGGGTTGTTACTTTTCTTCAGAAAATACGCCAATGTTGCCCCCATCAAGCAGGCGGCTCGTTAGTGACGGATTAGCGATGTACGTGTGCCTCCACCTCCGATTCTAACCCTCTGTGTACTCAGACCCTGATTTCAAGTCTCGACTTCCTTTGCCACACATTGTGAAACGAAGGGAAGAAAGTTCAAGAATTTCATCTCACTGTTATTTTCGCTTAATGGTAGGTACAAAAAATTTTTAATGACATGAAATAATTGTATATCTTTAATCAATCCTCTACATAAAACCATCATACTTTTTTCTCATCCATTACCATCACTATTATCATGACGAAAAAATATCTATTTTTATTCCTTCCATTTTTATTTACACAACATCAAAAATTATTTTCCCAATAGATATTGCTTGCTTTTCGTCTTTTATCCTATAAGACTAAAAAAAACGAATAAAAAGTCATAGTTGACACGAATTTGTTTTTTGCCTTTTTTTATTCGAGAAATTCCTCCGGTGAGATCGAGACCGCGGAACGATCGGGGCACGCGCTAACACAATATCCGACCAACCCTTTTCACCTCCCATTGCGGCGACTACCCCATTGCTGCACTGGATCCACGCGTTTCTCTCTAGAGGGTTGTGGCCCTCATTCACTACATCGACCTCCCGCACGATCGATTCCCACCAATTATTAGTTGCCTAACTGGCTCCGATTGGAAGAATAGGTTTGATGGAAATGTGGCTCTATGGGAAATTAACCCCCGAGTCGAGTTCTATACTACATTTTCCACAACCAGGACATTTTTCTCTTCAAGCTCTTCTATACTCCCTACTTCTACCCCTTATTGACGCTCTATTTTTTGACGTGGTCGTCATAGTATTTGAAACAATGATTGTTCTATGTCTTTTTTTAGACAGTAAAAACAAATATGTACTCTTGTCGTCTATCCCTTTGAATGGAATGTAAAATTTCGAAAAACAAAAATAAAATGGCAGAGAACAAGGGCTACTATATTTATATGCCATGGGTGATGGACATTCTATATTGTGTTGATTTTCGTTGTTAGAATTTTTACGAGCCTTTGTCAGCTTTACAACGAACTTTCTATAGAATAAATTATGGAATTTTTAGTCAAATAATATATTCATTTTTTTTCGTAAATTTTCTATCAAAAGTCCACCCTGGATGATCAATTCCAATTATTTGAGTTTATCTAATTATCTTCCTGAAATACATCAAATGCATCTGCAAATCAAAAATGATCAACTTCTTTTGTTGAAAATTTTGTCTTCAAAAAATAACAAATTTACTCAAGAGATCTTAATGAAGAAGTATTATTTTCAAAAGATAGTTAACGCTTCTTTTAGTTTTGTAATCATATTTATTGAAGTTTTCCCAACTCTTCGTGAATTTGATCAAAGCACTAACGAGAAATCAAAATAAGGCTTTGGCCTGAACAAATTAAGGCATTGGCCAGGCACTGGTCCGAGTGATTAAAGTCATAGTGCTAAGTTTAATTTTATTACTGAACTTGATCATTCAACTTCGAGAGTATTGTTTAGTAATTACTTCAACTTGAGTTCAATCATAAGTTTCTAAATTGAATGAAAATAAATAAACAAATGGAAACAAGTTCAATAAAATAATCTAAAAATCTAGCTTATTATTTAAAAGTAAATTTTTATCATGGACCAGTTGCCTTAATTTAACGAATAAAAATATATTGGTAAGTGAAGCAGTAATAAATAATCTTAAAATTATAATAACAAGAAAACCACAGAAAATCAATAGAATTATTGGTAGTTTCAAATAACAAACATTGTCTGTTGTAAATATCAGGGTATCAAACGCGAAGCCTTTCGTTAGGAACTGGTTATCGGGTTTCTCTATCAATCCAGTGTTCTATCGCTAAAATGGTAGCACTAACGACTTTGGTCTAATTGCGATCGAATTTTCTTTGGTAATCTCGAATCTAGAATCACCAGCCAACAACGAATGAGACCATACAAGTATGCACGGCCGGTCGAACACATTGGTGAGGTGGTGTTGATGCGTAAAACGAATGAGTGTTTCTCCCTCTAATCCACGTTAACGGCAGACAAATTGAAAGCATTCTCACCATCAAAGGCTGGCTTTCATTTTACTCTTTTTTCACATACGCCGCATGCTACTCCTCACGTTACCGTCGCCATTCGTTCTTTCCTCTCATGTACCTCACATCCTCCCTCACTCTCTTGCACCCCCTTTAGACACAACTGGGCTGGTAATATAGTCTAACAAGCGTAATGTTCATTAAATCGCGTGGTTCTCTCTAAAACTCCACTTCGTCATGTGTTTCTCTTTTTTTCACCCTTTTTCAACGCCAACCATATCTACTTCTTCATAATGCAGCAGGAAAAAATGTAGATTTAGGTTCTAGAAAATAAGTGGATGAAGTAGAGGAATCCATACACTACATATATGACTAAAGGGACGCATTATTATATTAATCCAGTTCGTTAGTCAAACAGTAATTATCTCTGTGGTCGAGGGTTGACTTGGATATTTACAGTGCTTGTGGGCAGTGCTCAACTGTACCAAGAGACACTAGAATAAATAAATTTGATGAGCAATAAACAGGAAAAATAAATACACATATCTCTCTATTTATGCACTATTTTTTATTTGCTATTGTAAATCAGCAGATGAAATTTATTGTAGTTGAAAGCTCTGTTTATTTTTTACTTCAAATAAATTGTGATTTAATTGGATGATGTTTTTGAAATTAATTAATCTCGGGTGATTATGATGAGATAATAAAGAATGTAGTAATTTTTACAGAATCGTTGGAAAAAAATTTATTCAGTTTCATTTGAGGGGAATCACAGGACAATCGGCTGGCTAATGATAAATGTGTATTGTCTTTCGATCCAATTTCCTCTCAGATAACTTTAAATTAGAATGAAACAATGGGCTTAAATTTGAATGGAAAAATTGTATTATTATACTGTGTTTGGGAGGTGAGGCCTTTCCTCTCCTGAAGCTTACAATAAATTACATTTGTACTACTTTACGATATTTTTTAATTTATTATTTATGTTGAAAAAAAAAATGAATATTCAATTATTAATAATAATTCATTTTCTTGAAAGTGACTTCGCAAACAGCGAACATAAATTTAAAAAACAATTTATGCGAGGAATATTGAGGGTTAGTAAATTAAATGAAATATTTTCTCTTTTTAAATAATTTATTGCTCTGAAAGAAATAATAAAAATTTAAAAATAATTTAGTATGATGATATATTTGAGATTATTTTTGGAATGAAGAAAATATATTGCGAATTAAATAAATATTAAGGGATGAATAAATATCTCAAAAGTTTTTTAGCAATAATAATTTCTTTTAAATCATACAAAATAATATTATTTTATTAAATAAAAATCCAACAATTACCATTATTTTAAATATCGTAAAATCCTCTTGGATGTAACATAAGGGAAAGAATAAATTGACAATAAGCAAAAGTAAAAATATTCAGGATATCGAAGGAGAATGGGAGAAAAAAAATTCCAGACGATAGTTTCTAAAAGGAAAGGTATGATACTTTCGACTTAATACCCCAGTCTTTCTGAGCTTGAACTCAGAAGAACCAATGCTATGAGAGAAGGAAGAGGGAGAAACTACGGTCCGCGAGGATAACGATGTCCACTGACTGGCCAACGGGATTCTCGTCGACGTCCTGTTATTTTTCGCAAGCCGGCTCTACGAAGTCCATAGTATTTTTCAAACAATGCTCCGGTTGCCGTTATAATTTGCTTGGACGACTGCTTCGCATAACCGGTGACTCTCAATATATACATACATACAGAACAGTGCTTTTCCTCCACCGAGAGATTCAGACTTGTAGGAAAATAGCAGCAATCCGTGGACTCAGATGGGGTTGCAAAGGGTTTCATGTGCTGTATACATACACATACGCTTGGTTGAAAAAGAGGACGGGCAAACCGAAGAGACCAATTTATCTCGTAACAGTCCAAGTAGAAAAATTTTGCATGTAAGTGGCATATAAACTGCTAACAATAAGAAAATAATGGAAGTTGAAACTTCTGATCTCGTTTCAAACTTTGCAAAAATATCCGGATATTTGAATTAATTTTTTTATCAATCAAGGATACTTTTACCTCAAGCTCACATCCTAGAAATGTTAATAAAATGCATAAAATCTCCATTCAGAATTGACCAATCAATAATAAAAAAAATTCATGATATTTTCATCAAAGAGAAGTATTTGATGGAAGGATTTTGTTCGTAGAATTTATGGAGCAGAAAAAATATTTACTTTCCATTTAATTAATAACTTTCATGAACTCTAAAAGATCTTTTTGATTGATAAAAATTCTATAAACATTTAAACTCGTGGTAATTATAGGAGAGGGTCATCGTAAGTATTAATTAGAAATTAATTAATACTCTTCATAGCATTTCATACTGGTGTTAATTATTCGAAACAAAATAATGATTGAAAAAAATATTCTTAGGATGGTCGTTGGAAGCTTTACAAACAGAAAAAAAAATTGAAAACCTCCGGAAATTAATTATTTGATAAAAATAAAAGTAATAGTTTCTTTTCACGAAAAAAAATTCATTCCCTAGGTAATAAATTTTTTCAAAGTATTACTTCATAAAAATAGTCTCAACACGAAGGTTTTCATACTTTACACCTGGTAACAATAACAAAAATAATGCAAAACAAAATTTCTGATGGTGTTGAGATAAATAAAACCATGTTTTGCAGGACGTGACGAAATTTAAGGTAATAACAAACGCAAGGTGGAATGGCTAAAACGATTGAGGTCGCCAAGAAAGTAAGAGGGTGAAATGGTCAGACATTGGAACCCTGTTGGGGTCGAGGATAGCAGCAAGAGTTGGGGTGAAATGGGACAGGGACACGAAAGCAGCTTCAGACTATTAGAAGCACGCTACATAGCAATACGAAAAACATTAAGCTAGCACGAAGAATAAATCTGAATCGAAATCGAGAGCGCTTGGGTGATTGACCTCCAGTATTTAATGCTAAAACCATCAAGGTTTATCTTTATATATAAATTTAATAATATATTACTCTTCCTACATTAGGTTGTTATATTTATTATCATTTCGTTAAAAATCAACAATAAAAATGCCGGATCGTCAATAAATTAATGATAATTAATTCCTATTCCAAAAATCGAACCAATAAACATTCTGAAATGAAACATTTTCGTGATGCAGGAAGTCTGTAAATATTATATATTATTGAATAAATACAATAAAGAATTATTAAAGACAAATATTTAATTGAGAATATATTGTTTCGATGCATCAATTTAATAGCAAATTCATTTGATTGAAGTTTAAAATAAATTTACATCACGTCCAGAATAAAAAATGAAATCTGGTTCATGGGGTGATTCAGAATGAGTGTAAAATGATGAAGATAAGCAGGTGAAATTGAGTTGACTGAAGAGTGCATTTAGTGGGTAAGAAAGAAAAATATCGAATTCAATGTGGTGTACTCTTTATAGCACGCATGCTGCAATCGTACTACACACGATTGGCAAATCCTACGGGTTTTAGCATGCAACACGTAAACGTGGGAACTAACCGAGTGTTTGCGCATTACAGGATTCATCCAACCGAGGATAATAATACGATGCTTTACGTTCCAAGAGACCCCGTCACTTTGACAGTCAAATTACACGTACACGCACATGCCACATCACCCCACTTTGAATTATCGTTTTATTATTTTTATATCAATTTACTTCATTAATTCTCTTGCTCTTGTCATAATCTTATATTGTCATCATTCTCTTTGTCATAAATGTCACTTTTTGCAAAATTATATTATATTACTGACAGCTGCAACTAATAGTCAACAATGTATTTTTTTTGTATGATTTATGTTCTTTTATTAGCTTAAAAAATTGGGCATGATCAAACAATCGTTACTGAAATAGAAGAACGATTCACTTGTTTTATATCTCTTGGGAACTAGCTAAGGGGTTGTTAGCTGACCGTGTAACAGGCCTCAGTGGGATCATCTTACTCCACGTCGACCTGTCTCTCGATTTAGTCTACAAGGATGCCATCCCTTGCTAAATTTATCTTCCTATTTCGTTGTGTAAGATCAAGAATTTCCCTTTGTTTAATTATTTCATTAATGATCCCCTTTTTTTTAACTTAATTATCTGAAAATGATTTCCAAACATTCCATACAAACAATCTTTTAGCAAATAAATTATTACTCATTGCTAAAATATAAAAATTATTGATTTATTTGAATAGAAATAGATTAAAAAGGAGGTGAGATCTCATTACATTGCCGGCTATAAAATTTTATTGAGTTTTGGGATGTAATTATTTAACATTACAAAGTATGAAAACTCTTTTGAATATTTAAATTGATCTGCTCTAATGACATGATTATTAGAAGTATTGTGTTTGATAATAAACATTAAAAATTAATCTTAGTAATAAAAAGGATTTCTTGTAAATGGAAATGAAGATCACTTCTGCAACAGTTGTGAAGAAATAAAAAAAACTCGACAATTTTTCTAACAACTATTAAGTAAACGAATACGATATTTTTGCGTTTCTCTTGTCACACCCATTAATCAGTGGAAAATACAAAGTGGTTCTTGATAATGAGGCCACTATATACACAGGCGCCAGAACTATTTCTCTTTTTATATACATATGTATTATGATAATGTTATTTCTTATTATCAATACTTTGAACATAATTCTATCAGTCGCATGTTCTAGCGCTTTCACTACTTGTCTTTATTGAAATCTGTATCCGGAGCTGGCAATGGTATCAGTCGATGGCACGGACACGTGTTTGTTCTTTAATATATCGCAGAAAGTTCTCATCTCACTTTCTCTGTTTCTCGTTTTCCATAAAGCCACTATGCATGCAATTGAATACGAATTTTTTCCCAGAATTTGTGAGTTATTTTTCTTCAATGACACTTGACTGAATACATTTGGCTGAGTGAAATTTTTTTTTAGTATGAAAACGAGTGTGAAGAATAAAAGCAGAAGGCTGTAGAAGAGAAGTGATTGGAAGAAAGAAGGATTTTGTCGATGAATGTACCCAGGATGTCGCGACAGTCGGCATCCGGGAGGTGAGGACTTGATCCCCGTTCGTTATCTCCTTCCCAGAGGCGTACAGAGAGAGACTCTAAGTGGTTATATTTGCGTAGAGGTAATGGGGCAAGTTGGACGATGAGTGTACGCTGAGGGAGTTGGTGGTGAAATGGAAGCAGCTAGGGAACAGTGGTGGTAGTGGTGGTGAAGATACTGGGGTATAAAATTAGTTCAATAAAGGAACACCCACGCCCTTCGTAGAAACATTGTCTTTGTCACTCTCTCATCATTTACTTTATCTCTTTTGCTCCTCATAACTTCTACTAACCCTAATGATACACACAGTAGTCCTTGGAATTCGTTGCAGTATTGCCAAACGAGCTCAGTCATTGTACATTCAACTATGCCGACACTGAATCTTAATCATACGCACATGTTGATTTTAATTTAATGAAAGATTTACTCGACAAGTTGTTGTCTGTAAAAAAGAAAATTCATTCCTCCTTTCTGTGTTATTCATGTAATTAAGTTGTATTAATAAATCTGACACAACAAGGAATTCTTTCATTTCTCTGGACATTGAATCAACTTTTTATCAACACCAACATTCAATGGAACATCACTTTTAGTAATTATCTATTTATGAAAGCTAAAAAAAAATTAATCAATTAATGGAAAAAACAAAGAGAAGAGAAATAGTCCATTAAATTAATTATATTAGAAAACGTTAACTCATTTTATTCATTCCGTTGGCTTGCTCATTTAATTTACTGTCAATATCCTCAAATCTCTTCATCGTACTCTTGTTGCTTTTATGTCCATTCTGTGTATAATTCTGAGGTTAGTTATTTCTTCACCTACTTCTCTTAATTAATTTCTACTATTTACTCTACTGATTCAAGCATAATATTTAGTCAACGATTTTTGACCTCGACTAACGGCCAAACCGGGACTTCTACCTACGCTAGCTGAGAATTGGAATCATAGCTAGCACGAGATCCATTTAATTTAGTTCCTTGCTCTGATGTTTTCACTACCTAGCTTTTGATAAATGAATGTACATTTGGCTGAACATTATTATATTCAACGTGTAGATTTAGTGCAATTTCATTAGTAGATTATTTAACGGTCCATTGAATTCTCAAAGTTAATTGAATATATGGCCAAAAGGTTTTTCTATGTGTAGTTAAAATTGGTAATTGTAGCATTGAAAGCAATTATTTTATAGTCTGCTGAGTATTTTTTAATTAAAGGATTTATTTTACTCTAAAGTCTGAAGCATTACTTCATTGATTATTTTTTTTTTTTTTTTTGAACTTATTAATAATATTTAAATGAAAGTAATAACTGTCAGATGTAACTGGAGATGTTGGAAATTTATTCTCAGTGATAAGTTGATGGAAATAATGAAGATATAAAAGACAAGCATGTGAAGAAAAAATACAAACTGATACAAGAAAGTTAATAAATATAAAACTAAAGACAAGTTTTCTTGTAATGTTGGCAAGAATACCAGTTGCCAGGTGATCAATGGATCAATTGAGATTATAAAAATTGATAATATGATATTTCAGTTAATGAAATACTATACAAATCATTTGGAAATGAAGTAATCTTATTTAATGGTAATTATAGTCTTGTACCCTGGTGAACATGAACTGTTTAAATCATTCCAGGTGTTTCATCTGGTTTCACTGGATCTATTCCAACTTCTTAAAATGAAAAATGAGCAAAATTGTTTTTTTTGTTCAATCAGAGTTTTATAATCATCATCTTTTTTTGAAAAATGCCTAGTACACTTGTTTGAAACTTTGTAAACTTTCATTACAATTTTTTTTTGTAAAAGTTTAGATACTTCCTATGATTCAGTTGGTGTTCAAGATTAAAAAAAAAATTGATGTGAGTGAATATTATTCAACGATCTTGAAAGTGAGAGCAATCTCATAAATGTTTGCACCTATCCCACATGTAAAGTATTCAATAAATGTAGGTACTCATTTTCCTAAGTGTGCAGATAACCGCATAGTCACTATATCTACCTTGGAAGGTCATATTCGAAGTGCTTGGGTTCACACTACTTCGGCAAAAAATCTGCAAATGGTTTTTTCCTGACTTGCATTCAATTCGTTTAAAACCAAATACCTGAAAAAAGAGTGGAGTATTTCTTTCTTCCCATTGGATAAATGAGTTATTTATAAATCAACAAATCGATAGAAATTCAAACAAAATATATTTTTTTAATTAAAAATACACAAAATTATTCGGAGAAATATAAATGTAAAACAGCAGAGGTCACCAGTCTTCCTTTTTGTACTTACAGTTGAATCTCTATTATTGAATCAACGTACATTTTCCTGGCGCTTTATTCTCCACTATTTCGTCTCCGTTTTATCAACGGTAGAACCGCGAACCAACGTCGAGACAGCTTATTTATTTTTGCCAGTCGGACGCGTCCGGTTTCGTGAACCGCTCTTGCAGAAAGCTTGCGGTCAATTAGTGTCCCGTGGGATTTTTAAATAAACACTCGTTACTGGTACTTGAAATAAAAAGCTTGGGTTTAATTAGATGAGCTCTAGACGAAAGAGTAAAGTTTAAATAACTCTCTCAATATTTTTAGGATACACAATGGCTATTTCATAATTATAACACAGCTAATTTGCATTATTCAGATCTCGAAAAATACAACACTAAGACAAAAAAAATATAATACCAAGAGTTAATAAAAAAAAAAAAAAACAATTGACAAAAGAGAAAATGAATAAAAATAACAAAAAATATTGTACATGACGGTTTCTTACCACCATTTCAAACTGGAAAGTTTCTCTTGATTAATTTTCATGTACTTTTTACATTTTATCATAGTTGAATACTTTTACTTACCAACCTGTCTTTACTACTCCGTATAGAAAAGGCTAATTATATCAATACAAAAAGCATTAAATATTTAATATCTTATTAGCTTGATATTTAATCAAGGATAAGTGTGAATAAAAGAGCAACAAAAATAACCAATGTGGGTCCAAGTTCACTAGGCTAGTAAGTCAATTATTGGCAGGTCATAACAGCTGACTATGATCATTATAACTGTCAGCATATCCTTCATATTTATATCTACTTTTCTAAATGATAATTGGCCATGTCTGTATTAACATTGTTCTTCGTTTTCAATCGAGAAAAGAAAGCACCTCATTTCCTTGACAATATAGTTTAGTGGTGTCATTGGTCATTTTGGAATAACAGTCTATGATCACTCGGATATAAAATATATGACAGTTGTACTCAATTTCATTATGTGTAAATAATTTCAGAGGGAATTGATAGTAATAGTAATAACTTTCTTAGTAATACTTTGTGACGTGTAAACACAGAACAGTAGAAAAGGAGAAGCTGGAGTGAGAGCTAGCTAGTAGATATAAGGGGAATCATGATGAACTGCATTTCTCAGTCTTTTGCTTCACGCGACAAGTGAACTTACCACATTCACATGCTTATATCGCGGTTGATATTTCCACGACCGCTTCCATGAAACGTTTATGTGAACATTTATCATTTACAAAGTGATCTTCAGTTGTTTTTAAATTTCCTAGATCATTTGTTATGTGTTTTTTATTGTAAAAAATCAGTGATGTTTCTCACACAGGTTTCATTGATTTTTATTACATTTTTGATTACTTCATCTCATGCACTCTTCTTTCACTAGTACGTGCTTATCGATTATTTTATTACATTTTTATTGGTGCTATAATATTAACTTCAACATGATTTATCTTTGGTGCCTTTGAGTTTAAATGATTTATACTAAATTTATTAGGATGTTTAATGAATTGAAATATTTATTTTTTAGTGAATAAAAAAAATTTTGGTAATGGTGAAATCAAATATTAAATTGAATTGCTTGATTCACCTTATCTATAAAGAGCATATCTATTATCTTTATGATACATTTGAGTATAATTCAAATAATAATTCATTCATGTTATATATTACAGCTCTAAAAATGCCCTAATGGATTTTTTTACTTCTCTGAGGGAGAAAAAAGAAATGAAATCTCCAAATGTACATCATTATCATTTACATTACTATCCAGTGATGGTACCTCCTGTGCTTTCATCCATAAAGCCCATAAAAGCACCTGATAAACAGGAGTTGGAAAATTTACACACGTAAGTAAATTTCTAAAGTTTCAGTCAATAAGTTACGTGTCAGTATTGGTGTGCTTTACCGATTACAGGAATAAATTGGAATCTCATGGATGGAGTAATCAAGAATTCAAGCATATTCCAGATCCATCGATTCATTACAGTTCTAGCTTGGAAAATTGGTCTAATTCTATATCATATCGTCCAAGCTTGGGCTGGGATGAGGGCATTGGTGAGTTCAATTGATATAGCAATGATTTGTTCACGATAACAATGTTAATTTTATGATGTTGTGTTTCAGATCGCAAAGAAGAAGCTAAATCTAATGGTAGAATTGTAGTTCAGGTTCCGTTAAATCAACAAATAATCCTACAATCACCACCAAAAGAAGAGAAAATGGAAAAAGAATCCAATCCTCTTTTATCTTTTTTCCAAAAACTTCGACATATAAAGAATTCGATTTTCCAATCCACTGGAAAGAAGGAGCATGATGATGATGATGATGAAGCTGAAAAGACCAATCATTTAGGGGGTGTTGTTATCTATACTCATCCTAATGGAATAGGAAGTTTTTTTAAAAAAATATAAGTAATACTTCTAGATCATTTCAGCTCATTTCTAGCAGTTAGAATAATTTAAAATTCATATTCCAAAGCTGAATATTCGAAATTATTGTTATTTTTTAAAAATTTATATGACTTCTTGACATCTGTTATTTTTTTAATAATTTAATTATATCAAGAACTTTGTTTTTCTGTTGATTAAATATATTTATAAGCTAGAACTAGATTATAATATTTCGTTATTGTTATGTTATTTAAAAGAAGATAGATGTAAAAGCTAAAATACCCCACAAGTATTAAAATTCAATGGCATGGTTTGATGTTACCAAATACAAACATTTTGTTGCTAATTTTTTAATAATAAAAAACTAAGAAATTCTTGTCGTTGAATTATTTTTCAGAAATAAGTCAAACACTAGATTGCATTTAGAGTGTAAAAAATGTAAAAGAGTTGGTAATATTATGTTGTTGATATTTTTAGAATGAAATTACCATTAAAATTATTGCCAATAAATCTTTTAAATCCTCTTAGTGTAATACGTGAAATTGGAATATTTCAAGATTCGACTGCCTTCGTCACGAATTTTTGCAGAGTATTGGAAGCAGATTTCTTAGAAATCCTAAAAGGATAAGTATTCAAGGAATATTCATCGTGAACTCAAATATCCATAGACGATATAGGAGTTGTATGAAAAGACATGGTCTAAAGGCTGCAGCATAGAGGACACGACATAAATATGGTATACACAGAGTTATTTAAGGAGCTATTACATTTTTATAGCTCAGATGACGCATGGTCCTGGTGGTAGCGTACCATGTCGTGGCATGAGTACATATATAGGTTAACATAGTGTCGTATTCCTTACTAGAAGCAATTCTCCAGAACGTCTTTATAAGCGTACAAAATATCTTTAGTACAATTTGCTTTGTCGTCTAAATCTTGATCCAGTCTGACTTTTTTTCTCCAAACATATATTGCGGTATTCACTGGGTTTTAATTTATTTTTTATAGTAGTCCACAATCGCTGTTAAAGTCGACAATTTTTTTTAGCGAAAAGGAATAAATATTGGTGAGGATCATATATTTTTGAACTGCACTAGGACAAGTGTAGTACAAGCGTACCAATTATTTTATGGCTTGTGGTTAGGATTCTAAAAAGTATCACTTTTAAAACACGTCATAAAACACAACGAGCTGCCTCGACAATTGGTGATACCATGGTTGAGGCACTGGAATCGGTTATATTTAAAATTCAGACTAGGATGGCCCACGTATTTTTATTGTAGAGTGTAAAAATTTTAAACGATCATATGCATCAGACACTCTGTTATGACTTGAAAAAAGTCACAAAGTGATTTGAAAAATGTTGTGGTTACCAGAGAACTAGAAAATAAAATTTATTTCGCAAATAAAAATATTGATATTCTTTAAATACATTTTGTTTTACAATATTTAATACCATCTTAAATTGATATTATTATATTAATATGCGATATTATTGTTATTGATATAATTATTTGAAATAAAAAATCACAGTAGAAAATGATTAATAATTAACTCTGGTAGATTAATTATGAAATAACCTTTCAAAAAATTTCAATCATAATTTTCCGATAATTATAACCAATATAAAAGGGGTATATAGACAGATTACGAAGCCATTTAATGAGCAGTCGATTTTGATCGAATAAACAGAGCGATTTTAATTATTCAATTATTATTCAAAGAGAGCCGCATAATTAAATATTCGAAATTATCAATTCTCTTGGAAATTCACTACAAAGTCGCTTTAATAAAATCAGCCAAAGCTGCGTGGTTGAGCTCAACATGAACGTCACTTTAAAGTGTGTGTTTTCGTCTGGCATTAACTGGCAGTATACTTTCGCTTTCGATTTCCCGTACGCGTTAGAACATTTTCTGGATGCTCGAGATACAACACACACCGAGTGATTCGTTCGTTCAACCGGTCGTCAAAACTACGAAGAGAGAAAGTCGTCACTCAGTTTGCGCGAATAATTAAAAAGTAAGGGATGAAAGAGAATCAGAAGGACCAAAGCCGCGGATGAGAGATCGGCGTGCTCGTCCGAGGGAAAGAAGAAAATCTAATTAATTTCTGACCATGTACACGCGGGTTTTCCGTATACGTACGTCCGTTGGATAAAAGAGAAATGAGGGAAAAGAAAAGAAAAAAAAAAATAAAAACACTGGTAAATGTTGTTTTAGGCTTTTATACCAGGCGCCACCCACGTAAAATTTGCTCAGGCACATCATGCAGGATATAGAGAGACAAATGTATGTAGAAGAGACGAAAAGAGGAAAGAACAAGTTAAAGCGTTGGCTTGCCTAGAAACGAATTTAATTTTTTGTTCGCCTCCACCTACCGTTGCAATTAGAAACGAGCTTACGCTTGATGTCCGAACACGCAGAAGAATCAACGGCACTCTTTTTCTTCCCGTCATGTTTCGACGTTTCCATTCCGCCGATAAAACAGGAAAGGAAATTGAAAAAATTTATCCAATCTCTCAACAGTTATTTGCAGTCAGGCTACGTGTTAATTACAATTCAAATGTCACAATTAAGTCTGATAATTTTATCTAATTACATTTTTTCATCTCTTCTTCTTTATCATTTGATTAGCATCCTCAAAAAATTTCGGTTTAGCTTTTGGAGCAGCTTGAAAACTCATTATAATATAATTTGATTATTTGAAGATGATAATTTTATGAAGATGAAAAAATAGGTAGAAAATTTATTTAAATTTTATTTAAACAACTAAGAAGCATCCTCGAGCGATTGCCAAGCTATAACTCAAAGTAAATAGCCAAGACATTACACTTTTGTATTGCGATATTTTATTCAGTTCATAAAACGTGTTCCAATAACGTATCGCTTCGATACGTGCTTCAATTTTATCTGAACATTACGTACGTTCTTGTTTTTTCTACGATTTCCTATCCTCTACTTCTCAATTTTCTTTATTCCTTTATTTTAGTTTCATTGCTACTTTTATGTATTACACAAACACATTATGGTCTTATGGAACGTCACAAATATGTTGATAAGAATATTTACTTCGATAAAATGGCGATAAATATCAATGAAGGAATTAGTTTAATTAATAATATAATTCGCCTTAGAGCCACGTCCTTCTGATACATTTGTGTTTCACCACATCTTCTATTCAGCACGAGTTGCTATCACTTCTGAGGTGCCAAACAAAAGACACCTATACTAAAGCAAGTCTGGGTAGCTTAGAGAATTGTCTACTACTGTAACCAATCAGCTAATGACCGTCACCCTCAAGTCTCACGAGTTGTCTCTTTTCTGTGGGGATTTTTCTTACAGCTGTTTCCTTTTCTCTGTCGACCTTTTTCTTCGCCCCTTTTTCTCACTACAAATAGTTTTCAAACCATGTTGTAAAATTATTTCAACACTTTCCTCCTTTTTTCGAATAATAAAAAAGACGATATTTTTATAAAACATCTTTTTTTCTGATTAATTATAGTAATTTTAGAGATAAAGTGAATTATTAATCAATATTTTTAATCATGGACTGATTAAATTTCAAGAGGTCTGTCATTTCAAAGAATATCATATTGAAATAACTTGTTCCATTAGTAAAGAAGCTGGAGCATTGTCGAAGTTATGACTTCCTAAAAGTAATACTGTCTAATGTGCTGCTGTTAGACTCGACTTGTACGTGAGAATAAAAAAGCAGTCATTATAGAAGGTGTGTGAAAGCCAAGTGTCTTGGGATTTGCACCTTTTTTACTCACTAAAATCTACCCTAAAAGCCCAACAGCATCTTACACGTTGTTTCGAGTAACTGTATGAAAACGATCATGGATCCAAGCTCCAAAGGCATTTCTCAACAATTGCAAAGTAATCCCAACTGCTATTAGTTGATCATCATTTTTAATACTTTAATGTATATCATCATGAAGCGTTTTTTAAAATTTTTTTCTCCTGAATTTCAAAACACACTTACATTACCCTATTTCATATCTTGTCCTTTACATTCATTTTTCAACACTACATCTCATGAAATGTTGATACTTTTGATAAAATTGAGATTCATCTCTTATTAATGTTCAAAAATAAATTATATTAATGAATTAAATAGATATACATGTTGATGAACCATTATTAAGCTGATTTTTAAATAAATAAATTATTCCTAATGGCTAACAAACCAGTCTTTTCCAGCAAATTAATCTATTCGTCCTGATTAAACTAAATTAATTATTCATTTAATTACACTTCGATTAAACATGCCTAAAAGTTTGTTGAATGAAATAATCAATGTTTCTTGCATTGCTTTACATCCAATAATTATCTCCACTAATTAATTTCTATCCAATAAAAATCCAGTATAAAAATGTTCTCAAATCCGAGCTATCACTAAAAAACAATCCCCTCTAAAACTCCTCTATTTTTGAGAGAATTATTTTTCATTTCAATTTTTCAATTACAGTTCGTAATTGATCGTGGGCGGTAAGCAACAGCAGAATCGATAATCTATCAATGGTTTATAGATAATTTCATTACAAACTCAACAATATGATGTAAGATTTAATTGGATGCAGAATTGATTGACGTGATCGAGTTGTAATCGAAGCTTGAACATATAACCCACGTACAAACTGGAATATTGAAAATTCTGAATACTGGTTTCATTCAAATTGTGTATAGGTAGAATTCTATAGTTGAAAGGTTAGAAAAGAACTTGCATTTCGATTTGTTGCATGTATACTGCAATCCATCATTAGCCATCCAATTAGTCAGGTTGATTAATTATCGTGTTGAATAAGTATTGATGTTATTTGATATTAGATGAAACTAATATTAATATAATAACAATTATCCTTCGAACAATATTCAAACTGGACTACCTATCCAAGTAGTCTATTATTATTCATGATCCTTTTATTATTAAACTGAATGAAACGATGGACAAAAACTAATGATTTAAATTAAAGTAAAAATAGCTAAAAACTTGTCAGATATTTTCTATCATTTTGTAAACATCAGTTTGTTATCTAAATAGTACTCTTGGGTGGCATAAATGATATTTTATTATTTGTTGGAGATATTCAAGCTTAAGGAGCAGCGATAAGAACAGTAGGAACATCACACGGAAGATAATTTAAATTAGAGAAACCACACAGACAGATTTAAAATTTATTATTGCGATAGTGGACCTAATTACCATACGTGCGTCTTGGCGTTGAGATCGACCGATGGTTTTGGGCGCCGATCCGTCAATTATCGTCCGGTTAGTTTCTTTCTTTTCCTCCTTTCACTCTTTCTCTACTCATTCTGACCACCTGACCCAGCGGTTTTCGTTGCTTTCGGCAGCATACGAAATAAATTTCCTTAATTGAGCGTGTCTAGCCAACATACGCCGCCGATTTAGCGTCCGCCTATCCGATTTATTTCCGATTTTGCGACCAAAGCGATTCTTTTCTTCGCTATAACGAGGCGGGAAAGAACGAAAATAGCAAAAGAAAGAATAGAGAAGAGCAAGGGAATGGTTCTCAAAGAACTTGGTGGAAGGTAACGAAGCTTTTTTGCGCCTACAGTCGAGATCCCGTCGCTCGCATTAGAATGCCGTCCTGCCAATTTGGGACGCAGGCGCAGGAGCGTTCAATTAATTAAAAACAAAACAGCGGAGGACACGTCAATCTTATTTGACTCGATGCTAAAAGGGTGGGAAGGGCTTAGATGGGAAGTGGAGGAAATACAAAACGAAAAGGGAGATTTGTTACTGCTAGTGAATCAGAAACCTTTAATTAAGTCTGCGTTCGTTATATGCCAAGCACTCTACTCTCGCTTCTGATGCTTCACGCTCTTTCTGGCCTTATTCCTCTTCATGTCTCGCCATCGATCTCGCACCATATTAATGCATATTGAAGGTCTTCGGGGCAAGGAATTTGGGTGATCTACAAAAAGGTTGATTGATATCCTGGAATAATGAAATTTCACTTTTTTTTTGTGTTTAAAAACATGCCGATAATGAATTAAGAGATTTAACCATTTATTATTATTTGATTTGTTTTTAATGACAGTAAAAAAATGTGTCTCTCCTTTTTTATTAATTAGTCTTTAAAATATATATATAAATATTTTTTATTAACATGAGAAGATATTGATGACTGTAATGATATCATGTATAATTGCTGTTAATTGTTATTTCTTTTCCCGGTAATATATTAGTTAAGTAGTATCAAAGTAACTCCACTCTATTTATCCCACTTGTAATGTAAACATTCTATAATAAATCGGTCTTGTTAGCGAGGAAACTTTGTTTTTGCCCCAGGTCACCTCGTTAGATCACCACGTTACGACGGTAATTAGAAGTTTTACTTTTTCTTCTAAGTAATGATGTTGCTGCTTGGATATAAAAAGATCTATTAACAAAAAAATAATGTTTGGACTTCTTTTTGATTTGTCTCATGGCCATGAAACTAATTAATTGATAAAGAGCTGGTTTTTTTTGTTTTTAATTGTTTCACAAAACATATCCATTTTCAAAAACATTTAAAATATTAAAAAAGAACTTAGAAATATATTTTTTTGCTTCATGTACATTGTAATGTTCAAAAAAATAATGTTAAAAATTGTAGATGAAGATAAATTAATTATATTCCATCTCAATGATAAAGAACTTATAATTAAATCAAAGTAAAAATTAAAAATTCATAAAAGTTGGACAAGAATTTCTTCGTTACTTATTTCCATCAACAGTAAAAAATTAAAACATTAATTAATATCATCTCAATATAACCATAAACAAAACAACAAACAAGAAATAGCCAATACAGAGGAATAAAAAAGTAACTTCATCAATAAAGATGGGATAGAAGTAAGTGGAAAGTAAGATGAGAAAAGAAATAAAAAATGTAAAAAGTTGAAAAGTTTGAAGGTGGGTGGGACAGGGAAGGAGTAAAAGCTTTATGGAAAAATGTATATACATATAGAATAGAGAGAAAGCTCAGAAGAAAAGGAAATACAGTGAAGGATGAGAGGAGAAAGAGCAAGAGAACGGGGTGAAAGTGTGTAGAGGGTGAAACGCGAAAGGAGGTTCGGAGAAAGGGTGGAGTTTGCTAATTACGCGCGCTCTCTCTAATGAATAAGCTCTAATGAACCACTTTCTGTTAATTAAAGGCCGCCTCTATCCCTCCCTCACTTGACGTTGTGCACCCTCTGAGTTCCCTTTCTCTCATTTCAACCCCCGTTCCCTTCCGTCTGACCGCATCCACCATCTAAAGGAGAAGGCTTAACGAAAAGAGCTTGAATGGAGGATTACTGCTCCAGGTCCTGCTTCCACTGGTAAGAATGTGTGTGTCGAACACGTATGCTTTCGACAAATTCTATTGCAAGTACATATAAGAGGGTGCATGTAAGTACTTAAAAGGTAAACCGCCCTCGAAATAATAAAACATGAGGTAAGCATGGATGTACATTACGAAAGCTATTTTTTCTTTTCAAGATCCGCCACTTGAATCGTTTGAAAGGTGTTTTCAAATCAGGTGTTTAATAAGTAGAGCAAGTACACAAAGGACAGACATTTATTTTATTACTAATTAGTAATTACTGAGTACTTGAATGTTCTATTAATAAAATAATTATATAATAATTAATGCTGAATATGATTATTGAATTAATTAACGATTTATGGTGAATAGTGGAGTTTAGAATTTTCATTGAGCAGTTTTAAATGAAATTTATGAAAATATCAATAAAAAAGTAGTGTAAAGAGTAAAATAATAATAATAAAAAGAAAACGAATATCATTAATATGACTGTAAAAAGAAAATCTCGTTATTCATAATATTCTTGATGCTTGGAAATAAAATTTCTTTATTAAATGTTGTCTATAAAATTTCCTTTATCGCGCCATTAGCATTCAAATCGTTGGAAGAGCATCAATTGGTGTAGCAAAGACGTTTGTAGTTTAAAGTATATTTTTTTTTTCCTTGAAATTTTTCTTTCTTTCTTTGTTAGTTCTTTAGTGATATGTCAATAGCTGACAAGTATGAAAGTGCTTTCACACATAAATTTATGGTCTAATGAGAGCTTTGCTATTCAAACCCAGTCTCATTCGCACTGTGCACTGGTACTTTTTTACAGATTTTTCTGGTGCAACTTTATAATTGGCCAACAGTCTACGTTCTCTCGACCTCTTCTAGCGGAATGTACTTATTGCTGGACGACGAGGAGGAAAACTTGAAGAAAAAGCGAGAAATGAAAAGGGGAAGAGCTGAGGCAAATAGACGAGAGTAAGTATGGACTTGAATGAGAGGAAAAGAAAGAACAAGTGATTCACAGCGCGGTAATTAACTTCGTTCATTAGCTGAAATTGTTTAACGCACCTCCGGCCACTAGCTCATTTATGCGTGATATATTCGCCTGAAGTGAAATACCCGAGTTCACCACTTTTTACTTATACTCTGACTTCCACTCATATTACGAAACTTCTCTTTTGCTAATTAATCTAACGAGCTTCTGTAAATGTTCGAAAATTTCATGTTTTCAAAACAAACATAGTATTGTAATAAGCGTTGTAAACAAACAAAAAACTTTTAATTGGCTCAAAACTATGACATATTTGCTTTTACTATAAATATATTTATTTATATCCGTACTGGCTATCAATGCAACGAAAATTAATCAACTATTGAATTTTAATAGAAATTTTTAATCAAAAGTTTGCATTCCCGAACAAAAGTATAATTAAATTATTATTAGAAACCGATTAAAATTATATATAGATGTATATTATTCGTACATTTACTGGTTGTAACAATTTTTTAATTGGCTCAAACATTGTTATTTGCTGAAATGATATTCCAGCTAATAATATTCTTCTTCATCAAAGAATAAAGAGGCTAATTATTTTGGATTAGATGTCCAAAAGTGAATTGTATTCAATAGTAATTCAATAGCTCATCATCTTACCATTTATATTTTAATCATCTATCAAATTATAAATGCAATAACTAATTCAAGTATCTCAAAATATTCTTAAAATCACTCATACCAATTATTACTTGTAATTATATAATAATAATAATGATAATAATATTTTTTGCAATTTATTTCTTGCTATAATATTTTTTTAAATCTCTTTAATTTTTTATTTCTCTTCAATTCCACTCCAATTACAATAATAATAAGTCGAAGAGGTTTATTAGTTACAAGATTGGTATTTAAATAAATAATGCAGTTATATCTGACATTTACTTTATTACTAGGGTGAATAATGAATGATTCTAAATGAAAAATAGGTCAAAAACAAATATTAAGTAAGCTAAAATGCTAAAGTCGAAGAATTCATCATGTTTAATTAAATAGTGAAGAACATTGCAGATTTTTTTCATTAGCCTCAAGTCTAAGCTAATCTCAGTCCAATTATACTTTCGCGAAAACATTTAATTTTTTTGCTATTTTTTTATTCGAAACGCTACTACGTACCATTTCAAGTAGTTAATGTATTCCGGTATTGTTATTCGTACTCCCTCTTGCCACTCATTAAAGAATCCGTTTGCGAGTTTCTGTTTTTAAACGCTCTATATTTACAATTCAATTTGCTTTGTAGGCAAACCTACTATGCGAGAGCCCCCTCGGGCACCGGCCGTCGGCCAGCCATCGCCTCTTCTTCTTCGTCTTTTTCTCGCTTACTTGTTTATTCTCCTCCTTCTCCTCTTACCTCTTTGCCTCCTCTTGAACCAATTCAAGCAAACTGTAAATACACTGTAAACCATCATATTCACTAGGTTCACATCTCCCACTAAACCTTTCCTAGTTTACTTCACAGAATTTACCTGCATTAATTATTCCCTCGAACTCTGCAATTATCATTTAAAAAGTTTAATTACTCTTAAAATTATTTTCAAAGACTTGATACTAAACAGAACTGACAGAAGAAGTGGGAGGTTTTTTCATTAAAAATCATTTCGTTAGTTGAGGAAACATTTTTTAATTCATTCATATATAATTAAATACCTTGTCGATGTCAGTATCTGATAAGATTTCTTCGATATTCCAGTACTTTGTTTATTTAAAATATTGATTTTTTAAATAAGCTGGAAATATTGGTGGCTTTGGTACATTTGGTTATATGAGCAATTTATTTAAGTCTTTAAAAGCTTGCTCCACTATTCAATATTTAAATTTTTTCATTAAAATAATATACTCATCAATAATAAGAATATTTGAATTTTATAATAATATATTATAACAAGTTAATGAACTATATTTAAAGAAAATATAAATCTCCCGTGATGATGCTATCTGAGTTGAAAAAAATCTAAAAATTTTATTTTTCAAAACTGAGTTCGATATAAAAGAAATTTATGTAGTATACGTTGGCTCTCTCTGTCATGTTATTCATTACTCTCTTCTTAATTAGGATTCTTTATTTGAAAAAAAAAAAAAAACCCTTTTAAAAATAAAAAATAAAAATATAACTTCATTACTGAAGTGAATTAAAGTTAAAGCTCTTCCCATAAACATTATCAACTAATTCACTCTTCAATTGCCTTCAATGATTTATTGATCTCATATTTTTTTAACGATAGATTATCAGCTAATAATGCTCTTAAAACAGAATAAAAGATTAATTTCAATACACTCTGACTCTCCATGCTCATTAGCAGAATACCTGTAATATCTTCATGGAGATTGGGGTCTAGAACGAGGAAGATAGCAATGGAGAGTTGGGTTCTAGAATGTGAAAGCAAGACTGCTAAAAGCTCGAATAAGAGAGAAAGAGTGAAAGAAGTGATTCTGGTAGTGGGATAAGAGAAAAGAGAGGGATGAAGTAGTGGTAAGGAGGAAGAGTGGATCAGCTAGAGGGAGAAATGGAAGGAGTGTGGTCCCCCGTAATCCGCTGATGGACGCATTTACTGATTACCCAAACCCCCTTTCCCCTTTAGAGCTTTTGCGTGTATTTCTTACTATACAGGCTGCTTCAAACTCTGCAGCCGCATCATGCTCGGAAATTTCTCGAGAGCTTTGGTGACTTGCTGGTAAATAAATAAAAATTCAGAGTGATACGAGCTAAATCTTTAATTGCGAATGAGGAGATCATCTCTTTAAAAATATACGCGTGTTATAATGGCCATGAAATTTTTATGCGTTGATAAAATTAAGGGATAATGATGGTTCTATATATACATACAGCGATTGGAATCATTGAAGCATGACGCATCACCTGCATCATTAACGCACGATCAGTCGTTATAATTTTTGTCGGTCGTCGCGGTTTCCTGCTGGTGATGCCGACAGATAGATCGCTCGCCTCACAATCGATTTGCACGGACGATAAAGCTTAAGTACGTAGCCATGTAAGGTCCAAGGTCACTCGTGACTTTAGTCAATAAAAGCGCAGTCAGTGTAAAAGATGGGATAAAAAATTGATCAAACAGTACGTGATTCAAATCGTCAAAGAAAAGAAACACTAAATAATGACGGATTTTTTTTATTTATCATTTTTATTTATTTATTGATTCCAATCAACTGATTAAAATGTATAAAATATTAGTTTAATCATAGTGATGTAAATAGACGAAAATTATTCAATTTTATCAAATCTATTTAAAATAATATACTTAAATTAATTTTATTATCAATTTAAATGAAATTAATCAAACGAAGTAACGAGAATAGCATTGAAGGAAAAAAAAACGTTGCTTAATTTAATGTGAAAATAAATAACTGAACCTCAGTTTCAGTAATGGAATTAATTATTAATTTATTTCCTCAGGCTGGAGAATGTATTCCATATAATTAAATGGAATTCTGCAGTAAACCTGATATCACATTAATTGCAACTATTATGTCTTACCGATAGTCTAGTAGATATATAAAGATGCAATAGCTCTGGCATTGTTACTAAGCTAAAGGAATACGTGTGAAATTGTGTAGCTTTTAGGTGGGAGTAAAGAGAAAGAGAAAGCTAAGGACATGATAATTGTACTTGTAATTACATGAAGGGACGTAGACAAGATGAGGCAAAGGGATGGAAGCAAGAACTACGGAGTGTAATAAGGAAAAGGGAAAGAGGAAGATTCAGAGACATAGACTTACACGATGCACTAATTATCTTGCGAATAAAATCTCATTAAAGCTCCAAGGCAGAATTTAACTCGCTGTTGACTACATACCTCGTTTTTTTTTTGTTTATTATACCGTTGCTTGTTTTTTATGTAACTTTTTCAGTTTTTTGTTTATGATGAATAAAAAATTTTAATTATCTTTCTTATATATTTCTACGCTATTAACGCTCAACATTGACAAACGTAACTGTTTTAAAATTTAAATTTAAATTATTTTTGTTTAAAAAGAAAATAAACTGTAAAAAAATTCGATTATTATTAAAAAAAATAAATATTTGTTCAATAGACGTTGTTAGATAATTCTAAAACGTGTCATAAATTTTTCTGAATAATTGTATGAATAGATTAAATATAAAATTAGATGCAGAATAAAATAATGAGTTCATTTTTGACGCATTTAGTATTATTATTGATGTTTAAAAATATTTATAAGACCAATGTTTCAATCAAATCATTGATAATGATAATTTTAAAATGGGAAAATAATTTTTCAATCTTATTTTGACAGCGTTATTAAAATGAGAACTCATCTGTCTCGAAAGAGTCAATAATTCTGGTTCTTAAAAGTCACAGCAGCTGCCAATCAATTGAAAAACGAGGAGTGACGTTTATTGAATCACACGAAGCTTCGTCAGACGAAATGGCGACCAGCCAGGACTTTGCGGTCATTATTATTATTTTTTTTTTTAATAGACCATCAATTTGAAAGCTTATCAAGTGTAGGGCGAATTGAAAAAAAAAGAATAAAATCGAGAATCCGAGACAGGAAAGTGTACGGGAGATCGGCCATTTCATTTAGTATTTTTACCAAGCTCTCGCTAGAAATTTCTCTAAAACTGTCAGAAGTTTATTGCTCTGGTAATAATATTTTCTATAGACTGACGTGTCCAATGCTCGATTATTTATTAATATTAATTAGTCTGTGAAAAGTGTGTCTGATGAGATTACCATGTTTTCCCATTTTTTCTTTGTTTTTATTTTTTCGTTTTGCACACTCACCCTTGTTCCATACGTGGAAACTTGGTGGTGTCAGTGTCTGATTTACGTCTACTTTTTGGACTTGCCCACCACTCTCTGTATATACAAATCTCTCGCAAGATATGAAAAATAAAAATAGTAGCCAGTAATATCCATTAAAGGAAGATAAATTTTGAAAAATGCTCTTCGTTCACTTGAAAATTAATCTTTTATGGAGAAAAGTTTTTTTTATTTCCATCCATAAAAATGTGAATTTTATCCAATCCTTTTTTCATTTTTACTCGTTATTTACAATCTTCAATCACGCTTTGTCATAATAAATTTTAACACAAAACTTTATTTAATTATCCTTCAATAAATTACAACTTTCAATCAGTTTAATCAATTCGAAAGAAAAATTCCATTTTTTTGTTCAAATTTGCATTAAAAATATTTCTATTAAATTTTTAATGTAATAATTTGTTGATTAATAATGAAGGTAGATTCATGGCATATTTTTCAGATAAAAATAAAATAGATAAAAATAAATATAAGCGTATGAAATTTGCTAAAAAGGACACCATTTCATGAAAAATTCACAATAATTTCTATTTCAAAAGCGAGACAGCTTCTTTAATATTTCACTCCTCCCCGATGTTTAGCGAGCACGTGTCAATATGTTATATAAGTTTTATGATATATCCCGAGGAATGTGAGCATCGCGTATTACATCCCCTGACAGTTGAGTCTGACCCATGAGAAGGCTTCATCGTCTTCTCGATGTTCGAATTCTATGTTAAAGTTGAGGGCCAGCTAAAACACCAACAGCACTTACTGGCATAGGTGTCTCTCACGTTTCGACAGACAGTTCCAACATCATAGACTCTGTAACAAGAAAATAAAAAGTCCTAGGTAATATGTAAATGTTCCGAGAGTAAGTAAAACATGCATAGCAAGAGTTGCGTTCAGTGACTTCTCAAGTGTGCACTCGTAACAGAACCAGGTACTAAAATGTCCTTACTACCTTTGCTACTGGTGTTTATTGCCCTGACTTTTGTACGAGATGTTATAAAAAGTCACGTGAAGCACAACCACAAGAAAAAATGAAAATAAGAGAATAATAAATTATTTACTTCTTAAATTTGACTGTTTTATTTTTATCTGTATTTTTTGACGTTCACTACATTTTTTTATGATTTATTAATCTTAATAAAATGTTAATAGAACATAAAAAATTTAACTAAAAATATTTTTATTTTAATTATATTTATTGCAATTGTGGTTTTCCTCTTTATTATACTGAGGAAGTGTATTTTAAGGATACGATTGATGATGAATTCTAGTAAAATGTGAATTATGCAAAGTTGATTAATCGTGGTATAGGATTGAGTGTTCTTAAGTTATACAGAGACACGTGTAATATTTTTGAAAACGACATCAGTATAGAGGTGGGGTTGATGATGGTAAAAGGTTTGTTAGTAGCGTCGGACATAACTTTCGTTAATTGGAGAGGACGCCGTAGAGGAGTCTGTGCAACTGTACAGTTCTCGTAATTAATCTTGCGCTCTAATGAGTGTCAATTGGCAAGAGCTGCCAATTAACGCACCACTGCCAGCCCTAGCATCTAGTGGCAACGCCATGAGGCGTGCTGAGAAAGAAAAGAGAAGGAAATTTTGAGTGAGAACGATGGATATAACAACTTAGAGCTAACTATAGAAATATTATATTAATATTTTACCACAGTATACCTCTCTTGTAAATTGAAATAAATAATTAACCATTCCCTCATCTTCAGTGTCTTGATCTTATCAGCTCTTATATATACATCATTTCAATACTTAAATAACATTAAGTTTATTGGCGAGAAATAAAAAAATTTTAATCAGAAAAATTGGGCAGATAAAAATTGGCCAATCAAATTGAAAGTTACCAGTCGTAGTTTGAGGTTTTTTTGTATAAAGCTGAGAGACAGCAGACACACAAGGAAACGAGAGAAAATGATCACTAGGGTGAGATGTAGGGAAAGTTGAGGAGGAAAAAGATAAGAAGAAGGCAAAAAAGAAGAGAAAGAAAAAAAAAGGAGATAAAGTTGAAAAACGACGGAGTGATAGAGATGCTGTGCGCTCCAGTAACAAAACGAGAGAGTAGTTGAGGCACGTGAAGGGTAAGAGATTCTGATACGAACAGTAGGAAGGGGGCAATCCTGCTAATGTAACGCCCTCTCTTCTTTCACCCACGGCTAGACCACTACGTATAAATAACACGAGAGCATGACATGCAGCCCTCCTCTCATTCCCTTCCCTCCACTGCCAGTTCCTTCTGCTCTTTATATCCCTCACCAAGCTCCCGTCATCCGCAACACGCTCCTGGAAAGGAGATGCACGTGAGAGCTTAGCGAGTACGATAAAATACTGGAAAATTCTTCAATTGACAAAGTTATCGTTTTGATGGCTACTACGAGATTGGTGTTCTAGTCATTTGCATGATTATTAGCTTAAGGGAAATGATTGAATAAATTTTGAAATCTTGGTGATGAATTTGCTATGAAAACTTTCATTTCAAATGCAGGAGAATGAATAAATTAATTTAGAATTTTATTACAAAAAATATTTATTTTACTCTAAAGTATTCTTGAGCAAATGAATTTTGTATGAAAAAAATTAACTAAAACTATACACGAAAATTTTTCGCTCCACTGCATAATTAAAAAATGTCATATCAACGTGAGTTTTAGCACAGAAAAACATTTTTTAATACTTTAATAAATGTGTTTTTGAAGTTCAAATTTGACTACGTATAAAAAATGCATTTTATTCACTTTTATGTTATGAAAACAAAATTGTTGAGCAGCACAAATTTTTTAATAAAGTTGTATTGAAATTTTACTAACATCAAGATATTGAAGTATTTTTAGTGCTAAATTTTTAAGCTCAACTTTATAGTTTAAAAAAAAACTTCTAAGTATGAAAAGTGGGTTTATTGAATCTTTCATTTCACTTGCTTTTAAAAATTTAAATTTCACATAATTTTTTGCATTTGAGTTATATTGCTTGGTATTTAAAATTTCCTTCAAATAAATTCCAAACTATCAATAATTTTATATATATTTATATATATATGACTTTAACATCCAAATTAAGCTGCTTTATATTTATATTATTAATGATTTTAATACCGAAAATACTCTAATTCATTTATATTTAAAATAATTATTTCTTCCTTAAGTAGAAAAGTATGTAAGTTAAATGAAAAGTTCATCTAAAATTATCTAAAAGCTTAAAGTAATTTCCAACGAAATGTATAATTTTTGCATAATACTTAATTTCTTCTTTTAAATTATCACTTATATTCCTAATAGATAAAAAATCCCATTAAAAATGAAATAAAGCCTCAAAAATAACTGTAATTATAATTGATTCATTTATTCATTCACCAAGAGTATGATACTGATGAAAATGACACTGTCATTACTAGAAATGTTGATGCTAATGAAACCATAAGAATAAAATAAATAGAATCGAGTCCTTTCTCATCATTCCTTCATAAACAATGAATCAAACACGTGTCGATGATTGCATATTTGATTTCCTTGACTTTCCAAGTGATCATCCGCTTAGGTATGTGAAGAGATTCATGATGAAATGTACGACAAGTGCGTAAACGAGTTTCGATGACATGGAGGGAAATGAAACCGTCCCATAACCGCATGTACTTGAGTTATACGTGTACTTTTATAACGAGAATATTCTGAACGATACTAGAAAACGAAGGGGACTATGTAGAAGAAGGGAATAACGTTGAAGCAGAATCAAGAGAAGATGTAGAGGAAAATGGTAACACAGTGGAATGGTAGAGAAGGATAAAGGGGAGAAAGAGAGAGTGGTGAGGGGTGAAAAGGGGAGAGGAAGTGAGGGGTTGACAGCGGTACAGTTCCCAATCAAATATACATGAGTTCATTAAGATGATATTTATTGAATAGAAGGTATTGGCATAATGCCAGTGCCACAATAGCTCCAAAATACCTATTCACCATTGCAGGCGCTCTGTAACTACAACGCTATGCCTATCGTCAGTCCTTTGTGTGCTAGCGAATCATTGATGTGCCGACGAGTTCCTGTATTCGACATCATTTTCATCATTACAAACAACAATTGTGTAATCGTTACAGTTCACTGTGATGTTTAACCAATGACTTAATAGTCTTGCTTATTTGATTATTGAATTATCATTTTTTTCACATAATAATAGAATTTTCATATTAAATTATTTTTGATGAATAAAAATAACGGTTATTTTTATAGAGAAATTTTTTTTTTTTAATTTTAAATGAATGAAAAAAATGATAATTTATTTTATAAATAATTTCTAAGGAGTTCTTGAATTTATTATGTTTGAGACATATTTAATGATGCTGGAAGATGAAAATAAAGTCAATGTGCTTTCGAATAATTTTATAAAATAATGGATCTATGAATGTATTCATCTTCATGAATAAGATTATTAGAAATAAATTTTTAAATGACGTAAAAATTATTAATTGCATGAATAATTATCTAAAAATTTTATAAATAGTTGTTATTACTCCATTTTAATTATGATATTTAATTTATCCTCTTTGTCTCTTACTTAATACATTCTTTTATATTAGACAAAGTTTGAAAATATAAATTATCTTTGATAATACATAAATTATTTGCAAATTTATTTAAATCCTAAGTGCATGTTCACTAAGTGCTTGCCAACTTCGGCAATAAGAAAAGACTTTTACGGTAAATCCCTCACGAGAGAAGACGAGTTGCACACCGTCCATTGCATTTATAATGAATTTTCATGTAACTTTGAATACATTTAAAACTCACACCTCATTATTCGTTTCTATTTTTCTACTTACTAAAATTAAAATTATGTATAAAAAATATTTGACCTATTTTTGTGTCATCTAAGCCCACTACTGACTGGATAATTTTTCGTAATTAATAATAATTGAATGAAGAATGTAGGTAGCAAAAAATTCTTAGAAATAATTGGATCGATCTTGATTGACAGAACAATTAACTTTCGATTGCTACTGCAAACTGTCCATTTAAACGAGGATTCTTCAACATTTTTTTTTATTCAAAATTCGTATAGATCCAGTCCGAGTGTATTTATCAAAAACGAAAGTTCCAGTTAACTAAAAAGAGATTTTGATTTCTCTTGAGATAAATGTTTCCATTATCTTATGATAGATTAATGAAAAATGTCTATTACTCGACAACAAAACTCATCAATCAATAGTAAAAAAAAATAAATCCGTTCACAATAATAATACATCTAAACGTATAAATAATGATACTTTTAATCGATATTGTTATCGAGAAAAATGTCAAATACAATGACTAAAGCAAGACAAATAAATCGAGGAGAAAACTTGAAAAGAATATTCTGAAGAGATTGGTCAACAAATGCGATTAATAAACTAATCATACTCAGCCGCTAATATCAATCATTTTCCGGTTGAAGTTCACCCCTGTAGTGGACAGGTTAAGTAAGTAACGAGAGTGAATCGATTCGATTATTTGCTTGGCTTCAGTCGAGTTGAGTTTCATAAACGTAAGCAATGAACAAAAGAGAGAGAAAAAAAAAGAGGTTGGAATTTTCCTTAAATTTCTCCCCTAATATCTACCCCAGTAATCAACTGGCCACAGGACTCTGGTACTTGGTGATAAATTTTACACCTTTTTACACATGTTTGCTGTTCACCTTACTTCTAACAAATTATCTGAATGGCTTTCTATTTAATATAACAGTGTACATTTTTTGGAGTGACAACAATAAACAATGGTTCGAAATGAAAAATATTAACAAATGTGAATGTCAGAAGCGTAATGGATACTCAATCTGTTATGTATCGTAAAATTTACTGGTACGTAAATTAAACTCTGATTGAACAGTATTGATAGTCTGTAATGTTCGTGAGGATGAATTTTTAGAGTATTTATATTCGGCTTTCGAATGATGGAAAATGTAAAAAAGTACACATTTGATGTTGGGATGTTGGTAATATTATTGTTGTTATTATGCATTTTTGATGAAACTCATAAATAAACATATCGGTTTCACAAAACGAATGAATTTGATAAATAAATAGAAATTATAAAATATATTCACAAAGATTTTGTATAATACCTAGAGATGATATTTGAAATCATTTCTCTCAATTTTTTAAAATTTTATTTCATTTTTAAATCCAGATGGTTCTGTGCCAAAAATATCAAAAAATAAACATAAAAAATAATAATAGTATTTTTGCATAATAATGATTGTACAAAATGGAAAATTTGATACACGCAGTTGTCAATAATAATTTATTATAAAAATGAATAATTAATGTCATCTCTAAATGCTTTTATCACATAGAACATTAATAATTAAATTGAAATGGTCCATTACATTTACGGATTACAACTTTCAAAATATTAAATCTTATGAAACATAATCTGCATTATTGATATATCGTGCATCCATTAAACTCTTCAACATTTTTCATACATCGAGTATTCACTAAATGATTGAATATCCCGTTGATTTATCAGCTAAATTACCACAACAAAAAAATTAATTGAACATGGTCGATGCGTATATATACATATATATACATGTATATTCTAGCTATAGCTAATTACGAGTTGAACCAGAAATTCATCAAGCCAACTTCGGTATAGACCTCATTGCGGGTTCTCACAGTCTCCACGAAAACCACTTTCATTTGGCCAAGACTCAGGCGCCAAATGGCAAGTCAGTGCGGAGCTTGCTAAGGAACAATTGCAGTCCCAAAGTTACTTGCGCATATTCATGTACTTTCGTGCTAATTATTTGCCACGAGCCGAATTCTCTTGTTAGATATTCTCAAGCTAAACCGCAAAAGTATTTTATTCATCATCGATTGAATTCTTGCTGTTCAATAATGTTCATTCAGACGATAAGTCGATTTTAGATGAATATAGATAAATGTTTCATTAAATTATCAGTAGTACACATTCAGTACAAGTTATGTATTCAACCAATGAGCCTTTGTGACCTATAGAACCTAATTAATTTCACGGTAATGAGTCAGTAAACCTTGCTCAACGTGAGAGAGAATAGGCTAGGCTGGAGTGGCTATACCCAGAGATTCATTTGCCTCAGGCTCTCGATTCTCGACCCACTACAAACTCACCATCCTGGCTCCTCGTTTCCTCAACATTGTCCCAGTGGTAGTATCCATACTGATGAATTTCCAACAAGTAACATTATGTATTGTTCGTTACTATTATACTTTATTTAATAGCCTTTTACTCAAATTTTGATTGAATTAATTAACTTAAAAGATCTTGGAAAAAATAACAGACAAAAGGTATATTTTCCTCATAATTATTAACATCCAGCAGAACATCCATGATCATCAAACCTGATAGATCATGTTGGACTTCTCAATCAATAGTATCAAGGTATTCTGAATGATCCTAGATGACCAAAGCAACTAGACTTTTTTAAAAAACCAATTAAAATGTTAATACTTTTGATGAAATTCTATTGTCATGGACATTTTATCAAAGCAAAATTTCTAATTATGCAGACTTATTATTATGATGATATTACTCTTTCTTTAATGCTACTTTTAGCTGAACGAATATTCGAATTAGTGTATCCTTGTACAGAGCGGCAAATTGTTTTCTTGAAAGCTGTGACTAAAAGGCGTTATCTTGTGGTTAACCATAACAGACACTTTGTGAGTATTCACAGAGTCTGCGCATATATACATACGCTTTATTATATCCAGTGAGCCTTTGTGACCGACGGAACCTAATTAATTTCACGGTAATGAGTCGCTAACCTCTTGGACTCTGAAGACGAGTAACGAGTACAGACACTAGTAGAGATTCATCTGCCGCAAGTCATCACAAGACCAAATGTAGTAATTTCTCTTACAAGAATTCCATCGTCATTCAACCCTTAGCTAGTTTCCTCATCCACTCGATGCTGTCCTTATGATTATGGTCCAAACTTGGTACACTCGTGCTTAGATTAAATTTGATATTAATTGCTTGCTTTGCTATATACTACTGCAAGCAGTCTATTCTCTTGTATCTAGACTAGACAAACTGATGTAAAGGAATTTGATCCAGTTGATCCGAGAAACCAAAATTTAATTATTTACAATTATCGTACTTGTGGACCCTCAGATCAGGTTGCCAACATTAGAGTTTGTTGGAAACTCTGATTAAAAATATTATAATTAATTTGTGATGCTTATTAATGTGTTTAATTAATAAATATTCATTAAAGAAGAAGTTGAAATCAATAGCAGGATACCTCGTAAGAATTTTTTTCTTCGGAGAAATCGTCATGTAGTAATTGCATTCCATTTTAATTTAAATCAGTAATACTAATTCCCTCTTGAAGTGAATTAATTGATTAATTAAAAGCTGTTGAGTTTTATTTTTAGGAGTTTCCTTATATTTCTTAGTTTTAATTGCGTGAATATTTTTTTTATCATTATTATTGATTTAAGTTATTTTTTTAAATCCATCTTCAAGCTGTAAAATTAAAGTTTATTGCTAGCTTCCAACGTTGTCGTTGTAAGAAAATAAAAACAATCGTGGGCAGAGAAAAAAATTATCCAGTCATTATAAATATTTCCTTGTGTCTGAAGCGTGTTTGAAATTATTTATTTCCCATTTTAGTTACAAATCTCGTCAACTAGTGTAATTAATCAATAGCTCACAATTGCTCTTTTATTTTCATCATTACAAGAAGAATTTTTAATTAACGTGTTGGAATAACAGGAATAATATTACTTATTAATACATTTTTTACAACAGTCCAGTCGATCCATGAGAACATGAACATAATGTCGTTCCTGGTAATATGTACCGAGTTGCGCGCAAGGCAAGGGATTGCAATTAGCGAGTTACTTAATAATGCAAACTCAATGAGGAGAGGGTCCGTTTATCGTAGACTATATACAGTATTCTAGTGTACATTATTTCTAAACATTATGTATTATGTTTGAAAAGCCTGTATGCCGTTGGATATAGTCATGAATAAAAAAGATTTATTTTTTTTTTTCTTTGTTATTTTTCAGAGATAATTCGACGAAAATTCCTGAAAACTTCCTGCATGTTAATAATTTATTTTTTAATTGAGAGCTTTTTTTTCTGTACAAACCACAAGCTGTTGAGTACTTCATATCCTGATGCATCTTAGAGAAGACTTCCGCTAAATGTAACTTCATGAGGTATTTAGAAACGAGCAATATAACACAAACTAGGAAAGGTAAATAAATTATTTACACATCCTTGTGAGATATATTATCACGTATTTGTTTGTAATATTTTTGAAAAATTAAAAATATCTGATTACCGATGAATTATTTTTTTCCGTGATAAAAGCATAGCATTTATATCACTAGTATGATAAAGAATAAAAACTCATTGCTATAATTACTAGATATAATTATCAGACAATTAATGACAAGGTCATAAGATTTCCTTATTTAAAAAAAGTATGACACATCACTCGTGTAAACTAAGAATAATGAAATGTTTAATGCATTCTTAAATCATGAGAGTTTTATAAATAACAAAAAATTTATTAAATAGTATTGAAGGTAATTATAATAAAAACAATCCTCATGGATTTTTAAAATAATTATTTCTATTATTATTTAACGAAGGTATTCATTCACAATTACTCTTCATAAATATATTTTAATAAAAATTTCCACTGAATAGCTTAATTATTTATTTTAATTACTCCTACATGAGAATCAGTAAATTAATTTCAAAAGATCTTTTCATTAGTTGAGCGGAGTTAATTAATGAAAAATGCTGCATTTATTGAAACTGTGAATACGAAAAGCATAATTAGGTAATCAATACAGCTTAGTATTGTTGGTATAAATGATGGACAATAATATTAGATAATATAAAGAGAGGGGAGGAGGAGTGAGGGAGTAAGAGAATCACTTCATCATTGTAGAATACCAAAATACAATGGCTTCGACTAGACTATAGGTAATATGGTGAGGATAGTGAATTTTAGGTTGGTTAGGCTGCAGACAATGATCTGCTTTGCCTTGCGTAATGGAAGACAAACAGCTTCGCCCTTATCCTCCCACCCCACACTACTACGGCGTAACTCCCTTCTCTCTGAATCCTCTTCGCGCTTACCCTCTGTCAGACTCAATTCTATTGCCACAACTGCATACGACATAACGTATCACATCGTATACACTTAAATTAATGAATTATTCAATTCAACTATGAAGATCTTTGTTTAATAAATTTATCATGTATTTTTAAGGTTGGGTTAAGTAAATGGACAACTTGGGCTTCTCATTTATTCACTAGCGAATCAATTACAAAGGAAAATAGAACATGAATCAGCAAGATTAATTATCAGGTATAAAATTGTACACTTTTGCTGATAAAGTTGGGGAAAACATTTACAATGAATATAATTTTTATCTTAAGCAGAAGAAGTTGGAATTGAAGCAATTGGAAGGATGATTGAATAATCAACAAGTGGTCATCAAACATATTTTCCATAACGTTAAATTACCAAAATGAATTTCAATGGCTTTCTAGTAATTTAGAAAGTTAGATGTTTACTAAGTAAGTGAGTTGCATTTGGATTTATGAGGCTCGTAGGTAAGATCAGCACTCATTCTCACCTCATCTGACAGATTCTCGTGTTACAGTAAGTAATAAAGCGCAATGAACTAGAGGCAGTGATACGTGATGGTTAGAGAGAACACAGGAGATAAAAAAAAGTGCGATCTTACACGCCCTACTGCCAGCAGGTTCCGCCTTTTTCACTTATCTTTTTTATTTGCTAATTATTGAATCTTAGCAAATTACAACTAAATTCTTCTTCCTTAAGAAGAATCAATCCTCATTTTGAAAAAATTGTTGTAACTGTTATGGAGAGATTCTAATACATTCACGTGTAATGATCTCATTACTTTTATTCTTTTAACTCAATGACTGAAAAAATTTATTCAAGTCATTCAGCCAACATAAATATTTCAACTTTTTATTTGTTTATAAAAAAAATACTTTAAATTAAAATGATTATTTAATTAAAAATTTAATATTTTTATTAAAACATTGGATTGAAATTTTTAAAATTAATGATATAAAACAGTTGGCAAATTAATTCAAAGTCTTTATAAAAGAAACTGATAAATAAATTCTAAAAATGATGTACTTATCAAAAGGATGATTAAAAATAATTGAGATCGTATTACAAAATTTTGAAAGAAAAAGAATGAAGTATCTATTGAGGTGCTAGACGTTTTAGTATTTTAATACGGAAAGTGTTAAAACATGCACATGGATGTGTGTTTCGATATGACGCTATCCAATTAAAATACTGCCTTTGTGAGACCTGAGCTGTTGCAACAACCCACGCCTGCCCGTTCATGAACAGGCCGCTCGGTAGCCGTAGTTTCGTCAATCGAAATCAACCCCCTTGTGTGCAAAAGGCTGCTTCCAATTAGTAAAACTTCTACTGAATCGCTCGGTCGACCGGGCTTAACGTGTTTTTTCGAAACCCAACACGCGAATAGTCTCCACTAAAACTCGCTTTGTGCAAAGAACCATTAGGTTTTGCATTCTTCACGCTTATGTCACTTTATTTGCCAATTTATTCAACAAAATGGTGCTGATTATCATAAATTACCACTCGCGAAAAATATGGAAACATTTGAGGAGCATTAAAAAAATTTAATATTAGCAGAAAAAATTATTTATCCAACTTTATTAGTACTGATAAATATTTTAATTATAATAATATCTTGATTTTCAGCATCTTTCAACCAACTTCTTGACTATGCTTTTATCTCTCTACTTCCAACTTAATTATTAATTAATTTATTAATTAACGCTCGTTACCACATGAACGAAAAACGTCAGAAAGAGACGAGAAGTCGAGTAAGCTCTTCGCTTGAGTTTCCGTTATGAAGCTAATAGTAGATCAAGTTGAAAACTGAAGTATTGTAAGATGAAGATACAGTGAAGTTAAGATTATGGAGTTTAAAGCAACGAGAATTTATTGTGAATGGTGAAAAAACCAAAGGTACAACAATACATTGATTCTTTTGGATTTGAAACTTCCTCCTTGATGACCAACACTGAATTGAATTGTTCATTTTTTTTTGTCCTGAGCCTTCAAGCTCTCTCTTTTTATTTTCCCACCAACAGAACTTCTTCTACCTCTGAAGTTCAAGGACGTTTGGGTCTCAGGGTTTTTCTTAATTGTTGGAATTTCCAGCCTTATAATTTTTTGTTATTTTTATTGCCTCGAAAACGGAAGTTTCAGCCCTTACTGCACTTGAAATATTCTTAATCCTATACTTAACCGATCCAACACGTTTACAATATTTCTGATTTTATACCTCGTCTAAACGACACGTTTTGATACTGTAATATCTTTTACAAGTATGATTAATAGATTATTCAAAAAACAACAACAACACACTGTACGTTAAAAAATAATAATAATATGACAAATAATAACAACAATAATAGCAACAATATCAACAAAAGAAGGCAATAATTAAAATGATAATGAATGAGAGAGAACACAGTATAATAATAATGTACACAGGAATATAAATAAAGAAAAATAAATTAAATAAAATATTTGGTGCATTCAAATAGAACGAACAATTAGCGAGACGACGCGTAAATTAAAAAACACAATCAAAGCATACAGAATGCATGTGAGATATATACGGAAATATAGAATTCCCTCATTTTTTGATGAAATATAATACATTTGGTTCATGCATACAACTCATGAATTCAATCCTGTCCCTTCTCGATTCCATTCAGTCATCCTGTGTGTGGAATGAAAAAGGGGTGTGGCCAATCGCTTTCGGGTACACAGTGTTCATATTAATTTTTTCCCAATGTATTCAATTTGGCGTGAACAATGACCAGTATTGGCACTGTACAGTCAAATACACCGGATTGCACTAGGTTCAATAGAATGAGAATGACAGAGAGGCAAAAAAAAATGGGACACTGGATGCTGGAGAATGAGTGCGAGAAAAAAATAAAGAGATGGTAGATGTATATGCAGTGGAAATGGAAAATTGGCCTCAACGATACAGCCGCGACCGAACGCGTTCGTTCAACGGCATAAAACGTGCTTAAAACATTGCAAACACGAAACAACGATAAATCTATGAGGGTTGCAAAGTGGCCGTCGTGTTTGTGCGCATTTATCCACCATGTTAGAATGCTTTGATTTTTTTATTTACTTCTGTTTTTATATTTACGTGTCAGATGCATCAGACTTATGGATGTGTATATGGATATTCCATAAACAAAAACAAATTTCAAGATGAGATATTGAGAGAATTATTCAGAGGGTCAGCAAAAACATTTCAATAATTGACTATTGTGATTAAATTGAATTGTTATTGAGAGTTTTCAATTAATCGGGATAAAGGGAAAAAGGGTATATTGAATGTGAATTTTTGTTTTTGTTGTTAATTGCTCTAGATTGCTCTAAGTACAAATATACCAGTTTTGCTCGGAGATAAAGGTTTTATTCTCACATCATTTTTTTTTTCATTTTGTTAGTTTAAAAATTAGGACATCTGCAATTCTCGTGGAGAAGTGTTTTTGGAAGAAAATGAAATCTTCATTAATAGAAGCAGTATGTATTATTGAAGACGTTTTTTACATTTATTGAGAATGTAAAAATTATTTCCAAGTTGATAAAAAAATAAGAGAATTCTTTAAAAGAAAATCGCAAAAAATTCCTCGACTTTGCATTTTTCTCAATGATTTTTTCATTTTTCAAGCAATATGTAAATCTAATAATTTTTTTTCCAATCTCAATCCCTATATTTTCCAAAAATCTTGATTGCATCAGCGTAATTTTGATTGTTACTTCTCGTTTCCTGTAAAATTAACATAATAATAAAGTTTACTCCAATATGAATAGAATATAATATTCGGACGACCACACTAGTCGTTCAATACGACTTTCCCTTGAAGACTAATTTTCATAAAAAAGAATTCCTGCAAGGAGAAGCCATGTATATCGCGTGTTACAAAGCATTGAAGCAGCCTGTAATTGCCAGTAATAATGCAGTAATCATGGAAGTTACACCGCGAGAAGTAACCGACAACGGCGGGACTTGTAAAGGGCAAAAAGCAAGAGGAAAAAGAGAAATGCGAGAAAGTATAGAGAAGAAAAAAAAAAGATGAAAGATGAGTGAGAACGATTTTGCCAAGTCGAAAGCAAGGGAGATGAAGAAATTTGAATTTCAAATTTTGGGCCAACCTTGGTCTATTTGGAAATATATTCTCCCCTCTTTTAAAAGACCAAGATTCGTGTCGTTCGACAAGGTGAACTGTAGGTAAAAGGTTTTGGGTGCGAGAGAGTACTAGAAGTGAAAGATAACATTAAAGAGAATATGAGACAGAAAAGGAAAGCAACATGTGCTACATATATAAACGTATTTGTTCGCAAAAGTGCACGTACGTGTGCAATTCTTCGACTACCGATAAGAATCCAAATACGTTGATGGAAGGAGTAAAAAGAGAATATGTATTGAAGGAAAAAATAAAGAAAAAGCACTTGAGACTTTGAGATGAACGAAAGAAATTGATTTTCGTGATCTAAAAATAGTCATATACATACATTACTTCAAGTGTAGTTGCACGAATCTTCTTTTTAGTGGTAACATATCTACTTAATAAAAGAATCTATAAATCAATGTCGATTTTTTTTCTCAGCTCTACTGTTAAAGGGACTATTGAGTTAAATATATCTAGGATTACGTGTGAAACAGTGTAACATGTAAAACTGTTTTTTTCCTAGTTTCTGATGGATTTAAAAATTAATAAAAGTACTCGTAACAAAAGGATATACACAACAACGTATCTCAAACAATGACACATTTTTTTCCAATATTCTCTATGCATTTGACAGCCATTTGAAGTAGGAGTTGGATTTTTGTTTTTCTAAAAAATATTGAAGTTTCGAGTGTTTACATTTTTTTCCACATTTACATAGTATTTTTGGGAAATATTTTCGATCACTAAAAATTCCTAAACCTTTTATTTCTCAAAACAGAATCATTTTCTTTCAATCATAAATTTTCTTTGAAATAATATTTTAACGACATGAGAGTAGAATTAATTGAATTTACTGATGGAATATTTCTAATTGGTTACTCTTGATTAGTTGAGCGTCAAAAGGAACCTAGAAACTTGGACGGTCCATATCTCGAAATCTACATAAAGATTTAAAAGAGTAGCAAACTAAAATAAATTAATATATCCATATATATCTAGAACTTGCTCATTAAGATTTACCATTTGGTAAAAATATTCTAAAAGCATAGCTCCGAATGAATTCATAACCATCAAGTAATAACTGCAATAGAAATCAATCCATCCTAAAGCAATGAATAATTTCACTAATTAAATGAAACATTAATAAATTCAATTATATTCAAATCGAAAATATAACATTTTTTTTCAATCCCTCTATTTTCAATTAATCAAACTTGGCGGGATATTTCTGATTAGTAATGCGTTTGCAATTAACGTAATGGCCGACACAAACAAGTGCATTATATCTTCAGCTTGAGGGTGTCCCCTTCATTTTGCATGAAGCTAATTCGAGAAATTGGCTGTCAAATTGAGCAATTAGTAATTTCAAAGGAATTCCAACAGTCATTAATGGAATTTACTAAATTGTTGTATTTAAGGATTAATCCGGATCGTTATTAAGAATTTAGTAATTACTGTGGTCCATTCACATAATTTACACATCATCAAATCTGTTGTAGAACAGAAACACACGTATAAAATAGCCTGTGGAAATGCAACCAAGAGATACCGGGTTTGTTGATGCATATGTGTGCATTAACCAGGATTGCAAACTAGCTGGTAACGTTTACCGTCTCGCTCTTGCTACAGCAAAGAGAGAGTAGAGAATTCGAAGGGTCGAGAGTGACGTCCCTGATTGGGATAAATACGTAATCGTACCTAAAAGCTGACAAATTTGATTGGTCCTAATGGGCCTCATGTATGCTGCGTTAATGGGGGAGAACGGTCTGGAGTAAGTACTCTGTATGTGTCCCTGATGTACGTCCACTCAGCGAGAATGATGATGGATAATTTATGATTCATAAAGTCTGCTTTTAAAGAGGGAAATCATCTCGCAAAGTCCATTTGTGATAATTAGAAAATCTCCACTTTAATAAATTCAATTTCATTTGATTACTCATTAATCAAAATTATTTCTTCGGGATTGTTTTACTTTAATGGAGAGAGAGAGAGAAAGAGAGAGCTTTTCCATTTGCTTTTGACATAATATTTTGCCAAAAGCTCTTCAGGAAATTTTTCTGGGTGGAAGATTAATTAAATCTTTTACTCTGTTGTTTACATGAAAAAAATATTCTCTTGCTGTGACATAATAGAAATTTGTAAATAAAGATAATATTTTTTTTAAATAAAATATGAAGGGAATTATAACAATAGTTTCAAATTAATTATATAATTATTAATTTCATTACACAAAGTTTATATTTAGCCAATTTCTATTTTTATGTTCAATTATATTCATTTCTTAACTTTATAGATTAAATTAATTATTTAACTTTGAATTTAATGAGAAGTTAAATCATGAAAAATTAATTGAGATGAATTAAACTTCAGATTTGAAATAAGTATGGAAAATTATTATTAAATTGCTTTTTATACTCAATTAAAATATATCAGAGAAAATAGCCAATTATAAATAAGTGTTTTTTTTTTAACTTCCACTTCAACAGGAGAATTTTTTTGTTACAAATAAAAGAATAAATAAATAAAATTTTTATTTAATACAGATATTTGATAAAAGATGAAAAAATGTAATAAAGAGCATAATTATGACAATCATCGTTCTATGGTTTATTACAGAGAATGTTCTTGTTTAACGTTGCTATACAATAATATTCCATTACGAATCAGAGGTTAATTCACAACGGAGAATGCTGCCAGACCATCGTGGCTGCAATATCTATGTTTTGCAGAACGAGGGGAGCAATGGGGTAGGAGAGAGAAACTCGAGAATAGTAAGGGAGAAAGGGGAAAATGGATCGGTCGACAAGGGATGGTAGTGAAGTAGAAGAGGCACTTAGACGCAACCGCGTCCAAAACTTGGCTATTACACCTCCCAATGGTAAGAGATCTTACTTGAAACTTCATTGCTTCCTTCATACATCTTCTTTCTTCAAATTATGAACCATGAATGATGCTTCCTTCCATTAAATTTTACTATTCCTCTTTTCTGTCGGTAAATTTTCATGACCTTCATCTATTTAATTTAATTTAAATAATATTCATTCGAGAAATAAACTATAAATTCTATTTTTAGAACATGTTGGCATAGTTAATTCTATTTTAATAGTACTGTTGATTTAGCAGTCCTAATTAGCGAATGCTGGTAAATCGTACTTGAATATTGTAGAGAAGAGTTGCTGAAGATCCACAGAATTTGGATGAGAGATTTAGAAGAGGAACGTGAGGAGATGGCAGCGGACGTCAACGAGCTTGAGAGCTTCTTCAGGATCATCTAAGTGGGTCCCTGTGTCATCCTCTAATTACTAACCAGAAATCACTACCAATGCTTGTCCTTCATTTTCTATTGTAATAATAGTACATGTGCTTGCTAGAGAAAATAAGCACTTCAGGACAAGGAAAATCAAGGTGAAGATGCTAAGCTTGATGCTGAAGTTGGGATCAAGTACAATTCAAAGCAATCTTCAGTTCTTCAAAGTTAATATTAATATTATTTAAAATATCAAGAATGAAATAAAAAGTACAGAATACATTTGAAGAGTTTCCTTTTTAAAATAAAAAAATCAGTGAGGAGTTGGATGAATTTTTAAAAATTCTACTTTTGCTAAAAATTTTTGTAATCCCTTCATTTTTAACTTCAACATAGTTAAGACTAAATTTAAACTTAAAATTAAATAATTCTGTAAAACTTGAATAATTTAATTATAGTCAGCTCCATGAGTTTAATCACTCTTGAATTAAATAAAATACTTAAGACTTTAAAATAGCTTCTAGCTTTCTATTTATCAACTAAAATAACTCAAAAATATTTTTCCCAACCCAAGCAAGTTTTTGATGAATGTTTAAATTTGTTTTGATAAAATTAAAAAAAAAGCTATTCTTAAAAATTCAACAAAGCTAAAACTCTGAGGTTATTCATTTTACAGATGAATTCGGTAACTAAGTGTATTTAATAGAATTATATTTGTAGAATTAGAGCAAAACAGATGGGTAATTTTTAGTCTGCAAGAGTACAGATAGAGGCAAAGGGGAGAACAAATCTTCGACCTTAAGGTACAGAACTAAACCTCCTTAAAACTTACAAGCTCTTTAAGCTTTCAAGCTTTGGAAGAGACTCGACTTATCTCAAATAACCAAATTGATGAGGCGGAACTTTAATTGGGAGCTACGGATCGCTCTGTACTGCGACAATACCGACACTGCAGGCGTAAGTGAAAAGGGTAAAGTGTGTCTGCGTTGTCACGCGAAGGATTATTATGACATTAGTCTTGTCTCCTTTATCCATCAATTTTGTGTGTGATTATGACACTATATTTATTTTGTTCGAACAAACTTAATTACGTAATTGATATCAGTGATGATAAATAATAATTATATAATTAATTAAGCTGATGAGATTTTTAATTATATCAAATCTCCTATCCAACGAAACAGAAGTTAAATTGATACTGTAAGAGCTATTCCAACAGTGCAAGGCGTGCGAATTTAATTTCTCTCAGATGCTGGAAGAGTTGCACGTGATTTCGAGCGCAAACAATTCGCAGTAAAACTTAAGACACAAGATCCTGGAGGATCTCATACAATTTTGGTTGGCTTTTGAATCCATTTCGAGTAGATCTCTGTTACATACAGTGCATGACACTACTTTAGAATATTAAGGATGTACTGTATGGAAACTGGAGACTCAAGAAAACTAGCAATTTTAACGAAATAGACGAAAATTTGTTGGCAATTTTATATTTACTCCTTGAAATATCAAGGTAAATTTACTCTGACCTCTGATCTTATACATTTGTGGAGATTACTTTTAATGAAAAAAAACAGCTGATGGTCCATGACAATGCTCCAATGCATCTCAAAAATAACTCAATTAAATAATCATAAATAAATCTACATATAAACTTGATTTAAGGATATTTTTAAAATCACTTGAAAGAAGAAATGATTTCAGTTAATTCTTTAGAATAAAATGTTCTTGTTTCAGGTGACTTATTCTTTCTTGGTGTAATATGTTTTTATCTTTTTTTCATCTATAGATTCAATCGGTTATCTCGATAGATTGTTTTGATAGACCCAACAGCAATTGAGACTGTTGCAGGAGCCTCTTATCTGTTGCGACAACAAAGTTGTTTTTTTCCATGTAGATACTAGAGGGTAGCAAATAACCCCCATGGCAAATCTTGAATGCTCTCATCTCTTATGTTTTCTTAACGTTGGTCTTTTTCGACCCCTTGACATTATCTTCTCCCTTGGAGTCATGCTATTAGGCGATTGTATTGTAAATAAATTATTATTGTACTCCGTCACCAACCACTCAAAATAATAATTGGCTTTGCAATGTCAGTTCAGATGTTCTTGAGCTTTTTCTCCTCTTATACACCAGTCGAGAATGTGCCAGAGATACTTTCACATATATCAGTATATATACAGAGTGGAGTCATGTCTCTATCTCACATCTAATCCTTCTACTTTTCAGGAAATGAAAGTGTTTCAAATGTATGAATAAAAATAGAAAAGCTTTCAAGGTCGAGGTTTTAAAATTTCTAGATTGTTTCGTTCATTGTCTCGGCATTATTTTTATTTTCTTACGTAATTATTTTTTTATGTTATTAAATAGTTTGTTACAACAGCTATTGAGATAATTCATATTCAATAATATTCAATTAGAGTTTATGGGAAATGTCTGAAACAATGCAGCTTCGTATTATTTCAACTACTTGTCATGTACAGAAACAGTTGCGTAACATGAACTCGAATTTTATTAAGAAGATTGGACAACTTTGCTTCTACTCATTATTATACCTTTCATTACTACGATGTCCGCTATGTAAACAATGTTTATTTACTTACAGTTATAGAGACTTTGATGTTACAGAGATACGAATATTAATTGGCGTTATTTCTGAGGAATAGGTAGAAATTACTGCAAATATATCATGCTTCAATTAGTCTGATAATTAACATCGGTAATTACTCACATCGTTACTTATTTAAACGTGTTTTAATTAAGAATAAAAAGTTTACTCAGTGAAATATGAGTCTGAGATAATTTTATTTTCTTATGAAAATTTTAATGAACTCTGGACTATGATATTTATTAACGTTATTTTTTACTATTTATTTTTTAGTTATTATAAAAAAATACTGAAAAAGTAAGAAATAAATAATCATCATAATTTAAATAAATTATTCAATATTTTTAGTTAATAATTTTTTTTAATAATTATATATAAAAAAAAATTAACTGGTATTAAAATTTGCAATTAAAATTAAATTTTTCTACAAAAAGTTTCATTCATGAATTTTAATTATCATTACTTGAGGTATTCTCATTGACAATAAATTTTTTTTAAATCAAATTATAAAAACAAAATTAAATTTTTACTTAGAAAAATAAATTAAAGTTAAACTTTGTGGAATTTCCATTAATATAGTAATCCTAGATTATCTATTAATTAAAGTAATACAATTGTGAACAGAATATAACGTTGATTGGTTTGTCAACTCTCAAACATCGTCCTAACATCAATTGTCTCCTTCGGGAAATACCTTATATACCCCCTCTCAGTGCAGCATCCCTCAGAACGTGAGCTCGTAATTCACTGGTAGTATAATTAATTATGTTATTTTAATTATCTGGCAGCTAATTAGGCGAACAATTATGGAAAGCAAATATAACAAAGGTTTATTAGGTTGGAAATGCACATAGATCTCATTTCCTCTCTTTCTTCCTTTTCCTTGTTATTTATTTCACTCCTTTTATTTTTATTTCTCTTCAAGTGCCATATTCTCATGTGTATACAAAAGCATACGATGGATGTGTGTAAAAATGCAAGTGTTATTGAGTTTTTTGTTTCATAAACTGTTTCGATTTTCAAAGCTATAGTATTATAAATTGTTCTACCTCTTTATGAAATTTAATTAAATGATGTTAATTAAGTTACATAGACTTAAACAAAATGAAGTATTTTTATTGTTAAATCAAGACCATCAATTAATACACTAGCTTATTATTAATATTTTAATTAAAAAATTTTTTTTTAATTAATTAAATAATTAAAATTGCATTCTTTTTGTGTTGACGCATTAATTTATCCATTAAAATGAAAGAAAGTTTGTTTAAAAAATTATTTAGTCATTATGATAATGTTTTTCTGTAATTATCCTTGGTATTGAAGTAAAAATTGTGTTGAATCCAGTTGCCTGTAGCAGTTCGTATTTTTCGGAATAACGAGACTTTAATCGTCGATCATCGCCTATTATCTGGCGTACGCTCTCTTTCGCACACGGGGACGCATCATTAAAGGCACATCAGCCGCGAGAACGAGGGGGTCGAGACCGAATGAGCTGAGTTGGCCTAACGAGGAGGGATTCCCGAGATTCCCGCAGACCCTAGAAAGGGCACAACATCCGTACGAGACTTTTACTAAACCAAACACTCAACCAAGACTTTTATACATACACATATATCGCACCATCTTTTCCTTCTTTTTTGCAGCCTACGTATTAAATTACTTTGCGATAATGAGACATTTTTACATTGCTGCTGCGAAAAAATTATGTACTCTTTAGCGAAAAAATTTCCGTGAAATAATTATTTTATTAAATATGATCACTAAATTGTCTTCTTAACTCTTAAAATGTACAACCCGTATAAAAAAATTTTCTCTTTCTACGCCAAACGTACTTTAAGCGTTTTCTACTTGCAAAAATAATATACAGAATGAAATGAATGAAATAATGATGTTTTGGCAAAAAACTGTAAAATATAAAAATGTACATAACTTCTATGCTAATGATGCTACGGAGTTGATCGAGGACTCAAATGAAAGATCTGGACGAGAGAAATAAAGTCAATATAGTTAAAATTATTTTTAGAGCATGATTAATGCTAAAATTAAAGCAAATTCCCGTTATACCCCATTTTCGGAGTGAAAAAATTGATTTCTCAAAAGTTTGACCCGATTCCGCATTTCTACGCATTAAGACGAAGAGAATGAGTGGTCAAACTTGAAAATCGGACAACTTTGATTTTTCGACCCTAAAAAATGGCAAGTGGTACCCCTTTCCATTTTTTTAGGCCAAAAAATAAAGGTACTCCGATTTTGATGATTGAGGGCTCATTCTCTTCGTCTCAACGTGTAGAAATGCGGAATCGGGGCACAGCCTAAGAAAATTCACTTTAACACCCTTAAAAACGGGTTACACGAAATACAAATTACAAATCATCATCCCCTTGACTTTAAACCCCTATAACTCATGAACGGACTGTCCAATAACTGTTTTTAGGGACGTTTTAAAAACCTCAAAATCTGAGCAAAATATGCATACCCATAAAAAATGTATAAAAAATTTCTTTCACCCTTAAAATTGCTAAAATATAAAAAGAAATGACATTTTTTTGGGAGTTTGCCAAGTATTTTGGCCATTTGAAGGGTGAAATAAATTTTTTAAATATTTTTTATAGATATGTATCTTTAGCTTAGATTCTAAAGTTTCAAAACAGCCCTGAAAAATCATTATTTGATGACTTGTATGAAAGTTATGGGGGTCGTAAGTTCAAAAGTGGATGATTTTTTTACCCTTACTTGACTTTGGACCTCCATAACTCTTATCTTATTTATCGAATAATGATTTTTCAGGGCTGTTTTGAAACTTTAGAATCTAAGCTAAAGATACATATCTATAAAAAATATTTAAAAAATTTATTTCACCCTTCAAATGGCCAAAATACTTGGCAAACTCCCAAAAAAATGTCATTTCTCTTTTTATATTTTAGCAATTTTAAGGGTGAAAGAAATTTTTTATACATTTTTTATGGGTATGCATATTTTGCTCAGATTTTGAGGTTTTTAAAACGTCCCTAAAAACAGTTATTGGACAGTCCGTTCATGAGTTATAGGGGTTTAAAGTCAAGGGGATGATGATTTGTAATTTGTATTTCGTGTAACCCGTTTTTAAGGGTGTTAAAGTGAATTTTCTTAGGCTGTGCCCCGATTCCGCATTTCTACACGTTGAGACGAAGAGAATGAGCCCTCAATCATCAAAATCGGAGTACCTTTATTTTTTGGCCTAAAAAAATGGAAAGGGGTACCACTTGCCATTTTTTGGGGTCGAAAAATCAAAGTTGTCCGATTTTCAAGTTTGACCACTCATTCTTTTCGTCTCGATGCCTAGAAATGCGGAATCGGGTCAAACTTTTGAAAAATCAATTTTTTCACTCCGAAAACGGGGTAAAACGGGAACTTGCTTTAATTTTAGCATTAATCATGCTCCAAAAATAATTTCAACTAGTGCAATAAAAAGATCTTGTTCTCACAAATCCATTGATATGCTCATTGCCTGCATAGCCCTTATAGATCTGTGCTAATAAAATAAAGTAAGTAATTATATTGAACATAAAAAATTCTGTTCTTTTAAAAAAAGATTTAACGAAAGTACGGATTTATTACTAGCGTTATTAAAATATTTATGTAATTGGAACAAGTGATTATTATTTTTCTAAAAGCCATGAGTTCAGAAAGCTTTAAATATAATAGATATTAAAAATCGTCTTCGACAGATATTTAAGTTTAATCTTCATTTTTTAATTGTAGATAATTTTGTAATTCTTAAGCCAAAATAGGATTTTTAAAATCAAACTCAACTTTAATTTTTAATTAACGATTTAAAATAACTTTGTCTGCAATCTATTCTATAAAACGATTAAAAAATTGATGGATTTTCAGTAATGATTTTTCCTCCATAATTACTTTGTAGAATAATTTGCAATTTCAGTCATAAATAATTCGTGTCTTTAAGAAAAAGTAATAATTTATGTAGTATGAAAAAAAAAAATGTATAAGAACCGTTGTATGAATTCAATTAGATGAGAAAAAAAGAGTCCACGTGTTTCTTATTCTTCATTAAATTTATTTTTATCCTCTTTATTGGAATACAGTTTTCAATATCGCTTTATATTCTCGAATCGCTTGGCGCCAGGCGATCAAATTACGCCCTCGTTTTTCTCGATTTGGTCCAGCAAGTGCTTATACGCACACGAAGAAGAGTTGAGAGCGGTTTCTACCATGGTATCACACACTCTCGATAGCATGTATGAGCTTTGAAATCGAGCAAAACATGAGTATCGTCCAGAAAGAAAGAGTGTGAGGAGTAAAAGTGTATACGTTGTTGTGTGCGGTACATCACGGAATTACAGTGACGTTAAGTTAAATTAACTGGTGGATTAAAGTTAACGAGAAAACAACTTGCTCACGTTGGTATACTTGTCTTTTTCTTTTTTATTCCTTGTCCTCTTCATTAACTCATTGCAATAATTTTTACATTAATAACGGAAAAGAATAAAAATTATGTACTCGTAAATCTTCTAAATCCATGATATTTATGAAATTACTTGATTCAAGATTATTATTATTTCTTTTGAACCAATGAAGAAACTTAGTATGGCAACTCCATTACGAAATTTTATTATATTGTAGAAACTTTCTGGCCACACTGGCGTCACTGAAGACTCTGAAGAGATACAATGAGTCCATCGAAGTGAATAGAAAAAGAAAAAAATCCATCAACCACTTTTCTTCGTGAAACCAACGAAAACCAACCACTCCGTGACAATTTACACACAGTCAACTTCCGTTAAAGATAAATTATACTTCAGTTGTTATTTTTTGTATATACTTGCAGATAATCAACAATGATTAAGTTAATGATTATAAAACATTACAAGACAGAAAACATGATGATGTGCTTGGAAAAAAATTCATTTCGCTTTGGAATCATTTAAAAGTGAAACTAAAATTGATTGTGGGTGATGATGAGTCGTGGGAATTGATAATCAATCGAGAAAAAAATTTATTTCAAATAGTGCATCATTCATTTCAATTGTTTTAATTAAAAATGTTTATGCAATTGGAGAGAAATTATTTGATGATAATTAATTGATTAGCAGATAAAAAAAAATTTTAATAAAATTTATGATGCCAAGTGTAATTTATCAACATCTAGTGGATTAAGTACTGTCGCAAGGGTGGTTTGATGTAAGTCAAGAAAATGAAAAATGCATAAAAAGTCAATATATGAATGCAATCGTAAATGTTGAGTGTTACTCAGGTGCTTTGGATCTTATCGTGGGTACCGAAACGTGGTAAGAGGTAATGAAGTTCATTTAGATGATATCAGATAAAGAAGGTGAACTTAAGAGTCGTTTTACGGTCGACCTTGTTAGTGCCTTGAAGTTAAAAAATATACTTTATCTTACGGGAAACAAACGTTAAAGTATGAAGATTAATCTTGTAAAATGATGAGTCATTGAAAGGGTGAGAATGGGAGTTTTAAAATGAATGTTAAATTGAATAAATAAAATTAAGTACAAAATCGTAGTACGAGTTTAGCCATTTTAATTAAACTTTTGTCGTGAGAAATAATTCATGTTGAAAATGAAATAGGGGAAGTTGTACAGTAACTTCCATTATGATTATTCTTTTAGGCTAAACATTACAAGTAAACATATATTAATTAGTTTATCCTAATTAGTAATTAGTGAAGAGAAAAAAAAATTAATAAGCAATCCAAACAAGCTTTTAAACTTCATAGACTTTAGTTTTTAATAATTCGACCCTTGACCTCGCAGGTGGTGTATCCTGTTGACCCTCAACTCCTCATTCCCCAACGTTATCTACCCTCGTTCATTCTTCCACCCCTCCCCTTTCCAACGACTCTCAACATTCTCACAATGTCTCTATCTTACTCTTTTCACATAGCTTGTTCTCTGTATTCTCTCCAACCCATTACAATATTAATTATTTACGTAAAAAACACGGCGTGCCGCCACGGAGATCCCATCTTTAATTAAATCCGCCAATGGAAGAGACTCCAGTACAGGCGAGCGTGGATTAAAGTCAAAGTTGAAAGCAAGTGTATATAACTAGAACTGATTACAATCCCTACATTGCGTAAACTGCAAAATAACCAAGAAATATATTTATGTAGACTAGGACAATAGACTTGCTAGATAATAATTCTCGGATAATCGAAAAGTGCAAGTAAACATTCAGTTTTAAATTTAACTCGAGGTTGGGAAGCTAAATTTATCATTTTTTTATCACTCGTTCTCTTTTTTTATTTGATTACTTATTTTAGTAATAGCCCACTGATTCATTTTAATTATCCTAATAAAAATGATTGGGCTCATAAAATAAATTTAAAATTAGATAAGAGAATGATGTATGTCAGTTGTTATTCATTGAAATTAATATTTGCTGTAATTATTATTCTTTGATGCCAATATTTATTTATTCGAGTAATTTTAACTCAATCGTTGAGAGAAATACCAGCACGAGCAAAGAGAAGATGAAAAATAATTCTATTGCATACATTAAAATTCTAATTAATATTTTTTTTTTTTATCACAAGTGGAAAGTTTATTCATTAAGGTCTTTATCGATTAATTGATCTTGATATAAAACTGGGTTTTCAGTAAGGACGAGATAGCCTAGAAGCAATGTATCGATTTGGAACGGACTGATGACTTTACTGGAGTGATTAAGTGGGTCGTACTAGTAATTAACATGCGCTGGCACCCTTATCGGTGGAGCCGCATTTGACCAAGCTTCATACAACGGGCTGACTCCCTAACCACTAGTCAACCCTCACCCACTCGTCGAGCAAACCTAAAAGCTCCCGCAGACTTGATCATCCCTCGACCTATACCAAGTCTGACCTCTCTAGACATTTACCTATCCCCATAAATTGCCAGTAAATTTTCACTGTTAATTAATTGTATTATTTAATATAAAATATCAAAGCTGAGGAATTCCTAATTCCTTTGATAATAAAATTTAATTATTCGAGATGTACAACGTCTTAAATGGCTTCTAGAGAAATTCTATTCAACAAACGTTCAACTTCCGGATGTAATTAATTCCTAGAGCTAATACGGAATGCCATAATTAATTTCTGATGGATAATAATGAGCCTTTGAACGTAGAACTAACTCAAGAGGACAATTTGATTTGATAATACATATTTGGCTTCAATTATAAATTATATCATCCAGATAGTATTAACATGGATGAAGATAATCTTTTCTATTCAAAAAGAATCTCACAAAAAATTACTTGAAATTTACTTTCCACATTTTTTTTAATAATTCTAAAAATTCTAGAATATTAAAAAAAACATCGATTTTTGAATGAAGATAATTTTCGAAGAATTATTAAAAAAAATTACATTGGTAAAAGTTTGTTATTTTTTTCTAAGTTGAGGTATCGATTTTCAATTACAGAGACTTTTTCCTCTTCAAAAGCTAGTAATTTTTCATCTAATAGTTGTTAGCAAGCGTTCAAATACTTCAAAAATTTTATTACCTATAATATTATTAAAAAATACTTCATCACAATGTTTTATCGACAGTAAATATAACAATGTGCTTCAAAAATGCAATAATAATAACTGGATATATTGAAAAACAATATAGAAAATTATTTTTACACTCATAAAAAAATTTGTACCCAACGAAATGATAGTAATAAACTGTGCCAACTCATGAAAAAAGAATTAATCCTGAAATTTCCATAAATGTTGTTGACAGGGCTTCATAATATGTAAATTATTGTAAACAGAATTTGATGTTGAGTAAATCATTAAATTCAGCTTATATTTGATTGTTTATTCACCAATTATTAATAATAACAATACCATATTTTCCCTCTAGATAGCTTAGAACCATGTTCATAACAAGGTCTTCTAGTAATTGTACCATCTCTTATTCATAATGAAAGAAAAAATAAATAAATAAACAAAAAAATGTAACAAGTACTTCTAGCTTGGTCACAATAATTGGCTTTTCTCTATGCTATTCACTCTATCTCTAGATTCTTATTACTTTAAAGCCGTCTTTGTCCATTTCCCTGAACGTCCTGTGGTTCGCCTCGTGGACCCTTCTCGGTCTCATTACGTCCGAAATAAATAAGCTTTCCTCCCTGTCTCCTCCACCCATTCTATCTCGTTCTTTCTCTCTCTCTCTTTCATTGCGAATACCCTCCCTCAATGGCAGACCGACACCCTAGTCGGTATATCAGGCTTCCTCATTAGTTGGCAGACATTCATTAAACTGTGTGCGGCTCCAGGCACAAAAACAAAATACTATAAATAAAGGGAATGAACGTGAGACTATTTTAGCGTCGTAACCTGGTCAAAAATTCCATTTTTCTTGAGTTATTTCCCAAAAATCCTCATTACTACAAGAAAAACACTACAAATCCTCTAAACACACTCGACCATTAAAGAAAAAATTTTAATTATTGACTGTTAGTTATTTTCGACGAAATCATCAAATTAAATATTTTTTGGAGCAAAAGTATGCCATTTTGGCCAAACTATTTATTCATTAAAAATATTTTCAGACGTTAAACATAAAAAATTATTATATTTTACTCAAAGATAATCATTAGATTAATTTTTAAAATTTATTTATTACAATAAATCAATTATTTTAATTAATGAATAAAAAATAGTGGAAAAGAATAGAAATTAATTATTATAATATTTTTTTTGCTTCATAAAAATGTCAAATAGTTGATTGAAAAGCAAGAGAAGCTTGTCCTTAGTATAAAAAATAATTTTCACAAACTTTTTTGAAAGTTTAATAATTATCTGATTTACATAATGGATATTTATACTTATTAATATTCCTCTTGACACTATAACGCTATACAGATCTTCAAACTACTTAACGGCACACGTGTCTTCGCCATATTGCAAGCGTGTCGTTCGATAAATAGGTGGGTAAGCGACTCCAACGGAAACTCGTGTTAATTAACGCCAAGCGTTCGGGACTGATTTACGTGGCGTCTAATTAGCGAGCTTGACGGCGATATAGTATATATACAAGTATTTTGATTGGGCGGTAAGTCAGACAAAAACTCCAAATATATAAGAATTGGTCAATCTTCACTTACGTCTTGCAAATTGAAAAGTCATGAAAAGTATTCGAATTATTTTCTCGGCATTTAAATGATCCTTTTGATATTTATTCAAATTAATTTTTCCAATTTTTTTCCCTAGCCTCTAATGGTGAATTGTTCATTCGAAGTGACTTATTGGTTAAGAGAATTGCCAATTAGAAATTTCCTGTGATTTCTCGCTCTCAGACGCAATGAATTCGGTTTCATTAGTCGATCTGAACAGTCTTCACTGTCAAATACTTGACTATATGTACTCCTTTCGAGATGGCAACTATCCCAAGTGCAAATATCTACTCTTGTACTGCAGTGATTAAAGGGAATATTTCATGCGAAAGGATTGATGAGACAGATGCAAGGGAAACGGATGTAGAGTTAAAATAGACTCGTCAATTAAGTGGTTCATTTTAGTCTTATGATTTATGAAACTTGTTTTCAGAGTTTATGATAATGTTAAATTCGTTTGCCCAAACAGGATTTTAAAAAACGATTCAAACAACTTGACAGGAATATTTTATTCAAACCCAGAGATTCACTCCTTAAGCTTTTTGCCTTGATTTTGTTAAAAAAATATTGCAATAAATAAAAATTAATGAGGGAAGGTTTTATTAAAGTAAAGAATACAATTTCTCAAAGATAATTAGAAGGAATATTTTCATAGAATAAATTTATTAATAAGAACTATTTATCTTTAATCAAGAAGATTATGAGATAAATTTATAGCCAATTTAATTACATTATTTAATTGCATCGCGCTAAAGTCTCGATTAATAAACTTAATTATTTTTTGTTAACTTGTAAAGATAATCTCTCTTATTATAGTGCTCATCATAAATCATAACATTATGCACATGTTTAACTCAAAAATTTGAATATTATTTATTATTTTGTTTTAAAAAAATAGTTTAATAATAATAAAAACTACTAACAATTCTTTATCTGATACACAAACATCATTTTTCACTTTAATCTAATGAATACAATATTCTAGAATTTATTTATCTAATAATAGTATCTACAAAATAGTACTGTCAACTGTCCATCAGCTTTGGCTTCGTGTTTGTAATAGAATATCAACAGTCTATAATTTTTTTATAAACTACAGCTACACTAAAATTTCTATGATCATAGGAAGTAGGAAGATATTGAGAAAAAAATTATTGTGAGGTTAATAGTAATACTTGTCACTTTTCACAATGAATAATTTAACCATTTTATCAATTTTGTTACATCTTCAGTATTTCAGAATTATATATTAGTTTCGATAAATTATATATCATGTTCAAATAATACATTCTATGATAATGACAGCAGAAATAGTTTAAAAAATTGATAGCTTCATTGTGATGAAAAAAAAAAAAAAAAAGTTATTATGTAAATTGAGGAGTAAAGGTAAGTAATAATAAAAGGACTCATTGTATTTTCTAGAAACTTGTATTTTTTTTATTAATTAATTAATAAACGTATGTGCCATAGTATCTTACAATTGCCCAGGATCGACTAGAGATCCAATAGGCGGCATAAAAGTTGAGATAAATCAAATAACAAAATTAACTAAACGCGAATAGATCGATTTTTCATTGACCGTGCGCGTTTTTCCACAATTCATAACATCATCGGTCAGAATATTTCATTCTTCAGGCGTTTCGAATAAGATTAATCATTGTTATCATTGAATATGCATCAAATAAATATGTTCAATTTAATATTCAATTATTTGGTTTTTTTATTTTCATGATAATTTCGAGTATTTTAATGATTATTTTTCTAGATTAATATCTTTATTCGAAACGACTTCTCCGAGGATATCGCGCGGTCAGGAACCTTGTTCAATGTTGCCAAGTTACAACAAATAGTTGGAAAAGAATGGTAAATATTTTTAAACAAATCATTAACTCAACAAATAGCTTATGATATTAAAAAATATTTTTAATGTTGATAATAAGGTTTTTTTTGTCTTTTCTTGATTTATGGTGTTGCCTTGACAATCATTGAACCATTTAATCGTGTCATCGTGGCTAAACCCCGGCTATTTAGCCGCCGATGAATCGTTTTTTTAGGTATCACCGCATTAGTAAATAACCATTTATATCACACAAATTTTTAACAATTTACAAAATGTACCTATATACAAGTTTAAATTACACATTCTTGCTAGCTAGCTTTGTTCTTTCATCAATTCACTCCTCGAGGTCTTCATCTTAATCAGGTCTGGCATCAGCTCTTATGATCAGTCAAGTCATGTCCGGGTGATAATGACTATAAAAAGAGACCTGATAATTCAGTAGCCAGCTCAGAGTTTCGACTATCATCACCTCTATTCTTACATAATTTGTTAACAGTATTTGCGGAACAATTGGAGACAAAAGTTCGCTAAAGAACAGAACAAGAGATACAACAATTAGTTGCATAATGAAATTTTTTACATCCAAGATTTATATATTTTTCATTCATTACTGAGCATTAAAAATTTGTCGATGCTATGGATAATGATTTGAATCAGTTTATTATCATTATAAATATTATGGATCATCAGTATGTAATTTCTTTAAAATAATAAATAAAAGATCTGACTTGGTTATCAGCAGATATTGATATCATTTAATCGCATCGACATTAGATTCAAGCACAGTAGTACATTTAGTATCGTATCGCATGAAGATAACACATTTATGTTACATTTATCGTAAATTGTAACCCTGTTCTTCTGAGAAATTAAGTATTTGTTCGGGACTTTATCATCGTTAGGTTCCACCGAAAAAAAATCATTAGATTAGATTTAAGTGGCGATGATTAAGTCCCTTTTGTGTCATGGATACAGTATTTTCATTGTATCTTATCGAGATCATTTTCATTTTTAATAGTTATGTATTTGTTGCATTTCAATTGACTGTTAAAACTCTGAATAAATATATATCGCACGCGGAAATCCTGATCTTCAAGAAATTGATTATCAATAATTATTGCTTGCAATTCGTATCTTCTTCATTGAATACAATTAAAGGAAAACATATACCAAGTACATTTGTTAGATACTATCCATTTATTACTTCAAACGACCATATAATAATCCGGAAAATAATTAAAGTCAATGTTGGATTGTGATGAATTAAAGGCAAGGTTACACAGTAGAAGTTGGCGTAACGAGACCACCGGCAAGGAAATATTAAGAGTTTAAGCTGACTTTTGCTGCAGATGAATCTCTTATGATGATTTCTTATTCACAAGGGAAAATAAACGAATGCAAGTACACAGTGACTCTAGCAGTTTGATGGGGTTCTGTAAAAGTGTAACCGTTAACCATAATCTCGGGTGTTGGAAACAAAAGCCGTCTAACGAACTTAGGCGTTCCTCTTGGCGCTTGTCGAGGCGAAAGGACCGATGATTTTGAAAGAAAAATAATTTTCTAAGAGCCCACAATTCTCGTTTTTTATTCCACTGACTTCTTTCCCCTTATATTTTATTTAATACATTTTATTTAGTCCTTTCTTTTATTCGTTGTTTCTGTCCCTTATTTCCGATTCACGATACTCGATTTTAGAAAGGTCTCAACCACCTGCCGGTCTCCTAATTTGGAATGATAATCATTCGAGCCATTTTGTATTTCCGCACCTGGTCCTACCTGATGGCTATTCATACTCGTTAACATGCATCGAATTATTCTCCACTTGTTGCAATCAAAATTACAATCAAGTCCGAGAGACAAAGACTCAGTGTTAATTGTGTCGCCATGGAAAACCTTGAGCTTGTTTATTATTTTTTGTTTTAATGAGATTGATCTTATTTATGAAGAAAATGAGCAAACATTTCTAAGAAGATATCATTATCCTCTTTATTGAGCAATCTTATGAAGGTACTTCCATTTAAGTCTATTTCTCACAAACCAAGATCAAAGATTTCGCGTATTCTTCGTTAATTTATTTTATTTATTTATTTATTTATTTATAATTTATTTTATTGTATGATCGAGTTTTTCACAAGTGCTTTTCAATGTCTAATCGCGTGCACAAACTTCAAGTAAAAATATATAAGTACTCTTTGACATTCACTTGATAATTGGCGGGATCTTATTTCAGTTTTCCCCTAAATCTGTAGACATACAAGCAATCTGTAACACATCCTAGAATCCGCATTGATGAAAGATCACTTTGGAGATCTTGAATTATGGCATCTCTTGATATATTTCCCAAAGAGTTCCACAACTTTTCTCTCGTAATTGCCTACCATTACCTCCAACCACGCTTCACTCAGAATGCTTTGGTCCTTAATCATCACTGTCACTCTCGTCACACATAAAGTTCGACAGTCTCCTAGTCTGAAGGATGATTGTCACGTGAATGTCTTGAGAGTTCAACATTCAGCCGCATGGTTCACCCCAAGGTATCCACTCCTGGTAGGACGGTTGTTGCTGGAGATGTTGCGGCTGCTGATGAGTTAACCCAAGCGGGCCTAGTCCCATCTGTTGATGGTAGTGCTGATGACCCGGTGGCGGCGGCGAATAGGGATCCCCTCCGACGCCCACGTCTACAACGTCAACTTGACTCGGTTGCAAGACACTCGAAGGTGAGACTTGGACCGATGATGAGGACGGGGCGACTGGTGACGCGACAAGCGTCGTGGGTTGAACCTTCTTCGGACGACCGACCGGGTTGCCACCTCATTCACGGCTCCGCCTTGGTCGACCGACCTTGGCCTTCCGCACTGGCGCTCCACCGTTTCCAGTAACAGCTGCAGCTGCTGCTGCGACACTCGATGACTTTACCATTTTATGCCAGTCTGACTCGCACACTGGAGAACCCGACAGCAGACAGTATCTATTAACGACAAGAAGAGTTTCATTAGTAATTGCCAATTATTTATATAGCTTTATTAATTACATCAAGATTTTTCTGAGAACACTCAAGTACAACGAGTTCATCAAGTTGTCTTATCATCAGAGAAGGAAGAAAAAGAAGAAAATACTTACTTGTCACCAGCTACCAGTGTTGAACCGCATTTACTGCACGAAAAACATTTGATGTGAAACACTGCTCCACCCGCTCTCGTGACAAACTCGTTCGCCGGTATCACTTGACCACAGCCTGAGCACGCGCCACTATTGCCATACAACCTGTAATGCAAAAAAATTCATTTTTAATGAAGAAAGGAAATCATTAATTTTAATTAATTTAATTGATGTTTGGAGACTATAATGTTAAATTTTAAAAATACCATTCTCGCTAAAATTCTTTCAAATAATTGAGAATCACAATAATAATACCAATAATGATAGTAATAAATGAAGATAATGATTGAAAATTTCCAAGAATTCTTCAATTACCGAACAGTCATTGTTTCTTTATAAAATGCCATTCAATTGGTTGAAGTAATTGATAAGTCTGTTTTTAGTATTCAATGTAGTTATTTTACAAACATCTAATGCACGTGTGTGTCTGTGCAATAAGGTGTTGTGAATGTGTCCTTTAATTGGAAGTCTGAGTTCCGATAGACTCAACGAGCGTGCGCTGGTCTATCGCGATCCCAGAGAGTGAGACGACTGTTCCATTTCTGGATCAAGGTAGTGTATTTCAGGGCATCTGGAGCAGAAGAAAGGGCACAGGTCGTGATGGTAGGGGTTAATTATTTATTCGCACTGCTTCGAGGAGAGCTAGAGATTTTTGTTACCATAGACGGGCAACTTAATGAGCAAGATCGATCAGAATCCGTCACGATTGGGTCTATTTATTAACTTTACAAGTAGAAGTAGATAATTAATTTTACAGTATAATTTTCTCTTCAATATAATAATCAATGCTATCTTTTTTATTCATTTAAAATTTATTAATAATTTTTATTATGAATAGAGTATGAATTTCAAGTTATCAACGTGACAATCAATTATTTCATTAATTATTTTATAAGTAAATTAATGAAATAAAATATGGGATAATAGATTGATTAAGTTGATAATAAAAAAACAAGAGTGGAAGAGACTTTAGGAGCCTTGACGGGTTTCGTATAACATCAAACTGGTTTTAATTACTTTGCTTAATCTACTTGAGTTGTTGGTTCTTAGCTAGCTACTTTCCAGGCTTCGCTCTTATATGTATCCTAATGACATCATACACTCGTAGAGAATTCGAAGATGAAGTCAAAATTAATGCATGAATGAAGTAAAATGCAAATTATTTCACTTCATTTGTATACTTTTATCTAAAAATGTATAAAATACTTTTTTTCTTCACCAATTTCAGGAATTAGAGAAGCTTAAATTTAATGCGATAAAACCGGAATCATTAAAGAGAATTATAATGATAATTTTTCACACTCTTCATAACAGTATTTACTCGCCAGTAAATCCAATAAAAAATATTAATTATTTTTAATTCATTGTTTTAATTAAATAAAGTGCGGAAAAAGTCCATAAATAACATAAAATTGTTACATTTGCTCACTGATTTCTGAAAATATTTGCAACAAAGAAAAATGAACGTTTATGTAGGTATTAGAGTGGAAACAAACACATTAGTTTACGCATTTTTAGCTAATAGATAACGCACGCTGACTATGTATATGTGTATATAGTTGAGTATACGTGGATGTTAATAGTACAGTCGATATTTGCTAAGCGACAACGTGTTTGTGAAGTACAGTCCGTAAAGCTCAATGTTTATGTAGCAATTAGGTGCGTGAGATACTCAGTATGCACAGCCTGATTCAGATATTCGCATGTTAATAGTACGTTAAGGTAAATTGTCGAATGTATAATGAAAAAAGGGAGATTTATTGAAGTTAATGATACGATCATTTAATTTGAAATTTATTCGGCAATAAATATAAAGTAAAATCATTTAAATAATGTCGCAAAATACCGCTGATGTGGAAATTATTTAAATGTTTAATTTTAATGTATTGTTATGTCGGTTAATGAGATAATTACGCATTAACCACATGAGAATAAATGAATAAACGCATAAATGTGGATACACACAAAATCGGATGAAAACGACAAATGAGGGAAACCATATGAAATGTATAGTTGAAAGTGGGCCACGGATTCGATTCGTGGTCTCTCGTTATTAATTTAATCATTCTCTGACAGTTCTATAATTAAACTGTTAATTGATCTGTCGAGATTCGCGTGCAAAACCAGAAAAGCTCTGTCTTCCACTGTGATTGTTTATCCGATTTTTTTTTTATTATTCTTTTATATCAATTTTTCTACTTTTTTATACAATCATATAGCATTTCAATTTTTCTCACGGTAATTGAAGGCTAATAAAAAATATCGATACATCTATAATCCTATCGTAAGTTAACTCATGGAGCTTATTGTTAAATTTTTATAACGATTTTCATTAGTGAAACAATCGGATTTTATTATTTAAATATAATTGACAATATTTCAGTTAATTATTTATTTTATTACTTTTCTAATTTACTCGCGCAAAATTAATAATATTTCAATCATTTATTGCTGTTTTAATTGATGTCATCAACAAAGCATGAATGGACATGAAATTTATTAAATTAAAATAATATTACTGTTAATCAAAGTTTTAATTAATCTATTCAATAAAACGAATAATTTCAATAATGAATAAATCACGAATAAATGTATTGGAAATTTCTACAGGGCAAAAAGTATTGATATTATTATTATTTTTTTTTTTTTTTTTAAAGTATACATATATATATATATTAACATTGTTTTGAATTCATTTTAAATAACCTGAATAATTAATTAAGCATCAATAATACTTTTTCAACAACACCATGTCCTTTAATTAATTAAATATTAATAAAATATAAATGTAGACAGTCGAAATTCAATTAAAATATTCAAACATGAATCGAAGTTCATTTTTATTAATTCAATGTTTTTATCGAAATCTATTCAATAATATAAATGACTTCAATAATGAGCATAAAAAAAATGGTTAAATAAAAAAACATATCTAAAAAAGAGGACAAAAAATTGGAATCGATTTCTATTCACTGATTAATAAATTCATTAAAATGACTGTGATAAAAAATATTCTTATTATTGTACACAATAAGAGAGGAAGATCATTTATAGCGAGCGCTATATAAGCAGAACCACTCGACGCCTGGTTTCCATCCATAGTCAACGGTCAGTCAATTAATCAAATAATGTAATCACTGGGTTCAGGATTAACACATGGACACATACAAATGATGACGGTTCTCGTCGGGTGTGTGCAAAAGAAAAAGAAAATTAACCAAGTTCATATAATAATTAGGACCAAGAGGCTAAGAGTGTATAGTTATCCTGGAATGAAAAGCCAGGATTGGAAAGAAGAAGACGAGACTCAAACGTAGTCCAAGTTCGTCCTGTGCAATTACCAGCCACCATCTGTTCTATCCGTTCTACTTGATCGGCGAGACGTCGGCTTCTAATTAGTAATTACGAAGAAATCAAAAATAGAGCAATCTAACTTATGCTCTCTCAACTATACATTCATTTCTTTGCGCTTCAACGATCATTCATTACGAGAAAACAATTTTTTCTGGTGCAAAAAATTATTAATTCTATTAATTTAATTCCTGTTAATTTATATCTATAATTACCGCTTCGGGTTGCTCAACTTTCAAACCTATTAGAATTTAAAGTCGACAAGAAAGCCGAGTAACGGCAACTCCATGTATATCTTATGGCTATAAATTGGCACCGATCGTGCTAGTAGAGAGCCGAGGATTCATTTTCCCGTTCAACTGATCCGATCTATCCTCGGATCACGCTCGATTGCTTCAAGTCCTGCATCGTGGGACCGTTAAATCCGAGAAAAGAGGCACGCGGGTGGATATATCCAAGGACATATCGGTTAGAAAGAGATTGGGTTATGTGTTTATTGGTAACATAGATTTGAATATGCTCTTTAGTTGAAAATAATTAGCACAATCTGTCTTTCAGAATGTTATATTTTATATATAATATCTTTTAACAATGATACAATTATAATTCTACTTGCCATTCTAATCCGAGATCGATCGTTTGCGTGAGCGGTGGAATATTGCGTTCTATTATTCCATTATTCCATATCATCCTTTGGAATCAAGGTGACGCTTTTAATAGATAGCAATCTATTTTTTCTTATGGCCACGTGTACTAAATTTTATTTGGCTTTTTTACTTCAATTATTAAGTGGTTCTTTTTGTGACCTTTCGTTATTATCTTAATGTGTCAGCAAAGCTGATTATGGATTTCATTTCTTTTTTAATATTTATTCCTAAAGTTTTCTTTAAAGATTTGACATCTAACACACACGAGAAAATATATTAAAAATATATTTAAACATGATTTCAATTTTTTTTTTCTTTTATTTAAAAATAAAAAATTCCAATAAAGCATCATTGAATATTATGAAAGATATTCTCAAACGTGATATATATTAAATAAATTAAATTTTTCTCACATCTATTTTTGCATTTGAAAAATTTTCCAAGAGTTCATTTGATAGAAAAATGAATGAAAGTGATAAAAAAGTTAGAGTTTCAAAAACATTTTAGTATACATAAGTAAAAATTAACAGTTGACTGTAAATATTAAATATGTGATTTAAAAGTTTGAAACTGACAACAAAAAATAATACAAAGACCATAGAATGTTTCAAAATAATTACGCTAATTAAAGTCACCCAATTTGCGCTTTAGACAATTAAAGTGGTGACGAAGCGCCAGGATAGAGAACCAGCTCAACGGGCCGACTAACTCATTAGCAGCTTAGCCATATATACCCTCAGCCTCATCGTACTTCCTTGTGTGAATGGAAGCGTGCATTTCTTCTCATACTCATATATGTATATATACTTATTACTGAGATGAAGAGCAGTTGGAGATACGTAAATCGTCTTTCATTTATTTCAGATATACCATCTTCTATAGAATGGTTTCTCTTTATTAATCTATCTATTTTACTCAGACGAGAAATTAATTATTTCAATATAATACATTGGGTAAAATTCACATCTACAAAACTAAATTTAATTAAAATTTTTCAACCAAGTTTTAATTCCTTTGATAAATATGACAGACGCAGTTGAAGTAAAAAAAATAGAAACAATAGCTAAAGTTTTGATCGAATTCAATTAATTTAAATTATAACTGGGACGATAATTATTAGTGGTCTATTCAAAATGAAGAGAGAGAGAGAAGTTGGTTCATATTAATATTATTCCCTCAAACACTACCAACAAGTTAAATTGAAGTTGAACGATCCTGTAATGATGTGCTACGCTCTGGAAAATGAGTTTCGACTTAACGACAAATTGCTTAAAGATTTTTTTGTTTCTTTCACTTATTTTTTTTCCACTTCTCACTCCCACTCGCGTTTTTATTTCTCAACTTACTCCAACCATTTGTCTTTCTTTCATGACAAAAAGTAACAGAGAAGCTAATGCACCAGATCAATTTAAAAATGAACAAAAAAAACCTTGGTGTTTCCAATAACCATTTAATTCAGTCAATCAAAATTCCTATTAGCTTGCAAGTGCAATTTGGCTGGATATATTGAACATCGCGTAGGGTACCCTATATTAGAAATGGGCGCAAGTATTGGACACGGCTGTGAGTGATGGTTTCGAACAAACCCCAAGATTCCAGAGTTTATGAACAAATTCCTCCGGTGATAACATTAGCTGATAAAATTAACCTAATTTTAGCTACAGTATTGAAATTTAATTATTTCATGTTAGCGATTTCAAACGATTGAAGTCATATAATCAATAAGCTTTATTTGAATTAAATTATTTATTGTAAAATTACAGAAACCAATTAATCAACTCAAAAAATAATGACAAATAGCTAAAACGTTTGATTTGAATATTAAATTAATTTATTACAGAAAATTGATTGAAAATTATTGAAATTTTATTATTTAATAAATAAATAATATTTAAGCAATTAAAATGGACAATAAAGTAATTAAAAAATGAAATAAATTTGTCAAAGAACAATTTATAGATTAAAATTATTTGAAAAGTAATTTTCAATCAGTAGAAGATGAAGCATAGTAAACAAAAAAATTCATGTAACTCGATTGAAGTTGAATTGTGTTTTGTGATTGATTCAAAGCCATCACTAATCAATCATGATTGGTCCGGTCTTGAACTCATTTTAATGTAATTAATGTTTTGATTGCATGCTTTGTTTTCCCCTCTGATCTCCTCGGCAATCTTGTTCCTGGAACGGACACTCGACGTAAAGCCCGAGAGAAGGGTTGGAAAGGGTGAATTTCAGTGGTGTAAACATCGATCAGACTACTACAACCACCAGCTTTGTATCCAAGAGTGTATAAGTTTCATAGAAATACTTGAGCCAAGTTGTTAAAGCAAAGGAAAAGAGTTTCTCTTATCCTCCTCCTTCAGACATCTTCATACACGGTTTAATGTAAAATGAACCTATTCTCTTGATGCAATTAGCCATACACAAAGTTTGTATTTTAACGAGACACGTGGTGGTGTATCTTTTAAAAGAGAAGAGAAAGGACTAAATTAAATGGATTAATTAAGCTAAATTGGTGCTTTTTGGCCTGCATGCAATTCTGTAAAATGGAGTAATTATTATAGGATAGGATGAGAAGAGAATAAGGGGAGGAAGTTTTAAACTACTTGGGTAGATATAATAATAGAAGGCTGTAATTCATGATTTCATAGCACGTGACATGACAATTTATTTTTCAATTTTTAAATCAATTATATTACAGCTAAATTATTATTTTTAGAATCCAGATAACAATTACTCAAACAAAACTTTCATTTAACTCGATCGTTAGTAAAACAAAAGTATTTTAATTAAAGAAAATAAAAAATATATTGTTCATCATTTTACCCTAGGAGTTTTCCAATAAAATGATTTTTCATTAAAAAATAATTTCAAGCTTTAATATACTTTGCTAAAGTCACGCCAATAAATCAGTCAGAAAAATTAATATTGAACAAACTTGAAAGTGTCCTGAATGCTTTCACGTTGATCCTTATTATATTACTACACTAGGGTAGGAATAAGAAGAAAAGAATATATATCCCTACAAGATTACAACACAGTCAACAATTTGCAATAATACTCGACGTGCGCAAGAGCCCGTGGAAAGCAATATAAGTGAAGTATACTGCAATTAATATATCTCGATTAGTTTTCAACAGAGTTGCTTTTTTGCTCAGAGACGTTATACCACCCCGGCGGCAGCAACGCCCCCTACCTCTCATTCCCCCGTTCCCTTTTATTCTATCGCACTCTCACCTTCCATTTAGTTATTGCCAATAAGTAATTATATTGTTCTCCGCAGAGCGGGGATTCTCATTTTTTACGTCCCCGGCAGCGACGCCAGGTGGATCTTATTCTTTCTTTGTCTTTTAGTAATTCTCATATATGTCTATAAGCTTTTATTTTTATTATTTTTTTTTTATATCTATTTTTTATTCCTTTCCTGTGTATGTCTCAAGTCCTTCTCACTCTTTTACTTGTTCCAAATATCTTTTTTATTTCTCTCAGCGAAACCTAATTACGATTTTTACACCCTTCATCAACAATTACATGGCTCCAGTGCAGATCGTATCAGCCAAGTTCAGCTGAGGGCACGCGGGGGTCAATGAAGAGAAATACTACCACGACCGGTTTTATTTCTCATCCTTTCTCCCCTTCGTATTAATCCAACACCGATTTTTCATCTCACTCTTTATTTCAATCTACAAAAATTATCGGCTCGATTATAATGTACTTATTTCAAGCCAACACAAACTTTCGCGACGCATCTCTATTATTGATCTGAATAATATTATACCGGCGTTGATAAGGTCACGCAGAAGGCTTCAATTCTAGTTGGCAAACTTTAATTTGCTACGTGATATTGTGTGACACCTTACGAAGTTTGAATGTGAACTGTTGCATCATTACATTGTATGAGTTTAGTTGAAATACCATTACGACATTTCGTAGTAATATTAATTACATTCATTTACATTCATTACTTTTTTAAATCAAATAATGAGAAAGAGAAAGAGAGAGAGAAAAAAGAGATTTTTAATTTACTTATCGCAATAATTTTTTTTAATTTCATTTTTCAGTTTAATTAAGAGAATTATTAATATATAGGAGTATTATGATTATGATTTGATACAAATACGAATGAAATAATACCAGGAACATGATATAATTAATATACAATTACTTACGTTTCATGAATGCATATAATATCATAAAATAGTATCTTAATTGCATTTGTCTATCATTTGTCGTATCTAGTAATTTATCTTTGTCCTTTTGTATTACTTAACCAGTATATATTCAATTTAATTAATCTGTTGTTTTAATCAAATTTCAAGCAAGTCAACAAAGAAAAAGAAAATTACCTTTTAAATTGGATATTTACTTAAATGTAATAATTTGAGTCAAATAAAGAAGTCTAATATCCAACCTAAATGATGCGAGACGAAGTAATAAACATGAAGAAGTGAGCATTTCAGTAATTCGCTTGGAATGAAACAAAGAGCTGTGTCAATCAACCTAAACGGATGTAATCCACGTCACGCGAGGACAAATTAAAAGTTAGTTGCTTTGCAATTTCATCAAACTCAGACTATAAGCAAGACGATACAAAGTATAAGTAGAAAAACAAACTGAGAGAGAAGTAGAGAAGGAAGTCGTAGGTCGTAGCAATTTTCTTGAGCGGTTCCAACTTCCTCCATTCATCCCCCTTTTAACCTTCTATATCGTCGCGTGTCTTTCGGTAAGTGAATTGTTTCTGGGATTCGCAGTGAATGTGTCGAGAAGTATACCTACCCACCACCATCTAGATACACCATATCACTGTTTCTCCAACTCCCAAGTTAAGCTTAGTATACATGAAACTGAAAATTGCCGCGTCCAATGGCCATGTTTGATTAGTTGGATGTGTATATAGTACATGGATTGACGTTATATACATACATTTATATACATGAACGGATTAAGGGAATGAGTATACATATATTGAATGAGGACAACTCACTCTGGCAAATGGAATGACCAGGATACCCGGAAACCAAAATTCTATTTGGAGAAAAGGAATACTGGCCTCTGATCTCTCGTTACTTTGTGCCAACTTGTGAAAACGAGACAGCATATTAGCTTAAGTGAGATTGGAATGTCTTATTTGATTAAATTTGTAAATCTTTTATAAATAAATACTTTTTTTCCATAACTAAATTAAATTCTCGCCATTACTTCATCTGGAATAATCTTTCATATTCCATAGGATTTCATTCTAACTGATGAGAAAGAGAAGAAAGAGAAACTGTTAATTGACAATTTAATTCAAAAGATTTTTTAAATAGAAATATTACAGAGTATTAAGATGAATGGTTGATTTATAACACTGATTTGATTGAATTTAATATTCAGAGATCGAATGAAGATCTGAAGGGGAAAAAAATGAGTCCTAATAGAAAGTTGGTAAATTAATTAAGTTAATGAAGAAAGTTAAAAAAGGTACTGTTGATGATCTCTCAAAAAGTTTATCGGAGGGTTAAATGGTGCATAAAAGGCAAAAAACATCGCTTTGAAGAATATCGAAGTAAATTGTTGCGAAGCATGGATACAGTATCCATCGCATAGCCAACAAACTTTCTAAACGATACGGTAATAACAATAATAACTTTTGTAACTCTCTGAGCGCAGTGGGCCGTAGTATACTAGAGCTTGGTTAGAAAATACGGAAAGAGAAGAAGTCTTTCTCGCGCGTAAATTAAACGTCCAACTTGTATTTATATGATAATAAGCAGGTTTAAATATACTCGGTGTACGTAAACTTGCTACTTAAATACTAGTCGATTACTGGAACCGTTGGCTCATGCGTTCTAGATGGCCTATAAGCTACTGGAAATCCTCTCTTTATCCATCTACACGCTTCACGTGTATTAATAATATCTATTATCCAACGGTTCCAAGAAGATATTTACATATTTACAGAAGCCACAAACTTTCGCTAAGTTTCATTTAATTCTCCCTTTTATTCTTAGGCGATAAATGGGTGTTCTAGAATACCCAGTTGCAACTAGACTCTTTTCAGGTCTCCAGACTTCGTCTACTTTTGTCCAGTGCATTACTGAGCTAAATAGAATCTATATACGAACTTGTAAAAATTGTTTTACGAGTTATAAATACTTAGACACAACTTGTAGGAATTAGAGATTTTTTTTTGAATTTAAATATTTATTTATTTAAATGAAAAGAAGGGAATTAAATTTCCAGTTGGAAATAGAGAATATTTAAAAAAAAATGCCTGAAAAAAATTCAAAGTAGAGCAGAAGCCTAAAATAGCTTGAGCAGCAGCAAAAAATGAAATTTCAATAATAAAATTTTTGAACAATCTGTCTAAAATGTAGGTATTGTGGAATTTTAGGTATTTCTCTGATTTCTTTTCATCCCCCTAAATTTTCTGTGCGCGGAATATTTTATATATGAAGAAGTGCGAGGCACGGAGGGTGCAAAACGTCGCCCGAAGGACATATAGGGGTTGTGCAGTGAGAGAGAACGACCAGAATCACTGGTAAAGAACGAGAAGAGGAGAGGTGGTTGCTTATAATTTTAATGACGGCGTGTCCGTGCACAGATTATTAAGAATACGCGTTGCTAGAAACTTTTAACGAGGCGCTGCCTTGTACAGAGAGACCTGTGGATGTAGTGGGATATATAAACGACGCCAGGTGGTGAAGAAGAGGTGGCGGTAAAACCTCCCCTGGGGGTACAGAGATCTGGGTGCTACTCCTGAAAGAGTATTATGTATTTTATAATGATCTCACAACAAAATTGCAATTTGCAACAGTCGATGTTGCCCAACCTAAACTCAACTTATGTATATATATACACATTCGTCTGACTCCATGTTTATTCTTTGTTGTATTCAACTATTTTCAACTTTCTTCATTCCAAAATCTCATTTATTTAAATTAGTTTGTAACGTTAATTAAATTAAATAAAATATTGCTAAAGCTAAAAGATAAAAATACTCACGTTTATTCAAATGTCTACGCAATTTAAAATTATTTATGAAGAAAGCATTTTTCTAGATGAAGATATACTGAAGGTAAATTAATGAATTGTTGCCACTGCGTGTCATTAGTTTTCTAGAAAATTAGTTAGTCATAGCACGAACTGGTCTTTTCAATTTATCGATCCGTGCATAGTTTGCACGATCGTTCTCCAGTGACTTACGAACTGCTGGCTAGTTAGCTTGATTCCAAGAGTCTAGTAATTCTTGAATCAATAAAACACACGACACCTATATACCAACTAGGTCAGAGATTAAGTGATTCCATTTTTATTTTATTCACTTAAACCGTTGTGATGAATTGAATACAATATCGATTAAAATAAATCTTAGATAAAAAAAACATTCTTCCATGATTCACTTCTCTTCGAATTCATTACTAGATGAACATTCCTATATTACACCACACTGTCTTAATTCACCAAAAGCTCTACAACATTCTTCATCAACAACTCACAGTAACAACTAATAAATTTTTTACTTAATTAATCCAATTTCCAACTTTTAATTATGATAATGAAGACGACGTTTAAAATAATCCCACCCTTGCTTCATTTAAGCAAAAAAAAAAAATCATACAGTAAAAATAGAGAGACATATTTGTAGAAATTTGTCTAGATTTGAGGACACTAAGTTCTTTGAAAGCAGACGTGAAAGCATTTTGCTCGTTAAATTCGAATATGGAGAATGGGGGTAGTGCGGGAAAGAGGGTGAGAATGTATATGTTGCAATGTGCTTGGAGGTTCGTCAACGGTTGCCTGCGGCTCCTTCCCTTCGTAATAATCCTCGACCTTCGATAGTCGTCGTTCTATTCCTCCCACTTTACACTATCTCCCTCTTTCACTGTTTCGTCGCTGCAACCCCTAACCCCTAACTGAGCTAACGACCTTGCTTTATCTCTGCACCAGCCACAAGATATATAGGTAGAACTGATACGCGACAACGAGGGTCTACATGCTCCATAATGAATCTACGTCCACGTTCACTTAAATTGCATTGACACCTTGATTGTTTACTTTGCATTCATTTATCCTAGAGATTTTTTTTCACTTTATCAACAATCATCAGCATTTAAACGACTTTTATTCTTGAATAAAGACATATTTTGATAGTTTATTGATAGAAAAAAAAAACAAATAAATCATCTTGAAGGGCCAAATTGATATAAATATATTGGTTATTAATTAGAGAAAAAATTGATTAAAAGGTTAATGAATATTTCCAGACACTTTGTGATGTTGAATATAAATGGAAGAGAATTGTAAAAGGGTGAGCTTATCATTGGTATAACACACAGTCCATTATTACCACCACAAGACTTGTACATTGGTCATCGCAATGAATGTTTCAAAGATAACGCACGTTATGGGGATGTTCCTGATAGATAGGATGTTTGCATCGTTACTACCAAGGGATGCTTTTTATCACTTTAGAAAGAGACCCAATCATCTCTAATGGAAAAAAATTCGTGGAAAAGTTTTAAATAATAATTCCCATGTTAATAAGTTTGGATTAAATATAAAAAAGTTTAGGTTGAGAAAATGAGGATTGAATGTGAGAGTATAAAATAAAATAACAAAAAAAAACAGGTAGGTAGACAGGTCGTTGGAGAGATATTGCTTAATCTACATATAATTAACAGAAAGAAAATTTATTTAACCCTCAAGCCAAAATGCACGATCGTTATTTTTCTCTCAACTAATTTAAATACACTCACCCGTTGGATAAATTAAAATATCCAATTTCGTTGTAATTTCATGCTATTAAATGTGATTGGAAGTCATTCAGTAATGTATCGTCTGACATTTTCACTACCACTGCAACCCCAGCTCATTATAAAGATGAATTTTTATTGATTCTGCCTCTTAGTTTATTTTTATTATGATCATTATTATTATTATTATTAATAGAGTTTTCAATATTGCAGGAATTAAAATTTAAATGCCTGCTCAAGTAACAATCTTTTAATGAAGTGACTTGCATTTAGCAAGCAAATAACTAAACATTGTAGGATAATGTTTAAAGTCTATGGCTTTCGTACGCCGATGGCGTAATGCATCTCATCGAGGTATTAAATAATCGTCCAATCAACGTTCGGGGAACTCCAAAGTCTTTAGAGACCAATCTGCATGTTAAGAGGCTGTTAATACCTTTTCACCTAGCCGCCTGCTGCCCACAACAATTCTCCGTCTCTTTAGCTCTCGTTTATATACATTTATATCAACGTACCACGTACATATCAACACACATTAAGCTCACTTTTGATCGTCAATTTGATAACACTTTAAAGGAATATACTAACAGATTTCTTGGGGTTTCATTTTTTATTCAAGACAATGCTTAGAAAAAATATCTAATGTCAATATTTAATTTTTTTTTCTTTTAAAGTCTAAAAAAAAAATTCAAAAGATATTTAAACATTATTATTTCTAATTTTTCATCCTTTTTTTGTTGAATTGAAAATTTCTTTAACAGTTATTGAACATCAAAGAAGAATATATTGATTGAAACAATAGTCAATAATCTTTAACAATTAAAATTAGCAATAAAAAAAACAATTGCCTGTTGTTAAATCGTTAAAAGTAATTATAAAAGACATTTATTTGAACTCTTTAACGGTGTTTTTTTATAACTAAATTTAATTTCAATGTCTGGATTTCTTTAGATGAAAGTAAGTATTTTTAAAAGAAAGAATTATTCGACGAAAGCAATAATAATTAAATGGAGAAATATGAAACTAGACTGTGCTCTAGTTGTACAACACGATAATGAGTGAATAAAGCAATATAATTGCGATTTACTAGCAATATCGAGGTAGGATTTGAGAAATATACTTGCTATCCCCTCTCCACAATAAGAGTTCTCTCAAACCCCTTTCTCTGTACGTTGCGCCCGTCAATTCTACTCTCTTCGTTATACACAGGTACACAGATGCGTCTCGTTTTATCCCTGGTAATTGCTTATTAAATTCCTAGGGGTGGAAAGACCCCTATATCGTACTCTGTCTCTCTTTCTCTCAACGTCCCTCTGACGTCACTCTTACTATTCTCACGGCAAAACTCCCCTGGCAGGGTCAGAGGCACGCGCGATTCTACTTGGGGGTTGAACAGGAAGAGAAACAAGGAAGAGAGAGAAGAGGAGATTGTTATAGAAGACGGCTTTGCTTGTCTTGTCCGACAGAATTGTTTTCCTGTTACCATGAAAATATGCCGAGAGGGATCTTGCGCTTAATTGGATTATTAATTAGATTGTTAATGAGACAGATTCCAGGAGATGGAAGAGAAGTGAAAGGAAGGAAAGCTGTGGTAACGAGCCCAGAAATGTTATGAAACATCAACCACAGATTTTGGTTCGTGACTTAGCGCAAAATCTAATGTTAAGTATTCTATTTGCGTACTCATTCGATTAGGTAATAACGAGGAAAATCGTTAGGAAGAAAGTAATTAGAAAAAAGTTGTAACGAAAAACATTAATGGCTGATCTACAATCAAATAAAGAAACTTTTTCAATCTCTTTGTTGGTGTAGTTAACTTATTTCTTACATCGACGAGCTTTCGTTCACTATTTTGACGTTTTTTTAATTTATATACTGAAAGCTTAACGATCAAAATAATTTTTTCATTTCAATAAAAAAAAATCCTACATTTGGTTGATGAAAAAAAAAAAAATGCTTGAATGAAAAATTGTCGTTTATTAATCAAACTTCTGATTCAATTTTTTCTCCTTCACTATGATATTTTTCGTCAGAAGATTTAAGGAACAAATTACAAAAAATGTACGATCAATTTGTCAAAACAACGGGACACACGCCAATGTTGACTCATGGTAAGATTCAGACAGTTGAAACATAAAAATTGAAGTAGCGAACAAAACGAAAGGGCGTCAATCAAGACTCAAAGTCGATCTGAAAGTTTGTACAATTTAACCTTGATTTTCTGATTGTAAATTCTCTGAGTTATTGGACTGCTAAATTTTGGACTTTTCATCCAATTGACTAAATTGATTCCATTTTCAAGATGCTTATTATATCTTGTAACAAAAATATCAAAAGGAGAAATAAATAGGAGAGGTCTTGTTGGAAATTTTTGACTGAGAATATAATCACCTTCAATAACTTGTATGAAATTATTTCTCTATTGAATTAATCATCGAATTTAATTGAATACATACGATGTCTGATGCAATGTCGTTATTAGGTTTAAGAGGACACACCACAACCACAGCGAACACGACCATCATCCGATCTCAACGACAAATAATTCAAATAGCTATTTATTATGCTACGCGCAGCCACGAAATAGGATTATTATTACAGCCATACCCCTTATCACCTCCTGAGTACCTTCAACTGCTCTATATACGTCAGACCTGCTTTGCCGTTTGGAATTTTAAAAAGTATAATAATTCTCTCCCTTTGAAAAAATTTCTCTTACAAATGGAAACTGGATGCTCATTAAAAATCATTCAATTATTCATATATAAATTCAATTTTTTCTTTGATACGACTAATTATCAATAATAAAAATTATTTATTATTTACTCTTATTCACTATTTGTGACAAATTTTTTTAATTAAATTTTTTAATTAATTTACGCTATTTTGAGAAATAAAAAATATTTTTTTTTTTAAATTAACATTTTAAATTCGACATATGTATGATTAAAAAATATATTTTTGTCAAAATATTTTGGTGCGTTTAAACATCAAAGCCTAAAATTGATTTTGAAAGGCAAATCAAGTTATCAAAGAGGTTTACATGACAAGCAAAATTTAATACAATTCGCTTAAATAGAATTGTATGTGATTAAAATTGTGTTCAATCAACGATGAATGGAAAAAAAATATTAAGTCCTGAAAAATAACACAAATACTTAATTAATTGAACAATTATTCAACACTTGAGAGATATTTTATTTGTAATAATAATGTTTATGTTTGTTTGAGGATACATGGGGTTTATTTTCTTTTTTTTTAACAACGTTAAAGAGTAAAACTACAGTTTCATGAAAGTGTTTGAAAAAATATTAACACACGTCGATTTTTTTTTATGTGCACACGCAAGTTTTTTCATCTTCTAACTGACGCGCGGATTAAAATTCATGAAGTGCAACGAGCAACGAACGGTTTTGTGTAACTTCTGTATATATGTTAAAAAAAAAGGTGTAAATGAAAGAAGGTGATAGAGAATGTTGAAAATAAACAAAAAAAAAGAAAAAATAGAATAAACGAATGAGAACGAAGATGAATCAACAGTCAACGATATAGAGGTTGTGTGGAAGGGACTCGTTAAAAAAACATGACGATATTTTGTTTACGTTATATTTTCTAACTGATAGAGGATGATGATCAGAGCATTACTGCTGTTAACTATCAATAATGATGATTAAAAGATAAATTAAAGGAATAAAAATGAATTTTTTCGAAAATATTATATGAAAATTACTTGGATAAACAATAAAATTATTAGTATTTATTAATTATAGAAATATTTATTGAAAATAATTTTAATTTGTTTGAATGAATTTTATGGTCAGTTAAAAGCTTTAACTTTTTAATAAAATTCACATCAATACACTCGCTCACGCTTTTCTGAATGCACTTAACCGAGAAATTCATTCAATTTGCACATGAAAATTGCGGAAAAACATTAAATAATATCATGTGTATGCTTTCATATAAATCATTTTGTTTGATTAATTAAATAAATAGAGACAAAGTGAAGAAAATTCAAATAATTTAAAAATCTCTGTAGAACCTGAACTTAAGATGTAATAAAATAATTATTTATATCATCATAAATGAAAAAAATCAATTAAAAATAAAACTAACAGATAAATCGATTAATCAAATTTTCTTTCTATCCTTTCTGACTTCTTTTTTAATTTTTTATTTGAGTCACATGAGTCTTTGACGAATGTTGAGTGCCGATAAAGTTCTATTAGTATCTCACTCGTTTCTACACTGCTATCTTACTCTACTCGTGAGTATTTTTCAATTAGTGAAAAACAAAGGACGTCCCGGCAATAATTGCAACGGAGAGAAAACAAGAGGGGGTTGTAGAGTAATTGCCTAGCATCACTGGATGCTTTTCTGGTATAGTGTAGAGAAACCTATCGTATGTTGTCAATGTGATGGCTTTTTTTTACGGATTATCTGCTCTCGACGTACGTGCTGGGAGTTACGTTTCAGTACCCGATGCCTGGAGGTCTTCGTCAAAGAAGTAAGCTATGGGAAATTCGTTTGCAATGTACGTGACGCCGCCAATATATATTATTCAATGGACTCTTTGAATATATCGACACTTGGTTCTTTGATGATTAAAAATAAAAAGCGTTCTTTTATTAAAAAATATATTCATTGAAAAATTATATCCACTAGATATCAAGATAATTAAAAAATATTCGTAACTAATAAACTTTAATTGATAAAAATGAACCAAAATAAAAAAGAAATACTTAAATGCTTTTGTATTTTTTTTTTTTTTAATCGTCCTTCCCATTTTTATGACACTGATGATAGTGAAGACAAACTACTTTCTGCCTGATACAGAAATTGTCGAGACACTAAGAGCATGTTCATATTACTCCCTCCCAGTCTATTTTAGCCTCAAAGACGCGGTACTGTCAACGCAAAAGAGACATAAACGCCTTCTAATATCCAGGGGATGACAAACGTGACATGCATCCTCCCTCTCTACCTTATTCATTCGCATAAAATACCTAAAGCTCAAAGCTCACATCAGAGCTTTCCACAAGACGTGGCTTCAGTGAACGTTAAACGAACGAAGAGACTTATGTTCGCTTTACTAAATTCCGAACACGCACGTTATTCATCAGGTTTGTATATAAACTTAAAAATATATATCTCTAATATTTATGTATTTTGATATTAATATTTCAACTATTTATTATGAATAAAATAAATTAATTTTTCAGACTGAAAATGACTTTAGTCATTAAAATCTTATCAGAAGTTAAACAGGTTCTGGTTTTTCAATTGGAATAGAATTTTTTTTAATCAGTTAAATGGTAATAAACGTAAGTAAAAATGATTGAAAAAAAATTTATTAGATAGTTGGAAGTAAAGCGGATTATTCTAATTTATAAATAACATAAGTTAATGCGATTAATTAAGTTTATAATTGTAAAGACGACACGGTATAGATTCGGCAAGAGACGACAAAAAGAAGAGGGTGGTGGAACCTCAGGAAAGAGGAAGAAGTGAAAGACTGGAAGAGGGAGGTAGCAATTAACTTCTCCTTGCGAGATTAGAGCGAGATATTACGAGATATCGAGCGACTTAATGGCAACACGCGAGAGACTTCAAAGGCGGTAATAAACTGCCTCTAATGAACCCCTTATCGCTAACGTTGCCACCCTCTTGTGCCACCTCCTCTTTCTCCTTTTACTCTTCTACACATTTATTTCTCTCGTCCACAAGTCCTAGACGATATCCTACGAAATCGAATCTACGACACTGAAAACTTTCAGTCATTTGATTTTCCTCATTTCTTTCCTTTTTTTTTTTTTTTATTTTATTTAACTTCACTCTACAACTGGTCTTTAACCAACTTTTTTTCCCACGTTCGTGACGAGTTATCTTTAACAGACGCTTGTCATGCAGTCGACGCTAATTTTCGTGTTGATAAGGAATTAGAGCAAATGAATGTATGTCATTAAAAATAGTTTAAATCATTTAAAGTCGAGGAAATTTTTTGAACAACTTATCAAGAGTCGTTAAAAAAAATTTTCAATTAAGTTTTATCACTGATATAATAATTACTATCAATAAAAATCAATGTTGATGGAATACTGAAGTAATATTTTTTCTTTATATTTTTTCAATGCCAAAGACATCAGACTAGATAAATCAAACGATAGTAAATTTCTTAATAAAATTTACGTCAGAATATTTATTATCGTTCCGACGGGTTCAAATGAAGCAAGTAAGTAAAGTTAGTATAAAGTAAAAGGTATAGCAAAGTGAATATCCTCGATCTTCATCTTCTCTTTATTTTCTTCGTCTGTGTCGTAGCTCGTCGCGTCAAGCCCAATCATGTTGATTCAACAAAGTACCTACCCACCTACCACGACCGAATAGCTGGAATTTGGTATTCGGCCAGAAGGGTGAGTGGCGTTGAGGGGGTGCGCAAGAGCGGAAAGGGGATGCTTGAAGTAGTCTGATTGCACATCTAGGCCAAACTGGGACCGCGTGACGTCGGACTGACGTGCTCCAGCGTAAAGCCACGCGATGATTGGCTCGTCTTCGTCGACCGCGTGGCGGCCAAACCAAGACCTCTTTGTCGTATTCAGACTCATCCTTATGATCCTCTCGCCCTCTTTTCCCTCTTACTCTAACACCAGCCAAATATTTTAGTCCTCTCTCTCATTCACATACGAATGTGCACGTCTTTCGTCCTCATTTCTCTTCCCTTATTCATCTCACTCTCTCAATCCAACGTCCGTGCAGCCAAAATGTGAGGAGAGAGAGAGGGCTGATTGGACGCATCTCGGTGATTGTGGCACCCACCCCTTGATTTACTCGTCCTCTTCTCTACTCCTCTGCTTCGTTCCTCAACCCTCCACTAGCAGTCAACCCCCAACAACGCCAGCTCCCGCTTGACTACCGCAGTACCACACACCCTTTCGTGCCTATCCCCTCCGCCTGGCATCACCCTACATGCCTGTAAATCGAGTTTACCCTCTTGCCGTAGCTCAGCCCTTCAATCAAACTGATTGAAACATTCCTTGAATCCAAAAGAAACGAGCCATCTCCCATCTACTCTTTCATACTGTCTCTCATTCTCCTTCTCTCACTTTTCGTCTCATCCACGTGTTACCTCTTTGCGTTTTCACTATTGCAAGCTTTGAAAACGTTTTCCATTCGCTTTCTTTCTCTCTTCTTTTTTGCTCAAGTATTTCACGGGCTTGTAGAATACTTTTCGTTTAAGCGGTTTATTTTCTAGGAGCTTTATGAGCACGCTTCCAATGATTGAATTGTTTGTTTTAGTCGTGCCATTATATAAAATAACGAAACTCACAAGAATTTTATCTATTCATTTATTTATTATTTATTAGTTAAATTATTTTAATTTTGTTGCTTTAATAAATATTCATGTTCAAATAAAATCAAGTGGAATTTACAATATGGAACAAGAATTTTTCAATTTACATCGACGTGAAAACTAAAAATTTCGTAATAATCTTTATGAAGTTTTTTTTGTTCAATTCAACGGAATTATTTTTATTATAACAGAAGTTTTCTTTTGTCACTTTAAATACGAGCAATTCATCAATGAATTTTTATTAAAAAAAAAAAAAGTTGGTAAATTTAAAATAATTAATAATACTCTCTCATTTTTGTTAATAAAAGAACTTTGATGAATTTACAATAGTTGAATAAATTTTTCCAATAGTAATCTCAAATCTATGTGAAACCACTGAAGATAGTCTAACACAAATTTGCCAGCTGATAGAAAATTCAAATCTCACATTCAGAATATTTAAATTCGTACGTTGTCGAGGGAAAAGAGTATAGCAAGAGTATTCGGTAGTAGATAACGTACCTACATATAGAGTGAAATAAGAAAATAAAATAGAAATGAAAAAGCTTATAAAAATACCAGATGATGGTCTTTGGAGATTTTCAACAGTAAAACTAAGAAGACAAGAGGCGGGACCCATATTATTTTCAGGAAAACGATACCCGTGGTCCGGTAATTGGCTCTTAGCGCGCTTTTGTCTGCGAACTCGTCCACACACCAACTGAGTTATAAGAGAATGAGAGAGACAACATCCAGGAGCAAGACAAACTCTAAGTATCCAACGGTTCAACGAAAGAACGAAGGAATGGTTGGACGAGCCACGTCGATCTATTCCGGGCGGACGGGTCCACCTAAGTCGGCGTCTGTTTCTCATTAAATTGTACTCTGACCTCGAATCCTCTAAATTTGGAACGGTCCCCAACGATTACCTAGCATTATCTCGTGAATTTATATCAACTCGTCCAACAGCTCCTCGATCAATTTTTTTTTTTATTAAAATTACCAGCCAATTCAACATCTTTTTGATTGATGCCACCAAGCTGCCAAGCTTCAATTTATTTCGATTGTAAAACTATAATTTTTTTGTTTAATTTAAAATCTTTAAAACCATTGTGAATCAAAGGTACAAAAATAAGTCTATAAGAATTTTTTTAAGCATTAAATTGGCTCACATTGAGCTTAACATTCTACTTAGGATTTCTGATTGATATTACAGGCACTTGGGGATGAATAAAGTGTATTCAAGTGGGGATTAATGCAAATTGAAGGGCGCAAGTATTGGCACAATGATCGGGTTTCAGTCAAGTGCCTTACGTCAAAGTTAATCCGGAAATCAATTGATGATTATGTAAAGATGTATGGGGTTTGTAATAAAATATAGATGCTTACCTCGTGTAGTCATGCTTGCAGAGGATCAATCCATGTTTAGTGAAGCACGATGTGCCCATGTCCGCAAGGGGTGACTGGCAATAATGACACTTGAGACAACTGTTGTGCCAATAACGATCCAAAGCGTGCAACAGAAATCTTTCTACTATCCTACCACCGCAGCCCGCACAAGTTTGGATACTCGTTGATCCTGGCGGTCCGCCTTCTTGCTGCAATATCACAAACACTAATTAACTTTCTGTACTTATTAAACCTTGTATTAAATTTATTAATTAATTTTCTCATCAAGATAAATGTAGATTAAAAAATTCATTATTTATTTTTAACACTGCTGAGAGATATTATTTTATGTTTTATGATATTCAAAGAAAGAGAAGAAGTTTAAGGTATCATATAACTTTATCATGTCCATTATATGTCCATTAATTCCAAAATTATTGATCAAAATTAATTAAATCATTTTTTTTCTCTCTCTCTCTCTCTTTCGTTTTCATTCAACGCATTTATATAAGAAAATAAACGGTATATTTTTGAGAGCTACTCGACCGAAATCACGCACCCGTGTCCCTTACGCAAAAGTCAATCTCCTCTGAACCACTCGTTTGAGACGGTCACGCATAGGAAACAGGAAAAGGGCTTTACTTTATTATATCAAACTTTCGTGGGTTTTCAAACGGTATGTGAATGGTTTTTTTACACTTTTAATTATTTTTAAGGATGTTAAAAGATCTTTCAAAATTTTACGATCGTAGTAAAATTCTGAAAAACCGATGAAAAATTTTTATAAACACTTTTTATCACAATTTCACTAACATTATCAGGAAATTGAACAGAAAAATGTCAATGGAAAAATATTTTTCAGTTATTCTTGTGAAAACTTCAACTGTTGATTGCCCACGAAGTTATTAAATAGAAGAAAGTGAATATTTAAATCGGTTGAGTAGTTTTCTTAAGAGACAAATTTATTGAATTTCGATCCAATTTTTGTTGATGATGAAACGACGATTTTTTTTCTCACTAATAATTAAGTGAATTAATGAACTTTTTGTGAGTTTTATTAAAGGTTTCACTAGAGAATTCTTCAAAGGAGATTTTAGTAAGCCATAAAATTTCGTGGAATATCAAGCAAATCCTCAAACGCGCGATGAGAATCCCAAAAACGGAACAACGATCATTGTTGGAGATCTTGAAATCCAAGGATGTCCTTGCGGTTCGCGCTCATCGCGTTGGGAATTCATTTCAATGTCGTAGTAAATATCCGCGACCCCTCTCCTAGCCAACAATCCCACCACCACCTTTCTTATTATATATCCCCCTTTGCTTCTTCTCTTCCTTCTCTCGAATATCCTTTTTCTCTCGAGCAGTAGGACAAGTGCACGCTGCTGCTTACAATCTTGTCGCCGGGATAACACTTCATCTGGTTCATTCGCGCAGTGATGGCGCTGTAGTGATGTGAGTGAACCTCCATGGAGATTATCCAAATGGCTCCAAAGCGATTGAAAATATTCCTCTATCGGTGTATTCAAATTAAACGATCGGATAAATAATAATCCTTGTTAGTTTGATGTATTCACAACACTCTGAACAAAACAGTAGTAGTTTTACCACTCGCACATTATTTCAATAAACCTCTCGTCTAGCTTATGATGAACAAGCTTAGAATCACTCTTGCATAAAAAAAGAACTGGACATTAAAAATGAAACCGGAATAAAACGTAGGCGAAGCTACGAGCAACTGACTCACGTTGATCGTACTCACACGCAACAACACACAACTGGTTACTCAGAGACAAGCTACCACGGGTAGGGGAGTAGAGAGTGAGCGTGTGGCAGAAGCGAAAGAACACGAACAAGCCCCGACCGAAGTCAGGACCCAACTGACTGGACGGGGTCTGGCGGATGGCTTTGGGACCTGAATGCCTTGCGGGGTCCCTGGGTTCAGGTACTCCAGTGCGTTGTTCTTGCTCTCAACAGTGGTGGGGATGCGATGAAGAATAAAAAGGCGAGCCTAGAAAGGACCTAACTAACGTTCAAAAAGGGAAGGGTCCGATACGGGTAGTGGGGAATATTCTCTCCCTGTTCTTTCTTTGCTTTTATTGCTGATTTCTTTCTCTCTTTTTCTCTCTCTTTATTTCTTCTCTTCACTCCTCTCCCCATTCAATTATATTTCTCCATGGTAAATGCCCATATTGTTACGTTTGTCAATGGCGAGCTAAGTGAGGGTCACGTCTCTGGATAATACCCATGGAATTTCTACTCGAGAGCTCCATACCCCTCATGATGGTCATCATTCTCACTATCCTTGCGATTTTTCCTTCATTTCTTCTTTTATTAACTCTCCCATGTGTCATAGAGATGTCAAACTTGCCTTTATTCGATTTAGAATAAACTCGTAATTTACTCCAAGTTTTTTTTTGAATGTATCGATTATAGAAATGAAGTAGAGAAGTTCTTCTTAGATACCTTTGGAATATTCTTCAACTGCTAATATTGTAGAGTTTGGTACTTTTCCATAGCTTTCTTTCACTTCCAGAGAGCTCTAGAGATACATAGTTGTAGAAAGTATAGGCCAACTTGTTCTTAAACGATGATGCAAGAATCTCAGAAACGTACCTCTCGATATTCTTCAGCTCCGATTGTTTCACACGATCGTATCTACCTAAATCCAAGCTCATGTGTCACTGCTATGTTTCACAATATTTGTATTCTAGACCAGGACATTCCCATAAGGCTACTCATCATTTTAATCATCATCAGGTCAAGAACCTGAATAAATTTATGGTCATCATGCATAACTAAAGTAATCCTTAATTTGATTTTGTAAAGAATATATACTACATGATGATGAGTTAAACATTACAATGTCATTTTTCTTAGAAATGACAAGCTTTATTTTAAAATTTATCTCGTATGCTCTCTAGAGATATAAATCTTGTTCTTCTTGTCACTTTAAAAACCTACAAATGTAGGTATTTTAGTAAAATATGCTAATTGAACATCAAACATTTAATTATTGTAACTAAGATTAATGACTGATTTAGAAAACTTCTTGATTCCAATACAAAATAGTTTTTTTCCTTTATAATGCCTCTAATTTTCTTCTATTTATATTCTAAATTTCTAGGAAAATTATTTGTTTCATTGAAATATTTCCAAATTCATGATTTCTATGAGAGAAAAAAACTTCTTTCAATAGCTGTACAAAAATACTTATTGTTGACTTCAAAATATTATTCTTAATACTCAATAACAACTGTATCGAACCATTTCCGCTGAATTGAGAATCTAAATAGAGTGAAAAAAAATTGATAAACACCGTTAATGCTTACCTTCAAGGTGCAGTTGTTGTTATGATTGACAGGAGGGTAAGCCGGGTGGCCTGGTAAATGTGGATGTGTATGAACCGAATGATGGGGATTGTCACCCATCATTCCACCACTTCCGTGATGATGTCCATTAGTGCCCATGCCAGGAGTACCTGACATGGAACCGTAAGGTGTACCGGGATCAGTTTGGCCTGAATGACTCGGTGGTGAATGAGGACTAGGCAAGTCTGGTGTAGATGTGCTGTTGCTTCCTCCACCGCTGCTAGCACCACCTGCACCTCCACTTGAATTGCCAGTAGGCGTTGTGTATCCTCCGTGATGAGGTCCCCCAGCACCAGGGTGATGCGGACTACTCGACAGCGAGGGATGATGAGGATAAGCTGCTGAGTGGCCCGGATGGTGGGGGTTCATCCCAGCGGTTAAAGCGCTCGCCAGCTTGACCAATGATATGGGTGGGCCTTAAGAGCCCACCGACGACGTGTCACGAAAAAAAATATTTGTTTGTTACTCTATTTTACTGGTCCAACTCCGCGGTGTACGACCGCTTCTTCCTTTTTTCAATTCTCACCTGAAATATCAAAAAAAAAGAATCCAAGTGTTATTTACAATATTGACTAGAGATTATATAAATAATTATTGAGGAAGAAAATCTATTTTTGAACTTCATTGATTTTATTTGTTGAGTTGAAGTCATCCAAGTGGTATGAGGAAATGAATTGGTCATGAAATGATGCAATAGCAAGGAATAAATTATGAAAACAGTGGAAAGAATGAAACTTTAATATGTATTTCATTTCAATTAACGAAAATCACTCCGGAATTCCTTTAGTGATTGATCCCGAAACATTCCAATGACATGTCTAGCTTCAACAATTTGCTACAATTAAACTGAAGCAGCAATTTTACTTCTCGAATTCCACCGAACGGATGAACAAAGCTCGCAATAATTACTCGCTTCCATGATCTTTCTCTGGCTTCTAATCAAATCTTTCCATTTATTTTCCCTCCCTTGTGGGAATTCCCATTAGTTTACCTCCACTACACCGTTCTATTGACCTTTAGTAATATTTCTATTTATTGCCGGTCATTACGTCTAGCAAATATATCTTTGTATCAATAGCCTTAATGGAAAGATTCTGTCCTTTTATTGTTTCATATTTAACCCACTTAAGTTCAGCTAAAGTTCACACAATAATATCATTGACTCATTCATTCGTAATCTGTTGGTTTATGATGTTTGTAAATTCTTTGATCACTCGCCTTTCAAACCTAATTAATATATGATAAATATTTTCCTTTAGTTGTAGATCCAACCAGGTAGATGTTGATGCGATTTAGAGATTAACAAATGTTTTGGTATAAAAATTGGCAGAAAGTTCATGTAAAATCTCATTTAGTTTTCGTTTACCTGGTCGCCTGGATAGATTTAACCAGAGACCTTCATACCGATTCTTAATTAATAACGACGGTCCTTCCTGGTAGCTCAGCGTGTGGTTGTGGGACACCAAGCTGTTACAATGTTTAAAAATTCTCTATACCTTTTAACTCACTTCTCCCTCCCTCTGGACCGGCTCAAACAATTTGAGTGGCTTGACAAAATGAAGAAAAGAAATATAAATGACTTGGTGGATGAAAGGGCGTGGGTTTAACAGTCCCTTCAACTTCAATTTCACTACCCATTACACTATGAATGAGGAAAATCCCACTTACCAGCTGCTACTTTCAATTAAACCCGCGAGTACTAATTTCTAAGTTGATTGTCAACCGTTAATCGCTTTTATTACCTCTCGTATCTTATTATATACGTTGGAATTTTGAGGAGATGAATTTTTCGAGCTGATATTAGACTTTTATTTTCCAATCTGAGTGTTCAGTTCAATAAAAATACTCGACTAAATTTACGACGACTTTTACCGTCAATTTACCGTAAAAAATTCTCGGTTTTTATTTTATTATTAAAATTATACTCCTACGACAAACATATTGAAACGTTTAACTACATTGTTAATAAAATTTATATTTCATCATATTAAGCATTAAGAATATTTAAAAATATTTATATATATATTATCTAAAAAAAAAAAAATTAAAAACTTTCGATTAATACTTCATTAATAGAGTTGACGCAATTTCGTTACTTTGTTAGTTAGTATAAGATAAATATTTAATGAGAAAAAAAATTAATGAACGTTTGCTCTTCTTCTATGTAGGATAAAAGATGAGTGTAATTAGATAGAGCAGTAGAAGTCATAATTTAGAAAGAGGTCAAACAATTGGACTCATGAACATGCATTATATACTTGGATGCATTTTTCCTTGACTTGCGGAAGCGATTTCACTACGATAACGAGTCGATAGCGTGGAAATATATACAAGTATGCTGGTAATTATCAGAATGATAATGACTAAGCTAGATGGACAAACATGTGGCATCGTAAGTGCGAGTGAGAGAAGAAGGGAAGAAAAGAGAAGCGATCAAGCAGCTGATAGAGATAATTAACGATCGCGATCGTACGAAAACGAGGACGTCGAGTGCTACGAGGACGATTACAAGCGATAACGAGATGGTGGCGATGTTGTTAATGATAAGGAATGATAACGAGGACGTTCGTGGGCGATAACAATGATAATTCGTGAAGTTTGCATAAGTAAGACTAATGCAATTCTCATATACTACTGAATATGCTGCTTATTTATCACATTTTGATCGGCAAATTAGTCCTTCGTTGTCTTTAATTCACTACTGTTTTACACAATATTTAATAATAAAAAATTCTTTATGCATTAAAAAAAATTTAATCAATAAATAATTATAATCAGAAAAAAATTAAACTCTTTTCCAATAGAGCAAGGAACTCATTCTTTTTCAATTGCATACAATGAAAATGTAAATAGAAAGAATAAAAATCTGTTAATTAAAAATTTTTTATTAATTTTAATTAATGAAAAATCTAATTAAAAATAAAATTCCTTGTAATAATAACGATGGAAAGAATGATCTAGATGTAAATATGCAATATTCAGCATATTAATGTTATATAAAAAATATTCATTTTGCATAATTAAAGAGAAGGGAAATAAAATGATAAATACAAGACATATTTGATATGACAAAATAAAATAGAGTGGAGCTTAGTTTTAAGGATAATTACATGATCGTTAGGATCTCGATTTCGTAGTGTGATTCCACGAAGGAGGAAGGAGGATCTTTCGTGTAGAAAAGTACGCCTTTTCATTTGGCTGAAACCCTCTTGGCATACATCTAATAAAGGTCCACGGGTAGCAAACAGAGAGCCCGCTCATCTCTCGCATAATTACTATAATCGTTTTCACCAATAATTAGATTATTTTCAGAGTTGAGTCTTCTCCAGTGTTTCTCTCTTCATGTCCTTCTTTCCTGGCGTCTATTCGACCAGTTATTATCCCACCAAAGTTATCATTACCCCGTAGCCGATTCTACATTTTTTTATCGTATTCTTCGGTGAATTCTCTATACGAATATCTTCCTTTGTCCATCTTCATCCTCTCCTCGCGATTCCTACCACTCTAACTTGGTGTTCTCTGATTTTTATTGCTAAGAAAATCTCGTAGTGAATTCGTGCGAAAGACGAAGTGTTATTAGACGATACAAATGCCTTATTTTATTGTCTGGCTAGTTGTCGGTGGGAATGCAAGTACCGCCATTTCACTGTGAAATATTATTCCTGAAGTATAACCGTATAGATGATGAGTAAAACGAAAGTACACGTACAGTGTAAGCGGTAGTGGAATGGAAGCAGAAGAAGAGCATTTTAACTCTCTTGACCATCAAGTGAGAAGCAAGTAATACCAAGAACTTTGTTGTTGCCGTTTGTTTTATAGTGTTGCTATTTTCTCTCCTCCACATTATTTGCATACTTTGTATTACTTCTTTATTTTTAATATCTACAATTTCAACACTTGCAAACTTTACTGCTCGCAAAATTATCATGTATTAGTCATTCAAGAAAATATTTTTCCACCAAAGAAATTTTATTTCATTCTTTTTCTCTCTCTCTCTCTCCCTTTTGCATTTGCTGATTTGAATGAATAAATATTTACTTTACCATTCGGAGATTTTATTGAGTCAATAACTCAATTATTGAACTGCTGAATTACCGTGGATAAGAGAAATGCTACCAGATTTATCCATTGGTTATGGTAATGTTACACGTGTTTCAATGTGATATATCCATTACGGTCATTATGGATAATGATCATAAAGTAAAAAAGGACTTTAGTGAAGTAATATATTTATTCTTCTATCATATCCTGATTTTTCATTTTATTTTCAAAACTTTTAGCATGTCTAGATATTGTTTTCCTAAACTCCTACTAATCCTCATCAACTGATAGTCATCTTTTTTTTCTAAGACAACATCATCTATAATTAAATCTTAATTGACTCATTAAATTTTAAATGATTGAAATATTAGATTGGATTAATTACTGCACTACTTTGCTGAGACTTTCGCAATGACTTAAATTATAAATATTATCCAACTGAAGATATTTAATATTTTAGAGTAAATTAAATACGAGAATTTTAATTAATCGTAGGTACTTTTACATTCTCTTTAAAGTATACGTCACTAAGATTATTTATTTTTACGCAACTCTTAATAAACATCAAACAGTAATCGATAATTAATTAAAAATTGTATTTAAGAAAAAATTTTTGCGAAGTAAAAACATCATTAAAATATTGGAATCAAAGTTAAACCGTTATGTAACACATTCCAACTTTAAATAAAATAAAATTATATTTTCAGATCAAAAATAATTTCTTTCTTAATCGGAATATTTTTAAATAAGAATAATTATTATTAATTCAGGGTCTTTTGTTCTCAAAACAATTTTCATTCATTCTTAAACTTCAGATCATTGTTCCGAATGTGCAAAATAATAAAAAAATATCTAAAGCTTCTATTTTTTTCACATGCAGAAGCCGAGCTGCAATGTATATTCATTGGCGTAATGAATGAGAAATCAAATAAATACATCTCGTGAAAATCGCAATAGTAAGATTAGTTGTATAGCTCAATGTCCTGCAGTTCTTGTTACATAAAGCTCGATAAAATGTGTACCCTTTTCTCGTTCATCGGTACATCGGAATACACTCAGACCCTTAATACGTATTTAATTAAGTGCGCCTGGAATACGAGAACGTTGGTGAGAGGGTGAGATAGTGAATGCACCGCCAAAAGAGAGAACGTGAGAGAAAGAGAAAACTGGGGGGTCTATGGGTTTATGGTAGATATCAGTGCGCGCATAACTCTTGACTTCCTCTACCGGCGCAAGCCCCGCTGGCTCTTATACCACGATGGAATTTCATCCGAGCTATACGACATAAATCTCTGACGCATTAAAGCCGTTACGAGCTAGTCTCTCCGAGTTTTGGCCGCTTAATGCGTTCATTCTACTTGTTCATATGGACACCAAAGAGGATAGCGAGTGTCCAACCACTTGGCCATCCTTGGCTTGCTGAACTCCAACGTGCGACCAGGTGGACAACTGGGAGATAATAGGCGTGCTAGTTTGCTGCACGACATTATTTATATTAGCATCTTTATCAAGTATTCAACGAAATGTAACTATTTATTACGCGAAGGAAAATATTTTTATGTCTTCGAAGTTTTTATTCATTGATTGAATTATTTTTTAAGATGATACGTAGTGTTTTGTAAATGTTTGAAATTCTACAATACAGGAAAAATGGTTAAATTGATTATGTAGAAGCTTAGGTCAGAGAACGCTGTTAAGAATCTATAGAATTAAAAAAATTTATCGCCTGTAATAACATACTTATCAACATTGGAATAATAAGTTCTGATAATGGGTTGGATAAGGAAATAGATAATGAGTATTAAGTAAATGAACTGAATGTTTATATTTTAGTTAATTAATTAAATTCATTCATTAAAAAAATGAGTTATCATTTTATCAATAACATGATGATAAGATACTATTTTATTTTTTCTTGTTTGCTCAATATTCAACCACTCACTCGATCTCATTAAAATATTATTATGTAAATTTTTAATTTTACATAATTATCACACAATGGAGATAAAAGTGTTACTAAAACCATAATATTATTAATCTACAAAAAAATATGGATTAATATTAACAAAATAATTCTCACCACTTTTCTGTTGAATATTTATTAATAATTCATTAGTTTGTAAAAGGTTTTTTTTTCCCCTTCATATTCATAAACTATTTTTTTTTATTAGACAGTAAATATGAAATGGCTTTTGTGTGTTCAATAATACAACAATATCATTCGAAACTAATTTTTAGAGGCGTAAAAATTTTTGTGGATTCATATAAATATGTCTCAGTGACTTTTAAAGCCTTCACGGAGATTCCAAATGGATAATTGAATTCAACATGGGCCATATGTATAAGGTGACAAGAGTTCTTAGACCTTTGTAGGTTGACCTCTTCACTGAGGCAATAATACACGTTGAGTCGAGAGTCAAAGTGTAAAACTGTTATTTGCGCACAGTTGGAGTAGCTCAACGATATACGAATGATGCTAAAAGAGGGGTAAGTTAAAAGGAAAGAGACGAGAGGATTCATGCTCACGACCCCTGACGTTCCCCCATAAATATTGGACGGTGGCAGCTTGTTATACCACACCATGCAAACTTCAAACCAACCACGACACTCAATATTGCTTGACCACTAGTACTACCGCGATCCTACACAGTTTCCAATCACTATATGGGCTGATGAGTGCTCTATCTCCCCTACAAGAGGATCACAATGTGCGTGCACATCAAGTGGATGCATGAATTAGCTACTAATTGATTCACTAAACAATGATAGTTATTGAATTTCTCAATATTTAATCGCGCTTATCATTACTTTATCATCAACTTTACATTATTTATTCATAAATAAATTTTATTAATCAATTATTTTAATTGAATTATCTACCATTGATAAATTACAATGATCATTTTTTCAAATTTGTTTATTGCTCATTTTTTGTATTTTTTTTTTTATTACTCTGGAAATTTTTAACTGCTGTATTTTAGCATATGGAGTGTAATAAACAGGAATGAATTTATGGAAATATTATTTATTGTTAAAAGATGTTACTTGAAGTTTTTTAATTTTCACCAGATGAGAAATAATGTAAGGAAAATTTCCATGGGTATTTAAATGGTAGGCAGACGTGCAAATGTGTTTTGGATAAAGGACAATAAGGACAGAAGATCCTTGAACACATCTGCAAGCCAGATTTCTAATGTTGTAAAAACATAAGTTCACACACAGTCAAAATGTTCAAAGAAACAAAATTAAATTATTATTTAGCATCAAAATTACAACTATCATTGTATCTGTTGTTAATTCAAATTGTTTAATATAAAAATATGTCAAAATTTATACATCCTATAAAATCAGAATATTTCAATAATTATTTTTTTAATTAAAGAAAAAAAAGCCTGTACATAAAAACTACATTTATCAAAAAAAAAAAAAAATCCATGCAATATTCTATTTACCAGATTTTACACTCTTCTATATGATGAAATTTTATGTACAATTCATGTCAAAATTTTATTTGCACAGCAATAAAACATCGACATGATTCGACTGTTAATTCAACCGAATAAAAAAATGCATTAAATAGACACATACTTTTATATAATATTCATAAAGTAATAACGTAGGTGTTCTTTACATGCAATAATAATCCAACAACACATGCCTCACTATGAGATAGTCGACATTTATACAATAAAAGGAGAGGCTAGAGAATGCACTTGAAGAGGCGTGCACTGAGCATATACTCTTTACTCCTACATCTGTAATGAGAATTATCCTTGGATACATTTTGTATGACACACAGATAAATCTCATAGTTTGTTTGATACTAAAGATATTAATAATACAAATGTACATTCCAGAAGAACAATAAAAGAATGAAAGACTAATGAAGATATATTTCATAATCAAACAGAGCTAAAGTATATAAATTAGCAGCAATATCACAACATTATTCATCCAAGTTACAATTAAACAGAAATAGAATCGAAAACCTTCAAGCATTCCTTCTTCTCGTGGTATTAATTACTGAGTTCACTGATGTAGAATTTGTGGTTGTAAAGAAAATTCATTCAGTAAGCATTCATTGGTCACGGTAAATGCAGTATGCATTAAACCTGGAGAGCATCATGGTTGCTTAGAAGGTGAGAGAATGAGTTTCCAGCATCAGAGAAAGGAGCACATAGTAAGGTGGTCTTTGGTGATGGCAGAAGGGTGGTTGGGTGTCTCTAATTGGTCGAAATTAGCAAGTTTAGTCATTAGGAGAGTTTCCGACGGTGAGTCCACTTGAGTTCAGCTTCCTGTGGAAGGAAGGAAGGACGTTAGGAGGATGAAGAAGGTACTATGTATATCTATACATTCTGCTTTTGGACTAGTAGAGTAAGGACGTTTTCAACCATTGTTCTAGTGCTTCGTTTAGAGTCTAGAAACTCGAGGACTTCTAGCCCCTTATATTCCACGTTGTACGGGTCTTCATACTATTACTAAGTCAGATCTTGAATCCCACAAATAACTGTTTCTACTAGAATCTTGTGGTTTACACCCCTTAGATACAGCAATGACTTCTGCAGTCTTGATATCAACATTCTCACGTTAAAGGGAATGGTGTAGTAGATACTTAATTGTTTTACTCACGAAATTTCATTTAAAAACATTGAATAACACCCTAGAGATTTTTAATTAATGAAGAAAAAAATTTTTCTTTGAATTTTTTTGTTTTTAGTGAAAAATATTTTTAATTTGAAATTTGTCAGTTAGGTAAAGAGAAGATTTGTAGAAAATTAATTAAGCCTAAAAAAAGAAGAAGATTATTTAGAGTAATTAATTTTTAATTGGTTTTGTAACAAAAGATTCCCTTCTGTTGAAAATTATGATAATTAATTCACTGATGATTTAATTTTCATTTCAACCGCAGTTAACACATCCAAGTAGAACTTTCGCCGTTTGAGATCTTAATTTGAGCATTGGTTTGAATATATCCCGAACAATGAAATTGGTTATCTAAATCAGTGATAATTATCTGTGGGAAACATATCAAGTGTAGCGATTTATCGTGATGGAAGTTGCTATGTAATTGCAGACTTGTATACTTTAGTCTCGTTCCCGCACACAACAACGAAAATTTATTGTCGAACACGATTACAGTAATTTTCTCGGCAAGCAATGAAGTTTGAATCACTTCAAGTACCTAAGTCGACGATGATAAAATAAGATTTAGCCGTTAATCGAATCTACTAAGCGTAGAATCGCGCGCACGCGCGTCTATATCATCTACTTTTCCCCGTACACATTAATTCCGTTGGTCCCTACCATGAGTTTGCACCCTACATTACACGTTTGTGGTGGTAGAGAGAGCATAGAAGTACATACAATAGGCCAACAACTATGAAAGAGAAGGAGAAGTCTGTATTTGAGCACAGACGGTCGACTCTCACGCAACGAAATGCGAACAGGAGCAATAGAGTACGCACGAGCGTGTTGCAAAGGCATCAGCTGCTGTACGAGGACCCTTAATTATTCTATTAAACGGCTCGCGGACTTATTGTAATGCCCTTCCCAAGCGTAGAAAGACGCACACGCGTTCCAACTAGACTCAATGCCTTCATAAATTTATTGTGTCAGAGAGATTGTCCGGGCTTCTGAAAGGGATGAGCTTGATTAGAAAATGAATCGCGTGGCATCATCCATTTAATTTAGTTAAGGACTCGTTGTATTTGATTTAATGAAAAAATTTTGCGCATCAAAACAAGCATCAATGTGCAAATTTAAAATGGTCCTAGCTTTTGGTCTTTTAACAAATCAATTATCCTTGAATTTATAAAGTGGCTGATGAATATCGGTATGAGTTTTCTTTATTGAAGGGATTGAATTATTTATTACTCCAAAATAAATTGTAAGTATTTAAATGATATATTCAAAGTTGCTAAATATAATGACGTTTTTAATTTTTATTTTAAAATAAATGTTTGGTAGATTTGTTAGGAATTAATTATCATTGTGGTAATTTGAGTGACAATATGACTTTTTGCTCCATTAACCACGAGCATCTATCAGGGATATCCAATTCCACCAGCAGCTGCATTCAGCCCTTGTGTTTTTATAGAAAACTATTTAAAAAATTGAAAAATAATTTATTACTCCATGGGGTCTCGATAATTGGTCGTAAACTCAAACAAAAAATGGATAAATTGGTGAATTCCAAGAGTAAACTCTGAGTTTATGACAACTGCTGCCAGGTTCAAGACTAATCTCAGTAATTTTGTTACGGTCAGCGAGAATCCAGGGATTTTCTTTAGTGTAATATTCTCCAAGTCAATTTAAAAAATTTAATTATTTAACGGACCTTAAAAAGGATTATTTTTTTCATCATTTTAAATACTTTGTTTGTTGTACCATAAAAAATTCTATGTTGCATACTCGAATGTTACAGTTTATTTAGAATTTTTCAACTCTAAAACTCTTTTGAAGTCTCCATTTTTTACAGCTGAACAATTCATACTCAATTCATTGTATTTTATTCTTCACTAAAATATCATCAATAACTTCCATGTTAATTTCTAACCCAAAAACATTTTGCTTAAATTTACCATCACTGTAATGAGTGTATATGTAAGTAAGGCAGTTAGGTTTATTGAGAAAAATAGTAATTTGCAGTGAAATAGTAATTTTCAAAGCCATTTTGAGATCCATAAAATACAAAGTTTGTGTAAAAATACCACAAAGTCATGAAACGAGTTGAGTTTCGTACATATATAGTCTACGGAACAGTTGGTTATGTGTATGTGTGTGTGTGTGTGTGTAGGGAGGTTTGGCTGTTCACTATTGCGCCTTACTCTCTTTCAATTTCACAAGGGACCGTAAAGTAATGATTCCAATTTTGCGAGATCGCTCGTAGCTCCACGACGATTTGGATTAAGCGACTAAGGAAATTCAATATCAGTAGCTGAGATGGCCACATAAAATTACGGACTGCCACTTTGCTTTAATTTGCGCAGTAAAATGCTTTAGCCCATTTTTCCGTTCCTATTACCTCCTCTCTTATCCTTGAATATTGCGCAGATTAAATATACATACATAATCAGTGAAATAACATTGCGTTCTTTTTAGTGAAATCAAAGAATTATGTGATTTACTTATTGGCTCTCTAACACTAGTGCGTAATTCTATGAATTCCACAGAGTGAATACCCCCTTACCTCAATCCCCCTGAATACTTTGGAACCCATGAAATACGAGTACGATATTATATTCCTCGGCGCTGACGTAAACGACACTATATTCATGGCACGAGCAGCGTTTGTATACTCGGAGCTACCCATGTAAGCCACTTTTTCATTTCGTTCCATCGATTTGCAATATATTGAACAAAATGGAACGTTTACTTTGTGTCTTCCTGATCGAAAAAACATACTAGGAAATAAATTTATTCTTCTATATTAAATTTAACTTACTTCTCAAAATCAATCTCGAATATTTTATTATTATCATAAAGATTGCTGCTGCAAAAATATCTCTTGTTTTTTGGAAATAATAAAAATTACTCAGCCATAACAAACCTTAAGTCTAATAAATAAACGAGTAATATTCAATTCCATTTCTCGCGGAAGAATTTAATATATTACTTTTTATTTCCCCAAATTGAATTTCCGCAAATAAAATAAAGATAAAAATGAGATATAATTTTATGACGACTGTATAATAATGTTCAATAAAAATTCAAAATTATTTATTATGTATAGGAGACATGAATAATTGTGGCTTTTATCGGACATCCCTTAACCATGCTGTGATGGAATCTAAAACGACTTTTCCAAATAGAATATGTAAATCTGTTAGTAGAAAGCTTGCACTCAAGAACAAGTGGCCGGAATCTCGTTTTGCATGACGCCCCTACGTGTCTTACTATCTTTAGTATAAAATCCATTGGCCAAAATTTACGGCATACTACGCGAAAAAGCTACTTGTCTTTCTTCCTCAACGAAAACTCCTCGCGCGACTTTTTCTTCTCCCCCCATGTATCCATGTTGCTGCACGTAAAATGTATCCGCGTACGAAATTGAACTCACCCAAACGGCCATAATACGAAAACCATAGAATTCGCAATATCACATCACGCGCATTCTCTCAGTAGCGTATTACATTTTAGGAAGGGAGGTTACAACCCCAACAGTTATATTCACATGTACCACAAGAAGGTAAGAAAATCTCTAGTAGGTTTTGCTTGAATGTGGGCTGAGTGTGGTAAGGAAAAGGAGGTGAGACACAGACGTGTCACTACTATCAGTTTATCAGATGCTACAGGGGGTCGGTAACAGCTGTTACAACCCAGATATGGTAATTTTAAAGTGAGAGAGAATGAGTGAAATAGAGAAAACGAGAAAAAAATCCAAAAGAACAAGGATAAAGTTCAATCTGTAGGGAAATAGAGGAGGAGGAAATATAGAGAAGAGAAAATATAGAAGGGGGGACGTTTCGATCGATGTTTGCCAATATCTGTCAAACACATATTTTTGTCAGATTTATTTTACCCCACCACCCCTGGCCCTAGAGACAGGGATAAAGGTCCAATTTCATTTTCTCGCCATGTCGTAAAAGCGTACACACTAGTACCCCTCTACCCCCCGAACGCATTTCAAATTGGCTTTATCTTTCATTTGGATAAAACACTTTGAAAAAGTTTACAAAAAAATATTGAGCTCTCTATTCAATTAATTTTATACCATTATCTATATGTTCATCTACAAAATAAAAACAAAAGTATACATGTGTATTTAAATTTCAAGTCATGGTTACTGTTTTACTTACACCGAGCCTACTATTACGCGAATAATAGTATTATTTATGGCTATTTATAAATTAACAGGTGAATCGTTAATTACCGTAATTACATCGGTATAAAATATTCAATAACCAAGGTAATTTATTAAATATATATTATAATTTCAAACACTCGTTAATATTACATTATGTCATAAATATTTATATATTTTCATCTGAACTCATTTTTGATCTTCAATCTAATGTTTTTTATTATTTACTTCATGGCAGGCTAATGAATACCAGGGTGTTAAAAAATATTATCTCAGTCATTAATAATTAAAAATAACTTACTCAACATCATTTGTTGCTTCTAAACAATAGTATTCATCCATTGGAAATTATTTATCTGTCATTAATATTCAGAAGATAATTAAAAATGAAAGTATCATTGAAATTACTTTAACAATTAATTATCAATTCATTTAAATAAAATTATAATCACATTGAATTTATTATTAATCAACATACTCTATTATGATTCGAAATTGAGTGTGGTGCAATTTTTTATGAAAAAAGGCATCGATCTCATTACAATAACCTTCCAATGGGAAGTTAATAAAAATCGAGCTGTTATTTATCTTCAAGTTGTTGAAATAATTAAAATATCATTTTCGAGGATATCACTGAAGGAACAGTAGACTTTGCGTAATATAATATTGTAGTCCTTGTGTGTGACGAAGCTTATAAGAAAAGTAACAACATATACACGTGTATCTTGGTACAAAAACATGTAAAATAATAAATCGAAGAGAAAAACAAGTTTTTACTTGATTAATTTACAGTAGCAAATAAGTAGCTAGGAATCTTCATGACTTACTTCTCAAGTTCTTGAACATCAATGTGAAGGAGACTCATGACGTTTGCAGTAATGAGAGTAGACGAGGCCTTTTCACAAAGTGCAATCCAGCGTGACGCGCTTCTTATTCCTCGTGCCGTTCCGCTAGCGGTGGAAACGACATTTGTTGGTTCTCAGCTTACGTTCGTTACGTATCCAAGCGTACACTTGGAGTACTCACAATCGCCTATTTGTACCAAAGTATCTCTATATTTTGTATACATATAAACGTAAGTATATTGTAAATGTATTTACTGCAGAGAATGAAGAACATTCGGAAGCAATGGAACATGAACGTAAAGCTCTTTTCCACGCGAACTCTATGCAAAATTCTCGAGGATATATGTAGAGTAACAGCAATACCATTCGTACGCAGAGGATTTCCATTTTGCGGGAAACAGAACATGTGTGGGTGCACGCACGCGAAGCTGCCTAACAATCGCGGAAAAAGCTCTCAAAAGTCCCTCTCACTATTTCGCAGCTTTCACGCCGAATATTCTATATATGCATTGTAAAGTTGAGTATATAAAATAATATTTATGAAATATAGCCATGTGAATGTCTTGTTTTTCCGACTATTTTTCATTGTTACTTTCATTCACACTAAAGTATTATATTTCTACCCAATTTTTATCATCAATTAAATTTTTCTTGTTTCTCCTTAACATTATTTCTTCTTTTTTTTTTTCATTCAAGTTCTGTTATTCTTGTTGTTTCTTTCAAGCATAAAAATTAATTCACAAACAAGAAAAAAGTAAATGGTAAAATTTTTCAAAAACACCTGTTGTGCTGTTGAGTATCAAGAGCCATTAAAAATAATATTTTCAACATTTCCAAAGAGCTGTTAGAGAATATAGTACTCAAGAGTGATGTGTGTTGAGTAAAAAGTCTTGTTTTTTATTCAGCAATTTTTCAATGTTACTTTCATTTACAGGTGATTATATTTTTCGGCAAATATTTCGGCTTTTTAGGGTGGATTTAGAGTTTAATAACTGCTTGACAGTTAACAGTACTTGTGTGCTCTATGTCTGGTTTATACAACAGCAAACCAAAAAATATGTTGCACATTAGTAGCATCGTAACTGACAGCTGCAAAGCATCTGAATTGAACTGTTATTTGAATATATATATGTATGTATAAATAGTATAATTGTATAAGTGTGTGTACATAATAAAAGTGCGTGGAAAAACTCACACCGTTAGACGATTGATCGTTCTAGGTATTGTGAGTGACGCGTTAATTGTGCGGATTTGTCATCGAATATAAAGCCAGTTTTCCCTGTGTGGGGTTCTGTAGGATTCAACCGAGGGTTATGTATCTCATCTCGGTGGTGTAGGGGACACGGTGGATTACGAGACTCTTATAAAGATTTATTTTAATATAATATAGGTAACATAATATAGTATATACATAGTTGGCAAGTCATCAAAAAAGAATAAAAGTTTTTTCAATAATAAAATAAAATGACGTTTTATTCAAACGAGAAACGTAAACTCCTCTTCTCGATCTTGTTATCCGTAACTCGAAATCTCACTTACTTCCCTCAAGGCAGCAGCAATGCTCTCACGTTTTTCTATTTTTTATTTTTCCTTTGCAGCTTCGTCACTCGCACCCATGACGACAAAACAATTTTAACGACCAACAGAATAAAGTATGCCGGCAAGGAATAATCATCGTACATTTTCTTTTGCTTGTATGTCAAGTATTCGAGTAACAAGGTGAAACACGTTACAGTTGTACGTATAGAACAAAATCAAGATCAAATCACTGCATGTATTATTTTTAAAAAAAACACACACACTCTTGAGTGTCACTGGTTCTAAGAAAAAATAAAAAATACAGCAATTAAAAAAAACTACAATTTAATAATAATTGTTGTGTAATTATTTTTTAAATAAATTAATTGCATTCCCTTGGATTTCTTCAAATAAAATATAACATCATATGTAAAGAAATATTTCTTTAACAATTTTTTGATGACATCATCCCCTAAAAAACTTCTGCAGATAATTATTTCACCTTTTTCAATAATATTTTCAACAAAGTATCTATTTTTTTCAAGTGAAATAAAAAACTAATTGAACATTAACATTCCTTCAACTTTCTCTTCTTACTTAATTATTATCAATTAATATTATAAAAAAATTGGAATTTCTTTCAACCTGTTTAGCAAAGAGTAATTTTATCACCAATTAGCATGAACACTTTCAAAACAATTAAAAAGAAGAAAAGAGTAAAAAGATTGTGAATGTAAGACAAAAGTCAATTGTTTAATTGGTATCGAAACAGAAACTAATACATTATACCACCAAGCACACATCCATTAGACTGATGACATGGTCGTTAATCAACGTATATATACTCAAGTGTTTACTTCCACTGCAATCGAACTGTCTTAAATGACTGATTAATCATTATTGACAAATAGAAACAATCAATTACAAACAAGCTGATGATTAAACAAAATCTCATCTGAAACATCTGTAGAGGTATAGAATTATAACTCAAATTGTATCCTATTGTCAACGATTAGGTTAAAAGGAAAGTATAAAAGGTAAATAAAAATCATGAGCTATCATGGAAGTGTGATGTGAGAATCGATGAGTTGTATTGTTAACAAAGTCAATTTATCGAATTTCGTGCAAAATGCATGTCATTGCTCGTAATGACCGATTACCCTGCATTTGGCATAATCATCGGCCCATAACTAGAAACATCAGTGACGATGCAGAATGTTGTGTCTAGCCACATTGGTGAATCGTTATTGAATTATATTTAGACCCATAACTAAATGATCACTTTGCTTCGTTAACGAACAAACAGCTCCATCCAAGACAGTTTCAAAATTAACAAGCCAATGATTAATTACAGTAATTACGTTTATGTACCATATTCAATAACAAGCTCATTTTCAAGTGCTATTTCTATTGAATATATATTATAATTTCAAATTATCATTTATACATTATGTATTACTTATGTTATGCATATTTATGAATTATCAGCTAGATTAATTTTTTATCTTCACTCTAATGGCTTATTCTATTTAATTAATTATCTGGAAAAAATTTTACATATTAAAATTCATTTTTTTTTCTTTTAATGGCCAAGTTATTAATGGTTTTTATCGCTTTTCCAATTAATTTTAGAATAAATTTGTTGCAAAAATCTTTTTATTACCGGTGAATATGTTTAAAAGAATAAATATTTATTATTAATTATTATCATATTTATTTTTTGCTAATCATCACTGAGATCTTTAAATTAATTCTAAAATTGATTAAATGTGTTATAAAATAAATATGCCTGATTAAGATCATCACACATGTCATCATTATCAACCGAGCCTTTTGTTGGAATTAGATAATATTTGAAAAGATAATATCTTGGGTGATGCATGTGAGCACATATTTTTGTTTAAAAAACCTGTAGCCCTCAGTACACATTTAAAATCAACAAAACGTTTCCTTCCAACACCTCGACTTTCAAGTACCCTCCACCCACCGAGTCCCTAAGCAAATATATGTTTATTATTCGACAGCCATCGGAATACAGAGTAGTACATTCCAGCAGGTTCTCTTTTGCACCTGCATTAATTTTTTTTATCTGTCCACTTTGCATTGAATGATTGGTGAATTCATAAATGAGAAAAATACTGATAGATATTAATGCCTAACCGATTATCTGAGTATCTTGATATATTCTGACGATATAAAATCAATTGCCACAAACTTTCACCGCGTGGGCGAGTTGCATTTGGTTCGTCCGGATCTCCCACGTGTTCAATATACCCACCAGAATGTTGTTTCATTGGTTCTTATTCCCGTGATATTATAACTTCCTTACGAATGATAATTTCCTACACACACCTTACTACATTTTTTTTTATAAACAGTAAATAAGATTTATTATTACAGAACATAATAAAAAGTTAAATGCAATATCTTCATACAAAGGAAATTCTTATTGAACATTAATCCCACCATCGATTAAGAATTAGTCACAGCCTAAGGATATATACGAGCAACATAATAAAGACGATTTTTATTTCTATTCGTCATCCAGCTGTTGAAGATTATTGCGATAAATGTATTTATTAAATGAATTTAATGAGTAATGATCAAGCGGAATAAATTAATAGAATATAATAATTACTAAAGGAATTGCAAAACTGACGGAATAAAAATGATGTTATTACATGAATAAAATATGGTTTAATATGCGTTCTATTACGATGGAAATTAAGTATGGAGTTATGAAAAATGTAATCATCATAAATATGTATTGATAATTAAAATGAAATTGAATGAACTAAGAATATAAATAAAAGAATGATTAACATTTAGAAATCATCATGATGATGACGTTGCCTTTTAATATCTGAGTCGACAATAACCCAGAGAGCGCCCAAACGGAATAAGCCAATTTTCCAAACGATTTCTTATCGTCTGCAGTCGATCAACCCGTGCTCTATAGGAAAACGAGAGTGATTTCTGGAGAACCCATTCACTTGCAGCTTATTTGCGGTCGTTTGCTCAGTTGTAACGCGAGTGGGTGACTAAGTAGGTTGCACCTACACTATTTAGAATCAACACAAAGAGAGAAATCGGCGTTGGATTTTGCCATCTAATGATGTAATGTATTAACACCTTGGCGTGTTGGGTCCACTGGTAATAACGGTAATCTAACGTAGGAAAGATAATAAAATTTTTTTTTACAATTCTCCAGCATCTTTTGATTTATTCTTTGCCCTATGTTGCCGCAGTAAATCAAGCAAGTTCTTAGAATCGATAGATGGGCTATTTGTGTTGCTTAAGGATTTTCGAGTGGTCCTGGGACCAGGTGGCTCGTAAAATAATCGTGAAGCCCACCCTCGATCCCTAATAGAAGAACCCGGAACACCTGCGCGGGACCAACTTTGCCTCAAAAGAAACCCATTTCAGTTATTTCTGCTCATATTGTCAATTTAAGTGTTCGTTTAATTTTGATATTAATAAAGGACTTCGGTTAAAAGATTGATATTTTTTTCTAGGAATTCGATTAAGTTTTTTTGACGGTTTCATTGCGAAAATGAGCTTTAAAATTATTCTTCTTAAAAATTTTACCAATTTTACACTTGAAAAACAATCAAGATTAATAAGTAACATAAAAAAAAATTTAACTTCATTTCTTAATAATTAATATTTACTTGACATTTTAATTTAACATCATTTAAACTCATTGTTAGGTGTAAATTATTTTGAGCTTTTTTTATAAATAAATTAAAAAATAATTGGATAAGAAATGCTTATAAAAATATTGCTCGAAACATTTTAGAAATAATTGGTCAGTAAGAAAAGAATTGTTGAGTCATTTTATTTACTTTAGAAATAGAAATGAATTTTAAAAAATTCCTTCCGCTCATTAATTTCAAGCTAATTGATAGCACCAGACCATATTTTCGATTTTCTGCTTCATTTTCTAAAACCAAAAAAAATTGATTTGTATTTTTTTAGTTGGATGAAATACACCAGAAATTTTTAGTGAGTAAAGTAGAGATCAGAGGGTAGAATGAACGACTGAAGATCAGATTACACTGAGATATTTCAGCTCAGGAGAAATGAAACTTCCAGTTGGTTGCATCTCAATGGTTTGCTGACGCGTCGGAGGGCCCACAAACAGGGCCGTAGGCCCTCTGGCTACATGATGAAAAACTAACAAAGATTCTTGACAAAGGGGAAAGACTCACTTCTTCTACGTTCTTATATCCTGACACTGATCTCCCATCACTCACATGCCTTTGTTCATTTATGGTCCATAATAAATGCATTATATTTATTTGTAATCATCAAAAATAACTCAACAATTTTAATTAATAAAAAAGTAACTCGAAATTCCTCAAAAACAATAAAATATACAACTTTTTAGTGCATTTTTAAGCTGGAAAAATGCCTGCTTCATACATTGTACAAATGAAATTCCATGAAAGTATTCCATAAAGTAATTCTATGATATTTCATGATATTAAAATGTTTCATATGTGGTAGAAAAAATTATAGACATCATCACACATATGTTATTCGAATCAAAATTACCAGGAGACCATAACCGTTGTGGAAGTATTTTTTTTTTTTTCAACAGAAAAAAGCCATGGGGGAACGTCAAAAGCTAGTGTATTGGACTACATAGTAGAAGTCTGACAATGTAATAGGCAAGTAATGACCCTTCACAAAAAATTCAATTTGCTTTATTTGATCCTGTAATTAATCTTTCTAAATAATTAATTTATATCTACCAATCAATTCCAAATGCTCATCTTCTCTTTTTTTTTTTTTTATTAAAAATAATCTTATTAAAAAACGAAATTGGAAAACCATTTATTTCTATTATCTGAACTTTTTTTCATTTATATTAAAATTTTTCAAGGGAACAGATCAATGGACGAACCCTTACGATCAATAAACAACCAATGACTTTCAACATATCAACTTGCTTTGAAGTATTAATGAAAATTATTTAGTCTTATTTTAAATACAATTATGTTACCCTAGAATCAATCATCTAAATATTTTCAATAAATACATGCAATAAAATGATAAAAAAATACTAGAGCTATTTTTTGAAGTGCAAACATTTGTAAAAAAACGTTAAGTCTTGACAATAATGGGAATCGAAATATAATCCAGAAGAAATGAAATGCTGATGCTTAACAATAAAATAAATAATAGAAAGAAAAAATGCAGCAAAGAAAAGGGACGAGAAGGTTGTATAGAAATCGAAAGTGGGAGCTACAGAGTTCACTACTGAGAGTGTAGAAAGATATATACGGAGGGGGTTAAGACGTCACCCTACCAACAGGTGGTGATGCCCACTCCCCGACCTCAGTGCTTTCTATCTCTCTTTCAGCGTCCCCTTTTCACCCTCTGTGGCAACAGCCAGCGATAACCCGCGGCGACACCCGATAAAACCGTGTCTCCGGGTGGCTGGGGTTGAATAAGACCGGAAGAAGTGAGCCAGAGATGAAAAGAGAAACAACAGATGGATTATTATCACTGCGATAGAACATACCACACACCACACACGATTCCGGCGCTGATCCCAGAAACTTTGTGATTGATATTCAAAGTTTCCATATGTTATAATCGAGAAGGAGATATAAAAAAATATGGAATTGGATACTTTTTTATTACTCAAGGATGTAGAATAATAAATTGAGGATATTTTATGCGAGAATTAACAATCAAACTTTAATAAGAACTTTTCTGAGAAATAAGAGGATATAAATGAGCTATTAAAGTCCTTCATGGTAAACAAACAAATGAGCACAATTCAAAATCTGCGTTTTGGATTTCTAAGGATCTAACTAAGCAGGACAATAGGTTGATTGTTGAGTCCAATTCACAAAAGATCCTTCCTCCTTTTGAGTTTCTTTTCTTTCTCACTCTCTCCCTCTTCAACCAAGAAGTGCCACCCACGTGCTCATATTCCTCGACATCCTACAATTGTCGAACTCGTAGACTCATCTCATTGGAATTTAAACTTTTTCTTTTGCACACTTAAGTGCTAAAAATGCCGGGTTTATTAATTTTATCAATACGTATGATTTATTAGTTACCTTATGGGGAATACTTTGAGGTCATTTTTCGATAATTTAATGCTGCAATAAATAAATTAATTTAATTTTTACATTCCTTTTAACCACATCGTTATTTTTTAAATTAAATTCAACAATTGTTATGACAATAAATTTTGTCATAAAAATATTTCGAGGTAATATAAATAATAACATTAATGCGGCTGAAATTTTTTCTATAAATAATTCACACGTCTGTGATTCGAATGACTCAAAAAAATTTGGAAATAATGAGGCTGATTCTCAAGCAGTATAAAAGGTATGAGAAGACCCACGAAATAAAAGAAAAAAATTCGTTAGTTATAAATATTTTTTGTACTACTTAAGATGTATCATTCGTTAAGACTGTTGTGAGAGCACTGATGGTAAAATAAAATGGATAAAAATAACAAAACGAAATAATAAAAATAAAAGTAGAGAATGAGACGAGACACTACCAAAAAGGGTGGTCTTGTTAATAAGCATAATTAGGCGGAAATTGAATGCCCCTCGAATGCCGATTATTATAGAGCCCCACCGTCTTTTCTTTTGATACAGCCGGTTGTCTCGCGAGCTCTGGAATTGCCCTTCGTCCTTGAAAATAACGATCGTATACGTATACACACGAAACGTGCACGTCTCTTTTCATCAATTCTCGGACCGTTCACCCTTATTACATTATTTTATTTTCGCGATCCCTTATATGTATTATTTATTGGCGCGTTATAATGTTCGATACATTTTTACTTCATGATAGAATTAATCATATCAATATGATAATCATTTTAATGACATAATATCTCCACTACACTATACATCTCATAAATATTTTACACACTCATAAATATTTATCAATTTTTCTTTTTTAATTACACTTATTTTCATTCAGCGACTATTTGAATAAATAAAACAATTTTTTGATGCATTTACAAACAATTTTTAAATATTTTTTTAATTGATAAAAATTTTTAATCAATAAATAACCATTTTTGCAGCAATACTTGCCTTGGATAATAGAAAAAATATTTTTTAATTTTTATTTTAAACAAAGTAATGAATAATTACAAATTATTCTTGCATTTTTTTTAATCATTCTTTTCGATGACTTTTTCATTAGTGATTGCAAAAATATTAATAAAAAAAAATATATTTCCAAAGCCCGCATATGATAATAATCATTCAATGTCTATAACCAAAATAAAAAAAAAACTAATATGTAAAATGTCCATACATATTTTCCGTTAATTTTCTCGAGCATTATTCTTTTTTTATATTCTCTAAGCTTTATACAAATATGCAGAAACCATTATTCTAAATACTCGAATTGGTTTTGTCTCTCTCCACATTTGAATGTTAGAGAAAGATGAATGACTCTAAATTGAAATGTAATGTACACCCCTTTTACCCTTTTCAATCTCATTCCTCTAGATCGTCTCTCAATCTATACACATAGCCATAACACTCACAAACACCAAGTCCTCTTTATTTCGAAATGCTCCAGCACTTTGGTCTGTGTATAGTATCGCTGGTTGACGAGAAATACCGAGTTCAAATAGAGAGATGAGAGAGAATATGGCGAAAGGGTCGTCGTCGTTGTAGCAAGAGAATAAGACACAAGAAGAGGGTGGGGGTAAGTGTAGGTGATTTACAACTGCAGATTTAATGGAGGCTGTTTACTGCTAATTAAAACCAAACCCATTTAATGTTGTATTCGTGCTTGGAAAACCAATTCTGTACAGAATCTCTCTCGCTTTCTTACACGTGATACTTGTCTACCCCTAAGTATCTCACTTCCTTCTATTCGTCCCTTTCAAGTGAGCTGGAAATGATAATTTTGTTGTATCTCGAGGGTACACTGGGTGCTCGTTAGAAGGTCGTCGTCGTTGTCGACGGGAAATACGTCTAATTATCCCACTATGCGTTTCAAAGTGATTCATATTTATCCATCGCAACAGTACACTTGTAATGCGTCCATTCGTTAATTTTACGACGAAGACTTGAGAAGAAGAAAAAGAAGAGATGGAGGAGAGGGGCAGAAAGTGTACGAGAAAGAGTATGAAGGGGGAGGAGGAGGAGAAGGTAAAATAATTGGCACGGAACTTTCACGTTGACTTTACTCTCTGACTGAATTTCTCTTTCTCTTCGCTTCTCTACTTCGTGTCACTTGTCCTCGTCGTTCTCGAGAATTAATAACCGACCCTCTCGCATCTGCAGCTCGTTAATGATTCGTTTCGTGAGTCGTGCGTTTTCTCTTAATTTGACGTACTTGCCCCGCGGCATCGCGCTGACAGATATCAATTTTGTAGCTTGAACAAGAGAATGAAAAGAGAGACGAAAGCATTGCCATAGTCACGATTCATCTTACGATTATTCTTTCTCTTATTTCACCTCGACGTTTCCCAATTGATTGTATCACTGATAGTTGATAATATACTCTCTGAGAGAGAGGAGATCAGAAATACGAAGACTTAATTATTACTAACATTTAGCTGTTTAAAAGAACGAAGGAGAAGAAGAAGATGAAGCGGGGAATTTATTTTTTAATTTGACAACTGTTAAATAATGAATGAAAATAATTTATTTGTGTTAGATAAATTTTTATTTAGAGATATTATTGTATGCTTTATGATATCATGTTATTAAAATCGCCTATCAAAACTCGTTTTCAAGAATTTTACTCTAAATTACAGTATTTTATAATTCTTTGTAAAAGCTTTCAAAGTAAGTTTTCTTTCCAACAATTTTTATATTGAGAAAAATTCTCTTTTATTGCATTAAATAAAAACTTATAGCCAATAATATATTTCAAACAACTTTGAAAAAGATTCATTAAAATAGAAAAAAAAAAATTGTATTTCTTTTATTATACTTAAGGTGTTTTTTTTTTATTATAATTTTATTTTTTATCTTTATCGTAATAGTAAGTAAGAGTAATAATAAATATTTTGTAACTTGTGAGTACAATTTATGTAAAGTGTATCTTTATTCTGATTATGTAAATTTTTTCTTTTGAAAAAATAATAGTGTTAAGACATTTCAAGATGCTTTAGAGTGATTTTGGTGAAGTGACTGCAGGTGTAATTCATACTGAATCTGTGTTAGTACATTGGAGGAAAGTAGTGGAAATGGAGCTCTTATACGAAAGTACTCCATATCACTTTATTTAAGATTTACCCTCTCACTCGTCCTTTTCAACCCTCAACAAGACTCGTCCATTTCGCTGCTTCTAACATTCGCTTCTTTCCCTCTCCTCCCATTTCCTCTCTCTCTCAATTCTACCCGACTCCTTCACTTTTGCATCCTCGAACAACCACTCGAACGTTCGACGATGCGCAACTTTTCCACTTTTTTTTTTTTATCCATTTAAATTCATCGCTCACTCAACGTCAACAGCTTATACTTGTATTTATTTATTCAATTATTACTTTATTAGCTAGGTGATGTCTTTACTTACTAAATTATTCCATTTTCTTAAAATAAAGTCAACCATTTTTTTACCATTAATTCAATGAATACAATGTAACAATCGAAGGTACACGAATGAAACAAAGCATAAAACTGAGTGAATTTCTTAAAGGGGAAGAGTCAGTAGTTCAATGTCTCGAAGAGAAGACCCGTGGCAACCGGAACGGCGCCCACGACTGTAAGGAGACATCGAAGGGAGAGACGGGAAGAAAAAAGATCAAAATATATTTCTACCTTGTACAACCAAGACTCTTTATCGACCCTGACCTCGAGAAAATTCAGTAAAAAACTGCATTAAATTCTCCATTTTTATTTGCTGACTTGAAAAATTTACAAATAAATAAACACCTTAAGTAAACTTTAAATCAACTCTCTCTTTTTTTTCTCTTCATTTGTGATAATTTAAGTAGAGGATTAAAGATACCAGAAAATCCCAGTTGATGTTTGAGTTAATCATAAATTAAATATATGATTCATTGTTAAGTTCAACACAGTTATCATTTGACGTAAAAGTTATGAAATAAAACTTAAATATTACAAAACTATTAATAATAAAAAAAAAGATGATAAACTTTTTCTTATAAAATCAACAATTATTTCATTTACAATATCAACAGTTGTAATTAATCAATGATTAATCAATTTAAAAAAAAATAAATGAAATAATTTTTTCTTAATTACTTAACGACTAAAAAAAATGATGATGATAATTATTTATTATTATTGAAACGAGCTACCGATGTGTGTACTTTATCAACTTCAACAGTGCAGTTAATTAAATATAAATATCACAAATAAAAAAAAAATTTGACTCTAAAAATAAATAAATATCACGGGGCAATCCCTAAATTAACTCTCTTAAAGGTGATAATTTTTAAGCGACGAATTGAAAGTGGTAGGGAATTCTTTCAAGTGCATGAGTGTTTATTTATGATTCTTGTAGCAACGTAAAAACGGTCGTAAGCACGCGGATAACGCAGCTATGTACGTATATATTTATTTGTGCTGTGTATACGCGCGAAAAGTATCATCCGTTTCTCGATTTGACCCTCGTTCACGCTCCTGAGTCTCATTCCATCCACCTCCTGCACTACACATCGCGATCTTGCATCCTTCTTGCATCTGTACTCGTCCTTTGCTACACACTCGCGTTCTGATGGTCAAGAAGAGGGGGTCCTTGCTGATTCCACCATATAAACCGGTCCGTCAAGTTACCCCGCGACCCCCCCTCTACAACGGGCCACCTGCTTGGGCCCAGAGAGTCCCTTCGGGGTCCTGTGACGACCAAACTACGCCATATTTATTCGAATCTCATCATCACGAGTCATTTTAGTACTTAAATATTTTATTAATGCTCTCATAATCTTCGTCAGCGTATTCACAAATTTTTAAGATTCCTCTTCAGCTGGATATGAATAATGAAACTCAATTGGAGAATATTAAACACGAAACGAAAGTTTGATTTCCAATAAAAAAGATTCATTTCTTAATAAAATTACTATTAATTGTTAATTATAATTAATTATGCTAGACTAAGAAGCTAGACTAATTGACATTGATTTATGACTTTAATTAAAACGAGGCGCCAGTGAGAGGAGTGACTTACACTAGTGGGGAGGATTTAACAACACCTTTAAAAGCTAAGGGTCTTTTGTCAAATAGGTCATTCACCAACGACAAAGCTTGTAAATAAAAAATTTTAATTAGTCATTTTTATCCTTGCTTTTTTTTTCATCTTCTCGTGACATATTTTCTACTGTTCTTGAACAGAAGAAAAAGAAATTAAACCTTTCCGCTTTGTATATTTTTTCTTTTCGAATTATTTTTCCTAAAAGTCAATGATAACTGTGTACACGATCATTTTTATCATTGATATTGAACTTGAGCACGATAAGACTGTAAGTTATTAACTAAAAAGTTGAGGATAAGATAAGAAAAATTAAGATAACATTTTATTTATAACATTTGTGCAATCAAAGTGACATTATATAAAGCAGTATTTATAATAAATGTTAAATAATTCAGTAAATTATTTGCTTTTTAACTTCTTCTAATAGATTAAATGAATTATATGATATTAATAAATATAAAATGAATTGTCGATGCTAATAAATATGTAAAAGAAGACATTCCAGATTTTTAAATTTATTTTATTACATCTGATGTTTTGTTGTGGTTCTATGACACTAGATATATGGCCTAAGAATGAGCATGATCAAGAAATAATCATTTAAGCTCGATGATATAATGTGAAAAAAATAAATAAATTATTTTTTACAATCAATAAATCATATGAGAAAAAGCTATCTAATTAGAATTGAAGCATATAATAGGCACTATATATACATATATTGGGAGAAAAAATTAATCAGATACAGAAAATAAATTTTATTGATAACGACTACCATCAATGCCATCATTCTAATTAAATGCCATTCATTTGAAGATTTACGTTGCTGGTAGCGAAAAAATATGACATTGAGTTTAATTATAAAATTATTTGATTCATATTTATATATATTTTCATTTGTAGCATTTTTTCATTTCCAATCTGTCCAATTATTTGAATGATTCAATTGATAATTACTTTTTTTTTAATAATAACAACTGAGTCTGCAGCTTAATTGATCACAGAATTTTTCATGGCAATTAAATGAAACAATGTGAGTGGATGAAATGTTGAGTTATCAGTCTGAACTTGAAAAAATAAAATAATTTTTAATTAACAATTCAATTAAAACTTACAAGTCAGGAAGTTATTCAACAAAAAAAATACTATTAATTAACTGAATCATTAATATCTTTGTTAGGGTATAAAAAATATTTTTATCATCATTTTACGTGTTTTATTAATAATTAAAAAATTTTTTTCACCTTAAAAAAATTAATAATGTAGTTAATTTAATCGCACCAACACATTTTTAGGTCTAATTAATTTTTTTAAGCATCAGTTAATTGTCCTTTGTTAAGATTTATCATCGAAATTAACGCATTTTTTATTCTTACTTCATATCCTCAGCATCTTGTCGTTCTGTAATAGCATTTTTATACCCGGATAATGGAGTCTAAAGACATGCTGCAATGTAGCACAAAGCGTGACTGGTGCCCGCGGGTTTGCCTCGTCGTAGGTACACAAGATACGAGCAAAAAAGCCGGGTGAGAGAACCAACGAGAGAAAGAGAAGAAGAGTGAAAAGACTATCTTTTTTTTCGTTTCTTTTTCTCTCGCTCTACTCCATCGAACGAAACGCTTGAGCGCGAGATGGACAGAATGATGAAGAGAGCAAGGGAGGAGTTAAAAAAAAGCTACGTAAAACCCAGGCAAAAGGGAACTAAACTCATTTCCGAGGCATTAACCAATTACTTTTTGCGAAAGGGTGTCGGTTACCTTCAGCCTCCCTTGTTCCCTCTACTCTCTCCATCCCTTCTAAAACCACTAACCACCGAACTCACTCCTCTATGTCTTTGCGTCTTTATGTCTCACCTCTCTTTTGATGCCATCCTCTCTCACATCTCGTCAAGCACACGATAATTGAAAAAATATCCTCTTATTTTGTCATAATTAAACTATATATCATTTTACTAATGGTTATTAAAGGCCAAAAAGTGTTGGATGGAAAATTTTTCATTTATATACAGAGAAGTCTTTTTTATTTTATTATCAACTCTAGATGGTAAAAAATGATTTTCTCGTTATTAATAATTTTTTTTAGGTTAGATAAATTATTTTGAAGAAATATAACAATAATTATTGGTATGAATCACTTCAAAAGAATTATTATTATTAAAAAAAAAAGAATCAATATTCAATAAATTTGATTACTTTTTTAATATTCTCCAGTATTTTTGAAGCAGATCATCAATAAAAATTTGTTATTACAAGAATGAATTTTATTAGAATATTTCAAAGGGTATAATTTTTCTTCTGAAATGGTATTTGAGCTGAAATTACTCTGAATAATCGATCGAAACTAATTTTCAAATTATGATATTGATAATAAATCTACTACAATAATGACTTTAATAATACATCAAATATTATCTATTATTCAAATTTAATATGGAAGGTTTATAAATGAGCTAATTAAACTCCAGTAATAGATATTCCACATCCTATTATTTCATGGACATTCTCTTCATGCATACATATGACATAACGCGATGACATTCATTGCACAAAGTGCAAGTGGGAAGTTAGATGAAACTTGATATTAAACGCAATACAGTTGAACATGAAACTACTCTCCCTCATTTCAATCTGTCTCCCTTACCTGAAGCTACCGCCACCACCACCACGACCACCCCCATGCAAATAACACATATCATTTTGTTGATCTCAGGAAACCTTAGTAAGAATCCAGTTAATGAAAATTTCTCTTAGACTACATGTCGTCAAAATACATTGTGAATTGAATGACTGGAGGGGAAGTGTGGCGAAGACAGAGAGTAGTGGATAACAGGTGAAGAGAGCAAGAGGGCTGGTAGTATTGTAGAGCAATTAATAATGTCATATTGCAGTCCCCTTCACTGCTTCTACTATCCTAGCTTGCTTGGGTCGTTTATTCTCACTACGACTACGTAATATCACCCTCGGTTACAGGGTTAATGTGTATACAACGTTGCTGGAAGCAAAGCAAGAAGTGGGGAGTGAGTATAGAGAGCTTGATGGTGGACGCAGGGCAAAGGTATTGAAGGAGAGTAAGGGGTTGATGTAGGCTCTTGTGATTATTACATTCTCTAGGTACATAGACGCACACCGAGTGACCCACACCCTTCAAACTCTCATCCTACGCTCGTCTGCAACCTCTTGCTTAGTCGTCCTGTAAGTAAAACTGGGAGTTTAAGCAAGGACACAATAAGATAGACCTTGTAATTAATTTCAGGCTCCACTGATTAAATATTTCCTCAGCCACTCCGGCTTTCTTGTCTTCTTATTCTTTGTACTTTATACTCCACTCCTTTATTATTTATTCTGAATAAATTACTTATTTCATTATTCCTCAAACTTCTGTCTTATTAAGTTAAATGTTTATCTTTTATAATATTACACCCAGCTACTCTACTATTGATGGATGATGAATAGAAATGTCTTATTGAAAATTTAAATCTTATTAAAATGCACTAAGGATTATTCTTATAATTGCATTAATTAATCTTTCATTTTAATTAATATTAACTGATTAGGATAAAATTTTTTTCATTATTATTATTACTGTAATTATGGTAATAATTCATTTTGATTGATAAAAATGTAGATATTTTAAATGGAAAAAATGTTGCAAACGATTTCCAAGTTTCCAAGAAGAGAGATTAAAGCGATTTAAATACCATGAGGCTTGATAATAATTGAACTTATGGGAAAATAGGTACAGCTTTCTTCACGTAAAGATCTGGGGAAGTAAAAGAAAATTGCATATGACCCTTACACCTTCAAGTATAATTCCTCTTCCTCGATTCTCAACCGGTACTTTCAACTTTTACAATACCGCTTTACCTCATGCAAAATAGTCATGAATATTAAATGTTAGAAATTAATTTTTATTCATCTTTAATCTTTATAATTATATCCAATTCAATATATTTAATATCTTATTGACTTTATCTTAAACCATTCATTAACTACCACAACAATATTTAAACACTTCTGATAATAATCATCACGAGTTTCACAATTGAATCCTTCTTGGAACGGAACCTTGCAAACTCTAAAAAATAATAACGACACAAATGAGTTAGTTGTGAAGATTGACGGCGGTAGAATGCAAAAAAATAAATTAAACTCGTTGGTGCAACAGAGCAGAGACAATGTATTTCTTGTCAATTAGAAAAGGGAGCCTACATTTCTTCACTTTTTTATGCACCTGAACAAGAGAGATGCATGCAACTCGTTTACAACACGAGAAAGTCAATTTCCAAATGATCCACCCTTTCTCGCTCCTTCTTTCTCTCTTTTTCTTTCATTTTAAACTGTTCCACCCCCTTAGGAGATTTACGGCAATTCGTTTTTTGCCTCCTTAAGTGCTTTCGCATTATCTCGCTGCAACTAAATACTCGGCGCTAAGAGAACTAAGATACTTGGTAACGAATGCATTGTATATAAACTCTCCTCTGCATTTCAAGTCAGCTGGTTAACGCAAGTATTCATGTGTGAACATGTCTGCCCCTTTTCAAACCACGTAATAGCCATGTGGATGAGAAAAGAGCTGTCAAAAAGGAAAAGAAAAATATATGAAAAAAATAAATGTAATAAAATAAAAAATTATTTTATATATAGATATATAAAGAGGTCATTGGTGAGAGGACACCTGTGTCTTTTAATTATTTCAGATGACAAGGACTGTGTGTCAGAGTTAATTGCCATATATTTAATTAATTTCAAGGACAACGATCATCTTTCAATTATTGTTCGCAGTTGGAAAATTGATCGACCAGATGTGCTAAACAACGAAACATTTCTAAATATTTATTTTATTTTAGAATTTGGCCAATTAATTTTTATCCTACTTTGTATTTTTATAAATATAAATACACACTCATTAATAATTCAAGAAAAATAAATCTATTTAATTAAAAGCTAAATACACATTTCAGAGGTTGTTTCTATTAAATATATTCGTAAAAGGTAATTTAACTTTTTTTTTCTTAAATTCATTTAAATGTTAAATATATTTTGTTAAGTATCGACAAACATGTCTTCTATATACGTAACGTAGAATCGTAATTAGAAATTAGGTAAGGCAAGAAACGTGCGAGGAGAAGAGAGACTTTTAATTGGTCTCTCCATATCTTTTTTGCTGTGTGCGCAACCGTAATGCGGATATCATCTACGAACATATACAAGCCTCCAATTTTCTCCTATCTCCTTTTTAAACTATTAAAGAAATAATTATCTACAAATACCACGATAATTAATTATAAAATAATAATTGAGTCATTTCAATTAAATATCAAACATAATAATGGCATCAACGTAGACACACAGCTGCAGTGATATTTCAATAAAAAAGTCCAATTCGTAATTTAATCGTAAATTTGGGGAGTAAATAATTATAAATAATTCAATGGGTATTGATTTAATGAAAAATAGTAATTACTTTTGAGAGATGAATTCAATTATTTTAATTAGTGGTAGCCATAGTAATGTAATTTAATCAAACTATAATATAAGCTTTAATCTAAAATTTTCTGGTATATAAACAATTTCAGATGACCAATTTAGATGATTAATAAAGCATGAATGTAATTATTCAGCTCGATTAAAACAAATAATTACATCGATGAGAGAATAATCATTCAATAAAGAAATTTATTGCTATCTACTTCCTACTTCTCTCTTCTTCTCAAGTTGTTATAAAAAATTATTTTATATACAAGTTTATATACAGACCATTAATTACATCATATGATGATAAATTTATTTTAATATCAGCCGAACTTCGCATCAATATTTAATCAATAATGATAGTATGATAATTAAATCTTTCATCTATATGTATTTCATTGAAAGTATTTCTTCATTTTTTCTTTTAGATGATTAAAAAAAAAAAAAAACTGATGGATCACGTATGAATATGCATGGAGATATAATTTGTTGCTTATGTAATAATCATCAAGTACTTTCAATTACAGTCAACTATATAGAGTGATATAAATATATATAATGAATTGAAATCTAGTCAAAATGCTGAATAGTATGAGCAGTGTTGAATCTCTCAAAATGTACGAAGCAACACAATTGCAGATAGAAATTCACACAGACCAATTCAAGTCTCTAGCAGTAGCGACTACTTCACGGCTTTCCATGGAGCAAGAGAGCGAACGAAGGCTCTGCCGGGCTAATTAAAACCGCGGATAGTAATTAATTAAGCAGACGTCAGGAGTGCCTAGAATTCTCTGGCAGACAGGGGCTCTCAAATTCTCACTGCAAAATTCCTACTTCCGATATTCTCCCTCGCTACACTCTTCATACACACCACTTGCAATGAATGGACATACATATAATACTATACATGACTCTCTATTATCCAAAAATCGAATATCTATACCAATAAACGTGAATGACAGAGATAAAAAAAACTGATAAAATTGGAGCAATTTGGGGAAGTGATTCGTTGGGATCCAGAGAGAGCAATTTTTCAATTATCTCTGATCAAATAGTTCATCCAATTATCTAAAAGCCGTGTGACCTCGGCCGGGTTGGGTGCCTTGGCCGGGTCCTACATCTATCCAACTCGTTGTGATTGAGCTTATAGCAATTAATGTTATTGCTTGGAGTAGTGCTACATACCCTCCTCCTCCTTCTTCTTCTATCTCTTATCCCTTTCCCTATTATCAGCACCCTCTCTCTTTCTATCTTTCTAGCTCGATTAAATAGCTGCTCTGTGCCCAAACTTCTGACCGTTTAACTCCGGAGCAAGGCCACGTGGATATAATAGAATCATCGAAAAATTCTCTTCAGCTTGACTTTATGAATTGATGTCATATTTTAATAGAAGTTTTGATAACGCCAGTTGGGAAATTCATTTCAGAGAATTACTAGAGATGGAAATTTTTTTTTTATTCATTATTAACTATAAAGGGGTATTGTTTATTAAAAATTTTCATGGTATTCAATTAAATTAAAACATGCTTCCATTTTTTATTTACAACGTTGATTATTACTTTTTTGAATAAAATTAAACATTTTATCATGAATTTTTTCGATGTAGTTTTTTATTAATATTGAAATATTTGTTTATAACCCTCTGTGTTTATAATTTTTTTCTAAATAGAGCAAAATTTATCATGTAATTAACTTTAATTATTAAAAAAAATACATTGTAAAATAAGTAAAAAATATTTCTGGGTAAAATTTTTTTTTTCAATTAAAAAATTCTGTTGTGGAATATTTTTAAATAATTATTTGAATCAAAACTAAAACAATGCATGTTTAAAGAATTTACTCATTATCTTTATTTAATTAACAAAAATAATTAGAATTTTTTTTATTATTTATAATAAATTTTGATAAATAAAAACAAAATGCTATCGTTTTGAATGATTAAAAATAAATAAGGTTACTTGAAAGAAACCCTTCAAAACCATTCAATGATTTTCACTGTTTCATTTTTAGAGAGTAAGCTAATTACACTAATAGGCTGTCGGGGCCAACATGAAGTGTCAGATCTCATTGGAGTTCAACTCGCAGAACGTGGCTAGATAATGTATGGTAACGGAACACCTAAGTAAGAGTCATGGCGGATATCGTGCGGTCGTACTGTACATGTATGTATTTGTGGATGGTATCTATGTGTATAAGAACAGCAAGCACTCGTGTTTGGAGCCTGTATTACATGGAGATCCATACATGAATGCCAGGATGGCCAGAGGGCAGCTAACGTTTATAATATTAACGTTAATGGACTACCTTATACCTTATATATCTCCCATACAGTCCTCTCTCCTGTTCATTTTCCTCCTACCCTTTAGTTCCTACCACTTGGACTAGTGCTGGATAATATTCATGGATGTACGTAAGCTAATGTACCAAGGCGACCGACCCAAGTAATAACAGATAGTCATATCGGTGGTATAAGAGTCCTCTTTCTACACTACTTTCCAATATTTACTCCTTTCCCTACGTAATATGATAATTTATCACTGATAAACAGTTCATTTATTCTCAATATGCAGCTCAAAATAAAAAATATCTTAATGTTGATTAATTTTTTTTAACTCGAATAAACATTATATACATCCCATAATCCTGGAATTAATTTTAATAATAAATAATAATATGAAATATGGGGAAAAAATTGAGAATGAAAATTTTTTTTCTTTCTTCACTCGAAGTTGAAGTTTCATTTACTTAAAGTTAATTGGATTTAAAAAACCTTCTATTCAATGTAATTAATACTTTGGATTAAAAATATTTTTAAATTATGTAAAACTTTTAATAAAACGGTAAAGTTTTAATTAAAAAGCGAAGACTATGATTAGATTGCCATAGAGAGAATTAATAATTATTCTATTAAAAATCTTATTATTCCAGAAAAAATAACTTTTTTGAAAGTCTATTCAATTTAATGGAACGAAAGAAGAAGGGAAAAAAAGAGACATTAAATAAAAAAAAAAAAATTTTCAATGAAAAAATCAAGACTATAATTAAATTTGTATAATAAAGATATTATAATAATTATAAAAGCATCTTTTGTTATCAAGAAAATAGATTTTCATTTTTTTCCTCCATTTTTGCCACTGAATATTCAAGTGGATTTTTTTTATGAATTGTACCGACGTCGCAAGAACGTGAGGGAAACGTGAAGGTGCACAGTATCGCATAGCTGCAGCTGAAAACGACGTGGCACTTAACTTTTAATTAATATTATATACCTAATTAGCCCGGCGGGTAGAAAAGGAAGGAGTTGTGTGGGGGTGAGTGAGGGTGGGATAGAAACTAAAGGAGAGTCTGGATGAAAAGGGGGGCGGGAAAGTAGGTGTGGGTTTAGTGTATTAATTTAATTTTCAATCTCACGGGGTAATTCTTGGCACAACGTTAGTTTTAATCAACCCTCTCCCATCCGGCTTCACACGACGGGTGAGGGAGGGTGGAGAGAAATAGAAGGTTGGACGTCGAGAGAGGGAGGCAAGAGACGAGAGCCAAGGGGTGGTTAAACGAGATACTGTTCTGGCTAAAGGGGGAGAACACCAGGGGGTGTACCTACACGGCCAATAAAAACTGGCAATAAAAAGTGCCCCTTAGGGCCATCGCCCTCTTCACCTCTTCACCATAACCCGTCGCTCATTCTCTATTCTTCTCTCTTCTTCCCGCACATTCATCCACCTGTTCTGGATTAATTCTAATCAAATATTTACATTTTAATTCTCCAGCTATGCGTGCATAAGCTACTATACTTTCTTACGCGACTTTTTATGATGTTCTGTTGTCATTTAAGGATAATTACAAACTACGTCTATAGATCAAATGTCAACCTCAATAAATGTCTGTTTTCCTTTAATTTATTACATCAACTTTATTAGCTAATTCAACCATTAAAAATTCTTTCACTTGTGTAATTAAGTAAATAAATCTACGCCTAAGGGTCTATAAAAATTCACTATTCTATCAAATTTCAATCCAGATGTTTGGTTGATAAATATTTATTTATTTAACATCTAAGAACTTGAATTAAAATTTTTTATTATCCTTCCATCTTTTACTTATTCAAGAATAATTTATAGCTCACTTGATCATGTTTTTTTTTTTTTTAATTTTATCAATTAATTAAAATAATTATCTATGCAGAAATGTATATGATTTTAAAGTATTGGTCCATCGATATGAGTTTGAATTATTGATTATAATAGATTTATTGTTGTAAAATGTAATTACATCTTACAACAGATTATTTTAAATTATTGGGTTATGCTTGAGAAGAGATTGAGGATAATAAGAGACTGTTATTAAGAACATTACATTACTTGATAAGCGACGACAATCGTCTGCAATCTATTTTAGACTTTAAAGTACCTCCAAGATAAGCAAGAATTTTTTTTTTTCTAACGCAAATGCAATTTCCACTACCTTGAGTATTATTTGTATGAAGTAAAACTCACGATTCGTTCCACCTGTACGACACCGCAATGAGCCAGAAGTAAGATAATGGCGTCACACGATTGTGCTTGGAGATATGTAATTGAGTTTTTTCTACGACAGCTGTCATTTGTTGACAGTGAAAAAGTAGTGTCTAGATTTATTATTATTTTTTTCTCTTATTCTTTAATTTTACTTTAATTATTAAATCTTTATTAAATTTTTTTCTATCAAGCTGAGCTAATTTTGATTTCTCAATAAAATGATTAGAGCAATTTAATGAAATTGGATTAAAATGTCACGATTATTTATTGCTCCTTGAAGTTTTTTTACTCCATTCTTTAACTTGTTATTTAATTGTTTCTTCGAATCAACTCACTTTGGTGTCGTGATATTGATCGAGTGTAATTTCCTGTTGTTAAGAATCTTGTCATAATAATATTTGTCTATGAAGTGAGCCAAATTTCAGAAGGTAGGTGGCACACAGCCGTGTTATTTTAATTTTAAACAAGCTGGGTTTTGGATCAAGTCCAGGAAACGTAACGCGTTCTTGTACTGAGTACTGCTTATGTATAACTGATCATTATCACGAGTAAGATAACTCATAATTATCTCCAACTGAACTCTGACTACACAACTGTAATGTCATTTTCATTCGATAAATAAAATTAATTATCTTGTAGCTATTAATTTAATCATTTCTTGGAGACATTTTTATATTATTTTCATTTTAATTTGATTCATTTCGTATGTCTGTCCGCTAATAACTTTTTCTACTTGCTTCGCATCTTCCATCATTCACGACACTTTTAATTAGACAGGTCATTTAAATGCACTTTCCACAAACATAAATTGTATTTAAATGATCTAGAATTCTAAGACTTGATATCAATTTATTTTACATCTAACAAAGCACGAATTATTCTAAATATTTGCTATTTAGGTCAGCTGAAGAATTTGTACTTCTCTTAATAATCCTTAATTATCAAAAAATTCAAGTCAATTTAAAACAACTGGTTTATTTATTAAAAAATAAACTATAAAACCTCCAAAAAATTGCTTCAATAATTTTATTTGATTTTTTTAATCATTTTATTATTTTTATAATAAATATTTATGAAGCATAAACACTTAAGGTCATGTTAATTAATAACTAGAAACAATCAAATATTTTTTGAAAGTAGAATAAAAAGAATCTATTGTTTAAATTTTTGCTTCGATTAACAAATAAAATTAATGGCTAAAAAAATTATGTCATAAAAAGTTTAATCGATAATTCATGCTAAAAGTAGGTCTTACGTAATTACTGTTGATTCCAAAAAAAAATAATAAAAATCCTAATTAAATAAAAAAAAAAAAATAAAAATACAACTTTAATCAAAAATGCTTATTACAAAGTACTTCTCATTTTAAGAAGCCAAGGCTATATTTAAAAATAACTAGAACTAGAGACGAAACTTTTTCTCCACAAGCAGATCAATATTAATTTCAAACTTTTATAATTTTCACGCCATTTAATTCTGATTTTCTACACCATTTTTAGCGTGTACCAGAGAAAATATACTTCCATAAAATGTAATTATGTGATAAATTAGATATAATTCTAATTACGTGACCGATGCTATCGTTCATATGACTCTATATGGAATCAAACTAATTGGACGGGTGATACGTTAGCCCTCTTTAACTAAAGATGAAATGCAAATGAAATAAAGTGGAAAGAAAGCTTTATCTTGGTATTTACGGGAAAACAAAAGGAGAAAGAAAAGCTCATAAGTGGCCCACTTCTAAATATCCACAATGATTCAAAGCCAACGATCCAACATTTTGGCGCCAAGCCAAGATGGATTATTATCTTGACTACGTAATCGGGTAGAAGCTTTAGCTATTCTGATGTTAAGAACTCTTCGAATTTTTTTAACTAATTTACCCGATTTATTCGACACTTGTATTTCTATGAGAGCTTTATTGAAAATAAATTAAGTGGATCTTTGGATGAATTTGTGGGGAAAAAATGGAATTTTGATGACAAGAGATCGTGAATGAGCACGTGGTGAGATTGGAGCGCCTGCGTATTGAGTCCGGCACGAAATAGAAATTTCTTGCCGTGTACAGAACACTAGTGTTTACGCGCACTCTACTCAGTCGTTCGGCCGACGAGCCGCACGTCGTATCTCTCTATCTCCTAACGATTATTATCACGAAATAAAAATGCTTCTTGCAGCAAAACCAAAGCAAAAAATTGTTACATAAAAATTCTATGAATTTTCTCATTAAAACTTTTCTCTTTAAAAAACTTATACAATGTTCTCTCCATTTAGGTGAAGTTCTGTAACGATTTTCTCCCTCGACTGTTTGTTTAAATTAATTGGATTTCTATTTTTTAACTTTAAACAGTAAAAGAATGTGACTTACATTAAAGTCCAACATACGTAGGCTGTTGATTATCTCCAGGATATAATTTTTTTCGCGATCTTGTAAATTATTCCATTGATCAGTTAAGTTTTTTCCTTGATGATTCTTCAATGCCACCACTTCTTGTTCACTTATCCTAAAATGGAATATTTTTTTTTAACCACGATATTAATCACTTATGTCACAAATATCTTAGCAATATATTTAATTTTTCTTTTTTATTACAACTATCACACACTCAGTTTTATAATCAAATCAATATCTTAAGTCTTCACAAGACTTTGAATAAATAATTCATCATTTACCAACAATTTCATTTATTTTCATCAGCTAATTCATTTTTATCCGACATAATAACCAACAGATCATTCAAATCCCATCAATAATCAACTTTTTCAATTTTCACGACGTCTAACTGAACATTCAAGTTCTTACTGATGCTGCTTCTTTGATCAGTAGATTCATCCGTCGGTGATCAGACAGCACGACAGGTCTGTTTCTACTAACCTAACACGTGTCAGTCTCACTAATAAAATCTATATCTTCTTCTAAATGACATTTAATTCTCGTCATGTAATAAAAACACTTCATCACTTGAATTTTCTTCAAGAATTAATTAATTCTGAGAATACTGACGACTCGATGGATGAATAATTCGAGCAGTGTCACTGAAAAATAGACCGGCACACACAGTAACTGGTGTGATACTCGCGAAAGCACGCGGCGCGCGAATAGAGTAAAACGTAGGTCTGCTCTGTACGACGGTAGACGAGCGAGTGCGGCCGGGGGAGCTTCCCCCATCAAGTTCGCGATTCAGTGGGGGTATCAGCGGAGTTAGGAGGGTAGTAATAGTGGGGGATCAGTGACTCCAGAACAGGACTCGCGAAAGAGGGGCATGCATGCTATTACGGAGGGACGGAGGGGCGTGGGTTGGAGGTGGGGCATCAGAACACACTCTTCCCCTACTCGTGGCTTCTTGTCTCGTACCGAATGTTCCCCTCGCGGCTCAACCCCACCGTTTTACTTAGCGAGTGAAACATTTCGCGGGTTTCGCGGGGGATGGTCGACACCGGCATCAGGATAACTCGAGGGAAGGGGAAGACAACAGTATTCCGTTAATTGAACGACTCGCGTGCGAGCGGGGAGCTACGGAATAGAAGGTAGAGGTGGAGATTACTTGAAGTAATTACTTATCTTTGTTATTTTGCACTTATACACCATGATATTAAATTATATTTTTCAAGTTACAGGATGATGAAAATTAAATTTAATTAACAAAAATTACTTTTCCATTCTTTTATTGTTGTCAGTAGTTTTTTTTTTTATTTTTCAATTGTGACCTTTTTATTCAATATTGTTTGTACTGAATTATTAATTAACATATTCATCTCATTTTTTATTATTCTATTGTATTCATTATTTTTGTTATCCTCTTTTGTAATTTTATTAATATCCTGGTGCTATTGCATCTTTTTTTATTTTTCCGGTAGAGATATTATCGATTATCTCACAAAACGAGTTAAAAATAGTAAAAAATAATAGCAAAATTTCTTGGTAACCAATCTCATGTCTATTTGTAAATAAATAAATTATTTTATTCTATTTTAGTAATGATGATTATTTTTTTAGTGTGTTAATGGTTTTTTTATGCAAGTTAATGATAAATAATTGATTTTTTTGCTAATTATTGTCAACTCTGTTTTTGTGTTGGAAATTTAATGGCTTGTGATATCGAGCAGTGTGTACAAAGATAATATAATATAATACAAAGGAATTAATGGTATCTACACACTTATTCTTGATTCAAGGACCTGTCATCTACCGTTGCCCAACAAAAACATCAGTAAGCTTGTATATACATACCACATCCTGTGGATTTACCACAAACTATCACGGTCCTCTCTCTTATTACTCCACTTCTCTCTCCTATTTTCTTCTCTTAAACTAACAACCCAGGTACACTTGTCAAAACTTTTATCTGTTCCTGCAATTCACTCTCTTTTATTCTTGACTAGTTAGGATAAAATGGCATACTCGAACGAATTTCTACTTTTATTTTAGAGGGAAAATATTTTAACATCTCTCTTTTTATCTCAGAGGAATAGAGACAATAGAAAACTTGATAAAAAGTAATAAAAGGTAAAGAGAAAAAAAAAGATTCTTTAATTGTCGTCTACTATCATGAGAAGAGTTTTTTCTGAATAATTACACTAGATATCTAACAAGAAAATAACTCGAGTACGATTAGCAAGTGTGTCGATTTACAAGAAATCTTTCGACAAAGGAACAAGTTCACAACGAGAGAATTGAGAAGTGCTTGTCCAGTAATCTAATAAGGATAACACGGACTGAGTACTGGTTCATTGAAGGACGTCAAGTTGAAGATAAGGTACAATAAAAAAAAAAAAGATAGGCACATTCATTTCACTGTAAATTACTAGAACAGCTTCGTTAAAAGTTTAATTCCACTTTTTATTCAAGTCAATTTTAATAAAGAACTTTTGAGTTCTAATTTTAATTGTGTGATTTTATTTGTTGAGAAAAAGTAGTTTAAGTTTAAAATTATTGCAGTATCTTGAATATAAAGAAGAGCGAAAAAAAAAATAAGTATAAATAAGAAATTCGTAACAATTAATTGTCAGAAAAGTAATTTTAAAAATCATTGTGATAATCATGCAATAAAAAGTAGATCTTTTCTTATGAGTTAAAAAAAATTTAATTAGATTCTAAATTTAAATACCTTTATTTTTATTTTTATTTGCACTTTGAGGCTTTTAAAGTCTGAATTATATTTTTATCCTTTACTAAGAAAGCTAGAGATTATTCTCGGGAATCCCCGTGGTGCTTTCTTGGTATAAACGACTCATAATTGCCAGAAGAACGACGGGTGAAAGGGATAAAAAAAGGTCGTGGAGGAACCGGGTTTGGCACTTGTTTGCCTTTCGACTCTCAGTTTCAAATTAGGGATGCTTTTCATTTGTCTGACGTCTGCCCCGCCCTCACTGAGCTCCTGTGGTAGCCGCACGCCGAATTCCAAAGTGACCGAAGCCGCGATCTCTTCTCTTCTGCCACGTTAGTCAACCTCTTGTCCTCGTTCATCTTTATCATTCAATATAACGACTTATTCTTTCATCCCTCTATTTAAGGATCCTGCCATTTTTGCTCCAGATTCATTAGAGTCAATCTGTTTTTTTCTTTCATTACAACTCCAATATTATTGATTAAAAATCCACATAACAAAATCAGTTGCTAAATTCATAATTAATTTTCGAAATTTAAATTACACGGATCTTCATCAAGAGAAATATTCAATTTTATCATTGATTTAAATTTACTAGATTTTTTATTACATTTTGAATGATAAATATTTATTGAAAAATATGCTTTTGATTAATTATGACACAAAGAAAAAAAAATTAATTACATTACTTTCAAAACATTTTTTAAGTAACGACAAAATATTTTATCAATTAATCAATCTTTTTTTTATTAATCAATTTTTCATGAACAGTCCGGAATTTTTTTATTTAAAAACTTCGATCAAATAAATGCTCTAATTGGAATATTTCAACAAAATATTTTTTCATCATAATGATTGCAAAAAAAAGTAATCATAAATGCTTTATTTTATTTACAATCCTGCATCAAATTCTTATCCTCAACTGTAAAAAATATATATTAAATAGTAATCCGTATTAAAATACCTTCGTAAAATGTTTAAATAGCACTCAGTTTGCAAGCCTAATAAATTCAATTGTCGAATTAAATCTAGAAAAAAATTGAATGATTACCTGTTCGATTGTATGCTTTGAAAGATTCGTTTTGACACACAGGGGGACGCTTGAATATCCATATACGCACTATGGCATGAAAAGCAGTGCAAGGGTAAGTATAGGTTATAGCAATAAAGAAAAATATGTTCAAAGGTTGAGGGGAAATGACGAGGAATTAGATGGAAAGATGTTGGCACAAGAAAAGATGATGTAGAACGGCCAATGGGGAATATTGAAAAGCAAAATGGTAGGTCTCTCTCACTCATTCGCGAGAGAAGTCAGCGATCAAGAGAGCCAATTATGGACTATGCAATAGGTACTTTTCCACATACGTGGAACGATCCAATGTGGGTACTTGAGGTACACACATACTTTCGCTCTCATATTCTCCTTTCATCCCTCTAACCCTCCACACTTGATGATGCATACGTGAGCTATCGGCTGCTAGGCTCTTTCCCATATGTGATTCCCATTACTCATAAAGATCGTATGCATACTGTGACATCGTACATTAGGAACTTGAAATAAAATTATTTCTATTTGTTTCAGAGGAATTATAATGTTGCTTAAATTTTAGATAAATTTTGTTTTCTATTAATAAAGATACACCTTTGTTTAATAAAAATAATATTTTAAATTGTTTTTGATATTATTATGATGACAAAAGTATATTAAAACACTCGAACGATTTGAATAGTCTAAAACATTTAGTATTGAGATGACACCACAATAACTCTGCTCTCAAAGTGAACATAAGTTATTGATGCATGCAGTCACTATATTATGGATTAAAGTTAGTAGACTATTAAATGAGAAAATAACATTAAAAGTTATTCTTGATGTTTCACTATTTTCTTGTCAACTCAATAGTACATTCAACAATAATATTAAATTAATATTTTTAATAATAAAAAAAAAAACAAATTAAAATTTATTTGATACTAAAATTCTAATTTTGATGAATAAAATTTTTTAAGAGAATAAAAATACTTATCCTAGTGTAATAAATTTAATACTAAATAACTTGTTACGAGAATTAATAACATCATAAAACAACTATAAAAACTTTATCTTAAAAAAATGTACTTTCTAAAGTGAATAAATATATTAAATTTAAAAAAGAATTTTTATTTTATTTAAACTTTAATCTTTGGATGAAAAATTATTTCATTTTTTGAATGTTATAAAAAAGATTTTAAAGATAAAAAAAATAATTGAAAATTACCTCACAATATCCAATGTTAAATTTTTATATTAAAGTCTAGATTGGAAAGTGATTTTAAAAATCTACAATACTTTGTATCGAATTTAATATGTGTTGCAATGAATGATTTTATATAAAACGAAGGATGAGTGAAATTACAAACGATGAATCAAGGTAGTAATATACCTCGCGTCCCTGAAGCAGTATGTACAGATTAAATTGGGTAGTAATCTTATGATGAGGCCCTGAAACATTAATTTGTCTCGTTGAACGAAAGCCTTGTCGTACGAGAGAAGTGAGAGGGGTGGTTCTTTCACAGCGACCTGTTCTCAAGAGTCTCGCGATTGTTGTGTTCGCTCCACGCGGCATACAAACATGTTACGGGTAGGTAATTATATTTACCTTTTCAGTTTTATTATTTAGGGGGTGAAGGAGTGCTCGACCTCGAACCGCTTTTCTCTACTCGTAATTCATTTTTTCCCCTTTGAATATTCATATGATGTTTTCCATCCAACCATAAAAAGGCACAAAAATTATATGAAATTATTTTTAAATTGTTCGCGCTAACAAAAATTTTTGTTTCATAAAAAAAAAATTAATCCACAAGTAAAATTTATAGATCGAAAATTTAATGTTGATTGAAGATTTGAAAGAATCATTCGAATGGCAATTCTTTCAAGAAGATATTGATGGATATTTGCAGAAAAAATATTTTAATAGAATTTTCTAGAGTAAAATAGAAACCTCACATTCATTTTTGTTCAATGTTGAATATCGAAATGAATTGAATACTTAATTTCAACTATTTTTTGTAAACCATCAATCAAAAAGCTTCACAGAACTGGAAGAGCAAATCGAATCGACCCTCAAAATCTCTTGAAAACAACCGTTGAATTTAGTGCAGTTGAAAAAAAAAATTTGAAATCAAATTATTTTCTATTGTGTGACAATCGTTATCAATGAACACAAATTGTGTCATTATTTACACTTCATTTCATCAACACCATAACCAAAATTACACTTATTGATTAACTCAAAAGAGGAAAAGAAAAGAATCTCAAAAATGTAAAGTAAAATTTCAATTTAAAAAAAAAGCAGATGTCTTAAAAGTCAAGTGACTAAAAAGCTGATTGAAGAAAATGATGAAACAGCATTTTTAATCAAGCAATCAACAAATCGATTGTCATAAGTTGCCGAAAAGTAGTATAGAGTATGTGAGTTTATTGAAGATGACTTTGAATCTGATGTATCTGCAGCGGAAGTGACGTAAGCAGAGAGAGAAAATGGTCGTGAAAATCCGATAGATCCGTGTGAGGACGAAGAGGAAAAGCAACAATCAGGCCAAAGTCTGGCATTACACTCCATTCATCTCCCCTTTTCCGCCCTTGCCCATGTTACCAAAGTTACCCCTTTACTCCTCATTCGTCTTCTCGTCCTTCTGCCTTCTCTCCAACGTATTTGGCTGACAATTCTTCATTTGCGTGCACCAAACTCCACCGACGCTACTTTCAATCAGGTAGCGAGAGTTATAAACGACGCAGCAAAGAAAAAATAACTTAAAAGATTCAACAAATAATCTAACGAAAATAAACAATCTTTTTCTCACTCAATAACATCTAATATATTCAAGTCTATTTATTCATTATTGTGTTACTCATTTCCGCCTTTTTCTCATCCAAATTCTAGTGAGTTTTCTAATGAAGATGCGATCGTCAAAAGAACTTACGTGAGAAATCGTGCGTTGATTTCCAATCAGAATTCGAGTGGGCATTCTTGGAATTTTTAGCTTACAAAGAAGACTCGATTTGGAGTGCGCTGATTGCGGTAGTTGTTTCGAGCCCATTGCTGCGTACTAGGGTCAAGAGGGGGGGGACATTTCCTATGACATAGTTAGGCAGTATGTACTATCCATACGATTCGTATAGACCGTCGTCATTTGGACAGTATTGTCAGAGACCAGTCCATCCAGGAATACGGAATTTCTACAGGGCCAACGATATCCTAGATTTATGCAATTTTTTTCACTGACGAGTTACTTTTTATTGCACAATCGCTTCTCATTCAATCAACTCTTTAACGTGTACTCAACATCTTTTTATAATCTTTACAATTTTATCGGAATATTAAAATGGTTCACTTCAACTTTACTTCGTGATTATAAAAGTTGGATTCATTTTTAATTGTTATTTAATTTTTATTGAATATTTTATGCTCAGTCATTTTTTTTTGTTCATTTTAGAATATTTTTTAACATGAATAAAATTGTTTTTTTAACAAAAGGTCAAATAATTTTGTTTATTTTCTATTTTTATTTATTAATAAATATTAATTATTACTTTGATGATATATTTAATGCTCTAATAACCCTCAAATCACTCTGAAGTAATTATTTGTTTATTATTTACCGTGTTCATGTTGCTAATAAAGTTGTTTTGTGCTCATTAAAATTGAAAAACTGAATTTCCTTTCAATCTATGTGGAAAAATTGTTCTTTATTTTATTATTCAGCTTTTATTATTCAATGTATAAACATTAAAAATTTTCCAAAGTTTTAATTTCGATGAATATATTTGTTTAATATTATAACTAGTTAATAATAACCTCTAATGATATTTTTTCCAAACAATTTTCATCACATCATTAAATCTCACATATTTTTTCCCCCTAAAAGTATGCAATTAATTAGCAATTATTTGCACATACGCATTACTCTGACCTACTTTATGGCTCATTAACCAATTATTGAATGTATGAAGAAAACATATAATTAGTATCTAATTTATAATTACTTACCTATGCGCCGCTCTTTATATCAGCCGCCAAAGACTTCAAATGATATGGCATGTTCTGAAAAAGAAAGAAATTCCCTGGATAAAAAAATTATCTAATGTTTAAAATATCAATTTAAAATTAGATCTGAGCCGTATGATAAAGATGTTAATCAAAAAGTCCATATTGGAAGCCAAGAAGAATAATAAAGTTTGCAGGCAAAAATACGTGAAGAAAATTTATAAATTGATCCATATTAATAAGATGAGCGAATTCACGTCCGTCAAATTTTTGCATAAATTTGAATTGGCTCGCAGAATTGCCTCACGGCAAGGGTTGCACATTTGAATAATCGGGTATAATTCTGGGGTTTCCCAGTGTAAAATGTTGGTAATAAAATCTGGTTGGTTATGTCGAAACATTTACCGTCGCTACTCAGCGGTGTAGTGCTTCTACAGATTATTGGACATATGTTCTTGCAGATATGATTAACGCAAAAAAATATAGAAAAAGGAATTTTTTGAATATAAAATTCACATCATAAATGTCGGATATTTAAAGAAAAAATTAACGTACATGACGTAGTAAAGGTATGCTGTATTGAAAAAAATCTAGAACTGGCAAATGTTTTTCTAGTTTCCAGTCTGTTTGAATTAATGAAAATGTTTTCTCAACTGCAAAGTATATATTTTCATTTCCAATGTCCAGACTCTAGAGTCCTTTTAAAGTCTTTTCAAATATCGAAGATGAGATATAGAGAAAACAAATGAAAACAAAATATGAAAAATAAGCATAGCAATTACAATATTCTTCTCCTTATAAGACAGAATCAGTTCAGAGACTATAAAACTGCGGCTACAAAGTTCAAGGATGATCAAAGGAATAGGTAAGAAAGAGAATAAGGAGGGCTGGACCCTTGGCATGCGGTCCCGAGACGCAAGATCGCCCTCGAAGCCATTTCATCCTCTGGCAGATTAAAAGCAATCTTATTATACCGAATGACGAGGTCACGTGATCAATCACAAAAACACACAACGGAACTATCGACTCTAATGCGGCTGACTGAGACGACTATGCCAGAAGAATGGCCACCCGTTGAGATGAAGGAATGTGGAATTGTGTCGCAGGGCCGACGAGTATCTTCCCTTCGCCCTGAGGCTCTTCAACTCATATCAAATATCATTCCATCTCATTACCTCTATTATTATTGCCTGATAGTACACATAATCATTGCATTTCTCATTGCCTTTATCACAGTCTGGAACGAAACCACTATTTCATTTGCACCACAATAATCCAACAACAATTTCAAGTTCCTAACAAGAACAATTTATAGTTCATTAATTTGAATATCACTTAAACAAAATAAAATTAAACGATTTCCAAACCCATTTTGTAAATTTAATTTTAAATCTGTTCAGAAGTTAAAAATGAGTATGAAGTGTAATCATGTTAGCTTTTTATTATAAAACTATTTTCTTTGCGAATATTAGAAAAGTATATAAAATAGTTAATTTAGGTGTTCACATAATATAATATAATAAAAAGATATGAAAGAGTTGAGATTAAGCTCATTAATCATCTTTTTTATTGCTCGAAAAAAATATTATTATCGTTTATCATATTAGATACAAGAGTGACCAGTTCTATTATAATGAGTATAATGACTATTTCGTTGATGTCAAATCTTATTGGGTAGAAAGCCTTCAAATGTCTTATAGCTGGAATGGAAGAATTAAATCGAGGTGCTGAGAAAAGACAAATATGAGATAATACGTCATAAGATGAGATCCAACATTTTGGACTTGACTGACGTGAATGACGATCTTATGAATTAGGTGGCGTATAAATGGGTTTTAATTGGTTTTTGCTCTTATACCAAAAAGCTCATCTGAATGAGGCGCGAAAGTGGTAGAAAAAAAACTTGATGGATAATAAAAGATTGCACGTTGGTAATAACTTTGATTTTTTTCCTTCTTTTTTATACCATTGTGACAGTGAATTACGTGGCAATAACACATGTCTTTAGAGACTAATGAACCTTAAGTTCGTGTTGCTGTGATCTCATCATGCCCATATAATATATTCGAATTTCTTCAACCGCCAAATTAGCAAGGATATTTCGATTTTTAAAAAATAGCAGCAATTTAACAAATTATTTTCTTCAAAACTGATTAAAAATATAACATGGTTTATTAAATTGACATGCGATGTCGAAAATTGTTCAAAAATTAGAGCACACCTGTCATTGGGTTAAAAATTAACAGCATTTCTTCAAGATTGTTACAAACGGTTCAAAGAAATGAAAATTACAATGATAATACGATAGGGGGGTTCATGTAATTGTCAGAAAATGCATGTACAGGAAGAAATAATCTCACTTTTGATCATGCAGGTGGATCTTTTGCATTCACATGTAAATTCATGTCAACGGCTTTCCTTATACTCTTTTATCTTGGCTCTCGTCAAAAAAAAACATGTTGTAATAATCTTATTTAACTCGTTTACATTCGAATACAATATTTTCTATTCACCAATTTATCACTGCGAATAGTTATTTTTGATAATGATTCAATTAATTATAAATTATAATTTTATTTCTTTCGTTTCTTTATTATTGTAAACATTAATATATAATGAGAAACTGGAAGGTTACTTTTTTAACATACGTCGAGTTTCTGAGAAAACAGATGAAAATCTTGGACAAACGAAAACCAGTTGCACTCTCAGCCACGCGGCAACGTTTCTCGTTCACATTGCGTTCTGGTCGCATTACTTAGCGTGCACTCTCATAGATCCTATCAGAGTCCAAGTACCAACCAACAGCTCTAAAATACTTGGATAATCTTCTGGAGAGAAAAATTCAATAGTAGAACTTTTCTTCAAAGAAATACATCTGTAATAATTCTTGGAAAAAATTGTAACATGAATGCATTCATTTTATAAATTATATTCATATTTACATAAAGCGGAAAAAAAAAATAATATTACATCAATATTTTTCATGTTTTATTCATATTTAGTTTTTAATTTAATTGTTGATGAATATTTGAATAACATCTTAATAGAAAAATTCAAAAGGTTGACAAGCAAATAAATATTTTATATCTACCAAGAAATAAAATTATGTATTTAATGATTCTCAGAGTTCTCTACTCTCATGGAAAGTAAACAAAAAATCACATCAGGTTTTTGTATGAAATTTAATTTATTATTCAGACCCATTTTAAATTTTGCGAAATTTAACAAAATAAAAATGAGTGCTATTATATTTTAAATTTGATACATTTCTCTAGAATGCTTTGACTAAATGTCTTATGTAAATTTCTATAAATGAGTATTTAATTACAGGAATTTATCAGTGTTCCTGTTATAGAAGTTTGATAATAAAAATGTATTTAGGTATGGAAAAGAGACATTATGATTGTTAATAAACTTGTACAAAGGTGGTCACTCCTAGTTAGTAGCAATAATGAAATATTTGGATAAAAGAAAAGTTGATAGAAGTTTAACTTCAATAATTAGAAGTTCTCCAACAGGATATATATTTTTTTACACATCTTCATCTCTGTTTGTACTCATTTATAATATTAATTTGCTTACTCTTTAAGCAGTCACTCATAATTATGTACAATACTTCACCGGGCTACTTTGCCATCTAATTTATGATGAATCCAACACACTAACCAACTATTCATTAATAATAAATTATAAAAAGCTTTTTCATGCAGCCTGTAATTATTCAAATTCAACAGTAGTACATTCCTATCAAAATAAATACACATAAATAATTATTTTACTCTAGTAAAAAGAAGTAACACGAGTCTTCTGTATCACATTGCCATGAGACAACACTAAGAAGTTTTTTTTTCATATCTGTCTGGAAAATATGGCTTCCAGAGATCATGGACCTCTATTCACACCATTCTAGATGATCTCAACTAGAAAAACAATATTCGTAGATCAGAAATAGTTTCATTTTTAATAATACTGACAACACACTGGGGTCGCAAGACCTTTACATTGTGATACCAGGATAGAGACTCTGTAACATGTTCTTTAAACTGTTTCTTATCATTTGAATGTTCATTGGCATCATTTCTGACCATCAAAGTAAAAATAGTAATTCAACTGAAAAATGTGTTTGAATGATTCAAGTATTTATCACTAAAAAATTTGCAATTCCATGAAAAAATAACAAATTCAGATTCTACACCCAATAATCTATTAAGATGATCAGAATTATCGAGTTACATGCAGCCATAGATCACAAAGTCATATATTCTGAAGACATTTAAGCACTCATACATACGGAAATAGTTTAAAGACCTTTGAGAGACACTGGAACATGAAGATATGATAAGAATGCCAATTCTAATATCAAGAGCCATGACAATAAATTTCTCTAGAAGAAAGTAAAAAAATGACTGAACAGAAAGCGACGAATAAACAGCAAGAGAGGTCAGAGATCAAATTTGAAGGAATAAAAAAAATATCATTGAAAACTAAAGAGGAAATGTATTTCAACGACACATTGGTAAATAAAGAAAAAAGAAGGTGGATGAAGAAGAATCGCACGCGACTTTCATCGGTGACTGTGCTAGAGAGTCAAGGAAAGATTCCTCGTCCTGATATTACGAACGAGCGCGAGTATAATTTTTATGGTGACCCTCGGCACGGAAGGGCGGTCGCTGTGGCGGCATTGCAGTGTTATAGTGTAGTTGTATAGTAAAGAAAGAGAGACAAGAGATAAGAGAGGGTTTTTTTCAGGTATTTACGATGGCACTCGACCGGTGACATGGGTTTCTGGGACCAATGAATTTTAATTCCTTTCCCATCCCGCTCAGTCGGACAGCTAACCATTCTTCCTCCAGCGAAGAGATGCTTGGCCAAGGGGCATCGGAGAGCTGAGGATTCCCGGCACGACAGCAGCCCCGCTGTGACACCAGAACGATGATTTAATATTTTAAGAAAATGAGAGGGTCCACCCTTAATTTAACCGCGAACGCGGATTGGGATCTGTTCCAGGCAGCAGGGGATCTAGGAATTCATTTCAAATATCCAAGCAATTCGACACTTTAGAAATGTTACTTCCAATCCTGACATTTCTCATTGTCTATCCTACATTTGTATTATGCAAATTGTCAAACACTCATCTAATAACTCACAATAATTAATCCATTTATCAACCATTTGAGTCCACTCAGAAATACTTTCCGCTCATGACAGTTCATTTTGATAAATGTCTTTGCAAACATTCATTTTAATTATTATAATCCAAACTATGTGTTCAACTTGACGACTAATTCAATACAATATTTATGAATAAATGAGTATCCATTAAATAATTATTTTTTATCAATACTTTTGAGAGGAAGTAATTGTGTAAATATAATAGCAAAGTTGGACAAAGTTTTTGCCAATAGTTTGGTAATATTATCAAATTATTTGAAGCTCCGATGAATCAATTATTATAATGAAAAGTTTATATATGATAATAATTTTCTTATAAACTAACTGTCTACTGACTGTACCACTAACTCGATTTTCCAGATGGTATCATGTTTGCGACCTAGTTAAGCATCATTACCGCGCGTTCACGTAATATCTCCAAGAGACTCAAATTGAGGAAACATGGTCGAACTTAGCATTTAATTAATTTAGCCTCGTTATTAAGTTTACATCAACTCTGTTGTTTGTAGATCCTCATTGCTTCTCCTTACCATAGTTTACAGACTAAAGTCTACGTTGTATACAATATCCTTCCTTTTTAGTATTTTAACATTTTGTCTCTTCAAACTTTCTTACTTCCACCAAGCATATTTTTGTAGCTTCCACATCCACTTTTCTTTTATTTCATTCGGATATTTTTTTTTTTCTACTTCATATGTTTTTTTTTTGCAAAATACAATAGAGTAGATTTAGAAATTCGTTGATTTTCAAATGAATAGAGTAGCTCTCCCGCATTCCAAGACGACGAGACCGGGACACTAAAGCGAAAGAAAAAGGGAAGACAGAGAAGAAGAACTTGCGACAAAGGACATTGGCGTGGGACATGGATTGAGGGAAACTTGGCTTCTCTCTTCGACTTACTTGTACACATCAATTCTCTCTGTCACTGTCCTTCGTCTGGAACGTCAAGCCTCCACAGCATCTCGGCGTTGCCGGCTCGCTGAAACTTGGCCCGCAACATCCGCGCTTCATCTTTTGCGTTTGCATTAAAACGAATCCTCGATGAGTTCATTTTCGTCCACACAATTATTTACCTTTTTTTTTAAAGACAATAATAATCATCCTTCGCCTTAATTTCAACTGTCTAATCATCTGTCGGGTTTCTTTAATCCTTTTCTGATCTTTATTTCAATTGGCATTGCTTTTAAAGCCTGATACGTTAATTATCCAAATAAATATTGAGATTAAAATATTTTTAATCAATAAAAGTGTTTATTTACTTGAAACCACAAAAAAAGCTTAATTATTTTATAAAATAAATTATTTTGATTTAAATAATGAAGTTTAAAATGATTTAATCCACTTTTTTCTGTTAATTTTTTTTTTTTTAAAGTTCTAAAAAGGGATTTAAATTGAATGATGAAACAAAAAAATTGTAAGTTTAAAATTATTGATAGAAAAAACAACAGAGAGAAAATTGATAGCCATAACCTGTCTTTTGTTTCCCGTAAAATAAATAAAAATTAATAGCCAAGGAAAAAGTAGGAGTAGAAATTGATTGTTTAAAAGGATCTAAACAATATAAAAGTAAAAAAAAATCTATCAAGGATAAGTCATGTTATATTTGTAACGCCCTAGTTCTTTTTGGCAAAGTGAACAGACAGGCGTGTCGAGAGTGCGGCATCGACGCGTCCTGAAATGGTCAATGCTTTGGTCACGGTGAAGGCGTGTGATGTAATTGAAATGTAACCCCATTGTTAAACCATAATTGACTGATACCATACCAAAACCCTAACACACAACGGCTGTCTCAAGCTACAATCCAACAAGCGATTCATCCACACAAAAACACCAATCAAGATGTACACTAGCTAAATCGATCCTCAGTTTATATAACAAAAAGGAAGCCGAAAAAAGAATGAAAATGAATTATCTAGCGATCTCCACTGATCAAACAATTAATTACAACTAATACACAAGCGATAAGAAAATGTAAATAGTCGTAAATATCAAATTGGACAGAAAAATGTGTGATTATCTCAGGGAAACAAGATAAGCTAATCTATGTTTATAGATAGTGAAGGGTCACCTCGGTTAGTTCGGTGGATATCTCCAACAGTCAGGCAGACGTCGCCGGCGGAGTTGAGAATAGTGGCGGACAAGGGTGCAGTATACCAGGGACTTAATTAATAACCTCGGTAATTGAACGCCGTTCGATTTACAAGATAACTAGCTTGGACTGTTGGCCTGAGTGTTCTCTACTACGTTGATACTCAGCCATACACTCTAGTTATTGTGAATCAATACCTCTTGAGTATATGCGAAATCAGGATAGAACATAATTATGTTTACTTTGAGTACCTTTTGATTTCCCTGAATCAAAACAATATTACTTAACAAATAAAAATCATTTCAAGATGCCTTTTTTTAAATATCCTCGCTCCAATTAGAGGGAAATTTTTTTTTATGAATTTGTATTAAGGTTTTTAATTAATGAAGGGAATAAATTTTTTTTCGGTGTCCCTTTTTGTTTACTTGTAATGATTAGAGTTTCAATGAATACTCTATTGATGATTTTTTTTTTTTTAAAGAAATATATCTTTTTATTGGATCTTTTATTTAGTTTTTATTAATTAAGATTAGTTTTAAAAATTAGAGTACGTTTAATAAAATATTTTTATTTACTTTAGAATTTTTTTGAAAAGATTCCATGAAACATTAGAGAGATGGAATTATTCCAATAAAAAACTAGAAAAGCTCAAGCCAAGCTTTTAGGTAAAATCCAACCAATCATTCTAGTTTCAAAAATATTTTCCATCGACTATTTTTCTGTGCCAGTCATCAACCCTGATTCGAGAGCATTGTCACCCCTATTTCCACTCCAATAATCTAAAACTCCAATTAATTGTACCCAATGCTAAAACAATCCAGCTAAAAAATCATAATTAACCCATCAAAGCTCTTAAAAAAAAAAAGAAGGAAAAAAAAAATATTTCCACCTGAGAACAATTCCTGTTGACTCATTAAGTTTTTAAAAATTTTTTGTATACATTTGCACACATTTTTAAGAATATGAAAAGCGTGAGAACGTAAATGTATGTCGTAGAACATCACAAGAAACTGGTCAAGAGGGAGTAAAGAAATGCTTGGCAAAGTGGAAGGGTTTGAGTCTCACGAGTCGTAGAGCCTAACCGCGTACTCGAACTCAAACAGCTTTAAGTCCGTGTACCGGGGCAAACAAAACAGCGCGCTAATTGCTTACGTCACTCGGCAAGTCAATGGACTATTCTATCCTTCTCTTGTATTCGCTTGCAAACGCGGCGAGCAACGTTCTGAGTCATGCGAGGGTCGAGGAGGTCTCGGGTTTCAATTAAATCGCATCCACGCACTGTTTACCCCGTATAAACGACGACTCGCTTGAACGCAATATGCCGGTAATGACGAACAGAAATGATGACTCGTTACCCTACAGTTGAATCTGTACTTCTATTGTGTAAAAACTTGCAAAAATTCAACATAGGAAAAAAAAATAATGTTTGTCATGAAACAAATGAAATAAAATAAATAAATGCACTGGATAATTGAGTGTAAAGGTTGTAAAATAGAACGATATTTTTCTGTCGATTGTTTGAAGAGTGTGTCCGAGTGTCTGTTTAATCAAAAGAAACTTGACAGAGTAATTTGAAAGGTTCTTCTTGCTCACATATTGGTTATAATGTGTTAGGAAGCGGTCCCTTTGAGTCAAGTGAAGGCATAATACCTTTCCAGAAAAGTAGAAGGCGAAGGTGTGACTTTCTTCCACGTTTCTAAGAAGAAGTTTGCAGACTAAACAGGGTTTGAGTCTTAAACGGGCTGTCCAGACGTCCTACCCGACAACTTCCTGAGATAAGCTGGTACGATAGAGGTGTAAGTACTCTTTTCTCTTTTCCTCCTTGTGATCTTACAAAATCTCTCACTTTAACTCATTCTTCCTCTCTTCTAACTCTTGTATATATATATGTATACCTATCTTATCTACTACAAACAAGAATTACGTTTGCTACGTAATCTTAGCGGGCCTGCGATTTATTATCCAAAGTACCTAGAGATCCTACGGAATCACAGACTGCTGCACAGAACATTTACAGAGTGTGAAAAAAAACGTATTACTAATGTTTGTGATTTTAAAAGGTTTCTTATCTATTTTATCGGAATATTCAAATGAATATTTGAATTTTATTAAAATACCATTTTTTTTGTGTATTCAAATGATAATAGAAATTGCTTTTCAAGCTTTTAATGAAATTATTATCAAGTTTATCAAGTTATGGAATTTTTTTTTAACCAATACAAGGCAATATTTCTTTCATTAATTAATCTCTATTGATAATTCATTATTTATCTATTAATAGTGCTATTCAATAAGATCTGGTGTAGATATTTATAAATTTATATGCTTGAGTTAAGTATAATTCTTACAGACAAAATATCTGTTCATTTGAATTCATTTATTCATAAATAATATTTTCTAACTCAGGTCTATAAATTTGGAAATTTTATTTATATTATCGTATTTGATTTAAATTATTTTTAAATTAACATATCTTTGACGTTACTGAACTATTAATTATTCATTTAGGTATTTTAATATGGAGTTTTAATTTATTTTTTTGGGCTTCCTCAAGTTTTCCTTGATACTTGGACGATAAGGATCTCAATCACCAGACAATCTATTAGTGATTATTTAATAGCAATAGTAGTTGATGTTTTTTATAATTTTTATGGCAATCAATTAAAGTTTTTATGTTTATATTATCTGAGAATAGACTAATGGATTCTAATGAATTTATAATTAAATAATTAATAATTTAATGATCTTTATATAAAAAAAATTAAAAAGTATATTTAATTAACATATTTAAAAAATTCTTTTCATCTCTGCTTCAACAATAAATATTTTTTCTTTCATGTAAGCAATATTTCTTTATCACAAATAAATTCTCATAATAAATAAATAATCTTGCAGTTAAAAATAATTCATATCTTTTTTCTACCTATGAATAATTTATTTCCCATCAAGTATCTTTATAAAAATATATTTTTATGTGTTGATGCAACTTTTTTACAACTTCAAAATAACGAATTCATAACTCCATCCACTGTAAACTTTATTTACGATTTTCCTTCGACTCCAGAGCTGAATTTTTGTTTCAATATCAGTGATAATATTGCAATGAGCAATCATCTTATTTCTCGAGGGGATATTAATTCAATTCTACGATAACGAAATTATATTGCACGCGAGGGGGAGGGAGGAGGGATTGAGTAGGAAATGGTTGAAACTAATATAAAGCAATAGTACTCCTCCTTGCTTGCTCAGTATATTTCTTTTGAACGTTATTTCGCATTTTTGTGCGTCTTTTTTACTCATTTCATCTCTTTCTTGCACTCACCAAAGTCCCTCTCTGGTCCCATGGCAATTCTCATTCCCCCCGTGTAACCCCAAGGGGTTAGTTTTCACGCGGGTTGGGCGAGTAATATGAGCTGCCACTCAAGGGCCGCCCTGTATTACTGGCCGAGTAATTATAGCGACTAACACAACAGACATGGAAAGATCACCAACATGCGAATACACTTCTGCCACTACAATACATAGTAACATTATGAGTTTGAATTGTTGCAAGAGAATGACGGGGTAGAGTACAGGTTGATGGGCAGAGAATGAGAATTGGAAACCAGGATCTGCAGCAATAATGGATTGCAGAATTAAACATGAATTCTAGCATCTTTTTCAATGTTTTTATCCCTACATGTGTATGAGGATTGCACATTTTATCGTTTTTCTATGGAAACTGTTTTAATAAAAAAATTTATCTACCATTTTATGAGATAGTATACACTCTTTCTCAGTATTTCTGTCTCGTCCGATCCATTTTATTTTTAATTATTTACATTGTCCATTTTACAGACAGTTAAGAGAATTTTATTTAACATTCAGGAGCTTCAAAAACTGTTATAAAATTTATCAACATCCTTTAAATATCACTAAAAATCCGCTTCACGCATTATTTACGATTTGTTTCAATAATTAGGATAGAAAAAAAATTTATTCTCAGTATTTTTGACGTAAAAAAATATTTTAAATAATTAATTAACAATGATCTCGTTATTTCGACACTCAAAGTGTAATTTTTTAATTAAATTTACAAAATTTGCGGTAAAAACCGTGATTTTCCAATCGTAACAAATCGAAACAACAGAACCACATTCGGGAAACGAGTCACAAAGCCAATCTCTTGAATTCTATCTGCGGTTATCGTCGACCAATGGCAAGTGACACAATAGACAACATAAAAATAAAAATAATAAAAAAAAATAAAATACAAGAATAAAAACTCTGAGCAATACTACGACATACCTATACAATACTCATGTTAACACTAACTACATGTCTATCGCGGTGTGATATCGTCAACTAGCAGTTAACAAAAATAATAGCTGAGCCGAGAATGAAAATGTGAAATAAAAGAAAATAGAAATACGTACGCATTCGTTCGCACGCCATCGTTATATAGTCTGATAAATCTAAAAAATAAAGCTCGTAATCGCGACTCAAAAGTACCTATGTAACGCGTGGAAACAAAGAACAAATGGTTATGTAGTAACAAAAAGCTATTCGTTGTTGATGGACAAAAAGAATCTCACAAGTATTGAGGGTAGTTAAAAGGTAAAACTGTTAACAATTTTTTTTTTTTTTTTTATAAATATCCGAAGATCACACTAGATTTTTTCCTCAGCTTATTTCACGTTTTATTACGAATATTTTAACGAACATAAAAAGAGTATGGTTTTTTTTTTTTTTAACTATTATTCCAACAATTACAGCATTTAATGAGATACCAATATTTGTAAAAGAAAAAAAAATGATCAATTAATAAAATTCTTTAGTTCATTTTAATTGTCTTGTCAACAATAATTAAATGCTCGGTAATTTTTATTTTCTTTACATTATCTCAGTCGATATTTCTTTTATTAGTGTATTTATTATTAAACAGGAATTTTTTTCGAGTGCTCATGTAAATAAAAAAAATTATAGTAATAATAAAATGAAGAAAAGTAATAATAAAAAGAAAAAAAAACGAATGGGTCTGAGCTTACTTTGTGCTCTGACGACGAACTTCTTATTCATTGAAATCCATTATTTTTTCATCTTTCAGTTTTTTTGTTTATAAAAATATTACTACTTTTGTAACTCCTTTTAAATCTTGAAGAAATGATAAAATTACGAATTTCAAAAATCGACCTCTTTACAATAACTTCCTAATGGGAAGCAATAAAAATGAATGTAAAATTGAATTATTTAAATTCGAACTCTTACATAATGATGAAAAAAATAAATAAATAAATAAAAGAACATTTGTTCGTCTTCCCAAGTTTGCACGTGAGTGTGAGTTGTCCCGACACGATCTCAAGATTATACCTACACCCACGCCAAGATAATATAGATAGTAATTGCAGGGTAGTTGGACGGCAAAATCGGTTCGACAGATCGATCGTCCAAGGAGAAGTCGCCGCCTCAACCGCCAAGGAACTTTACACACTAAGAGGTTGAATAAAGACAGAAAGAGAGAGTGAGTCCAAGATGATGAGACGTGAATAAAGAATAGTGAAGGGAAGGTAGAGAGGGAGAGGGATATGATCGTGAGAGGAAGCATGGACAGTGAGATCGAGATAATGATGCGCTCAAGAAGAAATCGTTCTCACATTATTTTCTCGCGTGGGGCATCTGAGTCGATTATATACCCCGTGGCGAGATCGGACGCCCTTCACTCTCACCCCTCGCCAATCCCAATGGAATTTCGTGTGCTCTAGGCTTCAGGAATTGTTATGTGGAATTCCTCGAGGAATTATCCTTGTTGATTTTTACTAATTCAATATTTCCACCGGTCAAAAGGATGAGATCGAGTTTACAAAAGCCTACTAAATAATTTCATCCCTAATATTATTCTTCTTAGAAAAATTATTTAATTAATTAAATAATTTGATATCCGAACGAATTAAATATTTGAATGAGTTAATGATTTGATTGAAAATAACTATTTACCTTACATTTAATGGAAACAATGTTTACGATTAAATTACAAACATCATGAGAAATGAATTAAATAAATCATTAACCAATTTTCGGTAAAAGTTTAATAATTATCCAAATAGTAATTAATAACTTGAATTTATAATTCGATTGGAAATAATTATTTACTACATATTTAATAGAAATAATGATATTTTCGATTAAATTACAGGTAAAATAATGGAAAGATGAATCCAATTACTTGTTAATGAATTAATTAATTTTTGTTAACGTTACAAATAATTATGGAGATATTAAATAAATTTGTACTATAATGATTTAATTGAAAATAATTACACATTTGATGGTAAAAAATAAATTAGGTCAATAAATGAGTTTTATAAGGAATTTAAGGATAATCATTTAGAAATAAATGAAAGACCTTATCAATCAAGTGTAAAAAAAATTCACTTTCAATTTCTTTAATAGTATGAAAGGATAATTTTAATTTACTTTGTGCAATTTAATGGTTGTATAAAACAGTAAATGATATAAAGCCATTAGTAAAGTTTTTGTAAGCCAATAGATTCGTTACAGATTAATTCACTGGTTCTCATCGTACACTTTTTTTTTACCAACATCAGGGGGGTAGCGAGTAAATCGATAGAAGTGAGAGGTAATAAAAAGTGCAGGAGAGGAGGAATATTCGAGGATCAAAATAATTCTTAAGAGGAAAGAGAGAAAGGTGGCAAATTGTAATTTATCGCAACCTCTTAAGATCCGCCGTGACGAGGCTAATCGACAAACGTAACTAATATGTGCGCCTGCCCGATAAATTTTTAATTTGGCTCCATGACCTTTTTATTAACGTCATGCACGACTATAAATTGATCCCAATGCAAAGTGTACGATTTTTCGCTCTTATGATCTTAATAACTTTATTAAAAAATAAAAATAATCACCGAACAATGAAATGAAATAAAAATTATTTCAAACTCAACAGATTTTACTTATTTATTAATTTTTTTTTTTCATGGAGGCCTTACTATTATACATATAGTGGCTTGCTCTTATCTTTACGAACTGATGTGGTAAGTACCCAGTACATGCTACTCTGCAATAAAATGAAAGCACCAGAACTCTTTTAATGGAAATGTTATTGCATGAAATGTATACTTGTTCATATATGACTGGAGACAAGTTTAACAAAGTTGTTCAATTTAAATTTTCCAAAACGTGGATTGATCTTGAAGAATTAATTAATTAAAGTTTGCTTTAATGAATTCATCATCAATTAAGAATAATTGATTTCCTCCTAATAATTTTTTTACTCCAAACTAGAAAATTAATCCAAAGAAATTAAGTAATCTTTTTTTAATCAATTTCTTTTATTAACCCATAAAATGAGGAATAAAAAAATTAATAGCAAATTGATCAGTAAATAATTCAAAATTTTTTCTATCGTACAGCTGAGTCAGCTATTTCATTTTCTACAACATGGCTACTTTTTCCTCTACTTTTATTGTATTTAAATAAATAAATTCCATGCAATTATTCAACAGAATAAACACAACTTCCTTGTTTTTATCTTAAATATTTTCATCAACCTCTAAAAATTCTTTAATGATTAAAAAAAAATTTCTGATCAATAAAGTGATAATAAACAACAATAATTGAGTATGGAATATTTAAAAAGTTCGCTAACAAGGTCTGGTTGAATAAATAACACTGTGAAAAAATTTCAAGAAGCAATGTCAAGTATTTCATTAACTATACTTGCATTTTATAACTAACACAATAAAAAGGTACTGTTGCTAAAAATAAAAAAATGCTTTATGATAACAAATGGATTCAATATAAATACTTGAATAATGAGTAGCTATTTTATTTCGAAGAAGTGAAGCATAGAAAAATCATATATTAATCAACGCATCAACATATGCATCTAATGTATTGAATGCCATGCATGTATCTCCCTGGAGGAGGACCTGCTGAGTACACATGCCTTCGAATATGCACGTAAGGAATGAGAGAGAGATGGCAGAAGGGACCGAATGGAGAATTGCGTTCCGCACGATCCTATCGAATCCAAAACCGGCGCCGGACAAAGCCAACTTCTCTGACTCTTCATCACTGGTTTGTCTTCGTCCCTTTTATACTTCCATACTCTGTTTCGACTTCCTTTTGCTTCTCTTCTGCTTCACGAGGTTTCTACGAGCTTAAAAAAAATCTGTTTTACAAACAAAAGCTACTTAGACATGATAACGTATTCGGGAGTCGTATGGGTCGCATTTTTGGTCTCGCTCGGCCACGGTAGACATCATCTGGCGTAATGTTGCTCTTACGTATTAAGTTTTGCTCCACCAAGAATTTCGTTACGCTAAAGACTATTTTTTAGAAAATAGTTTGATATTTTTTTATCCAATAATTGTTTTCGGTTCAGCCGTTTTTTTTTATAAAAAAAATACTGTAAAAAGATATTTGAAATAGATTTCAATTATTGAGTGATCAATACTGTTCGGAACTGAGCTCAATATCAAAACAGTATGGTTGTCAATGACTTCACATGATTCTAAGCAATTATGCATCTAGACTCATTTTTTAAAAATATTTTATATAGACTTGAAAAAAATGTTGAGCTTAAAAAATTTTTTTTGCATCAAATTGATAATTTATTCACTTCTTACTAAGGCAGTTGTAAAATAACATCTTGTTAAACAAGCTGTAGAAACGAATGTCGTCACGAGTTTTTATTTCGTAAAATCCACATCAATTAAATCAATGTGTGCTAAATGCAATGTTATTACATCCAGCACAGCCATAGAAAATAAAAAATATCCAATGAAGAAAGTGATTAAACCAACTCAATTAAGATCAAGACATTTCTAATATTTATCTACAAATCGTTAATAATCTTTGACGATGAAATATTCATTGACATTGATATTTTACTTGACTTTGTCAACAGACAAGCTTCTTAATGAGTCAATCTTATTTCATTCTTAATTAATACAAATTTCATTTATTTGTTATTGGATAAAATGAATTTATAACCATGAAAGCTATTTAAATAAATGCACTCGAGGCTACTGGAAGACGTGAAAGACGATGATGAGAATGAAATGACTATCAAGACCTTAAGAGAGTAGATGTGGATGAGTTTATACACTTCGTGTCACCCAATCAACTGAAGAAGAAGGCCTGTATACAAAGTTTTACCTTGACTATAGTGAATTAATATAATTTATGAAAATTAGTTTTGCCGTCAATGGACCAACTGATCTTTTACATATTAAGCGACGCGATCCCTGCTAAGATCATCAACTTAGGGATCATTTCAAAAATTTTTATAACGACATTAAATTATCTTTTAACGTTCACATTCCACTCTTTTATTATTTATAAAATATCAAAAATAAATGGTTGAAAATTTTAATAATAATTAGCTGTTGATCAGAAGCAGCAGATGTGTAATAAAATATACAACCAAATCACGTTATATTTATTAAGCGTGTATTATTAAATTTTTTTCAATAAGAATACCATAAATATAAATTGCATTTTAATGTAGCTAAAAAATTTTTAATGCTGATAAATTATTTTCATAAAGATAAAATCTAATGGACCGATTTAATATTGTAAAAGTTCTAAAAGTAGATTAACCTTAATCCGCTTATCGATAAACTTCGACAAAAACCATATTTATTTAATATAAAAAAAAAGGATAAAAATAAAATAACACTATTTGAATGATTAATTACCAGAAATGTGAATACTTTTTTATTGATAATTATCCCGAGTGTTTACAATAATTGATTGTGCATTGAATTTAGAGGAAATTTATTGGCCGTAAAATATTTGGAAAGGCAACGAGATTTCTTTCAATGAGAAACTCTCAAGTAAAGTCTTTTTAAGGAAAATGTTTATTTCCCAGTTAAAAATAATTGTGTTCCATTTGAGTAAAACATCAAGAATTCTTTGATTACTGCAAGATGTTTAATAACATCAACAAAAATACGCCAATTTTTATCTGAATTTTTTTCAATGTGTAAAGAAACATCCTCTGATCAACGTGCAGCTTGTGTAACCGGAAATCCATTACACATTTTTCACGCTCTATCGAAGACTCGTGAAGATAAAAAGTTTATTACCTAGCGGTCAACAGTTGGATAAATGTGACAGTTTTATTGGTTCACAATGGCATATATTGACGCAGAAATTGTTTAATGATCACTTTATGAAACGAGTTACATGCATTCAACGATCATTTAAGCAATTTTGATGTCTGTTAATGTTCTTTTGAGATAAAGTATTCGGTAAATAAATTAAATTATCTTTTACTCTTATAACTGTGGACAAAATAAAACGTGTACTTTCACTTTATGTAAACTCTATGTCAATAGGGAGAAATCATTCGTTCATAAAGTACTGGAGATAACATTTATCTTCCATATATTTTTTGTTATTTTCTTTCTCTAATTAATTCTAAACACTATAGGGTCATAAAGTGCTGCCATTTGAAAGTAGAATTTGTATTTGTTTGCATAACAACAAGTCTTTAAAATACCAACATACAAATTACATTAGTCAAGAATTAATCGAATAAAAATACTGGAAAATAAATTTTTTTCCATTATTTCGTTTTAATTGAGAATCACATTTAATTTTTGCGAAAATAAAATACTTTTTTCCGTTGTTTTTTAGTGCTTAATATTTACTAAATGATTCCTGCACTGAAGAATAAACAGCTTTAAGAAACATTTTTAAATCATTTTTTTGTAAAATTTCATTCTATCTATATTTCTTCGAATTTCCTGTTTTTTTTTTTTTTTTTGTTTATATTAAAAAAATTTTAACAAAATTAAAAAAAAAAAAATGATTGATTAATTTTCTGACTGCATGTTCTCCCACGAAGTTGGATAAAATTACCGGAAATGATCGTGGTCAGGTTCCCGAGGATTTTCACAAGAATCGAAGGTACTTTCTTGTGCCAGATACGCCAGGCTGGACAACATGGGTTCTTTTGCGACCCCACGCCACGTTCAGGGCCATGGCGATCCGGTCGTGAGTCGTTTCAGTGCGACACTAAAGCGCTTCACCTCGACTCTGGTCATAACTCACAGTGATTACTCGCACAGGGTAGATGTATGGATTCTTCTATTCTGCTGCTCACGATCCTGCATTGCAACTTACTCATATATGCCCCATGGTAGATCTTAAACTTACACGATCTTTTCAAATGAGCTCTACTTATTGCTTTATTTATAACACTACTCTCCAAGTATATTTAACTCCATTTGATTAATAACTGTGACTTGAATAAATGTTATTTTATTGAATAAATTATTACTCAAGTCTACTAAATGTTGAGTAATGAAAGATCACTTGAACCTAAATTACTGCTATAATTATTCTTAAAGATATTTTTCTCTTTCGTAATCTGTATTTTTTATTTTAATTATTCTCAGAAAGTTTACTTCAGAATAAATCTTCCCTAAATTTGCATATTCCTCTGAATAAAACTAACCATCTTATCAATAAAATTAATCTCCTATTAAAATGTCAATTTTTCAAATTCATCATACGGAAATAGTTCTAGATTATGTGTCGTAATTAATATATTTATAACTTATTGATAATTGACATTATTAATTGACTGAGAAATCGATTATTGAGAGGTAACGAGCCGCAGCAACTGGATTTTATGAGCGCAGTACAGAGGCGATGAAGCGAAACACTAATAACATTCTTCCATGAATTAAAAAAAAAAATAATAATAAAACACTTAGTGGCATTTGAATTACATTTTCCTGCGACAAGATCTCTGTCAGCTTTAACGATTTCGAATTACTGAAGCGAAATCGCGTATGGTGCACACGTCAACATTCATTTATTACTTTATGTTTATCTTAAATTTCTTAACTTTCTAGTATACTACAGCTATAGCTTGCAAATTTATGGAAAAAAATTCTACATAGAATGGACAAAAAATAAAATTGTAAAAATATCGACAGTGTTTTCAATTTCTTTTTAAAAACAATTTTCTTTAATTTTAAAAAATCGAATAATTGTGCAAAATTCTTTGGACAAAAAACTGTATTGAATTTAAATAATTAAATTAAATTCAAAAATAAGGAGTGATAAAATCAAAAAAGCAGGACTTTTAATACGCTAAATGAATTTAAATGACAAATTATAAATAACTGTAAATGTAATTAAAAAATAGTAAAAAATTTTATTTTCAATCGTAGATTATTGATGAACACAAAAAAATGAATGATGAATAAAAATTGGAGGATTTGAGTTAAATTGCCGGAGAGTGAAAGAAATAAATTATTTCTCGTAAAGATAAAACATGCAGTGCGACTAATAACGGAGAAATCGAAGAGAAATTGAACGTGACAACGAGTTGGGATAATTAAGCTCCTTAGCACGATCTCGAAAACTGAGTTGGGTGCGCCGTGTTCTGAGATTTCTCGATTCTCACGGCGTTCGCCTACATGCTTATAGACACCTACTGAGCAAACGATAATTATGGATAAGAACGATAATCTCAAACTGGTCCTAGACTAACGGAACATAAGGAAATCTTTTACGTGCTTTTAATCAAAAAAATATCCGCAATCTGATCATCCCCATATGTTTTAATTAGTTATCGTATTTAATTCAAACGAAATCACGTGCTATCTTATATTGATGATTCGTCATTTTTATTATGTTAAGTCGATAAGAAAGGGGATATTTCAAAAAGACAAATAATATTACAGGCTTGAATAAAATGATTATTAAAATAATAACGATGTAAGACACTTTAACACACTAGATTTCGATTGAACGACTAACTGTAACGAGGAAGGAACTGGATTCTTCAAGGATAAAAGGGGCGATATAATGGTATAGCTAAAGAGACACAAAAGCAAGAAGTGCTACTGCACGTAAACCTGTCCCTAATTGATAGGAAATTCCTGTACGCGAGCATCACCATTTTTAAATCAAGCCCAACAAGTTGGAACTGGATACTTTGCAAGGATTTGTGTTGAATCGTCTCATGTTTAACATTAAGATTGCTTCTCGATAGGTTTAAAAATAAACATTTAATTAGATGCAGCGCGCTTAACGACAACGTTCGCTCATTACATCAAGCATTATTTTATACTTAAAATATCTCCAGACTTGATGGATAAAAAATCATTAACATTGAAAGAAGCGAAAATATGCCCGTTAACCCAAAACCATTTCAATCGAGATATTCTGTTGATTTTCGAAATAATTTACTTCAACTTCATCGAATGATGTCAAATTTAAATTTCAACTTGAAGCAAAAAAAAAAGAATTTATTAAAATAATCCACGATAAAAAAATGTCACGAATTTTTTGAGCAAATCAAATGAGTTTGGAACTTTTGATGATAGAAGAGCGAGATTGGGAAGTGACAAATTAAAATAATACTCAATGGCAAAAAAATCTAGATTCCTGACAGATAAAAAATAATGAACAGTACACAAGATATAAAAAAAATCCAAAGCCAATCTGAGTTAACTAAAAGTGAAAGAAAAAAAGAGGCAATTGGCTGCTGTATGAACTCATGCTGGACATGGATAGGTTCATTCTGGAGATTCGTTGGTTGTTAGTTAACGTGACATAGAATGAGGAAGGAAGGGCTGGGGAAGAAGTCGAAGTGAATTTATCGAGTATTTAGCCGCGTGATATCAGTTAATTCTGACCGAGCAATGCGGCGCCATACGTAGGTGCGTACGCAATTAACGACAGAAGTGAGTATAACGAAGACTGGTCTGGGTTATTGAGTACAGTGAGTGGAAACGGCAAGGTTCAGAGGCCATCTCAAGAGAAAGAGTGAGACAAGAGAGACCGGTTCATTAGCGACACTCACGGTCTGCCTCAGAGACATCTATTTCATTTATTTTCTTCTTTTTTATCTTTATACTCTTCCTTCCCTCTTACCTTCAACTCGCAATCTTTCTTTTTCAACTTCACCTCATTCTTCTTCATCTACTACCACCCTCAACCTTAACATCGTTTGCGCAGTATTCTTGAAAGTCATCAGCACTTACATGTTCACTAGAGGTGTCGATTGTTCTTCAAATTTAGTTCTTTGAATTGGAAAAATGGCAATTTACCATTTTATGTGTCTTGAAAAAATTAACGACATCGATCCAATGAATATAAGCATCTTCGAAAAGTACACACCAAGGTACTTAAACTCCATTGCCACAATGATTTATAGCCTTAATAAAATAAAAATTTGGTTTTAACGACTGAAGAGAGTGCGAGGTAATCATGTGCCAGCAGGTTCGTTCAAAAAATTGTCCTGTAATTGAAGGACTAACCAAGATAGATTAATTTAATTTAGCATGCTAATGAGCAAAAAGATGACAAAAAGAAAACCTATAGTACACTCATATATTAATTCTTTAAGCATAAATAAAAAATAGGTCTAGACGAACTTTTTGCCCTCACGATAAACTTCTCACTCATTGAAATCCGTTATTTTTTACGTACGTACATAAATTTATTTTTAAACCTTCTAATATGCTTTAAAATATCTCAAAACATCAAGAAATAATAAAACTACGTATTTCAAAAATCAACCCTATTACAATAACTTTCATATAAGGGAGTTAAAAAATAAATCAAAAGTTACTCAACTTGAAAAGATATCCGAAAATCGATATTTTTCAAGGACAGCTTTAAGCCGTTGATTCACCATTGGAACGAAAAATTCAATTATTTTTCAAGGATTGTAACGAATAGTGACGAATGACAAAAAATAAATGTAAAAAATGTCGAATTTAATGAGAGAACACGTGAAAAAACAAATTTAGGTAAAGTCAATCGTTTCCCTCATTGGAACGGTAGAATGGAGCGCGCGAACCGCCAATTTCCACGATCACGCTTCCGTGGAACGTTCCGCAGACAACAGGTTGAATTAATTGACAAAGATAGCATTTTCCGCGTCGACGTATCTGAACGCAAATATTCGATTGCAGCACTAGTGACATGGCGATGGGTACGATGGGTACCGAAGGTAGGCTTTTGAGAAGGGTGGAGATGTAGAGGGAATCTGGTGGTTCGGTTGATCGAACACATTTTAATCAATTCCATTAGTCCCCTGTAACCGTCTACCACTATGAGTATTGGGTGCGTACAGAGAGAAACTAAGTGAGATAGATGTATACCTATCGATGGGTTTACGACCACCATGACGTCATCGTTTCGGTTTACACGCGCCAATCATCAACCGACTAATTGGTCGGTACTCCGCGACCGATTCCACGCTCCATCGATTTCATTCTCTATCTCACTTTGTCCACTTCGTCCCTTTTACCATCGCGGTCGTTTCAACCAACGCGTGGATTTTCCTCTTGAATATGCGTGATTAATCGGCCGCTCACGCGAACTCAATGCTAATGGTCTCGTGTGAATTTACTATTTTCAAATACTTATTTCATTCTCCGATATAAATGGATAGGATGCTATATGGTGAGGACAAACATGTTTAGAAAGCTACATAAATAAACATCCGATGATCGTTAATGATACAGACGATAATGGCATATGCTTTAAACATCAGATTGATCGAATGCCACAGGCAGGAAGTGAAAATCGGATGGCTTCTACAGTCATTCTATTTGGGTGAATATCAAGGGATTGTTTGACTAGTTATCCTCACTAAATCGAATGCTATCAGTTGGTTTACCTAATTCGTATATACCTATCATTCAAAACTGTAATTGTTGAGTTCAATCAGTTACATCAATAAATATATACACACTCGTGTGAAACTTGTCTTTTTTTAACAAAGTCAATCCATCAATGCACACTCAATTACTATTATTTTTTTTTACTGCAAAATATAAATTTTTTTACTGGTTGTCATGTTACAGAAAAAGCTTGAATAACTGATGTTATAATTAATAGGATTATTTTTTTGTGTTTCAGCAATACTAGGAATTTAGTTGACAAAAAATTAAAACTTATGATGTTGTTTTTTTGTGAATATTTTTTTTTGCAATGATTCAAGCACTTGTAAAAAATTTACAAATTTTTTTATCTAAAGAGTGCATAATAAATTTAAGTGACTGATAAGATTTTAAATTTATAATATTAACAATTTTTTTATGGTATTATTTAGTAGTTATCAGTATTATTACGCTTACGAATTTAATTTTAACTTACATTACTTGGATTTATCGATTGTCAATAAATGTCTTGAATGAAATTTTTCAAGCTGCAATAAAATTTCGAAGCTTAATAAAACTCGCATAACTTTTCTAATCATCTTTATGGATATTTTATAAAACTAAACCCGTTTGATTGGGATATTTTAAAAGAATTACTAAAGCATATTAAGAAGCCTATTTAAATCCAAGTGAACATGAAATCCCTTTTCTCATGGTTATTATTTATAAAAGCTTGGATAACTTGATTGTAAGTTTGAGTTATAGCATCAATGAAATGAAGCAAAGTTGTACTAACTCGAATTTTAGATGGTCATTTGGTCCAACTGCAAATGAAGCAAGAGATATCGACTACATCTTGGTGATGCAGCAAGGAAGACATGAAAATCCTGAACGTTCTGTAGAGACGGTGGTTGGTCGAGTACATCCTACGTACCTAATCAAGCAATAACTATTTGTCAGTTACCCGGGCAACCTAAATCCAAGCTAATTCGACATCCGTGTCGAACACAGATTCGCTATCGGATATCTCTTTCTATCTGGACGACAGCATATTCGCATTAGCGAGTTCCACAGCCCACGCTCGATCGAGCATCGACCACGGCCACGATCTCCCTTGCTTCTGCGTTGTCTCTCTCCCACGCTTGGACGATTCCTAAGTGCAGCACCTCGCGTTACACGTTAACCCAATCTTCGCAGTTACAACACTCTCGGGTCCATACGGGACATCCCAATCTACTCGTTTATTCCGTCATCTTCTCCCTATTTTGACATTTTCCACTATTTTTCAATTTAATACTCTTTATAGCTACGCTCTTTCAAGAGAATTTATTTTAAGGTAGTATGGATACACAAGCCATCTATTTTTGTTCTAAATTTTTAATAGTGTATAGAAGATTATATAAATATTACTATAATTAATTACATGAATTAAATCAATTTTATAATAGTTAATAATATAAGGAATCCAATTACAAGGAAAAAAATTTTAGACACTGATTTGACTAGTTACTTTATCATTTTTAAAATATTTCATTATAATAAAAAATAATTAAATCTTCGGCTAGTATAGACTTTTTTGATCAATTAATAGTTGGATAATGTATTGATAAAAAAATGTTTAAATTTATTGTACGAGATAAGAAAAAAAGGTTCTGATAAAATAATCAACGCTCTTGTTACCCTTAACAACGATCTGTGCAACACAAATAAATTCCTAATTAAATTATTTTTGCTGTAAACCAACACCAAGTCATTGAACTTGCACCGGACGTGGAAAAAAAAACAGTATGTACAAAGACAGAGGGAGTTTTGTGAACCCTGTTGTTTGTTATATAGCCAAAGAGAGGCTTCATTGACGTAGATAAGTGATTCCCCAGAGTTTGCCCTTCTCCATGCCGCTTTATTCATTCATTCAGCTCGACCTGCTGGACGATAAACACCCAGACTTCCCCTTCGATCCACGAGACTTCGCGTGCATCCCAAAGATAACTTTGGGTGCCCGTGCTAATTGAGTGATAGCGTTTGGTAATATTTATGATCTCTTCCTTTATCCATTCTCGATTCTACATCACGACCGGACTTATTTCTCTCTTCCTTTTGCCCTCAGATCTTTTTCCTCACGGCCTCACTAACATAGAAGTGGGGATTTCATTCACTCTTCAATCCCACTCGCCCTGACGACCGTTCAATCCTTCACCGCTAAGTGAGAACCACTTTAGATAGGACCCTTGGCGGAGAAAGATAAAAGGTCTTCTGATGGACTTCGAACAAGACGAAATTAGCGACCCTCTCAGATAACGATGGCTTTGTCTCACGGCGTCAATTTATTCTTCCACCATTTTTCATTTTTATTTCAAGTTTTAGTCTAATGAAATAGTCACTTTAATTCGTATAATTGCTTCACCATTGTCTTCAACTTTTAAATTAAGTTTTATTTCAATTGTACTCTAACTTCTATTTAGTATTCTATATCTTGCATTGCTAAACTAACAATAAAAATTCGCATTTTATTTCATTTATTTCAATTAAATCAATGTTATCTTGTTATATGTTTATTGAATAAAATTATAAAAATAAATTATTTTTTAATGCCTTCATAGATAAATTATTTTTTATCAAACATCAAACGTATACGAACTTTTTTTCATAATTGACTTCTCATACATATTCATATTAAAATTCTATATGATTTCATTTTATTTCTACCAAACTTTTTATCGCTATTTGTTATTTAAACTCAACAATTTAATATTTACATAATAAAAATTTTTTTAATAAATAAAATAAACGTACATGAAGCAGAATAAACGTACGAAATGTATGAAAAAATATTTTTTTATAATTAAAGAATAATTTATTTTCATATTTGAAATGGATAAAATTCAATCAGAGTTGAAAATATTCTTTGTAGAATAAAAAATTTATATTTACTAAATTGAAAATATTTCGTGTATGACTTGAATTAATCAATACATTTTTTTTTTTTTAACAAGTGATTCAATCAATTGAAATAAAGATAACATTGAAACAAAATTTTTAATAAATTTTCTTATACACTATTGACAGGTTTGTTCTACTTTTTTTTTGCTTTCATTAAATGCTGAACAGTGCAAGAGATAAATATTGAGTGGTATATCATAAATGAGACATTTCTTGTCGTGATATGAGATCTCCAGGGAGTAAATACAAGTTCAATACTACAGCTGGTTTTGTTAATTAATATTTATGGCGATATCCAAGGGGATATAAGCTTCTTAAGCTTCTCATCATTGTCTCGCCCTTTTTTCTACTAATAAGACATGTTTATTTCTCTTCATCTAACCATCAACACCTGTCCTAGTTGACTCGAAAAAATCTAAAGGCAACATTTAACCTCAAACACAATGACATTAATTTATTCCCCATTCGAGAAACTCGTTTTTATAATTAATGATAATCATAAATAAATTTTATAATTATTTTTCCCTTGGTTCATAGGTCAAATAATTTTTATTGAAAAGTCACTTTCGCTTCGGTGAGCATTCAGGCGTAAAAATCAGTTGAAAGCCTAAGAATATTAATTCAAGTGACAAAATGAAATCTGTAAATTGAACTGATAGTTTTAAAATCATATTCCGTAACTTGTTAATTAATTGATTAAATAAATTACAGATAAAATAAAAACTGCTAAAAAGAAGTAAGAAAAATACCAACTTGTTTTATCCATTTTTTGTGGTGGAAAAAATATCAAGCTGTGAATTGGTTAAGACGCACCAAGTGATTTATTAATTCGATTAAGTATCTTATAAGCAATGCGTCAGTTTAATCTTAGTTGAGTGCGATTGGCCACTTTTATATATAGTGACCACACTCACGCAAGCCACTGGGCACCACGAATAACCATTTGACTAAAAATAAAGTGTCTAATAAGATACAAACTCCATGTTGACATTTATTAATTCCTAATCATTAACTTCTTGACTCTGTTGTAAAGGCATTCTAATGTCTGACTCTTTCTAGCTTTATCTACTTTGGTATGCGACAACTTAAACTGAACTAAAAAGCAACATTTGGCCAAATATTCAACTAATTTATAAATGGAAAACAGAAAAGAAATGACTATAAAACGAGGGGGTGATAGTGATATAGCTCGTGGTGCATCAAGACAACGTATCAGAAACGACTATCTATCGCTGCCTTTTACGTTAATTGATAAATCGTGTTGCGTTAATGAATGGTGCGATTCTGGCCAAGGGGCGAGAGAAGAAAAGAAAATGCCAAGTTTTATATATACTTGCAAACAGTAAAAGTAATTAAATTGTATGAAAAATGAATTTCAGAAATTCACTTAATTATGTTTAATAAAAATAACTAAACCAAATAATTAATTAATTCTTTCAAAAAAAAACTATCCTCATTCTTAAACGATGGAAAAAAATAATTGCTAAACTACTTTCCGAAAAAATAATCTAAAAAAAAAATTACGAAAGAATTTTTTTAATTACGTAGCTTTTTTTTACTCAATGTTCTTCTTTATAGACAAAAAAAAAGGTTAAGGAAAAAAAAATGATTTAATTTACTCTTAATTGAAAAATTCCAATAAACTATGGTTATAATTAAAGTAATACCGTTGACTGAATGAAGATTGTTTTTTCTCTCTGGAAGAAAATTTTTAATTACGGAAATTTTCCACTTATAAACCCATCAAATTCATTCTCAATAAGTTGCATTTTCAATCGCCATTATCCTTCACTCTCAATTACTTTAACTTGATTTTCTTTTTCAATCGAATATAAACTCACACTTATAAACAATCTATAGAAACTTGCACATACATCCACTTCAGTTGATCAACTATCCAATTGCACATGAAGCACTAATCGTGCAATTAATCTCAATCTGTTTAATAACACCTCCATTACTCTACGAGAAACCGAGTCCTTCACCACACTGTGTGTCTCTGCCGGTTTGTGGTAGTTTCATCATTGGATCATTGAACTAAAACCCCTATCATATAAACTACCTACACCTATTCAAAAATTATTGACACACCCTTCTTGATCATTATTCCTCTTCTTATTTACGTTTTCCGTTCGCTCAGTAATCATTTGTATCTACCTATCGACGCAAGCGTAACGTATTACTCCAGCCTCGCTTTAATTGAAATAAATGGTTGCAGGCAAGTGCATCTCGATTACAGGCTGACTGTATTGCAAACTCCATTCAGATAATTTGAAAAACTTGTTAAAAATGATAAAAATCATATCTTTTATATCTTCAATTAATTAAATTGACTTTTTTTTCAATAGTTCTATCAATTAAATAATATTAATGGTTCTATACGTGTGACGAAAATTGATTACAACTTGCCAAAAATACCGTTATATCCACAACTTTTGCTGTTGCTGCTTACTCACCACATGTCCATTAATAAAAATAATCAACAAGCATATAAGATTTTTTCAGTCACCAGACATATTGATGACATTTCATTCAAGATTATTATTTATTAATTACCTCTAACTTTCTATATTTATGCTAAATAGTTTGCAATTAGAAATTTAATATTGGTAAACTGATAAAAGCTTAAAGATTAATTAGTGAACAAGTATGTTGATATATTACCTACACTGATAGAAGAGATTTTAATTGGTAAAAAATATTTTTTAACTGTTAAGAAATATTTCTTCACGATGAAATGAGATTTCTTTATTATAAAACTATTCATGTGTTTATAACCAAGGTATTTTTAATACTATAAAATATTTATTAACACTTAAAAAACATTGATTTCAACAATTAAAAAATAAGAAAAGACTACAAAGCAAGAATAAACCCCTTTTTGCAAACTAATGAAGTCTAGAGGCTGTTAATCTCTTTAAAGTTTTGATCATTATGAAAAAAAATGTAATAAAAATTGTTTAAGTATGATTGTATTAGGAATATTCAATAAAAAATAGTGTGAAAAGAAAGTTAGTAGTAATTGTAGTACAAAGTAAGTTTCATTAGGTTAACTAGTTAAACACTTTACAAGGTAACAAGAGAATAAAGAGTCCGGACCAGAAGAAAGGAGATAAGACTTCTGGGACTAGGTTTCCAACAGTTCTCTCTAAATAAGTATCAACAGTGTGCAAACGTCTGAAGGAAATTCGAAGGACGCGAAGCCAGGGACCAACGAGCCTGTAGTTTATCGAATTAAGGCAATTAACAGTACAACCGTTCGTTGGACCGTGCCACTCAGCAGCCTATCGCCCTGTACACTCGAAAGCTCTTTACTTTCCTCGTGCTAGATAACCAACACCAATAAACATGCTCGAATTCACACACTCCTTTCGCTAAATTTCGGCTATTCACGATACCGAATGTGTAGGAAGATAATAATGCAGTTATCATGTAACTATCGATAGTTTTATTTCCCTTTTTTTCAAGTCATAAAAATGATAAATTCAATAGTTAAGATTGATTTATAGTTTAATATTTTCTAGAGAAATTTTTCCTATCAAGATAAGTGAGTGTATCAAGTCACAGAGTGATCTATAAGAGCTTTAGTATCTCGTGCAGTAACTGGAGTGCTTCTCAAGTTACAAATCTCCCGGCGCCATCGTAAACGGCCTATAAAAATTTAGCACGGCATTTAAACTTGTCACTGAAATAGTTTTGATGTTAACGACTTAATTTTTTCCTTCCCTTACTCATTCTTTTTTTTTTACAAATTCAAAAGTTCTATTCGAATCGCAAACTTTATAAAAAAAAAACCCCAAACTATTTTTCTAGAGAAAAAAAATTCTCTTTTATTAAAAAAAAAATTATTTGACGAATTCTGAAAAATTTTTCAAATATTCGTAATATTTTTTTTATTGCGAATTCAACGAATTGGAAAAATAATTCACGAACAAATTTGAGTTTGATTTGAGAAGTTAGTTAAAATCCCTTCTCGAAATTCCCATTGGTATCACATTGACTCAACTGAAGGATTTCAACAGAAGCTAGAGGATCGCATCCTTCAGCTTTTAAAGTAGGAAAAGCTGCAAATTCTCTTTTGATTTTTCCCTCATTCCATATCCGCTCTTTTTCTCTTGTCATCAGTTGCTTCATGTGTCCCTTAAGCTACATAACGAGTAAAATTCGAGTAAAGTTACACTTACCAAGCTGAGTATTAGTAATGGATTCACTCCGCACGTCTGTCGCAACATTTTAAACTCGCATTTAGTCGGCTTGAATCCTAACTTTATTCACGAGGCTTCACGCCACCCAAAAAATCTTCTGTTACGAAAACTACGTGCAGCTTAAACTTTTCTTTTGTTTCAGATGTATCCTGTGAAACAAAAAAAAAACAAAAAGAAAATAGATAAGTAAAAGGGAATACAATAAAAAATGAAGAAGAGAAATAAAAGCTAATATTTGTTAGTCTTGTTTACAGAAAAGGAAACTTAAAATTCTCCTCTGATAAAGAAAAATCCGAGAGAGTAATTGTAATCGATCTTACTTATGTTTGATTTCATTCTAGTGGACCAGAGTGTACGAAAGAATGAAAGAAGTGAGAAAAACAAGAAAAGTAAAAAAAAGAAATGAAAAGGAAGAGGTCGGCATCTCTTCGGTCCTATTAAAAAGCCCGTTTCCGCCTCCATTTCTGAAAGCTTCTTACAGCACTCGAGGCAACTGCGAAAGCACTTGAAAGCTCCTGAAAAGCCTGAGCCGACAACACTTCCCTGGTTGAGTGCCGTCCCGTCAGGAGGACGCTGTAACCTCGCACCCAGTCACGAAGATACGGTTACTCCAGTTACGATATCGACTCAGTCCTTATGTATTAAACATCCGCTGAGAGTTCATCCCTTTCCTACCTTTTTTCTAGTGGACACTTTCTCATTATTCTATCATTATATCTATCGGATTCATTTATTTTACATCAAAAAATTAATTAAACAATTTTTCTTTTAATCGATGGAGAATTTTTAAGAAGTAAATTATTGATTTTTTTTTTTTTCGTTGGAAATAATTGCAATTAAATAACAAACTTGTGAAGGGAGAAACTCAATACGATAAATCATTTTAAGATGGCACTTATTGGTTTTCCATTAATAATCTCACGAAGAAGCTATTAAGCGTTTATTGTCATAGTTTACAAAGATTTATTAATAAAAAATAACAAATTATAATATAGATGAAGGGTAAATATAATTTTAGATTTACAAAAAACTTATGCAAAAACTATCAAGAAGAAGATTAAAGAAAAGAAAGTCTGTAGTAGTATCGAGACAGTGTAAAATTAGTGGAATGCGAACACACTCCAGCTAAATAAATCTTTCCAACCAAGCACATTCTTCTTCTTCTCCTTCTTTTTTTCCCGTTAGCAAGAGAGTCTCCGGGGGCAAAAAGCAGGAAAAAGAAAAGCTGAAGAAAACGATAGTAAGAAGTAAAAAGGAGTAGAAGGAATAAAAAAGAAAGCATCGAGAAAAGTTGGTAGCGGAAGTGAGAAAGAAGGACTTCACCGTATAAGAGTGCCAGTAATCCGTGTTTTGAACGTACTCACTCGAGAATAACGGCGAACATACATAATGCAGTGTTGCTCTTAAAAGCGACCAATGGCATGTCGCGTTAAGTGACAATAGACTATCTGTCATCAACAATATTACAGAAAAAGTATCGAAAGTTTCAAATTGATGAACGATATTTTAAAATGATGATAATGTTATGGTGTTTATGTCACTTATTTTTGTTATAATACATACTTTGGTAAAATATTTATAAAAATAATAAATTATTTATATAATAACAATAAAAAATAATTAAATAAATTTCGTTTTTTAAGGTATTTCGATCGAAATTAATTTTCTCTTAAGATTTCTTGTACTGCATTAGAATTAAAAATTATTAAAAAATAAAACGTTTGTTTTAATACAAGAATAATTAATTAATTTTTTAGGGCTTGAGTGTATATATTTAATAAAGAATATGAATTTTATTTCCAAGGGCCTTGGGTATTTTTTTTATACGACTGAGAGCAATCGAAATACCTTAAAATTAATGAATAATAATAAATTAATTAATAGATAAAAAAATAGGATTAATCACCTTCACATTGGACAGATGAAGATAAACACGTAAATATTAATAGACACCAGCATAATATTTTTCCTAATCATTTAATTGGAATAAATGTCAGTAAACATATTAGGATTTAATTTGGAAAAAAAATTGACATTTACTGTCAATATAAAGTGAGAGCTAGAAATCAAAGCAATAAGCTTAAAATAAAGTTAGAATTGAAAAGATAATTAATATCTCATTAAATGAAATTTAACATTAATCAACACTGAAAGATGATGTTGACTGCAGTCGCAATTATCTAAGAAAACGATCATATCCGCAAGTCAGACGACTTAACGAGTCTCCAGGCGAGCGAATCGCAATTACGCTAAGGGTTGTGATTAATGACCCCCAAGGGTCACGAAAATTAAATTCAATAATTCTCTCTCCATTCGCTGAAAAATTCTTAAGGGTCCAGAGGGTAGGGGAAGTGGAGTCGTCTCGCTGCACATGCGGAGTCTGGTTAATTTCTGGACAATCGCGGGTAGTCGACGGGTGGAAACCCTTAATCCTGGGATGCTCTCGACAATTTAGAGACTGGTTAGCCGGGTTAGCGTCAAACGCGTAACCGCGTGGTCCGGGTGTGGGTAAAGAATGGCTGTAGTAATATCGCGGCCGGTTTCGTCCTCTCCAGAGACACTGAAAGAGCATGAGAGAGTAAGAGAAACGCGATGTAGAGAGCTGCACTAGCCAGAGGTGAACCAAATGCTTACAGAGTTACGAAAGCACAAGGGTGAGCAATAGGGAAAGGAGTAGAGACCACCCTCGTGGAATATAACCTGGCTCTTTAATTTAGAGTCGCCGGACAGTAATTAAAATAACCACCCCCCCAACACATATTCTGCAAAGCATTACTCCGCCCTTTTCCTCCTCCTCCTCCTCCTCTTCCTCTAGTAACTAACGTAAATTCTTACTCCAACTTTTTATTCATTAGTCATTCATATTTCTCTCTTCTTAATTATCATCATTTATTCACCTGTCCTAACTAAAAACTCATATTTTTAATATTTAATCTCATAAAAAGACTACTTGTTTATTTAAAAGTTTTAACCTTTTTTTCCTTTCAAATAATGAATGCTCATTAATCACTCATATTTAAATTAACTTGACGAGAATTTATTTAACTACCTAAGTATCAATTATTTTTTATTTTTCAAATAATTAAAAGAACTCGAAACTTATTTGAAATAAAATGATTATTTTTGCAGTAAAGTTGTGAGGATAAGTTTTTATAAAATTTTTTTATATTAAAAAAGTAATTGTCTAGTGAAACTATTAAATTTACTTCATAGATTTAATTTTGAAAAGCTGATGCAAAAAGAATGAAAGGAATGTAATAGAAGTAATAAAAGATATAAATGCATCTTAGACTGAAAATTTTATCAAAAATTGTTGAGAACCTCGTCCAACCTTGTCCACATGATTGCAATGAGAAAGACCGAGGTCAGGAGGAGCCCGTTGCAAAATAGAAAATTTAATTTAGCCTGTCACCCCCCGGCAACCCCTCCCGGTATGTTCCCTTATTGCTGGGGTGTCGCGACAGTATGAGAACTCAAACGGCAATAGCTGTGAGAGTAAAGGAGAACGCATGACGAGTATAGAATGAGAGAAGCATAGTAGGCAGTAGATACAGACAAAACTAGCGAGACGGCTTCAAGCAGTCACCGATATTAATTTCAACGAAAATGTTTCTAATTGCAATAAAATGTTTTAAATTATATGCCCAGGCTACTGTAAAATTGCTAACGTTATTAGAAACTTTAACTGAAATTACTGGTGAATGAAAATGAAAATTTATCCCAACTAAAATTAATTTATTTGTTCAATGGCATATTATATTAATAACTCATTTTTTTTTTAATGCAAACAAATAAATAGTAAAAATAATTATTAAAGTAAAGAATGGATTTGAGAGCACTTTGTTATTTGTTAAAAAAATATCGGACATACGTACGTATATGCATTGATTTTTAAATCGTTTAAAATATTTTTAAATATCTTGAAACGGAAAAATGTAACACAATTCCAAATTTTAAAGATCGACCCCATTACAATAACTTTCTAATGGAAAGTTAATAATAAATTATTTTGGAGTTATAAAAAAAATTGGGTAGATATTTGATGAAATTGCCTTTTTATTTTCTCCTAAGTGTTTTTATCCTTCAAGAAAACTATTATTTTAGTTGATCTAATTCCATTAGATATTTGATAAGTAGATAAACAACATTTTAAAATTGAAGGAAAATAGATACTAAAAAAGATTCTTATTCGATTGGTGGTCGAACGATGTACCAGGTGTTACAATAAATTTTGGTAATATTTTATTCAAGCCCAGGTCGATCGGTAGTTTTCAATTTGCCGGCTCGTATATATTTCGCGTGGGTTCGATGCTGAGCCTCGGAAACCATTTGGAAGTGGAGAAATAGGAGCATATAGAAGGGGGTGTAGAAAGAGACAGAAAGAAAGGAGCAAAGAAAAGAAAGAGGATGGGGATGCAATTTCTTGGTTTGGACGGTCTGTACATGTTGATCCGGTCCCACACAACCCTTCGATGCTTTTTCCTACCACTAAAGATACCTGATGAAAACATAATAATCCCAAGAGAGTGGTCAGTTATTGAAGAAACGGAATCATTCCATCTGCTGCTGTCGATTCAACTCCATATCTATCTACAGTCACCTTATTTCCTCCTCAAAGATCCACCAGTGCATCCAATTTTTCAATCAACAACCCACAAAATCTCTTTACAACTCTCTTGGATAGGTACTTTTTCTTCAATCAATAAAAATCCACTTTTTGGACACTGTCTTCTTTTTTTATCTCATAACCACATCAACTAACGATACTACTTTCATTTCATTTGCTCGCTAAATTAATTTTATCATTTAAAAAATTATTTTTCTATAAAAAGAATCATTTGTTTATTTAATATTGACTAATTAATAAATAGAAGTATTCATTAATTTGTTTCTCAGACAAAGTGGGATTGTTTTAAATCAAAAAGATGATTTTTAATCAAAGGTTCATTGAAAAAGAATTAATACAACATAATAATTGAACTTTAGATTTGTCTTTTCTGAATTAAAAACTAAAAAGAAAAAATAGCAAACATTTTTTGTGGTTGGTTGAACGCGATAAAACTGTACATTTAATGCATTCTTGCAAAGTCATTCGCGTTGCTGAGGGTTATTATTATTTAGTGCTGCACGAAGGGCGGCTAGAAGAGAGATACGTAAAAGAGAATGAGAAGTAGATGTTTGGCTTCTACTAAAATTAAAAATATCGATTCCTATTGACGCGTATGCCGGCTTTATGAAGGCTTAATTTGTTTCTCTCCTGCAAGACAATAGCTATTCTTTCCGTGGACAGTAAGAGGTACAAATTGCAGTTGCCCCCGCGTTTCACCCTCTGGACCTCACCAGTATCACCTCTTTTGCTCTTTCCTCATACCCTGAAGAGCTTACCCGCCCGATCACTATGTGCTTCTATACTCTCCTCGTCGCTGCTGGAATTCTAAACATAACAAAGGCTTCCTTTTCATTTAGTTTTTTTCATCACCAGCCCATTGGTAGTTTCACTGTACTCTAATCTCTCTGACCTAACCATGAATTCATCCAAGCATGGCTTCACTCATAGTTTTATATATTCCTAGTTTCAGCGAAAAATATTTTTATCAATATTTTCTGCTACTAAAACTCTGTCGTCAGGAGTGTATATAGTCCAAGATAAACGTCACCTGCTTCATCCTATATACGTCCGAGGTTTGATTAGGCTTCCGGTTAATTAATAACCTCTCATGGCCCACACTCATGTCATATGAATATGCATGCATATCGCACGCTTCCGTGTGTTGGGAGAGAGCCAATGTGTTGAGTTGTAAGACGTACGAGTGTGGAGCAAGAGCTGTGTTATAGAAGGACCAGGACCACTCATTTGCATTCGGAAAACAAAGGGAATGAGGAGTACACACGTCCTCGATCTTTGTATACTCAACATCACTGTGTATGTATTTTGTTCGAGTAAAAAGGAAAAGTACTTCAACCCTTCACGGTTTAAGTAAACTCCAACAGAGACCTTTAATCGAAAAGATTATCTGCTCCTAAGCTAACAGAAATTATTTAAATTAAAGAGTAACTCATTTCGAGGTTTTTTTTTGGTGATGAAAAATTACTTATTTAACAAAGACATTTCTAGTAAATTACCTTTTGTTGATAAAAGTTGATAGAAAATTTAATTAATTAATCAAAGTGATAACAATTTTTTATGCAAGTAGTTCTAAAAAATCTTATTAAAGTAGAATATTTTAATTTTAACGTGCCATTAGGAAGTTACTATAATGGAGTCGATTTTTTAAATTTGTAATTTCTTAATATTCTGAAACATTTAAAAGCATATCAAAAGATTTAAAAATTAATTCATGTACGTACAGACAATTGTACGTACGTATGTTTTATTTTCGTTTTTGATATCTCGAGAATTAATGAAGATATCGACTCCAAACTAATTTTATTATTTATAATAATTTTAATTTGTTATAATAAAAGAAAGCTAAAAGATGACAAAATTATGGATTTCAATGAATAGGAAGTTCGTCGTCAGAGCACAAAGTAAGCGCAGACCCATTTTTTAATCTGAGTTAAACCTCGACAATGCAATGAAAATATTCTGATAGCAAAGACAAAAAATAGATTAAATATTTTTTTGCATAAATTAATATTAAAAAAAGAAATGAAGTTGGTTTTTTTCACCCACTTCTTAAATATTTTTCTATGTATAATACTAATATTACTTTAGACTGATATCAATTTAGATCTATGCTATGAATATTCAATTGACTCTTGGGGTTTGTTATTCCCCGCAGTTTGATGAACAACTATTCATCATCAACACAACTGCCTTCCAATTATCATAGTCCATTAGATGACGTGGATCATTCGTGCCGACTTGTCGAATGGAATTAACAAAATCGCATAAACATTTAATCTATCTGCCGGAAGTAAAACCATCTGTCATATGCACCTGCGTATCACCTTTTTATGGTACCTTATGGTGCATCAAATTAAAAACTGGAGCATTTCCATAAGCTCTTAGAATACATACACATATAAAATTTATTCATAAAATATAAAATTATTTGTTTCTTTTCTCTTATCAGTGATGACCGTAAAGAATATCATCGGAAATGCCTTTAAAACGACGGTAATAATAATTTGTTTCGAAAAACTTTAATTTAATTTGAAGAAATAATTATCCAGGGACATAAAAAAATACGGGATCATAATTATAATAGCTCTTGTCGACAAAGTGAACACTCAGACAAACTCAAACTCTACGACTTTTTTGCGTTCTTCAGAAAATTAAGCGGTTACAGAGTACCCGTTGAATTTTTTTATCCTCGATCGAGCGATTAATCGCTGAGAATGCGAGCACGGGTTGAGGAAATTATCCCTGCTCGATCTGCAATCCGTCACGCAGCAACTCTTTATCTCTCTCTTCCTCTTACACTCTTGCTTACCCCTTATGTTTCCTCGGGAATTCCAAGGAATCTAATTTCCGTCAAAGAGAAACAAAAAATATCACTTGAAGGACTGAATGTGGCAAATCAAATTCAATCGGTTCGATCGTCAATTCGAGATAATGATTGTTGGAAAATCACTTTGGAATCAATAATAATCAAACAAGATGTTGAGTAAAATATATCATTACGTTCAGCAATAAAAAAACAACTCTTCTCATCAATCATCAATACCTTAAAAAAATTATGAATAAATTCATTATTACAAAGGTAAAACAATTAAATAATATTCTATTGAATTCTAAAACTTTTAATTTTTTATTTTAAAAAATTGATTATAAATATTTTATCATTATTGAAAGTCAACTAATGGGCAAAAAAATATTTACGACAATTTAAATTATTCATGATTTTAAAATATTTTTTTTTACAATAAATAACGTTAAACTGATGAGAAAAAATCACTAAAATATTTACTACACTAAAAACTTTCCCCCAATAGTAAAAAGCGAGCATTTTATTACGTAAAATGATTTCCAAAACAATAAATGTTGAGTGTTCATTTATTGATGAAAGAAATATAACACAGCAAATAGATTATTGTCGACAGCTCGGTATAATGATTGTTCGAAAATGATTTTGAAAGATCAATAATAATAAATAATAAGAAAAATAGCTAATAAGAGTCACGATTATTGAGAAACAAAGGCAATAAATTGATAAAATCCATTTCAAACGCGACACCTGGAGCTCAAGTGCTGACAAGCTGGTGCAATTGGCAAGAGAGAAAATTTGAACACAAACATCAACCGTTTATAATGGAGAACACAAGCCTTGTGGCCCTGTAATTTATATTTAAATAAGATCAGATTGAAACCGCAAGGTAAATACAAGCCCCTTGGCCGTGTTTCTCTGTGGCGTCAAAGTGTTACTCAGTATCTCGACCATGAGAGACTTGGCGTAGATGATATTTCTCTACTTGGCATTACAATTGGCTTGCGGTCGGAAACGATTGGACCAGCCGTCGATTATCACTATCGATCAGATCGTCATGACCAGTATCCTATCACTCATTCCATCACATAAACTCTCGTAAACTCATTTATAATACCATCTTGCTAACATTTTTCATCAGCTCTATATATTCCCCAATATTACTTCAGACATTATCCACATTTATCGTTAGCTATTTTTATCATTTATTGTTGAGCTAGCTTTAAAAGCTTTCCACAACAGAATTAGATATTATTACGATAAAAACCATCTTTTATAAAAGAAAATGAGAGGGAAAAATATCTTATACAGTCGCATCAATATCAAATATGTTACTACTTTTGCAATAAATTTTAAAATATCTCTTTTTGTTTTTTTTGCAATAAAAATAAATTGAATTTTATTCTCTTGAATATTTTTATCTATTAAAAATTATTTAATTTTTCCCCAAGTTTTCCATTGAATTTAAAATCCATGTATGATAAAGGAGTTTCCACGGCTGGACTCTAGATCGTAAAATATCTATCTCTAATTTTTTCTTTCATTTTCTTTTGCTTCTATACCTAATTCAATGGCCACTATATAGATATATAGGTGGGTATATATGTGGGCCGGCAATTTTATTCCAATTTCTTTTCTTTACTCACACCCTGCAGCCGCTGCGGAATCGTATAATAAAGGCGCTCTCGAAACAATATAAAACAATAAAGGGTTCTTACCATAACCACGATCCAGCGAGTCAAGGCGATATTGTATCTCATATGAGGAGTTCCCTTCATCCCAGACCTCCGACCTCGGGTTACACACCCCCACATGATCCCACTACGTCTCTCTGCACTCGGTCAGTTGTCTAATATATGTGATAATAACTTCGCCGGGAATCGAACCTGCTGGCGCACGAATCTCAGATCTACATATATGAATTGCTTCCTCTTCTACGACTCCCACTATCGGTCTACCTTTTCATGTATGTACGAGCGAGAAAAGTAGAGAGGAAAACCGTGAGATTGCCGACCCTCGATCTGGCCGAGTAGAGGGGAAATGCTCAAGAAAATCCAAGATTGAAATTTGAAATATGGCTGTAAGGAAACGATCGCTTGGAAAATGACACTTTTTGTACCAAACCCCATTCAATTTTGTTACGAATGAAGTGAAATAAGATCTTAAATATACTTCATGTATTTGTAAATATGGTGAATATTTTTTTGAGAATTGGATTTTTTCATTTAGGCTCTCAGGATTTATTGTTTTTGTTGTGAGGGAATTTTTAAAGTTTTAAAGTTTAGAATTCGATAAATAATATTGTTTTTTTTTAATAATTAATTGATGTAAAAGAACAGGAAGGATTATTAAATAATAAATATTTAATTTACAATAATCGATTGATTTAATTTCAAATAAACGTGGATTAAATTCATAATTCTCTGCAATTTTTAATTCGTAATTTCTCATAACTTGTTGATCTCCAAATGAAACAGTTCATTGCAAATAAAATAACGAAATAGTCAATAAAAAGCGTTTAATAAAATGATTGAATTCCAAAGTATAAATTTATTGTCAAAATAATTATTAAATAATTACTATCTCTCGTTACGTCGTGACAATCTCTAGAGAACTGGTATTATATTTGTTTCGTTTTCCGGTGTACCACAAACATCCCACTCTTCCCCTCGCGTCCGTTTCCGGGGTAGTTTCACCGCGTCGCGTTACGCCGGGGTGATACCATAGTTATGTAGATATATTATATGTATGCTATATACAGTGCCTACGATGCCAGACTGCTTGGTTAATGTTCCATGGACGTGAATCCACCACAGCGTCTTATTCGAAACAAAGACTTTTGTTGTTTGCTAACTATATATAACGACTAAACTACAGACAACTTATTATCAAAATCCGGAAACAAAATATTCCTCATAATTTCTTCTACTTGTCATGCAATTGGCTTCACTTTTGCATATTTAATTCTGTTAATTTTTTCCCTCTTCTTATTAGTCTTCCATTCTTTGTTATTTTTTTTCTTCTTTACTTTCATCTTCTTTTTTCGCGTCAGCTCAACGTAATCTTTGGATTAAGATCGTGGAGAAGGTGTGGAAGATTGAATTACCACCACACCGCTTTGAGGATACTCCCTGATGGGAGGAACAACTGACAAGAGAATAAAAAATCTGCTTGAAAGAATAAAAAAAAAAATCTAAAAAGTCTTTAAGTGCCTTTAGAGTGTCTTTTAGTTAAATCTTTCTCGATAATGACAAAAAATCGTTAAATATCCAGATTAAAATTAAAAAATTAACTCATTAGAATCTCTATTTCTCCATGATACTAAAGAAATTGAAATAAAAAAAATTGATATAGGATTAATTTAATGTTAGAATTCATCCAAAGTTTGGCTTTTGATGAGTTGATTAATTTTATGAAGCATAGGTAATTATGGAACATAGGCAAAAAAAAAACCGTTGCAGCTTCAGCTTTTTCTCAAAACTACGACATGCATTCAAGTCGAGTAAATGTAAAAGTTTGAAATGTACGACGCTAATGAGCAAACAAAATGATGAAAAAACGAAGAAAATTCATTAGCACTCAGTGTGGGAAGCTGGTCAGCTTACTAGGAATTAGTATAACTGCTTTCTGTGGAAAGTAAAGTACTTTGCTTCTAACAAAGAGAAAGAGTCTGCTTAAAATAAATTTAATAATTAAAGGCAGTCATAATGAAGGTCTTTATGGTCCACAAGAGGAATGAAATAAGTCTGAGTAGTACACGATAAGTGAACAAAACATATGTACGTGAGTCTCAACGAAATGTAAAATCTTTACTTCATAAAACTTAGAAAATATTATTAGATAACACACAAATTATTTTTACATGTTGCATAAATTGAAGATAAGCTTCAAGGCTTTCTCTATTCAATTCACATACAAACAAAACATCTCGAATTATTTTTAATATATATTTAAAATGATTAAATATTTATGACGAAGTAAAATACGATAATTTTAATTTTTAAATAAATTGAATAACAGTTATTGAGAGTAATAATAATAATAGGTACTTACATAAACATGGAAGCAAGTTGGTTTAATCCAAACACCACCAATTTTTATTACACTGAAACAAAATAATAATAATAATAACATTAAAATTATTAGATGAATTATATATTTTTTTATGGTACATTATTGATGAATAATAATAAGCTTTTGCAATAACTTGATAATAAATATATTGAACGGAATATTAATTCCGAATATAAAATTTCATTTTATTTGGAATATCTACAATTAGCGAGAAACAAGAGTGCATTGAAGCATCAGGATAATCATTGAAATCCTCTCAATTCACTGAAACTTCATTTGATTCTATCAAATTGCCGTTAGTGAGAATATATGAGAGAAAAGAGAGATGTGGAGATATTTCTAGTAAATGAGAGATAAAATGAATTCGCTAATTTAGATATTTTGCAGATCCAACTGTACTCTCGTTATATTTTCATATGGATCATTACTACCCAGCCATCACCCGCCACTACTGAGGATTATAGCTTAATTTAGACTTGTTATTAACTGCGTGCCTGTAGTTGTTATACTCAATCAATGTCGTAATTTATATAATGAAAATTTGAATGAGAATAAAAATCATTCGGCCTGCATATATTATTTAGATTCATGTTTTTGAGTAATCATCTAGAGAATTCTGGTAATTTGGGGGATTATTGGATTTGCAATTTTTCTTTTAATGCAACAATTAAAAAATATTAATCAATTCACCAAAATAAAAAAATACTGTACAAATGTAACGACCACGAAAAAATATTAAATATTATTCGAAAGTATTTTAATTCTGTATTAGATATTATTAGCAAATAATTTCATTATTATTATGAGAATATTTGGATTTATTTAATTTTTGTTTTAAATTTTGTGGATATGTTTTATCAGTTGAATCGAAAATAATTCAATAAACTCATTTAATATGGAAATCAATAAAAGACTGATAATTGTCCAGCGAAATTAGAGAGCTTTTATTGGATAACTGCAGTCAGCAGGATATGAATAAATAAAAATATTATCAAAAAAATTCAAAGACTATCATTCTCAAACAGGACCTCAAGGAAGATTGAAGAAATCATTCAAATACCATCAAATGAAGATAGAGAAATGCTGGAAGGAACAGTTGAATTTTGAAAAAATAATAATAAAGAGAAATGTAAGGATCAGAAAGAGACTGAAAGAAATATCGGCGGTCAACGAAGGAAAATCCCGTATCCTGGCAGTAACGAGCGGTACGTACGAGAGAAAAGAGAGTAAGTAGAGAGAGTACCCTTAGTCGGCTTTACCCTGGGGAGGTTTTATAATGGCGTCCAGTTATTACCGCAGGACCTCAGGCCACGGACACGATGGGATGCTGCGACAAGAGATGGCCGATTTAACAAGTGCGATGTGCACCAACTAGTACTCAACTATTTGTCGATGTGAATATATACACACACACACACACATATAGATACATATGTACTAGTGTTTAGCTCTCGTTAGTACTCAGACGGAAAACCAGCGTGGACACCCGTTAATGATTGCTACAGCCAAGTTTTAGTTTACCTGAGTACCAAGTGAGCTTTCAATTAAACCATCATTAACCCCACGAATATAACACTTTATTTTTTAATTAAAATTTTTAATTGCTTGCAAAGTAGCTGTCGTAGAGAAAATAAATTCACGAATCCTTTCCGGATGCAGTCAAGCCAAATTGAGGGACTTCGAGGTCTCCTAAAGATGCATAACGACGTGAGATAGCCAGTCTAATCTTGTCCCGAAATGACTTTTTCTCTTTTCCTCTGGACTTGTAGCGGACCCCATACTTCTCCCTGATATACGGTATGTCAATTTAACTGCCTCCACAAAGTGCAGTCTGTGCTGTACCGCGTTGATGCATCGCGCCGAATTAGCTCCTCGCAAGCGATACGGCTTTTGATTTCTCACAGCCTCGCCAAAAGACCCTCCAGTATATCTTAAGTCGTCTCGGATCTTCCCGCAATAATTCACTATTTCTTTTTGATTCACTCTTTGATCATATATATATGTACAGCTGTTATAAAAGAGCTATATGGATTCATGCAAATCAAAGCTAAATTATTACATAAGACTTTTAATTGCCATTTTAAAAATCCCTAATCTATCTCAAGTCCTTTGATTAATCTTCAAAAACATCCGACACCATTGGCGATATTTTTCAATGCCATCATTTTGAAGAAAGAGTTTTCTTCTTTTTTTCAACATCAAGTTGGAGCTTTGATGATTTAAAAGCTATTTATTGCGCAATATTTATAATGATTATTGTTAATTTTCTTCTTATGAACAAATTTCATGCATTCGTGCTAGTAATTGATTATTCACACGAGCTAAAAAATAGTGCTTTCAATTATTTTCAAAATAACACCTAATAACCATTGTAATTGTTGGAGATAACAAAATCATGCTATAAAAAAAGTTAAGTTAAAAAAAAAGGATAAATCTTTTTTTTAACAGATCAAAAGTGCAAAAAAGGATGTGAAAAATTAATTAAAATTTAAAATGAAAAATATAATTTACAACCAATCATGAAAACGAGCAGAAAAGACATTAAAATGTAGATAAGTTGAAATTTTAATAACTGAGGCAGCATGTCAAAGACAAAGACATTTATCTCTCAAAAAAATTTTTGAATCAAGACACGTGTTAATAACAGGAAATATTCATTATCCTGGTGTTGAAATATCGTTACAGATATATGTAGCACGAGCAAAAGACCCTGAGACAATTTCCTGTGAAAAATCACAGGAAACTTGGGCCACGTCCTGCAGACGTTAGAAAAATCGAATGAGAGAAGGTATTAACACGAGTGGTACACTATCTATTCAATTATCACCTCGTAACGTTCGTATATACTATATGTATACGGACACAGGTAAGTGAGTTAATCCTATTTCACGACTTCCGGCCATTCTTGAGTTTGAGTGACGTGTCCTGTGACGTCAGCAAGCCCAGCATACCAACTTCACGGATGCGCGGACGCCCTCGACATTAGTCAACATTTTAATGCCTAAATTATATTAATTTATTACCTCAACTTCAACTCTCATACCACCTAAATGAGAAATATATCTCATTTGTTTATAGCTCTGACATTTGCCAAGTTATATAGCAATAAACCCAACCATTAAATGCACTTTTTCATTTCTCAATGATATAATGATGATGTTTGAGCAATCCCCCAACATTAATAAATACTTTCATGTTTAAAATACCATCAATTTATCAATCGAATTAATTCTCCAATGCTTCCAATTTAAAATAATTATTAACTTTCAATTAGGGAGTTACTGTAATGGGGTTGAATTTTGAAATTTGTATTTTATTATATTTTCACGTTATGAAACATTTAAAAGCATATTTAACAATAAATTTATGTACGTACGTATGTCAAGTTTTTTTTCATTTTCGATATTTCGAGAACCAATGAAGATATTAACTCCAGACTAATTTCACCTGAAAGATAATACAATAAAGAAAATCTGAAAGAAATTTTAACAAATTCTATTTAACAATTTCTGCAATGCAACCTGAAGGAGTGTTTAGAACTTGACATGGTTATATTAAAGGTAATCTTCCAGTAAGAATGGAAGAGATGATGTGATGATAGGAAAGGAGGTTTAAGGAAGCGGTTAATTACTACGAGATGTGAGATTAACACAGCGTAACAAGGACCACTTAATAAACAGTTTTATTCCATTCCGATTAACAGACGTAAATAAGAATCACACCTATTGTGTTGATGAGGAATATCTCACAATAAAGGAAATAATTTATGACTTAAAGTTAAAGAAAAATATTATTACACTTTTTTTCCTCTTATTTCATTCCATTTCGTGTAATTAATTTTATTGAATATCTTATAGGAGGTGAAGTATATGAGTGCAACGTTGCCGACGCTCTGGTTACGAGAAACCTCCAACGTAAGTTTCCTGATTGTTTCTCGTCGTAAGTAAATTTAATTTACCGGCTAATTATCGTGAGGTAAAGTTCTAAATTAAACTTGTAATTGGCTTTCGCTTGATTCGAAGAAATTGCGCTAAGACTCCTTCAATCCATGGCTCTACTGAGGTCCCAGTTACAATCCTCAGACTTACCAGAGGCGATTTAATGTGCGGACGTGGCTTGCCAACCTGTCGAGACCAAATATAATACACAAGAAGCTGTAAATGACTCAATAAAAGAAAACGTTCTACTGATTTAATCAAATTCCCATTCTTCGTTGCTATCATATTGAATGATTTTCAAATTTAACTAGTGTTTGATAATAAGAATTTATTTAATTTGTTAATTTAAATTAATGAGCATGTGAAAATGTCAACTTGTCTTAACCTTCAAGTACTTCATTAAATCGTTAATGAATTTATTAAAATTTTAAACTGAGAACATACTTGGTCGTATAATTAAAAACTTACTTGGAAAAGAGTGACTTTACTTTAAATATTCTGATGAGTTCGATCGATATTTATAGAATAAATTCAATTAAAAATCAAGTCAGTGTCTATTCAGAACTATTAAATACCTTAATTAATAAGTATTTTTAATTGTTTAATATTCGAAGTCGACAGTGGCTCCCCCATCTTGCATTGATTAGCCAAAAAAATATAAAATAAATAATGAATATCAAGAACTTGGTCTTATCATTTCAGCAAGTGCTTTTCATGGTAGAAAAATCTACACCTTGGAGGATGAGGAAGTCCTTTTTGAAAGATGCACACCAGAATGGTTAGGCATTCAAACATAAAGTATCTAAAAAATGGCAAACATTAAAAGCCATGCTAACTGTCCAGTTAGTTGGAATTCGATTAATCCTAGTGATAAAGAAAGCCAAATACATACAGAGAAATTCCTTCTTTTCCATTGTGAGTCAATAAGAATAATACTTTCCAAGCACAGAAAGTTCATCATTACTTATTTGATTATTTTTTAATGGATTCCATATTTTAGTGTTGTTATAAATAAACCTTTATTGAAAGTATAATTACTTCTAGATGTATTTTTTATCACTGTTTAATATCCTTTTTTATTCACAGTAGCTAAATATTCTGATCGCTTCTCTTCTGGGAATATATGCACTCCTATACCCCAATCTTCTTCAGGGACTGTCATGATCAACAAAATAAACGGTATGTCATTGTCAAAAAATTTATCTAAAGTGGTTATTTCCATGTTGAATTCTAATCCTTGAAAAGTGTGTTCATCTCAAAAATGTATAATCATAAATATCCTGGAAAATAGATGACTTTTGAATGATAAATATTACTTTTTCAACAGAACATGGTGTACCATCATTGACATCAAGTCCTAAACTTTTAGCAGCTATTGCTGCTACTGTTCCATCTACTGTTGGAACATCAGTTTGACAAAACCGTGCAGTTTTATTAAAAAAACTATCAGAAGAATTTCTGGGGACGACGTAGTAAGCTATGTGTAAAATTCAGATTGTGAATTTTTAGAAAAATGAATATAATTTAATTTTAATGAAATTTATCTATTAATTCAGTATTGGATTGTTAATTTTTAAATAAATTTATCTTGAAACTCTTAAAGTTAATTAATATTTAATTTAACTCTAAAATACATCCAGGGTTATACATGGTACATCCAATATTATTAAAAACACTGTAGATCTCAAGTAGAATCACCAATATGTTTTTCAGACTAAAAAAAAAATCTTTAATTGTTCAAAACTAGGAGGCACTTATTAATAAATAAAAGATGATGATGATTTTAATTAAAAAAAGAAATCTCTGCTACTGTCGCGTGACTAAAAAAATCTGTATAGTTAAAGGGTCGGCATAGCAAAGAAAGATGAGAAATTTCAATGGTGCATAAAAATGAGACGTTTAGATAGAAACAAGGAGATAATCTTAGAGTCTTAGAATAAAGAGGTTGGGTCATGCTAAAGCAGGGGGGGTTCAGATATTTAAATTGTTATTTTTAGTATATGCAAGGTGTTCCAGCTCGCGTGTGCATAATGTATGCACATTGTAAGGTACTTTGTAATGGTCTACTGGTAAACTATACTGACATTTGTGCGAGAACGAATTGCAAGATGATTATATACACCATAGAAAAAATTATAAAAACCTCATGTATAACTTTCGTTAGGATAAAAAAAAATAAATTTCCGGCGATTTTTTATTACTCATCGCTTCTTACTATTCATGCTATATTTCTTATGATTTAACAAGCGTTTGTTTACGGAGTTTAATAATCCAGCTGATGATTCGAGCACGATAAATTTTGCCGTCTCGTAAAATCTCTTTTAGTAAAAGTGTTGGATGATTCACGATATATCTCAACTCTATTCAACTAAAATTACGTTTGTGTACAATATTTATACTTATTTGTACAGCATCAATAAAATCTCAAATAATTGATGTGCTAAGTCGATCAATAAATTCATCAATTCAATATTTTAATTAACCGAAAGGACTGATCAATAAATTTGAATGATAATTACCATTACACAATAGCTTTGTAGATAAAACTTCTCGATAAATAACTCAATGAATTTTTTTTTTCTCTAACAATTAAAACACTGCAGTAAAAAAAAAACACACAAACACTAGGGGTAATTAATGTGCACTAGTGATTGAAGAGAATAACTTTTCTCAATGAAGAAAACATTCCCAGGACAATTTTCCTCCACTTTGATGTAACAATCTTCAGATACGATTTCGATTGCAAAGAGACTCCTCCTTCTTCAGAGACTAAGTCAAGTTACACGAATGCAATAAAACAGCGTATAAAATAATTGGCTGTAAAATTCTTGAACGTACATGTCTGTAGGTGGCTCGTGTCTTTTTCCATTTTTTCTCTTCTTATTTCTCAGTATTATCCCAGCTCGATTTCTCCACGAAAGGTGACCATAAATTTCTTCAAATATTTTATCGTGTGACAATTTTTATGGTAATTGTCATTATAAATTCACAGTAGTAATAATGTTCTGCGATGTTTTTTAAATATGTTGCTTTGAATATAAAATCATATTTTGATGTAACAATGTGAAAAAGATGGAAAATAAATAGTAAGGATAAATTTACCTACTTATTTATTAAGGTATTGCTTCCGAAAAGCAATTTATATCCAAGAAATAATAACAGCAAGTAAAATAATTGATAAATAAAATAATAAAACTCAACGTAAATCACGAATCAATATTTTCATAACGCAGTCCAATATTCATAAATAACTATGATTTATAAATTTCCTGCTGAGAAAATAATTAACCGAGCAAAGTATTAGATATGGGTTAGTAAAAGTGGTGCTTCCGCTCGTTATTATCGCCTTTTCATATCTTCAACTAACGAGCAATGAAATGACTTGTTAAAAAACATATATAAATTGAAAACGACCATTGAAAAGATATAAGAGAAGACTCTAATCATTTCATTTTTTTTTTTAGCTCTAGATATTTATCAAAATTATTTCATTTTAAATCACACAGATGCTCGAGGTTATCAAAAAGCAATTAATAAAGAGAAGAGATGTATTTCTCTGTTCAAAGATTTATAGAAAATTAAGAAATATTGTTCCCAAACAATGAACATAAATCTCTAAAGGATTATAATTATTTGTAGCTAAACTTCGAATTTCGATATTCAAATGAGGTATTAAATATTATTTTTAGATTACCAAAAAATCACTGAATGGCATCTGAATAATGATTTCAGTAGACAATTTACTAAGAACTGTAATAAAAGGTTCTTTTTTTTTACGAGTTTCAAGTTGAGACTCTTTGAAAGAGAGAGCAGGTTATGATGAAGTCAGCTGGTAAAACCATAACTTAAGTCACACAAATGAACTGCATTGTACGCATTGTTTATCGTCGGACTGCGGCGATATAATACTTTAGACTAAAAATAATCCGCAAAATCTGCCGCATTCACAGTTAATGAATCGCTATTTGCATAACAATCTCGGAATTTTCTATTTTAAAAACTAATTAGCTGAAGAAGTAACGAAATGATCAGTATTTATGGTTAATATTTTATTAAATTAACCGAGTTTTGACAGTAAATAAATTAAAAAGAAAAATAAACATGAGAAAATATAGATGTAGTACGTCTGGAGGTCAAAGGAGGAAAAAGAAAAAAGATAGAAGATGCTAAATGATCTCATTAACACATTCCTCGTCAGCTGCCTCCCTCATATGTCAACTCAAAGTCAACTGATTTCTGTTATTTAATTTTGTTCAATGTTCGAAATAGAAATGAGATATAAGGTACGACTGTATAATGAGATAAAGTCAGTTCTTTTTTTTAAGATTAATGTCTAGATGAATATGAAGTTATGAAGGAGTCATTATCGTGAATATAATGATATTGTATTTTTATTTAATCATCTGTCGACAATGTATATCTTTTCAAAGGAATACCAAGATGAAAATCAAGTGACAAAACAGGATAAGGATACACCAGGCAAAGGTCTTCACGTGTAAGAGCTGCTGTGGTATAATTAAAACGAAGACGGGCTTCAAGTCCCCAAGAAAATGAGAGAGACCCAGCTGATTTCATTAAACGCTTTACCTCACCACCTGGCTCATTTCTGTTCACTTCCACGCAAAGCTCATTCGCTCATTTTATTTTCTCATTTAGCATCGTCGCTGTTAGTTGGCAACCGAGGTAAAGAAGGCTTGATGACATCACTAGCTTCCTTGTTTCCCACAATACTATTCAGACTCTATTATTTTATGTATATACATATACATCATACCCACCAAATGTCCATCCACTCGTTTTCATTTAGTTCCGCAAAAAAATCCTATTGCTCGTTTGACCTACACTCATTTCTTTCCCCTTGTGACCACGTGAGAAGGAATTATTTCATTTAAAATAAATTATCTCTAGTGTGATGAAGCAACTTTGATAGTAATTATTAAGTTAAATAAACTTTTTTTGAAATAAATTTAACATTTATTTACATTGCAAAATAAATAGAAAATTAACGAAGCAAGTAAAGGATGTAATAAATTTTTGACTTTATAAACTACATTTATTTTTTTTATGATCCGGATGTTTTAAAAACTTAATACTAAGTTAAAATAAGGCTCATATATATCATTAATCTGCATATAAAATGAATAATCTTAATAATGATTTTTATCATCATTAGAACAAAAAAAAAACCCACACCAACTTTTCTTATCAATTAAATTGATCTTAATACTGTTTTATACAAAAAATTAATCAAAAGGGAACCTGAGGCATGATTGAGTATTGGGGTAAGACTAAGCAACGTCATTTCGATAAAAAAAACTGCAGGCGTCTTTTAACTTTTAACGGATCAAAATTAATAAATAATTATTTTATGAACTATTAAAGTTAGATTTGATATAAATTAATGAGACGTAGTATTGTATAAACAATTAACAATTCATTAAAGAGCTGTTTATTGCTTTTTCACTTGTCTACGCAATGTTAGGAGTAAGTATAAAAGAGAGATAGAGAACATAGTACGAGAAGTAGTTCGTAAGCAGGGGTAGTAAAGACGAATAAGATTGAGAGTTGAATGTAGGTAGAAAGAGAGTATGATAATGGTAGGAGTGACGATGATAGTATTTGCACATACCTGAACTGATGAAGGACGAAACAGAGAGAATGCACGATGTTCCGAGAAAATGGAATTAATTTGCTAAGATTAAATCCGCCATGGTGTATAGAATACCATGTTTTCCAGTGTTAGTAAAACGGAAATCGTCTGGCGGATTTTATTGTGTGTGCATACCTTTATATATAAATGCCAAGTATCTTCTCTCAACAATCCTGCAAATGAAAAAATAAAAATTCATCAGTTAAAAAATTAGAAAATATTTTTGGTAAAAAATAAATAAATAAAAACAATCATCTCTATTTTAAATCGTTCGATGAATAAATAATAGAGCTTTTTTAATAAATTTAGCTAGTAATTGTTTGCTCAGTGATTGCTGTCAGAATCGTCTGCATATAAAAATAAAAATAAAAATTATCTATTCATTTCTGCATTTATGAAAAAATTGGCATCATTTATTGGCAATAAATAAAATTGATTTGATGTGAAAATAAATTAAAAAAATATTGAATTTTTTTTTATCTAATTAAAACAACACTCTTTGACGAAATTTCTAACAATTTTCAATAGTCATATCAATGATTTTTTATTTAAATTATTTATTGATTTATTTTATTAAAAATAGGTCTGACCTTAGTTTGTAATATACAGTTGTTTAATCACATCAAATTATTTAAAATATCAACATTTTATTTATGTTTATCGAATATAATCATGTTTATAATAATTTAATAAATCGAAATCATTTTTAATTGTTTGTAAAAACAACAAAAAAAAACCTGACATACACACAGACAATTGTATGTAAATTTATTTTTAAATCTTGTAATATATTTTAAAATGTCTCAAAACGTGAAGATATGATTAAATTACAAATTTCCAGAATTGCCCCCATTGCAATAATTTCCCATCAGTAAGTTAAAAATAGTTGACATTTATTCATAAATATTGTTTACTATTTTTGGATTAATAATTTTGTAACAAAACTAATTATTCGATTCCATGAAAATTAAAATTAAAATATTCTTCAATAAAACATTAAATGACTAGCTGAAAATAAAGCCATCCATAAGTTCAGTGGTTAATTTAATAGAACAAGTGAGTTATCAGAGTTACTGTCATGCTCATTAGCGAGTCTACACGTCGATTTGACCTCGGGAGAGGGCACAAGATAAAGCACCAGCGAAGGGTGTGAATGGGAAGAAAGGGAGTGCAAAGTAGAATGGGAAGAAGAAGTGAGTATATAAGTAGTGTATAAGGCAAGTCGAGTACCAAGTCGAACATGGTGTACGACATCGTGGACCGGCGTGCTCGCCATCTCGAGTATTGTATCACGCGGTTGAGGTTATTCAGAAAGTCAGACAGAGAGAAGCGATATAAACGAGAGGAAAGCAGCTCGATTTGAGGGCTGGCGATGCAGCTGGCATTTAGCAGGCATTCAATTAAATATTGATCCAGTTCTATACTAAGCGCTGGTAAACAATTATGCACGCTAATTAATGCCAAAGTCGTTGTCGGTGCAATCAAACCCTATATCGTTCTGTCTATACTAGTACTCGAGTCATTCTGTATACAACGAATATACTATACAAAGTGAAGACTCCACATCCATCTGTTATTAGAATGTTTATCATGAAATTTTGCGATCACTCTTCAACATTGCTTCTAGTGCAATTACCATATATCCTCCTTCATCATCATATTGCATTTCTATTTAATTTTTACTCTCGAGAAAAAAAGTATTGAGCTAATAAAAAAAATGCAAACAATTTTTTAATTGAAGTTGAAAACATAATAACCACTCTTATTACTCATCTAGATAGTGCATCCACATGTTTTTAGGGTAATTATAATTTATTAAAAGCCTCCCTGCTGACCTAGACTATTTTTACTTTTTCCTCGGGAAATGTAATATATTATTTAATACACATTTTTTTGCTTATTTTTTTTTTTTTTTCTGAAACGCGCGCAGTCGAATCGATGCATCCCTGGCAACAATTTCCCAACGCGAGAATGCTTATATATATATATGTATATACCCTGTCTACGACCAACGATGCTCATCGGTGTACCTGGGGCCCACGTTTTAACTATCCCTCGATCTAAATGCACTCTAATGGACTGCATTAAACAGAGAGATGGAGCGGACGGTAGGATGAGCAAGTCCCCAATCCTAGGGTGGCTAGTGGTATAAGCTCTGAAAGGGACGTCGAGGGAAACGTTTCTACGCGAGAACGACGGAACTTTTGTATAATTTCCTGTTGACATTGGACTTGTCTCTTGGCTCCACTTCTCTTCATTCACAAATTATTCAATCTACTGCACTTTAATTACCACATTACTCTATTCGCATTACACAATGCTTTTACATAAGTATACTGATAATAATCATAAAAAATTCAAACACTTTTTTAAAATATTTTCCTACGGTTTTTAAATTTTTAATTAATTTCATTATACTACTTCCATTATAACTCATTCCTTTGAGCTAAATTTTTTTTTTTTTGCTTTCAAAAGCGTTAATTTTAAGCTTCGAGTTATGTAAATAAATAAGAAAATGTGCTTAATACGAGTAACAGCTGTTTTGTCAGATTTACATTTAATTATATTTTTAATTAAAATAAATAAATCATCAGAAAATAATAATTAAAACTCAAAAGAAAAGATTGTGAATATAATTCTTGTCATTAAATGCAAAAATATTCATTTATTTTCGACATGAAATTGAGCAGAAATAGATTGAAAAAAAACTGGGTAACATTTTGAGGTTATTTTTTTTTTAAACGAAAATTGAACAAGTGTTGACACATCAATTAATTGGATAGCCACGACAAGAATAGTAGAATTAAAAATAGCAGCTGACTATTAAGCTAACACCAATAATAAACGTGATGACAAATAAAATAGTCCCGAGTAATGTTACCTTAGTTGGAGTGATGATAAGGCTGATGGTGATATGTGCGTAATGGATACAAGAAGCCCAAGTGATCCCTAGAGAGAGCAGGTTTAACCCTCAGACACACGCAACCAATACAGCAGCTGTCGAGTGATGAACGACAGGTATTTCAAAATGACATTAAAGAGATTTTATCAATTTAAGTATAGTTTCTCAATAAATTTTTATAGCAACTTTATGATGTTAAATCGAATGAATGTCAATATATTATATGTGGTAAAATAAACAATAAAGTATTAAAGTAAAAGCAATAGCGAACACAAGTTTCAAGCGCGTGCAACATTACTTAGCTAAATAAATTCAATATCTCGGAATAAATACATTGATAAATCAGCCACTTCGCTAAAAGCCTTACTTTACTTAAGCGGGCTTTTGCGAGCACGCGCAAACAAACACACAAATGCACATAAGAGTGTGCAAGTATATAAGAGTAGCGCGCGAATCTTGCAGTGCAAGAGGAAATGAGATGGAAGGCAAAAGAGTAAGAGTAAGTGAATATCAGCTATAGAATGAGCACGAGAGATGAATGGTATGAAAGGAAAAGGGAGATGGTGATATATAAAGAAAAAGCAAAACTCCAATGTACTTATGGAAGAGTGGTTTGTTCCATCTATAAAGAATCTTGTTTGTTTCTGGCCGACGAATATCGAGGAAAAACTATTTACCATGTGGCTTTATAGTATTTTATAAAAACCTTTTCGCAAGAGGCTTAAGCCACTGCACATATAAGCACCTCAATTGATAAACTCGCTTGGTTAACATGTCTACCAAAGCTTACTTCATAACAGCTTTGCTTTAATTATAATGTATTACTTCATTTTTTTTTTTGTTGCTCATGAAGCTTAGTATTAATAAGTTATTTATTAATATAAAATGTATTTCAAATAAAAACAAGGTAGAAAAAACACATTGATAGAAGAGATTTATTACTGTTAAAAAAAAAAAAAAACGATTTTTTATTTGTTAAAATTAATGTTTTTCAACTTTATATAATTATAATCAATTGTGTGTATTTTTCGTAAGCTTTGTTTACTTTTATTATTAAAAATTATTAATATATTTTTCTTTCGAGTTGATATATGTATTTATTAAAAGGTGATGTTGCAACAATTTTTCCTGATTTTCTAAAAGTCTAATAATTCATTTTTTCAATGAATCCACCAACAAATTTTCCTTAAGAAAAATCTAAAAAGAATGTTAAATAGCTAGTGATCTCAAAGCGCGATAAACTTGCAGAGAAATCTCCACAGGGTGCAGCAGAGGGGTTGACGCTTGCGGAGTCAGTGGTGAGAAAGCCAACGACCGTCGTGCCAGAGGGTGCAAGAAAGGAACGCGCCACCGTGCTCTGATTAAAGAAAAATCCGCAACTTGTTGAACGTCTTAAATATTCATCTACCGATGTAGCATCTACTTAATAACCGGTGTTACCGACAACCCCTCCTAGCCCTTACTTTCTTTGCTCTTATAGTCGTCTTATTTCTGTTCATCCCTCTTTCTTTGGCCACGCGCACAAGTCGTAGTAAATGAAATCTGTTGGAACGCTTTCTTAACGGTATCGTCGAGGTTAAAAGCTAAAAGCACTTTTAAATTCTGCCAACTCTTCTCACTTTCCTTTTATCACTCGAGAATTTTCTCAAGAGGAACGGGGATAAAAATACGATTTTTACATTTGTTTACCTTTTTTGATGTATCTAAAGTCCATCAGATGCATCAGCGACAGAAAATCGAATATCTAAGTGATGTATAGCAAAAAAATTTTTTAGAGTGAATTTCCTTTTTGTATTATGACTTTAGATTCACTGTTGATAAAATTTTTCAAAATTATTTATTTGATCGATAAATAGTTAATTTTAAGAAGACCAAGTTTAAAAAAAAGTCAAGCTTATATTATAAAGTAAAATATTAATATTAATTTTTTATATATAATTTTTGCCACAATAAATCCATGATTATTTAGAATTTCATATTCACTCAGTTGGTTAATTGAGTTTAATCGTATCGAATTAAAATCTTTGATGCAAAACTTTCGTAAACATTTAAAGAAATAAATATCAGATTAGAATTACAATAATTACATTCATTCATACGATAAATAACAACCATTTGTATTGATAAGTGATATAAAAAGAAAGTAAGAATTAAATTACACCTCGAAAAAACTCTGTAGCTATATAACAAAAAAATACAGCAACTAATCTACGGGAAAATACTCAAACATTGAAAAGAGTAGAAAGACTATAAAATATTTGTAGCGAATAGATATTGGTTTTTAAATAAAAAAGAGAGAGGATTTTGTTTTTAAAACTGAAATACTTCCATTAGATAAAAAAAAAAAAACGATATATGAGGGATGAAAGGCGATATTGTTAAAGAAGGAAGGATGATAGAAAAGGGTTGATGTTAAGTGGATGCACCTATGTTGAGTAAAATAGGTCTAAGTCTCGTCCCAGAATTGAATCTGGCACGGGTCCAGCTTAATGGAGACTTTTAGCGTAATTAAACATAAATACATATGAAGTGTCACACTAATCTAAAATGCTTAACATAAAATACTTTAGTTGACATTATCTCAAATCTACGAGTACACTTTAATAAATTGATTTATTCTTTGAAATATTAATAACTCATGATAAAATGCTAAAATCGTAATCCAGAATATATTTTGAAGAATTAGAGGATACATATATTTTTTTTCTCCCACTTCCTGATAGCTTTTTTCACTCCTGTACCATCATATAACTCAACCAGTCGAGCGCGTGGGCGTCCGATGAAAATAAAAAGCCACTTAACTTCTGTCTCTATACTTCTTCCAAGAGATTGCCAATTAATTTGCACTAAAGTGCGGTGCCACTGAAGTGCATCTACCTTTTTCCCACACACCTCAAAGGACATTTATTCATACTGAATATCGATCTTTTAGTAAAGGATAAATTTATACACAATACATATTTACAAAAAGCTTTTACATATGCAGCACGAGCTGCCTGAAGAATAGAAGCTATAAGAGAGGAATAAAATAAAATAGAAAAAAAAAAATAAATGGCCTCTTAAATCGGTGATAATTCTTTTCTAATCTTAAACCTATGTGGTCACTTAACTGCGACATTCTAACTGATTGACTAATCTCTCTACATTTCTCTTTATCTTATTTTTTATTAAAATTTACACCTCAATATTTTATTCCTCCTCTTTATCTCAAAAATAAGAATTTTTTACTGCGAATAATTATTTACAATCACGAGAACCACTGAAGACATTGACTCTAGACTAATTTCATTTGAAAGATAATACGATGAAAAAAATCTGGAAGGAGTTTTAATAAATTCGGTTTAGTCATTTTTGTCCGGATTTCAATGAATGGAAATAACAACGTTCGTCCAGACTTTTTTTTTCACATCTTTTAGACAATTCTGATGTCAACGTAATAAAAAATTTGTACCGAGACGTATTTTTATCTTTTAAATTTTTTATTTTTATCGATCATTGTTGGTTTTTTGTTGCCTAATTGTTTTTCTGTACAACGTAATATCTTAATAATTTTCAATTCCAATTCAATTATAGAACTGTTCGATTTGTAAGAAGAAAAAAAAAATTCGAAAGATAAATTGGACAAATGGATCAATTCGATTAATCGTTCTGAAACATGCTCCTCAGAGGATCTTAAGACGCCGACGACGATGGGAAACAAACTGAGACCTGTCGATCTGCTAGACATCACTGGAGTCGGGGCAAGACCTTTCCTCTCTTCTCAAACCCCTGAGAGACACAAAGTGGCCGTCGAAACAAATAAAAGCTAATGGAAACTTACTATGTAAGTTTCTTGCACATTTGTATCTATTGACAGGTCGATCGACATCGATTAATCCATCTTTTACTAGAACATTTTATGATGATATTTATGAACAAGAAAAAATTTACATTCCACCACTAACATTTCTTATACATCAGCTAACTTTTAAATAATTTCTTCCATCAATAATTTACCGGTCGATGTCTGATAGAAAATAAAGAAACTAAAGTTGAAAGAATGGTTTATAAAGTATAGTTTGAACTGAACAAAAAGGATAAAATAAATTAAAAAAATGTAAGCTTGTCTTCTGAAAACCAAACAGCAACATTTCTTAAAATGTCAAATAATTAAACAGTCGAAAAATACGGCTGACTATTAACTAAACACTAGGACACGGAAGAGGCGAGTCCGGTCGTTTATCAGTACTGATCCTCTTCGTCTTCGAGAGCTCCCAGGAAGCGGGAGATCCGCCTTCCTGTCACTCACGACCCTCTCATGTCAGCTATAACTCTAGACCTAACTGCTCAACATTCGCACTCGATACTGTTTTTCTTTCCTCATCTTAAAAAAAAATCTGTTGTATCGACGAACTCAGTGTTTTTTAAAGAGTCACAATAATTTATGCAAAATAATTGGAATAAAAATAGACCACGACACCGCATGGTGAATATATAAACCGAGAATAAGTATTTGACTTAAATAGAAGACTGTCTTCAGGGGCACATAGCATAATGGCGTTAGTCCGTGAAAGACACACGTCCGAGGGCGTCTTCGGATAACTAGGACTGACGGATAGCGCCGGAAATAGCGGTGAAGACGTGATGCGACCGAACAAATTCTAGTGGGCTACGACCCAACAAGAGGTCAGGTGTCGAGTCGTCTGGGAATCTGAGTAAATTCAACAAAGACCGATTTCGGCGAAACACGCAACGTTACATTGATTTAACTCAATACTATTTTCAAATTTTACGAATTAGAATATCTAATTAATGACCAGGATAAAAATTATTATCTGATGATAGAAAAAAAATATCTGTATATAAAAAAACAGCATGAATCTTTTAGTCTATTCATCAATCAAGTTTGGTAGTATAATAATTTAATAAAATAACTATTCAAGCTAACGTTGGAATTTTTTTAATAATTTCCAATTAAATGGTTAATTAAAATAGCATAAAATATCGACAGATCCTTTATTGTTTGACGGAAAAAATTATCAAGCTATGAAAAAAATGTTTTTTGTGATGAATATTATATTAATACCCAACAAAACATCGTCTATAAACATTAAATATTATTTCAACAATGGAGATCTAAATTTATATTTTTATAAATTAATTTTGAACGATAGAATTTCAATGATCTACCATTATTTCTCAATTATTAATTCAAATAAAAATATTTTTATTGAAATAAATAATTGATGAATAATGGTAGATCATTGAAGTTTCATTGTTTAAAAATAATTTTAAAAAATATAAATTTAAATCTTTTAGGTTAAATTTTGAAGGAATCTAATGCATATGATAACAATCAAAAATATTTTGAAATAAAAATAAGAATAATATCAACTCAACCCATCTGCTAAATCCACACTGTATCAAAGTATTCAGTAAAAAAAATAGTAGATAACTAAAACAGTTAATGGATCAAAAATTCTATTCTAGAAGTAAATAATATATAACACAGTGAACGTATCACGATCTGAAGAATATTAGGAGAATGGAAAAAAGAGAAGGCGAGAAAGAGAAAGAGAGGCTAGTGAAGCTGGAGGAAAGTCTACGTGTATACGACGAGAGCCTTTGTTTGTCGTTCGCTCCAATTACCTCCGACCTCTCCCGGTAGCTTTATAATTAACTCCCACTCGTTTAACAAACTTTACTTTTAATGTTTTAAAAATAGTAATTAGCAGCGGCGGGAAAAAAGAGGTAGCGAGTGAGAGAGTTAGTGGTTGCAGTGAAAGAGAGATAGAAAAAGGAAAGTAGAGGAGGGAGGCACGAGGGTGTAATTAACTATCATGCAACCCCTTCCCAGTAACAGCAGCCGGCGTAGCAAGGAGGTAATTGGACCAGAGTCTTATACATGTGGAGGTGGAGAAAGAGGGTGAGTAGATTTTCCTGCTGCTACTGTGAGGTAGTGGGAAGTATAGGATAAAGGGTTACTTAAAATTGCACAAAATACTGCATTATGAAAGCTACTGAATTTACTTTAAAGATCGTTATAAAAGCATTACTAAAATATTTCAATAAATCTTTATTAATATTAAACACAACAAAAAAAAATACTCTTTAATTAAAAATAATTCTTTCCAGGTATCTATTTAGGAATCCTAACATTTTCATTTAATATTCCTACAAAGATATTTATCAATATTTCAAAGTAACATCTAATTAAAATTATTTCTGTTAATTAATTAGTTTAATTTTCAATGAATTCAGTTATGAATTTTTTAATTTAATATTAAATATAAATATTCTAGCCAGCGTTATTTTTATAATAAAAATATTTTAATTTAAAATTCATTTCATATATAAATGAGTAATGAATTTTTTTATGACCTTAAAATGTGACTTAATTATCAGCATATATCAAGAACGAATAAGACACAGTGTGAGAGAAACATGATAATTAAAGCAAGATTGGTGCACATGTCTATGAAACTTCTCTCGTAACAAAAGGCTAAAATGAACAGAAGTAAATGAGGTGGTATGTCGAGTAGTAGTGTGTGTATAAAGAGAATGTAATAATCGTAAAAGACCTTATCAAATAGATGATGACATTGAGAAAGAAAGTTCGTAGTAACTTAATCAACCTTTAAAACCATCCATGTTAGACACATTTATAAGTACCAAGGGGGAAGAGAGAAAGTAGTGTTTTGAAGGCTTCACCTTTCTCCCAATAATCTATAATATAAGAAATAGAAGCCCCATCGGAAACGACATCTAATCAATACCACCAAGACGTCCCCATTTCTGAGTATCGAATGAGGCAAATAATCTATCTACTTATGTATTTTCGTATTATTTGTTCGATGGGCTTCGTTTGAAATTGCAGTCTCGAATGACTGACTGATTAACGTTAGCGAAAAAAAAAAAAAAATTTCACGTTAACGTTTATAATTAATTATTCATTTCACAGTGATTAATTAAAATTTATCCGGTAATTAATTGTTTTTCTTTGTCATAAATATTGAGCAATTATTGACGAAATGGCATTCCACCAGCAGTGGCCAAGCATAATTAACAAAATTCATTATCCTGCTAAAACTAATTTCGCTCCTCGCGCTTGCCTCTGTCTCTTAATCGCGAAAAACCGTGAAATTTAATTAAATTTAGGACAACGAAAGTGAAAGAGGAAAGTGCAGGCCCGAGAGGCGCGAGAGAGGAAGAGTAAGAGAGGTAAGTAGTTGATGCTAATAACGTTCATGTCGTACCATAACGGTATTAAACCACTAGAATAACGACGGTCTGGATAAGCCCCATGTATACTACGCTATATCTTTTAAAGCTCCGTTCAACCGTCAGGCAATTCTGAAATTATTTCCCATTATTCAACGTCCAACTTCGAGCTAGTAATTTATTGCCGTCGTTCATGAACGACGATATTAAGAAATTTCTTCCATAGCTTACGGCCTTGTCACATTTATTTTTGATAGGGTATTTCAATTTCTTAGGAAAAATTTTTTTTACTCCCTTTGGCACTGAAACAACACCATTAAATTATAGACCGATACTGGACGCTTCAGTTATGATACAGTTTAGCCATGAAGCTCCTTCAAGTCCTGAAGTTTAATGTTATGTAAACAATTGAATACTTTTCTTATAAATTATCGGCCATTTTGGATTTATTGTTAATAAAAAAGAATTAATATCTTACGATAATTTTTCTGCCCTCTTTCAATACCAAAATGTTCCTGTAGTGAATAAATTCCAAAAGCAATTTTGTTTTAGAATTTTTAGTGATAATCAAAGCTAACTGATTATTTTAAATATTTTTTTTATGAAGGAAAATAATTTTTTTCGAGTTCGTTATGTGGAAAAAGGCTTTTAGAAAATTTGAAACAATGAAATTTCAATTAAATAAATAAGTTCACAATATATTTCATAGAAATTTGTCTAAACATTTTTTTCTTCAAGTTTATTTCGCATATTTTTGAGAAAATGAATTAAACGATAAAGAAAAGTGCGTCATTACTCAATATATGCAAAAACATGTCTACTTTCGAATGTATATTTTGATTAACGTCTAAACTCATAAAATACATGAGAAAAAGTTACTAGAAGCATTAAAGTATTTTTTTCATCATCAAAATGATTTTATAATTAGCAAAACATTAAATTATCATGTACTCATAATACTTCTAAACAGTTTTATAAAGACTATAATCATTAAACTTGGCGATTAAAATGAAATTAATAAATAAATGAGTATATCTCATGACTACATCACTTCCTGATAATATTAGAAATATTTCAAGTATTGTGCAATGACATTTTCAACGGTCAATTTTCTGAGAATATTTCTCAATCGTGCAATAAAATATCTAGCACATAATTACGAATCTATTAATAGTAATAAATGAAGCTTGTTTGCATCCTACATCGATATACATATAAATTGAAAATTAAAGGTAAAAACCATGACGAAATTCAAAAGTTAAGAAATATAGAAGTGTTATCCGTCACAAGATTGGACTTTCACAGAGCCACATTTCTTAATTAATTAAAGTAATTACCGGCCAAACGAGTTATTACCTAGGTACTTGCATATTCTGCATCTCAGGCGCATTACAAAGCTCATTACGAACGCACGAGTCTTGTCTTCAGCCAAGTACACATACTATTTTACTGTATAAATTACATCTACTAAGCGAAAACGCATATTGCAGTTTCCGACTTCATTTTCCGGCTTCTGCGTTTTACTTTTATTACTCGGTTTGTATACTCCTGTCACACCCTACTCTTCCGTCTCGCCACTATGTACCAAATAAGTATCAGTAAATACGGTCTGTTGAATTTAAACATCCCAAACTCATGTCGATAGTGTCTCGTCTATTTTTTATCTGTCGTCATTTCTATAATTAATTTCCACCCAATATGTCAAAAGATCTGCTCAATTTTATTATATTCATTCAATGATTTTTTTTCGATAAATATTTAAAAAATTTTTCAACTCCTCGTCAATACGATAACTTTAAAAAATGAGTCTGGGCTTAGTTTGTGTTGATTATTCAATTAATTGAAGCTATTTTTTATTGTTTATAACAAATGAAATTTGTTATAAACAATATATAATTGATTAGAGCCATGTGGAGTTATAAGCAAACATATTGATAAAATTACGAATTTAAAAAATCAACCCCATTAAAATAATTTTCTAATGGAAAGTTAATAAATTCTATCAAAATCTAAAATACATAAACAGTTTTAAATAATTATTTTTGGATAAATCAATTTTTTTCACGATTATTCATCGATCTTTTATTTATTCTTGTTAATAAAATTTTTCAGACGATAACCCTCTATTTAAATTTAATTTTATGTATGAAAGATGATAAAAAATTTCCATACAATTTCCACTTTTCCATTTATCCCACCTATATATTCGTACACTCCTAGTAAGACATGTTCAATATTTCATTGGATTTAGATTCGGACGTGTTTCGCGAGACGTCCGTACGAGTTTTCTAAAACAGTATCGTTTACACTCTAGCCCTGGCGACGGATCCGCCTGAATGATTAATAATGTCCAGTGTGACGACAACACTCGGAGAAAACGACGTTAGAGTGAAAACTCAATGTGGACAGTGTGACAAGACTTTGTAAGTTGTGAAGATCTGCCTAGAATTATTGGTTAGAAAATTTTCCAAGACATTTTGCAAATTTAGACGAGACCTACTGAATTTCGTCACTGCTGCATTCTCGTGTATAAATAACGAATGATTCGGTGAAACATAAATAAGAAATATGACATGACAATTTCTCTATATTTAGTTCTGCAAAAAAAATTATTCCTTCATTAAAAAGAAATTCGAATATCATTTCTACCTTAGAATTCACATAAATAAACGTTAAAAATAATACTGCATAACGTAGTGTTTTGTTTCAATAGGACGTCATTTATTTAATTAATTTTCCTTATTATATAGAAATTGCCAGACTTAAAAATACCCTGACTACTAAGGAATATAATGTAACCAATATACTCCATATTTTATTGTGAATCATATCATTTTTTTATTATAAAATGATATAATACTAGAATGAGGTTAAGATTTGGTTCCTTTTCATGCATATTTTTATTAATTATTTAAGATATGCATGAGGGAAAAAGTGAGATTATAAGGAACGGATTGATAAATATAATGTTTTGGTTGATATAAAGTTAGATGGCGTTGCGAACGCTGGTTTATTAACTGTTAAAAAATGCATTTAAAATGACTACAACTTTAATTAAATGAGTGACATCATGTTAAAAAATTTTTGCTGTATTAAAATAAATTGCTAAGATTTGCAGTGACGAGAAATAATCAGGAATAGAATATGGAAAATTGATAATTAAATTACAAACAAAAGTAGAAACCAATAAAAAGTAATTTGAAGAAGGAATTGATATTAAAACTGTCAAAGGATAAAAATTAATTGAGAAAGATTAAGGTGTTGGATGTATTATTGAGTAATATAAGAAGTTAAACGTGGGTATAGAGAAATGAAAGAAGAGAATTAAGAAGGATTGAAATAAGAAAAGGAGAAGGAGTAAAGTGTATATACGATAGGCGACTTCCAAGCCAAGGGAAAGAGGCAATCATGGCCCATGAATGGGGACCATTATCAGGCAAGAAACTTGGACACAATAGACGCCTTTCAGGAATTTGACTCTGTCGACGAATTACGGAAGTACGCAAGTACATAAGAAAAACAATAACGAATTTCTTCTACTTCCTCACACTAGTCGGTTTCTTATTCCTTTTCAGACTATTTTTCTACAACAAATTGTAGACACAATAACAACAATTCTGTAATACGAATTTTAAAAATAAAAGTCGATTATTTACATTGTATTATTATTCTATTTTCCAATCTAAAATAAATTATGAATGAATATGGCTGAATTTTAGTAAAAAAAAATTTGTTTTACAATATTTATTATCTGTGTTTTATTGGAGATGCTAATTATTAGTAGGAAAATAAAAAAGATGATAAAAAAAAACACCATGTTCCAATTGGATGAACAAAAAAATTTACATTTGAATGCTGTGGCACTGTGGCAATACAAATATAAATAACAGAATGATAATGAATCAGTGAAAAACCAATAAGTTATCGCCATTCGGTGGTGGATGATTGGACGTAATCGGGATGTTACATGCTCTCTGACTATGAAATTTCATGACGATGCGACAGAAAAACGATATACACTCGTTACTTGAATACAAATTACGCATATTTTTCATTTAATTTTAATTACAGACTATCGTTCAAATCAACTAGGGGAAATGTGAATTTACCATACTTTTAAAAATATCAAATCATGCAAAACTAAAAATTGATTAATTTAAATTCTGATTAATTGTTATTTAAATGTTCCCTTGAATCTTCGATATCACAAAAATTAATTTATTGAAATAAAAATAAAATTTTAAATGGTTTTTTCGTTTATTTATTGGGGATATTTGTTTAACAACGAAGTGATTTATTTTTGTGGGTATATTTAATAAAATAAAAGAATGAAAAAAAAAACCCTATTGACTCCTCGACGTGTTAGCGAAACTCTCAAGTATCTTGAAGGTGTCGAAATGTTCTTGAATAAATACGAGGGAGAAACGAGGTGCTGGAACCTGAAGCAATGCTTGGAATACCAAATGAGTCTTCGGACGCGTATCACGAATGGCCACGTACACGCATTTCTATCTCAGCTACAATCAATTTGCTCAACATCCTCGAATCTCTAAGACTTTGATAACACTACGAAAAGGGACAAATTACATTTTGTATAGGATATTGATTGCTTAAATTAACGATCAGTAAGATTGTTAATGGTAGAGCCGGTGAATCAGCGCTTGATTGACGCTAATGAATGATTTTCATACAACAAAAGTCGCTACATGAATTCATTACACACTAATAATGATGATGATGATGTATTGTTTTAAATTCATCATCTCTTCTCTGCTAAATTCATTACTTTTTAATTAACATTTTATTTACATTTATTTCACAGAAATAATAATTCATTCATCATTATCGTTACTACTGTTTAGGAATGATCGTAAAAAAATTTATTGAATTTCGTGAAGCTAAAAAATTTTTATGCAAGACAATTTATTGAAATGAGATCACAAACCTCGACAGAATGGTATAATGACACTCGTTAAAATGTCATAAATTAGCATAACCGAAAAACAGACTCGTAAAATCATAGATTGAAGTAAAATTTTTATCTCCAATGCTATAAGACATGGTTGCAATTGTCCCAGCATCAATTTCATCTTGCATTGTCCCATTCTAAGAGGTTTATTCATCGTGCACAGTAGAGAGGGAACACATTTTCCTCTTTTGGACTTTGATCCAATCTGATTGGTAATCCGAGAAGATTCAAGATGCGAATCTTGTTCACGCGACAAATCGATGAATTCTTGACCTGATCCCAGAGCGACAATTTAGCCTGGACTTTGTGTGACGACACGAAAGATCTTTTTCTCGAAAACCAACTAGAGACAGGACGAATGTTAGATCTCTCTTTTGCCACTATGTAGAAAAAAAGTGGGGCCGGAAGTGAAAAAAATCGTCGCCACAAATCACAAAGCACAATGGTCTCGATTGTATACACCGGCACCTCCACCCCTTGGATGGCAGTTCCACCCGGAGGTTCTAACCCTAGACTAACTACCAACGGCGCCGTAGCCGACGAGGAACCCAGCAGGGGGAGAGAACCGAGGGGGAGGTTGACGGGGGTGCTTAAAATCTATTACCGGAAGTAGGTATACTCTCCTCTGATATTCTCTCATTCTTGTATGCGTGTTTTTGTTACGTTCGCGTGTCCATGAATTCGTGTATGGAAATTTGCAACCACCACCAACACCATCATGATCACCACAGGCGTACATAGCACTATCAGCCACCCTCTTCAGCAGCTGATGGTGTTGGTGGTACTTGCAGCAGTAGCTCGACCGCACGCGCCAGCAATTTGATAAAACTCTTTACGACTTCCGTTTGCGTGACGTCACCAGCACCGGAACGCATTTGCGATTGTTGAAAAATTGCGGTTGGATCAGAGAACCCACGTGTCGGTATACTACCATAGATTCGATTATAACACAATTGCCAGTATTTGAATGTATAATTTAACGAGCCTGTGCCATGCGTTCACATGAGAGAGTGGAAAATAATCCATGAGGATAATTATCGAGAGCTTCTATGGAATTTATTGTTATTAGTTATTATTGTGGGGAGGAGTAAAGAGTCTTCATTAGTTATTTATTATATTCTGATAACGGCCATGGGCACTGAAAACAATTCAAGGTATTTTTTTTTTTATTATTTACAACATGGAAACACATTAAAAATAATTATCCTTAACGAAGAAAATAATTGTTGTTAATTAACATTTAAAAATCTATTTTATTTCCCATCAAAGTCTAAGCAACGAAACCATGAATCACTCATCGACTGTTCGCGAGGGAAATTCCAATCAGAAATCGAGCTAGTCCAATCCAACATGTTGAGATGGATGATATACACCTTCTTGATGATAAAACTATCTTACTCTAATGCTACATCAGTCTCTCTTGTACTCACGCACACTTTTCTGTTATTCTCAGTGAGAATAAGACACGCTGAACGGGGAAAGGACTAAGGAGTTACGGGATGCTGTTGGCTGATTCATGTAATGAAATGTCTGTGAGATGATGAGCTCGAGGGGTCGTAAGTATAGCGTTGAATCCCTGGCCCCTATGACCTCTGTTCGTGCTCAAGAATACACTGAGTCGAGGGTGAAAGAGGGGATATAACGAACAAAACGGATACCAAGTGCTAATACATTTTTTATTTACCTTTTTTTTTCAATATTTCCTTTACTCTTATTATATTTTTAGCATTCAATCATATCTTTGTAATTTTTATTTCATTATCTCTAACATTTTTCTGCCTAATGCTATCTAATGTACTTTTCATTATAGTATCATTTTTTTTTTAATGAAATAAAGTGATTCTTTATAACAAGAAAATATCCATTGAACAATTTTTAATCGAATAAATCAATTCAGTTGATAAAAAATGAACTTTAATTGAATTAAATGAATTAATTTCTGGAATAATTGTCATCTTTTAATTTTTTTTTTGTTTATAGTGAATCGCTATTGTTATTTTCAACAATATTAATCACTCAATTAGTAGAATTTATTTCAAACATCTTTTTTACTCAACTTATTTTTTAAAAATCGACCCCATTACAATAACTTCATATTGGAAAATTGAAGAAAAAAATTAAATTAAAGAAGAAATATATATACAGTGTATGATGTGGAAATATTTTGAATTCAAATATATACTATTTACTCAGCAGTTGTAGAATGATCTAACAGGAATATCATTAATAACTGTCTATAATATTCACATAAGAGTTCAATATTCAATATTCAATTAATTCGTTCAACCGTTTTGCTATTTAATTAAGCACGAGTTTATCTTGGAAATAGGAAACTTGTATTGACTTTGCGAGAAATTGCTACACACGCACGTTAACTTTAATCAAAATATCCCCTAATCGTTAGTCGATTGGTTCACACGATCGATCCATTATTGTGCATCCAGAGGTCACAGACAGAACACAAACGTTTATACGCAATCGACTAGATGTGTAAGCACGTATGTGCGTTTCATATGTGTCCATTCACGCGTATGTGTACGCTTCATGTGTACTACATACGTACGTGCAAATGCATGAGTAATCAGAGCTAATGCGTCCCTAATGGTGACTAAATACCAAATCATAGTTCGATGCGTTCCCAATGAGCCATTCTCGACGTGCAAGAGAAACACTACAGAGTGTCGTCCCGTAACAAATATAAACGATTACTATCTCATCACACAAATACAAATATACATATCCACATCATCACTGCCAACCCTAAGTTCATCAATCGTTTTAACTCGCTTCAATGTCAACAACTTTCAATTAATTCACCAAAAAATTCAACAATTGGAATATGAATATTTAATGGAATGATTAAAACAATTATAATTGTTCATTCAATCTACTGTCATTTCAATTATTTATTTTAATTGTTTGAATTCAATCTGATGACCAAATAAAACATTGCTTTTCAATTTTCCGCGATAATGTAATATTTAATAAAAAGTAAAATCATTTTATTTGACAGACAAAACATAAGTTAAAATTATTTTATTTTTCAACTCACTGAATTTCCAATCAAAATTAATCATCAATTTATGGTGGAAAATACATAAATATTTAGTTAAATTTTATTTAGAAATAAAATTCATATTCCAAATGAATTTATTATTCAATAAAATTCCATTTAATTTTATTGCTTTTGACTTTCTATGGTGGTAGTTATGGAATATTACGTGATTATTTGCGTTCACCAATCGATTAGATAAATTTTAATGATGCTTGAAAGTATATTATTATTATCTCTAAATTTATAATCGAATTATCATTTTAAAAAAATTATGTTTACATAAATAACTTATTTACAATAAATTAAATAGACTTTTATTAAATACACTTGTGATAATAGTACCTTTAGAGATATGAAAAGATTTTTTTAAGTATTATGAGTTAATTATTGGGTTGAAAGAAAAGCATTGTAAAATAAGAATGGCAAAGGGTTAAACGATAATAAATGCTTTGATGTATTGGATAATGCTCTAATTCCCTGTCGACTGTACAAATTATCATCGGCTATTAAAGCTGAAATATACTTAAGGCATTATATCCTCAATGACGTTGCATAATTGCATGTTATTATATTATACAAGCAAAGAAAAAGATTTATTTCTATATCTCAAGACCCATCAAATCAGAAACTAATTTGATTCGAAAGAAAACACGTACGACCTCCCGCATGTGAATGAAACATCGTCTTTACGATTATGGACAATGAAAATACAGACAATCTGTCATCTTAATCGATGCCTTTACTTCATTTTCATTAATCATAACCATATACTTAACATAATAAATTGAAGCCAATTATATCAGTTTATATTCATTTTTATTTCTCAGAGAAAAAAAATAAAGTTTTCTATACAGATGATTTTTTTTTTTATCTATAGTTTTAAATGAATGTAAGAAAAGGAGTATTATGTAAGATTAAAATTAAAATGTTTCGCAATGTAAATGTATAGAATATCTTTTGAGAAAAATCTAACGAGATGAAGCAAAATCACCCTTTCATTTTTAAAACTCATTATTTGCTTTTGTCATCTTTTATTATATAGAAACTTCGTTCGTTTTAATTGCGGCTGCACTTATATCTATATAATCATCACACTCTCGGGATACTTTTCAATACATATGAACATAAGAATCAATGAGTATTGAATTTAATATAGTAAAAAAATTGATTGAAATTATTACAACCAAAATCATGTTAATTATTAAATACTGAAGTAATTAATTAATAAATTAAACAATTTTTTTCATTAATTTGCATTTAATTGTTTTTTTTGTAATAATATTTAAAGATATTTAAAATTTAATTAATTTTTTTTCTAATTGAGAATAATTTTTTCTCCTTAATAATTCGATTTTAATATTATTGAACACTTGTAGTTACTTAGAATAAAATTTCTAGCAAGTTTAAAGGTTCGTTAGTAATAGTATGACTTGAAACACTAGATCATCAGTATGAAGTTTGTTTCTATTCTTAATCAAGTTCTTACAGCCACAAAAACATCTTACCCCTTTTATTTCAACGGTTCATAAACTTCTGTCCACAGTTGGCATAAAACCGTAACGGAAAAAAAAACATCATGTGTCGTATAATGTCTTGGATAAGTGTCAGATATGAGACGAGAAGGTACAAGTCTAGTTGGTTGCCAAGCGTGTTCAAAAGATACGAATAAACTGATCGTAAACCTTATGATTCGCGTTATTCGTTGGATGGATAACTCAGAGAGATACTATTTCATACTTTGATAGCTTGTATGCGTTCATGTAACATATCTCACATGAGTATTATTCAGACTACGTATATTTCAGGTTATAAAGATTGAGATATTGGAATGAAAAAATTACTTTTTTATCGTCAATGCAGTATATAATTACTATTCTCATATTTCTAAAAAATAACTCTTTATCATGATATTCAGAAAATTTATTGTTATTATTATTAATGAGGAAAAGGAGTTTTAACAAATCAAAAACAATCCTATAAATTCCCTAAAAGCCTAAACAATCTTACAAAAAACAATTAATCAAACAATCATCAATAATTAATTAACATTTTTATTTCTATTTTAAATGTAAATTTTTTGCAAATTTACTATTAGCATGTTAATGAAAAAAATAGTTAATTAAGTGTCTTATAAAATTCAATCCATATTGATAGATTTAATGGGGAAAAAAGGTGGAAGAATGTTTCATGCAAATGGTAACATTTGATTTTTAATGAATAAATAAATGCGGCGTAGCGATAATTTAATGATGAGAAGACACATAGTGATGATTGATCATATAGAGTGTAGCAACAAGCCTAGTGTTATCGACACTGACTACACCTCCTCGATCACTTCTTGGATCAAGTAGTGGAGGTTGCAAAACTCGTTTACTAATTATTAATAAACTAATTGCAGCTTCTGTACAGACACGCCCACATTGCGTAAATCAAGACACACGACGCGACGAACATGGGAAGTCGGTCGTAACGTTACTCTTCCTCTTTTTCTTCGAGGCTGTTGATCATTTACTTGATAGCATCAAGTTAACTTGTCTAAAGACTTGAACAACAACCGACAGAGATCTTTAGTCACGTGATTTGACGAGACTAATATATACACATATATATTACAAGTAAATGAAAAACGGATGCAATTCTTATGAGCTATAGAATTTTATATTCCTCTATTTTCCTTACCTTTTATTTTTTTTATTTTTATCTCAAAAACTTCTTTCAGTGTGTAGAATATTAAATCTTATGAATCTTGTGGCTCATATAAGTACACCACGACTAGAAAAAAATTTAATTTTCAACGACTTGAAATTGAATGCTGACAAGGCAATATCATCTATTGATGCATATCGTCAGAAACTTAATCTAAGATTATTCTCACCACGTCTTGGCATATGGCACTCAGCTTTGGATTACATTTGAGTCTTTTATAATTATCCTGTCACCATATTAATAAAATATTTATTACATAAAAAATTAATTAATCAATTTAATTATTGATTGAGATTGATTAAAACTTGCAAACCGTCGGAAAAAAAGAGAATAAATAAAAAAAAAAAATCGAAAACTTACTCGACACTTAATTACTCCGAAAAAACAACCCTCTATGAGACGATATCAAAAAGAAGAAGAAGAAGTTAATTAACCATCAAAAATGAAAAAGATGTACTAAAATTAATTATAAAGATGAGAACTTTATGAGTGGATAAAAAAAATTTAATTTAAAATCATTTTGACAAATGATATTTCATTCATTTATTCTTATTCCGAACAATGGAATTATCAAATTACATATTTATTTAATTCTCAAACATTTTCAAGGGTAATAAATCAGTTAATCTTCGATTCTGGTCGAAAAATGAAGATAAAAAAATGATAGGTCACTATGAGGTTATAGAAAAAGGAATAAGAATATAAAAGTACATGAGGATGATGCATGGAAAGGAGAAAAAGCAAGAGAGAGAGAGAAATTGAGAAGAGTAAAATGGGGGCGAGAATATTGGTTGGCTTGTAATACCGAGAATGAAAAAGACCGAGGGGTCTCGACGAATATTAAATATATTATTACATTCATTCTCATTTCCCCTTGACTTCAGTGTGCCTGTTTCATGTACGAGAGTATAAGAATAAAATCTCTTTCAAGACTGTATAAGCATGTGAATATTTACAAAATTATTTACAATAAAGTTCCAACCTAAACCAAAATAACAGACTTTTTTATTAAAAAAAAGAATTTCTACAAACAACTGATGACTAATTTGGCGATTTAATTATATGTTTGATGATGAAAAAAAAAAATTTTAATGCAATCAGAATATCTAGATAAACAGAAATGCATTAATTACTTAACAATAATGCGCATAATTCTCATTACTAGACAAAACATTATGTAAAACGAGGCATAGAAACCAAAAGTGTTTACAAGCCAAACTGGGGTTTGGGTCACCGCGTGGGACGCAACTGACAAATGTGTGCGATGCAAACACATGACCATAGGTATTAAATGTAATTATCTGCCCCTTGTACCTACACTAACCAACCCTTTTCTCTCATCCTCTTGCTCAGAAAATACCTATTTATCGATACACTAGACGATCGATCGATAGGCAATATTCCTAGACCACCTACCTATATAACTAAAGGTGTATATATATATATATATATATATATATATATATATGACCATGAGGTATATATTGCTGAGCACTTTCCATTAGCATTCTGCCGGACCTACCCTTACCACTACCACTTTCGTCTAACCCTCCGTGTATCAGATCCACTACATCGCTACCGTTTTCACCATCTTTCTTCCTTTCTATACTCTATACACTCACGTCTCCCAAATAATCTCGATCCCTCTCAGGAAATAGATACATATACTCTTGTCTAATTATTTCTCGAGAAATTTTCTATGAATAAAGTATGAGATACTCACCAGAGATATTTATATTTCTTTATACAGCTGCTAATAATTCACTAGCTAATTCTCGATAGCGTAGATCGATCATCTGTAACAAAAAATGGTAATTTTGCAAAGCAATTAAATTAATTGAGTTTAAAGATATTTAATTCAATTATCAGTAAATTCAATTCATCTTTAAACCTTCATAAACATGCAATTTGTTACATTGATAATTAAAAAATCCTGGTTTGAACTCGGGTCCACAATAAGTTTTTTTTTCAACTTATTTAAACTTCCTACCAAAAAGTTTCCGTTTTTATATATTAGAAAATTTATAATTAATTCATAAATAGAAAAAATTTTTTTTTTATAAACAAATAATCCTTATTTTTGCATAAATATATTTTTCCAAAAGAAAAAAAAAAAACATTAATAACCAATTACTTTTTTTTACTGATCATAACTGTCACTTCAGGATACTAAAAAGAACGATCATCAGAGAATCTTGAATTTCAAAATTCTAAAAAATTTTATTACAATAACTTTCTAATGAGAAGTTAAAACTGATTACTTTATTTAAGTGTTTAGCATTCAAATAAAGTAGCCAATAAAATAATAAAATAAAATTTATTACAAAATAAAGAGTAAAAGTATTTATTTGTAATACATGTAAAGTAATCGACTCTTTTATGCTCGCATAAAAAGAAATGATGTTGGTTGATGAAATTGTTTAGGAGCATAATTTAAGATACAAAATTAATTTAGAGGTAAAAGCCTTAAGATATTGGTTGGGATTATATATCGTTATTATTTTAACCACTTAATCCTCGAAAGCTTTATAAATACATTACAAGATACATGGACACAAGAACTGACTCACGTATTCGTAAAATGGACTGCGCCAATTCCAACGCCCACGCGTTCGTGCTGGGCTTTAAGTTAACGATTTTATTGGCTATTTATTCTCGTGAAAGAAAACACAAAAAAAAGTAACGTTTTAAAGCGTTTAAAATCTCGAAGGATTTTGTAATTTTCTCTCTGATTTATATCATGTTGATCTCTATTACTATGAGAGACTATAAATTTATCAACAAATATAATAGATACGTATTTTAAATGAGATGAAATGCACTTCCACTAGATATTGTTGACTATTTGGTTTCATAGATCCTGGTAAACTTTCAAATTTCCCCTCTAATTTCCCCTAGAAATTCCAAAATACGATATTCTGCCGGATGTTATCTCAAACTAACCAGCTATTATATTTAAATTAACTTTAAAAACCTCGAAATAATTATTTAAAAATTTGCAAAAAATAATCATATTATTTTCAATATTATTACAAACAAATAATTTATTTAAAAAAATTAATTAGATAACTATATTGTTATTTTACATTATTGTATCATATTGAAGATAGGTTGGACATAAAGAAATAAATTTTAATAATTTATGAATGATACCACAAGTTTAGTGGTCATAAATAACGATATATAACGAGTCAATATAAATTCATGAATCAACAAATGCTGACAAACCGCAAAAAGCTATTTGTTTAGTTTAAAAAATCATTTCCTTTACCATAAAGCACGGAAGCGTACTCGATGGATCGTATCGCCCATTGAACTACTATGATATGTCAAATCAGAAATGGCGTAAATTCAATATCCCGCTTCGGAAATCCACGGTTCAATTCTCGTGGCCTCGAATAGATATAACAGGTACATATTATCAAACAAATGTCGCTATGGGAAATATGTTTATATTTTAAAGTGACTTATTATTTAATTTATTTTTCTTTTGATATATTAAATAATTTGAAAATATTTACTATTATTTTTTTTAATGCAAAAAAATTCTTATCAAAATGATCTTCATTGTAAAAAATTATAAAAATATAATTTAAATCATTTAAATTTAAACAAAAATGAAAAGTTTTACTGATTGTGATAAAAAAATCCATTTATTTATTTTTATAAATTTATTTATAATAAGCTTCGTACAATTTTTTATTAAATATCAGAAAAATATGAATAATATTTTAATTAATTATTTAATCAAATTCAATATAGCTGATTATTGATGACATAAAAATTTTTTAAATGGTAATAAAATTTTCCAAACAATTAATCAAAAGGTCCCCTAATGATTAATGTCTAACTTATAGGAAGGAAATGTCGCATTAATTACAAAGTGTGTGTTATCATTATCACTTTATCAGTTAGTAGTCGAAGAAGTTTATAGAAGACGCATTAGAACGTGGGTAAAAGCACATATACCAGAGCTACTGTAAGTAAAGCAGTACAAAATAGAGAATGGAATCGAATAATGGAGGCATTCATAAAGGTTGGCAGGTCTTTATCTTACCGATAAGAACAAAACCACAACTGACTCCTTACTACGTCTAATCGTGTGAAGACTAAAGTTCAATAGTGTAATAAATGCCACCGATGCAGTGAATCCTTCCGTCCAGACCCTTTCTTCCTTTATTTAGCCATTATCCATTACTGTAGTTCAAAGTGAGAAGCTAATTACTTGGAAATTGTCGTAAAAGCTTATATCATATACTCTCAACTACTTCAATAATATCTATCAATTCATTTTTTTTGCATTTTATCAATTTTTTATTAATTTTGAAATTTTTCCAGTATAATTATTATGATGAATATTCTTTCCTTGAAAACAATACAGAAATTTATTTATAAAATTCTTTAATCAATAAAGGATTCACGTGAATATATTTTAGTAATTTTCAAAAATATATTTCAATGGCAAAATTTATATTTAATCATCCAAAAAAAAAAAAAGGAAAAAATAAATAAACAATAAAGCAAAATGAAGAAAATTTGCCAAAGGTGGTGAGAAATCACGGGCGTTCCAAGGACTCACTTTAGTATGATAATTAATTCAATTTAAGGGGATGAATCTACCTCTAACGAATGCTTCACGACGATGGGGTTGAGAGGCTAAGGGAACTCGATCTAAAAGCAGCGACGTCGTTTATTTGAGACGATGTGAAAGGATTAAGGAAAACGACGAAGTATACCAAAAACGCGAGACAGTTGTATTTATGATTATTGCTCGCTTGCGATTGCTTTTTCAATCCCTGTAGTATATACAACTATATAACTTTTCCATCAAATTTATATACATTTAAAAGTACCTTATGTTCAGTATCGATACTTATCTGCACAACTACACGATAAGATAAATTTTTTTTTCGACAGTTTACAACAGTTCTCTTGCTTATGGAACCAAAGTAAATCGCTACAACTACTTTATTGTCAATAAATTTATAACAAATCCATCAGTACAACTATTTTCTTATCAACTACCATTCACTTAAAATGATTACCAATAAATTAATTTACAATTAATTCAACAACTCTTTCCTCTTTAAAAAATTCGTTTTATCTTTCTTTTTAAGAATATTTATAATTTATTGAAGTATAAAGGGAATTTTTCATTGCTGTAAATTTAAAAACACTTTCGTAACACATTACCTGACTGAGCTTGGGTCCAAAGTCAAACTGGTGAGGAAACTCGTACGCATAATGGTTTATTGCACATAAAATTAAAATCACTAGCCATAATATAAAGACGAGAATACTTTGACGATCAACAATAATGTCAGCAACAAGAGTATTTACTCACACGTTAGGCTGGACTAGTCTATAAAATGGTCTAGCAGTAATAGAAGGGTGCGAATGGGCCGGTCGAGATGTAGGAAAGGTACGAAGAGAAAGAGACAAGGGGTAGTAAAATCCACAAATCACCGTATAAACCAGAACAATGACGGTGCGAGTGAGGGGTTGAGATGGAGGAAGAGGGACTGTACGGGTTCCGGAAGAGGCTATGGAGCGAGATCCGCGTCCTGAGGGTGGCGAATGAGGCGGTTGGAGGTCGAGGGCTCACTATACACCAAAACGCGCACCGGCCGACGATAAATTTGTCGACGGAGTCAATAACAGAGGCTGTTTCTGTGATTTAATGATGCCTGCTCGACGAGGCCACGGTACACAAGCTCTGTTTGCGTGTTTTCACTTTCCCCTTTCCTATACTCTTCCCTTATCCCTCCGTAGTCTACTATGGAATACGAAGAAAGTCCATTTGTCATTTGCCTGCGTATTGTCAGTAAAAATATTGTATAACCTCCTATATGTCTAATTCAATCTAGATTATAATTAAAGCTTTTTTATTTTTACCATCTATTTATATTTAACTCATGTGTCATGTCTTATAATTAATTAATAATCAACTAAAATTCGCAATAAAAAATTTATTTTCAAAAATATATCAATATTATTGTTATATATAATTAATTGATAATCAATGACCAAAACCCACAATAAAAAAAATTATTTTAAAAAAATATTTAGTTTAATATTTTTTTTCAAGAGATGTCAATTATTCATGACAGTTCTTCAATGAATTTTTCAAAATTCATTTATTTGATGAATTTTAATTTTAAAAAATTAATTACATGTTTAACCTCTTTTTCATTATTATTTATGTTACTTTCCAATGAATATCTCAACAAAAATGCGATAAAATAATCAATGAAAAATATTTGTGATTTTTGATGGCATTATCCATGTTCTTAATTAGTTAGAAATTTTATTTACTGACAGTTAAAATGAGAGTGTTAGATGAATTGTTGACTATTTTATAAAGGATGAGAGTTGAGAGCGTGGTGTGATGAAATAATTTAGTAAAATTCTCTTGATGAAGCGAAGCATCAACGAGAAACGATGGAGAGACAAAGAGGAAGATAGAAATAGAGGGTCGACGTGTAACCAAGTGAACGTAGAATACACACCCGTTTGTTATACGAAACGACGTTTATCGGCATTAACGTCAACCGGGCGGAGGCTTGAAACGCGTTTTATCGTGAATGTGCTAAAAGCAAAATCTCCTCGATACACCTCGAAACCTTTTAGCGTCTCCCACTAGTGAGAGAGTCGAGGAATATGTTCGCTCGCGCTTCTGTAAATTTTTTCGTTCGCTATAACGAGCAGAAAATTGTAGATCACTAAAAATACTTTACATTTATAAACAGATATTTTAAGAATTTATTACTCAAGAATTTCATTAAAAATACATTAATATACATTAAACATCCTTCTTTATTCACTTTCACTTTAACAAAATTCTAATGTCTCCAAGTAAATTTCCAATAATTGTGACAAAAACCATCCTGAAACCTTCCCCATTCCTCTCTCCTAAAAGTTGATATTTAATCGTTTTAATTATTCTTCACTTTTTGCTAATGTTCTACTTCTGAAGTTCATTCTTTGATTTTTATTTCAATTCTTCCTATTGAATGAAACTCATTTAATAAATTGATTGCAAAAATTAAAATTTTATCAATTTTTTTTTTCACTGAATTTATCGTGATATAAAAACACGATTATGAGTCAACGAGTTATAAAACTTTTTAACAATGAAATTATATTTAGCCTGATAATCAAACAAATAAACAGGAAAATGAAAAGACGTCATTTGGAAGAATAAATCAACTACTGAGTTGAAATAAAATAATTAATTAACCCCAAATAAAAAAGTGTCAGCAGAAAGAAATATTAATGAGTAATAAAAAATAATGCATAGCAGAAGATTTTTTTTAAATTTTTCAATTCCAGAAACAAAACTTTCATATGTCCTAGTAAATACGTGATGATTATAGGAAGACTATAATTCTTCGATGTTTCCTCATTTTAGAAATTTTCCTCACCCTCTTGATGAAAAGGGAGAGGAGGGTTTACATTTCACAAACTCGGCCGATCGCTATTAAACGAGAACGAAATGGACGCGAGCGCATCGCGCCAGCACTTAGGCCCGGCTTTTAATCTTCGAGCCTCGAGAAGAACTCTAATTAGAGTCGGCGCCGAGTCTAGCTCATGCTCGCACGAATGCAAACGGTAGTATTATACTTACCAACTAAACACAGCACAGGAAAAACTTTCGTTTAAACACTATATACATACATATGTATACAAATAAAATACATACAACACACTATTTACATACACATTTGTATAAATAAATGAATACGTGGTTACATTATTTCCTTTTTATTTTTTTTCTTCCATTGCCTCTTTTCTCTTCTCTCTTATATTGCCTGCTCCACTGAGACTAAAGTTACATTGACTGCGGTAATTAAAATCTTGATTAATGCACATGTCCATCACGCTGGCTCTAATGAACTTTCACGTCGGCACTTTAAACGCGACCGAGTGTGCACACGAAACCTGCGATCGACCTCACCGACGCGATGATCCTAATCGCAATCGTGAGAGAGATGAACCCAACCAATAAGTTTCCAAAGTCTTGAGGTGAAAATAAAATAAAAAGAGGGGTAGGGGGGAAGGGGAAACATGTAACATAATAAAGCGAGAAAAAAAGAGTGTGACGTTCGAGAATCAGGTCTGATAGTCGACTATACACGACACGTAAATTAAGATAAGAAACTAATTAAGCACACGACTTTTTTTCGATTAAATATGATGAAGAATAATGAAGATGGATGTTATAAAACATACAGATTCTTATAAAAAAATACGACAGTATTAACTGGCAAGTAGAAAAAATTAAATTTATTCGAGAAAGATCATCAGTTGAGGGTTAATTAAAAACTACCATCTCAAATGTGTTGCTAAATTTGTTTCAATCATTCTAATTAAGCTGATTAATCATGAAAAAAAAATTCTAATTAACATTAGAATTAATTTCCTTTAACCTGTTACTTAAGAAGATATTCAATGCCTGTTAACACTATTTAATATAAATGAATAAATAAATTACATCGATTTTTCTTAACAAATAATTAAGAAAACTAATTAGCAACATTTCTTACCATTTGATTAAATTAAAAAATAATTGGGTCAGAGTGCATTTTCCATTCATTAAAATCCGTAATTTTATCATTTTTTAGATTTTTTTTTGTTTATAACCAATTTAAATTCTTATAAACAAAGAACAATTGTTTAATCACATCAAGTTATTTATAGCAACATTTTATTGATATTGAGATCAGTTTTCAATCATATTAATCATTCAGTAAGTAAAATTTATTTCAAATGTTTTTTTACTCCATTTTTTTTACAGTCTTTTTGTTATTAAAAAAAACTTCCAAACGGAAACTTAATAATTTTTAAATAATAAACCTCTTTTCTATTAAAGAATGCAATATTAAACATTAATAAGAGTGATAATTTAAAAAAAAAAAGTTGATACAAGTGACAATAATATAGTCAAGTATTAACAGATCTGATGAAGTGTAACCAAATCCTTTCCTCATTGTGTTTATGAATAAAACTAGGAATTAAATTGATTAAACAGAGGTCGTTAAACTGAAGAGTATATTCACATGTTTGGTATCTCGAAGCATCTGAAAGTCTCTAGAGTGTCAATTCCACAAAGAATTGTTGAGAAAAGTGAGAAACGTTGAATTTCAAATGGAATCACATGGATCGAGGCCTCATTAACGCTATCAAGAAATCAATCACGACACACAGAGTGAGTTTGGAGTAACATCGTGACTTAAAATACGTCTTACAAAGTGGCTTAGTGACAGAAACACTAAGCTTTTAGCCTAGTCAGTAGTTGGTATCACTCTTAAAAGCCTTAAAAGAATGAAGCGAGAAGAGAGTCATAGTGACAATTAAAAAGCTTTTTATGCGGAATGAAAGATCCTTTAAACTGATCAGTAAGAGAAATGTATTGTCGATTAGCTGATTAACCGAACGAATAGGCTTTAATTATCGTACATACACTCGTCCAATTAGCTGATGCGTCGCGAGACGAGCTGCAGGATCTTATGCATTACAAAGATAATTTGCAGAAGGACAAAAGACTCGTTTGAGCTGCGATTTCACTAAAGTAGTACATCTCATTCTGGTTTGAACGGATTCAATCTATATGCAAATTAATTATAATACTAAATTAACAGAGAAGGGAGACTTGTATGAAACCACCCCTTCTCCAACATGGTAACTCTTTTTTTACATATTTATGGATTTTATCTTCTCAACTTCATTATTATATTGATAAGTATGTCAATTATAAATAAATTCATTTTTATTTATTTTTAAATTACCTTCTAAGTAGCTAGACATATTTTAAACCTTACTTTTTCACAAGATTATTAATAAACAAATAATTGAAGAGGACTTTTCTTCTTTAAATTTCATAGAAAAAAATAATCGGGTGAAAAAGTGGATTTTTTCACCTTTAGAGATGTTTTATGACTAAACTATTCGAAATAGAGGCAAAAAAGTAGGATTCTTTTTTGTGTAAAATTGTCGCCCCTACACTTTTTGTTTGAAAGTTTTTTCTATATCTCTCATAATTTTCAAGATAATTGGGAAATAAATCAATTAAGGGTTTATTTTAAAGGGTGTTTTTTCTTTCATTTCAAATCGAAGCATTCTTTTTTAGAGTTAAAATGATTTCTGGTGACCCCAAGAATAACCTTTAAAATTTTACTTCAAAAATTACATTTTTAGCATCACAAGAAACTGCTTATTAATTATTAGGGCATGATTATATATAAATCTAGACCAGTAAGGATATTTATTGTAATCCTTCTTCCACCTAGCATATACTCATACGTTGATTATATCCAGGCATCGTCATGTCGTTCGTTACCAGTCTCACAATTATGACCTAGTCGTTATAATGACTATTTAGTCACTGCTCGCTCCGTGAAGCAATTTAATTATCATCAAGCCGCGAAAGCCGCGACGCTTAAGCTCGTCCTAACGAGCTGAATATCTCGATGTTGTATAAACACTTTATCTGAGTACATGGTCGAGTTTAGTTACCTCTTATTATCTATTAAGATGCCACATAACATTACTTTTATTAACTATTTACAAAATCCCACAAATTGTTTGAAGTTTTTTTTGATATTATTTCTATGGTAACCCGATATTTATTATTAATGACATTCCGATCGTTATTTCATTAATTTGCATATTCATCTAGTCGTGAGAATTTTAATTATTCTTTGATATGGATAATTGAATTTTTTATAATTTTTATAATTAATTTAAGGAAACTAATCATTTCAATATTGAATAAATGTAATAAAACAATGTTTAATAGTTATGATTTTTTAACTGTTTCAAAATATTTTTTAGCAATTAAGAAGCCTCTTTTACCATTACAAATTTTTTTTATTAATATATTTCTAATAAAAACCAGATGACATACCTATCACATATTTTTTCATTTATTACTAAAAGTCTAAATTGAAATTCTATTATCCATCATTTATCACTTCTCTTTCATGGAAAATAAAAAAAGTTTTTTAATTATCGAAAAATCAGAATTCAAACGATAATAAAGAAAACGTTGAATTGAATCTTAAATAGTCGATAAACAGAATTCTTATCTCTCAGTTGCGAGAAAAATCCAAGAAAAATGGATAAGAAGAGTTCATTACAAGCAGATCGTGTAGGCGTTTCTCTATCGTTGAACAACAAGTGCAACACGCTAGAGTTCATTCAATCTAATACTTCTATAGGGGGGTGGCTAGTAGCAACAACCATTTGAACCTATACAGCCAAAGGGGTCGACACGGACGTGGTTAGAGGCAGTTTAATATCGGATAATTGAATCCGACCTGACTCACCCCTTCCCTCCCCTGTTTTCTGGCTTACTCTCGGCTAGATGGCATCGTGTGTACACGAGAAAGAGAGAGAGAGAGAGACGTTCAATGAGAACGCGAGACACTGATAAAGAGAGAACGAGAGAGAAGCTGGGAAACTGGGCGGCTACCAACCTCTTATTGCAACTCTACTAAATGAGAGAGTGAGAAAGGATGGCTAGAAGCAGAGGAACATCCGGTTGCTACCTAATTTCTGATACGGGACATCCCAGAGAGTGGCAAAGAGGAAGCCTCTCAAGCTCCCAATGAAACTAACATTTTTCTTTATGAGATCGTTAAAAGATTATAAAAGATTTCATTTTCACTTCATTTTATTCAATTATTATTTACCTTTTTTCTAGTATTTTTTAATTACATTATCAATTGCAATACTCTCCATTCTATTTCACGTTTTTTTTTAATTGTTACGTCATGTTGCACCCACGCACTAGGTGTAGGCTAAAAAGAGATCTTTTGGATGTCTTTTAAATAAATTATTATGACATCACATAATAAATGCTTTAGTGGGTGTAAGGAAATAAAAATAAACATCTCATTACTTTAATTCACTTTTTGGAGAAATTGTTTGTTGAACAACAATATAAGAAGATTTATTTTCTATTGTATAGAGAATTTTAAAAAATAAGATGAATTAAATAATGACTAATTATCAAATGGAATAATATGATAACCGTAATATTGACATTTTTACAAAACATTTTTCCATGTTGGCATTTTATTTAATAAAACAAAATGAGAAAGTTGTTCTCTTGTCATATATGTTATATAAATTAAAATGAAAACATTTCGCGTATTCCATTTTAATTAATTTTTTAATTTCAAATCCATTCATTCGAGTGAAAGAGATGTACACGTAGATGGAACTGATAAAAATGAAAATATTTAATATGTTGTGTATGTTAAAAAGGCCAGAGTTAAATGAAAAGTTATATATGATATACGTAACATGCATGAGAAAATTATCAAGGGTTTGATGGTTATTAATATTATTATTAATTTTCTGGAATTCATTTAATATCGACGATATTTGCATGTCATTGGCGTTCAACCTCCAACCTTCTCTTGAATTTTCCATCCATATGAGAGACCATCATATCTGTTTACATATCCACAAAGCACTGCTGTGCGTTATTAAAATTCTAGCTATATTAAATCTGAAAATTACAGGTACCTAAATGTAAAAAAATATTTTCTTTCTATCTTCCCCTTACTATGCGTCGCATTTTTTTTTATGAAAATATTATAATTAAAACCTTATCAATTTTCATTTGTGATTGTAAAGTTAATTAGCTTTTCAGATAATTTTATATCGCATTTTTCCAACTCATATTAGCAATAATTAAATGCTCGAATTAATTCAATCAAAATGAAAAATTGTTTTCAGAGAAACAATAAGTCAAACTTTGTATATTATACATTTTTTAGATAAATCGTAACTTTAAAAAAATACTTAATTAATTAAAAACTAAAGAAAAAAAGAAATAAAATTTTATTGGAGACTTAAACATAGTCGACTTAATTTTTGAGACACTTTATCTCGTGTAAGGAAGCAAATTTGAGCCTGGAAGAGGTAATAAGACTAGGTCCATTTAGTAATTTTTCATGTAGGGTGAAGGTAGGGTGAAGTGAAACATGAAGAAGCAGCGTAAATGAACGAATATATTAACAAATGTTAATCATTTTTAATGCATTGACATGTCTATTTATCAGTATATTTACTCTCTTTTATAACTTTTGCATCAATGTAAATAATATCTAAGAATATATTTACATTAATATTAAGCAATTTGACTGGGCAAATTATTCAATAAAATGAGTTTATATAAAGTAGTAGTAAAATGTCATTTTCATAGGATGTTATTTTAACTTTTTTCATAAAACATCAAGGAGCGTAAGTGTGAAAGTTTTAAGGAAAGTTCTATAAGACGGTTCGTGTGACTGGCCTCAGGGATCATACGAGGTCAAATAAATGCTTCCGAGTATTCAACAGTACACTAAAACCATCAGTGAGAAAATAAGGAAAAATCAAGCTACTAAATATAATTTTTGTTCTTTTAATCATATTTAATTTTTTTTTCTTTTTTTATTTTTAATAAAATAAAATAAAAAACAGAATCGCTTCTTGGAATGCAATATTTCGACAGATTCATTTGGTGGAAACATTTCTTCCTGAGGAAAAAATTCAATCAAACCTGGAAGGTGAGAGGAAAGAAACGTAGAAAGAGGAAGAAATAAAAAAGCATACGAACACGCAAAGAACTGGAGGATGAGTGGTCATGAAAACGGAACTATACGAATAAGTAAAATAGACTTTTATATTATGCTCTCTGACAAACATAGTTGAGAATCACGAACTTCAACAACAAATTGTATTTGTTTGATACACTAAACTATGTAAACACGTATCATCACTAAATTAATTCTTTGAAATGTAATTTAACATCGATCGTAAAACCACAAAATATTTCATCTAAAATAACATCACCAATCCCTTAATCAAACTCATTTAAAATAATTTAACAATATAAATAAATGAGTGAAGAAAAAAAATTTATTTTTACTTTGGATTTTATATCTTCCATTTTACTACCTCTTTACAACGAAGAGGAATTTTACAGAAGTCACTTAGATTGAGTTCCACACTCCCTATTACTAAAGTCTCTTAACAAAACTCATAAAATTCCTTACAGTTATAAGAACCAGATCCAAACTCTATATTTCTTAATACCTACTTTTTATTCTTATCTTCCAAATCGAATTTACGCTTCATATAATTCAATATTGTTATACCATTAACTTAATACCCAAGTTAACGTAAATTAGTATGACTATAAATTTAACATATTTAAGTCAAAAAGTAATTTAAAAATTTTAAATTAAACATACAAGTGATACCACAAAATTACGATTCGAAGAGTTTGATAGAGTTTAAAACATGTTGTAGCTACCAACAAAGACGAATTTCAGTATAAACAAGTTGTACGAGTCCTTTAGAAAGGTCAGACTCCCAACTTTCCACCTTTAATGTTGTTTAAATTTCTAAATAACTCGGAGAACGATTTTAACTGATTTTCCAGAAAATTTTATCAACATTAAGTAACTTCGGAACTCTTTTCCAATACATTCAGTGGTAATTTCAACCTGATTAGATTTGAATAACCTAAGTATTTAGAAAATAAATATCACAATTTATTGTTTAAAAATATTATTTCTAGAGCAAAATAATTATTCTCTTTCCAATCTTATTACACAAATCCTAATTAAGCTTTTTTGTTATCATGATAAAAGTCTATTTAAATATTTTAATATTAAACAATAAGCATTAATACCAAGCTATAGAACATTAAAACACGATTTACATGGTAATCAGATAAAATAGAGCAAAGTAAATTATCCTTAATTACATAAAATGTCAGAAGATTGATAAAAGCATATTGTAAATATTCATCTATAAAAGTCCATAAGCTGTTATCGTGACTTCTATTTTACCATCGATCGATAAATAATGAATTTTAAAAAACAACATACACACCGTCGTCGTCCGAAGCCTACTAACATCTGAACAAGTGAAGAATTAAATAAAACTGAATGAGAGATGAAGAGAAAAGAAATTAGAAAACAGACCATTTGGTGACAAAAAAAAATAAGAATCATCACACACAGTCGAAATGAAAGCAGTGATGTCTTGGCAAAGCTCTAGTGTCTTACGAAGGGTTGTAGAACATTGCCACTAAAATATAAAGTGGTTTTCGGGGTGGCATAGCAATGGGGTGCCTATCTCGAATACTCGGCTTGAAACGAGAAAGTCGGGGTGCTATTGATCGACTAGAGAGAGCCCGGTCAACCCACTAGGGCCTATATGTACTCATGGTGTATACGTACAGTATGCAAAATAAGTACTCACATGCGTGAGTTTACATCAACATACAATTATTTGTATTCACATATTTCGTTGATGTGTTGGTATAGAGATGCCGTTTGAATTTGTGGATAATATCATTTTTATAGATTTTTTTTTTCTATCGTAGAAAATAGTTTTCATCAATTTTTATTTAGATGGTAATATTATTAGCATAGATTTTAATGTTATGAAATTGATATTAGTGGTAAAGAGAAGTAATATAGAAGTTTGAATGGTAATTTTTGTGAAAAAGCAATTTATTATACTAGAAATCACTTAATGCAACCTCCACGCAATGTAAGTTGGATGGATGAGTAGTAATGAAAATTTACTCGTTCTAAGAAATTTAATAACATCAATTTTAAATGTAAAATATGAGAATCGCCAGTGGAATTTAATGAAGAAAATTATATTCTGCATAATTTCTTAATAAAAAGAAAAATTTAATTATTCAAATTAATCCTAGTTTCCTGTTTTCGATAATGTTTATCTACTGAGCAGGAAAATATTCAACATAGAATCAATTTAAGTTGAATAGATATGAATAGTAATGGAAATTTACTCATCATAAGAAATTTAATATTGATTCTACATGGAAAATATGAGAATATCTAACAACGTTTAATAAGAAAACTGTTTCTCATTCAATTAACTAGTGAAAAAAAAAATCTATTCACTTAATAACTTTTTTAATTTTTCCTTTTTATATGAATTATAATAATTTAATAAGATGGAAAAATCTGTTTAATTTAAAATGACGTATGACTATGAAAAATTAATGAATAGAAATGAAATTTTATTCTAGAATGTATAAAGTAAATTAAAAATTCTCAAATAAAAATATATTCACAGAATATTGAACTGAATTTCCATACATAATAGAAGATTTTAAAAAAATCCTAGTCATCATAAGATAAAAATAATTCAAGAGAACATTAAATGCTGTTGAAAATACTTTTATAATTTAATATAATTATTTTGTCTAGTTTTCTATTAAAAAGTTTATCACAACAACCTAGAAAAGAAGGCAAACTTTAACTGCGAATCCATACATGAGTCAGAAGAGCGAGTAATAACATGAGTTTTCTCATTATAAAAAATTTGATATGATCTATTTTAAATTCAAACCGTTCTCATTAAAACAATAGATATTAACTACTAAAGTACGAAATAAAATTAATTCTTTCTTGGTTTCAATCAAATAAAATTATTTAGCCAGCATAATTGACTGGTAATTTCATTTTTCTACCGGTCTGTGTTGAAAGACTGTATGAGAAGTCTGCAAGATAGAAAGAGAGGAAAGTTTAGCATAGTCCACCTCTGGGCATCGTGTGTCCTTGAGCAAGAGTCTGAAATCTCGAATTCGCAATATCACTTTATCTTTGTCTACCTCACTAGTACCAGTATTCCCGCTCTTCTCTATATCGTTACGTCCTCTCTCTCTCCTTCTTCTCCTTCGAGTTTGATCCTGTGCCACCTCTTTGCGCTTGATACTTTCCTAATCATGCCAGGATCCTTTTCGCGCCTCGCAAATTCGCCCGTGGCGTTGAATACACACGACCATGAACCTATTCCGCAAGCAAAAAAATCAAAACAAAATTCGCAAGAGGTGGCCTGCCAACATATAACCTTGGATGATAGAGAGAGAAAAAGAGAAAGCCAGGATTCGTTCAACAGTCACGAAACGATCGTTGACTATGAATACAAATTTTTTTTTTTTTTATTATTTTTATATCCATTTTTCGCGACTTCTTTTTTTTTATTTACCTTGCAAATAATATTACAATCAGTTCAGATAATAATATTAACAGAAATCGAGCACTCAAATGATCTAGAGGATTTTTTTATTAAATTTCAATTTTTTTTTTTTCACTCATTGGAGTCTTGAATAAAATGATTTAAAAACCTTTTGAACCATCAACTGTTATTTATATTCATCAATGAATATCTAAAAATCGTTGTTTAATGCAAAGGAAAATATTTTTCTACTAGAAAAATTGATCAAAAATATTTTTAAAGTACAAGAAAATAAATTAGAAAAACTAAAACATTAATTTTATTTTTAATTGTTAGTTAAAAATATTTTTAATAATAATTAAAATCATAAATTTTATTTTCTGTAATTAAAGTAAGAAAAAAAAAAAAAAACTATCTTTTCATTACATAACAGAGTGAATAAAAAAGAGAAACTATTTGAAACGAGTTAAATAAATTTAATTAACGAAATCATAATGGAATCTCATCTTCTACACAATAACAACATGGATAGTACGAGAGAATCGGTGTAACCTGGCCATGATATTACCGTCCTAAGAGAGGAGAGTGTTTGTACATACAATAGACAGAATGCATGCAGGTGGAAACACGTACAAGTGAGCTAAATACAGAGTAGTGATACAGCTTGTAGGTATCATAGGTAAGATAACTTGAACAATGACTTCCATTACCGCTAGAAGCTGCTTCGGTTAATGGGCAAATTGTCCGTCGAGTCATTCAAACTTCTAAAAGTTGTATGATGTCATATTAAATTTCTTGTTCAATGTGAAATACTCTAAATCCCAGCATTACCCTTTTCTAACCGATTTAAATTCTATTTCATCTGCTAAATTAAAATTAACTTCAATTCATCACTTCCTACATTTACATTTCATACATTTTCATTAAATTATCCAGTACTTATTGAATAAAAAATCAAACATCTATTACTTACAAATTTGATGACGAAATCTTACACAATACGCTGGTGAAAACGGCTGAATTAATTTTCAAGCCGATGAGAGGAGTCGTTTGATCTTCCCCTTCCTCACTCAATCTACCACGTGGTAATAGCACGAGTCTAACGATTGCAGACACGCGATAATAACAATAGCACCAGCAATTATTTTATATTTTTTTACTTATTTTTCTTTTACTTCAATTTTTTTTTTGTTACTATTTTCAAGTCATCAACAATTATAATCATTCTTCATTTCCTTCAAGTCCTATTTAATCAGTCTATTAAATTTTAATAAATTCACCTAAACAATATTTCATCATCGATCAATTTATTCAGTCTTGAATTACCATCATTTTCGTTGGATTGAAAAATCCTATTCCGAATCGTTTTTATTACTTTCCGTAGCGTAATTTCCTTTTCAACTATTCCAATTTATGTTACAAATAAATTCGTTCAACTATTCAGTCATTTAAATTATTTTTTTTTTTACCGGAAATAAAATTAATTGAGTGCAATCTTCAATCATTCATAAAGTACATACATTATTCTGCAATTGTTAAACACTTAGTTATTTTATTTATATTTAAATAAAAATAAATTAAATTTTTATCAAACAAGAAATAGATTATTTAAGTATATTATTTATTCATCATTATCGTTTTTTTTTTATTGCTATTATTATCATAGTTAGTTATCAGCAGATGCAGATAATTCAAATCACCATAATCGCTAGTTCGAAGATTGTTTTGATAAGCGTGAGGTAAAGTTATAAACACGGTCCGAATGTAAATGGAGCAAAAGCTACGTGACTAACACGGCGCGCGTTCGCGGGCGACTGAAAGCTCCAAATGCGGGCGTGCGCTTTCAGGGGTGACTGGCCCGCAAGCACTAAACTCATATTGGTGGGGGATAGATGGTTACAGCGCAACTAGATTCTCATCTGGGGATGTCGAGCTTGCGATCCTTCTCAGTGAGAATTGGATCTTGTATCACAAAAGGTTCGTATGTGATTTAAAATGAACCTCAATCGCCGGAAAAAAAAATCCCTCGATCAGTCAGTAAAAATAAATTGAATGTTTATATGAGAAAAAAATAATTATAATTAAATAGATGATATTACAATAAATAATAATAATAGATAATGAAGATTTGAAACATTTATTTATGAGAATAATAAAATGGTAATAATACTAGCTCATATTTCACGACGACCTACATTTTAGTGCCAACTGTCTGAGTATTAAAGAAAAAGAAAATAAAATCTACATAATCATAAAATTTGGAATAATTCAAAAACTTTTCTTTTACAAACTTCGTACTAAGTATCAAGGGATATCAGAAGTTAGCAGAAGTAAATGGAGGTTCATTTGCATACCGAGAACACTAACTATCCTGAGATAAAGTATTTTATATTCCTTTAAAATATTCAAGAGACTTAAAGAATAATATAAACATATAATATGATAAAAAAAGTTTCAAAAATTTATATTTAAAAATTTAAAATTTTTTCTGAAGATTATACAATAAAACAAATGGAAAGGAAAAATAAAATATTCAAACTAGAAAAAATTAGGATTATTTTTAATAAGCACATTGGAAAGCTCTTTTCTAAGCTGCTCTCTGTACTCTTTTTCACCTTACTTCAGAGCAACAAAAGCGCGGGAAAGTCGCAAGTGGGAAAAGGCGGAGCATATAAACGCAGGCGCAGATAAAAGCCACACCTTTGAAAGCTCACAGAAGGAGGAGCATGCAACGCTACGTTGGAAAGTCATTTACGATTGGAGAACCCATTCACCTGTTCTCGTATGCCACTTCCCGCCTCTGCTGCCTATTTTAATGCGCACCTGCAGAAGAAGTCTTAATCACTATCACCAAAATCACAAGTTACTTACACACTCATTTATAACTTATCTACAAATCAAACTGACCCTAAATCCCAACTATTGGAGTTATTTCATCTATATCTACTACTCAAAGTAGAAAAGTCCCGATAATGATCAGACCACTGATACCTCTATTGACACTATTTTCTGTCGGATAAATTCGCAACTTTCGGGGAACTCAATTAATTTTTTTTGTATAGAAAAACTTGTCTGGATATTAAGATGAATGATCAACTAGCTTGTAAATAAATGTAAAAAACGATTTGTTTATTGTTGAAATAAATTTTTTTTAACTGCTAGTGAATATTTGATAATAATAAAAAAGCTTTGGTTATGGACACATTAGTATTTTTAAATTAAATAAATCTCATTTCATTGTAAAGAAAATAGACTGATAAAAATATTAAGGAATTATTATATACAAAATAAGCTACAAAATATTTTTCAATAACTAAAAGCTTCCTTTACCTTTACAAATCTTTTCTATCAGTGTGAGCAACAAAAAATGTTGATTAAATGAAATATTTATGTTGAAATGAGTACAAAAACTTAGCTTTATAAACATGAAACATGTAAGGAAAAATTTATGATTATCAATCTAACGGGGAATTTTTTGATTAATGCGACAAATAATTTGCTTGTCACTTTGCAAGTTATTTCCTCATAGTAGAAACGAAGGTTAAGCACGCGGGAATGTTTACATTCAAGATAAAATAATGTTCTAGTGACAAGTAATTTTTCTTGTCGCATGTCGCACGATCGTCTGACATGTAGAAAGTAGTAAAATAAGCCCTATCGTACCTATATAGCTTATATATCCAGTACATTCGCTAAGCAAAGTTAAGCAAACCAAAAGGGAAGACGCTTACAGGGAAAGAGAATAACGCTTCTGGGGAGTTTCGTGCACCAAGGTGAAAGAGGGAAGAGAATTAATTACCCACGAAGCCTTTTAGAATGCTTTGATGTCCAAAGGGCTTCCGACGGCTCATGTAAGGTCCAAAGCAATCGACTTTGGTCCGTTTCTGCATCAACTTCTAACCCATATGGATAAGCTGATCCATATTGCGAAACCACAAGATCTCGAAAAGTGATACATTCATGAATGTGACAGAATTTTTCATTTTCTCATCATAGAAAACTCTTTACTTCCTTACCACCGTTAATTACTCTGTCATTTATTTATTTATAAACAATAAATAATTTTTTCTTTCTAAGATTAAATTTGTTTTTTCAATTTACCCATGAAACTTGTATTTTTTTAATTAATTTAAATTTTAATAATTACTTTATTTGTTCATTTATTCACTCTCTTTAACACATTATTTATACATATAAAACAAATTTTGTAATCAATAATTTTTTAATTAAATAAAAATTATCTTTAATAGTTTTTAATAATTATCATTCAATAATTACTCAATTAAAATAAATAAATTGATAAATTATTTAACTTGTTTATCATTTAAAAATAATAATAAAATGCAAAAATTTAGGATAAATATGAGTAGAAAAAATAATTTACTGAATGATTAATGATATAATAATAGTCAAGTCATCACTTAATAGCATCTAAACTTCAGCATTACTTAAATTTTTATTTCACTACCACTGATCAATAATTAATCCAAAAGCTATATAACTACTTAAGCAATACTTCAAGTGCATTAACACCACCGGTAAAATGAAAGGCATCCATTATCTACCGAATGGACTAGAATAAAGTAATACAGCCGCATAGATAGCAAGTAATATAGAGAAAGGTAAAAAGGGACGAAAAGTTATCAAAGAGATAACGATCTTTCACTATATTAATGGTCATCGAACTATACATCACATAAGCGACACATCAGGTTAAATAGATAGAAGATAAAGTAATATACAGTCACATATATATATATATAAAGATAATGGATGCATAAAAGCTCTAAGTTTCACTCTTTCTCCTGTTCTGGAATCAATAAAATAAATAGACTATGGTAACTCATGTTTACCAGGCTCTGGCGACGTTATAATCTAACTGGAGCACGAAATGAATGACTGGAGACACGCAAGCGGTGCTTCAAACGAAATTGCTTCTTTACTTACGTTTTAAACAACTTGCACGAAGATGTGGTTTACGTCTTTTGTGACAAAGAATCAGGTAAACGAACTCTAGAAATAATTCTTCACGGCATAAGTCTTAAAAAGAATTATTTTTTTTTTTTTTTGTTAAGGAAAAATTGTAATAAGCATAAGAAAAAGAAAATAATTGCCAAATGCTTGTCACAAAAAATGATTATAATCAGTGAAATTGTGTATTATTAAGTAATTTTTAAAATAATTTTTCTTTAATTATAACTATAATCATCATATTATTAATATCTTTAAATAAAGTAAGATATATTTAAGAGTTGAAGTGAAAAAAATTAATGTTTTTTTCATACACACAAAAATGAAGAGAACATCTAATTACTACCATTACTTATCCACTTGATAATAATAATAATAATAATTTTCTTTTATAAAATAATAACTGAAAATTATTTTTTATATTATCATGATAAAAGAAAATTGGCTAAACCTACACATGCTTTTAATTAAATAAAGAAAGAATGGAAAAAAAAAAATAATAATTTTGTCTGTTGATATTCACTTAGTGTATTTGTAAATCTTATTATATTTTTTATTATAGTTTATGCGAATGTAAAAGTTAACATTTGAAAGAATAGGTAAAGTATTCTTTAAAGGATCATCATTTCTGAAACGTCAGTTTTTAGTGCTTTTACCTTAATAAAAATAATTAACTTAGCAAATGTATTCTTCTATACGTTTGGAGTATGCAGTCACGAGATGAAAGCATAGGACTTGAGTATAAAGAGAAAGCCACAACCCTTTATCATAAGCTATATTTAAAAGAGACAACTAAAGAACGAAGAATTTCGAGATTTACATAAGAATACTCCAGAAGTAAATGTCTTTCGTTGGATTGAATTATTATCATCTAAAATTATCTAAACTTTAAACAAATTTCTCACCAGCCATTTTATCATCTTAAAACAATAAAAAAAAAATTTTTCAATAAACATTTACATCACTTTTTGCACATAAAACTTTAGACAAAATTTTTTTCCAACAGTACGTGTACTGATAGAAAAGATTTGTAATGGTAAAAAATATTTCTTTACGATAAAATAAAATTTATTTATTATAAAACTACTAATATGTTTATAATCAAGGCTTTTTACTATTATAAAATATTTATTAACAGTTAAAAAAATTGATTTTAACAATTAACAGATCGTTTATTTTCAGAATCATAAATCTCTTTTCTTAGTGTAATATTTGTTATGCTAATAAGACCGATATTGATGGAATGTGAATAAACTGAAGATGAATCCTGTTCACTATAGAGTCTCACATTACAGTAAAATCGCAAAGAACTTGAAAAAAAAAAAAAATAAATTGCTCAAAGCATTCAAAATGACGAAAGTAAAATGTTTGCAAGAATAATTGCAATATAAAACAGAGGTATATTGAAGACACGAATGATTTATTGCAACGACGCTGAGATCTATCATTAACTTAACGCTGTGAGGCGCCAGGCGCTCAAACACTATCATTATCGTAAGGTCAAGCCCTTCGTTTTGCCTTCAAGCTATTTCTTTTCCTTTTATATTCATTCTTCATCATTTTGCAAAACCAATCGCCATTTATGAATGTACTTGCAAATGTACAACATATAAAAGAAAAAAAGAAAAACACAATTATCCTGAGTAAAATTCTTTTCAGTTCATGATTTTACACAAAGAAATCATCGAGTGGAAAGCATCAGTCATGCAGTTAGAGATACATCTACGAATGACGTGCTAAATAAATGCTTTGAATATTTTTCCTACCATTTTTGTTCTGTTCTCCAGTTGATTCTGGCATTCGAATGCTAATCTAAGGTCATGTAGATGCTCTCGAGTACCCTCTAGTATCATTCCGAATGCGACATTGTTTCTTTTACTTCCCATTCCCAACTTAGCTCTTGTGGAAGAACGACGATTAATTCCTCGCTTGCTTTGTCTCAATGCAAACCCAACAACCATCGCATTTTTACGGATTTTTGTCGTGGAAAAAAAATTATAGGCAAAAATGTATGTTAAAGATAACTGAGAAAAAAGCATGTCGTATTGAAAGATAATTCTAAAGCTATCTTTATTCCCTACAATTTTTCTTTTATTTTATATAAAATCATTTAAATGATTATTATTATTATTATGATTTATTTTTTTTTTCTAACCACTCATGCACATGCTATAAAATATTTGAAGATCTCTTGAAAGATTTACGAAGGATGTTGACTCCAAATAAATAAATCAGAAATAAATATTTAAATGTTGTATAAAAAAATTGACAAACTTGAATAAGAAATAACGATGCAAAAAAAAACAAGATAACAATGTATAGAAAAAATAAAATACTGACGAATTATATACCATAATACTCGAGGCTGCAGGATTAATGTAACAGAAAATCTCAAAAATGTACAAATAAATATATATCAACGAGAATCTGAAAAGTGAGGAATAACGTGAGCTTTGGTTGAGTGCTATTGAGAGATTAAAAAGTGCGCGATGTATGTGCATGCCTGAAAATCTCTTGCTCTCATTCGTATCGTACTCAACTAGCATTAATACGGATCAACATGTTCGTCGGATGTGAACCTGAAGAGTTCGATTAGTCAATAGAGAAGCATTTTGACCAAAAAAAAAAAAATCTTCCTTATTTTCTCATATTTTTAATTTTTTGTAAAATGAATTTTTCCAATTATTTATTTCTTAAGATATTTCAATCGCTCTGGGTCGTATCAAAAGAAAAGGCCCAAGGCCCTTGGAAATAAAATGAATATTTTCTATTAAATATAAACATTATCAATAAATATTATTTTCAAGGTCCCTGGATGCATTTTGGGGTTAAAAAAGAAATAATCTTTAATCCTTTTCTATCATCTGCTCGTTATTTTAATAATTATGATGATTATACTTTCAAAATTTTTTCATGATAATCGAGGATATGAAGGGCGGGTTGAGAAGTTAATTCCAATGGTATATTTTATTTCAAGTGGAAAGCTTATTTCCACTATGAAGATGAAGAGAAAGAAAAAAAAAAAAAGAGAAAGAGTATGAGGAATCATGGAAGAAGAAAGGGATGAGGAGGAAGTGGTCGTCGGACTAACTCGCATTCTCTGTACCAACGGTATGTACTTGCTCACGGGATAAAATCTGCCTATTGTTCTTCTTTTCGTGAAAAGAAAAGCGACCGCGTGCGTTGCCGGCTTACTTTACATGAGATAAACCGAGGGACTTTCGTGAACGCTTAATGTCCTCTTCTCCACTTTCCTATCTCTTGTCCGCGAATACCAAATATATATATGTACATTTTCAAATGCACGAGAATTTTAGTATTTTCCCTACTTGTATTGTATGAAAAGGATAATATACAAAAAGCTGTTCGTATACTTGTGATTCATAATCTACTTATAACAACAAAAAATTATCAAATATTCAATTGAAAATTTCCCTCTGTTGTTTAATCATAAATAATTCAAAGTATTTCCGGAAAAATGGAATAAAATATTACGGTTTTAATTTCGGGTCTTTAGAAAGATTTTGTTCAAGTACATACTCATAAACATACACTCACTAGTGTTGAGCCACGACCGGCCAGGTAAAACATAAACCGAGACAATAGCCGCTCAAGGCGATCTTGAAATGGCCGCCATTAAAGACGCATTCGCGTTCTCTATCTATATTCTCTCGTCAATAAAGCTCTAGGGCTTGAATTCTCTTCGTAGAGGACCATCAGATATTGTCTGATATGAGTTATATTAATTATTTGATAGATGCGATATGATATTTTAAACAGTTTTATATTTAAAAAAATTCATAAAATGATTTATATTATAATAGTCTTCATTAATATCCGCTATTCTCTTTATTAAAGTAACCAGTATCGATTGATCAATATCGATAATAATCGTTTAGCAATATTTTTCGGTCATTGAATGTAAATTAACCAAGTCAATAAAAACCAACTGAAGGTTGTCTTGATTTTAATTTTAAAAAATTTTCATTCAATACAGTTTAAATTATTGTTATTTCTTGAAATACTTTTTCTTATAAATTCTCATTTCATCGATATTAATCATTCTTATATTTGAATATATTTCATTCATTTTTTCCAAGAAATTGCGTTCAAGATGATTATCAGTATTTATGCTAAACCTTACATGATAAAAAAAAAAGCACCAGAAATTTTTTGGGCGTATCCGTTTGAAAAGATTAATTTTGTTTTCACTTTACTCAATCATAAGGTAATTAATTAACCAGATGTTGGTTGGAAAAATTTCAAAAAAAGCATATAATCTTTTTTTAACGTCACCAAATCTCCAACATGAGGATAATAAATATTCTCACGGCAAAGTAACACCTGTCGGTCTCAATTGCAAACGAATCAAAAACTTTCACCACTCGGTCAAAAGCTGAATTCACGAGGATCCATCTCTATTACCTTACATGCCGGTCACTTACGAACGAAAACGAACGATCGAAAATTGCAGCTTGAGGGGTCCAAACATGAGTGTAATACTCGCCGACTCTTCGAGGCGGAGAACTTTCAGATGACCTGAGGGTGAGGGAGGTTTCCGGTCAAGAATATATGGAGGGCCGTGTACGAAACGTGAAAGAAGTCAAGAAGAGAAAGAGAGAAAGCCAACCGAGTTTCAAGTAAGTAATAAGCACCTGCCCGCCTTTGGATGCGAGGCACTTGATTCATTTCGCGGTAAGTACAGAGCACGTCCGTGCGACGCCTTGGGCTACTTTTCGGCGCTCGTGAAGCAACTCGAGGAATCCTCTGAGGTATGCTAATGTCCTCGTGCAATGTCGAGTAAACAACAAACGTGCACGTGCATCCAACAAACTTCTTCATCATCTTATGTACTAAATATTTATTTTCTGATCAATATTTGATTTGTAAAAACAACATCATCTATTTTATGATTAGTCACGATCTGACTTTTCATATTATCTCGAACTTATTTATAAAAATATTTTTTAAAACTCCCCATTAAGAAGTTATTGTAATGGGTTCTATTTTTACAATTCATAATTTTATCATATCAATAATCGCAATTCGTTATAAACAAAAAAAAAAATATTTTACATTTTCATCAAGAAACCCAACTTGATAAAATCTCTATAAACACGTAAAAAAAAAAAAAATAAAACATTTACTCTACTAAATATTGTATTAAAAACCGAGTTTTGATTGAACTTTTTTTTAATAAAAGAACTCTATTAAACTGACCAATGTTTCAACTGTATATAACTCTTTCATTTTGAATTTTTTTTCGTTATTCCACTTCATAAGTCACGTGCACTTGTCTCATCTAAAAGTCCACAAGCTACTGAAGCACACGTGCGAATTGAATGTGTGATAAATCAATTTATTTTCTATCGACGAGAAAGAAAAATCGAGTAACGAGGTTATCATTTCTTCCTGAGGGCATGAAAGAAAGAAAGAAAACGTTTGGTTGATCTAGTAAAGATGACGTAGATCTAGACGAGAAATTATTTTAGTGGTTATGGAAGATAATGGTCAGACACAAGTGGACGTGGAAAATGTTTGACAGAAAATATATCCAAAAGTTTGACATGTCAATACTCGAAACATGTCGTGTATAAATTACATATGAAGTAGTGATCAAATACGAGAGTGACTTTTAGATAAATTCACCCTGAAAATTTTGCAATATTGACGTCATTTGAACGCCAGAATATATCCATCGTATTTCCAATAATTCAAATAAAAATACTACGATGGAATAAAAATAAAAAAATAATTAAACGAATCAGTTACTTTTCTATAAATAGAAAATAAAAAAATATTTTATACAAATAAATATGTAGCATATAAACCAAAGTTGTTTACAATTTTATTAAAGTAAAAAATAAGAGATAAATTACGAAACAATCTAACAAAGTTCACCACAGAAACTGTGAAATAATCAATAAAACAGCAGATACATCGGTTTATTTCTTGAGAAGCAGAATTTTAACCCTCATAAAAATTCTTATGTCTAGAGAAAAGTACTGCATTTCCAGTCTGAAACAATACTGTCAGATACTGGGGGAAAATATAAACTAGATGGTTTCACGGGCAATGTGCAAAGAAGAAGGAGAGACAGTACAATATGGAGCAATGCACAACACTTCATCCTTTTACGAACAGAAACAACGAGGCAGGTGTTTATACACTGGAATGTTGAATGTTGAAGTAAATGTTCCATGGACTCTCAAGTACGAATATTTACGCCAAGTGTGAGTACACCAGAAACATTTTATTCTTGTAATAAAGTTCCGATTAGGCTAAATTCACAGTCCATTGCAGTGTTGAATGCTAGTGAAACATCTACAGAATCATTTTCTCTTCTCTTCAGCTTGCTAATTCATTCAACGCAATCGTTAAAAATATTTTCATGCTTCAATACTGCTTGATGCTCTTCCAAAATATGAAATTATGGATGTTTTCCAGAAAATAAGAGAATTAACATCTTTGCGAATTGCATCCAATTTACTCCCTCACATTTAATTTAAAAAAAAAACAACAAATTAAAATCTACCAACAAACAAAGAGAAATAAAATATCAAATGACATAATGAAACAAAAAAAAATAGATATTCTCATTATTCTGCAGTTACTTTTACGATTCGTTTATTAAGCAATAACACAAGCTACTCACGTTGATAATCATCCCCTGAAATCGGCATTTTAAAAAAGCAATGTGCAAAAATAATAAAAATAATACAAAGCTTGATAGATCAAACAAACGGACGATTGGATTATTTTTATTATTGTTAATGGCAACGGCACGGTCAGGTTTGGTTTCACAAAGCCTTCACTAGTAAAATCAATTCTCTTTTACTCACTCCCACACACGTAGGTCGACGTGCCGCGCCTATAGACCCTACCCCAAACCCTCTCTGATAGTTTCTGGCATGGATACAGGTATCGAATACTGGATGCCAGTGAGGAATGAGAGGGATACGGCATTAGTATCTCTGTCGATCGAAATTCGCACAACTCTACCAAATCATTTGTCCATTAGTATGCCAGGCACCGATTGCAATAGGCATAACGCTTCGATGAGACGAAATTGCGACACGTCGAATTATTTCCCATTAAATAGAGACAGCTGTAATTTTTTTTTTTTTTTAGTTTTTCAATTATATTGAAATAATTGATACACATGAAAGAACAAAAGAAAAAAAAATCTACACCAATAGGAAGAAGTCAACAAGAGACAGAAAAAAAAAAGGAAGAGTTGATTTTTTTTATGAAATTAACACTGGGTGGTTGTTTCAAACAAATAGTAGTCATTAAAGTTGTAAAGTATAGGATTGCTTTTTAGCCTTTTTCTACATTTTGCTTTTTTTATGCATGAAATGACTACAGGTAAATTATAATATTCACTACAACACCTGACAATTGAATTTTATTTTTTATTTATATGTAATGATAGTATTAAATGATATTTCATATTATAGAAAATTAATAATGATGTAATTTTAGTCATACTTCCTGATAAATTTAATCGCAAACAAGTAATCAAGCATCAAAGCAAAGATTATAAATATTCAATATTAGTTTCATAATTATTCAAAAGATTCTATCACTCTAGTAAATAAACAAGCAAAAAAAAAGGAATAAAATTGAATAAAGTTATTGTTCTTTGTTTTATCCGATGGAGTATTACGTAAAATAAATAATAAATAATTTATATTGGTGTAATAACTGTAATTACATAGGATTCTTAATTTTCTCGTATGCTAATGATAAAAGACGAAGGGCCACCCATTGAGAGCTTATGAATTATTAATTGAGAATTATACCCTACGACTCTGCGAATTATTCATTGAAGCTAAAGGACTATACTCTCACTCTGTTGTAGCCAAACAAAAATTAAATATCTGAATGCACGTTTGAAAAATGTCAGTGTTACTATACCGTTTTATAAGATTTAATCTTACTCATTTAATGATAATGTAAATAAATCAAATCAATTCCTGAGCTATTAATTACACCTGAATTAACAAATTAAGAAAATAAATTACAAAAAAATACAATTTTCATTAAAATATTGTTTTAATAATTATCTAAAATTAGAATGTTTAGAAGAATTGAAAGAGATTTTATCTAATAAATTAATTGTGCAAAAAGATTTCGAATTGATGAAATGTTCTTTTTCCATTTAAAATTATTCAAATCAATGGGAAGATTTAAGAAGAAATGTTTATCGATCATTCAGCTGATGATTTATTCACCACTTATTCATCAGTAAAAGCTAGACAATGAAAACAAGTGGAATAAGAACGTAAGTAACTTAGAGACTAACAGGAAAAAGAGAATGAGAATTGCAGACACGGCGCGAAAATGAAATGAATTGATGAAGCATTCGTGAGTTCTTTACGTCAACGACCCAGAGAAGTAAATTTAATTCTATTAAGTCGATTCTATGCAAATCAAACAAACATTTTCTTCTTATTTTATCCTTTAACTGGGCAATTTTCATTTAGAAGTACCCTTCACTCATAAGAAATGCAAAGAAATGAACACGAAAGAGGAGAAAAAATGGAAAACTAACTAATGACTTGTTAGTTAATGAAGTAATAATAATTATCCTGTAATTATTTCGCAGGTAGAAGAAAGGTCACATGGTTAATCTTGTTCAAGAGCTACGATATTTACCAAAATGACATAATTCGCGTGCACCAAGGCAATTGACCGTAATTAAATGGAATTAAGTCGACGTATTCCGAGAGAAGATGGCCGTTTACATGGGTCCGTGCCTCCGGTTCCCCAACAATAAAATAAATTTGCATGCGAGACAACCTGTCCTGCGTACGTAGTCCAACTTAAACGTCCAGCTCCACCACGTATACTCATTCATTATGTCAGACTGATTGTGTTTAATCATTGTCTCGCCGAAGACCAGAAAAATTCATGCCAATTTGTTAAACATATTTCAACATCAGTGATCAAAAGCCGTTTAAATTAACACTCAACGACCTGGAATATTTAGACCTAATGAGTGATACATTTTCCAATGTGATCAATACCTACAATTAAAAAAAAAAAAAATTAATTGTACAATCATCAAATGTTCGTAAAAAAAAATCTTTTACCTTTTTTTAGAAAACAGAACATCCAAACAAATTTAATAGAATGATAAAAAAAACATCTCTAGTATTTTATTGGCATGAGTAAAATGTTTTCTAAAAAATTGAATTGTATTTCCCAAAGAGAGAATAGTTCAAACTAATCTCCATGAAGAATAGATACAATATTAAAGTTTAGAGTAGCAAAAAAATGGAAAAAAGGCAAAAAACTTCTTGCCTATGGATCAGTTAGATTGAATTAGTCGTTGGACCTACCACCACTCTACTCAGCTCTACTACTAGCTCAGAGTAACAAACCGAGGCAATTAACAATCAATCACAGAAGCCTTTCGCGTCATTGAAATGACGTCAAACATTGTATTTGTGTAATTGTCCATTTATTCCCGTTTCTCGTCTGTCACCTGACAAATTGCGAAGCTGCTGTTAAACCCCCTCATCTCCAACCCTACACTATCTACATAGTAGATACTATATTTGCGAATGATACCAAACTCCCACGCAACTTCCCACGCATTTTCCTGTCAATCGCGAACGAATTGTCCGTTGGTTATATTAATTAGCGCTACATCCTGTGGGAATCGTTGTCAGTAATTGCGACTGTCTAAACGATTGACACGGTAGCATACGTTTATGAATTCAAAAAACTTTTTAAACTAAATTAAACTATTTAATTATTGTCAAGCTTTGTTAAACTCACCAAGTTTCAATTTAGTTAAATATAAATTTTGTTATATCAAAAAATAAAAGTTTTATAATTCATTTTATATCTCACTATGAGCTTCATTATCTTGATATCATTTCCCGTATTTATCTTTCAACAAAATTTTTGGATATAATTAAAAATTGTTTTTAATTACATTGTTTTCAAGTTTTCATACTTTCATTCATAACTCTCATAATAATCGCGTAAATCATAATTTTGTTTTTTACAATTCTTGAAAAAATCACTCACGAGAAGCATTGCATCTCTACTACTAAATGCCCAAGCCATTAGCGTAATTGCATTTTATTTAGTAATTACTTTAATTAGCAAGTGAATCAACGACTTTGGCGCAGTACCGACAAGTCTCCGTTGAAAACGGCTAAAATGAGAGAAACGCTATTGAAAAAAAAAGAATTAACGTGAGAAGGAATCGTACGGAGAATGCAAGGTAAGACAGAGTTGAAAGAGACGAGAAGGAATTAATTAATGAAATAGCCTTAAGGGATAAGGCGTAAAAACAAATGAAAATCGGTAGAAGTTGAACGATTAAAATAAGTGGAATAAGTAACTAAATGCAGACAATTTAAATAAAACGGGTACTGTAGACTATGTGTCGAAATAAAATAAATAATTTCTATATTTTGTAAACGATCTACTCTTTTCTTGAATTTCTTGCTCGATAACGGCAATTAATAGCGATTCATCAATTTTATCGCCATAAAATTTATAAAAAATTTTTAATTACCTGAAATAAAAATTTATTGTTGTTAATAAAACAAAAAAAAGTTTATTAATATGTAAATAATTTAGTTGAATACATTTTTCTTCATTGAAAAAAAAGAAAAATGTAATATTCATATCAATATTTTTAAATAAGAATGATACCTTAATTCGTTTTCACTTTTATTTTGATGATAGGTCAAGGTAGTTCTTTGATTTGTGACATAATAACAACACGATTCGTAGAATTTATCCGGAGCAGATAGCTCGTCTCACCAAATGTAAACACAACACATCACTCTCACACATACACACACGACACTCCCGGAAAATAAGCGGGACTCTGAAATGAACAAAAAAAAGTAAAATAAATATTAAGAATGAAAAAAATTATATTAGTGAATCATTATACAGTATTGAAAGAATATTTCAGTATCATTATGTAAAAACATCGCATAAAATCTATAACAAAATTGAATAAATTACTGACGCTCAAAACGACGCCGGGCAGCGGCCATTTTTTTTTTACTGAGCCGTCATTTGAGAGTAGCAAATAAAATTTTTTTGCAAAAATATATTTAATTTACTCTCAAAACTATTTGGATTAATTAAAAACAGTTATTAAAACAAAATTTTTGCATTTATTAACCAATTTTTGGAGTTTTATTATAAATTTCTTAAGGATGCCGCAGCGTTTCTATAGCGTTCAACATCCCAATTATTATATCATAATGATTTACGTTTGAAAAGTGCATTTTTCGAAAAAATCTTTAATTCAAAACATGCTTTATCACTAATGAAATAAAAATATTCATGTGATATTAATCATTTTGGAGATATTTCTGGAAAAAAATGCCATTAAATACGGAACACTTACCACACGACCAACCGCTGTGAGGTCCCGCTTCACTTAGCGAATAGAGATGCGCGCGCAGTTCTGCTCCAATCAGATCGACTAATAATCGATTTTCGCAAAGATAATCGATTATTCGAAATTAATCGAAATAATAGAATTACATTGGAGTCATGAACGTAGTCATTATTAGTATTCAATCAATATTATGTTATCAAAATTCAATAAGTAATTAGTTCATCGTTAAATTGTTAATACAATTACTCTAAAAAAATTTTAATATTGATAAAATATAATTGTGGTTATTTATTTAAAAAAAAAATTCATTTGTGGCAAAAGACTCCCATGAACAAGCAAATTTAAGATGTGCGAATGCATTAATGATAATGTTAAATGTATGTATATCTTCTTCCCTTCTTTCCCTTCTATAAAAGGGTGTCTTTAAGACATATTTATAACTCCTTCCTTCCTGTAGTGTACGTCTTGGTGCGCTCTGATGAATGCTCACCCTCCTTTACTTTAAGTTTATTAAACTTACTTGCTTGAAATTATGAATAATTCCAAGCCATTGTACTGTTCCATCACTCCACAACTTGGAATAATTATCATCAGAGTTTCTTATTATTTCTAAATCCAAAACCCTAATCTCGTTAATTTTTCTCATCTCTGAAATAACTTTGCTGAGTTTATCTTCTGTTAAATACAACTTTATCCTCATATATCATCTGCGTTTTATAGACAAATCTACTTTGTGGCTGATAATCTAGTGAATTGCACGTGCTCCAGCGGAATGTGGTAAAGGGATGTAAATTTTATTCCGTTGACTCGAAGCTAAAGTCCTCGTGAGACTAGGTCTTACCTAGAAGGTCTTCAGAAATTTCACTAGGCTTATGTGAAACACAGTATCGTCATGTTTATCTTACGTTTTCGTTGACTCTTCGTGTCTGCGCGCTCGGGCACGATATTGCCAGCTTTAGAGATTTGATTTCTCGTATAAATATTAATGTACTGAAAGCTCTTGAGTGTCAATGTGACAAGACATCATACAAAACATAAATTAACATCATTTTCATAATATTTATGAAAAACATGGCGATTAAAACAATTATCATAAACAGTATAATTATTCATACATCACAAAGTCTGTACTTAATAATATAAATTCTATACATTTAAAACTTCATGATAAAATAAGCAGAAAGCATTAAATAATAACAGTAATAATAAAAATTAATTGAATATAGTGATAATAAGATTGCTTATCATATTTTATTCTTTCTCAAAGTGATTTTTTCCTCAATAGATTATAATTTTAATAATTCCCAACAGCTACAAAGGTTACCAAGCTTTCCTGTAAAACATAATGACTCAAATCAGTGCTTTTATTATCCTACAGAGTGTGATAAAGCTTGCGTGAGTGATTAAAGGTTAAATAATTATTTTTATCATTTTTCCTTTTACCTTGTCGTAGTTAGAGGAATAATCATGGAATAAATCTTGAATAATAATCTCCATAGTTCTCCTTTCTTAAGTTAAGTTGGCTCAAGACTCAACATTCTAGACGAAAGTTGACGTGAAATGGATCGATAGTCCACCAGATTATATCTTGATGAGGTTCCAGCACATCAGGATTGTGATTAGAGACTAGAGACCGCACGGCAAACAATACCTAATTACATAATTATTGTACCACCCGCCATAATTAAGACACATTACTCCTCCTGGCTGGTAATTCATTACGCTTAATGTCTTCTCCGGCATCGTTTCATCCTGGATGACAGTCGCGACGTTCCAGCTAAATACCGTTACCTTGAAGTATTATCCTAAGCAGTAAATCATGCCTAGATGCATCCTTGATTACTAATGCCCATGTATTGTCTCCAGGTAATTACTAATGTTTAATCAACAATCATCCATTTTCGTTTCTAAAAATCAAATCAAAATATATCTTATATTATTACAAATTATCAACTATAAATTAAAATATTTATTCACAATTTTTGTTTCAATTGAATAAAAGAAAAAAAATAGTTTCAATTTAACTTGGAATTTGTTCAAGATAAATCAAAATGAATTGATTCTTTTTTCTTCTAGTCAATAATTAAAAGAGTTAAATAATAATGATAAAATGTACCTGTAAGGTATCTGTGTGTTTAAATTTAGATAAAATCGCTTATTCAACTGTTTCAGAAAATTGACAGTGCAGCTAGATATACTGAGAATCCTTCAACAGTGATTTTTGTTCAAATATGGCATTGATACATCCGGAGTGGGTTTGAACCAACAGACTTGTTTGTACTAGCTTGCAAATAGTCTCCGGAAATCGAAGTCAACCGAACCGAAGAATTGATAAATTAGTTATTCTGTTAGTCGTCTATCATTGCTGAAGAACATAGATGCTGTATTTGATCTGAGGTCGAATACTGCAAGTGAACATCAGTCGACATCCTGGATGAATCTCCTCACATTTTAAACAGATTCAATTTACCCGGAACGTACAAGAGATATTTAAATAATTAATGAATCGCGTGATTACTAGAAACAAATACATTATTTTATATTCTACATTCACAAAAAATTTATCTAAATTCTAAAAGTAATGACTAATAATTAAATAATTATGTTATATTGCGACAATGTATTTTATTACAGCTATTCTATACAATTGCATTGTGTTTACTTATAGTTAAACAAAGTTTTAACGCAATTTCTTACGCCCTGTTTATCTAAAGACTTTAGTATCTATTTTCCCACTAACATTCAGTATCCTAAGTCCAATTAACTCTCTAAGAACCCAATTCTATGGTCGAGATAACTTTAAGATAGTACGGTAGCTCGGCAACGGATTAGACGAATAATATTTATCTATAAGATTTTCGCGCTCTGATACATTAAATTATGTTAATGAATTATTTTTCATTTGGCTAATAATATAAACAGAAATTTTAATAACATTCTTCGAATAGAAACTATTATTGATCATCATCTTTCTCTTGTGAAGTATAAAAATATATTATACTTTTAATTATAAGTAATATTTTAAATATATTTTCTTATTGTCATTCACCACCAATGTTCTCCAATATTAACATTTTTTGTTTTAATCAAAAATTTCAAGCAATTTATTAAATTATTAATTAAGACGTAATCAACGACTAATTTCACTTGAAAGCAGTACTTGATTGCATTGATATAAAAATTTGAAAAAAAGATAAATAAGAAAAATTATGAACTGTTATGAATGCAAAATAGAAAAGAAAGCCTGACCAATCGTTAAAGCGTGCGTGCATGGATTTGCAAGATCTCAGCGTTAAAGGATGTATAATTCGGCGTGTGATTGTAGGCCGGGCGAACCAATCGCGGCCGATTGTACTCTTGAAGGCCCGCTAACTATCTCAAACTAGCCCCATTCAAACTACGACCTCTCTCGCACGCAGACTCGCGATCTTGATTTCTCCGTACGTCCACATCATCCACATGTTCAATTCGTCGCACACACTTTCATCTACTCGATGGACTGAATGCTACATGTTTCTGATTGTAACTACAGACTATCACAAGTCTTCTTTCATTTAACTGCACCAAGTAAAGCCCACGTACTGCAGTTGAAAATTTACTTCAACTAATCAAACAGTTAAAGCTTTGATATGTACTTCTATTGTGGTCAAAATTGTGCATAATCAGTGAATGATTCATTCTAATACCATTTCAATAGAAACTTTGAAGCAACTAATATTAATTGATTTCATGTTGAATTACTATTAGAACATTTAAATACGTACATATATTGAAGCTTAATAATAAATTACTTATTGTATCTAATATTAATATTCTCTTTACGTAAAATAATAATTTCCTGTTCACAAGAGGAGAGTAATAGTTTAAACTGATAATTTAATTAAACTATCTAATTAACAAAAACAACAAACTACTAATTAATAATTTCAAAGTAGAATTAAATGGTGGTATTATTATTGGCCAATACTGTAACGTGATTTACGATGAACCTGTTTATTGCTAAAAGCTCAACAATATTGTGCTAAAGAGACTAGTCTCAGTCGCTGTCGCTTTTGAATGACCGCACTTTGGCTGGCGAAAATTGAATTTGCAGGGCAAGTAAACGGGGCGCGCGACCGACCTATTTGCGTCGCCTTAATAAGGATGTTTGACGTTGCTTTGCCTTAACAAGCCGGTTAATATCCTGGTCAGACGGCAGGTGTAGAGCTTTCAGTGTACCTTACTCGCTTGGTGGTCACTGAGAATCACCAAAGCTTGAAAATCAAACAAACTTAGTTACTAGTTCTCTCAGCTTCGAAGCGTCAATTCAACTTACACTATTTTACGCGTATCTAACACTCTTGAATCCGAAAATCCATCCTCTCGATTTGTTCATGCATTCTATATAATTTTATAATATAATTTATACGCTCGAGATACATTTGTATCAATCAGCACCATTTGTTTTTCAAATTGAAGCATTCAACTGTAATTTCTCTACTCTTCTTGTCCAATTCCATTTAATTTTGTCAATCTACGGGATTTTATATCAAATACTGATAATAATTATTATAAAAATCTTCCATCAATTTTTACATTAAAAGAAATTCATTTTTTTTTGGTCAAAGAGTAGCATCAGTCGATTCTGAGACAATAGTTGACTGAAAATGTGTTCTTGAAGTTTCATTCAAACTATTTGGAATAGCTTGACTATCTGAAGTCCGTTGACTCCATTCTCCAATACTCAAACTACTCTTCGTTTCCGGTAGAAACCTAAAGAGAAATTCAATTTACATTTTTTAGTTTTCGAAATTCTATTAATGAAATACAACGTTTCTAAAACAGTGTTTCTTTGGGAACCAACTGACCTATGAATCACAGGAGAGAATAAGTCTCTGTCGATGTTTTCTAGATTTCTTGGTCCTGTTATCCAGGTCACTATTCCCCCCACCAAGACTACTGTGACGGTTCCCAAACCCGCAAACCAATGATACGAAAGACGATATAAAGGAAATATATCTTCTTCACTATAATAAAAAAAAAGAAAAACAATTTAATAAAAATACATACTCATAATTTATCATAAATAAATGTAATTGAATTGTTTGCTCACTCGTGATCAATAGGAAATTGATTTAAAATACTCTCGCTAATATTACTCGGACAATAAGTAAGATCAATGGGAAGCTTCTTAGGTATTATAGCTCCTGTTCCAATCATTGCGTTGGCACCAAGACTCGACCATCCGGAAATTATGAAACCCGCGATTGCACCCACAAATGCACCTTTTGAATTTGCCCATGGAACTAACATTCCCAATGTGAATACTCCAAAAGATGTTCCTGCAGCTATTGCAGCTAAACTTCCTGTTACCTATAAGAATTGAAATATATTTTATTTCTCTTTCCATCAATAAAATGATAAAGTAATAAAACGACTCATGGATGTTTTAAGTTAAATTTACTTTAATTCATATTTCAACTTACAGCTAAGACTCCTCCTAGTCGTTCTACAACAAACAAGAATCCCATAGCAAAGAGCCCCAGAAGGATAACAACCGTTTTTACAAAAATCGTTGATGCATGGTCATTAGGCTTTAGCCTGAAGCAACCTTTTACAAAATCTTCTAGTAGCACTACAGAAGTAGAATTTAATCCTACCGATAAAGTGCTGAAAAATTTAAATTGAATTATTTGGTTAGTTATTTCAATGATAGTCAGATTTCTATAAATTGATTTATTAAAATGTTTCACAATATTATTCTTTAAATGTTCATATTACAGGGAGAGTCACGTTAAAGGTATTACCTCAAAGCAGCACTGAAAATTCCAGCAATGAAAAGACCTGGGATTCCATGCAGATGACCAGCAATTTGCATGACATAAGCAGGCAGCATTTGATCGTCAGTTTTAACGAGTCCTGATAATCTTGGATCACATTCTGGTGGTGCCCACCAAGCCAATAGTACAAGACCACACCAACATGTCAAGGATATAAAAAGCATTACTCCTATTGTAAAAATTCCCAATGACCTGAAATTTATGTAAGGATGGAATTTATTATTTTTATGAATTTTAAAAAACATTATAATCATAATTATTATTATATCAATGATAAAACTCTGATTGATATAAACATTTTATAACTTTGGTTTACATTTTCGAAACTTTCGTAGTTGGTAACGAGCTATATCTCTGCACCATTGTTTGGTTTACTGAAATGTATGAAGTACTATACAGACAGGATCCAATTAGGACCGACCAAACAGTATGTCTCGTGTACGGTGAAGGATCAAAGCTGTAAATAAACATTTTCATTAATTAAATAATTGTAAATATAATAAATAATAATATTAATAATAAAATATATTTTATTATAAATTTGATGCTAAATAAATTAAAACAAAAAATAATTCTAAAAAATTATAAATAGAATATTTAAAAAAATTAATTCACTTAAAAAACTGTATTCTTTTGGCATCTAACGCTCTTTTCCAAACTTCTGCTGTTCCACCAAGTTGATAAGTGCCCAAGCTCGTGACAGTTAAAACCGCAGCGATCATTATACCGACTTGAAAAGCATCTGTCCAAACAACAGCTCTAATCCCACCCTGCAGACAAAGTAATGACATCATTATATTTGCTAACAAATGAGTTGAAAATAAATCTCAAGAAGTTTGTGATGAGTTTAAGTTATAAACAATAATATCCGCTAGACAAGAAACAATTTTCTAAAGCATCCACTCGACTATACGATAAATCCTCATTAATACGAAGTTTAACAAATTGCTCGAATAATTACACGAACGAGTAATTAATCACTTCAGCTTGGTTGCCGGTTCGCGAACATGCTAGATAGCAAAGGCTTTGTGAGTCCACAAGAGTCCACCGAGGCCAACACTCGATGCTCCCGGCCATTGTCTCGGGTACGCTATTGTAAGCACACCCTTTTAGTCCATAAACATTTCAACAGGCTCTAAACATTTTCTTCCACCATTGTATTCGGCTAGAAAATTATTTTATCACGATTCTTTGGGCTTATTTTATTATTAGCATTTTTCTCCGCTTTCAACTTACCAAAACCGTATAAAAAACGCAGATAAAACACACGATCCCACCGATTAAATGAATACTTATGCCCGAAACTGAAAATAAAATAAATAAAAATGTTTATTGTATTCCAAACTACTGACAAATTTTATTTCAACAACTTACCTTGATTTAGCGCAAGGGCAGGTACATAAACAACAATCGATTGATACAATACCTTGAAACAAAAAAAAACATATTCAAATAATATTTCTGTATGATAATTTTATCTCTCATTAAATATTATTTCTTACCACATCTATTACAAAAATGAATGATATTAATATTCTCACAGCTCGATTAAATCTTATTTCAAGATACTGAAAATAAAAACGGAATTTTAATTTATTTCTTGACTTTAAATCATACGTAACAGAAGAATAATGCATAATAACAAACCTCGTAACAAGAGTTAAGTTTGAGAGTCATAAATACTGGTAAATAAACATTACTAACAATAATTCCACTGAATAAAAGTGAAATAATTGTTATCCAATATTGTGTACCAAAATTATAAATTTCTGCGGGTGTTCCCAAAATGGTAATTCCTGATATAAAACTGAAACATAATATTACATAACATAGATAAATAATTATAGCAACAGTTTAAAAAGGTATATCTTTGCTACAAATAATTACCTGGCAATGAGAGAAGCAGAAACTGGAAAAATGCCAAGGCTCTTTCCACCCAAAAGGTATTCAAGAGTTGTTGATTTTTTTGCATTCCTAAAATGCCAAATTCCTGCCGATGCTGAAAAGCATAGCATCAAGCCAAAAACAACCCAATCAGCCCAATGAAAGTACCATTTTTCTGGAGATTCAACCATCCTTTTTCAATAAATAAATATTTAGTGTACTTCAAACTGACTTTGATTCAATTGCGTTCAAGATCTATTATCACGACATCCAAGCGTTAATGAAACAGAATTGATCAATTAATAGTCTAGTTTCACAACTTAATAGCTTGTTGTTGTACAAATATCATAAAATCCACGTAAAAGATGCTTTGAATTTATTTAAGTACTTGTAAGCATATTTTTAATATCCAAAATGATCATTCAAGTTTAATTCTCAATTAAAATAATCAAAAATAAACTTTTTGATTTGAAATTGCCGGCAAATCAGAGTTCTTGAACGACCAAAGGCTTCTATATAATCAGTGGATGGTTGGATATCCGCTCTTGAGGTTGATGACCAATCTTTCGAATGTTGAGAGATGATGAAATGTAATCTTGATTAACGATTGGTAACATTGGTAGTAAAGATAACAAACACGTGAATGAGAATCATAAAAAACAAAGTATCTTTGATAATTATTATTATTTATCTTACACTAGTTCTAATGATATCACTCATCAATATTTTTTGCACGACACGAGTCACTGTCAGTCATTGTCAGAGGACATGCTTTAATTCAATTGTCCATTTAAAAATAAATTTCGAAACACAAGAAATCTTGAGACATGAAACTATGCTGAGAAAACGTAAAGCCAGACTGTCAAGAGTCTATTGGAGTCGATAAACAGTCAGTTGACTTATCAAACCGATTGCTTTCTCAATCTACATGTATAGCGTGTGTCTTACGTATGTTTCCACTTGGAATGTTTCTTTCCCCTCTCCAGCAACATAAGGATGCCGAAGAGACATATAAGAGTTGGAAGTTGTTTTTGAATGCTACAAAGAATAATCATTAATTAAACACAGTTAGCTACAAATTATAATTGGTAATTATAAATTTAAAAGTTCAATGGTCATTTAAAAAACATCTAAAGTTAATTCATTCAAACTGAAATATAATTATAATAAAATTAAGGATAAATAATTAAAAAAAGTTACAAACAAGTTATTAAAGTTCCTAGATAAAATTAAAAGTAATTTCATATAATTATAGTCTAATAAACTTAATTTAACTTTGTAAGATACAAGTATTAAATACCTAAAAAGATGTTGATAAGTTCGATGATTATAATAAAATTAATATTGAAAACATAAACTATTATTATTATACAGTTAAAAGGACATTTATTCAGAAGTTTAATTATAAACGCATTTATACAGTGATTTACATGTTGATGATGGAAAAAGACACTCTACAGAATGTATTTCTACAATAGTGTTACTTATTTCTAATTTTCTATCAACAAAAAAATCGACTTCATCCATCAAACTAGTTATAACTTGATCTTGATTAAAAATTGTAAAAACGACACACAATGCATATAAAGTAAATTGATAGTAATGATATAAAATTGTTTACAATCATAAATGTAGTATACTACTACACTAGAACTATCATAAAAAACCTAAAAGCAATTATTGATAGATTTATTTTCATCAACTGCACGAAATCCACTAGCATCAATCTACTATAAAGGCTTTTTAAAAAAAATGGAATGTTGATTATTTTATATTTGTTAATGAATTATTATATAACACATCTATTTGATAATTATAATAATTATAAATGTGTTAAATAATTGTTTAAAAGCTAAAGAGTTTATATTTTTTCAAATAATTTACCATCAAAAACTTATTCACCTAAATCTTTAACATATAATTACTTGTTACATAGTAACAATCGTAGAAAATGTTTAATTTCTCTTATCATTACCTAGAATTTAGATTGCCATTAAGTAATAATAATCATTATAATTATTATCATTGATATTTTTAAACCAGATGTAAGTAATTTTTCATTCGAATTTTAACATTCTTTCTCTAAACAATTGTTTTAAAAAAAAACGTTTTGTATCCGATAAGTTAATTACCGGATGAATTACCTATCAGATATCCTGATTTTTTTCACCTATTAATCCAATTCAAAGTGACTTTGAAATTTCAATCTATAGTATCACTTCCAAGTCACAATTTACTTGTTTTACCTTCGCCAAATAACCAACGACATAATCGGTCAACAACGTAAGCAGTGATAAAATTAATGAGCAAAACAGCTATTAAAATATTGCGAAATTCAAGTGGGAACTCAACAATGTTTAACGTTTCCGCTAAAGACGTTATCCCAGAAGCTAAGCCTATTATAGCTGCGAAACTTCCTAATAGGGAATAGAAAAGACATTTATTATCATATAAACTCTCCATAAATGGTTGTCCTCTGTAATTAACTGCAAAATTCGATACCTGAAGAGACATTGAAATAATATAAACCGCGCTATTCACTATATTGGCTTCAATTTCTTCATCAACTCCATTGTTATGTAACAAGCCATGATTGGTAATATTTAGATTATTTGATATAAAACTACTATTACTATTATTCGTTACAAAAGTGCTATTTGTAATATTTTGTATTCTATGTGATGGTTCAGATAAAATGCCTCTTAGTTTATTATCAGCAGAGGAATAAGCAGTAGCCTCGCGTACTAAATAAATTAATGACAAAAAGTGAACAGCAAATTGAAGTAAAACAGTGAGAATCGTATACAGATTGAAAATATTTGGCAGTGGTCTTTGTTTAGAAAGAGTTTTTAACGGCTTCGATCGTGAAATAAATAAGAAACAAAGAGCTACTAAAATGCCTTGAACTGTAGCTTGAGCATCAGTGAATTTAATTCCAGATAAGTAAAGAACTGATTGGCTGTACGCTAAAACTAATGCGTTAAGTGCTAAGATCTTAAACATTTGTAGAGTTGTTACGAGAGTACATCTTCCTTGTTTAATTATATGACATACACATTGAATTGAAGACATTTTACTTGTAAATGGTGCTGCAATTGATGCATCACCTAATTTTACAATAGTCTGTTCCTGTTCTTCAATTTCTTTTAGTAATTTCTGAATTTGTGCATTATTCATTTGTTGTCTTGTTAAATTGTTTGGCCCTCTATGAGGACTTGCATTAGCAATTGTAGTATTTGATTCCTTTTGTGTATCACGGCTTTGATCAGCCTCCTCCGAAGGACTAGAAAGAATTGCCACACCAACTTGAGCGTGTTTCAAGGCCCCTACATCATTAGTTCCATCACCACACATTAAAGTTATGAAGCCTAATCGTCTAAGTGACACGATAATTAATTCCTTCTGTTTAGGTTCACATCTTGCAAAAACGGTGATATGTGGTAGCATTTTGTTGAATACATGGTCATCATAATTTTTTAAATAATCTAATCCTTCTCCTGTTATACAAAGTGCATAACTATTCCAAATGTTTTTCTTTTCACCTTTTACATTTTCTACACCGAACGGTATAGTTATCATTTGATCAACACTTTCCCAATGCCACTTGTCAGATTTTTTAGTAAGAATTAATGTAGTAGATTTCTTGGTGAAATTAAGCTCTCGACTCACATGGCAAGCAGTGAGAGGATTATCTCCAGTTATCATCATAACACAGTGGGAGGAATTGATTATTTCCTTTATAACAGCACTCGAGTCTGATTTTAAAGGACAACTAATGATAACAAATCCGACAAAAGTTAACTCAGACTCCAATTCGTCTCGAATCATTGACCTTAAATCTTGAGCAGTTAATGACGTTGGTAATTTTTTGTAGCCTAAAGCTAACACTCTTGCTCCTCGACGAGACAGAGATAAGTATGTTGCCTCATAATTATCAGGGACTTCAGAGTACATATTTTTCAATGTCTCTGGTGCGCCTTTGACAGTGACGATATAATTAGATTCTGTTGAATTAGGTAGATTGTATCCTGCTACAACTGACATGCGCTTTAGAGCAGATGTGAAATGGTATCTATGAATAATTTTAAGGACGCGCGCTTTTCCTTTTTTAGGAATTACTACATCATTTTTTGTTAATGTCCAGTTGACTGCTTTCAACGTTGCCTTTTCAAGAGGATCGCCAACTATTCCATCATCTAATTGTACTAATGAATGACAAGAGGCTAATACCTGTATACTTTCAATTGGGGCATTCTCCACATTAATTACATTAGTGTCTCCACCGATACCTGTGATACCTTCCACCACTAAATCATCACTTGTTAATGTACCAGTTTTATCAAAACAACATATTTCGATTTTTCCAGCAAATGGCATTCTAAATGGTTCTGTGCAATAAACTCCTAAAACAAAAATTATATAAAAATGTTTTAATATTAATATAATTATCAACTTTTATTTCTAAGAGTATAAATTAATTCATCCAATTTACCTAATTTTGATAGAGCCATAAGTGATGAATTCACAGCTAATGATAGTTCAATGGGTAATTCTGGTGGAATAACTGATGTAAGAATTAAACAACATTCCAAAAACAGTTTATATCTGCTTCGCGTAGGATCAGCAATACCTAAAAAAAAGAATATTGAATCGAATAAAAACCTGATATATATTTTTAACTAAAAATTTGAAAAATCAATAATTATTTATCTGATCAATAAATTTTATAATATCAATACCGTTAGTCCAGACATAGGCAGCTGCAGCAATAGCAAAGATTAAAAGGAACAAAATAAATCCAAAAGTTTCCAAATTATTTGCTGTCACTCTTTTGACACCAAATAATATTGTTCGTAAAAGCTTTCCCTGGGAAGTAGAAAATCCTGTTCTCAATACGTAGCCGACACATCCATTGTCTGTAGCTATAAAAATAAATACCAGATGTGATGACTTGCTATTTTAAACATTCTAGTAAAGTCGGCGTCATTTTGTATTAACGTAAAGTAGCCAAGCTACGACCGCTCTCCTAATCCGACCATTTTATATTTTGGAGCATATGATGAAGTTAAGGTTTAGTAGAAAATATATTTACCTAATTTATCATAAAATAAGGAAAAAATCATAAAATATAATAATTTATTAAGATGGTTAACGGTAAAAAATCAATTTACTAACAGAAATTATTATTAGTCGTAGTAATAGTAGTAATCCTTAAATTTGGAGTACGGACTTTTATCACTTTTTACATAATAAAAAACTCTGATTTCAAATATATCAGAACTATAAACTTAGTTCTAGTATCGAGCTTGGATTGATTATTGATTGAAAATAATGTTTTCACGTCAAAACAATAAAATGAGAAAGAAATTAAGTGGTGATATATTGGATCCTTTACGTTAACATACCTCTTAAACCTGATGTATTCTTATTCGGAGGTGTATGCTGTACTATCTTTGTACCACCAAACAGCACATGAATTTTATGGTGCTTGGTTATATCTAATTCTTGATCTCCATCGATGTCTTCTACTGGTTCTTTCATTTGTGGAACCGATTCACCTTAAAAGTAAACCGTCTTTTAATAAGTCTCAATACCAAGAAAATTTATTTTGTATGCCAATGGGCATTATTATTTTCAATACCTGTGAGCATGCTCTCATCAACAACACATTGCCCTCTTAATAACAGAATATCACATGGAACAAAATTGTCACTATGAGATCTGACTAGAGAAACAATATCTCCAGGAACTAATTGATCAGTAAACATATTTCTCCATCTTCTGTTACGATAAACTGTTATCATGTAAGGTTTATTGCCCATCTTCCGGATTTCAGCCATATTCCTGAGTTGCTGATGAACAAGCATATACTCGAACATAATAAGCATAATGAGGGTGAAGATACTGTAATACCAGTACTCATCAAAACACCATAAAAAGACACAGAACACTTGGAAAACGAAAAAAGGAGCAACTGCACGTTCTTTAAATAGTTCCAAAGCCTCTGGCACCACCATGTCCAATCTGAAAAGTACAATATGTATAGTAAATAATATGATCTAGTAAAGAAGCATAAAAATAATAAATTACTTATTTTTACTTACTTATTTTTTCCATATTTATTTTCAGCACTAGCAACATCTTGCTCATCAGAGTACCCTTTCCATTCACAATAGCTTTTAATGGCATGGTTAATAGGAAATTGTAGACATTCAAATTGCTTCTTATCAGGATTCCAACAGTATTTAGTCTTTTGAAAAATAAACCAAGGCTGTTTCTCTTGATGCAATTGTACAAGTTCTGAACTACCATTATTTGGAGTTGGTACAACTTTAGCAATTGTGGCCGTATATGGGCTTTTAGCTGTACTACAATTAACGAAGCAATACAGGTGGACCGACCATTGACAGCAGAGACATAGAAAGCCTTGCAAAAGCCCAATAACTGCTATTCCGACAAGACCTTCATGAAAATAGTTATCAACACCATAAACAAATAGCCAATTAAATATCCAAATTGTTTGTAGAGTCGCAAATGGTAATATGTAACCATTAAATATTAACCGTCGTAGATTATGTAGACTAACAGATTGTACAAGATCATCCCCTTGTATTCCTATGACCGCCATTATCAAATCAACTAGATAGTTTATAAAAAATCAAACGCAAGCCGGTTAACAACAAAATTATCTGTGTATCAGTACAAATGTTTGTTCACCTGCTTGATGCGTCTATTTCCTGGACACGTGTCCAAAAATTACTAGTAGTAGTAAATCAAATCACTCTAAAGTACATTATAATCACTAATTGTGTTAATAAAATTCACTTTTGATAATATTTATGCACATTTCATGAATAAAAAGAGGGAAAGCACATACACGCTTTGTAATAAAAAAAATACTGACTGTTTATTTGAGGCCCATAGGATTATAATTTCAGAATTTTTTTATAGGTGGCGTTAATCATATATTCTGTCGATAAAGAAGACAATAATGAAGTGGGAAAGTTAAAATATGTTTGAAGTTGCTGTTTACGTCAATTATGCGTTAGTTCAAAGGATGCTTTTGAATTTTGGATATTTTTATACATTAAAGTTATTTTGGAAATTATTATTATTGTTGATATTTTATTTTATTATTACTTTGGAAATTTTATAATGATAATATTGTTTTGGTATTAAAAATTAAAAAGACAATGGGAAATGCACAAGCTTCTTCCAAAAAAGAACCTCCTCCATGTGTACCCTGTCCTGATGGCTATTATCCAGGAAATCCTGGTACATTTGAAGAACTTCATAAAAAAGTAAAAGAACTTTATCCTCGAAATTTTGAAGGTGTAAGGTTATACGTAAAAAAAACTTTAAGTGACTACTTTAACGCCTATCATACAATTTCTTTGAGCTCTGTCACACCTTCTGGCTACAAATTTGGAGCTTGTTATAAAGGATCAAAAAGGATTGGGCTCTATGAGAGATATCCTTTAATGAGTGGAGATATTATGCCTAACGGTAACTTGGCAGCAAATTTCTCTCATACTCTTGGCTGTCGAACGAGAATAAAACATGTTACACAAATGGTTGATGACAGATGTGTGACATCAAGCTCTACAATAGAGTATAGATCAGATGATGCAACAACTTCAATCATTCTTGCGGATCCTGATTTTCTCAAGCAAAGTGGAACATTAGTCTTTCATTATTTACAAGCTTTAACATCTAGGCTAACATTAGGAACAGAAATCGCATTTCATCGAAGTAGAAATGTTCCTGGAGGCCAACAATCAATCATGACTGTTGCCATGAGGTACAGCACTGGACCAAGAACTTTTTCAGCAACACTTGGTGGTGTTGGACTTCATGTTTGTTACCATCACAAAGCTAGTCAACAGCTTCAGCTTGGTGTTGAATTGGAAAGTAATTTAAGAACTTTAGAATCAAGTGCAGCAGTTGTTTATCAACTTGATATTCCTCATGCAAATATGATCTTCCGAGGTTTAGTCAATACGGAAACGACGATTAGTGGAGTATTGGAAAAAAAGCTTTACCCAATGCCAGAGACTTCATTGTTCCTCAGTGCGATGCTCAATCACAGAAAACAACAACTCCGAGTTGGAATCGGTCTTAATATTGGATGAACATTATTTCGATTGTATATTATGGTGTATAGAAATCTGATCTTTTGTGATTAAATATTTTTATAAACAACTCGTGAATGTGATAAAAATCGAAGACCGATTCCTTAATACATATCCATTTTAGTATTTTATGAACAAGTATTAATGTACAATAAGATTTACATAAATAATTTATACGTATAAAAATCACACGAACTGTCATTTTTTAACAACACTTTTTTTTATTAATAATTAATAATTAAAGTTCACTAGGGTCTTTCTTTGATGTAGATGATTCTTCCTTCTTTGGAGCAGAAGTTGTAGTTTTTAAAGAATCGTAATCCACAATATTCGAATCATTGATAAGTCCATTTTCATCAGCATGCTCCAGTATATTACAAATTAATGGTGATTCCACTCCAAGAATGTATTCACAAGTTTTTGGTTCTAATAAAAATAGAGACACGCTAGATGGGCTTCCAGATACATCTACACATTTCAATCTGACCTAGAAATCAACGAGAAATCATTATAAATAAATTATCAACAATTAATATTGAATTACATGAATAGACAATTTTATAAATTTATTGTATACTTCAGTTTGTCTTGCTTTGCCAGTTTCATCACAGAAACTTCCATCACTGTAGAAATGTGTAATGTATTTTCTTTCTCTTTGAAGTTTTGGTCGTTTATCAGGATGAGCCTTAATCCAATCTAAATGTTTTTTCTTATCAAACTTTCCCAAATCAATTGTTATTTTTTTTCCATTTTTTTCAACATGATATTGAACTACTGATCGACCATAACAAAATTCATATTTCCACCATCCATCTCCCTGAAAGTTGCATTAAAATAAATCAATTCCATTTCACAAATCATTAAAAAAGCATAAAAATTTATAAAACAGGTAAATACTAACGCCATGTAGACAATGTTTTCCACTAAGAAAGCTTTTAACTGGACTAACGTCAGGTTGTATAGCACTTATACCCGACAGCGAATTAGAATTTTCTTCTCCACTCTTCTCAAGTTGATTGACTTCATACAACTCAATCTGAAGTTGAGGCTCGCCATCCTGCTGTTTGTGTATAAAGATATTCAATTGATCAAAAATGTATAAATAATGAAATAATATAATCAATCTAAAACCTAAATGACAAGTCATATAGTGATAGCTTTTTGATTAGATGAAAAAGCAGATGAAATTTAAAATTAAAAGTGCCCAAAGGTGATGTGCAATGTTTGGGATGATAAGAAAAACTTAAATCGAAGCATCAAACACTGTTAATAACTGGCGAAAATGTGTTTGTGGTGCAGTTGTTACAAACCCAAAATGATATTAATAGCCCATTTCCCTAGAATGCAAAATCATCTGACCTGGTTCTCCTTATTTAAACGAAGAATCGCAACGACTTTCTGTGACTTCTCATCCTGTTTAACAAATAATCAATTTATATAAATAATAAGTAAATAAACATTATTTCTAAGACCAGAATGATGACCAAGTATTTGCAAATTAATGAAAGAAATAAAGATATCAGTAAATAAAGAAACAGTATGTAAAAAAGAAATTATTGATTATTTTTAATATATGAATTGTATAGTGAGAAGCCAAGAGTAAAACAGAATTTAAAATTTTTCATAAGAGTCCTCAGGGAAGGGCTTATTATTTACAATAAATTTAAAGGAAAAAATACTACATGCCATAAATCAATATATAAGCCTGAAAAATCTACTTTTAAAATTAATAGAGCATTTTTAGTCAAAGTATAGATTAATTTTCATCAATTTCTACCATCACTTTTTGATGTCGTAGTTTTAAACTCTCTGCTTCTAGAGCCGCCAAAGCTCTTGGTCTTCTAGGAGATTTTCCTACGGGAACACAATTTATTTCATCTTCATCTGAACCTCGAGGATCGTAATCAGGATGGCTACAAATGAGTGGCGTTAAAATAATAGCTTCATATTCACAACTCGCTGTTTCTTCTAATGAATAAATCTCATGTTTTCCATGCTGATGACACACATAAAGAAGTCTTATCGTTCTCGGTTTATTGCTGAGATCACATTGAGTACCATCAGTCATTTGTATCTCAACATAAGGCATCTGTACACCATCAAATTTTTTTGTAGGAACTGAGTATGTTTTATCAGGATTTTTCGCTCTCTCATCATATTCTGCCGACAATTTAGCTCTTTCTGCTTTCGTAAAGGTTCCTAAGTAAAATTCTAGAACATTTACTTTCTTCTCTTCTCTTTCTTCGTGATATTGCCTTACATATCGACCATGGCAAATTTCATATGTCCAATAAGTATCTAACTACAAATATATAAAAGATTTACTATTATTTATATATCTATAAAGCATATGATGAAAAATACTCACCTTGAAAGAACACAATTTCTGATTAAACATAGGAGAGAGTAATTCAATTGGATTTGGACCGGTGTAAGGCTGGTCAGATTCTTTGACTTGCTTTTTGACTGATCTTATTCTACAAGTGTAATTCTCTTTATTAGCAGTTGTGATAGGATACTCTTCAAATTGGTCTGCAGTTTCCTATAATTATATAAAATTGACAAGTTACATTAAGAATTGTGTTGTACTATTGAACATTGATTACAATAGTGTTTTCTGTAGAGAAAATTATATTCAATTACATTATTAAATAACTTACAGGAATTTCCGATTCGATTTTCCCTGGCCAGTTAATTTTATAAAGAATTTCGTTATTCTGACTCCGTTCAACATCGTCAGAAATAACAACAAATATCACTTGACAAATAATAAATAAACACAGCAATGTACTTTTTTCCCACATTGTTGCAAGCAATAATTAACTTTTCATGTATATTTTAAAAAAAACTGTAGCACACAAGAATTAATCATAAAAAATAGTTTTATTTACATCATTTTATAATTCGATTCTTCTGTTATTATCATACGTTTTTGTTATAAATAAATCTAATATTGTTGAACGATGAAATTGACACGCATCATATACACGTATACTCTTCGTGTTTACAGCACTAGCGCTTTACAGTATTTACGAAGAATCTTGGCGTCATATTTAAAATTTAAATTTGTAGATTTAAAAACAAAATAATTATTTGATATGAATTAATAATATTGAGAGCATTTGATAGAAATAAATTCCATTTATAATAATAAAAAAGAAAAAGATAGAAAAACACTACATAATTTCCTTTAATTTGAAGAAACAATCAAAGGATTAGTGAGTATACACTCGCACCGATAATTTTCGAGAACCTGTGGTTTTATACGTAACTAACTTCATTGTGTTACGGCAATAATTGTGATTCATAACATTTACAAATTTTTTACTCCATTCTCGACCAGTTAACATGCGGGTGTAAGACTGTCTGTATTTTATTACGTATTTGAAACGCAATTGAATAAAATTTTTGCTCTAAACTCTTCATTATTAATATAAATAAGTAATAAAAAATTATTGTCATAGTAAGTAAAGCTTTTTTAATCGAAATGTGTGCAAAAATGGCATTTCAACATCAAGCAGGCACTGCAATGGAGTGTTTAAGTGTAAGTTAACGTCATTAAAGATATTTTTAGGAATTAGTCACGAAATTTTCCGATAAGGAATATCATTAAAAAGTAATATAAATATTTCATAATTAAAAATGTTCCATTTTTAGTGTCCCTTTAATTATGTTCGTTTACTTACTCCAATTTAGTGATAATCATTTTTCCATCATTAAAATTTCAGATACCAATAACACTTCACAAAGAGACTGAAATTGATGCTCATGGTGGAGAAGTTATGAAGTGTGGCTTCAAAATAGCAGGTGGAATCGATCAAGACTTTCGTAAAAGTCCACAAGGCTACACAGACAATGTACGAATCTAATAATCAACTTGAGTGAAAAAATTAGAACTTTCTGAAACAATGTTTCTTTCAAGATAATTACTTTAGCTGATATTCAGGCTGATAATAGTGGTCTAATTATTTAGAATTCTATTCTCACTTACTCATTAAATTTTGTATCTTTTACAAAGACTCTTGTTAACTGAGAGTTAAAAATATTTCAGGGGATATACGTGACAGAAGTGCATGAAGGATCACCAGCAGCAAAAAGTGGACTAAGGATGCACGACAAAATTTTACAATGCAATGGCTACGATTTTACAATGGTAACTCATAAAAAAGCTGTTGGTTACATTCGGAAACATCCAGTATTAAATTTATTAGTAGCCCGAAAAGGAGTGACAAGTACTTAAAATTCAACAATTATTCATTAAACAATCAATTTATATTAAACATATACTTTATTAGTGATTTAATTTTTTATTTTTTGTATACTTTGTGTCAAGAAAAGAAACATTTATTTTTGAAATCGTGTAGACATAATTATCAAATCGTGTTACCAATGATAAATCCTATTTCTCCAGGATTTCTATTTAGTTATTCAAGTTCTCTATAATAATTACTTTAAATACAATAATAATTCATTCCAAGTGTTCAACATATTCAACGTGTGCTATAAGATCACCTATTTACATATGTTTTTATAGGAAATAGTAATAAACCAAAATAATGTGTAACTTGGTGATGAACAATAATTTTACATTATTAATGAATAATTATAAATTTCCAATTAATATTATTAAAAAAGTAAATAATCTTTTGTACCGAAAATTACAATACTCTTTTAGTTCAATATCAAAATAATCTATCGAACGAAAAATCCGTTCAACCAAATGATAATTTAAGAATAACCGATCCATTAATAAAAATACTCAGCCTATTTCTTAATATAAACATATTTGATCAATTAGTTGTAATGAATAAATATGTTGGAATCGTTCAAATGGCATCCGAGTAATAAAAAAAAATTAAAAATAAATGCAATATAAATAAAGCGATATATATAGATATACATATAATTCATCAAAATGAAAGATTTACGGTACTGTCTAAAATGATACATTAAAATGATTAAAAAATGCCACTTGCTGATAAGGCTGATTAAATAAGGTTATTGACAATGAATCAATAAATCCATAGATTGATGTATGAATGGAGCTGTAGATTATTACATACATTTTATAATAATAATTTTAGATGAATGTTTTATTTCTCTATTAACTCATAGACATTCATTACAAATTTGATTACTGTTCATTACAAAGCTTTTTTGAATAAGGAATTTGTATTTATCATACCTTCAACGCATCTAATTTTATATGCTAAAATATCAAAAAATTTTACAATTGTCTATTTTACAATTTTATTAAAGTAATAAATGATATTTACTATTGATTATTAATTGCTGCTTATTATATTCTGTCCACTATAAATTTTAATGATTTTATTTTTTTCTCCAAAGATTGAAAGAACATGTTAGTTATTTTATTTTATTTCAAATGATTCTCTTACATCGAAAAATCGTGACACTTTTTCGTTTAATGGCTCTTTATTTTTCGACTGAGTAATACATAAAAATTAAAGAACCGATAATTATTTTGTTTATAAAGTGGTAAGATAATACAACTAAATTAAAGTAAAATATAAAATCTTCTTACAATTAATTATTATAAGCAAAAGTTATTCAAATTAACTCAAGTATCTCATAAGATACTCAATTATATTTAATTATAAATTCATTTAAAGATTAACTTTCGTGTATTTTCAAACACAAATGGAAAAATGCTGTGAATTCAAACGATTCAACTACTAAAGCATAAGATAGTATAATAATTATGATAAAATATTATAGTATTTTCAATTAAATTGATTAAATTTGTAAAAGTAATTTTAATTTATGATTCAGCCATTTCTATGCTTTCTTCATCCCATTCATCTGCTAATTCCGAAGATTTTTGCTTTTGATTTTTTTCTTCATGATGAACCTCTTCTTCTTCAATAATCATCATCGATTCTTGTTGTTGTTGTGTTTGGTCACCTTGTGACTGTTCATCTTCATACTCTACAATCTCAGTTTCCTCTTCAACATATTGTATTACTTCTTCCGCATTTTGATTACTTTCATCTTCAGTAGCCATTACTTGTTTCTCTCCATGTTCAGCTTCTTCTTCCTCTTCCTCTAAAACTTCTTCAACAACTTCTTCTACAATTTCTTCAGACTCCTGTGTTTGTTGTGTCTGATAAGTTTCATAAGTTGAATGATTAGATTGATCATCAGTACCATGAATGTAAACAATCATTCCATCATCAGTTCCTTGCATTACTAATTGCTCATTGCTTGCTATATGTAATTGCTGGGGCTGATGATGACCCTGTGATAATTCAGTTTGTTGATAATCTTCATTATTAATTAACATAATCATCTGCTGACCTTCTAGATTGTGTCCATTATAAGTGGAATCATGAGACATGCTATTAAGCTCCATTTCGTTTACTAAGAAACTAGATTCTGTTGTGTGAATCTCTTGATGATCTGGCGTGATTGTTTCTCCAACTCCTAGAGAAGCTGCTATTCCACTCACTACGTGACTAAGAGCTTCTGCTTCTGATGATGGTTCCAATGGTATTGATGGAACAGGTACATTTTCAGGCTCACGAAGGTCTTTGTGAGCACAATCCATGTGAACTTGCAAATTTGTTGATCTGATAAACACTTTATGACAATGAGGACAGCGGTAACCACCTTTTTCTTTGCCATTCATTGAAGTTCCATGCCCTGTTTTAATTTCATGACTTGCTAATTCAGTAACATCTTTAAAATTTTGTCCACACTGGACGCACTGAATTTCTTCTGACAAAGTAGATCGAGTTAGAGGACGATGATTGTGGTTAATCTGGTGTCGAACAAGAAGGGTCTCTGACAAAGCAACATATTGACAAGCATGACATTTTGGGAAAGACATATTTTTTGGTGGTGGAACATTATGTCTCGTATATAAATGATACATCAAAATATTTCGTTTAGTGGCTTTGTAACCACAATGCTCACAAATTCGAGGATCAAATTTTTCATCATGAACATCCTGCATATGTCTTCTGTACATATAATAGCTATGATATTCTTCTTCTAAGTCACATTTGTGACATTTCCAAGGACCATTTTCAGTTCCTCCAACATTACCTGGTTTTTCATCTTCATCATTGCCCGACATTAAATGATCAGACTTTAAAACAAGATAAGAGACTTTAGTTTTTCCTGATGAATGTTCCGAAGATTTGGGTTCCTTCTGCATGATCTTTAGTCGAATATTTTTATTATTCTTTACCAAATGAGGATATTTCTTCAAGACCTCTCTAATAATTTTAGCATGGTTATTTATTGATTCAGCAGAATTTTGAGAAGCATTTTTGCTTTTTTCCATATTTTCTTTCTCTTCAAGCTCAAATCTCACACGTTTGGAAGGACCTTCTTGAGACCGAGATTTACTGCCAGTCCAATCATCGTCAGAATTTTCCCAAGGTTTATTATCGTGGCCATCCTCGTCTTCATCTTCAGTGTCATTGGTTTTAAAAGATCTATTACCGCTAGATGATTGGCCTGATGCTTGAACAATCGGTTTTGTATTATATGTAATATCATCAAAAGAGGAAAAAACTCCCAGAGCAATATCATCAACCTCTGGTAAATCAAATCGTGATGGACCCGATGTAGTCTCTGCTGACTTATGTCCGAACATTCCTGTATCAGAATTTGATGGCGATTCGATTTTTCTCCTCCAAATTGGAAGTCTAGAAATTCATAAAAGTAATAATATTATAAAAGACCATAATAACAAAAATTTAGAGGTAAATTATACTTACTTTCTGCCAGGCAATGGAGTAGTTGGCATCGATTGATTATTAGCTGGTGGTGATTTCTTGGTCGGGCTTGAAGTTTTTTGAACGGAAATAATTGATTTTTCATTACTTGTAGTTGGAGTGCTTGGTTGAGCATTTGTGGTATTAAATTGCGCATCCAAAAGTTTGGTTAAAACAGTCATATTCATTTTTTGTGCTGTTTTGTAGAGAGCATTTTGTTCAGAAGTCCAATATTCTAATTGTCCAGTATACATAAAACTAAAAAAATGCAAATTATAAAGTAACTGTGTTTATTGATTATTTAAATATAAATAAAATAATATGTATTGCATACCTTATTATAGATTTGACACATTCATAAGGCATATCTGGAGGCATAACAATAATCCCGTCAAAATCACTTTTCTCCTTTTGCTTCCGTTCTAATTGCATAAAATAGTCTGTACATGTTGTAATCACCAGACGATGAGCCTGAAAACAAAAAAATATCATTAAAAACAAATTAAATTGGAACAAATAATCATTTAGAGAATAATTAGTATGTAAAAGGTTAACAATGAACACAAAAAGTTTATTAAAATACCTGAACTGTGATATCACTAGTAGGAAATTTGATAGTAAGATCAAGAAGTTCTTCTTCATTATAAAGCTGTTGTAATCTTTGTAGAAAAAAACTTCCCCAATTATCTACTTTAACTTGTTTCAGTCCAGGAGATTGAGATGGTTTACTCATTGATACCGACTGCATGATTAAAGTTCTGAAAATTTTTATTAATTCATGTAAATTTAAATAAAATATTGAAAACGAAGTCTGTATATGAACACTGATGAAAATTGATAAGTAGTGATACACACGGAATATGTTAATTATGCGTATATATTACATGCAAATAATACTCCGAAATTATAATTTTTACAAATAACTTATAGCTACAGATCGGTATTTGAGCATACGATTTTTAAAAGACAGAAAATATTAATATTTTTACCGATCTTTTAACCTAAATCAGCATGAACTTAAACAAAAAAATACAAATCACAAATGGAGGCGCAAGCAATTAGGCCACGTAACGCGCGGTACAGAAAAACTTTACAGAGAAATTATTTTCATAAAGATAAATTTGCAAAAAAACGTGAAAATAATTATAATTTACATTTTTGCCGGGTTACAAATAAACTAGATATATTCTTCAATGACCAAGCGTACCTTTTCGATAAATTTCGCTTACAACTCTTGGGCCAGCTCCATCTCTTACAAAAGCTTTCAGTAGACGAGGAATATTGAGCAATCCAATATATGATGCCCCTCACAGATGGAGTTGTGGTAATTTTCAGTAAGCCAACTGTAAGAAAAAAATTTTTTCAAAAAATTCAGCCACCACGCCACCTATCAAAATAAGTGTAAATTACCCGGGCAAAGTACTTTCGATGAAATTATTATAAATTATTTTAATTGTTATCTTCGATTTCAACTTAATTGAATGTAAGATTATTCTACATGTATCTCACTTTTTAATTTGATTCCATAAATAGTCTAATACATGTTATGTCTCGCAGATACCAGCGATTCCATGAACGTACATTTACTTGCAATGAATAACCTCCAATAATGGTTTTCATTATTAAAAAAAACAACAATTATGATTTAATTGTTGATTACAATCAACATTCTATAAAAATAAAAATTTTATGTACATAATTAATGAATCATAATTAATTTATTATTATATTTCATAGAAAGGTATCAATTTTTGTATCATTATTAATACCATTAAGTTGGTAAAAGTGAATTTAAATGACTCAAAATCTCAAATGATTCCATAAAATTTTCTAACTCATCAAATTAAACAAATGAATATATTTTTACAGGCTTTTATATAATGAAGACAGTTATAAATTTCGAAGTTTATAAAAAAACTTGGGAACGACTTTCTAAAAATAAGCATTTTAAATATGGTGCTCCATTCCTTGCTTTCATCATTGGAGGATCATTTGCATTAAGATATGTCACTAATATACGGTACTTATTAATGACCTTGTACTTTTTTCCTATTTAACAATCATTTCTTTTACAATTACAAATAAATTATTCCATAAACATTGGAGTACAATTTAAGTACGAATTGAAGTATACAATTAACTACTTGTGTATCAATTGGTATTAATTATTTCATTAGATTTAAATACAAACCAACTGTTATGATGAAAGAAGAAGCTTCCAAGATGGGAATACACATAAAAAGCGCTGAGGAAGTTGGAGATATAGAAGATCACTATAAAGAATTGCAAAAGGTATTAAACATAAACATTTTCTTTTCCAAAAAAAATTTTTATTGACTCAGCTGATCTATCATTCTAATTTATATTTCAAAAACTAATGAATCTAATTAACAAGTTTATTGTAAATTAAATGAAATTTATAAATTATATTTATAGTAATTATTTGATGACGTAATGAGAGAAATTATTTTGAAGAATTAAGAGCTTAGCTCCAATTTCATTCATTATTAAATACGCCAATTATACGTATCATTTCATTTATTTCTCCTAACAATTTTGTATTCTTTCTTTAGCTCGACATCGATAATTGGGAAAATATCCGAATACCAAGGCCGTGGGAAGACGGAGAAGGAAAAGAAATAGTGTAATAGAATTAGTGTTTTGTAATGAAAAGTAAGTAAAATTAAATATAACTAATTTACATGTCAACATGATGACATAAATCATTTTTTTGTTAATACAATAACGTGAAAGAGTGAAAACGTATTGCTTTCTGAAACCTAAATGTTGATGAAGGTGAATGTATACTATTATTATGTAACATAATAGAAGGTAATTAGTAAATTTTCGTACCGTTATCAAGTAAATACAGTAAATTCAATATAAAAGAAAAACACGTGAACATTCGATGATGTATAATTAACTGCTTAACTGGAACAAGTCATATATCTTTTTTTATCAACAAAAAATCATCTTTATATATCTCATAACCGATAAATAAGATGCACAGACATGCTATCATTTTCATAAATTCTGACTAAAGAAAAGATAAATACCAAAGTCAAATGAATACAGAAAGTTAGTCAATAAAATTGGAGAAATATTAATAGTTTTTATAAATAATTAATGTAAATTTACATTAGAAATTATTTTGAAATAAAATAAGTGTCTTTGTATACATATTTGCATCTGATAATGCACATATTATGAATATCCATTAGCAAGGGTTACCTTATATTAAATTTCCGACGCTATTGGTAGTTTAACGAGCGCAATTGAGATATGTAACTTGACTGGAAACTAAAATGAATTCGTGGGGATCTAGGGGACGGATGTAATGCAAGTGAGGGGTGATTATCATCACCGTGAGATATTTAAGCTCATTTATTTATTCTACGCAATCGTATGCGCATTAATGCACTTGCATGTGCATTATTTTCGCAAATTTTCAAAACTTTTATGTCAAAAGCATACTATAATACCATTCTTGAATATCTGACCATCCACATATTGCGTGAGATTCATACAAAGTAACTATTACTGGATACATTGGAAAACTGCACGCAATCATTGAGCTCATATTTCATGATGTTTCCTTGCTGTTCAATTGGAAAAATTGCCGATATATGAGCATATTATCTGTCCAAGTTAGATAACATATTTAAATACAAAAACAACTATTTTTTTGTAAATAAATGACTAAGTTTGTTTTAGGAAATGAGAAAATCACACAAGGGAAAGTAATCTCTCTGTTCAATGGTCTTGGGATAGTCATCAGGAGTTTACAGAAGTGAATGAATCAGTCGTCTAGTGCATGCTCAGACACCCAACTACTGTTTACCGTACCAATTTGAGCATGCTTATTAAGCGGTGTATAAAAAGGTAGCATCTGGAAATAGTCGCGTGGTCTATAAACAAGGACGTACTTAGAACAAGTCTGACATGCAACCATAGTGGTCGACTCTGATCGGTGGTTCATGTTTTATCATTGTTATGTCATTTGGAAGTAGAATCAAGGTTGGCAAAGTGCAGTGCGGTGAGGGAAATGCTTACGCTACGTAAGCATAGCAATGATACATAAATGACGCTGGAAGGTAGGAGCTTCAGTATAACGCTTCGTGTTAACAGTGGCAAGCTATCCAGTTGTCTGCAAGCACTGTCCATCGACAAGTCGTCTCTGATCTTTTGAAGATCATTTATCTTGAGTCCTGATAGCAACATTGCGATTTAATCTAGGTACGTTCATTATCAGCTCTTTGCTATAATTTTTATATACTTTTTTAGTGAAAAAATTACTTTTTCTTTTATTGGATACTCTTTGTTTATTAGTTTATCTTGTGATGCTTATAAGACAAAGTAAAGTAAATAAATTGGACAAATGTTTATTTAATATTTATAGAATTATTGTTGTTAGAATGTCAATAAACTTATCACATAAACATACGAAAAACAATTATTTTATAGAAAATTCTTGCAAAAAGTTTGTTTCAATTGAAATATTTTTCAGATTCTAAAATAAACTTCTTTGTTTATATGTAAACTCTTGAGTTTTTTTCATTGTAAATTAGTTTTTTAGATTTTAACATAAAAATAAAACAAAAAAATTCAAGATTTTATGTTTGATTTAAAAATTATTTCCTTGTTTGTAAACAAGGTTTGTACTTTGTTATACACTTTACTGGCGACAAAAGTATAAAGAAATGATAAAAATTTACAACAATAGTAATAAATTATTTATGTCTATTTTATCCATCACATTATTGATATTTTTGTTAGAAGTAATTGTACAAAATTTACTATCTAATCAATTGTTTTATTTTATGTCATTATTTTTTATTCAATCTAGTCACAAAGTTATGTAGTAAATTCGACTTGATTATGATTAATGAAAATTCCAAATGTGTAAACACACAGTGCAACAAAGACTTCATTTACGATCAATATTAAAGACTAAAGATAAGGAAGTAAATCACTGATCACATTATGATATAGATATTAGCAGGTTTTGGAGTATTTTGTTTGCTACTTGAATCAATCTCTCTTGTTGATAGTGTACACTAGAAATTATTTACCATTCACTTAGGATAATTAAATAATAATTAAAGTAGCTACTGATGATATATGAAGCACATAATATGATGTGATTGATGCATAGTTTATGAGTCTATTCATCATTTAAAACCTGCAAGCAATTATAATAAGTGTCGTAGTGCAAATCTTTATAAACATGTTTAGAGGGCAAACTCTATGAATAAGTCAATGAGAATGAGGAAAAATGTTCTTATTTCTTAATAACTGTACCTAGATTAATTAATTCTTTCAATTAATTTTTATTATCATAACAGCATCTCTAATTTTACTATTTAAATTCAATTTAAAAGTAAACAAAAATATTTATGTGTATAAAAATTACAATAATTCATTTTGTTTATCTGATATTTATTGTTTTTAGTAAACATGCTTATTATTTTTCAATAAAAGTAATAAGATAATAAAATGAATTTTGTTTCGATTTAAAATTATGATGAATATTGAATTAGCTATTTAAAAGTAATAAAAGGAAGAAAAAAAATATAGTAATATTTATGAGTAATTTCTGGAAAGCAAAAACTTCTATTCATAAAGAAAGTTTTATTTATTATAATTATTGCTTTTTTACTATCCGCAAATAAGGAATGATATAATGGATATAAATTATCATAATTAGTATTGTTTGTTTATAATAAAAATTTTTTTAACTTTAAGTATATTTATTTTTCTTTTATTGATTGTTCATAAAATATCAACGACACTGGAAATGAATTATTTATTTCATTGACAAATTAATAGATTGATTAACACTTCATTTTCTCATTGACTTTTATCGCAAATAATTAGCAAATTGCTATCATTTTAGCATAAATAATACGACATTTAAATAAAAATTTTAATGATTAGAAAAATTAGTATTTTTATTCTTAAACGTTTCTATGTGATGAATATTATCTCTTAAATTTTGCAATTTGTTTATTACGTAGCATACGATAATTTTCCATGTTCTCTGACTTGTAGCTCAGGCTTGGCTCTTAGTATAAATAAAATAATTCAAAGTCAGTATCTAAAACCTAACAAATATAAACACGCATTTAATCTTAGAACCTCTCACGCTGTGACCACGTGGATATGGATGCAACGTTTTGAAATGAAAGGGCAGAGCATGAGAGTGGGAAATAGGATGAGAGAAAATTATAGAGCTGAAGGCTTTGAAGTAAAAAACAAAGGGCAAGCCAAAGGTCTTGGGTATTATGAATGCATAATATTTCGAAAATATTTAAATTACTTTTTCATCATTTTTTAAACATTTGAGTTTGATAATATTGATGATGATTTCAATAACTGGTGTTTAAAAATTTCTTCTATAGCCGTTGAATGCTAAACGTCTAGAGGCGCAACAACGAATCAATTGTATGATTCTTAAAGGCTTACATGCGCACAACAAGTCAAGTTTTATGGCTAACGTGTGATCGAAAGTCTGAAAATAACTGTTAAAAACAGTTCTGATGTTTCGTAAATCGTATTGCACCCATGAGATTAAGTTTATCTGACGATATTTCGGGGTGACATCTTCGAGAATTGTGGTATTCCAAAGATTCTGTGGTCAAGATCCACGTCGAAAGTCATTTTGATATTCACGCAAATTTATATACGGAATGGAGTGGGGATCATCTTCGACCACCATATAAATATTCCAATCGTTTTGATGGTTCGCCAGTTACAAACGTTGTTTTGGATAGTTAATTGTCAAGGGCATTTTTCAGTGGTTTTGTAACAATCATTATCATTTTTTTCTTCCTGAAAATTTTTTCTGTTTGATCATTGATACTTTGTTTTGCTTATTTGAATTTAATCTTCCTCATTATCTATGATATTTATAAACGTTTAAATTAAAAACCTATCAATCATCTGCTGCTGCCATTCTTCAATTTTCCTTTTTCCAAGATGAGCATCAAAGTTTTGGTGAAAGTTTGCGAGTCCCATTTATTTCCGCGAGTTAAATCAGGTAACAGCTCATTATGGATCACTTGGGGAAGACATTTCAGCTGGTAAGTTTTCCTGAGTCATCATTCTATGCAAACAATATATGTATTATCTTTTTCTTTGTTCTGTACAAAATATTTTTCCTTAATAAAAAATATTTTCAATTAGAAAGTTAATTTATTATACTTTCTTTTTTGAATTATTCCTTATTCGTTTCATCTTATACTCCAAAACCCAGTTTGATGACCAAAAAAAAAAAAACGTAAAAGGAAACAATTTATATGCTGAAATATGATGAATATCATTAAATTAGGCCCATTTTACTAATGAATTCTGACTTTCAATTCTTATGATCATTCTAGATCAAAACAATTATGACTAAGATATTTTTTCCTAGCATTCTCGAATATATGTCAGTCGTTTAAGAATTAACATAATGTTTTGCATATTAATTACAATTATTATAAAGAAAAATGATAATGATAAGCAGAAGTAATATCAAAATTAGCAGCATTTGGAGTGGAAAACGTGTACTATCAACTACTATTACTAGCTCTATGATTATCTGCTAGCACAATATAATCATTCCATCATGGATAATTCACTCTATTAGTTATCTGAAAAGTTTCCACGCATTAACAATTTCCGGGCAACCACCACATATGGGAGTATTCCGTACTTAAGTTAACAAGCAACTTTCGACGTCACATTCCTGACTATTAAAAAATTGCCAGCATCATCAGGAACGAAATTAGCGCCCAATGTGTATGAAGCCTTTCACGGCCTACTTCGTACGATCATGATAATTGATAAGAGTCCAAATAATTTAGATAAGTGTCAATGAGATAATGTTCAATCCATCAAACTAACATTACTAACATATCAGGCATAATTGACGATTTTATGAAAATATGTTAAAATAAAAAATATTATGCAATATCTCATTCAATGTCTTCATCTATAGTTTGATGAAGTCATATCGATATTGATTTGTACTTTTACAAAGAGATTGCGATAATTTTGATACTTGTTGCTAAGGAAGCATCAAGAAATAAAATGATTATTAACATGATTTCTTCATGTCTAAATTTTTTTTGTTTTTTTCTTAGGATTGATGAATTTTTATTAGCAGTTTAGTAACTTCTATATTGATTGCTGCTATCAAAGTTGCTTTTTAATCACTAATCACTGACATATATATGCAAGTGGCAGCTACTTTTTTGTGTTTTTCATGTTAAGTCACTCGGTCAAACACCCCTCTTTGTTACACAGATAATAAAAAATCCACAGGAATTCATGGCTAAGTCAGCTCCATTGTTTCAGATAAATTCATGAAATTACAAAGAGCCTGTCTGACAATCTCTTTTGACGACAGTTCTATATGCTTCTAAATAATAGTATAACATGCCAATTATTCTGAACAGAAAGTTAAATATTGTATTTATGCTGGACGGATTCACATTCACTTGAAAGTGCTAATTTTAAAAAATAGGTGTTTACCTTTTTTCAATGTCATCAGACGATATTTATTTATTGAATGAGCTATAAATTGACACCAACTTCTTTATCTACTTTACTTCATTTCGTGTAATATATCTATTATTTCAATGTTAACTTTTTATTTTTAACTGTTTCAATGTTGCCTGAGTTAAAAAAAAATAAATTGTAAACATTTTGTTTTGTTTAGAAAATATATTAAACATATTTGTGTAGTAAGCAAGAACGAATTGAATAAATAGACATGTAGAAAATTTTGCTTTAGAAAATTCCTTTAGAAGGAATAGAAAATCCAATACCTCTTATCAACATCATAATTCTGAATTAATGATGCTCTTGACAGACTGTTTAATCAAATGAATCTATAATATGGATTTTTTCTATTTTAGCACCGCTACAATGTCGAGGACAATGCTTAAAGACTCCCCTAATGCAGCACTTAATAAATCATTGCTGAATAAATACTTGGAGCTACCACAACCTGATGATAAAATTCAAGCTAAATATATTTGGATCGATGGTACTGGAGAAGGATTAAGATCCAAGACACGAACTCTTGACTTCGTACCGAAACATCCATCTGGTTAGTAATAAATTTCAATTGATATGAATTGTCATCAGCTTGTATGATTATTAGGACAACTTAAATAATGTATAAATCAACTGCTGACTAAAGAATTTTATCTATAAAAATTGGCAGACATGACAAATTTATCAGTAATGTTAATGATAAATATTTTTACAGAGCTTCCAAAATGGACTTACGATGGAAGTTCAACTTATCAAGCAGATGGGGGTAATAGTGACATATTTCTTCAACCAGTAGCAATTTACAAAGATCCAATTCGACGAGGAAATAACAAATTGGTCCTATGTGAAACATTTAACAGCGATAACACACCAACGAAAACAAATAAACGTTACTCAAGTAATCAAGCTATGGAATTAGTGAAAGATCAAGAGCCATGGTTTGGTATTGAACAAGAATACACCTTCCTAGATTTTGATGGAAGACCTTTAGGCTGGCCTAAAAATGGATTCCCTGGTCCCCAAGGGCCTTATTATTGTGGAGTAGGAGCTGACAAAGTCATTGGAAGGGAAATTGTTGAAGCTCATTATCGAGCTTGTATTTATGCTGGTATTAAGATCGCTGGAACAAATGCTGAAGTTATGCCATCACAATGGGAATTCCAAGTTGGTCCGTGTGTTGGTATTAGCGCTGGAGATGATCTCTGGATGGCTAGATTCCTTCTTCATCGTATTGCTGAGGAGTATGGTGTCATTGTTACCTTGGATCCTAAACCCATGGATGGAAGCTGGAATGGAGCTGGTGCCCACACCAACTTCTCAACAAAGGCAATGCGTGCTGATAATGGAATTGTTGAGATTGAAAAAGCTATTGAAAAGTTAAGCAAAAAACACATTCGTCACATCCAAGCCTACGATCCACGTGGAGGAAAGGACAATGAACGTCGTCTCACTGGTAAATGCGAAACTAGTAGCATCCATGATTTTAGCGCAGGCGTTGCTAACAGAAATGTCAGTATTCGTATTCCTCGTGGTGTTGCTGAAGACAAAAAAGGATATCTAGAAGACAGAAGACCAAGCAGCAATTGTGATCCATATTCTGTTTGTGATGCTCTAATTCGCACATGTTTGTTGAATGAATAAATCGAATCAACTTCGAATTTACCACTATAATACAAAATTGTCGACTCAAATACTAAGAAAATCTCTTTTAATCCATAGATTGTCGAATTATTACGTGTTTTATAGAGAATAATATAATAAGATATCTTGTATAACATTGATAAAAAATTTATTTAATGTTGATGTGGAATTCTATTATATTTTTGGTTAAATTTATGTTAAAATATAAATTGTTTATTATTTTATTAGATCAGCGAAAAAGTTTCTGCATATTTACTTTAAGTCATTATTCTGTTAAATTAAAATAACCTGAACTTTTCTATCTTCCTACATAAAAAAGGAGATGAAGAATAAAAATATAAAGTGAGACTTAAAACATCAATTTTATTAGTAAAAAAAAAAAAACAAAAGTTATGAAACACAGAAATTGACTTGCAAAATAAGTACATTCTTATCTTGACATAATACAAAGCATAAATCGCCTCAACTTTCTCATTTTTAGTAATATCAAAACAAATTTAAGGTATCTATATTTTTTTTACATGGTTGTAATTTTACCGAGGGTGCCTTCCATATCTGGCTCGCAAAAAAACTATTAATATTAGTTTACTTATTTATGGACATATAATCAAAATATTAGTTGTAAATCTGGCAATAATAAGCGACCAGAAAGCCATTCCTGTGCAAATCCTCGGTTTTATTGAGAGAGAATCTAAGTGTAGTTACTTCGTTGATTGTTTTTTTTGTGAAGTTATATAATCTTATTTCTTATAACTTTTTTTAACTTTTTTGAGTCTTTACCAATTACTAATAAAATAGAATTTATGGTACTGTGATGTCAATAATATTATAGTTGACACATAAATATATATTTTTATGTCAATTTATTGATTAAATAACTGTAAAAAATATTTGGAGAAAATAGAATCAAAATGTAAAATTTATTATGAAATAATAATCATGATAATAATGTAACTGTTCTTTATGCATGGTCGTACTTTAAGTACAAATCGTTGAATAGTTAAGATAAGTCATTTTAATTTAATTAAAAAAAAAATATTTTGGAAGTATTTTCGATGTTATTGATTAAAAAATCCATATATTGTTAAATAATTTATGTCAAAATTAATCAATACATTTGAAAAATAAATTATTTAAAGTTTAAAATCATCTTCCATTTTTTTATACGATTATCAGTCAATTTAAATACATGTTTTTTTGATTACAATCGATTAATGTCAATTAAATTTCCAAATTTTATAATTTGAAAAACCTACCAATTTTATCTTTATCTTTATATAAAGTTAAATGATAAAGCATTCGGTTCAATAAAACAGTCAAATATCAATATACCACTTTCATTAATAATAAAAAAATTGAAAAGTGAAGTCAATTGAGATTAGAGGTCAAAATACAGCTATAATCGATCATTTTTATCGGCAATGATATATTGAGAATCATCAACACCGTTATCAAAGATATACAACGTAATTAATTGATAATTTGAATTATTTATGCAATTAATTTACCTCTCATTATCCACACTTTCTGTGATATTCAGGAGTTGCTGCTCCGTAATCTTGAAGGCTGAATAAGTCACTACTATTTTTATGAAGATATCGTAAAAAATCATGGATGTGAGCAAGTAATAATTGGATACTTCTTTCATCCAAAGGAGTATACGATAACATACAGCCCAATTTCACTAAAAAGTTCAACATTTAATAAGTTGAATTATTTTTTAATCATAATTCTAATTGCACTTGTTGCCCAATATATATAATAAAAAAAAAAAATAACTATCAATTACCAAATAACCGAAGCAAATGAATGGCTCCATATATTTGACTTGGTGGAGTGTTTGGTTTTTCTGCCATTATTTCACTGTATTGTTGACGTTCCCATCTATATAACAACTGTGTTCCTAACATAACATTAAAATACTCTCGTAGGCCTTTTGTCACTTCTAAAACTGCACTTTCTCTAATAAAGATAATATTACGGAATATTAAATAATTATTACACTGTTTAATTAACTCAATAAAAAATTATAGCAATAAATGTTTACTTATTTGGAGTATTAGTTTTGCTCGACGTCTTGAATTTAACATAATCATCTAAAATTTGGTCAATTGTATGCCTCGCCGGTAGTGTAACTAATTTTCTTTGTCTAGTAATTGCATCCCAATCGTCAACTAGCCATGGTTTTAATTCATCAGGAATTTTCACCTTCACTTCTACTTTTGTTAAAAATTGTTCTTCAGTTTCTACAGACGGATCTACACGACTAAAAAAAGAATTTTTTATTGTTACAATAAATTATTCAGTTCCTCAGAATGATATTTAAATTATAATGTGTCATCATTATTATTTACCTGCGTTTCTTTCTTGGAGCTTCAGATGACGAATCATGTGATGATGGTGTAGCAGAGCCACTACTAGTTTTGTTTCCACGACCAGTAGTTTTGTCACTATTAGGAACAGGTGTACTAGCTCGACTTTCTGAATCTTTGTCTTTACCACTTTCGCTCTTACGTCCTTGTGCTTTGACTACCGATGTTCCTTTTTTCCCTTTTTGTGATGACTGTTGAGCTGCATGAGCACGCTGAACTTCTTTTTGTTTCTGAACATTGGCTTCATTATATTTTAATACACGACTTTCTGGAACCCATTCATCCCAACTGAAAACAAAGGATCATTTTACAAAACCTTTAATAATTTCAAACTTAATTGCAATAATTAAACTAAAAAAAATTGTATTACTTTTTATTCCAGCCTGCATAATGGATTAAATACTTTATTTGTTTTTCCTTAGAAATTTGTGCCTTCAAACATTTTGCTTCATAAATTAGAGGTCCATGGAAACAAAGTACTTTTTCGCCTGCATAAAAAAATAAAAATAAAACAAAAATTCTTGAATATTAAATGATAATATTTTAAATAATCCAATTCAACTTCACCTTCTTGAAATTTACACTTAAAAGGCATTTGAACAGGGAATAAATGAAATACTATTTTTTTTATATTAACAATCAATTATTTCAAACTTTAAATGATTGTTTATCAAAATTTGTATCTGTTTGTATCGAAGCAGGGCACTGAACATAGTCGTGAAACAAACACATGAAAAAAATATATCGATATACTTACACTCGATAGTGACTATCGATTTGCTTTGCAGTTGCGTTCAGGATGATTCAGATGAACGAGCCTAGCGCCATGACAAGTATGGCCGATAATGCCTTATTTTGGAGTAATTGAATATTTTGTTTCTATAGAATAATTATATGATTGAATTACAAGTAATTATCTTATACTATTAAATCCACTAATAATAATTCATTTGCTAGAAAATGATTTGATTAACACCATTCCTCAATTTTTAAGATAAATCAATCATAACTATCAGTATGACAGCAAATTATTATTTTGTTATTGTTGGTAATGCAGATAACCCATTATTTGAGATAGAATTCAGTGGTTCAAATAAAGATTCTAAGGTAATTATTTTAATTATCCATAATCATTGAAAAAAATTTATTGCTATTTTTTTTAAATAAACTGGAAAAAAAGAACAATAAATATTAATCAACTTTTTTCATAACAAACTGTTGAATTACATTGTTTATTTTTATGTTGAACATTAATGATCACATAAACAAGGATAATAATAATAAGAATTATAATTAATAGTTATTTTGTATTTTTATTTTAACAATTTAAATTTAATTTAGCTTTTTTTTGCAGAAAGAAGACCATGCTCATCTTAGTCAATTTATAGCTCATGCAGCTCTTGATTTAGTTGATGAACATAAATGGAAAACGACAAGCATGCATTTAAAAGTAATTGACAAATTCAATCAATGGTTTGTCAGCGCATTTGTTACAGCAACTCAAATTAAATTTCTTATGGTTCACGACACTAAAAATGAAGATGGTATTAAAAACTTCTTCAATGAGATATATGAGATGTATATAAAGGTACTTGACAAGCTATTCTAGATATAATTTATCTCATAAGAAGAATTATGTTAATAAATACTTTATGAATGGATATAACTTATTAAATATATTTTAATTTATTCAAATTTATGTTACAGTATTCTATGAATCCGTTTTACAAATTGAACACTCCAATCAATTGTGTTAGCTTCGAAAAAAAAGCTCAACTGTATGGTCGAAAATACTTATCATCATAAATATTTATGATAAAATAAGAAATAATTATAAAATCATTTATAAATATTTAAATACTTGTACATTTTTAATTTATTTTAAATTAATGAATTCTGCAATATGTTAATTTTAGAAAGTTTTTTTAAAATAATAAAGTTTATTTACAGATATTACTGACCTAAATGAATCATTATAAATCTCTACCATAAAAAATTTAGCAATTTATTCTAACGCGATTGATTGATATAATTTTTTTATCGATAGGAAACAATTTTTTAGATATAACTATTGGTCAAAATCAAAATAACTGGCATGTAATTAAAATTTCAATATATATAAATATATTTTTGCGCAAGACCCAGTCAGATAAGTGACCTTTAAGGTAGTTAGAGGTCAAGTACCAATGCTCAAGTGGTTAAATAACAAGTAGACACAGGTTTGTTGTGGTATTTACGAATCTTATCATCTGTCAAAATGCTGTCTGTTGATGACAACAAGGTAAATTTTCCAAGAATTTTCAATATTCTGAACAATTATAAGATATCAAAACTAACTTACATACTGTTAAAATAAAAAGAAACTAATAAAAAAGACTAATTGGTTCAGTTAACCTCTTTTTTTTCATTGTTGATAAGTAAATGAGGAAAGATCAATTTTTCTAAATAAAATAATAAACTTTCAGTCATTAAGATAAGATTTTTTCGCGATAAGACAATAGTGTAGACACAATAAATACTTTTCTATTCATCATTATCATGAGTTCCATTAATTGGTTTTAAATTTCACTTAATGTATACCCTTATCCAAAAAATCAAATTTTAAAAGATAATTGTTTGTAAAAATTGTTTAAATTTATTGTTTTCAATACAATAACTATTTGCTGCGTCATAATGATTATGCAATGCCATATTAAGAATTTCCTCTCTACTTTTTGCAATTATGCTACATCATTCCTCATAGATAGAAAATTATGACAAATTTATTTATGAATTGAATATCAGTTAGTAATAACTTTAGTGGAATAATAACAATTTAAAAAGTACTTGTGATACTTAAAAATGAAAATTATAACATTATTTTCCATTTATTTAGTATACTTGCATGTTTCTTAAGACAAACATTGTGAAAATATATGATAAATAATCAAGCGAAAAATTAGGCCAACTTGTCAAAAGCCGATTGGGATAATACCATCATTAAAAATTTAAAATAAAGATAGCATTTTCCAATCAACAATTCCATGTCGCATTAGCAGTTAAGACTTCATTGGATCCATCAGACCTTCGTCTTGTTGATAAAGCAAACGATAACATGTATAGACTTTAACACAATGATAACCATATTTATTATCATTTTACTCCTAAAAACATTCAGAGACCCACGGGGTTTTCAACCGCTGCAGTTAATTCTTTCTCACATTATTTATACGCTTTTAACTAATTCATTGAATTAAACATTTTTTAATTTATTAAATAATTTAAGTTTAACACATGGAATATTTACTTCAAGTAAGTGTAAAATATTTATTTTAATTTTATCATTGACTTTGCATATACTTAGCATCAGTATAATCATAAATTTTTAAAAACTGAATCATTCATCTGAATTTTAAACTTACACTTCTATCATGGTTTCGTGTTAATAGTTGATAATTAAAGCTTCTTGACAGTTATATCAACGTGATACAGTAAAAATGATGCGCCACAGTTTAATATATTTTTACTGAGTTAGAACTTCTGCATAGTGGGAAGCAATGAAGGCTATTTCTTGCATAAATAGAGATGATTGACTGGTCGGTTTAAAGTAGAGAAATAGTAGTTGAAGAAGAATTGTTCAGTGTATTATTCCTTGACTTTGAAAGTTGATAAGAGTTGATTTAAAGAGCTGTTGCAAAGCTAGAGTTGACCCGCATATTGCATTTAGACTTTTAGCATTATGAATCATTTAACTCTAAGAAGTGATACATAACATAAAATAGGAGAAAGATTTAAATTATCGAGAGGTCTGGCTGCAAATTAAAACTTGTTTGGATTTATTCAACTGATTGTTAAAATTTGTTTTTTGATTTTCCAGTCTCGAGGGCATGTTCGTCAGCCTTCTGACACTCAGGCTTTTCGAGAAAGAACTAAAAGAGATGCTGAAAGTGAAATGCAGTTCGAACTTAATCGTTTGGAGGCAACTGCTGCTCCTCACCTTCGAGACCGTTTCAAGGTGGAACTTGGAGGTTTTCAGAAGCTGTTCCAGAAGTTTCTCCAAGACCAGGGGCCTTCAGTGGTATGGGAACAAATTCAAAAATTACCAGAAGGAGCAGTGAGTAACGACTTTCATTAAAACAAATTGAATAAAATAAAATTAATTTAATAAGAAAATAACATTTATTTATATTGTATATAATTGTTTTAGATCAGAGACTATGACTCTCTTGTGGAGCCTGGTTACGAGGAGATTCGAAGCATGCTAAATAAATTAGTAGTTGTTAAGTTAAATGGAGGATTAGGAACAAGTATGGGTTGTCATGGACCTAAATCATCTATTGTTGTCCGCAATGACCTTACATTTTTAGATCTTACTGTACAACAAATTGAGGTAAATTAATTTAATCTTAAAATTGAAAAATTAGCACTTGAATGGAAAAGTTATTTTTATATTTACTTGTATAAATATTTTATTTATTAAATTTTTTTAGCATTTGAACAGGGAATATAATGTCAGCGTACCATTAGTTTTGATGAACTCTTTCAATACCGATGATGAAACCCAAAGAATTATCAGAAAATACAAGGGAATTGATATCATCGTCAAGACTTTTAATCAAAGCTGTTATCCACGTATCAGTAGGGAGTCTTTACTTCCTGTTCCTAAATGCTGTGATGTTGAAGAAGATATAGAAGCGTTAGTATTAATACGAATAAAAAATATTCATTTAAAATATTTTGAAGAACAATAAATAAAATGATGTTATTAATTTTAGATGGTATCCTCCTGGACACGGAGACTTTTATGAAAGCTTTCAACGATCAGGATTATTAGATGAATTTATAAAAGAGGTAATTTAGTAATTTCAGATAAGAAAATAAAAATTCTACATTTTCAAATAATCGATTTTTCTTCAGGGTCGTGAATACTGTTTTATCTCAAATATTGATAATTTAGGAGCAACAGTAGATAGTAAAATTTTGAAATTAGTCCTTGAACCAAGTGGTACTCCACATGAATTTATTATGGAAGTCACAGATAAGACTCGCGCCGACGTCAAGGTAATTATTATGAGTCAATAATTCATTTGATTTATATATTCTCAAATTTTCTTTTAATTCAGGGAGGCACTTTAATTCAATATGAAAACAAACTACGTCTTTTGGAAATTGCACAAGTTCCGAAAGAACGTATAGATGATTTTAAATCTGTTAAGACCTTTAAATTCTTTAATACCAATAATCTATGGGCTAAACTGAGCGGTAAGTTCACTGTTTTTTGTTATTTCTGGTTCCAAATAAATAGTTGCTCTGAGACTAAACTTGTTAATTTAATTTTTTTAACAGCAATCAAACGTATATTGAGTGAACACACACTGGATATGGAAATTATTGTGAATCCCAAAGAATTAGATAATGGATTAAATATTATTCAGCTGGAAACTGCAGTTGGTGCAGCTATGAAATCATTTGAAGGAAGCATAGGTACAGTTATTGTGAGTCTTTGAAAATTATTTTTGTGCTAAGTAATCATTTTAATCTTTTATTGTTCAGGTATTCATGTACCACGAAGAAGATTTTTACCTGTAAAGAAAACTTCAGATTTGCTTCTTGTGAAAAGTAATTTATATGTTCTTAAAAACGGCTCGTTACTCATGAGCCCTAAGAGAATGTTCCCTGTGACACCGTTGATTAAACTAGGTGATAATCATTTTGCGAAGGTAATTGCTTTAATTGTATTCTAAATGACGATAATGAATTGTTAAGAAATAATCAAGTAGCTGTATTTCAATCACGATAATAGAGTTTATAATGAATCGTGCCAACTAATTAATTCATAGATTACTGACTCGTTAAGAAAAATGAAAGTGATATCTATGAATTGTACAAATCAATTCAATCTTTCATCTATGCAAATTTACGATAATAGATAAATGATTAACGGATGAATAAATATAATTATTACTATTCATTTGTTTTAAAAAAAATTTTACCATTCATTATTATTGAACAATTAAGACTTGTAAAAAATTATTTTTATTATGATTTTTTTTTAGGTAGCAGAATTTACTCGACGATTCGCCAGCATACCGGATCTTTTAGAACTCGACCACTTAACCGTATCTGGAGACGTAACTTTTGGTCGGGATGTTTCATTAAGAGGAACAGTTATAGTGATTGCGAATCATGGTGAACGTATAGATTTACCATCAGGAACAATTTTGGAGAATAAAATTGTATCTGGAAATCTTCGTATTTTGGACCACTAAATAAAATCAATTATCATTTTTATAGAAAACTTAATTCAATAAAATGTAGCCCTTATATATTTTGTAAATGGTAATAATATCAAATATTGGTATTATATTTGATAGATATGAGAGTAATGTTAAAATATTAATATAAATATAATTGTTAATAATATGTTTTTATTAATAATTATATGTTTCAATAAAATTCTGTGCTTTTTGATTAATTAAATGAATCTGTCTGTGATAAACAGCTCAGAAACAATTTAATTTTTCTTGATATTAATACCAATATTAGTATTGACTACCAATTATCAAATAAATTGTATTTAGAGTATGTTTGAGTTGATATCATGTCTGAGATTAATCGATCGGTTATATAATTCACTCATTAGTGTTTAATTATAATAATAATGAAGTAAATTCATCATTGTATAAAAATCTATTGAACAAATTTTTTGTAGTTTTTTGATGGAATTTAAATAAATAATTGTCTAGTCGACAAAAATAATTTTTTAAATTACATAAATAAAAACAAACTTAGAGAAATGGATAATGGTTTAATTAAATACAAGTGATATTATGAACTAATTACTATTTATTATAATAGATCAACTGTACAAGATCTATTGAATAAACAGGTAGCTTCAGTTTTACATACAATTTCCCAAGTCTTTTTGTTTCAGCGTACAATTTAACACTGTATTTTTGCATATCCGATAAAGTTCAAGACAAAATATAGATTATATAATTATTGGACATTAGGTACCATTATTAGAATATCCCGGACGGTTTTATCAAATTTTCTTATTTTTATTTTGAGATATGAAAGTTTTAACCGATAATATCAATTGACTTCATACATTTTTAATATCATTGAATATAAAAAATCTTTAATAAATAGTAGAGATAAATAAATACAACATTAAAATAAGAGAATAGTAAAAAAATTTCTCAAAAAACTTAAGTCTAAATCATCGAAAATAATTTCGAAAAGGTTTGAATAATTTTGATTGTAGCATGTGATATGCAAAATATGAAGAAATGATTCATGTCATTTGTATTTTGAAAAATGTAATTTTTACAGCGTTAGATTGAACTAGTTTTTGGTAATGATTTCATTGTCAAACTGTCTCGTTGTCGTTCATGGAACTCTTGGAAACACGGAACAATACACAAATTAATTTGACATTCAGGACAATGATATTTTGTCTTTCGTCGTAAAGTACGTCCATGAGTGTCTACCGTATTCCAACAGTGATTACAACCTAGCGCTGGTCCTGGTCGTTGGACAGGACAATGACCTAAACGTTGGTCACTTCCTTCTCTCCCTTCCCTTATATCTCGACCTTCTCTTATGTCTCTTATTTCTCGAATCGGTCTTAGTTCAGTACTACTTCCAGATGCAAGCTAAAATAAAATATTCATTTATAAATATTTTATTAATTTTCTACAATTAGCAAAGAAAGCACTCAACGAATTGTTTTTAATAGCTACCTGCGGTGTTGATGAGCTTCTTAATAATTCAGCCGGAATAATTCTAAGTCCACTATTATTAGAATTGCTTCCACTATCTTTAATCACTCTTGACTCTACTTGACCTTCTTCCACTTTTATCAAGGGAATAGGATCCCCAGATGTAGAAGGACTGGAAGATCGTCCGGGATACTCTGGATTCGAGTGTTGTCTTTGCATCCAATAATTACCAGAAGAGCTTTGTTGTTGACTTGGTAGAAGAGGATGTGAATGTTGTTTAACCAAATAAGATGGTTGTGGTACAGTTAACAAATTTGTACAAGTCGTCACAGTTAATAACGTTTGTTTGGAAGTAGCTGCAGGCTCATTGTCTTGCCAATGTTGTGATGTTGAAGGAAGATTTAATATTGGAGTAACAGGATGTGATGCCGCCCCTGTCGATACAATTCGTGGTGAACCTGGATCACTGTCTGGAGATGGATGTCCTGGTTCAGTCTCTTTCCTCACTACTCGGGTTTGTCTCATCAGTAACAGTCGAGTTCGTTTTGTTTCCACTGGTTTGCTATGATGGGCTGGAAAATACAATTTAAAAAATTAATAAAAAATATAGCATAATATCATTTTGTTTATATTAAACAAAATAAAATAATACTTTTATCGTAATTTTAATTACTCACCAATAAAGAAGAATTATAATTTTAAAAACTACTATTTTTTGTACTAATAATGAAATAAGAGTTTTTGAAACGAATGACAATCGTTATCTGTACATTACAAGATGCGAGAGCGATCTTATGATTTTATTTAAGTATAAATTGCATTACAGGTAATAAATAATGACGCAATTGAATAAAAATATAACTAGTATAATTATTATTGTCATCATTTCTGGAAACACATCGCTAATAGATATACAATCAATGTAATTAACTAAATTATCAGCATTTTGTGTCCAGTAATGACATTTATGAATCAATGTTATTAATTATATTAAATCACACTTATTTTTTTTTCCCTGTTTAATCATTTTAAATTAAAATTTAAATTAACAGAATTCGTCTTTAAGCCATTTCAATTTTTAGTCAGTAAAAAAAAGTATATCAATACTATTTCTTTTATCCACATAATGATCGATGTGTAGCTGAATAATATATTTTAAAAGCTGGTATCAATAATTAACTCTATTATGACAGTAAGTGTTGACAATTATTATTTTCATTATTTGTGGAAAATATCGAATACTAAGAGACTCTTAATAATGAAAGACTCTTATATTTATATAAAATTTTTTCTATCACTTAGACCAATTTTCTCATAAAATTGTCATCAATATAATCAGTCTAATCAAAGAATGGACTTTTAATATTTCTGTCTTATAATCTCTTCAATTATTAATTTAAATAAATAATTTTTAAATTATTTGTTTTTTATAAATTCGAATAATTCATAAAAAAGGTTCCATTTTTGTAATAAAATATTATTGAGATAAATAATTATTCTTTTCAGTCAAATAGTTGTTCGTTGGTTTATTCAATAATAATATTCTTATTGATAAATTTAATGATGAAAAAAAGGCATTATAGTAAATTATTGTTATCACTTTTATGATAAATTTTTCTATAAAAGCCAAAGATACTTCAAGTCCATTCTTTAGCACACTTGACAATATTAACATAAATAAAATAAAAAAAATAATTTCATATCCGAAACGATCAACTTTTTACGCACAAAAAATATTTACAGATTAAAATAAAACTCTACCTATTTTACACTCTTTCACGAGTACACTATATTCCACAAATTTAGCATAAAAGTATCAACTAACTTCATTCAATTCAATATGATTACTAAAGTCTATTTGTACACGTAATTTGGAAAGTAATGAGTTCACATAGCGTTGTAATTAACTCCATGTAAATTCATAGGCATAGTTGCATTTGTTAGAGTATAATCTAAATGCCTACTATCTACATAGCTATTGAGCATCGAATGAGGACTATGAGAAGTAAGAATAGTGTGAGTATCGTGTGAACTATGAGGAGTCGTGGGTGGACCCATGGATGTTGGACTTTGTGGATCTACAGGTTGCGTAGTTGGTGCTGGTGGTGGTGATGAATTAGACTCTTGTTTCGCTCTTGACTTAACACTCGGTCGATTGTTTGGGTAACCACGTTTTTTATATTCTAACCAAAGGGTTCTGTTGTTTACACCGAACATTCTTGCAGCTTTGCAGAATCCTATACCACCGTAACGTACCGCATCAAGGGCTCTAATAAAATTTTCATCAGCCTGTGGGTTTGTTGATCTTTTTCTCTTAACTGTTGCTTGAGGACTGGCACAAGGACTTTGACAACTGTTTGAACATTGTGCTGATGGTGAGGTGCCACTTGCTGATGCATATTGAAGTGATCCATGCGTTGAATTTGAATAGTTGGTCAATGCACAACTAGAACCAGTGGTGCTGGTACCAGGATACTGATCGCTGATGCTCGCAGACGCCGTTATTTCAGGCGTCGTGAATGCTGATGATGCTTGGATCGACAGATTCGTTTGACACGAGGATAGAGCGAAACGTGGATACGTATGCTCCATGATTGTCCATTGCAATCCTGTAGAACAGACCAATTTATTCTTTGGTCAGAGCATAGACAATTTCAAAAACTATACGATTAACATTTACACTTCAAAATAGAGAAAAGAAGCTATTAGAATTAAACAAATTTTTATCTAATTAATTTTTCTTCTTAATTATTATCTAGCTATTTATCTTTCTTTAACTCAAAAAAATCTGTGTCTAATATTTAATTAAAGCAATAAATCATAAGATTATTAACCATTATTTGAGATGTGCAATTGTTAAAAACTATACCTCTACTTAGTTGGAAAAATAGTTTATATGAATAATTATGTATATAAATTAGTGGAAGTATAATAAATGTTAAATAAACATGGCATGGCACAGATACACCTCAAGCACAATTTCAAGAAGTAAATTCCCTACTTGATAATAACAATCGAATGGCTTAGGAAGAGCATACATAGACACTTCAAATCACAATAAAGTTTTTGAACAAAATTTTAAAAATAATTTTTGTGTGCTATGTATCTGTGTGCCATTATTCTATTATCATATTATCATTTATTATATATATAATTAATCATATTATTTTCAATTCAATATATTTTTTTGATACATCCGCTCTATTTTCATGTCAAACGTCTGTTGATTCCGTTGTGCAACATACTTGAACGCATCTGTGCCAGCATATATCACACAATTGAGCATGGACTCATAATCATGCAAAGAGAGCACGAGAATATTTTTTTCGCTGATTGAAACGATAACAAAAATTCACTCGCTACTTTTGGGATTGTCTAGTAAACGATAAAATAGAAAATAAACTACTTCGAGTATTCTTCTAGCATAAATAAATAAAATATAAATATTGTAATCTGTACTCGATAAAAAATTGAAACAAGATTTGGTTCATTTTCTAAAAAACTTGAATAAAAATGATAACTTAGTATAAAGTAATATAAAAAATATTTTTTGTATGATATTATGATTAGATGAATGAAGAATAGTATTGAAAAAAATGGTATCTCACCTTGATGTGGTGGAGCTTGTGAAGAAAGTGAACTTTGACCTATGTTTGCTCCAGATTGTTGACTTATATCCTGCATTGAACCTTCACTTTGGGCGGGTGTTGTTGCTGTACTACTTTCCATATTACTCATCTAAAAAAATTAATGGTAATTAATTAACTATTGTTTCTGAATTTAAAAAAAATGCCCATGTACATTTCTTAACCCTTTCAAAGCCTTTCCTTTAAAGTAATTCTGAACGATAAAATGAATTACATCTTTTTATTTTTATCCATAAATAAAGAAATAATAAGTCAGTCATGGGTAATCGTTTTAATTACGATTATTAAAAGAATGCTTTCAAAGGGTTGAGTATGATACACACAAGTATTCTTACAATTGATATTTGATCCTCATCAATACTTCCTTGTGACTCAGTACTTGTATTTAGTGGACGTCTTGAATTATCACCGCTATCCTGAGCCATAATAATCGGTTCAGGTTTTACTATATTTGTCGCTACAAGTGTAATTTCATTTCCATCTTCTGGTTTATCTCCAGATCCAGATGTTGAACCAGTAGAGGTTTTTCTCATTCTTTTTCTTCGAAATGAGGGAGATAGTGGAGACGGACTGGGAGAACATGACTCTCCTCTATCTCCCCCGCTGGGTTCGCTGCTTCCACTCGGCCATTTGGTTAAAGATGCCGAATGCATTTCGGCTAGTCCTTTTATTTTTAAACTTTCTGCAGTCTAAAATAATAAACAAAAGTATTCTTAAACAAGTCATTTCAAATTTCCTTGACTTATGATACTTTTTAATTCCAGATAGACTAAATTGTTTACCTTGATAACTGATGGCAACTGATCCTCAGATACATTGACTTCTCCATAGTACATAAAATCTACCATAATTTTCAGATCTGAGAATTTCACGTCTTTAAGAATCACAATAGGATGTTGACATGGATTAACCGTAAACAATGATTGGAAATATGTACTACAAGCTGAAAGCACCACTTTGTGTGCCTGAAGGTGCCTACCTTCAGCAGCTAGAGTAACATCAACCAAAGTCTCATTCGTTAATAATGACGAAAATACTGAGATAAAATTTGGTTGATGATTATTCCATCGTAAACAAAATTGTTGCATTGCCATTGTAAATTAATTTTCCTTCCTTTTATATTGAACTGAAAATTAATAATAATTCATTAGTCAGTGAGTTAGCTATTCTTGAGCTTTAAGAAAAATATATTTAAGAACAAAAACGAAAAATCTAAATATAATTAAGACAGAAAAAATGAATCTTAAATTTAAAAATATTCTTTTATTTGAATAATTTCAAAGCAATACTTGAGATAAAAAAAAACACGTGTAAGAAATATAAAATAACCTCTCCTCTACACCAAGAAACTACTGGTGTTGATAATAAATTGATAATAAATTGTATTTATGTAAACATTGAATGAAAGAAAATAAAATTGACCAAATCCTTACTTGTTCAAGAAGGAAGTAAATATCGAAAGTAGAAAGAAATTTGAACGATGTTCACATAGTTCTATTTTCTCAAGTACTGCCACACTTCTCGTTGGTGTAAGCCGAAGACATATACACAAAACAAAGAAAAGAATATGATACCGTTTAAAATGAAAACACACAGCTGATATTTTACTGTCAGATTATCAAACTTCAAAGAGAGAACCGTTTGACAATTGTGTGACTTTAAAAAATTATTCTACACCAACACACGCACTAATTGACTTTCTGCTCTAAAATGCTTGCTGTGTTTGCTAATTTTATCCAGTAGATTGACCGATGACGCTTGTGTAACTCAAGGATGACGTCACAGTCAAGAGATTGTCATTATTATTGCGTCGTATCATAAACATTATATCAATTATTAATAATAATAATACAATTGCACAATTTCTTTGAATAGATAAGTTCAGGAAATTCAACAATTGCGAAGAATAATCACCTTCACGATGTTCATAAATCAGAATGATCAATACATGACTTACTTAGTCGGTGGTATAAAATTCTAGTCTATCAGCTGAGTTTAAACTCCAAAATAATTTTTTTTTTTAATTCTTGATGATTCACGGAAATGAATCATTTTTTCATAATTTCAACATTAATTATTCGAGTTCAACTTCACTAGCAGGCTATATTATTAATGCACCTCAAACAAATTGTATTTTACAAATGATTAGTTCAGTTAGAAAATTAATTAAATAATTTAAATATGTATAGTAAAAAAAAAATGATGATAAAATATATAAATAACATTTCAAAATAATTAAATGATTAACAATCTATAAATTTTTGAAAGTGGCGCTATATTTGACAAAACGCATATGGTGGCTTGTGGCGCTTTTGTCAACTAGTGGACGCTCTTGGAAAAAATCATTCTGGATAGTAGCATCTGTTCACTCTCTATTAGTATGGCTGATGAGATTCATGAGGTGTTAGTCTCGTGATTACTTAGAGTCTTGATTTTTTGTTTCTGTGAATAATGTTATTCTTCGTATCATAAAACACAATTAGACTGCTGGATTCTGTGTGCACTGACGCCATTGAACGAAGTAACGACAATAGCCGAAATGGAAGAGAATCAAACATCGGAAAGTGTCGCCGTGTTACCGGACATTTCCGAACCATTAACGAGTGAAACCGAGGAGACGTCCAGTCTGACGACCGAGCACGAAGCTCATCCTGTCGCGGTTACAACCACTGTCCAAGGAGTTTCTACTGTCCAAGGAGTTCCTGTTTCTCTACCCGTTGGCTCAATTATTGGTGTTGCAAATTCTACTAATGGCACTACTTTCAATGTCATCACGTCTGATCAATTACAGGTAAATGGCAATTACCCAAACACTCTAATCAAAGTTCAATACCTAATTGAATATACACCTAACTTCGTTAACTGATTATTCCTAGTTTCTAATACTCTGGTTTATTTGCCTTCTAGCTGCCAGGCTCTGGCCAATTTAAACAGATGTTATGCGTTGACAATGGCTTTATCTGTGAACCTAGGCACGATAAGGAAGCTGACCCACTCAGGTGGAGTGGAGAGCTCAAAACGACTCATATTGTTATACAAAATAGTGCCGAAGAAACAGAAACTGAGCAGCAACAGATTCATGTTACTCCTAACAATAATAATCAAAACATTTGCAGCTGGACTGAGTCTGCTAACATGGCAGTTTTACCGATAAGATGTAAGAATACAAATGCAGAATTGCATAAGAGTCGATTTGGATCTGGGGGAAGAGGGAGATGTATAAAGCTTGGCCAGGAATGGTACACACCGAGCGAGTTTGAAGCTCTTTGTGGCAGAGCTTCTAGTAAAGATTGGAAAAGAAGTATTAGATTTGGCGGAAGAAGTCTTCAAACTTTAATTGAAGAAAATATTTTAAAACCTCATGCTACATCATGTACCTGCGCTGCTTGCTGTGACGACGATAGTGCAGTAAATTGATGAATATATTTATTATATTTGAATTTATTATTGTTATTATTAATAATATTTTTTGTTTAATTTTAGAGCGGACCAGTTCGTCTATTCACACCATACAAACGTCGAAGAAGAGCAAGAGACAGTAATACTGAGCATGAAACTCCTTTAAGAAAGATGAAAAGTGACAATTCACGAGACTGCAGCAACAATGAAGAGAGTGATAATGATGTGAATGCTCAGGATAAAGATCAAGTATGGCCTCAATATGTTTCAGCTGATGGACTCGTAGTTCATCCATCTCAAGAACAGGAACAAGTAATTCAGAATATACATACAGAAAACGGCCAAACAGATGATCTTTTTAAAAAATTAGATGAAATGTCAACGAAGATGTTAAAATTAGCTTATGAATTTAAGAGAACTGTTGAAGAAGCAAAAGAACTCAGCCGTCAACAAAAGAGAGAACAAGCGTTAGTTGCTCAATTAGGAACAAGAGGTGATGTAATTGAAGCTGTTGGTTTACAACCAGCAACTAGTTCTCATACCAAAAAGGTATTGCAGTTATTTTATATTGGTTAATTGCCACTTTTACAGAGAATTTATATATAAAAATAAAACCATTTTCAGTGTGCAAATTGCGATCGAGAAGCATTCGCCGAGTGTTCACTTTGTAGACGTACGCCATATTGTTCAACCTTTTGTCAACGTAAAGATTGGGCTGGACATCAAGTAGAATGTGTTCGAGGTGCAGCAGAGACTGTAATGTTGATTGTTGAAAGTAATTCTGAAGCCGGCACTCTAAATACAACAACTGAGGACCAATAATTATGATAATCTCATAATTAAAAAAAATAAGACAAAGTAACGATACTCTTTATAAAAATGAAAAATAAATGGTAGTTGTCTAAAAGTGAAGCTCCATTAAAAAAAAGATGTTGAGATATTTTTACCAATATAATTGTGATAATTTATTACTTTTAATTGATAAATAATAATCAGTATTTAAACCATAAAAATTAATTTACAATAATTAAGTTGGAAAAAATTGTGATGACACAATTCAAGTTTCCAATTTGTTTTTTCTTATTGAATATTTTCAGCTCTATTTTAGAGAAGCTCTACTTCTAGACAGTTGCTGAACAACATTTACATGATTGAATATTGAATATTACAATTTAGTTATTGTAAATAATTTGTAATTATTATTATTATTATTAATACGACGAACATAATTATTAAGGAAATATATTCACAATTGGTGGTAAACGAGACATTTAAAAAATAATCTTATTATTAAATATTATCAAATCGACATAAAAATTTTAAACTACATTTTATCATTTGCAATTAAGTTTCATTAATATTGGCTAATTAATAGTTTCCATAATGTTTCAGTCGATATAAAAATGCATTATTCTTATCATTCGTAACACTCATAAATCCACTGCCCGGGGAGAAGTCTATTGTTAATGGGTGATTCATAACAGTATGCGATGTTGGGAAATTAGAAAATACATTCAGTGATGGGAAATGAACCATCCGGAAAGCATTTTCTGTTAAATTGGAAGCTATTGCTAATATTTCGGATGTAGAGTTAAATTTCATAGCAGTAATTGGCGTTACAAGATTTTTTACAATTTTACAAGGTTGAGGAACACGTTGACTAAAAACAGACTCTGTTTCATAAATATTAACCACTCCTTGTTTACTTCCAGTTGCTAAGAATTGGCTACTTGGAGATATTGCCACTGCTCCATTAGTTATACAACCGTCATCAATAGCTTTATGTACACATCTTCGATCATTCAAATCCCAAATGTAAATTTCTTCGCTATCTGAAATTTTTTTAAATTAATTATTTTATAATAATAGTAATAAACTAAAGTATTATTCTTTTTAAACTTACTTCCATGAGTTATTAAATGTTTATTATCCGGAGTGAATGCTACTGCATTGCATTTATGATGCATTTTGAATGTATGAATAAGTTCCTTTCCGGAAGTTGTTAATAAAAATACTTCACCCCATTTTCTGCCTAAGACAGCAATCTTCTTTCCATCAGGAGAAACTTCAAAATTTTCCATATTTGTTATGACATCTGGTAAAGGTATTTTATAAGTTCTTCCAGTCATTAAATCATAGCACTGGCTGTATGATTTAGTTCTTGATCCTGCAAGAACTTCAGTACCATCTTTTAAAAATTTAGCACTATTTATCCTAAAATTTTCAAATTTTATACTTTGTAATTTAGGATTTTCTTTTCCATCAATCTGTAAACATATAAAATTTTTCTCAATTGAATAAATAAACGAATAGAGCATTCTTACTACTGAATCTAATTTATCATTCACCCAATAACCTTATTCATAATTGAAACAGAATAATAATTTTGATTAATTACCTGACAAATAGACAAAACTCCTGACAATCCTGCAACTAAAGCTACTGTTGAAGTTGGATGAAATTGGACACTAGTAATTACAGAACCTTCATTACGGGTATTCACGTTAACATCTTTGAGAACTTTTAGATCAATCAATTTTCCCGGTAATGTTTTTGTTTTATTGGATGCTAAATGATTGCTATGCCTTAAAATTTCATCTTCATCATCTTCTGTCGAATCTTCTTTTATTTGAGCCCATTTTGGAGTACCAACAAGTTGTTTAAACTTGTTTTCCAACAACTCTTTGTAATTCTTTTCTGTTCTTCCTTTAGGTAATCTTCGATTTTGAAGCTTCAATGCTTTTTTAATTCTGAAATAGAATGACATAATTACATATTGAAACAAAACAGAAATTGTTTATTTATTATTATTAATGTTTTCAAGAAACTTACGAATATTTTTCATCATCATCATCAACCCAAGCATCTTTTAATTCCTCTTCATCTAATTCCTCAATATTTACAGAATTTGAATCAGAATCTGAACTTTTTCTATCATCTTCTTCTTCCTCTTCAGGTTCTGTTTTGATCTCATCGTCATCATCATCACTAAGAACTTTTTCGTCACTTTCACCATCATCTTTATCTTCATCACTACTATCACTAAATGCTTGAAGATTATTTTCCGTGTTTTCTTCAACAGAATCTTTTTTCATTAGCTTTTCAATTACATCTTTAGCATCACCAAACACTTCTCTTTCTAACCTAAAAATCAGATGACATGAATTAGTTACAAGTAATATGGGATAATTGACAAAGATAATATAATTTATTATTACCTAGCTTCTTCCACAGGATCATATTTTATCTTTTGTTTTTTTGCTTTCGGTTCTGACATTTTAAACAATAACTATTTATGTTATTATGATTTCATTACAAATCACGTGTAGTTTTTAAAGCCACCAAAGTCAACGTGCTCTAAAATAAATAGTACTATAGTATACAGATGACAACAAAATTTGATCACTAGATCGTTTTTACCGACGGAAAAATTATTATTGAAATTTTACAAATTCTGATTGGTTGATAGAAGTTGAATGACCTTAATGAGCTATTTGATTGGCTTGTTTTGTAATTGATATATCTATTTATGAAGCTCAGTGGAGTAAACGAAGAAAATAAGAAGTCTCTAGAAAAATAAATATCTGTGAAAATTGACGCATCTTGAAAGTATAGGTTATGAAAGTCTACTTAAATCCGCGGGAAATTAGCGTTCGCGTTCTTTATATCATATTCGCTACATAATGATTATAGAAAATTAATGAGTGACAAATAATTAGAGTAAAATTTTATAGTTTATTAGTGATCAAATTTTATAGAAAATAATATCAAGATAAATAGGTAAAAAGAGTTAATTTATTAATTTCATTGCAGCCACAGCTTCCGCTGTGGTTATAGCAACATTCTTTATTCATATCGATAATCATTCATAATATTGAATATTCAACGTTTAAATAATACTTTTTAGACAAAATAAAGAGCAAGTTAGTAGGTTATTTGAGAATTTTACATCATGAGGATTTTTTAGACTTTAAAAATGAATACAACAAGTGAAAAAGATCATGAAACTAATCAACAACATCATACGAAAGTTCAAGAGGAGTGTCCTAGTCGAGTAAAAACTCATCAAAATTCAATTAAGTCTGTGGATAATGAAAATTTAAAAACAGTCAACGCCTCTTCTTCAACTAGCCGTTATGGCAGAGCTATAAAACAGGTTAATAATAGTAGCGATAATAACACAACGAAGGTGAGACATATATTTTTTAAATTGCTTTAACATACTATTTACCTATTGTAGTGCATTGATAACCAACAATGCCACCTGAAAAACAAAAACAATTTGCATTGTTTAGTTCTAATATCTTATAGTGTTAAAAAAGTTTATTCTAAAATTATTTCTAATGTTTGATTACATGTATTTTCACTTATTGTAGATGAAAAAAATGGTGAAGAATTCACGATCAACAGAGCGTAATGTAGATGATAAAAATGTTGGTAATGATAATTTAGAAAATGACGACGTAGCCGTTATAGCAAATATAGCGAATAAAATTGTTGAAAAAATACCTGAAGCTGAAAGCAGTGATTCAGGAAAGAAAAAATGGTGGAAAGAACCTGAAGCATGTCGATGGAAGGTTGGAGAATTAGGATGGGCTCAAATTAGCACATTTCCTTACTGGCCATGTATAGTAACGTTAGATCCAGAGGGCAATAAACACACCAAATGGAGATGTAAGTTATTTGATGATGAAATAATTTTATTACATTGAATAATTATTTTAGACAATTCATTGTGGTATTGATTAATTAACTTTCTATATTTTATTTATTATACTAGCTTTCGGTAAATCAACGGCTAACATGGTTCACGTTCAGTACTTTGGCGACAAAGGACGTCATAACTGGATTTCAGAAGGATCAATGATGCTTTTTACTAGTCTAGCAGATTTTAACAAAATGGCAAATGAATGGCTTAGTCAACCAGAATTTTTGAAAAAAAAGGAACCAAAAAAAACTGCCGGATTCACTGTGAAACAGTGTTATCAAAAAAAATGGAACATTGCTGTTCAGGAAGCCGAAGAACTGATACCACTAAATTTAGCGGATAGAATAAAAGCTATTCAACCTAAGAAAAAACGTAGACGTTCAGAAATTTCCCATGACTCAATGAAAGATGTAGTCAAAAGAACTAAGCTTAGTGAACCTTTAAAAAATGGTTTAAAAAAAAGAAGAGAAAGTGATAAAAATCATGATGAAGATGATTCTAAAAGTGTTATTAGTTTAGATGGAGATGCTCCACTCACACCTCCATCGAGTCATAAAGATTCCAGTGATGAGTCTATTATTGTTAAAAAGGTGATGAAGAAAATGAAACAACCAGAACCACTGCCAAGTTTTGATCTTTATTACCAAAGAAATAAACAAGCCGTTGCCAATATCTCGCCTGATTCGACTGAAGATGATATAAAGATATATTTGAAAAAAAGTTGGGAAAATATGCGTGAACAAGCACGTAGAAAATATATTCCACAGATTGTTAGAAATAAGCATAATTTAATTCATAGTGATTCTACTTTTTCTGAAGAATCTCCTCCAAAACGGAAAAGACAGAGTAAAAAACATGTCAATGGTGAAAATGATATAATAGAAATCATGAAAAAAACAAAAATTCCTAATTTATTTAGAGGAACAAAACCGGAGAAAGTTTGTCAAATATGTGAAAAGACTGGAAATCTCATAAGATGTAAAGGTCCTTGTTATTCTTATTTTCATTTAACCTGTGTAAAACCAGGAGATTCGGAGTCTGAATTTAGTGCTGATGACGGAGATAAACCTATTGAAGAAAGTAAAGAAAAACCAGTTACAATAACAATCGATGATGATGAAAAGAAGGAAAATTCAGAGGAATCATTTAAATGTATAGATTGCCTATCTGGAGTAGCACCAGCTTGTTTTATCTGTCATGAAAGAGAAGAAGAACGGATTCGATGTTCTACAATGACTTGTGGCAAACATTATCATACATCATGTTTAAAAGCTTGGCCACAATCTCATTTACAAGGTGGTAGATTAACGTGCCCGTATCATATGTGTCATACTTGTGCTTCTGATAATCCTCAAAATGGATATGCTCGTGCACAAAATGAAAAACTTATAAAATGTGTTAGGTGTCCATCAACTTATCATGCTTCAACAGCTTGTTTACCAGCAGGATCAGAAATTCTTACGGGAAGTCAAATGATTTGTACAAAACATTATAAACCCCCACATCCACCTTTAAATGCTGCTTGGTGTTTTCTTTGCACTAAGGGTGGTAGCTTAATTTGTTGTGACACATGTCCTACTTCATTTCATGCAGAATGTCTTCGTATAAAAGCTCCAGATGGTGCGTTTATCTGTGAAGATTGTGAGACTGGTAGGCTACCACTCTATGGTGAAATTGTTTGGGTAAAACTTGGAAACTATAGGTGGTGGCCATCAAGAATATGCTTTCCTCACGAAGTTCCGCCCAATATTCTTGCTGTAGCTCATAAGCCTGGCGAATTTTGTGTCATGTTTTTAGGAACTTTAAATTACTATTGGGTTCATAGGTAAACTTTTTATATCAACTTGAATAAAATTTATTATTTTGATTAAATTGTTAATAGTATTTAATAAATCAATTATTTATAGAGGAAGAGTATTCTTATATCAAGACGACGACTCCAATGTAAAAAATTCAGTAAATAAAACCAATGTTGATGAAGCATATAATCAAGCATTAAAAGAAGCTAGTGAACTTCATCAGCGACTGAAAAGAGAAAGGAAAGATGATGAATCACGTGCTCTAAAACCTCCTCCATATGTTAAATTGAAGGTAAAAAATATTTTTTTATTATGAAAGAAATAAATCTTTGTATTATCTTATTTTATTTATCTTTTAAAAGGTAAATAAACCTGTTGGAAATGTCAAACCTACTGAGGTAGAAAGTATCGTAGCCTGTGAATGCGATGCGCGATGGGAAAATCCTTGTTCTCCAGATACTGATTGTCTTAATCGTATTTTATCAATCGAATGCAGTCCTGGGATTTGTCCGGCAGGTCCTCGATGTAGAAATCAATGTTTTGCAAGAAGACAATATCCAGCTATGGAGCCTTTTCATACTCGTGCTCGTGGTTGGGGTCTTAAAACTCTCGAAAATATCAAATCTGGTCAATTCGTAATAGAATATGTTGGTGAAGTTATTGATGAAGCAGAATATAAGAGAAGAGTTAAAAGAAAGAAAGAACTTAGGAATGAAAATTATTATTTTTTAACCATAGATAATTTTAGAACTATAGATGCTGAACCAAAAGGAAACTTGAGTAGATTTATGAGTAAGAATTTTCTTCTCTTAAACGATCTATTATTATAAACAATAATGACATAGAATCAGAATCTGTAAATTTAATATTGTTTTTAATTTCCAGATCATTCGTGCCAACCAAATTGTGAAACTCAAAAATGGACTGTTAACGGAGATACTCGTATTGGTTTATTCGCTCTCCGGGATATTGAAGTTGGCGAAGAATTAACTTTTAATTATAATTTAGCATCAGATGGAGAAACAAGAAAACCGTGTCTATGTGGTGCTCCTAATTGCAGTGGTTACATTGGCTTAAAAGCCCAAAAATTATCTCTAACTCCTGTTCAACAAACAAAAATGGAAAAAGTTCCAGAAAGAAGGCGGAATCGACGGTAAACTAATGTCATAATTGTTAATTTTTCTTTTTCAATATTAACGATAACAATGAATGATTTTATAACTGATTTTCTTTTATAGATCACGAAGAATATACAAATGTTGGAGATGTAAAAAAGACTTAGCTGATACTGATGAATATGTCGAATGTGATTTAAAAACGTGTTCTAAAAGATATCATAGAAAATGTGTTTCACGACGAGGAGAAACGCGAAAATTCAGCTGTCCTTGGCATCATTGTGTTGAGTGCAAAAAAAGAACTTCTGCCCATTGTGCTTTCTGTCCTATTGCCTACTGCCAAGGTAGATTATTCGAATATTTGTACTTCAATGTAATATACCAGAATGAATGAATTTTAAATAAATGTTATTGAAATTTTAGTTCATATAGAAGGAAAGTTAACAGAGTACAAAGGAGAAAAAGGCGGGTATGTTTGCAAGATTCATGAAGATGTTGAGGATGCTGATTCTCGAAAATCATTATCTCCTGTAGTAAAAGAAGAATCTGATAACGATACTGAAGCTGATAGAGAGTCGTTACTTGCTGATTCTGATAGCCCAATATCAGAACCTTTACAAGAAACTTCTCCTCAAGTAACAATAGTCGAGGTAAGAGAAACTACGTAAGCAACTGTAATGTTATGTCATTTCATTCAAGTAGCAAGAGAACCAATTAAAAAAATAATAGAAGTAATTGTTGGTTAAGGCTGAGCATGAGTAGACGAAATTATTAATTATTATTATTATGTTACTATTATTGATAAATTGTTAGAGTTGGCTATAATTAGTTAATATTATTAGTTAATCTTATAATCATCAAAAATTTTATTTTTTTTGTAAAAAGATTAAAAGTGTGTTTCTATTCTCAAATCAATAAATATAAAATTATATTTATAATTTAATTTAATATGAAATAATTTTGACAGCTATAATTAATTTAGTGATTAAGTTTTATTATTGACATTTTGTTCATTTTATATAATTTTCATGTTCATCTTAAAAAGACTACAAATGATATATGATATTTTATAATAGTGAATTCAATTTATCTATTAGACCTATTATTGTAATTTTTACAATTTTAAAATGATCATTTAAATCTTATTATAGAATTCTTTATTATTTTTCTAAACCCAATCCGTATCCTTAATTAATAAGTATATTAATTTATTTTAAACACAAAAATAGTTATAGTGAATCGTTTGAATTTATTTTTTAAGTATGTTGTAATATGCACTTGTTTACTATCAATAATGTATTGTTTTTATTTATTTTTGATACTTATTTTATTTTCGTAGTGGCAAATAAGCTTTTCATAACATAATTCATCATATTCGTAATATAAAATAAATTTGTATGTCGTAGACAAAAATGTTTGTAGGTCCAAGACGACACCGAAGAAGAAAGAAGCCCTCAAAAAGGTTTACATAATGGAAAAACGATGACAAGGCATACATCTCAACAATTTGGAAATAAAAGATATTACCGTGAAAATGAAATGTTTGATCTCCAATCCTTGACTGCCAGTCAATTAAAGCAAATAATCGGCAGTCAATTTTAACTATTTCAAAAGAAAAAAGTCAAAGAAAGTTAAGTATTATTTCATTCTTTTTTAAAAAGCTATCTTAAAGAAATTTTTAATAAAGCTAAGAATTGCAAAAACTCTTAGGATAATTAATAAATATGAATTATATTTTATGAAAATATGTTATGTAAAATAACGTAACGAATCATTATGATCTTTATTAGTAGCATTTCAAAATAGAAATTTTATTGTATGTACACGGATTTATCTAGTGTTAAAATTAAAATAATACATTTTCGTATTTCTTGTGTAAGTCATCAGATTCATGGAGTATATCTTCAGTCGTTAATAATTAGTAATTAATCACAATTAATGTAGCAATAGATGAACAACATTACAAATCATAAAAATTCAAAAATTAACGCAATGTTTGGTACAATTTATAATAAGCTGAATGACATAACAATATTAAATACTCATTTGTTTAAAGAATTTCTTTTTACAAAATATATCAACCTTACCTCAAATAATTATTTATAATTATAATTGTTTTTCTGCATTATTTTCCATAAAAATTCAAAAAATTAATTTAAAGCTATAACACAGGTGGTTGCTGCCAAAACATGTTGAGAACTTTTAAGGAAGTTTATCAAGTGTGTTCACACTTGTGGAGCTCGACCATAGTCTTGATAAAGTTTAGGACTATTTTGTATTGATGAAACGTTACTGTCCTCAGTTGAGAGTGTTATTTCTGAATTTGAAGCTACGGATATTGTCTCTTCTGTTACATAAGCTCCATATGTTTTCTTTAATACTGGCGCTATAAAGTTCTGTCCATTAGATAAATCTCGTCTCATTGCTTGTGCCTAAAAAATTCACATTATTTCATTAAATTAATATATATCAATATTTTTTTCACATTGATTAGACATAAATAACATTTACTTTTGGTTTGGAAGTTGGCAAAGTTGCACCAGTAACAAGGCCTAAAATACTGGCAGCTAGACCACTGAGTTGAAGTGCTGCAAGAGGTGATAAACCTCTTCGAACTAAACCAAGTGCTAATAGAGCAGCTTGAGCTAAAACAGGTGCTGCACCTGCTGCATTAGCTGCTGCACTAGCTAATTGACCACCCCCAACACTAGGACCATACGCAAAACACAAATTATGCCGATCAACTAAATGCTTAATACACATATACAATAATCCAAAAGGTGTAATAAGTGGACACGCCAAACTATAGACTGTAGTCATTGTAAAAACAAGTAAAAACCACGCATAATGTGCACCTAAAGGATATTCCCATAACACTGCTTTTCTTACATAAACACGTTCAGCTCGACTTCTTGCAATACAGAGTCTAAAAGTGTATAATGCTAACTCGGGAAATCGTACAAGCTCCAGTCCACAACCAAGTAACGATGCTGTAATGACGTAATTTACGAACAATGCACCCTGAAAATGAAAGGATACTTGTTGCATTAATTATTATTTATTTATGTATTTTATTTAATTTATTGTTTGTAAAATAAAATTACCTGATCAGCTAAGAAAATGCATTCCCACTTAATGTTAGTAGTATTGCCAAAAATTGGTCCATTTAGAACTGCTTGAGCACTACTTAATCCTAAGCTTGGTAAAATGAGTACCATGAGTAATAACAGAAGTAAAGTTTTTCTCATCACTGCATTATTCAAACCACTTCTTGTCCAATGTCTGACAAGGGACTCGCTTTTTCCAACTAAGGCTGGCATAGCAGCCGCGACACTCACAAGCACTACTGTTGGAAGGAACGATGAAATTACTGGATTAAGCTTCATTTTTTCTGGAGTTATTTGAAGTTTATCCAAAGCTGATACTGCAACCTAAAACATTTGATCATTTAATTTCCTAATAAAAAATTGCATTGCTAAATTTTTTGTCTCATAAGTGGAGCAGAAATGAATTTACTTACAGCAGGAGTAGTAACAAAAAATATTGTGATGTATAAAGCAACGTTTATCGCAATTGCATTTAAATACCAACATGTTCTTGGTATGCTTAAATTTTCCCAGAAAATATCAGAAGGTGCTGGAGCATAGTTTACAACCCATTTTATTGCTGGAGCTGAACGTAATTGTCTTCGCATAGTTCTAGCAGCTCCCGGAGTACCTAATAATAATATTCAATAAAATTAATAGAATGTACTTTCATGCACAAGTTAAATTTCATGATAGATAAAATAATGAAAGGTGGTATCTGAGTCATTCATTAATATTTATGAAGTGAAATAGATTTTTTATTATTTACCTAATGTAACAAACGCAATACCCAGAGGTTTACTTAACGAAACCCTTTTTTCTTCTTCTGCTAAGGCCGTTAATCGAATTTCTTCAGCAGTATAAAATTCCAAGGCATCGATCTGGATGTAAAAATTGTAGAAAATTAGATATCTTCATGATATAATTATTGATATTAATAACTAAAGTTGTTAGTAGGTGTTAGTAAAAATTATAATTACACTTCTTACGGTTTTACAACAACATCCAACAACTTGACCACAAGGATAAGGGTATAACTTTAAGGCTTCTTTTTTTTTATTATAATTTTCACAATATAATCGTGCTTGTTCAGCACAATCTCGTTGAGCTTCCAAAGCTGACAATCTTTTAATATCATGAGCCAGAGTAACATCTTCTACAGTAAGCATAGGAAATGCTTCTCTGAAATATTCTTTTAAGCTTTCCACATTACATTGATGTTTTGGAATTTCACTGATCAACAGTGTTCGAGCTGCCAATTCTCCAGCAGACCTTGCTTCTCGGACCTACAGTAAAAAATGTCATTCATTCAATTAAGATCGATTTTGATAGACGTATTCAAATATAGATGTATTATATCAGATGATGTAGTTAATAGAAAACATTGATAAAAAAACATTAAACAGAACCTGTTTCATAAACCGTCTCATAACAAAACTCCCAATTGGAAGATAAGACATAATAATGATAGTATATAGCCACATCCATGATGACTCAGAATCCAAATTAGATAAGGTAGTATGACTAAATGTTTCATTGACACCGTGCATACGACCACTCATATTAATCGGTAAGGCCACACACAAGGCAGCAGCCGTCATCATACACGTCAGTATAATCAGGTGTCGCTGAAAAGAAATATAGAGCAAACCATCTGGGCCAGCTCGTTTTAACAGCTCTTTATCACTGAAATAATACATTCTCAAATTAAACTCAATTTCCGAAAAATTATTTTATCTATAAAAACACTGAAAAAACTTACGTTACTTTAAAAGCTGTAACGATCCATGAAACAAATCCTCTATCAATCTGAGATAATTGTGCGTTGGCTGAGGATTCAGCTAATACAACATCACCTTCTGATATCTCATTATCACCATAAAATAATTCCATCCATCGATTGTCCGATTTATGCAAAAGTGCAAGTCGTCCATAATTCCATGCTTTTTTACGCAGCAATCCAAATAAAATAACTAAACTCTGTAATGAATTAAATACTTCTTTGACATTTGATAAGATTACAATAAAATAAAATTTCTCAATTCAATCGCTTTTAATTCGAATTTATTTTAAATGACAATAAAAATAGAATGAAGAAATAACTGACACCATAAATTGGTCAATCAAATTTAATAACTTTATTAACATTCTTATCACTTTAAATAAATAACTATTAAGAATATGATAATAAAATACAGGTATTAAAATATTAGCGAGCACTGCCACACAAACAAATGATTATAAAATAAATTAATAAAATAAACCGTGAGCAAATATACACACTAATAAAATTAATAATAGTTTATGATATGCTACTTACAAAGAAGCCTATGAAATTTAGTAATAAATTTGCTGGAATTCCAGCATAAAAATCGGGTATAATTGTTACATTATTCCTTGGAATCCTTATACATGTTTCTGGACTAGGCATGTCATAAGTGTAGCTGTTTACAAAAAAGAATCAATTAAAAATTCAAATAGAAGTTGAATCATTAGATATTAATAAAGAATATGAGTAACAATATGTAAAGTTATATAGTTAATTGTTAACAAACGAATGACATATGATGATTGTTAGAAAGTAGTATTTATGTTACTCACTTCGTATAATAAAAGCTTTCGGTCGTCATTTTGTAAATTTAATCCAAATATATCATTCAACTGTTGAAATAATCATTATCAAGTATATTGTTAGCTTGAGTTAATTTAAACATGATTATAAAACTTTTCTTTGTCGATTTCACTTTTGACAGCTCCAAGTGGAAAACTCCATAATTGACATTCACAAAAAAAAACGATCCTCGTGGATAAATTACCAACTAATTCTAAAAAACGCGGGAAATTTTCATTTGTTTTAAAAATAAAATCTAGACTTGTAAAAATAAATCTCAATAGATTGCTAATATAAATTAAAGTTCAATTAGAGTTTTTTTTTGTAGAAATTGATATACATATATATATATTATAAGAGTAATTAATATTATAAATATACACAAAATCTTATTTATTTCAATATAGTAAATGGTAGAAAACTAACTACATAACTTGATAAAATCTTCTTAAATTCAATATGCGATGCATTCAAAGTCATTTATAACATTGCACTTGTTAATCATAATTTTTGGTTTCATACACTAAAAAAATTTAAAAATAATCTCATAAAGCAATTAATTATAATAAATTTATATACGGACTTATAAAAAAACATATCAATGAATCCCATTGAAAATACATATTTACATGATTTCTCTTATTTTTACAATTGAAGATACTCATTCATAATCAGAAAATTCTTGACTTGCCAAATTATGAAAATGTGAAAGTTCTTTCTTTAATAATGCATTAGGGTCGTCAAATTCTAGAATTTTGCCATCGCCCATGACTAATACTCTGTAAAAACAATAGATCAAAATTATTATTATTGCTGCTGCTTTTTTATAATAATAAACAATTAATAACTTACCTATCACAGTGCATAATCGTCCGTATTCTATGAGCAATTGTAATAACTGTGGCACTTCTGAAGGAAGACTTGATGGTTGATTGGATCGCTCTGTCTGTTTCAGGATCAATGTTTGCAGTTGCTTCATCAATGCAAATTATCTACAAAATAAATAATATTTATATATCATTTAATATTTGATTAAAAATAGTTTGATTCAAATAAAGAATAATATATTTACTCTAGCATTGTGTAATAATGCTCTGGCTAAGCAAAATAATTGTTTTTGGCCAGAACTAAGATTATTTCCACTTTCTTCAAGTTCTGCACTTAGTCCTCCAAGTTTATTAACTAAGGATCCAAGCTTACACTTCTCTAATACTTTATAAATTTGTGAACTTGGATATTGATCCAAAGGATCGACATTTTCTCTGATAGTTCCCGAAAATAAAAATGGATTTTGTGGTATTATAGATAATCTTGATCTTAGCGCATTTAATTGCAGAGTCTTGATGTTAATATTGTCAATTAAAATTTCTCCAGAGCTTATTTCGACCAATCTAAATAATGAATTTACAATTGATGTCTTTCCAGCACCAGTTCTTCCAACAATTCCAATTTTTTCTGCTGGTCTAGTTAAAAATGATATTTGTTGTAATGATGGAGCTAAATAATCTCGATACTTTAGAACAACGTTTCTAAATTCTATGACACCTTGACTGGGCCAAGCGTATGGTGGATTTTCTCCTTCATTACTTTCTGTAGGGATATTATCTAAGTATTGTTTAATTCGTTCAACAGAAATCATTTCTCTTTCAGTCTCAGTAAAAGCATTAACAACTCCGGAAAGTAAACCAGTTACTGATAAAGCATAAGTGATTGCTAAACCAACAAGACCAGCATCAGCAACATCAAATTGATGTTGTAAAACTGCAATAATACAAACTCCACCAAGAAGTATAACAGCAATGAATTGCAATCGCAATCCTAACCATTGGGCAGCCGCAGCTGAAGCAAAATTAGCTCTTTGACTTGCTTCTAGATATAATTCATTTCCATGTTTAAAACGAGGTACAGCTCTAAAGGCTCTTATACTACTTAATCCTTGAAGAGTTTCATTTAAATGTGCGTAAAGAGGTGATAGAGCAATGCTGCCTAATCTTTTTAGCTCTCTAGATGTTAATCGATAATGATGCTGAATCCAGTGATAGATTGGAACAAGTGGAGCTAAAATTAAAAATATCCATGGTAATCCATATGCAGTAATAATGATAGTTCCAAGTAATCCGAATACCTGGGCGAGCAGAATATTTGAAATGAATGGAAGCGAATCATCAACAGTATATGTATCGGATGAAAATCTATTTAAAATTCTTCCTAATGGTTGAAATTCAAAAAACGTTGTTCTAGCACTCATAATAATTGTCAATAATTTTTTATGTATGCTAACAGCTGCATAAATACCACCATAAGCGAATATAAAAGCTCTTATGAGTGTAAAAATGGAATTGACAAAAGCTAAGGCACCATAGACTGATAGATAATATTTCGTATTATTCATATAATCACTTGCTAACAATTCTTCATGATCTAATGAGTGATTTAAAGTCGCGTTAGCATGAGTAACCCAAAAAGAGAGCCATAAATCCGTGATATTTTTGGAGCTCTGCATTAGGAGCATTGCAAGAAAAATACAAAATGCTAAAGATCGTCCTATGGCATTGAAATATGCTGCATAAACATTAAATTTAACTGTGCCTTGCTCCATAAATTCTTCTTCAAGTAAAGAATCAACTCTAGATTCATCCAAATCTTTCAGCTCTTTAGAAACATTACTTATTGGCTCGATTTCTAATTCATTTACAGAAACAGAAGATAATAAGTAATCTTCTATATCCCGTAAAACTTCACTAGGTGGTCCTTGTTTGATTATCTTGCCTTCCGACATCTCTACAACAATGTTAGCATGGATCAAGTACTGCGTCTGATGTGCACAAAATATTCTAGTCTTATTCTTCAGAAGACCTAAAATCACATGATGAAAAATATGCTTCGCTACTTTTGTATCAAGAGTAGCAAGAATGTCGTCTAGAAGATAAATGTTTTTATCAGCATACACAGCACGTGCTAATGCAATTCTTGTTTTTTGACCACCACTTAAAGTATTTCCAGCTTCTCCAATACCAGTCAAATCTTGTTTAGCCAAATGCATCAAATCATCAGTTAATGCGCAAGCTTCAAGAACACTTATATATCTATTATAGTCATATGTTTTACCAAATAAAATATTGTCACGTATAGTTCCTCTCTGAATCCATGCATTCTGTTTAACATAGCCAAATCCTTTGTCTAATTCACTTATAGCGACAATCCCACCTAATCTGGTGATTTCTGCTAACAATCCGTCTAAAAATAAGGATTTTCCACCACCTACCTTGCCCATCACTCCAATTAATTGTCCTTTTTTTACTTCTAAATTCAAATTTTTCAATATAAACGTTTTATCCCCCTCAAAAGTGACAGTTCTAGTTGCAGTGGATGTTGATGGAAGAGATAAAATTTCATCAGGACTTTCAGCACTTGGAGCAGCTACGCTTATATTTTCTAGAGATCCATTTACAGTAAATGTTGCATCTCTTAGCAAAATGTCAATTCCTGGTGGAGGATCTGAATAATAAGTTGAAATATCTAAGTCCGTTAAGTCTAGCAATCTCTGGATTCTTTTTACAGAAACCCAGGCTTCAGCAAGGCCATTTAGTACCCATGGAAAAGCATTTAAAGGTCCAATCAACATATTCAGTAATGCCATACTTGTAAATACTGTCTTGGCATCCAATTTATTTCCTACAAGTACATATGTTGAAAATGTTAAAATAGAAATTAAAACTGGTGTTGTTGCCCAAAAATATACACAAAGTGCATCTAAATATTTCCTTCCTTTTAAATACTTTATTTCTTCATCTCTTAATTGCAAAATACTTTGCAAAAAATGATCCTCCCAAACATTTAACTTGATTGTAATTAAACCTCGTAAAGTTTCTCCCATTTTTCTCACTCTTTGATCTTTAAAGTCCATCATTGTTGCACTAAGCTCTCCAATTTTGTTAGCGATATACTTATTGATTGGGATTAATATTATTGCAAAAGTTACCCCAGTCAAAAAAGATATCCCAATTTGAGTGTAAAGGAGATAAAGAGTGACAGCCAATTGCAGTGGAATACTCCAAAATGTATGAAAACTAGCACAGCTATTTACAATTCTATCGCAATCAGTGCTCATAAAATTAACCATTTCTCCCATAGTAAATTCTTGATTTAATTTAACACTCGATGAATGTAATATTTTTCGATAAACTAAAGTGATGATTGTGCTACGAATTTTCAATCCAACCACACTCATCCAAAATGAGAAATGTGTGATAGTAAATGCACCAATAACTGATGAAAGAAACATCAAAATAGCATAAAGGTATCCATGTGAAAGTGGCTCATCTTTATCTTCAATGAAGCCAACAAGTCTGTTCAATAAAATTGGTCCAACAAATCCGGAACAATCAGCTATAAATTTTAGAATACCAACTCCATAAAATTGCCATCCAAAACATTGATGTAGCAGTCGAATTAAAGAAATATTATTACTAGATGATAATTCTTGTTTCGTATCATCTCTATTAGCATCAATAAAGGTATTTCTTTTCAGTCTAGGCTGTGAAAATAATATTTAAAAAAATAAATATTCATGTAGATATTAATTTTCTGCTATAATAAAATATTTTACCGATTTACGGATGTATTTATCGAGCTTCAAAATAATTGATGTTGTAGAAACATGTTCGGGAAGGTCAAACAAATCATCAGAATGCTTTAAAGATCCTCTGATACCTTTTTCGGTCAAAGGTGTAACCCAATGGAAAAAAAGTTTCGATAAGACGGTTTCATTTTCCATAGCCACTCCAAGATAATTTCGATCTTGATCTTGAGGAAAATGTACATACGATGAATTGGGTGAATGTAGAAGCGATGCATGTTCTCCAAGCTTTTATAAAAAAAAAAATATTAAAATAAAATTAAAAGTAAATATTGCTATTATAAGAACGTTACCTCTGAATGTCTTGAAAATGAGTGATGATCATGATAGCCTCGATTTGGAATAAATGTTAAAGCATACAATGACATTAAAATAACAACACAAATACTAAATCCAAAGGATAAATTTGGTAGAAGATCCTTGTCATGAATTTTAACATGAGTGTGTAAAATAAGACTGGAAACTCCAATTAACATAAATATCAAAGCTCTGATAATAACAGGGCCTCTCAAATTAAGTCTCGGCCCACGTTTGAGACTTAAAATAAAACAAAAATGTACCACCCATGTTAATTCTTCTGCCCCCGCAACAAGATAATCAATCGGTTTGGCTGACGTTTTGCGAGAACTGAAAATAATATTGAAAATAATTTATAAAAAAGTCTATTAAACATTTAAAAATTAATATCTTACCCGATAGAAAAACTGCTATTTGGTGTAATTAATTCATTATTGAATAAATTTGATTTTGGTGAAGGTTTTGGTAGAAAACTAGTATGTGTAAGAATAATATATGCTTTTATAATTGGCAGAATAATTAAACAACCTGTTATTATTAGTCTTAATGTAATAATATAATGTGAAAACCGATCATAGAGATTCCTGGAGCTTTTTTTTCCACAATAGTAAGCAGATATTATTGCTAATAGAACTAAAGTTGGTATCTAAAATTTTACAAGTATTAATAAATGTTAGCTGGAAAAATATCTTCTTTATTTTGGATTGACAATTGATAAAATATTACTTGGAGACATAATTGTTGGAAACATAAACCAAGAGCATCAGTATTAGGATTAAATGGTCTTATTCCTCCAGGAATTCCACAGAGATCTGTCCAGTTCCATGCCCAAGTAATTCCAATTGTATTAGAAATTTTATCTTCATCCATTTTATCCCTTAATTATTTTTTTTATCACTATAATTAATAAATTAACAAGTCCTTTGATTATTAGTTTCATAAAACTAATCCAATGATTCAAAAGATAAAGTATTTACCAATTGAAAAAAATTTATTTGCTTGCTCCAATGCATGAAGTTTATTACTCCAAAATTTTCAGAAAATCGACCAATACTTTTTGATCCAAAAGTTTTTTCTTAAATTTTATAAACCGCATCATCTAAGAGTTTAAATCATTTTCATGGTTATGTATTAATATATGCACTTGACAGAAGGCTTTGATCAAAGAGTACAAATCGAAAAATTGTACACTACAGACATCTTGTAATCGGAGTACTAAATAAAAATTCCTGGAGACATGAAAAAACTACTTTTGGGCTTCTAGGTAAGACAGTATTCTTTGCTTTGATTAAACACTGTTTTGACAGTGAACCAACAGACATCGCTAGTTGAACATTTTAATATGCATTTTCATTACGTCATCTCAAACCCAAACCTAAACTTTGTTTACTAACAGATAGAACACTGTTAATTATAATGAAAGAAGATAGAGTAAAGGAAAATTCAGACACAATTCAGTTTTGTTTGATTACTCTTTCAGTTCAGCTGTTTTTATCATAATAAACCTAGATATGAGTGAGTTTATAATATAACATATTTTTTTGATAAATGAAATGTTCAACGGTTTCATCTTTGGGTATCCTAGTTGTAATGTCAGCATTGTAAATAGTTGACCATAGTACACATTGAAGGATGGCAGAAAAGTGTTTTCTCTGTAAGAAAAATTTGACCGATTGTGCTTACATATTCAGTAAAAAGAAAGGAATAATTCAGTTGATAAAATCTAGTTTACAAAGAGAAGATGGTAAACATCTTGAACTCAACAATCTTTCCATAGTACCAGTACATATCTCTTGTAGTGCAAATTACAACCGGAAAAGTAATATTAGACTTAGCCTAAAGAAGATGAAGCTAAATCGGAGTATAGAAAAGCACTTACGACAACCTGAACAACAAGATCAGCAGCTGATTATCGATGATGAGCAAAAAAAAGTGAAAACTGAAATTGTTGATGATGATGATGATTCGACGAAACGTCAGATTATTGAAGCTGCTGCATCTATTATTCGCAAGGATATGGGATTGATGATGTATAGCAACTTGTCGAATCCTAATTTCGATAGGAATTTTTTACAAGATCCAAAAAATATTCCTGAATCTTTGAATATTTTTTTAACAAAAATCTTCAAAACGGAATCGAATTGTGACTCTCGAAGCTTCGAACATATTTCTCTAGCTCAGAGCTTTTTTGTTAACTATTTGATAAACATAAACAATGTTTAATTTCATGTAATCAATAAGATATTTTATAAAAAAATCCACTGGTTTCTCAAAATTCAATGAGGTATGATTTTGGTGTCATTTATAGTTTATTTATTCAACAAGTCATAAAAATTTCGTATTAGGCTAAATTACAAAAAAAAATACTAAATTTCAATTACAAAAGATATTTTTATTTTACAAAATTTTTTTCATTATTTGTAGTCGGTACAAACAGTTTTGTATATTATCGTCATATGGTAAATGAAATTTTCTGCTCTATCGATAACACAGTTTTACTTCAGAGTTTAAAATGCATTATTCAATGATTTTTTTTTGTTACAGATGGATTAAAAAAAAATACCATTAAGGCAAATTCTAGATTCTAAATATTATTATTACTTCAAAAATATGTACTTAAAAAACTATTTTTATCTGCAAATAACAAGAACTATATTAAATATAAGAATTAATCGTTTAGATAAATAGAATATTGATCTTTATAATTCATATGTAATGCAGAAAAGCTTCAATCGATAGCTAGTAGGTATATATAATATTTTACTTCATACTACCCTCACGACCCTCTCCCTTTCATTCAAACAGCCTGTGTATATTTTACCAATCAAATCTTACTTATATGTGAATCATCATGCGTCGCCTTTTGTGTAAATGATATCATCGACATTCTGGAACGTGACTTTTATTAATAACATGTAAAATCGATAGATCCAACTTTGTCATAACAATGTGTATTTATCATTACATCATTGCAATTATTGTACTTTAAAATAATTAATATTATATTGTTACTTCATACTTTTAATAAATATACTTTATTTAAGTTTAAAATATATTTATTCAAATATTTCATAGTTCATTGAATCATTGAAAAATCATTTTAACTAAATAAAAAATTCTTCTCTGCTTCTTCATGATCAATACCTCATTGGAAGTAATATTCCATTACTTGTGACAGTAATAAAGAAAATTGAAGGCATTGTAATAATATGCTGGTATTACACAATGTAATCAAAATCAACCAATCAAATCTTGAACAATACAATAATAATAGATATTAACATAATAATGATATTAATAGTAAAACAGAGCGATAGCCACGTTTAAGTCATTCACCGGGATGTTCATATGGAGCAACCTGATTCGTCGTATCCCCACCATATTTATTCCAGTGACTATGACCCCTCTAGTGAGTCTGAAGCGCAAAACTCAGTATTCCTGCGTTGGCGACCGAATAGATCGGTCGTTTAATTGCGTCGCGTCTGTGTTTAATCCAAGTCGTTACATTTTTAACCCTTCTGAAATCAATTGTCGGTCTTTTCGCTAAATATTCAAAGCGTTTTTAGTGGCAATTACATCTAGACTTCGGTCAAAAGGTTCGTTAGTGTTTATACATATTTTTAATCTTTGTGTGCTCTTATAAAGGAAATTATTTATAGTGATTGGTGTGGGGTGAATACACGTGCGTGAATTATATCAGTGAGCTTTGCATTTATATGCATATCAATGTGATAAATAATTTAATGTTATTATGAATTATTAAAATTCAAATTAGTGTAAAATAATTGGAGTAAACTCCAAATAGAAACTTTGATTTATTGTCATTTACCAGTTGAAAAATTTTCATTGGAAGTGAGTGTTTAAGATTTTATAAACAAGAGTATTGTTTTAAATATTCATCAAACATTGTAGATTCTTCTGTCAAAGCTGTCAATATCGATGATTGTATTGAGAAAATTAAACTCGTTTTGTCAATGTGACAATTCGGGTGGGGTGTCAATGGAAAATTCAATGACGCCATGAATTATTGGAATGGAAAAATAAAAAAATATATCACTTGGTTAGGATGATTATAATGATAATCAAGTGTTGGAAGTGTCTGCAAAAAATATTTCTTCACAGCTGCTCAATTGTTGCGTTATTGCAGAGTGAAAAAGTCTAAGGTTTGGGTGATATACGTAGGGCGGATCTTGTTCTCTCTTTCATGCTCTCTTCCGTTCCTTTCTCAATTTCTTACCATCTGTCACTCCTACGAGAATGTGAATAACTCGTTTCTCGCATATACACAATATTTCCAAGTTTCTTAATAAAATAAATTCAATGTTCTTAGAATTGAATTTAAAACTATCATTTAGATTATCAAGATTAACTTCAATTGTCTTTGAAAAATTTTCATTATCTTTTCATCAAGTTGCATCAACACTAAATCTGCAACTCACCACAAAGTCTTTTGTATTTTTGGAATAAAGAAATGGAGCAGTTGGTTTACACGTTGCTTGAGTCTGAAGGAGAGAGCAGGTAGCAGCACAGCATCACAGTCATCAGGCCGGTTTGTTGAGGGCGGTATTGTCACCAGTAACGGCCCTGATTTCTAGGGCGCCTGCGCCAAGGATTAACAACCCTCATAAAGTAACCCTCTTGCAGCTGTTTGTCATCAACAACACTGTATTTCTACCAAAGAAAGTAACTAATCGATGAGGGGAATAATGTTTATCCCTGGCATTTTGTTGGATGATAAATCAGGTTAATTAAAATAAAAAAAAAAACAACTGAAGTTGCAGTGTACATTTTAAACTGGTTGTTTTGAGATGATATTTTTGGAAATGTCGTTCAAATGGCCTTGGTACGGTCCTGGAGAGCACGGCCTATATGACACGGGAGGCAGATGCACGGTTAGCAGGCTCTCGGCGTTGGCGATCAATAAACCCACAGCATGAGCACGGCAAGACTCTACTCCGGCGCTCTTTTTGACCCTCTTACCGCACCCTCCGTTTTTCGTCTCTTCTCTTCTCACTGCCAAAAGCCGTCGTCCCTCCTTCCGCTCTTCTCGTTCATGCCGTCCACGCTATTCAGCACGTGCACGCGCACCCCCTGATACTGTTGTATGATAAGTTTCTCAACTACGCTACCTTCTAATACCTCTCCTGTCTTTTGTTCATATAGATCTAATTAAATATCTGATTCTCATCTTTGTAATTATGGATTTTTAAGTTTCCCTTCAGAGAATATTGCCGAACTGATTTCGTGTTCAGAGTAAATAAAGAAATCAGAATGACCATTGAATTGGTCAAATCGATTTTGATGTTCATGGCGTGAATGATGGAGTATTTCAGAACCTTTTGTAGGTTATTGTTTAGGTACCTAGTCTTTGAATTAAGCTCATTTGTAATCAATAATTAATTTCTGTAACAGTTTGGAGCAGATTGTCATTAGTTAAATTTAATTGTCCTGGAAAAACTTGTCCTCAATAGTTTGATGTTGAGCTTTCACTGATTACTGGACAATTAGAAATATGAATACCAGATATTTTTATTCTATTTAGTAAGATAGAAAAACTTTATTTACATTAAAGATCAATACTTGTGATGAGTTCTATGGACTTCTGAAGGAGACTTCATTCCTCATTTCTTACAATGAATTGCTTTTACAAGCAGATGTTTTTTTCAATTACCATTAAATTCTTTGATATCATGTTTCAGTAAATCGCCAGAAATGTTTTAGTTCTTCTTAACAACCTTCCTAGACTCTGCCATTTTTATTCATACCATTTTTTTTTGTTATGGAGTAAGTTTTTCTAAAATATTTTTAATTTTGTGATTATTCGCTTTAGCAATAAAATAAAATCACCAACATAATGTTTTAAACTTGAAGGATCACAACAAACTATGATAAATATGTATAAACTGATGTAGACCTTGATATCTTTGTAGACTTCAACTTAATTGTTTTGATCATTAAATGTCAAACATTCATGTTTGTGGTGGAGAGAAACATGATGAACTCACTGAATATTTATTTTTATAAAAAATTAACATTCTTTTATAGCTAGACTAGGCTTTTGGAAAATTTCTAGTAAGAGAAACTGTTTTGATGATAGCACCCTGAATTTTTAGACAAGATCTTCATTAAGATAAAAATAATAATCATTTAGTACAAAAAACTTGAATCATCTAACTTTAATTTTTTAATTCTTCTCACTTATTGATTTTAATATGATAATAATCCAATGCTGTCATGACCAGTTTACTGACGCCTCAGTTTCTATTAATGTGCATGGTATGAACACTGGATTCGTTGAAAAATGAATCATTCAAGGTTAAAGCTGATGTTAGGAAGCTACTACTAGTATGTACATACTATAGGTTCGTTATGTCGTGACATGTGAATTCCATTCTTATGTATAAAAAGATTCATGGGTAGAAGTTCGTGCTTGATAATCACGTCATCCAACAACTTGGAATTGTATCACGAGCATGTGGCAACAAGCTGTTATATACTCGCAAGAAAATGTAAATCACATGTCCAAGCAATCAAAGTTAACAAGTTAATGGTTTTCTTGGTTAGATTAACTTGATGCTTTTTTGGTATAATATAATTTTCAGAGTTTTTGGTTTAGGAAAAATTGACTTGCAGCCTAGATGTGTGACTATTTCTGATTCATTGATTGAAGACTTAGATGTGGTGAATTGAAAAAATTAACAAAACTGAAAGCGGAAGTAATAAATCCAACTTTAATAGAGTCCTGACGAGTAGAGTTTAAATCTCGGGTCTATTGGAAAATAGAAGTCGTTTATTTTATTTGATTGAATTCACTCCTAGCGTGGTATACTAATCAAGTAATCAAGTGCGATTTGTCAAGTCTATTAGATATACATCATACACATTACTTCTTGGCTTATTGTAAAAATAAAATTTGAGGAATTTTATCATTATTTTTGAGAGAATGTCATGATGATTAAATGCAAAGCTCATGAATAAAATATTGCAAGTGTAATTATAAAGTAAAATAAAAGTTTTTGTGCTTAATTAGCCTGAAATTAGTGCAAGTTTGGTGTCAAGTGTTTCTATTTTATCACGTGTATTTTGTGCAACTACAGGTGTGCTGCTTGGCCTGTCTACAATGGGCCTGTTGAGAATGCTACGAGAACCACCAGGAGGGCGTGATGTTCATCTTATCATGCTTTTCTCCATTACCTTCGTCTTCGTTAACTGTAAGATGATTTTTATTGCAATTAAAATATTAATTTTTGTTTATTTTATGCTTTTGAAAATTTTTTTTTCATGTACTTGGCTTTGAATGAATAAATATGAGAGTATAACGTGAAAATAGAACTCTATAAATAAATGAAATGAAAATTTTTATCAAATATTTAATTTATTAACAATGAATTTATTTGCTGGATATTTTTTTTTTTATTTTTCTAGAATTTTATTTTCAATTCAATCTCTCTTTTTGAAGAGCATCAAATAATGCATATGTGTCAATACAAAACATACGTATCTGAGATTATGACATATTTTTGGTTCAGTTCAATGGCCTTATCATCATAGGTACGAGAGAGAAAAAATTCTTCAACTTTTCATCTTTTATTGAGAAAAATACAAAGAAGTTGTGCTATTCATTTTCAACCTGGAAATATAAATAATTTTCATCACCTGTTTTCTTTTCTTTAAAAAAGAAAAATTTTTCTGAAAAATGAGTTTACTTAATGTAAAAAGTTTTATTTTGTTGAAAAATTATGATTAAGTATCGTGACTAATCTAGGTTCATTCTTGAGTTAATTTATTGAGAAACTTTAACAAAAAAAAAAAAAATTGAAGAAAAGGTTAAAAGTGGTACAAAATATGCATCAATAAAAAACAAACTGTCCAAATATTCTGATTTCGAGTAGTTGATGGTAGAAAAGTAACACAAAATTACAGATCGACGATAATTAAAAGCAAGTGGACTTTATTTGTAGAATTTTTATAGAACCAAAAAATATGTAACAATAACTTATTAGAATTTATTAAACACTAAAATAATAATAACAAATAAGATAATAACAGAGTATTACTGATGAATTGTCTGATATGAGTTCACTGATCGTTGAAGCTAGGAATTGCCTGGTAGGAAAAACAAACTGCCCTAAAAAGCAATGTTTTTAGCATACTCAATATTGATTATTTTATTTTTAGCCTGAAAAATGTTTCATTCTCATATACATTTAAATTACAAGCTAACAAATAATCATAATATTACTATCCATTTCATTACTATGTTTAGTCAATAACTTTTTATCAGTACAGTTATACTACCTTTCAATTATGGAGTCAATTTTTATTTCTTTTATAAAGATTCCTTACATTTTAAAAGACTCTTCAAATGTTATGTTTTGATGAATGAATAAAAAAGAATGTAACGAAGAGTTTGAGTACTTTAATTGAAAAATTTTCAGTTAAAGAATAGGAAACATCTCGTAGGTTTCATTGTTGAATGACGAGTTGAAACCCTCCAGTTCTAACATAGGGACTGTATTAAGTGCTTTTTGTTGGGGTGAATGTAAGCCTTGCGTTGGTAAAGAGAATGTCCTTGGTCCTTGACAAAGTACGTCAGTTATGAGTTATTGTGTGTAGCTACCACTGTATATGTCAGCTAGCACGCGCTTGAGAAGATTCGTTTAAAAAGAATCATTGAGTCGACGAGCATTAATAGTCTCTTTTTATTTGATCAAATTCGTTGCAAAAATATATTTATTAGATTTAATTTTATTTGATTACGTAAAGAAAAAGCTAAAAACATTTAGGATATTTAGGAATAAAGACTAATAAATAATCACCATTAAGAAAATGCTAAACAATTGTATCATCTTTCAATCATAGAAGGCACAAGAAATTTTATGAGTTCAAATACAACTTGGCTTTTATCATAATAAGTTGGAACTTGATACATAAAGAAACATACTAATTCAATAATTCACTTATATCACAAAGAAAAAATGTTCTGTTGCTACAATACTTGGGCCAAATTAGTTTAACATCAATATCCCCATCTTTGAAGCTTGGTCAAAATGAGTTTAATGAAGTGTAAGGGGTCAACTCCCTTGAGCTCAACCTTAAAATGTAAATCTTATGAAAAATTGATTAGTTTTTTGTCACACACACACGCCAGTTCTTATTTTCAAAATTACTTTTTCATCTATTAAATTTATTATGTTGACTGACTAGGAATACACTTCTCAAAGTAAATAGGATATGTATTTATAAATAATTCTTCATAAATAGAATGCTTTTTATACGTGTGATATTAATAGCTATGGTATTGATAATCGAAGAATGCAAGTGGTGTGAAGTGTAAAATAATCACACCTGTAGGTTATTGACCCATAACTATAAGGTGTATAATCCAACAGACATCAATATTCAGTGCTAATCAACCATTCCAGTATGTTAATGGTTTTCTCATTGTTTGTAGTGGCATTAGCTGAGGATCAATTAATGGGACCCGTATTTGTAAAGGAACCTCCAAATCGTGTGGACTTTTCTAATGGAACTGGAGCAGAAGTTGAATGCCAAGCAAGAGGAAATCCCCAACCGGACATTATTTGGGTTCGTGCTGATGGAACTGCTGTTGGAGATGTTCCTGGACTACGACAGGTTATTATCTTTGACTTTCATTTAAATTTAAATTAGTTCGTTAATTGCTATAGTTTCTATTTCGATTTTGTTTTTATAAATACTAAATTCAACATAGCTGAGTTAATTACAACATCATTTATTGAATTAGTAAAGCGTTATTTTAATTCACATTTTTATGTGCTTATTTTGCTAATGGTTTTGATAAGAAATTGAATATTTTATTTTGACAAACTAATTTAAATATTAAAATTACACTACAATTTATGTTAAAATTTTTTGCAACGTCAAAAGTTACTTAAAAATCAAATAAATTATCTCTGTAGTATCATTTCTTGAAATTCGCCCTCAATTTTTCATGGTAAAAATATGCATGGTAAGCTGTGCAAATAATCTAAATAAATAAACCAAAGTAATCTCGGGCAAGTCGTCCAACCCGGAAGAGAAACGTATATACATAAGAAGTTCAAGTGGCTGTTGTCACTATGTGTCTCTTTGGTGGTGGTCGTTGATTGCATATAGCCTCGAGTCAAGTAGAGTCACGATTTATCAACATTTGTTCGGATTGATGGGATCTATACGACATGGTACTTACTGTTTTATTACTTACAGGTGCTACCTAATGGAAACTTAGTATTCCCTCCATTCCGAGCTGAAGATTACCGTCAGGAAGTTCATGCTCAAGTTTACAGTTGTCTTGCTACTTCTTCTGCTGGATCCGTACATAGTCGAGATGTTAATGTTCGAGCAGGTGAGATCCTGTACCTTTAAATTATCTCATAAAATTTAATAGAGAAAAATATCTCTATTTACTGACGTATTCCCTTTTAAAATAAAAAAAAACAAAGTCATTTCAGATAACGTCGACTTTGAATAAGTTGGACATTTATTTCAATTAAATAAATTTAATTAGCACTCCAAATGGATAGTGATTACTTTTCAAGTTAGTTTATTACTCTTTTTTTTAGATAAGTAAATATTTGAAGCTTTTAGAAAGATTCATTTTAACTGCATAATAAAATGATTGAATAAAATTAATAATAAAATGTAATTCAAAAAATCTAATTTCATTTGAGATATATAAGGGAATACGTCCAAAAGAAATAACTATTCTTACAGGAAGTTGGATGATCTTTTATTGCATCCGAAATACTTTCTTTGTGCGCAGACGTATAATTCATACGTTCATGATCCACCGGAAGTACTGGTGCTACTGTTAAGAGTTGTGGAGAATCCAACTCTTATATCATCTTATATTCGAAACATATGTTATTTAGTTTTGTCAATGTTTCAGTTGAATGATATTTTTGTTCATCAGGTAGGATATGACTAATTAGGAGGCAAGCTCATTCTTGATTTTTTATTCTAAACAAAGTAATAATTGGAAAAAATGTTGTGAATAGACTCCAAGTATTTATAACGTCAGGCGTAAAGTTACAGTTGCAGTATGAGACTTAGCGTTGATAAGATCATTGAGCAATGACTCTAGATGGCAAAAAAAGAACATTGCTTTGTCGCGAATGTTTTATCTTTTATTAGTTTTTATGGAATTAAATGAGCGTCGTGTTATGGGGTCATCATTGCGCCGCCACCGCCGTATAGCTGATGTTCCCTCGGTTAAATTAGTGCTGCTAATTGTGTTGTAGGAAGTTAAAATTGAGATCTATTTTCTAGCTGAAGTTCATCATGTTTTAACAAGTTTCAGAGCTGTTATAGATAGTGAATACAGTGATAAGTTTGAAAGATATTATAACTTGATAAATATAAAATTAATTTATTTTTTTTATGTCATTTGAATATAATTTTAATTATTTTTGTTTATTTAATCTGTATTGTATTTATATAGTGGTGGCGCAATACTATGATACTGATGTGAACAAGGAATATGCTATTCGGGGTAACAGTGCAATTTTCAAGTGTGCTGTACCATCATTCGTTGCTGATTTTGTTCAAGTGCTCTCTTGGCACACCGATCAGGGCGAGGAGTTTCTTCCGGGCGATGATTATGGTACACTTGATTCAAGTGTCTGATATTTTATTTCTTAAATATAATCTTTAAGTTGTGATTATTCAAAGTGTGATATCGTGGGCAAAATGGTTCATATGTTAAGGCTAAGTTATAACTGAATTTCCCCTAGAAAATTCCTAGCAAAAGTTATTGGCAGATTACGTCATCAAAAAGAGATGTTTTGTCTTAATTGAAGCTAGAAAGAATTCATAATAAAATAAAATAATTTTTTTATACAAATTCTGAGCTTTCTAATCATAGTAAAATCAAATCTTATCAAACTTTCTAGTTCGCTCTAAAAAAAATGCATTTCTAACAATATTGCTATCGGACATTTAAATACAGACATCCCTAGATCTTCATTAAAGTCAGACGTGAATAAAATTTTGTGAATGTTTGCTAGAGATATGAAGAATAATGAATAAGATAAAATACAAATACATTTTAACTTCATGTTTAGTTAAGTTCCTTTGACTTTTTTTCTTTTTATGTATGATACGCGTCAAGCGTCTCGTTAATGTTGATCTCAACTCGTTATTTTTCTGCTGGTATACCCGTTGAAATAATTGGCGTGTATTATGTACGTGTGTATATACATTATATCCAAGTAGTGTCATGTCAATTTGGTGCATTTTATCATACATACTATCTGAATGAAGAAGAGACAGGAAGAGAATAAAAGGACGATAAGAGACAAGCTTTAAAACGTACACATATGAAACTTTATTTATACTGCCCACGATATCCTAAAGAATAAATGACATGATTTATTTTTTAATTCATGCTAAGAAGCTGTTGTCAACGTCTGGTTAAACTTTGTTGGTCTCTTTTATTTATAGTTAATTGTTCATAACGTTGTGACGGACGTGGTGTAGTGAGACAATTTTTGTAAAATTAATACATTAGTATCGTGAGAGTAAAGAAGTTGATTAGTTGATCGTTATGAGTTAACAAGAAATTTAATTATTTATTCATGTAGGGTTTAATAAGATAAAGTAATCTACTGTAAAAGCTTTGAAAAGCATCAAAATGACCTGCTAATTTTTGTGGTGAATTATTGAAAATATTGATTGTAATTATTTAGCACTTTTCTCATATAGGTTCGTTGTCGTCAATTTTACGTAGGCAGAAACTTGGTTCAATGGTCGTAGGCAGTAAAAGCAATTTTTTATTTGATCAAAGTTGGTTCAATAAGTACAAGTATTCATGCTGATAAATAAATATATATTTATTATTATTTTTTTTTTTAATTGAAAGCTGAATTTTTGTCATTAATTGAATTTTTTCATTTGTTTTTAAACTTGTGAATAATAATTCTTTAGGGAATCTTATTGTCAGATTAATTAGATGACAGTAGAGGTTGATTAATTATTATAGGATGAGCTAAGCATAATAATGCAAATAAAAATGATAATAAATTCAAAGTAATTCAATGATGACATTGATGAAGTTTGATTTGTTTTATTTCAATGTCTCTTGTTAGACTTTTATATTGAACGTGGGGGGGTTGCAAAATGATGTGATTATATCAAATATATAACAATGACTGATGACCTCCATAAATGCATTCCAGTGGTTCATCAGTACTACCAATCCGAGGTGAACAACGAGTACGTAATTCGTGGTAATTCTGCTATTCTTAAATGCAGCATACCCAGTTTCGTGTCTGAATTCGTGCAAGTAGTTGGCTGGCAAGATGATCAGGGCAACTCATTTAATCCTGATGAAGATAATGGTATATTAAAAATTTAGCTCCATCAACATGTAGCGAGAGTTTTACTTTAGATTTGACCTCATAAAAGACAGTTCTAGAGCAGCAGCATCAACGTCAACGAATCGTGAATCATTTAATTTTCAGATAATTTTAGAAAATTTAGATTTGAAATTATTATTAGTTCTGAACGTTTGATAATTGTTAAAATATTGAAGAGAATGATTTGGGTTTATTTAAGTTTTCAAATAAACGGTGGACTCTTTGGTGATAGTCCATAATAGTCTTCTATGAAGTATTCTGAAAACAATCAGTTTATTTTTATTTCTCATCTAGTTCTTCTTTTTCATTGTTTATTTTATTTTCTAAACTAAGAACCAAAATCTGGAGCATAATCCAACATCAAAAACTCAGTTTAATTCGTCATGAAGAATAGAAAGTATAATTAAAGCAGTAGAAGGTAAAAAAAATTGGATGAAAAACTGTTGAGATGCTGAGTATTTATGGAAATAATGCTATAAAAAAAGACAAAATGAATTTTAAAAAGTAGAAATAATAATAATAATAAATCTAACTGATTCGTAGTTGTGGTGCAGTACTACGAAGCAGAAGTGGTGTCAGAGTATGTTATACGAGGAAATGCAGCAATATTAAAGTGTACCATACCAAGCTTCGTAGCAGAGTTCGTGAGCGTAGAATCTTGGGAGGGAAGTGATGGTTCAAGATATAAACCATCTACTGACTATGGTATCTCTTCCGCATACTTATACACGTGGCCATCTTTCTCTTTGCTTCTTTATATTTCCATTTAAATTGCAAAGTGACTAAATACTGTTGCTTTGTTAATTAAATTCCTGTTAGAGGGAACACGAAAGCGGTGGCAGCGACAATGACCAATTTAATTTAATTCAATAAGATCTAATCGATCATGAACTTTCACATTAGTTAGAAAACAAATATGTTGTTAAGCAAAGTTAAAAATCATTTTTATTCTTAAATAAATAATGATTATTTGCTTAAGATAATTTATAATGAATTTAAACTTTATTCTCACTTTGAAAAGCTCTGGGGATTTTTTGGAGTGTGAACATTCTTCACAAAGACTCAGAGTTGAACTATTATCTAATTTTGTTGATTTTCTCTGCTTTATATCTTTCCTAGAAACTATTCAGTGCAGTATTTCTTATTTAGATAGAAAGTTTGCACTTTTAGTTGAACTAGAGTTATTTTATTAATGTTCTGCATTCCTTTTTCATCAAGATATCCTAGTTCACAGCAAAAACAATCTCTCTGTTCCAAGATTTAGGATTAAATTGTTGTGAAACAAATTCTTGTAAAAAAGTAAACTTGAAATTCTTTCAACAAACTGTCATGATTGAGTTTTGATAAATCTTCTGATCTAACTGATATTTATGTATCTTGATTCTAAAGTCAATTTTCAAATGTTTTAAAATTTATGAAACATCACTTGGCAAACATTAATGTTACCTCTTTTTTTTTTTATCATCAAGAATGATTAATAGTGATGAAATAAAAATTTTTAAACTCAAGTATTGCTGTAGTATGAAAAAATATTATGTTCTAACTTTAAATTGCTTATTCTACTTTCGTACAATCATATTTGTGTACACTTTTTACGTTATAAAAGTATTCAAAAGATAGAAGTCTTTTCTTATCTTCAGATAACATGTGATGCACTGGCATATTATTTTCGTTCTTTTGATGAAAGTCATGGAAGCTGTGAGACATTTTTAAAATAATGATTTTAAATCTAAAAGCTCAAGCTTTTAAGTCCAATAAAAAGAATTGTGCTATGCAACTTCTTTTATAAAAATATATACTCCAAAGAAATTAGGAACATTTATAAATTTCGTTTCTGATTTTATGAAAAATTAATGTATTCAAAGAATTCAAGGAAATTAGTTGAAATAAAAAATGAATATTTTATGTTCAGTTAGTTTATTTAAATATAAATTTAAATATTACACTTTAATATAAATGATATTATCAAAAAATGTATGTACTTATTTTTAAAGTCTCTAGACCATATGTTTCAAATTATATTGATCAATTTTGTTCAGTTGTTGCACAAACTTATCAGCCAGAAATAATGACGGAATATGTCATTAGAGGAAACAGTGCTATTCTGAAGTGTAGTATACCGAGTTATATTGCGGAATTTGTGAGCATCGAGGCTTGGATACGTGAAGATGGGGAGGTTTATCTTCCTGAGAATCAGCAGGGTGTGAATTCTGGGCAGGGTACTTGAATTTGTCAAATTTATATGTCCATGTTTAACACTACTCATTCATTTATTTTATTTTTCTCATGAAGAAAAACTCCCAAGTTCAAGTAAAAGAATCATTATTGAAATAGCTGATAAAAAGCTAGAATTAATTTTAATTAAAAGGCAGCAGTTAACTTAGTAAATTAATATCTAACATGTGTTTGTGCACAAATAGTCGTGTCGCAGTTCTACGTGACGGAGGCCGAGAATGAATATGTAATCCGTGCAAACAGTGCTATAATGAAGTGCAAAATACCAAGTTTTGTATCTGAGTTTATCTACGTGGATCAATGGATAGCTGATGATGGAACAATTTATAGAGCTGAGGATAGGGATTATGGTAACTTGATAGTTACAAATGTAAAAATGGATCTGAACGCACGAACTTTCCATTTATTGAAATTCGTAATTTTGTCATCTTTAAGTTCTTCTTGGTTTATAACAAATTGAAATTTTTATAAACAATTTATAATTGTTTAGAGTCATGCAAAGTCATGAACATTCATACTGTATTGATATTGAGCTCAGCTTTCAACAATATTAATTACTCAAAATAAGTAGAATCTATTTCAAATATTTTTTTTTACTCATCCTATTTTACAGTCTTTTGTTGTTTGCACGTACGTACGTTTATTTTTAAATTTCCTAATATGCTTTCAAAAGTCTCAAAACGTAAAGATATGACAAAATGACGAATTTCAAAGATTGACTCCATTACAATAACTTTCTAATGGGAAATTAATTAGTGGTGATAAAAGAGTTTATTCCATCATGAATAGCGTTGTAATTTTATCGCTAAAGTACAAAAGTTTTATCTGCATTTATTTATCATTACAGCCAACAGTCAATGACTTGAGGGAAACAGTTGGGTATCGACATCAACGTCTTACACATATAGATACTTACTATTTTTTATTTTCATTCTATTTGTTCTAAAAATATTTAATCAACTTTCCATTCAAAGAGTTTTAAGATAAATCATTTATTTCTCTTTTGATTCTTTTAGTCGTTCAGCAGTTTTACGAGAGTCGAGTAATTGATGAGTTCGTGTTGCGAGGTAATACAGCGACACTAAAGTGTCTCGTGCCAAGTTTTGTTGCCGATTTCGTTGATGTTATTGAGTGGGTCGCGGACGATGGTACTAGTTACCAAGCGAATAGTGACGAAGAAAAGGGTACGGATAGGAAGATGAAATAAATGTTATGCTAGATATTTAATTAACAACTCCAGAAAACTTTCTTTTAATTAATTCAACATGACATTATTAACATCGATCATCAGCGGTAGTCAACGTTTGACATTTAATTAGAAAAAATATATTTTAACCATTTTAAAATTTTAGAGTTCATCTTTTTGATGATTCAAGCAAATAAATCTGCTATATAAATCCATGCACTTGACTTTCAGTTGTCTCGCAGTACTTTGAAGTTCAAGTGTATGATGTCTTTGCGATTCGTGGCAATGCAGCTATTTTCAAATGTCAGGTACCATCTTTTGTTGCTGATCACGTGGATGTAGCAGGATGGATTGATTCTGCTGGGGGCAATTACAAAGCTGATGATAATGATGAAAATTCATATGGTAGGAGCTTGTGGGAAATGGAACATAGGTTGCTAATTGGAACTTTAATATCAATTTCAATATCTTTTTCTATTCAACAATAAATTAATTTACCAAGTTTATTTGATTTAATATCCAAGTTTTAATCAGTAATTGAATTATAATTTAATCCTGTTTAGCATCAAAGTATCAATTTACGATGTGTTGTGATAAATGTTAATCCACCGATGAAAAGTAGAAATCAATTATTCTGATCACCATATACAATCCAATTTTATTATTTTCATTCAAACAATAAGAATCTATTATTGCAATTATTTAAATTCTTTTATTGCTTGTTGTGATTTAAGAGCATTAGACTTTCTCGTTTTCCTAAATGGTCATCTTAAAGTTCCATGAAGCAACCTACCATTTCTAGGCTTGTGAATGAAGTGAAAGATTCTATTTGATATAGATGACTACCATGTTAATAAACTCATTCTAATTTGCTTGATATATCATATGACCCAAATGAAAATATGACCATGATTCTCCAAGACCATGATGGCCTGATCGAATGTTGTAAAGGGGAAAATGGTATCTGGTTACAGTTGTCGGGCAGCGATATGCAGTGAACGTGATGGATGAGCACGTTTTGCGGGGCAATGCTGCAATAATCAAGTGTCACATTCCAAGCTTCGTTGCTGAATTTGTCGAGGTCGACTCTTGGGTCGAGGACGAAAGCAGGGATATTTATCCTACGGCCGATTACGGTATCATTTATACACCTCAAAGCCATATTATTCTTTCTGATGATCATCCGTTATATTATTATGCATCGCGAATAGGTTTCATTTCCGTTCGTGACCAATGTGATAAATTAATCTTCATTTTGCCAATATACGCTGTATTATATTACTCTTCTCTTTTTTATTTTTATTTATGGCTTGTAACTCATCATGTTCTCACGTTCATTCTCTCTTTCTCCCTTTCTCGTTACGGTCTGTGAAATCGATGGGTTGAGAAATTTATCCAGTTAAAGGGAAAGTCATAAATGAAAATTATTATTGATTGGAAACAGGTTCTTGGCTAAGTATTTTTGGATAAAGTAATTTATTTTTACACACTGAGAAAATTATTCAGTAAAGAAAAAATGGTAAACTATATAAAATTTGTTTAAATTTACAAAATCAAGTAGAATTGAATCATAGAAATATATATATTTTTTTAAATACATTTTATTTAAATAAATAAATAAAAAAGATTTAAAAAATATTCATCACAATTAAATCTTTTTTTTTTTTGTCTTATCAAATTCACTTGATAGAATACAATTTTCTTAGCACCATTATGTCAGTTCTAGCAAGACGACAGATAAATCCTCAATTTTATACACTGTTTTTCATTCTTCAGAAAAAGCTTTTTCTGAGATAATCGCAAGAAAAGAGAGTATCTCTTATTTAAAGTAGATGAAATATTCATTAAGTCTTGGAAATATCAATTTAAAAATTGTCAAGAAAATGATTTATTTTCTCCTACAGTGCTTTTGTAATAATTTTATTTCAATTCTTATTCCTGTTAGAAATGTCCAGTCTTATGAAAACAGACAGCTTGGATGTTGGAGATGCAGACGATGAGGAAGGGAGAAAGAATACATGAGGAAGCGTTTGGCATAAGATTGCTTGTCAAAGTCAGGGATTCGCGGTCGGCTTAAAGCTTTGATAGAGATTTCTGTTTTTTACTAGTCCGATAATGTTCGAGAAATTGAACCGTAGGAGATAACAGCAGGAGAAAGTGAATTATTGATTTACCAGTAAAGCAGATGAATCTGAAAATATAAAGAAAAGTAGTTTAGGTTATATTTTTAGTAATAAAAAATAGAATAGATATTTGAAGAAGACAGTGAGTTAAATAAGATAGTTTAGGTTATTCAAAATTTATCTTACCTCATATTTAGTTGGAAGACCTATTTAAACCCTTTAATGGAGCTTTAAAACTTTTTATTGAACTTTTGAGCTTTCATTTTTAGTATCATCTTACTGAGCTACTGACAATATTGTTTAATCCGGCCGTCCGTCACGCGATGAACTTTGTGCATATTTTATTTGATAATAAACTAGTTCACTGCGATGTAATTGATCGCTATTTTCGTAAGACGTTGACTGCCGCTGCTCGCGCTGTTCCAGAACTTTTCTAACCATTTTCCTACTTCAACTCCAACTCCAAACATTCCCCTTTTTTCTTTCATCAACATTTTTATCCCTATTCCTCTCATTGTAAAGTCATTGTGTTGGAAACAAGTAATATTGTTTAAAAGTGCCACTTGAACATCAAAAGATTATTTTTATTGGAGAAAGGAATTTTATTATCTATCTAAAAAGATGTTTGAATAGAATTCAGTGGCATTTTTATTTAATAAAAGATTGCATGCTAGACAATTGATCAACATTCATTTCATAACGCAATTGTCTTGGAAAATTCACTCCAATACTCTTGAATTCTTCCTAACTTGATACTGAATGATTTTTTTATCACAAAATATACTTGCATTGAGAAAAAAAATATTTAATTATTTTAATTAAATTGTATTTAAATGAATAGATTTACTCAAGAGTGTAGGAATAATTTTCCAGACCTAGAATGTTGAAGAGAAATGTTTTTCATATCATCAAATGCCTTTTATTTGGAGCAAAAAAAGTGTTGATAGAATCAATGATTGCTAAGAGAGAAATTCCATATATTTAAAATGAATTTTTGATATTAACTGCAGCAATTCTCTTCGATATTTCTACTGCTTCAATACTTTTATGACTCATTTATTTATAACCGGAGTATTTATAAACCAGGACCGGTGTAATTTTGCATGATGCATGATGCATGCTTTCTATCATCTTCCTACGATTTTTTTATGTGAAAGAAATTTATTGCAGCATTTATTAGAGCATCTAGAGAATTTTAAATAAATGTGATGCTCTTTCAATAGCTCTTAACAGATCTTGTATTTTTATTTTTCATTATTCCAATTTAAATCTGATTTAAAAGCTGAATAAATTTTTTTTACATGAGAAAGTTATGCTAAAAGTTAATGTTCATCAACTAATTTATGTTTCTGATGTTGAATAGATGGTAAATACTTGGTCTTACCTTCTGGTGAATTGCACATTAGAGATGTTGGACCTGAAGATGGATATAAAACTTACCAATGTCGTACAAAACATAGACTCACTGGAGAAACAAGATTATCAGCTACCAAAGGAAGACTTGTCATCACCGGTAAGTCAGAATATTCAATTTACTCAGTTACTTTCAATCATAAAAGCAATAATAATTCTGACTTATTCTTCATTATCAGTCATTGATGTTGAAAACTAATAAAAATGTCAAGAAAACTTTTTTAATCACGTCTAAGTTTTCATTTATCATTTAGAGTAATTAATGTTTCTAAAAAAAATAGCAAATTAAATCCTAACACTTAGTCAGAATTATTGATGCTGATCTCAGTCTAGACATTGATTTTTGTTGAGATAAAAATTTCTTTGAATTGATCTAGAATTATTTGACTTTGATGATAAAAAAGAGATATTCTAACTTTTACTTTTGTAGATTTTTTCAATGGTATTTGACGATCTCCATTTCAATTGAAATGTTACACCAAAAAATACATGGCAGAGAGAGTTTCAATGTCTAGACTTTGAATTCATACAATTGGCACGTGGCAGTGGAACGATATTGATTCTTGTTGTAGTCTATGTAAAGACATCAAGTGATTTGATACACATGATTGCAATTAATATGCAAAATTGAATTAAAAGTACTTAAACATACTAAAGAAATACCTTTGGTTGATAATAGAACATGAAAAAAAATAAATAGTGAAAAAATGTCTTCAGTTAGTTCAAAAGAATTTATATCGTTTCAATGCACGAATTCATGTCAAACGATGTTATCGTTTGATCTATATCATAATCGCATAGTCAACGAGCTTGGATCTAGATTAAAGTTATAATGCTATCATAGCTGTTTTCGTGCTGCTATAGATCTATAATTTTCTCACACGTATGTTGAAGAATGTTTTGAAAATTAGACCAAAAAGTGGGCAATTTAGTTATTTTTATTTTATCAACATTATTTGGACATGAAACCAAATTCGGAGTAACTTTTACTGGGTTTTCATGTAACTGAGTGACCTCTTGACTTACATGCACATATTTTTTCATGGAACATGAACCATTATTTGTATTATTGCAATTTTTATTTGCATTTTTTTTAAGTATTATTATTAATATCATGGTTCAGCTGTTATATTTCATCATAAAAGCCTTTGTTTAAATTTCAAAATTGCTCAATTTTAAAAAAACTAGTACTTTAAATTTAGTTCCTTGCAGAGGTTTTTTTTTATTTTTTAGTATGAACAATATTGATAACACAATTGGTGAATATTCATGTATTCAAAAACAAGTTATGTAAAAATCATTTTACCATGAAAATTACTTTCATTCAAAAAATTTATTATTCGGGATTCGTCAAATAAAAAGCCGTCATAGTACCTTTGATAAAAATCAACATTGCGATTTTGAAGTTTGAAATCTACTTGTTGCAATACAGTAATCAACATCTGAAGGGTTGTTTTTAGATATATTTTTTTTTTAAATTTTATCACATGTAAGCTGACATCAAAGAAGCATTCATTTTCAACAAAATTTCTTTCTCGAGGGTTTGTGTCAGCCTAATCATCTATCAAGCCAATAATAATTATATTATATTATTTTAAAAAATCTACAATGGCACAATACAGTATAGAGGTTCTAAAAAATTAGCCACATGTTTTTAAACTTCTCCTATTTGACGGATTTCATTAGTAAATTTTTTTTTGCTATAATTATAACATGTTTAAAAAAAATTTCTATTACAAACAAAATTATTGATTCTAAAGAGTAATTTTAAAATGTGATTACCATTTGTCATTTTTTATCGTCATATCAATATTGTCCAGACTATATAATAGTTGGAATTGAACGATGCTGTCATAAAGATCTTGAGATAAGCATCGGTCTAGACAAAAAAAAAGTATTAAAAAAGATTCTATAGAGGTCAATGAGGGTGGGAGTACACGAGACAGCTCGAGTGTCGATTGATGAATGGACCAAGCTCGTTGACAATCACCTGAATGCTGGGACAGGGTACCCCTGCGGGCACGCGCCACCGCGCCCGCTTTTTTGTTGCAAAAAATACATGTGCTCGCGAACGTGTCACTGCGGCTCTCTCGCGATCTCCCTCATTACAAATAATATAAATAAACTTATTTCAACTTTGCTCTCGCACTCTCATGTCATCAACTGACTCTTAATTAATTTACTTTGTGTATTTTTGATGATCAATTAATATTGTATGTTCAATATTTTTGCTAAGTTATTTACGGGCGCAAGGTAAGTTCATGGGCTTACGTCTAACATTTGGGTCACATCATAAAGACACTTTGAAAAATAAATGACTGAAATAAATCTTGCTTTCTAATAAATCTCAATGGCATATACTGTTATGAATATTCAACATAATTTCTGAAAAGATAGGCAGGAGGTTCAAGAGATGTTTAGTGATGAAATACAGGTCACATATTGATGGTTGGTTGGTGGTTGTAATCTATAATGAATGAGAAAAAAGCATACGATATCGTATCGCTCGATACAGGGGTTCCCCGTTCCGCCACAAGGCAGGTAATTTTGTTTGCAAATAATCAAATTATGGAAAATAAAATATCGAACCTATAGTTAGTAATAAACTTAAGGTAGTATGGGTTTTTTCATGGACCATTTGATCAAGTAATTACTAATAAACTATAAAAAATATTAATTAGAAAATTTTTTTTTGTATATTTTCTTTTAATTCCAATCAGAAGACAACTAGTGATGTTCAAAAAAAAATTTTTAGCAAAAGATATCATAGTTAAATTCATCAATAAATCAAGCAGAAACTAAAAATATAGAGAAATTTATCAAGTATGGATAGAAATATTTGAAACTAATTTTTACCAATACAACAGATGATTTAAAGACAAATTAATTAATTACTTAATTCTGAAAATCAATATTAAATTACCATGATAAAATATAAAGTATACATGAAATAAAATGAGATATTTATTTTAAAAAATGTACATACTTACTCTTAAACTGAACCAAGTTGTAGCTTTTTTTTATTTAAAAAAAGATTCTAACAAGTTAATTCGACTGTTTGACCCATACTACCTTAATTAGAGCCTGTCGGGAGCGCGAGGCCAAAGTTCCCGACAATTGACGATTCAAGAAGTTTCCGCACAACGATGGACGGTTCCGTGACGTTGCTATGCCCTGCGCAGGGATTCCCCGTTCCCAAGTACAAGTAAGTCAATTGTTCGATTCCTTCTGCTTCTCCTTTTCTTGCTACATTTTTACCACCGTGACTTCATGATAGCAATATTGATGAGTAGCACATTCTCATTTGAGAACTGGTAAGAAGTCAATTCCCTAATATACTGAAATAATCCTTTGTTTACATATCAAGTATTACGTCATCATTAGCAGAGTAATTTAAACCAAATATTATGATAGAAAGAAGATTGATATTTAAATAGCCAAGGATGGAGATTGATGTATATTTATTTGATAGACTCTAGAGCTTACTTAGTCTTGGAAATGATTGTTATCATGTTTGTATTATTTTTTCTCTTTTGAAATAGAACCGGTTGCCAGCACAAAGCCCAAATTTCCGATGACGGAGAATTCGCGTACCTACACAGTTCACTCGAGTGAACCTTTAACTCTCTTTTGTCCAGCTCAGGCATTTCCCGTTCCAGCCTTCAGGTATATATGACTCGACTCTGTCTAAAAATATACAAAACATGTAATCATAAATTCAAGTCACACCTCGGCATTTCGTGTGAATGTCTTTTGCTTCTCGCTTGCTCTGTTGCTTTTCTTCATTATTTTATTCAGTTATGACAATTCTAAGCTGTCTTTTTTTTTTACTTTATCTTATCGTGTTCCTGCTTTATATCATTCATTATTCCGTGTAGAACCTGTTGCCAGTGCGAGACCAAAATTTCCAATGACGGACACATCCCGCACATATACAGTTCGTCTTGGCAATATGCAGACACTCTTTTGTCCAGCCCAAGCGTTTCCCGTTCCTGCATTCAGGTAGGATTATAATCGCTGATTTAAAATCGTATCATTTGACACGATGGTGTCGTTGTACATTTCATATAGAACCAGTTGCTAGTGCCAAACCCAAATTTACCATGACTGAGAAGTTGCGAGCTTATTCAGTTAACTACAAAGAACCTTTGACTCTGTTCTGTCCAGCACAAGCTTTTCCTGTTCCGGCTTTCAGGTAATGCATTCTTCTCTGTAATTGTTTGGACTCGAGGTATCCCTTGCAATTATTTACCGTCAAACCTATCTTAAAGAAACTTCAATATAAGTTAGATTCTAACTTTGAAAGAGTGGATAAACCAACTGCTAGCTTTCTTTCACCTTTTACGAACCAATTCTTCATTGAAAGCCAACCCATTCAATGTCTATCAATCACAGTCACCATGGACTGTATTACCCTTGAAAAAATTTCTTTGTAGTTGAAAAGAAAACAAACAAAAGATTTTTTTAGTATTGAAGTATTTTTATTTTTATTTATAAAAACATTTAGGAATTATTAAGTCGTGTTATTGGAAATATAATACTAAATATTATTATTTATTTATTGTTTTCAAATATTTGTTTTAAATTAGTGTTCAAAATATGTGGAACTTTAATTATCCTAGTGTCTCTCATTTCAAATGAATGCCTCCTCGACCACATGTCAATTCCAGAGTTGAAACGTGGAAGTAATTTTAATTGGAATAATTTAATTAATGCTATAAATTGGAAAAAATATTCTGAACATTATATATTTTTTTATGATACAAAATTCAACTAAACTACTTTGATTGATTTTGATATAATTGATTCAATTAAAGACTTACTATTCCTGGTAATAGTGATGATGATGATGATGTGATAATTATTTTTTTATTGATCAACTACAAAGAAATTCTTAAGTTCAGAAACTGGAAATACTTTCACTGTGAGAAATTCAACAAGAATTTCTTTTGATTTAACAAAAATGCAAGAAATGTTTGAGTATCAGTCCATGATAGAGCATTTTTATCTTGAAGTGTTTGTTTTTAGATAGATTTGACGGTACCTTTATCATTATTGACATTTGATCGACATTCATTTCGCGTGCTGCTTTTCCTACAGAACCTGTAGGAAGTGCCAGACCAAAATTTCCCATGTTAGATACAATGCGAGCCTTCACTGCTCGTCAAGGTTACACGCAGACACTCTTCTGTCCCGCCCAGGCGTTTCCTGTTCCAGCATTTAGGTACTGTCATTTTAAAACTTATCTTACATATTCGACTTCTCTTTGATTATATGTTATAAAAGTCATATCTGATGCATGACATCAATTCATGACAAAGTGATCGAACCCTCGCGTGATACTCTGCTCGTTCAAGTTCTCGCTTTTCACTTAGGATTTTTAACGCTGTGTAGAACCTGTCGCAAGTGCCAGACCTAAATTTCCAACATTGGCTGATTCACAAGCCTTTAGGGTGGTTCTCGGTGGTGCAATGACCCTCTTGTGCCCAGCGCAAGCATTCCCAGTCCCATCATACAGGTAATCATGTACACATTTTGAGATTTATTGAGATAAAAAATACATTCAGAACCGGCATCAAGTGCTAGACCACAAATATCCGGTCCAAGTGATCTCTTAAGATTCGCTGCTGCTTTGGGGAAAGGCATAACTCTTTTATGTCCAGCTCAAGGCTTCCCAGTGCCTCTTTATAGGTAGGTCCTAACTGATCTACTTCATGAAGCAAGTCATTAAACATTTCACGTTGATAAATATTTGATAAGGGACTACCCTCTTCCAGCATTATATACTTTATCACCTTGTAGAAAAATTCCTAATTGCTTTTTTTCTTCAGAACCCGCATCAAGTTCAAAACCAAAATTCCCATCAGTTAATGACATTGGGGTACGTGTTGTCGAGAGTTCAAGTTTCGCTCTGCTTTGTCCTGCTCAAGCATACCCTGTTGCTATGTTTAGGTAGGTTTCTCTATAGTAAAAACAACCCTGTCCCGGTGTGTATGAAGTGATCAATACTCTTCTATAAATTATTCTAACCCTTGGGGTGTGTATCACTATATCAACAGAACCTGTTGGCTTGGCCAGGCCTAAGTTTTCCACTATTGATAAAACTCGTGGGTTTGATACTATTCAAGGCCGTGGGGTAACTCTTCAATGTCCAGCACAGGCATATCCTGTCCCAGTCTTTAAGTAAGTCGGATATAAGATTATTTATATCTTCTTGCAAGTAGTTTTCTTATTTTTATTTCTTATTCCACTTGCGAATTCAATTCCCAATGCAATACAGAACCAGTTTCAAGTACAAAGCCAAAGTTGACTTCTTTGGATGTGAAGTCCACCAATCCTAGTGTTTATTCAAGTGGTTCCACTACACTTTTATGTCCAGTACAAGGTTTTCCTGTGCCAGCATTCAGGTAAATCGATACTTTGTTACACTTCCTTTCCAAGTATTCTGCAAGCATGAATTTTAATAGGATCTAATTTTTTAATGATGGGGTAGAACCTATGTCAAGCACGAAGCCTAAATTTTCTGGAGTATCCGTGAGAACTCTCGAAGTGACCGTTCGTTCTGATGAAGAAGTTGCTACGCTTATCTGTCCTGCCCAGGGATATCCGGTCCCCACATTTAGGTATGCATTTGTTGGCTATAAAAGGTCACTTCTATGCCACTTACTTGGGTGCTAAAGGGTTAGAGTGTTAAGATCCTTGTAGTAAAAAGCTTGGAACAATTTTTAATACTTGAAAGAACAAGTATAATTACTGCAATTGAAAAAATAGGTTACTTTTTGAGAACGTAGCATTTAAATAAAGTACTGACGCCTGGTAGAGGAACAATTGCTTTGATAAATAAAAATTGAACTCATTGTTAATTTTATCCAAATATAAATACATTTTTTCGAATATTTTTTTCAACTTTTATCATAATAAATTATCACTTGAAATGGGTTTAAATAATATTATATCAAAGAATCTAAACAAATAACAGTAGCACAATTAATCTATCAGAAAGAGAGTATTTTATTTGAAGCCAAATATAAAGAATTAAAATACAACTTTGACTTCAAGGACCTTTCAAACTTCCATCTCAATTATAATTTCTTATCCTAGAGCCTGTGACCAGTGCTAAACCCAAATTTCTCAATGCTGATATAAAAGTGTTAACACCGACGCCAATGTTGACTTCAATATCATTGACCTGTCCTGCTCAAGGATTTCCGGTGCCAATTACACGGTTAGTAGTGTCCTCCTTTTCTAGCTAATTAGGGATTCCCTGTCCCATAAAAACAATTGCTGCTTATCTAGTTGTCTGTTAATCTCTGCTTTCGATCTGCTTAGAGCCTGTGTCTAGTGCAAAGCCAAAGTTTACGAATGATGATATTAAAGTTGTTAAACCAACATCGAGATCGTCCGCGGTGGCGTTGACATGCCCAGGTCAAGGATTCCCTGTACCAATTACGCGGTTAGTAATTAAAACTTGAGTATTCAGAATAAATGAGGCAATCCAATGTATTCGTTTAGAACCAAGCTCCAATGCAAAGCCAAAACTTTCGGCAAATCGGAAAATTGAATTAGTGGAGACTCGTATTGATGAATCAACTACTCTCATGTGTCCAGTCCAAGGATATCCTGTACCATTATCGAGGTGAGGATTTTTCCAATTTAATCGTGTTTGATCATAAAGCATAAAGTGGAGTAAATCCGAATGCAGACGATTATGTGGATCTCTGCACATAAGACAAAACGTACTCGACAGGAAATGAATCAAGCGAAATGTTTTTTAGATAAAGAAAGAGGATAAAGTAGCTTGGAGAGAGATTTTCTATTCATTCCTCAACTATCCACTTGTCTTCAACAAGTCTACACTCGTGAGTTTTTAAAAAGAGTTTAAAGATAGGCACGATGTAGGTTAAAGATGACACCAACGATTTTACCCGCTTGAGGATCCCTGTCCTGGTTTCTTTACTCTGCTAACATTTAAAAGCGGTTATTAAACGCTTCTTTTTTTATCGATATTTCATTTAGAGCCAAGTACGAGCACGAAACCTAAGCTCCCAGCTAATCGTAAACTTGAGTGGCTAGATGCTCATTCAAGTAGCACGACCAGTTTAATATGTCCCCTGCAGGGCTTCCCCGTGCCCATTTATAGGTAGGCAGAAAGTCACTTTTAGAATTAATAAGATGATTCTGAAATATTTATTGAGCATGAATTTTTTATTCTCGACATTTAGAGCCCATCGGCCTCAAACCACCGTCGTTATCCAGCGACGATGATTCTCGTACATTTTCAAGACGAAAAGATTCACATGTTGCACTTACATGCAATTCTCAGGGTAGTCCACCTCCAGTAACAAGGTAACTAGTTGTTACTTTAATTGATCTTGAAAACTATTGAGCAGAAAAAAGCTAGATTTTTATATCATTCAATTATTCAAAAGATTATTTATTTGAAATAAAGTTTGAAGAATTAATTAATTTAAATTTAATAACTCAAGTAAACAAAGAAAAAATTCAAACACTTTATTTAGAATAAACTTTTATGAAGATAAAGTAAAAAGCTATGATTACCTAAGGGAAACAATTCAATGGTGCTTTTTTTTTTATTGAATATCTACTTTTTGAGTAAACGAATTCTAGTTACATTGCTAAATGTTGGGGAAACGTTGTCACGCATCACAATCAACATATTCTTTATGAAAGGTTGCATGAATGATATTTGTGCAAAAAAAAAGTTTATCTGACACGAAATAACGATTAGTTCTACCCCTAGCTATTATTCTGTTCAAAGTTTAATGATAATCATTAATTCAACGATAAATTTACCTTTCAAAAAATAACTCTAATATTAAAAAAATAGTTTACAATGAAGTATAATCAGTATTATGCTAGGTTTAGAGTCTTTAATTTGTCTGATGAATCAATTTTATTATCATCAAAGAAATAAATTCATTGAAATGAATAAATACTGCTCTATTTAATAGGATTTGTTCTACAGAGCAAGGCTACCCTGTCCCTGTATTCTCAAGCTTCTTCAAATTTTTTGGAGAATTTTGCTTATATTTATTCTCCTCTAGAGCCTGTGGGTTTGAAAGCACCAAAATTCGCTAACGAAGATTCTCTCAGTGCATGGACAAAACATTCAGGATCGTCAATAGTTTTAGAGTGCAATGCTCAGGGAAATCCACCACCTATATCGAGGTAATTAATCCGTTCCAAGTGGGGTCTGTTGTGACAGATAAATAAATCAGTTTGGATTGGGAAACCCTGTCCCTTGTTAATATTCAACCCTATTCATCTATAAATCTTCTTGAATCTAAAAATATTTTTTATCTCCTAGTATTTGTATTATACTTTAGAACCAGTGGGGTTGAAAGCACCAAAATTTGCCAGTGAGAATTCTCTCAGTGCATGGACAAAACGTGCAGGATCACACTTGACATTAGAATGCAATGCTCAGGGAAATCCTCCACCTAAATCGAGGTAATGATCAAAGAACTATCAGAAATATTCCAAGTAGTTGTCAATAAATATTCCAAGAATATAGGTGATCTAGTGAACGCAATGATAATATGCTTGGTGTCTTCTGGGAGCACCCTGTCCCTGATAAAAAAAAGAATGCAAATATTTGATCAATGTTTCCTTTTATTACCTACACAGAACCTGTTGGTTTGAAAGCTCCAAAGTTTTCAAGTGATAGCTCATCAAGCACCTATATGAGGCGTAAAGGTATCGATATTGCTCTTCAATGTAACGCCCAAGGTAGTCCAGCACCAATAGCAAGGTATTTGAGCCTTAATTAAACTCCACACGATAATTATAAGCTGCTAATTATAACGTTAAGTTAAAAATACCCTGTCCCGGTGCTTTTGTTTCTGAAATTACCTCCAATATATGGTGGTTTTCTGTGTATATAGAACCAGTTGGACTTAAAGCTCCAAAGTTTTCCAGTGATCTATCATTTAGTGGTTACTCGAGACGAAAAGGTGTTGACATTGCTCTTCAATGCAATGCACAAGGGAGTCCTGTTCCTATTGTCAGGTAATTAATAGAAAAGCGTGATTGATTAGGAGCTGACTGATTAATTATGTTAGTAAATGTGCATGAGATAATCATTTGATGAGAGTAGCTGGTAATAATTGTTCAAACAACGGAATTAGCTATTAGGGTTAATCTGATTTAATCCCTGTTCGATTAAGTAATCACAAACCTATTATCGAATTACATCAATATCAGTAGCAAGTATATCCAGAAAGATATAACTTTCCAGAACCTGTTGGTGCAAAATCACCTGCGCTGTCGTCAAATGATCTGAGTCGAACGATAGGGAGACGTGAGGGCCAGGACACTGCATTAATTTGCGACGCCCAGGGGAGCCCTGTGCCTGTTACTAGGTAAATAGGCCTATGAATATTTTATTTATCTTTTTATTCATCCTTAGAACCTGTCGGAAGTAAAGCGCCAGCATTCTCTGGCGAATCAAAGATTACTCTGCTGACTCGTAAAATAAGTGAGACTGTTAGTATTTCCTGTAATGCTCAGGGACATCCAGTTCCAGTCACTAGGTAGGAAAATTATTGCTAGATTGAGAACATGAGAGAAAAGGGGAGAGATTGAAGTGGTTAATAGATTATACGAGAAATACTAGGGGGCCGCATGTGACCTTGTTCTTAATCAAGAGGGAAGTGACGGTTTTCAAATGCTTGTTTTCAATTCAGAGCCAGTTGGCAGTAAAGCTCCCACGTTTTTGGGCGATGTCAAATCGTTTTTTTTCCTACGAAGAGAAGCTGCTGAGATCAGTATGACATGTAATGCGCAGGGGCATCCAGTTCCAATGATCAGGTAGCTACTATACTACATTGATCCTAAATCAATTTTTGAAGAAATGACACATATTTGGAATACTGTTCTGGATTTATATTGAAGACGTTTTCAATTTAATTGATGAGTATAGATTTGATTAATTCTGTTCAACTATACAGACATATATTGGAAATGTTCTATTGATATTCGATTTGAAATGCTGTAAATAGAAGTCCATCAGTGCATCAATCATATTAATAATTATTTCTCATACAAAGAAAAAGATAATAATTTATTCAATTTATTAAATTATAGTCAAATATATTTGTTTAACTTCAATTAATTTTTTCCAGTTTGTTTTATATGTTTGACATTTTGAGTAACATATAAATATTTAATCATCGAAAGTATCCAATTCCTAAAGTCAATATTCTGAATGTGGTTAATTACAAATCCAAACATTGTGTATCATTATTTTATATTGGTGGCTTTTGTAGTTATTACAATATTAATTGTCAAATCATCATTTGATTAAATATAAAACACAATAATCAATTAATTAACTTTACATAATTTTATCAATCAACATTAATTAAACATTGATATTTTTATTTGTTAAAAAAAACTTCTGATTACTTCTAGAAGTTTATTATATTTTATTCTCTAGTTTTCTTGGTGAATAATATTCCAAACAGTTTTGTTGAAATATTTGATAAGCTTAAATTCTTATCAGTTTTACCTACATAATATTTTTTTTTATTATTCCAAACTCGTATTCCAAATATGCTTCAATTCTTTCATTGGATTGAATAAAATAGAACCCGTGGGAAGTAAAGCTCCAGCGTTGACCGGTACGTTGAAAGGCGGGTGGATGAAACAAGCATCGGCAACTAGTATTGTGTTGACATGTCCAGCACAGGGATATCCCGTGCCAGCTTTTCGGTAAACACTTTGTTTAGAATTTTATCACTCTGCACGTTATTTTGTATTCAAAGTTTAATCGATAGACATCATTTGCATGATTCAATTCACCAGAGCCTGTCGGAAGCAAAGCGCCAGCTTTCACGGGTATTGTCAAGGCTTGGCGGATACAAGAGAAAGAAAAATCAAGCATTGTAATATCATGCCCAGCACAGGGTTACCCCCTTCCTACATTTAGGTAAATTCTTGTTGGTTAATTGATTAACTTCTCTTTTATTGTTTTGTCAGAACCTCTTGGTACTAAAGCTCCAGCATTCACGGGCGAGATGAAAGGCTGGATGATTGAGAAACTTGAGGGTTTTAGCATAGTTATGACTTGTCCTGCTCAGGGTTACCCTGTACCGGCGTTTCGGTAATTTCCTTTATTTTTTTTTTTGTTAAACATTTAATTAACTCTTGTGACTTTCCTTCTTTTTGCTTGATACCTTGTTAGAACCTGTTGGCAGTAAAGCTCCGTCATTTACCGGTGAAATGAAAGCTTCGTGGTGGTTGTTGGAGAAACCAATAAATTCTGCTTTAGTTCTTACTTGTCCAGCACAGGGTTATCCTGTACCCACATTCAGGTAATTGGTCATCTTGTCATTAAAGATCATCGTCTTTGTACGTAGGCTTTGTAAGAATATCATAATGATAAAATATTTAACAAGAAAAATAAGTTCATGATGATAGTATTAACGTTTATTTAAACTATTTTGAAGATGATACGTTTTCACAGTTGATATTTTGTTTGGATATCTTTTAAATAGTAACATTAATCCAAAAATATTTTCTAATGCAATGACTGTCAGTTACAAAGCTGTTTAAAGCAGACTTTCATCTTTCTATTTTTATTCTGCTCTACCCTCTATTCTTAAAAAAATGTTACGAGAGAAAATTCTTTCATCATACTTTGAAAAATTCTTATTCTCTATAATTTTAAAATCAATTTTATCATTAAGAAATTCTTACATGCAATTTATCCGTGTTGGTAGAACCTGTTGGAAGTAAAGCACCAACGTTCATTGGAGAATTAAGAGGAGGTTGGAAAGCTAAAGCCGCAAATACGAGTGTTGTTATGTCCTGTCCAGCTCAGGGTTACCCAGTCCCCAACTTTCGGTAAATTTCAGTTCTTGTGCTATAGTAATAAGCCTTATTTTCGCGTTGAGTAGAGCCTGTTGGAAGTAAAGCTCCAGCAATTCAAGGCGAAGAGAAAAGCTATATGAAGCGACGCGGTGGCGCAGACATTGTTATTCCATGTCATGGCCAGGGTTATCCTGTTCCATTATTCAGGTAAAATATCATTTTAAATTACCCTCTGGTCTTTATCAGATCCTGCTGGTCGCGTTTCACCAAAATTTCCCAAATCAGCTAAAACAGATTCATTTGAAGTTGCGGGTGGCATTGAAATAAGTCTTCTTTGTGATGCGCAGGCATTCCCTGCACCAGCGTTCAGGTTAGTTGGTAAATTATAGATTGGTGATTGTTAAATTTATTTCAACAGAACCGGTAGGCACAAAAGCACCCTCCATTGTTGGGGAAAAAGGGAGTTTGATGGAAAGACAAACTGGTGGCAATATCGTTGTTTTATGCCAAGCTCAAGCTTACCCTGTTCCATCTTTCAGGTAAAATAATCAGAAATATATGAATATAATTTGAATTCTGATTAGCTATTTGCTGTATGAACAAACGTGTCTTCGATAGAAAAATTTCCTTTTTTTGTACCAAATTCAGTAATGCAGTAGTAAAACACCTGTTGATATCAATAGTGTATTTAAATTTTTTTCAATCATAATAATCACATTTAATTACAATAATTCAATTGGATCTTGAATTTATTTTAATTTGATAATTTCAATTTTATTTATTATTGATATCCTGATATTTATTTTCTAGCTTTTGCATATATTTTTTAACACAAATCATTAATTTGTGAGCTAATTGTCTTCATCCTTAATTGGATTGTTATCCATTATTACCACACTAACTAGGATATGTTAATAAACTTCTCACAAAACGAGAATGAATCCAATTATTTCTTCCAATATACTGGAAGAATTACTTGCTTTTGAAATGTCTATTAAATAAATTTAAAGCTTTAATAAACTTAATTTTTTTAATTGCCAAGCTAATTAGCAAGCTAAATATAAACTTTTATTGGGTGTTTTATTATCTGCTAATTTATCAGATCGATACTGAATTAATTGATGAAAAATTTTTAAGTAGAAAAGTCATATTATTTCCAATAACCCAAAAGTATCAAATTGCATTATGTCTTGTTAGATCCCGCTGGAAGAGTTGCACCAAAGTTTCCTAAATCTGCCAAGATAAATTCATTCGAGGTTTCAAGCAACACTCAACTTAGTTTGTTATGCGATGCTCAAGCGTTCCCTGCTCCCATCTTCAGGTCTGTCTGATGACTTGTTCATAAAATGCTAAATGTTAAATATATATATTTAATCTACCGTACCTAATGCATGTTACACAGAACCGGTAAATGGAGCTAAACCACGAGTTGCTTCCACTGCTAAATATGACGTTCTTCACAAGACCCTCGGGGCGTCAGTGACAATGTTGTGTCAAGCACAAGGACACCCTCTTCCGACTTTCAGGTAGATTCATCGAACTAGTTTATTTGTGAATACATGAATTTTACGCTTGTATGCTCATCAAGTTAATTATGATGCTATTCAATCTTCAATAGTGAGTCAATTACTGATCTACTCATATGTGAAAAAAGATATTGAACAACAGTATTCATTATCAAGTTACTCACATGAGTTTAATTTTTTATTTTTGATTATTCACATTGGGTTTAAAAATAGCTGTGTCTATAGAAGCATTTTTTTCAAAATCTGATGTGCTATTTTTAGTTTTTATTTTCAGTTTCAATTTACTTTTGTAGTACAAACCTACTTTTTTTGACTGAATAATCAGCTGCTAAAACAAAAAGATCACTTCGAGCTTTGAACTCTTTTATTCCATGAGTAGATGATCATACAACAGCTGCCAAAGTATCATCAAAATATCACAAGGGTTCTCTTGACAATATTTTAATGCCATTTTTGGTAAACATCATCTCTATGTTGCAGTATGTCCTAAAGTACTGTGAAAATTGTCTTTTATGCTTTTGGACAGATAAAATATTCATCAACTTTTATTGAAAGTACCATCTTGAATTATTTTTGATGTAATCAGTTCAATTCAATCGTCTTCAATACTGAATCGTCTTTCAAAGCAATCGTTTTAGATAATCTCGAGAGTAATTTTCTTAGTTGATCAATGAATTCAAATAGATCACTTACTTATCACTTCTCATCTTCTTTGACAACTATCAAAAGTGTTAATATTTTTTTTACATCTTATTGATAAAAGTTTATCAATCAACTGCTTTATTTAGATAGTAGTTTATTCAATTTTGTATAAAATATTACCTAAAAAATATTGACAGAAAAAAACACTATTTCTTTTTATCTCTAACTTTATATCAATAAAAGAGTGATCCTTGTAGTACAAACATATTTTTCTCGGTGTAGAGCCGATCAACGGGGCGGCCCCTCGGGTTCCACCAACAGCTAAGATAACAGTTTTGACATCATCCGCAAGCTCACCAGTTACTATGCTTTGTCAGGCTCAAGCAAATCCTCTTCCAATTTTCAGGTATGCTTGCGCTAGTAATTTATCATTTAATTATTGACTTTCTACTTCATCAAACAATATCCTATCCTAGCGTTCAGATAATTCTTGAAATATCGATAGTATAACTTTCTTCAAATTTCTAACGAGCTTGATGAATGATTATAGAACCAGTTGGTAGTGGTCCTCCTCGTTTACCACCTAGATCAAAGTTCAATGAACTGTTAAGAAGACAGGGCTTGTCTGTAACGTTACTTTGTGAAGCTCAAGGGAGTCCAACACCATTCTATAGGTGAGCCGTCGTTATTCAAGCTTAGGAACATCAACCCTGATGTATATCACACGACTTATAAACCACGCTTAGTTTACATAGACATAAGTCAGCCTTGAGTGCAATGTCCGAATACTTATAAGCAACCCACGCAAGTTCTGGAAGGGAATAGAAAATGTGTTGTGCTGAAAAAGAAAAAAAAAACGTTATCTATATGTATACGTAGCACATGCTGACTATCCTCATAGCGGTCCGTGACCTTTCTTTACCTTACGACGAAAATTTATGAGCTTGCATTGATACAACTTAGCTTCGCATCACGTTAAATATTTTATTACTTGACACCTTACTTGCCACGTGAATGCCGAGGGCTATAACTTTCACTGCATCATGTTGAATTATTTTTAACTCTTTTGACGGCAACATCGATAAAGTTTATCGTCGAAAATTGCAGAACCTAGTGGCAGTGTGCCACCAAATGTTCGTGACAAGGAAGTGAATGGAATGAAGAGGATTTTGCAAATAGGTCAGACAGTTGGATTGACATGTCCTGTTCAAGGTTTCCCAGCACCTCTATTCAGGTACTGAGCTAAGTGTCCAGAGATATACCCTGTCCCATTGCGAATTAAGTCAGATAAATTATTTTCGTTTAATCCAATTTAAAGTTGGATAGCAGAATAGTCGTGTGCATGATGGTGATCTTTAAATTCCTCGGGGTTTACAGAGCCAAGCAGTAACGTGGTACCTAGAGTAGCAGGGGAAAGATATGAGGGTGGAAAGCTTGTCTACGTACGAAAATCCGGTGTTGTGGCGTTAGATTGCGCTGTGCAAGGGTCTCCCGTTCCAGTTATAAGGTACATTTATAGAAGAGAAAGAAAAAAAATTGTGTCTCTAGAACTGCGTAGCGGAATTCCCATCAAGCGACCCTTTTTTCAGAGGGGAACGTTGAAATTGCGCCTCGAACAACAGGGAAAAAGTTTGAAGGAGGGGAGATAGTACAAACATTTCAAGGCCACAGTGTCGCACTTGGTCATTCCCTTCAGAGTTACCCTCCTCCACTTACAAGGTATCTTAATCACTTCCAATCCTTCCTTTCCCCTGATATTTTTGTATCCCAAGACTTCGTTAATCATTCATGAATGATTTAATTTATGCTTTCAATCTCCGCTTTGCATGATTCACTTTAATTAGCATGTGTGTGTACCTTTGAGCTTTTATCATGTGAATTAATTAGTTGAACTGCAACATACATTTTTTTATTTGAGTTTGTTCATGAAAATATTTTTCATTTTGTTCACAAGTTTGAATAAATTTAATATGAATTACCATTAAAAAGTTTGAAAACAGTGATTATTTCAGTGTAAAAAAAAGTTTGAAAAAAATTATGATGGAGAATTTTTAAAGTGATACTTTAATAGATATAATTATTTTACTTCTACACTAAAAAAAAAAATTTATAGCGCGCAATAATGCGCAGTATTTTCTGTACCTATCAACGCATTGCAGAATTTGAGTCATGATTACCAACTGTGTATTCTTATCCAAGTGTTTTTTTGACACCAGACAAGGCACTTTGATTGGAGTACGCAGTTGGTAATCATGACGCAAACTTTGCAATGTATTGATAGGTATAGGAAATGCTGCGCATTATCGAGAAAATTAATCTAAAAGGTACGCCATTGTTCCTACAACTGGACATTTTTTTCAGTGTAGAAATTAGATGCTTTGATAATCTTCTTTTTTAACTGATCAAATATTTTCAAACTTTGGAACGTTAGTTCATTATATAATAAGGTTATTCTCTATCCTCTTTTTATGGAAAATCAATTTTTAATTCTTATAAATGACTCTTTCGATTGATGTACACCAAGAAGTCGTTTTAATTATTTTTAAATTATATGCAAAAAGGGGTTTTTATCAACCAATGTGTTGTGATATTCAATAGAATATTTCTGAGAGATAGAGAATAACATGGATATTATTTTTAATTATTTAATAAATAAGACTCAACACATCATTATCCTACAAACTTGTAAAACTGGAGCACAGTGAAAGCAGGTAAACTATCAACATTCTCTATCACTAGATAAGTTTAAGTAAACACATAAATAAATGTCATTGAGGACTTCTGAAAAATAAACGTGAGTATATAAATCTTAATTATTGACGTAGTATTTTAATTAATTTCTTAAGCTTCACATAATGTAACTCGCTAATTAACTGTCAAGTATTAATTCATGAAAGTGTCGATGATGAGCTTATAAAAAATAAGGAACAAAGATTTGAGAGGGAGTAAGTATCCGTGTAAGATGCGGCAAACAAGTTTACCCTTTTACTTTACAGAGCCATCAGGTCGAACGGCACCAAAGAGTACCGGAGATGGTTTAAATAAGAACCACGGTGTCGAAGGCGAGTCATTGGCTCTTGCGTGCGCGGCTCAAGGATTTCCTGCTTCGATATCTAGGTACACGCGCATGCTATCGCGTGTCGTGAATCTCCCTTTTGCTCACATGCTCATTCATTTAACACACTTAGTTTATTCATTCGCAGTTAAATTTTAAAATACTTGATTCTATTTTTAAAAAGACAAAGAACCTCAACATGCAAAACATGATAGACTAAGACTAATTTATCTTAAAAGCAATACTATTCTAACTTACTATCAGCATTTGACTAAATGTTTTGATTCTTTTTTTTGTTGCAGATGGTATAAGTTTATTGAAGGAACAACTCGAAGGCAGCCAGTACAGTTGAATGAACGAGTTCGTCAAGTTAGTGGAACTTTAATCATTCGAGAAGCTCGTGTTGAAGATTCTGGAAAATACCTTTGCATTGTAAATAATTCCGTTGGTGGTGAGAGTGTTGAAACAGTTCTGACTGTAACCGCACCTCTGGGGGCTGAAATAGAACCAAGAACTCAGACTGTTGACTTTGGTAGACCTGCTACTTTCACTTGCAATGTACGAGGAAACCCTATTAAAACAATCTCATGGTTAAAGGATGGCAAACCTCTTGGACACGAAGACCCCGTACTCAAGATTGATAGCGTGAAGAAAGAAGATAAGGGAATGTATCAATGCTTCGTTCGAAATGATCAGGAAAGTGCTCAAGCAACTGCTGAATTAAAACTAGGAGGAAGATGTAAGTAACTTTTGAAATTGAAAACAGACTCTATTTAAACTATGGTATTGATATTTTTACTAAAAAACTTTGCTTTGTCATTCACAGTTGAACCACCACAAATTAAACAAGCTTTTGCTGAAGAAACACTACAACCTGGACCAAGTATGTTTTTGCAATGTGTGGCTAGTGGAAATCCAACTCCTGAAATCACATGGGAACTTGATGGCAAACGACTCTCAAATACTGAAAGACTACAAGTTGGACAATATGTTAGTGTTCATGGCGATGTTGTTTCACATTTAAATATTTCTAGCATTCATACTAATGATGGAGGACTCTACAAATGTATCGCAGCTTCTAAGGTATAATATTGATTGAAAATTATTTCTTGTTATTAGTTTCTTATCTTTAGTAAGCATACAAAACCGATTGAATTTTTAGTTTGATTCATTAATTAAAATAGTTCTTAATATATCAGTATCAACATTTGTTAGCTTAATTGGAAATTGAATTTAATCGGAGATGGAAAATTAATTGTGGAATAAGTTGACAATACTGTGGAGTAATTGCTCATGACCACTAAAATTATTGAATTGAGTATTAAATAACTCTAGTGAATAAAATATTGGTATTTCATAAGCTCTTCAAGGGAAAGTAAATTGTCAATATTTTTATGACTATAAATCTTTCTGATGAATTTACATGAACATATAATGAATGGGATATTTGAGTATTTAATTAATATGATAACATGTGATTATTATAAAAGTCAAAGTAAGTGAACCAATAATTTCATGCAGTTCAGAAGCATCAAAGCATTTTGATGTATAGATTCACTTTCGTTAATTAAATCACTTGAACTCATGCAAACATATTCTATTTAATATTTAAATATTTAAAAATAGAATTTTTCATTAGATATATCATACTTGTATTGATTTATGGATTAGAATATTTTTTTTAGTACGATATTAAAAAGGTCAAGACATTCTAGGTTCAATAGCAAGAAAGAATTAAAAAAAAAAATTTTTTTTAGCGTTTAATAAAAAAGAATATCCGTATTGATTCTTTTAATCTTCAAAGGTGGGATCAGCTGAGCATTCAGCACGTCTCAATGTTTATGGACTCCCTTTCATCCGTCACATGGACAAAAAAGCAATCGTAGCAGGAGAAACCCTTCGTGTCACATGTCCAGTTGCTGGCTATCCGATTGAAAGCATCGTTTGGGAACGAGACACACGTGTTCTACCAATCAACAGGAAACAAAAAGTATTCCCCAACGGAACTCTTATTATTGAGAATGTAGAGAGACATAGTGATCAAGCAACTTACACATGCGTTGCACGCAATGCTCAAGGATACAGTGCAAGAGGAACACTTGAAGTTCAAGTTATGGGTAAGTTTAAAAATAATCATTACTTTCTATTTTATATCTGAAAATTTTTTTGCGTTCAATACTGATATTAATTATCGGTGACTTACTTTTAACTTGTTTACATGTGCAGATAAACAAGCTCATTATGAAATTCATTGACCTTAAAATTCTAATCTTTGTAATCAAATTAAATATTTTATCTTATTTCGAAATTTAAGATAAAAGAATAAGAATCGAATTGATGATTTTTATTTAAATAATATGTTTTAATGCTAAATTTATTATCAAATATTTAAATAATAGAAAAAGATAGAGTATTCCTTGTGGACATAAATATTTTTCTGTAATATTTAATAAAAGTCTAAATGTGATTTATATGAACTTATTAAAGTCAACATATTTCAGCACACACGTAAAAAGATTTTCATGATATCTATAATTTATATATCATTTAATCGTTCAATTCCATGTCAGTTAGATGACAAGTAAGAATATGAGTACACTAAAATTCAACCCAACAACATTTTCTGTCAAATATAATTGTGTACATGGCTACAAGCCATATGGCAAGCGGAGCACGTCGTGGTAAAATTTCTAACCAAATAATAAAATCTGTACTGAAATCCACAGACTTAACACGAATGTCATAGAAAGTGGTCTTGAAAAATTTATTAGAATTGATGAAATTTTCATCAACGAGTAGATAAAATAAAACAAAAATATCCAACTAGTTATATTCAACTTGTCATCTAGCACAATAGTAATAAATCATAATAATAAAAAATTATTTTCAGTGAAAAATTTATAAATGGATTCTAATTTAGATAAAACTACTATTTCCGTAATAGATATTATGTAATAATTATTCCTACAGCAATCATCTGAGTAATTAAATTCAGAATACTAAGTACTTAAGTTGATTTCCATTAATACACTCTAGTGTAAGTTATAAAATGGGTAGTGTGCAGTGATTGTGTGCAGCTACAGAGTGGCAGGTGGGCAGAGATTCTCGTAGCACCTGTCTCATGGTTAAGAGGCTGCTTTCCTTTCTTCGTCCCTCGTCCGTATACCTGGGAGCAGCTGTACCATATACTATTGCAGATTCAAGGAATCACAGACAACTCGCGAGTCTCGAAGGCTTCGGAATGCGAACAAAACTCAATACATTCGTTTCACTACTCTAGATTCATTTAATTAGAATATTTAATTGCTTTCTTCAGGGATGCAAAGCTTTTAATTAATTCAATTCAAACTTCATTAATGTAAAACTAGCTTCTCATTCACATACTATTTAATATTCAACTGGTTTTTAAAAATAAAACCTAAAAATAATTATGATTGGACAATAAATAGCAATCGTTTATCAATAATTAAAGTGTGTTGATGAATGTTGTTGATGTTCTAGAAATAATTACTGAATAATTCCATACTTGAATTGAAAAACTAAATTGCATTCTTGATGAAAGGAATGTAAATATGTTGATTAATACATTCGTGACGTTGCATATGATTGCTTTAGTGCCACCTACGGTGCAGGATTTTGCATTCACAAAGCTTCCAATGAACGCTGGCGAGTTCGCGAATCTTCAATGCATTGTGCCGACAGGCGACTTGCCTTTGACCATACGCTGGAGTTATCCTGGCGAAGAAATGGGTGGTTCTTCCGGTGTGATCGCGAAGAAAGTTGCGGACCGTGTTAGCATGTTAATGATACCTGCTATTACCGCGAAACATGCGGGTGAATTCGTTTGCACGGCCGAGAATCCAGCAGGAAAATCTTCGTTCTCGACCACTCTTACTGTCAACGGTTCTCGAATTCATCTAGACTTCTTATTTATTTACTTGATTTTGCTTTTTGATAAATCTTCATTAGTTATTCCATTCAAGTTTGCTTGTTGTCCATTTTTTTGCACGATTTTATTATTTTGAGTTGGCTAAAATCATTTTATAGTAAATCATCAAATGATGAAGACGTTTAGTTAGATCAATTTCTCCTTTTTCTTCCTCTTCTTTTTATTCCTAAATCTTCGGTTCAATTGGTACTCGATACTTCCAATGATCATGCGAAGTGATAGAGTGAGAATTAGTTGGTACATTAACATACATGTGCACAATTGTCTTCACAGTCGCACCTCAAGTACTTCAGTTCTCATTTGGTGATGATCCTCTCAACTCTGGAGAAATGCTCTCTATATCCTGTACAATCATCAAAGGAGATCAACCTGTCAACTTCACGTGGACCTTCAATGATCAACCAATTTTAGACTACGATAGTGATGACATTAAAATCGTGAATAATAAAAGATTCAGCTTTTTGAGCATCGACAGTGTATCTGCAAGACATGCTGGAAGATATAAATGCACTGCATCTAACGCGGCCGGATATCATAGTCATACTGCTGTTCTCGCGGTTAATGGTAGATTGAACGTGAACACAATGATTATTTGAAGTGTTTTGATACTCTCGTGCTATTGTATTTTATTTTCTTCTTCTCACTTACTATTATATCAAATATTTATTTTTATTGATTATTGTGTCATGCAGGTCTATTCAAATGATCGATTTTATGAATACTCAAACATTATAAGACATCGATTGAATATTGTAATCAACTTTTAATTAAATCATTAGAATATTTTTTTGAATTATAATGATCAATTTATTTAGTTTAAATGAACTTTAAATTATTATTGATCAATTCAGTAGTTTATCAAAAAAAAGAATAAAATATGACATAGAGTCTCATATAATCGTAAAATGTGTAGACTTGTCCACAATATTCATTTTTGCTTTTTATTATTCATCATTTCTTTTTTGAATTAGCATGAAAACGATGACAGTACTTCTTCCTGTAAATCTTTCAGTGTATTATGTGGTCGTCCAAGGACAGTAAAGCTATCTTAATCTCATAAAAACAATTATTCACAGTTTACCACTGATGTAAACTCTGTCGTCTAAATGCTTTACAAGCACGAGATGTTTCAACTTGACGAGAACTATCTCACTAGCTTTGTAATGAGTATTATAAATATAATCGCTTCGTAAATTTAATTGAAACCTATTACTCCTACTGCAGTATACTTGATTTCCTCAAATATTCCAACACAACTTCCAATATCGAACAAATATTACAGTGGCACCACAAATAGCTCCGTTTACATTCGGTGAAGAAGCAGCTAATGCTGGAGACATGGCAACTGTCCAATGTGCAGTAATAAAAGGCGATTTGCCTATAGACATCGTCTGGTCGTTGAATGCTGTACCAATAGGAAATGATACCACAGTAAGTGAAAATATGCAGTATCGAGACATCGTGGTAAGGAAGAGTGGCCAGAGAGCTAGTACATTGACGATTGAATCAGTAGCAGCGCGTCATGCAGGAATTTACTCTTGTAGTGCAAGCAACAGAGCTGGATCTACTTCTCACTCGGCAGACTTGTCAGTGAATGGTATGAGTGTTCATCAACACTGACAAGAAACTTACTTGTTTGCATGACGCGTCATGTATTTTACATATTTAGAAAGAAGCTGAAAGTATAATCGTTGGACGATTCTCGTTGGTGATGCATGTGTTGATTATCGACTTTCAGTAGGCGTTTCTTCCCCTTCCATCAATTTTATTACACATGAGTGACTAGTGGTCGAGCACGTTTGTCACATCAATGTCGTGTAGGTGGCACTGAATCTCTTTTATCAATTTATCAAGTTGACTATTGGTTCGGGAATTTCCCCTTTGTACTTTTGTTGCATTTCATTCACTGCATTCATTTAAAATTTAATTTCTTGCTTATCAAACAGTTCCACCGCGAATCGCACCATTTGAGATGGCAGAGAAACCTGTCAACTGGGGTGAATCTGTTTCTGCTGTTTGTACTATTGTTAGTGGTGACGCTCCATTAGAAATATCTTGGGCTCTTAATGGCATACCTATTACTGATGATAATTCTGATATTTCTATCACCACCACTAAGCGAAACAGTCTCATATCGATTGATTCCGCAAGCCCTAGACACGCTGGAGAGTACACGTGTGTGGCTACAAATGCAGCTGGTGGCACGAGTTATTCAACAGTACTTACTGTTAATGGTAGAGAAAATGTTGATTGTTTTTATTCTATTTATTTCCATTTCTATTCTTTTTCATTACTCCTATCCTATTTTTCATTCCTCCACGTTATTTAGGCTTTCATGAATCAACTAGAAGATGACCATAAAAAACATAAATAATGTATTTTCATTATTGATCGGCCGTGCATCGGGTATAAAATTCAGATTAATTATTTGTGTCTAAATTCAATCATTTAAATGTCTTATAGTTGCTCCACAAATTGCACCTTTTACGATGGCTGATGGCCCGGTAAATTGGGGCGAGTCAATAAGTGTTCCATGTTCAATACTGAAAGGCGATTTACCAATTGAAATTTCGTGGGCTCTTAATGGTGAACCAATTCGTCGTGATCGTACTGATATAAATATAGTAGCAACGACTAGAAAGAATAGTATTCTCAGTATCGATTCAGTCGCGGCGGGTCATGCGGGTGAATATACATGTTCAGCATCCAACGTTGCTGGTGCCACTAGTCAATCTGCAACATTAAGTGTTAATGGTACGTGTTCTCAATCTCGTATCATCTTTGATGTCTCCTTTGACTCTTCCTCTATTCCTATAAAGCAGCCTTTGAGATAGCCGACTCTGAAGAAGACGATGTTGATAGTAGTGGTGAATCGATAATTATGTTTTTTTTATTCTCAACTTTGATAGTCATTTGAATATTCCTTCCACTAGTTGCGCCACAGATTGTACCCTTTGTGATGGGTGATGAGCCAGCGAATTGGGGTGATGCAGTCACAGCAACTTGTACTGTTTCTAAAGGCGATTTTCCCATTAGTATCGAGTGGTCTCTGAATGGTCAGCAAATAACTCAAAATCATCCTGGTATTACTATCAGTGCAAATAGCAAACGTGTCAGTGTATTGACTATTGATGCAGTATCAGCAAGTCATGCTGGAGAATATACCTGTGGTGCCAGTAATGCTGCTGGTGGAACGAGTTATTCGGCATCATTGATAGTGAATGGTATTCATCTTAAAAATCGTTGAATGTTTGGACTATCTACGAATCATATCCCTAATCCTCCTTGATCAATTATTTGCTGAGACATCATTGATTTAGTTTATTACTTTATATATTCCTAGTTGCACCTCAAATAGTACCTTTCGTGATGGGAGAAGAACCTGCTAATTGGGGTGATGCAGTCACGGCTACGTGTACTGTTTTTAAAGGCGACTTTCCGATAGAGCTCGAATGGTTTCATAATGGTCAACGTATCGCTAAAAATCACCCGGGCATAACAATTAGTACAACGAAACGCGTAAGCTTATTAACAATCGATGCAGTATCGGCGAGTCATGCGGGCGAGTATACGTGCAGTGCTAGTAATGCTGCTGGAGGAACAAGTTACTCAGCTGCTCTAGCAGTTAATGGTATAAGTTTTATTGAAAACGTTTTATGTATCATGTATTAGGTTATCTACGAAACGTTTGATCCTTGACCTTCCTTTAACTATTGAACTAGCATTTAACCGATTAAATATACGAATTCGTTTATTCCTAGTCGCGCCACAAATAGCTCCATTCGTGATGGGAGACGAGCCAGCTAACTGGGGAGATACCGTAACAGCAACTTGTACTGTAATAAAAGGCGATCGACCAATTAGTATTGAATGGGCTTTAAACAATGAACCAATTTCTCATCTAAATCATCCAGATATAATGATTAATACAGGCAAAAGTGTCAGTCTTTTAACAATTGATGCTGTGACTGCGAGTCATGCTGGAGAATATACATGTTCAGCTAGTAATGCAGCTGGAGGAACGAGCTTTACTGCATCATTGGCTGTCAATGGTATAAAAATCAAATATTGGTGGTTATTATTTTAAAACTTACCTGAATTTAGAACTAATTTACGACGATATCTACGATATTTTTATTCTTTTTCCCAACGCAATTAATGTCATACAGATAAACGAGTTGTTTGTGCTATGTTAGTTTCTTTATCAATCTATTTTCATATTCTTCACAGTTCGTCCAGAAATAGCTCCTTTTGATTTTGGTGATGAACCTGCGAATTGGGGAGAAACAGTAACAGCAACATGTACTGTAATTAAAGGAGATTATCCTATTTCGGTAGAGTGGTCATTGAATGGCGAACCAATTTCTTTCAATAATCCAGATATTACAGTAGTCAGTACTAGTAAACGCGTGAGCGTTTTAACAATTGATGCAGTTTCGGCACGCCATGCTGGAGAATATACTTGTTCAGCTAGCAATCTTGCGGGTGGAACAAGTTTTACAGCATCACTGGCTGTGAATGGTACAATTTTGGTGTTACATACCATAGAATTGTTATTAGGCTTGGGTTATTAAATCAAATTATATCTACGAAATGATCCATCAATCAATCCTTATTTGTTTATCCATTTTATTTTCAATCCTATTCACAGTCGCTCCAGAAATAGCTCCCTTTGATTTCGGTGATAAACCATCCAATGCTGGTGATACAGTAACTGCACCATGCACTGTCTTGAAGGGTGATTTTCCTATTGACATTCAGTGGGCTTTTAATGGCGAACCTATTGGACAAGATAATTCTGATATTACTGTAGTTAGCACAAGTAAACGAGTCAGTTTATTAACTATTGATGGAGTATCAGCAAGGCACTCTGGAGAATACACTTGTACTGCTAGCAATGCTGCTGGGGGAACAAGCTATTCATCGTCCTTGGCCGTCAATGGTACGAGAAGGAAATGATGTTTGGTTTGAAATTATTTATAAACATTGCGAGACGTATCCTACATTCTTTTTATCACTCAATATATTGATCCTCTTGTCAACTGACCTCCTTTCAATTGCCACTTTAAATCAGGTTAATTAAATATCATTAACTATTTAAATCGAAACCGAAACTAGGAACTTTTCGTCTTTTAGTCCCTCCACAGATAGGAACAATTTCATTCACTGATACTCCAGCTAATTCCGGGGAACCTAATTCGGCAACTTGTACGGTTTTGAAGGGTGATTACCCAATGAAAATAGTGTGGCAGCATAACGGTCAACCAATCGGTCATGATCAAACGGATATCATAATAAATAAAATCAGTAGGCATATGAGTGTCATCAGCATAGAGTCAGTTGCAGCAAGGCACGCTGGAGAATACACTTGTAAAGCGACAAATAGAGCCGGTTCTGCAAGTCAAACAGCAACTTTAGTTGTGAATGGTATGTGCTCGGAAATGGTCTCTCGAGTACTCGAAGATCGCTTTGAGAAATGAAATCTGCTTGTTTTTTTTTTACATCATACATGATTGTGTCTGTAACCATGCAAAATAGTACCTCTGCTTTAATTCCCGCTTGTACCTCTCATAATAGTAGTGAATCAAAAATCTTTTTTAAAATGTATGTAAAACGTGTGAGTGACAGGTGAATTCATTATCTTCGAACCAATAGTTTCTCCCCAGATTGCACCTTTTATTATCAGCGAAGAACCTGCTAATTGGGGAGACACAATCACAGCAACATGTACAGTGTTGAAAGGTGACTCTCCCATTGAACTTGAATGGTCACTCAATGGCGAGCCAATAACACGAGAACATTCAGATATAACAATTGTTAATACAAGCAAACGAGTAAGCCTGTTGACAATTGAAGCTGTTACGGCTCGTCATGCTGGAGAATACACTTGCAGTGCCAGCAATCGTGCCGGTGGGACCAGTTATTCTGCACCTCTTGCAGTTAATGGTACATCATCAGAAGTATCCAGATTGGTAGCCTCTTGGAGACGTGCACTCATTTCTTCCTCAAGTCCATTCCTTTATAATAACTCCATCTGTTTATTATAACTATTCGTTAAATTCCTACACTACTCTTTTAGTCACGCCACAAATAGCTCCATTTTCAATGAGTGATGGTCCAGCAAACTGGGGTGATATGATATCGGCAACTTGTTCCATCGTAAAAGGAGACTTTCCAGTGGAAATTCAGTGGCGTCATAATGGCAATCCAATAGATGCAAATAATCCTGATATCGCGATAACGAGAATCAATAAGCATATGAGTGCTATCAGCATAGAATCAGTCGCGGCAAGACATGCGGGTGAATACACTTGTAGTGCTACCAACCGAGCAGGCAACGTCAGTCATTCGACAACTTTAGCGGTTAATGGTATCAGAATCATACCTTTTATTTCTTCGTTTGTCAATAACGCGTGTCTAACATTTGTCAATTTAAAAAACAATGCACGTATCATTGTTATTGCACTTTTGTGTTTAACCGCTAATTTTCCTAATCCTCATTTCTTTAATAAATCTTTTTATTTTTAGGTAAATTTTATAACTGCCAAATTTCATTTAATTAAGCTCTTGTTTATCCATTTAGTAACGTGCGTTATGCCATATTATTAGTTGTCCCGCAGATCCTTCCATTTTCATTTGGTGATGAGCCTTCGAACTCGGGAGATGCAGTTTCGGTGATGTGCTCAATATCCAAAGGTGATTTTCCGTTAGAGATCACCTGGGCATTCAACAGTGAAATATTAACCCCACACCGTCCAGATATTACCATCTCTAGTGGTAAACGACACAGCACGTTGACGATCGATTCAATAGCTGCAAGACATTCCGGCGAATATACTTGTACCGCATCAAATAGCGCTGGAGCTACAAGTCACACTGCTGTTCTCACTGTCAATGGTACTAAGTTATACAACTTAAGTACTTATCGTTCATGCGTGTGTCCCATCTAAAGCTATCCAACCTCATCCCCAAGATATCAATCATCCTTTTGTAGAAGTCGTGATGATAGTTTTTCGATTTAGCATCAACAATTTCGTAGGATTGATGATAATTGATGAAGTGCTGATTAGCTTTTTACCTTCACTATCCAACATGTTGGTTTTTATTTTCATATACAGTCGCCCCACAGATCCTACCCTTGAGTTTTGGTGATGAGCCTGTTAATGCTGGAGATTTAGCATCAATTCAATGCGCGGTGAGTAAAGGCGATTTTCCACTGGAGATAACCTGGATGTTTCAAGGACGTCCTATTGGACCTGAACGATCAGATATTACCATAACCGATTCGGGAAAGCGCGTGAAGCAATTGACTATTGATGCTGTAGCAGCAAGACATGCTGGTGAATATACTTGTATCGCGTCCAACGGTGCCGGCAGCAGTTCACATTCAGCAATCTTGGATGTTAATGGTATTTAAAAATTCGCGTTCGTGGTTTTTTTCTACTCCATAACATTAGCTCTATTTTCCCTCATATTCCCTCACCAAGTGCCTTTGATTATTTTATAAACATACAGATAGAAGGTATAACATGTCGATAGTATTTTCAGAACCGATTGGAAATTGTTTATAAAAAGTCACAGCATACGCGAATTTTTGGCTATTTTGTTTAATTGCAGTTACTCCAAAATTATTACCGTTCTCATTTGGCGAGGAGCCTCTTAACTCAGGTCAAGTAGTGACGGTACCATGTGCAGTGATTGAAGGTGATCCACCTTTGAAGCTTCAATGGAAGTTAAACAATCATACAATATCGCCTCACTCAGGAATATCTATATTGGATCTCGGTGGAAGAGGTGCCATACTGAGCATAGGATCAGTCCAAGCAGCCCATGCTGGAACTTTTACTTGTATCGCGGAAAATCTTGCTGGAAGGCATGAACTTTCCGCCGATCTGATAGTTAATGGTGTGCTTATTATCACGCTTCCGTTGATTCCTCATTTATTTATAAATATCATATCATCATTCAGTTTATTTTCAAGACACTTATTATTTAGTTTCTATTACTGTAATTATCAATTATTTCTTTCCTTTCCAACCATCAGCAGCTTTTAAATCTTCCTTTCAACGATTTATCTTTGGATAAACAATTAAAATAGTCATTCTATGAATTTATCAATGGAATTAAAAATAATGTTTGTAGTTGCTCCGCATCTTCAACCTTTTAATTTCGATGAGACCAACTCCGGGGACCTGATAATCGTTCAGTGCGCGGCGGTAAAAGGGGATACACCAATATCCCTAAAGTGGTTATTCGAAGGACGTCATTTAGAAGTAGGTGAAGGTGTCAAAATCACCTCACTGGGTGATCGAGTGTCTGCCTTAACGATTCCAGCTGTAAGGGGAGAACATGCTGGAGAGTATGCTTGTGTCGCTGACAATCCGGCCGGTCGTGCTAGACACAGTGCTCATCTTAAAGTCAACGGTATTTAGTAATAAACTCGCGACTTTGTTAATGATAATGCATTGGATTCTTAAATAATTACAAAAACATGATTGAAATCAGGACTTATATATTGCATCGAGTATCCCAATTACTTTATTGTCAGTGTACTTGAATATTGATCAGTGTATTTATTGGTGTCTTTATTACAAATCGGTAGGATTTAATGATATGCTTGTAAACGCGACAATAAACTACTTGTAGTTTTATATAAAGATAACTTGGCTTAAAAATATAATCGTAATAAATGATCATGTCCAGTATAGTCTAGTTCTGGTGCAATTAAAAATCGGGTTAATAAAAAATGTAATTACACCATTTGAATTAAAGTATTTTTTATGCAAAAATGCTACGTCGTAATGATTTTTCCAAAAAAAAGCTAGACTGCCCAAATTTTTTCAAATTACGATCTAGTTTTTGAGATGTTTAATCTCAAACATCATGATTCATTATGCTTTTTTTGCCTAGAAATGATTGTTTTGAAATTAGAGTATTTTTTTACATTAAAAATTCCTCAATTCAAATGGTGTAAATTTATTTTTTATTGACCCGATTTTTAATCGCACCAAAACTAGACTAGTATTAATGTAAAAAAATTCTTTTTGCTAGATCAGTAGATTAAAGGGACGTCCAAGCGTCCTAACTCCTGATTCCGCCAACAGATTCCTAAACAGTTTCAACATAAATACAATACAAGATAATAATAGTTATCAATAAAGTGACCAAACATCAGAAGAAGAATGTGTATTTATGACAATAAAAATATCCATAAAGGTATTCTGCATTATATTAAAAATTGCAGTCTTACCTCGAATCAATCCGTTTGACTTTGGAGACCAGCCGATTTATGATGGCCAAGCAGCTCAGTTGGCGTGTATGGTTCCGGTTGGAGACACACCAATAAATATCACTTGGACTCTTGATGGGAAACCATTGTCTCCATCTTTACCACACACCATTGGAAAGCTCGGGCCACGCACTAGCATTCTACAGATTGAACCCGTGACGTCGCGACATGCTGGCACTTATGCTTGTGTTGCCTCTAATCCCTCGGGAAAAGTGATCCACGAGGCAACATTACGTGTTCATGGTTAGGGCGAAACAAGAAAAAATATATGATGATCGAATGAGAGATTCCCAAATGAAAATAAGCTTCTTTTTCGTCTGCATCGTACATTGAAGCTTTCTGGACCTGATTAAAGCTGTAAAACATTCCGCTTGATAAATTAACACTAAAAAATGACTGAAAGCATCACTAAGGTGATTTAGTAATATTTCAATGGCTCATTGAGGATTTAAATATTTATAAACCAATCGACATGTCTATTTATGCGTCTGTTCATTCCCTGGCTGAGTGCAAAGCTGTATATCGTTAATTTTGCCTTCATTACCCCTTACTTGGGACGATACCCTTTATTATCATTGCTAATGAATTCTTGTCATGTCGCAGTTTTCCCTATTAATTTTCGCCTCGTCTATTTGTCCTGCCTTCTTGTTCTATATTTTACACATCTTTCTTTGTCTCCGTATTTTCCCAGAGGAAAGGCCTGGCACAAGCTACGAAACCCATGGCTTTTCGCGACGAATATGATTATAAACCTACGTGTAAGGTATTTTATGTATTAGCAATGATGAATAATCAGCTTCTTCATGTTTTTCTTGACATGGCTGATAAAAATAACATCGTAGAGAATAGATATCGTATTTCATCAGATCATCAATGATCACTAGATATCTTAATCATTGTACAAAAAGGTTCATTCTGTCTTCAATCCTCTACATTTCTTTAGTTAGGCTCATTTTTCATATGCTAGTAATTACATCGTGTTTACTAGCGTGCCATTGCTTGTGCATAAGAATTTTAAAAGAAATGAAAACGCTCGTTTATTAGGCTTACGGCCGATTACTGCGCTTCTCGTCGTCATTCGCGGAGTCGATTCATCCCTAAATCCTTGCCACTTATCGTTCCCTCTATCCTTTTCAACATACATTACACTTCCTCATCAGCCCTCACCTCTACCTCACCACACGTCTCATCTTTTCGTTTCGTAGATACCTGTCGTAAATTGCATGCTCTTTTCATTAACATATACATCCTTGCGGTGATGCATGAACACCGTCTCCACGAGTACCAACCAACTTTCAATTTATGCATGCATTAGGCTCACTCTGAGCAGTAAAGCATTCTTTCTGCAGTATAAAAATATTTTATTATCATTTATTCAATGGGTACTCGCTGGTTTACTCAGTAACTTATTGCATGTCAGCAAAATTTTGTAGCAAAAACAGAAACGCTTTGTATGTGCATGCAAAAAATCATAGGAGTTAAACGCAATCTCAATCGTCTGGTTGTTAATTCTAGCAAATTAAAATATGTTATAATTCACTCATTCAACAAATCTCTTGATAAATATTTAGCAATGACAAAAAAATTATCTTTAAAAGTCTATTTTAACAATTATTTGATTACATAAAAAAAAGTTTAAACTAAATTAATTATTCATTAAGATAAATTTGAACAAAATATGATATTATTTATAAAAAAGCTAAAGATCGGGTTTAATTTTAAATGATGATAATGACCAGAGGATTGTAAGTCGACTCCAAACATATTTGAAATTGTTTTTCAACGAAATGTTTGGTCTCGAATAATTGCGAGATGACTCGAATGTTGGTAGTGTTTTTAAAAGAGAGAAAAAAGTTGCAAAACCTAACGTATTGTCCTCTGAAACAGTGCCACCACGTTGGATTCTTGAACCGACTGATAAAGCATTTGCTCAAGGCTCAGACGCTCGAGTTGAATGTAAAGCCGACGGATTTCCTAAGCCTCAAGTCACATGGAAGAGGGCTGCTGGTAAGTTTCTACTTAATAAAAAATTTTTCTCTCTAGATTGAAGATGATTATTAAATAATTATTCATTTATTTTGCAGGAGATACACCCGGCGACTATACTGACTTAAAGCTCAATAATCCTGACATCAATGTAGAAGATGGAACTTTATCGATTAATAACATTCAGAAAACCAATGAAGGTTACTATCTCTGCGAAGCCGTCAATGGAATCGGTTCCGGATTGTCAGCTGTCATTCTGATCTCAGTTCAAGGTGAAATATAGTTCGTTAATTTACAATACATATGATGGAAAATCCAATCATTGCAAACGTTATAATATAGTATCTGCCAATAATTGATTTGTTCAATTATTAACTTTTCTGTCATCATACTATTTGAAGAATACTTTTTCTATTACCATTAAACCAACTTATAATCTAATATTTGCAAAGAGTATTCGAATTTAATTTTTTGTTTTAAAATATCTCTCAATTAAAAATATCTCATCAATAAAGTTTATCTTATGTTTTGAAATATAAGAAAGTAATATCTTCAAAGTGAAATTTGATGGTCATGTATTTAATTCTTTGAAGCAATCGACAGCATAATTTAATAATTGCAATGGTGAATCCTTTCAGCACCCCCACACTTTGATATCAAGTTACGTAACCAAACTGCTCGACGAGGTGAACCAGCTGTATTGCAATGTGAAGCACAAGGAGAAAAGCCTATTGGTATTGTCTGGAACATGAATAACAAGAGATTAGATCCTAAAAGTGATTCTCGTTACACAATCCGTGAAGAAATTCTTGCCAATGGTGTCTTGGCTGATTTAAGTATCAAACGAACTGAGAGAAGCGATTCGGCATTATTTACATGTGTTGCTACAAATGCATTTGGAAGTGATGACACTAGTATTAACATGATTGTTCAAGGTATGTAATAAGGGATATGAAAATTTTTTTAATTGATTTAGTAAATAAAATAGATTTATCATCTAATAATAATTTTTATTTACAGAGGTTCCTGAGGTGCCATATGGTTTGAAAGTGTTGGATAAATCTGGACGAACAGTACAACTCTCTTGGGCAGCTCCATATGACGGAAATAGTCCAATCAAACGATACCTTATTGAATATAAAATGAGCAAAGGATCCTGGGAAGCTGATATTGATCGAGTTATTGTTCCTGCTACTCAACAAAATGTTGCTGGTGTATTTAATCTAAGACCTGCTACTACTTATCACTTACGTATTGTAGCTGAGAATGAAATTGGTACTTCTGATCCATCTGATACCGTCACCATTATTACTGCTGAAGAAGCTCCCTCAGGTCCACCAAGCTCTGTTCGTGTTGATGCTCTTGACCAACATACCCTCAAAGTATGTAGAATATTTTTTATTTATTCTATCGAATAAGCAGAAAATAAATCTTGATAGAATTTTTGAATAATTAATTTTCGATTTTTCAGGTAACATGGAAACCACCCCCACGTGAAGATTGGAATGGAGAAATCCTTGGATACTATGTTGGCTACAGACTCTCTTCATCTGACAAACCTTACATGTTTGAAACGGTCGAATTCTCAAAAGAAGATGGAAAGGAACATCATTTACAAATTATGAATCTAAAAACCTATACTCAATACAGCGTAGTTGTTCAAGCATTCAATAAAGTAGGATCTGGACCAATGAGTGAAGAGCGTAGGCAACATACTGCTGAAGGAGTTCCTGAACAACCACCACATGACACTACTTGCACTACATTGACGTCAGATTCTATTAGAGTTTCTTGGGTATCACCACCATTGACTGCTGCTAATGGAGTTATTACTGGATACAAAGTAAGGAATCGAATAATCAATAATTACGGTAGTTTGAAAAATAAAAATCATAAGATATTTTGTAAACTCATTTAAAATACTAATCTACTTAAATTACTTTTTAATTTATTTTATGACTAATTATTTAGCTTTTTAAAACAAATTATGAAGTTTTTATAGAATAAATAATTATAAATTATAATGTTTCAGGTTATTTATGGACCTTCTGAAACTTGGTATGACGAAAACACAAAGGATACCAAAATTACATCATCAAGCGAAACTATTTTACCACAATTGAAAAAATATACCAACTACAGTATGCAAGTTCTGGCATATACTTCTGGTGGTGATGGCGTGAAATCTGCACCTATTCATTGTCAAACTGAGCAAGATGCCCCTGAAGCTCCAGTTGCTATTAAAGCCCTTGTCATGTCCCCTGAATCTATTCTTGTTTCTTGGAGACCACCAACTCAACCTAATGGAGTTATTTCTCAATACACTGTTTATACTAAAGCCGATAATGTTGATGAACCTTTGAGTGCAAAAGTCCCACCAAATCAATTGACTTATGAGGCTTCTGGATTAGATAAACAACGCCGATACGAATTTTGGGTTACTGCCAGCACAAACATTGGAGAGGGACAAGCTTCCAAAATTGTAACTCTATCTCCAAATATTCGAGGTAAATAATTAATTAATTAAAAATTAAATAATCATGTTTATTCGTAATTAATGGAATAAATATACAATTATTTACGTTATAGTTCCAGCAAAAATTGCTTCATTTGATGACAAGTTTACTGCAACATACAAAGAAGATGTCAAATTACCTTGCCTTGCTGTTGGTGTACCCGCTCCAGAAGTTACATGGAAAGTACGCGATGCTACTCTTCAACCCAGTGACAGACTTAAACAATTGCCAGAAGGATCATTATTCATCAAAGAAGTAGATCGTGCTGACTCCGGCGAATATTCTTGTTATGTTGAAAACTCATTTGGTCATGATACAGTTACTCACCAATTGATTGTTCATGGTGAGTAATGATATTTTAGAGTTAAGATCAATGTCAAAATTCAATCAGTTTTATCACTAGAAGCTAGATTTTCTAATTGGCTAGTTTAAATGTCAATAGAATTTTGTTAGCATCATCAAATTTATTTAACTTAACAGAACTTAACAGAGAAATTTTGTTCATGTTATGTTTGATAGTCTTTGGCACTTTGATTGTATATTAAATTCTTTACGTTGCAGCTCCACCACACTCTCCCCAAGTCACTCTAACTGCTACAACGACCAATTCCTTGACAATGAAATTACGTCCACATCCAACAGACAACGCACCAATTCATGGCTATACAATTCACTACAAACCTGAGTTTGGAGATTGGGAAACAGTTCAAATAAGCTCTACTGCACAGAAATATACTCTTGAGAATTTGTGGTGTGGTTCAAGATATCAAATCTATGTCACTGCTTACAATGGGTAAATAAATAAAAATTGTTTCTTTATTAGATATTTATTTAATTATTCTTTTAATAAGAAAATATTAATCCGTGTTGTTAATTAAATAGAATTGGAACTGGAGATCCATCAGACATCCTTAATACTCGTACTAAAGGATCTAAACCAATTATCCCTGAAGCATCACGATTCATTGAAGTATCGACAAACAGCATCACTTTGCATTTGAACGCTTGGTCTGATGGTGGCTGTCCTATGCTATACTTTGTCGTCGAACATAAAAAGAAGTGAGCAAAAAATTAATTATATACTAAAATAGTAGTTAAGTAATTTATTTTCATCAATTGACGGTAAATTTAATTTTTTTAGGCATCAACAAGAATGGAATCAAGTCTCAAATAATGTTAAACCTGGTGGAAATTTCGTAGTTCTTGATCTCGACCCAGCAAACTGGTATCATTTAAGAGTAACAGCACACAACAATGCTGGATTTGCCGTTGCTGAATATGAATTCGCCACTTTGACAGTAACAGGCGGTGAGTTTCATCAACGGTTTCTAGAGCTGCATTTTGTTGCAGATCTGAAATCGTTCGCCGGTGCTAATGGTGACTGGGCGTAATGATGCTCAAAATTTTTTGTTCCAGGCACCATTGCACCGGCTCGCGAGCTTCCTGATGTTAACGGTGGCAGCAACGACGAGGATCCGATGAAAATTTTCATGGCAAATTTAAATCTGGTTGTTCCGGTAGTCGCGGCACTTCTCGTTATAATCGTTGCCGTTATCGTCATTTGTGTGCTAAAGGGCAAAGGCCATGGTTCCGGTGATAAAGGTGTGTAAATTATTATAATTATTTTTATTCAACAGGTACAATTGCACCTCCAGTTCGTAATAATGGCAACGAAAATGCTGACGTGAGACGGTACTTCCCCTGGCTTCCGGCTTGGTTGGACATAAATGTTGTGGTACCAGTCGGAGCTACGGTGGTTGTTATTATCGTCGGTATCGTCGTTATTTGTGTTGCTCTATCAAGAAGAACGCGAGGTCCTGAACAAACGCGGCTTCGAGGTATCCCATCAGCCGACGAGAAATATTATGAAGGCCAATGTATAAAAAACTTTTTTTTATACTACACATTTTACACAAATTTTTTTTAGTTATTAAGTTACAGTTACGACTAAAAATAATCGTATTAAAATTCAAATTTATTAGTCCATTTTAATCATCTTTGGAAATAAGATTAAATTAATTACGGTTATTTTTGGTCAATACTGTAAGTAAATTATAAGATTTAATAATAATAAAAATTCTTCTCTAGATGATGTTGTCTATCAACAAACTGGTGTAGTAAGCGCGACTTTGGATAAACGCAGACCTGATCTTAGAGATGAACTTGGATATATCGCTCCACCAAACCGTAAATTACCTCCAGTGCCCGGATCAAATTATAATACTTGTGATCGTATCAAGCGAGGTACAGTGATAAGTAAGCCATCATTACTAAAATCCCTAGCTCATCATTTTGACTTATTCATTTAGATGTTGTATCGATCGCACGATCGTTTTTAACGGTTTTTTGAATCAATCTATTTCTCAATAGAATGACGTGACCATGATAAATTTTTTAAAAATAATCTATTGTTGATTAGAATCATTCCAAACTTTTGTATATAATGCACATGATAAAGATATATGGCCATTGAAAATAATTATGAAGGATATGAGTAATCAGAGGTATAGTTGTTTTCCGCTAATATATGCCATTAAAATCTGGTTCTTATACACTAAGTTAGAATTTAGGTGCTTTGCCACCTTCATTTTGTTTGCTGTTTTTTCATTATCACAGCAATTCTTAATTGCATTGGCTACTTTATTTGTTTTTAAGCTTGCAAAGCCCTTTGTGTCCACCAAGAACAATGATTATCAATTTATCCAACTAATACACCAAGTGTTAAATTGATAAAAAAATTATCAACAGAGGATCAAAGTGTCAGCACAACAGGTGGACACAGTGGATCAACTCGGCGGAAAGCAACGAGATGATATGCTGTGTCTAAAAAAGAAACAATAATCCTGTGTTGGCACTTTGATTCTACTGTTATTTACAAGTCAATCGGTTTAAAAATGTCGTGTATTTAAACGGTGAATAAATAGTTTACTCCCCAACCATTTTGAAGCCTTGTCATGACAGATAAAGGTCTTAAAAAAGGTTTAAAAGAAGAGGATTTTTCAAAATTGTAAAAACTCTTTTAAAAAAACTTGGTAAACGCAAGTGGGTTATGACAGTCGTTGTGTAGCATATGTTGGTACAGGTGGATCAGGTTCATTTAGAAGTCATTCAACGTGGGATCCAAGAAGACACATGTACGAGGAGTTGTCACACTGTGCACCTAACAGAAGGTGTCCACCACCACCACGTATGGGCAGTACCGACGCATTATCGCACAGAGGTAGGTAATTCGTACTCGCGAATTAAGGTCACCGCATCGTCTTTAAGAGTGCAATCTAGAGTCTCGGATTCTCATAGAATACTTAAACTATCAATAACAATAGCGCCTGTATATAAATTGTATATATACATTTAAATATCGAGTTGAATCCCACTAACATTTCCTTATTTCTGAGAACTGTACTTTCATGACTGAAAAATAAGATGTAAAAAGCTGAGTATCGTGTTATTTCCTTTTAAAACTATTAGAATAAAGTCTGTAAAATGTAAGCTTTGAATTTTCAACTGATTATCTACTCGCTGACTGCTGTATCCTAATGTGAATCGGAGGAGATACAACATAAGTCGTAAGTCTTTAATGTTTTCCGGTGGTCATGTATCATAGTCACTTGTTGCACGTTCGCATGACCTATTCGTTAATTAAATATATACACTCGTATCATCTCCATTTCTCACGTTTATTTATAATCATAAATATGCCGTCTACTTTATTAATATCTTTATATCTATTGAGGTAGGTACTATCCTTAGATGATAGACTTTTATCAACTCTACAAATTTCTAGACCATTCGTGATACATTTATATAGTTATAACCTAATATTTTTTATTCAATGTATACGATACATATTGAAATATTTTTAGATCAATTAGGATTGATATAATCGCAGTATCTACCCGTATAAATCACATGATTTCAGGCATGGAAGATGAAATTTGTCCATACGCAACATTCCATTTACTTGGCTTCCGTGAAGAAATGGATCCCAGCAAAGCTATGCAATTCCAAACATTCCCACATCCCGCAAATGGACATTCTGGAACTATGGGACCACCAGCTGGACATCCTGCCAATGCTGCTCACAGTCGCTCTGGATCTCAATCTATGGTACGTGAAATAATTAATCTCTATTCACTCATTATAGACCTCATTCTATCTGGTTTAATTATTCTTCGTATTGATTTCCTATACAAACCTTATTAATTAAAAAAATTATTTTCTATTATCAATTTAATAAATGTACTTTTTTTTTAGCCACGACAAAACGGACGATACTCAAGAGTACCTTCTCAAGGCGGACAAACCGTATTTTCACCAGAATATGATGATCCTGCAAACTGTGCTCCTGAAGAAGACCAATACGGATCTCAGTATGGACAATATGGTGCTCCTTATGATCATTATGGATCTCGTGGTTCAGTAGGACGTCGTAGTGTTGGTTCCGCCCGTAATCTTCCAATTTCAAACTCACCTGAACCTCCACCACCACCACCAAGGAATCATGATCAAAATAACTCTAGTTTCAACGACAGCAAAGAAAGCAATGAAATTAGTGAAGCAGAATGTGATCGTGATCAACTACAAATGAACCGTAACTATGGAGGTGGGTAATGAAACTAATAAAAAAAGTTATCATCAATGTCATTCATATCAATATCATTCACTACCATTATTATTACATTTGTCTGTTCTGAGTTGACTTTCAGAGAAGCTGATGGACGTAAATAACGACATTTACTAACATTTATGTGTTTTTGGGCATGTTCAATGTGTGTTATTAAACAAAAAACAATCATCGATTATAAGATTGAATACATTTCAGGATATATACAAAATTTTCGTGAAGATTGAGAAGTCAGAGCAAAATAATTGAAACCTATTTAATGTCATTGTCATCACTTGCATGATTTTATCACTAAATCAATTCGAATCGACGAATCAATCGGTTGGTGTGCTTTTATATTTCAGTTAATGCTCGTGGCAAGGATGGTATGACCACCGAGGAGATGCGCAAACTTATCGAGAGGTCAGTAGCGCTCGAGAGGAAACCATTTATTCATACCAAGGAAACTTAACATTGATTTTGTTAGTTTCCTTGGACTCCTACAATCATATATAACTTCCAAGAATCGGCATATCTTGCAAAATTTTCCATATTATATTTAAAAATCATTTACTCACTAACCATTCATTTTACCATCTTCATCCAATTCTTCATACCATCAGTGACCATCGCATGATGAAGGCTGGAACTAATCCTGTATTATAATAATTGCTTGATTTCTTTTGTTTCATGACTTTTTTCTCAGGAATTCGTAAGTCTGCAAGTTGCACAAATAATGATGTTAAAACCATTCTTTCTGCTTAAACAATTTAATGTTTCCTTTTACAAAATTTAGGTTGTGGCTGAAGGATTAATTTTAAAAAAGGGTGAATGGGTGGAGGAATGTCAAAAAAATCGTGATTATTTTTATTAAAATAAATAATAGAAAGAAGAAAAATAATTTCTAATATTTTTTTGACTTTTCTCAACAATTGCATGCTAAAATAAATCATTATATTCTTGTATGAATTGTGATCAACTAATTGGCAAAGCAAATCATTCCAATCAGAACCTGTATACTTATTATTCAATGCTTATAATCATCAAGTCTGGTGCTGGGTGCTGATATTCATCTCATCAAAATGTTATCATCATTGTAGACTAGGATATTGCATTTAAAACTCATAAATCATCCTATACAAAGCTCTTTCTTTTCAAGAAAAGATATTTAATGAATTATCAATTGATTATTTGAAATTTTGTTACAGAAACGAAGCCACCAGTCGGCAAACCGGCTCCCCCCACGGGAGTCACGGGGGACTCCTCACACCCTACGATACTGTGGCAGTGTAATCTGTAAATCATCAACAACCAACCGACATGTCATTATTTTTTAATCATCTTTAATTAATTTTGTTATCAATAATTCTCGTCGCCAATAATGTAGAATGATGTCGGAAAGCAAGAAATTGCATTACAATATTTACCCCAGTGCTGATAGGCGTTGGTCCAATTGCAACGATTTACTATTTAAATCATACCTTTGCATCTCTGATAGATAGGTTCGATTATGATGTAAGAATTTATGTATTCTTATATAGCAACATTGGTGATTGGTATGATCTAAAGTCGAACATGATCACGAGTTTAAATTTGTAAAAAATTTTGAGCTTGTTGCTTTTAGCATGACATGGATCATTTTGGCGGACGGGAAATGTAGGAAAGTCAACATAGAAAAATAATTGATAACAATTAGACTCGTGGTCATGTTCAACTTGGATCGCCGGAGTTTTAGCGAGAAGGCATAGCCATTGTCTTCCGAATGAAAAGAAATGAAAGCTCGATAAACGTTGACCGATATGCGAGTCGTTGAAACGAAAAATTCGGAATTCATGGCTGTGATATTTTCGAAAATCCTACGTTAGGTTTAGAGTTACAAAATGCAGAATACAGACATTACAGTGATTAGTTGCTCTTTTATTAAGTCATGGTTGTGCCACACTGCCGCTTCATGAAGGCAAAGAGGATTTATGTTTTTTTTTCGTAACGAAGGTTGTGTCCCCTGAGAACGGATAAAGACGACTTTTAGAGTCGTTTACTTGAGAATTCACTAAAATTCAATCTGGGCGCCCATTATTATTATTAATATGAATAATAAATTAAACACAATTTTAGATAAACGTAGTAAAAAACAAATAAATTTAATCGTCGTCTCATTGCACATGTGATGTTCTTCCGTTGCATTAAAAAAGCTGTGCTTCAATGCCATTAAAAGTTAAAAATAAAATTAAAAACTACTTAATTTGTATTTCGGATGGATCTGACACTGTATTTATATTCTAATATGCTAATGAGAATTACTAATATTGATATTTCGAATAAAACATAGGGACGGCGATGCTTAAAGGGCGTAAGTGATTGAAATAATCGTTTTAATATTATCTATGATTAAACATAGACGGATGTAGAGTTCAATCATGAGGACGACTGGTCGCGAGAAAGTACTATTTTACTAAAGCGCAGTACGGCTTTAAAAATTCGACAAATTCAATGAAAAAAAAAATGATTACAAAATTTATGTTAAAAGTCGTGCAGAGATTAAGTACAATAGTACGAATCTCATAGTTCATTTTCATTATCAGATACTCGTTTTAGAATATGTAATAAAACATAACGTAGATTAGATCGCATTTATTTTGTTGCTAAAGAAAAAAAATGGGTCGGTTAAATAATTAACCGTTTGTGCGATGTTGATGACCCGAATGAATAGGAATGAGGAGAAATATTTTTTATTATATTCATTAATATTTTCTAAATGTCAAATGATTATGAAATAATACTATTTTTCATAATTAAAACTACATGCAAATTTGTATAATCGATCAGCATTGAAAACTATAAAATAAATAATTAAATCGTTGCTAAAGTATCTTTAAGTAATGATAAGCAATAAATTTTCATAAAAGTCTTGTATTTATTTTAGATGTATATTTTTAGTATTAATTAAATTTATCAAAAAAGATCATGAAACAATAGACAGTGACGATAATTAGCCATGAATTAAAATCAATGAAAATGATATTAAAAAATTTCACTGAGGCATTGAGATGATTTTAGCGACGACTTAATTATTAATAAAAAAATGATAATATTTAAAATTATGTGACATAAAAAAAAATTCTCGTTCCTTGATTCGATAGCACGTCGCACTATTACTCATCAATGTGATTTAAAGCTACGCCAGTTTTGTGTCTCGTGTATGTGTTACGATCGTACATCTCCAGATATTAGCCATCTCCTTATATTAATAACAATAATTATGACGATATAAATTAATGATAATAATTATGACAACATTACTACTACTATTATATTTAATAATTATACTAAAATATTGAAATATTATTATAATTATAATAATTAAGTATTACGATTTAATCACGTGATGCTTGGAAAGCTTTTCGCCTGTTATGTTCTTATTTTTATTCTGTGAGTAATTGTAAGTCGCAATTTTATGATAAAACAATTATACATATTATAATAACATTACATTATTATCGTAACAAAACAGTTATAGTTGGTTCAAGATCCATTCGATACAAAAATTGAATAATAATATGACTCGTGAATTAATGAAATCTTAGATAGTAAGAGTACAATGTATTCCGCCTGACGTCGTTTTTTGTAGTGTTTGGTGATTCGCTCATATGTCAACGCTTGCTTTTATTCTCAGTAAAAAATCTTTTTATACTAGTGTGTTGAACACACACTCTAAGTGATTTTTGTTGTTATAAAGCCGTAGTATTATCGATATATATTTGATCTTTTTATACATATGAATAATTAAAAATTCATTCGGATTCAAAAATTATCAAATTAAAGAACTTCATTAATTATTATTATGACTATTTCATGTTTACGGTATAATCAGTGCCACGATTTTATGTTTTTATACCAAAGTTGTAGTGTCTAACTTTACGTTGAATAAATAATACTTAAAAAAAAAAACAAATACTGGCTTGTTATTTTCATGTGATGGGGAATTACATTGAACAATTTTTTTTTAATTACTCCTATAAAGAGTTACAAAAGTAACTAAAAATAAAAGTATCCTAATAATTCCTTAAATTTTTAAAACATCATCTACAGTAATTAAATAAATGTACAGTAGAATTCAATTTTTTTATTAATTTAAATTATTTATTAATAAGGTATGCCATGTACATATATGATGAATAATTATATTATTATTAGAAGAGAGTATTAGTTTATAACATTTACTTTATTCATTATTTAACAAAAATTTCTATCCCTCATTATCGATAATTAGTGATATTAGAGTGTAGTTAAATTAATACCCTCATGCATATTAATTAGAAAAAGGAACAATCAAAGTAGAAACCATGGTGCTTAATAGTTTTGAACAGTCTGTAAGGAAGTAGTTTATTTATGGTGTTCGTAATGTTGAAGTAAAAACTGATAGAAATGTTAAAACAGCACAAAGTTGAATCGTTAATTAAGAAAATAGAACTATGTGGGAAACTGTTATGCATATGGCCTGATAATCCAAATTCGAAGATTATTGTTCAAGTTTTGAGTCAATGTGGATGGTTTATGTACACAGCAATTATGGCACTCAGATTATCATCACTTTTCATGGCTGTCTATCATGATTTAGAGAAGCCTTGTGTTATATTGATTGAAACTCTAAGTATATTCACAGTGAGTTTTCAAAATTTTCTTGCAGTTCTTCTGTGGAAATATAATCAAACTAAATTACGTGTAAGTTTTCAACGATTTATAATACTATTCTTCCCACAAAGTTTCTGTATGATAAAAATATTATTTATTACAGGTGTTATTTAGAGAGATTGTAGACTATGTACGAGCTGCTAAAAAAGTTGAAAATGATTTATTATACAATAGACTTTACTTTTACATACCTGGATGTGTATGTAATGCTGTATTCTGTCTAATTTTAACTGGAACTTTTTCTGCTGATTTAATATTCTCCAAAAAATCCGTCTCTATGAATGGATGGTATCCATTTTCTGTAGATGCATCTCCATTAAGATATTACATGACTCGTATGTTTATAGTTTTCTCAGCATTCCGAGTGGCATGTATATCTGCTACTGTTCCTTTCATTCATATGATTTACTTTGCATATGCAATTACTAGGATAGAATTAATATCTTATAAATTGAAATCGATGAAGAACGAAAAACACTTGATTGCTTTCATTGAAGAACATAGACAATGTATAAGGTATTTATAATATTCTAAAATTGACAGTATTTTTATTGATCTCTTTCTTTTCTAAAAGGTTTGTTCAAGAATACAACTTTGCAGTACGATTTATTATACTCTTCAGATATACAACAACAATAATTTTAGTCATTTTAACTGGAATGATAGTAGTTTTGGTGAGTCAGACTGTAATTATAAGATTTTTATTATTTATTGAATATTTTTAATATTTTTTTTTACTTTAGAATGAAAAGGTGTTACCAATATTCCGATCAGGATTAGCTGTTCTAGTCAGTTTACTGTGCGTCTTTTTTCCAACTTGGTTTGCTGATGATTTGTACATGATGGTGAATTATTTATTTATAAATCCTTGATGGAATTAAGTTTAATTATTAGGACGAACATTTTTAATCAGGTAGTATTTTAATATGCAGAGTCAAAAAATCCCTTTGGCAGTATATGATTCTAATTGGACGACTTTTTCTATTGAGATGAACAAATCAATAATAATAATTATGTGTCGAGCTCAAAGAGGGTTAAGCATTTCTGTACATGGCTTCATGCCAATTCTCACTAAGCATTTATATGGATCAGTAAGTTGATAATTTATTATTCTATTGTAAAAAATATTATTTTTAATTTATAATACTTTGCATTTGACAGTTTTTATCCTTGATTTTGTCTTATTACATGGCATTACGAGTCCTTTTCAAATGATGAACGGTGACATAGATGAACTTTAATTGATCACAGATATTAGAAACCCTTCCAGGTAAACAATAAACGTATAAAATAACATTAATTATTCATTACTGAGTTTCAAACTTTTAAATTGTGTAAATGATTGTGTTCGTTTACTTATTATCATCTAAGGTTATGGAATATACCGAAATGATATCATGTAATTTCTAGATTATCGACTGTTGCTCTTTTTATCATATTATGATAATATGAGTTTAACACTTATCGCTGATCGATAAAATAGAAATACAAAATTACATTTTCATTTATTATCACACGAATATTTATATTATTCAAAAATTGATTAAAATGTGTTTTATTGTTACTATTAATTTTTATATATATTATAGAGAGCACTACAATTTTATTTTCAATAATTTTGAGTATTATTAAACATAGAATTCATATTTATGAATAAATTAAAACAATAAGACACCAGTAAGAGTATTTAAATAAATTATTTATAATTTAACATGTAGGAATTTATTTCTTTTAAGTATAAAAAAATGATTACGATCTAATATCAACGGTCATATCATGTTGAAATACCGAGATCCGTCTGATCCTCGAAGTCAAACAACATTGAGCGTGGTTAGTACTTAGATGGGTGACTGCTTGGGAACACCACGTGCTGTTGATTTTTTTTTAATTTTTGTCTTTAATAAAATTAATTAATTTCTAACATAACTAGACATTTATTCAAAAAAAAAGACAAAAAAAAATTAAATTATCTATTCAATAATATATTTTTAAGTAAATGTATTTATTTATTGGTAATAATTAATAAATTAAAGTAAGATTCTCTGATAAAAATCATGAAAATTTTTCTATTTACGCAGAATAAATTGTTTTTTTGTGTGATGTAAAGCACACGTCGAAATTTTATGGCATCACCAATGGACCATGAATATTCAGAAGTGTCAAAAAGGCTTCATTAATAGCCACTCCAAAAGGCTTCACTGTGCATTTATTTTATGTAACTGAGTTTGCTTCACGTCATACATCCAGTTTGTGATAATCCTGGCAGTGTTTTATATAAATTGCTAACTTGATTACATACATTGACCGCATATATGAGGCCTCTTGATGCATATCAATGTTTAACAATCTGATTGTAGAATGAAAATATTATAGAATCATTTATAAGATATTATTAAATGTAAATCATCAAAGAAATAACAACAATGCATCTGAATGTCAAGTTTCTAATAACTGTTAAAATTTTTTTCATTCAAGAATTAACATAAATTAACTGTTTATTTGTACAATGCTCTAGATAGTTGATCATCACAAATTTTGTCACATTGGTTAATCTTTTGGCTTACGAAAGCAAAATGTCTAGGGTTAACAGGATTGTAGAAAGGAAAGGACTGTCAATTATATGAATAATCCGTTGATGTGAAATTTCATAATCTGCTGAATCAGTCTTTATCTCCGAGAAATTTCTCTTAGATGTCACAGTGTGTTCACATTCTGCTGATGGTACAAATATTTAATAAACATTTTTTTCTATAATTTAGCACATTAAATATATTTTCACATCATTTAGTGGCTTTGGATTAACAGTGTATTGGCATAAGGTTTCATAACTTTAATATATACGATAGCAATGATATTATTTAACAAACAAACCGGATGGTGAGCTTAAACAGCTACTGTTACTATTAATACTTATGTTGGAGGACACAGTTTAAGCATACTGCAACATGAGGGGTTTAAGTCTTTAGTAATTAAGAGATTACTCTCTGTTACCCGACACTTGAGCAGTTGTTTCTTATTTTTTATTAAATTTTCTATATAAATATACTGCATTGATAAATCTTGAGTCAGTTAACTTTAATTCATTTAATACTTGCACTCTGTTTTTATTTATAACAATTGTACTCTGTCTTTTTTTTATTTTATTAATTAATAAGTACATTTAAATATGTCATGTAATTATTAAATTTAATTTTATAAAGAATTATTATTCGAATAATAATATTATTTTTATTTCTATAAGGATCTTTAAAAATAAATTTATATTTGTTTTTGCCGCAGGTAGCGCTGTTGTGCTTTCGATGCAAAGGTTATCAAAGTAAAAGTTATGTTTCTTTGTTTCGAAATCGTCTAATTTATAAAAAATCTTACGACATTTTATTGAAATACAGGTGAATCCTGTTAATAATCAATTAAATGTAATTTTTTAGATAATTATTTTTTGATGATTGTAAGTAAACATCAGAATTAAATCAATCAAAATCTTACCATGTCAATTCCTAAAAAATTTTTTATTGCAATTATTCGAAATATATTGTTTTTTATTTTAACTTGTGCACAGTCAATTTTTTTCTCAGTATAGAGAAATAAAAAATAATTTAAGTTTTTTTATATTTGTTGTGTACTATATTCTGTGATTAAAATAAAAAAAGTTGGATTGAGAGGTTAACTAGCTCAATAACATTAATGAAAAAATAATGTGATAGTCGAAAGACAATTTACATAATACATTGAACATAAAATTGCATTTAAATACCCGCATAAAAATAAATATAATACGCGTAGAATATAATATAATAAAATTCTATACATTTGTGTACAGTATTATATAGCTTGAATCTCGAATATTTTATCGTGCAGTTTTACGCCCCCAGATTTTTTCCACTTTAATTGATTCAATCGGCGAAAAACACGACGGCTGAGTCGCTTTACGAGCTTTCCTTCCCTCCCTCAAGCTTGGCCGCCTCCATCCCCTAACACCAACCGCTGTAACGAGACGCCAAAGCCAACCCCTCGAGATCTCAACCCCCGAGCGATTTCCTCCCCTTGCCCTTTCTTCTCTCCTCTCTTTTTCTTCATGATTTTCGTGTTCCCTTCTGGATGTTCTCGCGTCCACCTCTTCTAACCCCTGGAGCTCGCGATATAATATGGAAACATTTATATACATACAGAAGTGAGGGGGGTTGAAATATTGTGGTCCGTGGCATGCTGCTGAATTTCTCTTTCTGTTGTTCACGATAGGGTGCATGGGGGGATGGTTAGAAGTGAGATGCAGGAAAAGACTTCGTGCAAATACGTTTATTATTTTAATTAAAGCCTTTGTCGGAGGAAATGTCGACTGTGATGGCTTTCTATATACCTACACCTCGTTATGAAACTTAGAAATATCCATTTCTTTGTTGTTGTGGGCGTTTGTGCAACATTAATTATATTTTACTGTGATCTTAGTGTTTCAATAGATAAGTCAATTTAATAATTAAGTGATCAATTCTCATTATTAGAAAAATTATTCTAGATTTAAAAAAAAAAATTTTTTTTTAATAAATCATGCATTTTATATTTATTGTAATAAATATTCTATTTATTATAAATAAAAAATTATATTTACATTTAAATTACACTTTTTTATCATGAGATATTGTGGAGATAATTAAAAAGAATTTTTATCTGCATATATTTTGATAAAAAATAGCAATTTTCAAAGAAACAAGTTAAAAATACAAAAAGAATCATAAATCTTTTTTTAAATCATAAAATTATACTTACTTGAATTTTTTATATTTTTAAAATTTGACAACAGACCTTTGGAGGAGATTTTTTGTATTTTTCTCAACTCAAAATGTTGTTAGTAATTTAAAAAATTTATGAAAAAAAAATTTTGGGCATCATTTTACAATTTTCAGTGTACCATGAATGTTTAAATACTAAAAAGAAATATTTTATTTACAAAAATATTTAAAAAAATTATTGAGATTTACGCAAAAAATAAAAGTTTACCCTTTTAACACTCATTCCTATATTTACCTCAGAAGATTCTGGGTGGTCAGCAATAAATATCTATTGTCCAAAAGAACGACAGCTTGTTTTTCTTCACTTTTCATACAATTTCTATACACCATTGTTTTTTTTCTCCTAGTTGGTAACAGGTATGAGTTTTTACCTAGAAAAATGTATCTCCATTGGACGAATGTTTTATAGAAAAACCCATCAGACTGTTGCTCTATTAAAAAAAAGTATTTTTGTTAAAAAGAACTATTTAAGAAGAATGTTAAAACATATTACATAGTGATAAAAGGTTTAAAATGAACATGAAAAATTGTATTCATTGATTTTCAAACCTAAAACATTTAAATACCAATAAAATGTCACATAATTTTTTTTAAACAGACATAAAGATTTAAACAAATTCCTCGAAAAATAATATCAACTCTAAAAATAACTTGAAAAATATTCGTAATTTATTTAAATCAATATCTCATGTTTCGTTGACAACTTGAGCAGCGAGAAGTGTTGCTGGTGATGATGTTTTCCATGAAAAAGGATTTGTAGTTCAAGTTAAAACTATCTCAGTAGTCCAAGATGTTTAAAATCTAAATCCAGATGAGAATCCCCATTCATCTAGAGCACTGCGTTCACCATTGGAGATCTAAGTATAAATTTTTTCTCTCCATAGCTTTCGCGAAACCACAAATCCTGCCTCCAAGTATTTCTGACCCACTGACCATTGTGAGGGATCTCTAATGGTCACGACTTGTAGGAGCAGCAATGGAGCACCAGAAGAAATACGACCAGTGACAATAAATTGGAAAGTCGAAGCTTTCACCCCTCACTCAGTCTTCTGTTCTTCTGAAATGAAAATAAAGAGAGTCCTTTGACTCCTTAGAGTTTCTAAAAGTTTTCCAATTTATTATCTCTCAAGTCAAGTTCTATTTGGGTAAGATGTCATAGGTCATTGTGAAGATCAACTATGTCACCTTTATTTACCTTCATTGGTATTCCCTTTTATCATTAACCACCATCTTCACTCCTGTATTCCTGTAATATATAAGATATTGTTCCTTAATTGAGTTTGACCATTTTGGTCGATACTCCAATATAACTTTTATGTTTATTACCTTCAACCATCTATATGTCCTTGGATACCGGGACTGGGTCACGGATTAGCCTAGCTTCAATTGCAGCTATTATGAGGTTATTGCTCTGGTCCTGGTGTTCAATAGTACCATCATTTAGTAAGTCAATACCCTATGGTTGATTATTTGTCAACAAAGTTTTCACTGTAATTATTACTCATATAAAATTACCTCTAATGTTTATAGAGGGGTGTAAAAGTATCATGACCAAAGTCATTTAGCTCGGAGACTCATTCAATGGAACCTTTAAATCTATTTTACTTATTTTTGAAATAATTATAATACAATAAATGTAGGTATACAATGAATCAACTAAGATAATTGTTCATTCCTTTTCGACAATAGTAATCATTATAACAAAATAAATATCCTATAAAAATATAAATATAGATTATACTCTTTACAAAGTGGTTTTTCAAGCCCATTAGAATATATATTGAAATTACTAAAGCAATTTATTTAAATAATTTATCTATACTTGACACTTATAATTAGTATTTATTAATTAAAAAAATATTGTTCTTTTATAATAATTATAAAATATTATTATTGTTATTATGTTTTCATTTTTAATTAAAAAAAATTAGTAATCGATAAATTAAATCCATTTTTAATTGTTCATAACAATATTATCGTTTAAATGGAACTGCCTGAATATTCTAAAATTATATTTTATTAAATAATATTTAAAAATGTTAAACTAGATTATAATCTTTTATCATAAATAATCACTAGAATAATTGAAAAAAATTACTTTTTTTGACTTGCGTAAAAAATAAATAGAATATCATGAGTATATTTATTCTCCAAGCAAAGGTTCAATGAGGCCGATCAGCGGGTGTTTGGTAGCGGATTTGTTATTCCCCGAGGCACCCTAGCATTTATGGGGGTAAGTACACGCATAGGATATGTACGAACACGGCGTGTAGCATACGCGCTTTATCATACAATGTGAGAAACTCAATGACCCAGCGTGCCTGTGGCGTTTGCTGTTTGCACGCTGCCCCGCGTGTGGCAACCTTCCACTCCAAATAAATACGAAACTGTGTTTAATCCATAGAGCGTTGATCAAATGTCCGTATACTTATCGTCTGATCGAGATCAATGCCAAAAAAGTAAGTGGCGACGTCTAGGACAGGCTGAACGTGTGGTCTTTTCTCTTATTCAGCTCTGGGGGTTGTTCTGTGTCATGTTTATGTTGAGTGCTAGTCTCCCAGGAACATCTCCAGTCATTAATAAATATTATTATCTGGAATTAAAAATATATATTTACTATTAATTATTGATTTATATTATTTCAATAGCATCAATCAAAGCCATAATATTAAATGATCATCTTGATGATATTGGAGCAGATTTTATGAAGCAAAGTTTAAATTAATCATAAAAGTAAAATGGAATTGATTGATGCACCAAAGATGAAAATTTTCCCAAGACTAGACCACTCATCTCCATGGACTTATGTATAGCAAATCTGCACTTTATTGTTAGCAATATTTTAAAGCAGTTCAAGGATATGTCTTTACAAAATTATCATCTATCACTACGGCATGAAAAATTAGTTTTGAGTAAGTAAAGACCAAACAGCTACCGAACACCACACTCAGATCATTAGAAGAAAGCGTTATTACATGCTGGGTCTTATTTACTCCAACTGTCTGATTGTTTCGCTCCTGAGATTGGACTTGACATTGATGTTTGCTTCTAGGTCAGAAACAATATTTGCTATGCAGTTGAAAAATGCTTACCGACCAAAAAAGAAAGAACAATCCTAGAAACAAAATCACCAGCGGCGAGAGGGCGCGTGGCCTTTTTATTCAAGATTTTCTACGTCTGCTATTCTACCGTCAATTTCTATTTATTTCTGTTCCATCCTCACTTCATACACATGATCAAATAATCCTACATTATTTTTAATTTAAACTTCAAATCACTGCATTCAATTATTTCTGATCTCCTCTGAAATATTTTGCAAAAGACATTTATTTATTGAAAGATATTTACAGTAAAATGTTGGTCAATATTGAGTATTTACTTTCATTTGGAATACTTTGAATAGATGTATATTTACCAAAGTCAAAAGGTCTTTTCTCTTTGCTGCTTTCTATTCCTTTCAGCAGACAATCTGTTAAAGATGAAAATACTTCTAGAAATGCCTTGTCTAGGCAGAGCGCGTGGCTCTCATCTACACACTCCGATTTGGAGAAAATGTGTTTGGATTGGTATAGAGAGTAGCAGTAAATTTTCTAGCACAGCAGGATTACAAAGATACCTTGAGGAACATTGGGAACATCGACAGATCAGGGGTGCGTCACAGTGGGAAGTCTCGCGCCCAAACGCGCGACTTTAAGTAACCCATACTGTGCTAACCCTTTTTTTGAATACAGGGTTGAATATACAACCAAGAATAACACGTAAATAATATACATTTACACCAGAACTATATTTATCATGAGAAAGGTATGAACTTTCATAGAAAGATCTATTTTATTTTTGGGTATTATTATGGCAAGCTCCTGTATAATTAGTCTAAACAATTTTGGGTTTTATTTAATACTTAGTGTAGAAGATGAATATCTTGGAATGTTTTTTCCAACAAGCTTCGTTGGTTAAAAACATCTTTATATTTTTAAAATACATGATTTAATTAAAATAAATCATTTCATTGCTCGACATCGAAGTGATTTATTTCAATGCACATAAAGTGCGGTATTTAATATATATTATTTTTATTTTAAACAATTATATAGGTCCAATAGCACCAGCAAAATTAGGACCACAGATATTAACTCATATCGTCGCTCGCACGACATAATCACTTATCTTACAATTGTCTCGTAACTGAACTGAGTTCACCAGAATAAGTAAATTGTAATGATTCACCTTCTCACATATGCAAGAAACAGAACAGCCGTCGAGAAACAAAAATATGTTTATTAAGCTTTGAATGACTGGTCTCAAGTGTTAATTAATTAGGGGGGTCACTTTTTTAGCAGTTTAAAGTAAATAAAAATTAAAAACACATGATATTTTATACACTAGTTGACATGAATGCCGTTCAATTGTTTTGAGGTTATCCATGCGATTCCCTATACCTTCTTATACCAAATTAAGATGGCGTTTGTGTCGTGCGGTGTAGTAACGTACTAAATCATTTTATTTTGATGCACACACTGTATTTTCTTTATTGCCGTAAATGCATCGGAATAAAAAAAAGAAATTTTTAGTGTTTAAATATATTAAATAAAGGCGGAGCTTTTATTAATAATGAATATTTTTTAGATCAATTGTTTCACCGTTATTCCAACGGTATACTAAGAATAAATTTCAAGAAAAAAAATTTTTTTGACTAATTGGCAGACAAATAAGCCATAAATCATTGCAACTTAAAGTAAATGCAGAACATGTCATTTTTTGAGCATTGAAGTGACAGTAAAAAGAAACCAAAGAAGAAAAAAATACTAGTGGGAAAGAAGCTTTTTTAAAATGAAAATCTGTGGGGTCGTATAATTTTATAGAGGTCATAGACAAAACGCAGGACCATTGAACTAAAGAAAACTTATAAAATTTTACAGCCCTTAGGATCCGTACATGCGGTAAACCAAGCATGTTTTTTGGAGCTACCGCAAAATGTAAGGAAGTCAAAAAGTTTCTTTTTTTTACATCATATTCCTAGGTGTAATAGTAAATCATATTTCATGAGATATATTTTTTATTTCCAGGTGCAATACTCTAGTACTGTTATTTCCTATGAATTATGACTTGTTGACAAAATTTTTAGCCATCGAAAAGGTCTTTTTTATACTTCTTGAGGTCTAAAAAATACCACAAATTTTTATTATTGAATAATTTGAAGATTTATTTAATTTCTCAAGCATAAACATCTCATTTGTGCGGTTTTTTATGAACCTAAAAATCACTTTTCTTAAATATTTACAATTTAAAGTAAAAATCAAGACACTTTCGTAATAACTTTTCAATACTGTCCATTGAAATTAATATAAATTGTTCATAAATAGTAAAGGAATAAAAGACAGTAATTGATTGAAGTCTCTACCAACTCTATGTTAATTTTATCCGCTATTGAATTAGGATGCCAAGAATTTTACATAAAAATAAAGAAAACGGTATTCTCTAGAAACTCTTAATTAACTTCAAAATGAATGACTTTTTTTAAAAAAAAAACCTATTGAAAAATATAAATGAATGTTATTCTGAGTGTAAATATTTTATTAAAGTCTGTCAACTGTTGAATAACTTATGAGAAAAGCTGCTGTAAAAATCGTTTTTATAATTTTCTCATTTTTTTTTTTTTTGATAATTGGACAATTTCCTATTTTACTTCAACAATCTTTCCAAATATTTTAATATTTTTTTTCTTCAAATTCCACAGATAATCAGTCAAAATAATAATCATCATAAAGTAATCGATTTTTAAAAATTTTATTCTGATTAAAATTAAAGATTGTTAGCAAAAATAATTTCTATTTTTGTAAAGTTATTATTTGAACTCTATTAATCTTGTCAACTAATATTTTGCTCAAAATAAATTCATTTTATATTTCATACAACAATTAAAAGTATTGTGCTCCAGTATGTGATAAGCATATGTAAATATATAAATAAAATATGCAAGTTTGTCCTAAATTATAATAATAACTGAGACATTAATATCTATTTGCTCAAAAATAGCTTACGCAATATCAGTGTATAATATATAAACATTCTCCAAAGCTTCTGTAGGCTACTTCATTGAATGTGCTGTTGGAAAAGCTGTATTTATTTAAAACACAAAATAATATGCATATTTTTGAATAAATTTTAATTAAAATAAATTCATTAATAAAGAAAAGAAACTTTCTAATAAAACATTTTTTAAAAAAAAAAGTAGAAATCCTAAACTAATCTATGGCATTTAATCATATTTTTAATAAAGTTGAAGTGATTTTTTTAAAATAATTATTTATATTTAGTTATAATAATTATAAATAGGAATATTTTCTGTAAAAGGAAATTTACTTAATAAAACATTTTTTTCTGTGTAAATATAGAATGATTCATGTTGGATAAATACATAAATCAGAAAAACCGTCTAAATAATATCAATTAACAGCACTTTTATCAATAAAGTCTTATGATATTTGATTTATAAAATATTTTGCTTCGCTATCTTTGAACTCATAAGTTAATGACCACCGAAACTCTACGAAACAAAAGGTATATATGTACATAGTAAACGAATTCATCAATGAAAAAAATTATTACGTTAATTTTTCAAGCGATTAAACAAAATTAAGTGATAGTTTATTCAATTAAAAAAATGAATTAATGACCATTTTAACACATTGAGTGTAATTTTTGTCTAGGAAGTCACCAGACATATGTGTATGTAGATGTGTAGTTGATGATATTTACACAATTGGTGATAGATGACGTGTAAATCATAAGATTATTGTAATAGATGAATCCTTCAGTTGGATAAAAATAATTCATCTCCAGTATGTCACAGTTTTGATACAATAATAAACGCGGACATGAATATTATTGAATATTCGTTAATTCATATTAGGTTTTTTAATATTACATCTAGTTTAGGTTTAAGATTATTAAGTGATAAAAAAAATTAATTTAAATATCTGTAAAGTTTTGTGGAGTTCGTTTATGTATTTACACAAAAGAACGTTCGTGTTATCTCATGGCGCAACAAGTATTTTACGTTTTATCTTGCGCCAGTCTGTCATACATCCACAGGTCAATAACCATAAAACAATTTAATCAAGGATATATGGATGATTAAGATCATTGTGAATAACGATTATTCGTTTATAATAATAAATGTTTCAATTTCGAAATAATTTTTAGAAGATATTGACCTTTTATACTGCATTGTATTAAGTTGGCTTGGAAGTTACCAAATATCATTTACCAAAAAAATTTTATTAATTTATTAATGCGACTACTTGTTTTTTAGATGACTACAATTTAGCTCTAGCTTATAAATCATTGATGTGGGTTTTTTTTATCTTTTTATCACAAGGTAATACATTGATAAAAAACCTAAAATAAGTTACAAATCATAAATTCTCGTTAACAATCATCAATCATTTAATTGATTTATCTGATTTAATTGTTGTAATAAAAAATCATTATATTTTACCGACTGAGTAAAAAATTTTTTTGTTTGTTATTTTTTGGAATTCAAAGAAAATACTTAATTAAAAGAAGAACCATTTATGGTATTAATTTTTATAAACTTTGTTTCTATTTAGTAAAAAATAATTTTTAAAAAATTATTTGATTGATATTCTAATTTTTTACTCTATAAACTTTGAAGACTTGATAAAAAATAGTTTGATATTATCAAGAAAAACGATTGAATATATTTATATTAATTGCCATCTATGCGAAAAGTATAATTCATTTTTGCATCAAGAGATACGGTAGTTACAGTATATTAGTATTTACAAAATGAGCATGCAAAATCTATAATCTAATGTGTTTATATATCATTTTTATTTATTAATCTGTTGTACATAAACATGATATGCATTGGATTGACTATGATTTATAGCAGAATCACAAAGTCAAGTAACATAAAAAGATTAATACTATTTAAAAGTCACAAACATTGTCTTTCAGTACTGTCAAAAAATCATAACCTCTGATTCTCTTACACTATAAATAGTTTTAATTGATTTTTTGATAATTGTGAAAATATATAAGAACCTGTTAAAAATTTATAAGACGGTTCAAATGAATATTTAGTACTTTAATATTTTATAAAGCAAGACTAATAATCAAATGTTTAACTTTATTTCAAAAGAATAATAATAGAAACACATTAGATAAGTCAACTGGTAAACAATCAAATGTAGGTCAATATCAAATTGATGTTTTGATGAGAGGATTTCTACTCATGACACTATTTGATTCCACCGAGACACTGACAACGTGTGACAGCTTGAAAAAATGACATTTCAAGTACAGGGATTAAGTTGGATATTTACGTTAAGCTCTTCAAGGTGATAAATTCATTATAAATGACATGAAATGAGATTTCTTCGTATATAAATTATAAACTATTTTATGACTTAAACAATGAAAAAATATAATATATACAATATCATGAATGAGCTTTGCAATATGCTTCATAGGATCATAATGTATATGAAGAAACTATAAAAGGCTGTATGCACTTTGATGTATTTTATATTCACTTAAAGCTTATTTTACAAAATTGGTAAATCAGTTATCATTTTCATAGAAATGTTGGAAATATTTTAACAATTTAATCATTTTACTGAATAATTGATTAGATAGAATACATATTTATGATCGCAAAGTGCAAGTGTGATATGAAAATTCTCCAAAACTAATCGGTCATATCGACATTTTATTTTTGTGTAAACAAACTTTTTATTTAATTAAGTGTTTTTAGAATATTGGATAATTTTTTAATTAAATTTTAGATCAATAACTAGGTGTGTATGATCATCAACATTTAAAATAATTTAAAGAATTTTTATTCATCTTACTGAATAACTATCTTTTTGATTAATTTATGATCATGTCAATGAAATAAATAATTTCTAAATTCATTTATTTATAGCATATATTTTGACAATCATGGCCTTAAACAATTTTGATTCTAAAGAGAATTATTACGAACAAATTTTACGAAAAAGATTTAATGATAAAAGTATCAAAGTCAAGGAAATATTGGAGAAGGATGCAGATATAGAGAAAGGAACAAATTATTGTAGTGTATTAAAAAGATTATCAATTAAATATTCTTGCTCATCTTATTCTAAATTAAGTTCTAGAAATGAAATTGAAAATATCCTTCATTTAATTATCAAAGAAGAACTAGCTGAAGGAATATGGTCAAAAGAGTTACAAGCACTGAAAATATTTAATATTGAATCAACAGTTTTAAAAAAAATTTTACCTAAAATTGAACATCTTGTTGGATTAAAAATAGGTCCAACATTTATACACGCGACCTCTGAACCAAGTACCATCACAATGGATGATCTAGAAGTTTCCGGATTTCGAAATGTGAATCTTTTAAGAGGATTTTCCGAGTCTCATGTACTGATGGTGATGGAAACTATTGCAAAGTTTCATGCTGGCTCGGTTGCTTTCAGTGAAAAGGTAAGTGATTTAAATTATATCATTTTAAACTGTTATATATAATATTAAATTTAAAAAAAAATTATGTTAACGTTATAATTACTTTTTTAGGAGCCAAAATGTCTAGAACAATTTGACAAATATTTTCCATCAGATATCAAGCATCCGAATTTTTTCAGAATGATTGAGCATAGTATCAGTTATCTTGGTGAGATTATTAATGAATGGAATGACGAGAACTGTATAAAAGCAGCTCCGAAGATTAAAAAACTGGCCATAAACATTTGTGAAAATCTGAAAGCAATTATTGAATGTGATCATAATGAGTTTCAAGTGCTCAATCATGGCGATTGTTGGTTAAATAATATAATGTTTAAAGAGAATGAAATTGGTGAACCACAAGAAGTCAGATTAGTATGTAAAAATAATTATTATACACTGAGAAAGAAATTTACTATGAGCAAATAATATTTTTTTTTAATTAATAAAATCAAAGTTTTGAATAAATGAACATTTTTTGGTATAGTGAAAATTTTTTTCTCAATGTCAAGGCCTGTTTCTAAGAATTTAATACTTTAATAATATTACTAATTATTTATCATCTCAATATTTGTTATTGATCGTCTTAGAAATAGCTTTAGTTGATAGAATAATTTGTTTATTTTGAATAATCATTTTCAGTTGAACAAAACATTTGATAACGTGGAATTTATTTCACAAATAACACGTTTCTAAAGTAAATAAGTATGAAATAAGTAGATGAGAAAAAAAAATTGATATGATTTGAAGTGAATAACATGTTTTCGAAATGATTTATGGTTTATTATAAGTAATTTTTGAATAGCAAAATTCATTGTATTCTATTATCTTAGCTAAATTTTTAAACAGTACAAGTAATTTTAATAATTGAAGTTCCTTGTTCAAATTGCAATCTTAAAATCGAATCCAGGCATTTTTTTGAAACCAATGGTCGGGTTTTAAAAGCTCTTTGAAGAAAAATATTCCAACAAATACTAGCTTTATTCTATTTATTACTTATTATTAGCTTCCATCCATCTCTTACATTTTAATGCTACAAAATATTAAAATGAAACACTATAGAAATTTTTATTTGCAGTTTCCAACTCATAACTTGTTTAAAAATTTAAAACTTTAATCAAATTGAATAGAATTAGCATGTGAAAGGAAAAAAGACTTTCTCTACAAAGCCACTAATTCTGCTTCAGTAAATAATGAACAGATATTGTTTAAAAAATAGCTGAAATAGTATTTTAGAAATCTGTTACCAAGTAACATTATTAGCATATCAATCTGAAACTTTAAATAATAATATCTTAAAGTTTTAATTTCTTCCAAGCAGACCTATATCATAGTTTAATAGAAAAAAAAGTTTCAAAGTAATCTAATAAAAACCCTTTACAGGTGGATTATCAAATGTGTAACTGGTCATCTCCAGCAATAGATCTATTGTATTTCTTAAACTTGTGTCCAGAGCCAAATATCAAGTGTAATTTAGATGACTTTTTTATCACAAAATATCTAGAAACTCTCAATGGAACGATGGAAGAGTTGAAATGCAGCAGAAAATCATTGACTTTTAGTGAACTACAAAATTCCATGATCAAAAGAAAAGCTTTAGCTCAATTAACTGGACTAGTATATTATCCAAAAATCATAGCTGATCAAAAAGACGTTAATTCAATTGATGAGATCTTAGAGCAAGAACGTTGGGGTTTAGAAGTATATAAAAATCCAGAAGCAATAAAGACTTTAAGAAAAGTGATCCCAATAATGAACGAACGTGGATACCTTGATTAATACAAAAAATAATTATAACATAAAAATAATTAATGTTTAATAAATAATAGCCATATGATAAAGAAAAGCATATTATAAAATATTTATCAAAGAATATTAAGTGATTAGATATTTTGTTTCTTAATGTATGATGTGGTGTGCATTTTATTTAAATATTTTCCTGCATTGATTGCTCAATTTCAAACATCACTAAACTTTAATCGTCCCTACATAGTTCAGTGCCCAATGAATGATATTCAATTTAAAATGACGAGATAACGAAACGATATTTAAGAACTCTTTTAATCATCACATAATAAATTAGCAGTTGGTAAACGTGGGTACAACAACCATTAAAATTGTGCAAACAGCATTAATACGCAGTTGCGAGTTGTCAGAGGTAACTCGATCAGTGTGAACATTCGTCTGATCATGAACACTTCGACGATACCGGTAAATCGAAAATTTGGAATGCTATCCAACTCTATTGAAGATATCATAAGAAAGGTAAGATAAAGCTGTAGTATTTTTTATTGAATGATCTTCTAAAATATATCATAATTCTAATTGATAAATTATTTTTTCTAAAATTAACTTAGTTTCATTTTTATAAGTAAAATGTTTGAAACAGTTTTAAATTTACTCATAGCTATGGCTTACTATTTTTAAGTTTTTTTTTTTTTAATATAATTCAATTTTATTATTGAAGTTAAAGTCAATATCACACTCTGTCTTTTTTTAAAATACAGTAGAGAACAATTTGTGTCAATAGCATAGCTAGAAGTTTAATTTAAAATTACTTTGACAACTTGAAGTTATCTAATGCTTTAAATGAGTGGATATAAACCTTATATATATATGATAAAAATGATGATTATTAGTTTAAAAATAGTTAACGATAAATAGCTTAAAATCTAGAGCTTAAAATGAATTTACTTTGATTTTTAGGATGAAATAGTATTTGAAAATATTAACTGGACAAATATAATTTTTGAAAAAATTCTTCAGAATGGATTGCGAGACGGAACAATTCAAGATGTGGCGATGGTCAATAAGCGAGCAGCATGTGCAAAGGGGCAGAATTTTCTCAGTCAGTTGTGGAGATTTTCATTAAGATATACTTGTATTGAAAAAGACAAATCAAATGAACGAGTGGAGAAAATAATTCATCTAATATTAAAAGAAGAACCTTTACCAGGATTTGGATTAGATTATATTAGAGAAAATGACATATTTAATGTTGAGTTGATGGTATTTAAAAATGTACTACCTGTTTTGGAGCGACTCGTCGGACGAAAGTTTGCGCCACGATTCTTTTGCGGATCAATGCAACCACCAACAATTATACTAGAAGACTTGAATTCTTGTGGATTTAGTAACAAGTGCCGTCAAGAAGGTTTATCAAAAGCCCATATGCTAAAAGCCATCGAAGCTATTGCTCAATTTCATGCTGGATCTGTTGCTTTCAATGAAAAGGTATTGTAGATTATTCTATTAATATTATCTATAAATCAACATTCAAACAATTTTCAACCATTCTGTGACCCAGAAAAACTCACACTTTCCATTGTGTTATTACTTTTTAGCAACCTGGATACCTTCAAAGTTTTATATCAAGAGCCGTATCGGAAGAAACTCACATCAACATGTACAACTTTTTGGATTTTATCATTGAGAAAATAGCTGACAAAATTCGTGGATGGCCAGAACCATGGGCTCAATTAGCTTCTGATAAGTTGAAAAAACTTCTAGCGACGCAACGAAAACGAATTCTTCAAGTCACTGAGTATAGTGATGATGAATTTTGCGTTTTAAACCATGGCGATTGTTGGATCACAAATATTATGTTTAAAGAAGATGAAAATCACACTCCAATTGATGTTAGACTGGTAAGTTGATTATTAAAAAAACTGCACGAATGATTTTATTGAAATTTATGAGAAATCATATACTGTGTTTATGATATCTCGTGGTCTCCATTGCTTTGCCCCACTATAAATCAATTCAACAAATACTGAGAGTGGAATGGGTAATCTCAATCACCACATTTGTCGCCATCATTTCTATTATTTGACTATCATTAGCATTCATGCTTTTTACTGATACTAATGAACAAAATGGCTGACAAAATGAAACCTGGTTGATCGAAGAAAAATTTTTATTTTTGTATAAGTAATAAAATTTTTTTTAAGTAAAATTATTATTTTATATTCTCATTTCTTCTTATTTATCTTAGTGTATCACAAGAAAGTTAGAAATTTATCTATTCACCGGAAAAAAAATTAATTTATTATTCTATTTGTTAAAGCAATAATTTATAATTATTTTCATCATCAGAAATTATATCTTGATAATTAAATAATTATAGTAACAAAATTTTTATCTTATTTTAATTATTTTAACATGAATTAGTGATTGATAAAAAGCAACGCTCATTTTGAAAAATGATTTAATATATTTTTTCAAAACTGCTTAAAACATTGAAATTTTTTTTTACATTAGATAATTATTATTTAATTATAGTTGGACTATCAACTAACGGTGTGGACTTCACCAGCAGTAGACTTACACTACTTCCTCAATACCTGTCCTGAAGTGAAGCTTAAAGTAGATTACGACGATTTTTTTCTGGAAAAATACTTGAAGACTCTGACAACAACTATGAAGAATTTAAACTGCAAAACAAAACCACCAACTATGAAAGATATCAAGAAGTCGATGTACAAAAGAAGAATTTATGGAATCATGTCTGGACTGATATTCTTCCCAAGAATGATAGCAGATACATCGGATATTGAAGGACTCGATGAATGTCTCACAAAAGGAACAACGAAAATGGATATTTTCAAAAATCCACGAGCTGTAAAAGCTTTAAAAAAGATGATCCCTTCGATGCTAGAGAAGGGATACTTAGACTAGATAATTTGGATGAATAAATAATAAAATAATAATCAACTTTGATTGAGTGAAAAAAATTTTAAGAAGCAGCCTTTCATTTTAGAAAATTAGAAACTCGAAAACAAATGGAAAATGTGAATTCTAGGAAACATAATAAATAGAAGGATAACAACCCTTACGCAACAGAGGTTCTTTTTTCTTGAAGACCTATTTTCAAGTGCACAGCATGTTGTGGAAGTAAATTTTTACGCAGGGCTACTGTCTAAGAGTGCAGAAAAACAGTAACATTGATTTATTGTAGGGCAGTAAAGCAGTAGGTAAAACCCCGCGGTGTTCGCCTTGGTAACCTACATCGTGAACATAGAAATTGTTGTGGCAAGCCTCGATGGGTGGCTTTAGATCCTGAGAATAGAAGAGAGAAGTGCAGATGAGATAGAAAAGAGCCACGAAGAGTTTGTCTCCAAGAGTGAAAAAAGAAAGGTCAAAAGATGCTAAGAGGTATCTCTCATGGCAAATTTCTCTTTGCTTTTTCATTCTTTCCTCCGTATCCCCCAGCACAGCAGCCTGTCAATTTATGTACCCGCGCGTTCATCTAGTCAAGACGTCAGTCAGTCACTCGGTCGTGCAACCACCTATAAGCAGTAAATCAATGCTAGTGGTCAACCCAGGGCTACTGGGTTGTAAAGTAAGGCCACGGTTAAATCGAAATCAGTAGCTTGATTTTGGTGTCTCTGGGGGCATTTTCAACTCCAAAGATAATAGACCTGTGGAAAGTCAAGGCTACTGGACGACTTGACAAAAAAGAATATGAGAAAGTCTGAAAAACAGGAGCTACACGCTTTAATATTCGTGGTATCCAGGTTACTCGGTCGTCAATACCATGAAAATTCCAGTAGCTTGCAACGCATATTAGTCATGTCGAGAGAGAAAATGCTTATGGGGTGCAAAGAAAATTGCTCTTTTTTTTCAAATACTATTTCTATCACCTAAATATCTGTGGTATGAATAATATTTCTGTACAAACTTTTTTAAATTTATTTGTCTAATAGTTCTTACTAATCATCCATAACACTGATTTGGACAAATTTCTAGTAGACTACTGTGAAGAGAATTGTTGTAGAAATATGTGAAGAATATTAATAACTTTCATTTATCATCAGTGAAAAATACATCTAGCCAGCATTTAATAAATATAAGATACTTAAAAATAACACCTCTTTTATGTTTGTTATATTAATATTAATAACAATAAGAAATTTTAAGTTCTCATGAAGTCAGTGAGCTGGATCGAATTTAACCTATGTCATAAATACCTTAGGTAATCCTGCGATTTGTCAAGTACGATGGCTCGATTGAATCTCCCGCTGACGATCCGTCATCGTCTTCCGTTGAATAACCACAATACATTCGTCTTTCAGTATTGATTAGGATGGTGGCCGTTTCAATTGATTAATTTACCGGAATAATTGTTTTATATGAGAACGGACATTTCAAATTACGAAATAAATGTAGAATGGCCGAAGGGTTGATCCTAGAATACAAAAAGAGATTACGATACTATGATACAGAAAAGTGGAAAAATTTTTATTCAGTTTTTTAAGTGCCACCCACATTTTCTATTGTTGAATAAAAAAAAATGACAGTAACATATTTTCTGTTATTCAAATAATTGTTTAATTGAATATGACTGAATGTTTAAAAAGAATTTTTTTTATCATATTGTGCGTATCAAATAAACGTTTTTTTAAACTAAATATATGTATATGTATTGAAATGTAATGCAATATATTTTTTAATTTATAGTACTTTGTACTAATAAAATATATGTATTAAACATCTTCATTATTTATTTGATATTAAATATAGTAAATTATTTAATCGATGAATATAATTATACTTTTGCTATTTTTTTTTTCAATCATTATCATCCTAAAATCAAAATAATCATTTCAATTGTCAATTAATTTATTTTCTGGATAATGAATCATTTTTTTAATTTATAAAAAAGTAAAAAAATGGTTTATTTGTGTATTAAAATTTTAATGTGCAATTTCTGTCAAACTTTAAGTAAATAATTACAATTGTTTGTATAAGTTTTTCTTGCTTTCTATTATGTTTGAAATAAAGAAAAAAATATTGTTTGTAAAAATCTGGATTGGGATGTCACAAAGTGACCTGCTCTATTCATTAGTCTTTAAACATCTTTGAAAGATGGAAGAAAGTTCTTTGACCTGGATCCTGTTTAATGTCTTTTGCGAGGACCAAATTGGGTCCATGACGATGAAGGTCGTTGGAGGTGTGATGCTGACTTTAAAACTCCAACAAATTTGGCTTTTGTGGGCTTATAATTCCCACGAATTTGCTAAAATGACTGAATGCTCTACTAATTAGCTATGCTTCTGTTGATGGTTAAAGGTTTGTGAGGATGATAAATATTTGTTACTTACCCTAAAATACATTGAAAACATCATTTTTTATAACTCATCATTGAAAATTAACTTTTCTAAATAATTTTATTATTTTTTGTTTAAAAGAAATGTTTCCTCACACATGTTGTTGATGTCATTACATTGAAATATCATCTAAAAAAATAATTACTAGAGTTTAAAAATTATAATAATAATTTTTTTTAATCTTTAAATAATTTTCCTTTTTTGAATTAAGCTCATGTCTATATTAAATATTTAAAATACATAATAACAGGTTCATTGACTCCAAATCTTCATTTCTACTCGCATGGTTAAGCATTGCGACGGAGTATTAAATGTTATCATTTATAAATAAATTCAATTAATGATTAAAAAAAAAGTTATGTTCACCCATCAATTAATTAACATCAACATTTACAATTATTCTCATAAATTATTGTAATTCATTTCATATTATTTTTTTAGTTTAAATCAGAATATTCCAACAATATCAACATAGAATTACTGTAAATAATATTTAACAAGAGTTAAAATCACCAGGAAAAATATAACAACACTTGAATCTTTGGGTTGAAGCAGTTTCCACATGAATAACAGATCCTAAAAATTGAATGCAATGATCATTAATTAATAAAAAAAATGTATATACTGATAAATCATGCTTCAAGTAATAGAGTCCATTCACTGAATGTAGAGTTATTACTCAGCTAGCATCTGAGAAATAATTTTTTGTACGCGAGTTATTCACACACTTCCTTATTAGATGCTTTTATTGAACAGTTAACAAAGAAGGTACGAAGAAATGATGGATAAAAGCAACATAGATGATGAAAAGCAATAAAATATATATCATTTAAACTGGAGATATAGTGACGATTAGATCAACAAAGTGCCCACAGCTAACAAATTTAGGAAGCTGTTGATGAACGGTCATAGTTACAATACAAATATAATATCTTGGATTAATACAAGGGTGACAAACAAATATTCAATTACTGTACATCATGAAACCCGCAGTTCTTTTTCAACACGAGCAATCTACAAATCAGAGAATGGTTTAAATGCATGCTTTCTGAAAATATAGGGGTGTATTTATTGATACGTACTTTGCTGCTTAATTAGTGACAACATCAGGTAATAAATTTCTGCCTTTTTTATGATGCAACAATACACCCGTGAGATTTGAGTTAATAAGTCGTTTAGTAAGCTTTTATATAATTTGGTGAAAAAAATTGATTGAGTTAAATGGCTTTAGATCAATGTTAAACTGAACAGGCTAGAAATGCGGGCTGGGTGCGTGGGATTCTTGTATAGTAATCACCAACGATTTTCATTGGTAATTGATAAGTTATTCGCAACTAAAGTTTCTTAGCTGCTTAAATATTTTTTTTTGTATTAAGTATTTGATAAAAAATTGAGGTTATCTAACATTCAATATTGGAATACCATCAACTGCGAGACAAATAACATGTCAACAACCTTTTAGTAGGTATTTGAAAACGTCAATTGTGAGTTATGTTCCTTGGAGCTCATTATTCTATTAATATTTTTTTTTATTATAGAAATTTTTATTGGTTTTATTTCAATAACAAAACCAATAAAGGTATGTTAACACAGAAAAAAAGTGAAATGTTAGACATCGATTGCAATCAATTATACAATAACTTAACACATAATTGTTTTTAATTTATAGTTTTTATAAATTTATAAATAGCTAAGTAAGACGCAGTATTTGAATAAAATGGCTGCTCTAGTCAAAACTTTCTATTGAGTGTCAAAATTGTTACATTACATTGTAACGTGTGATTGAGATTCTGAGCTTCAACTCCACAAAATCACGATGGGTCATCAATGATGACTCTTCTCCAAAGATTAATTTTACCAAGTTGTAGTGATTCGCCCTACAACAGTTCAGTTCAACAATCAGGCCCTCTACCGGTCAACTACGGGTTGATTTGACTCTAAGAAAATTTTTCAATAACATTTTTCTTTGTTGGTTGAGTTTGTTTGATTGAAGAGTAAAATGAGCTATTGATTGATGTAAAGGCGAAATAATATTCAATCGCCTGTAAAAAAAAAATTAGTACGAAAAAAATGGAAATTTGTTTTAGCAAATTATGTGTCACATTATTAATATCATTTTGATAAACAGATGTTGATAGTTTCAACAAATTTTAAACGATGGCTGAAACCATATTACCACAACTGTGCCATTAAGCAATAAAGATGTAAGTCGATTAATATTTATATCATTCTATGATTAATCTATTATTAATACTAAAAAAAAATTAATGATGATACATATTTGCAGAAAGATTAAGAAATATCACTTGCTGTGTATGTTATAGATTTTTCTAATTATTCCGTAATAATTTATAGAATAAGTATAAATTCAAATGATACTGCGTAGTTTTAAATATTGTCTTTGATTTAAAGTCGCATAATTAAAGCATTGTGAAAATTTATTATTTCATCAGCTCAATTTATGTATCATTGTATTCTATTTGAACTGTATGCTATGTAAAGAAGTCTGATAGAAAATTAACTGGCGATAAGAATAACCAATCATACTAAAGTATTTCCTTTCTTCAAAAAAGCATTGGTTATTATTATATCCGTGAGAAATGTTTAATTTAATGATGAAATATAATTTTTGCACGCTTGTACCCCCCCTGGTACACTAAGAAAATAATTCTTGCATCAAAATGACCTTTCATTGATAAAAAAAATTGTAAATATTCGCAATAAAATATTTTATTGAATTTAGCAAAATGTATTTGAATAAATTTTTTTCTCAATGTAGCTTTGATTCAGAACTACAAATTGTTGATTGCGATCAATTTTTCTTAGACTGAGAAGAATAGAATTTAAAATTAAAAAATATCACATTGATTTCTTTCTTGAATGTTTCGTTGTGTCTCTTAAAAGAAAGCATCCTAAATGAATGATTATTGTAATCAAAAATTCGAGTATAATTTTTGCGAATTCTATATTGAGCGGCGGAACATTGAAGACTTTAGAGATTAATTCTGTCTAAGAATTTACCACATTAATTCGAACCTACATTTTTTTAATTTTTTCAGGCAAATAAATCAGATCAATTGTACTGGATAATGTTGCTTGTCTTCTCAATGTTCAATTGATTGGAAACCTTTTCAAATAAATAAAAATTACTGGAGTTAACAAATATATTGTTCACAAATAATAAAAACCAAAAAACCTAGCGACGCTTCAACAAATTGGTTTATGAGGTAAACGAAAATATTATTTCAAAGCTTTTAGATTTTTATAGATATTTACAGTTACAAGACATTAACATTCAAATCAATCAATGATTTTTTAGAATATTTTTTCCATAAAAAATTATAACTTTGGCCCACTATTTTGATTTTCTACAAACATTTAAAGATAAGAAAAACATAAAATTAATGTTTTATTTTTAAAATCTTTAGAGTAGGATTTTTCCTTAAATGTTGAAAAGCAATATAATTTAAAAGTGTAATATAAAAGTTGTAACAATGAATTTAATATCGGCCATAAACGACAATTGTTCACTTAATATTGAATCAACTTAATAAAATTCACTTCTTTTATTTAAAAATTTCACTTTTGTTCATCCTAGAACCAAAGATACCTTTTTATTGTAATTTTTTTGTTGCTTCTTTTGTCAAAAAAAAAAAGAAACTTCCTTTTATTTGACTCAAATAATAAATGAAAATTTTTATTAAATAAATATTCAGACACTGAGAAAGTGATATTTGAATCATGATATCCAAGAATTTAAAACTAAACTTTCCCACTATTTTTTTTCTTTTTATTTTAAATTTATATTAAATTAAATAATGTGATAATATTTCAATGAAATTTATAATTAATTACAGTAATATTTCTAGGTGAAGATTACCATGAAACAGAAGAATAATTGAAATTAATACCATCAATAAAAGATGGTAGAAAGTGGAAAAATTGTCATTGAGTCAAAGCCATAAAATTATGAAATATGACTGTCAAGGGATATAATTCAACAGTATGTATATATTATGAGCAACATACAAAACCAAGTCTGGTCGTTTTATTTTCTTCGTCATTACCGAGGGTCAGGACATTGACAATTGCGCAAATGTTTGTAGTCTTGCGGCCAGAAGAGTATTGAAAGTTTACCAAGCTCATAGAATGCTCCTGAAAAATACAGTAAATCATAACTAGTGAATTTATGGGTCAGTTATTGGGATAGAAGCTCAGAACTGACTCTACTGGTAAGCCACACACTTTCTCCTTACTAACCATTTTTCTTTTGGCTCCTCCTCTCTCTTTCTCTCTCTCTCTCTCTCTTTTTTACCTTATTTTCAGAGTGTCATAAATGTGCATGGCCAAAGTCAATTCACTTTCTCGAATGCCCTGGTATGCTGTGAAAAAAAAACCCTTTGTTGAAGGGAAATAAAATGAAGTTTAGTTTCTAGAAGTCTAAAAGTAAATTACTAAGTCTATTTATGAATTTTTATTGAGAAATACATCCTTTTATATATTCTTTAAGGAATTTTTAAGTGTAATAAATTTATCAGTTAGAAATTTTTTTTTACAGCCACTGGTGCTAGAGTGTTAAAAAAGAGTTGAAAAAAATTTGATACATTAAAATTTTGAAAAGGTATGTAAATTTACAAAAAATATTTAAGTGCTTGGGTTACTGATGAATGAACTATATTTGAAGCTGTAAGAGTAATTTGTACAATTTAAAAATGACTTTTCATTCACGGTTGAATTCCAATTTAGAAGAAAGTTGTGTCACAAAATATTTGACTAATGTTAGATAATATTATTCAACAGTTTTCCATTTTCACTGTAAAATTAGCAGTTTGTTGGGGTAAAGATAAGATATGTTATGAAAGTATGAAAAACTCGATCAGGTCGAAGATATCAGACCTCATATCTAGGGATGAGGGAGGCTGAAAGATACCTGGACAGATTGTAAACTGATAAAGCTGATGAATCCCAGAAAAATAACAGCCTGCTGTGCAATGAGTTGAGTGAACACTCAAATACCAATAAATTATTTTTTAAAGGGATAATATTTTCAAAATTATTCGTTTTACATTATAAGACCACAAATATCTAAAAATTTCACCATGTCATGATATGGAAAACAAGACTTATCATTTCTCATCACTTCTGCCTAGGAATAGCTTTCTGATCCTTGAATGTCATCGAAAATTCAGTCAAATAATTTACATAAATAATTATTCTGGTCAGAGACATCACAGTGATCGAGTTAAATAAATTTTCTCCAATCAATTTTATTTATTTGATAATCTAGTACACTGATATTTTATTTTAAATTTTATTCGTCTCAACTGACAATCAACAGTTTGAAGTGCTGAATCTTCTAGCTTTACTCCAAAATTATTTTTGGAGTCAAATTTATATTGTGTACTTTCTATCAACATCTTTCCGAGCAAAAACTAATCTTATAAGTCGACAATTATTACCACTTGCTTCCTCTTTCTCAACTCTACAACACTTTTATTTTATTATCGATAATTTTAATCCATTTATAATCCATCATAAAAATCATATTTTTAATTTAACAAAGAAATTAAATATTATCTAATAAGTCTTGATTAATTGATAAGACAGTTATGAAAAATTCAGAATCACAATTTCTGTCAATTTTAAAATGAAAAGATAATAGTCGCATATTTCATTGACGTATGATAGGTTTGTATTGCCAAGGGCAAAATAAGAGCTGTGAGTATAAATGGCAAAAGCTAAATGTGATTATGATCAAGCAATGAATCGTTTGATGCGTCGGTTTGTGTTCTAGGGTGACGTGTAATAAACTAGAGTCCTGAGATTTCACGTCGTGCGGCACGTGTATAACTCTTGTCCACGAACCAACCTACAGAAAATGATATCGTTGTATCACTACTGCGACACGTGACTGGCACTTCATAAACGTACATCATATCTCTTCTTCGTTTGTGCGTGCCGATAACTTTTTCATCGACGTCTGTCTTGTCAATGTTATAATGATAGCCACTTTTGATACTGTTCTTTTTTATTAATTTATTTTATTCTGTTACATCTATGTCAATTCTTATATCAAAATTGCTGACTTATATGAAATAAAAGTCTTCATTATTATGACATAATACTAAATACAGTTCTTAGATTGAAAATAAAAGTTACAAGTTTTAGGTTAGTTTGATCAATCATACAAATCATCAGTCACAAGTTTGTTTCTGGAAGTTTGGATGTGACGAGTACAAGAGGTGGTACGTGAGTGCTGGAAGCCATAAGAAAAGGGTAGTTTTTTGGTATAACGACGATCTGATGCCAGATTCTTGTTTCAAGCCTGGAAAAAAGCTGCAGTAGAGAAACTTGGAAAAGCATAACAACCAATGACAGGCAGATGTTGAAAAGTGTACAATTTCAGCTTTTGGAGATTAAAGAAAATGTTGACCTTTATCATACCACCGTAGTAATTTTGTCTATTTTGAAAAATTAAATGAAACTCCCTTTTTCTTACTAAACAGTAATTTAAAACCTACACTGGCTTGACATCGTATTGATACATTATAATTGAAAGCAGTAAAACTACACTCTCAAAAGGGACTACTCTAGATTTTTCGAATGAAGCTGTTAGTTGTTTACTATTTTTAAACATGTGTTAATAAAAAAAGTAATTAATAATAAAAAAAAATTTTTTTTAGGTTATTTTTTGGTGATGGAATTATGAATAAATAAATATTGATAGATAAAGTAAGTGTGTGTGGTGTTGTGATGATGATTATGAGTGTATTCACATATGATTATCAGAGCTTACACTCCATAAATAGGAATAGGGTTTGTATCTGTAATAAATATAATTCTAGACAGAAATCATGACATCTAAATCGGTAAACTTTCATAGACCATATAGGGGTAACATATATATAATGAAGAGATAAAGTATTCTCCCCCTGTATGATCTCCCACAGAGTGATGTCAACAACCCTTTTTTTAATCTTCTTTTTTTATTGTAGGTACAAATTACGAGAATAATCCTGTATTACCTTAAGAAGTAATGGATCAGAAAATCTTCATTGTTAAACATAATAATTATTTCTGCTTTATTAAATTATATGATGAATTTTAATTAAAATAATCAATGGGTTAGCGTTCTAAAAAAAATGATTGGAAGGTTTTATAAATAAATATTTGATGGATATTGATCAACTTGTACCCACACATTGCTAGATCGAATAATTTTGCGGTTTTAGCTGGAAACTATAACTCAGTTTTAGTTTGAATTTCGTGAGAACGTGAAATCGTGGGGTATAGAAGTAGAGATCGCATTCTAAGGGTTGTTTTCCTCGTCAAAGGAGTGAACGGCGCGAATTCACCGCGATTGCAGTAACAGCACCACACTGACATGGGACGCGCGTATCGGTAATGTAACCAATCACCGAGTGCAACAGAAACGACAATGATGGGAGTGAGAAAAGAGGATGGGGTTGGTTTGGTTCAGAATCGCACAGAGTTAGGTTGACGTAGACACGCTCGGCAAGCTCGGTAACGAGCAGTTTAATGACACCGTCCATGTAGACGTGGACGACCAAAATGTTCAAGGGGATGGAATGCTTTACTTTGTTTTGATGCCACGCCCTTATAAATTTATCAAGATTTGAGTTTTTTAGTAACATTTTTTCATTAATTACAATTTTTTGGCAGTGTGTTATCTATTTTGTATATGTTTTTTTAAAAGTTTCAGTGATTAAAAACTTTAATAAGAAAATAAATGGAATTCTTTTCATTTAAAGTGTCTATGAAAGAATGTTATCAATTCAATGAGAATAAACTTGGAGATGATTTTTACAGATAGTTAATAAAATGTTGCTAAAGATTTTAATTTAAGTACAAGTGGTGAACATGCCGATGTAAATAATATTTACACACATTACACAAGCAATGGAGATTAGACGATGCAAAAGGGGATACCGATGCTTTAAATGCACGTGCAGCTTGTATCAGTACCCCTGCGGCTAGAACAAAAAAGAAGGCACGCGACTAGCATTGCGTTTCTCACTAGTTATAAACGGGCGAACTAAACTTGACACGAGACCGAAAAGAAAATGTACCAACGATGTGTAGATGTAAGTCGTTAGTATCTCAGAGGGGTGTCCTTGTTACTTTTTCGTTAAAATTACATGTCCATCGAGTTTTTTTCCAATTCAATTGGTAAATTCTAAAGAACTATTACTAAACTATCTACATGTGTCTGCATCATTTTTATTTTATTTAAAAAAAAAAAAACTACTTATTAGATTTATTTGACTCTTAATTCAGCTGATTCGCTAGGATGTAAACCTTGGACAATTTGTTCAATCCAATCTTTATAATCGTAAACATTGGTAAAAACTCCAGGTGTATTTCCTGTACAGTCAATAGAGTGTGAAATTATACCATAGACTTCTCCGTTGATATAGAAAGGTCCACCGCTATCACCCTGAAAATAAAGTTGATAAATTTAATTCCCATGTGATCAAAAGAATGGAACATAATAAGCAATGATTGAGCTTTGATTTATGATTATTTCTCTAATTTTAACAATGAAATTAACATGTCTGAATATTTTTTAATGTTGTTATTACCAAAGATCAACCAAAAAATCATTGCCTGATCATTCAAAGCAAAAAATGCTCGAGAAATCATTTGTTCAATGCCAAAAAAAAATTATAAACTTTTAGAATACTTACATTACAGAATGCGATTCCCTCTCTTTCAATACCTTCAAATTTATAGCCATCAATATCTCTGTCAATAGTCATTGGTGCTTTTTTGAGATCTCTTTGTGATACACCGTTCTCAGGTTGTGTCCATCCCCATCCAAGTATTACTCCATGTTCACCTCTACCATACCGTCGTGATGGTAAGCCTGCTGGTCTTCGAGTAGGTCCAATTTTAATAGGTTCATCAAGCTTGAAATACCAATACACAAAAATATTACGATCTGCTGTTATCAAACATCATGAGTGAAAGAATTAATTTCTACTTACAGTTATAACAGCAATGTCTCCAACAAAAGGAGGTGGATAACCAATGAAACTCTTGTGAACATCAAGTCGAACGACTTTGTGAACTTGAACAGTGTCCACATTTTGTCGGTTACTATCTCCAGATACAATATTATACCAACGTAATTCGTACCTATATGGATCATTCTCTTCACGACCATTTACAACACAATGAGCTGCTGTCAACGCATGACGTGGGCTGATAAGCATAGCACCACATGTTTGCCAAGTATATCCATTCTCCAGAGCAACCATAAATGGAAAATCTTCAATTTTAGCATATCCTCCTCCAACTATTTTAGTCGGACGTTTCCCAGCAGTGCCTGTAATTAAAATAGTTATCAATTTCCATGCTCCAATATGTTTGAGGAAAATTTATGACTAATAATTATGACATTACGATGGACATAAAAAACCATTTCATAAATAATAGACACTAAAAAGTCGTAATTTCCAGTCAAAGAAAATTGATTTGTTAAAAAAATTGATTCATCAAGGAGCGTTTCCTGCACTATTCAGAGAAAAATTCCTAAGCATTCAAAAATTAAGTGATGCTGACCGATTTTCATAGCGATTTAAAATAGAATTGACTTCTAATAGTCATTTGCACTTCTATTACCGTAGCTAACACTTTATCTTTTCATGAATTTTTTTCCAGACCATGAGGTAAAGTAGCTCATCTTTTATGGCCATATCTAAATGCTTTTTACACCTGATTTTGGATAATAATCACATTGACATGGAGATAATTGTAAAAGAAAAATTATCCTGGAACATTTAGAACAAGCTTGAGATGTAATTGAACAGTAGAAAAATTACCAAATATTGGAATAATTGTTTTTCTGGTGTCCAATAATTTATTTCGTTATTCTGTTTGATGTAAAAAAAATTAAAAAATCATATTAAATTAAATTTCTTACCTTTCACTAATAAGATAATCGTGATGACCAAAAGTGTTGAAAAAGCAAAGTATCTCATGTTGAAAGCTGAGTATTCAAACTAAAATTAAGGTGAATTGTTGGAGTTATTTATATCCAAGAATAAATGCACTAAATGAACTAATTATTCATAACACCTGTAAAAATAAAAAATTGGTGTTAAATAGTTACTTTCCAAATAAAAAGAAAATATTAAATCACACTTGTACATATATGCAAATAATTTAAAGGAAAATGTTACAACATTGTTTATTAACAGTTAACGTTATTAGTAACACCCTATTTTACTGATCCATTTCGTTTATGATTATTACCAACACGTGCAAGTTTTAAATTTTTTAATGAGCACATACATTTTACGGATATACATAAAAGAGTTATAAGAAATATTTTTCGTTATAAAGAAACATGAAATGGGCATTTTAATAGCTTGCCCGCCTCCTGAATAGATCAGTGTAGTTAAGCTGTAGATATATAATACAGTTGTTGTCTACAATGTGTTAATCTTGGATACTTTATGACTTACAAGTAAACCATTCCCTCTGATTGTAAACTCTATCTTATTTATATAGAACTTTAAATCAATTCCTGTGAATATCTCTTTCGGGTTATATTTATTTGTCCAACATAAAATTAATTGTAGGATCTTGGAAATGTCGATTTAAATTCTGAGTTGGAGACTTCTTCATGAACATCAATGGATTATCCTATTGTTGAAGATTAACAAATTTCCATCAAAAACATTGGAAAGCTAATTTTCCTGGTGGTTGATGAAAAACCTGGGATCTTTTGGAGCATCAAAGTCATTTCTCTTTTAAAACTCATTCTAGGTCTGGTTTATTAAAATTGTTAGTTGCTGTAGAGATGTCATTCATTATTTTAAACTCTACTGGATTAAAAAAAAATATTAACATAATGATAAAATGTTGATCAATTTTAAGAAATGTTGAAGGACAAAGTATAAAGATTAGAAAAAAGCTGGAGTAAATGTTTGGAAAATAGACCAATTGGATTGAATAATTTTTTGGTAAATGTTCCAGTTAGTCAGCAAAAGAGAAGATGAATGACTGATCTGGTTTGTCCAGGTTTTTTTTATTCAATCACCATTGGAGAATTCACTTGGAAGCATTATAGAATAAAGACGAAAAGTCACACATAAGAAAAGATTCACATCAAGAGCTTGTTAGCAGTTTAGTCGAAGGTTCGTGGATGTCTTTATTGATTTTCGGGTATAGCAGGTGATCCCCTTGTTGGCCTGTTTGTTGCAGAGTTCTAGAATGACCGAATGTTACATCATAATGGATCGTGCGCACGAGCAACTCACCACTCTACAATACTCCTTTTTATTTTTTTCTCCTCTTTTTTTTTTGCTTTCGATCCTTATTTGTTGTCTTGTTGTCTACCGACAAAAACGACACGTTCTAGTTGTTATAGCTTGCATATGAGTCGTTTTCTATTGGTGAAACGATAAAATAAAATCACCAGGAAGTCGTTATTCGCCCCCACGCGGAGTTCACGTGGATTTTAGTTAAATGAGACCAGGTGAGGAGTTACTCTAGTTTCTATTCATAACAATTAGAATAGGATAGGTTTACAAATGTCAACTTTGATTCCTGCTGATAAATATAATATTGTTCATTTTTATTTTTAACTATCAGAACTGAAAAATGCAAAACACGATTTATGGGCAGAAAATTTGTTTTTATGTTCTAGGAATTTTTTTTGAAACCGCATTCTGACATGCAGGTTTTATTATGTAATTTTTTTTTTATATTCACAGCGTTATTCTCCACTCAATAAATAGATGAAGATTTTTTCTATTGAGGAAGCCAGTATTTATTCCAATTTTATTGAATATTAAAATAAAATTAATTCAGGAATGTCTAATAATTTGTTGCATTAAGAATCAAAATAACTAGTATTTAGAATTGTTCTGTTTTAGATGAAAACTGAATTGTAAAATCATTTCTAGGTTATGATAAATATTAGAATAATTTTTGGCAGCTGGAAAAATACTTTCGAATAATAATTTTAAAATCTCTTCATCAAATAAAAAAGAATACAATAATTAATAATAATATTTTCAGTCATAAAATAATAAATATTCCATTTAAATGTAAACAATTAATTTTCTTCTGCTTAACGAGAAAAAAATAGTGTTCTAATGTCAATACAATCATGCCATGTTCATCAATTAAGCATCCAACAAGAGAGACAGAGATGGAAAAAGCATCATTATCTAGAATTGTGAGGCATCATATAGTTCGGGTTGAAGCCAATTGGACTCATAAAATTGGATTTAGAAAAGCAAAAATACATTGCCAGTAGTATCAGAAGAATAGCTATTTAGATGTTGGATTCATGTAGTGAGACATCTGTTAGACAACTTAACAGCTCCCGCCTCGTTCTCTGCTCTTCTCCAGGTTATATATTGTATCCCTCATTTCTCTTTACGTTTAGTTATCTCCCTTCATACCCCCTAGCACTATGAAGTGCTTCATGTTATACATGGGACGTGTTACTGTTACTCCACAGGGTAGAGAGACATCCCTCAGACACCCTGTGGTCCAAAATGCTCGCACGCTTCACTCTCTTTTTCTCCTACACACGTTTCATTTTATTTTTTCCACGTACCACTTGCACCCACATTTCTACGTCATATTCTGTGTAGAGCATCAAATTCAACAGTTTTATTTATGTATGAGTTCGTAGCAAGCTTTGCGGGTGCTGATGGTCAAATTTCCATTCATATATCTCGACATTTGTTTGTGTCTATGTAGATGAACGTGTGCTCTATTTAACGCTTGTTAGTCTCTTCAATGTGTCGTTGTGATCCTCTTAATAATAAGCAAAGTCGTCGTGACATTTCAAAAGAATTATGTAAATACAAATAGTTCAGTTTTAATTAAAAAAAAATTTTTCCTCTGACAAATTATTTTTGTATTTTTAACATCTACTTGTAGTTATTTATTTTTAAACTCAATCAATACCAATAATAAAATTTAATTTTGTTATTCAATTAAACATTAATAATAATGCTTATAGAATTGCTAATTTTCAATATTAATTATTATTATTTAAAATCTTTGTTATAATGATATTATTTAAGGGATAAATTTGAAAGTAATGATTGATGATTATCAATATTTTTGGAATAGTAAAAAATATATATTTTAAAGGAAGAGAAAAGACTTTCTTTTCTTAGAAAAATAAAATACATAAGGTTCATGTAACAACAATGTGTTGAAGTGTCAGTAGTTGGAGATATTGTTACAGACATATTCATCTAGATACTTAAGAATTCTCATGTTTTAAAATTTCTAGGACAATGGGATGATTTTTCCTAACAATGCCAGTTGACGTATTCATAGATTGGAAAAAATAAAATATTTTATTACACATCTAATCATCTTAATTGATCCATTATTATTTTCCACGAAAAATGCTATTCAATTGAAATTCTTATTAATATATTAAAACACATTATCAACAAGCTTCTGGTAATCTCAATTCATATTAAAATAAATTATATGAATCATAATATTATTTGGTCACATAGATTTTATTAAAAATAATAATAATAATAAAATTAATTATTTGCTGTTCAGTAAAATGAGGAGTAAAATGTATAACAGAGATTAAGCAACATTTATAAAACAAGACGATGAACAAGATGATTTATTATGCAGCACATGTCAACTGCAGTCCATGTCAAATGTTGATGACATTCGATTATAGCACATGTCGTTATTATTTTACATACATGACATTTTATAGAGATATTTATATATCATATTTATAAATTAGACATAGATGTTACGTTGAATTACAAATAGAGAAAAATAATATGATATATAAATCTAGGTAAAAATAAATTTGTCAAGCTGTTGGTGGACTTGGCACAAAATATTATTAAAGATATAAAATAATGTTTACCCATGAGCACATTGATAGTGACAATTAACATCTAAAAGTGACAAGTTATAAATCACAGCTGGAATAAACATATGTTTTCACTTGTCAATTATTATTATTATTTTTTATAATGAACTTATCTTCTGCAATGTTATTGAAACTCGAGCTTGTTTCGAAACACACGACTCCTTCAAGAAACCAATTGAAATAACTAATTAGTGGAAAAAGTTTTTTTTTATTTACTGTTTGCATATTTTCAACTAAAATAAAGTATGTTTACTTATTCTTATACTTATCAGAATAGTTTTATTTCATGTCTCTTCTTCCCCTATATTCATTCCTCCACTTTCTTTCCAACTAATCCTTTTTGGCAGCCCCATTTTTTACGATTCAAACTATTTGAAGTATAAACAGTTGAATGATTCGTGTAGACGAAATTAGCTGTGCAAATTTGATTTATATCAAACACTGTCGCGACTGGTCAAACAGACAAAATACTTATTAATTTAATTTATTATAAACTTTTATTTCTCATATACCTGATCAAAATATTACATTATTCAATCACTATCTCATTTATTAATACTCAGATAATAATGTCAATTTAATTACTAATTACACATGCACGTGCTACTTATTAATTTCGATAATATATATGTTATATAATCACAATTTGAAAAAAAAAAAAAAAATCATGTAAGAATGAAAATAACACTCCCTGTAGTTATGATAGCTGATGACAGTTGAAATATAGATACTTGTCATGATGTTGGAAATTTCATGTGGATGTGGGTTTAGCTTTTTAATCCATCATGATGCTTCGAAAAAGGTGTAGGAGTCTATTTGTAAATACCATGATTACGTAGCACCAAATTTTAGAGCTGACACATACCCAAGGTGTCGTCTGTCTTCTCTAGAATGTTGGAGATTTGAGGGATTTCTAGCATCAGCGATAAAATGTAAAACACAAGATGCGGCTAATCATATAACATAGTTATATATGAGATCCTGCCTGACAAGAGCTTCCTTCTTCAGTCTAACTCTAGTTCAACTATTATTTCTTCTTTTTTTTTTTTAAATGAGAACTGTCAGGATTTTTCAGTGGAATTGTTGGTATTTTTGAAGCTTAATTTTATGATGCTTAGAATCAACGATGTATTTTAGGTGTTGTAGAATTAAAATACTACCGGAAATGCGTTAAATACAGTGATGTGATCTGTTTAGGTGTTCATAAGAAAAATAGAGTTGAGTTCTCATTTTTTGAATGAGTTGTCATGGAGTTGAGTATTAACTAAGCTTCAATATGTTATAGAAATAACTAAAAAAAAAAAAATTGTTATTTAATTTTATATAAATTTATAATAATTCAAGAGTTTGTAAAATAACGATTAATAGTTTAATATTTTGTTTTTGTTTGCATAGTCTTCAGAGTAATATTAGATTTTTAAATAAACAAACATTTGAAAATATTATAATTGAATTGAGGCACTGAAGGAAAACATCACATGATCTACAAAAAAATTAGGGACTGCTGTACAAACATCTTTGACAAATATTAATTTGTTGATGATGTTTGTTACATTAATGTTCTCTGAATGATGTTAAAATATTTTTAAAAAAATAAAATTTAAATGATTTAAATTTTTTTAAGCTTCTCTATCAAGTATTTCCATCAAAATTTCTTTTAAAATAATAATCAAATGGAGTTTAGAAATTTTATATTTAAATTTCTCAATAAAAAAAGAAGTTTTCTCTGTAAGAAAGAAAACCTTAGTTTACTTTGTGTTTATTATTCCATCTATCAGATGATGGATTATCCGGTGATTCTTCACCTAACTTCAACAAGACACACTTCATCTAAAAGAAAAAAAAAATCAGATAATAGTATATTATAACTACAAATTTGCATGTACTATTGGTTGAATACATCTTGATTGCTATTGAATTGTGATTCACTTACCAAAATCCTCTGTATGCACTACCAAAAATCTCACACGATTCATATTTCTCGCGCATCCTCTTTTCCACAAGCTCGACAGGTTGTCCTTCATCTAAAATGACATATCGTAGAGCGAATGAAAAACTTCCTCCTCAGTAAATTTGTATACCAACTTATGTGACTTTGTGGATTAACGTCTTGATTCTTGGTATTATTCACGATTCCGTCCCCTGGTCCTACAATTTAAAAATACAATACCAACATTCATCAGTGAATTCAAAATAAAAACTAGATTTACTCCATTTCACTTGTAGACATATCAACGTATTTATAAATCTCTTTTTTCTTAAAAAAAAAATATTCTTCTAGGTAGCAACACTCAAAAAAAGATTAGTTGGATCAACTCAAATTTGGAGTTGTATTCGAACTAATATTGCTAGTAAATATAACTTAAAAATTTAGTTGAACTTTAATTGTTATGAGTAGTAAAAAAATTTTTCTTAATTCAATGAATTAAAGTCATAATTAATTAAATAATGATAGGTGATCATTCGAATTAAATTTCAGTTGACAAGATTTCTTCAGCTACAACGTACAAAATTTAGTTGAATATACTAAACCTTTTTTTTTCAATGAATAGGAACGACAGAAAAAAATTTAAAATACACACGAATCTCTGATTAGTATAGAAACCCCATCCATCCCTAAAAAAAATTCAAGAGCGTGAAAAAAGTAATCTATGACTTGTCTTACGCATCATGAAGACATTGATTGTGTGGAAAATTCATTCGTATTGAGCAGGAAATGGTTCTAATAGGTATGAAACACTAATACGTAATTTCGGGGTATATGAATGTCTCCTTAGGGGTCCAATACCCGTAGACCAAGAATTCGCGCAGCCCATGCCCAGCACACGTTCAAAGTCTGTGGCATCAGTACCTAGAGAAGGTTCCTGATCTTGTTCTTTTTTGTATCCCGCTGTGCTTAGTCCATCTTGGACAAGTTCTGAGCTCTCACAATGCTCAAAGACTCAATAATCAGACAGAATGGCCGTAAGGTCACCACGAAGGGCGCGTGTCCAAGTCCTGGAGTGTCTCTGTCCCCAAGAACCATTTGGAAAGGCGATAGGTTGGCCGAGAACTCGCTCGGAGCCTCAGCGTGGTGCCATCGCGCCTGGACTGGTTCACCCAACATTAGTCAGCGGTGGATCTTCCGGGCCCACGTTCGATTTGACTCGTATTAGTCACGGATTTTCCAAGGCAACGTTTAACACCATGGAGATCTTTTTTGACTAAATGGAATTTTTAGGGGAGAAAAAAAAGAGAACATGGCATCGTGCTCGTTATGCACTCAGGTGAATGCTCATGGCATTGGCCACGCCAGTAACTCCCGGGAAATTGTGATTTTAGTATCTTCACTTTTTTTCCCCTTAGTCTCTTCATTTAGTACAGATGATCGAATAAAAATTTCATGTTACGCTAGTCAAGTTCACGAGCTGTTTTTAACTCTCGTGTCTACACTTAAGACTTCGGTGAATCGTCTCTCACGTTGCGATTAATCAACGCCATAGCATCAAAGGTCGGAAAGTCGAGAGGAGTTTGTTTATTGTACGGTAGCCAGACCACCATGTAGCAGTCGTTCCTGGAAACTTCTCTCTCTCTAATCAACCGAATAAGATGCGCTCCAGCTCTTCTTTCTTTTTGTTCTTCAAGTGTTTCTAATGAGAATCGTTTTTTCTTTAAATAAGTTATTAAGCTGTTAAATATTTCATAAATCTTCTAGACATGTTGAAATAGTTTGGTAATTTTGGAGTAATTGATGAATAATATATATTCATTTACTTGGATAGATCAATTATAAATAATGATTTTGTGCTTCTTGTGTAAACTCTTGATGAAGCTGATAGTTTATACTTACTCTCAGGGGATGAAAACTAAACATTCTCTTGCGGCTTACTTTGAACACACCATCATTGTAAGTTTGTACTTCGTGTGAATGTAAACAAAATCAACGAGAATTCAACGAATGACTGATGATCCAATGCAGAAACATTCGATAGTACTTCTTGAATTATAAAAAATCTTATCAGAGCTTGAAAAAAGATGTTTATTTTTTATTGGTATAGGCGATGTCTGAGGGTCATTTTAAAATAAATGAATCGTTTGTAGAAAAAATTGTGCTTCAACAGTAAAATTCAGACAAATGTATGATTAGCAATGATGTGTTTATTTAAGAAACCGCTTTATTTCATTCCCCAGTATACTCTTCAAGTTAGTGGCCAGTAAAACATTCATCACCACTTCTCACTTTGTGGAGCATAAAACTCTATGTTGCTTTTTTACATCATAAAATCAGGTGGAATCAGGATAGATGAGCAAGATCCTAATTATTCTAGAGAAAAATAAAATTAATTGATCAACTTATTGATTATAAAATATTTAAAAAATTCTTTTTAAACATTTAAACTCAATTATTATCAATACTCTTAATCTCTTAGAATTTATATCTATTCACTGCTAAATCAAATGTCACCATGCATTGTTAATCGTCAGCCTTTTATGAAGATGTCTATTGAAAATATTAAACACACCTTTCAATAATATTAAAAATCATGCAACACATTTCCAACAATCTCACAATATAATTTACATTCATTCGATGATTCCAGCAATAAGCTATCTAACATCAGTACACTTACCTCAACGTAAATAATAATAGAATTCTTAGTTTACATATCATTATTGATGACATAGCTAAGTATTAATCTCACACCCATTGTTAGAATATTTCAAATGATTATTAGATACTATCGATTGATAAAGTCCTCAACTTTTTGACGGTTTGTCTTGAAGAAAAAAGAATTTTCATAAGAATGTACTTGCATCTTAAGCACTTAAACATAAATGAATTAATCCGGGTATTGTCAATCAATAATAAAATGGTGCTTTCAATAATGTTCTATTCTCTAGCTGTTGTCTCTGATGTTTCTTACCACACTCTACATCCATTTCCGCAAGTCACGCGACCGAGAATAGCTCAGCGTGACGAACAAATAGTGTATTCTCCAGGAGCTGAAAGTTGATGCCCTTATGAAAGTACCAACATTATTTTTTGTAACTTAGAATGGGTATCACTCCTCCAACAATGTCGTGCCAAATGATTTCCTGTTACACTTCCATTAAAACGAAAACGTAACGACTTCATCCTGAAAACCATTCATTTTCTATTCGTGAGTAAAAGTCGCTTTCATAAAAAGAATTGGCCACACTATCCAGCGGTCTCTTTTTTATTGTTGTATTTTCTTTTCTCTCTCTGACATTTTAGTGGGGTCACAATGATATTTGCAAGGGCCACCGGTCTATTGACATGTCTTTTTCGGGTGTTTAGAATACCAACGAACAAACTTAAAAATTCTTTATCCAATTATCTGACCATTCACGCCTCCTCCAGTTCATCTTGGAGATGTGACCATTGGAAGTAGATCCATCATTCCTGACTTCCTTCCTGACTTATACTTGTCAATGCAAAGTTTATACACCATCATAGCAATATGGATCATACCAACAATTCAACCTCTTGCTCAGAGAGTTCTAATTCCAGGTGGCCCAGGTGTGACTTTTACTGATTTTTATTCAATCAAAACTTGAAATTATATTTAAATTCATTCAACATTCACTTGATATACTTGTAGCACCGGCATAAAAATACATGTTTGTAAGAATTCATCAGATTAGATTTTTATAGTAACTTTATATTTTTTTACTCAACATGAAGTAGTTCATTGTGTAACTATTGAATAAGAAGTAAAGCAGAGATGATTCTTTTTAAATATTATCTATACCATGTGGTAAGCTGTGTATCGAATTTCATTAGTATCCAAAGCAAAAAATCTCAAGTATTTTTTTTGTTCTGGATTGAAAACTACATCTTTTTCACATAAAACAATTAATTATTTGTATCTTCGATATTTGGATATTATTTTACTAGCCACTGTTTAGTGGAAATAATCGTAGAAACCTTGAGGAGTAACTTGAGATGACATTCAGGAAGCAACCAGTCGAGAGTTTAAGCCATTCAAGTTGTTGTGATGCTTATGCGGTCTGACGCTCACGTTATCCAACACATAGGAAAGAATATTAAGGTCGATGCTATCGAATAAAATTTAATCTGGTGTAGCAAAGCAAACGCACAAGTGGTCACCACCATTCTGGGCCACACTAGACGTTTAGTTCACAACAACGAGTTCATTGATGAACAAAAGGATCAAGACGTGACTCTTTTAATTCATCATCATTGAAAGTATAATCAAACTAACGCTATCATGTAGCTATAGAGGAAGCTTCATTAACGTATGAAGAATAGTAATATTTATATACACAAAGCCGCTGGATCATGAGACGAGTCATTCGATTCAATTCCTTCAATCTCTCAGCTTGTAAATTGACATAACTTCCCTTCACAAATGGTTAACTTGAATAATTTGTTGATGATCAAATATATTGAAGAAAAATAAGAATTACCCATATTGAATTATTCTATTAGACTTGGTTATCTCGATTTGTCTAATTCAAATGTCTCCTGCAATATTTAAAAAGATTATTTATTTACCAATCAACCTCCAATTGTTTTTCTTTATTTATAATAATTATTAGTTCTTACTGAATCACAATGAAAGACCTAGTGTATTGGAGTAATCATCATAACTGGCTTGAGCCTGCTTTAGAGCTTTGCTCCAAAAATTAATTATCAATTAATTATATTTTAACATGATTGTATTGAAGTAAATGTTTGATAATAAGTATGAATAGATATAAATATCCAAAAACAGCTACATTCCATTATTATTATTGTATAAATCATCCATCAGATGCTGGACCATCTGCTGTGATTGTATCTCCCATTTTATCGACTTGTTTAAGCACCGCCACTGCAATTGAACATAAATATCCTTTTATTATGATCAATGAGATAACAACCCAGTGTAATATTCGATGTTGAATCATGTAAAAAAAGAAAAAAAATTAAAAAACCTGAATATTAATGATATTATTGAGAATTTTAATTATCTTTCAGTTATGGTAGTGCAGTAAACAAGCTTTACAAACTTAATCATAAAAATATCTAAAAAACATTTTTATGAGAAACTGTAGAGCGGTTTATTTTTTCAATTCACTTGATTTTTTATGTTTAGTCAATAGCAGATGTTAATATGGGATACATTGTAAAATAAGTTATTAACTTTTCATTTCCCAACACATCTTTTTCCGCAGAAAAGTAAACCTGAATATGAAATTAAAACCTTGCTTATTACATGCTTGTCCTTAGAGTCGTAATAAAACTATTGGCAACACATTTAAGTTAGCTTTCATTTGACACAACAGTTGTAACTGAACGGAACATCAATTGGGGCTTATAAATTTTTTCGACTCATAAATGACCGCAGTAAAGTAAGCAGAATAGTGATGGTTATTTTCTACTTCTAGTCCTCTTTTCATTTTGGCTTTCACGGAGTTAAAGTTCATACTGACTACGTGGCCACAAAACCTATAATAAATAATATATTTCAAGACCGCAATAAGAATAGTTAACTTTACAGTGTTACCTGAATCTTACTTGCTCTCAGTAGCTCTTGAATCTTGCAAAATATGATGGTACAGGAACATAATGTGAAGCAAGCTATCGAAAAATGGAGAAGAAGCATCCAAGGGTCCATTTTTGTCGGCAGTTACCTCAAACATTTCAAGTACTTTCCACTGTTCGGACGTAGAGGTTGTTACTTTTAACAAGCTGACAGAATGCAAAGTTATAGTTGCAAGGGGTGATATTTATTGTAAACTGCTTTCAGGTGTTTTCATTCTTGTTTAGATAGTTTCCAACATCAGCAGTTATCAAAAATAATTACTCATCAAGACTTTGATTGTTTTTTATTGCCTGAAATATTCAATTAAATTTATAATTATTTAAAAACAATTTATATGTTAGAAATAAAATGAATTTTAGTAAAATATTATAGAAAGATGTTGAATAAAAATAGCAGGAAGTAATAGAATTAAGAATAAAATATTAATGAATGACTTTTCATGGATAAATAAATCAGTTATCTAGAATATTGAATTTTATTCCTGTCATAGTATTACCATGGTTTTACTGACATCCATGAATTATTTTTTATTTATCTACAACTAGAAATATCTGTACTATACAAGAATTTTTACATGTATCAGCTTCAAGGCAGTTCAACTTACCTTGAGCTCCTTCATAGGGTTTCATCTTCCACTCCTAGGGGGTGTCGATAATTGGCGTCAAATTACGTTGATATAAAAGGTTAGATTTTCTATATATCATGAAATGATGCTATTCTGGATGATCTAATACTCAAGCATAATACATGCTGGATATCAATGTTTATAACCACCTTTTTCCTCTTCAAAATTAGCCAATAAATATTTTTATCACTTGAACATCACCAGTCATCTGGAAAAAAATATATATATCAATGTATCCAATTCACAGAGTCCAATTCCATCAAAGAAAAAACAACATTTCATTAAAAACTATTTTTAAAAGCAAGCTAACTTTTAAGGATCAATGGGTAAGGATTAATTCTAAGGCTAAAATGCTACTCTAAGTTTTAAAAGTTGAAAATAAAAAAATATTTAGTAAATTTACTTACTTTTGTAGGTCTATTATCCAGGCTACATGGTAGCAGTTAATGAATGTGTTGTAACACTATTTCAAAGAAGGATCTACTAAAAGCTAAAGATGAAAGAGAAGGCGACTTATTATTATCCCTTTACCTATTTAACACGATGGTATTTAAATCAGCCACATCTTTTGTTGAAAATACGTAAAAATTTGTTAATTCCAACAAAGTCTAGTCCACATCTTGTTGAGTCCACGACCTGATGCCTCATTCAAGCCACAGACCACCCTATAGCATTGGATCTTAGCTCATTATTTTTATTTTCTCTGTTAGAGTCTTCAAAACCCTATCAGCTTAAATGAAAGCAAGGAATAAGAAGTAAAATCCAGATTACTGTTGACCCTATACCGCCTGACCATGGATTATCCGGCTGCTAGGTATGTATTTTCGTACACATTGTCGATACTTATTCAATAAGTCTTATGAAGATTTATGAAATTTTTAAAAACTTTTCTTTGTTTACTTATAATGAATTGCCACTCATTTAATCCTTACTTTCATCTAATACTCTCTTTCAAAACCAATATTAAGTGTACTGATGACCAATTGTGTGATCAAAATACCACCAAGTATAGATTAATTATTGATTGTCTATCAGAATAAATTAGAAAAAAATATTGACTTCATCTTTCATTGGAGATGGTAAATATTCCATTTCTTTTTTCCCTGGAATTTTTGTATTTAAATCTGATAAAAAGCTTGATGTCTTTTGCGCCAGACTCAGTGCCAAAAGTAACCCAAAGATTCCGTCAGCTTAGCCGTTTACAACGACAGGTTAACCTGCTTAACTTTTAAAGTTAGCGCAAATCGCATTAAGTTGAGAAAAAGAGAAATGTCGAACAGGTCATTTTCTAAGAAGCATTCGCGTACATTTTGTCTCTTTATTTAATATATTTTTCTTCCTCTTCCATGATGAATCCTTGCTCAATTTACTCACTTCGTTGAACTCTTTTTTTTTTTTGTTGGGGTAAGATTTAACCCTCATGTAGGCCACTCTTTCTCGACTATGATCTCTGAATCATCTTAAACATACGTTTGATGTGTCTAAAAAAAGATTTAACTGGTTCGGGCTTTGTTTAATTCTGCTGAAAGATACATTTTCTTCGATAGACTTTTCAGCTTTATTTCTCAAGAAATGTTTATGTCTGAAAAAGTTGCTAACTTTTTAAATGGAATCGAATGATGAAAAAGATTTCTATACTTAAGGATTTATGTCATCTATATACGATTTTACTACATACCTCTTGGATGAATAAAATCTGCATTCTTGGATTATCCTTGACTTATTATTTGAGTTCAACTCCTTCTGGAATATTCTTTTATCCACATTTCAACTCCAACATAAAAGTCAAATTTTACTGAGAAAATTTCCCTTTGAAGAATTTTGAAAATATTTATTTTATTGATCAAGAAATAACCTAAATATTGTCTATAAATATTCATATCTATTCTTTTATAATTCATTGAATTAAAATATTCTAACCTTAAACATTGTTTACATCATACTCTTTTTAATGGCCATCTTGATTTCTCGTGATTTCAATTGGTATTACATAAAATCATTGCAATGGAATAAACAATTTTGATCGATGGTCGACAGATGTCAGGTAAGCCGAATTCAAAGGATCTATATTGAATAAATAGTCAAACATTTGTTGGTATACTTCGGATACCTGACTATAAACTTCTATTTGGAGTAGAAACATACGCTCGCGGCAGTGATAATGTATTCCATGACCAGGGGATGAAGTTATGACCAGAACAATGTGCACAACAAGGTGGTCTTTTGAAGAAAGAGAGCGCAGGTGAGATGATAGATTTATTTCAGACAAAAAAAGCATTAGAAATAAAGAAATTTATGTGTAGGATGGAGAAAAATGCAAAGAAGGAGCTGAGGTAGAATAATACCCTAGGGTTTTGAGGGTGTGGCGAATGCGGCGTGCTTCTTCGATAATGATGTAATGAGTATTCCAGGGCTCCGATTGGTTACGCCTGCCCAGACTCTCGCTCTTTCACTGACCAGATAAAAATATTATAGTCAACTTTCATAACACGACTCGAGTAAATAAAAATAACCAAGGTTCAGCCATTTTTTTTTTGGAAGGAACGGAATAAATGGTGAGGAATTTTCCAGCTCTGATGATGGAAATATATTTGTTTATAATCATTTTGTTTTATTGTTTAGAGGATTCAGTGAGGATGATGACTTAATTTATGACCAACTTGACCCCTTGACTTTATGATGCCTGGAAGGTCTTGGTAAATTTTTGAAGTAACCTTAAAGAGAAAAACCAGCAATGGAATATAGCAGGTTGAATATCAACATCATCATTTACTGTAAGTGAACATTGGAGAACAACTATTGAAATATGCAATAAAACCTAATTTTAGAAACTTATTTCTATAAAAAATGGTAATTTACCTGCCTTAAATAGAATAGAAATTTTGCAATAGTTATAAAATATTATTGCTGAGTCATTTTAAAATAAAAGGATAAGATGATTTGCTTTCCCCAGTTTGTAAAATTCCCTAACTTGAAGGGTAAGTTTCAGTATTTTCCATTTTAATATTTTACTAATTATATTTTTATGCAGTGTAGTATAATTACATGAGACACCAGGGTAATTCCCAGTAGATCCTTCACTGAGAAAAAAATTTTTGTTATGCAACAAAATGTTCATTTAATCAATTAAAAGAATTTAAAATATTAACAATAAAATATTTTGTTGAAAAAGATAAAAATGATATAAAAATGTTACTATGTCAATTCTAAAAAAATATTTCATTATGGTTATTCAAATTTTTGATTTTATTAGTTGAAAAAAACCATACTTGTTCAGAATAAATTTTTTTCTCAGTCTTTTCTTTATATAATTAATGATGACTGATGATAAAATAATATTTTATTTAATCGAAAAATCACAAAAGATCCTCCGGTCATTTTTAGCATTAAATAATATTTTTCCTGGAGTAGATATGTCGTTATTTTATTGTCATTCATCAAAACTGCCACACTCATAATTACCCCGCGATCGTATTCATCTTACTCCTCTTCACACATGTGAATATTATTCAATTGAAAAAAATAAAAAAAAATGTCATTGGATTTTTACGAAAAGGCTTTTTCACTTCTAACTTGCGGCATCAAAAAGATTCTGAGGAACATATTTTTTCTATACTACTGTTTCTTTGATGTATCGTCGATAAGTATTGATTCCCTATTTGTTTCTTTACTTTCTTGTCATCGACCACCATGATTGCTACCGACCCTATATATAAGAAGTCTTCAACATTGTGATTATCAGATTTTTTGAGAAAAAAGCACCTATAAGTGACTATTTGTCCAGGTGGTCTTGTCGCTTTCATTCTTTTGAAGATTAAATCTTATTTCGAAATGTATATTGGAGGAAACAAAAATTGAAAAAATACTTTACATACTTGTTATTATTCTTTACAGTTATTATAGCTTAAATTCTTTTAAATCTTCCCACCGTCTTAGTTGTGTGTATACATTTTGTCACTGACATTGAGTAAGTTGTCTAAATCGTCTTTAGCCTCTGACAAATAACGTTGACAGGATCAATTAAATGGATTATTAAAAATATATATTTGAAAAGCTTCGTTTAACTCCAATACATATTTTTTATTTATCAATAAATTATTTTAGATCTTTTCAAATAAAATTTTTTTTTGTTATTAATTCAATACTGTGTTAATTGCAAATATATTTATAGCAATATTTTTTGCAATGTTGCAAAAAGTAGGAGAAGATTACTGAATTAAATAATTCAATTAAAATTAAAAAAAATAATGATTAATAAAACAATACAGAATAAATTGCAACAAAAAATTTTAATTATTTTTAAGACCCCTAATATGTATTTTACATATTTATAAAATTTATTTATTTATTATTATTCGATGAATAACAGCAAGAAAAATATGGATTTTTGCTGACGTGTTAATGTTCAATTGAACATGAACAAGGGTTACTTTCACCCTAAGAAATGCTGGTAGAATGAACAATGCCATTTATTGGTCATTAGTAGATAAAATGAAAATCTGCAGTGAAGATTAGGTATGTTAACATTGAAATGTTATTTAGTTAAGGGTTAATTTATATAGTGTGGATTTTCAAAATTCTTTTAAAGTAAAGGATTATATCCCTTAATACACAATAATATTCTTCAACCCTCTGTTTATTGTTATTTATTTCGTTGCAGTGAAGAAAACGATTATGAACACAAAGTGATTATAATAATCTGGCATTTTCATAAAGTCTAGTACTTATCAGGTATTTCTTTTACCACGATACAATAATTTATAAAACAACAATTAACAAACAAAACTAATAACAATTTACAAATAGTAACAATAATAAATTAATTATAATTGATAAATATTATTATCAATTATTAATTGTAATTAAAAAGTTCTTAATATATTAAAAAATATTCATTTCACTATTACAAATTATATTTAATATATCAAATTTTATCAATTTGAAAATATTTTTGGAATATTAATAAATTTTTGTAACTGCCACAAAATATTTTAGAGTTATTTAATTGAAATAAATGAGATAATTGATGCAATTAAATATGAAAGTAGTGATTATGAGTATAAAAATCATCGTAAAGGATATTATTTAATTATAAAATAATTACTTTCGGACGTACCGATAAGTTTGATTAATTAATTAGAAAGGGTTAACCTAGTAGAACAAATGAACTGCCATGCAAATTGATGAATCATCAGACGAGCAATGTGTCAGCAAGTGGTGAAGCTGAGTGTCGAAAAATAATGTTCTCAATTCATTGACTTGAGCCTACACAGACCAGCGACATTAGTTGCAGAGAACGGTATGATTACGCGTCAAACGAGGGTGATTTTGTATTGAAACAGGGAGAAAGCAACAAGAACGAGAGTCGAATGTACATAGGGTCAGGGATTTGTTTGTATTTCAATACGTGTTGCGGCTGCGCTCCCCACTACTCAACCTTTCAACCAACTCCACGTTTCTCTCTGTTTGCATTGTTTGCTGTCAAACATTGGGCGAAAACATCTAGCCAAGTGGGGATGCTTCAGCATCGAGGTATGATTCTATTGGAGGCTCTGGAGATCGGGCGTGTCTCCAACATATCTAGGCGCGGCTTAAGCTGTACTATATAGTGGTGCAGCAGTGGGAAAAGATCAGATGCGTGCGACCGCTCAACCGGTGCAGTTCGTGTTAACCTTTGTGACAATCTAAAGGGATCTGTTAGAAGAAATAGTTACGAATTATCTTGTAGTTACATCTAAAAGTGTTAACAATATTTCATAACTGAAAGATTGAAGTGATAAATATTAGTGAAGAACTCAAGTGTCTTATACTGGATATCAGACTGTTTTTATTTAATTCAAAAATATTAGTGAAATCATGGTGAATATGGAAGGCTCTAGTGAGCAGCAAACAGTGACAGCTTCTCCACCTCCTCGTACTACCTTAAAAAGTAGCTTCAGCATTCGGAGTATTTTACCTGAAGCTTGCACTGGAACTCCATCAACACCTTCAGTTCATCAATCCGTCTCTCCAGATGTCTCACATGTTGAAGATAGTGATGATTCTAGTGATTTGGATGTTACTGGCGACGGAGCTGAAACACCACCTTTGGATTGCTCCAGAAATGCTTCATCAGATAGTCCAACGAATCAACAAAATCAGCAAAGTGACGAGAAGAAGAAGGCTGAGAAACCTCCTTATAGTTACAACGCTCTTATCATGATGGCCATTCGTCAAAGTCCTGAAAAAAGATTGACTCTCAATGGTATTTACGAGTACATCATGCGTCACTTTCCGTACTACGAAAACAACAAACAAGGCTGGCAAAATTCTATCAGACATAATCTGTCGTTGAACAAATGTTTTGTCAAAGTACCTCGCCATTATGATGATCCAGGCAAAGGCAACTACTGGATGTTAGATCCTAGCTCTGAAGATGTCTTCATTGGTGGAACTACTGGCAAATTGAGAAGAAGAACAACAGCAGCTTCAAGATCACGTCTAGCTGCTTTCAAACGATCTGTCGTATTAGGAGGACTTTATCCAACTCCTTATGCACCACCTGGCTGGCCAGCATCTTTGTATACATTACCATATTTGCATCGTACTGGTTATCCACCAGCAACTGGAGCTTATCCAACACCAGCAGGATACCCAGCAAGTTTACTTCCTGGAGCCACCAACACTACCAGCATGCCATGCAAACCACAACCACTCTCAGCATCAGCAGCACCTCAAACTCATGGTGCTTTCTCCATGGAAAGGCTTCTCCAAGCTCCTGTTGGTTATCCTAGTGGTCTTTCTGGACCAACCATTCCAACACCAACGAGTCCATACGATTTCTACGCCACTTTAAGAAATTTGGCAGCACATCAACAACATCAAACTGTCTTTGGTCAACAACCACGGTATCATTTGGGTCAACCACCTCTTCCTAGCCAACCTACATCAACTACAGCATCACCAGGTAGCAGTCCAGAACCAATGTCACCACATTCACCGCCTGTTTCTATCTGTAATTCCGTCGGACAACAACCTAGGCAACTTCCACTTAGTTCATCACAATTATTGTTAAAACCCATCACTGTTCTTTCTGGAAGACAGAGTTGAAATCCTAGTGATTTAGCCAGGATTGAGGTAAATCACTAGCTTTGCACCGATTAAACTAAATTAACTCTGTTCTAAAAAGTGATTTAATTAAAAAGATGTCATCTTATCTGTACACAATTATGAAATTATGTATATACATCAGTCCAATGTTTTAGAGCATTTGGATTTATTTTGTAAATTAATATTTTGTACAAATTTTCAAATGGCATCTTTTTAACTTGCAATTACCAAATTTGAGGCTCATTGTAAAATTAATTATCGCCTCCCCAGTGATTAAATAAAATTTAGAAAAAATATATATATTGTGTATATATAAAAATAATTATATAATTGACATAATATCAAATTATGTAGTGAGTCTAATTATTCAGATCTCTCGTTAATAAATATCCAATTATTCTGGATGTTGAGGCAATGAATGAATGAATTGTTAAAATATTGTATATAAAAATAAAAATTATTATTTCATTATATTGCTAATTATGACATATTGTAAATAATTCCAAGTCAAGCAACAAGACAAGTATGTCTGTATAAATGTGAAAATAAATGTTCAAACCTTTTTATATAAATCTCATGTTGTTATTTAGATAATAATATTATCAAACATCATCACCTCATACACCTCTTCCTTTATCAACTCCACTTGATACTCTAGTCTATATTTATATAACACTTTACCATCGAAACTTATCTGCTGTTTGATAAACAGCAATTTTAGAGGTAATATTCCCACTATGTCAAAATATTGAACCAGGAAATTCTTTGAATAACAAACGAAAACAATACTAAAGCCTAATAAAACAATCAGGCTTGAGGTATCTACTTGGATGCTGAGGAAAATGGTTTATAGCTTCGCCACAGCCATAAACCAAATTTTTTTAACTTTCTGAAAGGTCTTAGGTTAGAACCTTGAGTCCAACTGTTAGAATCTATGAGTTGTTTCTGGACTAATACAAGTCGTCTGGTTTTTTTAGGGATCGGTATGGTCATATTAAAAAAATAGAGTTTTATTTTTTCTACTTTATTTCTTTCCTAAATGAGAGATTCTTTAATTATCAAATATTTCAAAATACCTTCCAATATCTTTGTTTAATATTTCAGTATCTTGAGTGTAAACATAATTATCAAGTTTTTAGAGAAATATAAATGAGAAAGGGGGTAATAAATAGCTGTTGAAGAAGGTCTACAATGGAACTTTTCTAAAAATATTTCGAATCAGAATTTTACTATTATTTTGCCGCTGAACCCCCTAAAAACCTATATTTTCCCACTGAACCCGCTGAAAAAAATTATTTTTGCCGCTGAACCTGCTTACTATACTTTATTTAAAATAAAAATTTTTGTCTTCATCCAGAATATCTACGCGTTTTCCATAATTATTATGAATTTATCAATAAAATATATATTATTAAATTAGTTTTATCAACATTTGACGATTAAAAATTATTTGTAGTGATTTAAAATAATTTCTAATAGTTAGTAATGGTGAGGAAATATTTTCTATAATAACTAATTGTTTATAGCAATACATTATTATATTTAATATGATTATTTTATTACTACCGAGTACAGAATGTTTTTATAAACTATTTTTAATAGTATTCAGTTCTTTTGATTAATATTTATTAAAAAAAAATTATTAAGTTACTTTTAATAAACAGTGATTATTAATTGCAACTTTTAAATATTTTTTTTTATTATTTTGTATATTTTAATTAATTTTTCATTATAAGATTGAGTTACCATTAATAGTATTTCATTTATAATATTAATTATTGTGGATTTAAATAAGTAGAAAAAAAAAAATTTATAAATTCGACACAGCGCAGTGGATGCAGAAACCTGGACTCGATCTCTCGATGTTAAGCAAAATTTCTCGTGTACAAATTTTGAATGGGTGACCTTAATGAAAATTTAATTAAAATATACAAAATAATAAAAAAAAATATTTAAAAGTTGCAATTAATAATCACTGTTTATTAAAAGTAACTTAATAATTATTTTTTAATAAATATTAATCAAAAGAACTGAATACTATTAAAAATAGTTTATAAAAACATTCTGTACTCGGTAGTAATAAAATAATCATATAGTAAGCAGGTTCAGCGGCAAAAATAAATTTTTTCAGCGGGTTCAGTGGGGAAAATAAGAGTAAAATTCTGACTCGGGATGTCTTATGGACACGTGTTAGAATTAATAACTTGTGTCATATATTGATCTTTTATGCAACTCAAGTCCTGAATTCGTATTCTTTTGTATTATCTTTGAGTTTATTCGTAGAAGTGCTGGATTTATTGTGCCAAGCTATGGTAAAAATTACACAATCTTTACACTTTTAGGTACGACTATAGATGTTTTATTGACATTTTATTTCCAACTTTTTATCGTGATATACATAGTAAAACAGTGATATTTGAACAAGCGTAAATATTTACTTGGGCTTTAATAGGAAATTGTTTTTAAATATTCCACTATCTACTCCAAAACTACGACTAATTCAGTTTTAAGGAGTAAATAGAATATTTGTTCGTCTTAGAAGTACACTGAGAAAAAAAACTTATTGTGAACAAGATTTTTTTCAACTTATAAAATTAATATTTTAAATAATAGTAATATAATATTTTTTTAGAATGTACATGATAACATTTTGATAAATTCTGTTCTGATGATTACTTAAAATAATATAAAAATGTACTTAAAAGAAAAAAAAAATGATCAATAAAGTGAAACATTAAAATAAATCAATATTGGTTTATTTTAATGTTTTACTGAATTGATCATTTTTTTTTTTAGATTCATATATGAGACACTACAGTGTCTCAGAAAATAAAAATTAATCTAAAGTCACTTAGGTGATTTTAGATATTATTTACAATACAATTGTATTTGAACCTACCATAATCTTGAATTAAATATTAAAATAAATTTCCTTAAATGTAATAAAATATTTTATTGCGAATATTTCAAATTCTTTTTATTAGTTAAATGAACATTTATTTCTTAGTGTGCGTCATTGATAATCAGCCAAGTAGTTGTAGAACCTACAATGTAGAATGAGTAATCATCGTAAATAAAGACTAAATACATAGAGTATAATGATATATATTACGACTACTCATATTACGACAACTTTTTATTCCGAAATGTGATTGCAAAAATTTAATGAAAAATTGGAAAAAATATTTTTTCATCATTGTATGATATCATTCCTGTCTATCGAGGATGTTGACTGTTTTAATCAAAACCTCTGTTTCAAAAATGACAAATTTATTATGAAAACAAAATAATTTAATGTTAATTATTAATTCATAATTTGTCACTGTTAATTTTCAGTGGATTTCATTTTTTGCTACATGTACTGCAGTACCCCAACATTTATTATTTTTTTAATTGTTCTATTTTTTTTTCAATCAATGTTTGAATGCGTTGATGATAATTGATTTCTTATACTAAAAAAAAATTTGTAAGAGCAATTTGAAGTGTAGCTAAAATAGATTACTATCATAGTAATACTTATGCCTACTCTAATTATTTAAATAGTTGTTATAACTATCTAGATAACTCCTACAACTATCTTAACCGTATGAGCAAGTGAAGTATTGCTATACTAGCAATTCTGCGAATTTTACAGATTAGATAGTTAGAGGAAAGTGACCAAGATGGAATTTCTGTATTTTTCAAATGATGATATTCCATATTAACTATACTATTTCATATTTGGTGACTTTCCCCTAATCTAAAGAGTACGACATTGGTTTTTACACACTTAGATCTGCGTTAAAAGTGACTACAATGTTAATCAAATGGGTGACGTTATATTTAACACACTTATCCGCATTAAAATAATGCATTTTGGAAAAATAGGTTTTACAGTGTAGTTGTTTTTAACGCAACACAATAATCTATCACAGTGTTGGGCAAAAATATTTTTGAATAATATTGGAAATTGCTTAAACAATTTGAAATTGTATCAATTAAGTGGTAATTCAAAAATGAAAAATGTTAATTTTTTTAATGGTCAACACTGATTTGCCATTGCCATATACTCTATTACATAAATTACAATTTGCTATAATCACATTAATTATTTACAAAAAAGAGTCTTTTAACATAAATAAAACCGTCCATGCATTTATTGAAAATGATTGAGGAGAAATAATATTTTTTTTTGGGCAGGATTAAAATGAATGTTGAATTGATATCAATGTATTAACCATTTGTATGAGTTACATGTATGGTAATGGTTTAGTTAACACGAAGTAATACGCGTGCACATATCCACGAAGAGTTTACGGGGCGCGTACACGGTGCGGGCGACGTGCTGGCGCGATATTGGTATGATACATTGAGACAATGAGGCGTAAATAAGATAATGGACTACGCTCGCGTACGTCGAGGAGTTAAAGCGTTTGAAGGGCCCGAGAGTATGGTACTTGCAGAGGGAGCGAGAGAAATGAAAGCTGTAACGAAGGAGAAAGAGTGGTTGTGTGAGAGGAGAGGGGAAAAGAGACCGGTTCAGATCAGCAGATGGGATTGTGACCCGCGCAGCCTACCCACTGGCAGACGTGCTTGGCATCCTTATACCTCGAGTACGTAACTATGCAGACTGCCTGTACCACTCTTATTAAGGTAATTTCGGTCTCTCGATCGAGAGTAGTCTCGGGTCTAATGTGAGCCGCCTGACGCGGAGGATTTAGGACTGCTTGAGTCTATTGAGAATTACACTAATATGTGCAGGGAATGGGTGACTCGCCGCGTGGGCTGTGGATTGAACTTTGGCTCAGGGATGAATTCAAAGGCTACTTATGCTGGTGAGTCATCTATCAATCTCTAAGTTTGCCAACTAAAACTATTCTTTCCCAATTAGCTTGTCATTATGGTGATGTTTATTGTAAATAAAAATACCATCATGTCATGTTGGATGATCAATAAAATTCAATTAATTATGGAAGATTTCTGGTAAATATAAATGTTGGCTTTTACGAAGTTTATGTAGCTAATAATCATTTGTGTTGAGTGTTTTAGAAAAATTATGTTATGTTATTTAGATGTTAACGATAATCAAACAGACTCCTAGGGTGGAGTTTAACAGAGATAATATGCTACACAGCATAAATGAATGTTGACATTTCATACTTAGGCGTTCTTTATGAAATATAACCGTCGATTTGGTAATCGTTAAATATTTACGTTGATTAGATTTATCAAATATTTGAGCATTCCTGTATGTTTTGGTTCGTTGAAAATTAATTGTTTTTTTGTCAAGTAATTTTTTAACAGCTTTAATCAAAATAATATTATTTTTTATTTAGCAATTTATCCTCCAAATCGTCGAAATGTTGATTAAGATAATTCACTTGAATAATGAACTATAAATACTTTGTTGATAATATTTATTAACATTTTTATGATGAACGCTTTGAAGTCCAAGATCCTAAAAAAATAATGTTAATAATGAGCTAAGTTAAGCATTTAAAAAAATTTAAATCATTAAATATTAATAATAAATTATTAATTAATCATTGTTATTATTGTTGTTGGGGTATTATTACTTGTTTGTTAAAAAAATCCTACATGAGACTACAAAGAGCTAAAAAAAATTCTATTACTCCATTATTATTAAATAAAAAAGATTTTAAATAATCATTCACTTCAATGAATAAATCTATTGAAATAAATTTAGGGTAATAATTGAATTTACTGATCAATAAACAACACATTATACATAACTGCTGATGTAGACTTCCCATCAACATTTTAATCAAATGATGTCAATCACACACTGTCCATTTTTTGATCTCCAGACATCACTGGTTGTTGGTGATTTTTTTTTTTCTAACAAGAAGGAGATTTGTATTTTGCAGTGTGGATGATAAAAATGGTCGATGTGAGGGATAGAAATCTTCAGTGATCACAGTAGCCTAACGACGGCGTCTGGAATGGAGCCACAGAGGTTGCATAGCATCACGTACGATGAGGGGACAGTAAACACTTGCGTAGCCAATTGCGCTAAGTGGCGAGTGGTCTGTGTCGCGCACGACAGCTTCAATGCGTAGGTATTTACTCGTTGCTTTTACGCGGTACGTGTCTGTCTTATCCATCATAAGCAATCGCATTTACAAGTCAACCGTATATATCCTTTTGAAATTTTCAACCTATTCACTATAACTTATGTCTATATGTTTTGTTATTATGCCTAAACACTTATTTAAAGAATCATTCTAATAAAAATTTCACCTTTGTCTTTAAGATTTCTTTTTGTTATTCAAGTCATTATTTCATAAATAGAAGAAAGTGGTGGAAATTTTGAAATTAACATTCTTTTTATTTTTAATGGGTTGATGTTAATGTTCGGGCAGAAAATATATTTTTTTATTCATATTAATAGCAGTAATTATTTCTGAATTTTAAAAAAATAATTTATCATTTCGATTGTTGTTTCCAACAAAACACAAGTATGTATTGTAGTGATAGGCAAAGATATAACATAGATTGTAAGGTGATAAAAAAGTTATATAGCATTTTGGAGTAACAGGAATGAGAATTATCAGTATGATAATATTGATATTATTAATAAAAATAGTAAATATTTAAAATAAATAAGGGAAATTATTTTCATTTTTCAATAGTAATCAACTGAATATCCATAAAGAATGATTTTAGAAAAAGCCTCAATTACAAAATGGAAAGAATTAATCTATAAAAATGTTTCTGCTTTCATTGTTAATCTTCCAGTAAATAAAAGATCAACATAAATGTTCTTTTCATGAAACGATGATCCTATTCTTCACCTTGAAAATCTTACTTTTATTCTTATTCAGTGAATTTATATTTATTTATGTTTCTCCAAATTTTCGGTTATTTCAATCGCCATCTTGAAATATCATCTATTTACGGGGGCAAGTCACACAACTGCATCACGTGGGGATAATTCGAAATGACTCTGATACGACAAGCTTAGAGATAGATATATGTACACACTACAAATATATAAAGACATAAACGAGAATGCATGAAATCATCATCAGGCTTGGGGCGACATCAATAGATTTTGGTGACGGTGTGTTACATTATTTTTACTTGGGGTGTGCTAGTGTACATTGAAGCTGAGATATAAAATACAGGGCACAGCAAAGAATCCCCGGGCACTCCCGTCGACTGAGTTTCAATGCAACAAGGGGATCTTTCTTTTCGGGGAGCAGTGGAACCTTCATATAGGCGGGGGGATGGTTACGATTTTAGCCTATGGGGTTACTTCGCCCATCATGGTGGTTAGATTGTGGTTTATTTATTCGAATGCATATTTTACTCTGGCGTTATGCTCTCCCTTTTTTAATCCTACCAAATATTTTTGCAACATTGGTGATTAAAATTTTCTCACTCATCACTGGATTTATTATTACAAACAAAATAAACGGAGTAGAAATTATAGCAAAAATATTTGCAAAATTCTATACTTTCACGATCAATTGGTTTTTTGGTCATAAAAAATCGAAAAATGGATGAATCTTCATGATTTCGGTCTTAAAATTTTCCATTTCATAGCAAATTCACGAGAAAAAATATTAAAAGTGTCTAAATTTAGGATTTCTAATAGTTTTATGGTTTTAAATGAAAAACGAATAATTTAGAATACAAACAATTAAAATTAATTATTTTTAGAATTGTTTACAACTGAGAATAAAATAAATACTCGAATAATTTTTTATTAAAAACATTTCTTGCCATAAAATCAACACGTGAAATTTTTTAAAATTCAATTAAATGAAAAATAATTAACTAAAAATTTAATAATACTTGTTATTACCACAAAAAGTATGCGAGCATACCCATAATATTTTTCATAAGTTAAAAATATAAAATAATAAGAGCTAGAGTGTGGGCAGAGAGATGCAGTTAAAGATGAGTTGTTCATTGAGTTACTCTGTTTCATTTTTACGTATGATATCACTACATTTAAAACAAAATGAAACAGCTTCGCGGGTTTTAGACCCCTGTGGACAAAGCAGTACACCTACGTACAATCCTGAATCAGTCTTCTCAAGCCTTATCTTTCAGTTGCACGACAAACCGATTAAGCTAACCAGTAGGTTCATACATATAATGATAAATTTAATCCGTAGACTTTTAATGAGATCTAGTTGTTTCCGGTCTTCTGAAACTAGTCTCAAGACAACTGGATAATTTACAACAATATTTTTCTTTCACTGTTGATTTATTTATTTTTAATACTCATAAATTCAAATGAACAAAAAAAGCCTCAAGTAAAAATGGAGAATAATTGATTATAATTACAAATAAGTGAGGAAAGTCAAGGGAAGATGATACCGCTTTGAAAGCTAGAGTATACATTAGTCTAATCAGACAATACAAAACAGTTAAAGTTGTTCCCAGACACTGGCTATAACTGCAGAGAGACCCGTATCTCCACGTCGCACAAAAGTGTTAAACGAATGAATGAATGAATGAGAGGAGACTTGGGTTGACGATCAAGCGCAAGGGCAAAAGAGATGAAAGAAAGAGGAGGAAGATATGAGATACATGAGAAGTATGGTACCCATCTATAGAGAAGAGTGAATGGAGCAACGATACATAGAGAATGATGGTGGCCGGAAATGTATTAGCACTTACGAAGCAACACCAAGGCGCAGTGCGTGCTCTTGTAGTAGTTACACTTTATTAGCGCCAAAGAGCTTCGTTGTTCATGGACAAATTTTTCTTTTCTCTTTCCTTCAGTCGACTGGTGAGTATCATCTGATGAGTGAGCACGAGAAAGAGAGATGATAATGAAAGCCAATATAAGGATGCTGAGTAGAAGCAGTAGCAGTTTATTCAGTCGACACTATATGTCGTTCCTCACCACACAGTCTTCAATGGCTTCAATTAGTCTCACTGGACGGACGCCAGTAATTGTTTCTTGAGAATTACCAAGAGTTTATCCACGCGGCATCATCATTTCTACTGCACTAGATGTGACAAGTCCAAGTACATTGACTTCCGATTGACTCCTTTATTTAAAAAAGCTGCATCATTTCTAGGCCATTGGTATTTAGTAAGATAGAGTTGATGTGATTCCTTGAAATGATTATCGATCTGATTGAGCATTGGAATACTTCCGTTTGCAATAGACTGAGTCACAGACTGTGTGCTTAACATTGTCGTCCAGCTGAAATCATTTCCTGTATGACGTTTGATTTGAGTTACTCATTTACATCAAAGCTCATCGAAACGATTTCATTTAGTAGTCAGTCATTTGTGAATTATATAGTTGACTTAATAATAACATTTGCCTTCAATGTTGTTCTCTGAAGCCTTAAAGAATACAGTGAATTGAAAGTCGAGTTAATTGGCTCGTATGTGTTTTAGAACTCTGTGTGCAGTCCATTCAACATATCCCTAATAATGATACAAGGTTTCATTATTTTATAATTATTTGAACACTCTGGAAATTTCTAAACACTCATTTAATACTCTAGAAATTATGGCTTGACGAAAATACTTTTATTAGCTAGCTTAGTTGAAATTAATGATAACAATATATCTTTCATTGTACTTTTATTCCTTTTTTTTTTTAGTGAATTGTTTTGAATAGTTTAACTAATCGTTTTGATAAACTGAAACTACTTCCCGTTATATCAAAACAGAGGAATTGAATAAATTACACAATCGGATGTGTTATTTTGTAAGCACTTCAACTGATAGTTGATTTTATTTTACTCAATTATTTTATTTAATTATTTTATTACTCACACACTAATAAAAAATTTTTAATGTCATTCATCAACATATTTTCTTGAACATTATTTTATTAATTTTACTTTCTAATAAAATAAATATTTAAATAATTCAATTTTTCATGGGTAAATGAATGTACAGGAAATCAAAATGCAGTTTTTTAATAAACTTCATTACAATGTTCATTGATGTCAACATATATTCATGAACATTTTAAACATTGAAGTAATAAAATGGTTCATTGTATAGCTGTGATAGTAGCAGAGAAATGTTTGCAGTAGATATCATCAGGAAAATGTAATTGTTTCAACTCTACATTATTCAGGATGATAATGAGATTCTCTCGAAATAGTGTGTGGGGGCTGGAATACGTGGGTGGCAAGGGACAGTAACCGAATATGCTTTGTGTGTACGCTGGAGGATCCGGCTATTTAAACTGTGGCAAGCGTCTTGATCAAAAATTTCCTCGGCAATAAACCGGAGGTTACTGTCTACTTCCTACTTAGTCGACATTGGACACCATCACTGCTAACTGTTTAAGCATAAATTTTGCAAAATATTTAGTACATATCAATTTAAACATTATTATACCTCATTTTTGCATCTTCTTATGAATAATTCATTGCATTCAACATGCAGTTCATTTCGAAAATAATGGGGAAGAAAATATGGTCTAGGTTCAACCCAGGAGGTCCACACGACTAACTTCCTGGTGGAAAGATAATAAAATATTGGAAAAACATTTATTTATTTTAGAAATAAAAATATTTATCAATTGTGAAAATCAACTAGTTTGCCTTTTTTTTATTTTTTTTAATTATGCACAAAAAATGACTTGATTGATTTTGCTCGAAATTTTAATCAGATTTATCTATACTATCAATTGAAATTAAACAGAATAAAGTTTAAATTGAGTTTGCAAAAAATGAGAGTTAAATGGATTCAGATAAATAATATTTTTGTTTATTTCTTTTTTTTAATACCATTTTTTGTTCAATATGTATATTATTTATTTTCTTCTATTATTTTTTATTGCGATTCATGCTGTATATTTTATATATAGCTGTTTTTCTGCTAATAAATATAACAATGCATACATACTTATATACATGTGTAGAGATGATTATCCTCTAGATACGTCAAAATTTGGAATTTGCAAAATTAAATCCATCCACTGTAAAGTTAAAAATTCTTCTGTTTATAAAGAAGTACTTTAATGTTAAATTAATTGTTATACTTTGATAATATTGAATAGAAAGTATTTTAAAAGAGAATTAAATGAAATAGAGTGATGTGAATGGGTTCCAACAAAAGAGCAGTTTTAAAAAAGAGACACATATAAATTATCATAGACTCTCTTATCATATTGACAAGAATAAAGTATCCATAATTTTTTTCTCTCTCATTCTTACATATCCCTGTACGCACGCGAACGCTCCACCAAAGAGTGTATCTGAATGACCGAGTGACACTCAGTTGACGTCCCTTCCGGTGTGTCTCGTGTTACACACGTCAACCATTTATATTAAAGTTACGGCATCAGGCGCGTGCCACCCACTGAGATATCGAAACAGATACTTTTTTTATTTTTCTTGCACCTCGTTAACCGACAATGTACTTTTCTTCAATCGTGGGAGCGATATTGTTCTTTCGTTCTTTTTCTTCACACACGACCGCTCGTACAATTGCCTCAATCAAAAAAATGCTGCTTCTGGATATATTGAAACATTGATAAGTACTTGAAAGACACATAACAATAATGTGAGTCTGATAGCTGGTCAATTTTACAATTGTGTATCCATTTTTGAGATCGTTTATGTCAATTTGTTATATTTAATTTGAACATCTAGAGTATCTGAATTATCTGCTAGGATTTTATTTTACAATTCTTTATGTAAATAAATAATAATGAATATTTTATATTTTTAAAGCTTACAATTTCTTTTTAAAGTTAGGATTTTTTTTTAAAAATTCAGAAGAACATTTTTAGAAATGTCTTATTGAATAATGTGTAATGTTCTTCAAATTAAAAATAATTAAATAATTAGAAAACAATAGAAAAAGTATTCTGTTATTAGAAAAATGTTATTTCTATCATTCAATAAAGTATTTTTAAAAATTTTCTTCCAAAGTTTAATTTTGTCTGATTTTTGGAATATCCTCATGAAGGATACTATTGGACTGAATTTTTTTCTGCATGGGTATAATAGAGAAAATAGGGGCAATATGGGATACATGGGGCGAAATGGAGTACTCCAAAAAGCAAAGGGGTGCCTCAAAAAAATTTTTTTTTTTGTTAATAATTAAATAAAATAAAATAAATGTTGGCAATAATGTTTATCATTTTAATAATGAAATAAAATATTTAAAAATTGATAAAACGATGAAAGAATGGATCAACAAATTCAAAATGGTCCATAAGTGTAATTGTTCAATGTAGTACATACTTTAGTACTTTGTATTAAACAATCGTTAAAATTTGTCCATAATAGATGGTATTGTTTAACAGCTGTGTGGCTACTTGATCTAGAGCCCGAATTCTCAAGCGCTAAATCTCACTCTTACGATCATTCATTTCCACAGGCAGATCTCGTTGAAGCTTTAACTGCTTAAAAACCATGCTTTTAGGGTCCGAATATCGCCCTTGTTCATTTTATATTTCAATTGCAAGATCTTTTTTTGCATTCGACGTTATTATTTGTTTTAGAGGGTCTTGAGCGTTGTTAAAATGGGCAACGGGTTTACATATTGAACACACACACGTTTCAATAAGTACAGCAAAGGCTTAAGAATACATGGAGAGAATGGTGACGATTTCGTCAAATCATACGCTGTAATACACACTTGAATCTCCATGTTGAACTGTTGGTCCTAGTGTAGTGGCCATACACCCTTCGGAAAGATTAGTCACGTTTTAATGATCCATTAAAATCCTTCTGGATTTATCGATATTATTATTTGAGGTGCTATCCTTTGTTTGACAAATTATTTAAATAATAATAAAATATTTAATAAATTAATTAAAAATATACTTGCTTATTAATATTTTAAAATATGGAACAATTATTGTAAAATATTTCTGTAATTGTGGGGGGTTTTAAAAATTTAGACAAACTTTTTGCATTAGAATAATAAAATACACATGTAGGGTAAGTCCGGGGTAGATGGCCATGCGGGAAGAGATGTAGGTTAATTTTCATAATTACCAATATTATTAATGATTTATTTTTAAAGTGTAATTGTTGATAATAAACATTAATAACGATTTAACAATAAAAAAAAAATTTATTATAAATACTGATATTTTTTTAATTTTAGGAAAATGCAATCCTTGTTAAAAATTAAAAAAAATAATCTAATGATTAATATCATTTAAAATACATCAAAATTTTTGATAAATCATTAATTTAAATGATGTTGATTATTACTAAAAATCGACAGATAAATTTTGATGAAATTAAAAAGTAAAATTAGTTGAATATAGCAATCAAGATTGAGCTGTTAATTACAATTGTAAATGAAATGCTTTAATTAAAACACATTACAAGAATGATTTCCGCAAACACTGGATGATATTTAGCAATTAGTCAGCTCAGTAAATTATTCTCTGTCGTCGTCATTCATTCATTCATTCATTACTTCATTCATTGTCACAAGACAGCAGCACCCAACGTCGTAATCTTGCAAAGTTCATTGCAGACACAAGCTTGAACTTATTTGAGGAATCTAATAAAAGATAAAGAAAAAGGACATGATGTATTATGTGTAGAAAAAGACAGTAATAGCTTGATGAATGAAACACAGTACATGGCATGAATGAATGCAGTCATCTACGTTTTATATACAAGTCTTAGAATGATTTTGAAGCTTAGAGGGCAGATGGTTGTAGTCGCGAGAAGTCAAGGAGTCAATCGATTGACCCGCGCGTGATCTTCAATGAATGAAAGGTCCACTGGCCCAAGACCCAGGATACGAGGTCGTCTACTTGACCTCGCGGCGTGCGCCGGATGTCACCATTTTTGTACCAAAATTGACTGAGACTAATAAGAACTTATTTTCGCAAAAAAAAAAAAAATTTTTAAATCAAAAACAAAACAATTTATTCATTCAAATAAATTTTTCTCTTCACAAATAAATTCACATTTGTTTTTAAATTTTATTTATTTAATTCAAAATAAATGAATAATCAAGTACCAGTCAAGGACTGGTATTTTAATTATTACTCATTGATTTAAAAATATTTTGTGATGAAAGAAAATAAAATATGAGTAGAAGTGATTATCTTTTACATCAAACAATATGAAGTAATCAATTCTAAAATGTATTCTTTGTTGAAGAATATTCAATTTTGTTGTTTTGGATGAAATCTCTTTTTTACATGAGAAAGATTATTATCAACATTCTATAATTTGCAGTGTTTTTTGAACATGTCTGAATACACGACTTCTTACTTGAATTATACTAATGTTTGTTTGAAGTTTGCGTCACGCAAGTAAGTCAAATAATTTTTTTTTGACAAATATTTCACTTTAAAAAATGGCCAGGTAAGTTCAATAAATGTATTACTTTATGTTTCTATTAATTTTTATGTCAATGTTTATTGATGTATTTTTTGTTAAATAAATTCATTGTATTGTCACTGTAAAAATGGACGGTAAAATGACCGAAATGAGAGTGAATCAACAAGATGTGATTAACGATCAATAAATTGAAACTCGTCGTGGGAAACTTTAGTGGGTTTCATGCTTCACTAAATACTCGATGGAAGAAAAAAACTCTCTGACTTCGTAAAACATACCATTTACGCACAATTAATTATATATAAAATATCATTCAAGCCCACTAACTCACTTAAGACCAATTTATTAATAACCTTATGATTCTTAAAATCCCATTGCTCTCACCAACTTTAATTTCCACTTGTCAGAAATAGTTGGGGTAAATATACTTTGCCAAAGGGTCCACTCGGTGGACTACTTCATATTTTGGCAGATAATCATTTCCATGAAATATAAATATTTTGTTGCAGCTGCAACGAACAAATTACCAATCCTTACCTTAGCCAATTTGTACTAACAATGGAAGAAAAAATTTTTTTGTGCTGTTGTCAATTATTTGAGCCTCTAACATGTTACAGCTTCTTTTTAATTTGCATAACCGAGTCATTCTAAATACAATCCATAACTATTATTTTTTTTTAAAGACATCTTTAATAACATTTATTAGACCTTCAATTTAAATTTAAGAAGTATTAAGAATATTCGAGTTGAATATTAGCGACTTATAATTTTGCCAGATAAATAAAATCAATAATATATAGAAGTGCAACAATCGTTTGTTGCCATCTCCAACACTATTTATAATTTTATTCATTAAATTTTAACAATTAATATTAATGGTTTCAAAATAAAAAATTTAATTGAAAAAAAAGTGCAGTAAAATTCGATAATTGAGAATTATTATGAGATAAATCATAAAAAAATATTGGATTTGATTTTTGATAGGCAAAAGAACTATTGAAAATGAAAAAAGCCGGAGTAATGATGATCTGTATTTAGAAAATATATTGCTGTTTGAACTCTGATGGCGAACAAAATAAGTCGTCATGGGAAACCCTAAACTCTTACGGTTCACCGCTTATTTAGACTGGTATATAAATGAACTCTTCGTTATTTCAAGTGTCCACCCTTGTGTCACGTGATCTGTAAACAATTTAGTTGGACTTTAGATCGCGAAAGATGATGGAGAACATGCGACAAGAAAATGCACTGTCACGATTCCGTGACTTTGTATGTTTACACGAGCACACGCTCATCAACATGAGATATATGGTGCGGCTCCAAATATATATATACGATTGAAAGGGAGAAAAACAAAGACATATGAGTGCACATGAGTCTCATGATAGCCGTGAATTTGGTTTAATCCAACAAGACCGGCTGCGTGTTCATCGATTAGTTACGGTACCCGGGTTCTCGAAGGGTGACTTTACATTTTGTAGACGCATTAGTTCGTATGCACAGGGTAAAAGTGATGTCTCTAGTTTTTTGCTCGGTTAGAATAGTAGATAGATACAAACGATCCTCTTGACTTGATTTGATTTCATGTAGACATGAAGCGTTGAGTGCAAACAAGGGATATAATACATAAGTGAGACATGCACAGGCTACATCATGACTTGAATAAAATTCTATCATTCATAATAGACTCATATTTTATTAATCAATCATCGTGTGATTCTCTTATTTTCCCTACTTAGAATAATGAGAAACCGACCCCATTATCTAATTGATTCATTTTCTGGTGCCATTTTTTTAATAAATGTATGTGCACTTTTGACTTGAATACAAATAGAAGAAGGGTAAAATGAAATGATTAACAACCTTTTTAAAAAATTGGCTCGAAATTTTTTTTGTTCATTTATTATTTAAAGAAATACTCTGTAATACTTAAATCCACGGATTATATTTTTTTGTATTAATTAATTGAAATTAGATTCTCGGAAAATAATTAATCAGCTAATCAATAAGAATGCTATAGAAAAAATTTAATTTACTTATTTACTGTGGATTTAATCATCATTTTGAGCTTTTTATCTATTATTAATTATTTTCAGGAAATTTTATTCCACCGTCATCACCGTTTAAACCTACAAAATGAAAATAATTAATCATATTTAATAACTGTACAAATAGAATACTCACCCCAACGATGTTCATATTTCTAGGTCTATATATTACACATCTAACTGTTCATAAACTTTATTTTATATGTATAAGATTTTTAATGATAGACCAAAGAATAGGTTATAACTCAATGATGGATAAAATATTATTTAATCAATGGAACATCAACGAAAACTTTTATTATGATAATATAAAATATATAAAATAGATATTAAAGTTTCTTATTATTAGTTAAAATATCTAGAAAAGTTTTTAAATTAATTGTTGATATTTTTTTCAAGCATCAAAACATAAAAAATGAAAGCTAAAAAAAATACATGGTGGATTAATTAATAAACAAGTATTATAAAAACTGGTATTGCAGAGCCACTTATGCACTGGCGACTGATATTTCAGGATAAATTGTTAATAAATAATATATTAACTTGTCAGGAATTTTATTCCTCGGAAATACCGAACCTATAATTTACTTCAATGGAGGAAAAACTTTTTTTTACGAAGTAGCAATCAACAAAAAATGCATATCAGTGAATATATTTCCTTGTTAACATTTTTTTTCTATAAAAATGTGCATAAAAGTAGACAGTAGGATTATTGGGAGTCCAACAAATAATATCGTACGTACATGTAGGAAAGATTGATATTATTGCATGCAATGTTGTCGATGACACATTTATGTTCCCGCGTTACGTGGCGCGTGTTGTAATGAATCTATCATAGAGAGTCGTCACTTTACGTTAGATATGCATGCGTGTGTTCTGCCCCCTTATCCATACACCACAACGATGTGTCGTACACAGTTGAACTACAAGGGAGATGAACAAGTGGCTTGTTAATGCGTTAAAACACTGATGATGAGGTGTACGTGACCTATGGTTTTTTCTTCCTTCTTTTTCAAAAGTTTATATATTAAACCATTTACACACCACTTCATTGCATCATAGTCAATACATTTGACTTCAATAAAAGCTTGAATTATTTTTAATTGAATTATTAAAGCCAAGAAATGTGAATAAAAAATTTAATTAAAGTTGAATTGTTTATGTTTTGGGTTAAAATAGATTGCTTTATGGTAACATGAAGAAAAAATTGGTTAATAATTCTCGATTATTCCTGAGTGTACATATAATTTATCATTTATTTAACTTTTTGCATCATCCAAGCTATTCCGACCGAGCGAGTATGCAAAATGGTCTACTGACCAATCAAAAATCATAAAAAAGTGATTCAGTATTTATTGTTACTACTGGTAATGACTGTAAATGAGTGAATAATGAATTGGATAAATTTTTTTCAATTTATGTACACATAAGGCTCATTAAAAAAAATCTACTCCAGTCGTTTATAATATGATTATCATTTTTTTTCATTTAAAGTAGAAAATTAAATTAAAAAAAGAATGATTTATAATGAACAGATATTTATTTATTAATATATTTTATATATTAAAAATAAATCCTGTAAAAACTTGGCTTTAATCTCATAGCAGTCGGTTAATTACAATAAAAATATTAATTTGTTTAAACTTAATAAAATTCATTTATTAAATTCTCGGATTATTTTTTTCAATGTGTATTTCAATATTGCATTTAAAGTTATATTTCAGCATGAATATTCCAACAATTCAGATCAAGTAGTAAAAAAAACTGTGTATAATAGTTGTATGCTAATTAATTAATTAGTGGTTTGAAAAATTTTATTTCACACTTTGATTAAAAAATGATGAGAATTTAAAGTTGCGAGACTATGTCATATGAATTTTATATCTCCAACATATGGCAGTATCTTAAAAGATAATCGAACGCTCGCGGGGTGTCTCCTGACGAAGGCGAAAGACCTGAAAGAGGTGAGAAGTATACGAAACAAGTTGTGTGCGAGATATTCACGGTAGGAATTAGTTAACAGCGGTTGCTTTAGATGCATGAGACTCCCCATGGTGCAAACGAAAGAGTTACAGGCCGTTCGCACCTCCACTCTATAGCGGGGATTACATTTGCCATAAAATAAACCTTTTCGCGCGCAAATGTATACATTATAATGTTTTGCCTCGCGAGTGTGTTATTAAGAGAGAACCGACGTTGACCCACGATGTCTCTCGTGACTACTTTCTCAAGGACTTTTGGATCATTATTTATGTTTCAACGTCTTGGCCACAACACAGACATCCTTTCGATAAACCCTCTATATCCTTTTTTTCTTTCTCTAATAATACACTGAGCATGAAATAGTGCATAAACAATTCATCATGCTTTGTAAAAATTGTTTTGGCTCAATTATGAAATAAAATTATTATTATTTCAACTGAGATTAATGTAAATAAGTCATTGTTTCTGATATTGCGTGAACATTATTAGCAACGCATAATCAGACAATTTATTTTATAATTATAATTTAACTTCTCTATGTACATTGGTTAGTTTGAATGAAATTTATTCCATAGTGACAACAATTGTAATTGTTGAAAAAATTTATTTTAATATCCTTGACATAGTTTGTTTTTCATTCATTATTTTAGAGTGAGTAATTAAATTAATTGATTTTTTTTTCTGTTAATGAAGTATATCTAATTGATAATAAGTACTTTCGTTGAAGATATTGTATGGGATTTGTAATAGTAAGATAATGGTTTAATAAATAATTATTAATTATTATTTATTTTTTTACACAGACTTTGAGTCATATTCACCAACAGTGAATTGTTGTTAATAAAAAAGAATAAGTGGTATTGTGTGCATTTTTATTTTAAAAATTCCTCAAACCTGAATGTTTGGAGAATTGAATGGGTTTCAAAAAGCCAAAGTCGATTAAATTGACCCAAACTTCAAATAGCCTTGTTTCCTTCCAGCTTGCGCATATAAGACGTGCGCCTGACAAATTAATATATCCGCTTTTTAATCCCAATGTAGAAGGTTAATTCCAGATGGGGGAGACAAGAAAACGAGATAAGACGAGAGCCACGCGACAGGAAGACATTTTTTCTGGAGTAACAAGACGTAAATACGAGAATAAAAAAATTATCTTTCTTGTACCTTGTTTGCTCGGCAGACAGAACAATTAAGTAATAACCACAAGCAGTCTAGTGGTGATTAATTATAATTAAAATTGCTAAATCGTGATCCTCAAAATTCTTCAGGACCCTCCTCTATTTATTCAATCTTCAGATTAACAAGTTCTTTCCTCTAAAACTCTGCTATCATTCATTAAATAATGGATTAAATGTATTTCTTTATTTTAGTTTGAATAAAACAACATTAGATTATAACTCTTTCAATAAAAATTGAATATTATTATCGTGTTTATCCTAATCTTGTATTTTAATAATTTTATTTAATGAAGTACTTCATTTTTTCACAATAAGAATTTTTTTAAGTTTGATATTCAAAGAACATTTAAATCATTTTATTTAACAGAATAAATTTAATTAAAAATTATCCAACACTCTAGTGTCATTATTATCATCATTGTAATATTGAATAAATAAAAATTTCCAACCTATAGTAAATGTTTTTATGTTAAATTGCATTTATTGTCTTCAGATATTCTTGAGCAGAAGATCAATTCTCATATCTATTTCACATCAGAATTGCAATACACTTAGTGAAACAAAGCAAAGTATTGAGAAGATAAATATGTGGCATCACGAACAATACAAGCATGTGTCGTCGTCTGAAAAGTTGTACAATTATTCGGTTCCATTCTCTGGCACAACTCAAAAGTATGACTAATTTATTTAACATCACATATAATGATCATATCCATATATGTGCGTCAGATTCTTTTTTAAAATTTCTCTTATTCTACATTGTATCGTTTAGAAAGTTTTACACATGCAATCATTTTTGAGATATAAATGTCTGTACATATTACGTTTGTGTTTAATTTGCATCAAGAACCTTAGCATTCCTAAAAATGTATTTCAATGAAGGAAACAAATGACTTGAGGACTGACAGGTGTTTTCTTGAGTCTCACTCACAAATCACAACAGCACCCTGAGGCATTCAAAACGGGTACTGATGAAGAGCAAAAAAGATGAATTATTGAAATCACATTTGGCCAGGCCAATCGTCCAGAGTTTTAGTGTCACTCACTCGCACTCACATGTAAATTTGCATACCAATGAGTAGGAAGTATAAAGACCCAAGTTGAATGTCGCGTGTAACTAATTGCTTCGCACTCTCGTGTCTCGTAAACTATATTTAAAGCCAGGTGATTATGCCCTAAAATGTTACAATGGAAATAAATTTGACAAAAAAATTTACCAATGTTTCTAGATATGTTATTGTAGTAATTTTAACATGTAATGGTAACATTTCACCAATAATTATGTTAGGGGAATAAGTAATCAAATCTTAAGGCGAAATAAGTTTCGAGAAAAATTGATTTTACTGCAATTTTGAGCATAATGTAGGCAAGGGTTGGTGTACATTGAAGAAAAAACCTACATATTATGAAAATTAAATATTCTTCTTTTTGTTTCAATTTTGAAGTAATAATATGTAGTTATCTTTTAACACGAGGTATTTACAAACTTTGTACAATTTTACGTACTTCTCTTTTTTCTAAATTAAATACAAAATATTTTTGCTTTGTTCAATTATCTTAATAATTGGAATTAGTACTCTAAATTATTTTAATTATTATTTAATCAACATAATATTAGTTATAATATTTTATCATAAGAAAAAAAATAAATTCTGTAATGAATTCATTTCTTTGGCACTAAAATTTTTGAATTTACATTTATTTTAAATATTTTGTTTTTAAATTTTTTAATTTATTCAACTGTGAATCCTCAGGAATTATTATCCATCTTTGAAAATCATTACAAGTCTTAAATCACATGGAAGATTTTTTAGATCACATTGAGGAATTAATTATATTAATTATTCTGATGGATATGGTTTTAGTGTCACTTCCGGAGTCAAATGATAGACTTGGGGAAATGTTGTGAATGAAGCCTGGAAAGATGAAAGGAGTTTGTGGTGTCACTTGCGTGAGAATTAAATCAATCATTTTAGAACAAACGAAAATGCCGTTAGTTATTAAAGCTTAACTTTTCTTTAATGACTCGAGGTCAGGGTCAAGATAAGAAAACTCATCCTTTGTGATTACTCTTAATCAGAGTATTTTTGTTTTTAATTCCAATTAATGAATCACATTTCCGTTATCATAATTACTCCAACAACACAAGTCATCTTATTATAAATATTATAATTAAAATAAAAAACAAATCTCAAGTCAGTTCAATTTACCACAATGTTGAGAAAAATACTCATCATTGTTGATAAAAAAATAAAATGATTCCTGGCTGTAGGATAAATTTATTCTTGACTCGTTGGATTCTTTAAGGAAGGATATAGCGAACAAAACGACGAAAAAATAGGGAGGAAAAGAGTGGCTTGGGAGCCACTTGTTGCGCGATCCAGGAAAGACTTCCTGCTGACTGTGCCTGGCAGGACATATGGATGCTTCAATGACTTTGAATACCTTGGCAAACCGACTCACTGCAAATCTAAGTACATGCCTAATCGTCTTTTCATTTCCTCACTAATCGATCTACGGTACGTTTGCTTTGGCAAAGATTTGAGAAGCTTTTAACTGCAAAATAATGCAATGGGGGATTGTGGAAGAATCTAATCGTTAGAAGTCGACCAGTTTGAATGCACTTCCATCACTAATATCATAGTTAAAGGTTGTAAAGTTGACCCAAAATCCTGGGTAGCAATCTTAATCTGGTCTTATTCTAGAAACTTATGGCTCAGTCAGTTTTAGGGATATCTTACCTGATATGGCACTCATGAAGAGTTACTTTTAAACCTGGAAGAGACAATAAGACCAAAATCATTCTGTAATTATTAATATAATGGCTATGGTAGTAAAATAATATTTTTTTTATTAACAAAAGGTGCATTCCCAGGACCCATCAAATGAAAAAAAATTGTTGTAAAATAAAATATAAAAGTTAAAACGACATTTTTAATAGTTAAATTTCACTAAAATAAATATTTAAATATTATGATAATATAATTTCAATTTAATATAAATGGATCTAAATTTGAATATTGATCATAAGCTACATCACAGTAATTTTATTTTGACGAAATTAGCAATGATGTTACACCGTATGTCTAGCTATTTATGCTCTCACATTCAGATATGTCGTGACTTACCTTAGTATGAAAGTTGATCTTACTCCAGGAGGGATTAATGTTTCTTATATTAACACGAATGACTGAGTCTTCATTGAGGAATGTTCCTCCACTTTGAGATCAATCTCGCCTCAACTGAACTCAACTGAAGGTATATTTTTAGAAAGCAAAATCAAATATTCAATATTTTGTGCAGAATAAAAAGAAATATCTCATAAAAATGTATAAGGCTATTAAAGTTTCATGAATCAATGCTTTTTTAAGATTAAGTTGTAAGTGTGAAAAATCGTGAGAATAGACGATTTTATATTTTACAATGTGTTAAATGTGAACGGTTGATTGGGTATCAATGACCCCGCAGGACTTATGAGTGTTGCGTGGAGTATTGATATCTTTTAAATCTTTCTTAACAATGTGATGGAAGTGTACTAGAAGTCCTCCGTTCTTGATAGACTCTCCATCTCTAATGACTTAGAAATAATAACTAGCCAGCTTCAGTAGAGAATTTTATGAGAAAATCGGTATGAATAAATTTTAGATTAATTTCTTTTATTATTATTTAATTTTAACCAACTAAAGTGATAAACCCTAGAATATTTTTCTATTCTAAGAAGATGATATAAAAAATGATTACGAACTAAAATAAAATAAGACAGATAAAAATGATTGCAATAAAATGTTGAATTCGCAACTTACAGCAGAAGGTTTGTTATCAACATATGTCGTCAATGAGAGATAGACCCCAATTTGCACGATCGGGTGGTAGTTATCCCACTTATTATCACGCCTTCCAACATTGAGGAATCCCCTCGACTGTAAAGCAAATTGTGAATCGCCTGCGGGTTTGATCGTGTTGATTATTAAATTAAAGGAGGGGTCAATCATCATCTGGGGCTACTGGAAACACTTTATAACATGTATGTTTTATTTAAAATAAAATTCCACTCATATTGATTTGCAAATTCATTATTTTATTTATTCATTTCTTCATACTCATTATTTATTATTAAATAAATATTATAATTCTAAACTAAAATATAAAATTATTACAATTAAATGTTATGTTTTAATTCTTCATTATGTAAAAAAATTCACATTCCAAGTTGAATAAAAAAAATTAAGGCCTAGTGGCAACATGAAATTATAGATCATTATACAAGTGATACATAAAATTGGTATGTGCTGGACTGATTATCAAAATTGATAATACTCGCGAGGGTGTGAAACTATTATTACATCAATTAGGCTAGTAAAATTTCGATATCTACACCCTCTGTCTGCTGAATAATACTTCATCATTAATTAAAAATAGTGTCCATATCTTATATCATACCTTCAGTGTCTTCCCACTGCAGAATGTCACAATATTGACTCAGAGTTCAGGAATTTTTGAAAAATATTTCTAGAAAAAAAAAATTTTTAACTTTAGGCAATCAATGAGTTAGTTTGTTTTGCTGCATTGTAATGAGATCATTGAATAAAATGAATAAAGCTATCAAAGCATCAGTGTTTTAGACTGTTCAAAATAAAGTTGTAAAACAGAACCCGAATCTTAGCATATAATGCAAATAAAATAGTGAAGTAAAAAAGTAGATAAAAAAAGGTTAAATATTTCGACAAGAGCCGATTGAATTTTAAGTCAAGTTAGATAGCATGGTCATCCATCTTACCTGCCAGATATTCCGTTATATCTGTAGCTAGTGATCAACAAGTAGTCTTCACATTTGAAGATTGCATCAAAGAAATATTTTGGTATGACCAATATGCAGGTATAGAGCTCAATGTAACCCGCTTCTAGATGCCATATTGCAAAATTCCGGATGTATATATTTAGTTATGTTGAATATGTATATAATTATCATTACTTATTATTAAATATCCAGCACAAATTGTAAGGGTTTTATCAATTGAATTCATCAGCAGATGGACTAACTAAATTATACCATATTTTTTTATTTAAATTTCTTACTTTACGGAAACACAGCATAAAAGTAAATTAACATAAAAAATATTTTTTAACTTGCCATTAGCAAGTTATCAAAGTGATTATATTTGATAATTATTAATAAAATATTGTTATAAATAACTTGATGTGATTAAACAATTGTATATTGTTTATAATAATTTCAATTTGTTATAAAGTATGGATTGCAATGAATGGAAAACACAAACTGTGCTCAGACCTATTTTTAAAATTAAAATTTACCTTAAATATTAGATAAAAAGTCTTTTTGTCATGACACATTTGAATGCTTAATCCTTTCAACAAGCAAGTTTTTATTGAATGTCTAAAAACGACAAATCTGCTGCACGAATCATCTATTTTCAGTCGCAAAGGTAAATTGTGGGTATAATATAACGTTATTATTCCAAACGACTAGACTTACAAAGAATATAGATGCACTTAAGTAGCGAGAGAATCAGGCAGGAGTATAATAAACGAAATCTACTGGCGTGTGGAGCTTGCCGAGATGAGATTCCGCTTCCGGTATTTTTCTCTAAGTATGAAATCCGCTTCGCGAGTGGTTGGAAATTTTTCTTCTCTCATTCCGGAGACTTTTCATCGTTCTAAACTGCCCGCATTGTATGTCAGAGAGTGTACAGTCGCAAAAAGACCGGTTGGAGTAGGTAATTACGATAAATATTTACCCAGCCGTTACAACCCTTCTCCTTGAGTTCAGTTCATTATTTTTCGTGGTCAGTTTCCGCTGCTTCTTGTATTCATTTGACGAGCAGTCGCGCGAGGTAAGCAGATAAAAGTGTAGCTGAGGTTGGAGAGAATAGATGTGGTGAATAAGAGAAGCAGCGTAGGCTGAAAATCGGATTCTTGAAGCAAATAACCCGCGAACAATATCTTACTAATCTCAAACTCTAATGGGCTCTGGTTGGCCGCTTCTTCTATGCCTGTCGGCAACCATCTAAATCCTATAAATATTTTTCCTAATATTTTCGAAAACACTACCTCGCACGGTTGAATAGCATCGGCAAGAAAGAAAGAAGAAGAAGTGTGGCTCATTCTAGATAGTGGGGTTATAAGCGGCAAGTCTTTGACGTCGGCAATTCTTCCTTAGTTGAAACTCTTGCCTTCCTCGTCTTGTGCTATCCTCTCGTCTTACCGATTGTCCCTTTAGGATAATATTCAACCGGTAGACTTTGAGAATAACCTCCGAGCCTAAGGTAATCTATAACTTCTCATTTTTCCACTAATTCAGACCAACTCAAATCTCCGATTCTTGATCCATTAATTTACCCGGAATATTTCTTTAAATGAAATCTCAATCTCAGAACATAAAAATGTCATAAACAGGATGTAGTCAATCGATTGTAAGTCGTGGGAGGTTCTTTTCAGAGATGAGAAAAATAATTGACTTCGAAGAAATTTTTAAAATCATACGTGTTATGATTTAGCATTTCAAAATTTTATGAAGATTAAACTTGAAAACTATTTAGTGCACTGAGGAAGAAATTTAATCAATTCAAAGAACTCAGAATATTCGCAATAAAATATTCTATTGAATATTAATGAAATGTATTTTGATATTTGGTTCAAAATTGTGGTAAGTTTAAATGCACGGAGAAATTTTTTGCATTAATTGCAAGTAAAAAATGACAAATAGACTTTTTGAATAATAAAAATACAAATATTCTTATTCAATAGAGTCTATAGGTTCAATAGCAAGTAATGGATACATATTACATAATAGTGTTCATTTACTTATAGTTACTTTTATTTAATAATGATTTTTAAACAATAAAGTCGAGTTGAAAAAAAAATTATTATTATTTGAAATTGTAATTGATATTCCTGCCAACTTTTCGAGTAAACACTTCATTTGTCAACTGTTCTATTTCTGTCTGTTATTATTTTCTAACGTCCACCTATGTGTGATGTGAAGGAAAGAGAAATCCGTCAAAACCTTGATGATGGGTCTTATCTTGTTCCTTAGCGTCTGCCATAAGATCTCCATTTGAGATTCCTTGGCATCTCTGGGTCTTTATCACGGTCTAACGAACAATTTGGCGGCTCGTGAGGTGTACTTACATCGAACCCAGTGACATCGGCTTTTCGTTGAGAGAATCAAAGACACCATATTAACGAAGGAGTGACCTGAGAATAAGAAATGATAATCGAGGATCAGCAAGAGCAAGAGGGATATTGAAAATCTCAAAGAAACCGACATTACGATGTGTCATCGAACTGGTTCCTGAATGACTTCTCGACGTCTTCACTTGTCTTCTGCCTATTAGTAAAACTCGTCACAACCCACTAATGACCACTACATTATAGCCCTTTCCATCACACTTAAATCCACTTTCTCGACCGGCACATTCAGAAATATTATAACATTATGTCTTTGATACACTTCTTAAGATTTCTTTCGGGCTTTTTTATAAATAGACAGCTGTTTTTGATAGTTTGAATTTTGAATCAGCTTTGAATACTATTATTTTAGTAAAATTAAAATCCGGCACCTAAAAATAAAATATGAAAAGCACTTTTTTCTATTAATAAATGAGGTTAAAGAAAAATAAAAATTTATTCATTTTTTAATTTTATCTATGACAATATTTTATTAATATTCATCAAATTTCAGCACAGTAATGATCATTCAATAAATTGAATTCATTTTTAATTGTTTATAACAAATTATAATTTTTAATATGCTTTTAAATGTCTCGAAACGTTAAGAAATAACAAAATTACGAATTTCAAAAATCGACCTCATCACAATAACTTCTTAATGGAAAATTATAAACACAAAAACCTATGTATTATTAATCATTCATAATAAGTAATTAAATTCTCATGTAATAATTAAATAAAATATAGCAGTGATAATTGTTGATAATCAGCACTTGAATTTGATTCTGGCCAGAATGGAGTATTTATTGGAGATTGGAGTTGTAGAAAATAACTCGTGTAGTAGTGGAGAAGTTAATTCAAAGTTTTGAGTTCCACTTATTCAAGTGATTGAGTGTATGACTACCAAAAGCATTGGATGATTATTCGAGAGAGAGAGAGAGTGCAACGTCGAAATAACTTAACTGCTTTCTTCGTCTGACTTGGATAAGAAGAAAAAGAGGATATATAACCCCCCGTGGATGGAAAAGGGTTTACGGTCCGTCAGACTGGCATACACGCCGAGCATCTTTCCTTCCATATGAGCGTCCAGCTGGTATCAGGTATGCAATCACACACAGGATTAAAAAGAAAGGGGGAGGGAATGAAGAGGTAGAGAAAAAGGATCCCAAGAAGAGGTGGAGCGTGAGAAGAGTCGAGGTGGGACACAAGTTTGTCTTTATTTTCTCGACGACTTGGCGAGATCTCATCTAAGGATTATCCCGTCTCGTGATGACGAGAGGACACGTCATCATACTCTATCTTCTTTTGAAATATTTTTAGTCCATCTTATAAATATTTTCAAGACAAATGTTGACAGATTAGCCTTCAAAATTGCTATGCTTTATTCATTATTTTATCACAGTGACTTTGACTTTACACGGAAAAAAAGTGATGTAAATCTACATGCGTAGGTGTAATTTTTATATCAAAAGTATAGTTAAAAAAAATGCAGTTAATTTTATTCTGGTTAAATGATGTTAAATCTACAATAGCATTTGCCGTAGAATTTACAATAATATTTTGCAGTATTTTTTACCACAGTTTTATGTTAGTTTGACATCAAATTTTTTACAAACATAACTATAGCATTTTACTAACCAGAAAAGATAATGAGTATGTTTTGAATTATCATCAAATAATTGTAATTACGAGTCATTAAGAAAACTGAGGAAAACAGTTTACAACACTTTAACAATTTACTGGTCATGAATTTTATTTCAAAATAGAAAATTCCATTGACAATACAAATTTCATTACATGAAAATATTATAATGAATACCTAGTTGTATCATCATGAGCCATTTTTATTTATTAACAAACATTTTATTATATTTCCTAATGAGAAATATTTACTAACTTGTTCTTAGTACAATTTTTGAAACTTTTCATTACTTTATACGCATGATAATGACTGTTAAACCGAGTGTTGTATAATGATTGATACAGAAGTAAAATTTTCCATTAATTTGCAGAACGTTTACTATGATTCCAAATTCTGGTCCTTCCTGACTTAAGTCTACAACTATAATAGAATCTTTTCAATCTTTGACCCATAATTTCTATCCATTTTAGAGCTTTGACATTGGAATTAGTACCAAATACAGATTTTATATGATTATCAATGTTATAATTAGGTATAATTGGACCATTAATGTATTTTTGAATAATACAAGGATTATAATTTGTAAAACACATTTTTAATTGATGCCTTAAAGTCAAAGTTAATAATATATTTTTCATTGATCCGGATATATTTGCGGTAGATTTTAATTCATGATTTTAGACTCAAATCTCATAGACCATAAATGCATTAGTGGTCCACATTTCAACATAATTGCAGGATAGTGAAGTTTTATATGAAATTTAAATTGTAGATGAGAAGCAAATTTTAAATACAAACTTAAAACTCTTCAATCAATGTTTTAAACAATACAACATGACTTCTCAACACTCTAGGTGATGTTATTATATCAACTATTTGTCTTAATTTCAGATATAATTGCCAAACACAGTTATCCTCTTCTACAAATTCACCAACCATTAATCCAAAATAACGTACAAAAAAGAGCATTTCTGCAGCAGACATTTTAATTTGTATATGATCGGCTGATATAATGGAGGCATATTTGAAAGTTCTAGTTTACCATAATTGAATGTATCGATTCTAGAATTAGAGTGTCTAAAGAAAATCGATTCTCAACAAAAATTAAGTGATTTTAAAACAATGACCATTGTATAATTTGCAGTGCCTTCCAACACATCGTGCATAATATCAACAGTCTGATTTATGCAAACATGGAAATCATCTATTTCATTAAAAATACATTTTTCTTTAATACCTGTCAGTGAATAATTGTTTATTTTAGACTCTTTTCATATTTTCTGGACTACGCAAAATCCTTACATTTTCAGTAGTTTGATTATTCATTTCAAGATAAGGAATTTCGCATATTCTACAGCAATAGTTTGCACTGAAGCATTCTACAAAACCGAATATTGAATGCATCCCAAGTTGTCACCCATAATAGCTCCACATTCAAATATATCTTAATATTTCATTTTTAATAGATATTGTTATACCATTTTTTTTCAGATCATTTAATTCTTCAATTAATTTTGCAAATATTGCTCTATTGCCAAATTCTTTTCGGTCATTAGAATAGAATAAACAAACAGAAAAATACTACTTAATCGTGAAGCATACTGCTTTGGAAGACATGGAATAGACATATATACAACACCTAATTTGTTTGTTTCCTGCATGACTTCCTAAAGCATTACCGACCTCCAAATCATCGAAAAAAATAAAAAGTGGTAAAAAGAATTTAGTTCCATGATTTTTAGTCTTAGAACGCCAAAGATCACCTTGTATAAATTAGATAAAATTTCTGGTTCATTTTTCAAATGCTCAACGTACTTTTTAGTTTTATCGTATAGTTCAGGTATACTAAAAATCGATTTTAATGTATTTTTAAAGGAATATATTGTCCAAAACACATCCTTGGTTCTGAAACAATAATTCCATTGCGTTTAGATTCTACAATTCTTGAACCAATTTATATTGAATAGGTAATACAAGAAATCCTTTGTCATAAACAAATATTTAATCTTCTATGCTCAGTTGAAAATATTTCAAAACAACTAATAGCAGAATTAAGTATACGTGGAATATCATGTAATGACAACTTGTTCACATTATTTATTAAATAATATTGAATTTGTTTTATTATATATGGAACGTAAAGTTTTCTAATAATTTTGTCAATTCTTCAACGATGAACTGAACACAGTTTCGTGGTATCATTGAGTTGTTATACAATGATAACCAGAATTTACCCAAAATGTTTCTAAATTAATAGAAAAATCATCAAATGTCATATTCATTTTGAATATGTAAAATGAATGTGATAAATTATAATTTATAGTCTTTTAACATTTAATTTTTATATCTATTTAAATCACTTATAAGACGATTGACACATGTAAATGATGAGTTTTTGTTTGTAACTTCATAAATGTATTTTTCTAGAAATTCCCAAACGTGTTCACACTCTACTGAGTAAGTTGCATTCAATGCGTGTATGATTTTAAAACATGTGTCTATTGCTTTTAAGGGGTAGGTAAAACATATCGCTGATCATTTATTACTACAAACGAACTTTCGATGTTATCTAATAGTCCAATGATGACTACAAAAGGCTGAAGAGTCAATTTATGCTGCTTGTAAATCCTAATTTTGCTTTCTATATATGGTTGTAGTTCATCAATAGTCTGTAGAAAAAAAAACAATAAAATTGAAACTGAAACTTGAATTGCAATGTTAAAAAAAATTACAACAGAGATTGTAATATTTTTTAATTCAAAAAATTCTGAAACACTTCGTTTTTGAAGGAGTTGAAATTCATAAAAATTTATTTACCTCTGCATGAAAAAGAAATGATTGCTTAATGTCAGTTATATTTGGTCTCCAATGTTTTCCTCCTGATTTTTTAGATTTCTTGTTTATTGTACCCAATAGTAATGGAAGTAATTCAAGGGCAATAATCTCAATATTACCAAGATCTTTATAGAAAAATATAGTCATGAAAATTACAATTAACGTTATATTTAAGTCGTTAAGACAAATGAAGTTACCTGAATCGTTCGCCAATAATATATTATTAGTCTTGAGGTATTGCGATACTTGATAATCTTTTCGTTTCTTACTAATATTAATAATTTTTTTGCAACCGATGGCCATTTTAGAATTAATTTATCAACTGCCTCGTTTATGAATTGTTTAAAATCTGATTCAAACTGTAAACAGAAAATTTCATTTGCAAACCTTTGTATTTAATACATGCATCAATATATTATAATACTTTTATTCAGAGGAATTAACTATGAAATTTACCAATAAATAAGCAGATGGTGTCTTCAATACATTGAATGTATTAAAATACATATCAATTCGTTCTGTATGATAAGCCAATCTTTCTTTAAAACTTTCTTGCCATTTTAAAAGCACTTCACTAAATGGTTCTATATGATTTTTAAGCCATAATAATGAATCACTCAACGGTAAAATATCGTTTGTATTGCTTATTTCATCTATAATTTAAAAAAATAATCAATAGAGATATTAGAATAGTAAACAATTATTGAATGAATAAAATTAAAAAAAAGCTAATTTCATCATTTTTAAAAAACAAAACTATTGAATAGTGTAAGTTATTCGAATTTAAAAAATATTTACGTTGATCTATATTAGAATCAGAGTAAGGATTTCTAATTCAAATAAAGTTCTTCTCAGATTGATATATTTATCATACAGAAGTCCTCTAGCACCAATAGGACCATTTGTGCCTTTTGTCCAGGGTGTATAATATAAGTCTTCTTCTTCATCAGGAAATAATTCTACTAGATCTTTTGTCAACTTTTTAAATCTCTCAGCTGTAATCCTAATTGAAAACAATTATAAGAAAGTTAATTTTCAACTTCCCAAAACATAATTTAAAATATTCCATCAATAGCTACGTACTTGAATTTTTTACTGTTTTCTAATTCTGATTCAATGATTACACTAGTGAGTAACCGTCGGTTTATTGTGTTCTTAAGATTAAATTCTGCTAGAATAAGCCTTCCACGAAAACATTTTAATATAGGTTTAATTTCATTTTGAGAGTTTCCTATATTCATTGACACAGAAAAAAGTAAATAAATACATTTGAAAGGAAGAACTGGAAATCTTACTGGATGATGTTGAAGACAGAGGCATAATAGGAATTTTCGATGTTGGAAAGATTTGAAGTTGGTGCAGTTTTTTTTTTTGGAATTGGAGAGATTGTTTTTTCATTAGAAATAGAATTGAGATTTGAAATAAAAACTTCATTAAGACCGCTGATAGTTGATTCAAGCAAAAGATTTGACTCTTCTAAACTATCATCATGATTTACATTATTATTGTTTTCAATTATATGAATACTTTCGTTATTAATAATAAAACACGATTTATTATATTTCGACATAAAATTGTTATATTCTTTTAAGAATTTATATCTTAATCCAATTTGTGGAATGAGTTCAACAATAAGGGCATCAGTTAAATTAGTAAAAACTTCTTTATCAACTATATTGACTGTAAAAGTAACAAAATTTGAGAATGAATATAAATTATATAGAGAATTGAGTTTAACCTAAAAAATTTTTTGAGTGAAACTATTAATTCCTCTGAACACTAATTATTATAAATAAATCAATTTTTCATATTTTAAATTTGAATAAAGAATACTATTGTTGAAATAGGTTTTTTACTTACTGTTGAAATGATCAATTAAATTTTCTAGATTCCACTTTTTTAAAAGTTGTTTAACAAACTCATCCATTGTTACAAACTTAACACACAATTTATACACAAATATCACTTTAATGTTGACAATGGAACAGACAATTTTGATTTAATAACAATCTCATTTATGATCCATCACCTTCTCGGTTTTTACACAAAGATAATATTACACTATATTTTTATAATGTATTTTCACGAACAATATACGTTGTCGATAGAAAAATCCACGCTTGAGCAGCGACTAAATAATACGAAAATTTTTATTTTGCCACTAACAATGTGATCTGTATCTCTTTCTCAGAAACTGAAGCTCAGGCGGCAAGAATCACAACAAAACAATGAGTGAGACTCGCAGTAGCGACGCGTGTCTAGATATTCTAAAATTACTCGAAACAGTTGATCAACTCTATTATTGCGATTTATTTAATTCTAGCGTTACTCAAAACAGTTACATAGATGGCGCTAGAATTTATAAATTCAAAAAATTTAAATAATTGATCGGTAAATTATCGATCAATAAATCAATGAAAAAATGTTTGTTTTTTTCGTATTTTTAATTATAAATTCAATTATCAAAAAATGAAATCATTTTTATTTATTCATTAACTAATTTAATTATCTTTTATATCTTATCGCAATTTTTAGTTCAATTAACAACAAATAATAAAGTAATCCGAACCTAATTATCACGTTAATTCTATTGCAGTTTGTGTGTAATCGTACCGCAGGCAAAAAAAGTTTTTTTACTGCACTTTTT